>NC_142086.1:8188428-10588428 GCF_054644295.1 Miniopterus natalensis | reverse complement strand
AAGGGCTTCTCAAAGACCACTCAGAAACCTCCCTAGCGGATCCTGCTCCCTCTGCAGGCCCTGGTCTTCAGCCCTACAGGAGTTTCCTCACAGTTGAGCTCCCTTTCCTGCTCTTTGGCAGCCCCCTTAAGACGGCTCGAGGCTGGCTTTCTCTCGGCATGTTTGGGCTGCAGGAAACACACAGGTGTCCTCTGTCTGCACATACTCGAGTGCAGGCATTTTTCTCATCAGCCTGATCTCCTTGCCCACCGTGGATGTATCCTGCAAGGTCAGTAGACAAATGTCAAGTGCCCGGGCCAGTTGACTTTTCAAAGCTCTTTTCACAAGACTTGAGGTGAGGAATACAATTTATTTGGCAAAAGGCAAGGACACAATCATATTTGCAGAGCAGATTTCAAAAAATGAGAGTGGAGAGTAGGTAGGAGCAGAAGAGGAAGAATGATCCTATGATCCCTAATTTACAGATTAGCAGGTGACATTCTAGAGGTAAAGGAACTGGCACAAGCCAGGATCAAACTTAGATCCCTCTGACTCTCCAACCCACACTCAGTATTGTCAGTGTGCTATAGGTATAGATGATCATTTACATAACATGTAAAAGTGAGCCTCAGAAGGCAGGTCTGGGATAAGAGAAGCAAAACTCCCAACAGCTCGCTCTGGCATAGAGCATGCTTCCCCTCCAGTGGAAAGATGCAATCTCAGTGTAGGGCTTGTAGCTAAAGCGATTAAAGTTGCTGTGTTTCCCCATGGGACTGATGCTTGTGCAGGTGTATATATTACTTTCAGTTTTTCTTACATACCCATTGCATTTAAATGTATTTATTGTGTGCCTACTTCTGAATCAAAAAAGAAAAGCCCTCCCTTTCTTTTAGCCTTTAAGCAAAAGGAAAAATGAGAATGACTTGAGAAGGTGGGTCAGGATAGAGAAAAAGAAATGGAGGAATAATTTTGGGCATTCTAACCAAATTGAGTTTTTAATATAGTCTTTAGACTACTTATAGAACTGTAAATAATACATACATTAAGACTCCCTGAAGCAGCACTGGCAATAGAATTACATTGCTAGCCAAATATGTATTTTCGAGTCGCCACATTAAAAAAGTAAAATAGGTGAAATTAATTTTAATAATACATTTGTTTAATAACCTAATCTAGCCAAAATATTGTCATTTCAACATGTGATCAATTTTGTAATGTATTAATATTTTACATTCTTTTTTGATATTAAGTCTTAGAAATCTAGTGTGAATTTTACACTTACAGCACAACTCATTTCAGACCAGCCACATTTTATATATTCAAAAGTCACATGTGGCTGATGGTTACCATAGGGGCAGCCCAGCTCTAAAGGAATGATGGTTGAGTCCTAGTGAACCTATAACATGTGTGATCTTAGCAAGATCACAGAGGAAGCAGTTGAGTTTCCAAATTAAAATAACAAAAAGGAATGAGCCTCAGCCAAGTGGCTCAGTTGGTTGGAGTGTCATCCTATATACCAAAGGGTGGTGGGTTTGATCCCCTGTTGGGGCACCTATGAGAGGCAACCAATCAATGTTTCTCTCCCATACTGATGTTTCCCTCTCTCTCTCTCTGTCTCTCCCCCCACTTCCCCTCTCTCTAAAAATCAATGAAAACATCCTTGGGTGAGGATTCCAAAAACAAAAAAAGGTAGCCCTGGCCAGTGTGGCTCAGTTGGTTGAGAATCATCCTGTTTACTAAGAGGTCACCAGTTGGATTCCCAGCTGGGGCACATACCAGGTTGCGGGTTCAATCCCCGGTCCCAGTGCATGCTGGAGGCAACTAACTGATCAATGTTTGTCTCTCATATCGATGTTTCTCTCTCCCTCCCTCTCACTTCCTCTCTCTCTCAAATCAATAAAAACATATTTTAAAAAGTAATGTTCTCCCATACAATGGGTTCCCTTTTCATTTTGTTGATGGTTTCTATTGCTGTGCAGAAGCTTTTTAGTTTAATGCAGTGCCATTTATTTTTTCTTTTGTTTCCCTTGCCCAAGGAGATATATTGGCAAAAATATTGCTACCAGAAATGTCTGAAATTTTACTGCCTATATTTTCTTCTAGAATTTTTACAGTTTCGTGGCTTACATTTAAGTCTTTTATCCATTTTGAGTTTATTCTTGTGTATGGCGTAAGTTGGTGATCTAGTTCATTTTTTTTCCAGTTTTCCCAACACCATGTATTGAATAGACTGTCTTTACGCCATTGGATGCTCTTGCCTCTATCAAATATTAATTGACTGTATTGGCATGGGTTGGTTTCTGGGCTCTCTGTTCTGTTCCATTGATCTACATGCCTGTCCTTGTGCCAGTACCAGTCTGTTTGGATTACAGCAGACTTGTAGTATAGTTTGAAAGCTGGTATTGTGATGCCTCCAAATTCTTTTTTTCTCAAGATTGCTGAGGCTATTTGGGGTCTTTTTTGGTTTCATATAAGTTTTTGAATATTTTTTCTAGGTCTGTAAAATATGCCATTGGTATTGTAATAGGGTTTGCATTGAATCTATAGTAGGCTTTGGCACTAGTGATACATCTGATAAGGGGTTAATTTCCAAAATATATAAAGAACTTATACAACTCAACACCAGGAAGACAAACAATCCAATTAAAAAATAGGCAAAGTACCTGAATAAACACTTGTCCAAAGAGGACATACAGATGGCCAATAGACATATGAAAAAATGCTCAAGGTCACTAATCACCAGAAAGATGCAAATTAAAACCACAATGAGATGTCACCTCACACCTGTCAGAATGGCTGCTATCAATAAATCAGCAAACAAGTGCTGACAAAGGTGTGGAGAAAGGGGAACCCTAGTGCACTGCTGGTGGGAATGCAGACTGGTGCAGCCACTATGGAAAACAGTATAGAATTTCCTCAAAAGATTAAAAATGGAGCTGCCATTTGACCCAGTGATCCCACATCTAGGAATATATCCTAAGAAACCCAAAACACTAATCAGAAAGAACTTATGCACCCCTATGTTCATAGCAGCACAGTTTACAATAGCTAAGATCTGGAAACAGCCCAAGTGCCCGTCAGTAGATGAGTGGATAACAAAGCTGTGGGACATTCACACCATGGAATACTATGCAGCTGTAAAAAAGAAGGAAATCTTACCCGTTGCGACAGCATGGAATGGACCTGGAGAGTATTATGCTAAGGGAAATAAGCCAGTCAGAGACAAATACCATATGATCTCACTTCTATTTGGAACCTAATGAACAAAATAAACTGACAAACAAAATAGAACCAGAGTCATGGATGCATGGAACAGACTGACAGAGGTCAGGGGGCGGGGCTGGGGGGTAAACGGATGAAAGAAAGTAAAGAGATTAGCCAAAGAACATACAGGCATAGCCCATGAACACAGATAACAGTGTGGTTAGGGCCAGAGTGGGGGGAGGATGGGGTCTGGATGGAGGGGAGGGAATGGGGGATACCAAAAAGAAAAGAAAGTAATGGAAGAAATAAACGAATGCTGAAGAAGTAAAGAAAAGTAGAGACAACTTGGAAAGACAGGGGATACCCAAAAAGCAATTAGTTCCTAGACAGAAGTGTCAGGGGGTCAAGGACATGGAAAGAAAAGTCTGGGAACTAAAAAAACCAAAGGATGTGATAAAATCTTGAATTATCAAGCTGAACCAATGACAGGGCTAAAGATTTAACCTCATTCACCAGCAAAATTGTGTCTGCCACATTTACAAAGAGAAGGCCTCTGGCTGGCCGCAGATTTAGCTTGTCAGCACCAGAATCTTATTTTGTTAGCTTACTCAGAGCTGTTCAAAGCTCTACAAGGCAGACACATGCTAAACAATCTCAAGAAAGAGTTCAGTAGAAAATCAGAATGCTAATTTACTGACCCATAGGAATAGCCCATACCAGGGACTGAAATCAGTATACCCCCTTATTCAGATCGCCCCGTGCTAATTTTAAAGTTTGTTGTAAAATCAGATTAGTAAGCAGAAGGGTTTTTTGGTGAGCACAAAAGTAAAGGGAACTGGGTAATCTCCAGGACTGTGTGCTCAGACTGCCCCACAGTAGAAGTCTCCTCCCATGTGACAGGAATGGGACAGAGGCCGTGCTGCTGCTCATTGGTCCCTTAGGTGGATATGGGGACAAGCTATACTGTCCTAAGTCTTTACTAGTTACGTCATACCAGAGGTTCCTGGTGGTCCACAAACATGTTTTTTTAGGTTTGTTTTGTTTTGGGCCGGCACAGTCACTTGTGGACTCTGTAGAAAAATATGGGTCCACATTTTCAGTGGCATCAATCTGTTGGAGCTGAGACAGACCTGCCCCAACTGAGCAGCGCCCCTCAGAGGGTTGACTTACCTGGCTGCCTCCAACAACTCGTTAGAGTGAGACCCCTATTACATGGAGACCTCTGCTAACCAGGCCTGGCCTCAGATTTGGGGGTTGGGGGGAGCAATTGTTTAATTTGTGTTCAGTTACATAATTAGTAGGTTACTGCTTTCTTATAGTTAACTAGTCAAGATTCCAGTCTTCATCATTGTTAGTTACATCATCTGTTAAGGTGGGTTATAGCTGATGAAAGTTAATTTTCTATTTATTGATTATGATATATTTCAGTTCTCAGAGGATTCTTTCTTTTCACAAAGAACAGGAAAGCATGAAAAATGAATTGGATGGCAGAATCTGGATATTACACAGAATATCTTGACAGATTGAAACGATAAACTAAATGTAACAGGATCAAATTTTATGTAAGGATGTATTTCCCCCGTCTACTGGACATATAAAAGACAGTTTGGTATCTACTGTTTGCTAAATTTAAAGTTTAAATTATAAGCAATAAAAATAAATGCTGCCAACTCTTTGGTCTCAGTAGCATTTGGGCAATAGTAAGGCACAAATCAATCACATGAGTCCTGTTTATAACAGCACTTTTTATTAGTATTGTTAAACCATTGCCCAACTTCTCACCACAGTGCTTTTCCTAGAGCTGTTAACAAAAATTTACCAATGTGACTTTCATCTCTCTTCATTTCTTGTGCTCACCCCCTGGCGGAGATGCTGGCAATCAGCCGAAACGGTCGGCAAGAGCAGGGCAGAGAATCAGATCCAGCTAAGTTTCCGAACAGGAAAACCTGGGTGTGACTAATCTAGAATTGCCCACGAGTGATTTGACAAAGGCAGTGGCTCAGGCCTCTCCCCTGCCTCCCCCACTGTAATTCAACTTAATCCTCAGCTCTGCCCCCTCTCTGCTCTCAGCCTTACCCAGCCGGTCTCTCCTCCCACCTCTCACTCCAGCCAGGCTGCCCGCAGCCTCTCCAGGCTCCCCTACTGCTGCTCAAAGGGGAGTCTTCTGTCTCCTCAAACTCAAGATGCCCCGACTGAAACTTAATGTCTTCCTTGCCTGTCGCTGCACCCCCAGCTGGCCCTGTCTCCTGTAAGCAGGACAGGACCAGGTGACTGGGGTTCCAGGGTTAGGAGAGAAGCAGGAACACCTCTTGGCTACAGTCGTGACATGTGGAGCTGCAGGGTGAATATAAAAATATGTCTCAGGGAGTGTTGCAAATGAAGACGGAGAAGTGTGTCAAATCCGCAAGGGAGCTTGGAGGAGCTGGGAGCTGCCAGGCCAGGTGAACGGCCAGTAGTTAGGGTAGATGTGAGACACCAGGGAATCCGGGTACTCTCAGTGCATGTACATGCCAGGGCAAATGGAGGGCAGGCATCTCCCAACTTTCCTACGTAGAATCATTTTGGATCTTTACCCACACTTAAGGCCTATTGGATCTTTCTGGCCCAAATTTCTCAGCTTCACCCAGTCCTCAGTAATCTCTCAGCTACACCTCTAGTCCAAGCCTGCAACTTTCCTTACTTTGGATGATTATTACACTCCTCCTTGTCTCCCTGCCCCAGTCACTTGTCCTTTTGAAACCTAATGCACAAGGTGATCAGATAAATTTTTCAAAAAATTGTATCTCTTGCTGAAAACTCTTTGCTAAATCCCTGCTACTTTACAGGTTTTTTTAAAAATCGATTTTTAGAGAGAGGAAGGGAGAGGGAGGGAGAAAGAGAAGCATCGATGTGAGAGCGGCACATGGGTAATGCCCAGCCAACTGAGCCACACCAGCCAGGGCCATCCCTGCAACTTTAAATGGAAAGTTTAAACTCCTCAATCTGAGAATCTGAGAATCAGGGTTTCTCTCATCATGTGCTGAAGGGGTGGGGCTGATGTGGGCTCAGTTTGGGGTGTCAATTAGCCAGCATCCAGGGATGCTTTGGCCTCCTCTGCTTTAAAGTCCCTTCCTGAGCATTTGGACACGGGGGGGGGGGGGGGGGCGCAAACAATAAATGTGGAACAGCTTAAACCATTCTGACTGACTCCACTGCCTCTTGTACTTAAGATTGCAGGCGCCCCAGAGGCAGAGCTTTGGGAGGTCGTGGCTCACTCTAGTGTAAAACAATAGGTGGAGAGAGCAGGTGTAAGAAGGATTCCCATATCTGTACCACAGTGAGACCATCGTGGTCTTGGCAGAGCCCAAGTTTCCCATCTTTACAAGGAGCAGAGGACAGGGTTGATGGGCAAAGCCAGCATCCTCCATCACCAGCAGACCTTGCCATTTCCAGGCGAAGAAGGAAGCAGTCATACGTGCCACAGTGCTCTCTCCTAATGATGGAAGAAAATAGATGCCCCCTTCCCCAACAAGCCTCAATAGCCCATTCAGAGCAAACCATGCCTGGCCAGGCCCAGTGAGCAAGAATGTATGGCCTGATAGCCTGTGATGCTTTGACTTTAATTGGATACAAAGGTCAATCAAGTAGGCTTGGCTGCTGAGATCAGTAGTCTGGAGCAGTTCATCCCTTAAATCTGCAGTGAGACCTTCCCCGATCTGGATCTGGAGTCCAGAGTAGTCCAGGATTATGAGCAAGCAGGCGGACTCTAATTACACACTAGCCCAATGACTCTCACCAGGCCAAGCATGTAGACCTGCATCCATTTGGGGAGAGATGTGGTCATGAAATTCCATTTGCTTAACACATGCTTGTTGAGCATCTACTATGTACCAGATACTTTAAATGCTGGGATTACAACAGTGCTATGACTCTCAGTTGATGGCACTTACGGAACATAGAAGAGACAATCAATCACGTAAATTAGTATAAAACTGCAACTGTGACAAGAGCTTCAAGAAGAAGTTCATGAGTGTCTGAGGTTCTAGAAAGGAGATTTTTCATGGAAACAATGCTTGAGCTGAGATCTAAAACATAAATAAAAATTAGCTAGGCAAAAAGGAGGAAATATGTTAAGTTGAAAGAAAATTAGATGTTATAGGTCTGTTTCTGAGCAGGAAGAGCCTATGCAAAGACCCTTGGCTAGTAGGACTGAAAGAAAGCCAGCACACCGGGGGAGCAGAGTGCAAAGGAGCCAGGTGAGAGGTGAGGCTGGGAGATAGAGAAGGAGCAGACCATGCGGAACAGTATAGGTTATTGAGGAGTTTTGTCTTTATCCAGTAGGAAATGGGAGCTCATTTCATGGTTTAAAGCAGAAGAGTGTCGCAATCAGATTTATGTGGTAAAGAGATCACTTTGCAGCATAGTCTGTATACGGGAGGGGAAGTGGTCAGAGCAGACGCAGATGCGGGAGGACCAGTTAAGGACCATCATTTCCTGCTTGGTAAGCAAGTCCTGCTTTCTTCTATCAGACGGACGGCGGTAGTAGTGGTGAGATGAATGAGCAGATTTTGAGTCATATTTGAGAAATAAACTGATAGAATTTAGTTATGATCAGATACGGGGAGAAGGGTAAGATTGATGAGCTGGTCCAGAATGAGTCCTAGGCTTCTGCGCTGCAGAACAGGAACTGTGGGGTGTCAGCCACTGAGAAAGAGAAGCCAGGAGGGGAGCGGTGTTCCTGGGGTGGGGGCTAGCGGGGTAGGTGGAACACGAGTTTAATTTTGGACGTAATGACGCATGTGAGGTCCTGGGGTAGTAGGCCTCTAAAATGACTCCCACTGACTCTCGGCACTCGTACCCTATGTAAACCCTGCCCCTTGTGTGAGTTTGTGAGTTTCTCCTGAATAGGCTAAAGCAAAGGATGGGATGTGACTTCTCAGATTAAGTTACAAATAAACTTAGACTTCCACCTTCCTCTCCCCCGCCCCCAAGCCCTCCGAGCCCTCCCTCACTCTGGGGAAACAAGCCTCTGGGCTACAAGTAGCCCTGTCCAAAGGCCCTGTGACCAGGCACTGATGTGTCCAAGCAATAGCCTGTGCAGCCCTGAAACCGCCAACAGCCACCTGAGCAGGCCTGGAAGTGGGTCCGTCCCTATTGGAGCCCTGAGCTGACCGCAGCCCTGGCCAACACCTTGTTTGCAGCCTCCTGAGAGACTCTGGGCCAGCGGGTCTCGCTGTGCCACACCTGGACTCCCGACCCACAGAAACTATGAGGAAATAAATGTTTGTGGCTTTAAGTGCTAAGTCTTGCTTTGTTACACAGCAATAGATAATTAATACATTTGACTTTTATAATGTCAAGTATCTTATACAAGAAAATATGTTAAGTTGAAAGAAAATTAGATGTTATAGGTCTGGAGCTCAGAGAAGTCTAGAGGAAAGGTATAAGCTTGACATTCATGGGCACTTAGGAAGAAACTACCAAGTGAAGGAGGGAAGGTTATTGAAACAAGCCTTGAAGGTCTTCATAATTTACTGGCCAAGCAGAGATGAATGAGTTTGCAAAGAAGATAGAAAAGGAACAGCTGGAGAGGTAGAAAGAGAGCCAGGAGAAAGTTGTAAGTCGGTAGAAGACAGTGTTTCAAAAAAGTAGGGAAGAGTCATGTAGGAGAAATCCTGGTTTTAGTATGAGAGTAATCCACAATTTCAGCAAAAGCTTATGGGAAGACTGGAAGGCAGAATGGTGTGGATTGAGGTTGGGATATACAGAAATCAAGACAGAAAATAGAGACAGTGCTCTCCAGAATTTGACCTGTGTAGGTGGGAAGAGAGATCAGGTAATAACTGGAAGTGGATTTTGATTGTTAATTGTTTTAATGAGAGAAATGTGAAATGTATAAATAAAATTGGGAAGATTCAGGTTAGAAAAAAGATTGAATATACAATTAGGAAAACAGAAATAGTGATAGTGCTGGAAGGCAGAAGGGATTCCCCTTAGATGGGAGGTGGGACAATCTGCTACCAAAACAGGAGAGATGAACCCACCAGATAGGTGCAGCAATACTCAAGAGGCTAAGAGTTTTCCTATGTGAGAGCCCCTGTTTTCTCTCTGAGAGATTGGAGGCTTGAGGAAAGGAGAAAGGTTTCCACATTCACTTTGAAAAACGAGAAACAGAACTGTAGTGTTTTGTATAGTGTGAGGACCTGTTTGAAGTTAATGACCTTGAACTTATGAAGGAATCAGTCTGCCTCATTAGGTAAAGATCAGCTGCTTGATGCAGGCACAGTGAAACAGATTGTTGGGCTCATCCAGGTTTAGAGCTTAGACAAATGGAGGCGACAGAGGGACAGAGAGTCTAAGAGAGTAGCGTTGGGAGTAGAGAAACGTAGGGCATAGAAGGCAGGGTAGCAATGCTGCTCATGAAATCCATGATGCATAGAAAGGGAAAGGCCGACGGGTTAGGACATAGCAGAGCACAGGCAGTGACAATGACCCTTCTTTTTGCACTCCTTCCCCTGGAAAAAGGGGAGGTCGCAGGCAAGCAGTGGGGTGCCTGAATGAGTAATTTAGGAGGAACAGCATTAGCAGTCGTGACAATATCCAGGGAGTGGAGTGTCCATGGGAGTGGATGGCTGAAGTGGAGAGAAAGTCACTGACGATGAAAAGAAACTGAGCACCTGAGAGGCCACAGGTGCTGGGCAGGCAACCCGCCTGGCGGTCATCCGGACTGACCCAGGCTTATCCGATGGAGCAGTGAGCTTTTTGCCCATTGTCAATGTACATGATGAAAGAGATGACTCCCCAGTAGATGACAACAGGGGACAGAGCAGAATATCTAAATGGCCCAAGTGCAAAGAAGCAGGGCCTTAAACAAAACTGTGGAACTATAATGTGGGAGAGTAAGGGAGACACTGTGGCAAACACTGCTTGTTTTCTGCCTGATACCTTTCTCCCTTTTCTTTCTTACTAAAAATATTCTGATATTTTTCTGGTGTTCAATATGCCAGCTAAATATACCTACATTCTTAGATTCCCTTTCATTAAGGAGTGGCACACATCTAGCCAATGATACATAAGCTTAATTTTACCAGGGAATTTGAGAACGTTTTTGCCTTTCAGATGCAGACATTACCCTTTCTTGCCTGGAATTCAGACACGATGGCTGGGCTGCAGTGGCCATATTGTGACCGAGAGGTTGTAAACATGAGGAAAAGGCAAAGATCGTCACAGAGATGTGGGTCCTCATTTTGACTGACCACCAAACCAGTACCAGCAGCCACCTATATCCAGATTTCTGTTGATGTGAAATGAACCCTATTTCATTAAGTCAGTGTTCGTTTACTTTTCTATTATTTGTAATTAATTATATTCCCCATAGAAATATCAAGCCAGCTTGTTGTTCTGAAATACAAGGGATATGAGAAGATAGTTACCACATAAGGGAGCTGCAGAAGTAGTGTCCTCAGGGAAGAGGCCACCGTGAGCAAGACTGGAGGCAGGAGGACTGTGCAGGTGGGCGATTTGCTAGTTGTGGGGAAAGGAGTCAAGGCCCGAGTGCACACGAGTGAGGAGGAGAGGAGGGGTGGAAGGCTGAGGCGGGGGTGCACAGAGCTTCATGAGAATGACTGTGGGAGGGAGCACATGACCGAATGGGCCTGGGGGTGGAGGTTTCACTTTGGACCTTGGCCAAGGCAAACAGCACTGGGAGACATGATGGATTTGATCTCCAAGTCTCTTTGAGGACAGAAACCTGTGTCGCCTTCCCGGAGGGATTACCAGGTTGCATGAGTGGGGCCATTATCTTTCCACATCCTCAGTTAGTCAAGAAAAGAGAAATGTCATCCTTTTGGCTTCTCTGGAGAATCAAGATGCAGGTTCCAAGCTGCATAATGAAACCTGGCAGTTTCTCTGGATTCCCTCCAGCCTCTGGAGCAGCAGGAATGGGAGCCGGGGAGGGCCTGAGGGCCACAGGGCCTGCTGGGCGGAGTGAGGGAGGCTGGTTGCCTCCTCCTCTGGTAATTGGCCCACAAGGGTTGCTATCTCCCTGGGGAGGCTGATGTTCCCCTCCCAGAGCCCTCAGAGTCCCAAAGCAGAGTGACAGCTGTGCCTGATAGATCATCCACGTTGCCATAGCAACAGGCTTGCCCCTGGAGCCGTGGGTTCATGACAAAATAATCAGGCCTCTCGTAAAGGTTGCTACTGTAGGTGTGACTAGGATGCAGGCCAGGTGGGTGGACATGGCGGCCCGGAGCCAAGGATATTCAGGGTAGGAATTTTATCCCAAACAATCGAAAGCCTAAAGAGTCTGAGAATAAATACAAGCTAGATCCAACAAGGAGCCAGGGGTTAAGAACAGAAGCAGAATTCCGTCCTCTAGTCTAAGGGACAGTCCCGTGATGGATTTGCAGGGAGGGGCTGGCGGTGAGAGTAAGGGAAGAAGCTAGAGCAAAGGAGCTGAGCGCCTGTGGTTCCTTTTCATTGGCTGCTGGCCCCATGGTGTGGTGGCTGAGCCATATTCCTAGTCAGGGGCTCTGGGAGGACACTCGCTGTCCCCAACCCTCTTCAGCCACAGATAGCTGGCCTTTCAGCCTCTCTGCAGACTATATCCCCATTCTTGCTCTGAGTTAATAAAATCAATTCTGATGGTGTTGGGACTATACCATCCTCACCTTCTGTGTCAATCCTTTACCTGGACGGAGTTCTCAGCATCTCTCTATGGGCCCAGAAAACTGCAGATACCACCCAGGATATGTGACCAGTCTCTACCATCTGACCTGGTTGGTAGTTCGTGCTGTACTTTCAGCTAAGACTGGAATTCAGCTCTCTGAGCTGAGACCTAGTGGAATATACAGGAAGGGTCTTTGAGAGTTTATCACAGTTTTCCTACATGTAGCACAGGCCCTGTGTCACAGTAGGATCCTAAATGTGTACTGAATGAATAGGCCATTGACAACCTTACCAGCATTGCCCACACTCCAGGCACTGCACTCCTCTGTGGGCATCTGCCATCGGCAGGCTCCTCCTTCCAGGAGGGACCCTATTAGAACCAAGACTGGCCCACCACTTGTCATTGACACCACCTATTACTAGAGATTCCTGGTATTATCCACCTGAGTGGACCTTGGGACACCAGTGCCTGCCTGGGCTAGGACAAGGTTTCCAGTGTCCCTTTAGTCACTGCAGTGGTAACTTCTTTATCACCATCTGGGTGGCAACAGCATCAGTTTGTGGCCCTTCTCAGTCTCAGCCTACTTTTTCCCTCCATCAGATGAAGACCTGTCATCCTTCACGGTCAAGGCCCGTGGAGTCTATGAAAGTTATGGCGATTTTGCAGACGGCCTTGAAGGTCTCCCAGTGTCAATAGCCTCGGAGTAAAATTAGGATCATAATAATGTAATTCTACTCTGATTCACAGTCGAAGAAATGCAGAGTATCTCACCTTATATATTAAAATCGCATTGTAAACGGTAAAGTACTGTGTGTGTATTTTTATTGCCTTGTGGCACTTACCACTCCCTGCGGTTATCTGTGCACGTGTTAAGTTGGTGTTTTGCCAGTCTCTCCCTCTGGAACCTAAGTTCTATGGTGTCAGGGACTTTGTCCATTTTGTTTACTACCTAAATAGTAGGTGTCTGGTAGCTATTGAACAGGTGAGGAAATGACTTCTGGATATCCTCAGAGCGGCCCCCGTGCACCTAGAAGCCCAGTTCTCCGGCTGCCGAGGAATGCTCGTTTCCTCTCCACCGACACCATCTCTCCACCGACACCATCTCTCCACCGACACCATCTCTCCACCGACACCATCTCTCCACGGGCGTGTGCGCAGCCATCGCCTCTGGCACCTACTCCCACTGCCAAGGCGCTGCTGCGTCCTCTGCTATCAAAACGCCCAGTGCCATTCCCCCCATATCTGCCCAAACCACATTGCCCCAGGGCAGTTCAGCTGGGCCTAAGCCTGATCCACCACTGCCCCCAATAACCCGCAGTGCCAAGGTGTGGGGCTGGGTTCCCCTCCCAAGAGGAGCCCATTTCTTTACCACATTCCAGAACAACACTGCTTTGAGCTTCCAGAAAATTTTTGTAAAAAATAACTTTTTGATCTTGGCAGCCAGCCCTCTGGCCTAGGGATCCAGTGTGAGCCCTTCTCGGTGGCGGGTGGTGCTCTGCGCAGTCACTGGCACTGAACCCAGCTCTCGCATTGTCTTTTGCCATCCGACTCGGATCCACTTAGGTCCCTTAATTTCTCCTTACGGTCCCCAGAAAGGTGTGCACCACCTGTGCCCTAGCATGACCTGACACACCCAACTCCTCCCGTGGGCACAGTTAGAGCAGCATCTGGAGCGACCACAAGACGGGTTTGTATTTCATTCTGTGCGTGGAGGAAGTGGAGGCTCTGGTAGGAGGTTATCCTGAAGAACCTGTGCTTTAGGGACAGTCATTTCCTGTTTGTGTCTGGAATGAGACACTGGGGAAGACGGCAGGATGCTTTTGGTCGTCATAATTCATTCCCCAAAGGTCTGACAGAGCAGAATTCCACGTCCCTCCCGCACCTCCATGGGAGTCAGTGGTCTCTGAATATTTCTGGCTGGCTGTGGACCTAATTGGGTATCACCTCAGGGCTCTGCATTGGGTGCTGTCATATGACCATTGTGGCCAATGAATTATGGTGAGAAGTAACAAGTGTCCCTTTAATTTAATTGCAGATGTGAGATGCTCCAGGGCTCTCTTTGCTTCTTTTGTGATGAGTGAACTACACAGCAAGAGGACACCGTGCTGCGGGGGGGGGGGGGGTCACACTGGGACCATCACCTTAACTGTCACCACTCCCAGCAGCCCTGGGGTGGTGGCTGCTCCTGAGATGCCGGAGGAGCAGAGCCCTCGCTGCTCGCTGTCCCTCGAAGGACGACAGTGAATAAGAAGGAAACCTAGCTTTAGTCCACCGAGGTCTGGGGTTGCTGCCACAGCTCAGCCCAGCCTATCCTGACAATATGCCCTTTCTATTTCTGCTCTGTGTTTCTCAACAAGTAATAGGTAACTTCCAGGGGGCCCTGAAACCTTCCTCGCCAGGCCCCTGGCCCCTCCTGCTGCTCCCCCATCCTCACTCAGCTCTTCTGACTCCTGAGTCAGGGGCTTGTTCAGCTCTGGGACAGGCACCAACTTTTCCTCCAGGACTCCTTGCATCAAAGCGGGAGGTCTGGAGGCCTTGGGAGATGACCTGGGTGCCAGCTTGTCCTCGCTTCCCTCCCCGAGGGCCTGTCCTGCAGACGGGCCAGCACCAGAAGCAGAGCCGGCAGCTCACACAGGCGGTCCCTGGGCTCCCGCTGTGGTGTCAGGTCAGGCTCCCACAGTGAATCCCTTACAAGCCTGCACTCTTCATGTTTCTGAGTCTCTGAGGAACCCTAGCTGATGCACAGAACAACCAAAGGCTGCTCAACTCACCCTCCCGTTTCCCCTGTTGGCCCAGCTTCCTCCGATCACAGCATGGAGGGTGGAGCAGGCCAGGCACTCCTGGGTCCCTGCCCGAAGTTACTCAGGCACCCCTTGCACAACAATAAAAATAGAATTATGGGAGCTCTTCAAGTGGCTGAGATGTGTCAGGTTAAGTCAGCACCCACGGATACAGAAGATCCCAAACGCGGCGTTCGCACTTAGCAAATCAAGGACAGTGAGGATCATAGAGGCCAGTCGGAGAGATGAGAAGACCATCTGCCCTGAACATGGGATCCCCCTCATTTATTAAATACTTAATATGTTAGGGAGTCTGCTATTCAGTGAGGCAGTAAAATTAGCTGATGTTTAAAGGTTTGTTTTATATTAGGCTGTTTTCTTTTTCTTTTTTAAATATATCTTTATTGATTTCAGAGAGAGGAAAGGAGAGGAAGAGAGACAGAAACATCAATGATGAGAGAGTCACTGATCGGCTGCCTCCTGCACGCCCCCGACTGGGGATGGAGCCCGCAACCCGGGCCTGTGCCCTGATGGGGAATTGAACCCCGATCGCCTGGGTCCTAGGCCGATGCTCAACTGCTGAGCCACGTCCGGCCGGCTAGGCTGTTTTCTATGAGCAAAGCACTAGAAACTGCTTGGGTTAAGCACTCAATACATGTCGCCCGTTCTGAGTGCTTTATTTGTGATACGCTACGCCTCCCCCTGACCCTGCGAGGCGGTGGTTGTAGCAGTTGCTGTTGGCACCCTCATCTCATCCCAGGCAGGCGCACCCACCCCCAGCTCGTGAGGGTGGGTTGCTAAAGGTTTACAGCTCTCCCTTTTCTCCAGGAAAAAGCCTTCAGCCTAACATTAGCTGCCCTGGGGGATGACCCTGCACAGCAGCCCTAGGTGACTTTCGGCAGCCAATGGCTAAGGGACATGGGGCATAAAAAAGCCAGTCCTTTGCCTTGGGTGGGACTCTGAGTTTTGTGGTCCAATTCAGAGCTCTCTGTGGATCAGATGGCAGCTAGGCCCTGGCTGAGACCACTTCCTGACTTGGCCCTGCCCTGTCCTGTCCCACTTCCCTCCCTGCTAGTCCTTTCCCCATAAGTCACATGACCCCCAACACCTTCTCCTGTTCTCTGCTCAGGAACCTGACTAGGAGTGTGCAACCAATATCCTCATATACAGTGAGAAAACAGGCAATGGAACCTTCTCCCAGGAACCTTCCCAGGAACTGTCAAAGACCTCACAGTAAGTGGTACAAGTAGGATTTGTAGCCAGGGAGCCTGAGCCTATGCCCTTTGCCACTGCTCTTCATATATAAAAAACGTTTTATGAGCCAATAAAAGTTATGTCTCAGTAAGCATTAGCCCTAGTCCCTTTCTAGGGTGCTGAGAGTTGAAAGTCAATCAGACATGATACTTGTACTTCCAAGAGTGTGTAAGGTCAGGAAAGAGATAAACTCTGTCACCAGCAGGAGGCAGTCGTTATAGGCACACACACGCACACACACACGCACACACATATGAACACCCACACACATACTCATGTCACCCTTAAAACGGACTTTCCTACAGCTGCTAAAAGAGAGTGTGATAGCCTGTACATTCCAAGAATATATATTTTTAAATGGAAGAAAGAAAACAACATTTTGGATATTTTTACCATATTCATATATTTCTTTTTTTTTAATAGCAGTGGAATTATTTTGTTTCCGTCTTAATCTTTGTATATAGCTGGAATTTTAAAAACACGTAAATACATAAAACCTTATGCATATTAAATTTTTAAAAGGGTATTTATGTATCTGAGAATATAACAATAATGGTGCATGTGTGAGACTGACCTGTAGACTGATGAACAGAAAACAACATGAACCTGAAGGTCATTTAGGGAAGTGATATAAACATTAAATCTTTAGCTATTCATATGTCCTCACTTATCAAGTTGTGTTTTCTGATCACTGAACCCAGAGGCTGTGTTCTCAGACTCTCCCTGCTAACCTCTCAGAGCTTTCTGTGCTTCCTGACTCGGAAGCACCTGCTGATGGTCACAGTGTTGCCCCTGAGGCTTGAACTGAGGTGCAGTAAGCACGACCGGCAGTCCCGGGTTTGAATTACTGCGTTACAATTTACTAACAATGACCTTGGGCAAGTCACTTAACCTCTTTGAGCTTCAGTTGTGTCATGTGTATAAGTAGGAAAAACAATATCTACTTCACAGGATTTGTACAGAGATCAAATGGGGGAACATTTGGACGGCACTTAGCCTAAGACCCGAACAGTTGAAGATACAGGGATGGGTAATCCAGGGCTCATGGACATCAAGCGTGTGGACTTACTGCAAGAGTCTCTGACTTCATACGACTCGGCAACTACATAGTGTGGCCAGCGGCTGATGAAAAGGAACCACAGACACCACTCCTTCACTTGGATTGACCGATGAACATTTCGCCACATTTGCTGTTGTTATCATTATTAGTGGTAGAAGCAGCAACAGCAGTATTTTGGTAGAAACAGTAGAGAGTAAACTGCAGGCTTCATGAGCCTTTGCCCCTTAAATTCATATAAGTGTCTCCAAGTAGAAAAGACATTCTTTTACAGTAAAATCATCAAATTCAGGAAATTTAATAGTACTACAATATTATTACCAGTCTTATTAAATATAATATGGTGATATATTATGCAATATAATTCATAATCTACATTACAATTGTGAATTGTCCCAATGATGTCCTTTATAGCATTTTCCCCCAATCCAAAATCACATATAACTCATTTTTTTCCTACTTGAAAAATCTTCTTCTGTTTCAAAAGCACAAAGTTTTTCTTCTATGTTTTCTTTTAGAAGTATTATAGTTTTGGCTCTTATTTTTAAGTCTATAAATGGATCATTTGCTTATGCGAGGGTAATGTAACCTATTAACATCATTGTTTATTGATGCTCACACACACAATGCGCATCATTGACCAGAGGGACCAGGAGAAGCCCCTCTAATCTAGCTTCCATGTCCTATGAAATGTTCCCATAATTTTTGAGCATGTCCTTATTTTCTGGCACAATAAGATGATAGAGGCTCGTCTTGTACCTGACCTGTTTCAGCCCTAGAATCAGCCATTTTTCCAAGGACCCCTGGTGTCTTTCAGCACGGTGATATTTAAAAACCAAGACCTGGGCACCAGGTTGCTCACTGCTGTTGGGGTATTACTGCTTCTGACTTTCTGTCTGTCTGCCCATCTACCTACATACCTGTCTATCTAGATTATTCCAACTCCAGAGCAACAAATACCTTGGCATTCTTTTTAGTCTCCTCCCATTTCATATTTGTATTTGTTTCCTCCCACAGTGAGAACTCTGGCTTCTAACACATCAATGTATTTACTTGACTGCTTAATTTTACAATCCACCAAAATAGTTTCAAAACTACTATAATTATGGTCTACAAAAAACCTACTAAGCAGATTTTAAGATTCCTGCTTTGTAATTTTTTTTGACTGAGGGTATTTAGATAACGTATGGGTCCAAATGTTACTTGAATTATTTTTCTTCCATGTGGTCATGCTATTAATTCGAAATATAGTTCATTGGTTTCTGTTTGCATTCAATTTTCTTTTTTCTCATACTGTTGATTTAATCTTATTTTTGAATGCGTGAAAGATTTATAAGGTTTCAAAATCAAAACTATACAAAAGGTACATGCAGAGAAGTGTTGATTCCACCTCGATTAATTCTATTCCAACCCATCATCTCTAGGTAACCGATATTATCAATTTGTCTTATCCTTTCTATGTTTTTTTTTTTTTTAAAGAAATAAGAAACATTTTTACTCATATGATGTACTATATATACTTTTTTTTTTTTTTTATCCTCACTGGAGGATATTTTTTCTACTGCTTTTCAGAGAGAGTGGGAGAGAGAGAGAAATATCAATGTGAGAGAGACACGTAGATTGGTGGCCTCCCACACATGCCCCAACTGGGGCTGAGCCTGCAACCGAGGTATGTGCCCTTGGCCAGAATCAAACCCGGGACCCTTCAGTCCATGGGCTGACACTCTAACCACTGAGCCAAACCTAGGGCTATACATACTCTTTTTTAAAAATTGATTTTTAGAGAGAGAAGAAGAAGAGGGAGAGGGAGATGCAAGAGCGAAACATAGATCAGCTCCTCCTGCACACCCCCACCAGGGATGTGCCCTGACTGGAAATTGAACTGGTGACCCTTCAGTGCACAGGATGATACCCAACCAACTGAGCCACAACTCCAGGGCTATACACAGGCTTTTGTGCTTTTTTATTTAATAATCATATCCTGAAAGTCACCCCAAACAGTTCACAGAGATCTCAGAATTTGTTTTGATAGCTGCAGAGTTCTTACCTAAATAGATGGGCATGGCTGTGTGCCAATAAAATTTTCTTTACAAAACAGTTGGTGAACTGGATTTGGCCAGCAGGCCATCATTTTTCAACCCATGCTCTAAAGAATGACCTAGGGCTAAGGGAGAGAACCCGATAAAGGACAAAATTGGAAGGGGGGACCTCTTCCAATGAGGTTAAAACCTAGTTGGAGAAAGCATGGTTGCAGCCTCCTAGACGATGGAGAGTTTATATACTAGGAAGTGGGTCACTTCCTAGGCCGAAGTTTTCCACAGTTGCCAGGCAAGCAGTAAACAACCTCTGATACATAGGCACAGAGTTGGTTAGGGCCCCACCTGGAACTCTTGGTATCCCCACCAGGAGGTCCACAGCAAGCTGGTCATGAGGCTCAGGCTGGGGCTGAGAGGTCACTAAGGGACCAGGCACTCTGATACCACTTGGTTTCATCACCTTCTCTCCCACACCCTCTGCCCCCACTGCACACCATTAATGGGCTCTATAGCAGGGAGCAAGTAAAAGCAAAACGCAGCACCCCAGAACCACAATAGCCCCCTTCCTTCTGAAATGTTCCTCCTGCGCCCTCTACTGACAAAGCTAAACATCATGCTCTCTGTTAGCAGAAATGCTTTTCGTCCAGTCTGCTATCACAGAGCAGGTACTAAAATGTAAAACTGAAGTTGAGAGGCTCCTACAGTAAATTCTTAAAAACTGGATTTATGACTCAAAGTGTAAATAAATAATTTGCTAGTTTATGAAAAATGTAATTCCATAGGGGTTTATCATCCTGCATTTCCACCAACAATATATGAGAGTACTGTTACCGGACCACCTCATCAATAAAGAGTGTTGCCATGTGTTTTGTTTTGTCAATATAATTATAAAAATCTTATCTCATTGTAGTTTTAGTTTACATTTCTTTTACTATTAGTAAAGCTGACCATCTTTTCATATGCTAAGAGTCATTTTACCTTTTTGTTGTTGTTGTAAACTGTCTGTTCACATCTTTTGTACATTTTTCTATAGGGCGATGTAATAAGTTCTTAAACAGTTTAGAGCAGGAAAAAGATCAGCTACAACTGAAACTTACTTGTGAAGAAACAGTTTTGTAAAGCTTTTTGTTGTTGTTTTCCCTCAAGTTAGAGACCAAAGTTCAAACCTAAGTTCAGTTTTATTTCAATATTTACCAAGTCTTCCCTGTGGGTCTGGGCACCAGAGATAGAGTAAGAAGCTGTCCTTGCTCGTAAGGAGCTTATATCTTGGTGAGAAAATAGATGCGCGAAATTGGGAGACAGTAGAACATAGCAATTCAAATATGGATTAAGTTCAAATTCTGACATTGAATTTCAACAATTAGCTGTGTGATATTAGGTGGGTCACTTCCATCTTTATGCCTTAGTTTCTTAAGATGGAAATAATAATAGGCACCTCATAGAGTTATTATAATAACTAGATGAGTTATTATATGAAAACACACTGCCTGATATATAATAAACATATACTAAATAATTGCTAATAATAATGATAAATAAAAATGACTATAATAGTAGTGACAAAAGTGAGAGAGGAATTTACATTGCTTGGCAACTTACATACACCCATTAAATTATAGTTGAATTTTAAAGTGTATAATGAACGGGATCCAAGATGGCAGCAGAGTAAGTGGAAATTACTACACTCATCTCCTCCCAGGACCAATGTGGAATTACAATTAAAATATAGAAAAACCAACCTGAATAAAAAACCAAAGATTAGCTGAACAAAAAGAAGTCTTATAACCAAGAATTTACATAAGAAGCCACATCAAGACTGGTAGGAAGGACAGAGACGCAAAAAGGACTGGCCCTGCTCCCACAGGTGGCAGCTGAGATCCCAGAGAGATATCTCAGCTACAAAGGTTCACCCTGAGAAGCATGAGCTCTCAATCCCATACTGGTCTCCCCAAACCAGAACACTGGAGTCAGAAAAAGGTGCTGTCGCTGTGAAAATCCTCAGGATTCTGCCCACCAGGGAGAGACAGGAGTCTGCTATAGTCATAGGCACTCTCTTAAACGGTCAACACACAAAATCTCATTTGCAGCCACTCACCCTGAGCTCTAGCTGAGGGATGGAAGAGCAGCCTGGAGTTGTGCAAGGAGTGATTGGGGTTTGTGGCTCCCAGGAGAGAGCTGAAGGCACAGCCGCCAGGGTCCCTGTGCTGAGTTCCTCTGTCACTCTGTAGGTGCACACCCCTCCTTACTGCATCAGCATGGAAGAATGCAAGAGCCCATTGCCCCACCCTGGGAAGTTCACAACCTGTGGAGGAGTCAGCTGCCTGGGTCCAGGGTGTAGAGTTCTGGGCAGACTCAGGGTGTGTCAGTGACTGAGTTGTGTGGCTCTGTAATGGGGGCCATTACTCCCACCTTCTTGTGAGCCTTGTAAGCACAGCCTTCTCTTGGGAGATCCACTAATCCCAACTTCTGGATTCCTGGTGGCCCTGCCCTGCCAAACTGGGGCTCTCCAGGAGGTCTGGGCAGAATATGGGACAGACTGAGTTGTGTACCTCTAGGACAAGGGCCATTTTTATGTCACATACCCAACCAGTGTAGAGCGCTCCCTTCACAAGGCTAAATCTTGGTCTGTTTGGGCCTGATAAACTCTGCGGGCCTCACCCTGATGACTCCCTGAGACCCTGCCCTGTCACAAAGGTCTGTGGGCACCCAGTAGATGGCAGCTAGACTTGCTATACCTTGGAACTTTTGCTGAGTGCCCTCAGGCCCAGCACTGGTACCAAGTTTGAGCCTGTATCAATCTGGTGAACACCACTTACCCTTATCTTGTGATGCACTAAGAACCTACCTCATGCAACTCAAGTACCACCAGAGACTCTTTCAGGGATTGAGCCTAACAGGCAGCCTGCAGGTGGAGGCAAGTGAAGGGAGGCAAAGGCAGATCTTGGGATCCCTTGGGCCTTTTGCCAACCTAACTGGGATCGGTGCTGGTAGAAGCTGTCCTTTGTGCACAGCTTGGTACTTTTCACACACATCCAGGCCCAGCAGAGGCAATCACAAACTGTGCATCACTTTGTAGCTCCTAACAGGTTGCCCAGGGCCAGTCACAGACAGCGTCTGACATTGGCCTATACCACAGTCTGTCCCAAGAGGCCCGAGAACCAACACACCTAGTGGCTGAGCTTCAGACAATATCAGAGCTGGATCTAATTAGCTTCACAAATGACATGTCCAAAGGGAGATCTCAGGAGGCTCCAGACCCTACCAAGGTGAATTAGGCTTTGTGTGGTCAGTACCTGCACAGCAGCTCTTACTCTATAGTTGGGGTTGATCCTTATAGTCAGCCAGCCTGAGAGTCAACCCCATGTACCAATGGGCCAATAGCAATCAAGACACAATTACAAGAGGAAGGCTTGTATAATCCACACAAGGGGATATTCCTGGAGAACCCAGCTCAGAAGATCATGGAGACTGCACCACTGGGTCCCAAAAGAAACCTACTACATAAAGCCACCCTACTAAGGCTGGGAGACATAGCACATCTACCTAATACATAGTTACAAAGACATAGCCAAAGTAAGGAGACAAAGAAACGTGCCCCAAATGAAAGAACAGGGGAAATCTCCAGAAAAAGAGCTAAATGAATTGGAGGCAAACAATTTACCAGATGCATAGTTAAAAGAAATGGGTATAAGGATGCCCAATAAAATTTGAGAGAAATTCAACAAAGAGATAGCAAATATAAAAAAGGACATCAAAACCATAGAAAAGAACCCATCAGAAATGAAGAATACAATATCTGAAATGAAGAATACACCAGAAGGAATAAAGAGTAAGTTGGATGAAGCAGAGGATCAAATCAGCAATTTGGAAGACAAGGTAGCAGAAAACAATCAGAGCAGCAAAAAGAAATAAGAATTAAAAATGAGGATAACTTAAGGGAACTTTGAGACAACATGAAGCACAATAACATCTGCATCATAGGGATACCAGAAGGACAGGAGAGAGCGAGGGATCTAGAACCCATGACTGAAAACTTCCCTAACTTGGTAAGTAAAAAGACACACAAGTCCAGGAAGTACAGAGAGTCCCAATCAAGATAGACCCAAACAGGCCCACACTAAGACACACCGTAATAAAATGGCAAATGTCAAAGACAAAGAATAATCTTAAAAGAAGCAAGAGAAAGACAAGTAGTTATCTAAAAGGGAGATCCCATAAGACTGTCAGCTGATTTCTCAATGGGAACATTTCAGGTGAGAAGGGACTGGCACAAAATATTCAAAGTGATGAAAAGCAAGGCCCTCCAACCAGGATACTTTACACAGCAAGACTATTATTTGACATTCAAAAGAAATAGAGAGCTTCTTAGACAAGAAATAGCTAAAGGAGTTCATTACCACCAAATCAGTATTACAAGAAGTGCTAAAACAGAAGAAAGACAGAAAGAAAAGAGAAAGAAAACAGTTATAAAGAATAAAATGGCAATAAATATGTACCTATCAATAATCACTTTATTTATTTTTTTGTTGTTTTTTTAACCCTCACCAAAGGATATTTTTTTATTGATTTTAAAAAGAGGGGGAGAGAGAGAGAGAAAAAAAAACATTGATGTGAGAGAAACATCGTTTGCATCTCATACATGCCTCGGCCAGGGATCAAACCTGCAACCTAGGTATGTGCACTGACTGGAAATTGAACCCACAACCTTTTGGTGTATGGGACGATGTTCCAAGCAACTAAGCCACCTAGCCAGGGCTCAATAATCACTTTAAACATTTTTACGTAAAAAGACAGAGGGTAGTTGAATAGATAAAACAAGGCCCATATATACGCTCTCTATAAGAGACCCATCTCAGAATGAAAGATACACATAGACTAAAAGTGAAGGAATAGAAAAGGATATTTCTTGCAAACGGAAATTTTAAAAAAGCTAGAGTAGCAATACTTAATATCAGACAAAATAGACTTTAAAACAAAGGCTATAAATACAAGAAAAAGAAGATCACTACATAATGATAAAGTGATCAATCTAACAAGAGAATTTAACCCTTGTAAACATTTATCCACCCAACATAGGAGCACCTAAACATATAAAGCAAGTCTTGAAGGACATAAAGGGAAAGATCAACAGTAATATAGTCATAGTAGGTGATTTTAACACCCCATTGACATCAATGGATAGATCTTCCAGACAGAAAATCAACAAGGAAACAACGACCTTAAATGGCACACTAGATCAGATGGATTTAACAGGTATCCTCAGAGCATTTCACATTAAAGCAGCAGAACATATATTTTGTTCAAGGGCACATGAAACATTGTTTAGGATACATTTTTTTTTTCAAGAGCATGTGGTACATTTTTTAGGATAGATTACATGTTAGAACATAATACGGGTCTCAGTAAATTTAAGAAGATTGAAATAAAATCAAGCATCTTATCTGACCTTAACGGTATGAAACTAGAAATCAATCACAAGATAAAAACTGAGACACACAAACACATGGAGGCTAAATAACGTGTTACTGAACAACAAATTGGTTAACAATGAGATCAAGGAAGAAATCAAAAGATTTCTTGAAATAAATAAAATGAGAACATAATAACCTAAAATCCATGGGGCAGAGCAAAAGCAGTCCTAAGAAGGAAGCTGATAGCATTACCGGCCTACCTCAAGAAACAAGAAAAATACCAAATAAACAATCTAACTTTACACTTAAAGGAACTGGAAGAAAACAACAAAGAATGTCCAAAGTGAGTACAAAATAGCAAATAATAAAGAGCAGAGCAGAAATTAACAAAATAGTCTTAAAAAACACACAAAAGATCAATGCAACCAAGAGCTGGTTCTTTGAAAAGATAAATAGGATTGACAAACCTTTAACCAGACTCATCAAGAAAAAAAGAGAGAGGATACAAATAAATAAAACCAGAAATGAAAGGAAGAGGTAACAATTGAAACCACAGAAATACAAAGTATTATAAGGAAATATTACAAAAAACTATTTGCCAATAAATTAGACAATACGGACAAAATTGATAAATTCCTAGAAACATACAATCTTCCATAACTGAACCAAGAAGAAACAGAAGATCTGAACAGACTGATTACAACTAATGTAATTGAAGCAGTAATAATAATTTAAAAAAAAAACAAAAAACACAAGTCCTGGACCAGATAGCTTTACAGGCGAATTTTACTAAACATTCAAATAATGAACACCTATCTTTCTCAAACTATTCCAAAAAAATTAAAGAGGAGAAAAGAATCTCAAGCTCATTTTAGGTGGCCAGCATTATCCCAGTTCCAAAACCAGATAAAGACACTTCACTACAGAGAAAGAAAATTATAGGCCAATATCCCTGATGAACACATATGCAAAAATCTTCAACAAAATATTAGCAAACTGAATCCAGCATTTATTTAAAAGTTTATATGCAGTGATCAAGTGGGATTTATTCTGGGGATGCAAGGTTGGTACATTATTTGCAAATCAATAAATGTGATACACTACACAAACAAAATGAATGGTAAAAATCATGTGATCATATCAATAGATGCACAAAAACTTTGACAAATTCCAGCACCCATTTATGATGAAAATTCTCAACAAAGTGGGAATAGAGGGAACATATGTCAACATAATAAAGGCCACATAAGACAAACCCACAGCTAACATCATACTCAATGGGCAAAAACTAATAGCATTTCTCTTAAGATCAGGAACAAGACAAGGGTGTCCACTTTCACCACTCTTATTCAACATAATACTGGAAGTCCTTGCCATAGCAATCAGGCAAGAAGAAGAAATGAAAGGCATCCAAATTGGAAAAGAACAAATAAAACTGTCATTATTTGCAGATGACATGGTGCTGTATATAAAGAACCCTAAAGATTCCACCAAAAAAACTACTAGAACTGATAAATGAATCCAGTAAAGTAGCAAGATACAAAATAATTATCCAGAAATCAGTTGCAGTTTTATACACCAATAATAAACTATCAGAAAAGGAAACTAAGAACACAATCCCATTTGCAATTGCATAAAAAAAAACACCTGGGAGTAAATTTAACCAAAAATATAAAAGACCTGTACTCAGAAAGTTACAAGACCCTGAAGAATGAAATCAAAGAAGGTACAAATAAACGGAAGCATATACCGTGTTCATGGGTAAGAATTAACATCATTAAAATGTCCATACTACCCAAAGCAATCTATAGATTCAATGCAATTCCTATCAAGATACCAATGGCATATTTCCCAGAACTAGAACAAATATTCCAAATATATATATGGAACCACAAAAGACCCTGAATAGCGACAGCAATCTTGAGAAAGAAGAACGATGTTGATATCAAACTATACGACAAGACGATAGTAATCAAAACAGCATGGTACTGGCATAAAAACAGACATATAGATCAATGGAACAGAATAGAGAGCCTAGAAATAGATCCATGTCTTTATGGTTAATTAATATTTGATAAAGGAGGCAAGAAAATATAATGGGTAAAGAGAGTCTATTCAATAAATTGTGTTGAGTAAATTGGACAGATTCATACAAAATAATACAACTAGATCACCTTCTTACACCACACACAAGAATAAACTCAAAATGGATTAAAGGGTTAAATATAAGACTCACAACCATAAAAAATCCTAAAAGAAAACATAGGCAGTAAAATCTCAGACATTTCTCTCAGTAATATTTTTTTATGACATATCTCCTCAGACAACGGAAACAGAAGAAAACAAACAAACAAGACTACATCAAAGTAAAATGTTTTTGCACAGCAAAGAAAACCATCAACAAAATGGAAATTCAACCTAGTGAATGGGAGAACATAGTCTCCAAAGGTACATCTGATAAGGGGTTAATATACAAAATTTATGAAGAACTCACATAACTCAACTCCAAGAAAACAAAAAATCCAATTAAAAAATGGGCAAAGGACCTGAGTAGAAACTTCTCCAAAAAGGACATACAGATGACCAACAGAGATATGAAAAGATGCTCAACATCACTCATCATCAGAGAATGCAAATTAAAACCACAATGAGATATCACCTCACACTTGTCAGAATGGCTCCCTCAACAAATCAACAAACAAGTCTTGGCAAGGATGTGGGGAAAAGGGAACCTCGTACACTGTTGGTGGGAATGCTGACTGGTGCAGCTACTGTGGAAAACAATATGGAGTTACCTAAAAAAATTAAAAATATAATTGCCTTTTTTGATCCAGTGATTTCACTTCTGGGCATATATCCGAAGAAACCCAAAACACTAATTCGAAAGAATATATGCAGTCTTATGTTCACTGCAGCATTATTACAATAGCCATGCTATGGAAGCAACCCAAGTGACCTTCAACAGACGAGCAGATAAAAAAAAGGTACATATATGAAATGGAATGTAACTTGGCCATAAGAAGAATGAATTCTTAGCATTTGCAACAGCATGAATGGAGCTAAAGGCTATTATACTAAGTGAAATAAGTCAGTCAAATACCATATGATTTCACTTACATGTGGAATCTGAAGAACAATATAAATGAACAAACAAAACAGAAACAGACTCATAGACACAGAGAACAGACTGATGGTTGCCAGAGGGGAGGGGTTTTGGGAGTTTGGGTAAAAAGGGTGAAGGGATTGATAAGTACAGATTGGTAGTTACAAAATAGTCACGAGGATGTAAAGCACAGCATAGGAAATATAGTCAATAATATTGTAATGTTGTAGGGGCCAGTTTGGTACTGGAACTATCAGCGGGGTTCACTGCGTAAAGTATATGATTGTCTAACCACTACGCTGTACACCTGAAACTAATGTCTAATTTAAGTATAAAAATTAAGTGTTTAAATATATTTAATAAAGATATTCAATCAGTATGATACAATGAAACCTACCTCACCTAGTTCAAAAAAGTTAGCAAACATGTTCCAGGAACCATGATCTAGAATGCCCCGAACACGCAGCAACATACATAGCTGTCTGAGCACAAATGTCCCAGCTGTGCCTTGCAGGAAATTCATAAAATGTAAAAGAGCAAAAGGGAAGAAATTCACATATAATCCTACCACTTGGACATAAATTTGGGTTGTACCATATAAAAAAATCCAGCAAATACTTATTGGCCTCCTACAGTGTGCCAGGTGTAGTCTGAAGCACTGGGCCGTCTGCCTGTGCCCAGGGAGGTGGGCAGGACTCAGTGGGTTAGCCCCCTCCCTCCTGCTCCCTGGGGGTGAGCGTGGCCTGTAAGATCTGCTCTCGGGTGCTGAGATGTCTTACACATGAAACAGCCATATGTGCCATTTCCCGGGGACCTAGGTGACCATGTACAGCACTATTTAGAACACAGACTGTAAATTCTAAGAACACAGTACAAATGTACCTTTTCCCAGTGGTTTTCATCTTTGCTTGAGCAAGACAGTCTAAAAACCACGGCCATTTTGACAGCATTTGAAGCCCTACCTTGCTTTAAAGAAACCTGGAAGTACGAGCCAAACTCTCAAGATGTGGAGAACTGGGTGATCATTCTTATTTTAAAGTGACCTTCTTTACTAAAGGATTTGCTGCAATCACTTTTCATTCTATTACACTAACCGAATGGGGGCTACTATGAGTTCTTTTCATGAAGTTCCACAGTGCCTTTAAATTTTCAATTTAATTTACCAGAAATTCATTCAAAGTATACATTTTGGAGAACATATTAACTGCACACACCAGCAAATAGCTCAGATTTTGGTCCTGCTTGGGTCTGTGGAGGAACCTGGCTCGTGCTGTCTCTGCCAGCATTAGTTCCACCAGAGTGCAGCTCAATAGATGGGGCTTCAAAACTTTGCTAAAACTGCACAGGTTTGCAGAATAGCTGTAGTTGGGTTAAGATTCATATCTCCCATAATAGCTTCTAATATTAAACTTTAAAGATCCTAAATTGATTGAGGTTTCTTGATAGGTTCTCAGATGGGTCTTTTCCTTGTCATCTTTTCTCCTGCGGTCCCATGTCATTATTGGTATCAAATCCACTTCAGGGACTTCTTCGAAAATCAAAATATAAGAACTTACAAGTCGAAAACGTGTCTGTCACCTTGCAGGCTCATGCTGCAAGGACATTTTCTTCTGGCATATATTTAATGAATTAAAGACATACTGCTCAGCAATTGCCACTTGGACATATTCTATCTAAGGATTGATTACATTTTCTAACATTTGCGAGTGATATTAATATTCAAAAAAGAATCACAAGGGACCATCTGGAGTTGGACAGAAAGCACGTATTCAATGACTGATTCTCAGAATGACTGCCCCATGGTTTTATATGCTGCTGGTGAGAGTGTAAATTGGTAGAAACTTTCTGGAAAGCAATTTTGCATTCCATGATTTGATTTATTAATTCCATCTGGGAATTTATCATAAGGAAATAATAAGAGATATAAAGATGTTGTGTAAAGATGCTTACCATGGCAATTGGGTGAAAATTAGGAAAAAAATAAATACTCCTCCATAGGAGATTGGTTAAATAAAATATTACACCCATATAACGCTGTGGCAGAGATTGCTGGCTGCCCAGTGTCCATTCTCCTCTTATTTGTCATTAACAAGACCCTATATTATCGTGGCCAGCAATGTGCTTAGCTAAAAAATACGACATTTTACAGCCTTCCTTGGAGATTAGGGTGGCCAGTAGGACATAAGCAGATGTCCTTGACTTCCAACTGCCTGGACCGCTGCCTGGGCCCAGCTGTCTTGATAACTGACATGATAGCTTGAGTTCCAACAGCCATTGGGAGACAATGAGAGAAAAGCCAGGAGAATCATGGTGACCGCAACTCTGACATCCTCGAACCACTGCAACAAAGCCATCAACTGCCACCTTCCAGATGTCTCATTAGATGAGAAAAAACCATTATATGTTTGTGCTACTCAACTCGGCTCATGGCAGCCGAACACGATTCCTGACCGACGCAGGTGAGACACTGCAGCCATTCAGCATCACCTTCCTGGAAAATGGGTGTCAGATTAGATGAGAAGCCAGAACACAAAGCCCTGCGTGTGGTATGTTCCGCTTTGTTCTTAAATTATACATATACGGTATAGGAGAAGGAAAAAGATTAAAATATGTTAAAATGCTAGCAGTGGCTGTCTCAAGGTTGTGGGTTATTTATTACTATGATGATTTACGCTTTTCTATGCTTTCTAAAGTTTCAACACTGAGAAACTTAAAAAACGTTTTTAAAATTGCCCTCCATACACACACACGACTGGGGAGAGCACAAATTGGTTAAATCTACACTTTTTGGAAAGTAACGAGTGAACATGAATCAAAACCTTTTAGTTTTCCTACTCTTTGCTCTCTGTTTCCACTGTGACCTCTCTCTCGGTAAAACGACACGAGACTCAGACAAGAATTATGTATAATGATGCTTTCTACAATACTATTTTTGATACTGAGAGAATGGGAACACTAAATATCCAATTTTAGGAGAGTTTATAAATAAATAAGGGTACATCCATCCGATATTATGAATACCTAGAAAGCATGATTAAAGCAGCAGGGAGCAGACTTGGGAACGAGCTGTAGAGCTGCGTCCATACCCCTCAACTCCCCCTCCCTCCGCAGCACTGAAGCGACGACGGGCATAGTGGAGTGGGGAGGCCTCTGATCTAGATGACATTTCTAGCCACGACTGAAATTCGATTTTTATCTGCGTCTACAGCAAGAACATAGCTTTGCTGAGAAAGACAGGAGGTTTTTCTAAATCATGTTCATGTGTCAGGGCCAAGGCCCGAGGAGCAGGTTCTTCGGGTTCTGCGTGTTGGCCACGCAGCAAGACCCAGGCCGGCTGCCCAGGGCGAGGCGGGACGTCAGGGCAGAGGCTCCGCGTGACCCTGGCTGCCCGGAGGAAGCAGCAGCTGCCTCTGAGCTCTGCCCACACGCTCTCGGCCCACTCGTGTTTCGGCGGAGACTGGAGGCTTCCATGCATGATGACAGCCCCGTTCAGGTGGCCTTTTCACCTCTCCATTTCTCTGCAGCCAGGTGGGGAAGAGCGTTAGACATGCTCAGCTAACGGAGGGAGAAGCCAGTGGATAAGTGTCCCGGGCTCCCATGCCACCCAGTTCCCCAGGGGCTCCCGGTGGGGTCGAGCCCCAGTCACCCGCAGCAGCTGCTGGCTCAATAACACACCCTGTTTCAGCTTTTCCTTCTCATTTCTGTCCTCTGTTTCCTGATATCACTTCCCGAATAAATATCCTGCATCTATGGCTCCACTTCTAGGGCAACCAACCAAGACAGATGGAGCGTGAGAGGAAAGAAGAGAAAGAAAGGAGCCAATTCTCGTTTATCCAACTTCAGGAACCCAAGACCATTCAAAGTAGTAACTGTTAACCGTTTCCCCCGGTATATTTGACAAACATTTCTGGGGAAAAAAGCATTAAATAGAATAAAAATATATCAGAGTGTATAGCATGCATAGGGTGAGTGCTGCTTCAAGAAACTTCGGTTTCAGGGTGTAAGTGTGTTAGTGGAGGGTCACAATGTATAATGTATTTTCCAGCTTTAAAAAGCTGGAAAGCCACTGAAAGGCTCTGGAAAGCCAAGAGTCCAGAGAATTCCTGCTCTGCTGCAGCAAAATCACCTAAATATTTAAGAAAAACTTGTAATGACATGGATCACTGCTTATGAACCATTGTCGAGATTGGGACTAGGAATGGTGGGGAAAATTTATAAAATGTTGAATACAGTATGACTTTAACTATGAAAGAGAAAAACTGTGAAAAAAAAGACCAGAGTCATTGATTCATTTCCAACTTCATCCAAAAGGGTAAGTTCCGCCCAGTCGAGCGTGGCTCAGTGGCTGAGCGTCAACCTAGGATCCAGGCGATTGGGGTTTGATTCCCGGTCAGGGCACATGCCCGGGTTGTGGGCTCGATCAGTGGCTCTCTCATCATTGATGTTTCTATCTCTCTCTCTCCCTCTCCTTTCCTCCCTCTAAAATTAATAAAGATATATTTAAAAAAAAAAACACACAAAAGGGTAAGTTCCTAAAACGTTATTAGTAATAAAAAGGCACTTCATTTAAAATGAGTGTTCTCACATGAAATAAGGGAAAAGCAGGAGGCACAGGGCAGGGCCTCTGGGGGTCTTGTTCCGCCTGCCTAGAATAGTGTTTGCTGCACAAAAGGGAAGAGCTATTTGCTGGAAGAAAGAGTGAAGGTTGAGGGGCATGTGCTCACAGAGCCTAATCTTAGAAGCTCATGCTTTGCTGGCCCCGGATGGAGGGGCAGGTGGACCGATGGTCCATTTCATGAGGCCACAAAAGCTGTGGACCTTCCAGCATTAGCTGTGGCCTCCGGGATACTCCAGACACTGCAGTTACGGCAGGTCCTGCTCCCACTATCCATTCAGAAGACAATCCTGTCTGTCTACCTTGAAAAAGGTATTAGTTTTTTCACTGCCTTGTGGAAAAAGCAGTGTAAGTTAATGGTTAGTAGACTGAGTGAAAGTCACGTGTGAGAAAATATTAATCCTGATTTCCTCAGGATAATGGGTTATAGGCGGCATCAAGCTTAGTGGGGATCTAAGGGCCACCCCTCTGCTAAATACTCTGTCTCCTAGACCTGCGTTTTATTCTTCCACAGGCAATGAAACAAGTGCTGTCACCCTTCTATGACAGAGGAGAAAATGCTTAATATTAATCATAGCTAACAGTTACTGAGCAATCACTATGCACCAAAAATAACACTGAAAGCTTTACATCTATAATCTCATTTAATTCTCACAACAACCTTATAAAGGAAGTACATCTATTTTTAACAGGTGAAGAAATGAGGCTTTAGAGAGGCTACTTGTGAGGAAAGAATAAATACAGCAGGTATGGTTACTAACTCCTTGCTCTCTCCGAGGGAACCATGATTGACCCTTGGCCTCCCGGGAATGTGGCCCTTGGAGAGTTCTTGGTGTTAGTGATTAATGACTTTGTTATACACACCTGGAGCAATGGAGCATGTCCTACTGGCTTGACAGGGTCCTTGCGCTAATATTAAGACTGATGATTTGCACCTGGTTTTAGTGTTGGGTCCAAAGTTTTGGTTGCCATGGAGGATTTTGTAGCAGGATGTGCCTGCACTATAGCCCCCCCAAAAGGCCTTGGGCCCTGGGAATCAAAGAGTCTTCCCTGGGCAGAGACATTCCATACATGTCCCAGAGCTTCTCTGCCAGAGAAAGAGGACATCCCATGTGGCCCCAGATGAGGAAGAGCTCTGGAAGCCTGTGCCTGAACCCTGGACTTTGAAGCTTCATATCTTTTTTCGTATGCTTTTGCTCTGCATCCTTTGCTACTAAAAATTCTACTGCGAACTGCCATTGGATCTTGTAAGTTTTCACTGAGTGAAACACTAACCAAGACCATGCAACTAGAAGGTTGTAGAAACAGAATTCTAGCCCAGGAAGCCTTGCGTCCGGGCTCGACCTAACCATCGTGTTCCACCACTTTAGAGTTAGCATATGGTAGGTACTGCACTCAAAACTGGTGATATTCTTATTATAACTACTGCACTTCCTTTGTTTTCTAAATCTTCTTTGAGGAACATGCATCATTTGATAATCAAAGGGAGAAATTGCTTGGAAATGTCCACGGTTAAGAGATAGGAAGAAGAGTCAGAAAGGAAATTGACTGCAAGGAGCTTAAGGTGGTACAGTAACAAAGCAGAGGAGCAGTCAAGTCAAGTACAAGGCAGTTTTACAGGGCAAAATCTTCTCAGTCTTGGAGTAGGCAAAGATTTATTAGACAGCACACTCAAAATACAAATTATAAAAGGAAAAACTGGTAAATCTGGCCTCCGCAACATTAAAAATTCCTGCTCTGTTAAGACATTAATTAAAAAGGCAACTCACACATTGGACAAAAATATTTGTAATATTATATCTGACAGAGAACTAAAATCAAGTATACATAAAGAATTTCCACAACTTAATAATAAGAAAGTACTGAAAGTGGGTAAAGATGTTTAAGTGAACATTTGAATAAATACTTCACAAAAGAACATGTAAGGCTCCAAGATGGCAGCAGAGTAGGTGGAAGCTACGTTCACTTCCTTCCAGGACCAAACTGGAAATCCAACTAAAATATAGAACAATCAACCTGAATAACCAACTGAAGGCTAGGTGGACAGAAGTCTTATAACCAAGGATTTATAGAAGAAGCCACATCAAGACCGGCAGGAAGGGCGGATATGCCAAATGGCTGGCCCTGCTCTCACGGGCTCTGGCTGAGGTTCCAGAGGGGCATCTCAGATGCAAAGGTTCCCCCTGAGAAGCGTGAGGTCTCAATCCCAAGCCAGCTCCCAGCCCACAGCCAGGAAGAGACACCCACATAATATCACGCTGTGAAAATCAGCAGGGATTCTGTCCCCCAGAGAGAGATAAGAGCCTGCTAGAGACACAGATGCACTCTTAGAGGATCAAAGCACAAAATCCCGTTTGCAACCACTCACCCTGGTGTCCAGAGAAAAAAGAGCAGAGTGGACTAGAGTCGCATGAGGAGAGGCTGAGGTTTGTGGCTCTGGGACCAAAAGCTGAAGAAACGGCAGCTAAGACCCCTGTGCTGAGTCCCTCTCCCACACCGTAGATGCCATCTTTCTTTGGGTGGGGCGTGCTCCTTCTTATGGCATCGGCCTGGGGGAAAGCAATAGCCCCACCCTCTGGACTCCCTGTGACCTCACCCTCCTGAGCCATGGTGGCTCCGCCCTGCCAAGGTGTGGGCAGAATCTGGGACAGGCTGAGTTGTGTGGCTCTAGGACAGGGGCCATTTTTCCTTCAAATGCCTGACCAGTGCAGAGCCCTCCCTTCACACAGCCAAACTGTGCACTGTTTGTGCCTGATAAACTCTGCTGGGCTCACCCTGATGATTCCCTGAAACTCCACCCAACAATAAAGGTGTGCAAGCACCTAGCGAGTGGCAGCTAGACTTGGTATACCCTAGAACTTTTGCTGAGTGGCCTCACACCCAGCGCTGGCATTGAGTTTGAACCTGTATCACTCACCCCTTCCTGGTGACTCATTGAGAACCTACCTCATGCAACTTGAGTACTGCCAGAGGCTCCTTCAGTGACTGACTTTTACAGGCAGCTGGCAGGCAGAGTCAGGTGGAATCAGTTGGAGGCAGATTTCAGGTACTTTGGGACTTTTGCTGACTTGCCCAGAGCCTGGTGCTGGGAAAAGTCAGCCTTGAGCCCTAGCCAGTTTGGCTCAGTGGTTAGAGCATTGCCCACGGACTGAAGGGTCCCAGGTTCGATTTCAGCCAAGGGCACATACCTTGGTTGCAGGCTTGGTCCCCAGACCCGGTCAGGGCATGCAGATGAGGCAATCAATCAATGTGTCTCTCTCACATCAATGTTTCTCTCTTTGTCTTCCACTCTCTCTGAAAAAGCAATGGAAAAAATATCCTCAGGTGAGGATAAAAAAAACCTCAGCTTTGATGTGCAGCTTGGTCCTTCCCTTGCACACCTAGACCCAGCAAAAGCACTACAAACTTTGTATCAAACCATAGCTTCAAATAGGTTGCTTATGGCCAGACACAGGCAGCATCTGATATTGATCTGAACCAGAGTCCCTCCCAAGAAGCCCCAGAACCAACACACCCCATTGCCAGCTTCAGACAACATCAGAGCAGGAGCAAGTTAGTTTCACAAACAGCATATCAAAAGGAAGATCTCAGCAGGCACCAGAAGCTCTTGAGGCAAATTCCATTTCTGTGGTCAGTACCTGCACTGCAGCTTGTACACTGTGGTCAGGGTCAATACTCAGTCAGCCAGCTTGAAGGTTGACCCCATGCAAAAAAGGGCCAAAAGCAATCAAGACTCAATTACAACAGGAGAGCTCACATTATTCACAAAAGGGACATTCCTAGAGCCCCCAGCTCAGGGGATCAAGGAGAGTGCACCACAGGAACCCACAGGACGCCTACTATGTAAGGCCAGCATACCAAGACTGTGAGATGTAGGAGATATACTTAACAGACAGAAACAAACAGGCAGCCAAAATAGGGAGACAAAAAAAAATGCCCCAAACGAAAGAGCAAGAGAAATCTCCAGAAAAGAGCTAAATTAAATAAAAGCAAACAATTTGCCAGATATAGAATTCAAGAAAAAGAAAAAATGGTTTTAAGCATGCTCAAGAAAGTTAGTAAGAACTTCACAGCATGAAGAAGGATATAGAAACCATAAAAAAGAACCAGTCAAAAATGAAGACTACAATATCTGAAATGAAGAATACACTAGGAGGAATAAACAGTAGATTAGATGAAGCAGAACACTGAACCAGCAATTTGAAAAAGAAGGTAGCAGAAAAAAACTAAATAGAGCAGCAAAAAGAAAAAAGAACTTAAAAAAATGAGGATAGCTTAAGGGACCTATGGGACAACATAAAGCATAACAACATTCACATCATAGGGGTACCAGAAAGAGAAAAGAGAGAGCAAGGAATTGAGAACATATCTGAAGAAATAATGGCTGAAAACTTCCCTAACCTGGTGAAGAAAAAAGACACACAAGCCCAGCAAGTACAGAGTCCCGAACAAGATTAACCCAAAGAGGCCCACATCTAGACACATCATAATTAAAATGGCAAATGTTAAAAACAAAGAATCTTAAAAGCAGCAAGAGAAAGACAGTTAGTTTCCTTAAATGGGAGCTCCCATTAAACTGTCACCTGATTACTCAACAGAAACATTTCAGGCCAGAAGGGACTGGCATGAAATATTCAAAGTGATGAAAAGCAAGGACCTACAACCAAGACTACTTTACTCAGAAAGTCTATCATTTAAAACTGAAGGAGAAACAAAGATCATTTCAGACAAGAAAAAGCTAAAGGTGTTCATTACAACCAAACCAGTATTACAGGAAATGTTAAAGGATCTTCTTTAAAAAGGAGGAGGAAGAGGAAGAGGAAGAGAAAAAACAGAGGAACATAGTGATAAAGCATAAAAGGGTGCCCTGGCTGGTGCGGCTCAGTGGGTTAGAGTGTCATCTCAAGCAGTGAAGGAAGTGGGTTTGGTTCCTGGTCAGGGCACATACCCAGGTTGGGGTTTAAGCCTCAGTAGGGGCAGATGCAGAAGGCAACTGATTGATGTTTCTCAGATCAATGTTTTTCTTTCCCTCTCCCTCTCCCTCCCTTTCTAAAATCGATGAAAATCATATCCTTGGGTGAGGGTTAAGAAAAGAATAAAATGGCAACAAATACTTAACTATTAATAATCACTTTAAGTGTAAATGGCTTAAATGCTCCAGTCAAAAGAAAGAGAGTAGCTGAATGGATTAAAAAACAAGGCCCATATATATGCTGTCTAAAAGAGACCCGCCTCAGAACGAAAGACACAGACAGGCAAAATGTAAAGGGATTATAAAAGATGTTTCATGCAGATGAACATTTTTTAAAAACTGGGGTAGCAATACTTATGTCAGACAAAAGAGACTTTAAAACAAAGGCTACAGTAAGAGACAAAGAAGAACACACCATAATGATAAACGGATCAATCCAATAAGAGGATATAACCCTTGTAAACATGTAGGCACCCAGCATATGAGCATTTAACATACAAAGCAAATCTTGATGGACATAAAGGGAGAGATGGACAGTAATACAGTCACAGTAGGGAATTTTAACACCCCATTGACATCAATGAATAGATCTTCCAGATGGAAAATAAACAAGGAAACAGCAGCCTTAAATGACAGACTTGATCAGATGGATTTAAAAATATATATTTTTATATTTTTATTGATTTCAGAGATAGGAAGGGAGAGGGAGAGGGAGAGAGAGATAGAAACATCAATGATGAGAGTCATTGATCGGCTGCCTCCTGCATGCCCCCTACTGGGGATCAAACCTGAAACCCAGGCATATACCCTGACCGGGAATCGAACCATGACTTCCAGGTCCATGGGTTGATGGCTCAACCACTGAGCCACGCTGGTAATTGATACTTTCAGAGCATTTCACACCAAAGTAGCAGAACATACTTTTTTTTTTTCAAGTGCACATGAAACATTTTCTAGGATAGAGCACATGTTAGGACACAAAACAAGTCTCAGTAAATTTGAGAAGATTGAAATCACATCAAGCATTTTCTCTGACCTTAATTGTTTAAAAGTAGAAATTAATCACAAGAAAAAAACTGAAAGACACACAAAAATGTGGAGGCTAACTAACATGTAACTAAACAATGAATGAGTTTACAATGAGTTCAAGGAAGAAATCAAGTTATCTTTAAAAAATGAAAATGAGAACACAACCCAAAATCCGTGGGACACAGCGAACTCAGTCCTTAGAAGGAAATTAATAGCGTTACAGACTACCTTAAGAAACAAGAAAAATCTCACAATAAACAATCTAACTATTTACTTAAAAGAACCAGACAAAGAACAACAAACAAAGCCCAAAGTGAGTGGAAGAAAGCAGATAATAAAGATCACAGCAGAAATAAACAAAATAGCACCTAAAAAAAACCAAAACACAAACCATACAAAGATCATTGAGACCCAGAGCTGCTTCTTTGAAAAGATATAATCAAGATTGACAAACCTTTAACCAGGCTCAGCAAGCAAAAAGAAAAGGAACCAAATAAATAAAATCAGAAATGAAAGAGAAGAAGTAACAACTGATACCACAGGGATAAAAAGTATTGTAAGAAAATATTACAAAAAGATGAGAGGCCTACAAACTGGACAATCTGGATGACATGGATAAATTCCCAGAAACATACAATCTTCCAAAACTGAATCAAGAAGAAACAGAAAATCTGAACAGACTGATTACAACCAACAAAACTGAAGCAGTAATAAAAAACTCCCAACAAACAAAAGTCCTGGACCAGATAGCTTCACAGGTGAATTTAACCAAACATTCAAAGAAAAACTAACTTTATCCTTCTCAAATGATTTCAAAAAAAAAAAAAAAAAATCAAGAGGAGGGAAGACTCCCAAGCTCATTTCATGAGGCCAGCATTATTCTAATACCAAAACCAGATAAAGACACTACAAAGGAAGAAAATTATAGGCCAATAACCCTGATGAACATAGATACTAAAATATTCAACAAAATATTAGCAAGCTAGATCCAGCAATATATTAAAAAGATCATAGGTGCTGGCCAGGTAGCTCTGTTGGTTAGAGCACTGCCCTGATACTCCAGGTTGTGGGTTCGATCCCCAGTCAGGGACATACAAGAAACAACCAATGAATGCATAAATAAGTGGAACAACAAGTCAATGTTTCTCTCTCTCTTTCCCTCCCTCCTTTCCTCTCTCTCTCTAAAATCAATTTAAATATTTTTTAAAAAATTAAAGAAAAAGATCATATACCATGATCAAGTGGGATTTATTCCAGGGGTGCGAGGTTAGTACAATATTTGCAAGTCAATAAACAAGATACCCCACATAAACAAAATGAAGGATAAAAATCACATAATCACATCAACAGATGCAGAAAAAGCATTTGATAAAATCCAGCACTGATTTATATTAAAAACTCTCAGCAAAGTGGGAATAGAGGGAACATACCTCCACATAATAAAGGCCACATATGACAAACCCACAGTCAACATCATATTCAACAGGCAAAAACTAAAAGCATTTCTCTTAAGATCAGGAACAAGACAGGGATATCCACTTTCACCACTCTTATTCAACATAATACTGGAAGTCCTAGCCACAGCAATCAGGCAAGAAGAAGAAATAAAAGGCATCCAAATTGGAATGGAACAAGTAAAACTGTCATTATTTGTAGATGACAGGTTACTGCATAAAGAGTACATTAAAAATTCCACCAAAAAACTACTAAAACTGATAAATCCAGTAAAGTAGCAAGATACAAAGTAACAAGAAATCAGTTGCAGTTTTATACACCAATAATGAGCTATCAGAAAGAAAAATTAAGAAGACAATCCTGTTTACAATTGCATCAAAAAAATAAAATACCTAGGAATAAATTTAAGCAAGGATGTAAAAGACCTGTACTCAGAAAATGGTAAGACAGTGAAGAAAGAAATTGAAGATACAAATAAGTCAAAGCATATACCATGTTCATGGATAGGAAGAATTAACATCACTAAAATGACCATACTACACAAAACAATCTATAGATTCAACACAATTCCTATTAAAATACCAATAACATACTTCAAAGAACTAGAACAAATATTCCAAAAATTTATATGGAACCACAAAAGACACCTTATAGTCACAGAAATCTTGAGAAAGAAGAATGAAGTTGGAGGATTCACACTACCTGATATCAAACTATATAACAAGGCCATAGTAATCAAAACAGCATGGTACTAGAGTTAAAACAGTCATATAGATCAATGGAACAGAGTAGAGAGCCCAGAAATAAACCCATGCCTTTATGGTCAATTAATATTTTGCAAAGTTGGCAAGGACATACAATGGGGTAATGACAGCCTATTCAATAAATGGTGTTGAGTAAAATGGACAGATTTGTGCAAAAAAAAAAAAAAAAAAATGAAGGTAGACCACCTCCCTATACCATATACAAGAATAAACTCAAAATGGATTAAAGACTCAAAACCATAAAAATCCTAAAAGAAAACATAGACAGTAAAATCTCAGACATTTCTCTCAGTATTATTTTTTCTGACATATCTTCTCTGGCAAGGAAAACAAAAGAAAAAATAAACAAATGGGCCCTGGCCAGTGTTTCTCAACAGTTAGAGTACCGGCCTGTGCACTGAAGGGTCTCAGGTCTGATTCCCAGTCAAGGGCACGTACCTGGGTTGCAGGTTTGCTCCCTGCCCCAGTTCGGGGTGTGTGTGGGAGGCAACCAGTTGATGTGGCTCTCTCACATTGATGTTTCTCTCTTTCTCGCTCCCTTCCTCCCTCCCTCCCTCTCTCTCTGAAAAAGCAATGGGAAAAAATATCCTCAGGTGAGGATTAACAAAAATAATAATAATAATAATAAATAAGCAAATGGGACTACATCAAATTAAAATGTATTTGCACATCAAGGGAAACCATCAACAAAATGAAAAAACAACCCACTAAATGGGAGAATATATTCACCAATGATACTTCTCATAAAGGGTTAATATCCTTTTTTTTTAAAAAAAGGAATCATTTTAGAAACAAAAAAATAGAAGATTTAGCAATGGAAAGTAAGCACAAAAAGATTTTCAATCTGATTAATCATTAGGGAAATGCAAAATTAAAATCACAATAAGATATAACTACACAACTACTGCAATGGCTAAAATTAAAGCCTGACAATGCAGAGTCAGTGGAACTCTTACCCATTGCTAGTGAGAATACAACAAGCTTGGAAAACAGTTTGGCAGTTTCTTAAGCAGGCATTTACCATACAATGCACCACTTCCTCTCCTAAATATTTATTCCCCCAAAATGATATGTGTCTGCCTGGCCAGAGTGGCTCAGTTGGTTGAGCATCGTTCTGTGCACCGAAAGGTTGTGGGTTTGATCCCCAGTAGGGGCATGTACAGAAGGCAATCAATGTTTCTCTCACATAGACGTTCTCTCTCTCTCTCTTCCCCTCCTTCTCTTCCTCCCTCCCCCCCTTCCTCTCTCTAAGCATATCCTTGGTGAGAATTTAAAAAAAAGATATACATCTATCCAAATATTTACATATTAATATATTAATGTTCGTGGCAGCTTTATTCATAATAGCTAAAAGCTGAAAACAAACCAAGTGCCTGTCAGCAGGTGAATGGATTAGTAAATGGCAGCCCCTAAGTTCTATGGCATACTACTCAGCAATAAAGCTTGAGACAGACAGCAACATGGGTGAATCTCAAGAACATCATGTCAACACAAAAGAATGCCTACTGTGTGACTATATTTATAGGAAATTTCTGTGGTGGCCTTGAGATCTTTTGGAATGATGGAAATATTCTATATCTTAATTATTTTGGCAGTTATATGAGTATAGACATTTGTCAAAATTCAACAAACAATATGCTTAAAATGGGTGCATTTTATTAAATATAAGTTATGCCTCAATATTATTGATTTTAAAATATTAGGCAGTTTTAAAAATAATTAAAAAATATGTCTCTATTGATTTCAAGAGAGGAAGGGAGAGAGAGAAAGATGGAAACATCAATGAGAAAGAAACACTTATCAGCTGCCTTCTGCATGCCCCCTACTGGGGATCAAGCCCACAACCAGGGCATGTGCCCTGACTGGGAATTGAACCACAATCTCCTGGATCATAGGTTGATGCTCAACCGCTGAGCCACACTGGCCCACAGCTATTAGGCAGTTTTGTTGAAAAAGGAAGGGTCAGTATTTTCATATGTTACAGGAAGGCAGAGAGAAGATCACTGGAAAATGGTCGCTGGATCTGTCATTTGGGGGTGACTAGGAGTTTGAAGACTACAATTCAATAGACTTGGGGGTCAGGAGTGAGATTCCTGGGAAGTGAGAAGGGAACACTTGACATGTAGAACAAATCTGGCTGCTTCAAGTCCATGGAGCGCTAGATGCTGGCTCACACAAGGCATTGCTAACCCTAATGCACCAGCTCCCAACCTGTTAAATCCCAAACCCAGAAATCTAGTTAACTAACCAATTATACCGTTTATTACAGATATTTAGAAACTTCAAGTAGAGGAATATAAAGATGCATTTCATCACTGTAAGAGCTTTTTTTTTTAAACAAAACATTAATTATCTTTTCTGCCTTCTCTAGGTCCTCCCGTCAGTTCTCAGCAGAAGGCCTCCCCTGCTGCTAAACTGACAAGACTTGTTCTCAATGGCATAGGTTTCCCGTCTGTCTCTCCTCCCGCAGCCCTGCCCTGCGGACCGGGGGGCGGCGCATCCTCCTGCGGAGGGGGGGGGGGGGGGGAGGCGCATCTCTGGCGCCCCCTGGCGCTGCGGGGGTGCTTCCTCAGTATGCACCTGCACTCCTTCCCTGGTCACCCCCTTCCCTTTGCTTTCTCCAGCCGCTCCTGACCCCAAGGCCATGTCTCCAGCCTCTTCTCAACGCCAAAGCCGTCAGACGTCTCAAGCACGTCCAACGGTTCGGCCGCTAGTCCCGATTATACTTTTCCACACTCCGCCTTCCTCCTCTGCTCAAGAACCTCTGTCATGCCAGATCCAGTGGGACTCTGGGGACATGCCCTCCCCAAGCTTTCTACAATATTTGACATCAGGGCCTAATGCCCCCTCCTAGCCCCTGGGAAATTTTTTGTCCAGTTTCCATGCCAGTTTCCCACCCTTCCTTTCCTTTTTTTTTTTAAATTTTACTAATATATATTTTTTTATATGTCTTTATTGATTTCAGAGAGAGGGCAGCAGAGGGAGAGAGAGATAGAAACACCAATGATGAGAGAGTCATTGATCGAGCCCGCAACCCGGGCATGTGCCCTGACCGGGAATCGAACCCTGATCGCCTGGATCCTAGGTCGACCCTCAACCACTGAGCCACGCCCGGCTGGGCTCCTTTCCCTTCTTCACTAAATCATCTTGAGAACCAATCACTCTCAATTCCAGATAAACCAACTTATATCCCCTCACATATGACTGCCCAGCTGCATCACCGCCTTTTTCCATAGGTTGGGCTCTTCAACCGGCCTGTGATTTTAGAGTCATCCTCCAGGCCCATTCAGCTACGCCAGTAATTCAGCCTTGATGGATGTCAAGGATCGCCCAGGAAGGTAACAGCCAGGGTCCTTCCGTGGCTTGAAGCTTTGAAAGACTGGTTTCTTTCACCACCTTCCCTCCTGGGCATTAGAAAGATTTCTCCTACAGTCAGGGAATTCATGCAATCACATGAGTTGGACCTGGTGATTATGAAATACTGCAGCTGCACTTTGTTATTTAATCACCACCAAGAAAAAAAGGCCACTTATTGCTCTTGGTATTTCAGCAGGAGATGGACATTGGATTTCAGATCTTCCACAAGTCCACTAAAATTCTGCTCCAAAGGAAATAAGGGGGCATTAGAACACAGAATATTTAGGAGAAAAAAATTTTTTTTAAACCCTCACCCAAGGATATTTTTTCTGTTGCTTTTCAGACAGAATGGAAGGGGAGAGAGAGAGAAAAACATTGATGTGAGGGAGACACATTAATTGGTTGCCTCCCACACACACCCTGACCAGGGCCCGGGATTGAGCCTGCAACCGAGGCACGTGCCCTTGATCAGAATCGAGCTGAAGGCCCTTCAGTCTGTGGGTCAAAGCTCTAACCACTGAGCAAACCGCCTAGGGTGGGAGCAATTTTTTTAAGAAAGGCCTTACCTACTGAGGATATTATTTCAGGCAACCAGAAAATAAAGACTGAATTATAAAGCAATTTGTGTCAAGATGCAAGTAATAGCTATTGGAACAGCAAATGAATGTTGTATTACCGCTGCTACTGAAATGAGTCAAAATTAATTTGCAGCGAACCATTTTTCTAAAGATGGAAAGAATTTTGGCTTTACCATCATGAACACCCAACAGGTGACATTAGCATTTGTCAAATACTAAATGCAAATATTCAGAGAACCAAATAAGGTCACAAGAGGCCAAGGAACAGAAATTTTCCTTTTGAGTTCATCAAGAAAAACCTTCCACCTCTTTGAGTTATCTGATTGAGAATAATTAATTGAAGGCAGAGATGAAGTCAGACTTGATCTTCCAGTGACAGACAAACACTTCTCTTCCTGTCCCCGTATTCCGAGCAACTCACCCGGGGGCGGCCCCAGGCTTGGGAGAGGCACTGGGTGAAGCTACGCTGAGAAGTGCATTGCTTTTCATCACAAACCTCTGCCGGTGTCACACGATGATGAATCCGCATTTCATATTTCAGAGCTGCAAATAGTCCAAGAGTTGACAAGTCTGTGCTTCCTGTCACCCACAGTGAGTGGCTGAGGGAGGCGAGTGGGAACTGAAGTAAAACACACCGGGTTCAAGTCTTGGGTAGGCCATTTGCTAAGTGTGATTCTGAATAGTTTCCTTCGCCTCTCAGAGATTCAGGTCACACACTGGAGTGAACATGACCACGTCCTTAGAACGATGAGGGTAAACAAGGTGACATGCAGCACTTAGCCCAGCGGCGGGGCTGCTGCGAGCAGCACCCTTCAGCGCCTCGCTGGAAACCCGTGGCTCCTCCGGCTGCGGTGAAGGCCGGACACCGGCGGGCGGCCGCCTCCAGGCTAGTCCGGATCAGCTCAGCCTCCACCCCAAACTCGTTACCTCACTAACCCCCGAGCGGCCTTTGGGCTTTCCTATTTGTTTATTGACCCATTCAATCTTTTATTCATTTATCAAATATTTGTTGAGTACCCATAATAAAACTGGCGTTGGGATGAATGCTGGGGTTCCAGAAAATAAGCAGGAGAGACAGAAACATCAATCATGAGAGAGTCATTGATCAGCCCCCACTGGGGATCGAGCCCGCAGCCCCAGCATGTGCCCTGACCAGGAATCGACCCGTGACCTCCTGGATCCTAGGTCGGTGCCCAACCTCTGAGCCACGCCCAGCCGGGCAATCCTGTTCAATTTTTAAAACCAAAAAATTCCAAGCATTGGCCTCTTCAACAGACACTACCGCCTGCTCACAGAATGCTCAGCCCCAGGCTCGGTGCTGAGCAGCCGTTAGAAAGGGTGTTTCCACAGCTCTGAATTGCTACTCACTTATTACCTGTCACACATTCTCTGGGACATATTCTCAGTGATGCCATCATGAGTCTCTATTCTCCAGTTTCATATTGTGCTCCTTGAGATCAAGGATTGGCCTTTTTGGATGAAAGCCCACAGCTGCTAACAAAGAAGCAGCAGATAGTATATGATCAATACATGTTTATTTATTGCATCCAAGTCTGAACGCCAAGTTAAGTTTGAGGTTCAAAGTAAATTTTATAGAATGTTTAAAAGAATGAAATTGATTAAAAATGATGTATAACGTAGGCTATTGGCAGTGGATAGCTGAACAAAGAAAGGGAATGGATTCTGGGTAGACACTAACAAGCTCAGCCGTATCTTTGCCGTGGCACTTTTTACGTGGGATGATTAGATTTCACTATTTGACACTGAGAGTGTTTTGTCTCAGTATATGAATAAGACATTGTCATCAGAATCACATTCACACTAATTAATCTTCATCTTGAAAGAGCTGATACAAAATTTCCAGGGCAAATGGCATTATGATCATTTAAATCCTTGATCAAGTTCCTATGCACTGTAGTGAAACTATTGCTATTTTTGTTTCATACTCCCACTTTTATTTTATTGAAATTATTTTCATTGGGATCAGTTGTTCTTTATGTAGAATTTCCAACAGAGGTTTGATTCTCCAATGAAGTTTTTGTCCATATCAAACTTCGCCGATTATATTTTGGCCACCCTGGGCTTTCTTTATTGCCCTCATTTTTACTAATTCCAATTTTATCTGGGTCAAATTGGACAGATCTAAATGTTATTAAGAAGGTCTAATGGCGGGAGTTTTATCTTGTGTTGATAATTTCAGTGAGTCTAATTTTCCATGTCAATTTTTAGTCTTCAATATCACCAGGAAGATAAATTCTCAGCAAGTTTTGTGCTTTTATAATAAATTTTATTTGTGAGTGACATTCGCCATTGTCAGTTGATGATTTTCACAAGTCTACTGTTTTCTAGTGATTTGGTCAAATAGTCCTTGGGGTAGAAATAGCAGAGTCCAAACGGTACTGTCAGTGGAGAAGAATCACACGCCAGAGATGCAGCGGTTTTCCTTTCTACTCTTATAACACAAACCACCTCTGGAGGAATAAGCCATTAAAATATTAGTTGGTGAAAGACAAGTAATTGAGAGTATGTAATCTGCAGGACTGCCAGGGTTCAAACCCCACCTCTACCATTTATTAGCTCTGTGACTTTTGACAGGTTACTTTTGACAGTTTGTGCCTTCGTTTCCTCAATTTTAAAACAGGATTATTGTGAAAGTTAAATGAGTTAATAAGCTCAGAATAATACTGGGCACATAATGACCACTCAATGGAAGTTAGATTCCATTATTACTATTAGTCAGAACATTAGCTCCAATTGTTTCCCAAATACACTGTCTCATATCTTTGTTCAACTGTGCCTCAATTTCCTCTTCTGAAAAATGGGCCTATTAATAGTACCTACCTCACATGGTTGTTGTGCAATCTGAATGTGTTATACAAGTGCTTAGAACAATGCCTAGCACAGGGTTAAGTGCTATGTAAGTGCTGTTAGCTGCTATTACTTTTTTCACTTAGAGTAAGTGAGTTTACAGCATCTTAATAACCAAGCCTAAGGAGCTAGTTTCCATAGAGAACATTATAGAGGCAACTGAAGGGCCCTTGGGCTCTGAGGCCGAAGGACGTCACCAACAAGTATGAAAATATATTGAAAGCAAAAGGGAACTATGCAGGTATTTAAAGGGATAATCTGTAATAATGTGAGCTCCATGAGGGTAGAGAGGTTTTATCTTTTTTGTTCTCTGCTATGTACCAGTGCCTAGAACAGTGCCTGGCACATCTCAGGCAGTCGATAGATATTTGTTGAATGAATGATTAAGTGAATGAATGACTATGAAGTCTGCCTGGCAACATTGAAAGTGTTTCATATGTGGTATTAAGTAAATAATGCGAGATATAAAATTGCACTATGATCACAACTTCGTGGAAATCTACGTGCATGATGAAGACTAGAAAGTAATGTGTAGAGCTGAAAATTGTTGTATTCTACTATCTGAAATATTGTTACATTGCTTTTATAAGGTGAAACAACGGAGGTGAAGGCAAATGTTCCTAAAGAGAAATTACAGCCATGTCATAACTTTATACATGGGGCGCCACACCATTATCCTTCTAACGTTGGTCTTGAGGAAGCTGATTATGATCATACAGAAAGAATTAGACTTAAACCAATTAATTGGGATGTGAGTGTTTTTTATTTCTGATTTCAAGAGAAAAGCACAGAGGCACACAGACATCAATGGCATACATGTGATATGTATCACACACACACACACACACACACACACACACACACACACTTCCTTAAGATTATGTCTTGAGCTGATTAACCATTCAACACAATTTCCTAGACTGTCTACATCTACCATACAATACAATGAGTACTTATGTTCATAATGACCTTTCTGGGGCCCTGCAAGGACTTCGATCATCAAAGTTCCAATTACATTAACCACCCTACACTTCCTAAGGCACTAAAGAGGCTGATGCATTTTAGAAAGATTTTTCTATGAAAAGATTTGAACAAAGGGTGTTGGGTTAAATTTTAGTTAACCAGAAAATCTAATTAACTGGAATGACTCATTCCCTAAACATTTCCATTAAATGAGGCTTGATCTTACTTTGATTTCTGAGATACTTGTCCAGCTTCTTCCTATTATAAGGCCTGCTGGAAAAGATGTAGTTCTTAGTCAGACTGCTTAGGGAAGATTAGATTCTTCTCGGTCTTTAAAACAAAAGAAAAAATCACATCCTCTTCTGAATGATTCTCCAACTTTGACTTTGACCCTCAGATATGCTGCATGAAAGAGCCAGCCCAGTAAGAGAGAAAACAAGATTTTGGGGGTTTTATAGTTTCTATTTTAAAGCTATATTAATACATCTCATTTTGAGAAAATATACATTAGCTATTAAAAATTAATTTATTTTTATTTGTTTTCCAGATTAATGGTTCTCCTAAAATAGAACATTGAAGGACTTAGTTATTTCATTTGCAAAAGCTAATTGAAGCACGTATTTATGAAATTAGACACGGAGAAGTGAGCCACCGCCACCCACTCAACCACAGCAAGAATGATTATTTTACTTATGAGAGAGAATAAAAGAAGAGAAATTAATATGTGTGTGGTAATTCCTCCACCTTCCTTCTCAATCCTGTCCGTGCCTCTTAAAAAAGAGTCTGTGCCTTGTGATGATAATGGAGACAATGCAAAGGGCTGAAAATCTCAGAGAGTTGGGGTACCGATGAGAGGAGAGGCCTAGTGCAGTGGATTTTGTGTTTTTCTAAATATTAATTTTCAAATTTATTGATGTTTGCCTTATGCAAATAGATTAAAAGGACAATTATTTCTAAAGAGTTTATAATAAGCCTGCAGCCTCTGACTTCTCCTTCCCCTACCCAGCCAGCTGCAGGTGTCCAGAGACAAACCCCGGGGCACTTGCTTATCAAGTCTATGTCTGTGTCAGTTTGCTGCTGCAGTTACCCCTCAGCATCCACTGAGGAACTGGTCCCAGGACCCTCAAGTCCTGTGTATAAAATAGTATTTGTACATGGACGACCGCAGGATATGCCCACACATCACGTCACTGGGGGATTCAGTATAGTGCTTCGTATATAGCATATTCAAGTTTTGCTTTTTGAAACTTCCTGGGATTTAAAAAACAAATTTTTCAATTCACAGTTGGTTGAATCCAGGTACTCGGAACCCATAGTTACGGAAGGCCGACTGTAAATCATTGGCCTGATCAAGTCCCAGGGCCAAGCCCTCAGCCAGTGCGGGAGGGGGCACACAGGGCAGGAGTTCTGGGAAGCAACCTTCAGTTACCACAGTCGTCGCTCACACATGTTGAAACAACAGAACTATCTCTTTTTGGTAGTAATTTCCATCTTCCTAACTCAAAGAAAAAATGTCACAGAGCTAAGTTTTTTTATGGCTCCATTTCAGGTTAAGTAAAGTCTTCCCAGGAATGTGCGGGGGCTTCTCCAGTCGCAACACACAGCGGGTTTCCAGGGTCCACTCTCCCCATCTTCCCTCTGCCTCTCTCACGTGCACTGGAGCAGTCTCCTTGTATCTGTTTCCTATTGATGTCATAACAAATTACCATAAGCTTAGTGACTGTCTAAGCCCCCACTTATTATCTGTAGGTCAGAAGTCCAGGGAACATGGGTGGGTGCCGAGCTCAATTCAAGGTGTCAACCAGCCTGGACTCTGCCCAGGAAGCTCTGGGAGAGAACCTGCTTCTGGCTCCTTCGGGTTGCTGGCAGCTCAGGTTCAGAACCGCGGGAGGGAGGCCCTCGTTTCCGTGCCAGCTGGGCCTGGGGTTGCCTCGGCTTCTAGAGGCTGACTGCATTCCTTGGCTCATGGTCTACTATGTCTTCAAAACCAACAATTGTAGATCAAGTTCCTCTTGAGCTTCGTGTCTCTCTGACTTCTCCTTCTACCTCATCTCTCCTGCTTTTATTTTTTAAAATAATATATATATTTTATTGATTTCAGAGAGAGGAAGAGAGAGGTAGAAACACCAATGATGAGAGGGTCATTGATTGACTGCCTCCTGCACGCCCCCCACTGGGGATCCAGCCCTGACTGGGAACCGAACCGAGATCTCCTGGATCTTGGGTCGAAGCTCAACTGCTGAGCCACGCCTGGCTGTGCTCTCCAGCTTTTCTTCTGCCACATCGCTCTGAATGATTCTTCTGCGTTTAAGGGCTCAGGCGATTACATTGGGCCCACGTGGAAGAGCTGAGATAATCTCCCTGTTAGCAGCCTTAATTCCATTTGCAAAGTTCCTCACAGCAACCCTCAGATTAGTGTTGGAATAAAGAGAGGACAGGACTCTTGGGAGGACATCTTTACGCTTCTGCCTCCCACACCCCAAAGTCCCTTTTCTATTTTACAATTCTCACAAAAATTTCTCTAAAATTCAACCCTAGGTGGAGGAGTATACATGTTTCTACCCTCTTTCCTCTTTAACAATATTCTAAAGCCACAAAGAGAAAAATAAAACGCAAACTCCATTTTCTATTAAACTAGAAAATATCTTTCCTACCACAATGTACGATAGGGAAAGCAAATGGAAGGATTGTAAACTACTTAACAGAGAAGACGAAATGTGAACGTAGTGTCGGTGAGAAACAAGCCAATATGCCTTAAAGAAGTCCCAGCAGGCTCATGAAGCCAAGGTACCTGAGGGTGAGAAACCCTACAGTTACTGATATTTGTGGTTCCCAAGTGAAAATTCCAGCTCACCTCCTGACCCATCCACAGGAAGCTCACCAGGTGACATGTCCCTCTCATGCACACACAGGTTCCACTCAGCTTTCTACTGCTTGATTCTTTAATATAAACAGAGAGACAAGGATCATGAGACATTTGTAAAGACAAAGGCCAAAACAAACCAAGTTTAAAAAAAAATAAAAATCTTTGCCTTTCCTCTTTCCAGTGAGCGCCGAGCCACAAGCATCTTTTGGGATAATTGGTGCAAAGGCCATAAGATCAGGGGCAAGAGAAAGCCCTGCCACAAGAAGTAAAAATATGAGCTGGGGTGCCCTGCTGCCAATATTAAGATTGGCCCCTGCCGCACACACATAGTCCGCATGTGGGGAGGCAAAGGAAGCACTGGGCCTTGAGGATGGATGTGGGCACCTGCTCCTGGGGCCCGGGGTGTTGCACATGAAAGCAAAATAGGGGAGGAGAAGGGATAAATTTCCTGACACACTTGACCATGTAGAAACAGTTACTAAGGTGTCTTATAAAATGGTTACAGTGTGTAGGAAGACATCAACTGTTTTTTAAACAAAACTCAAGTAATTTAAAAATGAGATAATTGTTAACTTTCAGGGGAAAAAATAGTTAAAGAAGGTAAGTGCAATCTTAGTATAATACTTGGGTCAAGAGCTAAGGATACAAATAAAAACATTGCATGAGCTTTAATTAAAAAAACAGAGGTGATTATATTAGAGAGTGGGAAGCAGGTGAGAGAAGGTGGAAGTGAACATGTTAAAAACTGGGGGGACCACAAACACGGCTCAAAGAGTTGAAAGTAGTTGCCTCCAGGGAGCTGGATGGCTGGGGGGAAAGGGAGGCCTGAGGGGCTACAGGTTTATTATAAACTTTTTAGAAGTAATTATCTTTTTTATCTACTTGCATGTAAATGTTGATAGACTTAAAATTGATATTTTAGAAAGCACAAAATCCAGCCCACAGGGTCTCTCCTCGCCTTGACCTAACTGGCTGACCCTCCAGCGGAAGGCAGGTCATGCGGAGCCCGGGTGAAACACAGAAAAGCCAGCCCACCCATGGTGCCAGACATAACAGATAGCGCTGTTCTAAGCCACCAGGTCTGGGGGTGGTGATTACACAGCGATAGACGAGTGACACCACCTGTAACTGAAGCCACACGCGCACACCGTGGGGAAGCGCCCTCCCTCCTGGTTACCTGCATGGATGCCGGCACCCGACAGTTACCAGCCATTCCTCCCTGGAGGCCTTGGGTGAATTACTAACCCGCGTCTCACTTTCTCGCCTGTGAAATGGGGATCATCATAATAACAAACACCTCAAAGGGTCACTGTGAGGATTAAATGAGTTGTTACAGCAAAGCACCCCAAGCTCGCTGAAGTCCATCAACACTCGGTGTTGCCTGTTATTTCATCATTCTTTCAACAGCAGATAAAAATGCTTAAACTGCAGCTGCTCCAGTTATAAGGATAAATCTGGGTGGCAGTAAGTTCTAGAGGAACAATCCCCAGGAATGAGATGAGACAAACTGACTGGTTAGGCAGGTTTTTGTTTGTTTAACTTCTTATAATGGAAAAATTTAAACATATACAAAAGTAGAGGAAATCGTTGATCAAGCGCCCGTGTACTCAGCTTCAGCAGTTCCCATCTCATGGTGAAACCCTTTTCGTCTAAATTTCCCCTCCTGTTCCACCCTAGAGTATTCAAAGCAAATACCAGATATCATATCCTTTCATCTTTAAATAGTTTAGCATGTATGTCAGAGAGATGAGACTCTTTCTTGTAAACATAACCAAATATCAGGATCACTCCAAAAACTTAATAATCCTTTAATGCCATCAAATACTAAAGTCAGAGTCAAATTTCCCTGAGTTTTTTTCCTTATACTTTGTTCAAATCAGTATCTAACCAAGATCTATTGCAATTCATTGTCAGATATGCCTGAGGAATGGTTTACATAGTAAAAGCAGGATAAAGGCTTCATTCTTTCCGCTTATTTACCTCTCTTCAGCGTGAGACTTGAAACCCCAGATCCTCTAAAGTTTAGCAAGCTCTCCATTCTCTCTGGTCCTCATGCAGGATCAGAGGTGGGCCAGGTAAGGTCAGAGCCTGGTCTACTTCTAAGGTTCTGATACTTTATCTCCATCACTCTCAGAGTCATGCAAGCTTTGCACTGAGGTGTCCTTTCCTTGAACCCTGTCTTGCCCTCTGAGCGCTGTCTTTCCTCCTGCCTGCCCAGCCCCTCCCAGTCCCACTGTAAATCCCAGCCAGGCTGTTAACTCATGCGACTGCATTTCACGGACACGCGTGGATCAGACACTCATCGTGTTCCGCCTCCAGCCTCTCTACTCCCACTCTGCTCTGCCCACGCGGCTCCCACAGCACCCGCGCTCACTTCTGGAGTCCTCGCTGTGCTGTATCTTAATGATTTGACCACTCGTCTGGGTCCTACGATCACGTGTGGATTCCCTGGGTCAGTGAGATCACAAAAGGAATGTGCGTCTCATTGGAGGGATCCGATACTGGCCTCGTGCCTCAGGGGTGATGGATTCACAGAACCAGCCGTGTTGGTGAACTCTCAAGGGCCTCCTGACCGCTCCTTGTCGCCACTCGGCTTCCTGTCGAGGATACTAACCGTGCTCAGGTTCACTCTGAGTTGCCTATGGGATGGCCTTCCCCGCGGCTGTGCATCTGGGCTAAACGGCAGCCGTATCTCCCAGCAGTTCTCACAGCCTCTAAATCAGGCGCATCTACATATGGCACTTGGATATGAGGCAACACTTTGGGGGATTCAACCTCAGTGGGCCCAAGAGAAGTGGGATTACTTTTTTGTGTGTGTGTGTGTGTACGCGTGTGCACACACTTCTGTTATTTGCCCTCCGCTCATTTTATTTCAGAGCTCAGGCTGCCAGTCAAATAATAAAAATAAGAATGAATTGATTGCTTATGTTGCAAACACTTTACATAGAGTCGTAGGGTAAGAACCACCGAGGGTGGGTCCCAGACTCTCCTAGAAGAGTGAAGCTAGTCCTCTCGAAAAACAATGAAGAGGGCTCAAAATGACCTGGCCACAATGTGGTGATGTTTGTTTTAAGCAGATTTGTGCTTCTATGCAAAAAAGTGCAGTGAAAGATGAGCCCAGCATGCACTTAGAAGTGCTCCTTAAGATCTGGGAAAGCATCTTAGAAATTACTTTGGCAACAGTTTGAAACAGGAGCACTCCTGTGGCCCACGGAGAGTTAGATATTTTAGGGTGCTAAAAGTATTACAGTATCAGAAGGCTCAAGAAAAAATACGGTTATTAACCACACAAAGAGGCCTTGGCTTATCGGGTTGGGGCGATTCTTCATTCTTCATCTTTGCATGTATTCCCTAACAATTCCAACCAGTGGATGACAGAGAAATGACATCACTGTTGACGTGAGGTTGACGTTTCCTATTGTCAGGAGCCATATCAACACTATGACTCAATGAGTATCTTTGCCCAGGACTCGTAATGTGTTCCTGACCCACTGGGGATTATTGGCACCTTTAGAGGATGCTCCCGGGCCAGCGGAAACTGCAGCTTCCTGTCAGGACCCAGGGGCTGCTGAAGTGCTTCTCGGCTCCCTATGCCCTCCCCCCAAAATAAACCAAAACAACACAACCGGGCGTGTATACTTAAAAACAACAACACACCAATGCTTTAAAAATGCGTTACAGATGACTTAACATTCATGCAACACATGGGCATAAATTCAGTACTGGCCCCCCTCCCCATCTCTCTCCCAAGGGGCCTGTTAGCATAGGGTGGGGCGTCTGCTGTTCCACATCCCACCCACAGAGACTACTTTAGGCATAGTGGCTGCCTTGCAAACACTATTTTGTTTCATTCTGTCAACAGCAGGCAGTATCATTATCTCCATCCAGAGGTGGTGAAGCCTTTGGGGTTAGACTCACGTTGTCTAAGTTCTCGAGGGACTCACACCGCACAAGCCAAGCTGCCAATTTGTTAATTTGACTGAGAACTAAAGCTATCAGGGGGCTGAGCTGATCAGCATGTCCTCTCCCTCTAGCAGCAGATCCCTGGGGAAAGCCAGCCCACTCTCCGAAGGCTACTTGGTATAGTGAGAGTAAAGGGATTTTCCTGGGGAGAGTCAGGAAGCCAGCGAGCCCGGCACGCACCCCACCAGGCCTGAGGGCCGGTCTCCTGGACAGAGGCTGCCTGCCTTCCACCACCCTCGCACTTTGGCTACTCCCATTCTGGAATCAACTCATTCAACTAAAATGATAACTGATGGCAAGTGCTGTTCTCGGTCCTGAGAGGAGGAGGGAACCCAAGCTGTCTAGCAGCTCCCTGTTCAGTAAGGCCGCCCGAGTGTGAATGATCACTATTTGCACAGGTTAGTAAATCAGTCCTCGGCTACAGAGTGTTACTCAGAGTGGAATCCCAGGTGCATTCTCTGGGGTAGAATATTTCCCTATGAAAATTTTTTCATGTGTGTTTTCCTTTTGGGAATAATCTAAAAAGCGTTGGAATGGAGCATATGCTATTTCATCTGGATGGCCACCTCATGAGTGAGAGCTGCAGAACTGGAGCGAAGGCGGCCTTCCCCCAGGCTGCTCCGCAGCAGGACAGTCACAGGGTGAGAAGCACGCAGTCTTGGTCACCACTTCCGATGAATGCTGGCACTCGAATTGCATTGGTTTTTCAATATTGTTTGTATTTTATTTATTTGTTTTGACTTATGATAATACAAGATATAAATGTAATCCAAACATGATTATCTTGATTCGCTTTACTCGCAACACTTTTGGGGTTACCTATGCAAATGAATTACCGCTTTGGTATTGAATTTTACTAATTGAATGCCCGCAAAGCTATACCACAAACTCAGTAAACTGACTATGCTACAAAAGCCATGTTCATTTCACACAGCATTCCCGTTCTTCCTTCCTCTCATCTTTCTCTCAGCACACATAGGGGTCCTATGAGGGCCTTTTGTAATGGATACAGATATGAAAGGAACAGAATGATCCTGCCTGCGGGGAGCTTACAGTCCTGAGTGACGTTTTCCAAATGCTCCTGACGATACGTCCATGTGGGGAATGATTAAAACACACATTTCCAGGCCTCGTCTCAAGCTCACTAGACTAGATTTGCCAGGCGAGGGGGCCAAGAAGCTGTATATTTAGCAAGCACCTCAGTGAAAATTATCATGAGAATTTTTATAAACTTTTCTTGTAGATACTGCTTCTATACATTTGGGGTAGAGTCTAGGCACTGGCTGTGATCCTAAGAGAATTTAAGTGGGGATAGCTAATCATGTTCATGTTTGAGACAGGGATCACTCTTCCCACCTGGATAATGGATTGGTAAGGGGAACATCAGAGCCCCAAAGGAAGAAGCTGGGCTATTCAGGACAGAATATATGGTGACTCTGTCTAGAGGAGTGGCAGTGGGAGTGAAATAGGTGGACAGACTCTAGAGACACTGAAGAGAATATACAGGACCTATAAATGGATTGATGTGGTGGTTGAAGGGGAGAGAAGAGCCAAGGTTGACTCCTGAATTCCTAGGCTCAGGCTCCTGAGTAGGTGGAGGGGCCTTTCAATGGATAGAATCAGCAGCAGAGGAAAGGCTTTGGGGCATAGAAGGGGTAGATCATGAGTTTAGCTTTCGGAAGTTTGAGATTAAAGTGCCATAGGTACATCTAAGTGGACACCGATGTTCAGTATGAGGATACACACACACACACACACACACACACACACACACACACACACACATCCTTCTAAAGACTGAGTGTTTGAATCCACCCAAATTCATACGTTGAAATATAATCCCCAATGTGATGGTGTTAGGAGGCGGGGCCTTTGGGGGTGATTAGGCCAAAAGGACAAAACCCTCATGAATGGGACCAGTGTGCTTATAAAAAGAGGCCGGAGAGAGCTCCCCGGCCCCTTCTGCCACGTGCAGTTGCAGCAAGGAGATGGCTGTCTGTGAACCAGGCAGAGGGCTTTCATTAGACAGACTGCTGCAGCCTTGATCTTGGATTTCTAGCCTCCAGAATGGTGAGAAGTGAATGTTTGTTGTCTGTAAACCACAAAGTCTGGTATTTTTGTTACAGCAGCCCAAGTGGACTGAGACAAATAAATGCCTAGCCCAGAAGAAGACTCTAGGATGGATATTTTTGCTTGGGAACCACTAGATAAAAACATCTTTGAATATATGACAGTGAGTTAGATTGCCCAGGGAGTAAGTATATAAAGAGACATGAGAATGCCTAAGGCAAAAAGAACTCTGAGGAACATTTAAAGAGAGAGGGTGCTAACTGGGGACATAGATGGAGGAGAGATCGCCAGAGGGCAGAGGGAAACCAGAAAAGGAAGGGCTCAGGGAAGCAAGGGGGTGGAGGGTGTCTCCAGGGGAGGAGTGGCAGCCCTGAGGAATGCCGCCCAGGGGCCAAATGAGAGGGGAGTCCAGTGTCCCCTGGACTTAGCAAGCAGGTCCTTGGTGATCTCCAAGTGCGAACAGTTTCTCTATACCACGATGGCAGACAGCAGCGGACAGAGTGGGAGGTGGTAGAGGGCGCCCTGGGGAAATTCATCTGGGACAGGAGGGAGGGAGCGACCCGGGGTAGGGGGTGAGAATGCGGGTGGGGGAGCGTGTTCAGGGCTCACAGGGCGATCAGGTCAAGAAGGACCGAGAAGCTGCAGGAGGGCTGCAGACGGGAGGGTCTGAAGGCTGGAGGGGAAGGGGGAGCATGAGCGCAGGGGGGGGCCTTAGACGACGGCAGCCTGGCCCCTCCACCGCGGTGGTGGGGACGGAGGGAAGGTTGGGGAGCATGCTGTGGTGGGCGGCACACTGCTGGGGTGCGGCTGGGCACAGAGTCAGAGCTTTGAGCACAGCAGGGCCCGGGGAGGCAACTAGCGAAGTGTGGCAGGACCCGGGCGCCGAGGGCGCCGAGGGCACCAAGGGCGGAGGCCTGCTCAGGGCTGCGCGGAGCCGCTGGCGGCTGGAGGGAGGCGGGAAAGGTGGGTGCTGCGTGCCAGCAGGGCAGGGGGGCTTCCGCAGGCGCCTAGCGGGGGAGCAACAGAAAAGGAGCTGAAGGGATTGTCAGGGTGGTTAAGGTGGAGAGCGGAGGCTGTGCCTTGTGACCCTGGGCGGTGTGGCTGACGTGCAGGCCGGCGAGTGAGGGACATGAGTTAGGGCAACGGCCAGCTGCGGGGCAGAGAAACTCCAAACTCTCGGCGGTTACTGCAGCAAACGTTTTGTGTGTTTCGTTTTCCCTCACATAATAGGCTGCTATGGTGTCCCTCACCGGCAGCTTTTCTCCAAGTAGTGACCCGAGAGCCCACGCTGCTTTTCCCTGGGCCTCTGACATACTCTTAACTTGGGCCCAAGGCCACCCCGAGGCTCTCAACTCAGCAGAAGGGGGAAAGGCATGGCCATCACGTGGGAAAATGTTTACGGCCCACGCCAGAAAGTGGCATATGCAGTAGTCTCCCCTTTCCCGAGGTTTTGCTTTCCAAGTTTTAATTACCTACAGTCGACCATGGTTAAAAAATATTAAATGGAAAATTCCAGAAATATACAATTCATAGGTTTTAATTGTGCATCACTCTGAGCAGCAGGAGGGAATCTCACACCGTTTCAGCTGGGATGCGAATCAACCCTGCGTCCCCCGTATCCACCTTGTATTTGTGACCCACCTGTTAGCCACCTAGAAGCCATCTAGCTAATCAGATTAGCTACCAGAGAGAGAGGAAGGACACTCACATAACTTTTATTACAGTATATTATTATAATTGTTCTATTTTTTTATTAATCATTATTGTTAATCTGTTCCTGTGACTATTTTATAGATTAAACTTTATCATAGGCATGTATGTACAGGAAAAACATAGTATATATAGGGCTCGGCACTCTCCATGGGTTTAGCTATCCACTCGGAGTCTTGGGTCTCCCCGCGGATAAGGGGGGACCTACTGTACTGCTTGTGCCCACATTGCTTTGGCCAGAACTCAGTCGCACGGCCCATGTGCCAAGGAGGCGGGGAAATGAGTATCCAAGAAGGCCCGGGAGTAGGGTTGGTGATCAACCAGAAGACTTGGTGACAGAGAGCAGAGTGTCACAGAGTCATCCATTTGGATGTGATGCCACCAGGTTGAGGGGAAAGTCCAGAGCAGAATGGACAGAAGAGTGGCAACCAGAAGAAATGGCACCTGAGTGGTGAGCAAGGATTGCAGGGGTGTGTGGAAAGGATTTAGCTGCGCCAAAGTTGCCAGAAGAATGGATGTCTGCCATTCCCAGTGGTGACAAGCTGGGCAGCTTACTCTCCCCAGGGAACTCGACTCTCTGGTGGGTGAGAAGATGCTAGTCCTCTGGAAGGAGTCAGCACAGAGGTGGCTCTGAGTGTGAAGAGACAGAAGAGTAGGTGAGTCAGGGATCAAGACTGAGGCAATAGGACTGGGGCTTTCTGGGGTACGGGGGTCCCTCTGGGGCAGGAAAGTTCTCACACTGCACCCAGAAGGCCCCAGGAGAATACCTGGCACAGAGCAGGCAGGTCAGCGGGCTTGAATTCCAATACAGCACCTGGCCATTTGAGAGGGAGAGAAAGGTACCAATAACTGCTCTCTGTTAACTGTCTCAGAGATGGGAGGGCTCTGAGAATACAGTTCAAATAGGGGACCTACGTGCTCGCATCTCAAAAGCATAGTAGCAAGCCCACGCTGGCTTACTATAATGTGTAACGGGGTAGTTCAGCTTAAGAAAAACATCTTGTTGGTTTTGGGGCCAAAAAATCAAAGCTGTAAAGACCATATGATCTGTGGTAGCAGTTTCTGTTCAAAGACGGGTTTATAAGTAATCAGAGTAGGAGGCCTTGTCGGGTAAGGCATGAATCTTTCCAAACGCTGGTAACTGGCGCAGAAGGATGCCAACTTTAGTCTACTTTAACTTAGTCTGTTACCCTGATATGAATGAAAGAATTACACTAACAGCTATGATTAGTGGAATATATTATCATACCAACATCCCAGTGAAGTATTCCCTTTCCTGTATTCATAGAGATATTTTCTGATCTACCCCCAGATCATCAGTGGAATGCATGTGAAGCAGAAATTGCAACCCTAGGAAGGCAGAGGGAAGAGACTTAGAGATGCAAGAAGAGAAGAGAGACAATGATGAGAATTCTTATTTTACAATATGAATACTATGGCCTCGTTTCTTTTTTAAACAATAGGACTGTGTATTATAGTGCATTGAGATGACCAAGGCATGTTAAGAGATGGCAGTAACCCACGCTTCCATTTCTGTAGTGCTAGTATCACTGAAAGAGTTTGATTGGGAAGCAGATTTTATTTTGCCCTTATATACACACCTCCAGAAGAGGTGTGGATTTTATGTGACTTTGTCTTCACAAATTAAAGTAAAGAAAAAAAGGAGCTATGGCCTGCCTCACTACTTCTGAACATTCTCTATAAATAACTCTCTGTACTTTATAGTGAAAGTGGATCTGACCTTTAGGGAAAGACCTTCTCACAAGCCAGTCAATTTTTGCCATTCCCTAGAGCATTTCCTTAAGAAAGATTTTCCTGTGGTTAAGCTTCCCTAGAAAAGACATTATTTCTAACAAACACTAGTTCCTTCATCAGAACTGTATGGTCTAAACTCCTTGCTTAGAGTGGGCTGTGACAGTCTCTAATGGTGGGGAGGGATCATGACTTGAATGGATAATTTTGGATTAGGCTGCAGAAACACTGTATGGAGACATTATGCTCTAAAAAGGGAGTTTTTTTTCTATCACAAATTGTTTTGACAGTTTTACCATCCATTGCAGACCCCTTGATAATGCAAAAAAAAAAAAAAAATTTACACTGTATACACACACACACACACACACACACACGGGCCCTCTTCTTTCTACTCAATACTGGAAATGTTTTGGGGTAGAGAGATCTTAAAAAGGCTTGGAGGAAAGGCATCAACAGAATATTTATTACTCTCTTCACTTCCTTTCCAAAGTATTGTAATTGAGGTCATTATAAATCTTTGAAAGCAACACTTCTCTCCTGTATGCTATACCCACTACCAGAAGGTATTTATAGAAATAAAATAGTTCTCACATCCCCTCAGTAAAGTTCCATGAAGCTGGTTCCAAATAAAAATGAATAAATAATGCTTATCTAGGCCCTGCAGATAATGCTAAAAAGCAAAAAATTGATTAGTCCATCAGTTCTATTATGTGCTGACACTAACACCCTAGCATTTGGGAGGTTGGCTTATTTTAAGAGAAAATGGTTTAGAAGATGCAAGGGAAAACAAAAGAAAAACCCATTAATAGATATCGATTTTGTTGTAATGTTAATTTGATAACTTTGCAATTGTATTTTAACAGTGGTGAACTAGTTGAGTTAGTATGACTTGGTGAAAAATTATATATATAATATATATAATATACATATGTGTGTCAAGTTTATCATTTCTATTTCAAGGTCAGAGAAAAGATTTGATATTTGAAAGTCAACTGCAATGATGTCGACATGCATTAGAGATCAATTCTCAACCATGCAACTCAGACTGCCTGTCCATGACTGCCAAAGGGTAGATATGGATCTTGACCGAGTTATAATAATCACCTTTCTTTCCTGCATTTCAAAGGAGAAGTTTCCTCTATATTGAAGATGTATATAGCAGGTCCTCAGATAATGTCATTTTGTTTAATATTGTTTCATTATAACATTGAGGAGATACCATAGGAACTTAGTTCTTGTTTACATCAATTAGCCTATGGTAAAATTGGTTTTGTTACACGTCATTTTACCAGAGTTCCAAGAACCTACTGACAATGTTAAATGAGGAATTACTGTATTTGAAGTAATAAGGTTCTAATTGTAGTATTTCTTTAGATACCTGCATTAAGACATCATCACATTTAAGCTTAGATTACTCCTAAGAGTTCTTTAAAATGCATACATATTTAAAGGCCCAGAAAGCTGTCAACTTACATTTCTTCAATTCTTGAGTTTTGAGGCAGCAGTCTTACTATGTTCATCTTTGTAGTGGGCCTTCTACACATAGTGAGTCTTCCATAAATGTCTGTTGGATGAAAGAGTAAATGAATGACTGGTGGGGCTTTAGGGTGACGGGAAATTCTATAGTAAGTCACCTCCCTTCCATTATGATTCAACCTGAAACATTCTGCAGCCTCTTTAATCAAAATCAATTGATTTTCACATAACATTCTGGAATAAATGCAGCCCTGGGCTCTTAAGTTTCTTCAACAGGAGGAATATTAACGTTTGTTGAATGTGTTTCTCTCTCTTAGAGGATTCTGAACTCTATGCCTTTTCTAGTTTTATATTTCTGGTGCCTAGCATGGCATGTGACACATGATAGATTTCCAGTAAATATTCCATGAATGAGTTAGAAGCCTTCTGGAATTACATCCTAGTCTCTTATGGCTTGGCCTGGTCAAGTCACTGCACTGCTGTGGGTCACAGTTTCCTCACCCATAAAACGGATGTCCTTTATCTTCTGTACTCCTGTTAACAGACTAGAAAGAAATACTAGGCTGAAGAGTAATGTCAAAGATTGGGTAATTTGTGAGAAATTTGCAGAATTTCTTAGGAAGGAGAAGGAAGGAGGAACTAGCTCTTATCATATGACTTAAATAAATTAACTCTATAACCTTCCTGAGATAGAATGTTGTTATTCCAATTTTATGGATAAGAAAATTAGCTTCAGAGAGGTACATAATTTGCGCAAGATCCCACAGTTAGCCAATGATTGGGTCCAGATTCAAATCCAGTTCTAACTGATGCCAAGTCCATTTATTTTCTTTTATGCACAGGATTCCACCTGCCTAAATTCTTGTAAGAAAAGAGAACCAGTTTTCACTGAGGGTTGGATATACTGTTTTCATCCTGTACTACTTCTTTTTACAATTTGAATAAAAGAAAAACCTGAGAGATTCTTGCTGAGAATATATTTCCTAATTCTATTTCATCTGCTTAAGTTCCATGAAGGAAGTAGAAAGGGGGGGCTGAGAAAATAAGGGGAAGAGGCAGAGGCGAGTCATAAGCAGTGGCTCTCGGACTGGCAGGAAAACGGGAAGGTGACAGGACAGGCCTTGGAGTGCAATGAGAGTAAAGACTATTTGCCGGATAAAAGCAAAGGAGCAGGTTATGGGGATTGACATAGAAAATGACAAGTTCGTGGTGGTTTCACAGAAGTCCCACGCGGGTCTCTGTGCCCTGTGCACCCCACGCTAGACACTGCTGCAGACACGGGGACGGGTACAGGCCACTGCAAGAGAACTGATGTTTCTGATCTAAGATCAGACCTCTCGTAGTTTTCAGGACTATTCGCTAAGGTTTTTACTGCTTGCTTTTGTTTTAACAAGTTAACTTTCAACAAAACATTTTTAGGTGTTATAAAATGAAAACTTCTAGGGGTCTCTGTGTTAATAAGGTCAAACTGCCCCCATGCAATCCCAGGAGCAGTACGGGATGCATTTGTATCTCCTCTCTTCAGGAAATATGAAGCAAATTGATGATATATGACAGGAAATATAAATGGATTTCTGTAATGCCCAATCTTCTTCCTGATGCCTTAGGTGTTCTCAAAAGTTACACGTTAATTCATTATACTCAGGTAACTTTATAAACTTCTAAAATAAGAATTTTTGGAGATCTAAGACAGCCACGGAGTGGGTGAAAGTTACACTCACCTCCTCCCAGGACAAAAGAGGAATTACAACTAAAATATAGAACAATTAACCCGAATGACCAACTGAAGACTAGCTGAAGAGCAGTCTTATAGCTAAGGATTTACGGAAGAAGCCACATTGAAACTGGCAGGAAGAGCAGAGATGCAAAAAGGGCTGGCTCAGCTCCCACGGCAGTGGCTGAGATTCTGGAGGGATCTCTCAGCTGCAAAGGTTTCCTGTGAAGAGCATAGTCTGGCTCCCCAGCACAGAACACCAGAGCTGGGAAGACGCACCCACATAACATCTGGCTATGAAAATCAGCAGGGATTCTGTTCACCACGAGAGACAGAAGTCTACTAGAGACACAGCCACTCTGTCAAAGGGCCAGCACGTAAATGATCATTCACAGCCTCTGGGCTCAGTGAAAGGGCAGAGCCGACGAAAGTCATGTGAGGAGTGACTGGGGTTTGTGGCTCTGGGGAGAGAGCTAAAGGTACAGCCATCAGGATCCCTGTGCTGAGTCCCTCTCCCACACCACAGATGCCATCTTCCTTGGGTGGAGCACTGCCCTCCTTATGGCATCAGCCTGGGGGAATGCAGTAGCCCCACCCTCTGGCCTCCCTGCCATCCCATCCTGTGGAGCTCATGCTCTGAGGGGTCACCTGCCTGGGCCAGAGAGACTAAGGGAGTGTCAGTGACTGAGTTGTATGACTCTAGGGCAGGGCACACCCCCACCTTCCCATAAGCCCCATCCTGCTGAGCTTGGGCTCTCCAGGAGGTTCTGACAGAATCTGGGACAGGCTGAGTTGTGTGGCTCTAGGCAAGGGCCATTTGTTCCCTTGCACACCTGATCCATGCAGAACCCTCTCTACATGTGGCCAAATCTTGGTCTGTTTGGGCCTGATCAACTCTGCTGTCCTCACTCTGATAACTCCCTGGGACCCTGCTTAAGCTATCCTCATTGTTTAAAAGTCTTATTTCTTTTTTTTTGCTCTGATTGTGTGTTTTCTGCTACCTTGTCTTCCAGATCATTGATTCAATCCTCTGCCTCACCCAACCTTCTGTTTATTCCTTCTAGTGTATTCTTCATTTCAAATATTGTATTCTTCATTTATGACTGGTTCTTTTTATATATTTTTTGTCTTTTTTTTTATACTTCCTATCTCTTTGTTGAAGTTTTCACTAAGTTTCTTGAGCATCCTTATAACTATTTTTTTGAATATCTCTGATAAGTTGTTTGCCTTTATTTCATTTAGCTGTTTTCTGGAGATTTCTCCTGTTCTTTCACTTCTGGTATGTTTCATTGTATCTCCATTTTGGCTGCTTCTTTGTGTTTGCTTCTATTAGGTAGATCTGCTATGTCTCCCAGTGTTGATAGGGTGGCCTTATGTAGTAGGTGTCCTGTGGGCCCCGGTGGCACAGTCTCCTTGATTACCTGAGCTGGGTACTCCAGGAATGTCCCTTGTGTGGGTTATGTGAGCCTTCCTACTGTAACTAAATCTTGATTGCTATTGGAACTAAATCTTGATTGCTATTGGCCCCGTACATGGGTGGGTCAACCCCCAGACTGGCTGACTGTGAGGATTGACCCCAACCACAGTATATGAGCTGCAGTGCAGGAGCTGACTGCACAAAGCAGAACTTGTCTCAGCAGGTCTGGTGCCTTCCAAGATCTCTCTCTGGATATGCCACCTTTGATGTCAATTGGACCCTGGTCTGATGTTATCTAAAGCTAGCCACTGGGGCCTCTTGGGAGGGACTCTGGAGCAGGTCAATGTCAGACGCTGTCTATGAGTGGCCCTGGGCAACCTGTTTGGAGCTACACAGCAACCCAATGTTTGTGGCTGCCTCTGCTGGCCTGGGTGTGTGTGGGAAGGACCAAGGACCTACGTGCACACCTCAGCTGGCTTCTACCAACACAGAGCCTGGAGGCAGGTCATGAAAAAGACCAAGGCATCCCGAGGCCCTCCTCCCCAGCCTGCTTCCTGTTGAGCTCAGTCACTGAAAGAGCCTCTGGTGCTACCGGAGTTGCATGAGGAAGTTTCTCAGTGAGTTACCAGGTAGGGGCGAGTTGGCGTTCACCAGATTGATACAGGTTCAAACTCAGTGCCAGTGCTGCATCTGAGCGCACTCAGCACAATTCCAGGGTATACCAAGTCTAGCTGCCACCTGCCAGGTGCCCACAGACCTTTGTTTTGGGGTAGGATCTCAGGGATTCATAAGGGTGAGGCCAGCAAAGTTTATCTGGCCCAAACTGATAAAGATTTGGCCATGTGAAGGGAGAGCTTTGCAATGGTCCAGTGTACAAGGGAATTATGGCCCCATCCTAGAGCCACACAACTCAGTCTATCTCAGATGAGCTCAGTGGGGCGGCCACTAGGAATTGGGAGGGTGGGCCTAGTGGATCTCCTGTAAGGAGAGGTGCCAGTTAGGCTTTGAGAAAGATGTGAAGAGTGGCCCCAGCCCCATATCTGCACAGCTCAGTCTGTTCTGTAATCTACCTAAACTTCCTCCCCAGAGAGGAGCTGCCAGGAGTCTACCAGGAGCCTGAAATGTGGGCCCAGATCTCAGATTCACAGGAAAGTGAGGAGAATGACTCCCATTCCACAGATACACAACTCAGTCACTGACACCCCTTCAGTCTGCCCAGACTTCTGCTCTCTGGCCCAAATAGCTGACTTCTTAGCAGGGAGTGAACCCACAGGAAAGGAAGACAGGGAGGCCAGAGGGTGGGGCTATTGCATTCCCCCAGGCTGATACCATAAGGAGGGGAGTATCCCACCCAAGGAAGGGGGACTCAGTACAAGGAAAGTGGTGGCTGCGCCTTCAGCTCTCTCCTGAGAGCCACAAACCCCGGACTCTCCTCAGAGGACTCTAGTCTGCTCCACCCTCTCTCCTCCAGAGCCCAGGGTGAGTGGCTGTGAATGAGATGATTTTTAAAAAAATATATCTTCATTGATTTCAGAGAGAGGAAGGGAGAGGGAGAGAGAGAGATAGAAACATCAATGAGAGAGTCTTTGATCGGCTGCCTCCTGCACGTCCCCGATCAGGGATCAAGCCCACAACCTGGGCATGTGCCCTGACCGAGAATCAAACCATGATCTCCTAGATCCTAGGTTAATGCTTACCCACTGAGCCAAGCTGGCTGGGCTGTGAATGAGATTTTGTGCATTGGCCCTTTAAGAGAGTGCCTGTTTCTCTAGCAGACTCCTGTCTCTCCCTGGTGGGCAGAATCCCTGCTGATTTTCAGCCACATGTTATGTGGGCACCTCTTCCTAGCAAAGGTGCTCTGAGCTCCTCAAGGGGAACCTTTGCAGCTGAGATATCCCTCCCAATCTCAGCCGCTGCCTATGGGAGCAGTGTCAGTCCTTTTTGCAAAGGGAGACCTTTTTGACAAATTCTGATAAGCCAGACACTTTCCTCTACCCTAATTGATCTATTTAACTATATAAAAGTGGCAGGTTTAGGAAAATATTCATAAATATACATGTAACTATGAGGGAGACTGTTTAGCTGTTCAGAAAGCTGATTTCTTTTCCTCGATGGACACACTTTCTTTCCCCATTATATTTTTACAGCTTTATAACTGAGGAGAAATAAACCACTTATTTAAATTGTACAATGTGGTGAGTCTACCATATGTATAAAATCCATGAAACCATCACCACAATCAAGGTAAAGAACATATTCATCACCCCCCGTGGTTTCTTGGTGCCCCTTTGTAATCCACTCTTCACTTTTCACTCTACCCCCATGGGCTTACATATATACCACTTTTTTCAGTCTTCCTGTAGGATACGGCTAAGTACCTAGGTGCTAGTCAAAAGGGTGTGAAAGCATCCCTCCAGGCCTGGCCTCCCACCTATGAGTTGTTCTCTCTTCCCCTATGTCCTGGCTGGATGTTGACAACCAATGTGACTTAGAGAGCCACCATTAAAGATGGCAAAGGACTCATTAGCCTGGGTCTCTGAGTGTCTGCATGGAGCAGAGTACCCCATTCCATTGCCAATAAACCACTATTGTGTTAAACCACTAAGATTTGGGTGTTTGTTGCAGCAACTAGTATTACCTTAGCTAATACAATAATATTCACAGAGCTCTTACAAATTGTCAAGAAATGGTCAAAGAACCCAATGGAAAAGGTTAAGAAAAGTCACTTCACAGAAGAGCAAATAGAAATTATAAAAATATGAAACATATGGAAAAATGTTTATATACTGGTAAGTACGGAAATTCAAATTAAAGTAACTATTAGACTAGCAAACATTAAAGAAATTAATAATACTTATTGGCAGGGATAAAGTAGAAAGAATACTGAAACACTAGTGGTAAAAATATGAATTGTTAGAGACTATTTGGGAAAACAATCTGGCAACATATATTAAAACAATATAATTATTCTTTGCTTTAGTAGTTCCACTCCTGGGAACACTCCCCAGGCAATAAAGGTGATACAAAGATATCTTTGTCAGAGGATGTTTATTACAATTTGTGTGTATGACAAAGGCAAGAACAATTAAAACATAACTTGGAACAAAAGGAAGACCTATCAGTAAAGAAATGATTGAATAAATGATAAAATATTCATTTCATGCAAAGTTATGCTGCAAATTTGAAAAAATAAATTAGTGCCAAATCAGACAACATGAGGGATTCCCCTGAGGCTTTGTTGAGTAAGAAAAGGAAAATGCAGAAAAGTGTAAATAATACAAATGTATTTTCATTAAACAATTATCAACATCTTCCGGTACATGTATATGTGTATGCAAATATGTGATCATGTGTATATGTGTGTGTAAAATGAGCTGAGCATGGAAAACTATTTAAAGATAACATAAGGCATTAAAACATGGATTCTCTAGTATGGTGGGAAGAGAGGTAAACAAGGCCTAATGCCCCCCCCCCCCAAAATGCCCATGTCCTCATCCTTGGACATGTGACTATTACCATATACGGCAAAAAAGACTTTGTAGGTATGATTAAATAAAGGATATCAAGGTGAAGCGATTATCCTGGATTTTCAGATGGACCTGATGTCACCACAGGGCCCTTATAAGAGGGAGGCAGGTGATCAAAGAAACAGAAGAGGAGAAGGCGATGTGACGATGGAAGCAGAAACTGGGGTGATGCAGCCACAGACCAGGGCATGCCGGCAGCCACCAAAGGCTGGAGGAGGCAAGGAGCAGCTTCTCCCCTGCAGCCTCCAGAAGGATTTATTCCTGCCTACACCTTCATGTTAGCCCTGTAAGACTCGTTTTGGACTTCTGGCCCCCACAACTATAAGAGAAAAAAATTTCTATTTTAAGCCACTACATTTGTTATTAATGATACAAAACTAATACAGGGGCGATGCTGGTAGAGGGTGTATGAAGCAAAAATCTATGACTCCCTAATGACCTCACCCTTACCTAGTTCACTCCCCTTGAGTGTGGGTGAAACCTGTGAAGATGATGGGATAGCGCTCCTGCGAGGACATTATATAGCAAAGGGGAAGGCATTTTAAAGATGTAATTGGGGTTCACTTTGAGTTTCATCGAGAAAGAGATTATCCTTGGTGAGTCTGACTTAATCAAGTGAACTCTCTAAAAGAGGGCTTGGACCTTCCCTGAGATGAGAGTTGGAGCAACAGAGACTCTCTTCAGCTGATAACCTAAGTTCTACAGCCCAGGGCATGAATTCTGCCAACAACCATATGAGATTGCAGCCCCTGAGACACCTTGATTTCATCCAGCCTGTGAGGCCCGGGGCAGAGGATCCAGCTAAGATCATGCCAGACTCCTGATCCAGGGAAACCGGGAGATGATAGATGGGTGTTTTACAGCCCCGAGTTTGTGGTGATTCTTATACAATAAAAAATTAATGCAAAGGTTGGAAAGAGAGAAAAAAATTAATGCAAAGATTGGAAAGAGAGAAGAAAGGAAAGGCCAAGAGGAAGAAAAAAAATCACTGCACTAAAAAAATTATGTTGATCTTGTTTATAATCATGTAAAATGGTACAGATGGATGTAAGGTAAAAACCAATATTTATAAGTGAACAATGAGCCTCACATACATTTGGAATTTTTAAGGACAATTGTAGACTGAGTTTAGAAGAGCTTGGGGAGTTGGGGTGAGAAAGAGAAGGGTGGAGGTCGTGCTGCTGTAAGGTGAGATCTGAGAAAGGCATGGGGGAAAGGATTTTAAGAAGCGTAGCTGTGTGTTATAGGAGGAATTCCCTTTGGTGCATATTTGGGAGGTTTCTGTTGGTATTTTCATTGTAGTCAATGATTTGGGGATGTCAATATTGCTTTTGGATATAAGATAGTACTAAGGCTGTCCATAAGGTGGCTGCTCTTTCTATAGATTATACTCCCTAAAATGTCATAGCCCCCTCCCCCATGCAAAAGTCAGGGTTCCAAGGCTCTTATCTTTGGCCCAGCCAGTCTGTACACAGAACTTTAGCTCTTTCCATTTAAATCACAAAGTCACATTATTACCCTTAAAAGAAGTTGCAATAATAAATATTTTATGCATATATGGAGCCATCTTATGTGGGTGTATTAGTAGGACAGATTCTTATGGGTGAAATTACTGGGTGAAAAAATATGCACATCAAAGTTTGATTGAATCTTTATATTTTCAAATGTGGTCTCCATAAAGGCCTGTACCAATCTATGGTCTCTCCACATAGGGTATGAAAGAGGCCATTTTCCCATATCTTGCTGCAATATTATAAATATTTATAATATCATTTATCATAAATCTTTTAAAATTTTGCCTATTTGGCAAAAAGTGGAGGGAGCACATTTTTCTGATATGCATCGGTCATTTGTATTATTTCTCTGATTGCCTATTCATAACCTTCCAGTCTGAAATGATTGTTGACAAATGAAGGGCCAACCATCTTCAGTGGATGTAGTGATAGAAAACTTGCCTCTCCCAGCAATATCGCCTGGAGCAGTGAACTCACCAAGGACGCAGTACCATCCCATCCAAGTTCTGTTCCTCTCAAAAGCTGCTTTGAGGAAACATTCTGGTGAGTAAAACAGTAAAAATATTCCTGCCTACGAAGGTATGTGGTGAAGCACAAATGATTCATTAAAATCAATGTAAGAATTGCTCTCATTTAAGTACATAAAAGTCAGCAGGGAAATTTCTCAGGTTTGCTACAATAATCTGCACTGACTAATGTCTTCTCTCTTACAAGGTTCTAAAGCATTTCCAGATTTATCGTGCTCACCTGCATCACTCCACTAACTCTCAAAGGAGCAGGATCTACACTGTTGAAACTCCACTGGGTAATATTTAGTTACCCTTTTCTTAAAGATACCTGGCTGAGCCAACAATGGTAGCTCACTTCACTCATTCATTCATCCATTCAAGAAATATTTAGCATGGATTGCACACCACACGAGGCATCTTGAAAGACTGAGGACACCGTGATGAGCTGACATATACCCTGTCTTCATGAATTTATAGTTTCACGGGAGAGGCCAGTCCATTACACAAAGACCATTACTGTACAGTGCCATGACTGAGAGAGTTCAGATCATTGGAGCTGACTGCTTTGGGGTGGGCCTGGGGAGGGGTGCTCCAAGCAGAGGAAACCGTGTCTTTTATTAAAGAACTATCATCATGCTCATATGATATTACCTAAGCATGCACGCATGTCGTTACTTAGGCATGGAATCAGCAAGCAAGTCCTGTGGAAGCTTTAAGAACCTTGATACGAAATCTCAGGATTGTATTCAACTGAAGTCCCCACTGCAGTCTCCTGGTCAGAGCTGAGTTTCACTAGGGTTGCTGGGACCTCTGCCTGCCCTACAATCGTTCACTTGACACATGCCAGGGTAAGCGCCGGGCATTGTGAGTACCTAGCTGAACAAGACACCATTGCTGGCCTCGAGGGTCTCGTGGGGCCGGGGAAGGAGCCAGACAAATAAATACCTCTTATTATAATTCAATATGATAAGCGCTGTGGAACAGCAGCATGTCCATGATGGGGTGAGAGCAAACAGAGGGAATGAACTCATTTCACCAGGGAGTTGGGGCAGGACCCACAGATCTTGATGGGTACATGTCTACCAGGGAGGGAAATTGGGGGATTTTCTTTTGTTTGTTTGTTTTTTAACAGAAGGAACACAGAGACTGAAAAGAAAAATGGATGAGGGAAAGTTAAGAATGGGGCTGTGGCGGCAGAATAGGACACATGGCGGAGGAGAGGGTCGGGGAGGTGAGCAGCACCCGGTGGTGAGGCCCTGGCTGGAGAGTAAGCGGCAACGTCTGCGCTCCTGCACCAGGAGATGTTGGGGGTGTTACTCAGACAGCGTCATGGCAACCAACCATCTATGAGCAGGAGATTTCTTTTCAGAGCCCACTCCCAAGAGTTTAATCAAGAGTTTGGCCTGCCCCAAAAGTGGTTTAATCCACCCTTCCCCCTCCCCCATTACGGCTCCAAATAACACAACCCCACAGGGGCACTACATACCCCAGGAGACCCAGAGACACATTTGACTAAAACCAACCATTCCTGAGGCTAATGCTCAGAAGCTAAAAACTATCTACAAAAAAACAATAAAAACCTGAGGTAAAAAGTGAGCATCCCTGCACAGCACCTTAGGACTCAAGCAGTGAGGAGCACACAGAGTGCTGTTAAAGTTATTACCAGTTTCTTAGTGTGGAGCAACTAGAGACAAATAAAACAGGCCATTATACACCCCCTTTATGTTTAGCCGAATATAACTATGTATAAGAAACTTCAGAGAGCTCGCATCAGAGTGGGACTTCAGTCACCGCCTCTTGTCATCCTCGTAAGCTCCCAAGTTAAAGAACCCTGCTGGATATGGTTCCGTATGTGGATGTCTGGACCGAGCAGACAGTCAAGGCTTCAGTGTCCAGAGTGGACAAAACCAGGTAACAAGCCCCATCCAGACTGCAGTCTGGATGTGCTATCTGCCATACTGACTTGTAATTAGCTAGTTATTAATCATAGGAAAGGAGCAAAGGGAAGGGCAAACATTATAGGCATGTTCCCTGCAGAACACTGGGGGAGGGACCCAATAAAAGGGAAGAAAGACGCATGCCCAGTGAAGTTGGGATGACACAGGGAAGGTACTTGCCTGTCGATCACACCAGGGGACAGAGATGGTTGGCCAGAATGGGCGTGGGCACTGCAAGGGCATGAAGCCTTGGGATATATAATCCCCTAAACAAAGGAGTTCCCTCTCTTGGTTCCTCTTGGCATGCTTGGTCCACGGCTCATGCTTGGCTTCCCGGTGTTCTCCTGCGTGACCTACAGCCATGAGGACCCCCCCCCACACACAATGGACGAGTGGGCTGCAAGTAGCCTGATGCTGGACTGGACTCGGCTCCAACATGGAAAGGAAACTCTGGGCACTGACTCTGATTTTAGCCCTACAGAAACCCAGCTGTGCTTCTTCTATGACTGGACTAACGGAAATGGGACTCTGGAAACCCAGGGAGGTAAAACCCAGGTTGGAAATAAAGATCACTCGTTTTCCTGTGCAAGTCTCAGAAAATTCCTTTTCTCGAGATATCGCAAGGAGTCCACCCCCAGTGCCAACTGGGGGAGACGAGGCATGTTTTTCTCCAGTAACGATACCAGCTTAAGTTGTTTGGACTTTATTCTATAAGCCAGAAGTCCCTAGTCCCTGTGCAGTGACTGGGCTCTGCAGATCCTTTGAGACCTAGGACTAACCGGGCAGCACCTGGAATGGCCGTAGCCCTGGGCTCTTTTCGGCCACAAATAAGCACTTGCATTAGGCCAGCGGGCCCTAAAGGGACTCCTGTTTCCTGTGTGCTGAGGGGTGAAGGTCAGGGAGCACCCCTGCAATGGGGAGCGGTAATGGGCTTGGTCACTATCTCTCTGTCACCCAGAAGTATGGTCGCCTCCCCATCAAGCTTTGAATGCCTCTCTGGGTGTGCCAAGGAAGTGTGCCCGTGGAACAAAAGGCCTAGAGCTGGGGTAACGAAGGGGGTTGGCAGGGAGGGTTTGGAGCCGGGAGGTGAAGTCATCATTAAATTACCCTTGGAGATGCAATTACACAAATGGGAGGAATTGCTGCTACCCCTCGCTTCTCAGAAATGAGATGGAGCTGGGTTTAAACCGTAGAGTTAAGGTCAGGTAAAGGGATGCCGCAGGACCACGGCACTCCCGAATCACTCCTGTTTGCAGCACCCTGAGTGGCTCCCTGGTGTGACTATCAGAGTCTGCTTTGATTTGCAGTCGCCTGGGCATTCATCTGTCACGCTCATTTCTGTTTTCATCCGCAATGCAGTGCCTCAGACAGAGTGGGCGCTCCATAAATGTCGCATTGCATTAACTTGTAAAGTGACGGTGATCGGGAGTGACAGGCCGATGTTCTCTGAAATTTGTTAAATGCAGAACAGGTTTTCTCACTTGGAGTGACTTAGGAGTCATGGACCACGGAGTCATGACGTGCGCCTCTGTCACTCCCTTTCCTTCCTCAGTTCCCTGTCTCCCAGATTCTACACTGAGAAGCCCATACTCCCTTCCACGGAGGTCAACAACTTGCTGAATTTTCCAGAGGGAAATGTTATTGGTCATGGCCCTTTGGAGCTTAAATCTATGAGATGTCCTTCAGTATAAACACATTCTATAGTTGAAGACCTGCCATTCTGTTTGCTACAGGTTATGAATTCATTGTGCAGTTCCTGATTCTTTGGTTGCAAGTTTTTTAATATCCCTCTGCTGTCGTCTTGCTCGCTCCCTGACTGCACGTCCTGGTGCCCTGGACAAAGAACCAATGAATGCCTTGTTTTTCTGCTCTGTGAACTTTACTATCTTGAGAGAGGAAGAGTGAATGAAAGGAAAACATTGTCTTTGCTACTTATCTGAATTTAAACAATCTCACAGCTGTACTAAGACTTCTTTTAAAATGAATCATTGGCAGTGAATACAACTCCGATCTCCATATACCATAAAGCCACAAGTCTTAAAATCCACTATATCTGTCAGGGTCCTGGCAGGGAACAGATGACTCATTCAGTTACCTCAGGAGTAATTGAGAGTTTTATTAAAGGATTATTTTACAGAGATGGGCCAGAGTTAAGGGAACCAACAGGAAATGGCCAAGCTTTCAGGGATGAGCCACCATCCACAGCGTTGGAAAGACAAAGCGATGGACTTGGTGAGAGCTGAGCCCTGGGAGAGGGGCTGCCTGGCAGGGGCTGTGGTTTTAAATAGAGGAGCACAATGGTCTGGCAAGAAATAAATTACCCATCAGATCTGCTGATGGTCACTCCCAATGGCCAAACCCTACTAGAGGCCTCCAGGGAGCTGCCTCTGAGGATACAAAATGTGTGTGTGTGTGTGTGTGTGTGTGTGTGTGTGTGTGTGTGTGTGTCAGTGGGGAAGGTAAAGAATTATTTTGGGATATGCTGCCACTCATATATCAGTAAGGTTCAACAGGAACAACTGGTAATCCCTAGTTAGAATGTTTCTCTCCAAGGCAGGGAACATTGCTTTGCCCTAAGCAAGCATCCTCCATCATGTTGACTTTTCCAGTTTTCAAACTTTTTAATGGAAGAGATTTTTTAAAAAATGAAACCTCACAGGAACCCTAACATAGGAAACTAATAAAGCAGCGGACATTTTAAAATGTAAATTTACAACATGTCCTTATGATCAGGTTAACCGAGGGGAAAAAGAATGAGCTTCCTGATGAATACAGAAGTTTGAAGCCAGTTTCACTGGCCTGTATTGGCACCAGCAACCGCAAACACTGACGTTTGACAGCCACTTATACAAGTGACTGGGAAAACAAGAAGCTTCAGTTTTTCCAAACTACAACTTCTGGCAAAGCCTCCTTTTTGTGATCAAAATCTGACTGCTAGGCCACATGAAATACTACTACTGACAGCTACACTGTTCCGGTCACCTGGTCAGGAAATCTCTCATCCCTCTGCAAACTCATCGCTTATGCCTCGGTTAGCGAACACTTTGGAAGGGCTCAGCCCAGGAAATGAAGGCTCTAGTCAGAAACATAGAGATTTAGGCAGCCAGGATGTGATTAACCATGCTGGCATTTTGCCAAATGAGCAGTTAACAACACGGGCCAAAAAAACAAGTGCTGATTAGTAATCCCTGGGTTTACAATCCTAACAATCCCCTGTGACAGACAGACCAGAAAATTCCTAACCTATTGTAGCTGCAAAAAAAGTATTAATCTAATCAAAATTTATTCATCAGTGCCTCTGCTCACAAAGAAAAAATTCCCATAAGATTATTTATATTTAAATATCGTAGACTGGAAATCTCTTAGGCACTCTCCATGAAACATAAAATTCAACTTTGAACCCACTCATGAGGTTTCTAATGCTTAATCTTTGTTTTGAAAATGCTTTGATGTCAAATTTAGTCATTCATTCATTTGTTCATTTAACAAATATTTGAGGGCAGGTCATGTACCAAGAGCTGTTCTAAATTCTGGTGGGAAGTCTCAGAGAGCTATTCCAGAAAGAACACTGGCTCTGATGTTGGATGGAGCCGGTGTACAAGTTTGGAATGCATCTCGTTAGCAAAAGAATATCAGAATTACAGGGTGGGCAAAAGTAGGTTTATAGTTGTTCATATGGAAAATAATACAATAAATAAATAATACTACAAGAAAAAGAGTTTTTCGTGTACTCACAACTGTAAACCTCCTTTTGCCTCACCCTGTGTTGACTCAAATTAGCCTTTTAATTTTTGTCAATTACCAGAGTCTGGAGGGAAGCAGCTGCTGCCTGTGGTTCAGGGGCTGGACCAGGAGGAGCCACATCTCTGCTGTGCTCCTGGCGTTTCTCTCACGCTCATCACTTCGTGGTGACCAGATGGCTCTGAGGGAAGGAGGAATGTGAGCAAATGGGTTGGTGACAATGATGTTGGAGGAGGGTTGTGATGAATGACAAGTTCTTTGGCACATGTTGAGTCAGGGGAGTTGGTGATGTGATGACACTCAGCACATGTGTCCTGTAGGCAATCAGAGATACAGAACTGGATTTGAAGTCGTTGAGGAGGGTGATTGAAGGAGCAAACAGACAGGAGGGATCTAAATCCAGAGCTTAGGGGAAGAATTTCTTCTTAGATCTGAGGGAGATTCTCCCTCTGTAAACAGGGGGTGGCCTGGAAGGGCAGGTGACCACAAATGGAACAGTTGAAGTATAGTAGCCTCGGTAAAGCGGGAGGTGAGGTCCTCTGGGAGGGGGATTAGGGCCACACTGAGGGATTAGATGGAAACACCTAATGTGAGGACACATGAGGGCCGGAGAAGGCCGACTCAGCTGGCAGCATGACCAAACATGCAGATTCAGGTCTGCAGATTCCCACGGTTTCCACAGTGGCAGTTCAGGGCCTGGGAGTGGAAATAGGGCTAGAGGACACGGATGACAGACACAGTGTTGGTGATGGCCAGGGGACAAAGGAATCAGGAGTGCCCATGATGACCAGGTAGAAGGAGCTGACTAGAACCCAGGCCGGGCAGAAAGAGCATTCGGGGAGTCAACCCTCTATGATGAAGCCCCAGGGGCCAGGCTCCTTCCCCTCTGGAATCCACTGTCCCTTGGGGTTTTCCTCTCCCTACAAGACCAACTGCAGAACTCCAGCGGCTGATGAGCTTTCCCAAGAGAAAACAGAGAGACACGGGAATCACAGCCAGGAAGAAGCTGCCGGCTCCAGGTTCTAGCAAAATGCTTGAGCAATAGAACTTTATCTCCAGGCCTAGGTCAGTTCTGCGGGGTCATCTCTAAGTCCTGCTGCACTGACAGATTCTTTCTTACTTTCATACCTAGTCTCTTATTCTTGTATTTTTAAGAGTGGGGTCTTCAAACTTCCCCTCTCCTATGGGAGGGTTTTAACTTAGAAGAGCATGCCATTGTCTCTGTTGAGAAGTCCCCTCCCACCCAGTTCCAATCGGCAGAGGCACTGATGCAGAGTAAGCCAGCCTCTTGTCACAGGGTAGTCACCTACCCTTCTGTGGCCTCCCAGTGTCACCCCTGGTTCCTGGGAAGTTCCTCAAACTCCTGCACCCCCGAAGGGGGGGCGAGAAGCAGTGAGTGATTGAAGGATGTGATCGAAGGATGCACTGTGGAGAGAGATCTGAGGCAGAACAGGAGGGTGGCCTCTTAATAACTTGAAGCTTCTCCGAACAGTGGTTTCTCCAGTCCCACAGAATTCTAGGCTCTTAGTGCCGAAGGTCATCTGCTGTCATCGGGTCCAGGCTGTCACCGGAAGCAGCAGGCGATTCTGAAACTGCCTCAGCAGCTGGCGGTTGGCTGCCCCTCACACAGTCGCGGGGACAGGAACTGAGTCCTTGGGGACACGGTCCATTGCTTTCTGGGCGGCCCGATTCCTAGACAGCTGTCTCTCACACGGGCTTGCCATTTGCCTCCGTGTCGCTTTCATTTATTTGTCCCAGTTTTATTCCTGGTGCCTCATGAGGTAGATTTTTTTCCTTTCAAATAAGGGTCCTTCCAATGTCTCAGTGCTCCTGTCAGGTCTCCACCAACACTTTCCTTCCTTTTTGAGACCAAACAGCCCCAGTTCTTTAATCCCCCCTTTAGTGACATGGTTCCTCGCCAAGCTGGTCTTCACTGCTCAGTTGGTCAGGCAAGCACGGGGCACCCAGACCCGGACACAGCATTTAGGATGTAGGGTGACCAGGGTGGAGGGCAGGGGAACAATTTCCTCCTCTAAACGGGACCCCATGATACAACGACTATAGCCCAAGACTGCACTTGTCTCCTTAGTCTGCTGAGGCTATAACCCCATCTTCTGGGATGTCAGTGTACTGCCATTGAGCTGCTTTCTTGTGCCTTTACAACTATACGTACACATGAAACTCCTTCTCTGACGCCTTGCACAGAACCTCACACCGCTTTCTGATCCCTGGAAAATTTCTTATGACCAAGTGCCATGACTGCTGCTCCCATTTCCTCAACTGAGGTGTTAGTTCAGTTTTGTTTAATGATATTTATTGAGTCATTGCCATGTGCCGAGAATTGTATTAGATGCTAAGGTGGGGACAGAGAATCCAAATGAATTCGGGTAAGCCTTCTACCCCAGGGCAGCTGGCTGGCTGGAGGAAGCACCCTCATATGCACACCACTACAGTGTGATACAGGCAGAAGTGAAACATATAAACACAGCTGTTATGGGTGCCCGGGTGACGGACTCTTGGCCCAAACTGGAAATTCAGGGGAGGGTTCCCAGAAGAGAAGTAATTTGAATGTTGAGTAAGAATTAGAGGGCACGGGGAAGAATGCGGGAAGGCAGAGCAGAAGGAGAGACAAGCAGGCAGGAGCCCGGTGGTGTATTTGGCAGTACCAGACAAGGGGGTAAGGTCACTGAAAACCTCACTCTCCACCTTGGACTTGACTCAGCAGGCCGTGGGGAGCCCTGACATGTTTCAAGAAGATGGGAGAGGAATCAGATTTGCCTTTATCTCCCTGACCCCAGTAGAAAGAATGGATTTTTCAAATGCGTAATCTAGAGGCAAACGGACTGGAAATACTTATGAGTCTAATGTGTTAGGCCAAGCAAGAGATGTTGAGGGTGTAGTAGGATGGGACACATCAAGCATTGTAATGGGTGCCATTGGCAGGGCTTGGTTGTGGGGAGCCATGAACGACAGAGAATAACAGTAACAAAAAGTCTAGATTAATTCCCAGAAACCTGGCTTGAGTGGCTGGGAGGATGGTGATACAGCTAGCCAAGAGGGTAGGGGAGATGTCTGGGAGCCATGAGTTCAAGTTTGAATGTGTGGGAATTGAATTGTTTATTAGATGTGCGATTATAATGTCCAACAAATAATTGGATTTATGCATCTCAGTGTCACAGGAAAGACCAGGCTGGGAAATGGGGTCTTAGTTTCTCAATGGGAGTTAAAATCATGAGAAGAGATGAGCTAGTACAAGAAGAGTAGGTAAAGCAATAGCCATGGGATCAGTATGCAGCTGTGAGGTGCACCAGTCTTTAAGGCAGATTTTCCAAACAAGTTCAGCAGGTTTGTTTGGGGTGACACAGCCAAGTGTGAATTTTTTGCCAACATGTAAAAATCAGTAAATTTCACCCGAAAACAAAGATTTCCAGATTCTCTTAAAATCAGGAGTTCTGGACCCACTGGGCTTGCATTTTTACATAGCAACACTCCGCCAAAACTGAGTAGCCGCTTCCCCTCTTAAAGGGGTCCATGTTCTCCATTCTCTACAGCCTCCACTACTCCCCACTTTCTAACACTAAGGCCAACCCCCGTTCATCATTACTATGGTGCTGCTATCTCATATGCCTGCTTCATTTGTTTATATTACTTGCTTGGCCCTGGTAGATACTTGAATTTTTAATTCCCAGCCTAAGAGGTAAATAAAGTAAGAGGATCCCATAGAGAGACCAAGAAGCACAGTGAGAAAAATGGAAAGAAACCAGAAGAGAAATTTCCTAGGTGCCAAGAAATTTCTGTAATGAGAGGTTGGATAGTGTTAAGTACTATAGAGAAGTACAGTAAAATAAGGATTGAAAAGTGCCTATTGGGTTTGTGAACATGAAGAACATTAGAAATCTTTGCCAGAACCATTTTCAACAGAGAGATGGATAATGGAAGTGAGATCTCAGAAGTGAGAGGAGTGAATGGGAGGTGAGCACATGGGGTAGCAAGTTAATTTTTCTCTTTCCAAATACTTGGCAAGAAAAGGCAGCAGAAATCTGAGCAGTAGCCAGAGGCACTGGGCCTTGTTCTTTACAAAAGGAAGTCCTCGAGCATATTTATGGTTTGTCTGCAAAGAGCCTGTAGAAAGGAGAAAAACTGGTGATGGATAAGAGAGATGAGACCGCACAGAAGACGGTGCCAGAGAGGGAAGGACCGAGATCAAGAGTGTAGGTGGAGGGGCCTGGCCGATGAACTCTTCGTTCGCATGAGTGGTGGCGAGGAGAAAGCCATGGGAAGAGGTAAGTTTGTAAATCAAATCCTTATGTCTAATCACTTTCTTAATAAAGTAGAGAGCTGGTCATCTGCTAAATGTGAGAACTGAATTCGGGGTAAAGATCGCAGGAGAATGGTGAAGGTTCGCCAGAGTTCCTGGGTAGGAAGGGGAGTAGGGGCTCTTTGAGGACCACCACAGGGTTGCTAAATGACCTCAGCCCAGCTGAGGCTGCAGGTTAGGAATTCTCAGTGACGCCAGTCTGCATGGTTGAGCGATTTTCTCTAGCCCTTGAGGTCCATGCTCAGGTATGCAGCGTATTTACTACAACACATGGCAATACTATCTTTAGGGGTGGCAAATACTGTGGCTAAAAATATAGACCCAGTGAAAAAGCATGTATCACTGTCATCTTTAAGGCATTCGTGTTCTAGAGACCTCAGGGAGCTCTTGGTGTCATCTTTTATACACCCAAGTTTTAGCATCAGGAGGAAGGTAACACATGGCTCAAGAAGGCTCTCGCTCAGCCGGCATGGCTCAGCAGTTGAGCATCGACCTAGGATCCAGAAGATCGTTGTTCGATTCCTGGTCAGGGCACATGCCCGGGTTGTGGGCTCGATCCCCAGCAGGGAGCGTGCAGGAGGCAGCTGGTCAATGACTCTCTCATCATTGATGTTTCTCTCTCTCTCTCCCTCTCCCTTCCTCTCTCTGAAATCAATTTATATATATATATATATATATATATATATATATATATATATATATATATATATATATATAAAGAAGGCTCTCACCATAGTTGGCGTTTCCAGTTTTCTGCTGACTGAAAGTGCTCATTCCCATCTAGGGTAAGTTGACCACTTTTCAGGGAAGCTCAAAGCATAAGACAGAGGTAGCCAAGAGCCTAGCCAAAGGGAGGATTTTACCGTGAATTGAGAAGATGCTATCAAGAAAGAGCCGGAGAGAGGAGGCAAGAATTAAGGGACAAAAAGAAGGAATTAAGAAAAGAGAGAAAGAAGAGAGGAGGGGAGAAGTTTGAAGGTGCTGAGAGAGAGAGAAAGAGAAGCCTTAAAGAGAGCCAGGAATACAGCAAGATGGGAAGGGAGAGCCCCGACTCTGGAACCCAGAAGCCTGCCTGGGGACCAGACCCTCTCCTCCACCTGCCTTGGGAGCTGGGCCTGTGGCCCCACCTATAAATCTCTTTGTGTCGGTGCCCCAAACTCGGGGGGACATGCCCATTCCCACCCCCCTCCACCCTCCATCCTGCCGCTGAAACCCAGCCTTTATGTTTTAAAAGGTGTATGTCAATCAAATGGACAGTGGTGTCCAAGAGAAGCTAAAATAATATAATTGCAGAAATTCTGCCCTTTTTATTGTTTAACCTCCTTGTAAACATAATAGGGCACCACAAAGCCTCAAAACCAGGTTTATTTTTCTGACATAACCAAACTTAAAACAAACTGAGAAGTTTAAAACGTCCTTCACTCGTTGGCTGGATTTTGAAAATAAGGTGTTATTCATGTCATCATTCTCCTAAATGACCTCCTTGGGGTGGGAACGTATAAAGACCTTTAACGCCCTGCCTTCAAGGAGCTTACTGACTCAGAGGGAGAACACAGCATGGCCACAGTTTTTTAGGTTATGCCAATGCCAGGGTGTCTCTTAGCTGAGGGGCTGTTAGCTTCCCCTAAATATCCATTAAGTGTTACCCCAGTTTTCTGTTGTTATTTTGTATTTGTTTTAAATAGCTTTTTGAGACCCATCCCAGTTTTCTGTGTGGCACTCTAAGCTACCCCACCAGCATCGTTCAATTGGATTGCCTCCTTAATCCCCTTGTTTCTGGAAATTCTGGAGTTCCCAGCTGTGTCGTAGGTCCTCAAGACTACCCTCGCTAGTTCTCCGGATTCGGCAAATAATCATACTCATGGCCAGATTGATTACGGTGAAAGGATACAAAGCAAAGTCAGCAAAGGGACAAGGCCCACGGGTGGCATCTGGAGAAAGCCAGGCACAGGCTTCCAAGAGTCCCTTCCCAAAGGAATCAAGAAGGACACACTAACTTCCCTCAATGAACTGTGACATCATGTGTGAAAACCTGTCTACCAGGGAAGCTCGTTAGAGATTCAGTGTCCAGGGTTTTCACTGGGGGCTGGTCACATAGACACCCTCTGCCTAACACATGACACAGTTCCAGACTCCCAGAGAGAGGCGGCGTTCAGACAGCTTGGGAACAGCGAGCCCCTCTATCGCTTCCTCTTCTATGAGCTGGGAGAACTGTTTGCACTCTAGTTCCCAGACGCCTGCCAGGGGCAGCCTTGAAGCAACCTTTCTGAGCCCAGCAGCCTCAGGCCTAATATGTTAATCGTTTTCAGCATACCAACACTACTAAGATATTTACTGGTTATAATAAATTGACTTTGGGATACTGCTGTGGAGCACTCAACACTAGCATTATAATATGTTATGCATCTCTGCATGTGTTTAGTTACCCACTTGTTTGCTTTCTGCCTCTCCCACTAGAGCGTCAGCTCCTGAGGGTAAGGACCTTGCCACATTCACTGCAGTGTCTTCAGCACTGGCTGAGGGAAGGAAAGAGCTCAGCTGTCCAGCCCAGGACAGAGTCTGGTGTGAGCTTCCTTGGGCTCTGCAGGAAACACAACTTCATGGTTGGTCATGACTATCAGATGGGACAGGAGCCGGAGGAGCGCTTTTCAAAGGCAGCGTTGCCACAGACACTCCTGGGCCGGTGGGACCCTAGAGTGAGAGCCAGAGCTCTCACCTGCAGCTGCAGGAAGGAGGAGCCACAGGAATGCCCCGCATCTGCCCTCCCTTTCCCCTCCTCTTGCTAAGATAAACCTGGTGCTGGCGAGTTCTTCCTGTGCTCCCCCACTCTCAGAAACACTGCTACTGGCCAGCGTAAGATTTCCCCAAGGGTAGAAAACTAAATTCCTTCTGAAAAACAACCATCTGCAGCTCGGAGAAACCCTAGAGGACTCATGGAGGGGAAGGGACCTCCGGACTGAGAATCGGTTCGCACTTAATGTCTCCTCCAGCTATTGCTCTGGCCTCTGAACGGGGCCAGGCTTTCATCTTATGCAACATGATGGGACAATTCAGCTTTCGATGAACGCAGCGAATTTCCCCAGAGCTACAAGGACAGAGCTGAATGGTTACAGAAACACATATGGAGACTTGGAGATTTTAAAGAGAGGCTGAATACTCTGAGGGACATGTCGCCTGGGGGAAGTTAACAGCTGGGTCAACAAGCAGAGCTGTCCTCCGAGTCCCTCGTGAGCCCGGCAGGGTTTTATGACTACACTACAGGAGGAGGAACTGATTTTAGCCCCGCATTTTCCATGACTGGCTCTGAGAAGATCAGCAACACCTTTTATCTCATCTACCAGAGGACAGGGGAGGTAATACCCCTGTAAATGACGGGGGCGTAGAATTGGGGGCCAGAACAGTGGCTCGGTTGGGGATCCAGCAGGCAACAGCTCATTCAAAAGGACTGACTGAAAGGATTTAACGAAGGGACTAGTTACAGAGGTGTAGACGGGTTAACGGAACTAACAAGGGACAGTGGGCACCCAGGGACGAGGCAGCAGGAAGCTCATGCTACGTTTAGGCCCGATGAGAACAAAGGGTAGAAGCTCTGCGGTCCTGGGAGAGGGAGCCACCCACCAGGGGCTGGAGCTGGGCTCAGCCTGGGGCAGAAGCAAAAGCGAGCTGTGGGGGGAGGAAGGGCTGAAGTGTCTCAGCCTCTCTTCCCTCCTGCCCACCACCTCCTGCGGGAACAGCGAGCCAGGGCAGGGCAGCCTGTGTAAGAGAGCGTGGAGGTCAGCGTGCTGGGGCACGGGGCCAGCCGAGGGGCTGGGCGAGCTGCAGAGGGCATGTGGACAAAAGTCAGCGCCCGCGGTCTCCGCGCCCCACTCCGCGCAGCTGCACAGTGGTCGCCACGTGTTGACTGTGAGACACAGTCCTAGGTCCTCTACACGACCACCCCGCCTCACACTTGTGCAGCGATTTACCACAAAATTAACCAGGGGAAGCTTCGGGGCCTCTACTCGTTCAGACATCTTTCAAGGTCCTCAGAGGGACCCTAAGAATGACCTTACACAGTCACATTTTTGGAAAACATTTAAATGTAAGATATGTTTACTGAAACTAATTAAGATGCTGTTTCTTTCCATCCAGGTTTCTCCATCGGCATGTTTCCCTCCTGTCAGGTGCCGTCCAGTATCTGTGGGCATTTTTTGGATCTGGCTCATGAGAAGTTGTATTGGGATTACACTTAATTTGGTTCCCCAGGAGAGCTGTAGGTGTTTTACGATCATCCCAGTGTGGGGATGGCTTCCGGGAGTGCTCCTCTGTCCACCGCGCCGATTCACCCTGGAACAAAGCTCCAGAGCCAGGGACCATGTCACATGAAAGTGACCTGCAGCACCTCAAACTGGGTATGTGGCTATGAAACAGGATCTGAGAAAACAGGGCCAGAAGCCAGTCTCTGAAAAATGTTTCCAATCACTAGATGTATAAAATTGTAAGTGGATTGAATTCTCATTGATGCCTAGAGAAAATGGAGTTCTCTCTTGGCAGGAATATGCTGTATAATTCACTGCATACAATTGTAACAGCGTTGTACTCTGCCCTCCCCACCTTTTGATGGGAATTTGTGAAATAGAATACAGTGGTACCTTGGTTTTCGAATGTCTCTGTTGATGAACATTTCGGGTTATGAACGCCATAAACCCTGGAAGTAAATGCTTCGGTTCTCGAACACGCCTCGGAAGTTGAACACGCCGCATGGCTTCCGCTGAGTGCAGACCCTGAGGCCTGGCTGTCGGCTGTGGATCCCTCGGTTTTTGAACGTTTCAGAGCTCGAACGGGCTTCCAGAACGGAGTACATATGAAAACCGAGTACCAATGTAGTAGAATTTCTGTGCCAGTTGTGCATAACCTAATATCAGCCCTGCTTATATGCAAGCATAGCAAATTCTGTATCTTGTTATGTATGTTGTAAGTCACACAAGTAAAACAAGAAAAATGTACATGTACATAAATATATTCTAAAATAATGTAACAATAGCTGATGTTTACAGAGCATGTCTTATGTGTCTGGAACTGTGCTAAGCACTTTGTAGATGATCCAGTTAATCTTCACAACCACCTCTTGAGGTAGGTATTATTGTTATCCTCTGCCTGGTTTTTATTTTCAAAAGTCTAAATCCATTGTTAAGACTAAAATTTGAGCTGAGAGATGAGCACTTTTCTGGGAGGCATGAGCAAAGAAGGACTTTTGTCAGAATAGAGCTCCCAGGACAGAGCAGCCCTCGGTGGCTGGGCCCCGGCTGCAGTCACAACGTACTAAGATCAGCAAGGCCTCAGCGCGGTGTGGAAAGAGCTGTGTGCAGACCTGAAGGGAGCTCGTGGCTGGGCTGAGAGCAAGCACGTCAGCCGAAATTAGAGCATCAGGCAGGAGAGAGGCCCCAAAGTATGATTAAGCTTACTTATACAAATTAAAGAAATACTTTTTTTTTTTTAAACTCTGAACTTGAGCACTAATACAGGGTAGGGCAAAAGTAGGTCTACAGTTGTTCATATGGAAAATAATACAATAATCAATATAAGAATAAACTCTGTATTTCACGTACTCACAACTGTAAACCTACTTTTGCCCCACCCCATATCTATATCTGCTTTCTAAGTTTAACTGTAAAAATAAAATCAAAGGAACTATACACCTCAGCTTTGCTCCCTTCAAAATCTGGGTTAACTAACAAAAAGAACACTGGCTTTGGAGCCAAAAATAACTGGCTTCAAATCCAAGTTCTGCTATTTATTAGCTAAGTGACCTTGAAAATTTACTAGAAACTCCCCAAGCCTCAGTTTCTTCAACTGTAAAATGGGTGTCATTGGGGGAATTAATTTAGGTAGTAAATTTAAAACTCCTTAGCTGCATATGGAACTACATCAAACTAAAAAGCTTCTGCACAGCAAAAAAAAAAAAAAAAAAAAAGCCTAAAAACACAAAGGAACCCCACGGTCTGGGAAAACATATTTGCCAAGGATGTACCTGATAAGGGGCTAATTTCCAAAGTGTACAAAGAACTACTACTCAGCAAGAGGAAGACAAACAACTCAATTAAGAAATGGGCAAAGGACTTGAATAGACACTTCTCCAAAGAGGACATACAGATGGCCAAGAAACACATGAGAAAATGCTCAACGTCACTAATCATCAGACAGATGCAAATTAAAACCACAATGAGGTATCACCTCACACCTGTCAGAATGGCTCCATCAACAAATCAACAAACGACACGTGCTGGCGAAGGTGTGGAGAAAGGGGAGCCCTAGTGCACTGCTGGTGGGAATGCAGACTGGGCAACACTATGGAAAACAGTATGGAGGTTCCTCAAAAAATTAGACATGGAGCTGCTGTTTGACCCAGTGATTCCACTCCTAGGAATATACCCTAAGAATCCTGAAACACTAATCAGAAAGAATACACGCACCCCTATGTTCACAGCAGCGCAATTCACACTAGCTAAGACCTGGAAACAGCCCAAGTGCCCATCAGTAGCTGAGTGGATAAAAAAGCTGTGGGACATTCACACCATGGAATACTACGCAGCTGTAAAAAAGAAGAATCTCATACCCTTCGGGACAGTATGGATGGACCTGGAGAATATTATGCTAAGCGAAATAAGCCAGGCAGAGAAAGACAAACATCACATGATCTCGCTTATATGTGGAATCTAAAGAACTTAATAAACTGATGAACAGAATAGATTCAATCACATGGAAGCACAGATGAGACTGACGAATGTCAGAGGGATGGAGGAGGGCTGGTGGGTGGAGGGGGAGAGAGTAACCAAAGAATTTATATGCATATATGCACAACCCAAGGACACAGACATGGTGGGGAGAGGGACTGGGGAGGGGGATGGGACGGGGTGGAACGGGTCATTGGGGAGAAAAAGGGACATCCGTAATATTTTGAACAAACAAACAAACACACAAAAAACTCCTTAGCGGCTACTATATAGCAGGCACTTAAATATTGGTTCCCTTTTTAAATGAAAATAAAACCTAAACACATTTTCTGGTGAAAAGTATTGCAGAAGCACAAATTACATAATTCCAGTAACATCTAGCTAATATGTCTTATGAAGAAAACCTAAGAGTAATTTTAAAACATTTCGAACTCACCCAACATTCTCTCCCTGCTTTCTAAAACTGGAAAGCAGACAGTAACGGGTATCCATCTGTGCACCGCCGCCCCCTGAATATGAATTCGCAGGAAAGTCATCGCCGTCTGTTTACACAGGCCCGCCTGGCTCCGAGGCAGGTGGATCTGCTTCAATTAGAACCTAATCCCGCTCACCTCATACAACACTCTCACTAAAACCAGCAAGAAAAACAACAGTCCACTTAATTAAATTATGCTAACGCCTGATTTCAACCCATCCATGTATTAAGAAGTGTGATTCTGAATACTGATTGCTGTTCCTGTATGAAAACTCCACTACCCGCTCCCAACTCTCTCCCTAACAGAGCGATGTTGTCCTCCCAGCCCCTATCCGGGCAGCTCTAGTTTTACTTTAAAACAGATTAACTAAGTCCAGGCCTAGACAATGTATACATACATTGCTTCCCCTCCCTTCTCTCCTCTCGTTCTGGTTCTGGGACCGTGTGCCTTTCCTCCAACCGCCCATCCTAGGTGGGCCCTCTCGCCCTGCTGCCCACTGTGGCTTCGCATTTTTGGGGGCAGCACCCTGGGCAACTCAGTGGCTGCCTCTGTGCCCAGGCCTCTGCCTTCTGCTAATTAGCCCTAAATAAAGGCGGGGCTCTGCCTGGGGCCTCCCCCTGTGCTCCTCTGGGCATCTCCTACTTTTGCTGCCTAGAAGTTATACAAAGGGTGTGTATGGAAACCTGAGTTAACTAATGCCCTGATTCTAATCTTTTGGGGTGATTTGGTGGCCCACATAGAGTCTCTGAACGAAGGGCTCGATAAACTTCTGACCCATACAGCTCTGTGTGAAAGGGTAAGGGCCCGCCCCTTGCAGTAGCCGGCTGCGGAGGAAGAATTGGGTAGACAGATCAGAGTCAGGATTGGAGGCTAGAGCGGTTACTTGCAAGCCTGACTGTACCATGAAATAATGTAGGGAGTCTTTAAATAATATTGAAGTCCTGGCCCCACTCCACTTGATTTAGTTGATCTGGAATGGGACGTCAGATGGGTGTTTCTTTAAACTGTGGTAGAAAACACATAGAATTTCCATCATGGCCCTTTTTAAGTGTACAAGTTCAGTAGTGTTGTGAAACAGATCTCCAGTACTTTTTCTTTTTTTTTTAATGTTTTTATTGATTTCAGAGAGAAGAAGGGAGAGGGATAGAGAGACAGAAATATCAATGATCAGTCATTGATTAGCTGCCTCCCGCACGCCCCCTGCTGAGGATCGAGCTCACAACCCGGGCATGTGCCCTGACCGGGAATCGAACTGTGAACTCCTGGTTCATAGGTCGACGCTCAACCACTGAGCCAAGCCCGTGGGGCTCCAGTAATTTTTATCTTGCCAATCTCAACTGTTTACCCATTAAACAACAACCCCACCCCCCACCCCGACCTTGGTAACCCCATACCACTCCCTGTCTTCATGAATTTGACTACTTTAGATATTTTCTTTGTCTTTTTGTGACTTGCCTATTTTACTCGGCATAATTTCCTCTAGGTTCAGCCAAGTTTTAGCATGTGACAGCATTTGAAGGCTAAGTAATATTCCATCGTAGGTACACACGGCATTGTGTTTATCCGTTCTTCTTGTGATGGGCATCTGGGTTGCTTCCACTTCTTGGCTGTTGTAAATAGTGCCGCCATGAACATGGCTGTGCAAATTTCTCTTCAAACCCTGCTTTGGATTCTTTTGGATGTATACCCAGAAGCGGGATTGCTGGATCATATGACAGCTCTACTTTTAATATTTTAAGGAGCCTCCATAATGTTTTCCATAGCAGCTGTACCATTTTACATTCTCCTCAACAATGCACAGGGGTTCTAAGTTCTCCAAGAAGGCAAGCCAACACTTGCTATTTTCTGTTTTGTTTGTTTTATAATAACCATTCTAATGGGCGTGAGAAATGATGGTGATATCTCATTGTGATTTTGATTGGAATTTCTCTTATGACTAGTGATATTGAGCATCTTTTCATGTGTCTGTTGGCCCTTTATCTATCATCTTTGGAGAAATATTTATTCAAGTCCTCTCGCCATTTTAAAATCAGGTTATTTGATTTTGTTGTTGTTGAGTTGTAGGAGTTCTATATATATTCTGGATATTAATCTCTTATCAGATACATGATTTGCAAATATTTTCACTCATTCTATAGATTGTTTTTGCGTTCTGATGATTGTGTCCTTTGATGCACAAAAGTTTTAAGTTTGAATTATTTCCATTTGTCTGTTTTTCCTTTTGTTGTCTGTGCCTTTGATGTCACAACCAAGAAACCATCGCCTAATCCAATGTCATTAGGGTATTCCCCTACGTTTTCATCTAGGAGTTTTATAGTTTTTGCTCTTACATTTAGGTCTTTAATTCATTTGGGGTTGATTTTTGTATATGGTATAAGATAAGGGTCCAACTTGATTGATTTATTTTTGCATATGGATATCCAATTTTCCCAGCACTATTTGTTGAAGAGACTTTCCTTTCTCCATTGAGTGGTCTTAGTACCTTTGCCAGAGATCGTCGACCATATAAGCAAGGGTTTATTTGGGGATCTCTGTTGTGTCCCGCTGATCTATATGTCTGCCTTTTTGTGAATTTTACACTGTTTGGATTCTTATAGCTTGGGGATAGTTTTCAGATCAGGAGGGGTGAGTCCTCCAAATTTGGTTTGTTTTTTTGTACAATTGTCTTGGGTATTTAGGGTCCCTTGAGATTCCATATAAATTTTAGGAAGACTTTTTCTATTTCTGAAAAAAATGCCAGTGGGGTTTTGATAGGAATTACATTAAATCTGTAGATCATTTTGAGTAATATGGGCATTTTAGTGATATTAAGTCTTTTAATTCATGAACACAGGATGTCTGTCCACTTATCTGTGGCCCATCAGAGCTTGCATTTTCCCTAGCCACAGTAATTTCTTCAGAGATAGGCACATTGCCCTTTCAGAGCCGATGAGACAAAAGAAGAAGTTTCTTTAGGTCCCCGAAGCAAAAACAAGCTCTGTTTCCATGCGCCTTGAACCTAAGGGTACGTAGAGACTGAAGCTGTTGTCACCATCAAGCCTTGAAGCCTGGGATGGATGTCAGCACAGTTAAAGGCTGAGACGGGAGACAGGGTGAGACTGAGCATGATGTTTCCTCTGAGCCCTGAAGCCATCACTGCTCCTGATCTTTTTAGTTATATGTACCCAAACAATTCCCTTTATTCTTAAACCAGTTTTTGGTTGGCATTTTGGTCACTTGCACCCAAGATCCTTATTAATTTAGAAAATAATACAGCTTTTCAAAGAGTGGGTGACCAAGTGGCCAGACCCAGGTCAGCAGTCCCAGGCATGAGCTTTCAGCAACCAGAACAACGCTGCCCTTGAGCAGGACCTAATTCCTGCTTGGGCCCAGTCTGCAATTCAAAGGGTGGCCCAGCCGCCAGCCTTGCAAGAACTGCTGCAGTCTTCAAACCCATCAGATCCAAAGATCCTTGCAGGTTACCCTTCCTCTCCCCCTCTCCATTCCTTAGGCTCCCAGCACCAGTTCTCCTCTTCCCATCAACACTGCTCTCAGGGAAAGATTTAATCAATTCATTCATGCAAAGGCTTATGTGACTCACACATTCCTACTTGTTAGAATATCTACATTTCAAAAGGGGACAAAGTATCTGAATAATGAAGAAAATGTCTAGTGATGGAATTTTTTAGGCACATGAGAGTAGTCACTTAAATAAAATTTAAATCGCCTTTATTTACTGTGTTTGAAGTCTAACTCACTGCAGACACATGAATTTGTCCATGCCCATCTAGCTCTGTTTCGGCCACATAACACAATGATACAGCGCTTTACTCACCATTACAGAATGCAGCGATTCACATCGGCCTCATAGTTTACCTTCCTCCTATGCAGGAAAGTGCAAACTGCCCTCAGAAACATCAAAAAACATCACCATTACCCCTCTTTATTGAACACTTAATATGTGTCCCATACGCTGGGTATTTAGGTTACCTGACCTAATCCTCACCGACACTCTAGGAGGCAATCACATTAAAACTCTCACATTGCAGCAGAGGAAATGAAGGTGCAGAGGAGTGAAGTAACCTGTTCCAAGTGGCACTGGTATGACTGAGCTGAAGAAAAGTATGAAGCAAAACAATGTTAGAGGCACCAGGGTGAAATTGGCCCCCAGGGCTCCTCCCAGGCCCCAGGAGTCACAACTGGGTATCTAATAAAATCAGGAACTGAGAAATTATTGTTTTAGAATCACAGAAGTTGGGAATGTTCAATGTGCCATTAAAAAGAAAAATGAGCCCGGCCGGGCGTGGCTCAGCAGTTGAGCATTGACCTAGGATCGAGGAGATCGAGGTTCAATTCCCGGTCAGGGCACATGCCCGGGCTGCGGGCTCAATTCCCAATGACTCTCTCATCATTGGTGTTTCTGTCTCTCTCTCCCTCTCCTTTCCTCTCTCTGAAATCAATAAAGATATATTTAAAAAAAAAAGGAAAAGAAAAATGAGATCCAGCCAGAATATCAGAAATCAAACTAGACCACATGTCTAATAATTCCCAGTGTGTGCTCTCTGCATTCATTCATTCACTTGCTTGTTTATTTATTCAGCATAAACATTCCATAGAAAATATTTACAGTGGTGCCTCCATTGATGAGCATTTCGGGTTACAAACGCCCTAAACCCTGACGGAAATGCTTCAGGTTTCAAACCCTCCTTGGAAGTGGAACCTGCCCCGCGGCCTCCCCCGAGTGCAGACCCTGAGCCTGGCTGTGGGTTGTGGAGCCCTCGGTTTTCAAATGTTTCAGAACTTGAATGGTCTTCTAGAACGAATCACATTTGAAAATCGAGGTTCCACTGTATTTACTGCACATGGAAAATGTTGGTAATGGCAAAATTAAAAATATAAACATATACAAAAAATAAATAAATAAGCTCTTTGCTCTCAAGGAAGCAGCAGTGTTGGGAAAAGGAAGATGGTGCATGAATCAGCCATTCAGAGGGAGGTGCGAAATCTGCCTGGGGGGCCAGGAAGGCTTCCCAGGGGAAAGAGCAGGGGAAGGACCTCCAGGGGGGCGGGGGAGGCCGGTGACAAGTGCAGGTGAAGCGCCTGGGACTGCAGGCGCTGGGTGCGGGGGGGGGGGGGGGGGGGGGGAGGCCAGGAAGGCGGCAGGCGGGGTGCGAGGGCTGCTTATGTCAGGCTGAGGCACAATTCTTCTGGGGGGTCATGGGTGGGTCAGATTTGCAGTTGGAAACAAAAGTTTAAAAGCCTGTTGAGAAGGGGTTGAAGCCGGGTGGGTGAGCTGCGTGGGGGATTTGAGGCACAGAAGTGATGTGTCAGGTTGCTGGAGGGGCGCCCCTGGGGAGCTGAGCAGCTGGCAGGGGCTGTGGGGAGTGGGGTTCAGGGACCACGGCATCAGTCAGATGGGGGCTCGGAGCACCCGCCGGGCAGGGCTGCAGGCGGGGAGCAAGGTGCGCAGGAGTCGGTACTGGGCTTGGCCGCACATCAGGTGTGAAAGGAGGAAGGGAAAGAAAGGGCAAGCCTGCCTCCCAGGAGCGAAGGGACGCTTCCTGTCCTTGTCCCCAACCCGGGCAGGCTGCAAACAATCCCAGGACGCTGGAAGGAGTAGCAGCAGAAGTCCCTCCTCATCATCATTGGCCCCAGTGCCACCCCTCAAGGCACAGCCCCTGCCAATACTTTCCTGTATTCCTGCAGAGGTTTTCCTACGCCCAGGCCCAACTCAGTTAATTTTTTAATCTCAAAGAGCACTTTTGCAGCAAAGACATATGTGTCACCAAGTCATTGAAGTTTCTAGAGAGAATGTTTGCAGTCAACCACGCATTCACAGTGTTGGGCAAAGTTGCAGGAGTTCATCCTGGGGTGTCATAGCTCCAGCCCTTATTACAGCTGTCATTCAGAGGACCGAAAATTTGCTGTACAAGCCCAAGGGGAACACAGCAGTAATGAAATTGATAAACCTTTTTAATTAACAATTCTCCTATAATACAGGTATGTTCATCTCCAAAATTAAATATAAAATATATTCTCCTCGGTATTCAATGTCCTGGAAATGCCAACAGGATTGTTTGGATATGCACTGGCTTTCAACTGGGGAATTAGCTGTGGCAATTTTTCTTTCTCCTGTGACCTGGATAATATTACTTCTACAAATTAAAAATAAGGCAAATGTCATAAGGATGTGAAGAGGTGACTTTGATGGCATACGAAACTGTAGTTGGATGGGGTCTCTCTCTTTTGCTCTCTCTCACACACACAATACATAAAAGTCACTCAAATTTTCAGAGGAAAAACAAAGTCTACCATTTTTATAGAGCTAAAATAAATCATACTGCACACACTAAATTGTGCATATTTCCATAGGGAATTCAATAGTTGGGAGTTGCTATCAAAGACTAAAATGGAATAAAATAGCCCCATTTAAGATCTCTAAATCTTTCTAAAGTTATGTTTCAGAGAGAACCTGTATCAAAAGATATATTAGAATGGTTAACTACTTGTACTAGGACATTAGGCAAGAAAAAATTTAAGTCTAAATTTGTCAAAGATTAAGTCTTATGCTTAGTATTTTTAACTTAATATGAAAATAGAAACTAATATGTAGCAAGAATTAATTCTTAATTCATTGCTTTCCTTAAAACATGCTTAATATATTAACTATTTCCAGTGGGTGATTTCCCTAGTTCGGGAAATAATTATTATATGAACAATAATCACTATAATAAAGACTAGCTAACATTTATTGAACATTTATTATGTGCCAGGCATTATTATTCCATTTCATCCTTGCAATCCATTATTACCCCCCATTTTAAACATATGACCATTCCTGACTTCTAATATTGGGTATTATAGATTCAGGGGTGCTTAAATAGGGTACTTTGGGGGGACAAAACATTTCAATGGTTTCAAAAGCATTTGTGCAAAGGAGCCCTGTCCAAATCAGATATTTGGAGCTGCTTTGTAAATTGCCCAGGTTGGTTACAGTATAAAGTGGAACTTAAGCTGCTGGTTCCACTCCTGGCACATGAGTCCAAACTTAGAAACATTACCCTTATGCATCTTGGACTAGTGGTTGCCAGGATAGGTGTCCAATGTGGACGCAGAGAACTGCTTCCAGATCTCGAGTTAAGGAGAGGGTGTGTATGTCTTGGGAAGGTGCAGTAGGTGACTGGATAGCTGCATGGACAAGAGCACATACATCATCAGTGAGATCCCACTTCAAACAGAATTGTTGAAGGTAGAATCTGTTGCTGTCAAACAGGCAAAACAACCAAAACAATCATATGCACATTCCCATTAGAATGTTAACAAGGACATTTGATTAAATGAAAAAAGTCCAGATATAGAAGAGTTCGCAGGGTATATTATCATTTGTTTAGAAAGCAGGTGGTGGATGTATTTAAATCCATGCTAAGGTGATCAGAGAATATAACAGGAAAGTTTCACAAGAAATTACCTTGGGGGAGGGAGCTTTTCAGGAATAGAAGAATTAGTTTTCACTGTTTACCCTCTTTTCACTTTTCAATTTTGTAAACATTGTATATGCGTTACTATTTCAGATGATAGCTAGCTAGCCAGCTTTTGATAGCCAGCAGGATTTCTTACACTTTCTCCTTCACACCCAAGTTCCACTCTTCTCCACCCTGTCCTATGCCCTGAAAGGCTGACCACTGGTATCCAATTGGATTTGGCCAATGGGAGCACCAGCAGCAGGTCAGAGAAGAGGGAAAGAAGAGAGTCAAGTCAAAGTATTTATTCAAGTTGACCAAAAATAAATCATATAATAAAACTTTGGGGGGCAATATGAAGAAAATAAAACAGAGCAATGGGATAGAAAGTGTGTGCTGTTTAGGTGGAATAGTCAAGGAAGGACCCTCAGAAAGTAATATGCGGTTGAAATCTGAATGAGCAGAAAGGACCAGCTATTGGAAGGTCCAGGGGATAATCGTTGCCAGCATGGGAAAGGGCAAGGGTGAAGCCCCTGAGGCTGACGCAGCACTCGGTGTCCTAGGAATAGAAAGGAGGCTCGTGTGCTGAGCCCAGGAAGAGAGGGATAAGAGGAGATGTCCTCCCAACCCACTGGAAACCACCTGCGATGACAGCTCTTGCCAATGACAGTGTTCCTGCATAGGCAGAGACAAGGTTGAGAACCATGAGTCATGTGGAGTCCCCCAGTGTGAAAGAGCAGAAGCTAACAGACGAAGAGGAAAGTCACTGGCTCATGGTCATGGGTAAGTTAGTCTCAGGACTTCCAGTGGAACCCAAGTCTCCCAGCTATGCCACTTCTTCCCCAACAGATTGATGGTGATAGTAGAACAAATTTTTGAAGTATTTCTTGAATTAGAATTCTTTTGGAAGCAATGATCCCTGAATGTAATACTATATATAACTCTGTTAAACAAACTATTGAATTGATTAGAATAGTCTGTTTTCCTATTCTAAGGTTAATTTGCATTTAACTTCTTGCATGAGAAAATATCTGGAGAGCTGTATGCTGAGTGGTGGCATTTCAATATATTTTAATTCTTTTTCTTTCTTTTAGGTCTAATTTACATAGAATAGCATCTCCCTTTTGAGGTAGACAGTGCTTTTGACAAATGTTTTTAGGCATGTAACCCCAGGTGATCATCACCGGGCCAAGTTCCCTCTGCCCTTCAGGAGTCAATACTTCTCCCACCTTCAGCTCCTAACAATCATTGACTTCATGTTATCCCAACAGTTTGTTTTTGCCAGATGGCATGTGAATGAAATCATTCAGTAGAGTCTGACTTTTTTCACCAGACCGAAAGCTTTTGCGGTTCATCCGCGTCGGTGTGCGTGTGGGCGGCCTGCTCCTCTCTGCCGAGAGCGTCTCACGTGGGGACGAACCACAGCTGGCTTAGCGACCCACAGCTGGCGGGCGTTCGGTCGCTCCCATTTGGGGGCAGTTATGAAGAAAACCGCTGTAAGCATTTGTGTACAGGAGTTCAGGTGGCCATATGCTTTCCTTTCTCTTTGGTAAATATCTGGAGTGGAATCACCGGGTCACGCTAAAAGTGTATTTAACTTTTGAAGAATCCCCTAATCTGTTTACCGCAGTGGCTGTGCCACTTCCACCCCCCTCCCCACCCGGGATATATGAGGGTTCCGCTGGGGTGCATCCTCCTCAGGACTTGGCATTATGGGTCTCTAACCATTTTAGTCATGTACATAGATAGTGGGTGGTGGTATCCCACTGTGATTTTATTTTGACTAATGATATTGAGCATCTTTTCAGGGGCTTATTTGCCAACCATATCTCCTTTGATGATGTGATGATGCGTCTGTTAAAATATTTTGTCTACCTCTTTTTCTTGAGACATCTGCTTTCTTATTGTTGACTTAGATGCTCTGTGTACAAGTCCTGTATTAGATGTATCTATTCTGTAGGTTTTCTCTCAGTTTGTGGCCTGCCTCTTCATTCTTTACAGTTCCTTTCAAAGAGTAGAATTTTTAAAATTTATCAGTTTGTTTTTAATTTGGTTTATACTTTTTTTCTCTGAGAAATCTTTACCTAACCCAAGGTCACAGAGATTTTCTCCTAGAAGTTTGACATTTAGATCTATAATACACTTCTAATTAATTTTTGAATCAGGTATGCTTTTCCTTTTTAAATATCTTTGTTAAAATAATGCTTTTTCATAATGACAAAACATTTCTGTGTCACTAATATGAAAAGCCGTCGGCTAGACTGCCTTTCATTCTAAGAGAAGTGAAGGCATGAAGCAAAGCTTGGTTCTCCTGAGGATCCCAGGTCCATTGGATTTGCATCTGTTCTCAGTAGTGCCCATGGCTCAGTGCCCAGGAATTTTACGTCATTTAAAAACACAATGTAATGTCTCATCTGGCTCCCTGGTGATTTTCAACACATGACAAGTCAAAGAGTTTTGCCTCCCAACTATGGTAATTCCATAGGCTGTGCCCAGTGCACCTTGGGTTTCCCAGCACTCACAACCCTCTTACCCACCTGTGGCTGCTCATCCTGGAAAGAGACTTTAAGGATAAGGCATTCATAGCCTGCTAGGTTGCTTGGTCTATAATTTACTGTTATTATTTTTCAAATAAGTACTATGCACAGAGAATATACACAGAGAAGTCAGAAAATTAATAAAGATCTTATATTCATTTCGATCTGAATTTCCTGGCAGGAGACTCTTAATCTAGAAAATTTGCCTTGCTTTACAAGTGCTTGAATGTTTGGTTTAACACAGCACTGCTCTAGTGACTGGCCTGTGTTTCACCATCCAAGGTATTGTTTTTCTAAGGTGCAAAAAATAAGCACTTCATTCAGGATCTTCTCATGGGTGAACAAAATATTAAGTTTTGTTAATTTTTGTTAAACTGAGGGAGGGAGGGAGAGCAGGAGGGAGAGAGGGAGAGGAGAAGAAAGATTAATTTATGTGTACTCTACCCTAAGGTTGGACAGAAAGGATCAGATCTGAGTAGGGCCTGCATTGCTACTTGCAGGTTTGCCAAAGGATGTGATAGTATTCAGGAGAGGGGGGGTGGGGAGACTGAACTGGAGCTAGGGCCCAGAGTGGAAGCAAGTCCCTGGTCATCTTACCTCGCTGAGCTGTTAGCCAGTCCTTCTCAAGGCCAGCTGTAGGGCCCACTGCTGCAAGCACACTGCCCGCAGTAGACCTGCACCCCAGCAGGGCTGCCTGTCTGCTCCCAGACTCAGTCCAGCCCTTCAGCCCTCCTCACCCCTCTGCTCCTCTCCATGAAGTCAATCCCAGCAAGTCCAGCAGCCCAAGATCCTGCGGTTCCTCCAGGATTGGACGGCAGGGCCCTGGACACCTACGGGGGAAGTGACAGCGTGAAGAGAAGGGCTCATCCCCGACCAAGGAAGGACCAGATGAGGCCAGCCTGGCTGAGAGCTCCGGAGTTAGGGCCATTAGACACACGCCCTGCGGCTGGGGGTGGGAGGCACCCACACAAGGCCCGTGACCACAGGAGGGGCCCAAGGCAGCCACCACACGGCCTTCACTCAGGCGACGGTCACAGCCAGTCTCACCCGGGGCACTGCACCAAGAACCACAGAGTGGGAGGAGCTGAAATCTGTGCGTCCCGGGAGCTTTCTTTATAAACAAGCAAACAGGCAAAAGACTAAGACAACTTTGGGAGCATAGACCTACATTTGACTTTTCCAGAGGAGAAGGGTGACTGCTGATGGGAAAATAGAGGGCAATTCAGGGCCTTCTTTATGGGAAAGACTCTGCTTCCTCCTCTCTTTCTGCAGACTTGAGCCTCTCAACACACATGTATATTTTCAGGAGACAGAATCCAATTGTCTATGTCTATTGAACCATATGTCTATTCTTAATCAAAGCAGACGAGAAAGGATGGGTCGCATAGTACCAATGTGGGTATTGAAGAAATTTCTCAAAGAAAGGCCGGAGGGCTGGGCAGACACCCCCAAAGTGCACGTCACACTGTCCTAGCACTTGCAATAGTCCTGTCACAGCGTTGGCTGCGTGAGCTCACTGTCTAGCAAAAAGGTGGGGAAACTTTTTTCTGCCAAAGGCCGTTTGGATATTTATAACATCATTCTTGGGCCATACAAAATTATCAACTTAAAAATTAGCTATGAAAAAAGCTCCTAGATTTATAGAATTTTGAGTCCCGCCTGCGGTTGCCTTGGCAGGGCCAGACCGAATGATTTCTTGGGCCGTGCATATGCAGGCCGGACATTCCCCACTCCTGGGGCTAATTGTCTTTTCACAGGACTCCTACCAACCCAGATCTCCCCAGGCAATTACATTTTAAACCTAAAGAAATCTTGTTGCTTTGGTCTCATTCTTCTTAACTATTAAGATAACTGAATCTCCATTCGGTCTTCTATTATTTTTAGCTATCTCTGTCCATAATCAGTGCTCAAATAAAGTTTGATACGAAGCTAAATTTTGGATAACATATAGTCTATGTTTCTAAGCAAATCACTGATAAAATGTGTAGGGAATTAAAGATCTCTCTACCTGGTGATGCTCCATCAGTCAACACTCCTTGTTTCTGGAGATTTGACAAGCTATAAACTCACCTACTTGTACTGCTATCCAGATCTTCACCACGATAGTATTTTAGGAGACTTTGTCATCTGTCTGAAAATTAAGCTAGCCTACTACCTGGCACATCTTAACAGACGAGGGATAGTGCCATTGGAAAGTGACTGGGCCCGCAGCAGGTCTGCCTCAGGCCAGCCAGTAGTGAGTTGGTTCTTCACTTCATGCAGGCAAGATTTCACAGCAGGAGTCCAAGTGATTGAGAGAATCATTAAAGCTGGGGACAGTGAAACAAGGAAGGGCTCAGGATAGAAGAAGCAACAGGAAAGAGCCCAGATGGGGCTGCTTTGGCTCACTGAGAAGTCAGAGAGAAGGGGGCTTTAGAGACAGGTTCAGGGGGTTAGCTCAGGACCAGCTGCTACTGCTCACTGCTCCCCTGGTTGCAAGCCTCATGGGGACCCCTAGCATTTAGGAGATACACCTGTGGGGGGGGGGGTTGCAGGCATGCTTCTGGGAGGGAGAGTGTGTCCTGGATTCTTTGTCTTGAATGTTTTAAAGGCTAGGAGTTTAGGGGAGGTCTTAGGGGAGGATCTCAATAGAATATTCATCAGCTTTTCCAGGTGTGTCCCCTCAGGGTCATGGCCTCCACTACTGGTTTGTGCCAGGGGGGTCATTAGTCATCACAGCTGGTCCTGGCTTCCACCCTGCCTGGGTTTGCTGCTTTTCTGGGTCTGGAGCTGAAATACAGCTGAGGCCTAGATGTTATCTCAAGGAAGGAAAGGCCACCCTGGGGGCAAGGTCCAGCGCCAGTTTTGCCCATTGCTAGGCACCTGGGGCTTTCCACCCTGGTGACCTTCTGTATCTGGCTGTAAATTGCTTGTCCAATTTGTTCAGTTATCTGTCTCAGTTTCCCCATTCCACTTGCCAAGGAATTTTCCTAGCTTCTTACTAACCTGCCTCAGTAGGAAATCTAATCATTGCCCAGGGAGCCTGAAAAGAAATAAATTGATACACAGAAAGTTTTTAGAATAGAGCTGAGACAGAGTAAGTCTCCATATGTACATTTTTGTTAATACTGCTATTATTTTGATGCAAGTCATCAAGGAAATTGTCAGTATTTTAAGTGTCACACAGCCACACAAAGGAAAACATGTCCACAACAATAATAATTGATAATGACAGAATCAAACTACTTCAAAGCTTGCCATCTCAACACATCTACCCGGGTTATAGCAACGAGGAAATTCAGTATCGATTTCCCTGCAGTAGGATAGGAATCTGGCCCATCTGCTGTTGTTGACGTAGTGGTCTCAAACTGTGCCTTCCCTCTTCTTTCGGTTAAGGAACTTTTCCTTCCTCCTGTAATATCTCAGACATCCTGCTGGGTTGAGGTTTAACTATCAGCATAGCCTCAGTAGAAGACACCAACGAGAAACCCAGAGAAACCGGAGGGTGCCACACATCTTATTTGACAGATCGCACTCAGGGCAATTTTCCTCCGCTTCTGGCTCTCGCTCTATAGCTGCCTGTCAAAGAAGCCCAACTCCTCTAAATATTCCCACTATTGTCGTCCACCCTGAAACCCCTGCGCTGAATTCTCCTCCCAGTCCAGACCTGCTGTGGGCTCATCTGTATTCCAAGAGAACTTTGTTTTCTTTTTCCCCCATTCCCTCAACCCTCTTAATCCTCCAGTTCAAGCAATTAGCTCTACAAATAATAGCTGCAATCAAGGTCTAGCACACGTGGTAATTTTCCCCCTAATAAATCAATCAATTCTTTCTGTGGCGTGTGTTCCCCACCCCCACTCCCACCCCCCAACAATCATTAGAGAATTACAATGCTACTTGAGGATCACCAGCAACTTGAATTAGTCAAGCAATGTCAATCAAATTTACCAGATTTTGCTTTAAAGATGAGAAAAATGGGATAGATTCACAAAGGCCTCTTGTCTTAGAATAGGAAGCTTGATAAACCCTTGTTGAATCTCTCTTAGAGAGGCCTTGGAGTGTAATGATCCGTTATACTGACTAAAATCAAAGTCACTGTTCCAATGACAAATCAGACAAACCCAGAAACTCTCATTAAATAATCTAAAAATTAATCATTGGAATAATCAACCATCTAGTATCTCTGGGCAATGCAATACCCCATAATAGCTAACAGGTTAGTATAGCAAAGAAGACAAATAATCCAGCAAAAGGACAAATTTTGACTTCACAACTTGCAAAGAAATTTTTTAGTTAGAGGGGAGCTAAAGGATCGCCTGGCCCACGCTCATCACTGTGCTTCTCAGAGCTGCTTCAGGGTTAGATGTGAGGGGGCTTGGCCGCAGAGCTCCGTGGCCCCATCCCTTCCAAGAAGCTCAAATTTTATCTCTTAATCCATGCAAGAGTTCAGTTGAGGAAATGGTTTCTCTGGTTAAAAATAATTTGAAAATCACCTATGTAGCTGAAACCACTCCTTTCATAAATGAGTAAAGTGAATGCCAGAATAATTAAGGAATTTTTAATTTAGTGATGGACTGGAACCCTGACCCCGGTTCACGTCTTTCTCCCAGTGCTCTGCCCACACCATGCCATGCTGCCCCTCACATGGAGGAAGCAAGTCAGGGAAGAATTCCCATGTGTTTGGAGTTGGGCCTTTTTGGGGGGAGGTTGGCTTTGAATGGCTATAATGAAAAACCGATGAAGCCAAAGCAGTGTGAGGAGAGGCATGAAGCTATGTTGGAAGCAGAAACACAGTCTGCAATTACACTCTCTGTACTCTTCCCAGTCACACTGAAGGGTTAGGTCACCATCCGGAACCTGAAAGGGTCATGGGGGTGGATGGAAAGGCCTAGTTCCATTTTCTTATGTCACTAAATGTATTGCTATTAAGACTGCGAGAAGATTTCAGTAGCATGCTTGGTGAAAACTTGCTGACATTAATGACTCAAATTCTCAGAGCGACTGCAAGGAAAATGGTGTCATCACTGTCATTCAAGACATTTAAGATGAAGTTTTACAAGAAGGCTGTCAGGCATAATGACTGCTAGGTTCTATTATATCACTCCCAGAGGGTGGATCACACACACTACTCTGCAGCCTCTGGGTGGGTGTTATGGAATTTTGAAAAGAATTCACCTGCACAGAGAGGAGGTGAAGTGGGTGTAGGACCCAAGGGGGACTGCCTCCCAACAAGGAGACATCACCGGTGACACATGGTGACTGAGGGTAAATCTATGATCCAGGGCCTGGTCTTGAATTTTGGATATGCTGGAACCTAACCCTATTGGGACATTTTAACAAAATCATGCTCTTGGTGCTGAACAAAATTCAGGAAAGTTTGAAACCCAGCTGGTGTGGCTCAGTGGTTGAGCATCGACCTATGAACCAGGAGGTCACAGTTCAATTCCCGGTCAGGGCACATGCCTCGATTTTGGGCTAGATCCCCGGTAGGGGGCGTGCAGGAGGCAGCCAGTCAGTGACTCTCATCATTGATGTTACTCTCTCTCTCCCTCTCCTTTCCTGTCTCTGAAATAAATAAAAACATTTTTAAAAAAAATTCAGGAAAGTTTGAGCTATAAATAATAGTGTAAATTTATTAATTTACAATGAGAATATTCTCCTCTAGTGACTGGCCATTCATGTCTCCTTGTGTTCCAGCACCAAGACAGCTGCAAACCCCAGTTAAGAATCACGAGGCAGCCGTGTGAGGCTGGGTACAAGCCCGGGGTCTCAGCCTTGGCCCCACATCACAATCACCTGGGTGCTTTAAAGCTAGGGCCATACTCTGAAATCAAATAAATCTAAATCTCAGGGATTAGGACGCAGACAGCAATAGTTTTTAAATCTCCTCAAGTGATTCCAATGAGCAGCCAAGTCTGAGACCCACCAGGTTAGAGTAAAGGGGCCTTTAGGCCCCATCCTTTCCACACAGGGATCCATGCTCTTGCATGTTATAGACCAATGAGGTTTTGTTTTGTTTTTTTAAGTTGGAAACATATATAGGTTTGCCAATTTTTTAACGTGCCAAGCAAGGACATTAAAAATGAAATTACCATTATTTTATTAAAGAAAACAAATCTTAGCAACAAATACTAGGAAGGACATAATTTTAGGATAAAGAGTAACTCACGATGTTGTGTTTATCTTTCTCACTCTAAACTGATGCAGACTTAAGAATGAGTGTCGTCTAATTGCTCTCTGCACCCACAGTCGGGGCTTCTCTTCCTGGACAGCGTAGACATCCAGTTAGGTTTTGGTCGGGGGTATAGCTCAGGGGTAGAGCATTTGACTGCAGTTAGGTTTTGGTTCATTAAACCGCTGTCCTGTACTAACTGTCCCCTGCCCCCTTCCCCCTCTCCTTTCTGTAAAGGCATTAATAGAACTGATTAAGTTGTAGGTAATTTCTGTTCCCAGGCTTGGAAATGTTCTGTCTCTTCCAATTACAGAATATGTTGATTTAATTAGAACTCTCCTTGGACATTTTAAATTAAGGTTTCTGGAATGGGCATGGCACATATACCCCCAGATAAATGCTGGTGCCCCCCTGTTTTTAGTGGACAGTGATGACAATTAGTCTAAATCCAGTGAAGAATTCATTGGGAGGCCAAATACCCTGTGACGAGTTGTTTATTTTTGATCAACTTACATGAATAAAGACTTCCTTCCACCCTAACCCTAACTTTGAGTTCCTCCTTGGAATCTTGCGTATGCCCCATGGTTTTGGGCCATGGTTTGTGTTGCCCCCTCCGCCCCTGAAGGGATCTTGGGATTCTTGAATCAGTTCTATACTTGGTTGTCTATCATCTTGAACTAGACAGCCTCTGGCAAGAGAGGAGAGCTGTGCCCCAAAGTCCAAGACTATACCTTAAGTTCCCCTCCGAGCACACACGGCCTAGAGACGCCTCTATGCTGCCAATGGTGTGAAATAAATCTTCATGTACTGACGTCTAAGCTGCGATCACGGTGGGACAAGAGAACAGAAGCTGGCATAAATGTGCTTGTAACTAGCTGGGCAAGTTCTACTTGCAGACGATTCTGTTCTCCAGGCACCCAAGATGCGTAACAGTGGCCTACTCGGTCCTCATTACTCCCAGTTCAACCAGACCCAGCCTGAAGAGCTTGCCATCTCCTCAAGGTCATGGGCTCCTTAGAATAGCACATAAACTTCCGAATTAGAAGGCCTGGAATTGCATTTAACTCCACTACTCTCTTGGGCAAGTTGCTTTATATCTCTGAGCTTTGGTTTCCTTATCTTTAGAATGGGGATATCATTATCTTTACCACCCCCACATCCATCATCATCGTCATCTACTTTTCCGTATCACTTTATAGAGTAACTGTGAGAATTAAATAAAATAATTTAGGTAAAATACTTACCAAGATGCCAGACATTTGAAGTTTATACTAAACGTTAAAAACTTTTGTCTTAAAAGTTAAGCACTCTGTGTAGGTCAGAGCCTAGCAGGATAATGTGGCACACAGTAGGTATACAATAGGCATGCACCCCCCAGGCCTGTATTTGTGTGCACGAGGAGGAATCTTATTAGAAATGCAGAATTACAAAGCTGTCACTGAATTCCCAATCTTAATGTTCAGATCTTCACAATTTAACCAAACTCACTCGCTACTTAACCTTGCTCATGACCTTGTCTTTTGTCTCCCAGAATTACTTCTGCTGGGACCCTTGCTTGTCTGTGGCAGATCCTTAGAGCCCTCCATCTGACCACAATCTCTGCTTCCCATGACCATGTCCTTGTCTTCTTCACAGACTCTGGAACTTCTCGGACTCAGAATAGCATACCCTTGCTATTGTCCTGAAGCAGCCAAATGTTTGAAAGGAAAGCATTTAGAAACCTAGATATTTGCACCTGCATCTCCATATATATATATTTTGCCAGGAAACACCTGAATCAAATTCTGCACTGGTTCTAAACCATAGATTTGGGACAATAGGAGGACAAGCCCTGGTGGTTGGTGTAGGCACTTCATATCCTTGCAGACCCAATTCAGTGCAATATTTTGTCCTGCTACAATTAACATTTTCCACAATCAGTTAATACCAATAAATAGACCCATGTCTTTTCTACCTCTTCTGCCCCCCCCCCCAAAAAAAACCCCACAAAAATAAAAACACATCAGTATAGGAACTTCTCAAATTGCTGAAAATTTGCCATAGGAACCAAGCCTGTTTCTGAAAGTTTCAACTCACCCAATCAGACAAAAGGCTGAAGGAAGGGAGGCATTTATCAAGTTACAGGGAGGACTCCATCTGTTATCTTAGACCTTTGTTACCAAGAGACACAAGAAGAGATACTCAAGGCAGTTTGAAAGAGTTTTATTTTACAGATTCTTAGTCCAAAGATTTCAAATTAGAGAGAAGAGGAGGCGACCATGGAGAAACGCCACATAAGTGTGATCCAGAAGCCTTTTTCCTGGCAGCCTGCTGGCGTATGACCCGGCCGGAGCCTCCCGCCACGAAGCTGCCTTTTCAGCTGAGTTCCGTCCGTTCGGCTCTGTAATAAATGCAGTCACAGGGGCCGTCGCTTCTCGTCACCTGCAAAGGTCTTGCTTTTGAACCTCACGCTCACAGAAGCCACTTCTCACGATGCCAAGCCAACAGAAGAAAGTCATTTTTTGCATGGCCGGGTTGCTAAGCTTCCTGTGCGCCCTCGGAGTTGTGACAGCCCTGGGGACGCCGCTGTGGATCAAAGCCACCTTCCTCTGCAAAACGGGGGCCCTGCTAGTGAACGCGTCGGGGCGGGAGCTGGACAAGTTCATGGGGGAGATGCGGTACGGGCTCTTCCACGGCGAGGGCGTGCGGCAGTGCGGGCTCGGGGCGCGGCCCTTCCGCTTCTCGGGTAAGTGCGGCCGCGTTGGTTTTCCTAATGCCTTCGCACGCTCCTCCAAGTGTTGCAGGACGTTATTTTTAGGGGCCTTGCCCTGTCTATTGAAGGATTTTTACACAGGTATAAGCCGTTTGAAATACCTAGGACCCTCTGAGCAACCCCTTCTCCCTAGTGTTTATTATTTTGTGTTCATTTTATTGAGTATTGTATCCTTGCTATTTTTATTAGGACAACATAAGTTAAAGAGATGCTCTGGAGTTAAACTTTTGGAAAAGATAAGAAATTAAAATCCTTCTTGAATACTAACATTTACATAAGGAATTAGGGGGTCTTGTTAAAAGGGAGGGACTTAGAGAAATAAAAAAAGCTATAAGAGACGATTTTGGTTTTGTTCTTTTAAAAAGGGTCAGCCAATGCTGTGGGCTCCGTAGCCAAGCCTCGCTGCTTTCCACCCTCTTCACGACTTTGTTTCCTATGCACTTCCCTGTCTCCCTTGCTAGGTCCTCTCCTGGTCATAAATATTTTTTTAAACCAATTTGGAATCACTTGGCTATAGAAATTTAAAGCATTTGGCTGTGCTAACTGGGAAAAAAATAGTTGCCTATTTAGTATCGAAAATTTGCAAGTGACTGACCTTCAAGTCAGGTAGAGAATGTGAGACAGATTTCCCGTCACAATTTTGTGAAATGGAAGTGTTAGCCTCAATATTTATAACCTGCTTATCTTAAGAAGAGAACTTTTAAAAAATTACCATGTGAATAGGCAACTCATTAAATGAAAATTAATAAGAAGTCATTTGTTGTATCTCTCACAACACACATTCAGAAATTATTATTTCAAAAGGGCTGGTTTGGAACAATCTCATGAAGACACAACCAGTAAATTAGTGCATAAATCACTCTTCAGGAAGGGAGGTTACCAACTGAGGCATTTAAAATGAATTATTATTTTGTCTGGGCATTTTTTTTTTTCCACTAGCATAGTTAGAAGGCTAAATTAATTGAATTTATTATTAACATATGCAGTGTCTAATTAAATTTTAGTGCTGGCCTATTTATATTTCTGCAACATTTCTTATACCTTCTTAGCAGTCATTGGACACCAACCTTCAACTCACATGGTGAGTTCATAAGTGATATAAATTTTCATAGGGTGCCAGAGATCCCCCAAGGATTAGTCTTCAGCTTTTCAAGAAATGATTATCCACAAGATTTTACAAACTCTTTTCACTGAAGGGCTTCAGTTTATTGAGGTAATGGGGCTGTTTGAGTTGCTTAGCTCTCACAGGGGGGTAGGGGTGGGGGGGGAGACAAAGCAGAAAGTCATGTGATTCGCAATCGTATTACAAACTGAAAAAAAGGAAAGAGATGAGCCAGATGATTACCTTCGAGTCACTGGCAGCTTGAAGCATGACTAAAGCTTCTCAGAGACGAGTTTAGACAAAAGCAGGGAGCGTACAGTGAGTTTCCTGGAGTCTTTGCATTTTCAACAGAGAAATGTTTCAAAACAGTGACGTTTCCTGAATGCTTACTAGACACTGAGCACTGTGCACACTTTGTCTCATTTAATCCTCGCGGGCCACCTTCCTCTGTGGTTCAGTGAGAGGCGATTTATGGCCGGGTCCTGCGCTGGCCCGTCTGGGTGAAGCTGACCCAGCCAGACCCTCCCTTTGCTGTCGGTGAGGGCCCGCCGAGCTGCTGGGCCTAAGCAATGCCCCCCATCTCACAGAGCTGCATTAACCCCCAGCCGACGAAGATAATTTTACATTTGCTCGTTTGCTCTGTGGTGACGACCCTCTCCGTATGCCCTCCCAGACACGTTAAAACCCATTGATTTCTGAGGCCCAGTGATGTGTATTTACAGTATAACTTTTCCTGCCTAAGCAGAAAAGTATCGTTTGCAATGGAACATCAGAGAAAGTTGGGGAAACTGTAGAATAGATCCAATGGACCCCCCAACAGGCATAGTGCTCATTTCAATAAACACCCCCTCCGCGTTTTCAAAACTTACATCGATGTGCCTCAGGACACCCGCACCCAGATTGCACTCCCCTTGCAGTGCAGCTTCAGGGTCCACAGCTTCCCCCTTGAAATGCCAGCACCTGTCAAGGATGCTCTGTCAACATTCCCCTGAAGGGAGAGAGCCCTCTGATTTCCTTCCTGATGGAAAAACATAGCCCTGTTCACATAAAAGAGTATGAGCCCCACCCTGACTGCCCAATAACGGCTTCCTTCGGGCAAAATTCAGAGCGACCGAAAAGCTCAGCAGGGATGATTCTTTTGTTTCTTCCAGTTCAACTGAAAATTAGATCACAACTCATCTCCCAGAACTTTCCTTTCTCCTTTCCCCTTTAAAGAATTATTAAGCAAACGTCTGGACTTGTGGAAACTTTCCAGTGTAGAAGGAGTGGAAAAGTTACCTCATCAAAGTATCGGTAACTTTGGCCAGTTTTCGTCACGGTGTCATAGTGTCATCAGTTACTAAGAATGTAGATTTCAGTTCTGTTGGACTGCTAAACGCTACCTGGTTTACCAAACTTTTCATTTAGATCAGCATTGGCCAACAGAAACATAATGCAAGCCATCCATATAAGCCACATCTATAATTTCAAATGTTCTAGTAGCCATAATAATAATAATAAAAAGGTAAAAGGAAACAAGTGAAATTAATTTTAATGACATATTTTCTGTAACCCAAATGTCCAGAATACTGTCCATTTAACTGTTAGTGTAAAAAAGTAATGAGCTATTTTACTTTTTTTTTGGTGCTAAGTCTTTGAAGCCTGGTGTAGATGTTGTTCTTACCGCACATCTCAATTCAGACCAGGTGCAGTTCAAGTGCTCACTAGCCATTTCCATGTGGCTAATAGCTGTCATCCTGGAGACTGCAAATCTAGATGGGATTCACTCTGAATAAATTGGGCATTGATGGCGTCCATATTCTACATGAATTTTTGTTTGTTTCTCTACATGCTTATGTGTGTTATTTTTATGTGAATGTTAAGTGTAAATTTAAAACCCAGATACATGGTGTAACATGAGCATGAAGAATAGACCAGAAAAATTTAGGCAATGTTTTTCCTATTAAATGTTCCTATTGACTATCTCTTTTAATTATCACAAGAGTCTTCCCTGCCAGCATGCATGGCTATGCTGGGAAAACTTCTGCTTCGTTTACTCTGGCCAGTTGTCATCTGTTTATGGGTCAGTGGTTCATTTTCTAGGGGTCACTAGCACTCATACCAGTGCTCAATTTCATTCATTATAATGAAGAACTGTTTTCTCTTCAAGTCAACACAAATGGTGGGCTTAATTTATCCTGATATGTCACCTGCAAAATTTTAATGATGATTTTTAAACTCTAAATATGCCATCAAGACAAAAACTGCCAGTTCTGAGCTCAGTGTGTGTGGGTAGGTTTCTGTTTTAATGGTTTGAAACGCTGCAGAACATCGTCAAAATATGATACCCAGGAATCATATGATATCAATCATTCCTAGATCTACTGATCTATTCATTGCCAAGACAGTTCAATGAGCTGGTAAAACATATGGAACCGTTTTGTTTTTTTCGGAAATGTGAAAAATAAAATTTAACCAATCATTTATCACAGCTTACAACTTTAGCCAAACAAAGTATTTTAATTTTCATGATTGAAAACTTATAAAAAGCTTAGTGGAGGTTTAGCTGCTTTCATATTTTAGATAAGCAGAGTTTCTTTACCAAATAAGCATATGGTCCAGACTGCACAAGGAATGTTGCAATTACTTCTGTGAGCAAGCAGGTGGCTTCTCAAACATATTTGGGGATAGAAGAGTTGGGATTCAGGATCTCTGTCACTCTGCCACTCTATCTCCATGGTCTCCTGCAAGTGTGACTGCTGTCTCCTGCTAACCCCACCTGCCTGCCCTAGGTGACCTCCTGGTCACCATCCTCACAGCTGCCAGGTCTTTGATGCACTTCCTTCTGATAACAGCGCCTGTCTCCCCTCCCTTCCTTAGTGCATGGCCTGTGTGGAAGCAGGCTGGCGGGGGCAGAATGGAAGCCCACAGAGTTCACCCGGGAAGGCTACCCGGTGGGAGGGATGGGGAAAGGAAGCAGCTTGCATCATTTCACCTCGAATGTGTGGGCCCTCCTGCCTTTTAGCTCAGGGCCCTAATGTCTGGCCTCACTCACCCATTAAAACAGTATAGCAAATAGAGATTTTGTGTTCCTCCCATTGGAAAAATAAAAGTGATTAGCGGAGTAGAAGAGAGAAATGTTTAAGAAGCACTAGTGTAACGGAAAAACCTTCCATTCCTCTCAGCCAAATAACTCTTTCCTCCTCTGTCCTTTGCAGTCCTCGATGTTCACTGCACTATTTCAAATCACTTGTTTTATAAGTGTTTGAGAATGTGTGTTCTCTGCAAGGAGATCCTGGGCCCAAGAAGGAGGGGGCTGTGTAATATTCGTGCTGGTGCTTCATCAAACAGGACCTAGCACAGTTCACACACACAGGTGCTTAGTAAATGTCTGGTCAACGGGCACTACTGAGAGTAAGCAGCTGGGCTTGAGGCCGGCCTCTGCATCGCACTGTGGACTCGGCCTTGAGCAAACTGCGTCACTTCATTGGTTTCCAGTCCTTGCATCTGAAAAGTGGAAGGTGATGTTAGGTGATTTCTAACATCTCTTCCAGGTCAAACTCTCTATGATCCATGTAATGTGGAACTGGTTGCTCTAGAAAAGGTCCTTCCGGCTTTAAAAATGCACGACCCTTCTGTCCCCACCTCGTAAAGCCTTCCTAGCAGACGCAGCCCATCATCGGGAGAGCAGGCTTTGCGCGCCTTTGTCTTTGGGCCTCAAAGCCCGTGGTTCTTGAGTGTCCTGAAATACCCGCCGCTTGTCAGCGCCAAAGCGAGTTTCACTGCCCAAGCGAACGCTTCGTTCCCGGTCATAGCCTTTTACTTTCTGTGTAAAAACTCGCAGGTTAAAGGGAGAATGAATGAGCCGCTTTGGCGATTGAGGGAGATCGCCGGTGGTTCCAGGAGCAGGAGCAGCCACACACGCAGCCTAGAGGGTGCCGCTGAGAAAGCAAAAGAGGAAGGCCACCGGCAGTGAGAGGCTCACCTCCGACTTCCTCCAGTTTTTTCTAGAAACTCCTCTTGCATCCTCACTGAAAAATTCCTCTTTCCTGAATCTGATTTGTTCAACTGATAATGGCAAGAAATTAGGAATGACCAATATGTTTAATACTTCGAGAGTGTTCTTCCCCAGAGGAGGAACTAAAGCAGCAATTATCCTCAGAGTGGTGGGAAATATGGAGAAAACGCTTGTAAGGAGAGAAACTTCTGGTTCTCCTTGCCTAGTCCAGGGAGAGAATATTTATCTCTCCCTCCTCCCTAAAAACCACCTCCAATGACCTTACGAGGAAAAAACTCGACAGAATCAGCCTTGAGAATTATATGTGTGCATATATGTGTGCACGTGTGCACACACACACACCTCTTTCTTCCTTTTAATTTATCTCCCACTTCAAAACATCCAGAAGGCAAATGAAAAGATGGTAGTAGTATGTCCTTGTGTGTCAACAATCATCCTAAATGTAAATGGTTGAATTCACCCTTCGCCCTGAGAGCTGTAAAGTCGGAGACCTGAGCTTATCCTGCGCTCACCTGGGAGAGGAAGTGGAGGCGGACGGAGCTGCTTCCGGAACGCGTGGCAGGTCCTGAGTGGGCCTTCTGGAACGTAGGCCTGCTGTGCGAACTTCACGTGTTGGAGGACAACTCCAAAATTGTCCTCAGAGTTTGCTGCTCTGCTTTCTCCTCTGATCTCTGAGGGTGACTCTTCTTCCCCACGGACTTTCAGGCAACTCAGAAAAAAGAATCCTTATTTCAGCTGCCCTTTGTTGGGTCCCTCAGGAGTGCCACGCATCTTGCATATATCACCTCCAACCCTTACATGGAGGTGTTATGACACTCTTCCTCTTAAACAAATACAAAAACTGGAAACTCAGAGGGGTCACAAGTTTCCTGAAGTCACGGCTAGTGGGAGCAGATCTGGGACAGAAATTCAGATGCATGTGATACACCGTGTTGATTCCTCTGCCACATTCAGCCTCTTTCCAATACGCAAAAGGGACACAAAGAGAGGAAGGAAAATGTAAAAATAGCCTTCAGTGTCGCCACCTATTTAAAAAATGATGCTGGGACTTCACAAGAGCTAGTTCTCATATATCCGCGTCATGGCACTTGGCCTCAAGACTTAGTTCATTCATTGGCTCTTTTGTTCACGTTCCAGTGGCCCTGCTGTCTAGGCCCCATCTTTGACTTTTCTTTGGAAGGTGAAACAGCCAGGCCAAGCCTATGTAATCTGGGTTGAGCAGGTCACACGCTTACTGCTAATCCTTGGGCTTTGTAAACATATTACCATGCGGCTGGCATTTATGCTGAAGGCAGAGGTATCTGTTCGCATATGTGGTGAGCTGACTGAGGGAATCTTCATGGTACGATCTTCGAAGCTAGTCCCTGTGACTACAATGGTTTCACCATAGCCATCGCCAAATGGTAGGGTGGCAAGAACAGTTTTAAAACGCAGGCAGGGACAAAAAGAAAAGGAGACACATAGCATTTTATTCACTTTCAAAATTTCCCAAAACACTCATTAAAAGCCAGTGGAGAATTAGAGCATAAATTACAATCTCTTTTTTTTTTTAAATTAAAGAAAAGTTCATTTTTCTCTCTCAAATATATCAGGAGTTTTATAAAATTAAAAACATATTTTTAAAAACAAAACTCATTTGCATCAAACAATGACAGATTTGCCCCGCACCTAGCCGTGCAGCTACACGCCCGGGCTGGCCGGGTCCGACGCGCTTTATTGCTGGTGGGACAGGCCTGAGCAACAGCGCGCCGGGCGAGTTTACGCGGGATCCATCCTTCACTCCCTCCCAGCGTGTTAGAACTCTGGCAAAGCCGTCTCGGAGTTATTTCCCCGACATAATCATACCCCGTGGAGTAGGAGCAGCTAAATGGGTTCTGCTATCAGAGGCACATATGTTCCAAGGCAGCTGTGGTCCCTGCGCCACCACGGGTGATTGAGGCTCACTGACGGCCACCCCAAACAGGCCTGAGTCGGGTCCTGAGGAACGCCTGCGAGCACTGAGAAAAGTGTATTTTAAGCGGTTCTGACACGCCATCAGGTCGCCCCCTTTTAAGTGCTGGGGTCATGGTTTCATTCCTCCTGAGTGTGCGGCCATCAGAAGCCTGGCTCCACACCTGGGTGCGAGATGATGGTGACATTAAAGGAGAGGAAGGCACTGAGCGACGGCAGGGTCTGTCCCTGGGTTTTCATAATGACTCCTGCAGAGCGGCTGAGGGGAAGGCAGATCAAGAGCATTTCTGTAAGAAGAAAGAAATCTCCCTTCTTACTTCCTTTCAAGAAAAGAATAGCCGAGCACCACGGGGCCAAATACTGCTTCTTTTTCACACGGCTCTCACCGCCGGACAGGCTGAGAAGGAAAGCGGGGCCTCGAGAGCTGCCACCCGGCTTTCACCCGGAGGAAGCTGCCGCTCCGTCGCTGGCACCGTCACCAGGGGCTGCCTTCATCCCGGGGGCTTCCCAGATGGCACTGCCTGCCTTTCACATCTGGCCAGATGAGGGCGAAGGGGTTGAGGAGGCCTAGCCCTTAGATGGGGGGTCCGCGACCCTGCTGCGCCCTCCGGCCACCCAGGGAGGCTTCGGAGCCGGAGCTGCCGAGGCTCCCGCCCGACCAGCTGCACAGGCCCCTGGAGGCTGGGCCCCAGCCCCGCAAAGGCTGGGAGCTCCCCGCGACCCTAGTGTGCGGCCAAGGGCGAGAGCCGCCGAGGCGGACGGTGGCCAAGACAGGTGCAGTCAGGTGAGCCCGAGTCAGGAGGCCTCGCTGTTAGGGGTTGGGGGGTACAGCAGCAGGAGGGGGAGAGCGGTATTTAGCACTATTTCCACAGAGTTGGGAGCTCTGCTGGTTAAACTCAGGCTGGGACCCTTGGCTTCATTCCCTTAGCTGTGCGGGGAAGGGCCTTGCACTTTATCTACACCCGCCTGGCCTCGGAGGGAATGAGTGATCTGCTGGTGAGTTTGCAGCAAGAAACTGAGCGTGCTTGGCTCTCAGCCCCAAGACGTCCCCTCTTTCCACATCTGCCCACCAGTGACAGGAGCCCTCTCCCCACCTGGATGGCGCGAAGGCGCCAGCTCTGCCCTGGATGGGGGCCTCCTACCGGACAGGCGAGGCTGCCTAGTGCCTCAGAACCTGGTGGATGAGGTAAACCATGTTCTCCAGCTGCTGTATCAGAAATAAAGCTAATGCTTTGACTTCCACCTGCCTATTGCCTGTGGAAGGGCTCTGCTCCTTCCAAAGATACTATCGGGGCTCCCCTCCAGACGTGTGCCATTGGCCCAAATATCGGCTGAGACAAACATGGCAGAGAATTCCAAGAAATTGCACAAAGAAAATAGAAACGAGAATGGGAACAACATATCAGAGGCTGAGGAAAGTGCATGGCAGGTATCAAATTAGTAATTAACTATAAATCCAAAGTTCCTGGATCATTACAGCAATAGTCATCCACCTGGTCAGGAAAAAAAGGGTAAAATTCTGGCTACCAGAGAAAATGTTCTCCTGAATTTCATGTATTCTGAGGACTCCTATGGGGGGATCTCGGTCTCGATGCACAGATAAGTGCTCTGACCACCTGGGGCCAAATAGCTCCCGCCCACACATGTGACTGACCCCAGGTTTGCGGATGCAGACGCTCTCCCCGCACTGCGGTCTTGTATCTCCCACTCCTCTCAGTGGGAAAGCAACTCTCCTGAATACAACTCACATGATGTTAAAAAATATTTAGGCAACTCCTCAAAATTTACAAGGAGCTTCTACATAAATTATCTCACTTGAGATGACGGAGAGTTCAAGGGGATGAATGCATTGAGTGGCTGGCAGGGAATGTCTTTTACTAGATTTTCATTATGACTGGCTGTGGCTGATGGGCTGAGGGAAAGGCAGATCAAGAACTCAGAAGTCCTAGGGTTTATTTCTATTACTACCCACAGTTACACATAAGGCATCCGAGGCATGCAGAGGCCCACAGGAGCAGTAAATGACAAAGCCACATTAGTCCCAAATTCTTCTAACTCCAAAAGTTACTCTTTCTCAACCTGCCATGTTGCCTTTCAGTTAATGCCTAGCTACTTGTCTCCTTCCCACCAACTCCTCCACAATCTTCTTGCTTTGGTGGTGGATGATATTCCAACCACCTCATGCTCTTGATTAATGATAGGTTGTGATTGATTTACTAATCCCTGTTTTAAGAATTGTAAGATAAAAGATATGACTGTTAGACTCGAATCAGTAATATATAAAAGGATACAGTTCAGATAAACTATAACAGAAGAACTCAGCAGATAGAAATAAAATAAATTTTAGGGCAACTGAAATGAAAGCCATACATTTAGAGATATCAAATAAAAATGGATTAATGGCAAGCAATAAAGGAGCATAGTTAGCAATTAGCAAAAACAAAGAGTTTTCTATCTTATTCTTATTACCCTCCAATGGCCTATTGAAACATCACAACTTTGCATGTAAGACACAAATTCTTTGTAAGTTAGAGTGTATATGTGCCTTCACTCCCCCAACAACAGAAAAGCATCACTGGGTGCCTATTATGTGCCTGAGCATCTTTGTAGACGGAGATGAAGGGAATGCTGGAGGGTACTGCTTCACAAACAACTCAGACTTGGGCAAAGAATTTTTAAATACCTGACCACTCATAAGAGCTGTACATGTTCACCTGCCAGATGGGTTAGGTTATGTTTTAGTAACAATTCCAAATGTCACAGATTTAAATCAACAAAGATTTACCTTTTGCTCATGGTACATATTCTTCAGAGAGCAGCTGTAGGTCCAGTCCAGTATGCAGCCACCATCCGGAATGCTGTAACCGAGGGAAAGAGTTGTAGAGACTTTCACACTAGCAATTAGATTCTCTGACCCAGAACAGTCACATGCCATTTCCACTCACATTTTGTTGGCCAAGTCATGTTACATGGCCACACCTAACTTCAGAGGGGCCAAGATGCGCAATCCTACTATGAGCCGAGGATGGGAAAGAGCCAGAACTACAGATGGTTGAATAGCACTAATTACTATCACAATGACCGTGTTTGTTCAAAAAGCTCCAAGAAGAAGAGTTAGCACAGAGAAATCAGAGAAACATCACTGATCTCACTAGATGGCATTGAGAAACCATTCCGAGCAAAGGAAGAGCAGGAACAGAGGTATGAAGAGTCTTCTGTGTCCAGGGGACAGAGTCCGTGTGAGAGGAGGAGTGAGGCTGGAGGTGAAGGCAGTGACCAGAATGAGAGGACTCTGCTGGCTGTACTGAAGCAGTTAATTTCACCTCGTAGGCAATGGGAAGCCATGTGAGGATGTTAAGCGCTATGTGAGAGGACAGAAGATGGATTGCAAGAAGACCCAAAGAGAGTTGGGAGGCCAGCTGGCAGGCTCCGCCAATGTTTGAGGGCCCAAACCAAAGCACTGTCAGAGGGGTGGAAAGGAGGCGAAATATTTCCAAAATAGTCAGAAGCAAAAATCATCAGAACTTGGTGACAGGGTAAATTCCAGATTTCTGCTAGACAGATAGTTGTCATAATTCCCAAAGACAGGAAATACAAAAGGACAAAGTTTAAAGGGAAGATGAAATTATTTGTGGTCATGTTTAACAAGGTACCAGTTATGGGCCAGTGACAAGAGACGTCCATCAGTGATGCAGACGTGGAGGGCATGAGAGGGCCCTGGGGTGGAGCTAGAGGATTGGGAATCTGCAGGTTAGAGGGGGTTGGTGGAGCTGTAACTGAGGTTGAGGTTTCCCAAGGAAGGGAATCGAATGAGAAGATAGACATAGATATGTTCTAGGAAACGCCAACATGTACAGGTAGAGGAGGGGGGACTTGCAAAGGAGACTGAGAGGGAGGGTCCGTGAGCTGGAAGAGAACAGCTGGGGGAACCACAGGAGGAGGCACCTTCAACAAGGGAGGGACAGCCAATGGTCCTACGCACCAGAGATGTCAGTGGAAATAGTCCTTTGAAGTTTTACACCAGAAGGTCACAGGGGACCTTTGCTAAAGCAGTCTGGATGGAGTGGTGGGGAAGGCAGGTGCTTGTAGCAGCTGAGGAGGGAATGGGAGGTGAGGACCCAGAGAAAGACCAAGGTCAGGCGGTAGCTAGATGAACGCTAAGGCAGGCTCTGTGTGTGTGTGTGTGTGTCTATGCTGAGGGGATGGAGCAGTGGAGGAAAAGGCTGAAGATGGATAGGAGAGGTAGGTAATAGGTCTAGAAAGCACCCTGCAAAGGTGGAAAATGGTGGGTCTGAGAGTACAGGGAGAAGGCCACACCTTAGACAAGAGAAAAACAAATTTCACTAAGAACAGAGGAAAGGTTGGACATGGACCAAAGAGAAGGTGTGGGCAGACGGCAGTGGGCACTGAAAAGTTGAGAGAATTGCCCTGATGGCCTGTGTTTGTTCTGTGAAATGGAAGAGTTCAGTTCACTAGAGATTTGTAAGCCTTTTGTAAGCCAGGCACTTAAGACTAAGGGGAATGTAAGTGGGGATGTCATAAGTGCTTAAGAGTGGGGAAGTTTGGAATATCTGACAAGGGACAGAAGAGGGAAAGACTGGAAAAGGCTTTGCAGAATGGGAGTGACCACAGATCAGAGGCTTGAGGAGTCAGCTTTGACAGGAGAGTGGGGGTACAGAGGCAGGGGACCCAGCCCGAAGAATAAAGTCCCCAGCAAATGACTGCAGAAGGGTACATTTTCTACAGGGAGCATCCTGGGAAATGCGTTTTCACCCCAAGTCATTAACTTATGTAGCTGAGTTTCACAATAGCAGACTATAGTCATGAGAGCATGACAGCTTTCTCTGCACACTGAGCAACTAAGGCAACGCAAATTTCCTTTCCCCGGGCCTGCCTGTGACCCGGGCACCTTCTGCTATCAGGAGAGTGAAGCTAATGATTAGTTTCTTCTAGCTCTGTCTCTGACTAGATATCAGAAATCTCTGCTTTCCAGACTTCACGGAGAAGGAACTGAGATTTGAACCAGGGTTGAATTGAAACAGTGGAGTTTAATATGCATATTACAAAATATAACCGATGTTCTTTAAGTGTATGTGTGTGTGTGTATATGTGTGTGTGTATATACACACATACACACACACATATATATTATATATATATATATATGAATGTGTGTGTGTATATATATATATATATATATATATATATATATATATATATAGCACTCTGACCCAAGTAATTCCCTGCTGGGAATTCCTCCGAAAAGGTTATTCCCATTCATCATCCACCCCATAATAATAATAATGAGAAAGACACGTTCTTGACGATGTTCATGGAGCATTAATAAGCTATGATACTGAAACTACAGAAGACATGAGTTTGTCTTACACCAGTTTGATGGAAAGTTCCTGTTGTTAGCAAAATGATAGTTTCGAAGACAATATTTATAACACGGAAAATGCTTATATTCTGAGTAAAAAGAACCGAATGTGACCTCAAAACTGTATTTTGATTATAGTAATACAGGAAATAAATATTAAGATGGGAAGAGATTTGAAAGGAACAAAAATAAAGGAAAATCTTGCTTTTATGTTGGTAGGATTGTGGGTGAAGTTTTTTATCTTAATTTTCATTTCATTGTTATAATGTTGTTCATTAAAAGGAAAAGCTTCTCCGTAAACAGTCTGACATTTGCACAAACTAACAGAACCAAGGTGAGAAGCAAATCCATCTTCCCCCAGTCCGCCGGCCCTGCTAACGAAAGAGCTTTGTCATGTTCAGGTTTGAGAGGAATTCTTTTCCCGAATCCCAAACTTCAAACCTATTATTAAACAGTAGTCAGTTTCCATGTAACATGTTGACAATCACCCAACTATGTTGGATTAAAGTTTTTCTTTTAATAAAGAGATTTGAAATTCTATTCCAGTTGCCAGAGGTCTTTCAACTGCTAAAAAACCCCAAAACCAAAACCAAGCCGTACTGGGTTCTACCACTCCCTCTGGCGGCTACTTTATTTGATCTCCATAGCCCCAGATTCTCTCTGAAAATTCTTTCACTCCAGCCTCTGTTACCACCAGCCCAGAAAGAGCTTACATCGAGGCCAACGGCGACTGCCTGCCTCGATGGGCAAATGCTGGTTCTTAACCAGAACTCCCCACCGCGCCCACACTGCCAACACCCGCCTGCTTCGCCTGTGGCACTGTCGCCAGCAGGACCGTGTGCTCCCCTCCTCCCTCCTCCCGATGTGGGGCCAACTCGCTTCAGTGGAACCAGTGGCTTCCACAGGGACCCGAGGCCTGCTAGCCAGCTCCGGCTCCACTCCCGCACCCACTCCAGGCAGAGGGCATCCGCCCCGCATGAGTGCCAACAGCTACACCGCGCTTCCAAACGGCAGCAAGTATCCCCTATGGGGGTGGAAATTGGTTCTTGGAGGAAAAAACGCTTTTTTAAAGTGTATATATTGCCCTGCGAGCGGTAGGTGACCAACCCATGTGAGATGTTTCTCTCTCTCTCTCTCCCTCTCCCCCTTCTGCTCTCTCTAAAAATCATTGAAAAAACTACCCTCAGGTGAGGATTCACAACAACAAAAAAGTATGTATGGCGCTGGCCTGTGTGGCTCAGGGGTTAGAGCATCAGCCCACGCACCGAAGGGTCGCAGGTTCAATTCCCGGTCAAGGGCACGTACCCGGGTTGCTGGTTTTCTCTCCACCCCCATGTCAGGGCCCATGTGGGAGGCAACCAGTCTATGTTTCTCTCTCTCTCTCCCCCCACTTCCCTTCCTTCCATTGTCTCTGAAAAGCAATGGAAAAAATATCCTCAGGTGAGGATTCACACACACAAAAAGTGTATATGTACTTAAAACACAGGTATAACTACAATACAGAAATCAATATACAATATATTTTGGGGGTAAAAATTTCATGGGTGGAGAGTAATTAGGAGAAATGTCTAAAAAGACTCTTGTGTGGGGAGCAACAATAAAAAAAAGTTGAGAAACACTGATCTCACTGTGCCAGGCATGCCAGGTACTAGGTGCACAGCAGTGAGGAAGACGGGGCAATGCACCTGCCCTCATACCCCGGGGGAACCGAGAACACGCTTATTTATACTCCTAATAAAAATACAGGTTTCATCAATGGTAATAATGGCTGTGTAGAGAAATGAAAGCAAGGAAGGGGGCTTGGGAGAGGGGAGGTGGCTGGACAGGGCATTGCAAATTTAGGTAAGGTGGTTAAAGAGGGTTTCCCTGAGAAAGTGGCTTTTAAGTAAAGACACGGAGGTGACAGAGCAAGCCCGGAGGACACCCAGGGTAATATCCAGGCAGAGGGAACAAGCAGAGCAGAGACCCCGAGGCGGGAGTGTTCCTGGCATGTCTTAAGCACAGTAAGACACAGTGACTGGAGCATGCTAAGCAAGGAAACGGGTGGCAGAGGAAGTCAGGGTCCGGCAAGGAGCCCAATCATGCATAGCCTGGTAGGCCACTGTGACGAGGCCACTGGGAGGGTCTGAGCAGGGGATTGATAGAAACCAGTTCACTTCTAAAAGATGCCTCTGGCTGCTGGGTAGGAAGGAGGGGTGGAATCAGGGAGCTCTCTTAGGGACCCCTTGCAGGCACCCAAGTGAGACCTGATGGCGGCTCAGACCAGGGTGGAACAGTGAAGGTGGTGAGAAGTGACCACATTCTGAAGGTAGTGCCAACAGGTTGCCCCGATGTGTTGCACATGAAATGTGAGAGTAAGAGGGGAGCCCAGGATGATGGTAGGGAAGAACGGAGCCGCCAGCAGCTGGCATGGAGAAAGCGAAAGGACACGAGTGGAGGAAAGCAGGACTATGGGTTCAGTGTGGGGCACACTGAGATGCCAATTCAATACCCCAGTCAAGGTGTTCAACAGGGCCATGGCCGGGTGGCTCAGATGGTTGGAGCATTGCCCTGTGCACCAAAAAATGTTGCGGGTTCAATTCTCAGTCGGGGCACCTAGGTTGTGGGTTTGATCCCCAGTTGGGGCATGGGGCACATACAGGAGGCAACCAATCAATGTATCTCTCTCTCTCCCTCCCTTCCTCTCTCTCTGTCTAAAATCAATAAAACATATCCTCAGGTAAGGATTAAAATAATAATAATAATAATGATAAAAGATGTTCAATAGGTAACTGGAAGACAGGCAGGTGTGGCTTCCGGGGGAAGTCTGGGCTGGAACTGCCCATTGGGTATAGGGAAAGCCGTGACACTGGCTAAAGCACCGAGCGAGCGGAGGGGCAGAAGGAAAGGCACGTGAGGACTGAGTCAGCCCCGGGGTGACCCGGGGAGGGCGAACCAACAGGCGGAGCAGGACAGCAGCTGGTGGGGCGGCAACAGAACCGGGAGAGGGCAGTGTCTGGCACCAGGGCAGGAAAGCGTTCCTGGGAGGAAGGAGTGAGCCGCAGGCCAGTCACCACGAGGATGAAGGACGGACCTTTGCGTCGGGCAGCCGGGAGCCCGCTGTTGCCTGAGAAATGTCACATGCAGTGGGTTCAAGAGCAGTAGCTGCAGGAGGACTTAAGTGAGATGTGTGTGTAAGATGAGAAAGTGACAGCATGTGTGTGGGGCGGGTCCAGTAAGAGGGGGAGAGGAGAGCATCCCTCAGCAGCGTCCCTGGGGGCGTGCGATCCTGGGCAGCGGCGGAGCGGGCCTTAGGGGGGCCACGCCACAGTGAACCTCTGCTGGGCACCTACTGCGTGCTAGGTGCTTCCTATGCTGACGTCACTGAATCCTCTCAGATCTCAGAGAAAGGCAGAATTAGTCTTATTTTTCAGGTAAGGTTTCAAATCAAGGTTTAGGGTGTTCTTGGAAAGAAGTATAATGCGAACCTCCTCGGATTTCAAATGCGTGGCCCTTTCCCAGGCTGTCTCCTGAACACTCGCATTTTACGGGGAAGAAAAGAGACCCATCAACCTGCGGCAGTTCCCACAGGGGACCAGGCCCTGGGGTGTCTGACTCTGCCCTGAGCTCATTTCTTTTCCTCAGCTCTCCCTTCCTCCATGCCCAATGGTCACCTCTGCTGAAGCTCTCGCTCAAATCTGCGAGACTCTACTCATTCCAGACCGTGTTCTTCCTACTTTCTCTGGTCTGCAGTCAGGTTTACGGAGGTTTAATTTACATACAGTAAAATTTACCCCTTTTAGGTGTACAGGCCTATGAGTTTTGACTAATGCATAGAGGCATCTGTACCCCTCTGTGGTCAGTCTCCTCCCCCACCCCCAACCCTGGGCAACCACTGATCTGCTTCTGTCCTTATCATTTTGGTTTTTCCAGAATGTCACATATAAAGAATCATACAACATGCAGGCCTTTTGAGTTTCTTTCACTTAGCGTAAGGCAGTTCCAAGCCATCCATGTTTCTGAGTCACTTATAGCCTGTTCCTCCTTATTACTGCGTGGCATTTTATCCTATGGATGGCCACAGCTTACTAGCTTTTCACCAGTTGATGACTATTTGGGTTGTTTCCAGTGTTTAGTGAGTATGAATAAAGCCACTTTAAACATCTGCACAGAGTTTTGTGTAGACATGTGTTTTTTATTTTTTTAGGAAATATCTAGAAAAGGCATTATGGGGTCTTATGTTAAGTTCAGCTTTCTAAGTACTGAAAAAATTCAAAATAATTAATCAAATGGATTGTAGACTTAAATGTAAACCTAAAATTAAAAAAAAAGTCAAGAAAAATACATAGGAGAGAATATTTGTGGCCTTGCATTAGGCAAAGATTTCTTATATTTGATATGTGAAACATGATACATGAAAGAAAAACTTGATAAATTGGAATTCATAAAAATAAGAATTGTTCTTCAAAAGACACTGATAAGAGAATGAAAAGATAAGCCACAGACTTGGAGAAAATATTTGTGAGTTCCTTATCTGATAAAGGGCCGAGTGTGCATAAAGAATTCTCAAAACTCATAATAATAGTAATATATCCAATGAAAATGCACAAAAGATATGAACAGACACTTCACCCAAAAAGATATATGGAAGACAAAGAAACTCACAAAAAAGATGCTCAATGGCATTAACCATTTGGCAAATGCAAATAAAATTACAATGTGGAAAACTACAGGTCTATTAAATGGCTACAATTTTTGAAAACCTGCCAGGAGCCAGCAAGAATGAGGGACAACTGGGCCTCTCCCATGGCTGGTGGGAAGGTGAACTGGTTCAGCCACTTTGGAAAGCACTTGGGGTGGGGGCGGGCGGGCTGCCAACAGGAAATGGGAAGTTTTTGGAAAAGTGGAATGGTGCTGTATCTTCTTTGTGGTGGCAGTTACACAACTCTATGAGTTTGTCAGAATTCACAGAACTATACACCAGAAAGGGAGGATTTTTTAGTATATTAATTTTACTTGAATCTTAGAAGTGGGAAAAAATAAAAGCAAAGGTATCAATGATACTGTGTGACTTCAGGCAAGCTACTTAACGTCTGTGTGTCTTAGTTTTCAAAAATCTATACACTGAAGATAAAATAGTATCTTCTTTATATTGTTGTAAGAATGTAATGTGTAGACTTATGTACTATATATAAAGGGCCTGGAACATAGGAAATGCCAATGTTATTTTTCTTATTATTATTGCTACTTGTGCTCTTTGCAGAAGTTTGGTGATGAAATAATGGAGAGGAAAGAAGGGTGATTAGGGGCTTGGGGTGGTTTCAGGAAGAGGAGTCCGAGGAAACCAGGGATACAGAATGAAAGAGAGTAATTCTGAACACGCAGCCCAGTCCTGCACTGCTAATGTGAACATCAGCCACCCGTTTTAAGAAATAACTGCATTGCACTTGTCACAACTAACCAAGTAATTTCTGGAGAATTTCTGGACTTGCTGGCCCCTCCACAGATCAAAATGCTCAAATCCTTTTTCTGTGTTGTAATTCTAAACCTAAAAGAATGGAAGGCCAAATAAGTCTACCTCCTGGACACACACTCTCCAAAGCCATTAAAGGGACACCTCCTGATATTTATCAAATGATTTGCTCTCAGCTTCAGCCAAGGAGAAGTCACATTAGTGCTGGCTGGGAAATGGGGGGGCTGTCAGCAGAGTTCTAGATGGTCACTGCAGACTCGGGGAATTTTCATCAAAGCCAGAAACCTGATAAAACATAGGTATAGTGCACAGGGAGGACTTAAACCTGCTGGGCGACTTTCTCACCACCGTGGGAATTTTAAGAGACTTCATAAGAATTAAAATGCTGCACATAATTTATTTTAGCTTCTGGCTTTTCTTTCCAGGAGTCAAATCAGTGCAACTTCTGTCTGCATTTGATTCAATGTAGTAACAACCCTTGATTTGCAGACAGGCTTCGCCTAGCTACCCTATCGGAGATGAAGAAGGTGACTTCTCTTCATGGAGGGGGGGAGATAGGAGGAAGCAGGTTTTTGGTAACTACTAGTGAAAACCAAGTCAACAGTTGATTGAGTGCAAGATCAGCAGTTTGGATTGATGGAGCTGTCTCAACAGTTGGGAGCTCCAAAGGACAGGCAATTGTAGCACAAGACTAGTCAGTTTCCTCTGCACCCCCAGAACACAGGCAGAGTGGACCCCTGTGGTCCCCGACAGCAGGAGCTCAGCACCTGTGAGCTGGACACTCACACTGCACTACCGTATCTTCCTAACAGAGCTGAGGGCTTGCCCCATTCTCTCTCCCCTCTCTCTCCATTCATCCATATCATTTTTAATTGATAAAGACTTAAAAAAACAGAACCACAATACCATTAATATAAGCAACAAAATCAGTAACAGTTATGTAATATCATCTAATATTCAGTCTATGTTCAATTTTCCCTGGTTATCTCAAAAATGTACTTTAGAAATGGTTCAGTCAAGTCACAAACCATATCCATACACTGCATTTGGTTAATATGTCTCTTAAGATTCTTTTAATTTAGAACAGGCACCAGAACATTTTATGTCTTCATTGAGTCTTTGAATTATTTTTAAAAAAATATTTATGTATATATTACGTACATAAATTCTTGCAGGGCAGTGAAAAATGTTTTTCCAAATAGTGCTAAAAGGTACATAATGAAATATCCCTCAGTTTCCCTCCCCAGAAGCAAGGTTACCAGTTCCACACATAACCTTCTAGAAATAGTCTCTGCCTACATGAGCATGCCTGTCCCTGAGGTGGTTAAGAGCAAAGACATGAGTTCAGATCTCTGTTCTGCCACTTACTAAGTCTATTGTTCTTTGAAGACGTTTCGTTTTACTAAGTATAAATCTTGGGCATGTTATATGGCCTCTGAGCCACAGTGTTTCCTCTGGGAGGTGGGACTAATAATAGTCTTAAGGGTTTGTTAAGAGAATTCAATCAGGTAACTAAAGTACTTAAGTAATTACTCATTACTATATACATTCCCCTTTGGCTTACCCTTAAGTGATACAATGATGCACATTTCTCTTCACTTGTTTGGTTTGTTTTTTCATTTTACACATTTGGTGATAATTCCATACCTGTTCTCATAGATTCGCTTCACTGTTTGTAATCACTGACTTATATTCTGTTGTATGGATGCCATACTGATAGATATATAAGTTATTTCTAATCCTTTGTTTTACAAAAAAGCAAAACACTGCAATGAATATACTTGCTATATTTTATAGGATTAGTGTGCAAAACATCCATAAGGTACACTCCTGGAAATAAAATTGTTCAGCTCAGGAACATGTGCATGTCAGTGCCCAACTGCCTCCAAGGAAGCGTAACATTTACACTCCTAAGAAAATGCACAAGGTCCCCATTTCCCTACACCCAGCTCCCCGGAACATTGCGGAAAGCCTCGATCTTCGTTAATATGATTTGTGAAAAGTGGTATCTCCTAGGCTTGTAATGTACATTTATTTCTCTTATTGTGAGAAAATAAAAGAAATATAGTGCAACTAAACCTCGGCAGTCAGATGACCTGCCCCAACTCCTGAGTGCGACCCGCGTGAACACTGTCAGCTGCAAACGCCCTGTGGGCATTCGTGAAGCGGGCACCCCTCTCCCCCACGAGGCGAGGCTCACTTTGCACGTGGACCGAGGCAGGCAGTTACCCCCGGCGGTGAGGGTTTGTTCTGAACCCGCGCACCCCTCACCTGGCCCCTTTCTGACCACGGCCTGGCCCAGGGTGGGGCGCTGAGGCCTGGGCCCTGCGTCTGCACCGCTGACCCCTCCTCTCTCCAGGAACACTGCCTCCCCTGGGCCTCCCCACTGTCCCGCTGCCGGGTTTGCTCCCAACTCGCAAGCTCCCTTTCTCATCGCCTCAGCCACCTTCTCCCTCCTGCGTGGGAAAACACGGGGGAGCCCCAGGGCGCCTTCCCAGCCTCTCTTTCCTCTAACTACAGCTTCTCCCTAGATAACCTGTCCATGGCTTTCCGCCAGGGCCAGGGCCAGGGCCAGGGCCAGGGCTAGGGTGAGGCCACTGAGGCAGCTAGGACATAAAAGTTAGGGAGGCCTTCACTCTCAGGCTCCGCAAGCGCAGGGCTGGCCCGGAGAGAGACCGTCTCCTTGCATTTTATACCCCAGCTCCACCTGTCACATACCCCTGCCCCCTCCCTGCACCCCCAGACACATGGATCCTGTTCGACACCTCCACTTGGTCTTAAACATGACCCAGACTTAAAACAGAGCCCTTGCCTCCCTTCTCACTCCCACCCCAAACCTGCTCCTTCTATTTCTATCTCGGTTAATAGCATCGCCATTTGTTCAGTTGCTCGGGCCGAAAATCCAGGAGTTACCCATAATTCCACTCTTTCTTCAAGTCCTGTCTTCTATCTCCAAAATATATCCCAAATCTGACCACCTCTCACCACCTCTACTCCCACTCCATTGGGCCAGGCCCCGTCTCTGGCCACTGTATGGGGCCACCCAGGGTCTCCCCTCCCCTTACACTCACGACTCAGCGGCCAGAGCAATATTTTTACATCATTGAGACTGTGTCACTCCCCTACTTAAAACCCTCCAGTGGCTTCCAAATGAATTTAGAATTAAAAGAAGACTCCTTCCCATGTTCAATAGACCAGGACCTAGCAGGGGCAGCAATCTGAGCTCAGCAAAGTGATCTCTCTTCCATCTCCCCTGTTCACCAGGCTCACTGCTCCCTCCTGCCCCGGCTGTGCTCCTCTCCCTGGCGTGCTCTTCCCCAGATGTTCACCAGGCTCACTGCTCCCTCCTGCCCCGGCTGTGCTCCTCTCCCTGGAGTGCTCGTCCCCAGATGTTCACCAGGCTCACTGCTCCCTCCTGCCCCGGCTGTGCTCCTCTCCCTGGAGTGCTCGTCCCCAGATGTTCACCAGGCTCACTGCTCCCTCCTGCCCCGGCTGTGCTCCTCTCCCTGGAGTGCTCTTCCCCAGATGTTCACCAGGCTCACTGCTCCCTCCTGCCCCGGCTGTGCTCCTCTCCCTGGCGTGCTCTTCCCCAGATGTTCACCAGGCTCACTGCTCCCTCCTGCCCCGGCTGTGCTCCTCTCCCTGGCGTGCTCTTCCCCAGATCACTACAGCCACTTCCTTTCAACATTCAGCTGTCAGTTCAGGTGTTCCATTCCTGACACCCAATCACTCACCCAGTCACTGCCAGTCCCTTTACCCTGTTTTATTTCTCCATAGCGTTGTCGCCATCGGAAAGTGTCTTATTGTTATCACTGCACAATAACTCCCTTAAAGCCCAGGGGCTTCAGACAAAAGTTTAAGTTCAGCTGGACAGTTCTTGACTGAGTCTCTCCTACCTTTATAGTTAAATAGCAGCCAGATTGATGTCACCTGGAGACTTTGCTGGCCAGAGGTCTAACACTCTTCCCCCCAGGCTTGGTGCTCCTCCAGGGGGGCCCTCTCTCCAGGAGAGCAGCCTGGACCACTCCCGGCAGGCAGCTCAAGCCTCCAAAAGGGAACCAGTGGGAGCTGCCGGTCCCCTCAAGGGCTAGGTGCGTAACTGGCACTGGTGCTCTGTCATAGGCCAGCCCAGGTGCAAGGGGACTGAGGAATAAATTCTACCTCTTAAAGGGGAAGTTATGTTGTGTAAAAGAAGGAAAGGAGTTGATGATGGCCATCTTTGGCAATAAGGTATCACATTCATTTGTCCGCTTTTTACTTGTCTATCTACTCCCATTAGGTTATAAACTCCACAGACAACAGGGACTTTGTCTATCTTGTTTGATGGTTCTATTTCCAGCACCTAGAAGAATGCCTGGCACATAGTAGGTGCTCAATAAATAAACACTAAATGTTTAGGAAACTAAAAGGGACTGAAATAGACTTCCCCAGATTGGTTTTGTCAGGTTTGCTGATGTTAAGCATGCTGATGCCTCAGCAGATAAGAGAAACCCTCCATTTAGAAAGCATTTCATTTCCTCTGCAAACAAGAAAAACTTACCCTGAACACGAAATCTAGAAATAGACTTGGCGTGTTTTCCAAATGGAAAATATTTCTTGTACCACCAGAAATTATTTTCCCACAGCTTGTGCTACATCAAAATATTGAAGTTGACTGCAAATATCCTTTTCTTTAAAGCAAAGGAAATATGAAAACCTCCTGTTATTTGAACTCTCCCAGAGGTCCCCAAACTGAAAATGTCATTGTAAGTTAAGATAGAGTTAAATAAAATAGATGATGGCTGAGAAATGTCAGTGAAAGTTTTGGTCATCGGCCTGGGCCTGTGTGGCTCAGTTGGTTAGGGTATTGTCCTGTACACCAAAAAGTTGTGGGTTTGATTTCCAGTCAGGGCATATACCCAGGTTGAGGGTTCAGTCCCTGGTCAGGTCGTGGGAGGGTGTCAATTGATTTTTCCCTCCCTCTCTCTCTCTCTCTCCCCCTCCTTCCCTTCCTCTCTCTAAAAATAAAAAATAGCCCGGCTGGGCGGGGCTCAGCAGTTGAGCATCGACCTAGGATCCAGGAGGTCACAGGTTTGATTCCCAGTCAGGGCACATGCCTGGGTTGCAGGCTTGATCCCCAGCAGGGGACTTGCAGGAGGCAGCCGATCAATGACTCTCATCATTGATGTTTCTCTCTCTCTCTCCCTCTCCCTTTCTCTCTCTGAAATCAATAAAGATATATTTTACAAAATAAAAAAATTAAATTAAAAAAAAGTTTTGGTCATCAAACTTATGTACAGTTTTTGGTTATAAAGCCAGCATTTGTTTATTGAAGGAATTACATGACCAAAGCAGAAAACAAATTCCCTCAAACCTCTCCTTTGCTAGTTTTTACTGGTGAGTTGTATAAAATAATCCCGTGTTTAAATCATTTTATAAATCCCTTATAAATTAGTGAGAATGTATTCATCTGAAGGATTTTAGTGATTTGTTGAAGTTAAAAATACAGGTATTATGTTTTTAAAATTACACTTGCAGACAACTGCTAGTTAAATTTCTTCTCATCTTTGTGTTACCTCCAGTTTTCCCAGATTTGCTCAAAGCGATCCCAGTGAGTATCCACGCCAATGTCATTCTCTTCTCCATGATCCTAATTGTCCTCACCATGGCAGGGACGGCCCTCTTCATGTACAACGCTTTCGGCAAGCCCTTCGCAACTCTGCACGGCCCACTAGGGTTGTATCTTCTGAGCTTCATCTCAGGTAAGAACCGTATTCTACCCCTGGAGACAAGTGTGTTTTCAATGTCAAAAGATAGGTCTACTCAAATATAGAGCTGCCGGGTAGATCCATAAAGGTTCACAGTAGCATTATATATGATAGCAAAAAGTGGAGAAAAATATAATTATCCAACAGTAGGGACTTCAATAAATACGGTAGTCTATGCAAATAATACGATGCTAACATTAAATTCTATTTTTGAATGAGACGTAATCAAAAGGATAAATGTTTGTATCAAAAAGTCAAATGGAATAAAAAGCAGTATATAAAATTTTTTAAACATGGAACTAATTTGATATATATATATAGAGAGAGAGAATATATACAAGTATATATCGTATATATACTCTATATAGCCTCCATATATAGTACATAAACATATATAGAGAGAGACCATTCTGCTGGTAAGCAGTGAAATTTTCTCTGAGCAGTAAAATTATAGGTGATTTTAATTTTTTCTCATACTTTTTAATATTTACAAATGTTCAGTAATGTGCATTTATTTACACATAGTCAGAAAAATAAATAAAAATCATCAAAAACAGCAAAGGACGAGTGTTGCACCCACATGCGGTGCTGTCCCCAGGCCCGCAGGCAGTTCGTGTGGCCTAAAGGCAGGTGTGCCCGGGCGAGGGGAAGTTCCAAGCCAGGACATCAGCCCGGCAGTAAACCTGGGCTACTCGTAGCCAGGCTTGATGGAAAAGGGAAAGAAATCTAGCCAGGGCCACAGGGTGCTTAGGATATGTTTACAAGGAGGGAAAAAATGAGAAAATACAATACGTAAGTCCTCCATAGCCATTTTCCTATAGGATGTCTCTGATTTCCTCCAACTCCAAAGTTGCAAAAAGACTCATATTCTGTCACATTCCCAGGAAGCAAGTAGCTTTACTAATGATTTCACAGAGAGATTCGAGAGATCACATCGCACACCAGCAAACAGCGCATTGCAGACCCCCATTCTCCCCGTTTCATTCTCCGCTGTCGCCAGGCCCAGGCCCCTTCTTTCTCTTGACATCACTCCCTTCCCTCTGCATAATTCCACTCCAGCCACAGACTTGCTTAGCTCCCTCTGTGTGAACAAAGGCTGGTCATCAGCAGGCATTCGAGCCTCCAGCCATTATTGGGTTCCTTTCTGGTCTTATGCCACCCTCATCTTGACAATCAAATGAAACACCCTACCAAAGTAGTTGTCTCTCTGGTGGGGGTTCTGCTAATATTTTTTCCAGATCTTTCACAAGCAGATAATTTTCAATTGTGCACCAATGATTACCCTGGGAAGGCAGAGTCCAAGTCTTTCTAATCGTTTATCTCTAGCAAGAGCATCCAGCATGAGGCTCTACACACAGTAAGCCATTCAGTGTGGATCGTGGACTTGTAAAAGCAAGCCGGGAAGATGTTAACCTGGTCACTTAGTACAGTCCCGGTTAGAGAAACCGGAATTCAAATGGCTTGGAATTAGCAGAGTAGGCCCATAGAGGCGGTGGGACATGAGCCAGAGGGGATGGAAGATGGTAAAGGAAAGCCAAGGGCTTTGCAATCGGGCCAGAGGAGCAAGGGCATAGGTACAGGGTGTGGAGGGACAGCCCTAGATAGTGACTGGACCTCATGGGAAGGTCGAGGTCAGAAGTAGGTGTTGCCACAACTTCCCCTCACCCAACATACCAAACCACACTGGGTGTGCTATCTTAACAAAGGCCATAGAATCCATCGGGTCAGCTAGAAAACAGAACACATACTATTTAAACAGAGAGGATAGAGTGCTCAGCAGTGGATCTTAAAGTGGGGTCCCCAGACCAGCAGCATCTGCATCACTGGCAACTTGAAAGAAATGCAGATTCTCAGGCCCCGCCCCAGACCCACTGAATCAGAAGCTCTGGGGGTGGGGCAGGGCACTTCGTGCTTTCACAAGCCCTTCCTTCAGGTGCAAGCTTGAGACTGAGAACCAGGTAATAGGGAATTAATTAAACAGGTGTTGGAGAACTGAAAAAACAAAACGGAGACCCTGAGGTAACTCACAAACCATAGTTTCAGAAAGCAGCTACCACCCCTAGGGCTCGTGAACCAGGGGAGGTCTGGAGTTACCAGAACCTAGAGACTAAGGAAAGGCCCAGGGTGCTGGGTCTCGGACCACTGAGGAGATGGCACTGTCACGGGGCCCCAGGAGGTGGCTGTGGGAGTGCGGGAAGTCTGGGTAACTCCCAGTTGCGGCTGCCAGGAGAGGGCCAGGCGCCAGGTGGAAGGAGCAGACCCTCCTCTCCTGCGCTGTCCTCCCCGCCCCCACCCATGCTCTCCACTGGCAGAGACTAATGGGAAGCAGCTGACAGGCAGAACTAGAGCCTGGGGAGTCTTGACCCAGCATCACAAAGCAGAGAAAAAAGAGCTGGTTGGAAGCCGAGACACAACAGCTTATTAACTGGCACAGTCATCTCACACCAGCTTCTGAATAAAATTCAGAACAACAGCCCATTTGGAAGACAAATTATTTGGCAGTGCTAATGGACAACCAAACTAACAGTACTTGAAAAGCAAGATGACTCCAAGTCCCATATCATATTGTAGCCTTTGGCCAAGTCTAATGCAAAAAAACTTGAGCACAGAATATATGTGGGACCACACAGACCCTGTGCTTACACTATATCTTAGCTTTGAACTTGTTGCAAAAGCAGGTGTTCAATAAAGGTTTTTGGATGAGGGACGGAAGGGAGTGGGAGCAATGTAAAGGAGCCAGCTCCAGATCTGGGTCTTGCAGGGGTTAAAGGCCTTAGTGTTTCCAGATCATCTGTGTGTGTTTTTAAGCTCCAAATCCTTATTTTTAAATTCCAGAGTTTTCAATAACTTTTAAAAACATGTGTGAGGGTCAGATGGACCCACAGTCTGTGACCTTTGGGGATGAAGTCACTCCTGAATCACAGACTCCCTGATTCCCCTTCAGTCTCCAGCAGTACCCTGGAGCGCCTGGGGTTTGGGAAAGGTTTATCTGAAGTTGTAATATTCATGGTGACCCCAGCTCTAAACCCTGATTGTGGAAGGGTGGGGGTTTTACAGCCCTTATCTCAAACACTGAAAGTGAGCCAATAATGGAGTGAGAGGCCCTTCATCTCCAGTGTGAGTCACATTTCATTAGAGACGCCCCCAGGGGGCAGCTCTCTTCCACCTTCTGCCCAGGTCGCATCCCTCACAGTCAACAGAGAAGAATCCTTCCTTCTAGATCTCCTTCCCTTTTTCTACTTACCCCTAGATTCTCCCTTTCCTCGTGCTGATGTCATCGCAGGGCCATTTCTTCAGCTGCCTGGTCCTGAGGCATGAAGACGGGGAGAAGAAGGGAAGGGAAGGGAAGGGAAGGGAAGGGAAGGGAAGGGAAGGGAAGGGAAGGGAAGGGAAGGGAAGGGAAGGGAAGGGAAGGGAAGGGAAGGGAAGGGAAGGGAAGGGAAGGGAAGGGAAGGGAAGGGAAGGGAAGGGAAGGGAAGGGAAGGGAAGGGAAGGGAAGGGAAGGGAAGGGAAGGGAAGGGAAGGGAAGGGAAGGGAAGGGAAGGGAAGGGAAGGGAAGGGAAGGGAAGGGAAGGGAAGAGGGGTCCTCCTGCTGTCTAGCAGAGACCTTCCACGGCCCAGAGTAACAGTGCTCTGAGCCCCTCCTTGTGTTTCCTGCTGTGGTGCATGCCTGACTGTGGACAGAGAAAAGAAAGGGAACAGTGCTTTGGATTAGGCCACCAATGGTTTTGTTACCGGCCAGAGGACAAGACCTCCGTGCTTGTCTTCTTGGAGGAAAGATTTCAATCAAGACACAAAGTGTAGAAAAGCAAGCAAGAATTCATTGACCACAGCAAGAATACACTTAGGACAGTGAAACAATGAAGGGCCTAGGCTGGGCTGCTTTGGCTCACTGGGGAGTCAGAGATAAGGGGGCCTTGGAGACAGGTTCAGAGGGTTAGCCGGGGAGGAGCTGCCACTGCCCACTGCTCCCCTGGTTGCAGGTCTCCTAAGGTCCCTTAGAGAAAAGAAGGGGGAAGAGAATGGAGTGGCCTTGCTCCACTAGGGGGGAATGAATGTGGGGGTCCTTCATCCTGAGCCTATTTATCTCTCTTGCAGGTGGAAATCTTAGGGGAGATCTCAAGGGAGGGCCTCAATAGAATAGTCATCATCTTTCCAGGTGTGTCCTTTCAGGGTCCTGGTCTCCACTGATTGGTGGGCACCAGGGGGGTCATTAGTAAATGCAGCTGGTCCTAAGACAGCCATGGTGTCACTTGTCTGGTTTTGCTGCTTTTCTGGGCCTGGAGCTGAAATACAACTGAGGCCTAGATGTTACCTTTAAGGAGGAAACGCTCAGGGGGTCTAAGCCGAATTACCAGGGATATGCTGGGAGAATAGGTTACCCTGGGGGCAAGGTTTTTGTTTCCCCAGTTTTGCCCCTTGCTAGGCACCTGGGGCTTTCTGCCCTGGTGACCTTCTGTATCTGGCCCATTGTCCTTGCTCTGCTCATGTCTGTCTAACCACCTATAACAGTTTCAGTCCCCACAGCTTGTTCATACTATGGCTCCATGGACCAGACGTTCCTTCCACTTCTCATGGCTGCCAGTTTGGCTCATCACATTCCTCAGCCTCCTTCGTGTAACATTCCTGCCCCTCTCATTGTTCCATGAAAACCACACGAGTCAGCTCGCTCTCTCTCCTCCTGTCAATTATAAACGAGGTCTGAGAAATTGTTCCCCTAGTTAGGATTTTAGCCCTACCTTAATGGGCCCCCACAGTTCATTGTGGGCAGTGGTTCTCTTCCTGGACTGTACATTAGAATCACCTGACGAGCTTTCAAAACTAATGATGCCAGGTCCCCACATCACACTAATTTAATTGGAGTCTCTGGAGGTGGAGCCTGAGCAATGGTATTTTTTAAGCTCTTGTAGGTCATTCTAATGAGTGATGAGTGTTGAGAACCATGGTGCAGGTGCACATATTTCATTTACTCAGCAAACCTGAGTGAGGGCTCACTCAGGTTTATAGTGGTCACTGTGATACCACAGTCACCACTGTTATAGTGGTCACTATGATACCACAGTCACCACTGTTATAGTGGTCACTGTGATACCACAGTGAATCAGGCACACAGTCCTGCCTTTGTGGGGCCTACAATATAGTGGGAGAGTCACACAAAAGTGTACAAGTAATTAAAGATCACAAAAATTATAATCAGGGTGATAAACAGGCTGCTATGATAGAAAATGGGGGGGGAGGGGGCTTCAGTGTGGTGGTAGGCAACGGCTACTCCCATTAGCTGAGTTCTAAAGATACAAAGGAGCTGAGGACCCTCAGAGAATTTCCCTAGGAGACATGTGAGGACTCTAGAGAAAGAGGTCACCTTGCTGTAGGAACTGAAAGTAGGCCTGTGTGTCCAAGGGGCAGGCAGGGAGGGGGAAATGGAAAGAAATTAAATTGGAGAGATCAGTTGATGCCAGTTAATGTTGGATCTCCAAAGCTATGGAAAGTCTTTTGGAATTGATTCTAATTGCCATGAGAAGTTTGTGAAAGAGTTTAAGAAAATGCTGGATGGCTGATTTACCTTCTAAGAAATGTCCAGTGAAAGACTATGCTATTGCATTGGGTATGGAGAGAGACGAATGAATTCTAGGGACATTTTGAAAGCAGATCCAAAACATTTTGCAGGTAGCTTCAGCAATTAGTAGATAGTGATGGCATTAACCAAGATAAATAAAATAGGAGAGGAGCAAGCTTAGAGGTTGGGGCAATACAGAAGCAGGGAGAGGAGCTCAGCACCGGAAATCAGGTATTCTACTTGGGGCATGTCAAGTTTGGGATCCTGTGAGATGTGCAAGGGAAGGTGTCAAGTAGACAGTTGGGTATATGAGCCTGGAGCTCAGAGAAGAGGTCTAGATGAAAAATATAAATGTAGGAGTTGCCAGAATATAGATATTATTTAAAGCAATGACAATGGATGAGATCATCTAGGGAGAGAATATAGTTAGAAAAAAAATGGCCCGGAACCAGTCCCTGAAGAACACCGACAGTGAATTTGGGGTTGAGGAGGAGCCACCAGAGGACACTGACTAGGTGTGTCCAGAGGGGAGGAAGGAAACCAGGAGACGGCGGTGCCCCGGAGGCTGCAGGAGGGGTGTTTCAAGAGCACTGGTCAACAGTGAGCCTTGTAAAAGAGCCAAAGGGAGATAAAGGTGGAGGGGAGGGAAAGTGGGGGCGCAAAATGAGGGAAAAGGGTGAAAAACACTTCCCTTGGGGTTTAGAATATAGTAAGGGGAAAAAGAGAGGTGTACACAAATTAAGGAGGTGAAGAGAGGAAGCAGAGAGAGAGGGAGGGAGGGAGGGAGAGGGAGAGGGAGCTGAGTATAGCAGCAGCTGACCCACAGTTTCACACTGGAGCACTGATATATGAGTATATGCCTTTATATGTTCCATTCTAGAAGTTTCCCAGCTGGCGGCAAAGTCCCAGGTCTGCACGTTAAAGAGAGCAGGCTGGGGGGAAGACTGGCCGTGAATCAATGGTGGGACATCCTGGGTAACTCAGTGGATACTCTCTGAGGATGATACTAAACATATTGGGTCGAGCGAGCCTTTTGGAGGTGATGAAAAACTCCAAAATGTGGACTTACTGCAAATTGCATTTATATGTCTTCTCTTACATAGAGCATCATATTATGAGTTATATCAAGCAAGGCAAACAAATAAAATGACTGCCTTCCTTTAAAAGGGGGTGCTACGAATATGGGTCTAATTGATTATGATAATTACCTCAGTGGCAGGGCCCATAAATAAGCTCAGTCATACACGGCACGTGAAGACCCGGAAAATAAAGAGCAGGACAGAAATAGAAGCATGCTTTCATTGCACATCAGTTTTGGTGCCACTAAAGCCCTGGCCTCTGTAATATGTTGAGGACACACTATTCTGCAACTGTCTGAGTCTTGTTTCACTTGGGTCCTTACGGAGGAGCTGTTGTTCGGGGTCCGAGAAACAGATTGAGGGTGTCCCAGCACCAAAGCCACGGGGCGTGAGGAAGGATAAGGACTGGGGTGGGAAAGTCAGCAATAAGAATATTCTACCAGTTTCTCAACATAGCCTTTAGAAAGGAGGCCACAGCGGGAAAAGGGAAGTGAGCCAGCCCGCGGTGGCAACGGGCAAGAAGCTGCTTTGGGGCGCAGGCAGCAGCTGCCGGGGCAGAAGTGCTGTGAGGACTGCACCCCGCACCCCGCCAGGGGTGCAGGGCAAGGACTGTCCAGCTCACTCCGCGAGGGCCCAGCCGAGACCTTGCGCAAGGAGATGCTCGGTCTTGTTCTATCACAATTGCAGAGAGACTCCTTCCCTACTCAGAATGTGCATGTATGTCTGCCCTTCTGTTTCATTAGAGTCAAAGCCCAAGTCCTTGCTGCAACCTCCAGAGCACCACTCTCACCGCCCGGTTCCTTTGCACTCGCTGTTCCCTCAGCCTGAAATGCTCTTCTCCTCAAACATCCACCGTCTCACTCCCTGACTTCCTTCAGGAGGCACTGAAATGTCATCTTCTCTCTGAGGCCTCCCCAAGGCATCCCCTTCCCTGCTTTATTTTATTCTCTTAGTGGGTATCACACTCCAATAAACTAAAGAAGGTTCTTCCCTACCTTGTTCCTACCCCTCTCTGCACTGTCTCCACACCAAGAGCTCCATGAAGATCGGGGTTCCTGTCCGCTCTGTTCACTGCTGTATCCGCGGCGCCCCGAACAGTGTGTAAGCACCCAATAAATACTTGTCGAGTGAATGAATAAAATAGGAGCAGCCCTGGGTATTTCCTGGTAACAAATGACATTCTCCTTTTCCGAAAATCAATTTGATCAGAACGAGACTGTGCTTTAAGACCGTTTCTTCTTTGCACAAATCACCCTTCTCACTACCATGCGCCGGTGAAGCGTGAGTTAGCTGTGGGCTCTTCGCCTCTCCGCTACAGAAGAGGGAGAGGAAGCGCCGAGCCCGGCTCCTGTTAATCCTTCATCCACAGCTGCTCTTTGGAGTCACGTGGCCAACTTGCTCTCCATTACGACCTCAGAATCTACTCTTAGATATTAGCTTGCTTTACTTGACCCTCTGCCCATTGTCTGATAGTAGCCATTGGTCCCTAAATGCCATGGGAGCCAGAACCACTTCCATTGGTGGAAGAAATTGTTGCTGGGATCTCACCTCCAATACCTGCTTTCTAGTGAGATTGCAAGACTTCCCAGAAAATTAGCACGTGCACCCACAAAGTCGTGGCTCTCTCACCCCCACTTATCATTTTTCAAGACTCCTGAAAGAAACAAATATCAATTTATCATTCTGTAGAGGAAATGGAATGCCTCTGACATCTGTCACCTATAAGAGGGCTAAAGGTGACGTGTTAGCTTCTGGAAATGTTGGCCATTACTTTAAGTGGAATTGCAATTCTAATTTATTATCTCCCAAAATACAATCTCAGTGAAAATGGGAGAATCCTTCATAGATTTTCACCTTGGAGGATACTATTCTACCAAAACTCATGGTGCCCTGGACTTGCCCAGACCCTAGCACGATGTTCCCTCTCAGGGGCCAGCCAGCCATGAAGAAGCAGTTTCCTCCTTGGCTGTGACCTGTGTTCCCCGTGTTGTAAGGATTGGAGGAGAGAGGTGCCCAATTCTGACGGCTGCCAGAGTGTCATGAGTGTGCAGTGCCTAGCATGTTACAAACACTTGGTAATTGACTGATAATTCATGGTGTGACAGCCTTGTAACTCAGGGATTCTGTTCAGTCAGAAATTAACTCAGTAATCAAAGTCATTAAAGGGAAGAAAACACACTACAGTACCAGCCAGATGGTGGGGAAATCAAACACCTGAAGGAAAAATGGCTAGTCTTTGAGTAAAAGGCTCCACATCCTAGCTGGAGCAAGGCTTGGCAGGCTTTCCTAAATCTGCTGTGCTCTAACCTTCCATGTGAGCAGGAGCAGTGCTGGTCAGATGGACAGACGTGGGGAATCTGTCCAAATGCCCCGGCTGAGTTTGGGCTCTCATGGAAACTGAGGAAAGGAGGAGGGAAGCGTGCAGACCTGATCCTGACATTCGTAAGGCCTTGGGCAAGACTGTGAATGAGAGCTCACACACCCCGCGGCTAGACGTTTAAAAGTTAAAAGGTAATCAACTATTCACCGCGGCATGGCCTAGCCTCCTGCCTGAACCAACATCTCTCCATAGGACCCAAGAGGCCAGATTCAAATTTAGGATTCCTGAGCCCTGAGAACTCTACACTTGAATGTGGTGATGGGAGGAGAGCTGGCTGCTCTCCCCTTTCCGTCCGTGCCCGGTTCCATCCACATCGTAAACGGCCTCCAGCGGCTCCGACCATTGCCCAGGCAGTGGTGCCTGGGACACCTTCAGGCCTCAGACCTGTGTACCAGCCACCGAGTCTGCCTTTGGGAGGACTGGCCCAGGGAAGATGCCCATGTAACCCTGGAAAGTCCTCAGGTGTTTGGGGAAGGAATTCCCGGGTCCCAGAAATATATCTAAAATGTGAGTCAGGGACTCCAGATGGGCCTATCCCATGGACTTCAAGGACTCCTTACCCCAGGGGGGAGGGCTCTCCAGAAGAGAGAGAGCAGGACCCCTGAGTGTGGGATCCTTGCTGGAGCCCCTTGCTGGACTCTGAGTCATGCTGGAAATGTGCTAAGCCCTGTTCTCACGATCATTCACATCCCTTACACACCTCCCTCCACATCCCTAGCAGTGAGGCCACCAACAGAAATGCTTCATGTACCTTTTGGTCCATAAGTCATAAACAGTTTTACTTGATCTCACGTTTCTTTTAGAGCCATCAAGAGAAAAGCAAAACTATTCTAAACCCACAGAGTTGTTCCCCTTTACATACCTTAGCAGCGTTGGCAGAGACTCGGGCTGGGTTCTATGCTCTGCCTCTGAAATGACAAAGCTGACCAGATGGCCAAGCCCAGAATCCAGAGCAGAACCTCAGACCATCCTGTCACCCACTGGACCACGTGTTCTGATTCGAGAGCTTGTGCGCTTCAAGTATTAGCTGTGGCAAATGGCTGTGAGTTTACAGCCCTGAGAAGGAAGAAAGGCGTACCCTTTGCCACAGCCTGGATGGACCTGGAGAGCATTGTGCTAAGTGGAATAAGCCAGTCAGAGAAAGACAAGTACCATCGGATTTCACTCATATGTGGAATCTAATGAACAAACTGAACTAACAAGCAAAATAGGGACAGATTCATAGAGGGCAGGCTGACAGCTGCAGGGGGTGGTATGGGGGGGATTGAGCAAGAAAGGAAAAAAGAGAGAATGAACTCTTGGACATGGACAACAATGTTGTGGATGCAGGTGGAAGAGGGTAGAGGAGGGATAAATGGTGATGGAAAAATAAACAAACAAACAAACAAACAAACAAATAAATAAATAAATAAATAAGAGGGGGCGGGGAAAGCTGTGAGTTTAAGACACCCCAAGCAACTTTTACTTCAGGAATTTGAAATGCAGTCTCACTAGGAGGCTATCTCCTTAGCAAAGTAGTACCTTTAAAATATTTAACAACTTGAAAAGGAAATGGAGCTTGAATTTTCCTTTCAAGGCTAAGGAAATACAATGTTTCTCTTCTGTCTGAAATTCACCATCTTCTCAGACAAAGAAGCCTCTCTTGGTAAAAGCAATGGTATTTTCTCCACCATTTTCAAATAAAAGATAAAGAGAAAAGAGCACTGCAGCCTTCGTGTTGGATCTAACAATGAAGGAATAATACAGTTTTGCCAGGGGAAAGCTCTGGTGTTAAGCTCAGAATACAAAAATAGGTTGACAATTTTACACAGGAATATTCTCAACTACTGCTCTGAGGCTAGTAGGTGGTGAACTTTCAGGAAAATTATATCATTTGATTACTTGGGGGTGTATTATGTTGACGGTCAAGCCGATGGGGCCATTCCTAAGCTAAATTCTGATAAAGAAATGTGATTGCCCCTTTCCTGCTCCCCCATTCCCCACCCCTCATAATAATCTCTGTACCTCCACCCCAACCCAAACCTGGCCTCCTTGCAGCTCCCCCACATCAGGAACGCTCTCCCAAGAGTCAGCTTCCCTTTGCTCGGCTAACTTTTCCTACAGCTACTTCTCAGGAACCTTCCATCACGCTGCACACGCTCTCAGTGATAACCGCCTGTACCTCCCTTATTATTACACTCGTTGCAATTGGTTTAACCATCACTTTACCTGTGTCCCCTGCCCGATTACACCCTCTGCTAGAGCAGAAAACATATACATTTTCTTCAAGGTTTAAATCTCCACCACTTTCCCCATGCCTGGCATGTAATAAGTCTAGTTGAATAAATAAATGAATGAATGAATAAATGGGAACTTAAGCCACTATGTTGCTGCTCTCAGGGTATTTGAATGAACTATAATTGAAGAACCAAAAGCACTCACCTGTCCTAAAGGAGCCCTAACCCTAATGGGAGAATATTTGGAGGAATAAGGCACTGTAGGGCATTCTTTCTGGTTACCTACCTGATGTAGTCAGGTTTTTTTTGGTGTGTGGTGGGGTAAGAATTATGCAAAAAAACTCTTGAGAAGAAAGTAATACATAAAAACCATAAGAACAGTTACCAACTAGTAAACATTTCTGCATGTCAATTCTAACGTCAAATGCTAATCATGTATCATCACTATTTGTATTTTATACATAAGGAAATTGAGATTTTGTGATTAAAACTGTTTAATTTCACAGGTTATGAACCCAAATGGGTTTGACCTACATCAGAAAACCATCTCAGCACTTCTCCCATTAACTGGCACCCCTTTGCGGTGGCCTGGAATCCAACACAGGCCGAGGAAGCCCTGGGAGTCCCAGCCATCGGCTGTGCCCCTGCCCCTGCCCCTCTGCCACCTGCTCTGACAGTGCCATCTGCTCACCTGGTGGTCCCCCATTCTCCATCCTCAGGGGGAGAGGTCCTATTAGAGTTTTTAGGCACCGATCTGTATGGATGCCCCTGTCCTGCAGAGGTCTCACCAAGATGGCAGCTGCACACGTTAAAACTCTATTATTAGGCTGCCAATGAGTGATAAATGAGGGAAAAATAATAATAGTGGATTAAACAAAATAGATGTTTATTTTTATCTCACATGAGACCCTAGAGGCGGAAGTCCAGGGTTGATCTGGTGGCTCCAGGTATCTGGGATGCAGATTCCTCCTCTTGTTTATCCAAAGCACGTGGCTTCCATTTCTGAGGCCACCCTAAGCGCCTGCGGGAGCCGCAGCCAAAGCTTCGGCATTTGGGCTACGGGAAGGAGGGAGGCCCTAGTGCGTGCATACCTCGAAGAGACTTTTCTGCCCCTGCATCCCAGCCCCTCTCAGCCAAGCAGTGTAGTCTTTATTCAAGGCAGCCATGCGCCCAGGCGAAACTCCTGAGCTCTGTTCCCAACAAGAACAGGCAGCCTGTCCTCCACACCTCGCCCAGGCCGCCTCTGCTCAGGGACCCCTCTGGGGGGGAGGCGGAGTCATGCGACCCTCTGAAGGCAGCCGGGCCTTGCACAGGGTGGTGTGAAGGCATTTCTCCTGCAGGGCTGTGAAGTATTTTGAGAAACCTGTTCTCTTGAAGCCACATCACAGCAGTGGCTGCTCTGTGCCTGATCTCACCACCATGCCCTTAAGATGCCCAGCAGCGCAGCCTTCTCGCACGCAGGGAGCAGCTCCCGGCTCCGTAAGGTCAGCTCCACACGGCCCCACGTCTGCTCACTCGGAGCCGGCGCCCGGGCACTCCCACCACCTGGTGGGGACTCAGGCCGTGGTTGCTAATTGGAAATGATATACTTTTGCAGACAAATGCAAATGAGGGCCGTGGTACAAGGCTTTCCCGAGTCTGCACATCTGCTCTTCCCTGCGCCTTTCAGTCGGGAAATGCCCGTCCCAACGCTGTTTGTTCCTTCTGTTGCAGGCTCCTGCGGCTGTCTTGTCATGATTTTGTTCGCCTCTGAAGTGAAACTTCACCACCTCTCAGAAAAAATTGCAAATTATAAAGAAGGGACTTACGCCTACAAAACGCAAAGTGAAAAATACACCACCTCATTCTGGGTAGTTTTCATTTGCTTTTTTGTTCATTTTTTGAATGGGCTCCTCATACGCCTTGCTGGATTTCAGTTCCCCTTCGCAAAATCGAAAGACACAGAGATGACGACTGTAGCTGCGGATCTAATGTACTGAGGCCCACCACTTCTGTGGCTCGGCAAGGCAGTGAGGGGACTCACTGCGGCCACTAGGATATGGTTCATTTCGTCCATCCTTTCAGATGCCCCAACTGGAGCACCCAACCCCTCAGTGACAATGTTTACAAACTGTGCAGGAAGGTCACAGGCTGCAGAGGGAGGGAGCAGAGGGAAGGTTTGGAAGGTTGTGCTGCCTGGTGGGGAGTTGCTTCAGCGGGTTGTCAACGCAGTTGACTAGGACGGACAACCTGTCACGCCTCATACACAGCGACATGCAGGATGCCCACTCCCTCGCAGAGGCGTAGACGGCACGGGTATGTTTTAATAGAAACATACTGTTTCGGATATACCCACACATTTGTTGCCACAGACACCAGAAAACAGGGCTGGAATCACTTTCTTAAAATGACAGTGCATTAAGTGAGCTTTTTTTAAGAGTTCATTTAAAGCCCAGCCTTACTATCCACGCCTGTTGATCAAAATTTGCAAACCTCAAAAACTAAACAAGAAGAAAAAACAAAGCTAAGGGTATTTTCCCTCCTGCTACAACCCCACGACATTTGCACAGTACTTACAAGGGAGATAACTGCCAGGACCACTGAAGAAGCATGAAAATGATTTTTCCTAGTAAACTTGGTCTAAAATGCACTCATTGGGGCTGTTGTTTCTAACCTCAGTGTCTGGAGCACTAATTCCCAATTATGTTACGTTCTGGGATTATGACACTAGCACTGTGTCATCGAGGTTTTGGGTCTGGCTGTCACAAAACAGGGCCCAGGTCAATTTTCCCCCAGCATTACCCATGAAATTGATCTGCAGATGACCAAAGGCCATGACTGAGCCAGGAACGAGCCCCTCCTCTCTCCGCCACTGCCATCCTCAAGAGCACACAGAGGAAACAGCAGAGAATAACAGAGGCACACCACCAGGCCACCCCCCAGAGCCACTCAGTTTTGCAAGGGCTCATTTTTAAAGAAATACTTTTTCCCTTTTGGAAAAATTTACAAGAAACAAATGACTGTTTGTATCCCTGAGATGTAACTTGCTCTGGTGGTGTTTACAGCCCACAGGCTGACACGAGACCATTAGTCCCTCTTCCTTCATTCAGGAAACTCACCTGGAAATGTCTAGTAGGCCACAGGTCAGTCTAGTGATAAAGGGGGTGTTTGGTTTAGTAATGAACTAGAGCCCACTTATGGAAGTCTTCAGCCAAAATGGTGAGACACAGCATCAGCAGCTAGGAGTGGCAGGAAGCACAGGGACAGCCACCCTGTGGGTTACTGGCCTGAGGTCTCCGAAGGCCAGGCTCCCCACACTCTCACTGGACCTCTCCCCCACCCCCAACCCCACTCAGAGGTTTGAAAAACTTCTAACACCAAGCTTTCTTCTTTAGAAAACAAGTCTCTGGTTGTTCTCTGTTCTGTAAAAAGAGAAACCTTCAAGCAGCAGCTGAAAATCCAGTGAGAACCTAACAGGCAAACTAACAATATTCCCTCGGTGGGAAGTAGAGGTTGGGCCCTGCAAATTGTGTCACTCACAAAAATAAATACAATCCGGCCCTTGGAGTGCTATTAAGTTGTCTCCCTCTCTTCTCTCGGATGAAATATGTGGTCACCAGTGTTCTAAGGGTAGCCCTCAGAAGAGGGATCTGGCCAGGATGTCTTTTTCTGGCTCTCTCTGTGGGGATCAAAGGCAGGGGAATGACATCGGTTAAGCTGAGTCAGACCTTCCACTCAGGTGGCAGCCAGCATTCCCACATTCTCACAAGGACATGGGTCCCCTGCTGGCTCTGGGGCCATAAACGCAAGGCCGCGGTTGGGTGCTGGGTTCCAGGTGGTCAGTTACACTGTGGGAAAGAATGGCAGAAAGCCATGAAAGTCATCTGAAGCCCTCCCGCGAAGACTCTGCAGGGAACTTGGCAAGACACGTTCACCAGAATGGGAGGAAGCCCCTAAACTAACCCTTGTGGACAGGGCAGTTCGCAGGTTGCAATGGTCTGGTGGTCCCCTCTGCTCCTCCAGAGCAGCCCCTCTCAGTCACAAACTTTCAGTGTGGATGAGTTTGCTGGTGGGTCACACACTACACACCCCTAGGACAATAGGTAGAGGGAGGAGGGGTTCCCACTGGCCTCATTAGGGTGCACCAGCTTCCAGCTTGCCACTAGAATGGAGATTGGTCCCAACCACTTACCTATCAAAACCTGAACAAGAACCAACGGGGAGACTGGGAAGGGGCTGTGGACAACAGGGAGGTTTACCCTCTCTCTCAATCTTCCTCAACTTCTTCCCTTCCAGTAGGATCCAGGACAGGTAAAAATGGGGTGGTTCTTATAGAAATGCTGCTTTAAGCCCAGTCCCAGGCCACCCACCTTGTTTTCTAACTACCTTGCTGTCCCTCATTGCTTCCGTTTAGATATTTGGAGCCTGTGCTATTTGGGTGCCCAGCATTTGATGTGGTGAGTTGTCCATTCTCAACCCTCTTCACAGTGGCAGTTGTTCGTGGCCCAGAGCAGACAAGCCCCCTCCTCCAAGTGACAAGGGACATAACCATGCTGATGGGTTTAGAGAAAAAGGACCTGCTCCTTGAAGTTCACAGGCAGAGAGCAAGACAGGCAGGTCTGTGGCCCTGGGTCCTGGGGTGAAATTCCCCTTGGGGAAAAGCCCTCTTGCTCTAATGTAAATGCAATAAACTTGTACTCTGATTTATAGACTTTATGGTTCCCTCTGCCCCCACCCACAGGCATACCTGCCGCATCACAGCCCAGTGCTCACTGGGCTATTTGGAAAGTCCAAAGGGGCCTGAGGCTGACTGGATGACTCAAGTCAGAAATCCCTGGAGAATGTCCCCTGCAGGGCCTACAGAACAGCAGGAGAGTATGAGACCTAGGGGTAGGTGGGGCGGTGGGGGAGAAAGCGGAGGGTGCTGTGCAAGCCACCCAATAATTAAAGGCAGGTGTCTGAAAGACTGTGTTTCTTTGCCAGAATCTTGGCCTGAAGGATTTCGACCTTCCCCCAAAGCGAACAGAATGAGCAGCGAGGCAGCCTTGTCCCTCACTAGGCCAAAGTCCACTGCTGTCCCAGTGGCCGTGACTCTAATTCTGGAGGAAAATGAGAGACTTGCACACTGTTAAAAGCCTTGTGTCCTCTCTCCTCCAGTCTGGCTGGTAAGGGGCACGCGGAGAGGGTGGCCTGGCCCCTCAAGCGCCCCAAGCCCATGCCGTACCGGGAGCCGGCAGCCTCAGCGCACGCAGGCTGCTCACGTGCCCTGCCAGTGTCCTCACCTCCTTCTCGCCCAGGCAAAAAAGTGTGTCGTACCTAACTCGGAGGTGTGGATTCCAGGATGCCACAGCTCACGGACTTGCACCTAAATAAATTGCTATCCTTCCATTTAATCAAGTATAACAAAGAATGTGTCTTAGGGAAGGACAGTGTCTGCTGCACACCCCAGGCCAGCGGCCTGGGAAGCTGGGTTTGCCCTTCATTTGCTGTCATTAGGTGCCCCCTTCGCACTCCTTTGCTCCCCCCCCCCCCCACTGACTGTGACAGATGGTACTGTGTGTTCCCTACCACAGCTAAACTACATCTCCCAGCCTCCTTTGCGGGTGGGTCTGTGTGAGTGAGTCTGGACTGGTGGAAAGTAGGCTCAGGTGACCCTGAAGAACAACCCATGCAACCCCTCAGTTCCATCTTCCCTGGTACTGCCACCTGGGAGCTTGTGGGATCCAGACGGTGAGGCTACAAAACAGAGGCGGGCTTTGTGACCTGTACTGGAGTGTGACTAGAGCAATAAATGAACTTTCTGTAAAGCCACTAAGTTTGGGTGGCTATTTGTCACTGCAGCTTAGCCCACCATAGCCTAGCCGACAGGTCTTCTCTAGGGTGGCTCTTCGGCTTCATGCCAGTGGGACACTGCTCGAGGTGTCTCGAGGTGTAGCCTGAGGCCAGGTGCACCGCTACCACCAGCACTGAGCTGTTGAGCCTCAAAATGCTTTCATTTTAAATTAGTTCTGTTTTGTCCAGTGCTGAATCCCCAGTCCCTAGGACAGTGCCTGACACGTGATAAATGTTTGCTGAATGACAATGGCCAATTTTCAATCCTTCTTTCTGTCCCAGAGACTTGACTGCTTCTAATATTTGCTGAAGTCCCTAAACTCAGTCCCCTTCCTATCATCTTGCATGTCCCTTTCTCCTCAGTTTCCATCTAACCATAACCCCATCGGGCCTTCACTCCCTCCTTTCGAAGGGGGTGACTGTTATGAGACACAGGTCTGTTGTTCTGCCACATCTTCCCAACCCTTTGCCAGTAGCTGCCCACAACACTCAAGAGAAGGTGCTGATGCTGGTTCTAATGAGTGACTCGAATGACTTACAAGATGTTGACTAAGATTCAACTGTGCCCCGCAGGAAAGAGAGGTAGAGGGCATGGTCCCTGCTCCTAGAACTTAGATCAGTTTCCTAAAATCACTGCACATACAGCCACTAACATGTCGATTGTTTTCTCAGTAAGTGAATTCAAGTTGAACCAGCTTGTGGAGTGAGAAAGAGCCTGATTCAAGCCCAGCTTTTCCTCTCACCAGTTCTGTGATGTCGGGATACCTCCTGACTTTGTTTACTTATCTGCAACTAATCTAAATGCCTACAGATGTCCCCAATAGATGAACATAAATCACAATCATACTCTATTTAATTTCCAAATTTTGATAGCACTAAATAGATGGTCCACAGCCAAACTGAGAACTGAGGCATTGCTCCCCACCCCTGCCCTCTCCCCCAATCCCTCCCGCTTCATTCTGGGAGTTTCTAAGTCCTGTTTCCTTAGGAACAAGTCTGGAGGGACCTGGAGAGTATTAGGCCAAGCGAAAAAAGCCAGTCAGAGAAAGACAAGTATCACATGATCTCCCTCACATATGGAATATAATGAGCAAAATAAACAGACTCATAGATACAGAGAAAAGACTATTCTGGGGGGGCAGGGTGTGGGCTGAGTGAAAAGGTGAAGGGATTAAGCAAAAAAAATAAATAAATAACAAAAAAACACACAAAAACTCACAGACACAGACATCAGTATGGGATCACCAGAGGGAAAGAGGGGTGGCAGAAGGTAGAAGAGGGTAAAGGGGGGTAAATGGCGATGGAAGGAGACTTGACTTGCGGTGGTGAACACACAATACAATATACGATGGTGCATTGCAGATTTGTACACCTGAGACCTATGTAATTTTATTAACAATGTCACCCCAATAGATTCAGTTAAAAAAGGTACACCTGTAAAACTATTTGAAAGGTAACAGTATAATAAAATTGCAGGGTTAGTTTTTCCAAAAACTAAAAAATAAAGCATAGAAGATGGCGGCGTAGGTAACAGCTGCACCCCCGCCTCCCGCAACCACATCAAAATCACAACTAAAATACAGAACCACCCTCACTCAGAGCCTCCTGAGATCTGGCTGCACAGAAGCCCCACAACCAGGGAGCTGAAGCAGCACCGAGACAGGGAGGAGGGGCGGAAACGGGGGCAGATCGGGGCTAAATCCTGGAGACTCGGTTGCGGGCCCACACCCGGTGCTCGGTTGAAACCCAGGAGGGAATCTCGGTGGTGGGGGTTCCCCGGAGGAGGGAGGGGTCCCAGCCCCACAGCAGGCCCCCAGCCCAGGGCTCCAGGGCTGAGAAGAGAAGTCCCCACAACTCCGGGCTGTGCAACCAGCGGGGACTGTCCCTGAGGGTCGCGGAGGCTGCTGGAGCCCCAGCAGCTCCTCTAAAGGGCCCGGCGCGGACTCACTCGGACACTCCCTCTGAGCCCAGCGCCGGGCAGCAGCCTGAAGGGACCCGGGACACTCGGGGAGGAACTAACCTGCCTGAGATCCGGGCGAGAGGCGGAGGGCGGCTTCCTCCCAGGCAGAAGGGCTGGCGGAGGCCATGGCTCCTGTGGCGAGTCCTCCCCGCACAGCCGGCAGGCAGGCGCCATATTTGAATCCCCAGCACCCGACTCACACCTCTGGCCCCGCCCCGTGATTCCCGGAGGCCCCGCCCCTCCCCACCTGCAGGTTCACCCAGGCCATTTCCAGGGGCTTTTCTATGCAAGTGGCCTCTCGAGCCTCATGCTTAAGACTTTCCTGAAATCTCTCAAACAAGCAGCAGTGGGCCCCATAGGGCTTGATAAGCGGCCCCAGGCCTGGCACTAGCGGCAGCTGCACTGGCTCATAGCTTGGCACCTCCAAGCCCAGCACAAGGAGCAGCCAACTACGGTTCGCTGTGTAGCTCATGCTGGGGGGCCCTGGGCAAGGCACTGGCAACAGGCTGACTTTGCACCTCCCGGGAGGCCCCAGAGACAGTGCACCTGGGGGTCGGACTCGACCACGCTGGATTACAACCCTACCACATCCACGAGTGACACTCAAGGGGTGCACTTGGTGAACACCAAAGCTCCACTGAAGTAAATCCTGTTCCACAGGGGTGTCTCCAGCACAGCAGCTCTCTGGCTGTAGTTGCAGCTGGTCCTCACAGCTGATTGGTCTGGGGGTCAATTCCTCCCAGTGATGCCAACAGCAACCAAGGCTCAACTACAACAGGACAGAGCACACAGCCCACACAGGGGAGCATCTAGAAGGCCCAGCTCAGGGGACTGGGGAGGCTGAGCCACTGGACCCTACAGGACACCTACTACACAAAGCCACTCTACAAATTCCAGGAGACACAGCAGCTCTACGTAATACATAGAAACAAACACCTGGAAGCAGCCAAACTGTGGAGGAAAAGAAACATGTCACAAAGGAAAGAACAGAGGAAATCTCTAGAAGAGGAACTAAATGAAATAGATCCAAGCAAGCTAACAGATACAGAGTTCAGAATAATGGTTATAAGGATGCTCAAGGATATTAGTAAGAGTATGACAAAAATACTTGAGAAAATCGATGACATAATAAAGGACCAATTTGAAATGAAGGCTACATGAACTGAAGTGAAGAATAATTTACAGGGAATCAACAGTAGAGTAGAGGATGCTGAGAATCAAATCAGCAATTGGAACATGAAGAAACAAAAAACACCCAAACAGAAGAGCAAAAAGAAAAAAGAATCAGAAATATGAAGATAGTGTAAGGAGCCTCTGGGACAACTTCAACAGGTCCAACATTTGTATTATTGGGGTACCAGAAGGAAAGAGAGCAAGAAATTAAAAACCTATTTGAAAAAATAATGACAGAAAACTTCCCCTACCTGGGGAAAGAAATAGACTTACAAGTCCAGGAAGCACAGAGGGTCCCAAACAAGAGGAGCCCAAAGAGGCCCACAGCAAGACACATCATAATTAAAATGCCAAAGGTTAAAGACAAAGAGAGAATCTTAAAAGCAGCAAGAGAAAAGCAATTAATTACATACAAGGGAGCTCCCATATGACTGTCAGCTGATTTCTCAACAGAAACTTTGCAGGCCAGAAGGGAGTGGCAAGAAATATTCAAAGTGATGAAAAACATGGAACTACAACCAAGATTGCTCTACCCAGCAAAGCTATCATTTAGAACTGAAGGTCAAATAAAGAGCTCAGGCAAGGAAAAGCTAACGGAGTTCATTGCCACCAGACCAGCACTACAGGAAAAGCTGAAGGGTCTTCTTTAAGAAGAAGCTAATGAACAAAAGAGTCTGATGAACTAAATAGATCCAGAGACATTGACGCATGAAACAGACGATCATATTTCAGAGGAAAGAGGGAAGGGGGGTGGAGGGTGGGAAGAGATTAACCAAAGAAGTTATATGCATATATGTATAACCCATGGGCACAGACAGTGATGGGGTGAAGGCCTGGAGAGGGGGTGAGAGCGAGGCGGAGGAGGTCAATGGAGGGGGGGGGGAATGGGACACCTGTAATACTTTTAACAATAAAGATAAATTAAAAAAAAAAAAAGTATATGTCAGCAGCTGAAATTGTTAAATGCTTAGAATTTTAACACAAATTTTCCTGTTCAAGGAATTTTTTTTTCTCATAGGGAAACTTTTCCCCCAGATGTTTCTATTATAAACCCAGCTACAATGAGTGTAATTATATACTTTTGGCTCTTGTGTGAGATTTTTTCATAGACCAATTATTTTAAATACAAATTTTTAATCACTGCTTGTGAACATTAAATATTTTAAACTTTTTATTATGAAGAATTTCAAATATATACATGATGAGAGAAAATAACGCAGTGAAGCCCTAGGTACCACGTCTTTACCAGTTTCTAACTACTTCACTGCATCCGTTTGGCCTCACCCACTTCCAGTCCCCCCAAGGGGATTATTTGGAGGCCTATCCCAGACCTCACATCACTTCATCTGTAAATATTCTGTCTATATCTCAGGATAAGGACTCTTTTAAAAACATTATCATAATATTATTATCACAACTAAAAATCAATAATTCTTTATTATTGTCAGACATACAGTATTTAAATTTCCTTAATTTTTTCATAATTTTTTTTTTTTTTGCAGGATCCAAGTAAATTCCATAGCTTGCAATCATTTGATATGTCTCTTTTAATATATGGGTTTCCTGGACTTTTACGAGGAAGACAGAAGAGCTGCCGGCTTATTTAAGCCACTGTTGCTTGAGCCTCTGTGACATCCTAACACCTCATCTCTCCACTAGACCTGCAGGTGCCTCAGCCCAAACCACTGCAGGCCCCGGCTTTCAGGGCAAGCCCACGGCTCATTACCCTGGTCCTCAGGCCTGGGCCAACCCAGAGCAAGAGCAGGGCCAGAATCCGGCACCCAATTCTGTCTTGAGCCAGACATTTTCAGTCCTTTTCAGGCCACCTATCGGCCAGGACCAGATTTCAACTCAAAATAGCCCAGGCCTAGTTAACCTAAAGTCAGGAATGTCTTTCCCAGGTTAAGAAGGAGCCATGCAGAGATTTTGTGAATTTGTAAAATGGTGTTTCAGAGACCAAAGAGACCCCCTAGGATAGCGGTCAGCAGACTTTTTCTGTAAGGGGCCAGATAGTAATTCCTTTAGGCTTGGCAGGCCATATAGTCTTTGTCACAACTCTTCAGTTCTGCTGTTGACTGCAAAAGCAATCATAGACAGAATGTAAACAAAGGAGTGTGTTTCAATAAAACTTTATTTATGGACACAAATTTGAATTTCATATAATTTTCATGAAATATAATATATATTACCATCAATTATATCTTATAATTATACATTGTTATACTATGAAATAATATATTTGGTGTCATGAAATATTATTATTCTAATTTGGTTTTGACCATTTAAAAAATGTAAAAACCAGTCTTATCTCTCTGGCCATGCATAGAGGGCAGATCAGACTTGTTAGCCTATGGGCCAAAATTTGCCAATCCCTGATCTAGCCCAACCTTCTCATTTATTTTACTAAGAATTAAACTGAGGACCAGAGAGGTGAATTAATTTACCCAAAGTCACACAGCAAGTTGATGACATAGGCCAAACTAGAACCCAAGACTTTGCCCCTTAAAATACACAAAAAAGTAGAATATGCAAAAAACAGTACACTCAAGAGCCATTTGAAAGCCAAAGACAGAAAACCAGAGCTTATACTCAATGCCATATGGATACGTCATGCCAACAGAGAGCCTGACTGCAGTGCCCGTCTCCTAGTAACCACAGCCTCTCTGATGAAAGATTGCTCCCACTTCTTATTTATAACTTATTTCCCATAGGGAGGGTGAGTGATTTGTTTATATTTAGTTACAAGAGCCAGGGAAATCCTGATCTACCATCTTAGGATAGACACAAACCTTATAGCGACAGCTGCCAGGAGATGGGAGAAAGCAAGGAAAGCTGCAGTGTACAGTGTTGTCCCTGTCACCACCAACAAGGGTCACATACAGCTATTATTGACTGCGTGACATAAATAACAGATGGCATGAAGGGAGTCGGGAGGGAAGGGAAGCATCCTATTTATACTCTACGGAGGCAGTCATTATGGAAACCTTTCTGCACCTTGTTCATTACTGCGAGTATCTATTAATTTGCCTGCCTTTTGACTTTGTTAGCATTACTTTGCTGTTGGTTCCTAGAATTATGTTCCTGAGAATGAATTCCACTGTCTCTGAAGGGCTTTCTTGGTTCCATAGAAAATTGGAGATCTGAAGTCCAGGGAGAGAGCACAAAGCATTACACAAATCAGAGAAAGTAAACAGTGACAGGGTTATCTGAAGTTTATCTAGTGTTATCCAAACCCCCCTCCTTTTTTTTTTTTTTTTTTTACCTCCGGAGGCTAAGAGAGGGTAAGTGACTTTCATAAGATTGCACAGCAGATTCTGTGAGCCCATAGCTCATTGCTCGCTGCTCCAGGACCTTTCTGTTGCCTGAACAGCCTCTAAGCCAAGGCAGAAAGTGTCTCAAAGCAGGCAGAGGTGAAGCACCAGATGAGCACTAGATGCAGAGCCTTCCCCTTCCATCCACAAATGCAAGCAGACAACTACATGTCATTACACCATCACAGACGAAAAGTGACATTTGTTAAAAGAACGAGGGAGACAAGCTCTGAAACAATAACCACTTCGTTTGTGTGGTGCTTTTCCATGAACAGAGACCTCACATCCCCCTGAGTTTTGTAGTAACTCTAAGAGGGCAACCAGGCCGGGGTTGTTATTCCCGTTTTGAAGAGAAACAGCTAAATGTCATAAACACCTGCTATAGGCCACTGTTGTAAATGCTTCTGAGGCATTAATTCAGATCCTCATAGTGGCCCACTAAGTAGTTAAAATTATTATCCTCATTTTACAGGAGTAGAAACTGAGGCACAGAGAGGTGAAAGAGGGGTGGCAGGAGGTAGACTGGCCCAAGATCACTGGCAGCAGATGTGATGGACACACCCTAGGGAGACCCCCACCCCAAACAAGTCACACTTCTGTGTAATACTCTCCACTGGCATGTTGGTGGGACCCGTACTTGAGTTGCCTCTTATGGGCAGAATATGGGGTAAAGAAGGCATTACATAGTGATAAAGGGCTCCAGTCTCCAAGATGACATAACAGTTCTTAACGTGTATGCACCTAACAACACAGCATCACATTTTGTGAGGCAGCCCTGGCTGAGTGGCTCTGTTGGTTGGCACATTGGCCTGTACACCAAAAGTTGGCAGGTTTGATTCCTGGTCATGGCACATACCCAGGTTGCAGGTTCGATCCCTGGTAGGGGCATATACAGAAGAAAAATGTCTCACATTAATGTTTCTCTCTCTCTTTCCTTTCCTTTCCCTTAAAAAATTTTTGAGGCAAAAACTGATTGAACTGCAAGGAAAAAATAGATGAATCCACTATCATAGTTGGAGACTTCAACACCCTTGTCTCAGAAATGGGCAGATCTAGCAGGCAGAAAGTCAGTAAGAACATAGTTGAACTCAACAACATCATCAAGAACTGGATATAATCGACATCTATAGACCGCTTCATCCAACAACAGCAGACTACACATTTTTCTCAAGCTCACATGGACTGTTCACTAAGATAGACCACATTCTAGGCCATAAAACACATCTAACATACTATAAGAGGTTGTATTGGGGCCCAAAATTTTGGCCATAAAACACACCTACTTGGTTGACTGTTTAACCTCTTACAGTTGTTACAAAACTTAACAAATTTAAAAGAATAGAAGTCATACAATGTCTGCTTTTAGACTACAATGAAATTAAACTAGATATCGATAACAGAAAGATAACTGGAAAATCCCAAAATATGTGGAGATTAGACAACACACTTCTAAGTAAAACACGGATCAAAAAAGAAATCTCAAAATAAAATTTAAAGTACTTTGAACTAAATGAAAATGAAACAACTTATCAAAATGTGTGGACTGCAACAAAAGTAGTGCTGAGAGGGAAATTTATAGCATTGAATGCATATACACTGTATTAGTAAAAAAGAAAGATCTAAAATTAATAATTCAAGTTTCCACCTTAGGAAACTAAAAAACAAGAGCAAATTAAACCCAAAGTAAGGTGAAGAAAATAAGTAATAAAAATTAGAGCAGAAATTAATGAAATTAAAAACAGGAAATCAATAGAGAAAATCAATGAAACCAAAAGGTGGTTCTTTGAAAAGATCAATAAAACCAATAAGCCTCTAGCCAGAGTAACTAAGAAAAAAATAAAAAAGAAAGGATACAAATGACTAATATCAGATATGAAAGAGGAGGCGTCACTACAGATTTCATGGACATTAAAAGAATACTATGAATAACTCTATGCTCACAAACTTGACAACATGAATGGAACTGACCAATGGCTTAAAAGACACCATCTGCCAAAACACATAAGAAAGACCATCTGAATATAGTCAACAACAGAGTAAAGCAAAGGTGATGGGATATCACTCCCATTAGTATGGTATATTACATGGGAAAGGTGAAGGAACTTTGCAGATGTAATTAAGACCCCTAATCAGTTTGACATTTAGTTAATCAACAGGGAGAGTATCCCAGGTGGGCCTGATCTAATCAAGTGAGCTCTTCATAGGAGATCTTGGGCTTCCCCCAAGATCAGAGATTTGAAGGATCAGAGATTCCCTTTTTCCATCTCGTCTTGAAGAAACAAGTTCTATACTCACAAGAAAATGAATTTTGCCAATTATGTGAGCTTAGCAGCGGAGCCTGAGCCTAGGTAAGAACTCAAGGCCTGCCCAACACCTTGATTGAAGTCTTGTAAACCCTGAGCAGAGGACCAGCTAAACCATGCCTACACTCCAGACTTACGGAAACTGTGAAATAATAAATAAGTGCTGTTTTAAGCTGCTAAATCTGTGGTAATTTGTTATGTAGCAATAGATAACTAATACAGCAGAGGAGCAGAGATTCCCAACCAAACAATCCGACTCCAGGGCATGTGTTTTAAATGCTGGTTCTTGGGTTCTTTCTGACCCCAAATGAGAGGGTTTTTCCCAAACCAACCAATTTCTAATTCTCCAACACCATCTAGGTGTCCTACAATTGAATTCAATTCTTAACTACTTGGACTTAGACTCCACAGGTTTAGGGGCCCAGTCCCACAAGACTGCTCTCACTCCAGTAGCAAGTAGCAAGTCATCTGTACTTCTGACCAACCAGCTATAAATTGGGGTTTCCCACAACTGTCTCCTCAGGTTCAGTAATTTGCTAGAACGGCTTACAGGACTCAGAAAGCCACTTTGCTCATCCATACCAGCTTGTGATAAATGAGGGATATAGGGAGCGTGAGGTCCAGAGGGTCCCAAGCACACGAGCCTGTGTCTCCAGTGGAGCTGGGATGTGCCATCCTCAAGGCACATGGATGTATTCGCCAACTTGGAAGCTCCCAAACCCCATTGTTTAGGGTCTTTATGTAGGTTTCATTACATACACACGATTGATCAAATCCTTGGCCGTTGGCAGTTAACTCAACCTCTAGCCTGTTTCTCCTCCCTAGAGGCTGGGGTCTGGGGCTCACACCAGTGGTTAAGTGACCAACAGAAGGCTACATGCCAGTGACTAGGGGACTGAGTCAGGACCAATGCCCTGGTCTTCTCACTTTAGGGCTTTTGACGTCTAGCTCTATTCCCGGCCCAGGCTGCTAGCCCTAACATACATAAAAGCATAAAAAAGAAAACTTTTAAAGGAGAATTTTTAATGTATAAGAGGCAAGAAAACATTGGTTGTAGATTAGGAATTTTCACAAAAGTCATTCAAAGGAGACATGGAAAGTGAAGCTCAGAGAGACGAAATGACTTCTCCAGGGTAATAGTCACAAGGAGGTCCTGGGCTTTGACCCTGGGCCTGACACCCTCTCTCTCCTCCGCACCAAAGAACAAAGGGAGACTATATTAGCTGTCTTCCAGTTTCCGGTGGATTGGCAGAATTCTTTAGGAAGGAATATAATCAGGAAATTTCCATCTCTACAGAAAGTAGAAATAAAGAAAACGAATGATAATTAAAGCATAAAGGATTTAACTTAATCCTAAGGAAGAGCTTTCCAGGGGTAAGGTTAATTAAACACTAACGAGATTTTGTTTTTGAAAAAATCAAAGGCTCTAAAATTCTGCTTCTGATTTCTGTTTTTGAAGCATCATATGAAAACAGCAAGGGAAAATAGTTGGGGATAATTCTGCAACCCAGTAAAAAATGCTTGCAAGCCCAAGGTTTTCAAATCTCAATTTAAGACTAAATTGAGTGAATGATTATAAAGATCAGTCATAGCTTCCTGGGAAACTAGAAAATGTTAATAATGTTAAATTTTTACATACCAATTTCCAAGTTTGGGAAGAATGCTAGCTTTTCTCATGAAATCAGCAGTATTATTTTTCAAAATTATCAACAATGAAAGCAATGGATTAAAGCACAGATTCCTGCACGACACAGTGCATTTCCTTTATAGGGGACCTATCTATACCATACCCTGGCCCCACTGCATGGCTGCAAAACTCTCCTCCTCCCCACGACCCTGCTTTGTACTTGCTCTTTCCTTTTGCTGTTGCAGGCCCATGGCTACCCTGAGACCCCATATTCAGCCCCAATCCTTTGATGCATCAGGGGCAGTCTTAGGACAAAAGTTTTAGGTGATTTCATATGCCATGGGATAGAAGCAAGGGCATTAAAAATATTGAAGAGGCCAATTCCGGATTCTACATATTTCTGTCCCCTCCCTGCCCTATTCCTCCAGATCTGGCCCAGGACCCCCAGTCTTTTCTTTCCACCCCACTTCTTATAGCCCTGCCTCCTACCCTAAGCCTTTGACAAAATGCCCAAGAAAGTGGTGGTTTCCTCTGACATAGAAGAATCCTGGTGTGTTTCAGAGACCAGCCCTTCCATCTGTAGGACCTTAGCAACATCTAACTGAAAAGAGAGAGAAAGGGAGGGAAGTAAAGTCAGCATTTTCTTCATTGGAAAGGGTAGAACCATGAATTCTAATTTAGGAATAAAAGGAATAAGAGGGGCTGGCAAGGGCTGCTCAAGAACAATGATGAATTTGACAATACATAGCAAAGTCTTTAAAATTACTATATTTCATTCAGGCAGTCCACTTCTGGGAATTAAGCAGTGGGAAGATAAATAAGCTCTAAACAAGTGATATGCCATTTTCATAGATTAGAAGTCTCAGTATGGTCAAGGTATGAAATTATCCCCATTTCACAGATGAATAAACTGAGGCATAGAGAGGTTACATAGTTTCTCCAAGACCATAAAGCTAGAATGAGGTGAAAGCATGATTCAAAACTAAGGGTTTGGACCCAGAAGCCATGCTCTTTACACACACACACACACACACACACACACACACACACACACACACACTCTGCCTGTCCCTGTGCTCCTGCAGCCCCCCAAGCCACTGTTAGTAGAGCATTGCCCTTCTGCATGTGTCTGTTTCTTCCACTAGATGATCATGAGCCACATCTTATTTGTCTTGGCATCTCCAAAGGTTTGGCACACAGGAAATACTCAAAATGTGTTTATTGAACCCCAAACTACTTTTTAAACCCATAGAATGATTTATTGGTAAGCTGCCTAATCATTGGGATTTATATTTCTACCTTCACATAATTCTCTGTACATTAGAACACAGACATAGCCCCCAAAATACACATATTTAATAATGATTCTTAAGAAAAACAATTTTCTTAGCTATTCCCCTTTCTTGGCTTTGAGTTGTTAAATAATTTAAACAGCAGGCCCAGAGTTTATTTTTTAGTATGACTTTCTGAATGGGAAATTCATAGACATTTATGACCATTATATTATTTGAAAGCAAGAATCAAGTAAGTTCTTATTTTTCTTATCGTGGGGTGGGGGCAACAAATATTAAACTGCTAACACCATTAAAACTATAAAACTATAAAGAGAAAACAATAAAGTTTTTGCTTTAAAGGAGGAAAATTAGAAAGGATTTTTATGCCCTTTATATTTACAATGAAAATACTAAGTCTGGTGGAAGTTTATGGGACCCCTGAAATGGTTAAACAACCATCAAAAATTCCTTTAAGAAACTGGAAGTGTGAGAAGCTGGAAACCCAGGCAGAACTGTGAACACCTAAATTCACCTCTGGTTTATGGAGTGACTTGCTGCGTTCCAAGGTCTTTACAATATTGTATATAAGCAGTCCCCTGGGCCCTGACCACTTGAGTCACGACAAATCCAAAGAGCCTCTTTGCCTTGACCTCTGAGCATTCCCAGTTTGATTACAAAACTCGTGATCAGAAATGTTTATAGAGAAAATGACCTCCTGCTGAAGAGGTTCGACCAAGACAGAAGCGACAAGAACACTTGCTGGTAACCAGTTTGTTTTTGATGAACACCACTGTATTACTCAGGGTGCTCCATAGAAACAGATCTGATAAGATTGGAGGGAGGGAGAGGGAGGGAGGGAGGGAGAGGGAGGGGGAGGGGGGAAGGAGAGAGGGGGAGGGAGAGGGGGAAGAAAGAGAGGGAGGCAGGGAGAGTGGCAGGGAGGGGGGAAGGGAGAGATTTTAAGAAAATGGCTCGTATGATTGTGAGGCCGGCAATTCTGAAATATTCAGGGCAGGCAGGCTGGAGGTCCAAGTTAGAGACGATGTTGCAGCTCAAGCCTGAAGGCTGTTTGGAGGCAGACTTCTTTCTTCCTTCGGGGACCTCAGTCTTTCCTCTTAAGGCCTTCAACTGATTGGGTGAGGCTCACTCATAAAGCAGAATGATCCTCTTTACTCAGAATCTATTTAACTGTTAACAATATGTAAAAAATACCTTTACAGCAACACCAAGACTAGTGTTTGACAAAAAACTGGTTACCATAGCCTAGCAAGTTGACACATAAAATTAATTATCACAGCCATCAGTATTCTTTACTTTCCCAGTTATTACAACTACAGCTCATTCCAATTTGTTTCTTCCTGAAACAAACCAAGCTAGTCCTTCCCCAAACTGCGTGCAAGACGCTGTTGGCCTGCGTGGGTAACATGGGCCTGCATGCTACTCAGCGGTAGTTGATAGAGCTTTTCATATCCACAGGAGGGCTTTTACCCCCTTTGGCTGCGTATTTTCTGTTCACTAACACCTTCCAGAGGCACCAGGGCATTGGTGCTATCACGTTGCACCAGCAGGCATCTCATCAATTAAAGTATCCCGGTTGCTTTGATACAGGTAAGTAATTGCAATCCTTTTGTTTATAAATCTGTGTCTCAGATTAAACATTCACGGCATCTATACAGTGAACAAAAACAAAGTATCCCGCCTCTATGAAAGTTTAATCATGATCTGAGAGCAGGGTTCCGAGAGCCCAGGCCAGCAACTGTGGCGTCACCTCCCAGCTGCTCAGAACAGGAGCAGCTCTGTCCGCCGGGCCACCGGGCCACCGGGCCACCGGCCAGCCACCCGCCTCTCCACGGCCGGGCCTCTCCCCCATCTTAGCAGCTTCCTTCTCCCAGTTCCTTACACTTGATAACTAAATGGCCGTGGCATTCTCAGACCAGAAACAAAGCTCCCAAGAGCTGGATTGGGAGGAGATAACTCGGAAAATTTCCTTACTTGACAAATGGAGGCAAATCTTTAGTTCTCTCAGGTAAGCTGCTCTCATTTTCTCATATTTCTAGAAACAGAACCAGGGGGATTTTAGGTGTTTAAGTAATCAGCTTCTATGCTTGCTACACGAGAGGTCTGCATCATAGATTCACATTTAAAGCACTTCAGGCATAACTATTTGCAGAAAAAGACTTTCCCAGCAAGGTTGGGGCCAAGGAGGTTTCAGGGGAGGGTTGAAGGGGGCGAGTAATTTTCTCGATGTTTTCTCTTTCATCTTTAGGTTGGGAACCAATAACACGACTCCTCAGGTAATTACCTTTCTCAAAGCCAGTGTGTTTTCCTCTAGTTGCTTCTTTAAACAACCAGGTTTACAGCAAAATCCGCTTACTCTATGCACATAATGTCACTCAGGCACCGGCATTTAAAGTGAGAAAACGTAAAACTAGAAAGCCTGTTGAAGATCTTGTGCTTTCTTTTTTCATAAAAATCTCTTCCTACTTTTAAGAGCTACTTCTCATCATTAACAGCACCATATGGTTATTATTTCAGAAAGAAGTAATATTAGAATCTAGAGTCCCCACACTTGTGAAGTGGCGCTATATTCTGACAGCCAAGCGTTTCCGTGTCCCCGAAGAAAAATCGTTCTGAAAATACGTATCTTTATTCAGTTTCTGAGAAATTGTTCTCCTTCCTTCACCATTTTCAAAGGGGAGAAAGATGTCTGAATTCTGGCGTTAAGAAGGTATTTTAAAATCTGTTACACAATATAAGATAAAAAAATGTATCTCACGTCACCTGAGAAGGTTAGAAGGTAATAGCCTTTGTATTTCAAATACTAATTCAATCATTGAACAAACACAGCAGAAAATATTAAGGTGATTTTCAATAGTATATGATATGATCAAACAATTGAATTAGTAATTCTTTAACCATAATGCTAAGGCATCTTGCCCCAAGTATCCTGTGATCAAAAGCCTTATTTGTGGCACCCTCTTAACAGTAGTCTAAATTACAATCAGGGAGATAGTGACGTTGTTTTAGCCCTGGAAGTATTAAATGGAAATAGCTACCATTTGGGGGACTGGAATACTCAAATGATAGAACAATCTTTGAAAGAAAACAAATAAATAAATGTCAGGTTATGCCTTACACAGGTGGGGGTGACCCACTGGCACAAAGTTAAAGATTTTCCATTTGATTTGCAAAATGCATCTTATTCCATCAGTAGTCTGTGACTCGGGTGCTGTATGTCTGAGATAAGACAGCATCTTTGCCTCTAGGGATCCAGAAGGACTAGGAAGGCGGTTTCTTTCACGCATCAGCTACAATAGGACAGGTTGTATTCATGATATTAGTGTAGAGGGAAAGTAAATTGGAAGAAGAGTTGACCTAACTTATATTTAGATGCCATAAAATCAGTCGAGAAAAATAAAAATAGATTTTTTTTCTTTAAAGATGGGGCCTACATTTTTTTAAAGAAGAAAATAATGCTCATGTATTGGGGAGTAGGCATCTGACCTCGTTTACTGGCCAGTTAACAATGTAATAAAAAACACCTCATGTCAACGGGAAAGATTCACTCTTTGTTTATAAAATGCTGTCCTCTCAAAACAAGACACAGTGACATTTATATTTCTCTCTAAACGTAATTCCAGTCAAGGTCTTGATAGCATTAATTATGTTTCCATAGTTACATTTAACCTCTTCAACTCACACAAAACCTGGGAGAAGCCCCTTTGCCACAGACACTGCGGCTTTCCTGCCGTTTTCACTGCTGTGTCACAATTTTCAGACATCTTGAAAAGAGACACAACATTTTCTGGGGGGGAAAATATTTCAGAGAAAAAGAAAGAAAAAGGGAAAGGTCATCACCGCGCTGTTTGCTTTGTTTTTTCGGCAGTGGCATTTTACACAGGGTGGTGAAGGCAGCCCCGTGCCTGCAGATAAGAGTGAAGACGGACCGGGGACGCCTCAGCCCAAAGGACAAGGCCACTTGCCATCAAGTGGCCTTTGTTCTGTTCCCAAGCCCTCTGTCACCTCTTCAAAATCCAGCGGCTTTCCCATCTCCCTGGCAATGGCCACAGTGAGTACAGCTTGTCAATTAAACATGAGACGAAACATAATCTTCCCCAAACAAGAGGCCGGAGAACCTCAGCTCCCTGTCTGCTGCCCGGGAGAGTATTACCGACGATAAGGCTTCAGGCGCTTGATATTGGTGAAAGGGGAATATAATTAAAATGACTTATGTATAGTATTTTTCAAGGACACTGGTGACGCGGCAGTCTTTTCCTCCCAAACTCCGAGTCTCTAGTCACTTCCTCGATTTTCGGGTTAAATTTGAGGGAGTTAAGTGAAATGAGTCACTGTGTAAGGTAGGGCAGGTCCCGGCGAGGGCTGCAAATGCCTAAGACCATGCCCAGGGGTGAGACAGGACCCTGCCCGAGGGTGGGCCGGAGGGAGGGAGGCAGGGAGGGAGGGAGGGAGGCAGGGAGGGAGGGAGGGAGGCAGGGAGGGAGGGAGGGAGGGAGGGAGGGAGGGAGGTGGGGGTCTATGCTAGACCCAGTCCTGGGGCAAGAGTGACCTCAGGAAGGAAAGGTTTTCTGGGCTGCCAACTAATATGCAGATTTGAAAAGAACCCGATATTGGAGGATCCAAGTGGATCTGGAAGCTTCTGGTCCTAAGGACCATTTGCTCATCTCAAAACTTGGCCAGGGTGGGGGTGAGGGGCTGAGACGGAGACCCAGCGATGAGGCAGAACCGACAGCCTCTCACTGGGCCAAACAGGCCAGGGCTGGAGGCAGGGTCCTGACAAATGTGCGAAGGACCAGCAGTTATTGTCAGAGGCATGCTGGGGACTGGGGACCGGGAAACAGTACCGGCTAGGGCGAGATCCTCCAATTGCACAGCCCTCCAACGCAGCCCCCACATTCACCTCAGCCCCAACTTCACACGATACTCCAGGGCCTCGGCGGAGACCTCTCCTGGGCCCAAGGGCAGGAGGAGGAAGCCTGTTCTCCCCGGGCACAGGCTCCCTACCCTGGCCGAGGGCGCCGAAACCTCCCTCGGGGCCCGGCCACCCGAGCACAGACCAGCAGCACGTGCCCTGTCCAGCCTGCCGTGTGCCTAGTGCTCCCCGGTCCTGCTCTGTGCACACAGCCCTGCTGAGGGGGTTGAGGGGAGTCACAGTCTCCACCTGTTTTGTTTTGTTTTTAATCCTCACTGAGGATACGTTTATTGATTTTAGAGAAAGGAAGAGAGAGAGAGAGAGAGAGAGAGAGAGAGAGAGAGAGAGAGAGGGGAACATTGATCTGAGAGAGAAACATCAATTGGTTGCCTCCCACACACACCCTGACCAGGGATGGAACCCTGCAACCTGAGAATGTGCCCTGACTGCAAATCGAACCCACAACCTTTTAGTGTAAGGACCAAAGATCCAACCAACTGAGCCACCCAGCCGGGGATGCACCTGCTTATTGAGCACAGAGGCTGAGCTGGCCCAGACTGCAGTTTCCTACTCTGCTTAAGCTCCCCGATGAAACATCATCAGATGTAGGGACTCCAGCCCCCCCCGGCCCCTCCCCCACTGCTTTTCATCATAAGTATTCTCACAGGCCCCACTGTCACAGCTGCAGTACCAATGGACTGGGGCCCATGTGCTCTTTCTCCTCAAGAGTCTTTCTGCCTCATCCCACCTTCCCTCTTCTGCTCAAACACCAGAGGTCCCAGAGGTAGGTCAGCAGGCCTCTCAGAAGATGCTACACTTTGCCCACTGGCCTCCCAGCCCCTGGGTGGTGCCTTCACTCAAGTCTTAGGTGCCCAGCAAATCCTTCCCTTTGGGTAATGAAGACAGGCGGCGCATCACCGTTAGTGTCCAGGCTCCGTGGTAACAGGGCCACACTGGGTGGGAGGAACATAGGTTAGAGCAACTAGTTGTGTTTTACTGGACAAGATAATGCTTTTAATGAACACGCTAATAAAAACGTAGTATTGGTCTCTGAAACAAACTTCTGTGGAGAATGTCACTTTAAAATGTGTATATATCGGGAAATAGGCTACTTTTGTGTGAAAGAGAGAGAAACTCTGATTCTCTACAGGTTTTGCCTGTGTAGATACAGAAATTCCAGAAGGGATCATAACGTGGAGCCATGGGGAGGTCCCGGGACAAGGGGAGCGGGCAGGGGAGTCTTTCTCAGCGGTCTTCTCATACTATGCATTTTGTACCATGTGAATGTACAATCTATTTTTAAAAACACACATACAATTTTAAAAATAGAAAAAGGCATTCACAGATGCTTCCAGAGTCTTCCAGTCTCTGTAAATCTCTCTGTGTGGAGGCAGGAGCGTCTGGGCCTGAATCCTCTCACGTCTCCGAAAACACAAACACCATGCAACTGGAGACCTCCCCGCTGACTTTTCCAAGGCAACTCTCTCCCTTTGGAAAAGGCTGGGAGACAAAGGAACCGGACACTGTAGCTTGAAACGGATTGATGGAGTATTAAGGAAGTCCCAGAAGTAGAGATCATTGATTTTTCTTTAAAAAAAAAAAAAAAAATTGGGGCTTATTCCCATTATGTGGGCCAGATGATAGTGTGCCCTTTAAATAGCGGTCACAGTAATTAAACACACCCTGGGACTGGGAGAGGATGAGCCTTGGGATCCTGTACACTGTGTTCCAGGAGGCGGCTGGGAAGCTTGACCAATTCTAGACGTTTTGGCAGGGCGCTCGGCCACCTGGCCATCCCCAGAGCTATGGAACCCCAATGCCCACTGAAGAATGCGCTGGGCTGCCATTCCGCTGTTGCTCCCCCGTTTGAAGTAGGGGTGCGTGGGGCTTCCTGACATTCGCACACACTCTTTGCTAGGAACCTGCTCAGTAAGTAGGGGTGGGTGAAGCACCCTACGTGCCCTTGCTTTCCCAAGCTCTCCTGTTTCTCACCTCTTTGGGGCCCTATTTCCAAAATTATAGCGTTCTTCCTCCCCAACCTAACAGCTTATGGTGTGTGCGCTGCAGCGAACTCTGGTCAAGGCCACTGGCCCGGGTGAGCTTGTGGCCAAGGGGAGCACCCGCCTCTGGGCTCTTCCACCAGCCTCACCTCACTGCCTTCCTCCCTCCAGTGGCAACTTTCCACCCTCCTCCACAGCCAGGCCCTTCTCCAGGACCCGACCTGGAACACACTCCTGTAGCCTCTTTCATCAGCAGCCAATAAACAAACCCTGGTGTATTTGCAGCACCACCCAGCAGGATCATACTATAAATACAATGCTGGGAGATCCCATATTCTGGAGAGACCCAGATGAAGCTGTAATAGAGGACAACAGGCAACGAGATGACTTTTGGGGAGCAGGAAGCACAGCCTGGTGGCCCCAGCATAAGGCCTGGCCAGTAGATGGGCCCAGGGGATGTTTACTTACTTCATTAATTCACTGCTTTGGATGATCCCCTAGAGAGGCATCTCAGCATGGGGTGGTGGGTGTCATTCGTGTGCCACTTTAGATGCACTCTCTAACCTTCTCCATCCTGGTTTCTGCCCAGGAGGCTGACTGTAGGGACTCCATCAACAGTGCTCCCTCTTCCTCTGGCTTCCTGTCCAGTTTGTCCAATGGGAACCATGGAGGGAGGCTGGAGGGAAGGAAGGGGATGAAGTCAGGTTGTGCCCAGCTGGCTGATCTCCCTCCTCCAACGCAGCCGAGGACTTTCCTTCCTGATTCAGGTGACCCCTCCTTCCCCTGCAATAGCCATTGTGGTTTCCCCAAGGCAGCCCACATCTTTGTAAATAGTTCCTGTATTAAACTTTCAAGTTAATTATCCTGACTTGAGAGAGCCGCCGTTTCCTGCTGGGACTCTGACTGGTACACGTTGAAAGGCTTGCATCTGGGTCTTGGCACTGCCCTTTACTAACCGTGTGACCTTGGGCCTCCCACTTAACTGCTCTAACCTTTAACTGTAACATAAAAGGGTTGAATTAGATTTTTAAAAAATTATTCAATAATTGCTTATTGTGAGCTACTCTGTACCAAGCACTACTCCAGAAGCTGACAAATCATGGTAAACAGTTCAATCCGACCAGGGGCCCAGCGCTCTGTTTGATGGGCTAAGACGCACTACTTCTAACAATCTCCGGCTCCGTGATCGGACAGTAATTTTTAAGGCAAGAAAAGATTTAGGGAAGAGCTTCAAAGAGAATTATTCTAATTCCTGTTGGGTGGTGGGTTGGGTAGGGGAGGACTGGACGGGGCCAGGTTGTCACAGGGAAACTCTAAGCCCAGGGACAGGGGACAGAGCAGTTGGGGTAAGGAAACTGAACCTTTTGGGAAGAATGACCCAGGACCTCTGTCTTTGTGTGCGTGTGTGTGTATGCGTGTGCGTGCGTGTGTGTGCACGCGCATGCGTGCGAACGATCATCATCCTTATCATCATCACAGCAACCAGGAAAGGGGCATTCATTACGCAACCTAGAAAAGGAACAGAGTGAAAAGAGAAAAACCATAAACTGCTTGATTGTATTAAATAATAACAGTTATTACGGTCATTTATTAGGGCGGTTTACCATTTGTGTCTGGTTACCAGGCAGCACAGCAACGTGTGTATGTCCCTGAGCATGTATCACGTTAATCTCGTAAATTATATTAGATGTGAAAATGGTAAGATGAAGCACCTCTGTTGTCTCTAACCGGTGGGGTCTGGCTGGAGACGCCTACAGCCCCTCCGTTCTAGGCCTCCCCAAGGTGCATCTAGACGGTGACACTCCCTAAGCTGGAGGTGGCAGCTGGCAACAGAAACAGGAGATGCGATGGTTTGGCTTGCAGACGGTTTCTAATTGAATTTGCATTCTAAGCCTTTTTAGTCTCAACAGTCTTAATCTCTAGATTCACACACACCCTCTCCTCCCTCATTCCTGCCAGACCTGGTCTTTCCCATCTGTGGTAGGACTTTCTTCCTACTGCACAAGATGTCCCAGCGCAGACGGGCTGTTTTCACAAAGGTAATGACACTCTCCGTTTACTCAGCACTTGTGGTCCCTTTTCCACACCTCTCCTCTTCCAAGGGTGGCCATGATGTGGGCCAAGCAGGGGTTCTCCCCATTTGGGGATTAGCAAATAAAGTCTTACAGTGGTTGGCCAACCTGTCCAAGTTCACGGGGTCAGTAGGAGCATAACTGGGGCTTCTCTACACTGGTCAGTCTTTCTTCTGTGCTATGTAGCCTTGATGTCGGGGACCCACTTTCCATCATTTTCAGTCCTCTGCTGGGGATGTCCTGGGTTGGTGGCCTTCTTTGCCCATGGTACATACTGGGTCTGTGTCTTCTAAGAGCAGACTCTGTGCTCACCTGCTCTCTCTCCTTGACTTGCAGTCATAGGATGGCACGTACAAGATTAAAGCTGGGAGGCGGAGTGGTGGTGTTAGAAAGGGCACAAATCCCAGCTCTGCTTCCACGAGCTGGATGACCTTCAGCAAACGCTTCTCTGTAAAAGGCGAATAATAACATACCTACCTCAAAGAATTAAATTAAATAGTGAATTTAAAACACTTAGCCCAGGGCCTGGTGCATAAAAATGCTCAATAAATGCTAGATGCCATTTGCCAGCCTAGTTGAAATGCCACCTCTTCCATGAAGCCTTCCTGAGTACTTCAGTCAGAGGTTGCTCTCCCTCCTTTGTTCGTTCATGGTACTGTGCACTTAATTTTGGACCTTCACACCTCTCTCTCATGCATAGTTGTGGGGTGTTAGACTTATGTATCTATAGCCCAGGCAGGACCTAGCACATGCTAAATGATGAATACATCCCTGATTATGAATGGATCCCTTTTCTCTTGCGTCTGATTTATAAAGACTTATTTCCATTTTTCTGGGAAGCCCTAAAAGACGGTTTCCAATCTCAACGTACTCTCAAGTACATTGGAAAACCTTAAAGATTCTTGGGCAAGAACATAGAGAATGCTTGCTAATATCATTGAAACCACTATTGCACTTGGCTGGAAACAGAGGCCTGTCCCTTCCTTTGTATCTGGGGCAAGTCACCAATACAGGGACAGAGGCACAAGGACAGAGCCACAGCCTGGTGTGCACTGCAGGGTAGAGGAGAGATGGCTAGAAGGAAAGGGGACACCAGGGACCTGAATCAAGCAGGGATGACAAGGCTTGCGGTTGACACACTGAGCCCTTGGGACAAAAGTCCTCAGTGAACCTGATGTGAATCTTTCACACAGGACTCTATGATTCAAATAGAGAAATGGAGTAGTGCGTAGCCCTGCATGCAGGAGGGGGACAGGCCACCTCCACAATTCTACCACGTTGCTCCAGATTGACTGATGAGGCAGGTGTCTCAGAAGAATTATCTGCATTTGAACGAGCCATTTCTTTCCCTCCTCTCAGAAGCTGCGGCAGAGCCTCTTTGGAAATACGGTCCCCAGCTTCAGCAGCGACTGGGAAAGGGCCTGTTTCCGGTTCCACAATCCTTTTTCTGACCTGGCTTTTGCTCTGGAAGCAGGAAAGGTAATAGCAGGTGACACTTTTTTAAAATCCCAGTTCCATACTCCTTAGCTATGTTTCCTTTCATTCCCATCCCTGTGATGCAAGTTTTCATTATAATCACTTGTAGAAACATCTTGATAACTTAAAATGTAAACTTACATGATAGCAGACTGTTTAAAATTACAACATCCTACCTGGGTTGTAACAAAGGCTCAGACTCTTTCCTCCACCCTCCCACCTTCCAACTTCCAGCCTTCCTGGCTCCTTCCCCAAGTCCTGCACACCCCTGAGGGTTTAGAGGCAGGAGATCTAGCACCTTCTCTCTGGTTTGTTTAAAACCTCAATAATTCATGTCATTAATCACCGGCCACACAGAATTTCAAGAACTAGCCCCCCTTTTCCTTCCCTCCTACAAATGTGCAAGTTGGTGTGAAGCGGGCACAGTGGAGGCAGGGTGCAGGAGGGCACATATCCCCAGGCGCCGGTCCATGGGGCTCCACAAAGAAGCCCGTCACTGCACAGATTCCAGTCCGGCCGGGGGAGCCCCTGGGGAGGCTGGCACCTTGTAGTACAGTGTCCTCTGCACAGCCTAGGGGATGCTGGACACCAGGAGGGAAAGGGCTGCAGAGAGGAACAGAGCAGGCCATCCACTAGCAAGAGCTCTCCCTTGGAACGCCAGCCCTGAGCTCTGCCATTGCAATCCTGAAGCCCTGCTCCCAGCCTCACCATTCATCTCCCCCTTCGCAGGGAGGGGCCCGAAGCATTCAGATGGCTGTCCAAGGATCCATCATCAAGCACCTGCTGTTTACGAGGAAGGGGGAAGACTGTAACTTCCACAGGTAAGAGGCCTCTGAGAAGCATTTGGAAGAGTTACTCACTTCATGAGAACCTTCACATGCTAAATAATCACAGCGGAGATCCCCTGGGGCCCCTCAGGAAGGGGACTCACCCGGTGGGGCTGGATCCTGTGGCCGGGGGAGCTCTCCCAGAGTCACTCTCAAAGTGCAGGTGCAGAGCAATGCTGGCAGTTTCCATGCTCTGCTGCAGACCCTGCCAGGGAAAACGCAGCGCCGGGTCTCAGGGGGCCTCCCTGACAATATTTGATGGGAGCTTCAACCCTGCAATTCCAGGGAGGAACAAAAGGGCGATGAAAACCTGGTAAATTAGAATTAATCCCCTCTAACCAGGCTTCCAAAGTACAGTGTGTGGTAGTTGCCTATTAAAAAACCAGTTCAAATTACTTTATTCTTAGAAGTTAACAAGCCCTGTCATTTGCAAAGCTCTATGCTTCCTATTAGAGCAAATATAAATAAGTAAAAGGCATCTCTCTGCCCTCAAGCAAGATAAGTTATCACCCAAAACTGGAACTAAATAAATGTACAGTACATTCTAAGGTGGTGAGTTGGCAGCTTCCTCAAAAGGAGAGCCAGAGCTGGGGTTCCTTAGGCGAGGGTTATGAAGGGAGTGCCCTCAGGAGGAACAGGAGAAACCTGCGGGGGGGGGGCAGGCCTCAGCCAGACCCGGGGAGCTCTGGGGTGCGCTGCCCTGACTACAGCGGAGGGAGCAGGGCCTCAGGGCCTCCACCCACCGCCTCGGCATCGGCCACGGCCTCCTGCAGGAGTTGCATAGCTCCTCGTCATTTCTGGGCCAGGCACCTCCAGTTCTCCAGAGAAAGCTGAAAAGTAGAGAAGCCAGTGGCAGCAGGACCGGGAGCAGCTGGGGGACATGTCCACCAACTAGGAAAAGGGACCCCAGGGAACCTAGACGTAACACACACAGTGTTTACTGCACGAGTGTAAAGCATTTACCACGGTCCTGGCATGTGGCAAGTGTTAAATAATGGTAGTGATAGCCCAGCTCCACGGAGCCTTCCTGAACCTGCCCGGGCTCCTGTTCTCTCCTCTGCCCTCTCATAGCCTCCCTTCCCTTCCCACCACTTCCCACTGGGGTTCGGGGTGTGAGTCTCCTTGTTACTCATCTCTGTGTTGCCGCAGAACTAGACGGATTCTATAAATTACTGCTGAGTTCATTAGGAAAACCCCATGTGTTTCTTCATCAGGACAACAGCTGTCAATGTCAGGCGCAGTGAAGGTCTCCCCTAAGGGCGGGTTCCTATTCCTGGGAGGTTTCAGTCTCGGGCTACTCCTCAGTGGGGCGTAAGGGTTAAGACCAGGAATCGCTGCTCTGCCACCTTCCAGGTGCCTGCCCGGGGCACACCACCCACCGTCTGTCTCAGCGCCTCAGCTCTGAACTGGGAGCAGCCATGGTGTCTGCCGCACAGGTGGCTGTGAGGGTTAAATGAGGTGGCCCGGGTGAGTGCTCAGAGCGGGGCTGGCACAGCGGGTGCCAGGTGAGCGTAGGCTCCGGTTAGCGGGGCGGCCTGAAGCTGCCCGCGGGGCACGCGGGCGGCCTGAAGCTAAAGGCAGACAGGCGTGGCCGCGGGCCGCGGGAAGTATGCTCAGGGCCGTCCGCCTGGGCCCGAGGGTTTGCCAAGTGGAAACCTGGGAGGTAAAACCGGGAGAGCTGTTGCACTCGGAAAGGGCCTGTGTTATTGGGTAAAGGGCTTGGTTCAGCCCCTGCCGGAGTTCGGGAGAGAGCACAGCAGTGGGGCTCTGTGGGGGTGACAGTCCTCAGGCTGGGACTGGCTGAGGTACCAAGGAAGCAACATGCCGCTGTGAGGACGCCAGTTCCGGTGACAGCAGAGGGGACCAGGCCCGGCAAGACACTCTCACAGTGCAGGCTGATGAAGGAACCCCCCGGACTCAGAAGGTTCATAAAAGTGGAGGCTGGGCACTGGCAGGTGACAGTCCTCCCCGTGTCTCCCCGCCCCCCTCCTGCCTGCAGGTTATGTGCCCTAAGCAGGCGGCAGCAGAGGCAGGCCCTGGCTGAGGCACTCGCTGGCATCCTGTGGGCGGCAGGAGAAGCTCAACAGGCCACCGTCTGTCTTGTCACGGAGGACACTTACATCGCCTGCACTCCTGACTACTCTGGGGACAATTTCACTGAGCGGGTGAGTGCGGTCCTGCCCGTCCTGCCAGAGAAGGGTGGACAAAGCCTGGGCACTGGACTCAGCATGGACACGGAGGTGGGGCCCCGTCGATGCTCCTGAGTGTCTGCTGTGGCCAGAGGCACCGTCCAAAGAGGCGAGGGCCAAGGGGTGTAAGTGACCCAAGTGCCCAAAATAGAAGATCCTGCTACAGAATTCACCGTGGTCAAGAATATCCCTCCCATACCTGAACTCATCATAAACTCCATTTCCATGCCCACTGTCTTACACATAGCAAAATTCTACCTGTTAGGAAATAAATCTGTTTATGGTTTTACTGCTCAAGATACTATATTGATTTAAAACCGAGGGATGTAAACGTGAGGCCAGAGGCCACCCAATTTTACCATGTATGTTTTACATGGCTGTACGTAAGAGAATGTGTCAGGCTTTAGCAATGTGATTTTGCAATGAAACAAAACTCTCCCTTGAGGTAATAACGGTGAGTTGACATCTTATAGATGTAACTTTAATCTTCCTTTTCAATTTCATCTTCTATTCCTGATTTATAGCTGCGGCTATTTGAAGTTTCAGAGAAAGACGCCACTGAGAAATTCATCTATGATCATTTAAAATGTGTAAGTGTTTAAGTCCTGAGATAATTCTTTTATGTTGAGCTGATCTTACAGGAACCTTCTTTCTTTGATAAAGTGTATTTTTAATGATGCTTGTTAAGAAAGCCAGGTCACCCTGAGGGCTCAGGAAGAGCGGAACGAGAGAAAGGAAGCCCGCCCCTCCCTCCCGCAACCTAGAAAGAGGCAGATCACACACCTGCCACTCCAAGGCTAATCAAACCCGGGAAATACTACTATTCAGGGCATATACCAAGATTTCCTTTGTGGGAAGAGAACATGTTAAAGCAGTCTTGCTTCACCCAATGAATATAACACAACAGTGGTAGACAACTAAGGCTCTAGTCTGAATTGCCACAGTGACCATTCTCACTGACGCTGAGGAGATCACTTCTGCTCTGAAAGAGGTGGCCCTGTTTCACCTCTTCTGTCAGCACCTTCCACAGTGCCCTCCCCTGCAGTGGTTCTCAGCCACCCCCTGGGTGGGGAGGGGACAAAGTAAAGGACAGGAATGTTTGAAAATGGAAAGTTTTTAGAAAAGATTCATCTGTGGAGAAAGAAATGAAAGTTGATTTTCTGAAAAATTGGGACAACGGTGTGAAAGCTAAGGACCCCTGAGCAGGGTGACCATGAAGCCACACAACTTTGGGTTGTGTAGAAGGGAACTGTGGTCCATGGAACTCACTGCTCCATTTCTTTCAAAGGCCATAGGGACAGAAACCTTGGGCAGGAGTTCTCGGCCACACTAACTACACATGATCTTGGCCACACTAACTACACTAGCTCCCCTGGGCCTACGTCCCCCATCATCTCATCGTCTGTGTGGCAGGCAGAAGAATGGTCCCCCCTTATATGTTCATACCCTGGCCCCTGGAACCTGTGAATGTTACATCACGTGGCAAATGGGAAATAAGGTCACTAATCAGCTGCCTTTATAACAAGGAGAGTATCCTAGATTACCCAGGTGGGCCAATGTAATTACAAGAGGGGAGGAGTGATGTGATGTGAGAGGAGCGTCACTGTTGTGGCTTTGAAGATGGAAAGTGGGGCCATGAGCCAAGGACTGTGGGCAGGGCCACTAAAGCTGGAAAGAGAAAGGAACTACACTCTCCCCTAGAGCCTCCAGAAGGAACGCAGCCCTGCTGGCATCTTGATTTTAGCCCAGTGAGACCCATCTCAGACTTCTGACCACCAGAACTGTAAGATAATGCATTTATATTATTTAAGCTACTGAATGTATAGTAATTTGTCACAGCAGCAATATGAAACTAGTAAAACCTGTCTGATAGATTTTCAATACCTGACATGAAACATTAAGCTGGAAGCCTGCTTAGAGACTGTCTTACAGGAGGGAGATGTTTAGTAGGGTTACACAGATAGACAGGAGCCATGTAGGAAAGAAACAATCCTTCCAGCTAAAAAGCTAAAAGAGGCAAACCGTTCGCTCTGTCTTCCATCTCTTCAGCTCAGCCCTGGGAGAGCCTGGTTCGATAGGAAGGACCCCGCCTCTGCAAGTCTTCTCAGGAGTTGAGAATCAGGGGGCAGGGCTGAAGCTACACACAGGCTTTCCCCACAAAGGCTGAGAGTGGAGTGGGAATAGGTAACAAAGGCCCTGAGCGGAAGCCTGTGCACAGCACAGGTGGGCTCCGCACAGAGCTGCCTGCGTCAAGCAGCCCCAAGCTGACCGTCACCGGGGGCACGCTGGGAAGGGCCCGCACCGTTTCCGAGCCAGGGGGCACCTGAAGCATATATGTTCCGCAGGGCATCCCTGACCAGGGGCTGCTTGTTGTCATCAGCCCCCATTCAGACCTTCACCAACCCCCATTCACTATCAAAATGCACCCATCCTGTGACGCAGCTTAAAGCACAGATCTCAACCTTGTAGTCTGAGGGCTACATGTGAGCAGCAGACCTACTGTTATAGGTTGACTTGCACCCCCCCAAAAAGATATGTTCAAGTCCTAAATCCCAGGACCTGTGAATGTGCTCTGATTTGGAAGCAGGGGCTTTGCCGATGCAATCAAGTTCAGGTCCTGCTGGGTTGGGGGGCAGGGGTGCTAATGCAATGACTGGCATTTTTATAAGAAGGAAATTTGTGCATAGACCCAGACATTCAGGGGGAACACCCTGTGATAACAGAGGCAGGGGCTGGAGTGATGCATCCCCCAAACCAAACCAGGGATTGCCAGCAGCCACCAGAAGCTGGAAAGATCAAGGAAGGATCTTCCCCCGGGGCCTGTGGAGAGAGCGAGCCCTGCTCTGACACCTTAAGACTTCTGGCCTCCAGAACCAGGAGAGAATACACTGCTATTGTTATAAGTCATAGTTACATCAAAGCAGCTCTAGGAAAGCAATGCACCTGTATCTGAAACATTAACCCACATGGTGTTACTATTTTTTTTTCCAAATTTGAGTCAGCAACAGTCAAAAACAATCAGGAAATCCCACATAAAAACCTGGATTTTAGCTTTTCCCCCAAAATGAGGAAATCTGGCTGCTCTAGACCGATCACTTGGCACATCCTCAGTTAGCTGAGAGTGACTCCCACTAGCCAGGTTGTGACGGACTGAATGCTGTTACCTCACTGGTACAAAGGGCTTGCAGACATGGTGAAGTTTAAGCTTTTGAGATGGGAGATTATCCTGGCTTAGCCTGGTGGGCTCAATTAATCGTGGGGTTTCATAAGGAAACCGGGATGGTGGGAGGGGGAGAGGAAGAGTGTGATGCCAAAGTAGAGGGAGAAGGCTCTGTGACGTGGGATCCAGGCCAAGGAACAGGAGGCTCCCAGACACTGGCCCGGGCGGGGAACAGTCTCCCAGAAAGCCTCCGGGTGGGACGCAGGCTTGCCAGCTGTTTGAACTGGGTCCAATGACACCCAGGTTGGGCTTCTAACCTCCAGAACCGTAAATGATAAATTCGTGTTGTTTTAAGTCCCCAAGTGTGTGGTAATCTGCCCAGGCAGCGATAGGAAACAAATACACAAGCCTTCTCCAGGTTGCCTCAGCCCCAGGCCTCCCATTTCTCTCACTCACAGCCTGCAGTGCACCCATGTGGGCTCCTGGCTGGCTCCTCTGGCACCGGAATTTGTCAGGCCCTGGCTCCTATGGCACCAGAATTTGTTCTCCTGCCAGGTCACAGATAGTGAAGGTGACAAATGAATCCATAAAAGGAAAAGCACAGGCACTTTAGCCAAAGGTTTCCTGGTACAGGGCCTCTGAAGGAGGGGCCTTAGCCCTGGCACCTCCACAGCCACCCAAGAAGCCTCTTTTCAGCAGGTAGGGAATTGACAAAAAAATAAGGTAAAGCCAACAAAAGAGAGGCCCTCAGTGTTGGTTGGTCAATTTGCATTTGACCCTGGAGATCACAGGGCACCTTAGAAAGTTCTGAGCAGAAAAGCAACCTGACCGAGGAAAGAGACAGAAGTGCCTCAGAGAAGAGCAGGGGCTGTGGATCTAGCACGTTCCCGGAACCAAGGCAGGTATTTGCACTATGTGGTTTCGCTTTTGCAACAAACCTGAGGAAAAGGTATCTTTATCTGCAACTGCAGGTGAGGAGATCGAAACTCAGAGTTAGATAACTCGGAGTTAGTAAGGAGTAGAGCTGGTTCTGAACCCAGGTCTGTGTAACTCCAAGCTACTTCTATGAAGCCTCTCTGCACCCCCCTCCCCAAGTTTAATGGGGCAACCAGGAGGGATGCACTGACTGACGAGAGGCTGGGAAGGGGGGCAGCCAAGAGCAGCATGGGGACCTGGGTCAGATGGACGCCGGAAAAATGGAGAGAAAAGATACGCTGCATCTGGGCCATGATCTGGAGAGAATCACAGTACAGAAGCGGGGGAAAGAGAGAGGCTGGAAACCAAGAGAATCATGGTACCACTGGCAGGCCTGAAGCAGGACGGAGGATGCATTTGAGAGTGAAGACAGATGTAGGGCGGCAGAGAGAGCTCCAGCTGCCCTTTAAGCAGCTAGAAAGTAAATCTCTCAGGCAGTGGATCCTTGAGTCCTTGCCCACAGGTAGACAGACAGAGCTGCACTGCTTGTAGGCAAACGCACTTTTCTCTCCCTTTCCAAACAGTTCAGCGGGGAAGGAAGCCGTGGTGTCATCCTGTTTCTTTACAGCCTGATCTTCTCCAGGACATTTGAAAGGTAAGTTCCACAAATATGTGCACAGTGTCCCCTATGGCCCTGGGGTCACAATAACCATGTGCTCTGCCTGGTGCTGGAAATATTTTCATGTCTATTGGAAACATGAGCACAATTTTTTTCTAGTGGACACTCTTCTGTTGATATGTCCCTTTTATAGTCAGTTTGGCCTATTAATGGGTAAGCAAATGTCGTCAGGAAAGTTTGAATCTGCTTTTCTGACAGTGGTTATAAATATTGGCAGACAACAAAGCTTATTTGTACAATTTTCACATAAAATATTGCATTATTTATATGCACAATAAAATAGATCCTCAAACATTTACTTTGCCTCTGTGCTATGCACAGGCCTATTCTTGACACTATGGGAAATATAAATAAAAGAAGACAGGGCCCTGGCCTCCTGCAGGCTCCAGTCTGGGAAAGACGAGAGGTCTGCATAGAGCCTGGGCATAGAGCCAGCTGGTACTTGATGTGCTGAATGAGGTGTGAAGACAATGAATCCAGTAGATCCCAGAGGAGGAAGGGTGCCCAGCAGTTGTGGTAGTCCAGGAGGGCTTCTTGGAAGAAGTAGACTTTCTTCTGGGCTCTGAAAGAAGGGTGGCTTTCTGAGAGATAGAGAGCCCCTAGAAGGGGAGAATTACAAGCCCCGAAGCAGTGTTCCTGAAACCTATCTTTTGAATCTCATCATCTCATTTTTGTGGTGTTTATTATTATTTACTTAAGTTTTCTTTACATTAACACACATTTAAATATCAATTTCTTCCTAAACATTAATATCCTTTAAATCATGTATTTGCTGTGCTAAAGAAAATATGTATTAAACACATCACTATAAAAATTTTTAAATGTTCATATCTATACCATCCAAAATCATGCCATGCTTTGGAAGCACTGCCCTGAACCACACCTGATGCCACCACAGCACTCACCACGCTTGTCCAGGCCTCAGGTCTTATTCACGGGAGGGCTTGACCTCTAGTCGTGCGCATAGGTTCTGTCAAGAGCACATGCAGCACTCATACCAGCTTCAGCACCTCCCTCTGGGTGGAAGGCAGGAGCCACACTGCACCTTCACTTCAACATTGTCCAGGGTAGAAACCCAACCCCTGGTCTCTGATGAAATGGGAGAGGCTGCCCTTCTGTAGCCAAGAAATGGGCTCAGCCCCCAAGCTGGTGTCTTCCACTTGAACAGTCTGTTCAATTCTGCCTTGGGCCAGCACTCTCTGGAGCGGTCATGTGTCACCACCCTAAGCCAAGCATCCCTTGTCCCAGAGCAGTTTCTCTACTGAGCCCGGCATCCAAGCACACACACAGGGGCTCTAACCTGCGAGGCCTGTAGCTGCTCCCTTCTCCCTCACCGCTTATCACTGGCTTCTCCCACCTGCACCCGTAGCTTTCCCTGTGCATCCCCAGTCCTGGAAGCTTTCCCTGTGGGAGACGGAGACGGGCAGGGCATGTGGGAAGGACAGTGGCCAGGCGAGCCCTGTGACGGCTGCTTTGTGTTGGGTGGAGGGAGGAGAGGCTGCAGGTTCTTGGTGCAGTCATCCTCTCTGACCAAATGCTGACAGTGTCTCCCATTCTGCAGGCTTCAGAGGGACCTGGATGCCTCCACCACTCACCTGTTACAACCAAACGCGGGAGGCTTCCTGTGCAGGCAGGTAGGGTGCAGGACTTCGGCTCCTTGCTGTAGAATCTGAATTAGGGTTTTTTTTTCCAATGAAGCATATTCTCTTAAGTGAAGAGAGACGGAGTTATCTTTGAAAGACTAAAATGCTACCCTGCGTTTTTTAACAGATTCTACCTTCCAGTGTCCACTACAGTCCTTTCTAGTTCACCTCTGAGAGCCCTATATCCCTGAGATTCTAGAAACAGTAGAAAATATCTTTTTTTCCTTTTTATTGAATGTATTGGGGTGACACTGGTTAACAAAATTATACAGGTTTCAGGTGCAGAATTCCACAACATCATCTGTACACTGTATTATTTGTTCACCTCCCCAAGTCAAGTCTCCATACATCCCCATTTATCTTCCCTATACCCTCCTCCACCTCCCCAAAATATCTTGCCAAGATCCACCAGGAATCCCTAATAACTGAAATAAAATTACTATATAAACATCTTAAATGCTCCTTAAATGCTAACTGTGAGAACCAAAGTTTAAAAGAAATGTAAAGGGCGGTGAGCAATAGGCTCCCAGTGGGGCTCATGGGTAGTTATGGGGTATGGCTCAAGAAACTACTGTTTTAACCCTACAAATGTTCACAACATTACACTTTCCCAGAATTACATAGTGTGTGATTTCAGTAAAAATGGTCATTTTTAAATGATTTTTAAAAGAAATCGAGTCCCTGTGTCATTGCTACTTAAAATGTCAGTATTTGTAAACTATGTCACCTAGGCAGTTCTGAACATGATTTTAACTGGAAGAGCACATCCAAATGTCTTCAACGGCTGTCAGGATGGGAAGTCTCAGGAACCATTACGCGGCGTCCTGGAGCGCAGCGAGGTCGGCTACCTGCAGTGGGGTAAGCGCACCTCGGAGGACGGGCCTTCCCAGGTGAGTGTGTCCCGATCCCAGCCACACGACCTGAGTGCCACTAGTTGACATTTTTAAGCCCTTATATTGAGGCAGTTCAAATATGAGCTCACCTTTACTCCTTTCCTGCATCCCTCCTACCCACCACACACTCACACACACACGTGCACACATGCAAATGCACACGGACACATGCACGCACACAGAGACTTTCAGAATCTAAACAGAAATATCCAACTCTACTTGCTTCAGAGTTTATTTTATGTATTTTATGTTTATAGCATAGAGGTAAATACAAATAATATGCAAATTTATTTTTTATAAAACACACCTTTTATATACAGATAAAAGGAAAGTCCCCTGGCATCCCCACCCAGCTGCGGGCCCCCTTCTCAGAAATCAGTGCTGTCAGTAGCTGATGGGTATCTTCCCCCATCCTTTATTTATGCAGATGAGTGAATATATTCTATCTGTTGCTCAAACTATCCCTGAGAGTAAAAGGGGACCCACTGGGTTATTTTATTTTATTTTTCAATTACAGTTGACAGTGTATTTTACGTTAGTTTCAGGTACATAGCACAGTGCAGGGAGCCCACTTGTGAAACTCCTCTCAGAAGCTTTCCCGCTCAGGGGCTTTACAGCCTCTGACAGCTGGAAAGTAGAACGTGCAGCTGAAAAGTGCAACGAGAATTCAGTAACGCCAATCCACAGAGCAGACAGCAGACAGGGAGAAGGCAGGTATTCTCACCCAGACACAAATCAAAGGTGCTTCTGTGCTATTTTCACAAAAATGTTCATCCTGAGGCCCAGGGAAGGCAAGGCAGGCTCTGTGAAAAGCATCGAATTCTCTGGAGTGGCCTTAAGACTAGCTGGGATGGGATCCAATATGATGGTGACAGAGCTCCCCAGGCCTCGCTGTCCCCAGCCTCTCCGGACCACAAGCACCAAGGAGGCCCTGTGGCTCAGCGCCTGTCCCGTCCCTCGTTCCCTGCTCCAGCCCATGACCCGTCGTGTGTGCAGGGCCTCACCCCTGACAAGTCCTCTGCACCCACAGGGCCACCCACCCTCCCTCCTCCTGGTGCCTCCCGCTGCGAGTTACAACACATGCAGACAGTGCGGCTGACGGCGTCGGGTCAGTAGTGTGTGTGACTATAGCAGAATTCGTATGTTTTTTGTACAAATGGGTTTTAAGGCTTTGCTTATTATTCCGAGAGTTTAAAATCTAGGCTCATCACAGAAAAACAGACGTAACAGAGAAGGTATAAACAAAAACGACGACCCCAAACCCATCACTGAGGGGGCAATCCTTTCAAAACTGCCTCCTCCTTTTCTTTCTAATATAAGTACATTCCAGTCTACTCTCCTGAAACCTGCTCTTCTCGTTTAACACAGATAACTTTACATGGCCATGAATATGTGGCCCTCGTTGTATTTAATGGATACAAAGAGCTCCACTGTGTGAAAGGGTGGCAAGGACTGGGCTTGGAATGCACCCTGCGCACAGACTGGGGCTGTTATTCTCGAAAGTCCCTAAGCACTTCCTCCAGATATCTGGGAACAATATGTGTGTGTGTGTGGGGGGGGGGGTAATAAAAGAGCTAGGAAAAGTAACAACATATACATATATATGTAACAATATATGTGTGTGTTTATATATAACAACCAGGAAAAGTAACGACATATACATATATATGTAACAATATATGTGTGTGTGTATATATAACAACCAGGAAAAGTAAGCCAAAATAGGGAGGGGACTTATAGATTTCATTTTACTTTTTTTTTTTCTTTCAACTATGCACGTGGTGTCCATGGTCCAGTGCCCTATCAGAGCCCAGTAATGTGCTGAGACTCAGTTTGGAGGAAAACGGCAGGACACACTGGGAGGGTTTCAAGGAGTGGTGGCAGGAAACCCACAATAACAATTTAGTGCTTTGTCTATTATTACAAAGATCTTTTACAATATTATTTCAATATATCATTATAAACTATAAAGATTTAAAACAGTGTTTCTCATATTTCAGTCATTTGAGTGGGTAACTCACAAGCTTTGTCACATCTCCACACCACCTCTGCGATTATTTCCTTAGTATTTTTCTCTAAATCAACTCCCTTTTAAAAACCGAATTAAAAAAAAATTGAATCTAGCCTTTTCTACAGCAACAATACAAGCCACGGACTTGATGTGCTATTTTCTTTCCTAATACATATTTAAATAAATAAATGTTTCGTTTTCAAAGTTGATCGTTTGTGCCACTGACTTCATGCCACATGCCACCAGTGGGCACTTGCTCCACACTTGGAAGCCTGGTGTAAAAGTGAGGCAGTTCCGCAGCATGTCAGAAACAGCTCATTATTTTATGATAAACGTAATACATAACTCATCTATAATATTAAAATAATTATATGTACACTAATTTTACATGTATAATAATTTTATATTTTTTCACCATCCTTGAAAATGGTAATTAAGAAAGTGCAGCAGATCCTTGGAAAATGCTGTTTCATTCAATGTCGTTTAGTTACAGCACTGAGATGCCACAGGAATTTAACTTGTTTTTATCAGCTAGTCTACGCTAAAACAGGTCTCACTGTATGTCGTTTTGCCTCAAGTCTCAGACCCTATGGAGGGCGTTTCAGTGACGACCACTGTGTCCATGGAGCTCACTTTCTCGCTGTTGTGCTCACTCGCCTTGGTGCTGGGCCCTGTCAGGGCCACTGGCAAGGACACCTTGTTTTATTTAACCCTCACTTCCCCTCAAAGTTACAATCAGCGCGAGTTTAAGTCCAGCGTCTGTTGTTCGGTCGTTCATTGAGAAACGAGAAACTCCAGGCTGAGGACAGCACAGGTCAGTGTCAGAGGCAGGCTGGTGACTCGGGATGTATCTGCATGGAAGCCCACCTCCAGGCGCTGTGCCACGCTGGCCGTCATTAGCACCCTTACCTGTCTTCTGACAAACGGTAAATACAAAATGCCCATCCTTGGAATTCTACTCTAAGTGCTTTCATAGTCTATCACGTCTATACCATTTCACGTAGGTGCAAACTTATATTCCACAATGTACAGCATCTATCATAGGTGCACCGAAGTCGTACGATAAGATTTTGGTGGTGGTAAAATCGTGCCCAGGTTTTAGCATGGATGATGGCTGTGCCCAGCCAGCGAGAACGTTATCTGTTGACTTCCAGGTGAAAGCGCTCGTGAGTCTGGGTGGCTTGTGACCTGCAGGTACTTGGGGCCACTCTCTGTGAAGCCCCTTTTGCCTGCTGGTTTGGCAGACCACCTGTCAGCTGCATGCTCCTGAGCTCAGTGGCACTCAGGGCGCCGGAACCAGGAGGCCCGCCCGACGCACTGTATCCAGACTCTACTATTGCACAATATCTGACCACAGAACTGAAACACCCTGCACAGCAGCATTCTGCTCAACAAAGAACCAGCTGTGATTCCAGAACAGTGCCCTAGGTATCACCAGATTGAAGCCCGCACAGCCACCCCCCTCCCTTGGCTCTGGGACAGGGGGATTCCATACAGGAACCATGAGTATGCCAACTGGGCATATAAGCGTTTTATGGGTGTTTAGGGGCTCCTGCCTCTGATGGGTGCTACCAATTGAAAGATTAAATGTATGCACTGAAAATAGAAACCTAATATAAGAAAGGATCTGAACTGGAAAGAAAACCGACCGATTCTGCCGAGGTGAACCCCGTCCTGCCAGCTGTGTCTCTTCCCCAAGCCTCACTCTGCGGGAAAACTGCAGAGGCTCCAAACACACGCCTTTCAGTCCCAGTGTCACAGCCCAGTGGGTGAGATTTAAAAAATTTTTTTAAAAAAGCAGTTCTCATTAGATGAAATGGCAAGCCCCCCAGAGCCCCCCAAACTGGCAGGCGCGGAGCGCAGCCCGCTACCCGCAGGACGAGGCTCTGGCGGCAGCCTCCCGCCAGTTTCCTATTCGAAGGTCCGGGTCCGAGCGTGAGGCTCCTGCACCTCAGTGAGAAGGCACAGCGTCTGCATCCAAGGGCCTCTGCAAAGCCCTAGGAGGTCCGCGTTCTCCTCGCGCCTGCACCGAGAAGAGAAACCGAGGCTGCTTTCCGAAGGGACCGAAGGCAGCGGGGCCTGCCGGCCGATGCCCCCCAGCCTGGCGGACACAGCGTCCCGGCTGCGCCCCCTCCTTACATCCCCCTTTAAAGAGCCTGAGGAAACTCCAGCCACAAACGTACCGACGCAGCTGCGCCCGCACCCTGCTCCCACGTCGTCCTGCGCACCCGCCAGCACCCCGCCCACGCGCGCACAGACACCGCGGGACGTTCCGGCGCAGAGACGGAGCCAGCGCGTTACCGCGACGCGCGCATCGTCCGCGGAGTCAGCGAAGGAAGGCAGGTTCCGACCCGTCCTGCTCAGGTTCCCAGCCCACAGGGAGCCCGCCAGGCGAGGGCTCGCTCTCAGTGCCCTGGCTCTCGGTGGCCTGGAGGAATCGCAGGCGCTCAGCTCCTGCCCCCTCGCGTTCGCGTCCCTCCGTCCTTTCTCTGGTCCTGCTAGTTGGACGTTGGCTTGAACGATTCATGTCATGAAAGGCTCGGTTGCCGCGTGCAAGGCTGAACCCACGGGGCTTATTACACAATGAGTGAACTTAAGGAGGAAGGTGTTTATTTATAGCAACACTGTATCACAATTTAATTTCCTCTTTACCATGGCAACGTGAGGCAGCGCGCACAAATTCTGCATTGGTGGAACCTCACCAGGAAAACATATTTAGACTCCTGCTTTGGAGGGACGGGAGGGCTGATAAGCTGCCTAAAAGCAATACAAATTCCTGACTGAAAACTCCAGTCAGAAGGATTATGTGGTCTGCCAAGTAAAGAAGGGGGTGGAATATCTAGCTGGGTTCATCTGGGGGTGTTTTGCAGGCCTGACCGTAAGTTAGGTGTTTCTCAGCTGTAACTGGGAGGTTAGCCTCTTGGAGTTAATACCCAAAGTACTGCGACAGTCACGCATGACATTTTCCTTCTCACCAGAATCTCCTAAGGCAGTGTGTCCCTAGGTGGCCACTCTGGGGGTTGGAGATTGCTGTATTTACAGCTTTATAGCTGACTCTTGAAGGACCTGGGTTTGAACTCCACAGTCCACTTATATGTGGATATTTTTCAGTCTGGTTATAGCAGTAAACTTACTCTATGTAATACTAAACAAGTACATTCGGCTCCAAGTACATCTTCACAATTGATCTGTGTGTTAACATACAGGTATGTGTATATATATGTGAGTGTGTGTGTGTGTGTGTGTGTGTGTGTTCACCTCATTTCCCAGAAGCTTTCTTCTGTATTCAAAATATTCTAGCCCTGGCCAGGTGGCTCAGTTAGTTGGAGTGTCATCCAGTACACCAAAGGGTTGAGGGTTCAATCCCTGTTGGGGTGTGTAAGGGAGGCAGGCAGCTGATCGATGTTTCTCTCTCACATCAATGTTTCTCTCTCTCTTTCCTTCTCTGTCTCTCTCTCAGTTCCTCTCTCTCTAAGGTCAATAAACATATCCTTGGGCAAGGATTTAAAAAATATATTCTGTATTTCTAAATCTTTTCCCCATATTCTAAGTGGTTAGTGTTGCTGGAAGCCTGACCACCTGCTGAATGTAGCCTGTCCTAGCTCGGGAACAGCAGTCATTACGCTAGTCAGTAGCAAGGACAAACGGAAGCCCCTTATTCCACCCCTCCATCTAGATTTCAGTTTACCTATGTGCTCTCTACCTCATTTCAAAACCAAACCAAGGTGTTTCCACCTCCTCGGTGAGGCCACCCTCAAACGTTTTTAAATAAAAATCCATTAAGAGAAAACTGCAGCATGACCAGCAGAACACACCATTCATAAATTAAATTCACTCATGAAGCTTATTTCCAGTCTCCCTTCCGCGCGGGGCCCTGCACAGCTCCCGGCGCAGGGAGGCGTCTCAGAGCTGCGTTTTGATCATGAGCTTCGGGCACGAAGTCGGTGAAATCTGTTTGTCCATCTGCGTTTGCTCCTTCCCTCCCAGGTGGGCAGCATGCTGAAGACCCCCAGGTTACCGATTTGGCTGTGCGACCTCCGTGGAAGTCATGGCGTCCTTTTCAGCACAAACAGGCAGCTCCTGTCAGACTGGAAAGCGGAGCGGCTGTTTGATCTGTACTTTTACGGTGGGCAGCCCTCCGAGAAAAAGGCCGCCCGCCTGACAGTAGGTGAGCATTTCAGACTCTGTGGGCCGTGGGCTTTAATGTGCCCGAAGAGACATCTAACAGCTGTGTGGACACTCATGCTAGGTCTGCAGGACACTGCCCAGGCTTGACCTCGGAAACCCTGGGCAGTCCCACGGGCCTAAACCCCAGCACTAACCCGGGAATTCTAAGCCTGCTGTAAATAAGACAAGGGGTAGAAGGAGCACAGAGGGACAAATAACTTCTGGGTTAACGAAAAAACAAAAGGTGAGCAACATTTAATGCCTGAGGAAGGAACCAGAAAAACACATGAAGTGGGAGGAGGGGGTTCCCACTGGCCGATTCTATCCCACAACCCAACATCAGATGATCATCCTGAGACATAAGGAACCCACCCGATGGTGTGTTTCTGCTCAGATTAGTTCACAAAGCCTTTATGAGGGCCTCCTAAGTGCCAGGGTCCGTGCTAAACACCAGGAAAGCAACAAAACTAAGGCACAGTCCCATAAATATCAGGAGGTGCTAGTCCAATGGGACAGGCAGACAACCACGTGGGTCATTTCGTTGCAATTTCAACCACTTTTTTTTTAACTCATGAGGAAAAAAGACTAACCTTAAGATGACTTTAAACACTTTGGACAAGGAAATATAAGCGATGAGAGTGGAGTCTGTCTCCGGCAGCTCGGCTTCACTGAGGGAGCCTTGTCAGTGTCACCTCTGGCTCTGTATCCACATCACAGGCCTGCTGATTATTATGACTAAACCTAGAGAAGTATCTTAGTGACTGATTTATCTGTGCAGCTCCTAATTCTTATTCTTTAATTATGAGAAATATATATTAACCCATTTAATTTAGTGGAACATTGACAATATGTTCCTTAAAATATATTATCGTTTCTACTTTACTGTCTTCTTTGAGGAAAGCATCATGTTTTATTAGCTCACATGGTTGGAAAGTGTTCTGTTCTGGGCACTGCACGGAAAGCTTTGCATTATCCCATCACATTCTCCCACCAGTCATATGAGGTAGATTCTATGATACCTGTTTTTACGCAGAGGAAAATGAGATGGCCAATAGTTACTAAGTGAGTAAATGAGGCTGAGAGATGTTCAGTACCTTCTCAAATGTTGCATGAAACAAATCTGGGCCTTGAACCCAGTTCTTTTTTTTTTTTTTTAATGTTTTTATTGATTTCAGAGAGAGGAAAGGAGAGAGATAGAAACATCAATGATGAGAGTCATTGATCAGCTGCCTTCTGCACTCCCCTTACTGTGGGGATGGAGCCTGCAATCCAGGCAAGTGGCCTGACCGGGTTCATAGGTCGACACAACCATTGAGCCATGCTGGCCAAACTGAACCCAGTTCTTGATTTTCTATCTAGAATACCTTGCTCTTCACCCCCAAATGCAAATGTACCCATAGAGACACTGAGAGGTGATTGCTTTCCCCTTTCCCTGTTTTTCCTGACAACATCTGGTGACCTCCACCTGGCTGTGTTAGATCATGGTGTTGCCACATGCATTACATGACTTACCAATATCCATGTTCCAAAATTCACGACAGCCCAGTTTTTCCACGTGCCATCCCCCTCTGCTCACCCGGTTCTAGGAGCCCCGCTCCTGCCCACCCATCCCGTTTGCCTTCCTTCCTGGCTTCCCCTGCAACGGTGTCCATAGGCTGGGTCTAAATGCTGGCTGTTCCTCCCTCAGATACTCACTCCCATCACTGGGAAAGGGACCAGCGTGAAGATGACCATGGACTAGGAAGACGGTTTTCTCCAGTGGAGATGGCAATCAGAACCAAGTGGAGGGAGGCCACTGTCAACTGGAATGGAACCGCCCCCTATTTCTAAAGAGAAAGCCAGGATGTGCAATGAAGTGTCAGAATGCTGAGATACAAAGATTAATTCAGGGGGGAGATCATTTCACATCTACATTGCCCACAGAAAACCCCATTAGCATTTTTTGTACTGTGTTAAGCCCTCTCCAGTTGCTTTCGGTGTGGTAGGAGAAATAGGGGCCTTACAGCAGGGCCTGTGAGGTGCATCCTCTATATCCACATAGACTACTTCTTTCATTTTATTCTAGAGAAAATGAAGTCTGTTTCCCGCATGCTATTTTCAAATTAGTCCTTCTTGGTGCGATTCCCCCACCAAGGATTAAGGAGTGGGTGGCTAGCTTTCCCTTGGGGTGAAGTCATTGGTAATGCATCAGACTTTTAGTCATGACAAGAACTCAGACCTTTCAGGCCTCCTGGGATTGAGAGCATGCCTTTCCAAGGCTGTATTCATGTGCCCATATTAGCAAGGTCTTGTCATTAAAATAGTAAATGGGCTTTGTTGGGCTTGATGTGGATAGTGTCTGGTGGGCTGGCACCCAAAGCCATGGACTTGTGGGTTCAAGCTAAGGCGAGCACACAGGAGATATCCTTTCTCTCAGTGCTGTGTGTTTCTTTTCTTTATAAGCTGGATACAGATACATCAATAGACAGAGAGAAATAAGTCTGATTCCTAGATAAAACTAAATTATATATAAAAATAAAATCTCTTCTTGTGTCTTTTTTTTTTTCTTGGTCTGTGTTAAGCCCTCTGCAGTTGCTTTCAGTGTTGTAGGAGAAACAATTCTTTTTAGAATCTGACCTTTCCCTGTCGAGTGCCTACACTTTTTCTGAAGAAATACACAGGGTAAGACATATATTCTTTCTAAAGGAGCACATAGGAGCCACCAAACCTTTTCCCACCCACCCCGCTGGCCTCCAACTCACACACTTAGGGCTGTGGATTCACCAGCCAAAGATTAGTTCATAAAAACAACTTTCTGCATGTATTTTCCAAGTTAATTTGCTAATGCATTTTCACTTAGCTCAAAGAAAAATGTTATAACTTAAGGAGCATGCAGAAAATGAAACTTCAAGGTGGATAATAAATTATGTTAAATGAGAAAGCCAATTTGGCGTGGATTGCTGATTACAGTATCTCTATCATGGGTGTTTTCATTCGGGATGTGAAATACATCAGAAAAATGAGTGAATCCTTACAGACCTTATCTCTTTTGGTCTCAGTTTAGCAATATTGTGTTTTTCTGGAGGTGCAGCCTGTTTTTGTTTTAGGGACACTGAGTTATTTCTAATGAAATGTCCCTTTTGGAGTGACTGCTGGAAAGCTTATTGCCAGATGAGAAACCCCAGCAAGCGCGTCAGTGAGAAAGCTCCCAGCCACAAGTAAGAGATCTCGCTACAAGTGTCTCACACAACAAGGACATTCCTTTCTAGCAAAAATGGTCCAGCTAGGGGTCCATGACTCTCTTAGACCAGTTCACCCTCTAGGGCTGAGCTCAGCATACTTGATTCCCGTAGAAGGAAGGGCAGGATGACTGTTGTGTAGACACCCAGCCTAGCAGTGTATTAGTTCTTACAACATTTTTAAATTGACCTCATTTCTGAATTTATTTTCTGTCCCTACTCTATTTTCCCTTTGAATTTTTAGCTTATTTATAATACAGATTATTTTGCCATATTTTTTAGGTTGTACTCTGTCTTAAATTATTCTTGGAACAAATCTATAAATAAGTAAAATAATACAGGAAAGATTAGGTATCTATGTTTTATACATAAAGGTATAATAATTTTGATGTATAAAGGTATTAATAACTTTGTATGTCAATGTTCAATAAAAATAAGTTTTTATTTTATCTTATAAACAGGGCACCCAGTAATAATTGAAATTTTTTAAGGTAAAAACAAGTTATTTAAAAGAAGCTGGAAATTCCCTGGGACCATCAGTTCACCTTTGAACTTTCTGTTTTGAGAAAAATGACTTTCACTGTCCTTTCAGCTTTTCAAACACAGAGCAGGAGAAAGCCATTTGCTTGAATATTGAGATAATAATTTTTCTGAATAGTTACCTAACCTGACTGTGTCTTTAGTGGGACGACACCCTAAAGGAGATGGCAAATACTTTTCTTTCACAAATATCGGCTTGGACTGGAATATCCCTCAAAATCATTGTTTGTTCTCAAAGAAGACACGTGTGACATTTTCCCAGGTGTATGCTCACCAATGTCAGGCGACCAGGTGGGCCCAGGCCAGGGAGCAGGCAGCCCTGAGGTCCCCTGCACCTCACACTGGCTGGGTTCGCTTCGTCCTATCCAGGTTTCATGCAAACTTTAGTCACACCTGGACCTGATTGTATTTATAAGTGAGTAACACAGACTATGGACATTGTTGACTGTTGTAATTGCCTTGCCAGGGCCCTAGAAACACAACTGTTTATTCATTCATTCATTCATTCATTCATTCATTCATTCATTCATTCATTCAGGGAACTTTTTAAACCTCTCCTATGTGCCAGGTGAAGGCTGGAGAGACAGTGAGCAAAACCAACCACGGCCCCTCTTCCCTCCTGGAGCAAAGGCTCTACTGAGGTGGCGATGATGATGATGATGACAGAACACTTTAATGAATATAAACTTGAAAACTGAGACAAGGGTTTGGAGGGAAGGGATTTCTGATGAGTAATATCTTGCAATAAAAGCCTGGAAGTTTAGGAAACGGCATCTCTGAGGAACAGACAGGCTGAGGTAGAGACGACTAGGGCATGGGAAGAGGGACACAGTGCAAGTCCCGGGGGTGAACGAGCCCAGGGGACAGAGGAGCCGGCGGGGCTGCAGCTCAGAGAGCAAGGTGGGGGGTGGCGGAGAGGCAGCTGGAGGGCGGGTGAGGACCCGCCACAGGCAGCGTAGACCAGGAGGCCGGGCAACCTCGGCAGGGTTCATGTGGCCTGGCAAGATCTGCATTTTGAAAAAATGGCTCAGTGTGGACAGTGGGTTGGAGAGAGCCCAGGGTCGATGCAGAGGCTACTCAGAAAGCGCCAGCAGTGTCTCGGCAAGACAGGGCCAGAGCAGAGCGGCCGCAATAAGCCTAGAGCAAAGTGGGCCACTCAGGAAATACCGCTTGGGGGGAAAATAGGTGAGGGCAAGGGACTGATTGCAGGGGGAGGGAGATGAAGGACTCAGGAATGGCTTTTAGGTTTCTGGTTTGAAAGCCAGTGGTTGCGCCCCCACTGGATTTGAAAACACTGCAGAATAAGAGGTCTTGGGCAGGGCCACTGATGCGGAGAGGCAGGGTGGTGCATTGGCATGAAGGCCCTGGGACTCAGGGCAGAGGTTTGGACCAGAGAAATACGTGTTGGAGTCACTGCTAAGTAACATGATGGTCTAGAATAAAATTGCCTGGGGAAGCTGTGAAGCAAGAAGAGAGCTGGGCCTACAGCTGAGCCCCAAGGAATCCCGACATCGCAAGTCAAGTGAGGTACCTGACGAGTAATAGCCTGGAAAAGGGGGCAGAGAAGACGCAGCCAGGTACAGGAGGTAGCCGCCAGGTGATAGCCAAATAAAAGGTGTGTTCAAGCTTCTGGTTGAGGCCCAGAGCTTCTGCAACCTGTGGGAAGCTTCTCTTTATAATGAGTGAGTGAATGAATGAGTGAATGATTTTCAGTCTGACTCTTTGTGTTAAAATCAATCAGAGGATTAAGTGTAATTATTTATTCAATCCAGCCAGTTATTTGCAGGATACCCAGTTTAACTTTAACTCTATTGAATGTATTCATATTCCATGTCCTTCCAGAAGGACTCAGGGTGGCTGATAGCTGGTAAACCCTCTGGAGAACTTTGTATGTCTTCCAGGTTTTTGGTTACTGAAACCAACTTAAGAAAACAAACCAAAAAAAAACACCTACTTCTCACTACTGTCCACAAGGTGGTGCTATTAGAGTGACTTCTTTCAATCTCATTATCCAACATAATTAACCAAAGTAAATACGGGCACTTTAGTCATAATACACACACACACACAAAGTAAATAACTATAAAATTGATGTAATGGATATTTAATCTTTGTGATGCTTAGAATTGGTGTCAGTAAACATGGTGAGTAGGATTGATCTAGCCTAGAGTCTCCCTCTCTCCTCCACTCCTATGGGGACAGCGAGAACTATAAACATTAACCAAATAGGTCCATGTGCACCACCCTTTCCTGGTACAGGCACCACTGTCTCTCATCTGGACCTTTAAAACGTCCATCCAAGTGCTCTCCATTTTCCCCATCCAATCCTTTTTCAACAAAGCAATCGGTTCTCTTCTAAATTTTTAATCTGATCATAGTATAGTCATTCATATTACAGTCATTTTTATGTACTTCGGACCAAATGCCAAAATCTTAACATGATTTACGAGAGCTTCTAAGATATAGCTCCTGACTCATCTTGTGCCATTCTCCTCCTCTTGGTGCTCCACCCAAGCCAAGGTCACCCCCAATTCGAGGGGCTTTGTACAGGCCATTCCCTCTGCCCACAATAATCTTCACCAGTATGTTCTTCAGATCTCTGCTTAAGAAGCACTTCGTCAGGAGGGCCTTCTCGGCGAGCATCCCCCATCCAGTAGGACTCCCGGGTCCTCTCTCAGCACTTTGTACCTCCCTACGTCACTCACCATGGTTTCAGTTATGCACTTATGTGTATGCTTATGTGTTAAGTGCCTACTACCCACTAGACAGTGGTTCCCAAACCTTCTGGTCTCAGCACCATTTCTGCTCTTAAAAATTATCAATAACCTCAAAGATCTTTTGTTTACTTACTTGGGTTATATCTATTAATATTTATTCTGTTAGAAATTAAGACTAAATTGTTAAATGTTTATTAATTCATTTAAAATAACAATAATAAAAACTATTACATATTCATCTATTATTTTATATTTTTAAAAAACAATCTTTTCCAAAATAGTGAAAAGAGTGGCATTGTTTTACATTTCTGTAAGTCTGTTTAATGGCCAACTTAATATGAGACAGCAATATTCTCGTACCTGCCTCTGCATTCAATCTGTTGTGATATGTTTTCAGGTTGAAATACATGAAGAAAATCAGGTCTCACATAGATATTTAGCTGGTAAGGAAAGAGAAATTTAATACTTTTGTGGCTACTCTTCTTTGATACTGTCCCAAAACTCTACAAGTGGTCATTTCTTAAAGGTTAGTTGCAATGTGGGATCTGCAACCATATCAATAAACTGTTCAAACTCTGTTACATGAAATTGTACTTTCAATGGTATATGTTGCACTTTCCATGGATCTTTCTCATACATTAGTTACTTGAAAATTATTGATCTGTTGAATTATGAAGATTATTAAATATTATGGTATTTTATAAAATAATTTTCAAAAATCACATTAGTTACTAATTAACTATTGCTACATGAAACAACAAGGAAGATCTCACAAACATAATGCTGAAGGAAAGAAGCCAGAGAGGAAATAGTACATGCTATATAGTTCCATTTATAAGTAGTTCAAAAAAGACAAAACTAATCTGCTCTGATAAAGGCTGGGAGAGCAGTTACCTTTGGGAGCAGTGACTTGGAAGGGTACAAGGGGAGGCTGTGGGGTGCTAGTTATGTTATATTTCTAAGTCTGGCTTTCTGGCCACACAACTGTGTTCACTTGCAAAAATTAATTTAAATTATTCATTTCAATATGTTATTTTCTTTATATAATAGTTAATAAAAAGATTTTTCTGAAATAGGACATTTGAGGATAGACATATAGATCAATGAAATGAAATTGCATGTTCAGATATGAATCCTAAATTTCACAGTCAATTGATATTTGACAAAGAGGCCAAGCCAGTTCTATGGGGCAAAGAATAGTCTTTTCAATCAATGGTGGTGGGACAACTATATAGTCATATGCAATAAATGAAGTTGGATCTTTACCTCACACCACACACAAAATTTAACTCAAAAGCGGTCATAGTTTTAAATGTAAAAGCTAAAACTAAAACAGTCTGAAGAAAACATAAGAACAAGTCTGTGATTTTGTATTAGGCCATGATATCTGAGCTATAATACCAAAAGCACAAGCAATGAAAGAGAAAATTGATAAATTGAACTTCATCAAAATTCAAAACTTGTTTTTCAAATATGTTTTTATTTCCCTTAGAGAAAGAGGAAGGGAGGGGGGCGGGGAAGAGAGAAAGAAACATCAATTGGCTACCTCCACCATGCATCCTGACCAGGGACTGAACCTGAAACTTGGACACGTGCCCAGACCAAGAATCGAACTGGTGATCCCTCAGTGCCCAACTCAACCAACTGAGCCACACTAGCCAGGGCAAAATTCAAAACTTTTGTGCTCCAAAGGACACCATCAAGAAAAGACAACCCAAAGGTCTAAACTGGGAGAAAACATTTGTGAATCATGTATCTGATAAGAGTCTTGCACCCAGAATATATAAAGAAATCACATCTCAACAATAAGACAACTCAATTTTAAATGTGCAAGTGACTTGAATAGACATTTTTCCAAAGAAGATCTACAAGTGGCTAAATAAACACAGGAAAAGATCTTCAGCATCATTAGCCATGAGGGAAAAGCAAATCAACGCCAGATGAGATACCGCTTCACACCTACTAGGATGGCTACACATCAAAAAGACAAGCGTTGGTGACGACACAGAGAAACGGGACCCTCATACACTGCTGGGAGAAATGTAAAATGGTGCAGCCACTTTGGGAAACAGTTTGGCAGTTCCTCAAAATGTCAAATATATAAATTTACACCACATTAGCCAGCAATTTCACTCCTAGGTATGTACCCTAGACCAAAAAAAAACCACACATGTTCACACAAAAACTTGCACATAAATGTTTATGTCAGCAATATTTATAATAGTAAAAAAGTAGAAACAACCCAAGAATCTACCAATGATAAACAGATAAGGAAACGTCACACATTACACAGTGGAATATTATTCAGCCATGAAAGGAATGGCGAGGTGACTGCACCTTGGTTGACTATAACATAGGAGAACTCTAAAACATTGTGCTCAGTAAAGAAGTTAGTCATCGCCCGGCCAGGCGTGGCTCAGCCGTTGAGCATGGACCTAGGACCCAGGAGATCGGGATTTGATTCCCGGTCAGGGCACATGCCCGGGGTGCGGGCTCGATCCTCAGTTCAGGGCGTGCAGGAGGCAGCCGATCAATGACTCATCATTGATATCTCTCTCTCTCTCTCTCTCACCCTCGCCCCTCCTCTCTCTGAAATCAATAAAGATATAAATTTTAAAAAAAGAGAGAAACAAGATGGTGGCGTAGGTAACCGCTGCACCCCCGCCTCCCACAACCACATCAAAATTACAACTAAAATACAAAACCACCATCACTCAGAGCCTCCTGAGATCTGGCTGCACAGAAGCCCCACAACCCAAGACAGTAGGAGGGGTGGAGACGCGGGCGGATCGGGGCTGAATCCTGGGGACTCGGCCGCGGGCCCACACCTGGTGCCACGGGGTACACCCAGGGGGACATCTCGGCAGCGGAGGTTTCCCGGAGGAGCAAGAGGTCCCAGCCCCACAGTAGGGCCCCAGCCCAGGGCTCCAGGACCGGGAAGAGACGTCCCCACAAATCCCGGCTGTGAAACCAGTGGGGACAGTCCCTGAGGGTCGCGGAGGCTGCGGGAGCCCCAGCAGCCCCTCTAAAGGGCCCGGCGCGGACTCACTCGGACGCTCCCTCTGAGCCCAGCGCCGGGCAGCGGCCTGAAAGGACCCGGGACACTCGGGGAGGGACTAACCTGCCTGAGATCCGGGCGAGAGCTGGAGGGCGGCTTCCTCCCAGGCAGAAGGGCTGGCGGAGGCCATGGCTCCTGTGGCGAGTCCTCCCCGCACACAGCCGGCAGGCAGGCGCCATATTTGAGTCGCCAGCACCTGACTCACACCTTTGGCCCCGCCCCGTGATTCCCGGAGGCCCCGCCCTCCCCACCTGCAGCTCATCCAGGCCATTTCCAGGGGCTTTTCTGTGCAAGTGGCCTCTCGAGCCTCATGCTTAGGACTTTCCTAAAATCTCTCAAAGCAGCAGTGGGCCCCGTAGGGCTTCATAAGCGGCCCTGGGCCTGGCACTAGCGGCAGCTGCATTGCCTCATAGCTTGGCCTCTCCTGGGCACCTCCAAGCCCAGCACAAGTAGCAGCCACTACAGTTTGCTGAGTAGCTCATGCTGGGTGGCCCTGGGCAAGGCACTGGCAACAGGCTGACTTTACACCTCCCAGGGGGCCCCAGAGACAGTGCACCTGGTGCTCAGACTCGACCACGCTGGATTACAACCTACCACATCCACGAGTGACACTCAACGGGTGCACTTGGTGAACACCAAAGCCCCACTGAAGTAAATCCTGCTCCATAGGGGTGTCTCCAGCACAGCAGCTCTCTGACTGTAGCTGCAGCTGGTCCTCACAGCCAATTGGCAGGGGGGTCAATTCGTCCCAGTGACACCAACAGCAACCAAGGCTCAACTATAACAGGACAGTGCACACAGCCCACACAGGGGAGCACCTAGAAGGCCCAGCTCAGGGGACTGGGGAGGCTGAGCCACTGGACCCTACAGGACACCTACTACCACAAAGCCACTCTACAAATTCCAGGAGACATAGCAGCTCTACCTAATACACAGAAACAAACACCTGGAAGCACTCAAAATATGGAGGCAAAGAAACATGTCACAAAGGAAAGAACAGAAGAAATCTCTAGAAAAGGAACTAAATGAAATAGACCCAAGCAAGCTAACAGATACAGAGTTCAGAATTTTGTTTATAAGGATGTGTAAGCAGACTATTAGGGAAATAATTGAGAAAATCAATAACATAATAAAGTACCAATTTGAAGTGAAGGCAACAGGAACTGAAATGAAGAATAATTTACAGAGAATCAACAGTAGAGTAGAGGATGCTGAGAATCAAATCAGCAATTTGGTACATGAGGAAACAAAAAACACCCAACCAGAAGAGCAAAAAGGAAAAAGAATTGAGAAATATGAAGATAGCATAAGGAGCCTCTGGGACAACTTCAAGAGGCCCAACATGTGTATTATTGGGGTGCCAGAAGGAAAGAGAGCAACAAATTAAAAACCTATTTGAAAAAATAATGACAGAAAACTTCCCCTACCTGGGGAAAGAAAACGACTTACAAGTCCAGGAAGCACAGAGGATCCCAAACAAGAAGAACCCAAAGAGGCCCACAGCAAGACACATCATAATTAAAATGCCAAAGGTTAAAAACCAAAGAGAGAATCTTAAAAGCAGCAAGAGAAAAGCAATTAGTGACCTACAAGGGAGCACCCATACGACTGTCAGCTGATTTCTCAACAGAAACCTTGCAGGCCAGAAGGGAGAGGCAAGAAATATTCAAAGTGATGAAAAACATGGAACTACAACCAAGATTGCTCTACGCAGCAAAGCTATCATTTAGAACTGAAGGTCAGATAAAGAGCTTCTCAGACAAGGAAAAGCTAAAGGAGTTCATCACCACCAGACCAGCACTACAGAAAATGTTGAAGGGTTTTCTTTAAGAAGAAGCTAATGAATAAGAGAATCTGATGAACTAAATAGATCCAGCCTGGCTGGACATGGCTCAGCGGTTGAGCATCGACCTAGGATCCAGGAGATTGGGGTTTGATTCCCAGTCAGGGCACATGCCCGGGTTGTGGGCTAGGCAGCCGATCAATGACTCTCTCATCATTGATGTTTCTATCTCTCTCTCTCCCCCTTCCTTTCCTCTCTCTGAAATCAATAAAGATATGTTTAAAAAAAAAAAAAAAAAGATCCAGAGACATTGACACATGCAACAATCATATTTCAGAGGAAAGAGGGAAGGGGGGGGTTGAGGGTGGGAAGAGATTAACCAAAGAAGTTATATGCATATATGCATAACCCATGGACACAGTTAATAACGGGGTGAAGGCCTGGGGAGGGGATGGGAGCGAAGTGGAGGGGATCGATTGGGGGGAAAAATGGGACACCTGTACTATTCTCAACAATAAAGATAAATTAAAAAAAAAAAAGTCATAAAGGACCACATATTGTATGATCCCATTTATATAAAATGACCAGAACAGGCAAATCTATAGAGGCAGAAAATACATTGGTGGTTGCCTAGGGCTGGGGGAAGGAAAGGATAGGTGGGAGGGGGATCTGAAGAGTGGCCGCTAGTGAGTACAAGCTTTCTTTGGGGTTGATGAAAATATTCTGAAGTTAGACTCTGGTGATGGTTACATACTCTGCACAGATATTAAAGAGAATTTAAATAGGTAAACTTTCTGGAATAAATTATATCTCAATAAAGCTGTTTATAAAGATAGCTACTTATAAGTAGTACTGAAACGGTTCATTCGAAAGGGGTCATAGTAAAATTATAAGAATCTGATAGACTTGCAGGGACAAACAGTCTCTTTCTCAAACCAGAACATTTTGAGAGGCATAAGTGCACCTAGGAGAGGGAAGTGGTGAAAATTTCATCACCACCCCCCTCACCAGCATAACCAACACAGTTCCTTAAAGAGACACTCATCTGTGGCCTGTTTCGCACCCTGAAACCAGATGCTCCCCTACATGATCCAGTCCCTTCACCTCTAATTAGCGTTTGTTTTGCATGAGATCATAACCTCAAGAAGGGACGCAACAGGCCCCTTCCTCTCCCGAGGACACCCAAGTTCGTCGCACTCTTTCCCTCCTCCCAGTGCCGCCTGCATGGCTGAGCCCCACCCGCAGACAGGAGCAGGGAGCACACAGGTTCCCCTCTGCAGCAGCCCAGGAAGCCGCATTGTGCGAGAACTAATGGGACTTGACTGGGAGACAGATTGGGAGCCTGACCAGCAAAACAAAAGTGGCAGGTGAGCAACCTGCCTGACTGCCACTTATCAGTAAGACGGGTGCATTAACTCGGCAATTAACCCCGGGGGCGGGCGGTGCACCTGCGCTGGCTGAGGGGACCCACCTGTCCTGCAGAAAATAGAACCCCCCTTGCTGTTGGCTGGTTCTCAGGCCAGTCTCGGCTCAGGATGTGCCCATCACACCGAGGTGTGTGAGTGTGCATTCTGAGTCATTTCCGAACGTGAATCCAGGTCAGAATAACAGCGGGTGGATCCAGAGCCTGAATTTCTAGGCAATGAAAAGGCAGAAAGTTATGGGCACCTGGCTGTAATCAGGGCTTAAGGTAATTTGCAGCTGCCCGGCAGTTGGCATGTGAAACAAAAAGCCAGTTTGGAATCTTCCATAGAATGAGATTTCCCATTTCAGAAAAGGAAAGGTGCCCTGTGGAAAACACTCTGCTCCTGCAGCGCTCTGGGTCACTGTGCCCCGCACGCTAGGCTGAGGGTGCGGGCTGAGGGCGAGAATGAACTGAGGATGGACCGCACCACGGCCCCCTGCTTGCCCTCCACATGGAGATCTGTGCAAACAGCTCCCATGCCAACCTGCAGGCCACATCTGGGCTGCTCGTGTCTCGCTTCTCCCTGGAAATCCTCAGAGAGATTCTTGATAGTGTTACTCACATGGAGCTGGCTACTAAATAAATAATTCAAAACCATTCCACCCCTTCCATTTTTTCTTTGTATCTGTCTTGTGAGTCATCTTTTGGTCTGAGAAAGAAATTTAATCGGTCCTTTGATTGAAAGGTATCTTTGGGGGGGGGGGAGAGGGAGGGGTTAAGACAGGCTGGTGAGGGGCAAGCTGCCCGGGAGCTGGGCTGGGAGGAGAGAGCCTCGCAGCCGGGAATCGTGCACATTCCGTTAACAGACACCTGCTTAGAAAGGCCAACTTCTTGTGATGTCTGGCTTGTCATTTTCTACCAGAAGAAAATAGTATTCCCTCGCTGAGCTTATTTTCTCATTTTAAAATAACTACAGCCCACAACCTATTTCCAAAAATATTAGGACTACAACAATACAGTAAGTGCTTTAGGCTCCTTCCAACAACAGTGAAACAATCACCACAGGAAAAAAATGCTTCAAGCTGTATTTGAAGTTTAATAGTTACGCAGCTGGCGCATGTTTTTAACCCGATGTGTCCGCACACTTTAAAGGTGTGGTATTGAAGCGTGCAGGTCCTGATTCCTAATCTCACCTAGGTCCATGCTTTGCCATTGCTCTCTCTCCTCCTCACTCCTGACTCACCAGCTGTGAAAATTTAATTACCAAATTGCAAAAGTGATCATTTCATCCATGCAAATGTCTTGCCATGCATTTCATATTTTAGAGCATCAATAAACATTCTGAGTGCAACCCAAAAAAGGGTGCTTATAAGATTATAGTCAGCATTGAGGAATCAGGCAAGGAATGACCAAAAATTAAGTTTGTTATTAAGTTACAGCATGGGACACTGTGTATGTGCAGCTCAGAACTGCAGGAAATGGCTTTCCCTGAGACACTACCGGATAGAATTTAATGCAAGATGCCAGAGAGGTACAGGCTTGTAAGAAGGCCTCTGTCCACACTGACGGAGGCAGCATTTCCCTGGGGCTTCTGCACCTGAACCTTTGTCACCCGCCACCCCCCTTCCACCTGAGCCCCGCATCACCCTGCGAACCTCCACCCATTCCTTTCAGCCCCAGAAACAGGGACACCTCCCCCCCACCATCTTGCTATTAAGTCAAATCCAGAGAGCCCCCTGCTACAGCAGAGGAGGTTCAGACTTAAAAAGAAGCCTCACACTGTCACCAGGTACCTTAGATGCTTCTTTAATCTTTGACTCAAAACCCACTTGAAAATAGCTTCAGAGCTTCAGCATCTAATGTCACATTGGAAATGCAGTTCACATGGCGAGAGAGAGAAAGGGTCACATAGAAAGCATATGACAGATTTCCCAACTGACCACCTCTGTCGCTAGATATTTTAGCTCACAATCAACATAGCATTGAATAGATTGCATTTAAATAGTGCATTAGGTTTGCAACATGCTTTCCCATGTATCAGCTATTGAAAACTTCACAGTGATCCTGGAGGTCATTTAGAAGCTTGTTTTCAGGTGAGGAAATAGATTCAGAGAAGGTAAGCAAGCTAAAGTCTTACATCTAGTAAATTGGTTCCATTGGGGCGGGGTGGGGGGGCTCCCTTCCACCCTTCCCTCTGCTGTCATCTGTTTACTACATCGGTGTAGGCTCCCTGGGTAGGCAGGGGAGTGAGAGGAGAGGAGGCCAGCCCTCACCCATGAGTCTTGAGGGGTGAAGGAAAGGATGACTGTAGAGCTGAGCACTGTTCCACCACCTCCCTGACCCCAAAGAGTGCCCTTTAAGAGTCTACGACAGGATAGCCTAGTTTTGAAGTCTTTCTGAAAGACTCCAGGACTCTACTGTGTCCTTTAGCAAAAAGTGAATGCTGCCCCAGCAGGCCATTGGTCCTTGTTTGCACAGCACTCATTCATTCATTCATTCATTCACTCATTCATTCATTCACTCATTCATTCATTCATTCATTGTCTGCCCCTCCTCACTAGGATATAAGCCCCATAAAGGGCAGGAATTTTGTCTGTACTTGATATCAGCCTCTGAGTATTAATCCCAGCACTTGATACGGTGTCTTGCATGTTGTAAGCTCTGAATAAAAGTGTGTTGAGTAAGTGCACAGTTCCTATGAGGCTCCCCTGTTGTGACTAAGTTATCTCACCACCTTGTGTGTTTAAGACCATGGGCAAAGTCCCCAGAAGGACAGGAAGATGGTGCGGGCGGGAGCTGCCCAGAGGGGGTCCTCTCTGTCCCGGGGGCCGTACTAATGCGGGGGGCCGGATAGTAGCTCAGTGCCAACAATCATCTTTCAAAACACTGAAAACGGGGAAGGGTTAATTATAGTGTAACTTAGTATTTCTTTTTTTAATCCCTAGATAGACTTTTGAGACACAACTGTCGATTTTGATATTAAAGCAAATGTGTATCATAATTTACAACTAAGATCCCTAAAGGAAACGGGTACTACCAGATATTGATTACACCTCTGTACTAAATGCCTAATGAATAACAGATTATTCTTCACCAGAATAACACACAGCTTTAGCTCTTTGTGCCTTTGCTCTGCCCGGACACCACGCAGGCCGCAGGCACCATGAAGAGCTGGACTTGGGAGCACGTCTTTGAGCACCCATGGGAGACTGTTACGGCAGCTGCGATGCAGAAACACTGGAGCCCTGCGAACCAAGCATGGCTGGAGCTGATGTGCTGGACAGACATCTAGAACCTTCTGGAAAGCTGCACAGCCACGGCTTCTCAGCGGAGTGGGGACTGCCTTCTGCTGTGAAACCTCTGACTGGTGTGGCAGGAACCAAAACATGTGCAAGACCATTTGGTAGTTAACCCTGTAGAGAAAACAATGGAACTTAAATCCACTAATAGTTCCCTTACAAATATGGTTTCAACAGATGAGAGACTTACATACAAATCACATCCTCAGGACCCAGTAAAAGCTGTTTTGGCTCAGGGTGCGGTAATCACTGCGAAAGGAGTCAGCCTCCGTGGTGATCTCGGAGGGCTGACGGCAAGTAAGGCAGCTCAGATGCTAACAGGGGCCGAGAAGCGACGGACTGGGTAGCACAGATTAGATGCTGAGACTGAGAATGGACGGCTTCAGCAGTGGGGAGAACAGGGACACCGACGGCAGCAGCAGCATTTGCAGAGAAAGGAAGGAGGTTGGCCTACAACACCCAGCCCCTGGGTCTCTGCCAACTGGCGGTATACCTGTCTGCTATTTCAAGAATACAACCATATATTAGTAGAATTTTTTTAATAAGCTGAAGAAAGGCTATGTGACTTGTCAAAACAAGGAGGTACAGGGTTTCTAAATAAAAAGGAACATCTGAAATCATTAGCGTTGTTTGAAATGACTGTCTGGTTTTGAAGATTTCAGTATTTATGTGAAATTTTAACAATTTTTGAAAAGTGCCTGGAAATTGGTGTTAGCGTATCAAATCTCCTTCAGGGACAATTGTAAAGCTTGTCATGCATTGGAACTCTACCTGACTTGGACCAACCCCAGGACGGTGCAGGGCCACCTCCAAATAGACTCAGTTGTCCTGCTGAGGGAAACTTCAAAGGGGAACTCACTTTCTAAGGAGAAATTGTATCGTTTTAAAAGATATAAATTCGTATAAAATAACATACTCTGCTATAAACCACCACTAAAAACCACAGTGTTTTAATTTGGTACTTAAATGACATATTTGGAGTGAAAATTAATGTAATAAAGAGTAATTATTGATTCGCCAAAGTTTTGTAACGTAGTGAAGGTGTTACCTTCCTTGGATCTGTGCTTTATGAGTCAGTGTGCTGTATCATGGGCTGGTTATGCTAACTGAAAAAATAAAGTCATCACCAGAATTTTGCAGCACTCTAAACTTAAAAAAAATCACACAGCCTTAAACAACAAAGTCCAAATCTTGGGGGTCTAGGAATAGTCTGGAGCTGCCTGCACAGGGGACTTGGCTTCTCTATGTCTGATTCCCCAGCAGTTACAACGGAAGGCAGGAAAGACTGAGGGGAAGAAGCGGGGAGAGGCAAGAAAAGGCAGAGATGACGGAGTTGGTTAGGAAGGAGGTGTTTTATGTGATGGGCACATTTTTTTTAACCTAATAGTTAAACACACAAAAATAGGCCTGGTTCTGTAAGGTGTTTGATAATTACCAAAAAAACCCCCCTGGATATCAGAAGCCTTATTTCAACAATGTTTAGAGAATATATTGTTTGGTGTGATCTCAGGTTTTAAGTATAAAATGTAGTATATTTATTTACATATTTAGAAAATACTTCTAGGAGTTCTCTGGTAGGCAAAGTCAAAGGTCCCCTCATGCCTGGTCCCTTGAGGCAGCAGTGTCCTGGAGGTGGCTGGACTCCCAGGGGCAGAGCGTGCCAATGGTGCATCAGTTCCCAACTCCCAGCCCAGAGGCATGACCTTGGTAGGTTGGAATTGGCCACGGTAAGAGTATCTGTATCACAGAAATGGATAAACAATCAGGGCTTTTTAATTTTTTTCAGAATTCTGAGGCTAAACATTTACCAGTGTACCACTGACTAAGGGGTCCTTTTAACAATAGAAGTATACAGTGGTGGCCACCTGTGGAGAAGAGGGTGTAACTGGCCCTGTCTTGTGGGCTTAGCTACCTGGAAAGTAGGACTGGAGGACTGTGGAGATGAGCAGATCTACAGCATAAGGTGCCCAAGCTCCTTCGGGGTAAGAAGGTGCCCTGCTCCACCCTGCTTACTGAAATTCACAGTAGGGAGATTTGTTAGGAGAATTGTGGGGTGATCTCAAGCAAAACCTAGCTTAGCAAAGGGCAACAGGTCATGACATAAAATTACCCTGAGGAAAAAGGGTAGTTTAGACTGATCCAGACTCAACCCAAAGGCCTTGAGGGTTCGGGAGGGGGCTATACACCCCCCAGCTGTGTCATTCCTCAGAGGTTTCGTGCCTTGGGAATCCATGACTATGACCTTGAAGCTAACATGTGAAACGCCTTTGAAATGTCTCAGACTATGGAAGCCATCAGTCCAATAGCACAGGACAGTCTTCAAGAGCAATACTAGGAGGCAGCGAGTGGCAGAGGAGTGGCGAGTCCCTGGTGCTGCGCGTGCCTGGCAGAACTGAACCGCTGTCCCAGGTAAACTCCTGCAGCTTTTCAACAAAGAAAGGGAAGGGGGTAGCCCTTCAGGATTCACGAGGGAGACACTGGGCTTCATGTTAACGGGGTACTGTGGGTGCTCAGGCCGTCTCATGACAAGCAGGGACCGTTCTATATGTAGATATGGAAGAAAATATATTCCAATAGTAAGAATGATTATCATGAAGATGTTGGTATCTCGGATGACTTGCTTTACACTGTTTTCTATAGTTATTTAAGAAAAGTAAGGCCTAAGCCCTTATGTTTTATTATTGTATCAAAAACATTCAAGTTCCTCCCAATGGCAGGAAGCTGCTCCCAGACCCAGAGGGTTGGTACTTTCAGGCTAATGGGGGAATCACCTGGACTGCACCCCCCAGTTCTGTCCATCGCAGGGTCTGCCCCATGTGAGGCCCTGGGGCTCTGCTATGGGACAAGTGTGGGCATGGGAAGGTGATGGGCTGTCACGGCCTCAGCAGGACTGAGAAGAGAAACTGAGTCACAGCCAGGACCACAGATGCCAGCACCAGCAACACCGAGAAGGTCACCTACCCTAGCTGCTCCCAGCAAGGCCCTGGCACTGTATTAACCGAGTGGGACTGCAGCTGATCTCTTACCTTTTTCTTAAGATGTTCTTAAAAAATAAGAGGCAAAAACAAGATTAGCCAACAGGCAACAAGTAAAATCTCCTCTGGCTATTATTTAAAGTAGGAACTCCAGTCAAGATGAGGCTTCTGTGCTATTTTTCCTTGTTGAGTGTTTGAGGGGGGTTGTTTTTGGTGGGTATGAGGCAGGGTGAGGAGGGGGATACTTTTCTTCTAACATTAAGCTGACTCTAGAGAGATGTGTCTCCAACTCCTGAGAGCAGGAGGAATGCCTGATGCCCGCAGCTCCACCTGCCTGTCTGCCCACCCCCGTCAGTGACAAGCTCCTCTGCCAGACAGAGGGGAGGGCAGGAGCCACTCAAGCTCAGACTTCAATATCTCCCTCTCCACGTGCTAACATGGGATCAATGAGATCTAAATTGAAATATGTGGTTGAACGGCTTTCTGAAAAAGGCCTGCAGAAGTTAAAGGCTCCAGGGGAAGGGTGGGGTGGGGCGAGGGCACTCCTGTGGATGGCGATGGTGCCCCTCACCCTTTGCACAGAGGCAGCAGAGAAGAGAACGGATTGTGCTGCTGATGGACGGGAAGTGGGGTTCGAGGAGAGGGGTTCTCCAGAAAGCAGAGTCTGGAGGTGAAAGCCTCTGCACTCCTTCTCTATTAGGGACGGCTGCTCCACGGGCAGAAGAGGGGGGTGAAAAGCAAGGAGGAAGGGTGCCCTGCGGGGTGCAGCACGTGGAGGGCGCTGACGGGCCTCACCCCCTCCCAGAGGCCACTGAAAACACGCCTCGGGGTCACTCAGCCTGGAGGGAAAGCGCTGAAAGCGAGTCCAACAGCTCTCGTCTCAGGTTGGAGGTCCACCCCCCAGGGTGTGGGTGCCCGGCCCTTCCTGCTGAGCATCTGTGTGCACCGGGTGGGGCTCCACGACCTCCCACGCTCACGTCACCAGGGAAGCCCCAGCGCGGAGGCAAGAGGCCTCGCACAGGCCCGAAGCTGGGTGCTGTCGGAAGGCACCTGCATGGAGCTGGCAGTGGCTGTGGGTGTCTGATCGCAGCCACTGGACTTGGAGCCCTGGGCTCACCTTCACTGGCCAACTCCTACAGATGCTTCAGAAATCAGACCAGGCGCTCCTCCTCCAGGAGGCCTTCTCTGACCAGCCACTTCTCCACCCTTCCACTAAACTGATCCACTTAATGCGCACACTGACAAGTTGTTCCAGCCAGAAAGTTCTTAGAGTCTGTAAGATAAATTACTACTAAGTACACTAAAAAGTCAACACTCCACATGTTGATTTAACACAGCACGAACATATACCCAAGATAGGCTCTGCGGTGATTTTTAAACTCTTGTTCACTGTGGCAGAAGTTGATAGTGATCCTCAAATACTCATTTCCCGCCTTCTACAGTAATATGGTGATACTAATAGTTTTTATCTGGGCGCAGGGCCTCCCAGAATGCATTTCTCAGGCTCTCTTACAACAAGGTGTAGCCATATCACCCAGTTCTGACCAACAGTATGTGAGTGGAGTACAAATACCAGGTGGGGCCCTTAACAGGAAAGAGTGAGGGCTCCCCTAATTCTTTTCTCCCCTCCCACTGGCTTGAAAGTGGGTGGACAAGAGCAGCACCTTCCGGGTGGAAGAACAGACATAGGAGCCTGGGGCCCTTCCCGGGCTCCTCTCTCCCAGCCCTGAACGCTGGCTCCCGACTAGGTGAGGAAGTGGCACACATCACACATTCTCTGCCTACATGAAAAAACTGTATTGACTGTCTGATGTACTTAGGACTTCCAAGGTTCTAGGAACCCAGACTAGGGATCTGGAGAGAGAAAATATAGTCCCTACCGAAAAGAAGCTGTTAGCCTAGTAAAGAGGGGGGCTATTAAAAAATTACACACACACACACACACACACATACACACACACAAGTGCTGACAGAATTAACTACAGGTGCCACCTGACTGCATGTGAGAGGGCTTCCTGAAGGAGGTGACGTCCACACTGACTTCTAAATAAGCCAAAGGAGTTGATGAGGTACAAAGAGCAAAAGGAACAGCATCAACAAAGACGGAAAGGCAGGAGAGAGCGTGGTGCTTCCAGGGGAGAGGCAGTGCAGCCTGTGGTCAGGCTGCGTGGGTTCAAACCTTAGTGTCACACTTACTGGCTATAGGGGAATTACTCAGGCGAGTTACTTAAGCTCTCTGTGTCGACTTCCTCGAGTTGTCATTAGGACTAAATGAGAGAACCCATGTAAAATCCTTAGCACAGCACTTGACTCGCAATGTTATAGCAGAGTAAAAGCCAAGAAAATTCCAGGACAAGTGGAATAGGGAAACTGAGACAGAATTAAACAGCAGTTTGCAGCCACCTAGTCAATCCTGTCTTCCCTAAACAGGGACACTTAAGAGTAAGTGGTTTGTACTTCTCCTCCCCAACCAGAGGGTAGATAGCTTATGTCACCCTACTCAGGGAGACAGGTAGCAGAAATCCAGTTAGTGCCATTTGCCAACCGCACCCAAGGACAGACAAGTTAAGAGAATAAATTTTATTTTGGTACATGGGCATAAAGCTGATGACTATTCTATTGATCTGCACCCAAGACCTCCCCTAAACGCCCAGCCTTTAAAAGCCCTGAAAATGAAGGTCCCAATGCGCTCTCCCTCCAGGGAGCATGCCCCTGCCATCTTCCCCCTTCTTCCATCTAAGGGACCCCATGAGACTTGCAACCAGGGGAGCAATCAACGGGCAGAGGCAGCTCAGTCCCAGGGCACCCTCCCTCCAGGGAGCACCCCGTGCCATTCCCTTCCCCCCTCCTTCCCCCCCAGGCACGTGTCCCCTAACCTCTAGGGACCCAGGAGACTTGCAACCAGGGGATCAATGAGCAGCAGCAGCTTGTCCAGGGCTCACCCCCTGAACCTGTCTCCAAGGCCCCCTTTTCCCTGACTCCCCAGTGAGGCAAAGCAGCCCAGCCTGGGCTCTCCGTTGCTTCTAGGCCCTTCCTTGTTTTGCTATCCTAAGTGTGTTTTTGCTGCAGCCAATGAATTCTTGCTTGCTTTTCTACACTCTCTTGATTGAAATCGTTCCTTCAAGAAGACAAGAACCGAGGTCCCCTCATCCCCTTCCTGATAACAGTGGCACAGAACAGGCCCAGTGAACACTAGCTTAAAAAAAGAAAAACGCAGGTACGGTTGGAACCCAGAGGGCAAAGTGAAGAGTTCCCAAGATGAGGCTGGAGGACAGTCTGCGACCACATCATAAAGAGGTGGACTCCCTCCTGAAGCCTAAGGGATTTTAGGCAGGAAGCCAGCATGGTCAGATAGGTTCCAGTCTCTGAGAGCTCAGTTAGACAGCAGAGGGACATGGTCAGAAGGCGTCTGGCCTTCTTTCTAAGTGAATCTTGGCTTTTCACAAAGAAAAGCATTACTCCACACATTGCTCTCCCTATACAAATGTTTTGTAAATTGTAATGGTGAAAGTGGGTGGACTGAGTAGTATAAACAGTTTACTTACCTAGTAATGACAATTCACAACTTCTTCGGACGGGCACTCACTGCCTCATCTTGGTCTAAAAGGAAAGCTTATTATAATAAAACTTGACATAACGGACTAATTCAGGTGAAGGGGTGTCCATTAAAACTGAAAGTCTGTTATGGAATAGTAGGTTTTCCGAATGGGTATGTTAAAAAATTGACAAATTAGTTAGTTTACCTGTTTTTACTTACATAGACACATTGTGTAATTAAAATTAAGTATGTACGAAAGGTTTACTTTCACAGAAAAGCTTTCTGTATGTATTACAGTAATTTTAAGTTTACACTGAATAGGTCTAGAAGATGCGTGCATTCCCAGTCATGGGGAGTAAACAGATGCACAGGCTGGACGTGGCTTAGCGCAGTGGGAACATCGGCCTGCACGCTTCAAACTGCTGCAGAAAGTCACGCGACAGCAGAACCAATTACTGTGCACGGTGAATGCAGTGTCATCACGCGCTAATCATTCGCCGCACACTTTTTATGAGCGGTGACTCTCGGATTTAAATATGTGGATCAGATTTGAGGTATGTAATGTTTATTTATGCAGGCAAAGTTACCAGTGTTTTTTCCAACACATGGCCTATTTGCTAAAATGTGTTTAAAAATAACAGTGAATTAATAACAAAACAAAACAAAAAAATCACCTGTTAATTTAATTATAAGCAAATCTTGGTTAAAAGCATTTTAAAATTAACAGGGTATTAATTTTCACATATGACATATGGACTGGAAGTTTTGTCCATTAAATCCAAAGTCCATTAAATCAAGGTCTGCAAAATAGAGGGTTTACTGTGTTTCTTTTGCGATTATTATTCTATAACAGCCTAAACTCCCACTTCCTGTCTTGCTGAGAAAAAGGTCCATGGCCAGGTGACCAAGAGTACCATTCTCCACCTGAATGAGGGAAGCCCGCAGAGGGCTCCCTCACAGGCAGGGCTAAATGCACTGGAGCTCTTCTCAGGATGGAACCTGACTTTCTTTTCAGTCTGATTATTTCACACAAGCATATCAGAAAAACGCTCAGGCCTCTGCCCATTTGTTTACATCCTTCAGAAGATCCCAGTGTATTGACCAGAGTTCTGGGAGCAGAGTGCTCCTGGTGTGTCTAGGGGGGATTCTCTGAAGCATCGCCACCTGGTGTTCGCCACCCAGCCAGCTCATGTAATGATTTTCCTTCCTTCTGAAACAGTGAGTACCAAAAATATTGGACTCCTTTCCTTTAATAAAGAATGCCAAATAAGGTCTGCACACTTCCCTGTAAAATATCTTCACAACCGCACTAGGGGAAATAAATAACATGTGGAAATCTCAAATAAAATCACCATAAATCAAGATTTAATGGGATTTCTCCGTGGGCAGTAAGTGTATCCAAATTCACCAAAATCCTGAAATCTTCCTAGGAAAGACAATAAAAAGCACTAGAATGCCTTCTATTTTCTGGAAGGGTAACCAGTTAGGTCTGCAGAGCCTCAGCAACAAAGGCATGGGCAACCTTTGGTCTCCGGATTGTACATTCTAAAATACTGGTGATCAGGCACCGAAGAAGAAAACTACATGAAACACTCGGGGAGACACACACAAGCTGGGAATCCTCTGCCTCTGAAAAGGGTGCCCAGCCATCACGGGTTCACTTCGGATCTCCCAGGCCCTCCTACTGAAAGTCAGACTCTTCATGGGAATTCACAGTTAAGTCTCTCAATTTCTGGAGACTGGTTCTGTCCCCTCATTAGCAGAGGCAATCTCCTGTTGTGTCACAACGCATGGCTAACGTTCCATTATAGCTTCTCTGTCACTTAGCTCTAATTACTCTAAATTAGTGTTTTCCCATGGCTCAGCAAGAAGGGAGGGGCAAAACCTCTTCTCACTCTTTGAATGTCTCATGGATTCCTCACCCTCAAACATTCCAGAGACAGGTGGCAGAGCTACCCCAGACTCTAGCTTCGTCTGACAAAACAGAGCCCTGGCAGCATGACCCCCAAGAGTGGGGAACAATGAAAATGACAAATTCCGTTGGTTCCAACGTCCTTTAATCACGAGCTCACCAAACCTTTCAGTGATTTCTGCCTTTGAAAAGCAGAAATTGTCATTCACAGGTTGGGGCAAGCTTCAGGATTATCGCTATAGTTCCTCAAAGTCAGCTCGTAAACTAGGAAAGCGCCCAGAACATGCATATATAGGTTCACCCCATCCCCAGGGTGCTGAGGAATTCATGACCCATTAGGCACTGCCGCCGGACTGAAGTTAGTTATGCACCTGTATCATTTCTTCTCGTAGATTAGAAGGTCTGGGAGGGCAGAGATAACATCTATTGCCTCTTTACTTTTGGGAACAAGCTGGAAAATAGAAGCATGTGCACACACACACACACACACACACACACACACACACACTGTATAACCTACGGCCCAGCACAGTGTCCTTCCATTACATTTTTTAACTGTTCAAAATGAAAACAAATGTGTTCAAAGACTTAATGACAAAAGCAAGATATAAAACTGTCAATACAAGTTATTCCCAATATTGCCCAATATAGCTACAGAGAACTGATGCACAAGAGGGAGGTAGTTAGAAAACACGAAATGTTAACGATAGTTATTCTAAGTGGCAGGATTTGTCTTTATTCACAAAATTTCCAAGTTTTTTTTCAATGAACGCATATTATTTTGATAACCAGGGAAATGTTATTGTAAACATGCTTCTTTAACAAGTGTTGTACATCTAAATTGTCAAATGGGTCCGTGTATGGTTTTCAAGGTGCTGAAAGTATCTGAGTTCACAATGAGGGCGTAAGAGTTTAATGGAGCCAAGAAAGAAGACAGTAAAGACGACATTCCGTTCTGTGCACCCCGAGGCGCCAGGAGCCGCCGCCTTCTGAACGTGGCCGGGCAGGCTAAATGGGAAGGAGCCCCCCTTCTCCAAGCCACACACACCGGGCAGAACTAAGCTCTGACGCTGGGAGGATGACGGGGCTGCAGGAAGAATGCTAGGCCAGGACATCGGGGCCTCCCCAGCACACACGGGGCCTCTGGAGGTGCCAGCGGGGGGTTCCGGGGAGGCCCCCCTCCTTGGCAGGCTGCAGGCCTGGGGAGCCGGGCTGAACTGCCCCCCGCTCACGCTCTGGGGCCTTCGCACAGACACAAGCTGCCACCCTGTACAGAGCTCGACAGATACCTTTCTAGAAGTATAACTACAGTGTCATTATCACACCTAAAAAAGGATTCCTTTAGGTCACCTAATGTCCAAGCTATATTTAAGTTTTCCCAATTGTCTCAAAAATATCTTTTTTAAGTTGGTTTGTTGGAAGTGGAATCCAAACAAGGTTCATGCATTGCATTTTCATTAAATGCACTTTAACCTAAGTTTCTCTTTCCCGTTCTTCATCCCTGCCACTTATTTATTGACAGAAGTGGGCTATTTGTCCATCGAATTCTTTTCACTTGTATAGCTTTGTAGTGTATGCTGTGAGCATGTGTCACAGCTCCTCAGCTAGTCCTTCATTTACTGGCATTTGCGTTCTCTCCGTTTGCACTTACTGTCTCGTGCCACAATGAAGACTGTGTGTGTGTAATTTCACATTTTTGCCAGTAAATCTTTAAAATGGATTTCTAGAAGCAGGATTGCAGGGGTAGAAGGTAAATACATATGGAAAATTGGGAGAGATTTCATCAACCCCCCTCCACAGGGGTTGTACCATTTTACATTCCCACCAACCACATAAGAGTTTGTTTCCCCAGAGTCCTGTCAACAGAGTCATCAAACATTTGATATTTTATTTTTATGTTTTGCCGGGTTTACATCTCGACAGATGGGTTATTATGTTTTTTCTTCTCTTGAGTTTTGTTTTCAGCCATCTCAAGGAGGGGCTGTCTTCTCCCCACATCACTAGCACTGGCTCTGAGCCGGTGTCCTCTGCATTCATCGCGCGTGGGAGCCAGTGCTCCTCCCGGTCCCCGAAGCCCAGCGGAGACTCAGCCGCCCACCCCATCACCTGCGGGCGCCCCCCCCAGGTCTCCCCCTCTCTCTTCTCCCTGGGTTTCCCTTCTCTCGGCATAGCTTTACCTTGCATTTCCTTTATTTTGAATGAAGCAAAACATTTTTCCTTATGATTCTAAGCAATTTGTGATTCTTTTTCTGTGGCTTATTTATTCATATCTCTTGTCCTTTTTCTAAAAATCAGCCTATCCATTTTCAAAAGATGCATCATCTGAGGGAGAATTTCATGACAGCAAAGCAACGAGAGTATCGGTTAGAAATCTGAATGCTAAAAATAACCCTTGTCATGTATTTAAACACAAGCAAATATTTTCTGCTATTCTCAACACTCATGTCTTCAGTTGGGAAGAAAAGCAACTTCGAGCAGACAAAGCCGTAGAGGGTAGTGATGCTGATTCTTTTAAATATAACGAGACCTTTTTCCAGATTGGTCAGATTTTCAAGACACACTGGAATAACTATGGATGGCATTTTCTTAGATTTAGTGTATATTGTTACTAGTTTGCTTAAGACATATTTTATTTATTTATCATGAAACATTTATTTTAATTAGAGTAAAATCTCACTGCATCTATTTACATACAGGCATACCTCACTTTATTGCACCTCACAGATGTTGCGGTTTTTTATATATTGAAGGCAAGACCCTCTACCAGCAAAACGATTACGACTCACTTTATTGAGATTATCACTTAATTGTGATTATCCACAATATGTCTGAGGTATGCCTGCACGTAAATAAATGTTCTCACTTTTTATATTGATACATAAAATTGGGAAAATTATGGATGCTAACCCTTGTCTCATTCTAGAAATACACAATATTCATCCAGATATAGAAATTGAGTTTAAAAATCATATTAAGTTTATTTCTAATACGTTTAATTTTTCTTTAGTATGTGTTTATCAAAGTTTATAATACATTTATATTATTTTGATCCACTGTATATGAAAATATAACTACAGTGATAACCTAATCTAAATAATGTTTTAACATTTAGAGACTTAAGGTAAGAGGAAATAAAATGAATTACAAAACCTATTTACATGCATATATTTGTTGCAGAAAACACAACAGGGCAAGCATAAAAGACTTCAAAGCATAAAAATATGCTAGCATAAAATTTTGCAAGGTAAGTGGAATGGAAATGCAAGTTCAAAGGGAAAAAGTAAAAAAAATAAAATTTCCTACTCTAAATATTACAGAAGAGCCTTTACAGGAAAGACAAGCTTATGCATGTATTTTTAAAATAAAGACGGCAAATATCATATTATTGCAGTACTTAGATTCCATTAGATATATTTACAAGATCAATACATCAGTTTTAATGAAAAAAATAATTACATGCCAGAAATTATATCCTTTGCTATTATATAAGTCTGTAATAAAAAATTTTAGATGTCAGCTGCAAAGTATTCGATGGGTACACTGTCTTTCAAAATGTTTGCTTGGATGGATCTAAGCAAAAACAACAACATCAGCCAACATTTTCTGAGCCATTACCACTCACCAGACACTATACTAAGTTTTCTGGTAATTTAACAGTCTAATGACAGCCGTGTGAGGCGTGTATTATTATCTTTGTTTTACAGAGGAGGAAGCTAATGTGTGAGAGGTATCACGTCATCTGTAGTTTGCTCTATAATATTTCAACGTGAAGAGTGTGCTATAAATGTGTGTGTTAGTTTAGGCTACCCCCGGTGGCTGTCCTGCCCTAATCAGGATCTTGCTTCAGGGGTGGTGCTGGCATTTAATCAACAGGCTCCACTCCAGAGGAGGCTACTACGGGCTCCTGAGCTATTTTTATCTCTAAGCAACACTTGAAGTTTTTTCATTAGCATAATGGATATTAAAAATGAGTTTCCACTGGTAAAATTAACAGTTTGCTCAACATATGTGGATGGCTAGAAGGATTGAAAGGACCCACTGCCTGAATGGTGCGTAAGAAACTCATCCCTGTCATTGACCACCACGCTGAGCAAGCCCTGCGGAAGGTCCTGCGTCCACCTTCTGATTCCAGAGGCCTCTTGGTTGCCTGGCTCTGACAAAGTGGCTCACGGGACCCTGTCACTGGGATGTAGTTCATATGTCTCAGAGGCAACCTTTGTGTGAGGAGTACACCATGGGGACTGGGAGCTGGGATCCCATCAAGCTTACAGAACAGAGAGTGTGCGTGTGCATATCGCGTGCCTGCTAGTAAACGTGAACGCCTGGCAGAATTCAGCCTGAGACGCCCTTTCCCTGAAACTCAGCATCGAGGGTGTAGCAGCCCATGTAATGTGTCCCCACTTCCCCAAATATCAGAGTGTCCAACATCTACCAAGAACGGTTTGTGCTCTGCCCACCTGGGATAGGTGTGTTAAGGAACCTGTCTCCCGCCGTCACCCACCCTCCTCACTGCCCTGCTCCATGGTCTCCATGCACCCCACGGGAGGCAGGAATTCAGGGTTGTCAGAGTGGGGTTAGGAGCCAGGGAGGGAGCTGAGTGATAGTCTTCAAAAGCCTCCTTCCAGGCAAGCGTGAGGCTCAGTTACGGTTCCCTCCAGGAAAACAAACGTTCAAGAAGTGTTAGCCGCGCTGCTACGTTGGAACTTTCTCTCATTCGGCCAGCAGAGGCCCCACACTGTTCACCTACCCAGATAACAGCCCGTGCCCACGGCAGCCTGGCTTAGAGGGCAGCGCTAACCCGGGAGGCGGCGAGGGCAACCAAGCGACCGTAGCTGTTGGGACTTACTTCTCTAAGACTCTTCATTTTCTCATTGGAGTCTCAGCCCCAACGTGAAGAAATACAACCGGTTTATTGAGGAGCCTGACCTTGCTAGTGACACAAACACTAACATAGTTGTGTGTTCCTTTCGTTATGAAGCTCGACCGTCAGATGCTGGCTCCTGTTTCCCCACTGGCTAGCAGGACGCCTGGGGCAGATCTAGCTGCCTTGTTATCAGAAGCTATTAAAAAGTCCATGCAGTTTATACCCCCCATCTTATGCCTGATGCAGAGCTTTTCCCTTCCAAACCACCACTCAGTCCGTTAAGTATAGGGGCTGATGTGGGGACAGGTGGGGATCTGCACCCTCTCCAGCGTCCACACAGTTCCCGGGTGATCCGGCTCCAGGCCCACCCCATCCACTCCCTCAGTCTGGCCCTGGCAGTCCTGCCCAGAGCTCCTTGCGTCTGGAGTCCCCCTCGCCTAGTCCTGCCCAAAGCTCCTTGCGTCTGGAGTCCCCCTCGCCCAGCAGGCTGCTCTCTGGGCCCTCTGGGAACTTGCGCACAGGTCCCTGTCTAACCAGGCAGCGATGTCTGCCACCATGGCCACCCCCCTCAATTCCACCAGCCCCATCCAATTCCCTTTACCCTGCCAGGTAGGTGGAGGGCAGTGAAGTCCAGTGCTGAAGTCAAGGTCCAATCAAGAAACTAAGACTGCGATTGAGCTGAATAACGGCCTCCCAAAATGTCCATGTCCTAACCCATGGAACCTGTGACTATGTTACCTTATATGGTAAACAAACAAAGAAAAAAGCTTAGTAAAAGTGGATAAGCATCTTGAGAATGGGAGAGCACCCTGGGTTATCCAGGAGAGCCGCACGTAATCGCACAGGTCCTAACGAGAGGGGGGACGCCAGTCAGGGGAAGGCCGTGTGGGAGGAGCACAGCCCTGCCAGCACCTTGGCCTTAGCTCACTGGGGTTGATTTCAGACTTCCAAAGCTGCAAAATAATAAATGTGTGTTGTTTTAAGCTACTGAGTTTGTAGTAATTTGTCACAGCAATAATAGGAAACTAATATAATAACCGGCTACCCTTCCGGTAGAATCCCAACTTCACAGGTAATCCCTTGACCTCAGAGTTGCATAGGAACAGCCCCCCTAAACTAGTGGCTCACAACTCCAATTCTTCACTTTCTCCCTTGGCCCCCACCTCCTACCCTCACTCCTACCCGCTGCCAGCTGTCACTGGCCTACCTAGATGGGGTGTAGCACTGGGGTGATGGCTGCAGTTAGCTGGTGATTGGCCCCAATTTTTAGAGGCTGCTTGGCATCTTTCTCTGTAGAAAGTGGGGAATATAGGCTCCTTTGTCTTCAGCTTTGGCCCTGGCCACTAATTCCCAGGCCAAGGAAGAGTCCTGCTCAGCATCGTGTTACTTTGGGGTCTGATCCTGGAGCAGTAGAGACCACAGCACTCTTCTCTGAGGACGCTGCTGTTCTTCAGGGTTAGAGCCCATGCCCCTCATGCCACGTCTGGTGCCCTTTACAGGAATTTAGGACTCTTTGTTAAGAGAAAAATATTAAAGTTGCAGTGCAACATACTGACTCATTCCTTTGTAACTAGATTCTAAAGGATCAAAAGCAATGCCTGGGGTTCCTGTGGATTTTTAAATTTGTTTTTTGTACTTCTGGTATCTTGTCTCACCTCTCGCCCAGCCCACAGCAATTAAATCCAGCAATTAGTATTAATATCATCGCAAGCAATGCAGTGCATGTGATTGATGAAATCCACTCCACTACCAAAGGGGTTTCTTAGGGTTTACCCTCACCTCTTGCTTTTTATTGACCAGTGTATCACTTAGGATGTACTCAACTGCAAGTAATAAGAAAACTGCCAAATGGTAGTGTCCACCAATAGGGAGCTCGTTAAATTGAGATATATCCACTGCTGTGGTCTAAATGTGTCCGCCCAAATTCATATGTTGAAATCCTAATGTCTAGTGTGATGGTAATAGGAGGTGGGGCTTTGGGGAAGGTGTTCGATTGTGAGGGTGGAGCCCTCATGAATGGGATTAGTGCCCATGTAAAAGAGGCCAAAAGAGCTCTGTCTCTCCACCACGTGGGGATACAAGAAGCCTGTGACCTGGAAGAGGGCCCTCATCAGACCATGCTGGGACCCTGATCTCAGACTTCTAGGATCAAAACTGTGAGACGTAAATTTCTGTGGTTGTAAGATATTTACTCTGGTGCTTTGTTCCAGCAGCCCACTTGGGCCAAGACATCCACATAATGAAAAACTGCATGGCTGGTGGAAAGGAACACTGCTGCTGCAGGCTGATACAGCGGCATCTCTGGGACATACTGTTAGGCGAGAAAAATCCGTTGTAGAGCGGTGCACATGATGTTGCCACGTGTGTAAGAAAATGTTAACATTCACCTGAAAAACACGGAAACTACAAAGCAGCTGTTACAGCTGCCTGACAGAGGAGGTGACAGTGAAGATGGCTCAGCTGAGGACAGGCAAGAATGAGGCATCTCAGTGTGTCATCTTAGATTTTTCACTTTGAGCCAGATGAATGCATGATCTATCAATTTTTTATCTTTAAAAATGTGCTTATTATGATGTTACTACTTGGAAATTCTGTGCTATTCTGTGGGATTTTTGTACTATTTTTTGATAACATTTTGTAAGCAAAATTATTTCAAAAGGAAAGAATTTTTAGTCTTAGGGAGAGTGTTGGAAGGATAACAAATAAAAGTCCTAAAAACTACCATGAATATGAAACATCCGTTGCTGAGAGGAAACAGGGCGAAGTGGGGAAGGGGGAGAAGGGCAGTAGAAAGCCAAGCGACTGAGAGGAACTGGAAGGACTGACCAGGAAAGCTGGCATCCTGGACCCCTTTCTAAGGGCTCCATGACATCTCACCCTCATTTTTACAAAGAGGAATCCACTCCTCCAGGTGTATCGGTGGTTCTTGACGTGCACACCCCAGGACAAACTTCAGCTTTGCTTTCCCGTCAGATGCTTTCCCTGCCTCTCTCTTCTCTCCAAACTGTATCAGGGGCACCTGTGGAGAAGGCTGGGCACTTGCAGCCGGACTCGGTTTGTGCCTAAGCTGGAAGCACTTGACACAGGCTACGGGCTGGCAGAACTCAGGCACTTCCCTCTGCAGCAGGGATCATGCAAACTCAATCTCACACTGCGGGGCAATAGCAGTAAAAGCCTTTACTGCAGGTGACGAGCTTCCCACCAACCCAGGTCCTGGACACCAGAGGCCTGGGAGCCTGGCTGTAGCAGCACAGAGAAGCCTCTGGCGGTTTATCCAGGGGATCCTGTGGCTCAGCTCGGCTCGCCAAGGTAGGGCCCATCTTGACATTCTCGAAAATTCTGTGTGCAGTGTTGCACTACCTCAGGTCCTAGTCTGAGATTGCACTACCCCACTCCCCAGAAATGTGACTGTGAGAATAGTGCAGCCTCCAAACAGTAGGAATCACAAGTGGAAAGGGAGTTCACTATACTGACACCTTGCCTTCAAGTCTATTTCTTTAGCCCTAACATCAAAGGAACCATCTTGATATATTTAATGTGGATTCATTTTTCCAAACTAAACTTGATACAGTTGTATTTTTTCCTTCAGTAATGGGGTGGCAAAGGTGGATTCTATGGGCAGGATCTCTAGAGAGAGCGTAAGTTCTATACTACATAGTAATGACTTCTATTTGTACAATAATATTATGTTGTACCATCTATCAAACACTTACTAAGCGCTTTGTATACTTGATCTTATTTAATCTTCATAACAACCATATAAAATATTTTTATCCCCAAAGCAAAGAGAAAAAAGATGAGGTGTAAAGGGTTTAAGTCCAAGACCACTAGGCCACAGTATTTCAACAAATCTGAGATGCCACTGTTATTTTAAATAGCATTAAGAAAGAAAAAAAAGCCACCAGTTAAACTAGATATGCCATCAATTGTGAGGCACTTCCCAAGTCAGAGGTGCTCAGCGTGAGGAGATGCAGGTCTGGATCCCAAAAGCAATAGTGGGTGTAGCACCACTCTGCCGCTCCTGTTCAGTGGGCATTTTTACAGTCAGTATTGGATTTCTTCCTCAGAACAATCCTGAAAAAAGCAAGGATAATAATCCCCATTTTTGGAGGGGAAATAGGTTCAGAGGAGGTAAGCAATTTGCTCAAAGTCACACAGCTTGCAGTTATAACTCAAACAAAGAACTCCTAGCCCCTATTTTATTATTTCATCTGCTGTATCGTGCAGCCTCCACTCACCCCAGTAATTAACCTTCACTGTTAATTAGTTATCAGTGGAGCACTGGCAGGAAAAGATCTCTTATTATTATACCCTGGCCAAATTATCTTGCTGACCTCTTTGGCTGGGAGTGAAATGCTGTCCTTTATCCAGTTTAATTCCTGCAACACTTACCGAGCATTATTCTATCAGCCAGTGGACACCCTATGAGGCAGGAGATCAAAGCTACTTTAGCTCACAAATTTTCTTATGAAAACTTTCAAACATACAGAAAAATGGAAAGAATAACACAGTGAACCCTCATATACCCCCATTTACATCGCACAATTATTCACCTCCTGCCATATTTGCTCTCTCCATGTGTATATTGAGTAAACTAAGTGAGCATAAACTATAGACATCATGATACTTCATCTTAAATACTTCAACCTGTATGGTCTAAGAAGGAAGATGTTTTTCCACACAACCATAATACCAACATACTTGTGATGGTCAGTTTATGCGTCAACTTGGCTGGACTACAGTCCCCAGCTACTCAATCAAACTCTAATCTAGGTGCTACTGTGATGATGACTTGTAGATATTACTAAAATCCATACTCAGTTGATTTTAAGTAAAAGATCATCCTAGGTAATCTCTATTCAATCTGTCAAAAGTCGTAAGAACAGAGCTAGGACTTCCTGAAAGGAGAAATCTCATCTGCAGGCATCAGCTTCACCCGTGCCCAAGAGCTCAACCGCCCTTCTTAATGACCCTGTCCTACGGGTTTTAAACTTGCTGCCTTAGTTTCTTTGGGCTGCTATATCAAAAATGCCTTAGACTGTGTGGCTTAAACAACAAACACTTATTTCTCACCATTCTGTAGGCTGGAAAGTCCAAGATCGAGGTGCCAGTAGACCTGGTGTCTGGTGAGAGACCACTTCCCAGTTCATAGGCAGCCGCCTTGCTGTGTCCTCTTGCAGAAGAGACAAGGGAACTCTCTGTGGTCTCTTTCATAAGGGCTCTCATCCCATTCATGGGGACTTCACTATCATGATCTGACCACCTCCCAAAAGCCCACCCTTCAAATAGCATCACCTTGGGGTTTCAACAGATGACTTTTGGAGGGACACAGCATTCGGTCTATAGCATTTGCCTAGCCGGACCCCACAATCACATAAGCCAATTCTGTGCCGTAGTCTACATCTCCTGCTCTTCCGTCTCTCTAGTTAACCTGGACTGATACAACACCTAAGAAAACTGACACGGCGCCCAGGGTCTCACCCTTTACTAATGATTCCTAACCTGAGGTCACAGGATGTGCTTCAGGGGACAGCCTGAAACTGTAGGTGGCATTTGGAAGGTTCGTACACTTTGTGAACTTTTCTAAGGAAAGGCTAGCTTTCATCAAACCCTGAAAAAGTGCTTACCTCCCAAATGACCAAGAGCCACTGCAGTAAACACGTCTTTCTAGCTCCATAACCCTGACAGTGGTGGGAGCAGAAGGGACGGAGGCCACTGGCTGGCTGAGGCCCCCGTGAATCCCTGAGAGAAGTCTGGTGTGGGAAGCAGCCAGCAGCCCAGTGCTGGTTCCAGAGTTTCACCCCCCTTTCACGGTGGCCCACGGTGTTTACAGTGTGTCAAACCTCTAAAAGACAAGGACAGAGTGGGTCCCTGCAAGTTTCATTGTCAGTGTCTCCAAGCACAGAGCATTGAAATTTAATCCTTATGGAGACAACAAAGCACAGTAAGGTTCTGCATTTAATTTTGATGACATTTTAAACAACTATTTCAGGGGGAGGGGAGCTGAATAATAAATTAGTCCTTTGACAAAATTCCTTCTTGCCAAGATTAAAAAGTAGAAGAGAGTAAAAATGCCTGTTATCAATGGTGAGAAAAAGGGACTGGTTGTTGACCAATCAAGTTTGAAGGGACCAATTAACATCAGTCAATGTTAGAGACCAGAAAATGTTTTTTCGACAAAGTAGCACATTTCCAAGGAAGGATTTTCCCCTACTTTTAGTTTCATTAAGTCCCTAAAAGAGATCAGCTTACATAAGGCATGTCTCCTATTTACATCTAACTTGCACCAGGCAGCCCTGCCAATGGAAAGGCAGGAAAGGATGGGCAAATCCCCCCTGGAAACTGCTCCTTTCTGAGCTGGGAGGGGCTAAGGGCCTCTCCCTCTGTGGGCTCCTTCACCCCCAGGCTAAACCCAGCTCAGGCCCTGGGTTCGTCCATGTCTGAGCAGAAAACAGTCAGCAGCTCCAGGTACACTGTTCAGTGCGGTGGCCACAGGACCATAAAGCTAATGTCCGACACTGCCGGCCTGGGCCCAGGTGGAAATGTTTTTTCCCAGGCGTTTTCTTGCCCCAATGAGCTGGCCAGTCCCATAACCCCAACTTCTTCCTTTTGTTTCCTTTCTTATGACCTGAGTTCCCACCTGTGACTGCAACCTTCCTCCAAATGCCTGAGTGGACAGGGAAGCAGGGTGCTTGACCCAAGGAGGAAACGCCACTCCAGAATTTGACAGGCATTTATGCCAATCTTCGTTATTGAGGTTGGGGAGGAGTGAGTGAGTTTCCTGAACCCTCAGATCAAAGTTTACAGGAGGCTGACAGATGTCAAAATGGCCCAGAGCAATGTAAAGGTCTGCAGGGTCGGGAAGCCTTAGTGCCACACCTTCCTGCTTGCTACTGAGTAAGCCGAGAGAGTTCAAGATTCGCAATAAAACAGAAGGAAATAAGAGAAATTTTAAAATAGTTAAAAATCATAAAAAGAAAAGACAATAAATGAAGTGGGCGAGGGGTAAAAATGAAATTGATGAGGGACAATGAGATGAAATAAATATAAAAGCTAAGAAAAATTTGAAGGTAAAGGGGGGATAAGTGGTGATGGAAGGAGACTTCACTTTGGGCGGTGAACACAATATAATATACTGACGATGCATTATAGAATTGTACACCTGAGACCTACATGCTTTTATTAACCAACGCCACCCCAATAAACTCAATAAAAAGAAAGAAAAAAAGGAAGAACCATCACAAAAAGTAAACACAAAATAAATAAATCCCAGCTGTTACACTTAATAAATGTGTAAAAAAAGAAAAATGTCAAAGCGAGCCAAAAGAAGGTCGCAGTAAGTAAGAAACCTGTAGGGAAGGAAACACATAACTTTCCCCCTTTTCACAGTTCTTTGGCGAGGCCCTGCGAGTCAGTCCCACAAAGGACAGATTCGCAAGGGAAAAGCAAAGAGAGGTCTGTGGACATGTGCACCTCACAAACACACGGGGGCCCTCGGCGACAAGTAACTCAAAACAGCGGCTGGAGCTCGGGCTTATCTGGTATCGACGAAAGAAGAAACATTTCTAGGGAGGTGACAGGCAAAGGAAAGGGACCCTGAGTTTCTCGGGTGGCCAGCTGCGGGAAGGTCGACGCTGGGGGATGAGCGGGACGTCAGGGCCCGTCAGTAAAGTTCATTACGTAGGTTCCTCTGGTGTAGTCGCTGGGCTGTTAAGTCTAGAGCTGTCTCTGGTGGTTAACCTCTCTTTCCTGTAGAGACAGGAGGGGGACACTTTTATAAATTTATGTCCTGCTTTTAGGCAAATACGGGGAAGACAGGGAGCTTTTCTTATACCTGCTTCTTCTCAATTGTCTTCAGCTCAAAATAATCCTTGTGCCCAAGGGGCAGATTTGGGGGTGGCATATTCTAGTATCCTTCAGAAGCAGGCCATGACTATTAAGACACAGGCAGGTGAACTAAAAGGGCTCGAATACGTAAAAGACAATCTCATCAAATCAACTGTAACCTGAATGAAATTGAGCCTCCATGTTCCCGTTCTAGGGTGGAACAGCACAGGCCTGCAGCCGGCAGAAACCCGAGTCCGCTGCTAGGTGGGTCAGAGGAAACTAGAAGTCACCGCTGCAGGTCCCGGAGAAGGCGCGATGAGGGGAATGTTGGCGTGTGTGCCAGCGGGGCTCGTTTCCAGAGCCCTCTTTTGATGCATCTTATTGTCTAAGAGCTCGCGGGGAGCTGCCAGGAACTTCATCGGGGGCCTACCCGTGTTCCCAGCACGCCGGTCGGCTCCGCTGTGCCCCCCTTCTCTGGGCTGCGCTGTCCATCCAGGCCTTCTTCCAAGAGCCAGACGGCTTGGTAAGTGGCCACTGTCCCCTGGGACCTGCCACGTCTCCTGTTCTGATCGTTGTTCTCGAAGGATCAACACTCCCCCAATCTGGAATTCTAGTAAGTTACATTCCCTTACCACAAAACTATGAAGTATTTAAGAGTATAGGAGTAGAAAATTAACACTAAAAAGTTTTTTAAACTAAAACGGCAGAGCAGTGAAGGTTCAAGTTTAAAAACCAACAATCTAGGCCCTGGTAGCTTCTGGCTGGTTACCTACCTACAGGCTGTGCCAAGCTCAGGCCCAGGGAAATATGGAGACAGACAAGTGAGGGGAGCCTGAGAGTTGCAATTTGTTGTTATCTCAATATGAACTGACAAGCCAAAGCAACTACTTAAAAAGAAAAAAAAGGCGATGGCTAGTTCCACTGTTATGCCAAATCAGCTCCGTCTCCTGTGCCAGCTGCAATCAATGGGCCGTGGCTGCCTGGAGCGTGGTGCTGAGCATCGTGAGGCTGCGTGTGGATTCCGCAAGGAGCACCAGGGAGAGCTAGCAGCGCCAGTCGCGGGTGAGGGGGGGAGAGGCCCTGGGCACGCAGGGCACTGCTGCGTGGGCCTGGGAGCCAGCTCTCAGGAGAAAGCTGTGTCTCACCAGATACAGTCAGGTTCAGAAAGTCATAACCTGGATGGCCTGCAGGAGCCAGGCAAAGTGCCACGAAAGAAAAAAGTAGGCAGGAGGAGCCTGTGCCACAGTATGTAGAGAACATTTTTAACCGCAAGTAATGGAGGAACCAGTCAACTGGTTTGAATAATAGGGAACTGTATTATTTCACCTAACGAGACTTTGAGAGGCAGGGTGAGTGAATCATGCTTCAGTGAAGGTTCCTGCTCTCGCCCCCACTCTTCCCTTGGCTTTTCCCTCCTCTGCGTGGATGCCCATCACAGTCACTATACCTCCCCTCCCAGTGACTGGTCCAGGGTCCCAGGCTTAACCTGCCAGTAGCTGGCACTCTCAGCGCCAGTGCAGAGGTGGGCATATGACCCAATAGGCCTAATCAGACTGCAGGGAATAGCTTATACAGTCGTACCTCGGTTTTCGAACATCTCTGTTGACAAACATTTCGGTTTACGAACGCCAGAAACCTAGAAGTAAGTACTTAAGTTTTCGAACATGCCTTGGAAGTCGAACATGCCACACGGCTTCCTCTGAGCGCAAGACCCTGAGGCCTAGCTGTCAGCGGTGGATCCCTCGGTTTTTGAACCTTTCAGGACTCAAACGGTCTTTCGGAGCCGAGTACATTCGAAAAGCAAGGTACCCCTGTACCGTGCTTGAAGGAGAGGTTTCCTTCTCCGCCGTGGTGAACAGGAAGCCTATCACTCAGTCGCTGCTGACCATCCATCTTGCTGCCGTGCGGGGAAGGCAGCTTGGGGACACTCCGCGGCGCAGAGGAGAAAGTCGAGAGCAGAGCGGGAGGTGGAGCCAGAACCCTCACTGTAGCACATCACCACGCCCTCGAAGGCCAACGTGAGTCTCACGGGGCTAAAACCAAGGCGTCAGCAGGGCTGCGCTCCTCTGGAGGCTCTAGGGAAGAACCCATTTCCTTTCCTTCTCTGGCTTCTAGAGGCTTCCTGCATTCCTTGGCTCATGGCCCCTTCCTCCATCCTCAAAGCCCGCAGGGCTGCACCTCTCTGAACGTTCTCCACAGTAACATCTCCTCTGACCACAGCCAGGAAAGTGTTTCTGCCTTCAAACGCCCATGTGATTAGACTGGACCCACCCCAATACTGAATAATCTCCATGTCTTAACCGAATCACATCTGCAAGTCCCTTTTGCCACGTAAGGTGATCAAGTCGCAGATTCCAGGGATTAGAGGTGGACAGCTTTGGGAGGACGTTAGTCTGCCTACCATCCTGCCTCATAATCTCTCAGGCGCACATTCACACTTTGTGGTTGTATTATTTCCAAACTGTAGGTAGAGGTCAAGAATGTCAGGGACGAAAGTATTTCCCAGGAAATAAAAAAGAAAAAATTAAGTGGATACAGCAATGTGTTCCACTTGATGGGTAACAATCTCTCCCTGGATTAAATGACACACTATTCACAAGGGTCTACAGGTTAACTTTAACCAAAAGAAGGCTGAGCAAGGCCCAAATTAAACTGTGTGGGTTCCATGAGTCTTTGGAGAGCTTGCAGTGTGAAAGGGAGGTCATAGGTGAGATGATGTTTCTTATAACCCCAAGGACACAATAACTTTTATGACAAGCTGGAAATGAAATAAAATACTGGCTTCTGAAAATTGTCAGATCAAGGAGCACATCTTGACTCGACAATGAGAAAATATATAACTCTTCAGTCGCCTCCTCCATCCTTTTAAGTCTGGAGCCTGCTGCACAAAAGCTAACCTGGTCATGGAAATTAACTCCCCCAGTCAAAAGGAACACGTCTGCCTGCGGTGAACAGCAGAGGATCCGGCTACAATTAAAAGCCCTTGTTCTCTTGGCTTGGCTACTCAATAGAGAAGGAAGGGGGAAGGGTGAGAACGGCAAACAGAAGAAGCAATAAGGAATTTTTCCAGCTACTTTTTTTTTTTTTTTTTAAAGCAGCCCGTGCAGGGGATTGAACACGGGGAACTGGCTGATCATACTGGCATTCTAGCTCCTGCGTGACAGTTAACCAGGTGTTAAGACTTTGTTCAACGGCTTTAACTTTTTAGGGACGAACCCTCATGCAATTTTTTTATTCTAAGTATATTTATGGGCATCTTATTTTAAAAATGCATTAAAGAAAAAAATCATAATACTCCCACCCTATGCAAACACACACACACATATACATCCCCCCTCTAATGCTACCCCCCAAGGGTCAAAAGCCTAGCGGTACCCTCCCAAACCTTTCATCTTGCTTGTGCGCAAACATATATTCCTATATAGACAGTTTTAATTTTTTCTTCTTCCAAAAACTAAATATTCTCTGTTCGAGACTCCACAATTTCCTTTTTTTCACTCAACTTATCTGTCCTTTAGAGTAATTCATATAGATCTAATTCATTCATTTCTACTCACTTAAATTGAAATTACAAAGATACCAAATTATATTTAGAGCAAAATACTGAGAGACATTCAGGTGTGTCTCAATTGTGTTTTGTTCTGCCACTAAAAATATGCACCAAGTATCCTTGTCTATTTATTTTCATGTTCTAAAACTTTTCATATCTGAATAATATACTCTGAAAAATGAAATTTGAGGTAAAAATATTTTTTGTTTTAATAGATATTTCTATATTACCTTCCCAAGACAGTAATAATTTATATTCTTATGCAGCATATGAGCGCACCTTTTTTCCCACTCTCTCAACCAGCACTGTACGTTAGTGTTTTTAATTTTTGTCACTTGATGAAAAAAATGGTACTTCATGATATTTAATTTGCATTTCTCACTGCTAGTAAGGTGATTCATTTCACTGTTTAGTGCATTCAGTTAGCAAGTCAGACTTTTAATCTGCACAGACACTATGCTCAGGAGAAAAAATGGAGGAGTTGGACTAAATCTCTAACAAATTAACCTACAAATGTTATCTGGACACTATTTTAGCCAGAAGCCAATTAGTGTCTGAAACTAGTCCATGGTTGGGCCATTGTGTTGGGTTTGGCCACTGTGTAAAATCATCTCAGCGGCATTCTTAAGAAGACTCTCAAGAAACTTCGGGAGACACCTAAATTGCAAACAGTGGCCACCGGCTCAGAGACAGGAGAGATGAATATCAAGTTCAACATAACTTGTTTTTGACACTTGGCATTGCCAAAGCTGAGCAGAGGCCGCTTTGGTAGTGACGGCCTAAAGCACTGGATTGAGAGCATTCTCAGGCCAGTCACAACTTCCCATAAAAAGAAGACTGGGTGCCATGGGCACAAGAATCTAAAAGGACAGTATCCCAGACGGAGAGCCCTGATATTGTCCCCAAGTGGGAAGAGAGTGGGATTGGCGCCAGGGCTCAACAGTGAGAAGTGAGAGAGCTCTTGACCTGGGTAGGAAAGACATCGCCCTGGCCGCCCACGCCCCTCCTGCCTCCTCACGGAGGCTGCGGAACCAGCGGTCGGAATAACCCCCTCCCTCTGCCCACCGGCCTCTTTCATTTTATCCAGAATTCACCTGAATAAAAATGTTGTGAGAAATGGAGAGAATGTTGCGATTTTCCGTACCCTAAATCCACTAAAAATAGCCACACATGGGTAGTAAGGAGGAATTAAATGACATTTGAAAATCTGCCTAGAAGCCAAATTGCAGGCAAAATAGACATAAAATCTATGGTTCTCTTCAGAGCTTAGCTTTGAAGGCAGAAAACAAAACAAAACAAAACAAAAGAACACCTCTACTGCTAAAGCTCAGAATGCCTACATTTCAGCTCCCTGCAGGAATGGTTACATCTTTCTCCCTCTCAGAAATGAAAGGCCACTTGTCTAGGTGCTGTCCTCCCATCTCCCCTCTCCCCCCACCCGGCTCTTTCTCAGGACATCGCCTGACCCCTAGTGGTCACAGCGGCACCAGATGCGCTCCTTTATTTGACAGCTTGTCAAAGTTCTAATTTGCAGGCAGGTAAGTAAGCGGCATTTCCTTTGAAAAATTGATGCTTGTAAATTACTACAGTAATGGGTCTCCGACTTCAAGGAAGTCTCAAAACAAGTAAACTTCAGAGAAATTACCAGAGGTCTAAATATCAAAGAACGCAAGCAATCTTTGTCGTGTGACAGTGCTACACAGCATTTCTCCTAAATCGATGTTCTCCCCTGGCTGAAAACTCAGGTTCCCAAACCTTGAAGCCTGTCTTTTAAAAAGGAATAAAGAATTGCATCCAAGATAAGAAAGCGTCCAAGTGTCCACACACCCATCCAAACCCGTTGCTCGAGGCTTTGGGACATAGGAATGCCTAGAAACAGTATTTTCACAGTGGCTGATGCTGTCTAAATTAGCTCTAAGCGGCGGGGGGAAGGCAATGGGAGTTGGTTGGACTGTGAGGTACTGTAGTTCCTAATGTATTTCATGAAACATTTGGCAAGGGGTGAAAAGAAGTAGAAAGCTGAGGCAATGGTTTCGCATGAACCACGCGTGGGTCCTCTCCAGTGTCTCTCTCCAAACCCCAGCCTGCTCGCGTCATATCTGACTCAGGATGGGGGCGCTGAGCCTCCAGAAGGGTCTCAGAAACCACAGGCAAAGAAATCAGGGTTGGCAGGGTTTCCCAGGACACACACATGCACACACGTGCGTGCACACACACGTATGCACACACATGCAGGCATGCACAACTTTCCTCAAGTCCCAGGTTGCTCTCAAAAGTAGGATGACCCCACTTAAAAAGAGACAAAAGACCTGAACAGATACCTAACCAAACAAAGTATACAGATGGCAAATAAGTTTATGAAAAGGTGCCGATAGCATTTGTCATTAAGGAATTGCATACAATAAAATAAAGCAGTACTGAACTACAATCCCAAGTGTAAAATAAATATCCATGAGTCCATATCGATATAAATAAATGCTGATATAAATTGAGGAGACTAAACACATTACCATGACAAAGAATTCCAGGTAATTTATGTAAATATTCCCTTTATTAAGGGAGTCTGAAGGATGGGCTGCACCCCAAGGAAGGGAGGAGAGAGGACATGTGCAACAGAGTGGAGAGACCTGACAAGCACTCCCTGAAGCAGGCGACTAACGTCAGCATCAGCAGGGACAAGTCTCATTGACAGCAGGTCCTCCTGATGTGATGTGATGTGATGAGAATGGCACTTTACCTCTGTGTTCTGCCTTCCTGAAACCCATAAGCCCAGTAAAATCATGAGAAAAACAGAAAACAAATCCCAAGTGAGGGGCATAGGATGTCCTCATCTATGACTTAAATTCGTCCAAGTCATCAAACACAAGAGAAGTTTGAGGGGCCAAGCGGAGCCTAAGGACGCATGACAACTAGTTGTAATGTGGTATCCTGGATGGGATCCTGGAACGGAAAAAGGACATTAGATAAAAAACTAAGGAAATCCAAATAAAATGTTTCATACTAATGTAAGATATTAATATCTTTGAAATTTTTTTAAATCCCAAACTATTCTATTTTACAAAGTTTAATAAAAAAATGAAAGTAGGCCCTGGCTGGTAGGGCCCAGTTGGTTGGAGCATACTTCCCACACCTCGAAAGGTCATGGGTTTGATTCCCTGGGTCACATAGTTATGGGTTTGATCCCGGGTCAGGGCACATGCAGGAGGGAACCAATCAATGTTTCACTCTCACATCAATGTTTCTCTCTCTCTCTCTCCCTTCCTCTCTCCCTAAAATCAATAAAAGCATGTCTTCGTATGAGGGTTTTAAACAAAAGTCAGATGAGCAACTCATCCTGGTTTGCCCAGGACGTTCCCAGTCTCAGTACTTAAAGTCTGGCATCCCTGGAAACTGCTCAGTCAGGGCAAAACAAGAAGGCTGGTCACCCTATGACACCCCAACCTGCCCCACGACACAGATTCTTGTGAGACCCTAAGAACGCATTTAGAAGCCACTCTACCTTTCCCTTCCTGAGCGTTTGGGTATTTGTTGCCTAATTTCTTGTAGGCCTGAAACGCTTTCCCATAACTAACCTAAAAACAGCAAGGCACAAACAGTGAGGGCTGTATTTCCATGGAAATATCCACAGTGAGGAAAGAAAACTTTCTCAGACATAATCAGATAACATGTCAGCATTTCCCATGCTAAGCGTCCTGTGAGTGACAAGCCATAAGTAATCTGTAGAAGCATGATTACGGCAGCTCCAATGGGTTCTCACAGCAGAGGCCTACATGATTTCAGCAATGAACACCTACGTGCACAAAATAAGTCATGTCTAGTATTTGACCCTCTATGAGAAACTGAGGTACAGTATCCAGAGGTGGCCTAGGGCGGTTCAGTAGCACAGCTGCCCAGGACCCTGATCTATAGTCTAAATATCACAAAGGCACTGAAATGTTACTGGAAATGGAACAAAGTAGAGGAAAAATGGGATTTTCCAGAATTCCTTTAGGGTGGTCACTGTCCGTGGCTGGAAGGAATGCAAATGCTACTCACTTCTAAATTCTTCTAGACAGACAGAAACAAGGCTACACATCGGGGGACAATCACCCCCCGATGGTGTGCTGGCAGCTTGTCTGATAAATGTCTGTCTGGTGGGCTTACACCCACATGGATTTAGGGACAACCTTTTGAACTTAAACCATTTGTAAATAAAGGAGCAGCTGCAATTTGATAAGCCACTAGGCTGGAGAGATGTGGAGAGCACCCGAATCTCTCCCACCTTCAAATTCCACTCCTGAATCCCACCCCCTGGGCAGGCATCAAACTCCAGAGGTGACCCTGTGAACTGCTTCTCAAGAAGGGTGGGTGCAGTTAACCCGAGGCCTGGAGTTGTGCTGAGATGCCTGTACGTTTGGGACTTCTGGGTCCTTCTTTCTGTCCTTCCTGCACACGGAACTCAACCCTCAAGTAAAGCCAGAGTAAATGTCAGGCATGTATAGGTTTTCAGGGTAGACAAAGAATTAGCCTGCTAAGCATCCTCTAGCGGGCTCCAGTCCAGGCCAGCGAGGACACTTCATTAGGGGCATAATGCCAAGGCTGTAAGGATTCTGGGTTTAAATCCTTCCTGGGCACTTACAAAATATGTAACTTTGGGCACAATCTTGACCACTGGAGGCCCTCATTTCTCATCTGTAAAATAAAAATAATTTTACCCATCAGACTATTTTCAATGGTGTTTGTAAAACACCTGCAATGGCCTGGCTCATAGTGGGGTCTGCGTCTCCTCCATAGCTTGTCAGGGAGGCTGTCTCCACACTCCTCAAATCTGTTCTAGGACATCCGCCCACCAGTTTCCCCTACTCTCTACCGATGGCCTCACCTTGCTGTCAGAGAGAAAGGGAGCATCCACGAGGCTGCGCCCTCAGCCCCCTGCGTCTGCACCTGGTCATCACATTCCCTTCTCCTGGACGAGGCCCACCTCTTGGCCAGGGTGGTGGAGCCCTCAACGCCAGCCTTAAAGCCTTTACTCTCCCGATTTTATCTCCTTTCACTTGAACAGTGAACCTGCCCTTTCTAAGTTCAAAAGGTTGTCCCTAAATCCATGTGGGTCTAAGTCCACCAGATAGACATTTATCAGACAAGCTGCCAGCACACCATCAGGGGGTGATTGTCCCCCGATGTGTAGCCTTGTTTCTGTCTGTCTAGAAACAAGGGCAGGTTCACTGCCCTTGGCTTTTAAGCTTGCTCAAATGTCTCATTTAGAAAAAGAAGAGATTATTTCCCAGCCCCACTCCGGGTTCTGCTCTGAATACCAGTCTTCCCACCCACAAACGCCCTGTAAGCCCCGTCCATCCCCCCGCTGCCAGCTCCTGACTCCCCATGGGACCGGCAGTCTCGCCTCCTTCCCACCACCCCCCCGAAAATGCTCTCCAACCTTGCCGCCTGCTCTCCGGGCCTCTGGCCTCACACCCGTGATCACTCCCTTCCCCGGGCTCTCCTGGCTCAGGGTCTGGGTTCCCCTCCCTCTCCGAGGGGTCCTGAAAGGATAACCTTCCTCAGCACCAGGCCCGGGCCCTCCTCTTCGCCACCCACGCACTGTGGGCGCCCCGTCTTCTCATGGCGTCAGTTATGTCTGCATGCCGAGGACTTCAAAGTGCTAACTTTAGGCCCCCTCTGCAGACCCTCTATCCGACTGCTTGTGGAGATCTCCACTTAAAGAGAGTTAGTTGGGAGAGGAGATAAATCATTAACTTGTCTGAGGCATTGTGTTAGTTTGCTCGAGTCGCCAAAACACCACAGACTGAGTAGCTTTTAAAAAGCAAATTTAGGGGGGAAGGAAGATGGCAGCGCTGTGAGAAGCAGCAGAGGCCCTGCTCCCAGCCACGGACTCGATTTCCTCCTAAAATACCAGGTAAGCAGCTTGGAGAAACCAGAGGAACATACCTGAGTGGACAGAGTGTGAGTGGGGAGCGCTGAAGAGACATCAGTCTGGTAAGAGAGGGGGCTGTAGAAAGGGGGAGTCTCCCCTGAAGCCTGTGCTGGGTGCTGAGCCCTGAGGCCTGGAAGCTGCAAAGCTCCCTCCCCTCGGGGGGTGCAGACCAACATCCAAAGCAGGGATCTCACACCTGGAGCGGAGGAGAGGGGAAGGAGCGCCCCGCGCAGAGGGCAGAGGGCCCCAGGGGAGCGGGTGCCCGCAAGGAGGGGACAGCGCCTTCCTAGGAAATAAAGCTGCTGATGGCGGCCGCGACCCGCGTCTGATGCTCAGGGTGCCAACCATAGGAAGGGCTGTCCCAAAGTGTGTGGCACCCGAGTGGTGAGGGACCAGAGGACTGCACTGAGCAGCCGCACACAGGGACCCTCTGCCTCCTATGAGGCATCCTGTTGAGCCCCAGAGAGCATTTGATCTGAGTGGTTTGGGGGAGGGGAGGAGCCCTCCCGCCCTGAGCTCCCGGTGCAGAGAGACTGGGATCAGTGACCAGCCCTGCGGGACCCCGTGGTGGCACATGAAGCCGCCCCAGCTTTGCTGAGACCAGCGGTGTGGGGAGCTGCGGGGAGCTGACTTTGGGCCCCTCCTGCTGGGGGCCTTGGCACATGGGCAGCAGGACCTTTCAGGGCGAACTTTCCGCCGGTGTGTTGCTTTGTGCATTTGTGAGTTTGATCAGGGAACTGGCTCCCACCTTCCCGGCGTGCACTGCGCACAGACCAGCGGAGGCTGGGACTGGGGTCTGCGCAGTAGACGGTCTGAGGGGCGGGCCTGGTGCGACCAGCCAACCAGAGCTGAGCGGGGAGGGGCGGGGCCCGCCGGCCTCTCCTGCAGCAGGAGCCCCGCCCCCAACAGGAAAGGGGCGGGTCCCGCTCACTGAGGCCCCAGACACCCCGCAGGGCACAGTCCTGAGGGGGAAGGGAGAGCAGCTCACAGGAAGACTTTACAAGAATAAGACTCTCAGGGACTGTTGTTTGGGGACTGGAGAAAAAGCTGAAAACCCCTGCTGGGGGCTGGGCAGGCACAGGGCTCAAGGGAATGTTTTTTAATCAAACCCATTGAGCCCAGGCTGCTGAAATGGCCCAAACAGAAGAGGCAACAGGCTGAAATCAACCTGAAGCTGCAGCAGGACAGAGCCTGGGGAACTAGAATCAGAGGACAGGGTAGGGACTGAGGTGGCGGCGGTGGAGCAGAGACTAACTCCCGCAGAGTGAGCGCCTGAAAGCGAAACCTCTAAGTAAGGGGAGTGATACCCTGACCTACCCCAGCCACCCTGCACCCTAAAGACTCTACAGAAGACTCTGGAGCAAGACCAGGCAACTATAAGGTTGCAAAGTAGCTGACAAGAGGAGGTTGTCCACAGGGAGCCTCAGATCAACCTTCTACCTAAGGACACCAGAGCCAAAACTAGAAGGCTCCTCACATTGGCTGATACACAAGTACCTCCCAGGAGAACAGAAATCAGCCCACAAAACTGTGAGCCTCAGACAACATAAGCTGCCCGAAGAAACCCACCTGACTGACTCTTTTTTTTCTTGTTGTTTTTGTTTGTTTGTTTGTTTGTTTCTCTTTTTCCCTTAGGAAGAAGGGGGGAGGGATTGTTTTTTCTTCTTTTTAAATATTAGATTTTTTTTTTAATTTTTAAATTTTTTTAATTCATTTTTTTTCTTTTTTTTTTTAAAGAATTTTGTTTTGCTTAGCTTGTTTTTTGTTTTGTTGCTCTGCTTAGTTTTGTTTATTTGCTTTGTTTTGTTTTATCCTTGCCTCTATTATCAAGACTTTCTTGATATTCCTGCTTAATTGCTGGGACTTTATCATTATATCCAACAAGCTTACTGCTTTCTCTATAGTTTCCCCCATATCTCTTATCAGACTCCCTCCCTGCCCAGGCTTTATCTCTCTCTCTCTCTCTCCTCTCAATCCATTGGCATAACTTTTTTTCCCCTCTATTCTTCTTTTCTTTTGTTTTCCTGCCTTCTGTCTTCCTGTATTTTTGTTCCATTGTTAGTTTCTCTTATTCTCTTTCATGTATTTTTAGTTTTTCATTTTCAACTATTATCCTATTCCTATTCTCTCCTTTATTTGCTGGGCCTTCTTTCAGAATCTTTTCTCTGCCTCTTTAATCTCCCAGTAGCTTCTCTATTTTTTACATTTTAATTTAGTTTTTTATTATTATTATTTTCTAAATTTTCATCAATATTAACAATATACTTTTCTCTCTCTAAGCTTTACTTTTCTTTCTCTCTTTTTTTTTTTTTAACCTTTTTTTTTTTCTCCTCTAGAATTTGTGTTCTAGAGAAACACAAATTCTGTTCTGTTCTGTTCACTCTCCCAGTTCTGTTTTCACTTGGGTTGTCTTCATTGTGACTGTCAAGATACTTTGTAAGATACCCCTTGTTTCCTGGAAGTTTAGTTGTGTATTGTCCTGCCTTGTCAGCACTCATACAACAGTTTACACGAAGAGGTTGGGGCTGAGACACACAGTTAGCCAACATGAGAGGAGAGTCCTCCCCAGGACTAGTCAAAAACAATCTAGACCCAACCACCACAGGAGAACCCAAAGAACCAAAAAAAGGGGACACCCACAAAAGGGACATGCCTAGAGCAAAGAGCTCAGAAGTATAAGGAAAACACACCTTTGGGCTCCACTGGACTCACAATACAGAATCCTTCCCTGTAAGACAGGGAGACATCAAATATATTTGATATATAGATACAAACACTAAGAGCCACCAAAATGGGGAGACAAATAACCCCCAAATGAAAGAAAAGGAAAAATCACCAGAAAAAGACTTTGATGAGATAGAGTTAAGCAAGTTATCAGAAAAAGAGTTCAGAGTATTGATTATAAAGATGTTTAAGGAAATTAATGAGAAAAACAAGGCACTAGATGGTAAGATAGAGGAACTTAGTGAAAACATGAAAAAAGAGATACATAACATAAACAAAAATCAGAAATAAAGAATGCTGTACCTGATATCAAGAATACACTGGAGGAATTAAAAGCAGGCTCAGTGAAGCAGAGGATAGAACAAGTGACTTAGAAGACAAGGTAGAAAAAAAATCACTCAATTAGAGCAGCAAAAAGAAAAAGTACTTAAAAAGCATGAGGATAGTCTAAGGGAGCTTTGGGACAACATGAAGAGAAATAAAGTTCACATCATAGGAGTGCCAGAGGGGAAGGAAAGACAGCAAGGGATAGAGAACTTGGTGGGGAAAATAATGACAGAAAACTTCCCTAGGCTGGCGAAGGAGAAAGCCACACAAGTTCAGGAAGCACAGAGGATTCCAAACAAGAGAGACACAAAGAGACCCACTCCAAGACACATCATAATTAAAATGGCAAATGGCAAGGACAAAGAGAGAATATTAAGGGCTGCAAGAGAGAGACAAGCAGTGATCTACAAGGGAACCGCCATAAGGCTGACATCAGCTCTCTCAACAGAAACTCTCCAGGCCAGGAGGGAGTGGCATGAAGTTCTCCAAGTAATGAAAAGCAAGAACATGCAACCAAGATTGCTTTAACCAGAAAGTCTATCATTTAAAATTGCAGGTGAAATAAAGAGCTTCCCAGACAAAAAAAAAAAAAAGGCTAAAGGAGTTCAGTACCACCAAACTAGCATTGCATGAAATGCTAAAAGGACTGCTCTAAGAAAAAGAAAGAATAGTGAGAGAAAGGTACATCAGCATAAATGGGGGAAATGGCATTAAATAAGTTTATATCAATAGTAACCTTAAATGTAAATGGAATAAATGGTCCAATCAAGAGACATAGAGTAGCTGAATGGATAAGAAAACAGGACGCCAATATATGCTGTCTATAAGAGACCCACCTGAGAGCAAAAGATTCACACAGTCTAAACGTGAACGGATAGAATAAAATATTCCATGCAAATGGCAACAACAAAAACAAAAAAAGCTGGAGTAGCAATACTTATTTCTGACAAAATAGACTTCAAAATAAAGACTATAACAAGAGACAGAGATGGTCACTACATAATACTAAAGGGATCAATCCAACAGGAGGAAATAACCCCTATAAACATTTATGCACCCAATATAGGAGCACCTAAATATATTATAATTTCTTGAGGGACTTTAAGGGGGAGATTGATAGCAACACAATCTTAGTGCGGGGAATTTAACACCCCATTGTCAGCATTGGACAGATCATCAAGACAAAAAACCAACAGGGAAACACAGACCTTAGATGACTCACTAGACCTAATGGATTTAATTGACATTTACAGAACATTTCATCCCAGAGCAGCAGAATACACATTCTTCTCAAGTGTACATGGAACTTTCTCAAAAATAGACCACATGTTAGGGCACAGGGCAAGTATCTACAAATTCAAGAAGATTAAAATCATATCAAGCATCTTTTGGGATCACAATGCCATGAAATTAGAAATCAACCACTATAAAAAAACTCAAAAATATTCAAACACATGGAGGCTAAATGGCATGCTATTAAACAATGAATGAGTTACTAATGAGATCAAGGAAGAAATCAAACACTTCATGGAAAGTAATGAAAATGAATAGACAACAACCCAAAATCTATGGGACACAGCGAAAGCAATCCTGAGAGGAAAATTCATAGCATTACAGGCCTATTGCGAAAAACAAGAAAAAGCTCTAATGAACCATCTAACACAACAACTAAAGAAACTAGAACAAGAACAGCAAGAAAATCCCCAAGGAAGTAGAAGGAAGGAAATAATAAAAATCAGAGCAGAAATCAATGACAGAGACTAAAAAACAATACAAAAAATCAATGAAAACAAGAGCTGGTTCTATGAAAAGATAAATAATATTGATGCACCTTTAGCCAGACTCACAAGACAAAGAAAGAGGACCCAAATAAATAAAATCAGAAATGAAAGAGGCAATATAACAACCAACCCAACAGACATACAGAAGGATTGTAAGAAAATACAAGCAACTATATGCCAACAAACTGGACAACATGGATAAATTGGACAAATTCCTAAAAGCATACAACCTTCCAAAGCTGAATCAAGAAGAGGCAGAAAACCTGAATAGGTTGATAACAACTAATGATATTGAAGCAGTAATTTAAAAAACTCCCAGCAAACAAAAGTCCTGGACCAGATGGATTTACAGGCAAATTCTACCAAATATTCAAAGAAGAATTAACTACTATTCTATTCAAACTATTCCAGAAAATTCAAGAGGAAGGAAAACTCCCAAACTCTTTTTATGAGGTCAGCATCACCCTAATCCCAAAAACAGATAAAGACACGACAAAGAAAGAAAATTACAGGCCAATACCCCTGATGAACATAGATGCTAAAATCCTCACTAAAATACTAGCAAACCAGATCCAGCAATACATTAAAAAGATCTTACACCACGACCACATGGGATTTATTCCAGGGATGCAAGGCTGGTATAACATCTGCAAATCAATAAATATGATATATCACATAAACAAAAAGAAGGACAAAAGTCTTATGATCATATCCATAGATGCAGAAAAAGCATTCGACAAAAGCAGCACCCATTTCTGATAAAAACTCTCAGCAAAGTGGGAATAGAGGGATCATATCTCAACGTAATAAAGGCCATCTAAGACAGACCTACAGCCAACATCATACCAATGGGCAAAAACTAAAACCATTTCCATTAAAAACCGGAACAAGACAGGGGTGTCCACTTTCACCACACTTATTCAACATAGTACTGGAAGTCCTCGCCACAACCATCAGACAGGGAGAAAACATAAAAGGTATCCAAATTGGAAAGGGGGAAGTAAAAATGTCATTATTTGCAGATGACATGATATTGTACATAGAAAACTCTAAAGACTCCATCAAAGTACTACTAGATTTGATAAGTGAATTTGGCAAGGTAGCTGAATATAAAATCAACATCTGGAAACCAATGGCAGTCTTATACACCAACAATGAATTTTCAGAGAGAGAAACTAAAAAAGAAATACAATTTACTGCCCGGCTGGGCATGGCTCAGCGGTTGAGCATCGACCTAGGATCCAAGTGATCGGGGTTGGATTCCTGGTTCAGGCACATGCCTGGGTTGGGGACTAAGCAGCCAATCAATGACTCTCTCATCATTGATGTTTCTATCTCTCTCTCTCCCTTCTTCTCTCTGAAATCAATAAAGATATTAAAAAAAAAAAAATACAATTTACCATTGCAATTGAAAAAATAAGATAAGAAGGAATAAACTTAGCCAAGGATGTAAAAGATCTGTACTCAGAAAACCACGGGACACTGAAAAAAGAAATAGAGGAAGATATAAACAAGTGGAAGAATATACCATGCTCATGGATTAGAAAAATATCATTAAAATGTCCATACTACTCAAAGCAATTTATACATTCAATGCAATTCCTATTAAAATACCAACAGCATATTTCACAGATCTAGAACAAACATTTTGAAAATTTATATGGAACCAAAAAAGGCCCTGAATAGCCACAGCCATCTTGAGAAAAAAGAACAGAGTGGGAGGGATCACTTTACCAGACATCAAACTGTACTACAAAGCCACTGTAATCAAAACAGCCTGGTATTGGTACAATAACAGGCATATAGATCAATGGAACAGAACAGAGACTCCAGAAACAGACCCACGCCATTATGGTCAGTTAATATTTGACAAAGGAGCCAAGAGTATCCAATGGAGTAAAGACAGTCTCTTCAATAAGTGGTGCTGGGAAAATTGGACAGATACATGTAAAAAACTGGAACTAGACCACCAACTTTCACCATACACAAAAATAAACTCATAATGAATAAAAGACTTAAATGTAAGTCGCAAAACCATAAAAATCCTGGAAGAAAACATAGGCAGTAAAGTCACAGACATCCCACGTAGTGGAATTTTCACTGATACATCTCCTAGGGCAAGAGAAACAAAGGAAAAAATAAACATATGGGACTACATCAAACTAAAAAGCTTCTGCACAGCAAAAGAAAACATCCTCAAAATACAAAGGAACCCCACAGTCTGGGAAAACATATTTGCCAAGGGTGTATCTGATAAGGGGCTAATTTCCAAAGTGTACAAAGAACTCATACTACTCAGCAAGAGGAAGACAAACAACCCAACTAAGAAATGGGCAAAGGACCTGAATAGACACTTCTCCAAAGAGGACATACGATGGCCAAGAGACACATGAGAAAATGCTCAACGTCACTAATCATCAGACAGATGCAAATTAAAACCACAATGAGGTATCACCTCACACCTGTCAGAATGGCTCCATCAACAATCAATGAATGACATGTGCTGGCGAGGGTGTGGAGAAAGGGGAACCTAGTGCACTGCTGGCGGGAATGCAGACTGGGGCAGCCACTATGGAAAAGTATGGAGGTTCCTCAAAAAATTAAAAATGGACCTGCCTTTTGACCCAGTGATCCCACTTCTAAGAATATATCCTAAGAATCTTGAAACACTAATCAGAAGGAATATGTGCACCCCTATGTTCATAGCAGTGCAATTTACAATAGCCAAGATCTGGAAACAGCCCAAGTGCCCATCAGTAGATAAGTGGATAAAAAAGCTGTGGGACATTTACACCATGAAATACTACGCAGCTGTAAAAAAGGATCTCATACCCTTTGGGACAGTATGGATGGACCTGGAGAATATTATGCTAAGTGAAATAAGCTAGGCAGAGAAAGATAGACATCACATGATCTCACTTATATGTGGAATCTAAAGAACTTAATAAACCGATGACCAGAATAGATTCAATGACATGGAAACATGGATCAGACTGATGAATGTCAGAGGGATGGAGGAGAGGGGATAGGTGGAGGGGGAGAGATTAACCAAAGAATTTATATGCATATATGCACAACCCAAGACACAGAAAATGATGTGGCGAGGAACTGGGGAGGGGAATGGCACTGGGTGGAATGGGTCATTGGGGAGAAAAAAGGACATCTGTAATATTTTAAAGAAAAAGAAAAACAAAAACATAAAAAGCAAATTTAGGCATTGGCCAGTGGCTCAGTTGGTTGGAGCGTCATCCCATCCACCAAAAGGTTGCAGGTCTGATCCCCGGTCGGGGTGTGTACGGGAGTCAACCAATTGATGTTTCTCTCTCTCTCTTTCCATCCCTCTCTCTAAAATCAATAAAAGCACATCCTCGGGTGAGGATTTTTTTTAAAAAGGCAGATTTATTGTTTCATAGTTCTAGAGAAAGGAAGTCCAAGATCAAGGTGTTAGCAGGTTTGGCTTCTTTGGAAGCCTCTGTTTGGCTCAAAGAGAGCCACACCTTCCCACTGCATCCTCACATGGTCTTTCTGTGTATGCAATACCTGGCTTCCCTTTGTGTGCCCAAATTTCCTCTTTTTAGGACACCAGTCAGAGTATATCAGGGCCCACCACAATAGCCTCATTTAACTTAATCACCTCTTTTAAGGCCCTATCTCTAAATACAGGCACATTCTCAGGTACTAGGGGATAGTACTAGGGGTTGAGTTGGGGAGAACGTACTTCAGCCCATAACAAGTATCTACTTAGAATGTCAACTCAAGATGTGTGTGAATCCAAAAGGCACTTCAGTGTCAGCATGGCCATCATCTCCATCCTTACACTTAGACCCTGTCCTCTGCCCATGGGCGCTCCCCAGATATGGCACTCCTTTGGCTCAGCACCTCCATGGTCCATCCATCACAGGCACACCTGCTCGCTTCTCTCTATCCCCTCTGCAACAAAGTTGGTCCAAGCCACCATCCTGAATGGTCTCTCTTCCCGAGCCTTGTCCACCTCCAGGCCCCTTCTCCATGTGGCACTGACAGTGAGCCTTACCCATCCCACTCTGAATTTCTTTCAGTTCTTCAAACACACCACTCTCTTCGGTCTGAGGCCTTTGCATGTGCTCTTTGCTTTTCCTCAGACTCTCTCCACCTTTCCCCTAGCAAACTCTTACTCGCTCATTAGTTTTCAGTTTAAACATCTCTTTCTCCAGGAAGTTCTCCTTGATCTCCCCCAACAAAGGGGTTGGGTGCCTCCGTTTGTGCTGCACTGCATGATTAATTAGGTGTCTTCTCCACTGGAGGTCATAGGTCATATTGTTTGTTTTTATAATTGGGGGAATAAATGTTAGTTAAGGGGATTAAAATTTTGAACCCTTCTGACATAGATCCGAATATCAATTTTTTATTTATTTATTTATTTTTTAAAAATATATCTTTATTGATTTCAGAGAGAGGCAAGGAGAGGGAGAGAGAGATAGAAACATCAATGATGAGAGTCATTGATCGGCTGCCAGCCCGCAACCCAGGCATGTGCCCTGACCGGGAATCGAACCCCAATTGCCTGGATCCTAGGTGGACACTCAACCACTGAGCCACGCCAGGCCGGGCCTGAATATCAATTTTTAATTAGTGTTAAGCTTAGCACTATGCACAACAAAGCTGGGAAGTACTTCTGTGATTTTCTGGGAAACATGTCAGTGTACTTCTAAGTTCCTTGGATTCTTCCTCATTGCTAATTTTAAATTAGTTCATTAGAATTAATATGTATTCCTTTATTGAAAATGTAGGAAAATTTTTTAAAATTTATCTTTATTGTTGAAAGTATTACAAATGTCCTCATTTAACCCCCATTGATCCCCTCCACCCTGTACCCTTCCCCCCAGGCCTTCACCACACTATTGTCTGTGTCCCTGGGTTATGCATATATGTATCTAAGTCCTTATGTTAACCTCTCCTCACCCACCCCTGCCTACCCTCTGAGATTCATCAGTCTGTCCCGTGCTTCTATGTCTCTGGATCTATTTTGTTCTTTGGTTTATTTTGTTCATTAGATTCCACATATGAGTAAGATCATGTGATACTTGTCTTTCTCTGGCTGGCTTATTTCGCTTAGCATAATACTCTCCACGTCCCACCATGCTGTCTCAAAGGGTAAGGGATCCTTCGTTTTCACAGCTGCATAGTATTCCATGGCGTAAATGTCTGAGGAGATGCTTGATATGACTGCAGTCTTCTTAAACTTGTAGAGACTTGTTTTGTGTCCTAAGATGTGGTCTGTCTTTGAGAATGTCCCATGTGCACGTGAGGAGAATGCATATCCTTCAGGTCTGGGATGAAATGTTCTGTAAATGTCCATTAAATCCAACTGAGATGATGATATTTTTATCCCCTCCAGTGGAAGAGACACCTAACACAGGAAACATGTCTGTGCTTCTCTTTCCCAATGCCAAGCACTGTATCTAAAATAGAGACTGAATAAATAGTGAATGAAAAAATGAGTGAATGTAGGCAAAGAAAAAGACAAAAGCAATGGATTTACTGAGAGAAGACCTGGGTCCTTGTCTCAGCTCTGCCACTAACCAGCTAGTATCTATAGGCCAAAATGAAAATAAGATTGGGCTGGAAGCTCATCTCTCAAAGTCTCTCTTGATTCTAAACAGCTATAATTCTTCATCTCTGATCCCAGGGAGAATATACCGGGCTGTGCAACCAAGAAAGAGACCTTTGCCTGCTATTGATTCTGACAGGATGTCAATAGCTTGATGGAAATATAAGAGGCCCGGAAAGGCCAGTAATAAAAAAGAGTGCTCACTGACACTAAAAGTCTTCTAAATCAAGATGATTAAATAAATCATTCCTGACAACAACCCAAAGAGAAAACAGAGACACCAAATGCAATGCCTCTTGGCCTCCCCTCTCTATCCCGTGTTTCTCTCCTCTGCCGCCCTCCCTACTACACACACTCAGGAACTCTCGGCCTTAATAATGGGGGGGGGGTTCCTTAGATTAAGATGATTCTGGAGCAAGTCCCCAAGTTTTCTCTTAGCTTGAGGAGATTGTTGTCTATTTCCAACAAGGAAAACACAATTTGTGTTAAGCAATTAAAGCTCCTTCCTGGTTTTCAAGAGCCAGGAGAGGGAAGAGGCAGAGGAAGAAGTTTAATCAAGAAGTCACATCTAGCCGGGCTGACATGGCTCAGCGGTTGAGCATCGACCTAGGATCCAGGAGATCACAGTTCGATTCCTGGTCAGGGCACATGCCCGGGTTGCGGGCTCGATCCCCAGTGGGGGGCGTGCAGGAGGCAGCCGATCACTGACTCTCATCATTGATGTTTCTATCTCTCTTTCTCCATCTCCTTTTCTCTCTCTGAAATCAATAAAGATATATTTTTTTTAAAAAAAGATGCTTCCAGTAATCTTAAAAAAAAAAAAAAAAAAAGAAGTCCCATCTAGGTGCTCTTTGGTCAGTCATGGAAAACAGTGGGCCCCCCTGTTACACCCCTAAGAAAACCTGGCAGCCCGCCTGCAACTCTTTCTAGTGCTTGGTGCCTGTGAAACCAAAGAATTAATGGGACTAGGGAAGAAATATGTTCAAAACTTCAGAGAAGTTCAGCGGCCCCGCAGCACCCCCGCGCAGAGGGAAGCTGGGCTGGGGCAGATTCGCAGGAGGTCCGCACATAGGAGAACAGCCCCGGGGGGCCGCTCAACATCGGGGCCCGTGCAGCCCGCTGGGGGCCAGAGCCTGTGCGCACACAGGTCACTAAGACAGCCCCATCCTCCAGCTCAGTCTGTCGCAAGGACTCTCACCCTTAGCCGTCCACTCACACCACTAGGGGACTTAAAAAAACACGGACACACTGTTGGTGGGAAGGCCAAATGCTGCAGTCACTATGGGAAGCCATGTGGTGGTTCCTCAGAAAAGTAAGAAGAGAATTACTGTATGACCCAGCAATTCCGTGTCTGAATATATCCCCCAAAGTAGTGAAAGCAGGGTCTCCACGTCCATAGCAGCATGATTCACAATAGCCAAAAGGTGGAAATAACCCAAGTGGCCATCGACAATGATGGATAAACAAAAGACAATATCAAAATAAAAGGGAATGTTATTTGGCCTTAAAAAGGAAGGGAATTCTGACACATGATACAGCATGGATGGACCTTCAGGATATTATACTAAGTGAAGTAAACCAGTCACAAAAAGAGAAATACTGTGTGATCCCACTTATATGAGGTACCTCAAGTAGAGAGATTCGTAGAGGCAGAAAGCAGAATGGTGGTGTGGGGGCTGAGGGAAGTGGGGGGATTATTGTTTAATGGATATGGAGTTTCGGTTCCACAAGACGAAAAGAGGTCTATGGATGGATGGTGCCGATGGTGGCACAACCCTGTGAATGGACTTTATGCCGCTGAACTTCAGACTTAAAAATGGTTAAAATGGTCAATGGCCAACTTATGTTATGTGTATTTCACCACAATTTATAAATAAATAAATGAAGACACATTTTTTCAAACACTGACGCCTGGGTCCCACCTCTAGAGAGCCTGATTTAGCTGGTCTGGAGTGCAGCCCAGGCACGGGGATTTTTAAACCCACCCAGGAGAGGCCAATGGGCAGCCTAGTCTGAGAAACACTTCTGTGGACTGTAAAAGCCACTTGTCTACAGAGAAAGAACTCTATCTGGAGCTATATGGTACCTGGGTTCAACATTTAAAGCCACATGAGTGTGTTAAACTGTGCTGAGCCTCATTTAACCCCTTTATGTATAAATTTACATGACAAACCCACCCCGTGGTGTGTTGTAAGGATTCATTTAAGTTAGTTCGAAAGGATTTTATTCTTCAATAACCATAAGAATAATTAGGTAACAGAAAGTAAGAAGCACAGAGATCATTTGCTGTTTGCACTGACACCTAGAGTCCTTCATTCAACTCCCAAAGTGAAATGAGTCCCTCTTTCCCTCCTTCAAAGCCTCATAGAACCTTTAGCATCTTTGCTGTGGCACCAATCCTGTATCCGAGCGACCAAAGTTTGTCAGCGAGCCACAGACCTGGTGCCCGAAAGGCAGCCCGTGACTGGTTCACCACCACAGGCCTCACGGCGCCCAGCACACAGCGGGTGTTCAGGGGTTTGCTGGCCCCAGCCGGGTAGCTCACTTGGTCGGAGTGTGGTCCCCATATGCCAAGCTTGCCGGTTCATACCCGGTCAGGGCACATATAAGAAACAACCAATGGCCCTGGCTGGTGTGGCTCAGTTGGTTGGCATGCCATCCTGTACACCAAAAGGTCATGGGTTCAATTCCTGGTTGGGATACACAGTCAGGTTGTGGGTTCGATCCCCTGTCTGGGTGCCTGTAGGAGGCAACTGATCAGTGTTTCTCTCTCACATCAATGTCTCTCTTCCTCTCTCCCTAAAAAATAAAAAAAAGAAAGAATAAACCAACGAATATAAATGGTACAATAAATCAATGTTTCTCTCTCTCAATCAAAATAAATAAACAAACACTTGCTAAATTAAGTTGAACTGCATTACTTCACAGCATGTAAACCTGAGGCATTCGGTGCATTTCAAATATGTGCCTGTCACCAGCAGATTCATTACTCCAAGGACAAGCTTTATTTCTGTAAATAAGTTGAATACACACAGAGCGAGAATGGTGGCCCAGAAACAGAGAGACCGTGATGCGTACACGGGATCACAATTTAAACCAAGGCCCTGCCGCTCCTGACACCAAGCCACTCATCCATAGTCTCCTACTTCAGTGCAAATGTTGGTGCTATTATTACAAGCGAGAAGGGTCAGCCAATAGAAGCCCAAAATACTAACACATTTTTATAAAATGCAAGGGTATTTTTCCTTGAACTTTTAGGAGATATTAAAGCAATGAGATGGGTCAACACTCCCAAAACACAAGATCATCTACCACTGAAATGTGAAAAAAGAGAGATAAAACTCACTGCTCCTTCCTATTGTTTCCCAGTCTTAATCAGGGCATTGGCTCAACACTATACGCAGCCCACAAAGGGCTAACCTTGACATACAATACGCGAAGGTATTGTGTAATTTCACTTGGCCTTCCATAAACTCCAAGCAGGAATGTTACTTTGGGAAGAGTATTTGTTTCCCAAAGAGTAAGGCCTCTTATTTTCTTATTACATTCTCACAACCAAGTGACAATATGTTCAGTTACAAATAACAGAAACACTAACTCAAGTGACTTAAGCAAATAGGACTTCTTTTTCTCACATATAAAACCCTGGAGGTAGGAGCTGCTGGCCCTGGCTCTCCTGACCATTCCTTTATGTTATTGCCTCTTAGCCACAAGATAGGAGCTCTAGCTCCAGACATCACAGTGACGGATGTTCAAGGCAGGAAGATGGAGAGGGGTCATGCCTGCTGCATGTTCCCCTTTCCCTTTTTTAAATCAAGCAAGTAAATGCTTTCCCAGAAAGGCACTCCCACTGACTTCTGCTTGTGGCTGTCTGAGGCTCGGTTCTCTATAGCCTCAAAGGAGGTTCTTGAGCCAGTGACTTAATGAGGGGGTGTTTTCAGTAAAACTTTTAAGGAAGTAAAGAAAGCAGTGTACAGCAGTGGGAAGAAGCTAGGCAAAGATGAGGGCTCAGCCTCATCCCACCACAGAGCCGTCCCATACTGAGGTAAGAGGTTCCAGCTTTGGAATCCCCATGTCAGCCCATCATTGGCTGCAGGCTGCTTAGGACTTGTGGCATAATCTCCTAGTCATTTCCAAGCCAGGAGGCTCCTTTGGCTGAAAGCAATTCATAGCAGCTGGGGCACAAGCATGTCAACCCAGTAAAGGAGAGCTGGACAGGCCACCAATAGCATCTTCTATAATTATATGGTCCAAAACTAGGTTGCATGGTTGCCTCTTTAGGTAACAAGCTGCTTACAGCAATGATCCTGGACCAAAAGGGGGCAGGTGACCCAATCTTAAACAATCAGATGCTCTTCTCTGGAATATGACACAGTTCTAGTTAAATCTTTGTCCCCTAAACAGTAGATATTTGTCTTAGAGTTACTTAACCAATAGGTCTAGGGAAGTAGTCATTCCTGGAACAAAAGGAAGGACTACTTGGCATTGTGCCCCCATCTTCTAGAATTAGCGTCAGAATTTGGTTTTGACTATCCAGCCCCATGGCCAGCAGTTCCCCATGGTGTAACTGCCAATCAGAGTGCACTTCCCCACCAGGCATGAATGAGACACCTGTTAGAAAATCAAACATTCTTCTTTGAAATCCAAACCTTGAGCTGAGTGACTTTGAGGCTGGAAGTGAATGATCATTTACCCAAAGAGACTATCTGATAGCTCTTGTCACTTGATTCCTAGATCTATCAAAGTCCATATTTCATCCATTTTTCATCCTGTTCTCTGAGCTAAACCATATTCTACCAGTACAGCCCCTTTTGCTAAAACTAGCCAAAGTCTGCTTCTGTTGCTTGCACCAAATGACTCTAGTTGACGTGGCCCCCAAAGACAAACTGTAAGCTTTACCCTAGGAAGCATAAAATGCTTACAACCCCCAACTTGCAATTTTCCAGGCTTAAAAATGTTGGGATCCACCAGGCACTCATTATATTACATTGAGGCCCAGGATCTGGGACTTGTGCAATTTTTACGGCTGCTGTATTCATTTCCGTACCACCTACTGTCATGCCTCAGTGGGAAGTCTTTCCACACCGTTTCCTATGGAAGCCACAATATTTCCTGAACCTGAGACACAACCTTTTATTATTTGATAGAGGAAACATTGTTTGCTGGATTTTTGTATCATACTTTTAGCACAGGATATGCTGGGAAAATGAGCATTTATGCTTTGGTGCCATAGCAGACTGAAGCCACATAAATCCATTAGGTTACTTATATGGCATTGGAGGTTTTTCAAGACGGCTGCAAAGTAGGTAGAAGCTACACTCACCTCCTTCAGGCACCAAACCAGATTTACAGCTAAATTACAGAGCAATCAACCTGAATGACTAACTACAGGACAGCTGAAGAGGAGTATTATATCCAAGGATTTATAGAAGAAGCTACATAAAAACTGGTAAGAAGGGCAGAGATGCAGGGAAGCTGACCCCTTTACCCACATGCAGCAGCTGAGAAGCCAGAGGGATATCCTGGCTGCAAAAGTCACCCCGGAGAGGTGTGGGGTCTCAGACCCACACCAGTACTCCCAACTCAGACCACCAAGACCAGGAAGTGGACCCTGCATAGCATCTGGCAGTGAAAATCAGAACGAACTCTGTCCACTGGGAAGAGGAAGGAGTCAGCTAGAAACCCAGGTGCTCTGCTAAAGGGCCAACACACAGGAGCTTGCTTTCTGGCAGTCACTTGGGGCTCTGATAGAGGGAAGGTGACTCAGGGAATACAAGAGTCATAAAGAGAAGACCTATGTGGTGTGGCCCCAAAGAGAGACCTAGGGGGTCAGCTACTGAGGTTTCAGTCCTGAGTGAACATCCCGCACTGCCCCCAGGTGCCATCCTCCCAGGGTCGGACACTCCTATTTTTACAGCACCAACCTGGGGAGTGCACTACCCTAGCCCTCCAAATACTCATGATACCACCCTGCCAAGCTGAGTCTAGCAGAAAGGACTGTTGGCTGCACCCAACAGGGACCTTTGCTGTGCTCTTTCTCTGGAGAAACTATAGGCATACATTCAGAGAGTGGGGACTTCTCTTTGGGCTGTAAAAACCAGCGGGGATTGAGGCTGAGGAACACAGAGGCTGTGGGAGTCCCAGGCATTCGTCTTAGAGGGCCAGCGCATGGACTTACTCAGATGTGCTCCCTCTGAGCTCCAGTGCTGGGCAGCAGCTTGAAAGGAAACTGGGACATTCAAGAAGGAAGTAACTTGCCTGGAATCAGAGCAAGAGCTGGAGGGGCAGCTTTATCCCAGACAGAAGAGCTGGCAGAAGCCATTGCTCCTTTGCAGAGCCCTCCCCCCACAGAGCCATCAGGCAGGAGCCTTCTCTGAATCTCCATCAACCTGACTCACACCTTTCACTCCATCCTGGTGATTCCCAGAGACCCCACCCCTCCCTATTTGCAAGCTCATCCAAGCTATTTCCAGTACCTTTTCTATGCAAGTGGCCTCTCTAGCCTCATGCTTAGGACTTTCCTAAAATCAAACAAGCAGCAGCGAGCCCCATACATCTCGATAAGTGGCCCCAGGCCCGGGCCTAGCAGCAGCCTGCACTGGTTCATAGCTTGGCCTTTCCCAGATACCTTCAAGCCTAGCATAAGTAGCCATTTACAGTTTGCTGTGTAGCTCATGCTGGGTGGCCCTGGGCAAGGCACAGGCAGAGACTGACTTTGCACCTCCTGGGAGGCCCCAGAGACAGTGCACTTGGTGGTCAACTTCGACCACACTGGATTACAACCCTACCACATTCACGAGTGACACACTCAAGGGGTGGACTCAGTGAACACCAAAGCTCCACTGAAGTAAATCCTGCTCCACAGGGGTGTCTCCAGCATACCAGCTCTTTGGCTGTAGCTCCAGCTGGTCCTCATAGCCAATTGTCCTGGGGGGGTCAATTCCTCCCAGTGATGCCAATAGCAACCAAGGCTCAACTACAACAGGACAGTGCACACAGCCTACAGAGGGGAGCACCTAGAAGGCCCAGCTCAGGTGACTGGGGAGACTGAGCCACTGGGCCCTACAGGACACCTACTACACAAAGCCACTCTATCAATTCCAGGAGACATAGCAGCTCTGCCTAATACATAGAAACAAACACCAGAAAGCAGCCAAAATGCAGAGGCAAAGAAACATGTCACAAAGGAAAGAAGAGATCTCCAGAAAAGGAACTAAGTGAACTAGAGCCAAGTAAACTACTAAATACAGAGTGCAAAATAATGGTTATAAGGATGCTCAGGGATCTTAGTAAGGCTATTAAGGAAATTAGTGAGATCATCAATGACATAATAAAGTACCAATCAGAAAGGAAGGCTACATGAACTGAAATGAAGAATAATTTTCAGAGAATCAACAGTAGAGTAGAGGACGCTGAGAATCAAATCAGCAATTTGGAATATGAGGAAGCAAAAACACCCAACCAGAAAAGAAAAAAGAAAAACAAGTTCAGAAATATGCCTGGGCCAACTTCAAGTGCCCCAACATTTGCATTATGGGGGTGCCAGAAGGGGAAGAAAGAGACCAAGAAATTGAAAACCTATTTGAAAAAATAATGACAGAAAACTTCCCCTACCTGGGGAAAGAAATAGACTTACAAGTCCAGGAAGCACAGAGAGTCCCAAACAAGAGGAACCCAAAGAGGCCCACAGCAAGACACATCATAATTAAAATGCCAAAGGTTAAAGACTAAGAGAGAATCTTAAAAGCAGCAAGATTCTCTGTTGAGAAAAGCAGTTAGTGACCTACAAGGGAGCACCCAAAGTTGATTTCTCAACAGAAACTTTGCAGGCCAGAAGGGAGTGGCAAGAAATATTCAAAGTGATGAAAAACAAGAACATACAACCAAGATTACTCTACCCAGCAAAGCTATCATTTAGAACTGAAGGTCAGATAAAGAGTTTTACAGATAAGAAAAAGCTAAAGGAGTTCACCACCAGCAAACCAGTATTACATGAAATGTTGAAGGGTTTTTTTCAAGAAGAAGCTAATGAACAAAATAATCTGGCAAACAAAACAGACCCAGAGACATTGAAGCATGCAACAGACGGTCATATCTCAGAGGGAAGAGGGAAGGGGGAAGGGAGGTGGAGAGCGGAAGAGGTTAATCAAAGAAGTTTTATGCAAATATGCATAACCCATGGACACAGACAATAATGGGGTGAAGGCCTGGGGATGGGGTGGGAGCGAGGTGGAGGGGGTCAATGGGAGGAAAAAATGGGACACCTGTAATACTTTCAACAATAAAGATAAATTTGGGGGGGAAAAAGGAAATTTTACTTTTTGCAACAGCATGGATGGACCTGGAAAATATTGTGCTAAGTGACATAAGCCAGCCATAAAAAGACAAATACCATACCATCTCACTTATATGTGGAATCTCATGAGCAAATTAACAAACTGAAGCATGGCTGCGTAGAACTGACTGCTGTCAGAGGGGAGGTTGGGGGGCTGGGTGAAAAAGAGGTGAAGGAATTAAGCAAAAAATATATCTGTAAAGCTATAGATATAACACAGACCCAGACAACAGTATGGCGATAGCCAGAGGGAAAAGGTGGTGCGGGGAGGTGGAAGGGGGAAAATGGGGGGTAAATGGGAATGGAAAGAGACTTTACGCCGGGCCATAGGCCCACAATGCAGTGTGCAGATGATGTTTTGTTGTACACTTGAAACCTGTATGGTTTTGTTAACCAATGTCACACTAATAAACTGAATAAAAATAAAATAATAAAATAAATATCATGGAAAGCAGAAGCCAGAGAAGGGGGAGAGATGACAGTCCTGTTGAATTTACTGTTATCCTGACTGCGCGGGCCAGTCTGCACAGGTGATGATGTCTCCATTGATTCTCCACCCTCAGCATTATCAGGCCTCTTATCACTGAGCAGAGTTTGAGGAAGCGGGAAAGACACTACATGGAGTCACAAACTCAGGTGGCTGAGGGATCAGGCACGTGGCAAACTGAAAACAGCAGATTTGCGGGGATAGTCATCAACTGGGGAGCTCATGCATCTTCATGGGGGGAGGCTGACATCCACTCTGCACAACTGAAGGCTGCCCTGAAAGGTGACTGTGAACTTTGTAACCGTAGGCCAGTCTCATTTCTTCACCACATTTCACTTTTCACATCATGAAGTGGGAAGAGAAATGGAGTTGCTTTCAAGACCCAAATGAGACAGGAGCATTAAAACATGCTTTGTAAGACTCTGAAAGGATGGGTTACTATAAACTATCTAGTCCCACATTTAACAGCAAAGTTTACATGCCCTTGATGTGATTATTTAGTGTTGCAGAGATGAAAGTTGCCAGGGGATTCTGCTTTTTAAACAGAAGACATTCATGAATTTGATGGGTAACAAAAAAATTAAGAAAGTCAAAAGTGTTCACATATCTACATGCAGGCAGGGAGACAGAGGGCAAGATCTTCAATGTGCTGACATTAGGATTAAAATAATGACCAATGGCACTGCCTGCATTTTAGACCTATCCTAGTAGATGCTTGCAGTCTCATAAGTAGCCCATCATCATCGTCATCATCATCATTTCTTTCAAATGTTACATTACTGGCTACAGTTATAATGATCTGAAATCCTAAAACAGCCAGGTCATGAGAGCAAAGAAGGGAAGACTGAAGTTCCTGTGGGCAAGCTACCCTGCGATGCTCAGGGTCTTGAGAGTAGCAGAATGGTGGGAGGCGTGCTGAAGAGGAGAAAAAAACATCACACACAAAAAATTTTTTACAAGAATTGTGGGCTGGATTTGACCTGTGAACACCCAGTTTATAACCACTAGTTCAAAGGGTATCTGAAAAGAACAAACTAAACGCCTTGTCAAAAACCTTCTCGCATTCAATGTTCACAATAATCCTACTAAATAGCTAAACATATCCTGATTTTCACTTATAAGAAAAATCAGGTTCAGACATCTTAAATACCTACTCATTGTTGCACAGCCAATAAGTTGTTTTGCTGGGCTTTGTTCCCAGGAATGTCTAAAGGCCTTGTTTTTTTTCCTTCATAAACCAATGGACTAAATGTCCACATTGTGCAGGCAGATTGTTTTGTTCAGCCTTTGAAGCTTTAAAAAGGTTGAATTCATTACAAATATTCAACAATCTAGAATCGTCATGTACAAATCTGGATTTCTGACTTTAAGGGAAGACAAAATGTTGCACTCTGGCCCTGGCTGGTTTGGCTCACTGGTTAGAGTGTTGGTCTGCGGACTGAAGGGTCCTGGGTTCGATTCTGGCCAAGGGGCGGCACATACCTCGGTTGCAGGCTCAATCCCTGGCCCTGGTGGGAGGCAGCCAATCAATGTGTCTCACATCCAGTGGGCGACCAATCTATGTACACATTGATGTTTTTCTCTCTCCCCCCACCCCTCCACTCTTCTCCGAAAAGCAATAGAGAGAAAAAAGTTGCACTCTGGTAACTCTGAACACACTGAGATATCTGACAACCTCGGGATAGCTGACAACCTTGGATGTGCAGCTCCCATTGTCACTGTGCACCTGCTTGGTGGCTCCCCCCCTCGAAGGAGCCAGGAGGGCCCCACCATATCCAACTGACTCATAGCTGGCTATAGTCGCCGACTTTACTCACCTGGCCCTGTGTGCACTGCAGTTCCTCCCATCCCCCTGCTGTCCAGCTCATGTTTGCATTCGGAACAAAGAGAAGCTGTTCATTCTCTAGCATCCCTGGGCGAGAAGTCCGGGGAGTGCTGCAAGGCACACACTGTCCAGAGAGGTACAGCTAATTCGTCTGGGCTTTCCCTGAATTGTGGGCTGGGGCAATGTTTAGGATTTGAATGCTGCTTTAATCCAGGTGTATGAAATCAGTACGCACTTCCTTTTGCTTTATGACCAGAAAGGAATGTGCATCTTTATTGAGACTTGAGGATTGCAAATAGCCATTTACTCCAAGTCACATAGAGGAGGCACAGAACTAAACTGGTGAGAAACGTGGCATTTTTGGTTGAAGCTGCTGCATAGTGCCATTAAAGCACTTGTCAACTTCAAGCCAGCAAAGCCAACACCCTGCCTCTTCGCTAGCCACAAATTCTAAAAGCTAATGAAGTCACCTTAAATGATATCTAATATCCCAAGTTTGAGTCTTAGAGTACCGAGAATCACTCTGATCTACACTCACACAGAAAAAATATATATATACATATACATACACACATATACATACACACACACACATAATCAACTAAAGTAATTCACTGGTCTTGTCTTACTTCCCCAAAAGGTTTTCCTTGACTAATCCAATCTCACCTTCATACCATTTCTTCTGAGCAGTCATGTATTCAGTCTATACTATATTGTTTTATACTAGTTGAATTATTAGCTCTTGAAATTGAATTCTAGAATTTAAGTGCTGAAGGGAACTTAAAGGATCATTACATCCAGGCCTTTCAGTTTATAGATGAAGAAACTGAAACCCAGAATATTTAAATATTTCACCCAAGGTCACAAAGATAGCTGACAAAGGGCACACTTGACCCCATGCCATGGTCTTTACACTCCAACATTCATCCATTTATTGGGTACCCTCCCAAATATACACTGAAAATAGTGTGGCCTGTAATTTACTTTTAAAAACTTCAGCTCAGTATAATATGAATGCATGTGTTAGTCTCCGTGTACACTCTAGGGACAGTTGGTTGCCTTAATCAAGAATTCACAGCTAGCATTTCATCAAAATGCTACACACCAGAGAGGAGTATCACAAGGCTTTAGCTATCTTCAATCAACACCAGAGGCTTTGCTAATTATAATAAATGTTATTAATAGGCTTTCAATGGTGAAATCGGTGACTCATTTATTAGCATAATGGGTACTATTCATGGACTGCCACGGGGAAGCCGGTGCTGTTCAAGACCTTTCACAGTCAAGGTGCACCCTCCTCTTTGCCCATAGGGCTGATGACACAAAGGACTAGAATCAGAAATGCTCCCGTGCGAGCCCCAGTTTCAGAGGATTCTGGTTGGGTGATACCACCATGTGGCGAACTGGATCCTGTCTTTATCTGGGGCATCGGCCTGAGGTTAATCCTTCATAAAAAGAAAACTTCCTGAGATTACAGGTTGTGTGAACTATTCCTTTGCCCACATATTTATTAAATAAATGTCCATATGTGCATAAGAACTTGGCTGAAGACTTGCTTTGAATATAAACTAGTTATAGTGAAATTCTCAGGAACTATCCATTGTCACTTACCTCTAAGGTTGGTGGCTGCTAACACCTACCAGAAAGAAACCTGGTTCTAAGTGACTATTAGGTGTTGAACTGTGTCCTTGAAAAATTTGTGTTGAATTCCTAAACCCTAGTACCTCAGAATGTGACCTTATTTGGAAATAGGATCTTCACAGAGGTAATCAAGTTAAAATGAAATCATGAAGATGGGCTGTAATCCATTATGACTCCCATTCTTATAAAATTTGGCAAGATACAGGGAGAAAGCCAAGTGAAATAAAGACAAATATCAGGGTGATGTGTCTCTAAGCCAAGAAACACAAAGATGGCCAGCAATCTACCAGGATCTAGGGCTGTCTCAGCCCTCAGAAGGAACCAGCCGTGACAATACCTTGATATTGGACTTCCAGATACAGAACTGTGAGACAACTGTGAGGCTGTTGTTTAAATCGCCCAGTGTGTGGTACTTTTTTACAGCAGCCCTAGCAATGACCAAATAGTCTTAGGTCTGTTTATAAAAAGGCTTCAATAATTGGACTGATAAGTCCAGTTTCACAAGAGTTAAAAATATAGCTACTAATTGTGTAATTCCCAAAACATCTAATTGCATTAAGTTGTACTCCTGCTTAAAAATTTACCAAACTTGATAATGGAATAATGGAATGCCAATGCTCTCTAGCCAAAGTCTACCAGAAACACACCTGACACCAAACAAAGTTGTGTTTATTGGCTCATTACAAGGGAGACCGCGGGCCAAGGGGAGGCACGGAGGTCTCAGTAAGCAGGTATTAGAAGGCTGTCTAAGATCCGGGCTTGGTCCTGATTGGGAGAATAGTTGGAGCAAATGGGGCTCTGCTCTTTATTGGATGCTGTCAGGAAGCAAGGTGATTCTATTACCGGGTATTTTAATAATTCTCAATTAAAAGGCAGAAGGAACAAAGTGCAGCTAAAGCTGTGACTGGTAAAGAAGCAACAGCTACTCATATTGGCCCATAAAGGAAGGAGTCTTGTGGTTTGTGCAGTGTTCTCTCCATACATGCTCAGACAGGGTGACAGAGCTGTCCTGTTTTTCTCCCGCTCCCTCACGGTCACAGAGCGGTCTTGCCGGTGCTGGTGTTGTGTGAATTGTGGGTGTTCAACAGGAGAGCGCCACGGGCTGGGCCGTGGGTGCCGGGCCCACTCCCATCAGAACCTGACCTGCGTCGCTCTTTCTCACCCCTACTCGATCCTAATGTCGTTAAAGGAGGCAGCTGGACAGTACGTGCCTCCAGATGCGACGCGAGAGACCGCACCACATCAGCTCGACAGTGCTCTCGTCAAAAAAGAAAAAGGGAACTGATTAAGCCTCTAGATCAGCATGGTCCAGTAGAAACATAAGACAAGCTATACATGTGATTTAAATTTTTCTAGTAGCCACATTTAAAGAGATAAAAATAAGAGGACTTTAAATATATTTTATTTAGCTAATATCTCCAGAATGTTATCATTTTAATATGTAACCAATATAGAATATTAATAAAATAATCTATATTCTTTTTTCATGGCAAGTCTTTGAAATATGGTGTGTATTTTACACTTAGAGCACATTTCTGTTCAGACTAAGCACATTTAAAACACGCAGTCACCACGTGGTTAGTGGTTGCCCTATGGACAGGGTGGCTCTCATTTTCTCATGGAAATATGAGAACTAGAGGAATGCCTCTCTCCATCAAAGAATAAAATTAGCCTGATCTAAGTTTGTGAAATTCTACATGAAGGAATCAGTTTCTTCAACAAGTAAATAGTAAGAAAAAATAAAGGGAAAGAGAAAGTTTTGTAGATTAAAGAATTTTTATTCTTTAACTAAATGCAATCTGTGGATCCTGTTTAAATTTTGATTTGAAAAAAAACTGTAAAAAGTTATTTTTATAGTCATCTGAGGAAACTGAATACCAGAGACTGTCTTTTAGACGATATAAAAAATTATTATTAATTTTGTTGGATGCAATAATGTTATTGTGGTTAAAGAAAAAGTCCTTATCTGTTAAAGATATGTGCTATATCTTTAACATGTATCTGTTATAGATATATTTATAAAATAGATCATATCTGGAATTTGCTTTAAAATATTCCAGCAAACTAAGAAAAGTAGGAGGGAGGAAATGAAATGAAAATAGCTGAATATTAATATGGGTGATAGGTTCAAGGAGTTCATTATACTGTTTTCTCTACTACTGTGTATGTTTTAATATCTCCATAATAAAATGTTAAAAATAAATGTAACAAAAGGAAAATAACCTTTCTTTAAGTTTATTATCACAGTTGTGGCAACGTTTCACTGGTACATACATAAGTCAAAACTTATCAAATTGTACACTTTAAATATGTGTGATTTACTGTACATCAATTAAACCTCAAGTTGTTTAATAAAACAGTCTATTGTAGGACCACACATACTTGGCAGCCCAGCTCAGATGAGAAGTTTTCACATCCATTATCTCAACTATGAAGATGGCTTGTTAGAACTTTTTGTTGCAAGTGGCAGAATCTCAATTCTTTCTGGCTTAGGAAACAAAAATGAAGAGAGGATGACTGCCAGGTCTGGTATGAATTGCACTCTACTCACAAGCTAATAGGTTAGCCTGTGACTATTTCATGGACGCTGACAGAGGACACAAAACTCCTGGATCTACTCAGGGCACAACAAGCAGCGTGAGCACCAGCATATTTACCTTGGTTGCCTTGACCCCAAGGCCTTCAGAAGTGACAAAATATGACTTAGACGGATGCTCTGCACACAGTAGGCTTGGGTCACAGCTGCAGGACACTAAGCATGGGAAACCCGTCCGTTTTCTGGAGAGCAGTAAGAAAGCCTGCTCTTTATCCTGGAGGCAGACATCACCTCACCCTTCAGGATTGTTTGCTGTGAACATAACTGCAAGAAATGGCCCAATAAAAGTGGTCATTTGTACTTAGCACACCCAGCATGATGTATAAGATTGAGAGGGACCCATGGAGGAGTGTCTCCCTCAACAATTAGGTAATGTAACTGATAAATTCCAGAAATAACTCTATAGCTTCAGGCAAAGCTGGATCAAGTAGCTCACAGGATGCATTTATGCCTCTCTCCATCTCAGCAATTTTTCCCTCCGTGTTGGCACTGCTGTCAGGCATCGGCCTAGCTTGGGTAACTTCCCTTTCCCCGATCTGGGGCACAGGGCAGGCTGCTTTTAATTCGCCTAGATCAGAGCGGCTTCGCACAGCTGGGCAGGCGAGGTGGTACACAAAGCACCGCAGGTAAGGGAGCACCATTGTCCCAGACATCACCGATCTGTATACAAACTACAGTTTCCAACAGATGGAAGTAAAGAGTCCTGAGAAAGGTGTTGTATGGGTAGCCCTGGCCAGGTCATGTGTCTGTCCCCAAGCTGGGAGGTGGGATCAATCCACCCTAAACCACACAGAGTGGTCCCCCACTGAGCGGCATTTATTAGGAGTGGGAGTGGATGCTGGGCAGACAATAGCAGATGCCTACTACAGACCAGAGCTGTACTGGGATCCCTACTTTCTATTTGAGGACACTGAGGTTCTGCAGTTAAGGAACCTTCCCAAGTCCCATAAAACACAAGAAGGGACAGGCTCAAATCAAGGAGTATCTGTTTCCAGACACTCCCAGTCTCCATCCAACCACCCCAGTTCCTGATCCTTAAAGAAGCAAATCTAAGCTTATTTATTTGGTGTTCAAATCCCTCCAATAAGTGTTCCCACTCTACTCACCTAATCCCAACTCTCATCATTCAGAACGGAATCTACCCTGAGAAGGACAGTCTTATTACCCTCACTCAGTCCGGCTAGGAACCTATGCTCCTTCAATTATTCTCATGTGAAGTAACCATTCTCTCCAAAGCTCAAAGTCTTACGCTTCCTTAAACTCCAAGTACTATCCACAAAAACAAATATTCTACACTTGTTTGAAGTAATCCCGACTCACCGTCCAATTTTCCTAATGGGGCTTAAGGGCTGAGAAGACAAAGATCATGTCTTTCCCTCTAAGACAAGGTAAGCAGCTTTTGGAGCGTCCAGCCAGCCCCAAAGTCCTCTTCTCAAAGTTCTCCCCACCCCCAACAAGTGGGGGAGCAGCACTAGAAGCCAGATTGCATTCAGTGAGCCACCAGCCTGGCTGCATTTGTCCCTGGGCTATGGGCGGCCATCAGAGCCCCTTTGCAGAAAGAGGAAGAAAATACTCTCTCTGAGAAAGACTTGGAGAGCACAAGTTGCTTCTTCCTGGAGGCTTCTGGTTCCTGACCCCAATGTCAAGGCCTGCTAGCACTGCCTACCCTCCTCTTCTGTGTGAACCCCCTGGGCTAGCCTGAAATAAGTCCCATCTTGTGCGAGCAAAAGAGCCCAGGCCGCCCTACCCAAGGCAGGTCTCCCAGTAAGTAAGCACTAACTTGTCACTTGGTGAATGCCACAGTCAGGGGAGCGGTTTCCACGTCATCACTCATTACAGGACATCCAGCCACTCAGCTGCCAGGGTTATTTATGTTTGTACTCTACAGATGGCAAAAGAGGTGCTGGAGGAGGAAGGCCAGTGACAGGGTGGCAAGAGGCAGAGTCCCATGACCTACTCAGGGCCTCAGGAAAGGCGGGGCACCGGGGATGGCAGAGGGGCAGGTTGTGGGAGGGAGCGGAGGAGGCAGAACTGCGCTGAGCCAGTGGGAGGGGAAGTGAGAACTGCTCCCTGAGCCCTAGCCAGGCTCGCTGGGGCAATGATGGGGCCACCCCCCAAGTCCAAGAAAAGCAAGGGGAAGCAGGCACCCGTGGGAAGCGAGGAGCACTGGGAGAGAGATCTGCACAGGCTTTTCTCCCTTCTCCGGGTTTCTGTAGCACAGCCAGCCAGAAACGGAGTTTTAAATCACCTGCTTTCCACTAGAGAGTCAGGTGCTCCCTTTCATTACCATCTCTTTTCTGAGACTCCAGAGCCTGCCATTGGACTTTCAACCTGGTAAAAGTGATATTGAAGGAGAGAAATGTAGTATTTGAGGTCTCGAGGTTATGTCAGTCCTGCTGGCTCTCAGTGGCCCACATTCTGTTCTGGGCCCCGCATGGGTGAGGCCGTCTGGGGAATGTAGATCAAGCCTACGCACAGGGGACACCAGGGAGATGCGGGGCTTCTCTCCCCTCTGCCTTTCTTCATTTCCACTAAGACTAAATGTTGTCTCACAAGGGAGACATCTCAGAATAAACAGTCCTGGGAGGACTGCGTGACAGATCTGTAACTGTATGTCAACAGCCAATTCAGGGAGGAGGAGAGCAGGGATGGGATTTGGGGCGGACAGAAGACTCCCGAGGGTAAGTAGGTTTAAGAGCTCTGTACCTTCATGGATACTGGTCCCTGTCTCGGCTGCATTCTTTAACCCCCTCCTTTGCTTGTCACGCTCCTACTCTTGCTTCAAGACCCAACACAATGTCCCTTTTTCTTGATACAGTCCTCATGCTTGTCCAGGAGCATGCGTTTCACCCTCCTGTTCCCTAACTCTATTATGGCATTTATCAAAAGGCTTTCTGAGCCCAACCGGGTGTGGCTCAGCATTTGAGCATGGACCTAGAATCCAGGAGGCTGAGGTTCGATTCCCAGTCAGGGCACATGCCCGGGTTGAGGCCTCGATCCCCAGTGGGGGGCGTGCAGGAGGCAGCTGATCAATGGCTCTCTCATCATTGATGTTTCTCTCTCTCTCTCTTCTTCTCCCTTCCTCTCTCTCTGAAATCAATAGATTAAAAAAAAGCTTTCTGACAGGACAGCCAAGTTGTTAAGCACACAGATACTGGCATTAAAATCACCTGGATCCAAATCCTGGTCCTGCCACGTATCAGCTGTGCGACCTCCAAGATCCTTACTTTATTCAACTATAAAATGGGATACTACTACATGCCTCATAGGGTTCTTATGAGGATTAAATGTAATGTGCTTAAAAGGGTGTCAGGTATATAGTTAGCACCATGTAAGGGTGAGCTATCATTAATATTACTCCCCTTTTGGGCTACTATCACCCCCAACAAATCAAGCCTGGGTTTGAGTTTATCACTGGCCTCCAAATGTGACACTATAACTGAATACATCTTTGTACTTGCTCAGCTGACTGATGACCACAACTACTTGGCTCGCAGCACCACCCTCACCTCTGCCTAGGACTGAATTTCTGCCTGTCCCAAGAAACCTCCCTCACAGCAGCCGGCCCCCAGCCTGTCTAGTTCCTGCTGTCCAGGGTCTCCAAGTTCTGCTCACACCTGCCTGTGAGCTACTCTTACTAAAGTTACAGATTCAGCACAGCCTCCCAGACTCAGAGACTTGTCTGCAGCTCCTTCGTGGCCCATGAGTGCAGGGACCACCTCTTGTGGCCAGCTGGCTGATCTTTTATGTGTCACTCAATTTGGCATCAACCCTACAGCTAATAAACCCTACTCTAAAATAACCCCAGAAAGGCAAGGAAACACTTTCTTTTTCAATTGCACAAGAAACACATGAATAAATTCTTATTTCAAAAAAACAGGGGAGGGGCGAAAGAAAGGTAAGACAAAATAAAACCTTAGAGATACAAAAGCTACAAAGCAAAAGCTCTTCACATTCATTCATACTCCCCTCCCCAGAAACCATCACTGTCATCAGTTCACCATTTCCTTCCAGACCTTCCTATACCCTTTAACCATATAAAGAAAGAGTTTTATTTTGTTTTTTTTTGTAAAAATGGGATCGTTTGGGGGCTTCTTAGCTGCAGCTTGCTGTTTTCATATAGCAGTTAGTTTTCCAAATTGCAGAGGATTTTGTGGGATAGCTTACATAGTTCATTTTCCTGTTGAAGGACAGGGACATTATTTCCAAACTAAATAAATTCATTTTAGCACAGTTTCCATTACATGAAATTATCATTTTAAAAAGTATAAATTTAGCCCTGGCTGGTGTGGCTCAATGATTAGAGCATCAGCCCGTGCACAGAAGGGTCTAGGGTTTGATTCCCGGTCAAGGGCATGTACCTGGGTTGCAGGTTTGATCCCCAGCCCCAGCTGGGTCACATGAGGGAGGCAGTGGAGCAATGTGTCTCTCTCACATAGATGTTTCTCTCTCTCTCTCCTTCCCTCCCTCCCTTCTACTCTCTGTAAAAAATAAAATCAATGAAAAAAATATCCACGGGTAAGGATTAACAAAAAATAAAAAAGTATAAGTGTAAATCAAAGTAAGTAATAAAAACATGATTCTGGGTATTTTGGTATTCCAATTTTTTATTTTTATAACTGTATACCACAATGATATAAAAATTGTATTCCTAGATTTGTTTGAATATACTTAAGTTGCATTATAATAAAAATAATTTAAGACAGAAATAATGTAGAGGGTCTATAATTTGCAATTCTTAGAGACACACTTTTTAACCTTGAACAAGTATATTAGTTATATATTGCTGTGTAACAAATTATCCCCAAACCTAGTGGCTTAAAACAACAAACACTACCCTGGCCAGTGTTGCTCAGTGGCTGGAGTGTCAGCCCTCATACCGAAGGGTCCCAGGTTCGATTCTGGTTGCAGGTTCAATCCCAGGCCCTGGTCTGGCGAATTTGGAGGGCAACCAATTGAACATCGATGTTTCTCTGTCTCTCTTTCTCTCTCTCTCTCTCTCCCCTCCTCCCCGCCTTCCACACTCTCAAAAATCGATGGAAAAAATATCCTTGGGTGAGAATTAACCAAAAAAAATTTTTTTAAACCAACAAACATTTATTATCTCACAGTTTCTGTGTGTCACCTCAGCATTTGTTGCCACTGGGTCCTCTGGTTCAGGGTCTCACAAGTGCAATCCAATTGTCAGCCAGGCCTGGTCTTTGCTCACTATTGGCCAGAGACATTAGTTCCATGTGGCGGTGGCCTTCATAGGGTTATTCCCAATGTGGCATCTGACTTCACCCACAAAGAAGGCTCAGAGACAGCAGAAAGACAGAAGTCTTAGTTTTTTTGCAGCTTAATCTTGGAAGTGACATTCCATCACTTTAGCCACATTCTGTTCATTTAAAGTGAGTCAGTAGGTCCAGCTCTCACCTGAAGGAAGGGGACTGCACAGCGCAAGGACACCAGGAGTATCGCTGGGGCCACCCTAAAGACTCCTGACCAGGAGTAACTTGGCCTCTCTGTACCTCAGCTCTATCATCTGTAAACATCTACCTCATGGGAGACATTGTGAATGTTAAAATAATTAAAATATGTAAAGTGCTTAGAATAGTACTGGCAGAGGGTGAACACTGAAGAAATACAGCTAAATACAGATACAAGAATAATCTAAATGCATATACACGGTACTGGGTTCATGGTGGTTGCTCAAGAAATACTGGCATTAAAAGACGCATACTTATTCAAAAGAATCAGAGCATGTGGAAATTACCCCAGAAACAAAGTACTTCATAAAGATGAAAGTTCCTACCATAATTATCAGGGGGCTTCACAGTCCCCTCCAAATTTCCCACAGGCTTTCCCCGTATTAGAAATTTCCACACAGCAAGCTCCAGTGCCTTCCTGAGTCATCTCTAAACCTAACAGGAAAGGCCAACCACACTTCGCTCTGACGGTGCACACCATGAGCCTGATTGCAGAAGTTGCCCAATTTACAAAAGCAAACAGCTGTAAGTTACAGAAAGGAGGGCAAGAGCTTGTCTGCGGAACTGTGCTCAGCAGTTCAGGAGATTAGGGGCTCACCTGTGAGGGTTTAAAAAGACAACAAGACTCACCCTGGTATTTTAAGGAAAGAAAGGTTACTCAGTGCACCCATAGTCTTTAAAGGGTAGTACAAAGGGGAAGATGGGTTAAGAAGAGGTATCCGGCTTTGCACGTCCCTTTTGTGCAATCACGACACAGTGGGTGGGGGAAGGAAGCCAACCTGTCAGGCAGCAGATGTGGTAAATGAGTCACAAGAATCAGGAGATAACAAAAGGCTGGACGACCCTCCCTCCTCCTCCCCAGGCCACAAAGTCACCCATTAAACACAAGCCCAGCAACAGCAGCAACTCTCCAGGGCAGATAAACCTCACAACAGCATGCATGCCCTCCTGATAGAGTACTCTAGTTCACAGTGTCCAACATGCAAAGGCCACCTTTCTCTGAATCAAAAGTCCCAAGGAGGAGGAAGGGAGGGGGACTGGAAAGGCCAGCCTAGCAGCCTGGAGAGGTCACTAATGTGGGTCACCCAGCAGGCCTGTCCACTCCCATCCCACCTTCCTTCAGCAACTGCCAAAGGGGTGCAATGACATGAACGAGGAAGCCCGAAGAAATTTCTCCATACCATGGGAGGCACCTGCCCAGGGTAAGAGTGGATGGGTTAGTTGTATTTTTGGAAAAATAAACCAAATCTCTCTTCAGAGAATTGCTTTTCCTGTTCTTTATTTCAACACCTCTGAAACCAGATTGCCTTTTGAACAACCAGGGCCTAGCTGGCTGGAGCAATGAACGCTCATTTGGACATGGCAGGATGGGAGCCCCCTTCTCCAGTGACAGCTAGTGAGCCCTGGGAATGGGGGACACCTACACTGAGAGGTGAGGTGGAAGGAAAGAAATCTTGGTAATAAATTCCACTTTCTTGGGTGTTAAATTAAAAGTGGAAAATATTATATTTTCTCCAATAAAAGTGAAACCGTGGCTAATTCTTTTTTTTACTGTTGTCACTATTATGTTCTTTATGATATAAAAAGGCACAAATGGAATAAATAGAATATGATTTAATTTTTTCCTCTGAAGACCAGCTAAGGAAAGAATTTATGTAAAGTGTGCCCACAAAATTCAGTACTTTATTACAGGCTGTGCAACTGCTTTCTGACTGTATTGAGTGTGCTAATCTTAACTCCTAAACCAAACTATAAGTAGGAGTCAGGCATAACTGAAAGGGAAATAGACTAATAGTTAAGAAGGAAGGCTCTGGAGCTTTTTCCAAACATTATCAGCTGTGTGATCCTAAGCAAATTAATCTCCCTGTGTCTGAATTTCAACTATAACAATGGAGATGAGAACAACAGGACCCATCATGTAGAGTTGTTGCAAAGTCCTCAGAACAAACCATCCATGCCTGGTATGTGGCGGGCACTCAAGAAATATTAGTTATTATTATTCTGTATTCCCCTTTCCAAACTCTGACTCAGCCATGTAATAGTGTTTTTCAAAAACCTACAGTGGTTACCCCTTGTCACTTAGATAAAGGTCTCATCAGGCCAATTGAGGCTCCCATGCATCACACCCTCTCCCCAAGTTCAATGCACCCCTAAATGCATCCTCTCCCTGTGCTTTAGCTCCTGCTACAATGTCTTCACTCCCAACCCACCTATTCATCTGAAATCCTCTCCCATCAGTGTACGATTATCCTCCTTGCCCCCTTACTAGAAGGGAAACTGAATGAGAACCGTTCTCAGAGCCCAAGCAATGACTGGCCCATAACCTTTGCTAGGAAATACTTACTGAATGATTGAATGACATCACATCTATTAATTTTTTTTCAAGACTTAGATCATATGCCACCAATTCCATGCATGTAGTCCTTCTAAGAAATTAAGATTAAACTTAATATTTCCTAAGCTCAAACAGCTTACTTCTCAAACAGGTTTTATTCACTGATAATCAATATTAATATTAAACATCCACTAATAATATTTTTTAAATAACAGCTAAGGTTTAAACAATACTTATGATGGGCCAGGCTCTTGGCATATATCAAACTCATTTAATCCTCACAATGTAGGTACTGTTTTCATTCCACGTTTCCAGATGAGGAAACTGAGGCACAGAACATTTACGAAGTCCAAAGTCACACAGACGGTAAGCAGAAAGCACTGTTCTTCACTCAGTCCTGTCTCTTGTTCCTTACCACTGTCTCTCCTACAAAGAATCATCTGAATCCATCTAAGGAGCCCATTCCTCCCATTGCAGTGTCAGTGGCTCAAACTATGAAGCGCAATTTAACTCGAGCACCTTAAATTGATGGACCTGTGGCTCACTGTGCAGGGCGAGCGCCCTACACCTCGCATCAAAGCTTTTCACCCCGGCAGCAATCTCAGAAGGGGACGCGCTGCGCTAAACTGCAGGGTCACCTATTGCTCTGGGGCCTCGCGACTCAACCTGTATTTCTGGCATTCCTGGGGGACCGCGAACCCTCCTTTCAGCCAAGGCTGTCCGTGACTCCCTCCCGGGCCTACTTGGCGCTCAACTCAAGAAGCCTTCGCCTTTCCGCTGGCCACGCAATAAGGAGCGTTCGCCTCCTGCCCGCTGTGGGCAGCAGGCTCAGGGCGGGCTCAAACCCCTCTTAGCCCAATTCTAGGCCCCGTGCCCACCGCAGACCACCCGAGCCCCCGCTCCGCGCCCCGAGCAGGCTGAGCGCCCAGCGGCCGCGCCGCGCGCCTCCCGGGGCGCCGGCGCCTCCACGCGGGGACGAGCCTCTCGGCCTCGTCCGACCTGTCCAGGGGCGCCCGCGGCCCGCCCCGCCCAGCGCCGAGCCCCCGCCCCGCTGGAAGCGGTCCTTCTGGTTTGAGCCCCGGGACGCGTCGGCGTGGCTCCGCGGGGTGTAGCCAGAGGACTGGGGCGACGCCTTCCCGAAGGGCGCCCCCCCCCCCCCCGACCCGGAAAAGCAGACCCCGCGCGGCCGCCGCGCGCCCCGCCCGCCCTCCGCGGGCCCGCCGCCGTCCGCGCAGGAAGTGCCACGCCGGGCGGCCCCCGCGCTGCCAGCGGGCCCGGGCGGAGCGGCGCTCCGTCGCAGGGTGGCTGTGCCAGTCCCCGCGCGCCGGGGCGGCCGCACACGTGTCCAGGCGTCACGTCCGCGCGCGCCCCCGGGGCTTACGTCAGCTGCTGCTCCAAAAGCTGCCGCGCCGGGTTCTGCGCCGCGCTCGGGGTCGGGGTCGGGGTCGGGGTCGGCGCCGCGACGCCGCCGGGCGGGGGGGCCGGGGGTGCGGAGGGGTGCTCGGAACGCCGCGGGCCGCGGGGATCGGCGGCGCGGTCCAGCCCCCAGCCTGCCCAGCGCCCGCCGTCTCCGTTGCCCGGTCCCGGGCGGGCGCGGTGGCGTTGCTCCGGAGCCCGCCGCCCGGGGGGCGCGCACCGCCTTGACCCCGGCGGCCCCCGCGGCAGGCAGGCGCCCGCAGTTCCATGGTTGGTTCGGAGCGCGATGAGCCGCCCGTCCTCCACCGGCCCCAGCGCTAACAAGCCCTGCAGCAAACAGCCGCCGCCGCAGCCCCAGCACGCTCCGTCCCCGGCTGCGCCCCCGGCCGCCGCCACCATCTCGGCTGCGGGCCCCGGCTCGTCCGCGGTGCCCGCCGCGCCGGCGGTGATCTCGGGCCCCGGCGGCGGCGGCGCCGGCGGCGGCGGGGCTGGCCCGGTGTCCCCGCAACACCACGAGCTGACCTCGCTCTTCGAGTGCCCGGTCTGTTTCGACTATGTCCTGCCCCCCATCCTGCAGTGCCAGGCCGGGCACCTGGTGTGTAACCAATGCCGCCAGAAGTTGAGCTGCTGCCCGACGTGCAGGGGCGCCCTGACGCCCAGTATCAGGAACCTTGCTATGGAGAAGGTGGCCTCGGCGGTCCTGTTTCCCTGCAAGGTAAGCCCGGTGCCACCTGCGCCCCTCCGCCTGGCGCCCCTCTGCCTGGCGGGTCTCCTGCAGCCCACTCGCGGGCGCCGAGGGGCAGGTGGTATCTCACTTACTTAAAAAAATAAAACGTTTACACTTTGTCCACCCTTCCCATCCCCTACCTGCCCACACTGGGAGTAGCTCTGGGCTGACGGTTGCCCCAGCACTGACCCCGGACTAATTGGCACGCGATCGTTGTTAGAACACATCACAGCTCTCCCCGTGCGGTGCCCGTGTGCTCTGCGGCCGTGTACTCGGCCGTGCGGTCAGGGCTGGGCCGCACAAGTAAAACTTCGACCGGGAAGCTGACTGTCTATGGAGGTTTGAGAAGGGAGGAAATGAGCGAGCTGCACGCACCCTTTACCAGCACTTAGCGTGGCTGGGTTGGTCCCGGATTTCTCCTGCACTCCGCACCTGCCATCTGCGCGCCCGCGACACGTGGGAGCCCTCAGGAGTACAGCTAAAAGGGGGAGGGGGTCGCCTACAACCTGTGCTCTTTAATCCAGCAACAAGAAAACCTTGCAAGCCACGCCTTTCCCTCGTATAGCTTTCCAAGGACTGGAGAGATGTGTGTGTTTTTCCTAAGTGGGGTGGAAACAAAAGTTGATCAGAAATTTAACAGGAAGCAGGAGCTGTTGTTACAGTTCTTTATAAATATACTCTTGTAGCTGAATTTAGAATTGTAGATGTCAGTGTGTGTCAAGAAGGTTTATATATACATGCACAGGCGTAAGTTTGTTTTTGTTTTCCAAAAATGGCTTCTGCAACTTGCTGTTTTAAATTCATATTATCACACATATTTTTCTGTGGCTGAAACATAGTTGTCCCTTGCTGTATTTTAAATGGCTTCATAGTATTGCATTGTGTGGTCATATTTATAACATCTGTTTACCTACATCTGTCACTTAAAAATCTTAAGGAGGAGTTTCAGAGATATACCTGTCTATATTGCTTCATTATAACCGAGAGTTATACCATAAAGTTCTTTTTCTAAACTTAGAAATGGAAATAATGTCATTAATACTTTTGAGTTTTTTTGTAAAAGTAACTGCTCTGCCTCTTGAGCCATTTAAGCTGTCTTGCATTTCCCCTTGATGCTGCTTATTTTTATAGGGCAAGAGCTTATTTTTAAATTAAAAATAATCCACCTGAGAATTGAAGCTTGAAACTCAAGTCAGTAAAATGAGTGATTTAATTTGGTCTGTGCCCTACCACAGATCAAGTTTAAAATAGCGTATTCAAATAAGGGTTTGAATTCGTGTTTGGCTGGGGTTTCTGTCAACCTGAATAAATGACTCTTCTTCTAACCACTCCTCATAATGCTTACTAATTCACACCATCCAATCAATAGTTGTTTCTCATAACATATAGACAAACTATTTCTATGGTTTTCTTAGGATCATGAAGAAGGTGGTAGCCTAGTGATTAAGAGAAAATTTGGTTATAGTGGACATAAGAGTGGATATTTGATGTTGGAGATACATTGTGGGGTTTGGAGTTACAGGAGGGATGTACCACAGGATTTCTGGGGAGTCATCTTCTCAGCCCTTCACTTTTCCCCAAACCTTCAGTGGCCAGTAGAAGAAATGGCTTTAGGTGAATTACAGTCCACAAATGAGCATTTGATATCAGTCAGTATGCCATAATTTATTTTCTAAAAGCAGTCTTCTAAGAGTATTGTTTCGCTCCCGAGGGAAAGTGAAGGAAACAGTTATAACATGCTGTATGAAGTGTGAAGCTTCACTTTCAGGATCTAGGATTCTGGTTCCTATTGAAGTATCTGTTCTTTCTAGCATCTAACATGCTAGTGAAGTCTTTTTTTCTTTTAAATATATCTTAATGATTTCAGAGAGAGGAAGGGAGAGGGAGAGAGAGATAGAAACATCAGTGATGAGAGAGAATCAGGAATCAGTTGCCTCCTGCAGGTCCCCTGCTGGGGATAGAGCCTGCAACCCAGGCATGTGCCCTGACCCGGAACGGAACCGTGATCTTCTGGATCCTAGGTTGATGCTCAACCCCTGAGCCACGCCTGGCAGGGTTAGTGAAGTCTTTCTTGGAGAGTAATTCTCTTGGGAATCGGGTACTCAGCCTTTCTCATCATTGACTTTCCACATCTCTGTCTGTAAGAATGGAGCTGGGCAAAGCCATCACTTGGCAAGCTGAAATTTAACAGGGCCAACCATTTCCGTACAGACCAGGAGCCAAGTCGGAAAGTGATCTTGGTGTCCCTTGTGTGGGGGTGCATGTGTGTGAGATTTATAATGCTGGAGTATGGTGCCTCAACTTTGACTGACCAAGGTGTTGACAGGGCAGCTCAGCCAGTTAGTTTGATAAACCAAACTTGGATGTGAATAGAGTCCCAGCAAGCAACCAAGATATGTTAGTTGGGGAGGATGAGAGCAGTAGGGAGTAGTAAGGCCTGTGTCAAACAGCCAACAAAATAGGCCTGCGCACCTAGCTCTGCGACTTGCGCTTCTTGCTGGAAATCAGAGGGACTGCCTTGTCTCGTCCCCACCTGCTCTTAGAATCTTTCTCCTGGGCTGGCTAATGTGAGAAAACCGTGTTGGGTGAAGTACCAGAGCCCAGTCTCAAGAGTTGCTGGAGCTGCCATTGTTTGTCAGAGAGCATTTCTGGGGCCTTAATTTCCTCGCGTTTATGAGGGGATGGGACTGCTCGACTTCTAAGGCCCTGTAGCGTCTAGCATTCTGTGAAATGAAGGGAGGTTTTGTGGAAAGCTTATTGGTTGCCTTCTGTGTGCCAGCTACTTACTTGTGTGGGTCAGCTTTTATTAGTTTGCCTTCTTTTTCCGATGAGAAAACTCATGCCTATAGAGAGGTTAAGTGTTCAGTGACTTGGCAAGATCACAAAGCTAATAAGTGGACCAGCCCGTGAACCTGCATCTCAGAGGCACACATCCTTGGTACTGCTCATTACGTAGGGGTTCTGAATGTGAGCTTATCTCCAAGGCTCCAGATCATAACTCAGAGTTGACAGCAGTAACAAAACCAGCTGGTTGGATGAGTTCACCAAATGGTCCTCTGCTGGGAACATCCCAGAAAGACAACATACATGCTCACTATAAAATTCATTGGTGGGAATTTTGTAGGGCATGGGGTAGGAATATCAGGGAGGAAAATAACCTACAAACCTAATATTTGGGGGATTTCATTACATTTCTGCACTGTCCATGCTTCAGTTTGCCTCAAAATGGATGAGTTGCCAAGTAGCTTCCTTACATAGGTGTGGGGCCATTTAATTAAAGGCTAAAGTGCTGCCAGCACCTTTGATAGAGGGCACCACATGCATTACTAGCTCAGGTCTCATTTTTAAAAAAGAATCTCTATCAGAGCATAGCTCTTCCACGCGTGGTATTTTTAGTCCATTCTGTGGCTTGTTCCACGCCTGAGAAGTTTGACGTCCTGTTCCCCAGACCTCAGACCCACCACCTTAGTGGCGCGTGGGCAGAGAAGTGAAGGTTGACACATTTGTGCCCCCACTCAACATTTTATTTTAATATCAGCCAAGTATTTCTCTCCACAACTGTGGGAAATGCTAAAACCACTCCAGCCCACTTACACTATGATACATTTTCTTTCTACTTTTTCTTGATCGTCTCTAAAAGTTTCTAGTAGCACATCTTTAAATAATTATTGCACTGGAAAGCCTTAGCCAGCAAGTCTTCCTTGCATTTGGATTGGATTGTTTTTGGTCTTTAAAAAAAAGACCAAAAACACAACAAGTTAGGTAACCCAGTTGAAAATTAAAAGCTCCCAGGGTGGATTCATCTAGTCCAGTGGCAACAAATTCTAAATACCAGGAGAGCATCGTTAGACCTGTGGCCTCATCAGACCCTTGGCCTCGGGGGATGGGAGACCTCAGGAGCAGCAGAGCTGTGGGGAGCTGGGGAGCACATGCCATCTCCAAAGGGTGACTTTTGCTCTGTGCTGGGTGACTGGCAAGAGTGGCAAAGTGTGTTCAGCCAGGCTAGACCTTTGAATTTTTTTTTTTTTTTGGAAAAGCCAAAAAGCTGCATTTTTTTTTTAACATTGCCTAAACTCAAATTTAAAGGCAGCACTTTCAGGCCAAACCAACCATGCCTGTGGACCAAATTCCATCTGCCAGTGTGCAACCTCTGACCTGGTTCTCTCTTAGAAAACATTCATTGAGCCTTATCTTCATGAACTTTGGAACTTGGATGGATCCCAACTGTATATGATTTTTTAGCTTATTTTCTTTTCATCTTTATTTTGCCAAGAGAGTAGTCCATTCTAACCATTGGGAGACCTGCATTGTTGTGCTAGTGACTGTGTGTTTGACCTTGTACCAGCCAGTTTCTTTCTTTGCACCTGAGTGTTTTCATCTTTAAGGAAAGGTTGGCCTAAATGATTATACCAAGGATCTTTTCTCAGAACCCAGTAAACTACCAGGGAAGAGAGCACTACCAGGACATAGAACTGGGTTCTCATCCTGGCTTCGTATGACCCTGGTTCAGTCATGTACTTGCCTCAGCCCGCATGACCATCCTGGCAGGTGGGTGCTCTGAGATCACATTTGAAGTGGTATAGAGGGCTTTTGCTTCACCATATCAGATGGCTGGTACTAGGGTTGTTGCTTGGTGAGAGTGATTGATCTTCTAGAAGTCTGGAGGGATAAGCCAATTAGCCAAAGCCACTTCAGAGATCTCTCTTAACTTGGAAATCCCCCTAAGACAAAATAATCTCCTTGGAAACTAAGCTGTCCCTGCAGTCCTCTCTAGCAGCTGCTGTTGACCAGGTTGGCAGCCCTGGAGCCCACATACAGTTACAGTGAGGCTCCAGATTGTAAAGCACAACGTTGAAAATACAGCTTGTAAGTGTGAAATTCAGAACAGAGGCACTAGAATGCTAGGTAGGAGAACTGAAGTTTAGTGCTGATTCCACACTTAGTTGCCCAAAGATTTTTCCCAGGTTGCATGGCCTGGAACTGGAGTAAATCATTACTACTTAAAGCTGGTCTTTAGTACAACCAGAGGGGAAGCCGGTCCAGAGGTACAGCAGGTCTGGCCTGTGACACCCCAGCCTGAGACTGCATTTGAAGCCCTCTGTTCTGTGAAATGTCTTAAGAGCCAGACATGTACATCTGACAAAACTTGTAAACAGTGGCATTTCTTATTCACACCCATAAGGTCCTCACGCCCTGAAAGGGGCACAGGGTAGGTACCCGTTTGCTAAAGTGAATGGCAGTGGTCAGGCCCTTGGGTGAGTCATGAGGGGCGATCAGACGGGGCATTGGAATGCGATTGTGCTGTGGACGTCCTGAAACAGAGATTAGGAAAGCCGAACGCTTTTCCTGATCAGATGTGTCTTTATGTTGAACCTTGGAGTATCTGTTCTAAGACTTACAAGAGATGCTGAAGATCCTCCAGCAGAATTTCTTCATCCAGATGCCCATCATTCCCTGTTCATTTCTTAAAAATTGGGAAACTGTTGTCCTTATTTCCATTTGGTAAAGATTTTATGTAATGATTTTTAGACTCTGTAGTTTCTGTGAGATAAGTTTTCGGCCACATACGTACAGAGGTGAATGGAAGACACACCTGGTGTTAGATGTGTGGGCCTGGGCCCTATTTTAAAACTTTGAATCAACAAAGGCAGGTCTTTGGGTCACTCCTCCCCCGAGGCTGCCTCTTACTCTGGTGGTTTTGAGGCCAGGCCTGCCTACGTGAGCTCCTGGTACAGATCCCACTGTGACTGGCTGGTGACCTCTCCAAGCTTCAGTGGCTTATTGGTAAAAAGGGGCGAGAATCAAAGTAGGTAATAATTCACCCAAAGTGCCAGGCACAGCCGCAGCACAGCCAACATGAGATGTGCACCGTTAGAAGCTGCCACAGAGCAGTGGCCAGTGGATAAGGTCAGGTTCAGGCATAAACTTTAAAAAGCAAAAGAAGAATATTTTTTATTTTTCTCCCGTAGGTTCTCCCACTGAGCTTCTCTTCCCTACACATTGTAAACTATGTTAAAGGTTATCATTATTTTAGAATACAGGACATAGAAATTTAAAATTATAATCCCCTGTAATACCCCCCTGCCTAGAATGAACCACGATACCATTTTGCATATGCCCTTGCCAACTTCCCTGTACATCAAGGGAATTTTTCATTAAAAAAAGAAAGCAGGTAAGGTGGAGAATCCACACGCTATTTCATGCCCTGTTTTTGCATGTAACCCACCGTGGCTGCTTCTCCGCATCGATGGTCTTGAAGACCGTGTCTCATGGCTGCAGAGCAGCGCAATTTGGTGGGAGCACCAGAGTTACTCAGTCAGGCTCTTGTTTGTGGTCACGTAAGTCATTGTTTTCTTACTGTGACTTAAAAAAAGCACTACTATCACTGAATCCTTGTGTATAAGAAAATAATTCTTCCCGAATGAGAAATTCCTTAGAAGTTGAGTGGTGGGGCCAAAGGGTATATGCAGAAATGAAAAGCTTTGCTGGCAGAGCCCAGCCGCCTTCTCCCTCCAATCATTGGCCATGGAATTACCATTTCTCCGGCGTCACCAACACTGGGTGTGAGCCTTTGGTTTTCTCAGTGCTGCTGCCAGCTTTTTCCCCCGATATAACCTCGGGCCAGAGGTGGCTCCTCGGGATTACCCACCAACTGTTCATCGCACCCGCCCTTGCAACCCCCTGCAGTCTGGAGCCCTCCCCTTCTTACGGCCCATCTGCCAGCCAGCCATCGGCTCCCCTCCTGCCACATCCTTCTGGAACCCAGTCCCAGGAGCAGCTGGGCCTTTGCAGCCGTGGGAGGGAGGGAGGAGGGGCGGGGGCCTCCCCGCACTGGGCCTGCAGAGCTGCGATCGAAGGGGAGCGGCCTGCCCAGGAAAAGGGAGGGTGGGTGACCTGATGCGGTTCTGTGGGGAGGCCAGAGGAGTCGCACTGCTTGCCTTGCTAGGTGTGTTATCTCGTGTTATCCTCTGAATTACTTTTTTTTTTTAATCCTCAGCAAATGTCTTTTCCATTGATTTTTAGAGAGAGTGGAAGGGAGGGAGGAAGGCAGGGAGAGAGAGAGAAAATCCATGTGAGAGAGACACATTGATTGGTTGCCTCTCACACGTGCCTCCACCAAGGCCTGGGACTGAACCACAACCGAGGTACGTGACCTTAACCGGGAATCGAACCCGGGGTCCTCGGGCCGACACTCTAACCACTGAGCCAAAGCAGTCAGGGCGCCCCTAATTACTTTGAAAGGAAATAGGGCATAGTTAGTATTCCCCTCTCAGCGGTGTGCCCAAAGCCACACAGTTTGTAAGTCTGGAGAGCAGGAACTTGAACCTGAGCCTTGGAATTTGCACACACAGTGTCCCACTGCATCCTCCTGCCTTTCTGCTGCGGGTGCCACTCTGCGGAGGAATGGTGATCTCCTTCCGATTCCAGGCCCCCACAGTGGCTCTTGGAGAGAAGGCGGTGGTCCCAGAATGGCCCTGTCCTTAGGGTCGCCAGGTAAAACACAGGATGCCCATTTAAGTTCAAATTTAAGATAAATAATTTCTTGGTGTAAGTATAACCCAAATCTTGCCTGGGACATACTGGGCATTTTGTATTTTTATTTGCTAAATCTGGCAACCCTACGTAGCACTTAAGTCTTCTGGTGAATGCAGTTTCTCTAGTGGAGAAATAAAGACTGCTGGGGGGGGTGGCACTGCTTGACAATCTGACGGAGCAGTTAACTTGATTTGCGGGTGGGAGCCTGGCATAGAAGAGTAAGGACATACTGAAAACGGGCGGGCAAGCTACTGAAAGTGTGGCACTGAGCCTTGAACTCCAGCGCTTACTTGAAGGTGCTTCTGTTTGCTTGAACATAGACTGAAGGGACCTTATAGAACTGGTTCTCCAAGTCAGCGTGCGGTTGCCTGCTAATTCCAGCTACGGTCAGATGAGAAATAAACTTGGTCGAAAGTCAACTTTTGTGTCTAAGATTAAAAATAAACCCCTGCCAGCCCAGGGAGCCTTTGTAAGGCTAAATGCACTCACCCCTTTCCCCAAAAGCAGGATGTTCTCAGATGACTGCGATAAAATTACACCAGTCTTCCACCAAGATACCTTTAGTAGGAAAGCTGTCTGCAGCTTGGGGTTTGTCAGCTTTCTCAGGCAAAAGGAGGACTTTTTAAGCCAATATTTTCATGAGAATTGCCTTCTCCAGAAGATAGTTTGTAAAGTTAAATATCAGTATTTCCTTAGTCTCGTCCCGGTGTGACAGTTCTGGTCCTGAGTGGTACTGTCTTATTATCCGTGAAACTGTTACTGTAATTCTCTCTTTACACTACTTCATAGTGGAGGTGAGGAACTTACCATTCGATTTAAGGGAGAGTTTGCTAAGACAGGAAGGATTCTAGACAGATGCAATTTGAGTATTATAATTAATTCACAAGAAGAGATTTCACTTTCTCCTGTGGCCCGTGTCTGAACTCCTTCACTGTTAATAGTCAATAGATGAGTCATAGACAGTTTTGTAGACGCACTCAGAGGTGACACGGTAGGCTCAATTCAAGGTCACATAGGACACTGGGTACTTGAGTTCTAATTATAGCTACTCTACCAATGGTTGTAAACACCTTTTGAGCAAGAGGAACAAACAGCCGTCAAAATGACAACGGTGCCTTTGTTTCCCAGCCTATGTAAGATTCACCAAAAGCTATAAATAAACACCCCCACTCCCAGTAGTTTATGTAAATAAAATATGTGAAATGCCTTTATCAAAAACTACAAAACCCTTAGTGACAAGTCTAGAATAAACATTTTTCCTTACATGATCTGAAGGTCTATTGGATTTTTGTTTTAATTTTTCCCAGAGTGAGGCTTTTAAAGTGAAATTAGCAATGGTGGGGGACAGTTGTCCTATGGAGATAATCCTGATATTCATTTACCAACAAATACTGGGTGGATGGGAAGCAGGCAATAAATCAGTAAATCGATGAACAAAATTAATAGGCCCATAAATTAACTGGAAAGCAGCCTGTGATCACTCAGTGATATATTGGGGGGCAGTAAACATTTTGAGTCCCAGAGGAGCCAGCTTGAATTGCTAGACTTTTTTTTTTAAGTAGTAAAATTTAACTGCAGGTTAAATTTTAAGTTTTACCATGATTTCAGTCTGTACTAGATTCTGCTACAGCTCTCGTTTTGCCAAGTCTGAAGAATGCTATGAAGACAGAGACTACAGCCCGCAGTCCCCTAGAGATCAGCTTATCATACGTAATAAGTTGCACCGCCAGGAACTTATCCTTCCAGTGGAACTCAGATAACTGATTCCATTTCTGAGTTTACCTCCCTAGTGCTAAAAGGGGTTTAAGAAAAGGGGGGAGGAGTGTGGGTATGAGTTCCATTCCTGGAGCTCCTTTTTCAGATGTGGTGGGGAATTGAAACCTTGGACATGGCACCACTGGGGGGTGTGGCTGGAAACTACACTCCAGGGCCACAGACTTGGGCCCACAAACTCGTGCCCACAAACCTTCAGAGGGGCCAAAGAAGCAAGGAGGCTTTGGTTTCTATGGGGGTCAAAGAAGTATTGTTTATTGTATATAACCATTGATGTCTTCATTGCAAAATTTTATTGGTTCATTCAAATGAGTCCCAAAGAGCCTCTAGTAAAACAAAAACTAACGTAGTTACATCTACACATAGATATGTAGTTAACAATATTTTTCTTTAAAAACAACACTATTATGATAAAAATTCATTCGAGCCGTTCCGCAAAAGACCTCTGTCCCATAAGGATAAATATGCTGTGCCCCTGGGTTCTGTTAACATATTTTTATTCTTGTATGATTTCAAACTTATACATCAGTTGCAATAATAGTACCAAAAAAATTCCCCTGTACCCTTTTCCCAGAATCACCAGTTGTTTCCTTTCTGCCCCTTTGCTTTTTCATTTGTGCTCACTCTGTTCAAACATATATATTTTTTAACCATTCACATGTAAATTGTAGGTGTCCTGCCCCTTTGCCTCTAAATACCTCACTGCATTTCTCCTAAAAACATTCTTATATAAGTAAAGTGTAGTTACCAAAACGAGGAAGCTGGACATGCAGTGGATACTGTGATCTAATCTAATCCACTGTATTCACATTTCAGCTGCTCCAGCCCTGCCCTTTTGGGCAATTTTGTTTCCCCACTTGCGGTGCTGCTTTGCATTTAGCCGTCACTGTGCGTTCTGTGATCATTACAGCCTAGAAAAGTGTGGTTGGCCTTCGCTTTCTCCAAACAAGGTCATTTCTTGGATTTAATCAACAACAAAATATCGATTGTGCTTTGTTTTCCTTGAGACATTCTCATCTGAGGTGCTGACAGATATTCTCCTAACACAGTTCATTTTCCAGGAGGGAGGCAGGTGGAGGCAGGGCAGTTGCCTCCCAGTCCCCACGAGGGACACGCTTTCCCCGAGCTCATGGGGCCCCCCCTGCAGTACACGTAGAGTGTCAGAGTTCAGCAAACTGTTCTCGCATTGCATGGACTCACATTTAACTTAATAGGTTAAGTGTTCGGAACCAGTCACAGGGCTCATGACGGTGACCTAGCACCTGGCTAAGAAGGGTTACTCTGTTTATAGACTCATTCCATAAACAAATATAATGCAACTGTGTCTATTGGGTAAATAACAGGTGTCTAGTGTCTGACTATGTTTCTGATGGACCTGGTCCTGTTTGTATTAAAGGGGTTTCTATGCCAAAACCCTGCCTAGTTTCCAGTTTAAATACAACCTTCAGACCTGTGCCCAGGAAAAGAAATAGCCCCATTTACTGCTTTCTGCAAAGACTTAAACTTGAGGCACCAGGTCATGCATTGCCTTTCATGGCAGGACACGTTTGCACAAGACTTTTGAGCCACTGTGATGCAAAAAGCTTCTAAGGAGAAGTCAGAAATGTTATTTCAACATTTGTTTCTCATTCTGCTGTGCCAGCCTCCCCCGCCCTGCCTTCTTCTTTGCTTTCAGCTTCTGTGTGTGGTTGTGTCTCTCTGCTCCCCGCCCCCGCCCCCCAAGAGGTTTACTTAAGCATATTCCCACCTCACCAGCAGATATGGCCCCGTGGAGAAATCTCGTTTATAACTAAGGTCCCACGGGCAGCCCTCTGTGAACCAGCCCAGCTGCTGCTCAGGAACGGGAGCGACCCTCCAAAACCCAGGCGTCTGAAGGGGCGCAGGCAGCCTTGGAACCCGCCCCCTTTGTGGGGCAGGCTCGAGCCAGAGTGCGGAAGAGTGAAACCTCGCAAGATGCCAGAGAAGCCTGGAAGGGCCTAACTCCTGGTAACGTGTTCGCGAGGTGCGCTGTCCCTTCCCTCGGGAGAGGCCTTTCAGGCTGTTTTCTCCTTTGCAAACCAAAGTAGTAGTTAATTTTAGAACCTGCTTCTAAAAGCAGTATCTCTCTCCACTCTGGTTTTTGTGTTTGTTGGGTTGGGTGCTGAGGAATCAAGGCAAATGTAAATTAGTTTCTTTTTCTCAAAATATTCTTTGTTTGACTCCTACGCTGTGCTGGGCAGTGACAGAGAACCTGCTCCCGTGTGGCCATGAATGACCATGGAGCCTTGATGAGTCAGCCTGTAACGCAGGTGGAACCAGCTCGGCTCCCTGGCCTTCCTCCACGCTTTGCAAACAATCGAGACCTACTTATGTATGGGGCTGGCGTCCCTGAGCTTTCCTGGGTGGTGCCTGTGGGGTGGAGCAGTGACCAGCCTGGCCTGCCTACCCATATGGGCCTCTCCTCACAGCTGTGATTGTGGCTGCCCAGCCAGGCTTTGTCATTCATTGAAATTAGCACCTCTCAGCCAGGACGATTTTGCCCCCAGGAGACATTTGGCCATGGCTGGTGACATTTCTGGTTGTCATAATCCATGGGGGGTGGGAGTCAGTTGCTACTGGATTCTAGTGTGCAGAGGCCAGGGATGCTGCTGAACATCCCACAGTGCACAGAACGGCCCCATCACAGAATTACCAGTCTAAAATGTCACTAGTGCCACTGTAGGAAACCCTGAGAATAAACTTAGTAAAGTCCCTGCCTTGTCATAGGTTTTATCCCCACTGTTTGCTCTTCTCATGCTGTGCTGGAACCAAATGGAACTACTCCATCCACAGCCCCGTTGTCTACAGTGACGCTTCCCTTACCCCTCCTCGCCCGTCCCCGCCCTTCCTCTGCACCTCTGTCTGTATTTCTGCAGTATTTAAGCTGTCTATTGTTGCAGGGGGTGGCTCTCCACAGGAAACATTTCCTGTGCTCTGGGATAGAGGCGCACAGCCTTTCCAACCCTTGGAGCTTGTTAGGAAAACACAGCTCAGGGGTCAGTGTAATTTGGGTTTGCTGCTCAGAGGCACCCAGACAGTTTTCCATAGTCTCCGGGAATTCACAGCCCCTCCCTCTGATCCCTGTATGCCAGCCCCCAGGGCAGGTAACAAGGACACCATAGTGTTTCCCAGAACAATGCCGAGGCTGTTGCCAGCATGAAGTGTGACAGTGGAGTGTGTGTGAGTGTGCACATGTTTAAAGTATTTCTTATTTTTTTATTTATTGATTTTAGAGAGAGATGAAAAGGGAGGGGGAGAGAGAGACATCAATTTTTGTTCCACTTATTTTTTCATTCATTGGTTGGTTGACTCTTGTATGTGCCCTGACTGGGCATCGAACCCAAAACCTTGGTGTATAGGGGCGACGCTGTAACCAACTGAGCTACCCGGCCAGGGCTAAAGTTTAGATCTTTTCTCTTTAGAATCACCTCTATTCCAGTCGTCATGAAAGTAGCATTGTGGTCATGAAAGCCATGCCCTCACTCATGATGGAAAAGAGAAGGAATAGTTTGGCATTAAAGTTCAGCTTGTTTAGAAAAGGGGTGGAGTAAGCACCTAACACTTTTAAAGTGCTTATCTAAGTTAATGGAAGTTGTAGCAAGACCTTTATTCATAAGGTCATTGTCCACACAAATGCTAAGTAATGCCTTTTCTGTTTGCATAATTTGGGGAGGTTCCCTGTCCTCTATATTTGGGTTGAAGGAAGAGTGTGTGACTTGTAAGGCAAACCAAATAATTCAGAATATAAATATTCCTACTTGAGCTACACAAGGGAAAGTTCTAAAATGATTGCTAGGTGATAAATATTTGCTGTGCACTGAGTTGGTGAACGTGGGGTGGTTTGGAGCTGTGAGTTTAGGAACACAGGCAGGCGGTACTTTTCTGTACACTCTTTGCCAAAGTTCTTCCTGTTCCTGGAATTATTTCTGGGCAGCTGTGGTAAACAGCCTATTCTGAAATGCCTTCAGATCCAAATATTTCTTTTATTTTAATTTTTATTTTTTTAAATATATCTTTACTGATTTCAGAGAGAGGAAGGGAGAGGGATAGAGAGAGACAGAAACATCAATGATGAGAGAGTCATTGACCGGCTGCCTCCTGCACGCCCCTGACTGGGGATCGAGCCCGCAACCCGGGCATGTGCCCTGACCGGGAATCGAACTGCGATCTCCTGGATCCTAGGTGGATGCTCAACCCCTGAGCCATGCCCAGCCGGGCTCAGATCCAAATATTGAGGGCTGGTTTCAGCCAGAGAATCTGCCAGGCTCTGGGGTAATTCTTGCTATTTTTATTGTATGTGTGTTACACTGTGGGCAGAAATGCCTCACCCATCACTTAGAGAACATCAGTAGGCTCTCTATTCCTAGCTGCACCCTAGATTTAAAACTCAGTTAATAGGAATTTGTTTATTAGGGCCTTAATACTTGTCAGGAACACAAAATATTGATATTGATATATATGGATAAATAAACTTGTTTCTCCTCTGATTAAGTTTTTTACACCCATGCTTTTAAAATTAGTCCATGGTTAAAAATACAAATAAGGCCCGGCCAGGCATGGCTCAGCAGTTGAGCATCGACCTAGGATCCAGGAGCTCAAGGTTCTATTCCTGGTCAGGTCACATGCTCAGGTTGCGGGCTTGATCCCGTCAGGGGCGTGCAGGAGGCAGCTGATCAATGACTCTCTCATCATTGATGTTTCTATCTCTCTCTCTCCCTCTCCCTTCCTCTCTGAAATCAATAAAGATATATTTTCATATATATATATATATATATATATATATATGAATAAGCAGTTGCTATGGGCAAACAGCAGTGAAATTTGTGCCAGTTTCTCTTGACGATTGTCATGTGCTCTTGGCCTGGGAGGAACGAGCTCCAGTTCTTTCCCCGAGCCGCTCTCTTCTTCCACGTTAGGGGAGTGGAGACGGGCTTCATCGCATCCTCAGTGACCACTGCTTGGGGTCTTGGGTGGAGAAGGTGCCAGTGCCTGCTTGTTGCTAATGATTAATTCAGCTGTAAAAGTTAGAATTTGACATACTTCAAGTTTATAAGGGTTGATTCCCTAAGGTAGGGTAGGGAGAAGCAAAAGCAGCCATGGGATTTTGTTTTGGTTTTTTTAGCCATTGGGCACAGCATCTTAGAAAAATTGCCTAGCTGCCTTCATAGGTGACGTCTCAAAAGGGCGCGGGGGGCCCAGTGGGTACGCCAGACAGTTGGCCTGCCTGCTGCTCGGGGGCTGACGCATACTTCTAGCTTCACCCAAAACGGGTGCTCGGGTTTCCTCACCCATTACAAGACACTCACGTACTCTGGGCAAGTGTCTCCTTGTGGGCTGGCCCCACCTGTTAGCTAGGCAGGAACACTGTCATTTTTGTGAAGGTTGGGAGCAAACACCTCTTTCCTTTCTGTGCGGTCCTTCCCCAGGATGGGTGTGATGTGCGCGTCAGGAATGTCACCCTGAGCGCCAGGGAGGACAAGGCTTTGTTCGTACCCCATTAAGGCAGGAGCTTAAGGGCGGACTGACCTGTCAGGAAACATCTAGGACAGTACCCGCTGCAGGGCCCACATTAGTTCCCCTTCCTCCTGGGCCTGTTGAGGACCTACATACGTACCTGACAGTGGCATCAGGAGACGTGCACTTGGACTTGAGGAAGTGGTCTGGGGGAAGCTCGGAGGGCTTTGAGAGGGGTGCGAGGCCTTTTAAGCTCCACTGGCTGCGACCAGGCCGACCAGCAGCCTCCCAAGTCAGTTAAGCAGCTCGAGGACGTGAGTTCCTCTCAGGCAAGAGGTATGGTCAGAGGCCCCCAGGGGAAGATTTAAAAGGTGAAGGTGAGGTGATAGTTCTGTCACGTGCCTGGTGTCCAGCCTTCTGCCCCAGGCTGGTCACCGCAGCTGGCAAGGGCATGGAGCCCAGGGCAGCCTTCCCCACAACCTGCCTGCCAGTCCAGTGAGCCAGGAAGAAGTGGAGACAAAGGGGGGAGGGGAATGATACTTTCAAAATTGTCTTTAGGTGAAAACTAGTATGAAGATAACATATTCCCGGTCCAACCCTACCCCTACGCAGCTTTAAATTCTTTAAAAATTTCTTTAAATTCACAGAAAATAAGGGGGAAGGCCAGGTTCCCTAGGACTGGCTCAGCAGTTTTGTTGGAGGTGTTTGTACTAAGAGCACCTGAGCCCTCAAGGTTTCGGCGTCGGAGGGGGGATACGCAATGCAGCTCGTCCCTGCCGCAGGGTCGGCCCTGGCTTGGCCTGGGCGGTACTGACAGTCAGTGGGAACTGAGACTTTTACTCAGGTATTCGACTCATCTCGAGCAGAAATAGTTGAAATAAGGCTACAGTGTACGGCGGGAAACCTGAGTGGGTGGGCGGGGGCCCTGCGAAGGCCAGATGGCTCAACGTGTCCCTTTCCGTCCCCGCAGTACGCCACCACGGGCTGCTCGCTGACCCTGCACCACACGGAGAAGCCAGAGCACGAAGACATCTGCGAATACCGTCCCTACTCCTGCCCCTGCCCCGGCGCCTCCTGCAAGTGGCAGGGGTCCCTGGAAGCCGTGATGTCCCATCTCATGCACGCCCACAAGAGCATCACCACCCTTCAGGGAGAAGACATCGTCTTCCTGGCGACGGACATCAACCTGCCGGGCGCCGTGGACTGGGTGATGATGCAGTCCTGCTTCGGCCACCACTTCATGCTGGTGCTGGAGAAGCAGGAGAAGTACGAGGGCCACCAGCAGTTCTTCGCCATCGTGCTGCTCATCGGCACCCGCAAGCAGGCCGAGAGCTTCGCCTACAGGCTGGAGCTGAACGGGAACCGGCGGCGGCTGACCTGGGAGGCCACGCCGCGCTCCATCCACGACGGCGTGGCCACGGCCATCATGAACAGCGACTGCCTGGTGTTCGACACGGCCATCGCCCACCTTTTCGCGGACAACGGGAACCTTGGAATCAACGTGACTATTTCAACGTGTTGTCCGTGATGCACCGAAATTATTTGGGCACAGTGCTCTGTGGTTAATAAAGGATTTTATGGATGTTTTATTCACGATGTCTTCACAAGTCAAGGTCCCCAGTTACCCCGTGTGTTCTGTCTGAGCAGCAGCTTCCCATCTGGCACTGGCCCAGCAGAGTTCACTAAACTGGGATGAATGCCGTTGGCCTGTGGGTCATTTGGAGGCTGTTCTGTAACCTGATTATTAAATGTTGCTTCCCGAACAGCCCTTGACTGGTTGCACAGGGCTCCTGTAGACCAGTATGTTAGGAATGGGACGCTTCTTCCTAACCCCCTTCCTATATTGGTCCCTCCAAATTGACAAAGCACAGTGACTGTCAGAAGATTACTTTTATCTTGTGTTTAGGGGGTAGGAATTGTTTTAATGCATTTTAAACAGTGTTTCTCAAACTGGAAGGCTAATCAGTACGCACAGAATCACCTGGAATACTCCTCTTGGACGTGCAGATTTGGGGAGCCTGTGAATTTAACAGGCTCTTTTCAACAGTCAAGTTTGAGAATTACTGGGTTAAATTGTGGGAAAGGGTCCAGATTTTAAAGGTGCTTAAAGATTGCCCTCTACTGATACTGTTTTTCTACAATTTCATCCCCCAACAGCCTCCCACACCCAAATTAAAACTAGAACTACAGGTCCCCAAGAACACACTCTTAAGAGTTGATCTGTCTTGTGTCTGGGGTAGATTACCTAGGAAAGCGAGTCGTTTGGCCATTGAGAGTCCTCACGTAATTAGTTTGGGCTCATCACTAGTACCGGGGACCTGTTTACATGAGGCTTCCCTCAGAGGCCCTCCTTGACCATAGATGGTGGGAAAGACTAGGTCGGTAGAGTGGGAAAAGCTTTATAACCAGTGTCATATGCTTGCTATTTAAAGGTATGTCTTGGGGTTTTTTTGTTTTTTTGCCACATTCACTTTAGTTTTTTAATAAATATTTTCCAAAACTGAATGTCGTAGTTCATTTTCCAAGTTGAATAACAGGTATTTATTGTGTGCCTACTGTGTGCAGGTGCAGCGAGGCCCCACCACCACCCTCTACCACCACTGGGAGCCTGGAGCTCTCGCCACTTCCACAGGAGGAAACAGCCACTTGCCCAGGGTCATAGCCCGGGTCATTGGCTGCATTAGGGTCCAAACTCACATCTCTGAAAATGGACTGTCATTGGTGTTAGAGGACTTGGAGCTGTTATTTGTCTGACAGCGCCAGAAAAAAGATATTTCTCATGTTTTACACAATCAGAAGGAGGAGGGATGGCTAGAGGTGACCTATTGGGCTGGGTTTGAGCCAGAGTGACCCACTCCCTCAGTCCCAACCCTAAACTCTCAAAAGAATTCAGAATATTAGCCCTGAATGCTCCGTGAGGGTTGAAGACTGTTCTCCTTAGCGGCCTAATGGCATTAGAGCAGCACCGGGTGGGAGTGGTGGCTTTAGAGTTGTTTTGTTTTTTAGGTGAGATGCAGGGTTGAGTTTTCAGCCAGGACAGAGTTCTGGCAGTTAGGGGACTGCTAAACTAACTTATCTTCCAGTGTAGTCTTCAAATAAAAGTGAAAAGCAGTGCCCTGAACAAAAGAAGGTGCACAGAACATCTTTGGGAAATGAAAGGAAATGACAGCTCTTGTCACCAAGTCAGTCACATTTCAAGCCACTATCTAGAAGGATCCGTGGAGGTGAAACTAGGATCCAGAAGCAGGTGGATTTTGCCCCTCAGGGGCAGAGCTGGTCCAGGTGTGGCTGTCCAGTGCAGCCATGGCACCAGGCAATGTGTTTGGGACGTAAACTAGCCAAGTTTGTCATCGTCACTTCATGTTCGTATCTAACCATTCTTGTTATATGTGATGGAGGAAGTCAGGGCCCGATTGGTCAACAAGGTACCAAAGGGTAAAGCTATAATCAGAAACTATAATCAAGTTATTCCAAAGCATAAAGGTTAGATCTGAGCCCCAAGAGGTAAAGTCTTGGGCCAGCAGCCATATAGTATACTGGTGGAAGCACTGAGTCTAGAATTCAGACTTCCTGACTCCAAATTCAAATGTGGTTCTAATGTAACAAACAAAAATAAAGTTTTAGGCCAAAAAAACTCTGAACTTTTACTTCCCAGAGTTATTTAGCCCCCCCTAAGTCTCTGTCACTGGCAATCTGTAAACTGAACTTTTACTCGGACTTTTTTTGAAATGAAGCATTTTCTGCCAGAAAACAAACAAAAAACCTATTTTAGGAGGAAGCGAAACAGCAAAAAAGACTATGTAAATTAAGTGTCTCTCTATACTGCTCCAATTTCAAATACAATTTGAAACACAGCAATAGACATTTGTCAAACTCATCACATGGTCCACTTCTGTACATTTTCTAAAAAACAAAGAATTTTTTTCTTCCTACCCTAGTTCTACATTCTAATTTGATAGAAATCTGGCTGATCAAGCAAGATGGTAGATTCAGTCTGTACCTTACAATACCCAAGCCATTCTAAGGAAAAAAAATCTCAAAATACCTTGGAAGAAAGTCATTAATTCTGGGTGGCAGGAACCTGGGTGTATGTTATATTAGTATTTGTACTGTTCTATATTTTTAAAGCCAACCAACTTTGAGATCAGGGTTCCCAACCATTCTGTAAAAAGGAACTAGCCTTGGTTTCCCTGAATCCTTACAATTTAAGGGAGTAGGCGGTGAAGTCCTCATGGTGAATTGTCCCGTGCAAATTATGGGAAACCAGGGGAGAAGTCACTGAGGCATCACCACCCTGGAACTCTGCCAAGTAGTACCTGGAACGACCAACAATTCAAACCAAAGACTGAGTGTCCCTGTCCCAGCAGCAGTCATGCAGCTTCCTCAATACCACCCCGAGGAAATTGTCCTGTACCTAACTGCAGGTTTTAGGGACTTGCCAAGTAGCCAGCAGTGTGACCTTAGGTTTATCAGCTGACCTCTCTGGTTTCAAGTTTCCTAACCTACAACAGTTGAAGGTTTATTTTCTAAATTGTTTTACTGTAGTACTAACATCTGTAAGACAGTCGGGCTATTTAAAAATTCAGGTATGTAAATCCTTCCGTGCGTGAGGTGGTTCTGGGATAATTGTGGCCTAGCGTGTGTCAGCGAGTGTTAGCAGGTGAGTCCAGCTCTCCAGCTGCCTCTGAGATTCCCACGGTTTGGAGCCAGGGATGGTGCCCGGGCATAGAGACCAACTGCTTTGTAGTTCTGGCTTGAGAGGCCTGTGGCCTTGACCCTTCCTCACTCACACCGCCTGTGCTTGAAGTAAGGTTATCATTTCACTGACCTGTGCTGGCCCGGAAGAAACGGATCAGGAGTTCTTAAAAATTAGGAAAGCTAGGCTAGTCCGCCAGTCTGTCCACCCGCAGCATGAGTGGCCTGCGTGTCTACAGGAAGGGTCACCGGTCCCGCGGTCAAATCCCTGCAGAACGAGGTGACCCGCATCCTGGATGGGAAGCACATCCTGTACCAAATAGCAGACATCTCCCAGGACAATGCCCTGTGGGATGAGACGTGAGCCTTGGCAGGCAGCCCCAAGGCCATCCCCCCCAGACTGTCAGGGGGTCAGTACTGTGGAGACTGGAACAAAAGAGCCGCAGGAGCTCCTGAAACTGCCCTGAACCAAGCCCGCCTGGCCAGCTGCACTCTGTCACCATGTGCCCCCAGCCCCCAGCCTCGTGGGCCATACTTGTGACCTGCTCCCAGTTATTCCTAACCTTCAGACCTTGGAACCCCGCCCCCAGCCCAAGCCTCTCCCCTCCTCCCTCTAACTGTATCCTCCTCTCCTCATTCAATGGCAACACTCCTTACCCAGGAGTCTCAGAAATTATCTTAAGCAACAGCCCAAGTGCTAGCTGTCTCATCCTGGCCCTGGGGCTGCCACTCTCCCTGGCACTGGCCAACGGCACCTTTGTTAGTTCCACTAGCCAGGGCTGTGCCAAAGACCCCCAAATCCCCAACCCAGGAGTACCCTAGAGACAAATGTTCCATTCCATTGGCAAAAAAAAAAAAAAAAAAATAGAATAGGAAATCTAGTGTTCTCTATTGTTAAACCTTCTGCTTCTGCTACTGATTTGAAGCCTATGAGTTTGTATTTGTGAATACTTTTAATTTGTCTTGGAGTTCCTAAGTGACAGGGCAGGGAAAAATGTTAGACCCTGTTGACACCAACACCTGCTATCATACCACTGTTTTACTGAATGAATGAATGAATGAATGAATGAATGAATGAATGAATGAATTTATGAATTAATAAGACCTACAGAGGGAAAGCCACTGGCCCCAAACCTCACAACTGGTTAGAATTTTTTTTGTGATTTTTATTATAGAAGACATGTCTATTATAGAAGACATGTCTTCTATAATAAAGGGGGAAAATTGTAAAACTATTGAAACTACATACTGACAGAAATTTGCTCCCAGTCTTGACTCCACCAACTCCCCAGCTCCCCTGCCACCACCAGGGCCTGGGCCACTGGGAGAAGTCCCAGTGGTTTGTCTTTCCTCTTGCCCTGCTCCAATCTATTCTACACATGGGCAATCAGAAGGCGCCTATTAAATGAAAATGTATGGTCCAGAGCTCCTCATAATATTTTCTTCCTTGGTGCCCTGCTCTTTTCCTTCATAGCTCTCTCCACAGTTGCGATTGTGTATTTTATTTGTTCAGTGTCTGCCTCTGCTGGACACACTTCAGGATATGAAGTTTTTGTTTGTTCTTGTATCCCTGGTACCTGAGCACTCAATTAACATATGATTAAATAAATTACTACCATCTGTTAGTCTGATAGCAATGAAGCCAACTTAAAGAGCTAATATTCTCTGTTTTTATACCAAAAATCACTGGAAAATGTGCTGCAGGTAGTCAGGGGACAGACATGGGGAGATAATCTAATAATCCAGAGAGGGAGGAGGCAAAGGGTTTCTCTGCCAGGGTCATTCTATAGGCACAGGCAGAAATGCTGGCTTGAATGCTCTGTGCCCTGAAACTTCTTACAGCATAGTGTCACCTGACATGCAGATCAAAGGCAGACTCTGCTCTGTTTGCTGATGCTTGCAGAGGGCACAGGTCAAGGTTCCTTTGAACTGCAGCGAACTGTATTACAAGAGGAGATCAGCTTGCAAAGTTCACCAAGATAACAGCAGGTGCCATTTATTGGGCACCTATTGGTGCAAAGTGCTCTGTCTATATTAACCCATTTAATCTTCCCCATAACCCAATGAGATATGGGTTTATTAGCCTCAATTTTGAGTATTGAAAATTAAAGCTCAGAGAGATTAAATAATGTCCTTAAACTCACACAGCTGGTAAGCAACCAAACTGGGATATGAACACATTGCAGAGTGCATGCCCCTTCACCACGTTACATGCTGCTTTATTGGCATTTGGCTTTCACATATTTTGGCCACAGAAATACCGCTTATTTGTAACAAGGGTGAATAGGCTATAGGGATGCAGGATGCTTGGTGGATACAGAACAGAACCCCTGTCACAGCATGTTAGAAGGGGACAGAAACCTAGAGATCATCCAGACCCCACTACTCACAGTGTGGTCCATGGACTAGCAGCAGCAGCAGCAGCAGCAGGAAGCTTGTTAGAAATCTAGCATCTCAGGCCACACCCCAGACCTACTGACTCAGAATCTGCATTTTAACACAACCCCAGGTGATCTGGGTGCAGAGCAAGTTTGAGAAACCCTGGTTTAGACCAGGAGTTCTCAACCCACTCACCCCCTTAGAAATGCCTGGGGGGTTTTAAAGCTACCAGGACCCGAGTTGTATCGCTGGCAGTGGGGCTGAGCTTGTGTTCTTCCTAAAGCTTCCCAGGAGAGTCCAACATGCAGTTCGAGTTGAGAACCACGATCTAGTCCAACCCCACTGCCTTATTTTTTCTTTTCTTTTTTCCCTTGTTTGATGCCACAGTAAACACAAGTGCAGTGACCTACTAAGTATAGTGAAAGGAGTGTGGCCTTTAGAGATTAAACAGGTCAAGATTTGGGTCCTGATCCTGCCACTTATTAGCAGTGAGGCTTTGGCAAATCATTAGCCTCACGGGCCTCAGTTTCTACATTTATAAAAGGGGGATAATCACACCCACTTAGAGGGTGTATGGTAAATGGGAACATGGTCCCCTTCCCATGCTCCCCCTCCCCCTCCCACCCTGTGGGAAATATAGTGAAGGCTTCTTGGAAGGGACTGTGAGACCTTGGGAACCTGGCCAGAAGAAAGGCCAAAGAGAAGCTGCTTCTAGATGTGAGTCTGGATGTAAACAGCTAGTGTTTTCATCTTACACAGGCCCATCCCCTCCCCCTGCATGCCCTGTTTTCTGTTTTCTGTGCTCTATAAAACCTTGTACTGGGAAAGTCTGGGGGACAGTGAAAGAATAGCACTAGCGGGATGGGACCTGGCGTTGAGCTTCACCAGTGGCAGACAGGGCGGTAATAAACGTCACCGGTGGGCCTCCACAGGTGCGGGCACTAAGTCCTAACAAACCCATGTCTCTCACCGCCAGGCCTCCCGGTTCTTTCTTTGGGAATCCAAGGACAATACGCTGAGGATTTCTGGGCCCTCAGCACTTTGCATAACAGAGGATCACTGTGAGAATTATATACACAAAACCCAGAGGGAAGAACATTTGCGCCCAGTAGGACCCTGATAGATGGTGGCTACTCTGACTTGCCCCAGTCAGATCAGCTGGGGCAGCAGGTGGCTGTCGGAGGAGTAAAGCCTGACGCATCGCAGTACCTTTCCCAGTATATTCTCCACGTGTGGAGCCAACGCGTCGACATGAATTTTGTTAAAGCGATGATGAAAAGATGCGGGGAAAAGCGGTTGAAAGCAAGTTCCACAGGGAAGGAGGGCAAAGGGGCCTTCTTTCCATGTGCTCTCCCCTGCCCACCAAGCCCATGTTTCTAGATCCCCTCTGCTACCCCCTGACCCCCTGTGCTGCCCCTGACCCACAAGTCCATGCTCCTAGGCCCCCTGCTACCACCTGATTCCCTCTGCTCTCCTGCCCCCCAAGCCCGTGTCCCTGAACCCCTAAACCCCTCTGCTTCGCTTCACTCTGGCCTGCTGCCCGACTGTAGAAGCAGCTTGTACCGATGGTAGAAGGTATACAATCATGGAGTTAGTATTTTTAAAGAATACAAACAAAAAGCACTTTCCATACAGCATTTTGACCTGTATTTACTAGAACAGCAAACACAGGCAGAAAGAGCCCCTTTGGAGAAATGCCTTTACTATGACTGAAACTCTGTAAGAAAACACAAAGTGTGTCTTTGATATTTACCTTAAAAAATCCAGGGCTTAAAAGGTGGGAAAGAAAGAGGCTTCCTCACCCTCCTTTTAGCTGGGTTTTGTTTTTAAATTTTTTTTTTTTTTTTTTTTGTGGTAAAATATACTTAACATCAAATTACCATCTTAACCATTTTTAAGTGTGCAGTTCAGTGGTGTTAAGTACATTTGCATAGTTGTGCATCCGTTTAACAGTTTTACCCTCACACTTCCTTTCTTTTGCACACGCCCACACATATGTGCGCACAGTAGCTTCATAGTTTTGTGGTTCAGAGATGTTTCACATGTAAATTTAGAAAGGATCTGTCAAGGGGTCCCAGGGCAACATGCATTTTCCTCTCACTGGGGGGAAATTTGTTTGGTGACAATTATGTGTCAGGTGCCTCCACTCTTCATTCATAACAGCCTGTAAGGGCCAGAGGAGGCATTCCATTCTTAACAGGTGAGGAAACTGAGCCTTGGGGGGAACAGTAGCATGTGCACAGCCTGGAGAGAGGGAGGCCTGTAGCCAGCTTTCACACCCACGTCTGCAGGAGTCCAAAGGCAATGCACTTTTTCTTTTTTCCAAGAAAAATGTTTCTTATTATAGAAGTAATATATGAGTTGCTGTTACAAAAAATTAATACAGGAAAAAAATGCAAAGGAAAAACAATCATTCACAAACTCTTCTCCCAGAAATAGTCATTTTGAGGTCTTGTCCAATTCTTTCCATGTGCCAGCATGTTTGCTGTCGTGGTATCCCTTTGAAACTGGGACAGGAGGTGGAGTGGCAGAGATGTGACAGAGAACTTCCATGAGTTTTTTCTTTGCATATATATGTGTTGCTTGAATCTTTAACAATAAAATGTGTTCACATATTAGTTGTATTGTAAAGAATAGAAAATAACTGGAAGTAAAACACAGAAAAAGAATGCATTGATCAAAATGGGAGAGTTGTCAACCCTGGTAACACTGAGAAAGGAGATTGCAAGAGACAAAGATTGAGTCGCAACCAAGAACTCGTTAGGGCAAAGGAGAAGACTCGAGCTGGGTGCACTGCCAGCGTGAAGACGGGTGCCTCAGGCTTTCCAAGCGTGATCTAGGCTCTCCCTTGGCCGCATCTACTGCAAGGATGAAGACCCTTCTCAGCGATCAGACTGTCGACATTCCAGAAAATGTGGGCCTCACTCTGAAGGGACGCACAGTTATTGTGAAGGCCCCAGAGGCACCTGCAGGGGGGATCTCAACCACATCAACGTAGAACTCAGTCTCCTTGGAAAGAAAAGAAGAGGCTCTGGATTGACAAATGGTGGGGAAACAGAAAGGAACTGGCCACGGTTCACACCATCTGCAGTCAAGTACAGAACAAGATCAAGGGTGTCATCTTGAGCTTCCGTTGCAAGGTGAGGTCTGTGCATGCTCACTTCCCCATCAATGTTGTTACTCAGGAGATGGTTCTCTTGCTGAAATCAGAAATTTCTTGGGCGAAAAATATACCTGCAGAATTCAGATAAGGTCAGGCATTCCTTGTTCAGTATCTCCAGCCCAGAAAGACAATTCTTGATGGAAATGACACTGAACTTGTATCAAATTCAGCTGCTTTGGTTCAGCAAGCCAAAACAGTTAAAAACAAGGATATCAGAAAAAATTTGGATGGTACCTATGTTTCTGTAAAAGGAACAGTTCAGCTGATGAGTAAGATCTAAGTTGTCCAGCTATAGAAACATGAAGATGCCAAATGATTTGTCACACTTTTTGCAATGTTTTAAAGATGCAATAAAAGCCTCCTATTGAAAAAACAGCGTGATGTCATTAAGCCTCCCTATCACCTGGTAGCTCCTGGCGCTGAGGTCTCATTCTGTGCCTGCCAAACAACTCCCTGAATACAACTCAGCTTCCCATGCAGTTGCTTGCAGGGTGAGAATGATCGGGGCAGACTATCGTAAATGTTCCAACTATCTGACACTTGTGGGCCTTTCTGCCAATTAAATTAATTAGTTTCCAAATATTTCTTCAGTCAGTCAGCATCACTAAATTATGTCAGTCAAGACACTGTCGATTTGAACTTTCAAATTCTTAAGTGGGGACTCCGGATTATGCCAAAGGTCAATTTAATGCCATTTCATGGAGTACATTCTAGGGTGGGGAATAACAGGACTGCAGCAGATCCCTGGTCCTACATATCCAATATGTACCAGAAAACGCCATCATTAACACCATCGTTAACACTCCTCATGGTGTGTTTGGGGCAGGACCAACCGTGGCCCGTTTAACAGCACTGCAATGTGGTGGTGGGGTGGGCAGATTCTGAGGAGACAGACCCAGCCACAGACACCGGGGGGAAACCCCATCCAGCACGCAGAGGATGGTATCTGCTCACACAGTAACAGAAGATGCTACCAGTTTCAGCAACCATTTAGCCGCAGTTAGTGCAGGTGGGAGTGAGGCATCATAAGGTCTGAGAAGAGCAAAGAGTCAAAGGAAATCCAAGAGTAAGTGACAGGGATCCAGGGATCCAGGGATCCAGGGATCCAGGGATCCAGGCAGCTGTAGACTTCAGGTGAGTTCATCCACAGGCACCAATACCAGGTACCTGGTCACTAGACGAGGTTTCATTCATTCATTCATTCAACAAATATTTACCACATACCTCTTGGGAGACACCCCTCCATAAGACTCTCTTGCTCCCACATACCTTGCTGGGTATGTCATGGATACAAGGCCTGACTTCTCTTTACCTGAGCTATTTCTCAGGGTTGTGTTGTCAGCAAGCAACCTTGAGAGACGAGATAGCCTCCCTTGGGGACAAAAGGCAGGCTTACTTACTGCTTCCTATAAAAGTCATGGATCCCCAAGTTCAGTGTTCCTCACCCGCATGTGCGGTCTCCATCTGGCCTAATCATGTCTCCCACTTGAGAACCAGAGGCAAGGGAAACCTGACACAAACATGCAGAGGCTCACACTGCCTGCCCCCCTCGGAGTAAAACAGTCTTTTGTTTCTGACCCTTGAGTCTCATGTCTCCTGCCAGCACCCACAGAACAGTAAAAGGCTAACTTACTAGCCTGTGAGTGGGGCAGAATAGAATTCGAGACCTGTCAGCACCTACTGTGTGTCAGGTCTCATACTAGGCCTGAAAGAAACCCAGAAAGACACATGGTTAAGGCAGGAACCGAACGGTTGTTTTATGATTCTGGAGTTCTGAGGAGAGGCCAGCCTGTAGTGTCATGTGGGGGCCGTCACCATATGTGTGGCATTCAAGCTGTGGGGTAGGATGAGAAGACCTGGGGGGACAATGAGGACAGAGAAGAGAGCGGGGGTCTGGACCATGTCCCAGGACTGCCAACATTTTAGAGGTCAGGTGAGGACCTAGAGCCCGGAAATGAGACTTATGAGTGGCTGTCAGGGTGGGGGAAATCCTAGAGGTCGTGGTGTCATGGATCCTCAGGAAACAGGTCGGGTTCAGGCAGAACAGGGGAGCAGGCTGTTGACTGCTGCGGACAAGACAAAGGAGGCCCCGGGTGAGCTGACAGGAGCCGCTCAGTGGAGTGGAGGGGACGAGCCTAGAGCGGAGCAGCTCAGGGAGGGGAGTGACGGGGAGTGAGGAGACAAGGTGGGACCCCAGGCAACACTTTCAACAAGTTGTGCTGAACAGGGGCAGAGAAATGAAGCGGTTGCTTCCACATAATAGTGGGGTCAAGTCACAGGCTATTTTGTTTTTCAGCTGGAGCCCCAAGCATGATATTTTACAAATGGGAATAATCCAGAAGAGAGGGGAAATGAAAGGGAGGGTGCTGGGAAGAGAGGCAGTGATGGCAGGAGCAAAACCCTCATGAAGACAAGAGCTTTTGGGGCAGATTATATACTTGTGCAGTTAAGACGACCAAGCAGCAGCCACTGTTAAAATACACTAAAGTAAGAGAGAGGTTGGAACCTCAAAAATTGAGTGGAAAGCAAGGTTTGAAGCAATGATGTTCAGATGCCTTGGTGACTGAGCCTGGGCCTTGCCTTGGAGGAAGGAACTGAATCCAGCTCAGTCTAGAACATTCCAGGTACCAGAGAGGTGCGCTCTTCAGTAAGCTGTGGTGTTTTTCCAGTGTCCTTTAGAAAGCGGGTGAAATTTTCCTGAGGACTGTCCAAGTCCATTTGCCTGAGCGACAGGGCCTCACACTGCTCTAGTTACTGACCCGGTCCCTGGGACAGCGATATCCAGCGAGAGGCAGCTCAGAAAACAGTTTCCATTACCCCAGACCAATGCGTGGGGCTACCCGAGTCCTAGAATTACACAGGCTTCTGCTGACAACATGGACAGATGTCCCTGCCCGAGTGTGGCACACTTGTTGTCCTCTCCCTGGCCAACCCCTCTTACCTGTCCCTAAGGAGCTCGAGGACACACCTGTGGGTGTGCATGTTTCCCCTCACCTCCAGCTATGCTAATGCTACCCACCCTTCAAGGCCTAACTTGTTTCTCCTCAATTCAATACACATCAATCAACTGCTCTGTGCTTGATCCTATGCTTGTGTATATCCATAAGATAATTTAATCCTCACAACACACTTTGAGGTGAGTATTAACCAACGACAAAAGTGAGGCTCAGAGAGACCAGGTTACTTGCTCAAAGTCACGCAGCTTGCAAGTGGTGGCAATGGGATTCAAACCCAGGACTGTGGCCCTCCCAACAAGGAGCCCTGCCTGCCTGCAAAGTCTAGCAGAAGTCTGAAAGCATAAGACAAAGAGGCAAATCACAGTAACACAAAATACGCCACAACCTGCGTAAACTATGTCACTACAAAGCAAGTGAAGGTAAGAGGACATACAAATTGCTATGGAGTTCAAAGAAAATGCTTCTTGGAGGAGGCGATGTGTGCACGGGGCCTTGAGAGTTGGACAGGATTTTGCAGGGCTGAGGCAGTGGGGAGGGTGTGCTGAGAGAAAGGAGCAGCCGCCCCTCACCAACCCTGATCAGCTCAGTGCTTGCTCCCTTGGCCCCCTCCCACTCCCCTGCAAGCGCTTTCCAGCTCTCACATTTCTCACATTTCCTACATCCAGCGTGGCTGTGAAACATTTACAGGCTATGGGCACCCCTCGGGCTCCAATCCAATTTCAGATCAGCTTTTACAAATCTTGGGGACAGACACACAGATGTCTCAGGGAGAGGATTCTCAGGGCAGCCAGTCATGGAGTTATTTTGAAATCATTCTGCTCTGGAATTCGGAGTCAGCCAGGCTGGAGGCAAAATCCTCTGTACTTACGTTGATAGTTGGCGATTACCTTACTTACGGTGGGGGAGTCTAGCTCCAATTTATGGTAGAGATAGTTTCCTTTTCAAACAAAATTGTTTAAAGTACAAAAAAAGTCAATTTTTGGAAGTAACATTAAGTAAATATTAATACAGCTAATATAGGGTGGGGCAGAAGTAGGTTTATAGGTATGAGTATATGAAACAGTTTATTCTTGTGTTATTATTTATTAATTATTGTATTATTTTCCATATGAACAACTATAAACCTACTTTTGCCCCACCCTGTATACAGAGGTGGCAAAATTTCTGATGGTGGCCTGCAAGGACGCCACCTTGAGGAGCCCCGCTCAGTGACGAAGGACCCGGGCTCTGAGGATAGTCACCTGGGCTAAATGCAGGCATTCCTGATGGCCACCGGCTTCAGTGTGCTCATGAGACAACAGGGACGGACTCCTTAGGGCTCTTGTCATGAGTCAGTGAGAGCAGGGAAGCTGGGGTTAGGCACAGCTGGGCTGACCACAGAGGGCCTGGGCACGAGCCTGGCCCGGGCCTGGCCTCCCACAGCCCTTCAACTTCCTCTCTGACAGGAGCCACGTAAATATTCACCACCCACAGCATTTCCTTCAGTAATCGCCCAGAGCAGCAGCCAGCACCACTCCCATGACTCAGCACCACTCCCCTGACTCATGGTCCTTGGTGGGGCTGCCGGAGAAGCCGGTTCCTGTAGGAGGCCCGCTGCCCTCATGACGGGAATAAACATCCCCCTGCCAGTTGATTATATATGTTCTGGTTTTTTATCTTTTTCACTTCCCTGGGGGGCTCAAATGGCATTTTGCAGTAGGAACATAAACTTTAATAGACACACAGTGAACACGGTCGTAAGAGTCCTCATGCCTCGTGTTGGCTGTGGGGTGAATCAGACAGCTTGCAGTTTAAATAAAAGGCCCAATGTGTGCGGGGGGAGGGGGTTAAATGGTGATGGGCAGAGACTTGACTTGGGGTGGTGAACACACAATAGTGTAATGATGTCTTGTATAATTGTACACCTGAAACCTATATAGTTTTATTAACCAATGTCACCCTAATAAATTCAATAAAAAATAAAATAAAGTTGAGGGGGGGAAGGCCCAGTGCTTCTGACAGGGTCCTCCAGCTATAGCCTCAGGGACACGTGCCTGGCCTGTGCCCGCTCAGGGCATCAGCAGAGACACCGGTGTGTCTGCCTGCAGGGCTCTGAGCAGCCTGAGGAAGGCCCGCGGTGGAAGCACAGCACATTCCAGTACCAGAGGCCGGGCTGAGGTCTTGCCTTGGTGCCCTGATTGTGTCCTTTGTGTTGGGCTGTTTTGCTTGCAGGGAGTGGAGATCCCTGAAATCCTCCGATGACAGGCATTTGTGGTAACAATCACAGTAGCAGCCACATTAGCGGCACTTGTGCTGGGAGGGCACTGTCTGCCCCCCCACACACACACACACCTTTCAACACCTGCTCTGGGCCTGGCTTGTGTTTTGCATCCACTGAACTGCCTTGCCCTGTGGCCTCCAACTGAACTGGTCTTTGAGGAGTATGGGCAGGACATCAGGGCGAGGCAGGAGAGGGCTTGGGGATATGTATGCGCTCCACTCCTGCCCTGTGGGGTGTCGGGTAACTGCCCCTCCCCACCCCTTCAGGCTTAGGAACAGTAAAGGCTCCTGCAGTTCTAGCCCCTAGCCCAGGGGATGCCCACTATCAGTGTCCCTGCGCTTACCTGCACCTCTGTACATGGTCCCCTTACATTCCCCTCAGCCTCCCATGGCCTGTCCTGCCCAGGCCCAGCCTGCTACCTGGCGATAGATAGTGTGTTTAACATACCCAGGCTCTTCTCTGCATTTATATCCATTAAGTCAGTCATCGCAACTCTGTGAGGTAGAAGCAGGACTAGCCAGCCGGTTTACAAATGAGGAAATTGAGACACAGAGGTCAATCACTTGCCCAAGTTCACACCCCAGTAAGCGACGGGACCAGCATTCAGACCCAGGCAGTGGAGCTCCTGACACTACCCTGCATCCAGGAGGTAAGGGGAGAGGGAAGTGTCTGCGTCTATTTCTGCTGGGAGCACAGGTCCAGCCATATACACAGGCTTCTGCAGTCCAGGTCCCCCTGACGATGTCTCTCAGCTGGTGGTTCCGCCGCATCACTGTGACTCAGCCACATCCTCCCTGCCTGTCCTGTGGCCAGCACCTGCTTCTATCTGCCCTTCTCTCATCACTGCTTCTGCCCAGCGCCTTTACCTATACCCTCCACCAGCTGCTGCTGACTTAATGCCCCCAGAGAGGGTCTGCTTGACTGGGCCAACCACCAGTTGGTCTTCCCCACTCTAAAAGCCACTGGCCCATTCCTGATCCAGGAGCTACCTGGTTGCTGGGAGGGGATGGCGGGCGGTCAGTGGAAAGATATCAACAGCCCCACTGCAGGACTGTTTCACGGCAAAGAAAACAAAAACATACACCATACACGAGCAGAAGGTTGCACAGCCTGCTCTGAGGCAGAGATACAGGCCCTCTCATGGGGGGTGAAGGAAAGACATTCTCACTCCTCCCACCTGCCCCAGAGGCCCTGGCTGCAGGCTGGCTGTCCCCAAGGGCAAAAAAGTGATGCAATAACTCTCACAATACCATGAAGCTAGGTGCGACCAGACTTAGTGTCCCAGGAGCATCCGCAGCAGACTTGGGCCTCAGGCCTGTCCCAAGTCCATCTCTGCAGATGTCCACCCCTGCTCAGCAGCTACAGCCAGGGGAGGAGGGCTGCCTGGTACAAAAAGACAGGACTAGGCCAGCAACGACACGAAGCCACGCAGGGCCCTTTCTCTGACCTCTCGGGGAGTGGCAAGTGCCCAGGGTTTGACAGTCCTCTATGCACATTCCTCAGTCACCCTCCACTCCAGTCTCCCTGAACTTCCCTGTTTCCTAACAGACCATGACAATGGGGAAGCAGTTCATTTCACTGTAACTTCCAAAAACTCTTAGAAAAATGATGGGTAAAACTAACAAAACCACCTTCATACTGGAAAGGAATCAAGGAGGAGGCACCTGGAGAGTACATGGGTACATGACAGGACTTTTCAAACAACGCTCTCAGGACGCGCACAGTGGGGCTGCTGCGGAGCCCCTAACACCTGCTCCAGCTGTGCCGGAGGCGCTTCTCTATCTCACCTCCGCAGCTGGGGCACATGTACAGAGGCATCCTCCAGGGTTGCCTTCTTTGTCTTTCTGGGGTAAATTAGATTTTCCTGAACAGTCCAAGATTAAAGGCAAGATGAGAGATTAGGATTTATTTTCTCACCCAGCCAGTGTGGCTCAGCAGTTGAGCATCAACCTATGATGCAGATTGAGGTTCGATTCCCGGTCAGGGCACATGCCTGGGCTTCAGGCTCGATCCCCAGTAGGAGACAGGCAGGAGGAGGCCGATCAATGACTCTCTCATCATTGATGTTTCTATCTCTCTCTTCTTCTCCCTTCCTCTCTCTGAAATCAATAAAGACATATTTAAAAAAAAAAAAAAAAAAAAAAGATTTATTTTCTCGTGTGAGTCATAGCCTGGATCACCAAACACAAAATTCAACCAGTGTTTTAGTGGTAACGACACAACAGAGAATAGATTATAGAGTTCCGGTGAGATGTTTAATTAAACTTCTCATCTGATCAAGGGCACTGCCACTGTTGGTGACAATGTCAATTACCCATCTCCCAGAAAGTCTGCTTCTGGGAATTCATCCTAAGGAACGAATAAAGAATGTGGGGTAAGATTTAGTTACCAAGATAGTCACCACTACTCTTTAAAAGAGCAAAAATTTAGAAACGGTATAAATTCCCAAACGAAGGGGGTTAAAGATAGTACCATCATACAATGAAATATTCTGTTCCACCCTGCCATAGATGTAAACACCATATATGTGTTTGTGTGTTTGTATAAATACCATATGTGTATACATATGTATATGGACACATGGACACACATATTTATATATTATGCTCTGACATAAGATGAAAGAATCGATAGTATTCCCCAGGTTTGGGAGAATGGGATTATGAGTATTTTAGATGTTCTTTTGCTTGTTTTTATTATGCGCATGGACTGCTTTTATAATACAGAAAGAATAATTACAGAATAATCCCACTGAGGGGATCCCCACTGCTTGTGCCCAAGGTGGTCATAATTTCCCCTTTTCTAGCAGGTTAGTCTTGTAGACATTCGTCCAGCTTAACTAAGACATGCCACACACTGCAAACTCCTGAGGACCCAAGGGTGAAGGTGGGGTTCAGTCCCTGCCGTTGAGGAAATCATGTCAGGGGGGACACACATTCCTCAATGGAAACTCATCGGCAATCTCAGGGAAGCCTAGATTTGAAGCACAACTGAGCCTCCCAAGCACCAGGTGTTACGTTAAAGCGCTTTGGAAGGCAGCGCTGCACTAACGGAGCCCCCCAAACACCTCCCATCGGGGTACCCGCTCAGCAACAGCTAAGTGTTCCCGTGAGAACCGGCCCAGAGTGTGCGGCATGGAGGGAGTGGCACAGGCTCCTGCAGCCAGCGCCGGGGGTGGAATCTGAGCAACGCTGTAGCCATCCTCCCAAAGCCTCCTGTGACATATAGTGACAGTATTTCCCTCCTGTAGAATACTACAGACACTATATTAAGGAAGACATTTCACTCTCCTTGATACTAGACATCTTAGATCTCCTGGTCAGATTGTCAAGTGTGATGATTTAATTGCAACTGCCTGTTGCCCCCTAGTGTTCGCCTATATTATTGCACCCTTTGTAATACGGTGACCATGGAGCGAAGGCTCCATCAACTGTGCCCCTCTGTGTCCCTCAACTTCCCAGAGGGGGGAAACCAATGTATTGGATATGTGATAGAGCCTTCAAAAGTACACAAATAGCCACTGAAGTTGCAAAACATAAGCCACGGCTCTATTTTTTTCTATAATATAAAATTTGCTAATTTGCAGTCAGCTTAATAATGAGGCCATATTTAGTGTGCACTTACCATGTACAAGGCGCGGTGCTAAGTGCATTGCATATATCCACTCATCCAATCCTCACAACAGTCCTACCACCACTCCCTCACATGCCGCACACTCTCTGCGAGTTCTCATGAGAACACTCAGCTTTTCCTGAGCTGGCACCTCTGATGGGAGGTGTTTGGGAGCTATTCGTTGGTCTGAGCTTGTGCAGCGCCCCTCAGTTCAAACGGGAACAGACATAAAATGTCACATCAAAGCAAAGCACAGGGGCCATGCTCCGCAGACAGGAACAGGGAAACAAAGCACCCAGGCAGGTCCGCACTCTGGAGCCCTGCACATCAGTTGTTGCTGGTGTCGGGGTGATGTGCTTTCAGGTGAACCTCCAAATTAAGCCATCCCTTTATTTAAAAACAAACAGCTTTATTGAGATATAATTCACATATCATACAATTCACCCACTTTAAGGGTACAATTCAGTGGTGGTCAGCGTGTTCACAGAGATGTGCAACACCACAGGCCCAGTCTATGTTTTGTAAAAGTGCAATCACCCAACACATGGTCCTTCATGACTGGCTTTAACTTGGCATGCTTTGAAGATTCATCCACATTGTAGCATGCTTCGTTTCTGCTTTTTAATTTGTTACTTGACTTTTAGAGAGAGAGTGGAAAGGGGCACAGAGGAAGGGGGAGAGAGAAACATGGATTTGTTCTTCCACTTATTTATGCATCCCTGGTTACTTCTTGCATGTGCCCTGACTGGAGATGGAAGCTCCAACCTTGGCGTGTCGGGGCGATGCTCTAACCAACTGAGCTACCTGGCCAGAGCTGCTTCATTTCTTTTTATTTCCAAATAATATTCCACTGTATGAATATACCGCATTTTAATTATCCATTTATCAGGTTATAAGCATTTGGGTTATTTTCACTTTTTGACTATTATGAATAATGCTGACGTGGACATTCATGTACAAGTTTTTGTGTGGACATATGTTTTCATTTCTCTTGGGCATGATACTAGGATGGAACTGCTGGGTCATGTGGTGACTCCATGTTTAACACATCAAGAACCTGCCAGATGTTTTCCAAACGGCTACAGCATTTTCCATTCCTACCAGCAGAATCTGAGAGCTCCAATTCCCCCCCTCTTCCCAAAACACACGTCTTAGTGAGAGTGAAGGAGCATCTCCCGTGGTTTTGTTTTGTATGTATCTGATGGCTAGTGATGTTGAGAGTAGAAAACCACTTGTTTTTGGTAATACAATAGCCACACAGGACAAATTAAGATAATCTAGTCTTACCTTTACTAACAGTCTAAACATATCAGATAAAATATGAGAAACAATCAGAACAGATGGAGTTGAAGGTTCTGAAAATGGCAGATCATTAATTCGTTCTCTTACCTGAGCCCCTGCTGTTGGTGCTGGGGAAAAAGTGGCCAGACACACGGGGGCAGCCTCTGCCCTCCTGGAGCTTAATATTCAGTTAGGGGACACCGGCTAAGCAACTATTTACATAATGAAATCATTGCTGTCGTGCGAAGCTCTGAGAGAGGAGGAACGGAAGCTCTGAGACATAGCAGAGGGTCCTGACTTGATGTGAGGGCTCATGGAGGCCTCAGAAGCTGGAGTGGAGATGGGCAGGATGAGTTCACCATCAGGACGGGGGAGGGGGGGGGCATGAGAGGCCTGAAGGGGTGGGGTGATGGGGTGGGGCTGCCGAACAGGTGCAAAGGGACTGAAAGTTGGAGGCTCTGGCTGCAGTGAGACACCAAGGAAAGGAGGCTGGAGACAAAGCCAAATCGTGCAAGGTATTATAACTTGTGTCCAGGGCTTTGTCTTTTCCCCAAGAACAATAAGTCCCTGTTTAAAGGGTTTTAGGTTTAAGGAGCAGGGTGATGGGGTATATTGGCACTTTTACAGGATCACTCCAGCTGCGACTGGAAGGATGCGATGTGCAGAGAGCAATTTAAAACGAGAGGGAATGTGAGCAGACCTTCCAGGAAGCGATTTTAACTAATCCAGGCCAGAGATAAAGGTCCCTTAATTCTAGGGTTGGGAGAAACTTTGCAGAAACTTGGTGAATGATCAGATTTGGGGGCTAGGAAAGGGAAGGTGTCAAGAGTGACTCTGCAACTAGATAGATAACAGTGCCCAGATTTGATAATGGGAACCCCAGGGAAGGAGCAGGCTGGGACAGAGGAAATCATGCCTTTGTTCCTGAGGAGGTAAGTTCAGGTGGAGAGGTGGAGTGCACGGATTGACATCCAAGTCTGGAACTCAGGGGAACATTCCAAGCTAGAGGTACACATGGGGATGCTCAGGGTGTGGAAGGTAAATGTGACCTTGGTGGAGATGAGCTTATTTATGAGAACGGTACAGAACTGGAAGAGAGGGAAGCCCAGGGACAAGGCATGAGTCACGACGATATTCGAAGGTCATATAGAACAGAACTGGAAAGCAAGAGACGCTGAGGAGTGATTAAAGGGGTAAGATGAGAACTGGGAAGTTATTCAAGTAAGAGACAAGAGAGTTTAGAGGAGAGCGACCAAGGTGATTGGAAACGCCAGCAGGTGCACAGCGTGACGGCCACTGGATTTAACAGCAGAGGGGTGACCTTGGTGACCTTGGTGAGGGTGTTCAGAACAGCCCTCCCAGCATGTGCCACTTTGGCATGCGAATTATTTTGAGCTGAAAGCAGTTCAGACCCTGTGGGCTCTTACCTATCCCTTAAAGAATTTAAATTAGGGGCCTTGCCCAAAACAAGAGTTATTACCAGAGGTAACTTTTTATGACCCATCTGCAGGGCAGGGACATTACTGAATTACTGAGCATCTGCTCTTCTAATCATGCCCTCTGAAGCCCCAAGGCCCTCCCCGCACCCTCAGCTCCGGGTGCCACGGCTGCTGCGCTTCATCTTCCTGTGTGATCCCCTCATGTGTTGGGGTCTCTGACAGTCATGTATGGGGGGTTCCCATACATGGGCATGTAATTCAATTGGGCTATTTTCTCCTGCTATTTTCTCTTGCTATTTCTATTTTCTCTTGCTTATCTGTCTCATGCCGATTTGATTATTAGGCCAGCCAGAAGCACCTAGACAGGTAGAAAAGTGTCTTCCTCCCCGACGTGCGCAAGGTCTAAATAAATTGTTTGAGTGGAAGGCACGGCGTTCAGGCCGTGAGGTGAGGCGCGCGTGGGAGGGGAGGGAACTGACGCGAGCAGGCAACTCCTTCGAGGACAACCCCGAGGTAAGGGCAGGAAGGCGGGAGACGCAGCTGGGAGACGGGGGTTGAAGGTAAGGCGGCAAGGCAGGGGTATGCAAAGGTGGATGGGAAGGACCCACCGCGCTGGCAGAGACACGGGCAGGAAGAGGGGGAGGCAGCGAATCTGAGCCGGGGGAGCCTGGCTCGGGGGCCGACGCCGCGGGTTCGGGTCTCATGCCTCCGCCTGCTACCTGGGCGGCTTTGGGTGGGGTGTTGGCCTCTCTATGCGTCGGTGTCTTCATCTGTAAAGTGGAGAGAAATGGAACTACAGTTGGGAGAGTTAAATAAGATAATGTATGTGTTGGGGGCAGAAATATTAATCGTGCTCTGTTAACCATGGTCGTTCTGTTCTGATTAGGGAATGTACGTTCTAACCGGGCTGAGAGCTGTAGGCCCCCGGACATTCGGAATTCGGTCCGTTCTCCTTCACAGCCTGTCCTCAAGGAAAGATTAACAACCTTGTTGCCGGAACAAAGGGGTCCCGGAGGTGCCCCACCCCTTTGTAACCCCCAGCCTGAACTGCCCGTAACCTGTCCTACTCAGTATAAGCAGCTGGCTTATGGGGGGCGGCGGGCAGAGCAGATTTTCGTGGATGGCCTGCTGCTCTCCCACGCTGCCAGCATTATTGGAATAAATGCTCATCTGTGACTCAACCCTGTCTCTGCTTAATTGGCTCAAGTAGTGACAGGCAGCAGGGACCCATTAGTTGTTCAGTTTCATATGGAAAAGGCTGAGGTTTGAATAATGTCATTTTACCAGTGCACAGTTCCTAAGCCACACTGACCGTCTTCACCCCTCACTGAGCTCTGCCCTTAGAGACTGCTCCCTTTTCATTCCTCACAGCAGTTACCAGACAATTCCTGACTCAGAGAGGGTGTTGGTGATGGTAAACTATTTCTACTATTAAAACTAAAGTGCCAACAGAATGTAAACGTATGCTCACCAAAGGCCATAAACTAGAAAGTGCACAGTAGCCTGACTCATAATAGCCCCAAATTGGAAGCTATGCAAATACCCATCAGAAAAATCAATAAAAGAACTGGTATATTCGGATAATGAATACTATGCAGAAACGAAAATGCACGCTCCACAACCACACACAAAAATAAAGCCCAGAGCAGCCAGATACAAAAGAGTACATGCTGTATAATTCCATCGATACAAAAGACAACAACAGACAAAACTAATCTACACTGTCAGAGATGAGGACAGGGATTCCCCTTGGGGTGGGGAATGGGTGGAAGGGAGGGAGAGCTGGACAAGAGGGCAGTTTCCCAAGAGGTGGCTCCTATGTACAGTTGACCCTTGAACAACACAGGTTTGAACTGTGTGGGTCCACTTACACGCTTTTTTCAATAAATATTATAACTATTTTCTCTTCCTTTTGGCTTCCTTAGTAACATCTTTTCTCAAGTTTACTTTATTGTAAGAATACAGTCTATAATACATGTAACATACAAAATATGTGTTAACTGACTATGTCATCGGTAAGGTTCTGGCAAACAGTAGGCTGTTAGTAGCTGCATTTTGGGAAGTCAAAAGTTATATGCAGATTTTTATCTGCAAGGAAGGGGGGTGCAGCCCCCTTTAATCCCCATATTGTTCAAGGGTTAACCGCACTTTGATTTTTAAAAATTTCAGTAAAGGACATATTGGGGGAAATACTGCTTGACACTCTCCACAGCCCCCTCTCAATTGAAGTTCCTGTATCAGGTCAGTGAAACATACATTCAGAAATGCAAAGCAAAATAGGTTCTGCATTTTTCCTACAAAGGCAATAATCCCAGACTCTATCAAAAGTGTTTAAGAGGCACCACCTTTCGGAGGAATGTCCTTACTCAGGACATTCTGGATGGATAGCTTCAAAAAGGACATCTTCCTGACTCATCCTGGGTGTCCAACAAAAACCTCAGCCCCGGGAGAGTCACTTCCTCAGCCCAGGCAGTGTCACCTACTTATTTGAAACAGCGCCTAGTGCTGAGAAAGCTGCCCCGGCCCTCTCTACAACATGCTTGCCCAGAAAACCAGCGGGGCTTCCGCTGACAGGCACGTCTCATCTGATGTCCAACTCCCTGAAGGCTTCAGAGCTGGGCGGCAGCCACAGTCCAACCAGACCTTGTCTTTCCAGGGTCTCTCCACCTGGATTTCTGACAGAATGACTGCGTGACCTAGCTCTGAACCTGGCATCAGGACGTTTACCATTTGCTCTGAAACTGTACCCTCAGCTTGTCCCACCGTGCTGGATTCCCTGTGACCTGCCCCGGGTGAGCCGCACACCGCCTGGGCTTGACCCGAGTGAGGCTCCTCCCTGGGCCTCCCCTCTGTCCCTGCCTGTCCCACATTTCTTGTTCTCTTCCTACTTGAGTTCCTGCCTGTTTTCCCAGTTATGTCCCCTAATGTCCCACTCGGGCCAACTGTGATACTGCAGGTTAAACAACGCCCTCTCTCTTTTCCCCACCTGCCACTTGGATTTGGAAATAAAACAACCCAAAGTCAGCTAAGTAGTAGATATCAATAATCAAAAATGACGCCTATAGATTCCATCCAAATTGATCATTTAAAAGAATTATTTTCCAATTGATCTGTCCTTATTTTCAATTATATTCTATCAGTTAGCATATGGAAATTCAGTCACATCATTTAGTAAATTCAATCCCCTAATTTCTTTTTAAATGGGGAGAAAGCCACTAAATAAATTGTGCTCCATTTTGTCCTAGAGAACCTAAATTCATAAAATTCTCATTAAAATATAAATAAAAAGCTATTAAAAATATGCTTCACATATCTGTCAAGTGAACACAGTGAAATCTGCTTATGAGATGCTTCCAGTGAAGACCTTTAAGCGGCTTCCTGGATACTGTACTGGAATTAGGGAGGGAGAAGCTGGGTATTAGCAGGTCACAAGAAAAGTGGTTATGCTTCTCTAGTTAAGGAGTTTATCTAGTCTCGACTGCATCAATCCCCTCAGCAACACAATGGTGAAGGCTTCCAGAACTTCACAACTGAAAATGCAGGGCCCGATTATAATATTATTATTATTATTATTATTATTATTATTCACAGCCCTCTCTATCAACTCTTAGAGACAAAGCCAATGCAAGCGATTGGGCACAGGTACAGTGCTCTCCAAGTACCATCCCTGGACCAGTGACATTGGCATCATCCGGAAAATTGTTAGAATCAAAAATTTCAGAACCATCTCAGAGCCACAGAATCAACACTCTGGGGGGGATGCCCAGCAACCTAGATCTTAACAAGCCTTCTAAGTAATTCTGATGCATGCTCAAGTTTGACCACCACCCCTCAGGCTTATTCTCCCCTAACACACAAAAACATCAGGTGCCCCTGCTTTTGCGTGAAGTCATGTTGGGTCTCTCCTTGTCCTACTGGCCCACCCTGGGGATGAGCTGCCATTCCCTGCCTTTCTTAACCAGGGTCCCTGAGAGAGACTGCTAATCCCCCAGGACCCACTCCGCCCTTCACCCCCTACTAATCCAACCACTGCCTACCCTACATTTCACCACAACTTTTAGCAGGCAGTGGGGCTTTACAGTGGGAAATTATATATGAAATCCTTGTCCCTATATACGGCTATGCAAATAATTAGTTTGGGCCAAGAGTACATGAATGGAGTAATGCATTCACCTTCCAAATTATACCTTTCAAAAAAACAAACCAAAAGACCCTCGTCCTCCACTTGCCCCGCTCCCCAGCTGGAATGCTGATACAGTCGGCATTTGGTGGCCAGGTCGAGGACCACCTTGCTCCGGTGGAGAAACAAGATGAAACCTGGCTCAGAGCTGCCTCAAGAACCTGAACCACCTCCTCCCGGACTGTTAAGCGAGAGAGAAACACACGGTGTGGTTTTGCTTGCGCTGCTGTTTCTGTTACAGTCTAGGCTGTACCTTCTCTAGAGGGGGGGCTTCCTACCTGGAGCTCAACCCTAAAGCTGAGCTGCCCTGCACAGGTTCCTATACACGCACCTTTCATACAAACTCCAGCAACAGAGGACCAGCTTCCCTACTGAGGGCCTCTACAAAATGTACTTAATGTTTTAAAAACCTACTTAAAGGCACTGAAGAGGTAGAAAGGCAGTTGAAATAACTAACCTACGATCATGGAAAAGAGGGAAACCCACGAGGTACGTTGGGGCTTGCTTTCCCCTGGGCAGCTGCCAATTCTAGAAGAGGCCACTGAGAGGCTGGGCAAGACTGCTGACAGCCGTGAAAGGTTAAGGGAATTTTTTTTTAATGAGAGGCGATGCTCACCCTGTACGGGAGAGAGGTGCTGTGACCCCTGCCCTTGGGGTTGGGACACTGCAGGCTGCATTCCAGGCACCGGCTGAAGCGGCAGTAGACTGGCCCTGCACGGCGCCCTCTAGCGTCCAGTCACCGTAAGCACTGAAATTGGCCTAAGGTGATCCTGGATTTCCAGCGCTCCTACATTCCTGCTCCAAGCAAATGTAATTCCTCTCCAGAGAAAGATTACATAATCCTAAACCGCGAAATGCTTCTACATTTTTTTCAAATAACAATGTCTAGAGCATGATTTAAAAAAAAAAAAACCAACCACACACAGGTATTTAAAGAGACAAGATTACATGAAAAATAACAACAATTACAAAGTGAGCAGAAAAAGAAACAACAGACCTAGAGGGTTCTGGATGTTGGAGATATCAGACACTGGCTTAAGACTAACTATGCTTACAATGTTAAAGGAGATCAAAAAACGACACTGAATTTCAACAGGGGATTTGAAAATATAAAAAGTGACAGCACATTCTACTTTTTCTAAGATCTCTAGAGTTCCAGAATTAGTAATAGAATTAGGAATTTCCTAGACTCCGGTAACCATGTTCCGACTCCTGCTGTGGAAAAAGGTTTTGAGACAGCTTCATCTAACTCCCATGAAAGGGTTTCTTCACAAGAAAGGAGTGGAGAGAAAAGTGGGACCACCAAGAACCACACTGTCCACCAGAGGGCTTCATAACTACAGCAAGTCCTCAACCTTGTCCATAGGTTCCTGGAGACCGCGGCTTTAAGCGAAACGATGTATAATAAAACCAATTGCACTCTAGGCTAATTGATATAAACAAGAGTTAAGTTCCTACGGCATATGCCTGGTCACAAAAACATCACCAAACTTCTAAGTAAACACCCAAAACACATTTAATATTTAACATTAAAATAAATGCGAGCTCTTCATACATTTAAGTGAAATGAATTAAAAACAAGTAAGATCATTACTTCCCAGCCCACTTAATCCAGTTCTGGGTGGTGGGTGGCCGAAGCCTCTCCCAGCAGCTCAGGGCACCAGGTGGGACCCACCTGGACAGGACGCCCTCCCATCACAGGGGCACTCACACCCACACACTCACTCAGATGGGACAGTGTAGACACCCCTATTCCCCTCCTGTGCACAGCTCTGGGATGTGGGAGGAAACCAGAGTCCCCGGAGAAAACCCAGGCAGACATGGGGAGAAAACCCAAGCAAACTCCATTGAGACAGTGCCCTGCCCCCCACCCCCACCCCCAGGTGATTTCTTTTCTCATCAACGTTATAATGAAACAACATTGAACAAAGTAACATTATTTAAGAAACTGCTGCACTAATAGCAGAGAGAGAGTGGAGCACTAATAAAATTAAAGGGGACACAAGCTTTCAGGTTTCCAAATAAAACCCATCCCCAGTACAGACCTCTAGCTGCCTAGATTTTCCTGCGCGTGTTCTTTCCCTACTCAGCTCCTTGCTTTTGCTTGTCCCCGGGAACCCCAGACCCCAAGGCTTACAAGTGTTCTGCTCTGCACTGGGGACCTCAATCCCACTTTTCAAGTCACGCGTGGGGGGAGCTTCTGAGTCAGCGCGTGGGCGGAGGAAGCGGCCCGAAGGAGCCCCTGGGCCCCGCCCCTGTCCCCCCCCCAGACCCGCGGTTACGCTCCGCCTCTGGGGGCACACAGCGCGTTTCCACTGCTCCCCCTCTCCCTCCCCCTTCTCCACCCCCCACCCCCAGCCCTCACCCGCCCCCACCAGTGACGAGGGGGCCCAGGGGGTGAGGCCTGTCACCCTGAGGCTCAGAGGGGGCGCCGGAGACCCCACGGCGGAGGTCGAGAGCGAAGGGGGCTTACCCTCCAGGCGTAAAGGAAACTCCTCAGCATGACAGTGTTTATGTAAAATAAGAGTTCAATGTTAAACACAAGTTAACTTTAAAATGGCCCAGGGGATGCTGTAAATACGTATTTGCACACAGAGGTGTACACAGAACTGAAGTTAAAGGCCCCCAGAGCTACTTGTAACAGTAAAACACCCAGCCCCGTGTGTGCGTGTGTGTGTGTGTGCGTGTGTGTGTGTGTGTGTGTGTGTGTGTGTGTGTGTGTGTGTCTAGGGCTCTGAGGGGTGTCGAATGTGTGTTTATTTCTTTAGAGAAGTGTCAGCTACAGTGCTATCGAGGCTGGAGCAGAAAATCACTTTTAATTCAGCTATCTATTGTCATGTAACAAACCACCCCAAATCGTAGTGACCAAAAACAACAAACACTCACCGTTTCATTTCCTTCACAGTTCCGCAGGTCGGCGGGCAGCTCCACCTGGGCAGCCGGCCCCCGTGGCCCGCGGGCCGGGCGGGAGCCTGGCGCCCTCCAGCAGCCAGGCCGGGCTCCATCGCCCGTGATCCCAGGAGTCCCGGGTGCTCTGGGCTTCCACTCGCATCCCGTTTGCTGAAGTCCCACGGCCAAAGGAAATCCCATGACCAAACCCAGCCTCAAGGTGTTGAGTAAAGGGCGGGGTCCACCTCCTGAAAGAAGTGGCCAAGTGACAGCGCCCAGGAGTGTAGCTCCAGGGACCCCCTGGGGGCATGGGAGAGGCACCAGGGAATTCCTAGGGACTTCTCCCTTAAAAGTGGTGTCACCTGCTCAGCTGAGCAAATAGCCCCAATGTCAGGGAAAAGGCCTTTCCAGGTCCCCTGTGTTCTGATGTTTAAGGGGAAAGCTCCTTCTTCCAGTGGCAGACCTAGATGAGAAGGCAGACAGGGGTTCTGGGGCTGAGAGGTGGTGGACACTGGACCCTGGTCTGGGGCCGCTGTGCCTGGAACAGAAGGGGCTGAGTGGTCTCTTAATGAACCCAGGAGAAGGGCTTAGCAACCAGTGAGTAGATTGTCCTCCCTGGAAGGCCCAGGGCGGCAGCCTCTGCAGGTGACTTAAATAAGGACTTACGTGATTAACTGGGAAAAGGAAGTGATTGTGTATTTTTGCACCAAGTCTATGGAGTTTATATTAATTACACATATTTTAGTTAATATTTAATCTTTAAAACTTGTTCTGTGTTTGCTTCGTGAAATTTGCCAAGCTGTGTCATTTGTACACTTTCCTACATGCCTATTTTAATAAAGAGTTTGCATTTTTAAAAATTGCCCCAAGTTGATCATAATGGTGCCAGGGACATGGAAATTTTGTGGTGTTGTGAAGATAACATTGCCCTGGCAACTAGGTGACCTAAGTTCTGGTCCTTATGTTGCCACTAACTAGTTCTGGGCTGAGATAAACCAGCAAGCATCTCTGAGCCAGAGTTCTTCAACTGTGAAGTGGGGGGTTCTATTAATTTATATCTAACAGCCATTTACTTTTATGTGGTCCATCTACTTTTATTAAGTAACTACTAGGCCCTCAAGGCATGTTGGAGGACAGGATAGATACCTTTCCTGCCCTGATGGGACTTACAACCTAGTAAGTACACACGGACAAATAACAAGCAGAAACTGCCTATGACCTGTGCTATCTCTGAAAAAGGAGCATAGGGGCCATGGAGTTGGGGGGGCGCCTCCTGGAAATGAGGAAGGAAGAATGGGTGTTTGCCAGGGGAGCACAAGGCAGAGCACACAGGCAGTGGGGACAGCAGGCTACAAGTTCCCACCAGCGGATTCAAGGGACTTGTGTCTCATAGGACCAGGACACAGATGGAGAAGCAGGGGCCAGCAGCTTAGTAATGAGTTTACACCCGAACCCTGGCTGACCCCTTCACCAATAGGAATCATTCTTGGGGCAGGGCAAACATGCAAACACCATCTGACTCCTGAAACACCCTCAAAGGGCCTTCCCTGTACTAACAGGCCCTGTGCCCTACTCTCATTAAACCCACGCTAGGAAAGAAAGCACAACTTTTTATCCCATGGCAAGGTGCTCTTACGTCTCCAAGACCTGGTGCATTATCAATACTTACCTGAGTCAAAGGATGAAATAAAAACTGTAATCCAGACAAGAGAGTAGAGAGAAAACCAGTGCTTTCTCCCCACCTCTAAGAGGTGCCTGTCCAGTTTTCCCACATGTTTCGTGTAGAGCCAGCTGTCATTTATTAAGTTGCTTATTTGCTGACATCTGCTGGGACAGTAGGCAGCTAAGTAGCACAGGAGAGTCTGATTCGGCAGAGTTTACAATCAAGCTGCCATTTCCTTTGCAGCCTTTAAAAACACTTGGGGATGTATGTCTATGTCTATTAAATCTCCCTTTTCTTAACTTTCTCACTTATTTTTCGGATCCCTTACAAGATTTGAAAGAAGCACCTACATCACTACCTCCATTCATGAACTTTTTTTACATTCTAAATGCAAGGTAATGGACACTAATGAGATATTTATAATGTGCCATGACATGTTCCAAGTCACTACGTATGTTAATTCATTGAACCCTCATGACCAGCCTATAAAACAGGTACAAAGAATATTAGCTTGCCCTGGCTGGTGTGGCTCAGTTGGCTGAGTGTCGTTCTGTATACAGAAGATGGTGGGTTTGATTCCCAGTCCGGGCACATACTCAGGTTGCAGGTTCAGTCCCGGGTCAGGTCAAGTGTAGGAGGCAGCCGATAGATGCTCTGCTCTCACATCAATGTTTCTTTCTCTCTCTCTCTCTGAAGTCAATTTCTTTTAAAAAAGAATATTAGTTATTTGTACCACTTCAAAGAAGTGGCTGTTAGGCCACTTCATAGACTTGCCAGAAGGAGTAAATATTTTCCCATGTTACAAATGTGTCGAATGAGGCACAGAGAAGTTGAGTGTCTTAGCTAAGTCACACAGCTCTTCAGTTTTGAAGCCAGGATTTAAACCCAAGTGGTCTTGCTCCTCCTTGAATCCATGCCCTTAAAATTTTTACTGTTGTCCTTGTCAATAATACTGCCTGCTAAGTATTCTGATAAAGCAACAAAAGGTACTCTGGGGAAACTGTGACTAAGCGCCAGAAAAGGAATCAGGGGAGATGGCAAGGGAGAAGGCAGACTTGAGCAGAGCCCCTTGTGGCCACCATGAAAATGCCCAGTTCATCTCCGGCTGCTAGAGGTGGGGTGGGGAGCGGGGGGGGGGGGGGGGGGGAATGTGAGTGACTCACAGCACCAGCTGCGGCTCTCTGAATCCCTCACTGTGTTCATCAACCATATGGCCACATTTCCCAGTGCAACTCCCAGCCAGCGACTGAGAACAGGAGGGATACTAGTACAGGTGCATTCCTGAAAGATGCACTCCCCTGACAGGCAGCTTTCAAACTTCCACAGAACAACACTGCTTGCTTACACTCTTCCAGCTAGGCTGCCTGCCTTCCCTCTCTACTCCACAGACCTCAGACCTGCAATGTGATTGCAAGGGCAAAGGCCTCACGGATGTTTTCTCCATCTTGGTGTTTACTTCTTGGAGAACCCAAACTAACACAAAGTTCTTGAAGGATGGACAGACTTCTGCCCAGTCATTGAAAATGCCCTTATGAACATCAATAACCTAGTCACCAAGATCCAGTAGTCTTTTGCTGGGCCTTAGTCACCACTCCTGGCACAATGGCTCACTTGAAACCTTGGCTCCTTTGGTTTCCTCAAAGTGGGTGTTATGGACTGACTGTGTCCCCCCCAAATCCATATGTAGAAGCTCTAACCCCAAGGGTGGCTGTATTTGGAGATGGGGCCTCTAAGGAAGTAATTAGAGTGAAATGAGGTTGTATGGATGGGGCCCTGAATGGAAAGGATTAGTGTCCTTAAAAGAAGAGACACCAGAGAATGAGGACTCTCATTTTCTCCCCCCCTCTCCCTTTTTCCCTCTCCCTCCCTCCCTTTCTCTCTCTCTCTCCCTCCCACCCCCCACCCCTGCTCACACAGTAAGGAAAAGCCAGCTGAGGACACAGTGAGAAGGCAGCCACCTGCAGGCCAGGAAGAGGGGTCTCACCAGAAATGAAATTTGCCAGTATCTTGATCATGGACTTCCAGCCTCTACAAATGAGCTCTTAAACAGTTCTGTTGTTTAAGCCACCTAGTCTGTGGTATTTTGTTAAAGCAGCCCTAGCTGATTAATACAGTGGGTTAACCTGGTGGGCCTCTACCTGCCTCCAACTCCTTTGTCAGTTCTTTTTTCTCCCATGGTCAGAGGTCAGAAATGAGTCTGGGGCTAAAGTCAGCATGTTGGCAGGGTTGGTTCCTTCTGGAGGCTCCAGGGGAGAATCTGAAAAGAATAAAAGGGTGATATAGTGTCATAGAGGTGGGGAGGGGGTTCCCTATGAGGAAGTGATATGTTGATTTAAGACCTGAATCAGGGAACCAGCCATGCAAAGACCCAAGAAGAGAGCCCAAGGTAGAAATGAGCTTAGTGTGTTGGTTTCCTGTTGCTGCTGTAACGAATTACCACACCACAATTTATTATCTTACAGATAGATCTATTTGTTTCATTCTGCGATGCCTTAATTTAATTCCTTCCAGAATATAAAGGTATGGGACTTGTAGGTCTTACTCTGTCTTATTACCATCTATATCCTCAAAACCTAAAACACTAAGATAAAAAATTTTTTCACATCCAACAATAATTTTTTAATGTATGAAACTTCCAAAAATTCATCTAAGAGTAAGATTGCTTTTAGGTTTGGCTAGATAAATAAATATTATTTCAGAGTTTCCCATAAAGTCTTACCCCTTCAGTATACAACTAATTTTACAACTGAAGTCTTTCAGATGATCACATCTCTTTTCTTTTTTATTTTATTAAAAAAATTTTTTCCATTATAGTTCACACTATATTAGTTTCAGGTGTAAGGTGTACAGCATAGTGGTTGGACATAGTGGTGAGACATAACTTACAGAGTGATTCCCCCCTGATAAGTCTAAAACTTACCTGGCACTATACATTATTATTACAACATTATTGAATGTATTCCCTATACTGTACTTTACATCCCTATGATTATTTTATAACTGCCAATTTGTACTTCTTAATCCCTTTTTCACCCAGCCCCTAACCCTCCTCCCATCTGGCAACCATCAGTTTGTTCTCTCTATCTATGAGTTTGTTTCTGCTTTGTCTGTTTATTTATTTTTTTAGATTCTACTTATAAGTGAAATCATATGATATTTGTCTTTCTCTGTCTAACTATGTCACTTAGCATAATGCCTTCAAGGTCCATCCACGTTGTAACAAAATATTTCATTCTTTTTTATGGCTGAGTAATATTTCATTATATATATGTACCACTCTTTTTTATGCAATTGTCTATCAATGGACACTTGGGTTGCTTCCACATCTCGGCTATTGTATACGAAATGCCCTTCTTTGTCTCTTTTATAGCCTTTGTTTTTAAAGTCTATTTTTTTCTGATATAAGTATTGCTACCCCAGCTGGGTTTTCTTAATTTCCATTTGCATTAAATAACTTTTCCATCCCTCTACTTTCAGTGTGTGTACCTTTCTATCTGAAGTGAGTCTCCTGTAGGCAGTATATGTATAGGTCTTGTTTTCTTCTCCATGCAGCCACCTATGTCTTTTGATTGAACATTTAATCCAATTACATTTAAAGTAATTATTGATAGGTACTTAGTTATCGCCACTTTTTTATATTTTTAATTTATTTTCCTCTTCTTCTTAAAGAGGTTCCTTTAACATTTCTTGTAATACTGGTTTGGTGATGATGAATTTTTTTAGCTTTTTCTTGTCCAGGAAGCTCTTTATCTGTCCTTTGATTCTAAATGATAGCTTTGCTGGGTAGAATAACCTTGGTTTTTAGGTCCTTGATTTTCATCACTTTGAATATTTCATGCCACTCCCTTCTGGCCAAAAAAGTTTCTAATGAGAAATCAGCTGACAGTCTTATGGGAGCTTCCTTTTAGGTAACTAATTGATTTTTTCTTGCTGCCTTTAAGATTCTCTTTTTCTTTAACTTTTGGCATTTTAATTATGATATGTCTTGATGTGGTCTTCTTTGGGTTCATCTTGTTTTCGGACACTTCCTGGATTTGCATGTCTCTATTTCCTTTCCCAGAGTTTTAAGTCATTATTTCTTCAGATAGGTTTTCAATCCCTTGCTCTCTTTCTCTTCCCCTTCTAATACCCCTATGATGAGAAAGTCATGATGCTTGATGTTGTCCCAGAGCTTTCTTAAGCTACTGTTATTATTATTGGGGGGGGGGGTTCTTTTAATTTTTTCCTGTTTTGATTGGGTGGTTTTTTGCTACCTTGTCTACCAAATCACTGATTCAATGCTCTGCTTCGTCTAATCTGCTATTGATTCCATCTAATGTATTCTTCATTTCAGTTATTATATTTTTATTTCTGACTGGATCTTTTCTATGGTTTCTATGTCTAACTTTTCACTGATTTCATCCATTCTTCCCTTAAGTTCATTGAGCATCCTAATAACCAGTGTTTTGAGCTCTGCATCTGGTAGATTGCTTGTCTCCATTTTGTTTAGTTCTTTTTCAAGAGTTTTGTCCTATTCTTTCATTTGGAACATATTTGTTTTTTCATTTTGTCTGCCTCCCTGTGTTTGCTTCTATGAATCAGGTATATCTGCTACGTCTCCCAGTTTTGGCAGGATGGCCTTATGCAATAAGTGTCCTGTGGGGCCCAGTGGTACAGACTTCTTAGTCACCTGAGCTGAGTGCTCCAGGGGTATCCCTTGTGTGGGTTATGTGTGTCCTCCTGTTGAGCCTTGACTGCTGTTGGCATGTTAGGGAGTGGGATCGACCCTCAGGTTGACTGGCTGCGAGGATAAGCTGTGTCTACAGTGGATGAGCTGACCCCATGGAGCAGGATTCACTTTAATGGGGCTCTGCTGCCTGTCCAGTCCATCATTTGGGTGTGTTGTTTGTGGAGCTGAGTGGTGCTTTGGTGTGGTCTGAAGGCAGCCACTGGATGTGTTTGTTCTGGGGTCTCTTGGGGCAGGCTTTGGTGCAGATCCAAGTCTGCCACTGACTCTGCCCAGCCCAGGGCCCTTGGTAAGAGCTACAAAGTGATGTGAAGTTGGTAGCAGCTATCTGTACTGGACTTGGAGGCAGCTGGGTGAGGCTATGCTGTGAACCAATGCTGGTTGCCACCAGTGCTGGGCTGGGGGTCATTTAACAAGTGATACAGGGCACACCAAGGCCAGAAGCTGTTTGTTTGGGCTTTGTAAACCTTTGAGAGAGATTGGGAAGGTCTGCAGAAATGGTTTGAGGCTGGCAGCTTGTGAGGAACAGCAGGTGAAAGAGGTTCAAGCTGGTGCTGGGGTTGGGTGGGACACAGTCTTAGGGAATCACCACGGTGGGGCCAGAATATGAAGCAAGATAAACTTGCTTCCATAAGGAAACTCAGATATGGTGTCCCCTGTAAGGGAGGAAGGGCTCAACAAAGGAACAATGGTACCTTCCAGCAGCTCTGTCTGTGTGAGAGCTGCCCCTCTGGCCCTTTCCCTGAAGCCAGACAATTCAGTTCCTCCCTATATGCTCCAGGCACTTTTTCTTTTTTTCAAATTATGAGAAAGATTATTTAGAAAGTTACAGAGGTAGAAGTAAACCAAGTGGATGAATAGGCTCAGGAAACAAGTTAAAGAAGCAAAAGGAGGACCCTTGGAGCTTGAGAGAGAGAAGGTCAAAGGTAATGCCCCTAGCGGGGAGGAGAGGGGAAGGGAAAGGTGCATGCGGGCTCCTGAGAGGGAGGGTGTGCTACCCCTGGCACTTTGAGCTGCTGTGCCTTCACTGGAGTTTAGTGTACTTGTGAGTCTGTGCTGTGGCCCTTTAAGAGAGTGTCTGAGTGTACCACAGCCCAGACTGAGTTCCTGCTGATTTTCACAGATGTTGTGGGACTCCTCTTCATGGCACTGGTGCTCTGGGACAAGATCCCCTTGTGGGGCTGCCCCCACCCATTCTTCACTGGAGATCTCTGCAGTCGATATATCCCTCCTAATTCTTAGCTGCCGCAGGTGGGTCTGGGGCCAGCTGGGTTGCATCTCTGCCCCTCCCACCGGTCTCACGTGGCCTCTTCTGTATACCCTTAGTTATGGGAGTTCTGTTCAGCTAGACTTCAGGTGTTTCTCAAGGGTGGTGGTTCTATAATTTTAGTTGTAATTTTGATGTGATCATGGAAGGAAGTGAGCACAACATTTACCTACTGCACCATCTTTACTGAAAATGGGATCAAATATCCTTTGGATAATTCTCTAATTGAATGCAAAAATAATTGAATAAGTTGAGGTACAGCCACTTGATGTGATACAAAAATTAATAAAATGAGAATGTTTATGATGTCATGTTCAATGAAAAAAAGCACGATATGAAACTGTACATACAAGATATAAAACAAATAAATATTCAGGCATACCTTGTTTTATTGTGCTTTGTTTTACTGCATTTCAAAGACCCTCCCAGTTAAAGGATCACAACTCTCTTTATTGTTTTACTCACTTTATTGAGATACTCACTTTATTGTGGTTGTCTAGAATTAAAGTGGCAATATCTCTGAGGCATGCCCATACAGAGGAAGATGACTGAAATAAAATATCTCAAAATGTTAATAGAACTGTAGATATATGGGTAGGTTTTTCCACTCCTTTCATTTTTCCCCCTTACATTTCCAGATTCTTTAATGAGCATGTATTACTCCTCCCTTCCCCCCTACCCCAGCTTTATTGGGCTATAATTGGAGCATGTATTACTTTTTACATGTCTGGGGCAATGGGTTAGACATAGTTTACCAGGTAATGGTGATCTCCTTCCAAGTGTCTCCTGATTTGCCTCCTTCAGACCCCACCAAGGAGCAATTTCATCAAGCTCCAAGACATTATTATGCCTGCTTGGTGGCAGAGGTTGCATTTTGTCTTCTTTTATTTTGAGAACTTGTCATATTTCCTCTCCCACTCTGCTCCCTGAGGGCAGGGGGCCTTCTGTATTCATCTCTGTATTCCCAGTGTTATTTCTTTTGCCCTTGGGGCTGTACTTCAAACATACTGCCAAAAATACGGCCCATTACAATAACCTTCTATCAGGTCTTCCTAATAATTAAGCCTTTGGTTTCCTTTAATCTAGTGAACCTAGACTAATCTAGTTGAGTCTAGTAGAGTCTAGTTGAAAACAACCACCCCTTGCTCAAAGCCCTCCAGTGGTTCTCCATCTCACTCAGAAATAAAGCCAAAGGCCCTACAGAATTAATCATGGGCCTCCTTGCACCAACCACACTGGCCCCCCGCTGTGCCAGTCTTTCCCCAGAGATCCCCATGGCCAGCTCCATCAATTTCTTCATGCCTCTTAAGTGACCCTCTTAGCAATGCTTATTCCATTTTACTTTTTTCCATTATCAATATCCAGGGAAACTGAGGCTGAAAGAGGTCAGGTGATTTAGCAGACATCATGCAAGGGGACTTCTAGGCATAATGCTAGTCACTGAATGAAGGGGTCAGTGAGGCCGTTTTCACAGCACCCCAGTGTCCTCAGCCACGTAGAATCCTAGTTTGCTTCTTTTATCCTTGCAGTGAAGTCAAACATCAGAAACAAAATCCCTCACACCAGGAACATTTTTGTCTTGAGAAGCTTTTAAAAGGAAGCTGAACTCTTTGGTGAAGGTGTCTGCTCCAATCTGGATAGTAGGTAGACAGGTGTCCATTATATCTGTATACCTATTTGTGTGTACATAAATATTTTACAAAAATTTTAATAAGTACAATGAACTGAAAACAAAGCCCAGAAAAATGCAGGTGGTGCCTAGGTGGCCAGATGCCTCAAGCCTCCTGGGTGAAGGCATAGAACATGCAACAAACAGGCCCTGGACTCACTAACCAAGATAAATAATACTTAAGGCAATGTTTTAAAAAATCAAATCAGCAAACTGGGACCTAAGGGCCTGTGCTAGTTTTTATAAAGTTTTATCCTAAGTTCCAACAAGCATCTGTCTACACACACACACACACACACACACACACACACTCCAGCATCTGCAATAACAAGTGGCCTTAAGGGTCCCCGTCGCTAGAATCCCCCACTACTCTTACCCCACTCAAAAAATAAAAATAAAATAGACTTGCTCCAAAGGAGCTGACAGAAGAAAGGGAGATCCTTTCGCTGCAGGCTGCCTCTGAGACCATGGAGAGCAGCTGCTAAAGAAGCCTGCAGTGGCCCCAGCTCCCCTTAGCAGCTCCTTGCCTCACCATCTCTCTCTCTCTGCACCCTTCCACCCAGCTAAGGGGGTTCTGGGGCTTTATTTATTTTTAATTCCTCACCTGAGGACATGTTTATGGATTTGAGAGAGGAAGGGAGGAGAAACATCGATGTGAGAGAAACATTCATCGGTTTCCTCCGGTATGTGCCCTGACTGGGAATCCAACCTGTGACCCTTGCGGTGCACTGGGGAGCACTCCATCCCAGCCCACCCGCGGGGCTCTGCAGCTTTAAATCCCCCAAGTTGCCCCGCCCCTCGCAGGCGGTTGCCGGGGAGACCGACACACAGCAAGGCAGCGCCCACAGGCCGGAACCCTTGCCCGCCAGCCATGGCCGGCTTGCAGTCGTGGCGGCGCAGCTTCCGGAAGCCGGAGGAGGAGGACCAGGGGGAGGAGGACCAGGAGGAGGAGGAGGAGGAAGAGGAGGAGGAGATGGAGATGGGCGTGGAGGAGGAGGAGGAGGAGCAGCCGGCGGCCGAGGAGGAGCCGGGGACCAGGGCGGCGGGCGCCGCGATGCTCAGCGACGAGGACTTCTGGAAAGTAATCGACCTCGGCGACGACCTCGGCGACGGCAGCTACGAGGACGCGCCCGCCCTCCGCCTCCGCTTCACCAGCATCGTGAGCCCCAGCCTGAGCTCCACGGCCACGCCCTCGGAAACTTCGACCACGACCACGACGACGACGCCCAGCCCCACGGCGCTCAGCGCCGTGACGCCCAGCCAGGCCTCGAGCGAGAGCGAGAGCGGGAGCACCAGCACCCAGAGCGCCACGGCGTCCTCCGGCCCCTCCTCGCAGACGAGTACCGGCTGCACGCCCCGCCCGGCGCCAGAGCCCCGCCCCGGGAGCCTGGTTCCTCACTCCCGGCTGCGCGCACAGGAAGCGCACACACAGGCACACACACCACACACACCGGCACACAGACACACACACAGACACATAGACACCACACACAGGCACCACACACACACACACACAGGCACACACACACAGGCACACACACACACACACACCACAAACACCGGCACACAGACACACACACAGACACATAGACACCACACACAGGCACACACACACACACACAAAGGCACACACACACACACACAAAGGCACACACAGGCACACACACAGGCACACACACACACAAAGGCACACACAGGCACACACACACAGGCACACACACCACACACACCGGCACACAGACACACACACAGACACATAGACACCACACACAGGCACCACACACACACACACACAAAGGCACACACACAGGCACACACACACAGGCACACGCACCACACACACCGGCACACAGACACACACACAGACACATAGACACCACACACAGGCACCACACACACACACACATAGACACCACACACAGGCACCACACACACACACACACAAAGGCACACACACAGGCACACACACACAGGCACACGCACCACACACACCGGCACAGACACACACACAGACACATAGACACCACACACAGGCACCACACACACACACACACACACACACGCACCACACAGGCACACACACACAGGCACACACATAGGCACACACACACACCACACACACCGGCACACAGACACACACACACGCAGGCACCACACACACACACAGACACATAGACACCACACACAGGCACCACACACACACACACACACACACACACAAAGGCACACAGGCACACACACACAGGCACACACACCACACACACAGGCACACAGACACACACACAGACACATAGACACCACACACAGGCACCACACACACACACACACATAGACACCACACACAGGCACCACACACACACACACACACACACACAGGCACACACATAGGCACACACACACACCACACACACCAGCACACAGACACACACACACGCAGGCACCACACACACACACAGACACATAGACACCACACACAGGCACTACACACACACACACACACAGGCACCACACACACACAGACACCACACACACACAGGCACCACACACAGGCACCACACACACACACAGGCACACACACACTACACACACACACACAGGCACACACAGGCATCACACACACACAGGCACCACACACACACATCTATCAAAAGCACTGAAATCCTGGCCGGGTGTGATGGTTCCTAATTTAGGATAACTGAGAACTTCGGCAAAGCTGTAGGAAGTGCTACTTCCCAAAGCATTCACACAATGATCGTGTCGTGTGGTCCCCCCTCACTAGCACGTGCCACTCTTGGAAAAGGAGTAGTGCCTTAAGGGTGCTATGCTACTAAAAACAGTCCTGCAAAAAACAACTCACCTTCGTGTTAAATTTCCTGCACTGAAGCCACTGCAGTCAATTCCTTAGAAACATGTTGTCAGGATAATTCTTTGCTGGGGAGTGAGGAGAGGGCAGGGCTGTCCTTTGCATTATAGGATATTTAGCAGCATCCCTGGCCTTAAGCCCTGGCTATGCCATTAGCCCCTACCCCATTTTGTGACCATCAAAAATGTCTTTAGATGTTGCCAAATGCCTTCTGGAGGGCAGAATTGTCTTTTTGAGAACCACTGATTTAGAGAGGGAATGGCTAAAATTTTTAATGTTTCATTCAACAGGTTTTCCTAAGATTTTTCAGACATTTAAGAAAGACTCATCTGAAGCAAACTTAGATAGGTAAGAGAGTGTTTTCAGTTTTCATATTTTCGAAGCTGATTATATTTACTTTTTGGATAAACATTTTCAGGAAGTGGAGTAAAATCATCCAAGACATTTACAACTAATTACTTTGGAAAGGTTTTGTTTTTTTAAAATCTATACCCTTAGACAATTTGAAGGAGACAGAGACAAGGTCCCTGCCCATCTCCAACTTGTCACCTACCTGTAGAGATGACATATGCACTTAATATAATGAAATAATTGTATTCGTGTGTAAGTCCTATGAACATTTAAGACATACATCTCTATTGACTAAATTCAAGTGAGCCCTGCCAGCGTGGCTCGGCGGTTGAGCATCGAGCTATGATCCACGAGATCGCTGTTCGATTCCCGGTCAGGGCACGTGCCCGGCTGCAGGCTCCATCCCCAGTTGGGGGCGTGCAGGAGGCAGCCGATCAATGACTCTCTCATTATTGATGTTTTTATCTCTTCCTTCCTCTCTCTGAAATTGATAAAGATATATTTTTTAAAAAGAAAGAAAAAGATGTTATAAATTCGGGCGTGAGCAGGGACACCTGTGGAGGAGAGTGGCCATGAGGATCCTTTTCTTCTCTTTTTCTTCTTCCTGCTGTCACTATTAGCCTTCGAGTATGTTATGATAAGAAGACACCAGAGAAGTATACCTTTTGGAATATCTTTATGAATCTTCCCTCAAATCTCACAGCAAACCTGACTCTACAATCTTGAATTACTAGTCACCAAAGTTTTGCTTTCACAAGCAACTTTTAAATTATTAAGCATAAGGGAATACTGTTCCACTTACATGTTGCTATTTATCCTCTTATTTCAACATTTTAATAAAGGATAATATATGTACATGGTTAAAATATTAGAGTATACAATGGTATAAAATTTAAAAACTTCATACCCTTCACCCACCCCCTACCACTCATCAGAATTAACCTACTGTTAACTGTTTTGCTTCCAGTATAATTTTAAGTAGCATATTTCCATTCCTTGATTTATCAGTTTTTGACATAACTAATGACTTCCCACCATGAAAGATAACAAATGTAACTTATACTGTTTCCCTCCACTCCATTTTTGGTAGTTATATTATTTTTAGTTTTTCGTTTTTTTTTTTTTTAAGTTTTTATTGATTTCAGAGAGAGGAAGGGAGAGAGAGAGAGAGAAACATCAATGATGAGCTGCCTCCTGCACGCCCCCTCCTGGGAATTGAGCCTGCAACCCGAACATGTGCCAGGAATTGAACCATGAGCTCCTGGTTCATGGGTCAATGCTCAACCAATGAGCCATGCCAGCGGGGCTTATTTTTAGTTTTTCTAACCTTTAGGACGTTAAGATATTTAAACCTCTACTCGATTTGTCAATTTTAGTGACTATTAACCTTTGAAAAATTAACATATTAATGCACTTCTACTTTCTTCCAGCTCCTCTTACCCTTTCCCATCTAACAACAAATTGTATAACAAACTATATTAAAACTTGCATATTAATATAAAGTCATATTGCTTTGCCAAACTTTATTATATTTGTATTATATTTTGTAATTATAATGAACTCTTAGTGCTTTGGGTACAGATTGATTCTGAAAATTAAAAACCAATAGACAATACTCATAATTTCATGCTAAGACCCAATAATGTGACTGGATTTATGCACAAGAAAATTAAATCCTATGTTCATAAAACTTGACTCTTAAAAGATGAACTTTCAACGTTCAGTTGCAGTGTTTCTGAGTTGGGCTCAATGGCCACACTTTCTTGATCCCCATATTGCTTTCTTTCTTTTATTCTTTCTTTCTGCTGAGAAACTCCTCGGGGAATTATTTCATATAGATGCCATGAGAAGTTCAATTTCTGAGTCCTTGCCTGTCCTGAAATTTCTTCATTTTGCTTCATTCTTTAATAATCCTATAACCTGGCATAAAACAATAGCCTTAAAGCCGCTTGCCCTCTGCGCTCTGAAGACGCCCATGCTTCGCTGCACTCTAGCACCCAGCAGCGCTCAGCAGCGACTCTCAAGCCGCTGGATACCTGCTTATCTGCGCCCGTCCCTGCCCCTGCTCTTTCCTTCAGGGCTCCGGAAGGATGGCTGTTGGGCCTCTTGGATGCCTTCAAGGCTGTAGGCGTCTCCGTGCTCCTGTGCAGCCCTTGTACAGGATTTATTTCAGGATTCATATTTGTAGTTTCTAAGATCCAGTTCTTGTTCTCTGCTGCTGTTCAAATAGCGCGTGAGGGGGTTTGGGGGGGTAATGTCTTTGAGATGCTCTTACAATACACTCAAGTTGCTCTTTGTTCTTTGTTTTGCTTTTCTTTCTTTCAGGATCAGTTAGTTGTTCAGTTTGTTTATCTTGGTCCTTCCTCTTCTATGCTACTGATTGACCTTAAGTGCCTGGTAATCCTTGGTTATCCATTTGTATTCTTAAATTAATGACTGTTAGGGAGCTAAAATGGAGTCCTGCAGCTGAGTAGGTCTGTTTTTGTGTGTGTGTTTTAAATTTTTATTTATTGATTTTTAGAGAGAGGGAAGAATGGGAAAAGAGAGAGAAACACTGATTTGCTGTTCCACCTATTTATGCATTCACGGGCTGATTCCCAAACGTGCCCTGACCGGGGATTGAACCGGCAATACTGGCACATGATCCTGGCAGGGCAATGCTCTAACCAAATGAGCTGCCCTGCCAGGGCCTAAGTAGTTCTGTTCTCCAACAGGGCGTGCAGAGGGGAGTTTGACTGTGAGTCCTGTGTAGGTGGGTGACGTATGTCAGAGCCAGCTTCCTGCGAAGTGTCGGCAGGGAGCAGACAAGATGGACATCCCCACTATCACTAGAGTTAGGGTAAGGACACTTTACTGTGTGGCTGGAGCTCTTTCTGGGTAGAATGTGCCTGTCCCTCACCCAAGCCTGCTGAGCAGGTCCTAAGTAACCTCAAACTGTGCTCTGCTTGTCTGTCAGGCCCCAAACCCCTCAGGCAGGCTGCTCACAATTTTTAGAAAGCAGTTCTTTGGGCTTCTTGTGGAAATAGAAGCAACTCCTGCCAAATGCTCTGTATAAGGGGAGAGAAGGAGCCTGCCTGGCAGCTGTTCCAAGTTCACTCCTTGAACTTGAATGACAGGCCCCAGCCCCCTCTCTGCATTTGGTGGAGCCTGAGCTCGGAGCTCCTCGGGAATTCCATATAGAGCTTACCTCTCTTGTCTGGAGCCCTGGTGTCCCCTGCTCTGGTTTTCCATCAACCGGAGGCCACTTATTTTCTTTCTTGTAAGAACTTCTTCAATATTACTTGTGTACTGATGACAGCTTGCTTGTTTCCCAGGGCTGTTTTTTGTTTGCTTTTAAGTATTTGTTATCTCAGGAAGGAAGGACAGACCTGTGTGCTCAGGAGCCCTCTTGACCTTGGTTTCCTACATGGGAAGCTCTTTCCTAGATCAAATCTCCATTTCCTCTCATAAATCTTCCTAAGAAGATGCTTCTTTGATATTCCATAGCATTCTCTGGTGAATTTGGTGAGGTGTGTTTTTAAGGAAATCTGTCCTAAAAGGCCATAAAAATGCCACCACTATCGGCTCATCTTCCCTTTATAATGGCCCTATCTCTTCAGGTCGAGCAATGTTGTTACTCTTTAGGAGCAGGTGAGTGCAGAGGAGCACAGATTTGGGAGCCAAACAGGCCTGGGCCCCCAACTGCCTCTGCTGCACATAATTTCTGAGAGGCTCCTTAGAACCTCAGTTTCCTTGCCTGTAGAAAGGGATGCTAATACCTGCCTGGATTGTTTTTTGCAAAGATAAATGAAATAATGTGAGAAAGCAAATACTATGTACGTACTTACCACACAGTAAGTTCTCAGGAAATGTGGATTTTGTTGTTACCCTTGGTCATCTGCCATCTTGACACAGAATTTCAGAAACAATCTTTGGTGCTGATTTAAGGAAAACAGAGACGTAGATGAATAACATATTGATTTTGTTAACTGTTTCATTGGGGGGGAGGGGAATCTAAACTTTAAGTGTTGTCTAGGGATTGTTCTTCAATGTGCCTGTACTCTTGGTCCCTATACCTTGCTTCTCCAGGAGGTTAGACAGACAGAGCCCCCCCAGGGACTTGCACAGGTAGCTTTGGCAGAGGAGTTCTTCACCCATTACAGGGCACAGTCATTTAAGAATGAAAACAAAACACCCCACTAATGCAATGTACCGAGGAGCAAAGCATCAAAAATGGAAGGTGGAGACACAAGAGAACTGAGAAACATGAAAAAAGGGACAGTTCTGAAATTGACTAAATTATTTGGAAAAATTTTGTTTGATAATTTTTGACGATACCCCAAATTATTACAAGAAAATGAAATCCAAAGAGGCAAAGGAACTTGAAAAACAATAGTTATCTTGTACTTGTTACCAGTAACAGTCATTTTAACTAGTAAAAGTCAATAAATTCCTGCCTTTCTATCATGTTAGTGATAACTCAGGTAACTGATTAAACTACTTGCAGAAAGAATGCAGGTTGTTAAATTACAATGCATTTAACTTCAGCCTTCTAAAAAGAGTTTGGATTATTTTTAAGTTATTTAAAACAAGCAATATGTTCTCATTTAAATCTAAGGAAATGTTTAAACACACACAACATCACTGCCACCACCACTAGCAGCACACATGCACAGAGTGGTAGGAAGTTCGTCCCTGGGGAGACCATATGGCATTGGGAGCCTCCAGAATTTGGAAAGGAGTACTTTCTAAAGAACAGATAAGATGCAAATATACTGTGCCTGATTTTACTGAAGAGATAAAAATGGGAGAAAATATTTCAAAGAAAATAGAATTCAGGATCTTCTTTGTACATTTGCTATTTGATTGTTAAATGTACTGTATTTAGAAGAACGGCTGGCAACTATATAGGTATACTCGTAAATGATGTTTTGTCTAAATTTCAGGATGATCTATAGGGATTTCTATCCAAGAATCCAAATGTCAGTCCAAACAGAAGAAAGTTGGCTTCAAGATTTGTCCAACAGAAAGAAGCCTGGTGAGTAGTTTGATTTCTTAGCTTTTGCTGAGTGGTGGGATGGAAAGAGCAGTGTAGGCCATTGGTAGATCAGGTTTGAATCCCAGCCCAACACTAACATTGTGATGGTTGGGCAAGTTGCTTCCTCCTCATATGTCGGCAATAATAAAACAAGGTTGAATATGTAAACTACTTGGCACTTAGTCTTTAAGAAATTGTAGCATTTATGTCCAAAGCAAGAAATAATCTGCCATTATATTTTGATGTATATCTTTATTTTTATTATAGAAGTAACAGATGCGTGCTGTTTTTTAAATGTCAAACCATTAAGGAATATATAATGTAAAAATTAAATTTTTAACATACCCCAATATAGTCCTCAAAAGCAATCTTTACGAATAACCTTTCCTTTTTATATTTGTTTTGTGTTGTATCACTTACTCATCAGGGGCTTTTTGAGCACCCATCAGAGACCAAACCCTATTCCAGGGAAACAGCAGTGAACAAAACAAGCAAAACCCCTGTCTCAATGATCTCCTATTAAAGTGTGGGAGGTAGAGGTAATGGTGAGATAAGTGACACCAAAACAAGTAAATATATAATACATGAGGTGACGTAAGTGCTAAGGAGAAATGAAGCAGGTAAAGGGATGGAAAATGTTGGGCAGGAAGGATGCAAGCTTACACAGGGTGCTTAGGGAAATCTTCACTGAGAAGCTGAAAAATTTGAGCAAAGGCCTCAAGGAGGTGAGACTGTGAGCCACGACCATCTCTGCCGGAAGAGTGTTCCAGATCAAGGAGGCATCCCCTGTGGCTACAGGGGGATAATTAAGGAGGAGAACCTTAGGGGACAAGTCAAAGAGACAATGAGGACCAAGTCATTTTCAGTGGGAATGAAGTGGGAAGTCACTGGAGGGTTTGCACAAAGGAGTGACACAACCTAGCGTAAAAATGGACCAAATATATTTTTTTAAATGTTAATTATTGCCAAATTAATCTCTATAGTCAATGTAATTCTGATTGGATTTTTCATTGAAATTTGACAAGTTGATCCTTTGATCTGGGTTGGCAGTGTTAAAAGATAAACTGAGGCATTTTCAAATGTTTAAGTGTGTGTTTGAGCAAACATTCATTCGAATCCTGCAGCATCAGGCCAGAAGTGTTTAGCAACCCTCCACCAACAAGAGCTATGGGAGAGGTTTTTATAAAGAACACACGGAGCACACCGGGGAAATGACTTGATTGGCTGCAGCTTCAGGGTCACACTGTTTGGGGAAGCCTAGTTGGCTGTTTGTGATCGGCTGTTCTGAACCCTGAGGCATTTACAGGAATTGACTCTGACTTAGGTTTCAGTTTGCTTACATAGGACACCAAAGCACTGCCACCACCTCTAATGGCCTCCTTGTTTGATTAGCAGTGCTTGATTAGTGTACCTGTCCTTTTTTTTTTTTTTCCTAAATATATCTTTATTGATTTCAGAAAGAAGAAGGGAGAGAGAGAGAGAGACAGAAACATCAATGATGAGAGTCATTGATTGGCTGCCTCCTACAAGCCCCTAACTGGGGATCGAGCCTGTAGCCCAGGCATGTGCCCTGACCAGGAACTGAACCCTGATATCCTGGATCCTAGGTCAATGCTCAACCACTGAGCCACACCCAGCCAGTCCCTGTCCATTTTTTAATGATTCTTTTCCAGTTTTTCTTTCCATAGGCAACTCATATGCAGCTCTTATTAGTTTATTCCTAGGTACTTTTTAGTCTTTTTATTGACATAACGATTAGAATCTTTTTTCCTATTATATTTTCTAATTGGTTATGTCACTGTATAGGAAAGCTGTTGATTTCTATGTGTTAATCTTGTATCTCTGACCCTCTTATTAATTCTAATACTTTGTCAGTTGAAAGCCTATTAGACAATTACATTTCCTGTGAATAACAGCAGTTTTATTTCTTCTTTAATTTTTTTACTGAGCAATGTGTTGTGCACATCTTTCCATGTCAGGAAAGGGTGTCTAATTATCTGAATGACTACATGGGATCCCATATGTACAATTATTGTGACTTATGTAATAAATCTGAGTGCTGGGCATTTCAGGGTTGGTTTGATTTGGTTCTTCAAGCTCTTCCCAATAGCAAGTGATGCCTTAATGAAAATCTTTGTGCACTGATGTTTTTATACAGCAGGTCCTTGAATAATGTCATTTCATATAATGTTGATGAGTTACCATGGGAACTTACTACTTGTATACCAATAGTCAATGGTAAAATCAATTTTGTTATAGGTTATTTCACTTAAAGTCACAGAACCTGTTGATGACTTAAATGAGGACTTATACTGTACCAGTGCTTGCATTTCTGTTGGGCAAAATGCTTAAGACATATTTAAAATGTTTTCAAATACTCCACGTAGAAAGTGTGTCACCTCTGGAGCCTGTCTCTTTCCCCAGCAGCAGCTCTTGCTGTCCCTGCTCTGCTGGGAGACGGGCCAGCCCCCTCCCTTTGCCTCTGAGCGATTGTAGATTGTTCTGATTGGTTTTTCATCATTCCAGTCCCATGTGCTTAAACTTCTAGATTTACTGAAAGTCACTGTGTGTTGATAGCTGCCTTCCCTTCCCCATTTCCAGTCCTGCCCTGGAGTCTGTGGAGGAAATAAGACTGGTGGTTTGGTTCACAGTGTTGAACTTGAACCCCCTACCCCCGCCCCAGCACCAGTCTACCTGAAAAATCTTTCATAGAATAGCAGACATAAAGTAAACACATAGTACTTAAGAAAAGCACAAAATAACAGGATCTGCAAGTCATGATTATAATCAAGTAAAATATGCATCCATGTAGTGTTCTAGTGCTGGCAAGGGACAGAAACATTTTAAAATGTGAGGCATTAGAGTGGTGGGTTTCCTCTCTTTGTTCCTTATTGTTGATAAAATGTTATTTAGAAAAAGGCCCAAAAAAAGTTATAAACACAATAATGGTAATTATTTTTCCAAGAGGCATATCTTCTTTCTTTTCTTTATTTTTTACCCTCACCCGAGGATATTTTTCCTCTGCTTTTATTTATTTATTTATTTTTAAAATATATCTTTATTGATTTCAGAGAGAAGAAGGGAGAGGGAGAGAGAGAGATAGAAACATCAATGATGAGAGAGTCACTGATCAGCTGCCTCCTGCACGCCCCCGACTGGGGATGGAGCCCACAACCCGGGCATGTGCCCTGACCGGGAATTGAACCCTGATAGCCTGGATCCTAGGTCGATGCTCAACCGCTGAGCCACACCCGGCTGGGGCTTCCTTTGCTTTTAGATAGAGTGGAAGGGAGTGGAGGGGAGAGAGAGAGGGAGAGAAACATCGATGAGAGAGACACATCGATCCGCTGCCTCCTGAAAGAGCCTGACCCAGCCGGGGATTGAGCCTGCAACCCAGGTACATGCCCTTGACTGGGAATCAAACCCGAAACCCTTTGGTCCATGGACTGACTCTCTAACCACTGAGCCAAACCAGCCAGGGCCATTTTTTTCTTATACATTAAACTTCTTTCCTACTTTGTCAGGATTAATGACAAACATATACTCTTTTTACAGGGAAGAAGAAAGCCTCTATACAGAAGGAACCTAAACGTGAAAATACAGCTTCTACGTTAAGAGGTGAATGGATGTTTGGAGTCATCCCTGTGCCTGCAAAGGCAAACTGCTATTAGGGAGCCAACTTAACTTGGATGGTTCCCATGCCCTTTAGAAAAGCCCTCCCCTAAGAATGTATACAAGAAGGTGGTGAAAGGCAGGGCTTCAGCGCATTTAAAGCGTGCCTGCGTGTGCGTGTGTGCGTGTCTGCGTGTGCGTGATGGGCTGGGATCTCCAACTAGAGAGGATGGGACACGCTGCACTAAGGCTTTATGCTTTCCTTCTAAATCTATCCTTCTTTCTTCAGAAAAATGGGTAATTAATCCAGAAGAGCTAAAACTAAGTATTTTATGTGAGCTGGAGGTAAGAAATGTTTATCAGCCCAACTAGTAAACCCTCCTCATGGTGAAAGTTGATCATTCAATCTTCAACTTTCTCTTTCTGTCTTTCTCTCTAAAATTTAGTTTGAGGAAGACTTCATAACACTGTTTGAGCCTTCTCTGAGAACGTTACCCAGCGTGGGCCCGCCACCCTGCCTGGCATTCAAAGGGGAGCTTTCCCCTATAGGCAGTGACTTCAAGGTGATTTTAACTCTCATTTTTTTACTTTAATAAGTGATGTGAAAAGCCACATGATGATTTGCACAAAAGACAGTGAACATACTTTTAAAAAACACAGGCAAAGAGTCCATTACTTGAAACAGCCCTTGGACAGGAGGCTAGATTAGTTTCCTAGGGCTGCTGTCACAAAGGACCACAGAGAAGGTGGCTTAAAATGACAAACACACATTGTCTTCCAGTTCTGAAGGTCAGGAATCCAGAATCAGGGAGTCAGCATCCAGCGTCCAGGAGGGAAGTACTTCTTGCCTCTTCCTGGCTCCTGGTTGTGGGCGTCAGTCCTTATACTTGGCTGGCAGACGCATCTCTCCCTCTCGGCCTTTGCGGTCCCGGCGTTCTGCTTGCCTGTGTCCAAGTATCTCTCTTCTCCAAGGACACCAGTCGTGTTGGATTAGGGCCCACCCTAATGACCTCATCTAAACCTGATGACATCTACAAATACCCCTTTTCTAGATAAGGCCACATTCACAGTTTCCAAGCGTTAGGACTTCAATGTGTCTTTTCACGGGAGCATAATTCAACATGTAACAGTGACCATAGCACCTGGAAACATAGGTTTGCCATATTTGATCTTGTTAACTGACCAATTAATGCCTGTGCTTGATGGGCAAGGGAAAGGCCACCTTAGTCATTCCAACAGGATGATCCAGCACCTGCTTCTCCAGAGTGGCGAGGGATTGCCTGGGGGATGATTATTTCCAAACTTGGTGTGACGGCCACTTGGAGAGAAGACATAGCCCCACATCACAGCCCCTCTGGTTACTTCTTCTGGGTGCACTAAGGCCAATCATGCAGGTCAGCCTGTCGCAGGTGGTGTGCAGGAGTTGGCGGGAACACTGCGTGGACATCCTGACACATTGCTCCTTGTGCAGCACATCGACTATATCATGTCATTTAACATCAACCAAGCCCAGGTCTCTAAACATTCTGGTCACCCTGTTGACTCTCTGGGTTGAAATTCTTTATTCAATCATAACAGCTTCCTTCTTCTGAACCACAAAGGCTGGTATCCAGGGAAGCTTCTTGAGCTTTCTTCCTCTGACCCCCAGAGATGGGCCTGAACATAAGGAAGAGCCTTTCTTCCAGGAGCTTCCCTGCATTAGCACCTGGGCAGGGCCGGCTCCTCCTGCTCCTTGGCCAGACCTTCCAGGCCCTCTGAGATGGGCTTGAACACTGTCTAGTTCTGGAGCAATGCAGCCAGCTTGCCCACTTCCCCTCCAGTCGCTCCCTCTTCAGTGTAGGTCTCAGCCCCACTCCTGGTCTTCTGAAGCATCTCCACCTCACTTCACCCCAGGTGAAGGGGTAGAGGGATTGTGGGCTGAGGAGCTCACTACCAAGACCCTTGTATGGAACAAGTTGTAGATGGCCTGGCCTTGTCAAGCCCTCCTTGTGCCCTGCTCCCTCGTCTGGGAGCCATCCTAGATTTTACACCACCATATCTCTATTACTAGGCTATCTCTATTACCCCACCCACCCACTAAGTCCTCTGCTTTCAGCTACACTCTTGTGTAGTTTCAATGGCTAAAGGTATTGGGTGATGAACCCCTGACTGTACTGGCCACCTCAGCTGCACTTTGGCCCCACAATGGTCATCTTGCCAGTCCCAGAGAATGGTTTGTATGGCAAATACAGATACCCTGGTTGCATTTGTGACTGTAAGTGATGATCTTGGTCCTTTCCTGGAGGCCTGTGCTGAGGCCTGCTTGCAGTCATGACCTCAGATCTCCAACATGGCCACTCACGGTGCATCAGTCACTCACTGAGCCACCTGAACTTCTAACTCCAGATCTCCCTCTTGCTTCCCCTAGTCTCCTCCTCCCCCTCCTGAGTTCCCTTCAAAGCTCAGACAGGAGAATTCAGAGCCCCATCCTGGGCTTCCCCTTGAGAAAGGACTCGAATTTAGGAAGGTGATCATTGTAAAGGTGGCCTACATAGTAATGTCAAGACTTTTTTACCTGACACTTCTTGAAAGGGTTTATGGTATTCAAACTCCATAGACCATTTACCTACGATCTGATATGTGTAATCTTCTGCCTCTCGCATCTGGTTACACACTGTATCTCCCTCCCCAGCAAGGGGCTCTGGTTTCAACAGTCATTTCTGCAACTTTCTTCTTACACTAAGGAGGCATCCGCAGGACCCCACACAGCTCCTGATGGGTTCGGCTGTGCTCAGGTGAACTGCACCAGACAGAGGCCCTCAAACACCACTTCAGAGTCCTCAACCCTCACCAACCCATGAACAGAAGTGATGTGTCATTCTGGAATATACATATTTTGCTGGCTTGCTTCCTTCTAGTATAGGATCTCAGCCTCCTGGAGGTTTCCCACCAACCATTTCTGGGGGTCTTCAGGGGGTCTGACAGGTGTTCTCAATGTCTGTACATCTTCCCTGTCCCTACTGTCCTGGTGAACGCTCACTGGCCTCCCCCAGAGCTCTGGCTCCTGCTGCTCTCAGAGGCTCTTGTGGGCAGGTCTTCACTTTTTCCCTCTCTCAAGGAACAAGAGGAGGAGATGTTGCCCAAGTGTGAATTTTGTGGGAGCGATCTAAGAGCATTTCTTTCTGATTTGGATGTTTATTCTGACGACAATAACTCTGAACCAATAAAACAGGTAAATTCTAAAGCAGGTTTACTGAGGAAATAGTGTTGTTTTTAAATACCACTTTTAAATATGTAGTATTTTCTCCTGCATCTTTCCCTTGCATTACCATTCTTAAAAGTTATGTGTTAGCAGTCTGGGAAACACAAATCCTAACCACAATGGGATACCATTCCACACCCACTAGGATGGCTATAATAAAAAAGACAGATAATAACGAGTGTTGGCAAGGAGGTGGAGAAACTGGAACTCTCATACTCTGTTGAAGGGGAATGTAAGATGGTACAGCCATGTTGGAAAAAAGTCGGGTAGTTCCTGAAAAAGTTAAAGGTACAATTGCCATATAATCCAGCAATTCCATTTCTAGGTACATACCCAAGAAAACTGACAATATTTGTCCACACAAAAACTTGTACACAAGTGTTCCCAGCAGCATGATTTACAACAGCCCAAAGGTGAAAACAATCCAATGCCCTTCCACTGATAAATGGGCAAATAAATATGGTGTATTCATAAAAATATTATTCAGTCACAAGAACTGAAGTACTAATACGTGCTACAACCTAGATGAATCTTGAAAACATTATGCTCAGTGAAAGAAGCCAATCACAAAGTACCACATACTGTATGATTCCATGTATATGAATTGTACAGAACAGGCAATGTACAGAGACAAAATAGGTCAGTAGTTGCCAAGGGCTGAGAGGAGGGGAGGAGAGGGAGGGAGTGTTAATGGGTAACGATTTCATGTTCTAAAATTGATTGTGGTGATGATTACACAACTCTGTATACACTAAACACCATTGAACTGCACACTTTAAATGAGCTAATTGTATGGTGTATGAATTATAACTCAATAAATTTGTTATAAAAAAAGTTACTATAGATTGTTATTCAACCGCATTAGCCATGTTTGGTTTTTACCCCCTGTAGTTACCTTTATCCAGAACTAAAAAGATGAAAATGATCTTCGTTTTTAGGCTTCCTGTTGTAATAATTTCCAAAATCTGATTGACTACATCTATGAGGAAAAACAAAAAATCCAAAGCTCTAAAGAAGAATTCATCAGTATCTACCCTCATGCAGCCTACGGCACTGAGATGGACAGACTCAAAGAAAAGGAAAAGGCCCTCGGGAGGTGACATTGAGCCTTTAATATTGAAGCTTAATCTGCATTTGTCAAAGTGGTTCTTCACCTTCAGGGACTAGGACAGCAGTGTGGTGATGGGGGGGGGGGCTGGAGGTGGAGAAGGGTGTGGGAGGGATAAATGGTGATGGCAAAAATAAAATAAAGAGATTAAAAAGAAAAGAAACTCAGGTTCACTTAGAGAGCTCTTCGTAAAATGAACCTTGTTTTTCAAAGTATATAATTGCGAAGATAAATTCCCAATGAAGAAATAAAATTGGCCAAACAAACCTATTGCAATTCCTGTGGATGTTATGAGATTCAGAAACTCCCAGAAACTCAATGAGCTCACTGATTTAAGGTAGAAATTTACCAACCCAGAATCTCAGGGTGATTCAGAATTCCTATATTGGAGAAATTTGTCCACTAGAGTGGAGATCCATGTGTTTTGATTAAATAACTAGATTCACAAGTAATAACAGGTAAAAATCACAGGGGATGACATTTAAACAGTTAAAATTAGTCATATACTTTTTAAAGCTTGAAACATTTCAGATTTATGCATCATTTTTATTTTTGTTTTGTAGAAAACAGGAGCAACAAATGGCCAGACATTGGGCAATAAAAAGAAATGAACATACTAGTTTCTCTGAAGAAGGTGAGTTCATCAGTGCTCATGTTACAGATCAGGTGTACATCAGAAACCTCACATGTTTGACCAAGAGCTAACACTGGCATATTTAAAAAACACTACTTCAAGTTTTCATTTTTGTTGATGCATTAGTCAGAACAGCTCAGAAAATCCAGTTTCAAGTCGTCCAGCTTTGGAAGTTTTTAGTCTTCATCTCACTGTTAGTGATTGAAATGAATTAGCAACATCTATTGAGCACTTTACAGATAACTGCAAAGAGCTCTTGAGTTCATTGTCTCTTGTTTTATTAAGCACACATTCCATTTTGAGGTATAGAAAGTCTGTCAAAAAGAAATCAGATTTCTTTCTTCACACGGGTCCCAGCAGTCAGCCAGCCAGTCTAATTATAGCGCTGGAACAGTTGAAGAAGTACTCATTTTAGAACCACAAGTTCTGGATTTATATCTTTTCTTTCCTACTCATAGACTGTCTGCTTTGGGGTAAATTTCTTAATCTTTCTGAGCATCAGGCTCCTCCTCTACCACTCAGTGCTATTGAGAAGACATTGAGAGACGATATGTGTTTGTTTTTGTTTTTAACTAAATCTCTAGTATAAAGTTCCTTGATAGTCAACTGTTTCCTACTAAATCTAAGTCCAGAAAATTGCACTTAGCCGATCGCTTTTCTTCTTTTAACAAAGGAATGGTATCTTTTTCTTTTTTAACCAAAGAAGGTTCCTCACTTTAATTTAGTGAAGGTCTTCATTTTTATTCCATTAAAAAATGCCTGACAAATCAATGCATTTGCAATAGAGTTTACAATTTCACTTTAGAATAGAAGTTTTGGAAAATTTAAAACATATATGTACTTTCATGTGCTTCTTTTCCCATTAGATTCAAAGCACTATAAAACAATTTCTTATCAACTTTCCGTGGATATTTCAGAAAAAAAGAAACCTGATGACAGACTATTTGATTTTATATTAGACAAAAGACACATATCCATTGCTTGTTGTGATTCTAGGACAGCATGTGGGAAGGTAATTAGCTTGTAATTTTTTTACTTGCTACTCTTTAAAAATTAGTTTTACCTAAATTTTAAAAGCTGTCATGATGAATGTGGCAGCTTGGGTACGTGGCATATTTAACTATATGTCAAAAAGAATTGGTATAGACTTGGCCTTTTAACTTCTTCTAGACTTTACAACAATACTTTACATATGATTTATGGGGGACTAGTTTGGTTAAAGCCCTTCTACTTTAAAATGTGTTAATTGTACATTAAGGAACATTTGGAACCCTTTGAAAACTAAAAAAAAAGGGGGGGGAGTCACCAAAAGTCTCAACCACTTCCTAAAAATTATTATTAATATTTCAATGTTTTCTAGACCTGCAGTAGCCAAAATAGTAGCAACTATTACATACGGCTAAATTTAAAATAATTAAAATTGAATATAATTTAAAATGTAATTCTTTAGTCACATTAGCCACATGTCAAGTATTAAAAAGCTGTGTGTAAATAATGGCTACCAAATTGCAGTGCAGATATGGAACATTTTTATGGTCACCAAAAGTTCTATTAGATAATGCCATTCTAGACTTTTTTATGATTGGATTTTTGTTAACATCCTTGTACTTATATTGCATGTTAGGGTTTGGCCAGTGATGCGGGCTGTGAAAGAATTCACAACTAAGAGAAGAGATGCAGAGAGGAAATTTATTTTACTTTCCAAGAGAGGAAAGGGCCCGTGCATTGCTGATCAATACAAGGACCAGAAACAAAGGGCAGCTTGCTCTTTTAGGCAGGTGCTGTTGCTAGGCAACAAGGAGGTGATGCTTGTCTTGAAGTTGAGCAGTTCGCAGGGAGGTTGTCTTGAAAAGTTACAGTTTGTTTGCTTTCCAGGAGACAGTCCAGCAGATGTCCTAGGGAGGGGTCTTATCAGTATTTTTCCCAGGCCTGTAAAACATGCTTTGAGCAAAAGTTATGAGGAGTTCAAAAAAGGCCAGTTTGAAGGGGAGGAGGAAGGGAACTTTCTACTAACTAGAGACTGCTTGGTGCGAATTATCCCTGAGCTGTGCAAACAGCAGGGAGAAGGGGGATGCAGGAATGTAGCCTTGAGGGTAGCTTACCTTGTCCCGCAGTTTGAACAGAGAGGACATCAATCTTGGGGCTTAATTACCAGGTGCTTCTCATAAATTGTGGAAGGCCACAGCAAGAAAAAAGAGATGCCCTTTTCCTGTCCTTACATTATATATGTAATTTTTACCTCTTTTTAAACTCAATTATAAAAAAAATTTACCATGATGTTGTGTAGCTTATATTGACATTATTTTAATATCTTTGTGCTTTTTCATATAGTTTATCTAACCATTCCCCTCTTATTGGACATAGATTATTAACAATTTTTTGCTATACTAAGTAACATAGCTCTGAATATCTTTGTGTATAAATTTATTTTTTAGCTCTGGCCGCCAGTTTAGTTCAGTGGCTAGAAGGTCAACCCGTGGTCTGATGGGTCTCATGTTCAATTCCAGTCAAGGGCACATGCCTCAGTTGCAGGCTCAGTCTCTCTCATATTGGTGTTTCTCTCTCTGTCTCTCTCTCTCTCTCTCCCTTCCACTCTCTCTGAAAAGCAATGGAGGGAATATCTTCTGTGAGAATTTTTAAAAATATATTTTTTATATAAGTGTAATTTCTCAGAATAGATTCATAGAAGTTAAATTACTGAGACCAGGTTTGTTTCTCTTGGGTGACATAGAACTTTAGGGGAGGCAGTGAACTGAGGAGCCTGACAAAATCAAATACAAATACTGTCTGGGGGAAGATTACTCATCCAGCCCTCAAATTACTCCTATAAATTATCTTTCAAGTTCAATTACCAGTACATATGTAAAAGAATCAAGAACATTAGGAAACAACACCACAATAAAAAATCCAGAGAAATAACATCTAATAAGAAAAGATCTGCAAAGACTTTGGAAACTGAAGTAATCTAACCATTTTTATGAAAACAAAAGATTGGCTTCAAGATATTTGGAGGGAACAGAAAACTATAAAGTGACAAAACAGGTTTGAAAATAAAAAATAAAAAGGAGAACAGAAAGATAATCAGGCAGAGGTAGTATTTGAAGAGATAATGGATAGTTTTCCAGAACTGAGAAAAGTGACTGACCCACAGATTTAAGAAGCCCAACGAATCCCAAGCAAGGTGATTTTTTTTATTTTTATTTTTTGTAAATCCTAGACACTTTGCAGTGGCAAATACATAACTTAACTTCAGATTTTGATAAATTAAGTTTGCTTACTGAAATGTCTAGAGTAGCCAGAAAAATAACAGAAGCAGAGAGTACAATCTCCCAGCTAGTAGTGGTAGAACAAAAAAATAGAACAATTTATTTTAAATACCCCCAGAGGACAAGAAAGGATAAGAGAAAAGGAAAACAGGTAACGAGGGACAAGTGCAAAACATCAAGGAATGTCAGTAATTATATGTAAATAGACTAAATACTCATTAATAGACAAAGGCTGTCCACTAAAAAAATAAAATGTCAACCATATACTGTTTATAAGAGACACATCTAAAATATAAGGATACAAAAAGATTAAATATAAATAAGTAAAAATGATAGATCATGAAAATACTAAAGTGCATTACTAGAGATAAAGAGGATCACTTAATAATGAGAAAAGTTTTAGTCCACCACAAATACAGAACATTATATTTTCCCATAATAACATAGCCTCAAAATATATAAAAGAAAATTTCATACAGACAAAAGAAAATATTTTCAATCCATAATCATAATGGAATACTTTAACCTACCTCTCTCATAAGTGAGAGGACTATTAGACCAAAAAGGAGCAATAATACAATAGGATACTTGAACAACCCATTTAACAAGTTTGTTCATGGAATGGCAGATTAAATATTTTAAATATGACATTCTTCCCAAATTTCAAATTCCTACAGGATGGTATAGTTGTGTAAGCTGGGGAAAGGGAGGTGTTGACAAGTTGATTCTAAAGTTTACATGGAAATATAAAGAATGTAGAATAGCCAAGACATTCCTGAGAACAGGCTGGGAGGAAGGAAAAGTGCTTTACCAGTTAGTAAAATCTCTTACAAAACAGAGGAATTAAGATGGTGCAGTGCTAGGGCAGGGCAAACAGATTAGAGTCCAGAAGCAGACACACGTGTGTAAACAGCAGATGAGTGACAGTAATGGAGAGAGGAAAGTCTGTCCAATACATAGTGCTGGGACAGTCAGGTATCCAAATTATTTCAGTGAAATTGGAACCACTACATCACAGCATATGTAAAAATCAATTCCAAGTGGATTAAAGACCTAAGTGTGAAATGCAAAACTACAAAGATTTCCTTAATATAGGAAAATAGCCGTATTACCTCAGGTTAGGGAAAGATTTACTAACTGATGAAAAAAGCAGTAACCATAAAGATTTGATAAATTAAAATTAAAGTTGTGGCCCTGGCAAGTGTGGTTCAGTTGGTCGGCTGTCATCCTTTGCACTGAAAAGTTGCTGGTTTGATTCTGGGTCAGAGCATATGCCCGGGTTGTGGGCTTGATCCCCAGTAGGGGGCATGTATGAGGCAGCAGATCAATGTTGAGCTCTCACATTGGTGTCTCTCTCTCTCTCCCTCTCCCTTCCTTTCTCTCTAAATATCAATAAAAAATCTTTAAAAAAAATTTAAGTTGTGTCCAGGCCAGCGTGGCTCAGCAGTTGAGCATTGACCTAGGATCCAGGAGATTGAGGTTCGATTCCCGGTCAGGGCACAAGCCCGGGTTGCAGGCTCCATCCCCAGTGGAGGGCATTCGGGAGGCAGCCGATCAATACCCTCTCATCATTGATGTTTCTATCTCTCTCTCTCCCTCTCCCTTCTCTCTGAAATCAACAAAGACATTAAAAAAAAATTAAAGTTGTGAAAGACAAGCCAAGAGAAGGTAGATATTTGCAGCACGTATGACATACAAACGCTTACGTGCTAAATGTAAAAAGACATTTAAAAAGTCAATAGATAATAAACAATCTATTTTCTAAAAAGATAATAGAAAGTGAGCCAAAAAAACTTGCATACTTCTCAAAGGAGAAAATTCAAATGACCTATAAACATATGTGAAGGAGCTCAACCCCATTAGTAACCTGGGAAAGGAAAATTAAAATACAATTAGGGATCAGTATATACCTACATACTTATCATATTGGCAAAAAAAAAAAAAAAAAAGTAAAGCCTGATAATACTGTGTTGGAAAAAATATAGAGCACAGTTGCTATCATTTGCCTCTAGTGGGAATGTAAGTTGGTACAACATGGAAATTATTTTGGCATCATCTAGGAAACTGGAATACAGGCATCTTGGGATTTAGCAGTCCCACCTCTGGGTGTAGTATCCGAGAGGAACTGGGTACCAGTATACATGCATGAGAATGCTCGTAGTATTGTTTATAATATACAAATAAAACTTATTGGGCTACAGCTACATACTGGGACATGTATAAATGTTGACAGAAAAATAAAATATTAAAAATACATAGTGTATGATTCCATTTGTGTAGAATTCAAAATGGGAAAAATTAAACTATACTGTCTAGAAATTATGAAAGTACAGAGAAGCTACTTTGAAATCAGACTCGTGGTTGTGTGTAGGAAGGATATTGGCTTTGGGAGAGACATTGAGGGCCTCTAGACTCTCAGCACTGTTCTCTTTCTTGACTCGGGTGGTGATAACATGGGTGTGTACAATTACTGATTCAGAAAATAGCATGTTTTAGCAATTATCTAAATGTATTTCATATTTCATAATTTTTAAAAGTGAAAAATGTATTATCTTCTAAAATAAATGGCAACATTTACATAAAAATTTAGATTGCTCCACGGTTTGGCCTTAGGAACTCTTGTATCCATTTTATCACAATTCAAAATTAGAAATAAATAGAATCAAATTGAATCTTTATTTTCTTATAAAACATTGTTGGGGACAAATTCATCTCCCTATGAAGCATTATCTATGAAAGAGCTAAACTCGGAGGTGAAGTAGGAGCTCGCTCCACTAGTGCTTTGCTCAGATGAACTTCAAGATCACCCTTGAAAGACAGCAGGTACTGCAGCTGCCACTGGGACTTAAAGTCAGTTTACTGAAGTATAACTTACATAGAGTAAAATTTGCCTCTTTTGGATGTACAACTCTATGAATTTTGAGTTATGTAACTACCAATACAATCAGGATATAGAATATTTTCATTGTTGTAGGGCTGGTTTTTATCTTCTGTTTTGTTTTTATAGTAATTTGTGTATAAAGTAAAACAAAAACCCTTTAAACAGATATGTAATGTCAGATTTTTGCCAGAAGGTTTTATCAAATTATCTGCAGGGATTAGGGACCATCTTTAATGATTTTCCCTAAATCATTAAAGGATTTTTAAGGATTTTTCCCTGTCTCCAAAAATTTAAATTAAGAAATAATTTGTATCACTGTCTAGCAAGCAAAGGATGTCTGTTGTCATACTTAATGCATTCTATAGGAAACAATTAACAGTTCAGTGTCCTTTTATCTTCTGTGGGTCACAGATCGTGAGGAATGAGCTCTTGGAGAAGCACTATAAACGTGGGGGCAAGTTTCTGACTTCATTTCCAGATGGGACAATGCAAATATTGTATCCTTTCTAGAAACAAGTTACTTTTATTAGGTTTATTTCTTCACAAAAAGACATAAAGAAAAAATTCATAGAAATATATTTTTTAAATAGATATTACCACCAAATTCTACCACAGAAAAGCTGTTAACATCTTTTCATATAACATTTCTTACTTTTTTCTATAGGCATGTAATTTTTTAAATCAGTTCTTCAACTATTCATATTTTACATATGTTGTACAATAGATAATGTTATGAGTATATAATGTGCAATAAATATAGAGATATAACATCATTTTATAACTACATGGTATTTCATCATAGAAATGTACTATAATTCTTTTAACCTGTCCCCTATTGCTAAACAAAGGTGTTTTCACAATTTTTTGCTATGATATACAATAGCTAAATGAGCAGATTTGTGCATATTTCCTTTCATACTTATCACTTATTTTCTTGAACTAAATACCTAGTAGTAGAAATTCTGGGTAAGAAGTTGGGGCATTTTTAAAGCTTTGATAGATTTTTGCCTCCAGAAAATGTGCAGAAGTTTACACATGAGCAGCATGTTATTTTTTAATACAAAAATTCAATATCCATTTTATGGGAAGTACGTTATTGATCACTTGAAATTCTGCCCGATGGCCAGGCCATTCAGTATTTTGACATAAAGGCTATTTAATACCTTGAGGAAAGCAAGAACAAACAAAAATCCCAATGAAATGGGGAGGACTTTTTGGTGAATCAGGGCCTCACTTTGAAGGAGAAAGTCATTTTTAGTAGTTTTCTAAATGTTTAGTCAAAGCTCAATAATTAACCAGAAAACGACTTTCATGGCACAGGAAGTGTGATGAAGGTTTAGTTCCCTAGACCCTATGAGAAAGTGTGTAGGTTTTGTTTTAATTGTACCAATAAATTTTAAATAATTTCCATGCCCTGGCTATAATTCTTTTTTTTATCTTTATTGATTTCAGAGAGAGGAAGGGAGAGGGAGGGAGAGAGAGATAGAAACATCAGTGATGAGAGAGTCACTGATCGAGCCCGCAACCCGGGCATGTGCCCTGACCAGGAATCGAACCCCAATCGCCTGGATCCCAGGTCCACATTCAGCCGCTGAGCCACGCCCAGCCAGGCCTGGCTGTAATTCTTTTTTTTTTCTTCTTTTTTTTAATATATCTTTATTGATTTCAGAGAGGAAAGGAGAGGGAGAGGGAGAGAGAAACATCAATGATGAGAAAGTCATTGATCGGCTGCCTCCTGCATGCCCCCGACTGGGGATGGAGCCCGCAACCCGGGCATGTGCCCTGACCAGGAATCAAACCCCGATCACCTGGATCCCAGGTTGACGCTCAACCGCTGAGCCACGCCCGGCCGACCTGGCTGTAATTCTTAACTCTTGAGAACTGTGGCTGATTTTCAAAATGGTTCAGTATCAATCTTGTGTTTACTTCATCTCTGGACTTCTGGTCAGTTTGGATAGAACTAAGTATTAACAGTTAGTGAGTTATCCTCAGTATATTTTATTCCTTTTGGTGCTATTATAAATGGAATTATTTTGTTTTTTTGGTTTTTTTAAAATATCTTTATTGATTTCAGAGAGAGGAAGGGAGAGGGAGAGAGAGAGATAGAAACAGCAATGATGAGAGAGTCATTGATTGGCTGCAGCCCACAACCTGGGCATGTGCCCTGACCGGGAATCAAACCCCGATCTCCTGGATCCTAGGTCGATGCTCAACCGCTGAGCCACACCCGGCTGGGCTGGAATTATTTTCTTAATTTCACTTTCAGAATGTTCACTGCTAGAGTAAAGAGATACAATTTATTTTTATATATTGACCTTGTAGCTGACAACCCTGCTGAATTCATTTGTTAGTTCTGCTATATTGTTTTGTAAACTCCTTAGGATTTTCTCTATATAAGAGCCTGTCTTCTGAAAATAGGGATCGTTTTCCTTCTTCCATTTCCAATCTGGATGCCTTCCATTTCTTCTTTTTGATAAAATTTCCCTGACTAGAGCCTCCAGTGCAATGCTGAATAGAAGTGGGGAGAGTGGATATTTTTGTTTAGTTCCTGATCTTAAAGGGAAAACACTCAGTCTTTATTAGGTTTTCCTATTTGTTTTTTATTCTATCAATATAGTATATTTCATTAATTGATTTTGAAATGTTAAACCAACCTTGCATTACCGGGAAAAGCTCCATTTTGTCTCGTACATAATCCCTTTTGCATGATGCCAGATTCCATTTTCTAATGTTATGTTGAAGTATTTGTGTGTCTTATAAGTATATTTGATCTACATAAAAAGCATAACATTTAAAAATAAAAACAGTACCTCCTGTTTTAATGCTTTAGAGTTTCAAAGGGTTCTCATAAATTGAATTTATTCCCAGAATAGCCAAGGGCCATTAGAACAATGACCTTATCTGATCTTAGCTACCCATCTGGAAACCTTGCCATCATCCGAGTGCCCAACAAGATCAGTGGTTTCACTTGTATCGTCCAAGAGGACATACCCACTAACCCTGCCATCCTGGCAGTGCTGGACTCTGCTGGCAGAAGTTCCTGCTATCATCCCAACGGAAATGTCTGGTAGGCTTCTAGTTTCCTCCTGCTGCCATTGTGCTTTTTGGGTTTGTGAAATTTTATTTTTACTTTTATTTTTTCCAACTGTGTTGAGATATAATTGACATACAACATTGTTTAAGTTAAAGGTGTACAACTACACTGATTTGATACTCTTAAAAATTGCAAAATGATGATTACCACCATTAGTTAATACCTGCATCAAGCCACCTAATTACCTTTTTGGTATGTGTTGAGAACACTTAAGATATACTTTGTTACCAGCTTTCACATATGTAACATAGTATTATTAAGTATAATTATTATGCTGTCCATTAGATCCCCAGAATTTATTCATCTAATAACTAGAAGTTTTATTTTTTCTTTTAAATGATAGAAATGGCTTTAAGAACATTTATTTAAGTTAACGGTCTTTAGATAGGAATGTTCAAATCAGAGAACTATTTGATTTATGCCTTTCCATCCACTTCTCTGGAAAAATCCTGGGCAACTTTATGAAACAAAGCATATTCTTTTTTTCTTTTTGTTTACTTCTTTTTTCTTTTTTTAATGTTTTTTTCTTTTTTTAATGTTCTTTTTTTATTTCTTTTTTCATCATGTTCTTTTTATAAATGAAAAGGAAATATGAAGTATACAATTTCAATATTAGAAAACCTCTATATAAATTATGTGGTCGCCCCGGGGATCTGGAATATGAACACAGATGGTCTCTCTAGAGCCTGTGCCCTAATGATGTTATGTGGCCTCACCTATGGAAATAAGTTACACCGGGCAGGTGCTACACTGGGTTGTTGTTGTTTGAGATATACAGGGTGTCCCCCCAAAAGTATACACACTTTAACAGCTAATAGCTCAATTTTTTAAATGTAATGTACTTTAACAAGCACTGCCTTTATAATCATTCAAAGAGTGTGTATACATTTTTTGGGACACCCTATATTTTTAACTAGTAAGCTTCCTATAGCCACAACTAACAACAATAATATACAAATAAAATCTCTAGAGAAATTAAGATCCTGATCCTGTTTTGATCTAGTAACTCATATACTCTGACTATACTATTTCATTTAGCCTGAGCAAGTGGAATTTAGGTTATAGCTTAAATATAAACTTTTTGAGCTTTTTCAGAAAGAGATATTCTCTCCCTTTAAATTATTTAAAGGTATAACAGTCTCATCTTGAGAAATTCTGCCAATAATTGACAAAGTCTGGCCACTGTCAGAAGTTGAGAGAGTGAGGACACAGAAAACTGTTTGTGTTTTTAGCCCAGAGCAGTCGTCAATCCATTATCCCCATTATACTGGAGAATTTCTACTTATCCTTCAGGGTTTGACAGCGACTCCGTGTCATGTTTGTGGGGCACTGTAAGAATGGTCACCAGATAGTCCTTAGTTCCTAGGACCTTTCCCTTCCCAGCGAAGCCCCAGACCCACCATCTCACCTCCTGGGCCCTCTGTCATGATTCCTTGATATGCTCCTAACCCCTTCTGGCTGACCCCTGTGAAATGAGCCCATCTCCCATGCTGGTGAAGATCTTTGAAGGCACACCCGAATCTTTGCCACTACATAGCATGTATCTATACATGGTATAGACTCAGAGAATGTTTATTAAATAAATAATTTACCTAGATAAATTTGTATACCTCTTTCCAGATACAATAAGATGATCTCCTCAATTTCTCATTTGTACTTTTACTATTAGATTACTGCCACTAACCAATACTGTGGAAATTCATGGCCAATTAATCTAGTTTTAAAAAAATAATTCATTATCAAATTAAGCCACCTTTCTAAGCACCCAGAACTCTACCTATCTGTCTTCTGAAGAAAGGGATGGCAATCCAAGTTGGAAGAAGGTGAGAGAGGATGAGAAGGCGATAACTGAGTAGAATGGAAGCCATTCAGGCCCGAGCTCAGACTGTGCAGGGCTGAATTTCTATGTATGTAGTAAAATGTGGCATTAGTGATGCTAAGAGCTTGGGGAGCCTGGCTGGTCTAAGTTCCACCTTCTGCCCTGTCACGGAGCTCTTCCCCACCACAGTGACCTCAGAGATGTCCCCTGAGCTCTCCTGCCCACACCCTGCCCTGGGAGAGGCCTCCCAGGACTTCTGGCTCCCAGGCTCTGGATGCTGTTAGAAAACAGCTCTCTTGTACTGAGGTCAGTTTGGCCTGAAGACCAGAATTTACACCCCATGGTCTTCATTTTGGCCTAGGGAAAATCTAAGCACTGGTCTTCTGTCCTTCAGGTTTAGCCTGCCCCCTGCATTTCTTCTTGTCCAGATTAAACTTTCCCACTCCATTCTTCTTCCCAGCACATCATTTTCCAGATCCCTTTACCATCCTGATTCCACCATCAGAGCCATCTTGGTGTATCAGTAGCTCTTGAATTCAACCCAGTACTGCAAGTTAGCATAGAGTTCAGTCACAGTCTCATCACTCCTAGGATCAGCTGGGGTTTTCCATCATTTGTGTGCTGGTGGCGAGCACGAACTGCTACTCCCCTTGGTTAGCAGATGTCGGGGTGAATTTCAGCGCTGAACTGCAATGTTTCTGTTTGTGTTTATTAATTTCCTTTCTGCCCAGGGTATACATCAATATCTTGGGAGGTCAATATTCAGATCAAGCTGGCAACAGAGTAAGGGCCTGGAAATGGTCAAGTTCCATCGCTTCTGCTTCCTCGCCCTTTGTTTCATTTAAACCCGTCTTCCTGGCCCTGAACCATTATGTGGGAGTCCGCATCTTAGAACAAGACAAGATTTCAATCACTTTCCTAGCAATGGGCCAGCAGGCAAGAATCAGTGTCGGAACCAAAGTGAAGGTAGGTGCGTTTTTAAAAACAGTTAAATAGTAAAATAACTTGTGTTAGTGTTATTACTGATACATTATCCTTGTGTGTAATCCACTGTCCACTAAGAATGTTGGAATTCAATGAAAAACACATAGTGAGAGTCCCATGTGGAGTGGGGGGTCTCATTAGTTGTGTCATCACCCTCAAAAGTTGCTTCTAGTTCAGAGTTAGGCCCAAGCCACCTTTACCGTGCGTTTCCTCTGTGAGCTCAGAGCGCTGCGTCGAGGGTCTGGCTTTAGGATTGCGTCTGCTTCCCTCTGTGCTATAGTAGGGAGCCTGGAGCGAAGTCAGGAGACCTGGGTCCTAACCATGGTCAAGTCCAAGCACAAGCCTCCTCTCTTCAGAGACACTTCCCTCCTGCCTCGGCCGTGGCCCAGTGAGGGTCAGTCACGCCCTTCTCTGGGCTGTGGGCACACTCCCCTCTGTCCCCAGGCTTGCTGCATCGCGCTCCTTCATTGCCCTCAAGGCTGCCCGCCCTGCTGGGTGTGAGCTCCTGAACTGTGGTCTCTATCTTACCGACTCCTCTATCCCGCCCAGGGCACAGCCCAGACTACACTCTCAGTAACTGGCAATACTGTGCAATGGTTAAGAACATGGACTTCAGCCTGGCAGTGTGGCTCAGTGGTTGGGCATCGACCTAGGATCCAGGAGATCACGGTTGGATTCCCGGTCAGGGCACTTGCCCGGGTTGCGGGCTCGATCTTCAGTGAGGGGCGTGCAGGAGGCAGCCAGTCAATGACTCTCTCATCATTGATGTTTCTGTTTCTCTCTCCCTCCCTTCCTCTCTCTGAAATTAATTTTTTTAAAAATTTAAAAAAAGAACATGGACTTCAGGTTATAGAAGCTGTAGTTTCAAACCTCAGCTCTGCCATTAAGTGGTAAACTTGCACTTCAGTTCCCCATGTTAGTCCACGCAGACCTAGAGCAAAGCCCCAACATTGGAAACCCACCTTCGTAAGTGGTGGGCAGGGAAAGGCTGAGGAAAGAGGCAGGCCCTCCAGTCCGGCAATGAACAGAGCTTATGAGGGGAAGCTTCCATACAAGGTGCATCTTGGGCAGAGGAAGGGGATGTCCTCCCCACTGCTCGACAGGCACGAAGCATCACACAGGACAAGGCAGGGTGGATGGGGCACTGGTCGGGGATCCATCCCAGGTAAGGGAAAATGCCTTACACGCTTGCCCGGGTCAAGACAAGGGCCATTGCAGGACCTGCACACCGTGGTGCTTAACGCAGAGGTACTGTTTCTGTCAGAAGGAAACTCCTTTACAGTCACAGTCCCTCGGGGTGGACAGGGAGCAGTCTCTGTTCTGGCCTAGGTCTAGCTCTCAGGCCCGGCAACAGTCCCGTCATGGGGCAGCCTGTCCACAGCCCGCCTACAGAAAGGGAATACAGATTGCTACCTTCTAGATTGTTGTGACAATTCAACGAGAATGCAAGGTACTATCAGTCAGTGATAGCTCAAGGCGGATGTAGAGTTTACCAGTTATACCTCAACAGAGCTGAAATATATACTCAGACATAGACATAGATGGAGATACATGCGTGTCTATATACACATGTAGCATATATGGTGTGTGACTTCGAACACTCCCTTAAACTCTGCCCGTTGTTTCATCTGTTATTAAAGGGAGAGACTGCTCCAACTTCAAAGGCGCCTTCAGCCTCTAAAAGTCTATACTTTCAACTAAGTGGCAGTATTCAGCACAGGCAGGATCCCTCATAAACACAAACAAAAGGGGGCTTCAGATTCAGTCAGCATGGAGTGAGGGTCCACAATGTGCTAGAGATTATTCTAGCTACTCCGTGGGTCTAGCTGCTGCAGCCGGCTGTTTGGGCTCCGGACATGGAAATATACACTAGAGCCTTCTTTCGGTACATTGCATCCATGGTAAGTGCATTCTTGCCGAAAACGTACAAACCGTGCCTGCTCGCCCTCCCCTTCCTCCAAAGAAATGAATTTTAATCAGAAAAACGGTCACTTGGATGCAAAAGAAAAAATTTGGTGTTAAAGTTTTTACTTTTCTCATTGTTCTCATGATCGCCCTTTCTTTAGATTTTTTAAAAATACAAAATATGTGAATACATTCTCCTATTTGAAGATTCTAATAATACAGAAATACACCAAGTTAAAAAGGAGATGCCCCATTTTCCCTTCCTTCTATTCCAACACTGTCCCCAAAGGTAACCACCATCCAAAATTTGGTGTGTATTTCTCTTTTCTATGCATTTATAAATTACTTACATACATCTTTTTTTTTTTTTAATTTATCTTTATTGTTGAAAGTATTACAGGTGTCCCATTTCCCCCCACCCCAATTGACCCCCTCCACCTCACTCCCACCCCCTCCCCAGGCCTTCACCCCATCATTGTCTGTGTCCATGGGTTATGCATATATGCATATAACTTCTTTGGTTAATCTCTTCCCACCCTCCACCCCCCTTCCCTCTTCCCTCTGAAATATGATCGTCTGTTACATGCATCGATGTCTCTGGATCTGTCTAGTTCATCAGATTCTTTTGTTCATTAGCTTCTTCTTAAAGAAGACCCTTCAACATTTCCTGTAGTGCTCATCTGGTGGTGATGAACTCCTTTAGCTTTTCTTTGTCTGAGAAGGTCTTTATCTAACCTTCAATTCTAAATATAGCTTTGCTGGGTAGAGTAATCTTGGTTGTAGTTCCATGTTTTTCATCACTTTGAATATTTCTTGCCACTCCCTTCTGGCCTGCAAAGTTTCTGTTGAGGAATCAGCTGACAGTCATATGCGTGCTCCCTTATATGTAATTAACTGCTTTTCTCTTGCTGCTTTTAAGATTCTCTCTTTGTCTTTAACCTTTGGCATTTTACTTATGATGTGTCTTGCTGTGGGCCTCTTTGGGTTCCTCTTGTTTGGGACCCTCTGTGCTTCCTGGACTTGTAAGTCTATTTCTTTCCCCAGGTAGGGGAAGTTTTCTGTCATTATTTTTTCAAATAGATTTTCAATTTCTTGCTCTTTCCTCTCCTTCTGGCACCCCAATAATATGAATGTTGGGCCTCCTGAAGTTGTCCCAGAAGCTCTTTATGCTATCTTCATATTTCTAGATTCTTTTTTCTTTTTGCTCTTCTGGTTGGGTGTTTTTTGTTTCTTCATGTTCCAAATTGCTGATTTGATTCTCAGTGTCCTCTATTCTACTGTTGATTCCCTGTAAATTATTCTTTATTTCAGTTCATGTAGCCTTCATTTCAAATTTGTACTTTATTTTGTTATCGATTTTCTCAGTTATTCCCCTAATAGTCTGCTTACACATCCTTATAACCATTATTCTGAACTCTGTATCTGTTAGCTTGCTTCAATCTATTTCATTTAGTTCCTTTTCTAGAGATTTCTTCTGTTCTTTCTTTTGTGACATGTTTCTTTGCCTCCGCATTTTAGCTGCTTCCTGGTGTTTGTTTCTATGTATTAGGTAGAGCTGCTATGTCTCCTGGAATTTGTAGAGTGGCTTTGTGTAGTAGGTGTCCTGTAGGGTCCAGTGGCTCAGCCTCCCCAGTCCCCTGAGCTGGGCCTTCTAGGTGCTCCCCTGTGTGGGCTGTGTGTACTGTCCTGTTGTAGCTGAGCCTTGGTTGCTGTTGGTGTTACTGGGAGGAATTGACCCTCAGACCAATCAGCTGTGAGCACCAGCTGCAACTACAGCCAGAGAGCTGCTGTGCTGGAGACACCCCTTGTGGAGCAGGATTTACTTCAGTGGAGCTTTGGTGTTCACCAAGTGCGCCCCTTGAGTGTGTCACTCGTGGATGTGGTAGGGTTGTAATCCAGCGTGGTCAAGTCTGACCACCAGGTGCACTGTCTCTGAGGCCTCCCGGGAGGTGCAAAGTCAGCCTGTGCCAATGCCTTGCCCAGGGCCACCCAGCAAGAGCTACTCAGAAAACCGTAGTGGCTGCTACTTGTGCTGGGCTTGGAGGTGCCCAGGAGAGGCCAAGCTATGAGCCAGTGCAGCTGCCACTAGTGCAATGCCTGGGGCCACTTATCAAGCCGTATGGGGCAGCTGCTGCTTGTTTGAGAGATTTTAGGAAAGTCCTAAGCATGAGGCTCGAGAGGCCACTTGCACAGAAAAGTCCCTGGAAATGGCCTGGATGAGCTGCAGGTGGGGAGGGGCGGGGCCTCCGGGAATCACGGGGCGGGGCCAAAGGTGGGAGTCAGGCGCTGGCGACTCAAACATGGCGCCTGCCTGCCGGCTGTGTGCGGGGAAGACTCGCCACAGGAGCCATGGCCTCCGCCAGCCCTTCTGCCTGGGAGGAAGCCGCCCTCCGCCTCTCGCCCGGATCTCAGGCAGGTTAGTTCCCCCCGAGTGTCCCGGGTCCTCTCAGGCTGCTGCCCGGCGCTGGGCTCAGAGGGAGCGTCCGAGTGAGTCCGTGCCGGGCCCTTTAGAGGAGCTGCTGGGGCTCCCGCAGCCTCCGCGACCCTCAGCGACAGTCCCCGCTGGTTTCACAGCCCAGAGGTGTGGGGACGTCTCTTCCCGCCCTGGAGCCCTGGGCTGGGGGCCTGCTGTGGGCTGGGACGCCTCCCTCCTCCGGGAAACCCCCACCGCCGAGATTCCCTCCCGGGTTTAATCCGAGGCACTGGGTGTGGGCTCGGGGCTGTATCTCTGGGATTCAGCCCTTATCCGCCCGCGTCTCTGCCCCTCCTCCCTGTCTCGGTGCTGCTTCAGCTCCCTGGTTGTGGGGCTTCTGTGCAGCCAGATCTCAGGAGGCTCAGAGTGATGGTGGTTCTGCATTTTAGTTGTGATTTTGATGTGATTGCAGGAGGCTGCAGGTGCAGCTGTTACCTACGCCACCATCTTGTTTTCCTCCCCCCAAATATCTTTTTAAATAGAAATTAGATTATACTCTCCAGATTATATTGTTAGGGGTTCAATTTATTTTTGTTTTCCAGTTAACAAGTAGTAAAGGTTTTGCATGTCTGTATTTACCAGCATATTTGTCTGTGTTGTTTTTCATTGCTACATACTATTTCACATGTACTATAGTTATTTCGTGCTCAACCTAATGCCCTCTCAGCAGCTCGCAGTCGCTCGCTCTGCCCTCCACTGCTTCCCGGCCACTGCTCCCCCATGCTCTTGCTCCCCCTCATTTTTCTCTGGGGATTTTCTCCACCTGTTTTCCCCAGGGGCTGAGGGCTCCCAGGGCTTGACCTCGGCTCCTCTCTTCTCGAGCTGCACGCACGTGCGAGGTGCTCCCCTGGAGTCTGCCGTCCTTACATGTCTCCTGCATGCTGAGAGCCCTTTAGTTTTATCTCCGGGGGATCTCCCATGAACTCGAGACTTTCAAATCTCCGATTCCAAGCCCGCACCTCTATCTGGGGGCCTGAGAGAACATTAAAACTTAACATAGCAAAGTTAGATTTGAAAGCTCTCTCCACCCTCCATCTTCTCCATCTCCGAAGATGGCAGCACCTTCTTTCGGTTGCTCAGGGCAAAGGCTTTGAATGAGCCTTGCTCCTCTCTGCTTCTCAGCCCCACGTCTGTTATCTGCAAGTCCCGTAAACCCTGTCTCCAGACTCTCAGACTTCTCACATCCTCCAGCACTCTCACCCTTGTCTGCCCCCTGTCCCTAATCCGCCTCTCGTTTAGATTATTATAGTAGCCTCCTAGAGGGCTCCCTGCATCTGGTCTCCCTAAAGTCTACTCCCACACAATAGCTGGAGTGATACTTTGAAAACATAATTCTGGTCAGAACTATCCAGGGGCATCTAATCTTACTCAAGTAATCCAAGGTGCTATGAAAGACCTGCAGTACAGTACCTGACCTGGGCTTCTTTCAACATGCCCTCTTCCCTCTCACCCTGCTCCTTTTTTGCTGTTCCTAGATAATGCCAGCCATGTCCCTGCCACAGGGCTTTTGCACTTGCTATTTCTTCAACCTAAAATGTTCCTCCCACACTTGAGCACAGAGCTGCCGCCTCACTTCCTTCAGGTTTCTGCTCACAGGGTCCTTTCCTGACCACGCTATCCAAACCAGCAGCACCCCACCCCCACCTCCAGCCTGGCATTCTGAATGCCTCTTTGGCCCTGTGCCACAAGTTTTAATATGTAGTACTCTAATTTTCTTTCATTTCTAAATAGTTTGATTTCTATTTCAATTAGTTCAACTCAGTAGTTATTGAGTTTTCAAACAGATATTTAAAAATTACTATCCCTTCTTGTTCATTTCTAAATGGTCAAGGAACATGGCTTGCATGTTTTCCTGCTGTTTAAAAAGTACTGATATTTTCTTTGTGACTGATGGCATAATATTTATGCAAGGTATGTTTGAACCCCCTCCCCAAATACAGTATTTTGGCAAAAATTGTATGTCTAATTGTTTGATCCACACTTCTCTGTTTCATTTCTTTTTATATTGTTGGTTTATTTCTGAGAAATGTATGAAAGTCTCCCAATATTATTGTGCCTTTGTCTATTTTTCCTACTATTTCTTTTTTAAAAATATTTTTTAAAAATATTTTTATGAACTTTTTCTTTTTTAGAGAGAGAGGAAGAGGTAAAGAGAGAGAGAGAAACATTAATGTGAGAGCAAAACATCAATCAGCTGCCTCCTCCACGCCCCCTACCAGGGTTTAAGCCCACAACCTGGGCATGTGCCCTGAGCTAGAATGGAACCAGCAACCGTTTTATGCACGGGACAGTGCCCAACCAACTGAGCCACAGGGGCCAGGGCAACTTTCCCTACTATTTCTACCAGATTTTTATTTATATATCTTGAAACTCTGTGGTTAGGAAATTAAAGATGTTGGTTACCTTCTTGGTGAGTTGTGCCCCTCACCCCTATGCCAGCCTCCACCTCACTTATTTGCTCTTCAGCTGTACCTATTATGTGACTCAGTGTATCAGTGAGGGGTTTTGGTGGGGGCTTTTTTGACAAAAATTTTAATAATATCAATGTGTATGATTCCCAATTTCTCTCTCTTTTTTTTTTTCCAGACAGGCCATTAGTTAAGTAGTTTTTTTTGTTTTTTTTTAATAATTTTTATTTTTGTTTAAAGTATTACAGATGTCCCTTTTTCTCCCCAATGACCCTTTCCCCCCCGTTCCTTCCCCCTTCCCAGTCCTCTCCCCACCATTGTCCGTGTCCTTGGGTTGTGCATATATGCATATAAATTCTTTGGTTACTCTCTCCCCCTCCACCCCCTCTCCCCCTTCCCTCTGACATTTCGTCAGTCTCAACTATGCTTCCATGTCACTGAATCTATTCTGCTCGTCAGTTTATTAAGTTCTTTAGATTCCATGTATATTTCTCTTTTAGTGGTCTTTGGCGTAAACGCTATTCCACCTGATGTTAAATTGCTACCCCTGCTTCCTTTAGTTAGCATCCTTGGTGCGCTGTTTCACCCTTAGGTATTCAACCTTTATCTAGTTCTGAGTTGGATGTGTCTCTTGTGAGGAGCACTGAGATGGATTTTGTTGGTTTCCTCAACCTAACAATCAATTTTTTCCCCATTGCTTTTTCAGAGAGAGTGGGTGGGAGAGAGAAAGAGAGAGAGAGAAACATCGATGTAAGAGAGACAGCTGCCTCTCGCACAGGCCCCAACCGGTTCCTGGGATTGAGTCACAACTGAGGTACATGCCCTTGGCCAGAACTGAACCCGGGACCCTTCAGTCCACAGGCCAATGCTGTAACCACTGAGCCATACTGGCTAGGGCCAGATCAATCTTTTAATACATTGTATTTTAATGATTACTCTAAAACTGTTACTTTCTTTTATATGTATAGAATTAACTTCCAGTTTCTAGCTCCTGATTCTGTCCTCTTGAATACAAGCATCTGAGAGGGAAACCTGGCGCCTCTGTCACGGTCTTGAATTTCCTCAGGTGTTTGTGATTTTTGGGGTGTGTTCATTTTTGAGAATCTCTGCTTTCCTGCATGTCGTGCTTAGAAGTTTGCTTCTGATAACTGTGGAGAAGTGGTACTTGCCGCTGAGGGGTCGAAGGCTAGCCCGGGTGCCAGGCTTCCAGCCCCAAGTGGGGCTCAGCGCAGAGGGAGGGCGGGGGCTACCTCCCGCCTGACCATCCCAACATTCACCTCAGGCCCTTCCCGCTTCTCGTTGCTGCTGACTTGGAGCTCAGAATGTGTGTGTTTCGGGTTAGTGGTTTCAGTTGCTCATTTATCACTCTGGATATGGTCCCATGTGCTTTTTGATTTTTAGGAATTCCTTAAGATTATTTCTGCTGATGAAAGTTTTTCCTATAGCCTAGAACCGTTATTGATTTGTTCTCTAAAAAAGTTTTCTGTCATATGGGATTTGGAATTGAAGGGAAGTTAAAAATGCTGATCCATTCTTGTTACTCATCCGTCTCATACTCCCCCTCCCTTCCTTCCCATGGGGGTGGGGATGAAAATGCAGAAAGACACTGTGAGCTCTTGTGTCTGTTGCAGGTAAGTGGGCACTCAGCTTGCAGACGTAGTAGTTTAGCTTCTGTTTAGCCTGCCCCCGGCTGATCCTGAAGCTGCAGACTGCAAGCTCCTAGGGCAAGGCTGTGCCAGCAGCCCCACTCACGTTCCCTCAGCTGCAAGGAGACGCCAGCCTGCATCACCCACCAGCCTGCATCACCCACCAGCCTGCATCGCCCACCAGCCTGCATCACCCAGGGCTGTGAGGAAGAGGGGAGAGCTGAGGCCAAAGGAGGTCATGGGGAGGGAGGTTAATGCGGAATGGCCTCCTAGAGGGAGGGCACATTTTAGGAGAAGGAAAGGAGCTTTAGTCCTGCCAGTCCTTCTTGAAGACCCAGCTCAGGTGCTCCCTCCTCTGAGGAAGGCTGCCAGGCTCACAGCGCTCTCCCCTGCTTGGTGTTTCCCAGGGAAGGAACTGTGTGTGTGACATCTTTGAGCTCCCCTCAGTATATGCTGGTTAAGTTACTTGAATTAATTGTAAGCATTTGAAAGAATCCAAATTGTTTGCTCTGCCTGCTTGAGTCGCTCAAGTCTCCACAGCACTTCAGCTCCTCCCTTGTCCAGGTCAGAGTAACACCCCTGCCCGTTTACAGATAATTAGACTCAGGAGGGAACCCAACCCCAAGTCAGGGCCACCATGGGCCTCCCCCACCTCCGTGGTGGCGCAGGCACCATTCCCACGGGCGCTCAGCTTCCCTTCTCTCTCTGCTGAGCAGCTCTGGAGGCCGGAGGAGATCCCAGCTCTCCCGTACGTGAGCGGGGACGACCTGCTGCTGCTGGCCACCTTGGTAAAGATTCGGCGCCTGTTGCATAAACTTGAAGGATGTGTGAATTTTCCCTCGGGCCAGGTGTGGGAAAAATTTAAACCACCTTCCTACCTTTCCGGACTCTCTGTAAAACTAATGGCCCTTTGTCACAATTCCGGGATAAAGCCGGATACAATGGCAGCGATTACAGCCCTAATAAATGAAAAAAATTAACCAAGAATGATGATGCTTTCATTGGTTTTGTTGATTTTTTTAGGAGGGGGTCTGGGAGATTTCAAGAAAAGTGTATAAAATGACTAGGAAAGACCAAGAAATATGCTTTATTATAAATTTGGAACATATCCTGAGTTGTTCGTGGTCGGGGGTGTTAATGTAAGAAACATTCAAACCTGTGAAGAGTTTTTGTGAGTTTATTTGAGCCAAAAAGACTGTGGACATATGCCAAGGAAAACATTAATGGATTGTGATGATGCTCTGGGGAATGGCAGTTTTGCACCTTGCTTTATCAATGCCCATCAAAGGAGGAGGCATAAGTGGGGTACACGGAATCTATTGGTGATAGATCAGGGGGGTGGGAGAAAGCAAAGGAGGGGACCTCTGGGATTGGGTAAAAGCAAAATGATAGACACATGCTTCTCTTACATAGGTGGGCACAGTTCACAAGACAGCAGCAGCAATGGGAGGTCTCTGCCTAGTGCACTGAGGGCTGGGAAAAGGGAATTACTGCATTTGCAAAGGCATGTTAGTCAGGTGTTAGCTCAAATAAAAAAGACAAGCCACAGGCCTGGTTTAAGTGAAAATTAACCTTTGTGAAGGAAAAATACTGCCTTAGAGTGTGACTACCCACCACAACCACAGACTGCTTTTAGTTTAATTTCAGACCATCTTTTGTGGTTACTTTTAGGCCTGAGTTTGCAAGACCACCATGCAGGCCTCCCCTGAGTTTGTCAGGTTTAGTGTGTGGCCCCTTTTCATTCACAGGGGAAAAAAACAACTCACTTTGGGGACACCAGAGAATGAGCGAATCAGCAGAAGTGCCCATGTCAGTTAGAGTCCCATCAGGCAAAGAGAACGCAGGGAGAGGTGGCTGCTTCTGAACCATCCTAAGGGCTGGGGAAGGGCTGGCGTCGTAGGCGGCGGGGGTGGCGCTGGGTGTTAGGCCGATGGGGTCAGGCCGACCTGGAGTCCGCAGCCTCTGTACTTGGGTTCTGGCTAGGAAAGAAGTCAGAGCCAAGACCCAAACTACAGGAGAACATTTATTTGGTAAAATTACAGAGGTGGAAGAAGTAATTTCTAGAAGAAAAGGGCTTAGGGAACAAGTTATAGAGGCAAAGGAAGGGTCCTTAGCACTTGGGGTCATCATTCAGTGCAGCTGGTCCTGAGGTCGGCTGTGGCTGATTTTGTTGCTTTTCTGGGCCTGGAGCTGAAACACTACTGAGGCCTAAGAAACACAAATGAGGCCTAAATGTTATTTCTAAGGAGGAAAGGTCAGGGGGTCCAAATCACATGACCAGTGATACGCTAGGGGAGGAAAGGCCACCCTGGGGGCGAGGTCCCACCCTACAGCTGTCCTTTGCTAGGCACCCAGGGCTTTCCATCCTGGTGACCTTCTGTACCTGGCCCATCGTCCTTGCTTGCTCACATCTGTCTAACTGCTGGCCACAAAGGGAAGGAAGCCCCACTGGCTTTCAGGAAATCTGGAAGTGAGAGGATCTCGGGAAGCCAGGAAGCCAACAGCACCCGGGTGCTAGTGGCAGGAGCTCTCCTGGAAGCTGCTCCTCACGTTAGCGCGCGGAAATGATGAGAACCCACCACCTGCCTGAATGAATGGCGGCTGCTCTCCCTCCTGGCGAACCTCAGGCAGGCGCCTCCTGCTGGGGAATCGTAATTGGAACCGCTGGCAAAGGGTTCTGGAACATGCTGCATCTCCCCTTCCAAGGGGAGAGAAGTGGGGTGTTGCCCAGTCGGCAGGGACAGGGACAGCCCAGCAGTTTCTTCTGTCAACGATAAAGGTGCTTTAGAGCACAAAGCAGAGCTGAGAAATGGGATATGCTTGGAGCACCCAAACATTGCCTCTCCTGACTTCCCAGACTTCTCACTTCCCTGTTCTTTTCTTTTAAATTTTATAATAGTTCTAGTGACATGGAATGGCCACATAGAGCCTAAAGCTATCATTCACCTTTATTTTTTAAATTTATTTTCAATTATAGTCGACATACACTATTATATTCGTTTCAGTGTACAACATAGTGACTCAACACTGACTTACAAGGTGATCACAGTAAGTCTAGTAAGCATCTGTCGCGATACGTCGCTATTACGATTGTTAACCTGTCCCCTGTGCTTTACAGCACATCTCCGTGACTTACACTGTAACTGGGCATTTACGCTTCGTAACCCCTCCGCCCTTTCTGCCCCGTGTCTGTTCTCCGGGAGATGTCTGAGGGGCAGTTCCTCACGGTCTTGATCAAAGCTAAATCTCTCTTCTGTTTCTGACTCTTGCTTCTTCCTTTTCATTGATGAGGAAACTTAGTTTCCATCAAGTGAGAGAGAAATAGTAAATTAATTGAGCTAATGTGTACAAGCATATCTCTGAAAAATAGCACATGACAGTACAGATAACAGTCACAAGGAAGCTTCAACTGAATCTCTTCTTGTACATCAGTAAAACCTACCTCGGGGCGCGAAGCCCACAGCAGATCCTGAATAAGGCCTTGATTGATTGGGCGAAGGCCGAATGATAAGATTTTTTTTTTTTTTTCAGTAGTTTCAGATGTACAGCATAGTGGTTATATAATCATATACTTTACAAAGTAATCCTTCAATATTTCAAGTACCCACCTGGCACCATAAAAAGTTATTACAATATTATTGACTATATTCTCTATGCTATACTTTACATCTCTGTAATTATTTTGTGACTACCAACTTGTAATTCTTAACCCCTTCACCTTTTTCAACACCGCCTCCCTCCCCTCTGCCAATCATCAGTCTGATCTCTGTATCAGTGAGTCTGTTTCTATTTTGTTTGTTTATTTTGTTCTTTAGATTCCACATGTAAGAGAAATCATGTGGTATTTATTTGTCTTTCTCTGTCTTATTTCACTTAGCACAATACTCTCCAGGTCCATTCATGTCACAAATGGTAAGATTTCATTCTCTTTTGTACCCAAGTAATATTCCCCTATGTATGTACCCCTCTTCTTTATTCACCGGTCTACTGATGGACACTTGGGCTGCTTCCATAGCTTGGCTATTATAAATAAAGCTGCAGTGAACATAAGGGTGCATATATTCTTTTGAATTAGTGTTCTGGTTTCTTTGGGTATATATGCAGAAGCAGAATTGCTGGGTCATAAGGCAGCTCCATTTTTAATTTCTTGAGGAACCTCTATACTGTTTTCCACAGTGGCTGCACCAGTCTGCATTCCCACCATCAGTGCACTAAGGTTCCCTTTTCTCCACACCCTCGCCAGCACTTGTTTGTTGATTTATTGATGGAGCCATTCTGACAGGTGTGAGGTGCTATCTCATTGTGGTTTTAATTTGCATCTCTCTGATGATTAGTGATGTTGAGCATCTTTTCATATGTCTGTTGGCCATCTGTATGTCCTCTTTGGAGAAGTACATATCCAGGTCCTCTGCCATTTTTTAATTGGATTATTTATTTTGGTGTTGAGTTGTATTTCCTTATAAATTTTGGATATTAACTCCTGATCGAATATATCATTGGCAAATATCTTCGTCTATTCAGTAGGTTGCCTTTCTGTTTTGTTAGTGGTTTCCTTTGCTGTGCAAAAATTTTTTGGTTTGATGAAGTCCTATTTATTATTTAGTTAGTTAGTTTCCCTTGCCCAAGGCAATATGTCAGAAAAAATATTGCTGTGAGAATTGTTGGGGATTTTACTGTGTGTTTTCTTCTAGGAGTTACAAGGTTTCAAGTCTTACATTTAAGACTTTAATCCACTTTGAGTTTAATCCACTCTTGTATGTGGTGTAATAAGGTGGTCTAGTTTCTTTCTTTCTTCTGTTCTTTTTTTCATGTATCTGTCAATTTTTCCTGACACCATTCACTGAATAGACTGTTTTTACCCTGTATGTTTTTGCCTCCTTTGTCATGTATTGATTGACCATATAAGTGTGGGTTTACTTCTGGGCTCTCTATTCTGTTCTTTTGATCTATATGTCTGTTTTGTGGTTGTTGTTGTTTTTAAAATATATCTATTGATTTCAGAGAGAGGAGAGGGGGAGAGAGAGATAGAAACATCAACGACGAGAGAGTCATTGGGCACGCCCCCAACTGGGGATCGAGCCCGCAACCCGGGCATGTGCCCTGACTGGGAATCGAACCCCAATCGCCTGGATCCTAGGTTGACGCTCAACCACTGAGCCACGCCAGCCGGGCTATATGTCTGTTTTATGCCAGTACCATGCTATTTTGATTACCAAGGCCTTGTAGTATAGTTTAATTATCAGGTAGCATGATACCTCCAACTTTGTTCTTTCTTAAGATTGATGTGGCTATTTGGGGTCTTTTGTGGTTCCATATACATTTTTGCATTATTTGTTCTAGTTCTGTGAGAAATGCCATTGGTATTTTGATAGGGATTGCATTGAATCTATAGATTGCTTTGGGTAGTATGGACATATTTTAACAAGATTAATTCTTCCTATCCATGAGCACAGTATATGCTTCCATTTACAGTATTTGTATATTCTCTAATTTCTTTCATCAGTGTCTTATAATTTTCCAAATACAGGTCTTTTACCAGCTTGGTTAAATTCATTCCTTGGTATTTTATTTTTTCTTATTACACAGTTGTAAATGGAACTGTTTTCTTAGTTTATCTTTCTGGTAGTTCATTGTTGGTGTATAGAAATGCAACCAATTGCCCCAGCCGGTGTGATTCAATGGTTAGAGCATTGACCCACACACCACAGGGTCAACCGTTCAATTCCTGGTCAAGGGGACATACCTGGGTTGCAGGTTTGTCCTAAAGCTCCAGTTGGGGCATAGGTGGGAGGCAACCAATTGATGTGTCTCTTACATCGATGTTTCTCTCTCCTCTCTCTCTCCCCCCTCCCCCACTCCCTTCCACTCTCTAAAAATCAATGGAAAAAAATATCCTTTGGTGAGAATTAAAAAAAAAAATTCAACTGATTTCTGAAAATTTTTTTTTAATCCCATTTTGATGAAATCATTTATCAGTTTTGCACATGACAGTTTTACTTCCTCCTTTCCAGTTTGGGTGCCTTTATGTTTCCTTCCTGTCTGGTCACTGTGGCTGGGACTTCAGTACCACGTTGACTAAGAGAGGTGAGAGTGGACACCCCAGGCTCGCTCCTGATCTTAAGGGAAACACTTTTAGTTTTTCCCCATTGGGTACAATATTAGCTGTGTGATGAGAAGACATTTTAAACCATGTTGCTTCTTTTTGCTTTAAAAAATGTGGGTTTATTTTCCTCAAATGTAAAAACAGCCCAGAGGTAGACGATCCAGGATATGTACGGCTGTTCGGCGATGTCATGTCGTCACAGTATCATAACTTCTTGATCCTTGTAATTTGCTATCCTGAGAAAAGGCATCTACCCTTAAGTTACCTCATAGTCCAATAGGGTTACTGGAACTCCTGGAACATTTTTGAATTTCAGACAAGAAGGAAGGGGAGGAAGAGGGAAAAACAAAGACAGAATGCTCCCAGTTAAGGTAGCTTCATAGAAAGAGCTCTTCCAATAATCTTCAACTTACGTCTCATTGGCCATGCCTAGTTGCCTCACTGGATAAACCTGGGGTTCGGTTACTGCAGAAGGGATGAATGGATTTAGTTAGCGAGCTGGCACTCTGCCACCTCAGCGGGGGTCTAGCTCACTGCTCTCAAACATAAACTTTGAAGAATTAACTCTTCAAATTTCAGGGAATGAGACTGCTACCACAGGTTGGTTTGTTTTTTCTCATTTATCTATCTTTAATAGAATTTATTGGGGTGACATTGGTTAATAAAATTATGCAGGTTTCACGTGTACAATTATACATTGTCTGAATATTGCACTGTGTGTTCGCCACCCCAGGTTGAGTCTCCTTCCATCTTCATTTACCCCTTTACCCCTTCTATCCCCCCAGGCCCTTACCTCTGGCAGTCACCATACTGTTGTTTGTGTCAGAGAGTTTTTCTTTTTTTCCTTTGCTTAATCCCTTTGCCCATCTCACCCAGCTCCCACCTCCTTCCCCCGACAGCTGTCACCCTGTTCTCTGAATCCATGTGTCTTCTCCACTTTGTTAGTTTATTTTGTTCACTGGATTCCACATACAAGTGAAATCACATGGAACTTGTCTTTCTCTGACTGGTTTATTTCACTTATCATAATAACTTCCAGGTCTATCCACGCTGTCCCAAAAGATTTCCTTCTTTCTTATGGCTGAGTACTATTATACTGTGTAAATGTGTGAATGTCCCACAGCTTTTTTATCCACTCATCTGCTGATGGGCACTTGGGCTGCTTCCAAATCTTCGCTATTGTAAATAACGCTGCCATGAACACGGGGGCATATACTCTTTCAAATTAGTGTTTTGGGTTTCTCCCGATAAGTTCCCAGATATTAAGGGAAACGTTTTTACTCTTTGCCCCGAGTATGATGTTGGCTGCGTTTGTCATCTACAGCCTTTATTACATTCAGGTATATTCCCTCTCTGCCCATTTTGCTGAGAGTATTATCATAAATGGGTCCTTGATTTTATGGAATGCTTTTTCTGCATTTATTGATATGATCATCTGGTTTTTCTCCTTCATTTTGTTTATGTGATGTATCATAATAATTGATTTGTGACTATTGTACCAACCTTGTATCTCAGGAATAAATCCCACTTGATAATGGTGTATGCTCTTTTTGTTTTTTTAATATGCTTTTATTGATTTCAGAGAGAGGAAGGGAGAGGGAGACAGAGATAGAAACATCAATGATGAGAGAATCATTGATCAGCTGCCTCCTGCATGCCCCCCACTGGGGATCAAGCCCACAACCAGGCATGTGCCCTGATGGGTAATTGAACCTTGACCTCCTGGTTCATAGGTCAGTGCTCAACCACTGAGCCATGCTGTCCAGGCTGGTTTATGCTCTTTTTAACGTATTGCTGGATTTGGTGTGCTAATATTTTTTTGAGGATTTTAGCATCTATGTTCATCAGGGATATTGGCCTATAATTTTCTTTCTTTGTGGTGTCTTTATCTGGTTTTAGAATTATGATAATTCTGGCCACATAAAATGAGCTTGGGAGTATTCCCTCTCGAATTTTTTTGGAAAAGTTTGAGGATAGGTGTTAGTTCTTCTTTGAATGTATGGTAAAGTTCTCCTTTGAAGCCATCTGGTCCAGAGCTTTTGTTTGTTCAGAGTTTTGTTATTACTGCTTTAATTTCACTACCTAAAATCTGTCTATTCAGGCTCTTTGATTCTTCCTGATTCAGTTTTGGAAGATTGTATGTTTCTATAAATATGTCCATTTCACCCAGATGGACTGTCCAATTTGTTGGCATATAGTTGTTTGTAATATTTTCTTACAATCCCTTGTATGTCTGTGGAGTCAGCTGTTATTTCATCTCTTTCATTTCTGACCTTATTTGGGTCCTCTCTCTTTTTTCCTTAATGTGTCTGGTTAAAGGTTTGTCAATCTTGTTTATCTTTTCAAAGAATAAGCTCTTGGTTTCATTGATCTTTTTGTATTTTTTTTAGACTCTATTTTGTTTATTTCTGCTCTGATCTTTATTATTTTCTTCCTTCTGCTCACTCTTTGTTAGTTGTTCTTTTTCTAGTTACTTTAAGTGTAAAGTTAGGTTGTTCATTTGAATTTTTCTTGTTTCTTGAGGTAGGCTTGTAATGCTATGAATTTCCCTCTTCTGACTGCTTTCGCAATTTGCTGTGTCCCACAGATTTTGGATTACGGTGTTCTCATTTTCATTTGTTTCAAGGTGCCTTTTGATTTCTTCCTTAGTCTTGTTGCTGATCCATTCATTGTTTAGTAGCATGTTATTTAGCCTCTATGTGTTTGTGTGCTTTTCAGTGTTTTTCTTGTGATTGATTTCTAGTTCCATACCATTATGATCAGAGATGCTTGATATGATTTCAATCTTCTTAAACTTATTGAGACTTGTTTTGTGTCCTAATGTGGTCTATCCTAGAAAATGTTCCATGTGCACATGAAAGAATGTATATTCTGCTGCTTTGGGGTGAAATGCTCTGAAGATATCAATTATATCCATCTGATCTCAATGGTTGCACACTGACCCATGAACCAAGAGGTCACTGGTTCGATTCCTGGTCAGGGCACATGCCTGGGTTGCAGGCTCAGTCCTCAGTAGGGGGTGTGCAGGAAGCAGCTGATCAATGACTCTTTCATCATGATGTTTCTCTCTCTCTCTCTCTCTCTCTCTCTCTTCTTTACTCTCTCGGGGGGAAAAAAAAATTTTTTTAATTCAAATACAAAACCACAATGAAATACCACCTTACAACTACTAGGATGGCTATAATAAAGTCAGAGAATATAACAAGTGTTAGTGAATATGCAGAGAAATTGAAACACATATACACTGCTGGCGGGAATGTAAAATGGCACAGCCACTTTGGAAAACAGTCTGGCAGTTCCTCAAAATATTAAACATAAAGCTACCATATGATCCAGTAATTTCACTCCTAGGTGAAATTCACCCAAGGGAATTAAAATTCACCCAAGAGAATTAAAAACACATTTCCATACAAAAATTGTACAGAAATGTTTACAGTGATATTATTCTCAATAGCCAAAAGAAAACAATGCAAATGTCCACCAACTGATAATAAAGTGCTGACTCATGCTACAGCATGAATGAACTTTAAAAATACTATGCTAGCCCTGTCCAGTACGCTTCAGGTGGTCGGACCATCATCCCGTGCACCAAAAGCTTACAGGTTTGATTCCCCATCAGCACATATACCCAGTTTGCAGGTTCAATCCTGGTCAGGATGCATATGGGAGGCAACCAATCAATGTTTCTTTCTGCCATCGATGTTTCTCTCTCTCTCCTCGCTTCCTCTCTCTCTAAAATCAATAAAAAAGCATATCCGCAGGTGAGGATTTCATATATATCTATGTATATAGATAGATGATAGATAGATAGATAGATAGATAGATAGATAGACAGACAGACAGACAGACAGACAGACAGATAGATAGATAGATAGATAGATAGATAGATAGATAGATAGATAGATAAAAAAAACTAACAACTAGTCACAAAATACCACATATTATATGATTTCATTTATACAAATTGTCCAGAATAGGAAAATCTATAGAGACAGAACATAGATTAGTAGTTGTTTAGGACTGGCGGATGCCGGAACAGGGAGGAGATAGCTAGAGGACATAGGCTTCCCTTCGAGGTGATGAAAATATTCTCCAATTGACTGTTGGTGATTGGAGGGGTTGGCTTTGGAGATGAAAAAAATGTCCTAAAATTGGGTTGGTGTGATGGTTGCACAAGCCTGTGAATGTTACTAAAAAGTATCAAATTGTACACTTTAAATGGGTACATTGTATGGCATCTGAATTATATCTCAAAACTTGTTTAAAAATTGGAACATTTTTCACCATTATTTTTCAAATATTTTCTTCTCCTTGCCTCCTCCGAGACCTAGTTACTCAAAGATTGTGTCTCTGAATATTGTCCTACGGGTCACTGATGCTGTTGATTTTTTTCAGTTTATTTCTCTTTCTTCAGTTTGGTTTATTTGCTGCATCTTTAAGTTCAGTGACCTTCTTATCAGTGTCTAATCTTCTTTTAAGCCCTCCAGTGAGTTATTCATATAGGATATTGTATTGTTTTATTGCTAGAAGTTCCATTTGGTTCTCTCTTTATACCTTCAATTTCTCTCATTATTGTATTCATGTTTTTCTTTAAATAGTTGAGCGTATGTATGAACTTTTTTAAAATCTTTGCTAATTCCATCATTAGTCATTTCTGGGTGGTTTCTAATTATTAGTTTTTCTCCTGGCTATGGTTCACATTTTCCTGTTTCTTTCCACGTGTAGTAATTTTTTATTGGAGTAATACTGCGAACTCTATATTGGGAAGTTCAATTTTGTTGTTTCCTTCAAATGGTGTAAGGCTTCTGTGAGGCAGTTACCTTTGGATCATGGTGAGTCCTTCGAGGCTTGTTAGTAAGCTTAGAGGTGTGAGTCCGGGGTAGTCTTTACTTTGGGCTAGTTTAGCTCTACTGCCAAGGTATCACCTTTCTGGGGTCCCCACCGAATGCCTTAAATGTATAACTCTCCATTCTGCCAGCTCAGAACATGTATGTTTCCCCCAGCCCTTTTGAGCTCTGGGAATTGTTCATCTTACAACTCTCCATTCTTTGCTTGGCCTCTGGGTTTTAGCAATACATTTAAGAGAACTCTAGGGAAATATCTGGGGCTCTTTGCATAGCTCCCTTCTCTGATTTTCTGCCCTACAAATTCTAGCCACCTCCTTGAACTCCAATCTGCAGTCTCAACTTAGTGAAAAGACTGCTCTGTTGGAATCCCCCCTCTGCACCTTAGTCTGAAAAGTGCCTCTGTTATGGACTAAACTGTGTTCTCCTAAATTCGTTGCATTGAAGCCCTAACTCTCAATGTGACCATGCTTGCAGATAGGGCCTTTAGGGCAGTAATTAAAGTTAAATAAGACCATAAAGGTGGGTGTATCCTATTCTAATCCCATAGGACTGGTGTCCTTATAAGAAGTGATCCCAGATAATCTCTCCCTCTCCCTCCCTCTCTCTGGGACAAAATAAAAATCACGTGTGGGCATAGGCCATTCATAAGCCAGGGAAAGAGGCCTCGCCAGAAGGCAATCTTGAGAGCATCTTGCTTTGGGCCTTCTGTTCTCCAGAACTGTGAGACTATATTTCTGTTGCTTAAGCCACCTGTCTATGGTATTTTGTTGTGATAGCCCAAGCTGACAATTACAGCCTCCAACTATGTAGTTCTTTGCTATTTTCCTTTCTCTTGGGGATCAAAGCCTGCACTGCCTATTGTCCAATTTCTGAAAGTAGTTGTTTCACATAGTTCACCTACTTCTAGTTGTCTATTCCGACAGGCTAATTGGGTCCCAGTTACTCCACCATGGCCTAAAGCATGAGTCCCACAGCAACATATTTTTTTATCTTTTAACTAAAGGATTTTCAGGAATTTCTGAGAATGGTTAGAGAGACCTCCCAATACACCAAGGTTGCAGATTCGATCCCCAGTCAGGGCACATACAAGAATCAAGCAATGAATGCATAAAAAACGGAACAACAAATCTATGTCTCTCTCTCAAATCAATAAAATTTTTAAAAATTTTTTCTGAGAAGGGAAAAAGATGGAGTCCCAACCCCATCATGAGGTAGCCCTGAGAAATCTTCACTGCCCACTCTTCTCCAGAGAAAAGCAAGTGCATTATGACCTGTTGACTGGGGTGGGAGTGAGGACCCTACACGTGTCAGGCAGCACAGCAGAGGCCTAGCAAGATTTCAGATTTCAGCAAAATTGGACTTCTAGGTCCTGCTCATACTTGTATTTACATGGAGTTATTCAGTCCAGTAGGGTCATCAATTTAATTTCTATCATACAATTTTCTTTGGAATTAAGAAAAATTAATCCCCTAAGTGAACGCCTGGGCTCAGTGTCCTTCCTGAAATAACACTCACAGGATATGCAGAGTATTGTCCCTGGAAATTAAAGCCAAGATTATATATATCCTGGGCTGGGCCACAAAGGGTAAGACTGACTTTTCAGAAAAACAAGAATGATCATACTAAACCACCAGGCACTTGAATTACAGCGAGCTTCATGCTCTCAGGGCAAGAAGGATTGCTCCTTAGCCAATGAACAGAAAATAAATACCAAGAGGAATTTAAATGATACCCAAGGGTTAAAAGCTAAATTGTAAACACGAGACTTTAGATGTAATGAGGATAATTCTAAAGGAGTTTAAGTTTCAGCATTAAACTGAAACCTAGTTTAAAAATAAAAAAACCTCTGGAACGTTGAGACTGTGACCACAAAAGCTGACACTGACTTTAATAGAATAAATTCTTATATATAAAAGACCAAAGGTGTCTGAAGAATGAGGTAGTATGAAGATCCCAGAATGTTTTTCTTAGAGCCTCCATCACCCCTCCCCTCCCCTCCGCTCCCACTCCACTCCCACCCCCCTCATGCCCCAGTATCCTCACGACATCTCTTAAAACCCAGCTCTGACCCTACTGCTCATCTGCACAAGCGCCTTCCTTGGCTGTCTTCCGTAGGATGCTGCCCAGTTCCTAGCTCTCGGCGCCCTCAGTCATCTCTCCCTAGCCTACCTTTCCAGCCTGTTTCTCACCATACCCCACATCCCTCTACCTGCCCCCTTCTCTACGGCCCAGCCCCTTCCCCTACAGGCTGGGTCACAGACCCGCCTCTGCTTCCTCACGTCCTTCCTGCCTCCCCTCCACCCCGCTGCTGCAATTTAGTGAAGATTCTGCCTTCAAAGGTTTAGATCCCATGCCCCACACCTCTGCTCCTGCGCCCTCACATTAGGCTTCTGTTTCCAGGACTTGCCATGTTTTGCAGAGTTTAATGTTTTGTGTGGTGTCTCTTCTGCTATAAGCTCCTTGGAGGCGGGAACTGTATTATTCACCTTCAAAGTATCTACCTCTACTACAGAGCACAGAAACCCCTTAAATGTGCTTTTAAGATGCCAAATGGAAACGTTATTCTGAAGTTGGAAATTCCAAGAATAGGTTTGACTTTCAAGTTGTGATTTGCTTGCCCCTCACTGCAGACTCCAAAGCCGTTTCCTGCCCCCTTAGTCAACCTAAGGAAAGGTAGAAGCCCAGAGGGTTAAAACCCGCTATTTTAATGGTTAGACATTTCTGAACTCTGTTGGTCTGAAATGATCACTTTCACCACCCAACTCTTTAATACAGGTGCCCGGGGGTGGGGACAGGACACTCCTACACCAAAGCCAGTACTTTTTTTTTAGTTACATATTTCAAAGCTGCCTCTGATCACAGCTTCTTTCCCACACAGGTTGCAGGGAAACGGGCACTCCCCAGGAACACTGTAATGCCCCTTGCGCACTCCGCTCTGGGGTAAACGCTACCGACTCCAAGCCCTCGGAGTCCTCTCTCTCCTACATCAAAAAGAAAGGATTTAACAAGAGCCCTTTCTCTTCGTTGGATTGTTACATTTGACAGTCTTTCTCACGAAAATGTTTCTCACCCTCAATTTAGTCTTTTGTTTCATTCAACCTCTTAAAGGCATCCCGTTAATTTTATACATAAATAAGAAACAACTACTCAGGGAGGCAGAGATCCTCTGAAACCACAGCGGGCCTCCCTGTAGCAAATCCCCCTCAGGCCTGGCTAGAAGCGGGCTGTCCCCCAGCCTAAGGGGTTCTTAGGCCAAGGCTCTTCCCTGCTTTCAGCCAGAGGCTGGGTTCCGGGGCTCCTTTCTGGGACTGAGGGCACTGCATGAGCACGTGTCCCCCGGCCCGGTTTCCTCCTCTTCCAGCACCTTCCTCCAACCCAGCCTTAACCCAGGGCTCTGACAACGGCCCTACTGACATACGGGAGACTCCTTGCTGTGGGGAGCTGACGGGCAGCGTAGGGCATTTTGCAGCATCTCTGGCTCCACCCGCTAGATGCTGGGAGCGATGCACCCCCACCCCCAGTCACGACATTCAAAAATCAGCAAAGTTATAGTTATGCTTCCCATATTATCTCCACATGCTCTTCTGGATACAAATTTCCAGCACCACACCCTCTTCAGTTACTGTGCTTCACTTCAGATTATACAGAAAGTTTATGTCAGTTTAAAGAAAATGAGTGTGGTGTAGCTTACACCCCCACCCAAAGGAGTGAGATGCAGAGCAAGGGTTACACACGGCTCAGGAGAAACACAACTTCCTGGAATATGAATTTTCCTGGAAGATGTAGAAATTTATTAAAACATATTTTTTTGTGTTAAAACCAACATCTACAATTTGGAGTGAAAATTTTGCATGAATTTTAAAATGAGAGACATCAACAAAATTGTTTTGCAAGGGGTCCCAGCAAGCCACGGTCCTGGGCAGACCAGTGTTTCAGCAGAAATGCTGAGCAGTCCTAGTTTAGTGGAATGGAGCATCTTCATTGAATTAAAACTGCAAGAAGCTCGAGAGAACATATGACCCAAACTCTAGCTCAGAGGCAGGTGTGGAATTTTTAAATCTCCTTATGAAGTAACTGCCCTGCCTAGGACGTGTAACTGATAGTCTCTCTCCAAGCTTTGCAATTCTCATCATGGAAACGGAAGGAAGATAAGTGGTTGGAAAAACTGCAATTCATAAGTCCACGTTTGGAGAGAGAAATAGGCTGAATCAATCTGTATCTAGAATTTAGATATGTTAGGAAAAAAATTTATCATGTAAACTTGCCTTCTCATTCTTTGTCCTTCAGTTTAGTTGATTTGAAAAGTTCTAGTCCATTTTAGCTAAAGTAAATCAGTTGTGAAGTGAAATGGAGATTTTAAGTTTGCTTTGTTACTGTCCCTGCTCTTCACCCCTGGAGTAATTTCTGCCACCCAAGCCCCACCCACGGTTTTGCTGTTTTCCCAGCACTGCCACAAGCTGCAGAATCAGGGCACGATAACCTCACTCTTGGTCTTGAGAGTGCTGAGGTAGATCCTAAAAATCTTTCACACCATCAAATACCTGTGTAACACGCTACAGAATCTTACTGGCAGAATTGCAGTAATAAGTAAGCTACTGTTTAAATATATTTCAAGGTCCATAGTATTTGTTAATTTTTTACTTATCGAAACTATTCCTTAGTCCAAATATTCACATCGATGACAAACTTCCATGCAACTCAACTCAGAGGAATTCTTTACGTTCCCACCTCACTTGGCAGCCTTCCTCATCGCTGGGTTGAAAGATGCTGGGGGAAATCCCGACAAGTGGAACGAGGAAGTGGGAGCTGACAGCACAGGCCCCACCTTTGCACGCGATCAAAGGGAAAGGTTATGGCAGGAAGCCCCTGCGGTAGTTGCGGAAGTTGACAAGGGCTAGCTAAAACCGTATTATCCCAAAACTGACCACAGACCCACACCAAAGCTCATTGTACCATCATTATAATGAAAACTGACACTGTCACTGGAAAGGGACCAGGACAGGCCAGTCGGCCCCAGCGCAGTCTGGAACGTGTGGGCTCTTGACTTTGTGTAAGATTTCACAGTACAAGTCCAGGTGATTTCGAGAGTACATTTATTAAAGCTGGGGACAGCGAAACAAAGGAAAGGCTTAAGACAGAGGGGCAAGCCAGGCCGGTGTGTCTCAGTGGTTGAGTGTCCACCCATGAACTAGGAGGCCACGGGTTCGATTCCTGGTCAGGCCACTTGCCCGGGTTGTGGGCTCAATCTCCAGTAGGGGGCATGTAGGAGGCAGCCAATTGATGATGTTTCTCTCATTGATGTTTCTCTCTCTCCCTCTCCATTCCTCTAAAAATCAATAAAAACCTATTTTTTAAAAAAAGAAGAGGCAAGATCACAGCAACAGGAGTGAACCTAGACTGGGCTTCGTGGCCTCAGGAAAGGAAGTTACAAGCCCTGGCCGGTGGCTCAGTTGCTTAGAGCGTCTTCCCAATATGCCAAAGTTGCAGGTTCAATCCCTGGTCAGAACACAAACAAGATTCAACCAATGAATGCATGAATAAGTGGAACAGCAAATCCACGTTTTTCTCTCTTCCTTCCTCTCTAAAATCAATTTTTTAAAAAAGGAAACAAGTTACAGGGGCAAAAGGAGAGCCCTTAGAGACAGGTTCAGGGGGTTAGCCCGGGACGCGTTGCTGCTGCCCACTGATCCCCTGGTTGCAAATCTCGTGGGGACCCTTAGAGCTTAGGAGAAAGAAGCAGAACTACATGCCTGAGGAAGAAAGGGAGGGGGAGAGAGAAAGGCAAGAGCACACGCTGGGTCCCTTGTCTTAGGGGATTTTTAAAATCTCTATTCTAAAGGTGGTAGTTTCAGGGGAGGTCTTAGGAGAGGGTCTCAACAGAATATTCAAGCTTTCCAGGTGTGCCCTTTAATATGCTGATGTATCATGAGTGTATAGACAGGGGAGTTTGGGATCATTCTCTGGTGCGCTTTACTTTTACCTTGGGTCTGTCTGGCTCTAATTGGGCTTTTTTGGTTATTTATTCCCCTGACATCATCCGTTCTGGGGTTTGGCTGGCACTAATGTCATCAACTACTTTCCAGACCAGGGAGACTTAAGCTACTCACCCTCTGATTGGGGAGGAGAGGTACAAATCATCTGCTGCTAGGTGTCCTTGGTTAGGAAGATCTTGCAATTTATCAGCAAGCTGCTAATTGCTCGGTCTTGTTTAACTATTTTGTCTCAGGTTCTCTCATTCCATTTGCCAAGGAATTTTTCTAGCTTCTTAGCTTCTTACTATCCTGCCCTAATACTACAAGTAGAAGGGGACTAAGGGGGGGCAAGCGCCATGATACTTCTTGAAGGGACCACGTTAAAACGCCCCCTCCCAGCCAGGAGGCAGGGTCAGAATTTGGCACAAAATTAAAAAATGGAAACACATAAAATCCCAAGAACTGACCACATGCACAACTCTCCAGTTGGCGCACGTCCTGTCCTGTCTCTACCTGAATAAAACTTACTTTCACTCTCACTCCGACTTTTCTTGAAAATCTTCCTGCACAAGTCAAGAGCCTAAAGGTTGCCTGACACACAGAAAGTCCTGGACCATGCCAAGGCAGAGCCATCCCCAGGCTCAGAACAGGTCCCATGACAGAATCATAATTTCCGGAGAAATCTACATATGCCTTTCTTGGTTCAGCCACAGCAGACACAGGAAGCTGCAGCCCCTAGGGATACAATGACCCCTTCAACAATATGAAATCACAGACCCTTGGCCAAAGGCCAAACATCTGAGGTTTCATAATGCACTGAAAGGCATGGTAGTCACATTCTCAATACCAAGGGCCTTTCTGATGAAGACACGGATTATGCTCCCCCAGCATGCAGGTGCATAAAAAAAAAATCTGTATTTTAATACCTAAAAATAGTGTCTCATCTCCAGATCCTATGGGCTATTGAACGATGAAATCTAACAGCAATTTCTAATATATATATATATATTCTAAATGTTTAGGGGGGAATGTCATCTGCACATTTCTCTGCGAACAGACCTCTTAGCAGCAATAGACAAAGGAACAATAATTGTTTTTTTCCTTTCTTAAGTTGCTAGTACACAAACTGAGTATAGCCAGTGGCCCAAGGGAGAGTTGGTAGCAACCTGCCTGCCAGATTCTAACACTGTTATTAACCAAGCCAAGCAACCCAATGTTAGCTCCACCCATTCCAGATAATTCCCAAATAACAAAGAAATTGGTCTGAGAGCAGCTAATAACCTTATAAAGCCATACACAAACTTGTCTTAACCAATTATAATTAAGCAGGAGATTGAGTGAAGGGAATAAACAGAAAAAAAAGTTAATAGACAATAAAATTATTTGAATGGATATCAAGTGAGAAATACAATCCAAATATAGGAACATGACCTACTCGGACAGAGTTCATTTCTGGGACTTTATCCATGCTCTTATTTCTCCCCTCCCCCCCGCCCTACCCGATCCTCCCCCCAGCGATGGTGGAGGCTCATGGAGAAACGAGGCCGAACAACTTAGATGAAGGGTTCTGATACTCACATTTGACTCCCTAAGACCAACTCTACATTGGCTTTTTCAGCGACATGAATCAATAAATCCTTCACTTTGTGTGTGTTGGGGGGGAGGGGAGGGTGCTTAATTAAGCTCAGATTGGGTTTTCCTAGTAATTTAGAGAGCTCTACCGTGATTACTACAATAAAATAAGAAGTATGCAATTCCCTTACTTAAAACTATTAAAAATTTAAAGACTCGTTTTATGTGACTATAAAGATCAGTTGTCATAAAATATAAGCATAACGCAAGCATGTTGCCTGCTTTACTCTGAGAAAATCCAGCAATCCACACGTTATTTTACACTAAAAGATTTAACATTTCCTTTTAAAACATCTATCCAAAAGATCTAAAATACTAACCCAACAAAGGTTAACAAACATGTCACATTATTAAATTAATTGGGACAATTAAGTCCTCAACTTGTTTCCTTAGAAACATAATCTGTGACAGGAGACTTGGCTTGGGGTAGTCAACACAATACAACATACAGATGATGTGTTATAGAATCATACACCTGAAACCTATATACTTTTATTAACCAATGTCACTGCAGTAAATTCAATTAAAAAAATTTAAAAACCTTACCTGAAATCAAATAATATTGAATGTCAACTATAATTCAAAAATTTAAAATACATTAAAGAAGAAACAATTTCCCTCTCATTTCATTGTCTCTCGAGTTCCCATTTTATTGAAGTCTTGTTCTTGTCATTCTACAGACATGAAGCAATCCACAAAACCTCCTTCTGCCCTATGAGCTACATTTTCTTCCAGGCTGAGCCCTAACTCTGGCGTTTGCTCTGTGGCACAGTGCTCCTCGTTGTGGACCACAGGCTGGCATCAGCATTGTCAGGAAGCTTGGCTGAAATGCAATCGGGTCCCATTTCAGACCAACTGAACCAGCCTCCCTAAGGACAGGATCCAGGGATTTGCACCAATGATTCTTAGACACACTCAAGTTTTAAAACCATTGCTTGCTGTGGTTTGCTTACAGAGTTACTGCTTTGTTTTTATTTTGTTTATGCTTAACCCTAGGCAACAGGAGACATTCTATAAGTCCTGAGAGTGGGTGACGGAACACTCAGCCCACAGTAGGTGAGACCAGTTTATGTTTTTCTTCAGGATCCTGTTCAGACCCAGGTCTATTTCTATCCGCTTCCGGGTAGCCTAGGGAAAAGAGCCAGGAACGGTGAACAAAAAGCCTTGGCTGAATTTTTTAAAATATCTGAACTTGGTTTTCTCTTCTGAAACTGTTAAATTTCATTTCTCTCCAGGTCTGGAGATGATGTGTAACAATCTCAGGATTTATGGAGGATGGGGGTAAAGGTGCACCATGATGTGAGTGGTTCCTTTCTGTCCCGCCCCAGCACAGAAGCCATCAGAGTGGATGGCAGCTCAGCAACACTGAAGCACAAGTGGGCTGCAGACTTGAGAAGTAGCCTAAGGTCCAAGAGTGGTAAGAACTTGAGTGCCAGCCTCTGGGTTAGCACTGGTTGGTTTAAGTCATTATAAAATAAACATTATTTGAGGACACAAATTTTTACAACATAAAGTTTTCCAGATACAGTTAACATATAAAGTGCTCTGGCACAGATTTAATTACACAATGGAGGGGTTCCTTTCACATGAGCTTAATAAAAGTTTATTTTCACAATGTTAGAGAGGTAAGCCCCAAACTTTACAATCCCTCACATTTCTCTCAAAAGATTTTTTTAAAAGCTTTAAAATTAAATATCAAATCATGCTTAAAAAATTCTATAGGCTATTTTTAAAATCTGAATTATTTAAAATTATGACATTGATAAAATGCCAACAAAATCCCAAACTAAAAACAGTCAAAATAAGAATTACTATTGGGATCCTGTTGTATTTTGATAGTGGTAAAGGCTGATCAACTGCTGCTGTTACTGTTAGTGCCACAAGGAAATAACGCGTGTATATTCTGAAAGCATGTTTGTCTTGCACATCTTGATACTGAGGTATAAAGCCATGTTTCCCCAACATTTTTTTATTAATCTAACAATTTCTTCCACAATAGTAACTGCGATAAAAACCCTAATAACATTAGAGACCCTGCTGTCATGTTCTATGGTCTCCTAATTAATATAGTACATAGATATTTATAAACTACAGAGACACATAAATTTGCAAGCAACTAACAAATTCTAAAATGTTAGGAATAAAACTATATTCCAAATAGCTTCATTTAAACTTTCCCTTTTCCCTTAAATTTTTTTTTTTTTATATTCATGCTTCCCATTAATTTTTCACTAAACTCCATTAAATATGGCCAAAGATTTAAATATGGCCAAAGATAAAACAATAATATTGAGATGGGTATCAACAAAATAGCTGAGTTTTATCAGAGTCTAAGCTACCTAAAGCTATTCTCGAAAAGACAATTTAATCTACCCAAGGCAAACATGGAAAAAGTTAGACTCTTCAGTTCTTCACAGCTGACCTGTCCAATACAGTACATGGGAACATTTCCAAGGCTCAAGGTTGAAAAATCTAAATACCAAAGATTAACTGTCACTAGTGGAATGTCCATCAGCTGAAGAAAAACCCCGGGCACACTCAGCAGTGTGTTCAACTTGCAGAAGATAGAAGTCTGAGTTGGTACAGATCAAGTTAACAAGGTTTTAGCCCTAGTCAAAGATAACAAAATGTTACTACACCTGAATAATAACCTGTATGTAACTTCTCAGCTTAAATTATATTGGCCACTATATGAACTTAGGTTAACAGTTCTGTAGTCTTAATGCAAAGGATAAGCCATTTTAATCAATTTTCTGCAGTCTAACTCCCTGTTAGCCAGAGATTACAGCATGTTCCACCTTGAGGCTGTACAATCACGATCATTACCATACATGCATTTAACAAATATTCAGTGACAAACAAAGTATATGGTTGTGCTAAGTGTTTGGTGGACCCAATGTTGAATTATCTCCAAACTTTTCCATAAACCCCTTTACTTCCACTAACACTTTTATTCCTTTACGGAAGCTAAAATAACTGTTGCTATGACTTTTCCACATTATGGTCCTACTTCTGCTAAATTATTCCTATAATCTTTTTAGAACTATGAAATTATATTAAATTCACTGAATAAAAAATTTTTCAATTTTGTCCCTCAACTATAATAAAATTCTGATATGTGAGGCAAGTTAAATTAGACAAGTGATCTCCAAGTTCAACTAAACTTTCTTTAGTGAGGTGAGTTTCAATTATCCTAAAAATGGTAAATGATCTATTATTTGTTGTGAATAGAAAGTGTGTACCTAATGAAATTATTTGTAAGTCAAAAACAAAAATTTAAGCAGACGACGGTTAAATATGTTAACAGGTACGCTGGGCAATAAATTCAAAGTTTTTATTTTACTTATATCTGCTTATTTTTTATTGAGTTAAGTATAAAGGCCCAGTTAATCAATTCATTAGATTGGTCAAGGCAAGACACTTGAACTATAACAGGATTTAAAAAGCCGTTGGTCTTTTAGTAGTTTCTCTGACAATCACACTCGCGCGCAACGCACGCGAGCGTGCATACACACATACACACAAATAGGTAGAGTACTCTGCATATAGGATCTCCCCCCCATAATCTTGTATAATGCACTGTTCACAATCTGCAGTATTTTGAAACCTATGTAAGTTGGACATGACCAAATTAGAGATGTCTGATAAACTCTTACAAAGTGAGAACTTCAGCTGTATTCCCAAAAGGATCAATTCTAAACTATAAAAAAGGAAAATTCATATAAAAATCACAACAGATTTAACAGACATCCTTGAAAAAAAAATCAAATTCTAACTCATTTTGCAATTTTTTCAAATGTGACTAAGGAAAAAAGGTACAAGTAGCAATGTTTACATTTTTAAAAAACTATTAACTGAATGGGTTGGGGGGAGAAAAAATAACTATACAGTATTATTGCACTCCACGAATGTGCAGATTTCCAAAATGTGCCAGCACTGAAAAACTGTCTTGCATTGAGGTTTTCCAAGAGGTACAACGAGCCTGCCAAAAAAGCATCTGGTCTGTACCAACAGCTTGCTGTCTTCAGTACAGGCCTTCATAATGTCAGTCACGCTGCTCTTGCAAAAATCCCTTAATGTCTGAAAGACATACAAAAAAAAGAATATTTTACTTCAAACTTCACTCTTATAAAATCAACTCCTTGATCAGAAAAGAACTGAGAACATCTCTGCTAAGCAAAAGTTAACAGTTACCTCTCCACATTCACACATATTTGCTTATAAATTCTCTATTTTGAGCATGCTAAAAGAATTTGCACAGTCTTAGGAACTAGTTATTTGAAGGTAGGGAGAGAATATGCATATAAACATCCTAGTATAATACATCAATTCTGGCCATTAGAAGTTCACAGTAAACAATGATGTTATAAGCCCAATTATTAAGCTTTGAAGATAACTTAATACAACCTTATATCTTCTAAATTTTAATGAAGAAAACATCCATCTGTTAAATCCCAAGTTGGAAACTCAAGCGATAATCTACGTAGTATCTAATATCTTTTCAGATTCATGATGAGAATTAACTGATATCTATACATAGTTCTTATATTTTTAAACTACTTACAAAAGAGTTTTCAGTGCTGATAGGTGGGGCTATGATCGATGATGTGGGATTGAATCCATATGCACATTGAGCTTCATTTCATTGTCAAGAATTTGAACAAGCTGTTGCATCGATGGAAGGTGACCAGATTCCAGCTTAGACCACACAGGTACATCTATAAAAATAAATGGTACCAGCCCCCCAAATTAAAGATGATTCTGTAATAAACACTCATTCCACAAATATTTCTTGTCTAGGTACACAGCTGGGAATACAAAAATGAGCAAAAGAATTAAGCTTCTTGCTTTTATTGAGTTTACATTCTAGTAAGAGAATACAAAAAAACTATACAAATAGCTACAAGATCACAAATGTGCACTAAGAATTAAAATGAGAAGATGCTATGAGAGGGAGATTCGAGAGGCTGGAAAGGAGCCGTTGCATGTACTGTTATTAAAAGTGAGAGATTATAATTAAAAGTGAGAGCTAAAATATAGAAGAATGGTACAAGGGAGGCTAGAGAGGAAGGCAGGAACTAGCCTGAATTTGTTGATCAGAGATTGCAAAGGGACAGATAGTAAGCATTTTCAGCTCAAAAGGGTATACAATCTGTCACAGCTACTTAACTCTCATGGTAGCCTGAAAGCAGAAACAGGCAATACATAAACGAATGGGAATGGCTGTGTTCCAATAAAACTGTATTTACAAAACAGGCAGCATGGAATATGGTCCACAAAGTCATGGTTTGCTGATCCCTAGGCTACATCATGCAGGGCCTTTTGGATATGTTAAATGTTGTCTTTATCTTGAGATCAAAGTAAAGACATTTAATGAATCTGAGCAGTGAAGCAAGAAGATGAAATGTGCATTTTTAAAAAATCACTGTCTGGATCAGGTGTCAGCAAATTTTTCTATAAGAAGCCAAACAGTAAACATTTCAGGCTTTATGGATCAAGAGGCAAAATCAAGGATATTATATAGGTACTTATACAACTAAGCGATAAATTTAAATTTCTAAAAGTTTTTCATTGTTGTGTATCACAAAATATTCCTGTGATATTTTTTAACAATTAAAAACTATAAAAACTATTGTTACCTTGAGATATAGGCCATATTTGATAACCTTTGGTTTAGAGAATATATTAGAGGGGAACAAGATATTTGTGGCTTAGACTAGAGTGGTGCCAATGAAGATAAAAAGATGGGGGACCTAAGGATGAGGCTGTTTTGAGAAATGTAAAAGGTGGAACTGAGAAGACTTGGTAACCCATTAGGTATAGAGAGAAAGGGGAAAAGTGATGTTATCTTAGGTTTCTGACATGGGCAACTGGATAGAATGATAATGGTGCCATTAAATAAATGAGAAATGCCAGGGAAGGAACAAACTGGAATATACAAGAATTACAGGAAGCAGAGGTAATCAACGGTTTGGAAGTAGGAGTTTAAGATTCTGGGTGTAGCACATAGAAGAGAGATCTAGAGCTCTGCAGAGCTATACATTCAGGGGTCATCATACAGATGTTATTTTAAAGCCATGAAAGTAGATGAGAACCATATAAAGAGATAATTTAGCACATTATCAAAAAACAGAAAAGCCCAATGCTCATTATAAATCACCTAAAATGTATCACAGAATGCAAACTATTCAGAACTCACCATTCAAAGTTATCTCAAATGCACCCGTTGACATACACTGGTTCTCAATCATGTTGCTCAAGAAGAAAACCATCATACATGCATAGACCTAAAAGACAATATAATTCAGTACAGTAGGCAAAGTCATTTTGAAATCAGAACATGACAATTTAAGACACAGTAACCTTTAAGTAGTCTCATTTTTATTTGGTAATTGCTCTTTTTAACTCTACTTTAAAAGTTTCTATACAAACTATTACTGCTATTCCTTATGTTCAACATATACAAGAAAAGAAAAATGCAGAATTCACAGCTCTATACATGCTGAAGAACTTATATATATGATAGTCATAACATAGAGACAGAATTTCTAGAGATCTCTCAATAGCCTTAGTAAGTTTAATGAAAGAATACCAGCGTAAGGAGGATTCATTTTACCATTTTTATAATACAATGAATGAATTCACAAGAGACTACTGATGCAACAATCAGCAACTCTATGTTTTCACTACAACTTGTCTATGTTCCAAACAAATAATTTTAAGTCAAATTGTGAAATATGTATTTGATCTTCCTTCCAGTTTCTGGCACTGAGCATCTAAAACCCTTGGAATTTCCTAAGTGTTGAGAACTGGAAAGGTGTCTTTTGTTATGTTAATAAGTGATTTTGAGGAGCACCTAAGGATGGGGTGGACTGCCTGGAAAGAGGAAAGCCAACCATGCTTCAAGTGTTGGACATAGCCGTTCTAAGGAAGGAAAGAGGGGCTGTTAATCTTTACTGGTTGCCAACTGCCAGTGATTTAATCAGTCATGCTTGTGCTTCATTAAGTTGCCCCAAAAACCCAAAAGGACTGGGATTGAAGAGCTTCCAGGTTGGTGAACCTTTACGTAAAGAGGCAAAGAGACGCTTGGCCGGGTGTGGCTCAGCGGTTGAGCATCGACCTAGGATATAGATCAGGGTTCGATTCCCGGTCAGGGCACATGCCCAGTTGCAGGCTTGATCAATGACTCTCTCATCATTAATGTTTCTCTCTCTCTCTCCCTCTCCTTTCCTCTCTCTGGAATCAATAAAGATATATTTAAAAAAAAAAAAAAAAAAAAAAGCAAGGAGAATGGTTCACCTGGAGAGGGCATGGAAGCTCCTTCCCACATACCTTGCCCCATGCATCTCTTCCATCTGGCTGTTTCTGAGTTATATCCTTTTGCAATAAGCTAGTAATCTAGTAAGTAAAATGTCTCACTTAAGCTCTGTGAGCCACTCTAGCAAATTAAACAAACCCATGGAGGAGGCTGTGGGAACCTCCACTCTGTAGCAAGTTGATCAGAAGCACAGGTTTGCAACTAATATTTGAATACCGGGGGGGGGGGGGGGGGGGGTCTTAGAGTACTGAATTCTTAACCTGTGAAATTTACTGCCACCTCCAGGTAGATAAGTGTAAGAATTGAGTTGAATTCTCAGACACCCTGCTGATGTCCAATAACTGTTGGTATGGTGGGAGGCCCCCCCCCCCCCCCCCCGTTTAAATTGGGTCCATTAACCCAAAAGACAAACTAAGAAAAAAAGGTTAAGAAGCACTGGCATATTAAATTACATTCACCCACCTTTGAATGCAAATCTGTATCCTCCCAAAAGAGACTAAAAGCTCCCTCATGGACAGAGGGGTTTTAATTTAACAAAATCACTGACTAAAAGTCGGATGTAGTGAGGATGCCAATTCACAGAAAGGTGTTTCAGAAAAACAAGTCAAAAAGCCCACAGCAGATGAGAAAGTTTTCCCTGCCCACATTCCCCTTAAGCTAGGTGGCTTTGATTTCATAGACATTACCCTAGCATTTGGAAATACAAGTCTACTCTCAGGGGAACAGTACACAAGAAAGTGTCACACAAGCTACAGCTTTCAAGCACATTCATCTTCCACAGTAGATCAACAATTTTATACGTCTATAAAAGTAAAATGTACTGAAAATATTTTGAAATCAGAATTAATAAGTATAACAAAATATTATCATTAAGTACTTAACTTCCAATTCTCAATCCTATGAGAATCAATGTTTTGTTAATAACAGGGCAGAGACATGCTTAGAGGCAGCACCTGACGTTCCCTAAGAAAAAGTAGTACAGCTATGTAGGAGTCAGCTAAAGATAGTCTCAGCCTAGAAGTAAAGGCCAAGACCATGTAAGATTCCAAAAGATAATGCTTCCTAGAAACTTGTGCAATCTCAAGAGAAATAACAATTAGTCCCATTTCTTACAGCAGAAAGGTATACCCTTCAGAAAAGATGAGTTTAAATAAAACGGATGAAAAGATATCTAAAAAGAATGTATGCTGCAGCAGGACCCTACAAAGATAAAAAGAAATAGTACAAAAGTTTTATGCATATATTGTTTCAGGTAATTTGCTAAACAGATTCCCCATGAACAGAAGAATCAAAGGACAAATAATAACAGAGTGAGTGTGTATGTGTTTTGATAAGAACAATTCAGTAAAATACCGTTTTTAATGTGAATAAAACCATTAATACCGGTATCAGTTAGTATAAAAGGCCTACATTAAGTATATATTATGTTTTGCTGGACATGACTAGGCCTTATTTTATAATCAAAATCAGGTTTTAAATTATTTTGTGCTCAGGTTCTACTACAGTAACACCTCCCTATCCTTCAAGTAATAAAAACATAAGACCTAATCATTCTTACATAAATATGAAAACTAAGGCCAAGGGAAGTTAAGTGCCTTGCCCAGAAATAAAAAATGGTTTAAGTTGCAAAAATATATGTAAAAAGGTTAATCAGCAACAGGTACTTAAGAAAGTTCATTAAAGTATACTCATTGACAACCTAAAAACTTACAGCTGCCAAAGCTATTAAGTTACATACCTTATTTTCTTGGCCCCACTGCCAGATGCTAGGAGCTTGCATGCCAAAGAAAGCAAAAGGATCCTTGCCAACAATTATTAAGCCTATTAAAACTAGTTTGAAGACTGACAGGAAAGAAGCTATGTGTCTATGAAGAGAAAAGAAAAATTCATCAGAAGCTGCAATTTCTCATTTACTTCAAAATTTCGTAACTCAAACATATGTACACAGACATTTTCTAGACACCAAATCTAAAAGTTATAATTCAGTATCGGCATAGGATCCAGGAGATCACGGTTTGATTCCCAGTAAGGGCACATGCCCAGGACGTGGGCCTGATGATCCCCAGTCAAGGGGCGTGCAGGAGGCAGCTGATCAATGATGAAACTCTCATCACTGATGTTTCAACTCACTCTCTACCTCTCCCTTCCTCTCCCTGAAATCAATAAAAATATATATTTAAAAAAATAAAATTTTTTTAAAAAGATAGTAACTAGTTTATTTTACAGTTTTAAAATAAAAATATTTAATATATTTTAAATCAATCAAAAAATAATTTATAAGATTACATATATAGCAGTAGCCTTTAAAAAATATTATTTTAACAGTACAGAATTTTATGCCACTGACTGACTATAAAAATTTGGGAGTTCGTGGTCTACCTCCACAATAACAATTACAGAAAAAAAAACACATCTTCTGAAGAACTGTCACCTAGAAAACAATTCCCCTTTTCACAGAAAAATTCTTCTATATTTGCTATTTATGAAAGTGTTCTATGTATATTATTACAACTAGTTAAGAGATTATAATAACCAAGAAAGTTAATTGAACCAATTCACAAAAGTTTACAAACTCAAATTATTGTCCTTCTAAGTTACTAAAATTTACTTACCTATATATTGGTTGAGGGAGGTAATTCTCTCCTTCAATGCGGATGTCTGGGTACCGCTGGCTGATAACCCGCATGTACTCCTCAAACACCCGCCTATAACCTCAGGAAACACTGCGGAGAAATAAAAGTGCTTCCTGTTAACTGGTTTAGAATATGCCTAGACTGCTTTTGTGTTAGACAAAGCCTAAAACTGCCAAGATTAAAAGTGTTTCTCAAGAACAGTCACAAATTAATAACTGATGCTGGATGGTGGGTATAGGGAGGTTTTCCCCCACAAATTTCACATATTTAAGTTACCTCACCCTCAAGCAAACCCTTCCATTAGAATATCATACTCTATAGATTTGGGTTACTCTTGGACAACAGCGAATACCTACTCACATATGTCAGTGTATTTTGAGCTCTCAAATCAATGATTACATAAACACTGAAATAAAAACAACTCTTATTCATCTGAAATAGAGACATTCAAAAGTGGGGCACAAGAAGCTTTAAAAAAACACCCACGGCATAAGACATAAAACTCTGGTTCTTATTTCCACTCTGCCCCTAACTGGGCAAACATACCTGCTTAATCACAATAAGAGGAACATAAATAACTTTTAGATCCCTTGACTCTAAAATTTGATTCCACTTTGCAGAAGAAAACAAAGACTGGGAAGATAATTTTCAGCAATATGATAGTAATCTATACCATTACTCCAGAAATTAAGTCAACAGCACCCAATCGTCTTCATTAAAATCTCTGAACAATTAAATTATGGATATACGTTGCCTCAGCAAGAGAAGGGGAAATACGCCACCAGAGTGCATATATGAGGGGGGAAAAGTATACTGATCAAAGCAATTGAAGACACACATAAAAAGGTATCTCGTGTTCATGGGTCAGAAGAATTATTACTGTTAAAATGTCAAAGCAATCTACAGATTCAATGCAATCCCTACCAAAATTCCAATGCATTTTTCACAGAAATAGTACAATCCTAAAATTTTTATGAAACCACAAAAGACCCCAAATAGCCCAATCTTCAAAAAGAAAAACAGCCCGGCCGGGCATGGCTCAGAGGTCGAACGTTGACCTAGGATCCAGGCCATCGGGGTTCGACTCCCAGTCAGGGCACATGCCCAGTTGCGGGCTTGATCAATGACTCATCATTGATGTTTCTGTCTCTCTCTCTCCCTCTCCTTTCCTCTCTCTGAAATCAATAAAGATATATTTTTTAAAAAAACAAACAAAAAAAAGAAGGAAAAACAAAGCTGGAGGCATCACACTTCCTGATTTCAAACTATTACAAAGCCTTAGTAATCAAAACAGTATGGTATTAGTGTGCCCTCCCGAAGCACCCCCATACCTTTCTCTTCCCCCCCTTCTTCCCTAACAGGTGTGCATCTCCTAAATTCTAAACTCTCCAAAAGACTTGCAACCAAGAGAGCAATGGGCAGCTGCAGCTCCTCGGCAGCTCCTCCCAGGCTAACCCCCTGAACCTGTCTCCAAGGCCCCCTTTTCTCTGACTTTCCAGTGAGCTGACAGCAGTCCTGCCTTGGCTCACTTGTATCACTGAGACACTTATTTCTCAGTGAGCCAAAGCAGCCCCGCATTTCTTCCCACCCCTTTTTAAAATCTTTATTGTTGAAAGTATTACAAATGTCCCTTTTTTTCCCCATTGAACTCTTCCACCCTGCTCCCACCCTCCACCCAAGGCCTTTACCACTGTAACATTTCTAGAGACAAACCAGCCCTGCCTTGGCTCTCTCCTGTTAATTCTTCTGTCCTAAGCCCGCCCTTGTTTTAATAAATGTATTCCCAAAGTAAACAAACAAACAAAAACAAGTATGGTATTTGCATAAAACATACACACAGATCAATGAGAACAGAGAGCTCAAAAATAAACCCACGCATATATGGTCAACTACTTTAAAATAAAGAAGCCAAGAACATACAATGGGGAAAGGACAGTCTCTTTAATAATGGTGGTGGGAAAACTGGAGAGCCACATACAAAGAATGAAATTGGACCACTATCTTACATCATACACAAAAATCAACTCAAAATGGATTAAGGACCTGAAACCATAAAATTACAGAAAACATAGGAAGTAAGCTCCTTGACCACAGTCCTGGCAATCATTTTTTGGATTTGACATCAAAAGCAAAGGCATCAAAAGCAAAAATAAACAAGTGGGACTACATCAAACTAAAAAGCAAAAGAAACCATCAACAAAATAATACAGCAAACTACAGATAGGAGAAAGTATTTTCAAATTATCTAATAAGGAGTTACTAGCCAAAATATATAAGGATCATATAACTCAATAACCAAAAAATTAATAATACATTTAAAAACTGGGAAAAGCCCTGAACAAATGGCCAACATGTACATGAAAACATGAGGGAAATGCAAATCAAAACCACAATGAGACAGCATATCACACCTGCTAGGATGTCTATTGTAAAAAAAGATGAGAGAAGTTCGGTGAGGACAAAAAAGGGAACCCTGTGCACTACTGGTGGAAATGTAAATTGGTGCGGCCACTATGGAAAACAGTACATAAGTTCCTTAAAATATTAAAAACAGAACTACCATTTGATCTAGCTACCACTTCTAGGTATATATCTGAAATAAATGAAATCACTATCTCAAAGAAATATCTGCACCCCCATGTTTGTTGCAGCATTATTTACAATAGCCAAAACACGGAAAAAACCATGTCTCATTTATCAATGAATGAATGAATGAATGAAGAAAACATGGTACATATAATACAATGAAATATTATTCAGCCAAAAAAGGGGGAGATGCTGTCATTAGGAATAACATGGATGGATCTTGACCACATTATGCTAAGAGAAATAAGTCAGAGAAACACAAGTACTGTAAGATCTCACTTATACATGGAATCTAAAAAAGGTGAACTCATAGACACAAAGTAGATTGGTAGTGGCCAGGTCCTGGGGGTGGGAAGAATAGGGAGATGTTGGTCAAAGGATGAAAACTTCCAGTTTTAAAATGAATAAATTCTGGAGATCAAATGTACAGCATGATAACAATACTGTACTGTATACTTGAAAGAGAATAGATATTAAATGTTCTCACCAAAACAGAGGTAATTATGTGAGGTGATGGATGTGTTAACTAACCTTTTGTAGTAATTGTTTCACAACATACCTTGTAAATGCATATATCATCACCTTAAGTATATACAATTTCTATTTGTCAATCATACTTCAATAAAACTGGGAAGGGAGAGGCGGGTGGTGCCACCATATCAACAGAAGAGCTTACAAATTCAGGTAGGATTGTTAAGCACTTAAATACATTAAGTTCTAAGTTAAGGAGCACATAAATATAAAGCAATGGAAGTACCACTTGGTACAGAGAAAGCAAGATCAGCAATTAAGTTATAGTGGAGTAAAACCTCAGGTGCCAGCTTTTTTAATTACACTGTCATCAAGAAAAAACATACCAACCATCAACCACCACCAAGGGAAGGGCATCAAGTTTATATCTGACAGGGTGAGACAGTCCAATTATCAATAGATCTCAATTTTAAGAAACTCACTTTTTTAAAAAAAAAAATGAGAAATTTAGTCTTTCTTAACAATTAATACTTCCTCTGTATTTAGAATAAAAATTTCTAAATTTTAGGTCCAAAAGATTATAGACCTAAAAAGCATGAAATATTTTCACAGGGAAACAAATCTCTATAGCTAAATTCTTAAAAGAACTTAGAAATCTCTAGCTATGTTATCTTTACTAAGCATTCACCTTATCTAATATTTTCTTATTACTGTTGTTAGACTTGTCAAGTATTTGAATTTTGCCACAATTGCTTTTTCTATAAGAAATTTTTAATGATGCTTCTATTATAAAAATAATCGAGATTACCTACATACCTATCTACCGTGAAACCAAGAAATGCCACCTGATTGCAATGCCCAAGTTTGCACTGGTGTTTACAATAGAGTTGATTATCTAACTAACTTTTAATGCAATATATTCAGAACTCAAGATCTAATTAATTGAGGTGAAACTTTTTTATAGATGAACGGAAAAACATGAAGCCCAGAGAGATCAAGTGACTTTTCCATGGTTATATATTCATGTATCATTTATTAATTCACTCAAATATTTATCAAATGCCTACTAGGTACCAAGCATTATATTAGGTGGTGGGTGGGTAGTGGTGAGTGACCTTAGTTAACACAGACTAGAACAGACTTCAGGACATGAGATCCTAAGGCCACTTCCACTAGACCCCAATAGAACAATTAGATAATATAAGAGCTATCCATCCCTGTGTCCAGGAAGTAAGTTCTTTTTGTCCACAATGCCACAATCGAGTTCCCATATAGTTGGCCTCCTGGCGGCAGAGGTCTCCGAGGTTCTTCCATGATGAAGACATAGATTCTCCCTCGAGATCTAAACCTGTGGGTCCCAAGAAGTCCCTCACACGTGCTCTGGGAGTTCCAATCCTTCACCAAGGGAAGCCAAAGGGCCCAGGCTAGAGAGGTGTGTCTATGTGGAGATAACACTATTGGTCAGATTCCTCCCAGTAACCCATTTTTCTGGCTACTGTGCTCGGAAGCCTGACTCTTATCCTTGGTTCTCCCAGCACCATGTCTTCAGTTTAGTCTCAGATCTTTTCACCAAACTCCAAAGAGAATCGGCCCATAACCTTGAAATCCAAAAAAGGCTTTTAAACTGTAACTTTCTTATTTCTGAAAAATGAAGCTGTTTACAAGACCAAAAAACAAAGAAAAACCCCACATTTTTAGACAAGTCTATTTATACTATAGGTCAGTAAACTTCCTTCTCTATATTTGCCTCCAGATTCATAAAGAAAACCAAGGAACTTTTTCCCTATATAATTGTTTTCCTCACAATAATTTTTGTTTTGAAATAGCAATCAATACTGCTGACAGAAAACAAAACATACCTAGTGTTTATCGAGGTGGACAAAATGTTAAATTGAAAGCATACATATGGTAAGGAGCAGTAGTCATTCCACTTCTACCATCAAACCCAGCTCTTTTAAGTTATTCCTTTTTTTCTGGGTCAGTGAATAAAACTATAACTTCTAGCCCTGGCCGGTGTGACTCTGGTTAGAGCGCTGGCCTGCACACTGAAGGGTCTCAGGTTCAATTCACAGTCAAGGGCATGTACCTTGGTTGCGGGTTTTTCCCTGCCCCCAGCTAGGGTGGGTGCAGGAGGCAACCAGTTGGTATATGTCTCTCACATGTATGTTTCTCTCTCCCCACCCCCCACTCTCTCTGAAAAGCAATGGAAAAAATACCCTCAGGTGAGGATTAACAACAACAACAAAAACTATGACTTCTAGTCTACATCCAACAAATAAGTATCTCAACATGCTAAAAATATGCTGCAGTAGCTACCCCTTCCCTCTGCCCCTGGACCAAAGGTCCTTAAGAAGTAAATTTAAACTTTGAAAAGAAATTTTAAATTTAAGTCCTAATCACTTTGCAAATCTCTTTCTAGTAATACAGAAATATCTTACTTACGGAGTCAACTTTTGTAATTGCTCAATTTAAAATATTTTCACACACTACTTTTCTAAAAGAACTTGCATATAAATTACATGATCTTTGTGTAATAAATAGGAAATTACAGAAAAATCCTCCCATGCTCACTATTTCAAATAGATTCTGTGCTTTTTAAAGTCCATCATGTTTTTGGTCTCCTAATTCATGGTGCCAACCAACACACTTTTCCTTTTTCTTTTTTTGCTTAATCCTCACCCGAGGATATTTTTTCCACTGATTTTCAGAGAGTGGAAGGGAAGAGGGTAAGGGGTTCAGGGCGGAGAGAAAGAGAGAGAGAAGAAAGGAGAGAGGAGGAAGAAACTGACTGGTTGCCTCCCACACGAGTCCTTAATCAGGTACATGCCCTTGACTGGGAATCGAACCCACAAGCCTCCGGTGCCTGGGCTGATGCTCTAACCACTGAGCTGCAGGCCAGGATTTTTCCCTTTTCTATACTACATCTGCACCTAACTGTAGTCAAATACCTTACTTATATCAAAGTTGAGCCTGTCACAAATCCCAGCCTCTCACAAGTGCTTAAAAAAGACAGAAAAATCTCAGACATTTACTATTACTATTATGAAATACTTATAATTTCTGTTTTTAGCATTTCTTAAAATTACCTTCCCCTTTTATTTATAATAACCACCCCCTCCAACTGTCTTCTCACCCACACATCGAATTAGCTCCTGCTACATGGTGAGACCCAACCCCTTGCCACAGTTGAGATTTCAGATGAACTGGGATTTTATTTTATTTTATTTAAATATATCTTTATTGATTTGAGAGAGAGGAAAGGAGAGGTAGAGAGAGAGATAGAAACATCAATGATGAGAGAGTACTTGATCGGCTGCCTCCTGCATGCCCCCGAATGCGGATCCAGCCCGCAACCCGGGCATGTGACCTGACCAGGAATCGAACCCCAATCACCTGGATCACGCTCAACCTCTGAGCCACGCCCGGCCGGGCTGAACTGGGATTTTAAAAAGTGATTATCTCCACACAGATGAATGTTTAACACCAGAGCCATTGTGAGTAGGGGGCAGTGATGACCTTTCAAAAGGACTAAGAAGAGGAAATGAGTCAATCTTCAGAGAAAAGAGAAAAATGAAGCACATTTTACTGAGAAAAGTACCTATGTGGCCCTGGCCAGGTAGCTCAGTTGGATAGAGCGTCATCCCGAAATGCCAAGGTTGCTGGTTCAACCCCAGGTGAGGCCACATACAATAATCAACCAATGAATGTTATACGTAAGTGGAACAACAAACCAGTGTTCCTCTTTCTCCCCCTTCCTCTCTCTCTAAAATCAATCAATAATTTATTTTTTTAAAGTACCAATGTGAACCAGAGGAAGCCTGGGTGAAGTCTTCTCAGACTTCCCAGTATTCTGTTTTCAGCCTGTCTTGAGGCCCTGCTGCACCCCTACCTTTGGGTTCTAAAACTATTCTTTGGTAATTTTATTTTATTTACTTATTTATTTTTTTTAATTCTTTTTTTATATCTTTATTGATTTCAGAGAGAGGAAGAGAGAGAGACAGGAACATCAATGATGAGAGAGTCATTGATCGAGCCCATAACCCAGGCATGTGCCCTGACAGGGAATCGAACCCTGATCGCCTGGATCCTAGGTTGATGCTCAACCTCTGAGCCACGCCGGCCGGGCTCTTTGGTAATTTTAAAATGCACTTCTAAATGTGTTGTCCAAACCAGTTCAAATAAGTTTCTGCTACTTGCATTCCAAGAATTTCAACTAATATTTCCCACATGCTATACCAAAAAAAAAAATCAAGAAAACATTTTGTAAATACTGTGGTTTCTAATTGTTTACAACAATGACCAGTCCAGTAGCTCACCAACCACTGAGCACTGCATTTTCAGACGTAATCTCTATTTCTCCTTGTTCTCCTTAGTGGATGTAGTAATAGACATTTGTCTGGTACATCACCTGCTCTAAGTGTTTTCAGCAATGAATTCTGAACAAGGTGCTCTATAAACCACACAAGAAACAAGATATTCAGGGACTGAATAATAAACTAATCTGATAAATGCTTCTTTAAAAAATTACAAACAGCCCAGCCAGCATGGCTCAGAGGCTGAACATTCACCCATGAACAAGGAGCTCGTGGTCAGACCGGGAATGGAACTGCGAGCTCCTCACTCATGCCCCAGTTTCGGGCTCGATTCCCAGTATAGGGCGTGCAAGAGGCAGCCGATCAATGACTCATCACTGATGTCTCTCTCTCCCCCTCTCCCTTCCTCTTTCTGAAATCAATAAAAACATTAGAAAAATTACAAAGAGGAGTGCTCACATACAATAAACATGTATTATTTTCAAACCAGAAAGCTATTTTCATTTTTTCTTAAAATGAAAGTGAGAGTAACATTTTAAAGGTTTATTTCCCTAAGTTCTCATAACAGCATTAGAGACAATACAAATGACAAATTTAAAAAATGAGCACTTGCTAAATGGTAGCATGTACACTATGCTAGGTAGGTGTCTTTAACTGATTATCCGACTCCAGCTTTCCTCATTTCCTGTCTCCTCCCCTCCTCTATGCTGAGTAAGGCTTTATTTGCATACATTCTTCCCTCAGATTATAAAGCTCTTTGTATCTCCAGGTGAGGTTCCCCATGCCCTTCAGATTTCATTTCCTCCTCTGCAAGGGCCTCCCACTCCCCTGAATAGGAAATCTTTCTACCTTTTGGATTTTTAAAGTCCTCAATTACTCTGTTTTAGAACATTCAGAATACAATGTTTTATGTATGTGTGTCTCTCCCAGCAAACAACTGGTTTCCAAATGTTACTGTAAAAGACCAAATTCATAACTTCCTAAAAACTGGACAAAAGAGGCAAACAAGTAGCATGAAAACAGGGCATAAAAATGAGGACTTCATTATCAGCAGCTCCTGCTAAAACCTATCTATGTGGCAAGATTTCTTCCTCACCAATCCCAAGCTGCACTCCAATCAAGGTAAGGTATGTAAAAACAAGACTGCTTTTCTGGAAAGCAGGGAAGGTGACTAGCAGAGAAGCCAGGGGGTTCCAGCAACACTCTTCAGTGACAAAAACAGAAATAATGCACATATGCATCCTTTCATTTTTTTACCTTTAAGCTTCCTAACAGTGCAAAATAGAACAATAGGATACTAGAGGTAAGTGGAGTGCAACTAACATCCTCATTTTACAGATGAACAAGGTAAAAGCTAAAGACATTAAAGTATTTCCCCCAAAGTCATTCAAAATATGAGACAGATCAAATAAAAACCTGGGCCGCCAAACTGCTAGTCCAGTAAATACGCATTTTCCATTAACTCTCCAAATTCAAAATTTATGAGGTTATCTTCGTATTTCTAAATGATATATTCAATTTGAATTCTACCACTTACTGTAATGGCAAACTGCAAAGAAACAATGTTTCAATTTTTTGTAAGAGATTAAAACTTTTAAAATCATTCATATTTTTCCTACATCTAAACAGCTTTGAACTAAAATCTTCATTATTAAGTAAAAACAACTATTATGTACACAGTACTGTTACATACTGCAGTTATTTGTTGCTTAAAATGGTAAAACAAAACAAAATGGTGATTAAATTCCACGCAAACATTACAGAACTTTAAAAATCTAATGCAGTGGTAGTTGTAGTAGCCACCATTTTATTTGTTCTCTATTAACACTCTATCACTCTACTATTTGGATCAACTTATTTATTACTCCTCTATTTCACCGATTCCAAAAAGTACTTTCCCTCTATTTAGCATCTTTTTAAAAAAATCAGGACTGATCTTACAATCATTAGTGTGTCACAGTTTAAATGGCAGTATTTTTTTTTTCTTCTGAGTGGTATATAAAATAATGGTGTATTTTACAATCCATAATATTCTTAGGTTTGGTGAAAAACAGTAACTGTTAAAGTTTTTAGTTTAAAAACTGTGGCTATCTGGAGGAAATGAAAATTACTTTGCATGATTTTCCCCTGGCTACAGTGTTTTTAGTCTTAAAAATGCAGGATTCCTCCCCCTCTCCCTTGCCCCAAATCCATAAAATCTGCCTTACCATTCCAGTGACTGGCACAGCATTGTTCCAGAACTCAGGAGTCATCTCTGATACTTCTCTCCCCCCCAAATATGTAATCCATCACCTAGAACTTAATTTATCTCCTAAAGATCTGTCCCTTTACTCTCTACTTCTACTGCCACCACCTTTCTATTCTAAGCTCCAACATCTCTTGCCTGGGCAATTCCCAACAGTTCCCCTTAAAGCTTTCCCGACATCTATTTTTGTGCCCTCTAATGTCTTTTCCACAGAGATCCTAGTTGATCTTTCCTTAACATGGCCTGCCAGACCATCCAGGGCCCATGTCACTTTCCTTTGGTCAGTAGCCTTGGCCTCCTTAAGAAATTATGTTCTTGGCCCTGGCCAGGTACCTCTCATTTAGTTAGAGAATCGTCGGGATACACCAAGGTTGTGGGTTCGATCTCCAGTCAGGGCACATACAAGCAGCAACCAAGGAATGTATAAATAAGTGGAACAATAAATCAATGTTCCTCTCTCTCTCTCACCCCCTCCCCCACTCTTAAAATCAATAAATGAAAATAAAATTATGTTCTTTCCCACTTACAAGGCCACTGAACATGTTCTTCCCATTACTTGAAAGCTCTAAATAAATTGTATCCTTCAAATATCAGTTCAAAGTCCATTTCTTCATGGAAACTTTCCCCAATTCCTTAACTAGGCCTCTCCCATACCATATAACTTTCCTTCACAGCACTTAACAGAACTGTAATTTATATGTTTTGTCCACAGATTAATGACTGCTTTCCACTTTTGCCTGTTACATCTGTGACAGCACTGAACTGAATTCTCAGCACCAAGCAAAGTGCCTGCACAAAGCCGATGCTCAAATATTTGTTGAATATGCAACTATTAAATCTAAGTAACTAACATGATCTCTACAACTCACAATTTCTCAGATTTCTTCAACACTCAGCATTTTACTATCTTGATCAGTGTCAACATCCAAATTAGTGTCAGGTCTTATTTTTCTCACTTTATTTTATTTATTTTTTACTTGATTTTACAGAGAGGAAAGGAGAGAGTGAAAGAAACATTTATATGAGAGAGAGACATCAATCAGTTGCATCCTGCAGGTGCCCCAATTGGGAATCGAACCTACCACCTTCTGGTGTACTGGACCACACTCCAACTGAGCCATACCTGCCAGGGCCAGTCTCAGGTCTTTATTTTCTGCCTCCATACCATGAAATCAAAGGCTGAGTTTGTATAAATTTAAATAAACTGTTCTTGTAGTAGCAACTTCATTTACTTCTTAAATCTCCACTTATAGGCCCTGGTCCAATAACTCAGTTGGTTAGAGCATCGTCTGGATACGACTGAGGTTGAGGGTTCGATCTCTAGTCAGGACACATAGAAGAAGCAACTAATGAATGCATAAATAAGTGGAAAAACAAATTGATATATCTCGCTCTCCATTACCCTAAAGATCAATAAATTTTTTTAAAAATAAAAATTATACTAAAGAAACTCCACTTATAATTTGGTTGTCCTAAAAATATAGCAGTGGTTTCTTAAATTAACAAAAATTGGAAAGTTCTGCTATATTCTGCTTATGTTTTGAAATTTTAATTATTTTATCTACTATGCTTAGTAAATCAATCATCCTATGTTCAAATAAGTATTAATTGTACAATTTAAACTGCAACAACTAATTAATACAATAGATCTGGTTACATGTTAAGTAACATATAAGGGGAAATTAAAGCATGCATACAAACATCATGCCAAAAGTACCTGTCAGAATCCATTTACACATAAAAATCACAAGAAAGGAAAACGTGAAAAGGAAACTTTAAGTTCAGATTAGAGAATTTCCTTTTTTATGTTCAATGTTTAAACATCCAAATAAGTAGAATAACTTTTTTCCCCAAATATGAAATCAGTGTCATCAAACTTACCCAACTGGATTGCTTAATCAATTGACATAATAAACCAAATGCTCAGGTATGTGAGTAATGCTGTGCCATTTTAGTAGGCTTCATGAGGAACCATATCTGTCTTGTTCACCATAGTATCTTTAGTCCTTGGCACAAGCCAGTATTGAATGAATATTATTGAAAAAAATACATGACCGTAGAATAGGAAAGTTTGTTTTAGGCTATTTTGCATGCTTGATCTTTCTCTCTTCACTTCCATTTGTGTGTTGTGTTGCTCTTTTGTTCTATTAGCAACAACAAATGTGGTACAATTAACAAATGATCTATTGAGCTAAAGTTAGAGTACTCACAAGAAATATAAAATAAAGGGAAAAAGCAACTGAAAATAGGTAAAAATAGTTCTGTCTTCTGCTAACAGAGGTGATTAATGAATGACTGCATTTTACCACACTCAGATTTCAAACAGAATTAAAAGAATTTTCATATTTACCCTCAATTGTCTTAGCCTCCTCTCCTTTCTCAATCTTGCAAATGAATGTCTAAGAGATTCTACCAAAGTCTAAGAGAGTCTACCAGAAATCCAATAATCACCTTCTATATACAGATTAATCTCTGGGGGGGAAAAGTAACAAACAAGCTAAATTTACCTGCATTTGGTAGGGCTATTAATAAAGTTATTTCTCATCTACAGAACAAACAAACAAACAACCTAAAGCACTTTTGCACATAACATGCTCAGGGTGACTGCAAAAGAAAACTTATTAGACTTTTGGGACAAGTTTATTCTTAAAGCAAGAAAAGAAACAAAAACTAAGTATCAAAAGTTCAACTGAAGTACTTCAGTTTTTTTAAAAGTTTAATTTGAAGGACTGAATGCTCTCCCTACATTTGCTTTACACATTTTAAATACTTTGTTATGACTATCCTTAGTGGAGGTACACTTGTTTCTGTGACAATTAGTCTGATACAAGCCACTATAAAAGAGTATTCTGTGAAAAGTGCAAATGAAACTGTGAGATACAAAAGTAAAAAACAGAAAAACTACATCAAAACTGCAGCCTTTTTTAAACTACTTAAATCCAAAAGTATCACATTTAAGCCTTAACAACATTACAATATTTATAGGTTGCTAATATGACTGCCAGTTCCTAATAAAAAATATATATATATGGGGAAAAAAATCAGAATGGTCAAGCCATAACTCCCATTTGCAGTATTATAGGAAATATGATATATGTCGTGCACATAGTAAACAGTACAGGGAGCATTTTTCTTTTTTTGACTTATAACAACAGAAATTTCAAGGCCAAGATCAAGGTGCAGGCAGATTCACTGTCTGACGAGGGCCAGCTTCCTGGTTCATCGAGGGCCGTCGTTTTGCTGTAGACACATTACCGCTCTGCTTCTAATATTAAACTAGGTAACAACAAAATGACTTAAAAGTACAATGTCGAAAACTGCCAGGATTTTTTTTTCTACTTCTCTGAATGCAGAAGGAGAAATGTGAAATGAAAGGTAGAAAGGCAACTCCTGGGAGGCGGGTGTAGGGAAAGAAAGGGAGTAGATCCAGGTTTCCCGGAGAGAACGGCTGTCAGAAGGGCAACGTACTCCTTTTTCAGACACACTGAAAACTGCAAACTGATAATCAGCCTCCCCAGGCCTCTCCACGCCCTCAATCCACAGTCACCCCGCCAGGTAGGTCCTGGGGAAAACGGCGTCCATCACTCGCGGCTCCCCTCCCAGGACCCGAATAAACCTTCCCCCAGCGGGGCAGCGAGGCCGCCGGGCATAACCCTGGGAAAAGGGAGAGGAAAAGTGACCCGGGCCCCCGCGCGGGGCGAGCCTCCGCCAAGGCCGCGCCGACTCACGCCCAGCGCCGCAGGCAGCGGGGCAGCCATAGCGCGACACCGCCAACCGGCCCTCGGTACTGACAAGTGTCCCCACATCCTCGCCTTTCAGTATTTAGCCTTCTCATGCCTTCCCCTTCCGCATTCCCACCATTACAGGAACCAAAAAAGAAATAGGCAGTTATGCTTGGAGGAGAGAAGACAGGCCCGGCCGTTCCGGGACGGGCTACGAGAAGGCAGGCTGCGGGCGGCTGCGGGCGCCGTTCTTCCCGGCCAGCGGAGGTTCAGCCCGCTAGGCCGCGAAGCCGGGGACTCGCGTAGCGAGAGGCGCCGAGCGGAGGCGCTGCGGGGCGACGCACGTACTCACCAAATCTGGAACTTGAGCAGCGGCCCCGCGGCGTACTGCATCTTTAATCTCTTGCTAGGCACGCCGCCCAGGTTGGCCGAGGCATCGCTCCGGACCAGCGCCGACGCCGCCACCAGGAGCAGTAGCGAAAGCCTCATCTTTTCCGAGCCAGCCACTTCAGCCGCGCTCAGAGGCAGACCGCAGCCAGCCGGGGCCGAGGGAGCAGTGAGCCGCTCCCCACGGCGCAGGCGCGGTGCGCCAAGGTCGCGAGGGAGGCAGGAATGCGCCTGCGCAGCCCGGGGCCTGCGCATGCGCGGGGGGGGGGAAATGACTGGTTTCACCGTCCTGACCCACCATCTTGGTTGTGTGCAAAGACCCGGTGGGAAGAGGGAGGCGGGAGGGGAAGGAGCGCTGGCGGGCTGGCACGGTGGCCTGTTAGCTGCAGCTCCGGTCCACCTGGGCTCTACATGCGATTTCACACGGAACAGCCGCGATTCAGGGGTGGGAGAGAAGAGAAGGCCAGGCCCTCGTAACCGGGGTGCTGACTGTTCCGGGGCGCCTTGCTGCGGACTTGCACTGGATCTCACAATATTGCTCTCTCGTAAAATATATATATATATATTTTTAAAACTTTAGAAAATTACAATCGTACACAAGAACAGAATAATTACCCATGAGTGACTTTAACAATTACTGGTATTTTGACTCTCTTGATTGTCTGTAGCGCTAACTTCTTCTAGGGAGCAAATATCAGACATCACACCATTTCATCCACAGATATTTAAGTATGTACCTCTAAAAAAACTCCTTTAAGAAAAAAATCTGACCCCAATACCGTTATTCCACTTAAGAAAAAAGATACTGTTTAGTAGCCAGTCAGTGTTCAAATGTCTCCTGCCTTAGGAAATATTTTTCTATTGTTCATTTATTCAAATCTGGGCCAAAATAAAATTAATCTAGTGCCATTACTTGATAGGTCTTTTGGTCCTGCCAAAACCTTCGAGTCCAAGAATACACCGGGGATTGGAAAAGAGCCCGTCTTCCCCGGAGCCGCACCTGGCAGGGCCCGAAGGCGGCTCGCGCGGCTGCTGCGCCTGCGCCCCCGGGCCTCCGCCCCCCCCCCCTCCCGGGGGGTGCGAGCGCGGGGTAGCGGTGGGGAAAGTGGTCCTACCTGGAGGGTTAGGTGCTGGTACTCGGCAGGGTAAATAGCACCTCAGACGTAGATAAAGAAAAATTGAATTTATTTAAGGAAGGGGTGGGGGATGGGGAAATGCAAAGGGAAGGGCACACAGCACAGAGTCAAGGGGACTGGGTCCATGGTGGCAGCAAAAATATTCTTGGGACAGCGACACCAGGAGGAACAGAGAGGACAGGAGAGCCTCACGGAGCCGTCAGAGAGGGAAGGGGGCCTGGAGACAGGCTGGGGGGGGGGGGCAGGGGGGCGGCTGCTGCCCATGGCCAGCCTCCCCTGGTTGCTGGGATCCCCTGCCAGGGAAGAAGGGGAAGGAGAGGGCCCTGGTGTGCTCCCTGGGGCGGGAGGAGGGAGGAGGGCAAGCTGAGGCCTTTGTCCCCAGCCTGTTTATCTCTTTCTTAAAGATGGAAATCTTAGGGGAGGTTTCAGGGGAGTTTCAAAAATTTTTTAAATATATCTTTATTGATTTCAGAGAGAGGGAGGGAGAGAGAGAAACATCAATGATGAGAGAGTTGTCGCTGATCGGCTGCCTCCTGCACGCCCCCAACTGGGGATCGCAGGCAACCCTGCAGGTGCCCTGACTGGGCATCAAACCAGGATCTCCTGGATCCTAGGTCAATGCTCAACCGCGGAGCCACGCCCAGCCGGCTCAGGGGAGTTTCTTAATAGAATATTCATCAGCTCTCAGGTGCTCTTTCCTGGTCATGGTCCCCACTGATTGGTCAGTGCCAGGGCAGGGGGTCAGTAGTCAGTGTATCTGGTCCTGAGGCAGCCAAGGTGCCACTTGTCTGGTTTCCCTGCTTTTCTGGGCCTGGAGCTGAAATACAACTGAGGCCTAGATGTTATCTTTAGGGAGGAACGCTCGGGGGTCTAACCCGTATGACCAATGATTTGCTAGGGGAAGAGAGATTACCCTGGGGACAAGTTTTTTGTTTTCCCAGTTTGGTCCCTTGCTAGGTATCCAGGGCTTCCTGCCCTGCTGAGTTTCTGCACCTGGCCCATCTAACCATAAATACCTTCAGAAAAAGTCTCAGTATTAATAAGTAGTGGTAATTCTGGTTCATTTAGCCCAGGTATTACAATCATGAACTACATCAGATATGAGTTGGAGAAACAGTTGAGTAGGAAGTTCTTAGTACATGTGCTCCCATAGTTCCTCGTATCTAGCAGTTCAAATGTAGCACATGATCAAATTTTTTTTCCTTATTTAAGGATGCAGTCAAGTCTGAAAACATTTCACAGCAGTTAATTTGAGCTCACTCCAACTTTAAGTGACTAATACAAATCTTAGGTGTTTTAGGACAATAGGAACTGCAAAACCGTATCTTAATCAATGTCAATGGGAATGGATATTTGGAGTAGGAAAAACAGATTTAAGTTAATGTAGTAAAAAAAACACTTCATGAGAAAGTGGACATTTAGGGTACAATAATTTTAAACTGTTTTTTTTAAAAAAATCTATCTATACCTATTTCTTTTATTTAAGGTTTTCATGGGCTCACCTCAGCACCAATAACCACTTATAGTATTACCTCTATGGGAAAACACATTCCATGTTGTAAACAGTTAATCTACAAATAAACTCTTCAGACGTGGTTCGTTTGTAGCCAGTAGGAGATCAGGGACAGGACTCAGGGGAAGTGTAAGAACAAGTATGAGGGTTAATGCAAGAAGTTTGGCAAAAAATAAAATAAAACACACACACACAAGAAGTTGGCAATGCAAAAAGAAAAAGCATCGCAGGCTATTAAACTGGCAAGTTTTAAGTGAGTGAACATACGAGTGCATGTATTTTCCAGATATGTTCTAAAATTTCTAACTCCTTAATTTTCCTATACCTTGATCTTTGGAATCCTCTAGTGGTCATATCAGGAACTGTGTTTTGGGTGAACCTATTAAATGCTTTTAATTTTCAAATTCATTTAAAAGATAAAGATATTATATGTTATTACATGTAAAAAACCATTAGAAGTGTGCTTTTCTGTCTTAAATTTAAGATAGCAAAGTAAGCACATGCATCTGCCTCTCTCCTTTCTCAGCAGCTCGGAGACATGGCAGGAAAGTGTTGAAAGCAATGAATCTGTCACAAGATCGGAGAGAAGGCAGTTGGCCAGAGACTAGAAACTCTAGAAACAGAAAGTTGAGGGAACCATACTAATTGGCTTTCCTATCATTTCTAAAACATGCCGGGAAAGAGGTGAAGACATAAGCTGGTGAAGCCCTAGCGAGGCTCCAAGAACCAAATAAAGCAACATAAAGGGAAGGAGTGGATTAAGTAGCAACTTAACAGATTAGAATAGGCAGTTGGCCCCCTTTCAGGAGCGGCCCTCAGTAGAAACAAGCGTCCACGACTGCAGCATCGGCTCTGCCTGGCACCTAACGGTATAGACTCTACAGGGCTGAGCTGTCCCTGCGGAGTGGCAATCTTATTGCGGGGGCCTGGGACTGACACCTGATGTGATGGGCTACAGACAGTCTCAGGACGATGGCTGTTAATGGATGGTGCCGTTAGGTAGACAGCGGAAGAGCCACCAATAACATGCTCACCTTTCGATTTACTTTTGGAAAACTCAACATCTTTTTTCACGTTTCATAGACTTTCTGATATAAAATTTCTTTTGAAACAGGTGTATTATTTTTACTTGGTAGGGGGTATAAATTCAGGAAGTGTACAATTTACTTTATAAAAAGTGGCATAACATTTTATCTGAAGCGGGTTGGCCCATGGACTTTTTCATTAATCTTATAAGCAATAAGTGTTTAAATGGTTCAATCTATGTAAACATCAATCTGGCCTATTACCGTATTTCTTTTTTTATTGAACTTATTGGGGTGAAATTGGTAATAAAATGACTTATGTTTCAGGTGTACAGTTCTATAACACATTACCTGTGTATTGTCTTGTGTGTTCACCACCCCAAGTCAAGTCTCCCTCCATCACCATTTACCCCCCCTTTACTCTCTTCTACTTGCTCCCCCCTATTTCCCTCTGGTAATCACCACACTGTTGTCTGTGTCCATGAATTTGTTTGTTTATTGCTTAATCCCTTCACCTTTTTACCTTTTCTTAAAAAAAAAAAGTTTAAACGTTAAAATGCCAATTTGCACAGTCACCTAATAAAAACAATAGTCTCAGAATAACAACAGTACTAAATGTGAAACCTTATTGAGAAAAAAATCAAACAGGTGAGGTTGGTGAAGAAAAAAATAATAAAGGAGCATGTAAAATTCCCACTATGATGGGACGCAGCAATTGCACTTCTAGGAATTTATACCGTGAAGAATGTGAGAGGCAAATAGCTACACAGTGAGTATCTCCTTGTTACTTTCTATTCTAGTACAGCAGGGTTAGCAAGCCTTTTCTGTAACAGCCAGAGAATACATGTTTTAGAGTTTGCAAGGCAGGCAGTCTGCTGCAACTACTCAACTCTGCAGTTGTAGCCTGGAAGCAGCTGTGGCTGTATCCAGGAAAACTTTTTTAAGGACACAGAAATTGGAATTTCATACAGTTTTCACAGCACCAAAAAACTGTTTGATTTGTCAACCATTTAAAAATGTCAAAACTAATCTGTAACACACAGGATTTAGCCCAAGGGCTATTGTTTCCTGAGCCTTGTCTACAGTATCATTTTTTAAAGGCTGCATGGGCCCAGCCAGCGAACATCAACCTAGGATCCAGAAGATTGCAGTTCGATTCCCGGTCAGGGCACATGCCGGGGTTTCGGGCTTGTTCCCCAGCAGGATGCAGCCGATCAATGACTCTCATCATTGATGTTTCTCTCTCCCCCTCCCTCTCCCTTCCTCTTTCTGAAATCAATAAAGATATATATTTTTTTTTAAAAAAGGCTTCACGGAATTCCATTCTATAATGAAAATAATTCACTATTATAAGCATCACTAGGATGGACTTTTTTTTTTCTAGTATAGTTTTACACAATCCCTATTTCCTTAGGACAAATTTCTAGATGTAAACTATATGGGTCTAAAGGATATACGAAGTTCTAGGCAACTGTACCCCTCTTTTTGTTATGTTGTTTTGACTTCTGATTTTTCTTGTCTTTTCTTCACCTCCACTCTTTAAAAAAAATTTTTTTAAATATGCTTTTATTTATTTCAGAAAGAGGAAGGGAGAGGGAGAGAGAGAGAAACATCAATGATGAGAGAGTCATTGATCGGCTGCCTCCTGCACGCCCCTTGCTGGGGATCGAGCCCGCAACCCGGGCATGTGCCCTGACCGGGAATCGAACAGTGACCTCCTGGTTAAGGTCGACACTTAACCACCCCAGCCAGGCTTACCTCCTCTTTTTATTTCAACCTCTTTCAGTTTAAATTCTTTTGATTTATCCCTTTTAGCTTCCTTTTTTAAAGTACTAGGCCAGTAGACGTGTCATTGACCCAAATGATTCTGTCCCAGCTACTCAACTGAAGCTGAGAAAGGCTGTCAAGTTGACGGTGTGCTGACCTTACCTTCACTGAGTTTACAATGAAAGGTAAATTACTCAATGTGAGTGCACTGCACCGGCAGAATTAAAAATTTTATGACACACAAATCAAAGAGAAAAGAACAGGATTGTAAATACTTCCATCACTGTTTATATGGAAGGAAAGTCCAAATGTTAGATTCTGTCTGTACTGGGCCTGTCCTCTACTTAGCTGCCAACCATGATAGACGTGATAAACCATAAACAAAGCAAACTTTTTCCTACATAGAGCACCCTAAACAGATACACGTTAAGTCTTAGTGGGGCTTTTTTCCATGAAGTCTTCCTGATTAATTGGTTGTCCTTGACTTTTAAACAACCTCAAATTTATACACCCGCCTTGCATTAGTCTGCTTCAGCTGGGTGTCTCAAACAACAGAAATTGCTTTTTTCACAGTTCTGAAGGCTGGAAGTCCAAGATCAGGGTGCGTGCACAGTGAGGTTGTGACAAGACATCTCTTCCTGGCTTGCAGACAACTGCCTTCTCACTAAGTCCTCACATGGTAGAGAGAGAGCGAGCAAGCTTTCTAGTGTCTCCTTATAAGGACACTAATCCCATAATGAGGGCTCAATCCTCATAACCTCATCTAACCCTAATTACCTCCCAAAGGCTCCGTCTCTGCATCCCATCGCATTAGGGTTTAGGGCTTCAACAAGAAATCTGCGGGGACACAAACATTCAATTTATAATACACCCCAACCTACCTTTCTTATGCCAATTTCATAGTTACGTACCCTGATGGATGAACGTTTTGAACAATCACACAGTGCTGCCCCCTGACAACCAGTATTTGTTGCCTTCTCAATCAACCAGTATGTGTGCAATCATCTGTTATCTCTATCTAACATTATCATTTTACATTTTACTCAGATGATTGACAATGAAAATAGAAAGATAGTGCTGATGCTTGGAATAAGAGCCATTAGTCTTATAAATTTAATACTGAGGACATCAGCATCATGGTGGGGCGAGAAGGCGCCTTTGTTTCTGCCCTTAAATTCACAAGTCAACTATAACTCAACATAGTATCCCCTGCTCAACACATGAACACTCCTGAAAGTGTTGAGGAACCGGTGACGTTCACCTGACGGAAAGACCAAGCAGCACTCGGAGGCTGGGGGTTCAGGAGGTTTATTTCATGCCAGCAGGCCCAGAGGAGTCCAAGTCCAAAGTCTGAGCACCTTCTACAGGAAAGTTTATAGTTTATAAAGGTTCAGAGTTTAAAACAGAACAAAGAGGCTTCCTAAACTCAGTCATAACAGGCTAGTCTTATTTCTACTCGGATACTCCTAGTTGAACATTTCTGAGCACAGAGGATGGGGTTGGTGCACAGGGAGTGACTGGATGATAGCGGGCAGGAGGCAAAGGGATTCATAGCTTACATCACCCTGAAACAAACTAAAAAACAACAGGAGGGGGAAGGAGGGGGGAGGAAGAATACAGTCTTAACTCATTCCACTCTTTAAACAGAGAAGCCAGCAGCCAGCTGCTTCTCATAAACAAAGCAAAAGGCAGGGTTTTAATTTTATTCCATATCAAAAGAACTGCAAAAAACCTCTGAAAGCGGGGAAGATTGTGATGAATAGGGGAGGCAGGCTGGGTGGAAGGAGGGCCACAGTGGCTACAGACACAGCTCAGTGCTCACGTGGCTCCAGCGAGTGTGCAGCAGTGGAGAAGCTGGACTGCAGCCTTCACACTACAGCCTGGAGTGTAAGAGGGACAGAGCAATGCTCCCCCTGGAAAAGGGACCTCCCTTCTCAACACCCCAGGGCGGCAGATCCTAGTAGTAGTGGCTAGTAAGCCTTAAACGCGACGGCCGTGCCAACAGCCATTGCTGGCAAAGGAGTGGAACCATGAAATTGCAAACTTGCCTCCATCACCCCACCCATCTTAGCAGAGGCTGGTAAAGAAAGCTGAGAAGCCCCAAACAGCACAGAGGTGCTATCGGTCATCTGTCAGCGGGGTGGAACTACAGGATGATGAACTTGTCTCCCTAGTCACATCCAGACAGAGCCAGGTAGAGAAAGATGAGATGCCTTCAACAGCCCTGGCTGGCAAAGGGGTGGGGCCACAAAATTGTGAACTTGCTTCCCCTGATCATGGAAAAGCCCAGCATAGAGACAGTGGAGACACCTTCAGAAACACAGTGCGTCCAGGGACAATAGTAAAATGGAAGTAGCACTGGGTGCATCCACCACATTGCCCCGCTGGTGATATCTCCCAACTGAGGCAAGCTGGCCACAAGGGGACCCACCTTCGAAGTTGGTACACAGCATTTTCCTTCACTGAAGCCATGGCCCTCCACTGTGATCTCCGAGGCACAAATACTGCACATAAGAGGAAAAAAACAACTGTGCTATAATACCACCTCTTGGAAAACAGAAGAAAGTATCCAACTTCTCAACCTGAATTGTTGAGATCAAAACATAACCTAAACAAGAAGTGAATTCACTACCTCAAGTGTGCAGGCAGAGAAACAATCCATCAAATACTATGAACAGCCAAGGTAACATGAGAGCACAGAAATAAAATGAAGTCTCCAGAAACCAAACACAAAGTCATGGAAAACTGTGACTTAAATAACAGAGAATATAAGACTGCATTTATGAAAGAAGCTTAACAGGATACAAGAGAAGTCAGGCAGTTCAGTTAGCTCAAGACTAAAATCAATGAACAAAAGGAGTACTTCACCAAAGAGATTAAAACTATAAAGAAAGAATTGAACAGATATTCTGGAGCTAAAGAACTAAATAAATGAGATGAGGAATGCATCAGAGAGCACTGGAAACAGAGCAGACAACATGGAAGAAAGAATTAGCAAGCTTGACGATAGAAAACTAGAAATTACCCAGGAGAAAGACAGAGATTTAAGAGTGGAAAAAAAAAGAAAAATGACCTCTACAAGAACTATCTGACTCCATCATAAAATGCAACATAATAATAGATATACCAGAAGGATAAGAGAGGAAGAAGAAAACAGAGAGCCTACTCAAATCATTGATGAAAACTTCTTAAGCCTATGGAAACAGCTAACCTTAAAATAGAGAAAGCTAGCAGAATACCTAATTATATCAACACAAAGATCTTCTCCAAGACACATCTCATTCAAACTATTAAAAATTAATGATAAAAAATTCTCAAGGAAGCTGGGGCGGGGGGAGAGGGGTTCTACACACTGTAACTTATACAAATAAAACCCCATTAAATTATCATCAGATTTTTCAGTAGAAACATTACAAGCTAGGAGAGAGTGAAAGGAAATATTAAAAATATTGAAAAAGAGGAACCAAGGGCAGCCAAGGATAATATATCCAGCAAAGTTATCCTTTCACTGTGAAGAAATAAAGGCTTTCCCAGACAAACAAAAGCTGAGAAAATTTACAATCATAAGACATACATTACAAGAAATGTTAAAAGGAGTTCTTCCACTAGAAACAAAAAGACAAAAGTATACAAAACTTTGAGTAAGTTTTGAGTAAGTAAGGATACAATTACTTTGAGTAATTGTCGGGCACACAATTTTCAGTTTTGGCTGAGTGAGGGAAGCAATTGCCCCACCCTACTGGGAAACCTCTTGCCCTACCCAGAGGAGTTTCTACAGCCTTAGGCTTGTTAACAGGATCAGATTAATCAGCCTGCAGGCAGAGACAGATCTCAGACTGCTTGAGTCTTTGCCTGATCTGCTTTGGGACATGGGCCTTGGAAAAGCAGACTTTGGTGTGCATCTTGGTCCTGTCCAAATGTACCCAGCCCCAGTAGAGGAGACCTCAAGCCATGGGTTGTTGATAGCTCCAAACAGGGTACTCAGGGTCACACCCAAACTGCATCTGACATTGGCCTATACCAGAGACCCTCCAAAAAGACTGAGAGTCCCAGCAGATCTACCTAATACTTAGAAACAAATCCAAAAAGGTAGCCAAAATGGGGAGACCAAAAACCAGGCCCCAAATGAAAGAACAGGGAAGTCTCCAGTAAAAGACCTAAATGAAATGGAGATAAGGAGTCTAGCAGATATAGAGTCAGAATACTGATTGTACGGATGCTCAGCAGCATGAAAAAAAGATATGGAAACTATGAAGGAAGTTAAGAATGACATAGCAGAAATAAAGAATACACTGGAAGGAATAAACAGCAGATTAGAGGAAGCTGAGGACCGGATCAGTGAATTAGAAGACAGGGTAGAAAATATCACTCAATCAGAGACCCAAAAAGGAAAAACAACTAAAAAACAAGAGGATAATCTAAGGGAGCTGTGGGACAACATGAAACTTAACAATATTCACATCATACGAGTACCAGAGGAGGTTGAAAGTGAGCAAGGGTTAGAGAACCTGTTTGATGAAATAATGACAGAAACCTTCTGTAAACTGGTCAAGGAAAAAGTCACACAAGTTCAGGAGGCACAGAGAGTTCCAAGCAAGAAGAATCCAAAGAGGCCCACACCCAGATATATCATAATTAAAATGCCAAAAATTCAAGACAAAGAGAGAATCTTAAAGGAAGCTAGAGAAAGAATCTGTTACCTACAAAGGAGCTCCCGTAAGGCTGTCAGCTGACTTCTCATCAGAAACTCTACAGGCCAGAAGGGAATGGCATGAAGTATTCAAGGTAATACAAAAGAAGAATCTGAAAACAAGACTACTCTATCCAGCAAGATTATCATTCAGGGTAGATGAATAAAGAGTTTCCCAGACAAAAAAGGCTAAAGGGGTTTATCACCACAAAACCAGCATTACAGGAAATGTTAAAGGCACTGCTGTAATTAGAAGTAGAAATAGAATGAGAAACATAGGCATAAAGAAATAAAATGACAGTAGATAAGTATCTTTCAATAATAACTTTAAATGTAAATGGATTAAATGCCCCAATAAAAAGACATAGAGTGGCTGAATGGATAAGAAAACATCACCCAAGAGATCATGTTTCATGCTGTCTACAAGAGACCCACCTCAGAACAAAAGACTCACATAGGGTGAGAGTGAAGGGATGGAAAAAAATTTTCCATGCAAATGGAAATGAAAAAAAACCTAGGGTAGTAATACCTATATCAGACAAAATAGACTTCAAAATGAAGACCATAATGAGAGACAAGAAAGGTCATTAGATAATACTAAAGGGATCAATCCAGCAAGAGGATATAACCCTGATAAACATATATGCACCCAACATAGGAACACCTAAATTTATACAAAAACTTCTAGAGGATTTAAAGGGAGAGATCAACAGCAATACAGTCATACTAGGAGACTTTAACACCCCACTGACTTCATTGGATTTTTCAGACAAAAAATCAACAAGGAAACAGTGAACCTAAACAATACACTCGATCAGATGGATTTAATTGACATTTACAGAACATTTCACACGAAAGCTGCAGAATACACATTCTTCTCAAGTGCACACGGAACATTCTCAAAGACAGACCACATGTTAGGACACAAAACCAGTCTCTACAAGTCAAGAAGATTGAAATCTTATCAGGCATCTTCTCAGACCACAATGGCATGAAATTAGAAATCAACTACAATAAAAACACGAAAAAACATTCAAACACATGGAGGCTAAAAAGCATGCTTTTAAACAATGAATGGGTTACCAAAGAGATCAAGAAAGAAATAAAAAAAATTCCTGGAAACAAATGAAAATGAACACATGACAACTCCAAATCTATGGGACACAATGAAAACAGTCCTGAGAGGGAAGCTGATAGCACTACAAGCCTACCTCAAAAAACAAGAAAAACTTCTAATAGACTCTAACCCCACAGCTTAAAAACTTAGAAAGAGAACAGCAGGAAAAGCCCAGAGTAAGTAGAAGGAAGGAAGTAATAAAGATCAGAGTAGAAATAAATGGCATGGAGACTAAAAAAACAATACAAAAGATCAGTGAAACCAAGAGCTGGTTCTTGGAAAAGATAAACAAGATTGATGAACCTTTAGCCGGAGTCATCAAGAAACAAAGAGAGAGGACCCAAATAAACAAAATAAGAAATGAAAGGGGTGAAATAACAACTGATCCAAGAGAAATACAAAGGATTGTAAGAAAATACTATGGCCTGGCCAGGCATGGCTCAGCAGTTGAGTGTTGACCTAGGATCCAGGCGATCGGGGTTCGGTTCCCCGTCAAGGCACATGCCCGGTTGCGGGCTTGATCAATGACTCTCTCATCATTGATGTTTCTCTCTCTCTCTCTCTCTCTCCCTCCCTCCCTCTCCTTTCCTCTCTCTGAAATCAATAAAGATATATTAAAAAAAAGAAAAAGAAAATACTATGAACAACGATATGCCACCACCTGGACAATCTGGATAAAATGGACAAATTCCTAGAAAAATACAACCTTCCAAAACTCAATCAGGAAGAGTCAGAAAACCTGAATAGGCTGATAACTGCTGATGAAGTTGAAGCAGAAACCAAAGGGCTCCCAGCACACAAAAGCCCTGTTCCAGATGGCTTCACAAGGGAGTTTTACTAAACATTCAAAGCAGAATTAACACCTACCTTCCTAAAACTATTTCAAAAAATCCAAGCTCTTTTTACAAGGCCAGCACTTGCCTAATTCCAAGCCCAGATAAAGACACTACAAAGAAAGAGAATTACAGGCCAATATCTCTGATGAACATAGATGCTAAAATCCTCAACAAAATATTAGCAAACCAGATCCAGCAATATATTAAAAAGATCATACACCATGGCCAAGAGTGGGATTTATTCCAGGGATGCAAGGCTGGTACAATATTTGCAAATCAATAAACATGATATATCACATAAATAAATTGAAAGACAAAAAGTCACATGATCATAGTAATAGATGCAGAAATAGAATTCGATGAAATCGAACACCCATTTTTGATAAAAACTCAGCAAAGAGAGAATAGAGGGAATATACTTCAACATAATAAAGGCCATATGTGACAAACCTACAGCCAGCATCATACTCAATGGGCAAAAACTAAAACCATTTCCCCTAAGAACAGGAACAAAACAGGGGTGTCCACTTTCACCACTCTTATTCAGCATAGTACTGGAAGTCCTAGCCACAGCAATCAGACAAGAAGAAAACATAAAAGGCATCCAAATTGGAAAGGAGAAACAAAACTCTCATTATTTGCAGATGACATGATATTGTACATAGAAAATCCTAAAGATTCCACCAAAAAATGACTAGATTTAACAAATGAATTCAGCAAGGTAGCAGGATAGAAAATTAACACCCAGAAATCGATGGCATTTTTATACACTAATAATGAACTCTCAGAAAGAGAAACTAAAAATACAATCCCATTTACCACTGCAACTAAAAAATAACATACCTAGGAATAAACTTAACCAAAGATGTAAAAGACCTGTACTCAGAAAACTACAGGACACTGAGAAAAGAAATAGAGGAAGATATAAACAAATGGGAAAATATACCATGTTCATGGATTGGAAGAATTAATATCATTAAAATGTCCATTCTACCCAAAGCAATCTATAAATTCAATGCAATCCCTATTAAAATACCAACAGCATAGTTCATAGATCTAGAACAAACACCTGGAAAATTTATATGGAAGCAAAAAAGACCCCAAATAGCTACAGCAATTGTGAGAAAGAAGAACAAAGTTGGCGGGATCACAATACCAGATATCAAAGCCACTGTAATCAAAACAGCCTGGTACTGGCACAAGAACAGACATATTGATCAGTGGAACAGAACAGAGAACCCAGAAATTTACCCACGCCATTATGGTCAATTAATATTTGACAAAAGAGCCAAGAGCATACAATGGAGTAAAGACAGTCTCTTCAATAATAAATGGTGTTGGGAAAATTGGACAGGTACATGCGAAAATATGATACTAGACCACCAACTTACACCATTCACAAAAGTAAACTCAAAATGGATAAAAGACTTAAATGTAAGACACAAAACCATAAAAATCCTAGAGGAAAACATAGGCAGCAAAATCTCAGACATCTCTTGTAGCAATATGTTTGCTGATACATCTCCTAGGGCAAGAGAAACTAAGGAGAAAATAAACAAATGGAACTGCATCAAAATAAAAAGCTTCTGCACAGCAAAAGAAACCATCAACAAAACCAAAAGGGAGCCCACTGTATGGGAGAACATATTTGCCAAGGACACATCTGATAAAGGGTTAATATCCAAAATATATAAGGAACTCATATAACTTAACTAAAGGAAGACAAACAATCCAATTAAAAAACAGGCAAAGGACCTAAAGACACTTCTCCAAAGAGGACATACAAATGGCTAAGAGACAAATGCAGAAATGCTCAACGTTGCTAATCATCAGAGATGCAAATTAAAACCACAAAGAGATATCACTTCACACCTGTCAGAATGGCTCCATCAGCAAATCAATGAACTACAAGTGCTGGCGAGGGTGTGGAGAAAAGGGCATCCTAGTGCACTGCTGGTAGGAATGCAGACTGGTGCAACCACTATGGAAAGCAATATGGAGTTTCCTCAGAAGATTAAAAATTGACCTGTGATTTGACCCAGTGATCCCACTTCTAGGAATATGTCCTAAGAAACCCGAAACACCAATCACAAAGAACTTCTGCACCCCTGTGTTCAAAGCAGCACAATTTACAATAGCTAAGATCTGGAAACAGCCCAAGTGCCCATCAGTAGATGAGTGGATAAAACAGCTGTGGGACATTCACACCATGGAATACTATGCAGCAGTAATACAGAAGGATCTTTTATCCTTTGGGACAGCATGGAGGGAACTAGAAAGTATTATGCTAAGTGAAACGAGCCAGTTCGAGAAAGACAAATACCACATGATCTCACATATATGCAGAATATAATAAACAAAATAAACTGATGAACAAAATGGAACCAGAGACATAGAAGCATGGAACAGACTGAGGGATCTCAGAGGGAAGGTGGGGAGTGGGGAGGGGGTGGGGAGAGATTAATCAAAGAACTTATATGTTTATAAGCATAACCCATGGACACAGACACTGGTCTGGGGAAAGCCTGGGGGTGGGATGGATGCGGGGTAGAGGGGATCAATGGGGGTAAAAAGGGACATCTGTAATATTTTCAACAATAAAGATAAAGAAACTTTTAAAAAAATAATAAACTAACTTCTCAAAAAAAAACCCCCAAAAGTTTGAGTAAGATAACAGGCAAGCTGGACATTGCAACTTTACTTCAGAGCAGGATATTAAACACTTAATTTCAACAAAAAGTTTAAGGGTGAAAAGGGGCATTAAAAATAACTATACTGCAATTTGGTAATGAAGGCACAACATAAAAAGAGATAATTTATGACAACAAAAATCATAATGGGGGAGAGAAAAAGGACTGAATATGTAGAGGTGAATGAACATAAGAGGTAATTAGAAGAAAAAAAGACTATTGTATATATGAGAAATTTTACAAAAACCTAATGGTAACCACAAAACAGAAGTCTAGAGCTGAGACACAAAACAAGAAAAAAGAAGAAAAAGAAAAAAAAGCACAGAAAACTACCAAACCAAAACAGCAGACAGAAACACAAGGGGAAAGAAACAATGGAGATACAGAGCAACCAGAAAACAAAAGATTAAATGGCTGTAGTATTTATATATCAATCATCACCCAAAATGTAAATGAACTGAACTCACCAATCGAAGAGCACAGAGTAGTGTGATGGATTAAAAAACAAGACCTGCCCTGGCTGGTGTGGCTCAGTTGGTTAGAGGGTCATCTGTACACCAAAAGGCCAGGTTCAATTCCTGGTCAGGGCTCATGCCTAGGTTGTGGGTTCCTTCCTGGTCCAGGCATGTATGGGAGGCAACCAAGGCAGTGGATCGATGTTTCTCTCTCCCATAGATCTCTCTCTCTCCCCCTCTGTGAAATCAAAAATAATAATTAAAAATAACACTATTTAAAAACAAAACAAGACCCAACTATATGTTGCCTGCAGGAGACTCATCTCAGCTCCAGAGACAAACAAAGGCCCAAAGTGAAGAGGTGGAAGAGATACTCCAAGCAAATAGCATTCCAAGCAAAGCAGGTGTAGCAGTATTTATATCAGACAAAATAGATTTAAAAATAAAAAAGGAAATAAGAGACAAAAACGGACATTTTTATAATGACAGTGGAAACAATTCATCAAGAAGAGGTAACACTTATCAACATATATGCACCCAACCTGGGAGGACCCAAATATATAAAGCAATTACTAACAGACCTAAAGGGAGAAAGTGATAAAAATACAATTATAGTAAGGGATAGGATTACCCCACTCAGAGCCTAGACAGATCATCCAGACAGAAAGGCCTTAAATGAGACATTAGACTAAATTGACTTACTTGATATTTATAGAACTTTCCATCCCAAAACAAAATACAAAATCCTCTCAAGTGCACACAGAACATTCTCAAGTACAGACCATATGTTGGGGCACAAAACTAGTCTCAATAAATTTGAGAAGACTGAAATCAGACCAAGCATATTTTCCAGCAACAATATAAAACTGAAATTAACTACAAGAAGAAAGTTGGCGAAACCACAAATATCTGGAGACTAAGCAACATGCTACTAAACAACTACAGAGTCAAAGAAGAAATAACAGAGCAAATCAGAAGAAACATAGACACAAATGAAAATGAAATATGACACACCAAGATGCTTAAAATGCGGTAAAAGCAGTACTAAGAGAGAAGTGTACAGCATTACCAGCCTACATCAAAAAACAAGAAAAAAAACCAAACAACCTAACGTTACACCTTAAAGAATGAGAAAATAACAAATGAAGCCCAAAGTCAGTAGAATAAAGGAAATAATTAAAATCAGAACAGAAATAAATGAATACAAAGCAAAAAGACAATATAGAAAATTAATGAAGCGAAGAGCTGGTTCTCTGAAAAAATAAAATTGACATACCTCTGGTTAAACTTATTAAGGAGAAAAAAGACTCAAATAAGGTCAGAGAAGTTACACTGTATACCACAGAAATACAAAGAACTATACAAGAATGCTGTGAAAGGTTACATGCCACCAAATTCAATAACCTAGAAGAAATGGAAACATTCATAGAAGTATAGGACCTTCCTAGACTAAGTCATGAAGAAGTGGAAAACCTAAGTAGACTTATCACTAGCAAGAAAACTGAAACAGTAATCAAAAACCTCCCAAAACACAAAAGTCCAGAACCAGATGGCTTCACTGGTGAATTCCACCAAACACTCAAAGAAGATTTTCTACCAATCCTTTTCAACCTCTTTCAAAAAACTTAGGAAGAGGGAATACTTCCTAACTCATTTTACAATGCCCACATTACCCTAATACCAAAACCAGACAAGGAAAACACATACAAAAAAGAAAATTACAGGCCAATATCTTTGATGAACGTACAAAAATTCTAAACAAAATATTAGCAAATCAAATACAATAATATACTAAAAGGATCATACATCACAATCAAGTGGGATTCATTCCAGGGATGCAAGGATGGTTAAACACTTGCAAATCAATCAATGTGATACACCACATCAACAAACTAAAAGATATTACTAGACGCATAAAAAGCATTTCATAAGATACAACATCACTTTATGATAAAAACACTCACTAAAGTGGGTATAGAAAGAAAATACCTCAACATAATGAAGACCATACATGACAGATCCTCAGCCAACATCATACTCAGTGGTGAAAAACTGAAAACTTCCTCTAAGATTAAACAAGGATGCCCACTCTCACCACTGTTGGTCAACATAGCACTGGAAGTCCTAGCCAGAGCAACTAGACAAGAAAGGGAAATAAAAGGTATCCAAATTGGGAATGAAGAAGTAAAACTATTTGCAGATGATCTGCTTCTATATATGTAAAACCCTAAAACTCTACAAAAACTATTAGAAAAAATAGATAAATACAGTAAAGTTGTAATTATTATAAAAGCAGTATGTTACAAAAGCAACATGCAAAAATCTATCATATTCCTATATACTAACAACAAAACATCAGTAATAGAAATGAAGAAAATGATCCCATTTACAGTTGAAACAAAAAGAATAAAATATCAAGGAATAAATTTAACAAAGAAGGTCAAGGGCTTGTACACTAAAACTACAAGACATTGTTGAAAGAAACTCAAGACATAAAAAAATAGAAAGATATTCAGCGCTCATGGATTGGAAGAATTAGCATAGTTAAAATGGCTGCATTACCTAAATGCAATTCGCAAACTTAATGCAATCCCTATCAGAATCCCAATAAATCTTCTCAAAGAACTAGAATAAAAAAAATATTCTTACATTTGTATGGAACACACAAAACCAGAATAGGCAAAGCAATCCTGAAAAAGAAAAAGAATAAAGCTGGAGGTATCACAAGATATCACACTCCCTGAATTGAAACTATACTATAAAGCTACAATAATCTAAACAATATGATATTGGCAGAAAAACAGACACACAGACCAATGGAATGTAATTGAGTCTAGAAATAAATCCACATGTACAGGGTGTCCCCCCCAAAATATATACACACTTTGAATGATTATAAAGCCAGTGTTTATTAACATAGAGTTCATTTACAAAATTTAAAAGAACATACAGAAGTAAATACTTTTTTTGCCAATGCCTGTTTTCAAACTGATGACCAACCTAGTCCAGGCACTGCTGATAACTCGAAGCAATGGGATCATAAACATCAAGCATCATTTTGTTGGGTAGCTGTACGCCCTCAACTTATCGACTGTTGTCGGTTTGTACCATAAGCTTTATCTTTTATGCATCCCCATTTAAAAAGTCTAGTGGCACTTTAGAATAAATTTTCTTTGTTCAGTGCTTAGTCTGGCTTCACGCATTATTTCAAATCAATTAAACCTGAAAAGGCGTGAAGATTAAGTGAGTTATCAGCTGTTAAAGTGTGCATACATTTTTTTGGGACATCCTATATATGTGCAACTAATTTTTTACAAAGGAGTCAAAGACATGCACTGGAGAAAGAAAAGCCTCTTCAATAAATGGTGTTTGGAAAACTTGAAAGCCACATGCAAAAGAACGAAACTGCTATCCTAACACCATATACAAAAATGAACTCAAATAAAGACTTGAATATAAGACCTGGAACAATAAAATACATAGAGAGAAAAAATAAGCACTAAACTTATGGACCTTGGACCTTGGTCTCAGGAGGGTTTTTGTAAACTTAACCCCAAAGGCAAGGGATGTAAAAGCAAAAATAAATAAATGGGACATCAAACTAAAAAGCTTCTGTATATTAAAAAAATTCTGATAAGGGGCCAATATCCAAAATATATAAAGAACTCATACAACTCAACAACAAAAATCAAATAACTGGATTAAAAAATAAACGGAGGACCCGAATAAACACTTTTCCAAGAAAGGCATACAGATGGCCAACAGATATATGAAAAGATGCTCAACATTACTAGTTATAAGGGAAACGAAAATCTAAACCACAATGAGAAACCGAAGGGTCGCTAGTTTGATTTCCAGGTGCATGGGAGGAAGCTCAGCCAACTGAGCCACACTGGCCAGGGCTCCCAATACATTTTAACAATCCAACTTAATACTGGTAAAAGATAGAATTTATTAGGTGTGCCTAAAATATTTAGCACCAGATGTCCACAGGTGTTCAAATGTAAGCAAAAATGTACATTACAATAATATGAAACATTACTTAGTGAACAGTATGTCCATAGGGCAAGATGCAAAACACTAGTATTTTAAGCTCCATAGGGATGGACACACCCTACAACAGAAAAAAGATCACTTGACTTCCACATATATCTTCACGAATGTATTAAAACTATAGGAGACTGAACAGCATAGGCTAGGTATGTGGTTCCCAAACTCTGCTAACACGCTGGAAGCACCTGGGGAGTCTTTAAAGAACACTGATGCCTGATTTCCGCCCGTCATTGTTATTTAGTTGGCATAAAGGAGGATTTGGGCATTGGGTGTTCTAAAAGCTCCCCGGATGATTCTAACATGCAACAAAACTTGGGAATCACTGGACTGTTACCTGGGGATTTTAAAAAAAACCCTCCAAACTCTCAATGACTTAAAAGCAAAAGTTTATTTCTCATTCATGCTCCAAGTGCAACGTGAAGAAACACACCATCTCGGGCAGCGCTCTCAGCCCCAGGCCTCAGGGCCACCACAGGAGGGAGGCATGAACCGCAAGTTGGCTCTTAGATGCGCTCGCTCGGAAATGACCCACTTCACTCGGAAAAGAACCACTTCACCCTCCCGACGTTCCAGTGGCTGAAGCAGGCCACCGCCTGCTGTGGAAGTGCAGCTCCCCACACACCCAGGAGGTGGGAACAAGAGGTACCAGGACAATACCTCCCATCTTTTTAATTGGTTTTAACCCTCACCCGAGGATGTGTTTTTAGCGATTTGAGAGAGGAAGAGAAACACTGACTGGCTGTCTCCCGTACACTGACCGGGGACTGAAACCACAACTCAGGCATGCTGCCGTGACCAGGAATCAAACCCGCAAACTTTTGGTGCATGGCAGGACACTCCGACCAACTGAGCCACCCAGTCAGGGCTCTTCCATCCTTTTTAAATCAATATATATTGAATGCTTGTTTTAATGATTTTCCCTGGTGTTAAAGACAAAATGTTTTTGTTCCCCCTAAATTTATGTTGAAGCTGAATTCCCAAGGTGATGGAATTTGGAGGTGGGGCATCTGGGAGGTGATAAGGTCACGAGGGCAGAGCCCTAATGAACGGGACTTGTGCCCTTCCCTGCAAGGGAACCCAGAGAGCTCCCCGCTCTTCCTGCGGCACAGCAGGGCGGCTGAGCCAGGCCGCAGGCCGCACCAGACCCCAGTCTTGGACTTCACAGCCGCCAGGACTGTGAGAAACGTTTCTGCGGCTGACACGCCACCTGTCTATGGCATTCTGTTACGGTAGCTGGGCGAACTAAGACACCTTGCCACATCTTTAGTACCAGGTCTCGATGCTTTAGTTTTCTTCTATTTCATTTCATGAACCAATCTTACACCTACAAATATGACATTACTAAATGGCACATTGTATTTCCTTTGTAACCTGCACTGTACCCAGAAAGCAGTTGATGAATTGATCAAGTAGTTTTAAAAACAAGTGTGAAGGCCACTCCTTCTAAATCTGGTTTGACTACGGCATCAGTAGCTGAGGATGACCCTGGGACGAACCTGCTGCGGGCTTACTCCACTATTCCTCCTTCCTTCAGAACAAAAGACTGAATTCTTGCCAGTTTGCTCTGCTCTGAATATTAACGTTTTCACACAGGCGGATGAGCCCAGAAGCTGCTTTGAAACCTCCCTTGAATAAGAATTCTTAATATTCCTAGCTGTCTTTCCAGTATCTCATTAAGTCAAAGAAAGGCAGTAGCACCCCCCTTATTATTTTGTTTTCTGTGGTTTCAGTTACCTGTGGTCAACTGTATTCTGAAAATATTACATGGAAAATTCCAGAAATAAACAATTTACAAGTTTTAAGTTGCACACCATTCTGAGTAGCAGGATGAAATCCCACGCCATTCTGCCTGGGATGTGAATCATCCCTGTCAGTGTGTCCACGCCGTATACGCTAACACTGTATATGCGTTAGCCACTGAAGGGCTCTGTTATCAGAGGCAGAGAGACCACATTCACATAACTTTATTACAGTATATTGTTATAACTGTTCTATTTTATTATTATTGTTGTTAATCTCTTACCGTGCCTAGTTTATAAATTAAACTTTATCATAGGTATGAATGTACAGGAAAAAACAGTATATATAGAGTTCAGTATTATCTGCAGTTTCAGGCATCCTCTGGGGATTTCAGAAGGTATCCCCCCTCAGATTAGAGAGGACTAGTGTACTTTAAATCTCTTTTCAAGCAGACTGTCATTGCCATACTCTCTTTTTTGTGTATCACCTAACTCTTACTCCCAGAGTATAATATATTTAAAATAAAAACCAAAGAAAATGGTAGTCAAAGAACACTTCAGTGATTTTTATATTGACGTGTGCTTGGTAATTCTTTACAAAGAATTAAATGGATTAAATCATTATAGAAAAAAAAAATCTTTAAAAAAATGAGTCTAAGCATTTTGGAAGGAACAGTGATTCCTGAGAAATTAAAATACATCTGACTAAAGTGAAAGTTTCAATAATACTACCTCTGAGATAACATTTTATGAATGATTAATAAGTTTACTATAAACTATGCTATAAATGGGAATTAATTAAAACAACTGCTAGGCTTCCAAGCCAAGAAAACATTACACTGTTTCAGAACACATTATTTAACATTTTTATTAGAAAAATATTTTTTAAAGTAATATATTGTAAAAGTAATCTGCATCAATCTCTATTATCAGAAATAAATTAGTAAATGTTGAAAGCAATTATATGTACATGTATGCACACATACACTCCACACACAAAGCTTAAAATACCACTCAAATTTAATGCTTTAGGTCTTTACCAAATCTTGATAGAAACTTTGGGACATCAGTAAACTCAGTCATCTGTTCATGTGTGTCTCCCAAGGTGTTTCTGGATTCTTTTCCTTTACTTATCAGTTTAAATATTAGCTCTGGAAAATGAAAACCTATATCAATGTAGATGAAATAAAAATAATTTCAAATGTAAACCTGATGAAAATAATTAATTGTAATAAGCTCCAAAACCAAATATGAATTGTTTTTGATAGTCAAATGTCTTGGATTATCACTGTCATTTTTTTTCATCATATAAAAATACAAACAAAACAATCATAGGTCACATGTGGAAAGTATTTATCGCATCCTCAGATCACTAGGTTTATTATTTGAAATATCAAAATAAAATATTGTACTATTTTCTGTTTTTAAAGTCTATATTTACTTTAGAACTAAGAAAAACTTTACTTCAAATAATACAAAAGTATAAACAATTTAACACATTTACTACAACCTGATTTTTAAGGATTTATTTAAAGTTTTGATAATACAGTAATATTTTAGGATAAAAAAAGCCACATTATATATTCAAAGGCAATTTTCCCAAACTTGCCTTCTAAGTTAATAAAGGACCTCTTGAGTAAGAAACTTATATCAAAGCCAAAATTGATTAAATTTAAAATGTCTTTATTCATTTAAATGATAAATACCGTCTCCTCCTAAAAAACAATGACATTTGTCTTTCAATCTGTCAAGCTTAGCTAGAAAATTCATGTGTCTCTTTTTTATATCTTATGTTAACATGATAGAGGATGCAGGCTGCAAAAATCAATTTTAATAGGCATTATTAAATAATTTCACATATATGCAGAATCCTGAAAAACGATTAAAATTAGAGATGAACATTAAATGTGGGCACATGACCATTCCGTTACACCAGTTTCCACTGATTTCTGGTAACCAACTTGCTTTTTTTGAATCCTTAAATGCCCAATTCCAAATCTTCCAGCTCCTGGAGAAGGGCTTTCTCTTTCTGAATTTTCTCCAACTAGAAAAGTTTAAAACAATAAAGTTATTAAATAGGAAATAATTATTGGCTCTATAGCCAAAATAGCAAAGAAGAAAATATTTAGACAGAATATTGCTGACAGTTTATCGGATCCACTGGTAAACACAGATTTAAAAGTGCAGATTGGAAACTTTCTAATTGTTATCTGGTATGAATCCGGGCAAAGTACAGAAGCTGTCTTACTGCATTCCTTTAGGTCCAGTAAACTTTCCCTTCTATACCTGGGCTTAAAAGTGCTGAGGAAAGGATGAAGGGCAGAAACAGAGCAGTGCAACCTGAGATACAGGAAAGAAAAGAACCTTCTATTTGTCTAACATAAAAAATGCTTTTATTTTCAGCTGCAATAGCATTAACACACCTCTTAGAAATAGTGACTTTCTCATTCACCGTGATCTACATCATGTCTCCCTCTATCCTTCCGTTTAAGAGTAAAAACATTAAGAAATATGACATAATTTCCAAAAGATGTTTTTAAAATCTATGTGCTCTTTTACCCAATTAAACAAGTGCTTATAACACAAAGGGGAAGGAGAGTCGTGACTATGAGCCCAAATTAAAAATGCAGAAAAGACCTGATTTTTTTCTAGCTGTTTTCCAGTTGCTGCTTGTTCTTTCAGTTGTTCAATCGCTTTCAGTTTCTGCAAATGTAAAGAGGGGGGAAAACAAGGCATTTTAGATGCAAATTTCCCTCTTAACAACTCAGCTATAGAATGTGAAACCTGAACAAAGGGAATCAATTATTTTACATTTGTATTAAGAATGGGATTTATTAAACCCAGCCAGGCATGGCTCAGCGGTTGAGCACTGATCTAGGATCCAGGAGATCGCGGTTCGATTCCTGGTCACATGCTCAGGTTGCGGGCTTGATTCCCAGTTGGGGGCGTGCAGGAGGCAGCCGATCAATGACTCTCTCATCATTGATGTTTCTCTTTCTCTCTCTCTTCCTCTCTCTGAAATCAATAAAGATATATTTTAAAAAAAGAAAAGAATGGGCTGTTAAAATGCTAAGGTAAACTATTTTAAAAAATTAACTATAGCCCGGCCGAGCATGGCTCAGCGGTTGAGCGTCGACCTAGGATCCAGGCGATCGGGGTTCAATCCCTGGTCAGGGCACATGCCCGGGTTGTGGGCTAAACAGCCGATCAATGACTCTCTCATCACTGATGTTTCTATCTCTCTCTCTCCCTCTCCTTTCCTCTCTTGAAATCAATAAAGATATATTTTAAAAGGAAAAAAAAAAAATTAACTATAGAATGAGATATGCTAAGAATATAGGAGGATGTAAAGTACAGCATAGGGAATACAGTCAATTCATAAGCTATACAAATGCCTAACTGCTATGCTGCACACCTGAAACTAACATAATATTGACTGTCAACTTTAATTGCAAAGTTTAAAATTAATTAATTAATTAAATAAATATGCTCCAGCTCTGGGGGGGGGGGGGAATAATAATATAGGGCTTGGTGAAATATTTCCAAGCTTTTAATTAATGTTATGTATGTGTATATATGTACACATATATGTATGTAAATATATCACCAACTTCACCATTTATTTTAGCACCTCACTGTACCTGGATGACACCTTTGGCTTTTTTTTTTTTTTTAATCCTCACCTGAGGACATTTTTTTCCATTGCTTTTCAGAGAAAGTGGAAGGGAGAGAGAGAGGGAGATGGGAAAGAGACAGTACACTGATTGGTTGTTTCCCGCACACACCCCAACCAGGGCCGGGGATCAAGCCTGCACCCGAGGTTCGTGCCCTTGGCTGGAATGGAACCAGGGACTCTTCAGTCCTCGGGCCGAAGCTCTAACCACTGAGCCAAACTGGCCAGAGCACATCTTTGGCTTTGAGAGAAACTTAATAGTGCGGCCTGGGAAGGGCTCTAGCAACTGAATTTTACTTCCACAACTGGTTGCAATTTGACGAGCTAATCAACTTCTCTGTTTCCTCATCTTTAAAACCGGGGCAAAGGTCTGTTCCTACCTGTCTCACAAGTGTCTGACAAAATACTAAGTATAAAAGTGTTCAGCACATTTCTGTACAAATGTACATTATTTCTTATTACTCCAAAATCAGTAATAAAAAGACTAATAGGCATTAGAAGATTGTGAATAGAACTTAAATCATCCCTGTTACAGTATTTCATAGTGAGAAAGCAACAATGAGAATTGCTATAAACTTCTTAGATGCCTATCTTTAGGTGTTTAAATAATTCTTAATAGAATTGTCGTGCATTTCTTTCAATAAACACATCTGATTTGCATTTAATTCTCTCACCTTCTTTAGGTTCTTGATTTTTTTGTCTACCTCAGGGTCTCCAGAAGTTGGCTGAGAGACAGTATTTCGTGCGGAGCTCTGTGGGGCAGGTATAGGTACCAAATCCAGACTCTTGTCATTTCTTGCTTCCTGCAAGAAATATTTTCAAAATTCAATTTTCTAAAATAAAAACATTAAAGTATTTCAACCAAAACAGCCTTGGTATATAAAATGCAGAAACCAAAATGTGATTTTATCTTTTATGTTACATTTTATATAAAGAGAGGGTCCGAACTGAAGGTCTCACAAAGTATGCGACATTGTCCCATGATAAATATAATGCAGCTTAAAAAGGTATCATAGTATAACGATACCCAAAAGGTTTTTACTATAATATTTGTCATAGGGAACACTTTGCTAGATCTACAATTTAAAGTATCATAACAAAGAATTAAAAAATATGTTAGAATATAACAAAAGGCCCGGCCAGGGTTGGCTCAGTGGTTGAGCGTTGACCTAGGATCCAGGTGTTCAGGGTTCGATTCTTGGTCAGGGCACATGCCCAGGTTTCAGACTCGATCCCCAGTCGGGGGCGTGCAGGAGGCAGCCGATCAATGACTCTCTATCATCATTGATGTTTCTATCTTTCTCTCTCTCTCTCTGAAATCAATAAAGATATGTTTAAAAAAAAAAAAAGAATATAAAAGAACAAATGAAAAGAAATGAAATGACCATAGCAGAGAAATCTAGGAGGTTTCTGTATCAGCCAATAAGCATTCAAAATTTCTGGATATTTTGGGAGGTGCCATTATATGAATGTTTTGGCAATGTGAGGGGGCCTTTCTAATCAAGGTATTTGAAATTTCACTCTTGTGATATCCTCCAAAATGATAGTGAGTACACACGATCAAGTACATGTGATGAATGATGCTACAGGACAAGTCCTACGGAGATTTATCTATCATCAGATCAGATGAGCTGATCTGAACTCTCTAACAAAGTGCCATGGAGAACTTTTTCCCTGTGTTGGGCACCATTCTGTTGCTGAACATGGATGGGACCAAGGCAGGTCTGCTGGACCAGTCTGGAAATGGGTTCTTGCAGAGTCACAAGAAAAGCATTTTGGAGACTCGTACATAGGACACAAGGCATAGTGGCAGATTTGATGGAAGGGTGCGGAGGCCAGAGATGCCCCTGAAGAGGCTGCCACACTGCCTCACCCACTACCAGGTGGCTCAGCTCTGTCTCACTGCGGGAAGAAGCCCAGTGCCGGGGGCCACAGGCCCAGGAGGAGGGCCAGGGCCCAGAGATGCTGTGCCGTTGCCCCGACACGGGCACCCCAAGCATCTGTAGTCTAGCTCAGTCCCAACATGATCAGCCTCTGATGACCCTTCGAGCCTCATCCCTTCTCACCAAGGAACCACTGATTCTGAAGCACATTTATTTCCCCTAAAGTGCTATAAACTCTTGTTTCTTAGCCTTTGTGTTCACTACTCTTGTTGACTGTTCCTTGTGCCTAGAATACTTTCAGGGGACCTGACTGATTCTACTTATCCTTTAGGCCTCCCCCGAATTTCTCCATCTCCCGAGAGACCAGATTAGTTGCACATGTGGAATGTATCCCCACTGAACACACTGTGCACTATCCCCCATCAGACTGCACCTGAGGTTTCCTTGCTTACTCTTCTACTTGTGCCCCCAGCATAACACGTGCTTTACTGCACACGCTAAATAAATGAAGGGAAAAGGAGTGATATTCCTTCTGTATTTAAGACAAGACATATATTTTGACAAAGGGGAACAAAGTTATTTAAGTCTTTACTGCCCTCAAGGTAGGGCTTCTGCTCCTTCATAGAGTTCCCGGTGGAATACACTGACCCCCAAGAATCCAAAACCTCTTACTCAGAGTTCGGGGCAGAATACTGTGAATTCCCAAAGCATCCCAGGAGGACACGGAATGGGTGTCACTCCTAGATTTCCAATTGAAAAATGTGTGCCCGAGAGTTTAGAGAGTACAAAATCACGTTTTCAGTCACGTTAGTTGCACTTTTTTGTATACTCCAATGAAAAAACATTAACTCCGTATCTTCTTTGGGGAAACACATTTCTGAGCATTTTAACAGACTATTCAGAAAGAAACAATTTCGTTTCTACTCCTAAGGAGAAGAGGGATAAAGGAGAAGAGAGATACTTTGCTAACAAAGTTCACTTCTGATATCAGATTAAAATATTTAAAATTCAGTTGTTTGTAATAAGTTGAGAATATTTTTCTACTAAGGAGGAAGGTTAATGTTATAAATGTAAAACAACTATTAAAGTTAAGGGAAATATGAAATTTAATTTTCTATATTTTAAATACCAACAATAAGTTAAAATGTCTGCATTATTATATTTAAATTCTGGTCATTCTCTGGAAAGGGTATGTATACAATAAAACTAAATTTTTAGTTTCAATTCTTTTTGGTACAGTTCATAAGCTTATTAACCATCACCAGTTATAAAAGTATTTGGTTAGATTATATACATCTGACTCCTTTATCTTTGGTTGCTTAATTTGGAGCCAGGGCTGAGAAGGTGTGGTCAAGGTGATACTGTCATGGACCATTTACTTTGTTCTATAACACAGTCATAACTTTTACTAACTCTAGCCAGTTGTCTCAAAAATGCAAACTGTTTCAACAATAAAGATAAATTAAAACAGAAAAGAAAAAAAAAAAAAGCATACTGAAAAGGATTATCTTGCAAGTAGAAAACTTATGCCCCCAGCATTTGCCATCACTGGGAAAACACGCAAAGATCAACTCCATAAATGATGGATTAATGGTATTATCTTTGGTATGTAACACATATGGGTGACTACATAGTTGTATGGTGTGGGGAGGGTATGTTTTACATGAATGGCACTGAATGCTTTTTTTTAAAAAGCCACACGGGCTTTCTTTAAGAAAGTCCAAATATTTTAATACTGATTTTTATAAATAAGAGACACTGATTCCATGATCCCCGACACAAATTTTATCAGATATCTGATAAAATATCTGATAAAAGGAAGAAATATTTATAAAATAGATTCTAAGGTGAGTTGGTTTCAGAAGGTCTTTAAGTCTCTATTAGAAAGAATCTTGCACAGCTGCTATGGAAAACAGTATGGACGTTCCTCAAGAAATTAAAAACAGAGGTACCATATGACTCAGCAATCCCACTTTTGGGTATATATCTACATAACAGAGGAAACAAAATCATTATCTCAAAAGGATATCTGTACTCCCACGTTCACTGTAGCATTATGCACAATGGCCAAGGTATGAAAAACAAGGTAAGTGATATATAAATATTTTTTAAAAATGAAAATCCTGTCATTTGCATCAACATGAGTGTACTGGGGGCATTATGCTAAATGAAATAAGCCAGACAGAGAAAGATAAAATACTGCATGGTATCACTTTGTATGTGGAGTCTAAAATCAGTTAAACTCAGAAACAGAGAGTAGTACGGTGGTTGCAAGGGGCTGGGGGCGGGAGAGTGTAGAGATTGATAAAGGCGTTGATACAACTTTCAGTTAGAAGATAGTGTCTGAGGAGCTAACGTAGAACGTGGTGACTACAGTTGATAGCACTGTACTATATCATTAAAATTTGCTGAAAGAGTAGAACTTAATGTTCTCACCTCCCCAAAAAGGTAAATGTGTGAGTTGATGGATGTGTAATTAACTTGATTGTGGGAATCCTTTCACCATGTATATGTATATCAAATCACCCCACTGCACACTTAAAAATTTTATTTGTCAATTATACTAGCTAGAAAAAAAGAAAGAAGGAATGTTACCTACTAGTAGTTATAAGGATACTACTGACTTGTAACATTCAGGGCCAGCAGAGGTGTCTCTACCCATAATGATGAAAGGACAGTCCTGCTTTTACACAAGTCTAACACATGGAGTAGATTATTTTGCTCAGAATGACTTGAACTTGAGCTATTGAAAGATATTTCTGGATGAAATCTACTAACAAAAGAGTACACTGATTTGTTAAAGCCAGGATTTTAGCAGAATGTTGTTGTATAATGCAATTCTACAGCTTAAAACAGTTAATTGCCTCCAAAACCCATAGCAACCTAGAATTGTCAAAAAAATTCAAGTATTACCAGCAAAACCGCATTGTTTGAATCTCAAATATGTAGTTACCACGACTTCACTAACCAGAGTCCCAGCCCAGCAGGTTTCACAATAAGCCATACAAGACTGCAATTTGTCAATTGTTACACTGGTGTGGTTTTTCAACTACAAAATCATATAAAAAACTATTTTAGAACAATTCCATTTGTTTGGGTAGTTCTGGTATTTAGATTCCCAACTGAATAGTTTCCTATAGTAATGAAATACTGAGTAACAAAATGGCTTTATAGTCATGCGCTTTTTGGTCTCTCTTAACAAACACATTTTCAAGAAAGCAAACTATACCTAACTTCACAAAGGCTTAACTGCAGAGGTCTAGCAAGCAACATACTACATAATCCCATCAGGGTTTCAGGTTTTAAGGTCAGATCCGGTTTCCTTCATCTCCTATTATATACATGAGAAGACTTAAAAATTCAGTGTCAAACACAAAAGAAAGACATTCTGATGAAGTCTAACTCCAACTTCATTTTACAACGTAACAGTTAAGACTTTAGTACAACGAAACTTGAAGGCTTGAAGCTAATTTAGCAGATTTTGTTTTGAAGACATCAGTACCCCGCGTACCTGCTTTGCAGCTTTCTTAGCTTCATGTTTCCTTTGATTTTTAAGGGCTGTTTTTGATAATGGCTTATCATTTCCTGGTTGTGGTTTCATATTCTGAGGTGGTTCCTCCTCGTGCTACGGAAAATGTAAAATGAACGATTTTGAAATAGAGTCTATGTTTAAAAATATATATATATATATATACCACAAATTTTGCTAGTATGGGATAAACTTATTTCATCAAATTTAAAGTCACCAGCAAAGAATATTTCTAACTCTGATCAGCAGTAGGCGCGCTCCAACTGTCAGGGTGGATTTAATGAGGGCCTTCCTATTAGTTGACAGATACATCTTACATAAGACACGGCAAAATTCACTTTAATTTTGTTAAGCAATGGAATTTATTTATTTTAATTTTTTTTAAAAAATTAATTTTTAGAGAGAAGAAGGGAGGAAAAGAGAGAGACAGAGAAACATCAATGTGAGAGAGAAACATTGATTGGTTGCCTCTCACATGTGCCCCGACCAGAGACTGAACCTGAAACCTGGGTGTGTGCCCTGATCAGGAATCAAATCCACTGACTTTTGGTGTATGGAATGATGCTCAACCTGCTGTGCACCCAGCAAGGGCTGGAATTTTTTTTAGTACTACTAAAAAATGACACATGATTCTTATAAAAGTAAATTAGGTACCAACAATAGTTTCTTCTGAAATCTTTTTGGATCTCACTACTGCCAACAGAAACCCAGTTTCCTCATTTTTTTTCTTAGCATTAAGAATTATCTTTTAGATCTTTACAGAGATTAGAAGATTAAAAACAAAAGCAAATAGAAAAACTAAAACAGACGTCAAGAAAATAGATCCAATAGGAAGGAATAAGTAACTGCATAATTTTAAATCCAGGAGCTGTGTGGATTTTTGTTTGTTTTGTCTTAAAGTCTGTCAGTTTTTTGGCCTATGAAAAACTAAGTAACTTGTCATATTATACAATGAAAACAGACAATCATTTCCATCACTATATATTTATATAACCACCTATCAACTACATTCCACAACAGAAAGAGGGTGAGGAAAGTATAGGACCAAGGATCATCTAATGTAGAACATGGGACTATAGTAAATAACACGGTATTGTATAATCGAAATTTGAGGAGAGGAGAACGGAAATGTTCTCACCCCAACCAAAAAAATTTGTCTACTACTTAATTCTCTCTACACTGCTATTCTCTTAGTGTTAACTGTCTCTTAGACTCTATCATACTTGGCACATCAAAAGGACCAGATCTTCATGAAGTTTCTTGAGTGCTAGATCTCAGATCTGTGTTCCACTTGTAAGTGTTCTGAGGAAACGAGCAGGCCTCAAACACTCGAGAGACAGGGGAGTGAGTAGGAAACTGTCCTGACTTTATCTTAGTAGCTGCATTAACTATCTCAGAGCACCGAAGTTCTGCATGCATACACATCCTACGTGAAGCAACTGAACACGGGGTGGGGTAAGGCAGGTTTACAGTTGTGAGTACTCGAAACAGAGTTTATTCCTGTATTATTATTATTATTTATTGTGTTATTTTCCATATAAACTGTAAACCTACTTTTGCCCCACCCTGTATATAAAAACCCACATTGGTAGAACAGAGAAACCTGGAGGACAAAGTCTCTGTCACCTCTTTTTTTGTCTCCACTCTGAGTGCGATGTGAGTTAAGATATACTAAAATGTGCTGAACATTTGTTTTATACATCAAAATCCTTTTAGTAGTGGGCTCTTATATAGTACCTTGCTTTGGCAGAAAGTTTCTACTCATAAGAACTTCAAAAAATGACAAAGCAATTAAAAATGACACAAGAAGAGAGTTACAAATCTCTCCCACACCATGAGCACCACGTAGCCACTGACAGACTTTCATTTAAGATAAAATAAAAATCCACACAGCTCCTATACATCATGGGCTTTTCTGGCTTTAGCAGTATATGCCCATTGTACATAATCTCATTCTTACTAATAAAATTTGTTTCTTCGCCCAGCCAGAGTGGCTCAGTTGGTTGAAAGGTTGCAGGTTCGATTCTCGCTCACGGCACTTACCCAGGTTGCAGGTTTGATCCCCACTCAGGGCACGTACAGAAGGCAACTGATCGATGTTTCTCTCTCACACTGATGTTTCCCCCCTCTCCCTGCTTCCTCTCTCTAAGCATGTCCTTGGGTGAGGATTAAAAATAATAATAATAAACAAAATAAAGTTTTTCTTGAGTTATATCAATTACTATGTGACTGTTTTGATGAACACATAGTGATTTTTTTTTTTTTTTAATATATCTTTATTGATTTCAGAGAGAGGAAAGGAGAGGGAGAGAGAGAGAGATAGAAACATCAATGATGAGAGGGTCATTGATCGACCCCGCAACCCGGGCATGTGCCCTGACCGGGAATCGAACCCCGATCGCCCGGATCCTAGGTCGACACTCAACCGCTGAGCCACGCCCGGCCGGGCCATAGTGATTTTTTTGAAAGCCAATAAATATTTCCTTAAGTATAATTTCTATATAAATGTTTATGTATAAAAAAAGTAATTTTTTTTCTTCAAGGGGAAAAACCCCAACACTTTTTTAGTTCTTTCTGTTATGTAACCTCCTTCCTTTGTGAAGCTATCAACTAGAAGATCTTTGTTTCTAGTAATTTCTTGACAGTATTTTCTTTGTCATTTACCTAATTTCTGTAATTAGATACAAACAAAAATTTCTCCTTCGTGGTTACTTTGACTGAAATGATTGTTAGGATCACATAAATACCATGTCACATACAAAAGGAAAAACTTAGTGAAAATCTTAAATGTTTAAAAATCTTGGTTTTAAGAAGTTCTTACCTAGTTTTACCACTGTTTTCAAAGTACAATCTTTCTACATTAATTTCTCTACCTTCCTCCACCAAAACAAACTAGTTTTATGGCTCAGAGAATAAAAATATACACCACTTCAGAATTTCTTCCTCTTGTGCTATCTTACATTGAGGTTATTCCTGTTCTTACCTTAGGTAAGAAAAATTTCAATATACATGGGACAAATCCAAAGACTACAATATACTTTCTTTTTTAAGCTAATAAAAATATCATAAATAGGGCTTAATTGGTTAAAAAAGTTTTTATATACATTTACTAAATAACATAATACAACAAAAATGTTTCAACAGAACATTTGAAGAAGTTACAGACCACTGCTTTATTTTAGGAGAAGGACGGCTGCTCTTTTGTTTTTGAGAGGGTGAGGAGTGGCACAAGGAAGGCATAGGAATACTTAAAGTATTTACTTCCCTGAGTGCCTAGGAATTAAGTAACTGTATATCTCCATTTACTTGGAACAGTTCCAGCTTATGCCGGCTGTATTGTCACCTTTCTAATAAACAACAGAAAGATTTACAGAGCAACTTTATTCCTTAACATCACCACAGAAACTTAGGAGTCTTTCATAAATGCTTTCTCCTGAGCTCTGAAATGCTAACGTTTTAAAGCAGATAAGAATCTAACCAATACTCTGGTCATAACTTTACAGCAAAGGTGGGAACTGATGGCCTAACGACAACAAATGTTTTGTTTGAGCAACAGTATTTCAGAAACTGAGAAATTTTACATGAATATCCAGACTAGTTTTGCCTTGAAAAATCAAACATTTTGGCAAACTGGGCCTAAAAGCTCCTATGGAAACAATACATGCCTGAGAAACAACTCCACACCCTGAAAAGCCTTTTTCCACCAATGTAGTAAAACTTGACTTACCAGTTTGGAATTGGTGGTTGGTTTATTTCTTAAAGCTGGGGGTCTATAAGCTGTTGCAGTTTTAGGTTCTTCACTGGGCACATCACTTGGAACTGCTTGGTAAGTTATTGTTTTTGCTGGAAATATTCCATCTAAAAATGGCTGCCAAGACACCTGCCATAATTCCCCATTTGACGGCACATCATGCTTGTGCAAGACGGAACCAGTGTAATGCCAAATTTTGTACCCATTATTAACACGTAACCTGGGAGCACACGTGGCTGTTAAAATATGCTCACCATCTGGGCACCAAGCAAAATATGTAGAATCAGAGGCCACTGGTTTAGAAATAAGTTTGTAGTTTTTAACATCCCACACTTCCATTTGTCCCCTCAGATTTCCAAATCCAGCCAGGACTAATATATGTCCATGAGGGCTATAGTACGCTGCGTTACGAGGACCAGTTCCAAAGTCAAACACAGGATCACATTTCAAGTTGAAAACTGTCGCTTTGGCAGGCATAAAACCATAAACAGCACAAAACTCAGTGGAACTAGAATTCCAAACTACATCATAAATGGGGCCATTTTTTGCTAGAAAAATAATACAAAACCCAAATTAGCAATAAAGAATTATATGAATATTTATTAGCACAAATTATAATCATACTACTCAAACATGTCAAACAGTAAATAAAAAAAACCCCAAACTTCATGATATGTTAAAATTAAAATAACTTTTACATGATATACTACAAAAATTATTGTATAACCATAAATTTATTCAAGAATCCCTACTAAATCTTAATTTCTTTTACATTTTGGTAATAAATAATAACTAGCACAGGTTATTACTACTAGTTATTAACAACTAGTTTTTATTGAACTAGGTAGTAGTATAGGCACATAGCAATAAAAATATAAACTATATAAATAGACATGCCACAAAAATAAATCCCTCTACACAAAGGCAACCCTCTGATATATTTCTTTTCTTTTTTGTTGTTAATCCTCCCCTGAGGATATTTTTTCCATTGATTTTTAAAGAGAGTGGGAGGGAGGGAGGGGGAGAGAGACATCAATTGGTTGCCTCCCACATGCATGCCAACTGCAGCTTGAAACTGAACCTGCAACCCAGGTACATGCCTTTGACAGGAAATCTGTGCGAGGGCCGATGCTCTAACCACTGACAGCACAACACCTGCCAGGGCATCTCTGGTTATGTTTCTTGAATATGCTTTCAGAATATTTTTGTTGCAGTTAAGCCTCTCTCTCTTAAACACATCCCTAAATCCCCAAAGTTCTAAACCTCTGTTGTTTCATTTCACTATTCTATTTTGGAGATTTTTCCCACAGAAGTGCATTATGATCTGCCTCATCTTTTTCAGCAGCATTGTGCTCCATTACAAACCCTCTGAGCATTCACAAACACATCTGTAGAAGTGCAATTGCCTGGTCAAAAGGCAAATACAGTTAAGTGGATGACATACCACCAAAATGTCCTTCAAGGAAGTTGTACCAATTTACACTCTCAATAACATTTGACAATACAGAGTTCCCCCTCACTCTCACTCATGCTGTGTAGTTTCATACTTTTACCTCTGCCAACCTACCAAGGTGAAAACTGTATCGTGTTTTCCTTTCTATTTCTTTTATTACAAACTAAGCACTTTTTAAATATATTTATATATAATTTCATTTCTTTTTCTGTAGACCATGTTTTACTGTCTATTGCTTTACTTGATATATTAACAAAACTCACTTTTTCTTACACTCATTCCTTGCCTGTCTAAAAAACTTTCTCCCCAATTTTTGTTTTGCTTAATTTATGAACTCTTTTCTTTCCCTAATGTAGACATCTATAAGTTTTATATATTTAAATTTATCCCTTTTCCCTCATGACTTCTGCCTTTAGAAAGTCTTTTTCCATTTTAAGATTAGGAAAAAAACCTCAAATATTTGCTTCTAGTTCTGTAGTTTTAGGTATAATTTTTTGGTCCAACTGGATTTTACTTTGGTGAAGAGGCAGCATTATTAACATTTTGTTCCAAATAGCTAGACAGTTGTCCCCTACCACATACTAAAAAACCAGTATTTTCCACCATTGGTTCAAATGCTGACTTTATTACACAGCAGCAGCTATAGAAGTGTGGATCTCTTTCTGGGTTCGGTTCTATTTCACTGATTTATCTGTCTACCTACCAGCCAGAACCAAAGTGTCTTAATTATGACTGCTTTACATTTTCATATCTAGTAATGTAAGAATCCCCCCGCCCTATTCTTCTTTTGCAGTTTTCAAAACATTCTTGCGTGTTTATTTTTCAATATCAACTTTAGAATCAGCTTACCTAGTTAAATCTACTGGCATTTAAATTTCATTTTTAGATCATTTTGGAGAGAAACTGACCATCAGACATATACTATTTCTTGTATTTTGTTGCTATATGTGAAATCTTTCCTTCTATTATGTTTAAGTGGCTGTTGTTTGTACTGTGACTTCATCTATGAGCAGAGATGACTCTGTTTCTTCCTTTTAAAGCTGCATACTTGATCTTTTGATCAGTTACACTGAATACATCCTTCAGAACGGTAACTAAGAGTGTAACGGGGAGTCACCCTTGTTTTGTTTCTCACTTCAATAGTTTATACAGTTTTTCACAAGAATAGTTTTCTTTACATGTTCAATTCAACATGAAAAAATTAGGGAGTTGTGAGCATTTTAAAACTGTATTATTCTACAGTTAATTTAGCTCAACAAAACAAAAGATAAAGTGCTACCATTCTTCAGTTCTGAAGATAGTGCTAAACTCACTAAATCAATTTACTGTCCTAGTAAGTTCAATAAGTCCCAAAAGAGCTACAGCAACTGAAATGCTTCACTCAGCAAGCTTCCTACTAAAGCACTAGCATAACTAAATCAACTAACTGGGTTCTGTCAAAATCAGGTACATCTGGAGATGATTTTAAGTTTCTTAATCAAGAGGAACTTTATCTTAAAGGTTATAAAATACTTGTCTTATCATCTGAGCGACAATTTAGATTATATCATCTTTTTTAAAGTCCTTGTTTTTATCAAAGGAAGACAGCTGAAATACTCACGTAATTGCACCACAGCACTTTCTCCATTTGTTGCAATGTAGTGCAGTGTTTGTTCCCCGTAGTAGGAAGCTCCGGTCTTGTCAACTTCTGTACTAGCTATTACCAGCACAGCAGTAGCTATAACAGTAAAAACTTTAATTAGATTTAAAACAGAAATTAACCTAATGGCGATAAAAAATATATTAAACAAGTAACAGAGCCATGTAAATTTTCATTAAATAAGCATTGAGACTTTTCTTCTATACACATAGGAATAAAGTCTAAATAAATACTTGATAAACAAAATGAGAGAAAACATATTTATCATACCTTTTTTATTCCATAGCATTGTAACCTTATCCGCCTTAAAGAAACTTTTATTGGCTAAAGCTGCATGAGGTCCATCAAAGTTGGGGTACTGGTATAATCGAACAAATGAAGGTGCACCCTTACTTCCTGGAACATAAACAGCCACCTAAGATACACAGACATGGATCATTTAACTTTTTGAAGCATATAAACTAAGATGGGCTAAAAACTAAGAAAAAAGTTAATCTTATAATATCCCACATGAACAAACAAAAACATAGCTATTACCTTGTATGGCTGAGGTCCAGGCGATAACACAAAATCATTAATTTTTTGCAAATGCAACTTATTTGCAATTGTATCTAAGAAGAAAAAAAGGAAATGGTGTTAAGATTGATGAGAGATGCTAATAGTGATGTTAAGTTCTGAATGCATTTTAAAAGGTTAGTATAACTATACACTAATACTGCTCATTGTCGTCTCATGTAGATGAGGCAGAGCAACATAGCGGAAAAAGCAATGGGGTGGGAGCAGAAAGACCTAAACTTAAATTCCTACTCAGTCACTTATTAGCTGTGTGAGCTTGGGCAAGTAATGAGATTATACACCTAATTCTCAGTGGCTGATTTTTAAGAGCACATAGTAGGTATTCAATAAATGTTAGTTCTCTTCAACCTCTGAAATAAAGTTGTTTTAGAGCCCATTAGGTGGGAAAGATAACTTTAGCCTGCTAATATAAAATGTGGATACAGATATTCTGTAACCAATTACATGACAATAATGCTCACAACAAGAGTAACAATGGCTGACATTTACTGAGTACTAACTCTGTGCCAGGCAGTCAGAACCCATGTTATAAACAATACTGCTTCACTAGTTAACAGGATCAAGAGCTGTTACTCTTCCTTTGTTCAAACTCAGAGATCAATAGCTGTTCATCAAAAGGAGTACACTAAACTGCCAAACTACACCCCCTTCTTTTGGCATGCTCACAAAATGGCAAGCAAGATAAGCCAGCAAGCAAACCCCAAATCAGTGGGGGCTGGAATGAGCCTCAAAAACAAGAAAATGAAATATAGTTATAACGATTATATGAATGGTGCTCAAAATCAGCCTGCATGCCACCTTTGGTATATGTGAATGGAGTTACCAATTCCTATTCTATTTTAATATACTCAAAGGTGTATAATCACTAATGGTATACTCTAAGGACAAAAGAAACTGCAAAACTTTAAATTATTTTCAGTAATCATGTTATTGGTATTACTGTTGGTGTTGCTATTCTAAGAATACTATGTGGTTAATGTGAAACAAAGCAGATGAAATCCCAGAGAACCAGGATTCCTGGTGTTGGCAAAAGGCAATACAGATGTAGGATATTAAAAAAAGAAAGAGAACGGCCTAGAAACAATGATCAACACAGTAGCAATAAGAACCCCTCATCCAGATTGTGGTCTCTAAGTACCATTTTCCACTAAAAGGAATCCGTGGCTCCAAGAATTGACTGATCCTAGGTATATGACAGGAAATAATATACAAGACAGTCTTAGAACAGCTTGTCTTACCATATAGCAAAAAAGTCATTAAAGACTGAGTAATGGTGGGGTAATTTGAGCACCAATAAGAATAGTAATTGCAATGGATTGAAACACATCATAGATATTTAGATTTATGGTTGATAAAGATGGGGGGGTACTAACTGGTTGCAACGAAAATCGCTAGAGCCTGGCCAGCATGGCTCAGCAGTTGAGCACTGACCTATGATCCAAGAGATCAAGGTTCAATTCCTGGTCAGGACACATGCCTGGGTTTCGGGCTCGATCCACAGTGGGGGGCGTGCAGGAGGCAACCAATCAATGACTCTCTCATTACTGATGTTTCTATCTCTCTCTCTTTCCCTTCCTCTCTCTGAAATCAATAAAGACATATATATTTTTTAAAAAAAGATTGCTAGAGAAAGAACTCATTTCAAGTGATAAAAGGAAAAAATATTTATCCTGACTTTCCTCTATATATGGTACTACTAGGTACCCAGATAGATGAGCAATATCTTTATAGAAGCAATACAGCCAATAAACGAGAGGAGAGGAGGGTAATCAGAATATCACCAATTTGCAACCACTCATGAAATAATGGACCTAGGCACTGAACGTCAGTATCAGCTAACCCTACAAAATCAAAGACAGTAAGACAGTATGCGCTTCTTGATAAAAGAATTCAATACTGCCTTATGATGTAGTCTTAGACCCATCTCTCCCAGATAAGAAGATGCTGAAGTTGACCAACTCTAGATCCAAATTAGTTACTTATAGGAAACAGATGAACAAGTTAAATTACAGGATGGGATACAATTCAAACAATGAAAAATATATAAGACAAGTAATCTTGTTTTAAGTAATAAACTGCAAAAGGGAAAAAGGAGAAGGAGAGGGAACCTGTAGCTTAAAAGAAACTTAAAAGATATATCAATCAATTGCAATGTGAGAAATCTTATTTGGATTTTGAGTTTTAAAATAATTGCCACATTTGCGATTATTAGAAATTTAAGACTGGACAGATATTTTATAATATGGGATAATGGTCTTTTGGCTAAGTTAAAAAAAATGTAAGAGTCCTAATCTTCTGAGATACATACTGAGATATTTACTGGTAAAATGATATGATCCAGGATTTGCTGTAGCAGAGTTAAGAGACGGAGGATGGGCAGATGCACGGGTGAGATAGGACTGGAAATGGGTCGATGGTTACTGGGACTAGGCATCTAATTTTGTATTTGAAATTCTACACAATAAAACATTTGCATCACAGAATTTCAATAGCAAATAAATTCAGAAAGAGACATTTAAATGTCTTAGTTTAATAGAAATTTAGGTAATAAAAAGTTGTTATAAAAGAAAATTTGTAATAAAATTTCACTAGCATTTATAAGTTATTCAAATGAACATAACAGTAATTATTAATATATCTTTTATGTTTATGTATATAAGTATATAGCAACCTATTAATATTACTATATTAACAGTATTTTAGAGAACTCTATGATACCATATAAGGCAATAAAAACTATATACATTTATAGTAAATAATAAAATTATTTGATAAATCTTTCCATACTGAAATTGTTATTTTCGAAGAAATGAACTTCATTGTTAACATTTCGGGCACAAATAGTTTCATCTTCTGACCAGGATGGACACCTATAGTGAAAAGAAAGAATATTAAAAAATTTTAAACAGAATGTAACATCACATGTAAACTTATGTTAAAGTTTGTGATATTGCTTACTATTTAAGTAAAAATACTTATAATATGATGTTAAGTCAGTTACTAATAGTTTTAGTCAGCACATATAACAGAAAAAATACTAGACAAAAGAAAGATCAAGTTTTTATTACATTCCCACATACAAAATCTTTAAAGATCTAGATTTTGGTCTGACAAGTTATTTTCTAAGCCAATATCAAAGAAACAAGTATTATACAATGAATATATTTAAAATATTTTGTAAATAATAAGTATTCTAAAACATTTGTTTACCAATTTTGCATCTTTTTCTGGATGAAAGACTTCAAACATGTCCCAGTTTTCATATCATAAAGTTGTAGGTTGGGAATCCCAGCTGTGCCATCTTTAGAAGCTGCAATAAAAATGAAATTTTTTATAGTAATTGTCTCCTAACAAGTAAAAAAGATGTCACTTTTAGAAACAATTTGAACAAGACTATACAGATCAAGCAAGAGAGTTGCTTTAAATCAACTTTTCCCACTATCTTTAATTGGGGATTTACTCATCCATTCCTAAAGCCATAACAATATGCCAGCTGTTTGAGCAAAAGTTTGGCATTTCTGAAATGAGTTCATTACTATGGATTTTAAGAATACTTAAGAGATTTCTTGTTTATTAAGGTTTACATGGTTTGCTGGATTAAATTATCTTATGAAAACTGGTATCTGTAAGTCACACACACACACAGTTATATAAAATCACTCATGATTCTCAATTTCCCTTTTATCTACTTGGAAAAAGAAGATTCATTAGAGTTCATGCCTCTCGGAAGAACAAACCCAGGAGGTATACAATCCAACACAGAACTATGATCATATTTTACCTAACAATAACCACATAATTAGAACATGTTTCCTTTTCTTTAGTAGAGAACTTTGAGTACTCATCTGCCAGACACTGTGTGAGGTATTTTGTTTTCATCATCTCATTGAATTCTTAAACAATATATATATGAATCTAGAACATGTTTCTTAAAATAAACTCCAACTCCCCTTATTTTATTACTCATCTATGAAGCACAGCTACATAAAATGTTCACATAACATTATTACAATATCTCCAATAGTTTAGACAATGGCATATCATGTCCTATGCTTTGTCATACCATACACATTTCCATTGTACTTCCTCTTTCACTTATAATGATAATTTAAAATGTTTTTCATTTTAAAGGTTACTCTTCTTCTTAAGTTTTGAGATCTTCTCTATCCAGTGGTTATTTACTTTCTAAATTTTCCCCTGGCTTTTTCTTTTGCTCTTATCTCATGATGGATCTTTTCACTAACTTACTATACCGTGAAATTACTTAAAGTACATTATATTTGAGGAATACAAGATTCATTGTTGATGAAGAATATTCACACACTATTTACTTTCATAAAGATTAATTACTTTCTTATAAGCTTATAAACTTTCTTTTTTCCCTGAACTGAATTGGGCCTATTAGAATATTTTTGTAATTGGAAAATACTTACTAGTGTAAGGCTGCCACGTTGCCAGGACAGTGTTTTTTGGCGAGAATTCAAGGCAAACTGCCTTCGGGAGGTCGAAGGAGTGCAGTAGTCCCTTGTTAGTGACATTGATAATATTTATTCTGGTTTCAAAAGAAATTACTTCAGCAACGAAATACTGTTTCACAATAGCCAGCACTATAAAAAATATTCGTATCTCTTTTCAAATACAGATCACTCTTAAGTGTCTATTTTTCATAAAAATCCATTTTTGGTTAGTTCTAGAAAATATCTAATAAACACCTTAACTGAAAAAAGTACACATTTTACCAAAAGGCCCCTATATAAGGCTGGTGTTGAGAAATAATATGCAATTAGTACAAAGACACAATAGATGACTCCACCTTCAGCTGAAAAGGAAACAGGCCTTTAAGTGAACAGAGCTAACCTAAAGACAAGGTGAGCTGTGTCAAACCAAAGAGAGAGGTGCTAAAACAAAAGTATATCTGATTCCCTTTTTCAGTTTTTATTTTTGGCTTAACTAACAGGCGTCTATTTCTTAAAGTTCTGGAGCCTATGAAGTACATGACCAAGGTGCTGGCAGACTGGGATCCTGGTGAGAGCCCTCTTTCTGGCTTATAGAAAGCTGCCTTCTTTCTGAGTTCTCACATAGTACAGAAAAGGGATATTTTAAAATTGGAGTAGCAGCTGAGGAAATCAGTAGAGAGACTTTTGATGTCTATTAAAACCTCAGAAGCAGCCTCCAAAAGATAGGCTGTAAAAATTATTGTGGTATGACAATGACAAAGATTACAATAATTGTAAAATAAAAGCAGTTTCCATTTTTTTGTATGTTTTCGATGTACAATGTCTGGTCTAACCACTCTATATACATTTTCTCATTTAATCCTCACAACAGTCTTATAAGATAGGTATTATCACCTCAGTTTTACAAACAATGAAACTGGGGCTTAGAAAAATTAAATGATTTGATGATTTGTCCAAGATCATACTACTGATACATGCCAGAATCAACCTTTAAAACCAGTTTGGTGACTTGCTATTATGTACGCTTTGGGGTTAAAAAAAATAGATAGTCCCTCTTATTCCAGAAATTGTTTAAAGTTACTTTGTTCTACTCAAGTTTGAGTACACTGGGTCAGGACAAGCAGAAATGGGTAAGAATACAAAATTACCACTATTGTTTTAAAGCAGACACATGAGATTTTTTACAAGTCACTATAAATTACACATTTTAGAATTACATGAAGCTTTCTTTTTTGTAGTTGATAAACTTTAATAGTTATTCTTAGTTTAATGAAGGGTGTTTATTAAAAAAAAAAAATGTTTAAGGAAAAATCAGCTATAGCTTCTGATGTAGTTAACCATGAACTCAGCAAAGACCACATACACTATATCTGTTTTTCTTGCTCCAGGAACATTACATATCTTTGTGACCACAGCACTTTAAGGAAATAAATGCTAAAACCAGGTACAGAAAATATCTATTGAAAAGATGGACATAATATATTAAAAATATTCAGAGTTGAATCCAATAGAACACTAATTGGAGATATGATGTATATAAAATAATTATAATAATTGCCAAGGTAAAAACAGATTTACTCAACAAACTCTAAGCTAGGAGACTAGGGTTCTCACAAAAAGATAACAATGAAAAGTATGGTAGGTCCCACTAGACAGTAAATTCCTATTAACTCATTACTCAAATAGTATAAATTAAAATATGGATTTAAAAAAATAGAAGCCAAATAGCCACAATAGGTTCACCAAAAAATAAAAAAGTAAAATAAATAATAAGACAATTTGATATCACAACTTTCATTGAGGCTGAGATTAAGACAGTCTGTCAACATCGCAGATAAGACTCAACATGATTATATAGGGTATCACCCCAAAAATGTATATGCACAATGTCTGGAGATTCTATTACTACATTTTGAAAATGAAATGTATTTTAACAAACACTGCTTTTACAATTATTCAAAGTGTGTATACATTTTTGGGGGAAACTCTGTAACTTAATTTGAGAGTAGTAGAGTTTATTAGTTGGATTTAATAATTAAAAAAAAATAAAAAACTGACTAATGTTTTTAATTGTAAAAGCTAATCCTGCCAGCTTATAGTCACAAAAAGTGAGTCAACTAATTCAACACAATCTTTTTAGCATTAACTTTAAAAAATCATGTGTTTAACCTAATCTAAACTGATAGTTTAAAGGCTTCAGAACACATTACCACTGTGTAAAAATCACTTAAAATGTACTTTAGAAATTAATGTACGTATTTTCCCCCTTTAAAAAAAACTAAGCTATTACATCTGGTTAAAAACAACAACAGCCCAACTAGCGTGGCCCAGTGGCTGAGTATCGACCTATGATCCAGGAGACTGAGGTTCGATTCCCGGTCAGGGCACATGCCTGGGTTGTGAGCTCAATCCCCGGTGTGGGGTGTGCAGGAGGCAGCCGATCAATGACTCTCTCATCATTGTTTCTATGTCTCTCTCTCCCTCTCCTTTTCTCTCTCTGATATCAATAAAGCCTTATTTAAAAAACAACAACAACAAAAATAACTTTAAACCAAACAACAAATATTTGGGCATTTTCCTGGTTCTGTGAACTGAAATGCTACATTGACTATGGAAAAATTAAAAAGGACTGGTTTCCTTAATAAAATTTGAGCATTTAATCAAAATACTTATTTTTGTAATCTGATTTTTTATGTAATATAGATTATACTAAACACACTTTTGATTATTTTATGTATATTAATATAGACGATACTGAACATACTTTTGAATAACTTATACTTAGATGATATACTTTTATATACAAAAAACAACTAAAAGCAATAGCTGCAGACAATGTCACCAATTTAAGAGCAGAGATATAAAATATCTAAGTTGAGATATTTGAGGGAGACTTTGTGAAGAATGCCCCAGACCACTTTGCATAAAAGATGATGGTGAACAGAATATCCTCAAGTGGCCAAAAAATGCCCCTGGATTTGAAGGACAAGTACCTTCCATTACTTTCTCATATGGAGACCTAAACCTAAGGTAAACAAGCAAGAATTATTCTCTAAATGTTAGTGCAGAACTTAAGAAATCCTAACCAATGACCCAGAGCACTATTTAAAACAATCTCTCCGGTTATTCAGCATTAAATTAATCGTCCTTTTTCATATGTTACTTTCAAATTCTAAGTAACTAGATAACTCAAATGAGTCATGGCATGTAAGTAGAAACTAACACCCTTAGAGGTATGGAAGTTATGTTGGAGATAACACCTAACTGTATCATGACATCAAAAGATGGATTTTATTAATGACACCCAAATACATATTACTCAAATAATGCTGGCTGTGTTTCACATTCAAGACACATACATAAAATGCTATATAAATGAACACTAACTTGTCTCCGTTGCTCCAGGCAAACAAGGTCCCATCCTTACTAAAGGTATAGACTTTGCAATTTTTTCCAGATTCCCTGAAAAGGACAATAAAAAAAGTTTAAATTAACAAGCATTAATACTTTTCCAAAAAATCTGATAAAAAATTCACAATCTTACTACTAATTTAATAACTAAGAATGTAAATAAATTTTAGAAAATAATTCCAAAATGCTTCTGTCTACCAAAATACTTTCTCTCTTAAAACGCAGCATCAACATACACTGTAGAGGTAAGCTGGAAATTGATTTTATACCAACAGGTCAATATTAAGGGGGGGAAAGAGCCCTTTCGGGTGAATATCTAGTTTGTGTGACAACCCAAAAATGTAAGCAAATGTGGAGTTACCAGCAATCAGCCCTGAAACTGAGAGGGAGACATTGTGAAGAATGCCCCAGACCACTTGAATAAAAGATGATAGTGAACAGAATATCCTCAAGTGGCCAAGAAATGCCCTTGGATTTGAAGGACAAGTACCTCCCATCACTTTCTCATGTGGAGACAGAAAGTACAACAAGAGGATCTTCACATTAAATAAATGCAGATGCAGGATTCTGTATAAAAACAGATCTGTGAAAACCAGACTTCTTGGCAATATTCTATCAAATGATTAAAACTCTAAGTACTGTTATCTCTCAACTGGAGACGGCTACTATGATTACATCTCCCAGTAACAGTGAAGACCCAAACAGATGCTGTATGTGTGTACATGTTGATGTCTACATGTTTAGTCAAAACATTAGATCAGAATTTCATGGCTAATAAGTATTTGAATTATTAAACAAAAGTGCACTGAGAACTAACCAGTGTACTTTTAAATAACCTTTTAAACTGGTTATTATCTTTGCATGAATTCATTTGAAGAAAACATTTGTGTTTCTGCAATCACACAATAATAGTAGCTTACACTCAGTTTGTGGTTACCAAAATATTATTTTTTGTCTCTTACAAGAGACAGCATGACCAAGGTGTCCTCTATCCTACATTGTGAAAATCATTTCTGAGTCTTAAGGCAGAACTTCACAATGATCATATTCAATTCCACTCAGGTTTGGGCCTATTGTTCCAGCCTACTGAGGTGTATTCACATTCTGATTTTCCTCTTTTAAGACACTAGTTACTCCTTACAGCTTTATGAAATGTATAAATTATAAAACATAATCCTAAACTATAATCTAAATTAAGTATTAAGAATGTTGAATGAGCTCTGAACAAGATCCTGTGGCTCACCCATAGTCCTTCCCTCAAACTAAAATCAATTTGTTAATCAGCTGACTTCACATCTCTTAACCAATGACAACTCTATCACTATCATCATCCAACTGAACAACTTTGTCATTTCTCAGATACTTTGCCAAAATCATGTTCAGTTCTATTCTGATGTGTCTGAAAATTCTACTCAGAAAGGAAATGAGATAAGCTTAAAACAATTTGTTTTTAGCAAGCTCATTTTGATTCCAATAATCAGTCCTTTATATCATGATTATAAATTGTCCTTTTAATAACTTATTCTAGAATTGTGTTTAAGGTTGAAGGCACGCTTACTAGACTACAGTATCCAGAATTTACTTCTTTTCTCAATCTTGGCAATTGGGAATTTTTGTCTATTTCCTTCTGGTATAATCTTTTAAATGAAACATTTCAAATATACACACACAAAAAAAGAGAAAGAGTATGATAATCCACCTGTGTACCTATCACCAAGGTTAAATAATTATTAACTCATAGCCAATTTTGTTTAATTTACTCCCTACCTTTCTATTTAATGCCAGAATTTAATATATATTTTTTTAAATATTGATTTTAGAGAGGAAGGGAGAGGGATAGAGTTAGAAACATCAAAAAGAGAAACATCAATTGGCTGCCTCCTGCACGCCCCCTACTGGGGACTGAGCCTGCAATCCAGGCATGTGCCCTGACTGGGAATCATGGGTGGAAGTGCAACCACTAAGCAACACAGCTGGGCCAATGCCGGAATATTTTAAAGCAAAACTGATCTCTGATCTCATATTATTTTACACTATACTTTAGTATACATCTCTAACTGATGAGGACATTTTAAAAAAACATAATCACCACCATGCCACTCATCTCACAAAATTAATAACTCCTTACTGTCACTTAATACCCAGTACTTTGATATTTGGGTTTTTAAAAGCTCCTCAGGTCATTCTAATATGCAACCAAATTTGAGAACCATTCATCCAAAAGCTTGATTAGAACCAGGTTTTTGGGGTTTTTTAAATGTTTTATCTTTATTGTTGAAAGTATTACAGATGTACCCTTTTTTCTCCATTGATCCCCTCCACCCCACATCTGCCCCCCAAGCTTTTCTTTAAAATCTTCATAGAAGGTAAGTACCATGTCATAATGTCTCCTTGTTCTACTCTTAGTGATGCTGAGATTGTACCGGACTCATTATGTGCCTCCTGATTCACCTAACCCTTCCTGCTCCCAGGCATCAGCTATTCAATGAAAAGTCCTGGCCATGTCATCACCTAACACCACTGGCTGTCTCAGACTCTCCAGGAGTGAGGGCCATATTTCAGCATGGCTTCTATTATGCCAACTGATGAACCAGGAAGCAGCTCTGGCATTCAGATTCAACCCTTACAGACCAAGAGAAGCTGTGGCCGCAGATACATTTCTTAACCGTCTTCTCCACAACAGACTGTTGGATGCGCAGTGGTTCTATACAGCCTCTCTAGAGACACTCTGCATGACCTAGCAACCCGGCTGTACTCTGGGAATCTGGGGTCAGCTCAGTGCACCCAGTGTTACATTGGCTTTCACTTCTTTAGCTCATTCTCTCTCCCCCTCATTCCTCATGCCTTGGACTGCACACAGCAATGAAGTGAAGCACAAAAGCTCTGGCACAGATTCTTGTTTTCTAGAGCAGTGCTTTTCAAATCACCCAAGGAGTTGGTGAAAGTTCAGATTCTGACTCAGGAAGGTGGGTAGGGACTGAAACATAATACCAATATGGCTAGTCTTGGGCGCATACCTTCTATAACAAGATTCTAGAGAACTGGATCTAATAAAAATTGATCAATAGATTTAGGTGATATCAGCCTGATTATAAAGTTCCCCATTTACAGTTCATCCCCTAGTTTCAACATCTTTTACTGATCATTTGCATAGATCAGTGCTTTTCAAAGTGGAGTCCACAGACTTGCAGCTTCAGTATTACCAGGGAACTTGTTAAAATTCCACTTCTTGCCCTGGCTGGTGTTGCTCAGTGGTAGACCATCAACCCTTGCAAGGAAGGGTTGATTCCTGGTCACGGGCACATACCTGGGTTGTAGGTTCATTCCCGACACTGGATGGGCATGTGCAGGGAGGCAACCAATTAATGTGTCTCTATCACATCAGTGTGACTTCTCTCTCTCTGTCTCCCCCTCCCTCCCACTCTCTCTAAAAATCAATGGAAAAATGTCCTCATGTGAGGATTATAAAAAACAAACAAACAAACAAACAATTCCACTTCTTGGCCCTGACCTCAGATTTAATAAATCAGAAAATCTGGGGAGAGAACAGCAATCTGTGTTTTAACAAGCTCTTCAGATGATTCTGATGCACGCTAAAGTTTGAGAATCGCTGACAGATGATTTCTTTAGAATTATGAAATAGTGATGATCTAATCCCATCACTTCACACTAACTGGAATTCTTCTATAAAGAAGTTTTCCTCATTAACTGAGAAAGTATGTACAGAAAAGGCAGGATAAGTGCTGATTCCTTTTTATTGATCAATTTTTAAAGTAATGAGAGTGCAAACCACATCGATCCTTAATGTTGACCAGTAAGTTTGGAGGAAGGGTTTGGGGTGAGTGTTTATATACTTGACATGCCTTAACCTTTTAGTCATAATTCTTTTTTTTTCCTAATTTTTAAAAATTGATTTTAGAGAGAAAGGAAGGGAGAGGGGGAGAGAGAGAGAGAGAGAAAGAGAAACACTGACGTGGGAGAGAAACATCAATTGGTTGCCACCTGCAGGTGCCCCAACCAGGGATCAAACCCAAAACCTAGGTATGTGCCCTGCCCAGGAATCAAACTCGTCATCCTTTGGTATGGGACTATGCTCCAACCAACCGAGCCAGCTGGCCAGGACAGTCATAATTCTTAATGCTCAAACTTTCACATCTTAGGCTGGTGTTAGCTCCTTCAAGTTGACTCTAATCCTTTAACAAAACTCCATTAGTCTTTTATAGCTTCCTTGCTTTCCGGTACTAGATGTCTCTAGCTCAACTTGTACGTTTTCTGTCCTAGACCTGGAGTCAGCCACTTCTCAAAGGACCTGGTTCCTTTCAGTGAAGAACGGTGTTTAGAGGTCACAATCTGTGATTCAGGGGTAGTCACTGCTACTACGTTATCACTACTTCTAGACCTTTTCAGTGGACAGAACTAGGAAATACAAGTGATTTTAAGGGGGGAGGGGGAAATTATGACTAAAGATAAAAATTTAAAAAATCATGAGTTCGTATTGACATGTGCAAGTGTATCCCTTCATTTCTATGCTGGAAATCTTGGTTCCTACAATAGATTTAAAATGATAGCATCAATTTTCTGTTAATAATAAAACTATTGAATGCATTTAAGAATTATTCAGGTCATCAGTTGGTTATGCCACCCACTAAATATAAAGCAAGGTTCACTTGTTTCTATTTTAATTTTTAAAAAATTTAAAACATAACATGGTCCAAAGTCAAAACTATATATACCAAAGTTCATTCACAGACATGTGCTTTGAGTCCTATAACTCTTTCCCCCCTATAGATAATCACTTTGATTCATTTTTGGTTTGCCCAGTCATTGTTTCTTTTGGAGAATAAAATATATATCTATACCTACCTAGCTGTATATTATATACATATACTTTTTTTTCACATTTTCTTCCTTTTTTATACTTTTCATTCTGTAATTTCATGAAAATTACAGCCAGTGTTTGTTTTTTTAAGTTTTTCCTCATTCCCTAAGATAAAATTCTTCAAAGCTAGTGGCTTGACCTCAATTACACTATTGTCTACACCTTTTCTTTTAAACATGCTTAATCTATTATTTTCAAATCTGAAGATCTTGACAGAACATATGCATTCTTTCCAGCTTCTGTTATTACACAATATGTCCCAAGAAACCAGCTGTTCTTTTTCCTTCTCAGAATATAACAAAGACTAAAATAATTTAGAATGTATTATACAGTTCCTACTAACATCTCAACAAAAAAAACATACCTTGGAAGCACTGTACTCTCTGTAAAATGTGGTGGTCCATTCATCATGTATAGTCCTTCTGATCCTCGGACTAAAGAAATAAAATGGAAAGAAGCACCATGACTGTTAATAAATACTCAGTTACCACAAATGTCTTGAAAAACAAAAAGCTTTCAGTCAAAATATTAACAAAATTAAACATTTCTTAGACTTATGGAATGTTAGTGTTAAAAGGGCACATTTTTCTTACCCTATTACATGAAATCATAAAACTGATAAGAATAAATAGGTAATGCAATAGACTGAATGTTTGTCTCTCTCCCAAATCCTTAAGTTGAAACCTAATCCCAATGTGATATCTGAAGGTGAGGCCTTTGGGAGATACTCAGACCACAAGGGTGGAGCTCTCATAAATGGGATGTGCCCTTATAAGAGCCCAGAGAGCTAGCTAGCTCTCTGCCATGTGAGGATACAGTAAGAAGTTGGCAGTCTGCAACCTGGAGGAGGGCCTTCACCAGAACTGGACCATGCTGGCACACTGATCTCAGACTTCCAGCCTCTAGAACCGTGAGAAATTAATTTCTGTTATTTATAAGCTACCCAGTTTGTTATAGCAGCCCAAACTCAGACAGGTAATACCCCTCTTTCTTTTCCTATAGAGCATATTCATTTAGTCTCCTAGGAGACTACGTCAATAGATCCACTTTTACTATTTTATTTTATTTATTTATTTTTAATATGTCTTTATTGATCTCAGAGAGAGGAAAGGAGAAGGAGAGAGATAGAAACATCAATGATGATGAGTCACTGATCGGCTAGCCTGCAACCCGGGCATGTGCTCTGACCAGGAATTGAACCCTGTTTGCCTGGATCCTAGGACGATGCTCAACCTCTGAGCCACGCCCGGCCGGGCGACTTTTACTATTTTATAAGAAATCTATGCGTGTGTACTGAGATATTACGTTCCTTCATTCAAGTGAAAAAAGGTGATCTTAGTATATTTGCACATTTTTATAAAATTTTATTGACTGATTGATTTTAGAGAGTGGGAGAAACATTGATTTGTTGTTCCACTTATTTATGCATTTGTTGGTTGTTTCTTATATGTGCCCTGACCAGAGATCGAACCCACAACCTTGACTATTTGGGATGATGGCTCTAACCGACTGAGCTACCTGGCCAGGGCTATTTTCACATTTTTAATCTCATTTTCAGAATGTGTGGATGTTGGAAACAGAATTATAAGCTGAGTCTAAGTTCAATCTTCTTTGTATCAGCTTACTCTGTCAAGTAACTTTTACAAATAAAAACTCAAAATTTTAACTATCAGTGAAAACGTAGTTGTGCCGAAGTAGAAAGGACCTGAATGCAAAGGCAGACTTTTGTTCCTATCTAGCTGTGGAACCCTGGCTGCATCACCTCTAAATCTGTTCCCTAATCTGTAAAAATGAAAACATTAGAATAGAGGGTGGCAGTGTGCTTTATATAAAACAATGACATAAAAATACAGTATATATTCAAAGTTCTTAAAAATGTAAGGCATTACTAATATATTTACAATTTCTCAAACTTAGAGAACAAGTGGGATTAGACACATTCATTGACGAAGTCTCCAATGATAGTAATATCCCAAAATATTGTGTGAACAAAATTCAAGATTTAATAAGCAAAAACATCTATAGAACTAGACTATACTTTTCACAATGGCTGAATCAGATGCTTCCAAAGTTGAACCAACTAAATTCATTCAATATTCAACAAATGCTTGTTGGGGGGAAACAACCACCACCTTCCAGACCCTATGTTGAAATACTGGAGATACAACAACCTTGTCCCTGACCTCATTAATCAAATAACTAGTCAAATATATGGAATTCTATATCTATGTTTAGTGCTACAAAGGAAAGATATAAGGGGATAATAGAATGAATAATAAAAATTTGATTTAAAAATGGAAGGCTATGGAACATGTCTTTGATTAAGTAATTGTGCGCTGAGATCTGAAGGATGAATAGCAGTTAACAAGCAACGAGAACAGGAACAAGTGCAAGAGAGATGGCGAAGCATCAGCGGAAGGGAAAGAAGACCTGTGTGGCTGGAAGGAGATGGAGCTGGGGAATAAAACAGGGCTAAGACCAAGCAGAGTCTTGCGGCCTAAATTAGGCAATGCTGGTCTGTAGCCTAAGAATGTTGGGAGACTTCAAGAGGATTTTAAGCAGATTTTGAAAACCAGATTTGCATTTTGAAAAGGTCAGTTTAGAGAATAACCCAAAGGGAGTAAGAGTGGACATGAAGAGACTAATCAAGATGGTTCTGCAGTAGCCCCCACAGGAGAGATTAAGAAAACTTGGGCTAGGGTGGGGCAGTGGAAATGGAAGGCGGAGGATGAGCATTCAATACATAAGAGCTAAAACTAACAGGACTTAGTGATTGAGCTACTATTTTGTGAGCTAGAATTGCTATTTTATGAGCTAAAAGAAAACATTTTACTGAGGTCCATGCCACAATTACAGCTGCTGCTTTTTCTGCAAGCTATTCCCAAATCTTCCCCTCTTCTTTTGGTTACTGGGAAAACAGCCAAGTTGGTAGAGGGGCCACTCTTGGCTCCAACTCTAGTCCATATTTCCTTTCCCTTCTCCAGGGACACTTCTCAGATCACTAATATTCTACCCGAGAATTAATTACCTCAATTGTCAGATATCAAAAGTAATATAATTTAGACACTCCCAAAGAAAATAATTTAAAGTTAGAATTAAAGTAAAAGAACTGCTGATAAACAAAATCTGTATCCTCAGGGGGCTTCCATTTTAGTGGAGCAGAAAAAATAAGTAAACACATACATGAACGATGAGTATACAAGTATACAACTGGATACCATGTTTTCTCACACTGTAAGCAGAGCACCAGACTGAGCTGCCAAACTGCTGTGGGTACTTTGCCATTGAATAGGATGGAGCCCAGCAAAGTACTCTGCATATATTAAAATCTGAACTCCTTACATCATGGCCTACGAGGCTCTCTCTATAAGACCTGGCCCCTGCATAACTGCATATGCTAGGCACTAGGAATTTAAAATGAATCCATCACTGCACTCAAGTTGATTTCAAAGGAGCTCACTCTATTGCCACACATTGAGTGAAACACTAAAGATATCTAAAAATCTAATGACATTTAGAAAATGTTTTGAAAATTCTTAATCGCTTCTTGGCCTTCTGACTATTCTCTTACTACACCAGCAAACAATGCTATTTCTTATCACCAAATCGGTCACCTGCTACGATATCACATACAACACAGTATGATTTAGAACAGGACATTCTTTTCTTAATATTGTAATTAAGGTTTTAACAAACACTTATTTGAGGGATTGATAAAAAATGAATTTCCCGAACTAGGGAATTCAGTTACCAGATTTTACTTTAACTAGGTTACATAACATTTTGTCAGCTTAATGAGGTCCCTCCCACAAGCTGCAGTGGTAACTGCACACAAGGAGAGCTCTTTCAGAGAAATCACATGCAGGTCTAGGAAAACAAAACAGCTTATCTCCAGTGTAGTCCTGATTAAGCTGCGGTGTAATTAGAAAATGTGCCATATGGTGATGTAATCAAACCACATTCTATTGACTTAACTGCCTGCCCCAAGAACATATGCTTAAGATGATTGGCAAAAAAGAAAAAAGGCCTTCCCTAACTCAGTTTCTTATGTTCTCATGACACTTGTAACTAATGACCTTGGTCCTCATACTTGTATTGCCGTTATCACTGACCACAATGCTTACTTGGGGAAAACTGAACTTTCAGGGTATTCGAAGAAACCAGTACAAGGCTTTCCTTTCCTAAATTTCTATTTCATACCTACACCCCAAACTAAGATAGGTCAAAGGCCCCAAAGGAGTTGCCAGACTGTTTGTGTACCCCACCCCTCAAATTCGTATGTTGAAATTTAATCCCTAATTTGATGGTATCTGGAGGTGAGACCTTTGTGAGGTAACATAAGTGCCCTTATAAAAGAGACGCCAGGGAGGTCCTCTGCCACTTCCACCATGTGAGGACACAGAGGAAGACAGCCATATGAAACAGAATGCGAGGGCTCACTAGACACAGATTCTGCCAGTGCCTTGATCTTGGACTCCCCAGTCTCCAGAACTGTGAGAAACACATTTATATTGTTTACAGGCCACCCAGCCTGTGGTCTTTTGTTATAGGAGCCCGAATGAACTAAGACTGAAGTAGGAGGGGAAAACCTCACCTAACCCACATTTCATGTAGATTAACCCAAAATCTTACAAGGCAACAGGACAGAGAAGTCAGTGTGAAAAGTGTCGTGTCTTTCCTGCTCAATTAGCAGTCAGTCTCATGTGTTTTTCAACTCCTGGTTTGAATAGGTTTCTGGAGAAGTGAAAATCTTGAGTCAAATTAATCAACTGCTTTTCAACACGCATATGTTCCCACTCTACATAAAGAACACTTTAAAAACAAAAATCCAAAGGTTACATATGCTATGATTTCATTTATATGACACTCTAGAAATGACAAAACTATCATGACAGAGGACCGATCAGTGGTTGCCAAAGGGCAGAGCTGGAAGCAGGTGCTATATAAGAGGCTGGTGTCTTCTTTGTGGTGATGGAGCAGTTCTATATTCTGACAGCGATGATTACATGAACTACATGGGATAAATTTCCTTAGATGATACACACACACAAACTAGCGAAATCCAAATAAGGACTATAGTTTAGTACAGACTACTGTGCCAATGTCAATTTCCTGGTTTTGATGATGTACTATGGTTATATGAGGCCTCTGGGGAAAGCTGGGTAGAGGGTCCACGGAAGCTTGACTGTTTTGCACCTTCTCATAGTCTTGAGTTATATCAAAATAAAGGGCCTTTAAAAAGCCTGTGGTTTGGGGTAATGCTTTCTTCACAACACAGCAAGAAATTAAGCCAATCAAAAGTTGTTTTAACATCAAAAATTTTAAATTAAAATCAAAAGTTGAATAGACCAAGATTTTTCTATTAAGGCAAAAAACATACTCCACGAGACAAAAGTACTCATTAAATTAGGTAACCTTTGTACATGATGCTTTACAATAAATATACCTATTTTGGGGGAACTAATTATCAATTGAAATTCATTATATAAATCATACTGATTTGTCAGTTTTGTTCATACATATAAACATTATTTAAAACAAATATTTTACTTCACATCTCCCTACATAGAAGCGTAATTATGAGAAAGTGCTGTAAGACATTTTGGTACCACTAAAGATATTTTACTGGATTTAATCAGTTTGAGCAACTTTTACACAACTTTGAATAAACAGATAGACAAAGTTTATTAGAAGAAACACAAGATCAGGTTCATAACAGAATACAAACTGTATCACAAGTTAATAAAAGCAAAAGAATAAATATAAACTCAAAACAAACTCTTTTCAATAATTTTTTTCTACACAGGACTTTCTAATGAGGAATTAATTTTATTTTACTTATTTATTTTTTATGTATCTTTATTGATTTCAGAGAGAGGAAAGGAGAGGGAGAGAGAGATAGAAACACTAATGATGAGAGTCATTGGAGATCGAGCCCTCAACCAGGGCAATGTGCGCTGACTGGGAATCGAACCTCAATCTCCTGGATCCTAGGTCATGCCCGGGCGGGCAGGAATTGATTTTAATTAGAAGTGACTGAAACAGTGAATAGAATGTGTAGCTAACTTAATAGCGTATTGAGACTTGATATGATTTCTTGTTTTTAATAATTTCCCTTTCAATCAAAGGGGATCTGGCAATATATTCAATTAGAAAGAAAAATCTAGAATGTAAACAGTTCTTTTCATTAAAGCAACAAATAAGTGCCAGAGTTTCACACAGAGTAACTGTTTAAAAAACAATAATTATATCAAATATTGTACATACATAATATATTTTTAAAACCTACTATCCTTTCCAGATACTCACGTACCATTTATTACTCCAGGGCCTGAGTTAATATGAGAAAACTACTGGGCTTCAACAAACAAAGGTCCTATGGTAGGGGTAGGGTGATTATTACAATGATACTCTTTCCAACCTTTACATCCACTGAAGTATATATCGGTTTAGAAAAAAATGATGTAATTTTTAATAAATTTTCTCAATGGTCTCAACAGAGCAAGCTGACTAGACAATATGGGTTTCCTGTAAGGGCACTGTTGTTTTACATGCCTGGCATCCAGGCCCTCCTTTTCAGACGACTCTAATTTTCCTTTGAAAAGTATCCAGGGGTGAGAATACAATTTGGTCCTGGTGATCTAATTAAAAATTGACTGATTTGAAGAAGAGCAAGAACCAAGCCAAGCTAACAACAGCCAGCCTTGTGACTAGCAAACATGTACTCTTTCCTTTGGGGCTGCTAATCTGGTTGAATATAAACCTCTCAGAACGTTAGCCTGGGAATGAATTTAACTGAGAAGAAATCAAGAGCACAGTGATGAAGAAAAACAGATTTTTGGAGTCATGCAAATACTCAGATGTGGCAATACCGAAGCTTTAAGGTTACACAGTTTTCTAAAAAATCCCCTTTTCACTGGCTTTGTTTTTTTTGCCATTTCCAATTAAAAGTTGTGACTAATAAAATTTACTGGATAATCTCCAAAGAAGATTCTGGAAGTAAAATGATCTATTGTTAACTAAAATATCTATACTAAAACTGTGTACAAGATTAATCATGTGGATGAAAAAGAGGGGTTCTATGGAAAGTAACCTCACAGGGTGACCAGGTCATAAACTGCTAACTGGGGAGGTCATGGTGGGCAGTCATGCCCCAGACATAACTTTTTGGTGAAAGCTTTGTCTTTGCCCTAAGCAGTCTCTGTCCATTGTTTCTGTGTATCTAGGTTAACACACCTTTGAAATAAACACCCTTAAGAAAGCATGTATCTTGTTAACTATCCTATAATCCAATCCCTCTCCAGGTAATCTTCCTTAAGCTCCCTCCTTAATTTCAAATGCATAAAAGAAGCTGCAGAACTTGTTCTCTGGAGCAACGGAGATCTTGCTCCCCTGCATATGTCATCAATTTGGCTCAAACTCTTATAAAAAAATCTCTACAGGTTTGGACATTTCTTAAGTCAACAATCAGTATGTTCTAGTGGGGGGAAAAAAAAAAAAAGACCATGAAGTTGAATGACTGAGTATAATCTTGACTCTACCAATTTGCCATATGAATCTGACCACTTAATCCCCTTGGGCCTCTATGGATATGAGAATATGATGATGCACTGACTAGATAACCTTTAAGCTCATACAAAGTCCTTGATTTGAAGCACTCTAAGAAAATTGTCATTCTTGGTTAATTTGATTAAAAATGAAATGGTTATTTTTCATTAATTTATTCCTCCATCAAACATTTAGAGTATCTACTGTTTACCAAACACTGTACTTGGTACTGAAAATATAGGAATGAATAAGACTATCCCTACAATCAAGGAGTTCAGTCTAGCAGGGGAGAAAAGCACCTAACTAGTAACTAGAAAATTATCCCATGCGATAAGTATGAAAAAAAAATTCAAGTATATATGAGGTACAAAAAATAGCCTGGGGAGTGACTATATGGGGAGAGTGAGGAAAGCTTCACAAAGCAATGATGTCTGAAATGATTTTAAAAAGGTAAAAAGATGCTAGCCAAACAAAGAAAACTGTGACAGTCCTAGACTGACGAAACAGGTTGTCCAAGTGTTTTATAAGCAGTTCAATAAAGGTGGAGCACAAAATAGGATGGAATGGCAAGGCGGCGAATGTCAAGAGCTATTCAAGGATTATAAAGATTCCACTTGCCATGCTAAACAGGATGAAATTTACTCTGCAGGCAGTGAGGAGCCACTGCTCAAATTTTAAAAGGGGAGAAAATTTATCAGATTTTAAAACGTACTGATTTTTTTATTAGAGTTCAAATAAGCATTTAGTATTCCAAAATTATGACTAGCATACAAGTTACCTTGATAAAGCTAGAGGGGAAAAAATTATTTAACTATATAATTATCCCTTTTAAACGGTATCTGCCTAGCATACTAACAAATTATAGCCAGTATTTGATAAATGTTTGATGAATAAACTGCGGTAGACGGATTGAATATGAGTGGGCACAGCGCGTAGTAACAAAGATCTTAAAATGTAGACTAGGAAAAAGCGCAAAAGCTAGAAAGGTTCCTTTCAAGTCTCAGGAAGAAATATTCCCTTTCCACAAAAGTAAACATACTTCCCGTTAATGACTTCTTGTTCCTTATGAAGCCGCTGGTGATTTAATCAAAGCTTTCTTTTGCCCTCCCAACTCCCCCCGCCGTGCTGGATACTCGCGTGGGACCCCGGGCCATTACCTAGTCCAGAGTCTTCCCTGACACTGTCCAAGGCTGTCTGTTATCTTCTCCAACATTATAAACTCTGCCTCAGCTTCAAAATTCTAACTCTAAAGTGCCCATAACCACTTCAACACCGGACACTGTATTCTCTCCCCAGCGCGCGCCGCTGCCATCCCAGGCCGCGCCCGCGCCCCGTGAAGCGTACGCGGCCGCAGCGCCCCTCACGCCAGTCTCACAAATCCACCAAAAAGGGCTCCAGAGCTCCGTATTCCTTAAATTCGCGTGTTTTTCGTGTGTGGTCATTCCAGGGGGCGGTCATGTTTTCGTATCTTTTTCCATATCACAGAGCTAAATGACGTCGCACTGTCAACAGGGTCTGTCAACAAATAAGCGTTCGTACAACCCTAGTAACTGCAGCCTAGGGTGATCAGCTCGGCCAGCGCCTTCGGCTCTCTCCCCTCCTCTAGACCTGCGACGGGAAGAACGAGGGATGCGCCCGAGGGGGAACGCGGCAGCCCGGCGGCAGAGGCCCTCACTTCCCACTGCCACGCCCCACGAAGAAACCCAAAAGACCCTCCGGCTCTCTCGCGGTCCTCAAGAAAAGGCCGCCCAGGCTCCAAGCCTAAGCACAGAGACACAAAAAAGAAACGTCCGAAGAAACAGACCCTCGCTCGTCCAGAACTCACCTGTTAGAAGCGGCGTGGACGGCGCCATCTTGTCCCGGAAAGAGAAACCCACGCACTCGGGTCAGAGTTCACGAGGGCCAAACCCGGCCTCTACACGTCTACCCCGGCGCGGGCACGGCCATCTGGCACTTCCGGGGTCGCCAGCCTCGCCGCCAGCGCGCCTCCGTTTGGAGACGGTAGCGGAGAGGGAGCCCCCGCGCGCACGCGCAGCCGAGGCGACGCGTTTTTACGGAACTCAGGGGGGTTGGGCCCGGGCCGCGGCTCCCGCCTTCCCCCTCCCGCTCGCCCTCTCCCGCAGGCGGGGCCCGCACTTCCGCGGGGCGGAGTCCAGCCAGTGCTGACGTTGGCAGCCGAACCCAAGTAGTTCCAGCGGAGAGCTGCGAGGTCCGCTTGTTGCGTTTCCTTCCTCTTTCGCTCCACGCTCGCGGCGGCGGCGGCGGGGCGAGCCTGTCCCGGGCCTGCTGTCCTCCCGCGCGCCCGCCTCTCCCGGCCGGTCAGCCCGGCGTCCCCAGGCAGCGGCCGCCCCCGCGCTCACCGGCTCAGGCCGTGGCCGAGCTAGCGCCCCGCCTGAGGACCTGCTCGTTGCGGCGGCGCGGGCGCGGGCACCGGCACCGGGAGCGGAGCGTCGCGTCGCGGCGGCCCGAGGAGGGTGAGCGAGCGAGTCCCAGGGGCTTGGGCAGGTGGTGGCGCCGCGAAGATGGTCGCCAAACAGCGGATCCGTATGGCTAACGAGAAGCACAGCAAGAACATCACCCAGCGCGGCAACGTCGCCAAGACCTCGGTAAGGAGAGCGGACGCGCCTCCGCTCTGCAGCCGGAGCCGAGGCCCGGCCGGCCGTGGGGGCCCGAGGCCGCGAGCCGGAGGCGGGCTCGGGGACTCGGGGAGGTGGGTGCAGGAGCTGGGCGGCTCGGGGGCGCAGGGGAGACCCGGCCCGAGAGCCGGCGGCGGGAGCCCTGGGTCGGAGTGGTTTTTTGCATTTGAAACGGTGGGTTTTCCTTTTTGCAGAGAAATGCTCCCGAAGAGAAGGCGTCTGTAGGACCCTGGTTATTGGCTCTCTTCATTTTTGTTGTCTGTGGTTCTGGTAAGTGTTTGGGGGCTACCGTCGGGCTGGGTGTTGGATCACGGGTTTGGGATGACGTGGTGACCCATTAGTGGTGAATCGTAACCTCGTAGTTCTCAGCTCACCTGCCGGGAGCTCCACATAATTCTATTTCATCTGAACCAATTTACGTGTCCCACATATGCACAGAGGGTGGTGCTCCAGAAACTTCTCCCAGCTTGATCTGTGCTCTCGGGGCATCAGGAAAGGAGGTCGTCAGGTCCTTGGTAATGATCAAGTTGGAAGAAATTTAGACCAAAACCGAAACATCTCATGGAAGGAGATAGGATGTTTTGCAATTCCATTATCAATACCTTAGCAAAAAAGAAACTTTTGAACATTTTGTACATACCGACGTTCGAACTTAATTTAAGATGCCCCAGAATATAACGTATTTATGTCAAAGCTGGGTATATTTTACAGGGTAAACTAGGGCAAAGAATTGATTCACTGTAAAGGAAACGTGGCAATTTAATATGTGACACATGTTTTTAGATTAATAAAAGAAACGTTTGACATATGGTAGAAAAATTCATTATCAGGGCAGCCAGCTGTTAGAGTTAAGAGTCTCTTGCTTCTGCAAATGAATTACCAAATGTCTTTCCTCTCTTCATTTATTATCTTATATAAGCTGTTGGTACTGAAGGACATGTTTCTGTGTTTCAAGTCCTGACATCCTAAAGTATTGAGGTTTCTTTTAAATATTTCACTTTGCCTGTCTCCTCAACTTACCAATTGGAAGCTTCTTAATAAATGGCCAAGAGCCAAGCAATTTATATAACCTAAAGATTATTGAGTGTCAGCTTTGTGAGAATGAGGAAACATGCATATGTTATAGGCCAGGCCTTCAGAGGACACATAATATTTAGCGATAAACCAAATCTGTGCTTGAAAAACCTGTTTGCTTTGGTACTTTAAGTTCTTTCTAAAATGATTATTTATTTTCAAACTCTCTTCAACATTTAGACATAAAACTCAGAGAAGCTGAGATTTTAAAAAATAACTTATGGACATTTAATTGTTTTATTAAGGTAGGTCTGTCTTCGTTTCTTATTACAATGAAGTTATATTGCATTTTCAAGTAACTGTTTACGGTACTCTTCGGCACAAACTACCTTAATAAATATTTGCCGCTTGCCAGACCTATTTTATTCAAAGCATGTTTTAATATTTGCTCTTTCTCTTTACAGCGATTTTCCAGATTATTCAAAGTATCAGGATGGGCATGTGAAGTGACTGACCTTAAGATGTTTCCATTCTCCTGTGAATTTTAACTTGAACTCATTCCCGATGTTTGATACCCTGGTTAAAAACAATTCAGTAAATCATCCTGCCTCAGAATGACTTTTCACATCATCATTCATGTGTCATTCCAAGGTTTCTTCACGAGTCATTCCAAGTTTTCTAGTCCATACCACAGTGCCTTGCAAAAGCACCACATGAGTAAAGCAATAAAATTTGATTGTTAAGCTACAGTAGTGGACCCTACTTATTCAGTCATTTAAGAGTAAGTTTTTTAATGTGGTTATTAAACAGTATACAGTATAAATATTAGATTAAGTCTGTGTAGACAGGGTCTAGATTTTGTTAACCCTAATGTGTACATGCAATTAGCTTAATTTAAAATTTGAAAACTTACGTTTTTTTATATAGCTAGGCACTTACTACAATATCTTGAATTGAAAGCACACTCCCATATAGGGTCATGTACCTGTCCTGTAATAAGGTGCTTATAAATGGAACGACTATACAGTTAGCCTAGTTTTCCCACAATCTCTAGCACCTAGGAAATTTTAAAAGCTTCCAAATGCCTGATGTAAAGGGAGATGCTTATAGCCACGTTTATTTTAACAACATTATTTCTGTTACACTACCTTGGATTTTGCATGAGTGAATATACTAACCTAAGATGCCGTAAGAAAATAACTTGGTTGAGCATCTTGTAACTTTATCAGTCACTTCAGTTTTACTAAAAGCTATCATGGTGGAGTAAAGTCAGGGAAAATTTGTTTATGTCACCAGTGATTTCACCAGAATTACTTTCATGGATCAAAGGGGTCTACTATGGTAGACAACGTCTTGGGGGAAATACTACTAAAAATGGATGCCTCATTAGGACATACTGTTGAGCCCAATGTGCCATAAAACATCTTAGCATGTTACTAGCACTTTTACCACCAAAAAGGCACATCAACTAAAAAGTTACACTTAGTTTGAAAATGCTTTTTCTGGATTTATCATTAAAATTTTGTTAGGGTTCTAGATACATCAGACCTTTATGTCACTTGGAATTAAATGGATTTACTGATAAGGGAACAGTCTTTAGTCTTCCCTTTGTTGTATGATTTTATAGGTTATGATCAGACTTTCTTTGTACTAATGGTAAGGGTGAGAGAGAAAGCAGATTTGGGGTTTTTCTGGTACTGTTAAAAACTGAAAGCATTGGCTATTTAAATACTTAGCCATAACTTAATGAAAAAAAGCCTGAGAGATGTCTATGTATTAATTGGAAAGAAAGCTGCTTGTTTGCTTTGTTAATTGCCTCAGGATATTTCTTTTAAAAATAAGCTGTTTTAAGAGGAACAGAAGGGAAATCTGCTACCTAGTCTATACACAGTGTGAACCTCAGAGAGAGCTTCTGATACCCCCAAAGAAGGGGGAAAGGTGACGGAGAGGAGTGGTTAAGGACTGTCAGGAATTTGACTACTCTAGAATAGGAAAAGATTCAGCTGACCTGGGGCCAGCAGGTTTTATCGTCATTGTTACCTGCCTTTCTCACCCAGGAAGTCAAACCCTATACTTGTTTCCCTGTTTGAAACAAGTGTCTTGGTTAACTAATTCTATTTTATTGTAACTTTAAAAATGAAAGTTATTGTTCTAAATTCATAGCAGGTGCCTTATTCTTTGCTTTGAGTCAAACCATTCCATATCAGAATTTCCCTTGGTGTACTATAGATAATTGACTTTAAGATGGTGGTGTTGTTTTTAATGTACAACGTCTATTAATTTGACTGTTAAAATTGCTATAGCTAGCAATCATTTTACATATGTAAAGTTGCATTCCCTTTGTATTTCTTGTGTAATTTTGCAATTGAGTGCATTTTATATTAAGGGTGGATTGTGCATGTTTGGGTCAATCAAAGCTATGTCTTATTTGATTTGTTCTTTAAAAATAAAGTTCCCTGAATATTTGATGTCTTCTCAAAGAAAATGATTTTGCAGAGTTCTTATCTGAGTGCACTTTTCACAGCTAATAGGAAATGATTTTAAAGACTGCCTAGTATTATGTTGTATTTGAGATAAAAGAAATAGTACCCAGATGCACAGATTTAAGGTTTATAACTGGGAGTAGGTAGCAGGAAAAACATAGAAAAGCACAATGAATTAAATGCTTCCCCACCTGCAGTTTACGATCATCTCATTCTTACCCAAGTTGTTCAAGGACAAAGCACAGTTCTTTTGATCTCCCTCTCTCAATTGAATTTTATATATCATCTAATATTGAGCACAGTGTGAGAATGTTTTGTTGCAGTTGTCTACATTATCCAGTTACTCTTTGTAATTTAGCTACATTTCAAAGACTTGTCACAGATTTCATTATATCTGTTGGGTTGTATGTAATGTTGCTCAAAATAATTGGGTGGGCTCCCAGAATAAGTAAAAGATTTTCGTTGTAACAGGATGCATTGTAATAGATTTTGACTTACATTAAAGAAATAGATATACTCAACTGCAGGACCATGGCTCTTCTCACAGAGGCTACTGGAGTTTTGTTGGTACAAAGGACTACCATGTAGTGCTGGGTTATGTTCTTGGGAGGCTCAACAAAATTGTGCTTTAGCATCTGTAAAATTTAGATCATCATGTTTTATATTTTTTATATTTATAAATTGTTCTGAAGTTTGATTTGTCTTTACCTACCTTTTTAGTTAGTTGTGTTGTTTTTTTTAACTTGTTTTAGACACAAAACACAAGAGGTAGGAGTTGGGTTCAAGAACACATTCTACATCACTGCATCAGAATCCTTCCTTGTCTAAACATAGTCCTACTTTAGCTGCTTGTACTGCTTTATCTTTAAGTTGAAGTAAGACAAAAATGTCCTAATTTGGAAAAAGTACTAGTATGCAGTAAGAGGCTATAATGTAAGCTGAAGGGGAAAATTCAGCTGTCTGGACTTAGATAATTAAAAGTAAGTTCATATGTATTAGAATCCAAGATGGAAAGGACATGGGAAATTTTGTCCAACTGCCTCACTTTACAGATAAAAAAACTCATTCAGTGAATATTGAGTAACTTACGTGCTGGATAGAGAAAGTAAGCTGTGAATACAGAGTCCCGGCACTCAGGTATCTCAGGGAGGGAAAGGACAATAATAACCATAATTGTGGTATTTCAAAGGAAAGGTGAAGTGAGATAAATGGTGTCTTTGCCCTCACAGAGCTAGTCGAGGTAGAAGAGAAACTGGAAACAAGGTTTTCTGACTACCCTGCAGAACCTAGGAATGGCTGTGAAACCCACACAGAACACTTCTTACAAAGGACTACCGTGTTTTCATGACTCTTTGCTTCTGTTTTTAGAAAAGCTCTTAATTTTTTTTTCATGTTGCTAATTCAAAGGAAAAAAAAAAAGGGACTTGTCCCTTTATGGATACAATTTCTTTTGAAAATGAGTTGGTGACAAATTTAGTATTGGTGTTTCCTGTACATCACAAAAATACAAAGATCAAATCAGTATTGTTATCCACTGTAACATTCAAGAGTACACTTTTTAAAAAGTATTTTGCTATAATTTTACTGTATTTTGCTTTAAAAATTTTCATCTGTGATTTTGAAAAATGATTCTTATTTGACAGTTCAGTAGTCAAAAAATGCCTTCATCTGCCCTCCATAGATGCTTTTTATGACAAAGTTTTAGAGAATAAGTCATGTATGACTTCTTTTCCAGCATGCAAATGTCTGCTTTGCAGTGCAGCTAGAATTAGAACAAATCTGCAAATTTAAGTAATTAAAACTGATTTCAATGTCATTAAATAGGGTATAACAGGTTTTTCTTTTCTCACTGTGATGGAGAAAGTCAAACAGAAGAATGAGCTAGAAGGAACTTTAGGAATGATCTTGATTAACCCTTTTATTTATAGTCAAAGACATTGTGGCCTAGAGGTTGTCTTTCCCATCACCAATGAGCCTGCAGCAGAGCAAGGATGAGAAAGTTGGTTTTGTGATGACCAACCTGGCCCTTTTAGTGTTCTGAGTGCCCGGGGATTATGATTGTGTAGGAATGTCTCTTTTTACTTTAGGAGATTAACCTCAGGAACCCCCATGAGTGTTCCACTAAGGTAAATCTGAAGATTTACTAAACTTCAGTGTGTTCCCACTGCCCCTGGGGTGGAAACGATGCTTTAGCTTTGATTTTCTGGACTCTCTGCAACGTGGCAACAACCTACCTTTCCAGCCTGTTCCCACAGCCTCCCTCCATAGGCATGGTCTAGTCCAAGAGCCCCCTTTCACTTTCAGATACCTTGAGCTTTAAGTGTTAATGTTCATTTCCACTTCATTACCACACTACCCATCCCTCAGAGTCCAGCTTAAATTTCACCTCCTCTGTGAAGTTTTCTCTTGCCATCAGGAACACTCTCTTTGGGATTTATGACTGGACCAGTTAGCGTTTATTACATTGCCATATTTATTAGTTTTATTTTTTTTTACTAGTTTTATTTCTTAGTTTCTCAGTCAGAGTATGGAGTCCTTAAGAACTAATGCCATATCTTTCTGTTTCACTTTATATATATATATATATACTCTCACCACCCCCAGGGCTAGTATGAAGCTTTACACACAAAGAGGAGCTCACCATCTCAGCTGAGTGATCAAGTGAGGGCCCTGTCGTATCAGAATCTTAGAGTAAGGGCATGTTTTGTAAAATCATCTATTGCTGATATAACAGTTAACTTCTTCCAGTCCTGGCAACCCCTGCTTAACGGCTGGGCTCAGCACCAGAATTCAGTCTGCCCTTGAAGCAAACTCTCCCAGGATAGGTTTGATATTTGGAAATACATCAACAGAGGTATTTGTCCTTCAGTAATATTTGAGAACCGTTCATAATAAGTGTCACTGAGGAAACCAAAAAGTGTTCTATAAAGAAAGCTGACACCTCATCATACCAGTCTGTCCGGTTAGAAGGAAAGAGTCGAACACCCATGCTTGCTGCTTAGAACAGGGGCCCGTGGGCTGTCAGCTGGCCTCTGTCCTGTCTTATCCCAGAGCACAGGAGGGGCAAGAGTGCCACATGGAGCACCCTTCGCCACACCGGACCACAAAGCCAGAGTGGCTCTGGATCCCCGAAAGCAGATCCAGTCTCTGGAAGGCATAGCTCCCTCTCTCCTCAGAAACAAATTTTCTACATACAGTAAGGCCACACCATATTGACTAGCATTTCGGATGTGGTGGGATGACCAAACCAGATTTCATACGTTGTGCAAAGGAGATTCCCAGGGCTTGTGTGGGAAAATGCCGTCCACGCAGACACGCAGAGCTTGGGCAGAGCGCTTAGGTTCCGGCACCCAGGGGTGCCTTTCGACCAGATTCCAAGGCTCAAATTCATCTGGGATTGAGATAGATTATAATTTCCGACAAAACCTAAATCATAAAGATAAATGCTGGGAGCATCCAAACACGTTTCTGCCTACCTCCAGCCTTGGTTACCCCTGCACACCCTGCCTGTTAGTTACAGGTGGATTACATGAAGAAGGAAGGTGCCCCAAGAATGAAAACCACCCCAGAGCCCTGAAGTCATTTCTGCTTGATTGAGAACAGCAATCAGGATGCTTTTTACGGTGAGATCCCTTTCTTTTGCTAAACATTACAAGAAGTCCATCTGCACTGACAGGTGGGCACAGGGAAAGTGGGCCAGTGCAGTTTAACACCAGCCTGTGTCAAAGGTCAGAAGGGAGTAACCCATCACTCAGAGTGGGGCCAGAGGACCAGCAGTGACCTGGAAGCCTATTAGGAACGCAGAATCTCAGGCCCCACACACGGCCACTGAATCAAAACTTTCATCTTCACAGGATGCCCAGGTGAGTCGTATACAGGTTAAACTCTGAGTGCCATTCTGGAGGGCTCAGGGGTGTAGTTCCGGAGCCTTAAACAAACCCCCAAGTTCCTGGGGCTTCACTCTCCTCTCAGAGGGAAAGGAAACACCCACCCTCCTGTGTCATGCAACTGTTAGGAAACCTAATGATCGTAAAAGCTCATTGAAAATCTAAAATATTCTATACAAATAAGATCCCACTAACTTTGTGAACTGCAAAAAAAAAAAAGGGTGAAAGGCCTCCTCTCTGAAAACAGAAAGGAACAGCGGCCTCTATGTTTTACTTGGCAGGACGCTGCCGACTTTCTTAGGATCACTTGCTACTTACACATCTTGAGCTATAATTTTACCTTTCCAAAGTTTTGCCTTTTGAATGGCCTCTCAAAACTTACAGCTCCGTGAGTCATGTTCACCTAATTAGCCGCTGCCACGAAATACTTGGCATATCCCAGGCTCTCCAGGAAAATCTGTTGTATTTGGAAAACTGAAGAAAAACCAGGAGACACATACGGTGGGCAAAAGTAGGGTTACAGTTGTGAAACAGAGCTTATTCTTGTGTTATTTATTATTTTATTTTTTCCTCAAAGACTGCCTGTCCACAGAGGCCTGTCCCTGAAGCGGCTCATGTGACACCCTCCCAGTACTCACATCAACATTTGCATTGCTGCAGAAATGTGGTGATGGCACCTACAGACAATGCCACTCAGACCTGAAAAGGCCACTAGGTAAGTATAGAGGCTCATAAAACTTACCCTTGAAAAGGGTTGAATTTCCATCAAAAGAAAAACATTTAGAGAAATATATGGAATTTGATTTAATACCTTCTCATTTTTTGAGATAAGCTTAGATTTACAGAAAAGTTGCAAAGATAATACAAAAAGTTCCTTTATACCCTTCTCTCAGCGTCCCCTAATGTAAACATCTTCCGTAACCACAGCACTTTTGTCCAAACCAAGAAATTAACATCAGAGCAATGCCATTAACTAAATTAGGAGTTTATTTGGATTTCACCAGTTTTTCCACCAATGTCCTTTTTCTAGTTTAGGATCCAGTCCAAGCTAGCACATTGCAATTTAGCTTTCACTCTTTTGTGCCTAATATAAGATATTGGTGCTTTGAATGTTTAAATCTTTTAATTATTAAAATTTAAATTACTGTACACAAAATAACATGTCTATATGCCATCATCAGAATGCCACAGTTGTTAGAATTTTACCATATTTGCCTTCAATCTCTTTTTTCAAACTATAAAATATTAAAGATATGACAAAACATCCCTTCTTTGCCTTCTGGTCAGTATAGGCCATTCATATATACTTTTTACTGCACACATATAAATTCACAAACAATACATATACTTATTTTGTGAACTTTTAAGATTTGCATAGGTACTATCAAGCTATCTACATTCTTAAAAATATGTTTTTATTGATTTTTAGAGAGAGAAAGGAAGAGGGAGAGAGAGAGAAACATCGATATGAGAGTGAAACTGATTGCCTGCCTCCGGCATACTCCCTAACGAGGATCAAGCCTGCTACCTGGGCATGTGCCCTGACCTGGAATCGAACTGGCAACTTTTCAGTGCCTGGGACTACACCCAGCCAACTGAGCCACACCGGCCAGGGCAAGCTGTATGTTTTATATGCAGTTTTACTTTCCACTCAACATTAATTTGAGGTTTCTCCAGTGGATCTGATTCATGCATTTGAATTACTACGTAGCGTATACCCTTAAATGCATTTATGTATCTAGACTCCTGAGAGGTGCTGAGGCTGTTGCAAACTGAGCTGTAATGAACGTGGATGTTTATACGCCAGTATGCTGTATAGGTGTTTATTGAATTTCTCTAGCCTAGATGTGGGACTGCTGGGCATAGGGAGTGCACATCTTCAAATGTATTAAGTATGGTGAAATCACGATCCAAAAAAGTTCTAAAAAATTAAATTTCTACCAGCAATGTGTAAGAGTTCCGATTTCAAGTGCTCGCTAAAATATCCCATATCGGACATTAACTTCTGCCCTTCAAATAAGTAAGTAAAGTTTTTCTTAATATGTGTTTCTCTGTTACTGGCAAGGCTGAGCAACTTTTCAAGTTGGCTCTGAAACCTGGGCTTGTATTTGTTTTTTGTCACATGAATCTATGTGACCTTGGGCAATCTATTTAATGCTCAGTTTTCTCAGCTATAAAATGAGATAAATGAGTGGATACAAGCAAGGCACATAGAAAAGACTGGCATAATAAGATGGCCCAATTCACCTGATGTGTTTTCTCCCCTTGACTTTGAATCAGCCGTTTTCCCAAGGAGCTGTGGTTCTTTTTACCAGATGGTGTTTAGAACTCACAGTCTGAACACTAGGGGAGCTCACTGCAACTGTGCTCTCACTGCTCCCGAGTGAACAAAGCTAGAAAATAAGTATATTTAAGAAAATGCATCATACATTCATATTGATATTTTCCAATTCAAATGTAAATTTACAGGTTTTCACTTATTTCTTGAATGTTATATTTCTATCCTTTTTTCTTAAATTCAAAATCTTGGTTCCTAACAACATTAATTACATAGTTGATTTATTCTACTAAATATGTAATAGTTTCAAAATATAATAATTTTATTATCAACAATATGATTACTGAAAACAATTTTTAAAAAATATTTCTTTGCAGTTTTTTGTCCTTGGGCAATATTTCATGAGGGATATAAAATCAAGTTACTGGATTTAAAAAAAAAAAATCTTCACCCAAGGATATGTTTATTGATGCTAGAGAGAGAGAGAGAGAGAAAGATAGAGAGAGAGATTGATTAGTTGCCTCCTGTATGTGCCCTGACCAGGGATTGATCCTGAAACCTAAGTATGTACCCTGACTGGGAATTGAACCCACAACCTCTTTGGTATACAAGATGACATTCCAGCCAACCGAGCCACACAGCCAGGGCAGATTACTGGCTTTTAAATCACCTGAAGTTTCTCTGAGGTCATGCCACTAACTTGAAGCACAGTTAGGTTCATTGATCCATTTGACTTTGATTTTCAGGATTTATTTATTTATTTTTAGGATGCTATTATTTTTTTGATTTTTATTTTTTGATTTTTTAATGGTGGTGTGTTTGTTTATTTTATTAATTATTAATTTTTATTTTTGTTTAAAATATTACAGATGTCCCTTTTTCTCCCCAATGACCCATTCCCCTAGGTCCCATCCCCCTCCCCAGGCCCTCTCCCCACCATTGTCCGTGTCCTTGGGTTGTGCATATATGCATATAAATTCTTTGGTTACTCTCTCCCCCTCCACCCACCTGCCCTCCTCCATCCCTCTGACATTTGTCAGTCTGATCTCTGCTTCCATGTCACTGAATCTATTCTGTTTATCAGTTTATTAAGTGAGATCATGTGATGTTTGTTTTTCTCTGCCTGGCTTATTTCACTTAGCATAATATTCTCCAGGTCCATCCATACTGTCCCAAAGGTATAAGATTCCTCTTCTTTACAGCTGCGTAGTATTCCATGGTGTAAATGTCCCACAGCTTTTTTATCCACTCATCTACTGATGGGCACTTGGGCTGTTTCCAGATCTTAGCTATTGTAAACTGTGCTGCTATGAACATCGGGGTACATATATTCTCTCTGATTAGAGTTTCAGGATTCTTAGGATACATTCCTAGGAGTGGAATCACTGGGTCAAAAGGCAGCTCCATGTCTAATTTTTTGAGGAACCTCCATACTGTTTTCCACAGTGGTTGCACCAGTTGGCATTCCCACCGGTAGTGCACTAGGGTTCCCCTTTCCCCACACCCTCGCCAGCACATGTCGTTTGTTGATTTGTTGATGGAGCCATTCTGACAGGTGTGAGGTGATACCTCATTGTGGTTTTAATTTGCATCTGTCTGATGACTAGTGACATTGAGCATTTTCTCATGTGTCTCTTGGCCATTTGTATGTCCTCCTTGGAGAAGTGTCTATTTAAGTCCTTTGCCCATTTCTTAATTGGGTTGTTTGTCTTCCTCTTGCTGAGTAATGTGAGTTCTTTGTACACTTTGGAAATTAGCCCTTTATCAGATACATCCTTGGAAAATATATTTTCCCAGACCGAGCGGTTCCTTTGTAATTTGAGGCTGTTTTCTTTTGCTGTGCAGGAGCTTTTTAGTTTGATGCAGTCCTATATGTTTATTCTTTCTTTTGTTTCTCTTGCCCTAGGAGATGTATCAGTGAAAATTCCACTACGTGGGATGTCTGTGACTTTACTGCCTATGTTTTCTTCCAGGATTTTTATGGTTTGGTGACTTACATTTAAGTCTTTTATCCATTTTGAGTTTATTTTTGTGTATGGTGAAAGTTGGTGGTCTAGTTTCATTTTTTTGCATGTATCTGTCCAATTTTCCCAGCACCACTTATTGAAGAGACTGTCTTTACTCCATTGGATACTCTTGCCTCTTTTGTCAAATATTAACTGACCATAATTGTGTGGGTCTATTTCTGGGGTCTCTGTTCTGTTCCATTGATCTATATGCCTGTTGTTGTACCAATACCAGGCCGTTTTGATTACAGTGGCTTTGTAATACAGTTTGAAGTCCAGTAATGTGATCCCTCCCACTCTGTTCTTTTTTCTCAAGAAGGTTGCAGCTATTCAGGGTCTTTTTTGGTTCCATATAAATTTTCGAAATGTTTGTTTTTAGGTCTGTGAAATATGCTGTTGGTATTTTAATAGGAATTCCATTGAATTTATAAATTGCTTTGGGTAGTTGGACATTTTAATGATAATTCTTCCAACCCATGAGCATGGTATAGTCTTCCACTTGTTTAAATCTTCCTCTATTTCTTTTTTCAGTGTCATATAGTTTTCCAAGTACAGGTCTTTTACATTCTTGGTTAAGTTTATTCCTAGGTATCTTATTTTTTTAGTTGGTAAATGTTATTGTTTTTTTAGTTTCTCTCTCTGAAGGTTAATTGTTGGTGTATAAGAATGCCACTGATTTCCGGATGTTGATTTTGTATCCAGCTACCTTTCCAAATTTGTTTATCAAATCTAGTAGTACTTTGATGGAGTCTTTAGGGTTTTCTGTGTACAATATCATGTCATCTGCAAATAATGACAGTTTTACTTCCTCCTTTCCAATTGGGATACCTTTTATGTTTTCTTCCTGTCTGATGGCTATGGCAAGGACTTCCAGTACTATGTTGAATAAGAGTGGTGAAAGTGGACATCCCTGTCTTGTTCCTGTTTTTAATGGAAATGGTTTCAGTTTTTGCCCATTGAGTATGATGTTGGCTATAGGTCTGTCATATATGGCCTTTATTATGTTGAGGTATGATCCCTCTATTCCCACTTTGCTGAGAGTTTTTATCAGAAATGGGTGCTGGATTTTGTCGAATGCTTTTTCTGCGTCTATGGATATGATCATATGATTTTTGTCCTTCATTTTGTTTATGTGATGTATCATATTTATTGATTTGCGGATGTCGTACCAGCCTTGCATCGCTGGAATAAATCCCACTTGGTCATGATATATGATCTTTTTAATGTATTGCTGGATCCGGTTTGCTAGTATTTTAGTGAGGATTTTAGCACCTATGTTCATCAGGCCTATTGGCCTGTAATTTTCTTTCTTTGTAGTATCTTTATCTGTTTTTGGGATTAGGATGATGCTGCCTCATAAAAAGAGTTTGGGAGTTTTCCCTCCTCTTGAATTTTCTGGAATAGTTTGAATAGAATAGGTGTTAATTCTTCTTTGAATGTTTGGTAAAACTCTCCTGTAAATCCATCTGGTCTAGGACTTTTGTTTGCTGGGAGTTTTTGATTACTGCTTCAATTTCATTAGTTGTTATTGGCCTATTCAGGTTTTCTGCCTCTTCTTGATTCAGCTTTGGAAGGTTGTATGCTTCTAGGAATTTGTCCATGTCCCCCATGTTGTCCAATTTGTTGGCATATATTTGCTCATAATATTTTCTTACAATCCTTTGTATTTCTATTGGGTCAGTTGTTATATCGCCTCTTTCATTTCTGATTTTATTTATTTGGGTCCTCTCTCTTTGTTTCTTAGTCAGTCTGGCTAAAGGTGCATCAATCTTATTTACCTTTTCAAAGAACCAGCTCTTGGTTTCATTGATTTTTTTTGTATTTTTTTTTTTTTTAGTCTCTATGTCATTAATTTCTGCTCTGATTTTTATTATTTCCTTCCTTCTACTTCCTCGGGGCTTTTTTTTGCTGTTCTCATTCTAGTTCTTTTAGTTGTTGTGTTGGATGGTTCATTAGATCTTTTTCTTGTTTCTTGAGATAGGCCTGTAATGCTATGAGTTTTCCTCTCAGGACTGCTTTTGCCGTGTCCCATAGGTTTTGGGTTGTTGTCTGTTCATTTTCGTGACTTTCTATGAAGTGTTTGATTTCTTCCTTGATCTCATTGGTAACCCATTCATTGTTTAATAACATGCTATTTAGCCTCCATGTGTTTGAATATTTTTGAGTTTTTTTATAGTGGTTGATTTCTAGTTTCATGGCATTGTGATCTGAGAAGATGCTTGATATGATTTCAATCTTCTTATATTTGTAGAGGCTTGCCTTGTGCCCTAACATGTGGTCTATTTTTGAGAATGTTCCATGTGCACTTTAGAAGAATGTGTACTCTGCTGCTTTGGGGTGAAATGTTCTGTAAATGTCAATTAAATCCATTAGGTCCAGTGAGTCATTTAAGGTCTGTTTCCCTGTTGATTTTTTGTCCTGATAGGATCTGTCCAATGCTGACAGTGGGGTGTTAAAGTCCCCTACTATGATTGTGTTGCTGTCAATCTCCCCTTTAAAGTCCCCCAAGACATTTTTAATATATTTAGGTGTTCCTATTTTGGGTGCATAAATGTTTATAAGGGTTATTTCCTCCTATTGGATTGATCCCTTTAGTATTATGTAGTGACCATCTTTGTCTCTTATTGTGGTCTTTATTTTGAAGTCTGTTTTGTCAGAAATAAGAATTGCTACTCCAGCTTTCTTTTCCTTTCCCTTTGCAAGGAATATTTTACTCCATCCCTTCACTTTTAGCCTGTGTGAGTCTTTTGGTCTCAGGTGGGTCTCTTGTAAACAGCATGTATTTGGGTCCTGTTTTCTTATCTCTTCTGCTACTCTATGTCTTTTGATTGGACCATTTATTCCATTTACATTTAAGGTTACTATTGATATAAACTTATTTAATGCCATTTTCCCTGTTGATGCTGATGTACCTTTCTCTCACTATTCTTTCTTTTTCTTAGAGCAGTCCTCTTAGCATTTCTTGCAATGCTGGTTTAGTGGTACTGAACTCCTTTAGCCTTTTTTTGTCTGGGAAGCTTTTTATTTCACCTTCAATTTTAAATGATAACCTTGCTGGATAAAGCAATCTTGGTTGCATGTTCTTGCTTTTCATTACTTGGAGAACTTCATGCCACTCCCTTCTGGCCTGTAGTTTCTGTTGAGAAATCAGCTGTCAGCCTTATGGGGGTTCCCTTGTAGGTCACTGCTTGTCTCTCTCTTGCAACCCTTAATATTTTCTCTTTGTCCTTGACATTTGCCATTTTAACTATGATGTGTCTTGGAGTGGGTCTCTTTGGGTCCCTCTTGTTTGGAACCCTCTGTGCCTCCTGAACTTGTGTGGCTTTCTCCTTCGCCAGCCTAGGGAAGTTTTTTATCATTATTTCCTCCACCAAGTTCTCTATCCCTTGCTGTCTTTCCTCCCCCTCTGGCACTCCTATAATGTGAATGTTGTTTTGCTTCATGTTGTCCCAAAGCCCCCTCAGACTGTCCTCATGCTTTTTAAGTGTTTTTTCTTTTTGCGCTCTGATTGATTTTTTCTACCTTGTCTTCTAAGTCACTTATTCTATCCTCTGCTTCATTGAGCCTGCTTTTAATTCCTTCCAGTGCATTCTTGATATCAGATACAGCATTCTTTATCTGTGTCTGAGTTTTGTTTATGGTATGTGTCTTTTTTCATGTTTTCACTAAGATCCTCGATCTTATCATCCAGTGTCTTCTTTAGTTCCTTGAACATCTTCATAATCAGTACTTTGAACTCCGTTTCTGATAACTTGCTTAACTCCATCTCATCAAAGTATTTTTTTGGCGATGTTTCCTTTTCTTTAATTTGGGGGTTGTTTCTTTGTCTCCCCATTTTGGTAGGTCTTAGTGTTTGTATCTATATATTAAATATTTTTGCTGTCTCCCAGTCTTGTGGGATGGGATATTGTCTTGTGGGTCCAGTGGAGCCCAGAGGTGTGTTTTCCTCATACTTCTGAGCTCTTTGCTCTAGGAGTGTCCCTCTTGTGGGTGTCCCTTTTGTGGTTTCTTTTTGTTCTCCTGTTGTGGTTGGGTCTAGATTGCCGTTGATCAGTCCTTGGGAGGACCCTCCTCTCAGGTTGGCTGTGTCTCAGCCCCAACCTTGTTGTGTGCTGGCAAGGCAGGACAATACCCAACTAAACTTCCGGGAAACAAGGGGTATCTTACAAAATATCTTGACAGTCACAATGAAAACCCACATGAAAATAGAACTGGGAGAGTGAAGGGAGAACACACACACAAAAAAATGCTTAAAAGAAGGAAAGAGAGAAAGAAAAGTAACGCTTAGAGAGAGAGATGTATATTCTTGTTAATAGTGGTGATAATTTAGAAAATAATAAAAAACTAAAATGTAAAAAATAGAGAAACTACTGAGAGATAACAGAAGCACAGAAAAGATTCTGAAAGAAGGGCCAGCAAAAAATTAAGGGAAAGAATAGGAATAGGATAATAGTTGAAAATGAGAAACAAAAATACAATAAAGAGAATAAGAGAAACTAACAATCGAACAGACAGACAGGAAGACAGAAGGGAGGATAACAAAAGAATGAAAGAAAAGTAGAAAAAGAAAAAAGAAAAAAAGTTATGCCAATGGATCAACAGGAGAGAGATATAGCCCAGTTAGGGAGGGAGTCTGGTAAGAGATTTGGGGGAAACTATAGAGGAAAGCAGTAAACTTAGTTATAGTGATGAAGTCCCAGTCGTTAAGCAGGGATATCAAGAAAGTCTTGATAGTAGAAGCAAGGATAAAACAAAACAAAGCAAATAAACAAAACAAAACTAAAAACAAGCAAGACAAAATTCTTTTATAAAAAAGAAAAAAATTTAGTTAAAAAATGTTTTTTAAAAAAATTTTTAAAAATTATTATAAAATGTGAAAAAGAAGAAAAAACAAAATTTCTCCCCTTTCTCTTTTTCCTAAGGAAAAAAGAGAAAAAAACAAACAAACACACAAACAAAAAACAAAAAAATTAAAAACAAAAAACACACACAAAAACAAACCAAACCAAACCAAAAAAAAAAAAAAAAAAAAACCAGAAGAAAAAAAGACAGTCAACCAGGTGAGTCTCTTCTGGGCAGCTTGTGTTGTCTGAGGCTCACTGTTTTGTGGGCTGATTTCTGTTCTCCTGGGAGGTGCTTGTGTATCACCCAATGTGAGAAGCCATCTGGGTTTGGCTCTGGTGTCCTTAGGTAGATGGTTGATCTGAGGCTCTCCGTGGGCCACCTCCTCTTGTCAGCTACTTTGCAACCTTGTAGTTTCCTGGTCTTGCTCCAGAGCCTTCTGTAGAGTCTTTAGGGTGCAGGGTGGCTAGTGTAGCCCAGGGTATCACTCCCCTTAGAGGTGTTGCTCACTCTGCGGGAGTTAGTCTCTGCTCCACTGCCAGCTCCTCAGTCCCTACCCTGTCCTCTGATTCTAGTTCCGCAGGCTCTGTCCTGCGGATTGATTTCAGATTGATTTCAGCCTGTTGCCTTTTCTGTAGGGGCCATTTTGGCAGCCTGGGCTCAGTGGGTTCGATTAAAAAAACATTCCCATGAGCCCTTTGCCTGCCCAGCCCCCAGCAGGGGTTTTCAGCGTTTCCTCCAGCTCCCAAACAACAGTCCCCGAGAGTCTTATTCTTGTGATGTTCTCCTGTGAGCTGCTCTCCTTCCCCCTCAGGACTGTGCCCTGCGGGGTGTCTGGGGCCTCAGTGAGCGGGACCCGCCCCTTTCCTGTTGGGGGCGGGGCTCCTGCTGCAGGAGAGGCCGGTGGGCCCCGCCCCTCCCCGCTCAGCTCTGGTTGGCTGGTCGCACCAGGCCCGCCCCTCAGACCGTCTACTGCGCAGACCCCAGTCCCAGCCTCCGCTGGTCTGTCCACAGTGCACGCGGGGAAGGTGGGAGCCAGTTCTTGGATCAGACTCACAAATGCACAAAGCAACACAGGCAGAGGGTCCACCCCGCAAGGTCCCTCCGCCCCCTCATCAAGGCCCCCAGCGGGAGGGACCCAAAGTCAGCTCCACACAGCGCCCGGCACCACTGGTCTCAGCAAAGCTGGGGCAGCTTCATGTGACACCACAGTGCCCCCCAGGGCTGGTGACAGGTCCCAGCCTCTGGCTACTGGGGGCTCAGGGCGGGAGGGCTCCTCCCCTCCCCTGTGCCCCGCAGATTCAGCGCTTTCTGGGGCTCAGCACAGTGCCCCACAGGGAGACAGGGGGTCCCCATGTGCGCTGCTCAGCGCAGTCCTCTGGTCCCTCACCACTCGGGTGCCGCAGACCTTGGGACAGCCTTCCCTATCATTGGCACCCTGAACACTAGATGCTGGTCACAGCTGCCACTAGAAGCCTCGTTTTGCTAGGAAGGCGGCGCCGGCCGCCACTAGAGGCTCTGTCCCCCAGGAAGGCGCCGGCCGCCACTAGAGGCTCTGTTCCCTAGGAAGGCGCCGGCCGCCACTAGAGGCTCTGTTCCCTAGGAAGGCGCCGGCCGCCACTAGAGGCTCTGTCCCCCAGGAAGGCGCCGGCCGCCATTAGAGGCTCTGTTCCCCAGGAAGGCGCCGGCCGCCATTAGAGGCTCTGTTTCCTAGGAAGGCGCCGTCCCCTCCTCGCGGGCACCCCGCTTCCCCAGCTCCCTCTGTCCTGTGTGCGGGGCGCTCCTTACCTTCTTGTCGCCCCGGGTGTGGGATCCCCGCTTTTGGAGGCCGTCCGCACTCCCGAGGGGCGGGAGCTTTGCAGCCTCTAGGCCTCCGGGCTCGGGGCCCAGCACGGGCTTCAGGGGGCCTCCCCCCTTCCTATGCCCCCCCCTTACCGGACTCCGTGATGTGTCTTCAGTGCTCCCCACTCATGCTCCGTCCACTCGGGTATGTTTCTCTGGCTTTTCCAAGCTGGCTCCGTAGGATTTTAGGAGGAAATCGAGCCCGTGGCTGGGAGCGGGGCCTCTGCTGCTTCTCACAGGGCCGCCAGCTTCCCAACCCCCACTCAGAGTATTTATCCAAAGAAAACAATAGCACTAATTCAAAGAGACACATACGCCCCTATGTTCATTGCAGCATTCTTTACAATAGCCAAGATATGGAAGCAGTGTAAGTGTCCATCAAAAGATGATTGGATAAAGAAGAAGTGGTACATATATACAATGGAATATTATTCCCTGTTAAAAAGAATAAAATCTTGCTATTTGAGAAAACATGGATGGATTTAGAGGTTATTGTACTGAGTGAAATAAGTCAGAGAAAGACAAACACCATATGATTTCACTTATATGTGGAATCTAAAAAACCCCCAAACAAATGCATAAACAAAATGGAAACAGACACATAGATACAGAGAACAAACTGATGGTCGTCGAAGGGTAGGGGGGAGTGGGGTAGGAGTAGAAAATGGTGGCGGGACAAAATGTAAATAAAAAAAATAAAATTGATAAATGAAAAAAGTAATGCCGCTATAAACATTCGTAAAGTTTTTGTGCGGACATACGCTTCTAGTTCTCTTGGATACATGCTTAGGAGTAGAATTGCTTGGTCAAATGGTAACCGTGTTTAAGGTTTTGAGGACCGCCAGGCTGCTTTCCAAAGTGGCTGCCCTGCTTTGCATTCCCACCAGCAGTGTATGCGGGTTCCCTTTTCTCTACATCCATGTCAACATTTGTTATTCTTGTCTTTCTGATTCTAGTCATCCTAGTGGATGTCAAGTGGTATCTCACTATGGTTTTCATTTGCATTTCCCTGGTGGCTAATGAATTTCGTCCTCTTATTGGCCATGTGTGTATCTTCTTTGGTGAAATATCTATGCAGATCCTTTGCTCATTTTTATTTTATTTTGGTAAGAACATTTAATACAAGATCTCTTTTGCCCATTTAAAAAATAGAATTATTTATTTTATTATTTAGTTTTAAGAGCTCTTTATATAACTCTAGATACAAGACCTTTATCAGATATGCGGTTTGCAAATATTTTCCCCCAGGCTTTGGGTTGTCTTTTCAACTTTTTTTCAAAATATGTTTTTATTGACTTTAGAGAGAGAGGAAGGGAGAGGGAGAGAGAGAGAGAGACAGAAACATCAGTCGGCTGCCTCCTGCACGCCCCCTTCTGGGGATGGAGCCCACAATCAGGGCATGTGTCCTGACCAGAAATCAAAACAGTGACCTCTTGCTTCATGGGTGGATGCTCAACCACTTAGCCACACTGGCCGGGCCCTTTTTAACTTTTTTGATAATATTTTTTGAAGCACAAAAGTTTTAAAGTTAGGTAAAGTCCCATTTATCTATTTCTTTTGTTGCTTGTGCTTTTGGTGTCCAAGAATCCACTGCCAAATTCAAGGTCATAAAGATTTACCCCTATGTTTTCCTCTAGGGGTTTCATAGTTTTGGCTCTTACATTTAGGTCTTTGGTAAATTTTGAGTTAATTTTCATATATGGTGTGAGGTAAGTGCCCAATTTTATTTTTGGGTGTGTGGCTATCCAGTTGTCCCAGCACTATTTATTGAAAAGACTATTGTTTCCCCATTGAATTGTTTTGGCATTCTTGTTGAAAACTCAGTTCACCATCTATACAACAGCTTATTTCTGGACTGCCCATTGATCACCATTAGCTTCATGCCAGGGGCACAATGTCTTATTACTCTTGCGTCATAGTAAGTTGTGAAATCAGGAGGTATGAGTCATCCAACTTTGCTCTTCCTTTTCATGATTATTTTAACTATTCTGGGTCCCTTGAGTTTCCATATGAATTTTATGATCTGTTTGTCAATTTCTACAAAATAGCCGGCTGGCTTTCTGGGAGGGATGGTGTTGAACCTGTAGATCAATTTGGGGAGCATTGCCATTTTAGCAATGTTAAGTCTTCCAATTTAAGAACATGGGATATCTTTTCATTTATTTAGGTTTCCTTGCATTTATTTGAACAATGTCTTGAGTTTTGGGGATATACATTTTGCACTTTTGTTAAATTTATTTCTAAGTACTTTATTTTTTATTCCATTGTAAATGGAATTATTTGCTTTTATTTATTGATTGGTTTTAGAGAGAGAGGACGGGAGGGAAGGATGGAGGGAAGGAGCGGGGGGGAGAGACTTATTGTTTCATTGGTTGACTCTTGCATGTGCCCCGACCAGGGATTGATCCTGAAACCTTGGTGTATCAGGATGATGTTCCAACCAGCTGAGCTACCTGGCCAGGGCCAGAATTATTTTCTTAATTTCATTTTTTGTTTGCTCAATGCTACTATATAGAAATATTTGTTCCTGTATATTGGCCTTGTGTCCTGCAACCTTAATGAGCTCATTTATTAGTTCTAATAGTTTTTTAGTGGATTTCCTAGGCTTTTCAACATACAAAATTACATTACCTGCAAATAATGATGGCTTTACTTCTTTTCTTTCCAATCTTTTATTCCTGTCCCCCCCCCCCCAATTATTCTGGGTAGAACCTCCAGTACAACACTGACTAGAAGTGGCAGCTGTGGGTATCTTAGGAGGATGTCCTAACTGGATGATCTTAGGGGGAAGGCATTCAGTCCTTCATCACCGAGTACGATGATATCAGCTGTGGGTTTTTTGTAGATGCCTTTTTCAGGTAGAGATTTTGGTTTGCTAGTATCTTGTTGAGGATTTCTGCATCTACACTTATAAGTGTGAGGGAGAATATTTGGTACATTTCGTTACTAACTGCAAATGGAAAATATATATATTTAAACTGGTAGACATTTTAAAAAATAAGAGGTTCCACTCTATAGTAATTTATCCAGTCTTGTCCATAACTGATCCAATCTGAGTACCACAGAACAGAAAGGATCACAGGGAAGCCAGCTGCTGTGATTACACCCAGTTCATTAGCATCCCTTCCTGTCTCTGCACTTGAATTACAGGCTTTGCTGAAGCTTCATTTTATCATCAAAACCTCTTGCCAGACTCTGGGTCCCTTCTTTACAGTTGAAATAATATCCAAAAGCTTTTGAACACAGAAAGATTCTAGTTTTCTAACATCTTTGCCTAAGCCTTTCTGCTTCATGAAATCCTGGATGTCTGGATTGGACTCCCAACAATCAAATTCACTTCATCTCCCAAATGAATGAACCGATCTGGAAATAAACTAATTTCTTTGAAAAATTTAGACAGGAAGCTGTAAATTGTATTCAAAATAGGGTTTATAGGTCCAAAATCCCAGACCGATGCTCACCGTAACAGGGAGTCAGGAGATTTTTTGACCTTTCCCCCAAGACTGTATGCCCAGGGGTATCAAATCCTGTATGACTTGAGTCCCTGTGATCGGGTACAATTAATCATTGTATGGACTTCATTTGGTGTGTGAACATGAGACAAAGAATAGCTTCCTTTATTGCCTAACTCTGGAAAAGTGATGCTCTGATAAGGGTCTTGGGGCAGTTTTTATTTCTTGAGATATATTTGTCTGGTTTTGGTATCAGTTTGATAGTGGTTTTAGAGAATAAAATGGGAAGAATTCCCTCATCTTTTATATCCTGGAAACGTTTATAAAAAGTTAGTGTTAATCCCTTTTTAAATGTTTGGTAGCATTTACCAGGGGATGGTAATCATCTCACAATATATACATATATGATATCATTGTGTTATACACCTTAAACTTATACAAAATTACATTTAAATTATATCAATAAAACTGGATGGGGAATTCATCAACTAAGTCATTTGGGTATAAACTTTGTGGATAATTTTTTAAATTACAAATTCAGTCTCTTTACTTGTTTAGGTCTGTTCAGATTTTCTATTTCTTCTCGACTCCATTTAGTTTGTGTCTTTTAAGGAACTTGTCCATTTGATCTAAGTTACCTAATTTATTGGTATACAGTTGTTCATAATATTTCTTTATAATTCTTTTAAAAAATATATGTTTTTATTGATTTTAGAGAGAGAGGGGAGAGGGAGAGAGAGGTAGAAACATTGATGAGAGAGAAACATTGATCTGCTGCTACTGGGGACCAAGTTGGCAACTGGGGCATGTGCCCTGGCTGGGAATCGAATGGGTGACCCCTTGGTGCATGGGTCGCTCAACCACTGAGCCACACCCGCCAGGCTACAGTAACGTGAGTAGTAATGTCCCTTTTTACATTTGAGCCCTCTCCCCCCACCCCTTCTCTATTAATCTAGCTGAAGGTTTGTCAACTTTGCTGTTTTTTTTTAAAGAACCAACTTTGGGATGTATTAATTTTCTCTGCTTTTCTATTCTCGATTTCTTTAATATCTGCTCTATAGGCCATATTCTTGGCTTGCTTGTCTGGGCATAAAACCTCTGCTTTATGAATGAATTGGGGTGAGGGGAATTAGATCCCAGTATTTTCAGTGTGCCAAACTCAGGGCAGAGCCTGTGCCCTAGGAGTAGGGATTGGGTGGGAGATGGGACCCTGGGGTTTTTGCTGCATCCCTCTGGAGTGGAGTTTCCATCACTCTGAGTTGGGATGGGGGAGGGAATGGGTTGTTCAGATGCCAAAGACTCTCACTGTTCTCACTGACTCTTAGTAGGATTCCTTGAATAAATGTTTCTTCATTTGCTGTATGGTCTAAAGACCGTTTATAAATAATTGAATTTTTTAAAGTGATTTTTCCAGTTGCACTATGGGACCGTGGAGGTTCTCACATTGCCATGCCAGAAGTAGACTTGTAGGGGTTGCTTTTTAATTTTTAAGTTTGCTTTTATAACTATGTAACATTTACATGATTCTAAAATCAACTCTATCAATGTGTGTTCAGAGAAATCCCATTCTTATCCCTACCCTTCTGCTCTGTGGCCTCTCTCTATTAAGGTCAAAAACACTTTTATTGAGATATAATTAATATACTATAATAGTCACCCTTTAAAGTATATAATTCAGTGTTTTTGAAAATTATGTTTACAAGGTTGTGCAACCATCATCACTAATTTCGTAATATTTCATCTCCCCCCAAAGGAACTCCAGACCTATTAGTAGCCACTCTCTAGTTCCCCTTCCCTCTGGTTCCCGGCAACCACTAATCTACTTTCTTTCTCTTTGCATGGGCCTAGTCTGGACTTTTCAAGATGTGGCCTTTTGTGACTGACTTCTTTCATTTAGCAAAATGCAGTCAAGGTTCATTCATTTTGTAGCATGAATCAATATTTCATTTTTTAATGGCTGAATAATATTCTCTTATAAGGATATAACACAATTCGTTATGTATCAGTTGACGGACATCTGGGTTGTTTCCATTTGGGGCTATTATGAATAATGCTCTCCTCTATTATGAATAATGTGAGCTCTCCTGGTCAAGTTTCTGTGTGGATATGTATGTCTTCTCTTTGGTATATGCCTAGGAATACAATTGCTGGGTTATAGATTAAAATATTTTTTTGGTTTAGTCTTCCATAGATAGATATATAGGGTGTCCCCCCAAAATGTATACATGCACTTTGAAGAATTATAAAGGCAAGGTTTATTAAAATATACTTCATTTTCAAAATTGAGCTACCAGCTGTTACAGTGTGGATACAATTCTTGGGCACCCTGAATATTGAGACATAAAGACATGGATAAAGATACATAGATATCATTACTTTCTCGGGTAAGTAGTAGCATCGCACACATATACTCCACTTTGCCTTTTTCACTTAAACTATATCCTGGAAAACAAAATAAAAGCTGTATGTACTGGGCATCAGTCCTTGTCAGTGAACAGACGCTCCTCACTTCTTACAGCTGCATGATCGGGACGTGCCGGGGTTTATTCAGCCAGCAACCTGCTTGTGCACCTTTGGGTTGTTTTACAGCCTTCTTGCTATTACAAACTGAACCGGAATATATTGCTGTATATATATTTTTTCATATTTTGCAGATGTATTTTTGGGATAAGTTCTTAGAAGTGAGACGTCTGGGTGAAAGGATAGATTCAGTCAGGCATCATCAAGTTCCTTCCCATTAAGGTTGCTCTGTTTTATATTCCCAGCCAGTATCCCCATGTGGTTACTTTTTCTAACGTGCTGCACAGGATGGGCAACAGAAGGCTTATAGTTGTGAGTACAGGAAACACAGGCTTAATAAAGCTACTGCAAAATCATGACCTGCACATCTTTTTCCGTACGAACAACTGGAAACCTATTTTGTCCACCCCCGTATAGGATTCACAATAACAATGTGTCTTATTTAGACTTTGGTGCCAGTTCTGTATTTGTACTTCGATCAGATTATTAATTATGATTTTCAAATCTAGATTCTTAATATTTTTTTTAACTTCTTAATAGAAGTTTATGGGTTTGTAAATTTCTTCTGGTATTTTATTTCTGTACATTTTTGCTTTAAATACTTTGAGGCTAATTAGGTATATTTAAGTTATACCTTTTCCCATTATGTATCAATTCTAATCTTTAGTAATGATTTTTTATTTAATCTGTATTTCATGTTGAATACACACACACACACACACATATATATTCACCTTTCTTTTGGATGCTCTTATGTAGTATCTTTTTCTATGGCTTTGTGTTCAATCTTTCTTTTTTCTAAAATATGTTTTTATTGATTTTTTTTAGAAAGAGAGGAAGGGAGAAGGAGAGATAGAAACATTGATGAGAGAGAAACATCCATCGACTGCCTCCTGGACGCCCCCTACTCAGGGTCAAGCCCCCAACAGGGGCATGTGCCCTGACCAGGAATCGAACCGGCTACCTCTTGGTGCATGAGATGATGCCCAACTCACTGAGCCACACCGACGGGGCTGTGCTCAATCTTTCTATGCCATTATGTTTAAGTACCTATTTTAATTAACGTATACCTGAATTTTTATTATACTTTAATGCAGTTTTCTTTAAACTGTTTATTTACATATATTATAATTAGCAATACATTTGGAGTTGTTTCTACTATCATATTTATTATTTTCTGTTTACCATGTGATTTTACTTTCATTATTAAAAAAATATTTTATTTTGCTTATTTTCAACTTCTGTTTCTGCTTTCTATTGAATTGATTGAGATTGGGGATTTCTGGTTTTTTTTCTTACGGGTAAAAGTTATCTCGGCAGCATTGACATTTATTATTATAATTTTTATCTGTGGCTCCTTTATCTCAGAATTGGAGACCATCTTTTCATTAAATTGCAGCTCCTTCCTTTCTTCTTGGCTTGGGGATCATTTGAGAAAGGCTTATTTTGTAGAAGTTAATATGAAATTATTTTAATTTCTAAATCATAATTTAAGTGTACATAAAGCACACAGAACTGTGGTTTACAATGTATAAATCTTTTGAAAAATATTTTTATCTTGATCTTTTGTACTGTAGAAATATTCTCTAAATATCATCAAAAGATAGTAATATCCCCATTACTAGGAAAGACACACTAAAATATTTAGGGGGATGAAGACTCTTGCTGTGTTAACTCATCTGCAAATGGTTCAGGAAAATAACTATAAATAGATATGAAAAAAAGAGATAGAATGATAAAAGTGAATGGTATAAAATGTTAATGATAGGTAAATTAGGATAAAAAGTGTAAGACTGTTTTGGTACTATTTTTATATTTGCAATATTTTACAACTTTGAAATTATTTCCAAAGAAAAAATTTTAAAACTTCATGTTTAGCAAAATATTTAAAAGAGTTTCTTTTGTTTTTGAAAATTTTCATTCACATTAAGTTTGAAAAGTAAACGAATACATTGCTATTTTTGACGCTGATTAGGTGCCACCCAGTGTTCAATCTCTGCAACTACTATCAAACCTAACCTCTCAAAACTGTATTTGGAAATGGCTTTTCGTTTATTTCTTTATGGTGGCAACATAAGATTATGAAAATGATGTATGTGGTCAAAATGAGTAAAAAACAAGCAAACTCACAAACCCAGGAGCTACTAAAATATAAAAAAAGAACCGTGCATTGTGATGTCAAATGCAGATTTCTGCTCCCTTCAATTCGATCAAATCTCAAGAGATGTCAAAGCAGCCGGAGCACAGACTGAGCAGTGCGCAGACCAGTCCGACTGGGGCTGACACCCAGCCCACGGTAGCTGTAGGGCTTGGAGTTTGCTCACAACATTCCTTTACGTCAGATGAAGTGGGATGGCAAGAAAACTCGGAACACTTTTTTTCTTTATCTTTCTAAACTGCAGATGTGGTGTGTTTTCTTTTTTAACCCAAGTAAATTCCATTACAGTATAAGAACAAAGCGGGTTTAACATCTGACTTAAGATAAATTAGTATCTTAAGTTTTGAAGAAAACATAGTATTTTCAAACCAACATTGAAAACAATATGTTCAACAAGCTTTAGTCATGCTTATCTTGCTTTCGTCTTCTTCAGGATGGTGGTTATGGTCCGAAACGTGCAACTGCTGTGGGCGGTGGAAACGGCACCGGGTGTTAGACCAGTGGGGCTGGACCGGACCTGGGACAGCAACCTCGGCTCTCGGGAAAGAATTCAGAGCCAAGGCCCCAACTATAAGAGAACATTTATTTGTTAAATCACAGAGGTAGAAAAAGTAATTCCTGGAAGAAATGGGCTTAGGAAACAAGTTCTAGAGGTAAAGGAAGGGCCTTAGGAGCTTGGAAGTGAGGAAGCTGATGGTGACAGGCCTGGGGGACGGGGAAGGGAAAGGGAAAGATGCAAGCGTGCTCCCTGGAGGGAGAGCCTGAGTCCTCTGTCTAGCAGTTTTAAGGGTGGAGATGTTAGGGGAGCTCCAGGGGAAGATCTCAATAGAATATTCAGCTTCCCAGACGTGTCCTTTCAGGGTTGTGGTCTCCACTGATTGATCGGTCAGCACCAGGGCAGGGGGTGGGGTGTTATTATCCAATGCAGCTGGTCCTGAGCTCAGCTGTGGCTGGTTTTGTTGCTTTTGGGGCCTGGAGCTGAAATACAGCTGAGGCTTAGATATTATCTCTAGGGAGGACGGGTCAGGGGGTCCAAAAGCACATGACCAGTGTGCTAGGGGAGAAAAGGCCACCTGGGGTCAAAGTCCTGCCTTACAGTTGTCCATTGCTAGGCACCCGGGGCTTTCCACTCATGTGACTTTCTGTACCTGGGCTATTGTCCTTGCTCTGCTCATGTCTAACTGCCACCACACAACAATCCTCAGAAAAATCAGAATGTAAAGTATGGAGTTCAATTAAGGTATCCTCACTGTTTTTGTGATAGGCAGTTGGACAGACATGAGCAGAGCAAGGACAATAGGCCAGGTACAGGTCACCAGGGTGGAAGGCCTGCAGTGTCTAGCAAAGGGCAAAACTGGGAAAGCAAGGTCGTTGCATCCAGGGTGACCTTTCCTCCCCTAGTATATCGCTGGCCATGTGGTTTGGACCCCCTGACCTTTCCTCCCTAGAGATAGCATCTAGGCCTCAGTTGTATTTCAGCTGCAGGCCCAGAAAAGCAGCAAAACCAGACAAGTGACCCCATGGCTGACCTCAGGACCAGCTGCATTGAGTAATGACACACCCCCTCCCTGTGCCGACCAATCAGGACCACAATCCTGAAAGGACACACCTGGAAAGCTGATGAATATTCTATTGAATCCGCCCCTAAAATCTCTGCCCTTAAAACCCTTGGGAGGCGCCTGGCTGGCATGGCTCAGCCTTTGAGCATCGACCTAGGATCCAGGAGATCAAAGTTCAATTCCCTGTCAGGGCACATGCCTGGGCTGTGGGCTTGATGCCCAGTTCAGGGTGTGCAGTAGGCAGCTGATCAATGCATCGCTCATCATTAATATTTCTCTCTCTCTCTCTCTCTCCCCCCCTTCCTGTCTCTGAAATCAATAAAAATATATTAAACAAAACAAAACCCTTAGGCGGTGTACCCAATGTGCTCTCCCTCTCAGGAGCAGGTGGAGCCTTCCTCTCCTCCTCCCCCCAGGCAGTAACCTTTACCTTCCTCTCTCCTAAACCCCAAGGGCCCTTCTTTTGCCTCTGTAACTTGTTTCCTGAGCCCATTTATTGTACCACTCACTTCTTCTACCTTTGTGACTTTCTATAGTTTGAATCTTAGCTCTGAATTCTTTCCTAGCCAGAACTGAGGCTGCTGAACCAAGGTCTCTCATTAATGCTTTTCTCTCTCCCCCTTCCCCTCTCTCTAAAAAAAAAAATCAATAAAAACATAAAAAATAGAGTCGTTGTTTTCTTTGGTTTTGATTATTTTAAAAATGTTTTCAATAATTTAAAAATTTTTTTCCCTCCTTTAGTTTGTCCTTTTAATGATCTCAAGCTCTGGTACTTGAGAGTATTCACTGCCTCTCACTAATGGTGGAATGTTTCCTCAGGCTTTAAGCATTTTTTACAGTAAACTCATTTAAAAAAAAAAAAAGTTTTTGATTTTAGAGAGACAGGAAGGGAGAGAGACAGAAACACTGATCTGTTGCCTCCTGCACACCCCCCCCCCACGGGGGACCAAGCCCACAACCCGGGCGTGTGCCCTGACTGGGAATCAAACGGGAAAGGGAGAGAAACACCGATTTGTTGTTCCACTTATTTATACAGTCATTAGTTGATTCCTGAATGTCCCCTGAACCCGAAACCTTGGCGTATGGGACAACAGTCTAACCAGCTGAGTTCCCTGCAAGGGCACCTGACGTCCTCTTGACTTGAGCACATTTCACTGTGACCCGCTGTTTCCCTGAGGGCGCTGACCTTCAAGAGGCCCATTCACCCCCTCGCCCTGCCTGGCCCTGCGGAGCCAGGACCCTTCTCACTTCCCGGACAGCCGCTGTCTCCCATGCTTACTGCCTTGGTTTTCCTTCCTTCATCCTCTGGCACTTGGAGATTTTCTTTTAAAACCTGTGACTTTAGCTACTCGCAGGGATTATTGTGCTTCGTTTAGCAATTCTTTGAGTGGAAGGGTCAATTGCTCTGGTCCTCTTACTGGTACTGGGAGGCTTGACCTTGTTATAGGGTGATTTTAAAAGAGGCTACAGCCGTAACTCTCCTACAGATGTAATATGAACACGTGTTAAAGATTTACGCAGCTCATTATTAATGAAGGAACCTGTGAGATGTTAACCAATTCAAAGGAAAAATAAAATAAGCACACGTTTACGTGGAATAAAGGTATATAGAAATAAACTTACAAATAAACAGGGAAACTTTTGTTTTGGGTTTTTTTCCCATGGGGAGGAGGAAAGGCAATTGAACATCCCTCTGACAGACTATATTGCATGCCTCTGACAGACAGACTATATTGCATGCCTATAGACAAGATTTACTGTAAAGTAGCTGGAAAGCACTGAGAGGCTAGAATCAGGTAATCCGAAAAAGCAGGCTCTAACCAGTGCTTAGTTTTCTGTTGGAGACTCCCAATAACCTTCTCTGCTCTTTCCACGTGTTCTTTGATTGACAAAGTCTCTGGCCAAACTTTAACCAGGGTCCTCTGGACATTGTTGTTGTGGACTAAGTGCCGGTGTCTCCCCCCCTGCCCCCCTTGATCGTATTAGCAGGGGGGCCTTTGGGGGATGATCAGGGCCCTGTGGGTGGAGTTCTCAGGAATGAGGTTCGTGTGCTTATTAAAGATGCTCTGGAGCCTCCTCGCCTCTTCTACTACGTGAAGACATCTGTGAGCCAGGAAGTGGGCTCTCACCAGGCACCAAATCTGCCAGCACCTTGATGTTGGACTTCCAGCCTCCAGAACCCTCGGAAATAATGCCTGTTGTTTAATCCACCCAGTTGATCGTATTTCTGTTGTAACAGTCCGAACTATGACATTTCTTCTCAACTTGGCTCTCACTCTTGGGCTTCTGTGTTCATCTTTCCATTATGCAATTTGAGGAAGACTCCTGCTGAGTTAGCATCTCCCATCCTCAGTTTCTTAGCCCGCAACCTGTGGTGCATGGCCAACGCTCCAACCAACTGAGCCACTGGCCAGGGCTTTATAATTTTTTTTTCTAGAAAGAAGTTTACATAGCATTTGCTCACATATTATCATGGGGCTAAAAGCCCTGCATTCCCAGCCCCAGGCACCCTGGAGGAGTCAGAGGGCTGAAGCAGCATCTTCAGGTGGAGGAAAACGCAGGAAAGACGACCTCCTCCCGCAATGGGCAAGCAGCTGGCTCTGCAAATCACTGACTTTGTGCCTTTGTCTTTGAGGCGGCAACAGTGTCCTATACAGAGAAGCCCTTGAATGAGAAAGTTGCCGTCTTAAATAGAAGAGGTTGAGGGAATGGGGTAAAATTCAGAGGCATTGTTTTCTTAAAATGTGGGGAGGAATGAAAAATTTACAAGGAAGAAATGACTGATAAGTTTGCTCTGAACACTTGTATTAACTAGAATTCTGAGAGAAATTACTAGATTGAAAGATATGTGCATATTTTAATCAGTTTTATGCAGTTGCTATAAACTAATAAAGTTTATGTGGTAACATGGAAATCAATACGTGAGAAAGGCAGGATATAAATTAATAACCATACTAAAATGGGAAATAAATATGCATAATATTAACTTGGTGGGTGTTTTGTTTTTTTAAACTATGATAGGGTCATGGGTGTGTTTTAAAAAATTGTTTATATTTTGATCAATGTATCCATAATAATAATTGGGTAATTTTTAAAACCAAAAGTAAAGCAAGAGAAAAAATATGTCTTTGCCTGTTATTGTAATTACAACTTAGTTGCAACCTTTCACATTCTACCCTTATTATATAACCCTGGAGTGTAATAAACAATACATATCAGGTCATTTTAGTCATAGTGAGAAATACCTATGGCAAGATAGCTTATGACATTTTTAAATGTGTTCTCTCTAAATTCTGGGTCCTCAGGCTTTGAGGCTTCAGGCATTCTTGCAGGATTAAAGGCAGAAGCAACCAGAAGCCAGTTGTTCTGGGCTTTTGTCAAAGCCCAGAGAGTGACACAGCTGGTGGGAGTGGAGGGTGGGGGAGTGGAGAGGCGCAGAGGGTCCCCTGGGGCTGGGAGCGACAAGGGCAGGTGCTGGAGGGGACCCTTTGGAGAATGCCCAAGCCCTAGTGAGGAATGGCGGGGAGTCCCTCAGCCCCACAGTGAGCGAGGACCCCCAGGGAGTCTGGGTCGTGGGAGGCTGGAAGGGAGGCCCACCTTCCCGGCCCAGAGCCGGCTCGGGAGCTGCACGGTCAGGAAGGCGCGAGGCCGCAGCAGGGCCCCGACGGCATCGCCCGCACCCCGGGCCTGAGGTTCGGACCACAGAGCACATAACCCCAGCACAGGGCGAGAAAGGGGCCTGTCCCAGCGCCCGCAGGCTGCAGGCAGGCGCCGACCCTCTGCGAAGCCCTTGCCACCCCCACCGGCAGCCGGGTGCAGCCGCGGCTCCCAGCCTGAGCGCACCGGGCCCTCTGAGAGCCAACGCGGGGCTTCTGCGCCCACCCCAGAGGCCTGAGAACCCGCATTTCTAGCCCGTTCCCACGTGAGGGGATGCTGCTGGCCCCCGACAACACCCTGGCGATCGGCCGGCGTGTGTTTTTCAGATACTTTGTTACTAACCTTCTTGGCGGCTGCCAGCACTTGCTGACCTGGTGCGACGCCTTTTACCAAACATTACCGTTCTTGCCTCTGGCCGGGATTGTCGTCAGATTTAAGAATAGAGCATTTGGAGTTTATTAGATTCATTCAAAGGCTCCTTTGGAGAAAGTTGTTCCCAAACTTTCACTTCGGCGATTTTCAACCTTGTTTTTTAATCTCACGCACATGAACTGGTGACTGAAGTTCTGCGGCACGCCAACATACGTTTTTGCCGATCTGCACATAAGGCAGGTAGACTTTGGTTTCCTTCCCACCGGCGGCTATTGCTGTGTTGGCCGGTGTCATTTTTTATCTGACGACCTAAGGGAAAGGGGGCAGCGCCCCTGACTGAAGAGGTGCTGCGTGTTTTAAAAATCCTTGGGGCGCCCCCTGTGCCTGCTGCCCGCGCGGGTCCAAAAGAGCTGACTCGCTGCACAGGGACCGTAACTCTTAGGGGAGCCCGTAACTAAGGGATAATCTGTGTGGCCTCTGCCGGGTTGTGCAGCTTTCGCATGTGTTTCCCGGGCAGGGTAACCCCCGCGTGTCGTGGGCGCTGCAGCCGCGGTCCCGCGAGGCAGCCGCGAGCGGGTTTTCCGGCTCACCGGGCGGATCGGCGCCGGGCGAGCTCCACACCGCCCCCTGGTGGGCGCGCGCGGGGTGGCGCCTGCGACGCGCGAGAGGCGAAGGATCCCTCCCCCGACTCCGTGGGGACCCCTCGCGCGCGGGCTCCGCAGCTGGTGGGCGCCCGGGTCCTCCCCATAAGCCGTGGGCTGGAAGGAGGAGGCGGCCCCCGCAGGGGAAACGCTTTCTCAGGCAGGTTGACGCCCAAATGCCTATATTCCGAAACTGACGGGGGCCCACCGCTGCTCTTTAAATTCAGGGCGTCCCCTGAAGCCCCGCGCACCCCGCTTCCTGCCCGGTCGCTCTGCTCTGTTCACCTTCGCTTCCGCGGGGCTGCAGCGGGGCACAGGGTCCGAGGCAGGCCGGGCTCGACCTTGGCAGGTGGAGGAAGTGAGCGCTGTGGGGGATGGGAGCCTGCAAGCGGGGAGAGGTGAGATTTGAGGGAGGGAAAGGAGAGCTGGGCCTTGCTCCGGCCAGTCTGGCTCAGTGGTTAGAGCTCCGCTCCACCCCCCCCCACCCCCCCCCCCCGCAGACTTAAGGGTCTTGGGTTTGATTCGGGTCAAGCGCACGCCCCTCGGCGCAGGCTCATCCCCGGTTGGAGCACGTGCGGGACGCAACCCCAGTGGATATGTCTCTCCTCTCTCTCCCTTATACTCTCTGAAAAAGCAATGGAAAAAATATCTTTAGCTAAGGGTTAAAGGAAAAAAAGTACACATTGGAGAGAAGCATTGTGGCCCAGTTTGCTTTGGTGATGGGTAAGTTCTCAAACTAACTAGACGGGTGGGACGGTGCTTTTTATTTTATTTACCTCTTCTTTAAAACATTTTTATAATTGTGGTTTACCTGACATAGTAAAGTGAACAAATAGTGTACAACTGAATGAATTTTTTACATACATGTGTACACACACACACACACATACACGCACACTCTTGTACCCTGTCTTCCAGATCCAGATGTCGAGTATTCCCAGTATCTCAAAGGCTTCTTCGTGTCTACTCCCAGGAAATACCCCCAAAGGTAACCACTGCGGACCTCTGTTGTCACCGAACAGTTTTACCTGTTCTTACACTGAACATAAACAGAATCATACAGTACGTGCCATTTTGTGTCTGGCTTCTTTCACTCAAGTTTATGTCTGTTAAATTCACCTACATTGTTGCATGTATCAAGAGGTTGTTTTTTTCGATGTAATGTATTATTCCACCATGGAAATATAGAACAATTTCTAGTTATCTACTGTAAGTAGACACAAGTTGTTTCCAGTTTCTGCTATTATGAATAAAGTTGCTATGAACATACAGCTTTATTGAGATATAATTTATATACCAAATACTTTACCCATTTAAAGTGTACAATTCAGTGCTTTTATTATCTTCATAGAGTTGTGCAACTGAAACCTTTGTAATAACCGGTTATTAATAACAGGAAAGGAACAAAAGGAAGGCTACATAATATAGATATTCCATTTGTACAGCTTTGCCAGGAAGCTGCAGTTCAGCACTCTCCAGGTCTGTTCCCCACAGGTCACTGGGGGAAGGGACTTGACAATAGACACATGTCCAGTAAGGCCTGGGTGGTGTGGGAAGGTGCTTGTCCGTCAGTCACACCTGGGAACAGGCCATTGACCAGAATAGGCGTGGCCACTGCAAGCACAGGAAGGTTTGGTATTTAAACTCCTAAACAAAGGAATTCCTCTCTCTTGCTCTCTGGCCCTCTTGCTCTCCTGGCCTGGGACTCTTGTTGCAGGGGGTGTGCTCACGCTCCTGCATTTGCCCACATGGCCCACAGCCTCGTGGGCCCCACCTACAATGGACTAACGGACTGTGGCTAGCCTGATGCTGTGCCAGACCCAGCTCCACCGTGGAACGGAAACTCTCGACACTGGACTTGTTTCTAGCTCTGCTGAAGCCCCAGCTGCACATTTTCCAGGACTGGATTAAGGGAATGGGACTTTGGGAACTGAGGGAAGTAACTCTCTGCAAATAAAAAACACTCAGCCTCCTGTGCGAGTCTTAGAAAATTCATTTTCTCAAGGTATCACAAGAACCCCACTCCCACTAGTAATGGAGAAATTCCACCCGTACAGTTCTCTGATAACACAACCATTACCACAATCGAGAATATTTTAATTATTCCAAAAAGAAAGCCTGATGGCTTAGCTAGCATCCTAATCACCCCATTCCCTCAGCCCTATGAAATCACTAACTTACTTTCTGTATCTGTAGACTTTTCTATTTTGAACATTTCATATAAATGAAATCACGTACTATGTGGTCCTTTGTGAGCGGTTTCTTTCACTTCACATGTTTCCAGGGTTCCTCCATTTTGTAGCTTATATCAATACTTCACTTCCTTTTATTGCCCCCAAATATTCCATTGTATGAACATACTGCATTTTATTTACTCATTCATCAGTTGATGGGCATTTTCCCACCTTTTGGCTGTTATGAATAATGCTGCAATGAACATTTGTGTACAACTTTTTGTGTGGACAGTAGTTGTTTTTGTGTTTTTTTGTTAATCTTCACCTGAGGATATTTTTTTCCCATTGACTTTTAGAGAGAGTGGAGGGGAGTGGAGAGAGAGAGAGAGACATTGATGTAAGAGAGATACATCAATTGGTTGCTTCACGCACGTGCCTCAGCGAGGGCTGGGGATCAAACCTGCAACCCAGGTACTTTGCCTTGACCAGGAATCGAACCCACAACCCTTTGGTGCATGGGTCAGTGCTCTAACCACTGAGTGACACTGCCCAGGGCAATGGACATGTTTTCATTTTTCTTGGGTTTATACCTGGGGGTGGGGGAGGGTCATTCCTGGATCAGACGGTAACTCTATTTACCTATTTGAAGAATTGCCAGACTATTTTCCAAAGCAGCTGTACCATTTTACATTTCTATCACTGTAGGAGGATTTTAATTTCTCCATGTCTTCACCAACCCTTGTTATTACCTGTCTTCTTTATTCTAGCTTGTGGAGTGGAAGAGAAAGGTTTTAATATTTGCCAACACAATATGTGAAAAATAAAAACATTTTTATTTTATGTTTCTTTTACTATTAATGATATAAAACAAAATTTCCTAGCTTTATTGGTCATTCCTATTATGTGATTTTTCTTTTCATGCCCTTTGCCTTTAAAAATTAAAGTATTTGATTTTTTAATTGGGTTTAAGCCATCTTTATTAATAAAGACATTGTGCCTTTATCTGTGATATTTTTATTTTTAATAATTTTCAGAATCACTGTTTACCTTGGTGGTTTTTAATTTTATGGATGTAGATCTGCCAGTTGTTTCCTTACGGCTTTGGCATTGGTGCCATGCTAGGAAAGGCCTTTCTCATGTAGAGGTATACAAATACCAGCATGTGTCATAATGACATTTCGGTCAGCGCTGGCCCACAAATACAGTGGTGCTCCCATGAGATTATTAGGCACTGAGAAATTCCTGTGCCAGTGACCTCATCGCCATCTCACTGTGTTAGCACAACGCAGCACTCACCTGTTTGTGGTGATGCTGGCGCAAGCGAGCCCACTGCACTGCAGTGGCATAAACATATACACGTATAATTATGTCCAGTACATAATCCTTGAGAATGATTGCAAATGACTGTGCTACTGGTTAGTATATTTACTATTCTGCACTTTTGGTCATTCTTGTAGAGTGTACTCTTTCCACTTAAGAAAAGCTGGCTGTAAAATAATATGTTGTGTTAGCCTGCAACAGCCTCGCACACCTCATGTTTACTGCGTCTCCTGGTCACATCATTTTCTCTTGTGATTTAATCTTGTGTTGTTTTATACATTTATTGTAGCCTATAGTGTACAGTGTTTACAAAGCCTACAGTGCTGCACAGTCATGTCCTGGGCCTCACATCCACTCACTGCTCACTCACCCAGAGCAACTTCCAGTCCTGCGAGCTCCTTCCATAGGCCGTGCCCTATACAGGTGTATTATTTTTTATGTATTATACCATATTTTACTGTACTTTTTCTATATGTAGACACACAGCTAGTTACCATTGTGTTACAGTTGCCTACACTATTCACTATAGTAACATCTGTACAGGGTTGTTGCCTAGGAGCAATCGGCCATCCCATGTGGCCTAGGTGTGTAGCAGGCTAGACCGCCTAGGTTTGCCTAAGTGCACCCTATGATGTTCACACAACAAAACCACCTAATGACACATTCCTCAGAGCACATGCTCGTTGTTAGCAGCATGACTGTAGTTTCTATTTTCCTGGTACGGACAGTTCTGACGCAGGATCTTTTGGCTTCACGATGGCGTGAAAGCAATATGACTTCAGTAGAAGCTATACTTTTGGCCTTCCCCTGGGCTAGCAATATGTGGTCCGGTATTTTGCCATGATGCTGGGCAGCCGCAGTGGGCTGCAGCCCCCCGTGAGCACATGGACATGAGGGTAAACAACGGATGCTCTCCAGGGTTCTGTGCTGGCAGCATTTGTGGATATTGTTGTGTTCTGAGCATGTTTGAAATAGCCTAGGCTAGGCTATGATGTTCAGCAGGTGAGGTGGATTAAGTGCATTTTTGACTTAAAATATTTTTAATTTACTATGGGTTTATCAGGGCATAACCCCATTGTAAGTCAAGGAGCATCTGTATTCTTCTGTGTGTTTTTAAACATTTATTCTTTTTTTCAAAAAATATGTTTTTATTGATTTCAGAAAGAAGGGAGAGGGAGAGAGAGAGATAGAAACATCAATGATGAGAGAGTCATTGATCGGCTGCCTGCTGGGGATCGAGCCCGCACCCCGGGCATGTGCCCTGACGGGAATTGAACCTTGACCTCCAGGTTCATGGGTTGATGCTCAACCACTGAGCCACACCGGCCAGGCAACATTTATTCTTTAATGTAACAAAAACTTGTTTTCATACATGATGTGGAGCAGAAATTTACCTTTGGTTTTCTTTAATATTGTGTTAAAATACATCTTGAAAATGGAAGGAATATACAATAGTCTGTGACTTTTCATAACTTTGACAGGGGCCGTGTTAATCTCTGCTCTCTTGTTAATTATAAGAGAGCATTGCTACAGATTTGGAAGGAGTTTTGTTTTTGTTTTTTTTCCTGGTCACACTTGTTCATTGTAGGACATTTGGAAACCATGGACATACCTAAAACCTAAAGTCAAAATGGGGAAATTATACTCATCTCTAATCTAGTCTCAGCCCTGACTCCACTTCTGTAATTTTACACACACACACTGGTCGTTTTCTTGACCACAGTTTCATCTCTTCTTTGTTATCTGGTGAATTGATATCTACAGAGCTCCTGCTGACCTCAGCTTAAATTCCTGAAAATTCGAATAATCTTAATTAACAAGAATCATGGAGTTAAAAAGAGACCCTGGTGAGGTTTTCCCCCCTTATCCTTTTGACCTTGCACAGGATTGCACCAACAACATTTTAGAAAACGATTCCATGCCCTGGTTGGTGTGGCTAAGTGTTAGAGCAGCAGCAGAGTTGTGGGTTCGATTACCCATCAAGGGCATGTACCTGGGTTGCGGGTTCGATCCCAGGCCCCTGTTGGGGCACGTGCAGGAGGCAACCAATCGATGTGTCTCTTTCACATCGATGTTTCTCTCTCTCTCTCTCTCTCTCTCTTCCTCCCTCCCTCCCTCCCTCCCTCCTTTCCACTCCCTTTAAAAATCGATGGAAAAATATCCTCTGGTGAGGATTACCAAAAACAACAACAAAAAATCTATTCCAGAGAATTTCACCACCTTCTTTCAGAAAACTTCACTTGTTTTTTCTGAAGACAGAAAATTTTGTGAACATTCACCCCAATCTCTCTGATGAAATTTAAGCTCCTCCCTTCTTGTCCCTTTCTCAGACCTACCAGGCACAGCTGCTGCCACCTCTGGGGGGACAGTCCTGCACACGCCTCCACACTCCAGCTTTACCCACGGGGTCAGAGGCCCAGTTTCTCCCTATCTGCAGGACCAAACGGGGTCCCTGGGTTGACAAGGAGCCTCTTCTTTTTAAACTTGTCTCTCTCCCTTCCCTTGCAGGAACATTGCTTATTTCAGCATTTACAACAACGTAGATGCCGAGGCAGACTACCTAGGTTATATTTTGGGGCTCTTTCTGGGCTTCAGTTTTTTCTCAGCAAAAATAAAAACATTATTATTTCACTAATAGCTACTGTCCAATAGGATTGTTTTTGGACTCAAGGATAAAGAAATAAGTGTAGTGTTCTTGTGGCACTTTGATTTTTGAATTATTTTAATTCTTTTTTACATTTATTTTTTATTTTTAACTGTGGTATAACACATAATTTACCATTTCAGCCAGTTTTTTTAGGGGAACCAATTTCTTTTTATTGTAGTAAATAAATAACTACATATTGTTTAGTAGCTCAGCCATTTAAAAAAAAAAAAAGTCTTTATTGATTTCAGGGAGAGGAAGGGAGAGGGAGAGAAACATCAATGATGAGAGAGTCATTGATCGACTGCCTCCTGCAGGCCCCCGACTGGGGATGGAGCCCGCAACCTGGGCCTGTGCCCTGACCGGGAATCGAACCTCAATCTCCTGGATCCTAGGTCGATGCTCAGCCGCTGAGCTATGTCCGCCAGGCAGCTCAGTCATTTTTAAGCGTACAGTTCAGTAGTTTTAAGTACATTCAGATTGTTGTGAAACAGGTAGGTCTCCAGTACTTTTTGTCAGCACAAGAAACATTCAAACTTGTAGAGAATTTTTATGAGTTTATTTGCGCCAAACTAGTGGCAATTGCCAGAAAGCAAAATCTAATGGTCTGGAGAATGGCAGTTTGGCAGTTTATTTTATACCTTACAATCAAAGGAAGAGACGTAAGGGGGGTTACAGGAGATTCACTGGTGGTAGATTAAAGAGGCAGGAGAAAGCAAAGCAGAGAAATCTCTGAGACTGGATTTAAAAATGGAGAGACATGTACTTCTTTTACATGGGTGGGTCCAGGACAGTAAATAACATTTTCAGCACACAGAGATGGCGCGTGGGGAACAAGGTAACAATGAGGGGCTCTGTGGTCCCTGCTCTGGCGCAGTGGCTGTGCCCTGAGGGATCCGGAAAAAGGGGATCACCCTGACATTCCAAGGTATGTTATCATAGATGCAAAAAGACAATAGACAGGCTTACCTAAGGTAAAAATTGACCTTTGTCAAGGAAGCTACAGGCCTGAGATGTGACCACTGGCCATGACTGACGTTTAGGTAGGAGTTTTATGTTCAGACCACCCTTTGTGGTTACCGTAGGTCTCTGAGTTTGCGAGGCCACTGTGCAGGCCTCCTGAGCTTCTCAGGTTTAACATGTGGCCCCCTTTTGGTCTACATTTTACATCTTGCCAAAGTGAACCTCTATACAGTACCTATTGAAAATAACTCCCATTCCCATATCCCCCAGGCCCGGCAACCACCATTCTACTTCCTTTTTCTGTGAATCTGACAACTCTAGATACCTCATATAAGTGGAATTATATAGCATTTGCCTTTTTGTGACTGTTTTTTTTTAACTTAGCACAGTGTCCTCAAGGTTCAACTCTGCTGTGGCATATGTCAGAATATGTCATATGTCAAAATATTCCTCCTTTTTAAGGCAGAATAATATCACATTTATGAATACACCACATCTTGTTTATCCATTGATGCACTTGGGTTGCTTCCACCTTTTGACTTTTTGGATTACTTTTGCTATAAGGAATATTTGTGATTCGAGGACAGCATATATTTACAAGAAAAGTAAATAGCAGGGATCATGGGTCACTTCATGGTGTTTGTGTATTCTAAGCGGCTGTACAGCTTTAGAAGAACATTCTGGTCCATTGTGTTGGACCTTGGGCCTCTGATCCCATGTCTTACCCTCCTGTGTAGTGTTGGGTTCTGGGGCTCACAGTCTGAGTGTGACTCAGGGGCTACCCTGGGACAGGCCAGCGGGGACACAGCAGTTCGATGGCACCGTCCCACACAGCCCCTCAGCAGGGGCACTATTTCTTCCTGTTGAGATTTCATGTAGCACCACATGTTTGTTTGCAGAATGTTGTGTGATCAGCTGAACCAAGCGGCAGTTTCAACGTCCTCCGAGGATTTATATTTTCATCGGGTCAGTGCCCTGCACAGGACGGTGAAGTCTCCAGACCTAGCCCGCGGTGGAGAAAGGGTGGTTCCTGGTCTTGGGCACAGTCGGGGAAGAGACAAAAGGGGTGGGGAGTGACTTCAACAGTTTTTATTTTATTATTATTATTTTTAAAAATAATTTTATTGATTTCAGAGAGAAGAAGGGAGAGAGAAATAGAGAGAGAGAAACCTCAGTGGTGCCCGGCTGCCTCCCGCGCGCCCCGGGGACCAGGCCCACAGCCGCAGGTGCCCCGACGGGCATCGAACCCCGGCCCCTGGTCACAGGGCGACGCTCCACCGCTGCGCCACGCCGGCCGGCTCCTGAAACTGCTTCGCGAGGCTGACAGGTGACAAAGGAAACTGTCTCTGGGGCGACAGGGCACGAAGCAGCCGCGTGCGCCCGGGGCCGGGGGGGCTGCCCGCGCGTCGGAGGCGCCGGGACCACCCTCGGCGGCTTCAGAGCGTCTCCGGGGGCGGCCGGCTCGTGGCGAGGGCGGCAGACAGACACGGGGATGCGAGAGGCTGGCAGCCAGCGCCCAGCTCGGCAACCGGGGCGCGGGCGCCAAGCTCCGGGGACTCGCCCCAGCCCCCGGCCCCGCGGGGAGCCCCAGCCTGGGCCCCTCGCGCCGCGCCGCCAGCGCCCCGGGCTCACGGGCGCCTCCCCCGGGCACTCACTGCAACGGGCGCGGGCATCTCGGGCCTGGGCCCTCCGCGCGCTCCGCCCGGGGCGCCCGGGGCCCGCGCCGTCGCTCCGTCTCCAGGCCGAGCTCGCGCCGCCGTGCGCCCGGCGCCTCGGGACCTGCCGCGCCGTCGCCGGGCCGCTGCAACGAGGCCCGAGGCGGTGCCGCCGCCTCCCGAGGCCCCTGCCCGAGGTTCCAGGGCGGCCTCCTGCCCCTCCCCCCCGCAGGGAGCCCCACGGGTCCCCAGGGGCTGTGCCCAGCGGCGGCCGCACGCAGCCTCCCCGCGGCAAGGGGAAGCTGAGCATGGCCGGGGGACGCCGGGCATTCCTGGGCTGGGCTCGCAGGACTCGCATTCCTAACAAATGCCCAGGCGATGCCAGTGCTGCTGGTGCAGCGCCCGCACCGAGAACGAATGCTCGAGGGTAAACAATACCATGGCAAAGAGCCGCCTCTTACCTGATCCGCCACCTGCACACAGGACACTCTTCTACGTGCTTTATCCATTTTGTCTTTACAGCAACTTCTGCTGCTTCTATTTTCAAACGAGGAAACTGAGGCACAGAGAACTGTCTTTCTCGAGGCCACGCTGTAGGTGCCGGTGCTGGGCTGTGACTCTTGGTAGTTTCAGAGCCTGCGGGTTTACATGAGCCTCTGCAACATCAAGTAGGGTGTCTGATATCGGCTTGAAATAGTATATTTTTCGTATACTCATGCATGAACCTATTGCAAACTCAGAGATGCTTAAGAAAAACAATCACTGTTCTTAATAGTAAATCCCCCACTTCTAGGAATATACCCTAAGAATCCTGAAACACAGTCAGGAAGAATATATGCACCCCGATGTTCATAGCAGCACAGTTTACAATAGCTAAGATCTGGAAACAGCCCCAGTACCCATCAGGAGATAAGTGGATAAAAGCTGTGGATACCATGGAATACTATGCAGCTGTAAACAAGAAGAATCTCATACCCTTCGGGACAGTATGGATGGACCTGGAGAATATTATGCTGAGTGAAATAAGCCAGGCAGAGAATGACAAACATCACACGATCTCGCTTATACATGGAATCTAAAGAACTTAATAAACTGAACAGAATAGATTCAATGACATGGAAACATGGATGAGACTGATGAATATCAGAGGGATGGAGGAGGCTGGTGGGTGGAGGGGGAGAGAGTAACCAAAGAATTTATATGCATATATGCACAACCCAAGGACACGGACGTGGTGGGGAGAGGGCCTGGGGAGGGGGATGGGACGGGGTGGAATGGGTCATTGGGGAGAAAAAGGGACATCTGTAATATTTTAAACAATAATAATAATAATAATAAACCCATTGGTACATTTCCCACCAGTCCTATTCATTTTTTATGTACTGTGCCCCACTGTGGAGCAAAGTAATGAGGAATGAAGGAACAGCATAACATCTTAATGGAAATTTTGAAGACGACCTACCTCTCAGAATGAAGCGCAGTTTTGCATAGTTCTCTGCCTTTCGAGCCCCCTTCCAGCGTCAGTCATAGTCGTCTCTTTCATGTACTCTGGTCACCTGGGAAGAGGTGGCTTATTACCTTCTCCCCACAGAGCGGCCTTTGTCTCCCTCTCTGCTCCACGGGTGCTTTGACCCCGGCTTTTCTTAGAGCTGAAACTGAAAAACATTATTGATTTGAGGGTTTTCTGCTTCAGCGACTGTAAATTGTGACACATTATCTCCTCTTGGGTCTCCAACACCTGTGATCATGATAATTTAGAGCAAACAAGGCCTTGAGCCAATAGTACTGCATTTCATCAACTCTAAGATGCTGCTGATCATAGGAAGGACCATTATTTTATGTACAGCCATACTTTGTTTTACTGTACTTCACTTTATTGGGCCTCACAGATGTTGCTTTTTTTTTGCAAATTAAAGGCAAGACCCTCCACTAGCAAAAAGATTATGAATCGCTTCATTGTGGTGCCAAACCTGCCATATCTTCTAGTATCACGAAGAACAGAAAAGAATGCTGCCAATTAAACTATGACACGGAGCCTTAGCTGAAGTCCTTACGCAATAATTGGTCACCCTGATCTCTCATTACTTTGACAATTCTTTCATCTGTTCTGAGGGATTTGGCGAAATCGTCAAGTTCATTCAGGTGCATTTCTTGGCGTGTGATATGCTAGCTCTTCTTGACTGGGCATGTGAATCACTTGGGAGTCTGGTTAAAATGCAGATTCTGATTCAGTGAGTCTGGGGTGGGGCTAAAATTCTGCATTTCTAATAAGCTCCCAGCTAATGCTGATGCTCCTGGTTGCACAACACTCATTGTGTAGAACAGTGACAGGCAGTCCTTTACATATATCTCTTTAACTAAATGGAACTCCTCTTCATTGCTCATGTGCATCTTCTTTTTTAGGTATTCTAAAGCACTTGATTAATGCTTTCCAAAAAAAAACCCCAAACAAACAAAAAACTGAAAACGTAGAGCTGCAGAAATTCCTCCAACAACAAATATTTGCTTTACAAATATCAAACTTAAGTCCCACACCTTTGCTACACGGACTTTCTTTGCATACTATGACTTTTTGCTTCAATGTTGAATCACAGTGTAAAAACTTTGAAGACATTTTAAAGGGCAGTAAAGCTTAGCACATCCAATGGGACAATGCAAACAACTGAACAGAAGGGACTATGGGGAGCCGTGGCCAAGGTCGTGAATGCACAGTGACAGCATTGGATGCCACAGCAGCTGCCTGGAAGACAGTGAACACGGGACACAGCCAGGCTGTATGACTCACCCTGATTTCTCCGCAATCTTAAATATAAAAATATATGTAAAGTATAATTATGGTATATTAAAAGAACCATAACAATAGAAGGGCAAGGAAAGACACTGGAAATGAAGCTGTGTAAGTGCCTTGTGTGTATTTGTTCACAGTGCATTTGTTGTTGACTAGAGACAAGGCCCTGTGCCCTGAGGAAACAGCAGTGAACAGGCAGAGCCAAGGTCCTACCCTCGTGTAGCTTACAGTTCAGCAGGGACACTGACCTTAGGGAGACACAGCCGGTCCTCATTATTTGTGGGTTCCGTGTTTGCAGAGGAACTGAAATGAGTATTTTTTCCAGTCCCATGAAGGGTTTGTGTTCTGATTTCCAGCCACCAGGTGGAGATCGAACAGAAGTAATTAAAGGCTGCCCTGCACGTCTCCTGCTTTACACGGAACAACTCTAAGCTAAGGCAGGCGCAGGAGAGTTACTTTTTGTCTTGTGAGAGCCACTGACCTCTCAGGAAACAAAACCTCTGAGATCAGAGCCATGTGCAGATTCGAAACAAATACAGGTTTTCAAAGGGAACCATAATGTGTTCAAATCAACGAATGACTTAAAATTGGGAAACCTGTATATTTTAAATAAGTTTAACAAAAGTGAATGTATTTCCATGCTATATTATTGCCAGTTAGGGGATGGGTGAGATGAAGTGAAGAAAAACAGTCAAAAAAAAGAGGAAGAAAGAAATGCAGACAGACAGGCCTACAGAGTGGGGAGGGCAGGCTGCTCGAGAGAGGAGAGGGGAACGCGGAGTGGAGCGGGGCCGGGCGAGGCGGCTGTCTGTCTGTCTGTCTGGGGCCAGCTCCCTTTGACCCTCTTGTCCAGTGCATTGAGGGGACCCCAGTCAGCAATCCCACAGGGCACTTTCAGAGGCCGACTAGCCTCCAAGCTCCCCCTTTCTGAACTGGGAATTGGGCTGCTTTTATTTGCAAACTTCAAAGTTTAATTTAAAAATGAAGATTTCTTTTTCCCTTGAACGTAAAAAATTTCCCACCCTATGTAAAGGAATCACTTGAGTTTTTAAAGTGTTCTCTTTCTAATTTCACAAGTGCTTGCTCTGGGCATGAGCTATTTAATATGTTCAGAAATAGTCAGGTAGCCTTCTGTCTATTTTTTTTAAGTTAGGGGTTTTCATTCCATCGTATTTGGAAGCTATAGTAATTCTAGTGGCCACCCATTGCCAATCAAACCTCTTGCCTATGTGTGTGAGAGCCACAGCCCAGGCCTGCATACCTAATTAGAGCCCTGTGAAGATGTTCTATGACTGTAACAAAAAATTTCCCTTCGGGGAACATGGGGTAGCAGCAGCCCCAGCTTCCTGTCTCTTGAGGGATCCAAAAGTTTCAGTGACTACAGCTCCCCACGAAGAGGGGAAATGGCCCTGTGTCTGTGGCTCACTTCTCCTTCCCTACCAGGAACCGGACGCAGTGCAGTTAGGAGCCAGATCCCAGGTGTGGGCAGAACTTCTCTGCGAGGGTCTTATTGTTCCGATGAAATGTCTAGCAAACTGTCTGGCACAGGTGTCACTGTCACTGGAGAGTAACAAGGTATTGGAACCAGCCTGGTTGTTGCAGAAAAGCCTGTCTCATGGGTAATGTGAGCCCTCCACCACTTATGTGAAGCTTCTGTGAGGCTACATCATGTGGAAGTTGGTAATCTTTGGACAAAAATGAACATTATTCACATTTCTTCCTATACCATCTGGGGATTTTAAAAAATGGAGCAAAAAAACAGAAAAAGATACTGTCTTTTTATTTAACAAGCATCTACTTGTGCTTTTTGTTGTTGTTAATCCTCATTGAGGATATTTGTCTCCCCTGATTTTTAGAGAGCATGGAAGGGAGTGAGGGGTGGGGGGAGAAATGTGGATGTGAGAGAGGCATTGGTTGGTTACCTCCTGCATGCCAGGAACAAACCCGAAACCTAGGTACGTGCCCTTGATCGGGAATCGAACCCACAACCCTGCACTGTGCCAGCCAATGCTCTAACCACATAGCCATACTGACCAGTAGCTACTTACTTGCAAGAGCTTTAAAACAAGAACAAAACTGCCTTACTGGAAGCAGCTGTGTGACCTTGGGCTACTCATGGAATGTCTCTGGGTATCTGAGTCTCAACAATGGAGGAGCACACAGTCCCCAGCAACGTGTCCCCTGGAGCCCATGTCCCTTGGAGAGCATGCCCCTGGAGTGCACACATCCCTGGAGTGCACAGTCCCTGGACCACACACATCCCTGGTGCACATGTGCCTAGAGCACACATCCCTGGAACCTGTGCCAAGTTGATCCACTGGCAGCTGGAGGAAATGTTAGAACCTTTACTTACATTTTCCCCATCTGAAATGTGAAGAAAAATATTAAGCTTTACTAATACTTGATATTTGGATCAAGAGAATTCAAGTGCATTGTTTAAAAATGTACAGTTTTTGGAAGTGCTTGCTCAAAAATGTTATACTGTTAACAGCTTATGCATAAACCATGATACAGACAATAGTGTGGGGAAGGCTTGGGATGGGCTGGGGGCTAAGGAGAAGAAAATGGGGGACATCTGTAATGCTGTCAACAATAAAAAAAAGTGTGGAGATGACCAGTCTATACCTTTCAAAGATTAGGCTAGATAATGGTGTTTATTCATATTACTGGTTGCAGCCTATTGTTTGCTTGTAAAGTCAAGTTAGTGTATTTTTAAAGAGGAATACAATATCAGAGTGTGTTGCTCCCAGTAAGAATTAAGTATTATTCTGTGAAGTTTTTCAGATGAATACTTGAGAGTACTAGTTGCTGATGTAAAACCTTCTCCTATTGTGGCTTGTGGTTAAAAAAATTAAGAACTGGACTAGAGCAGTGGTTCTCCAAGCGCCGTCCTTGGGCGAGCCGCAGCGCGCATGGGAATTTATTAGGAAGGCCAAATTTCCCCTCTCACCCCAGGTTCACTATCGGAAAGTGGGCTGCAGCCCAGCAGTTAAGGCTCAGCGAACGCTTCTGCGGGTTTTGATGAGAGCTGCAACCTAGAGCCCCTGGCCTAGAACATCCCAGGACTCACCTGATTACAAAAGCTTAAGCCTCTGTTCAGATATCCCTTTGACTAAGGCAATGTTTTGCAGACTTACCTGATCACGAGAATCGCCTGGGTGATTTAGAAGTGCCTCGGGGATCCTGACCAGGCAGGTGTGGGGCGGGGGATAGGGGCTTGGAATCTTGTTAATTTATTTATCTTCAAATCTTATTTCTGACAAACATCTCTGGTGATTCTTGTGCTCAGACAAGTTGGGGAGACACTTTCACTAAGAAACGTGGAGGTCAGAGAATCCGTAGAATGTAACTGTTTTACAGAGCAGATCCACTGTTGTAGGGAAACCAAGTTTAAGGCAGGGAAATAGGCAACTCGCACCAGAAATTTAAAAGCTAAGAACTAGCTGAGCATTTCTAAGTGGACCGCGATGGCCTTTCTCTTCTTCTGAGTGAGCTGAGCCCGAGATGCGTCTGCGGCCCGCTCTGCAGCCTGCGGGGTCACCGGGCGCCCGAGGAGCTGGGGGTGAGCCCTGCCCGCGGCCTCTCTCCTGGGCAGCGGGGCTCCTCCACTCAGAGTTTGGGCAGGGGCCGGAATAGTTGTCCTTAAATTCCTCCACAGCTAAAGCAGGCACATTTCAAACACATTGGAGGGTAGAGTCCCCACTTCAAAAGTGACGATCACAACGCACTTGGTGGTGTTACTGCTAAAACTGCATTCCCAGTTGACTATAATTAAAAATAACACTTTATACAAATAATGTGTGCACATTATAAATATATTCAACAAAAATATATCTAAAAATCTGAAAACCTTCTCCTTTGGTCCACTCCCATCCTCAGCTTCGATCTCCCAAATAACCATTGCTATGTTATGGAGGATATTTTCTGATTTTTTAATATCCATACATATAACCTTTAAAGAAACAGAGTGATTACTGATGCTATGCTGTAATCTGTCAGTAGACAATAGAGCATGGATGTTTTGCTGTGTCATTACGTATCTAGCCAATTTTTTTGAACACCAGCACATTTTAAATGCTTAATTGAATGGCTCCTAAACTTAATTGAAAATGAGAATGTATTTTGACTGTGTATCTGCAAGAGCTCCAGGCAGACAATGTGTGCTTGGATGGAAGGAGACAGATAGACGATGTCTCTGAAGAGATTAATGCTGCAAGAAATGCTATATAAAATTTAATTTATTGAATTTTTTAATCTTTATAACAGGAAGAATAATGATGAAAAATTAAATCATCATATTTTACTAAGAACAAAGTATACTGAGATTAAGTAAAATGTTTTCATTTTATATTTTGTTATAAAACAAACTATTAAAATAAAAATAGCATTTTGGGGTTATGTTATCACATAGTTTAATAGCTGTAATACCGTCTTGGGGTAAAAATCTTATGTGTGATAAAATATCAGATATCTTCTTATATGTTGTCTTAGCATGATATTTTCAAAATCCCATTTTTTATGTAAGAACACTAACTAAGGAAATAAGCACATACACAATACACTTTATGGTCTTACTGTATTCTTGATTTAGATGCTCTAAAAATCCTTAATTATATCCTGTTTGATAGCTCTCTGCTGATTTTTCTAGAATCTGATGGCTGTATTCATTCATTTTTATGTTGACACGTTCAACTATTTTCCTCTTTTAATTTGCACAGAGCTCTTCAACTGCAAGACTGTTTTTCACTTAGAACTTTTTTCTTTCGGCCTCAGGTCCATGAGGAGCAAGTCTGTATACAAGTGTATAACATTCAGTAGTAGCCTCAAAGGTGTGTGGCAGTTACGCGGTGAGACACCTGCTGTCACCCGGGAGGGGTGTGCGGCAGACGGCGTCTGTTTCCCAGTAAGCACCTCATGCACTTACACATGAGGGTTTTCCTTCTGCAATTTCCCAGCATTCTGGGGTAGAAAGCAACCTTAGTATTCGCTGAATCTTTATGGTTTAGGACACAGTTGTTACATGTAACAAGGGAATAAATAAATGCTAGTACCATGCTATAAATTTAACTTTTTAGTTAATTTTTTCCAATATAAGAAGCAAAGTCTCGAATCTGGATTATTCTGGTTGGGACTCAGGCCCAGGGGAGGATGCTATTCCTTTACCGAGATGTCTGCTCTTAATTCATTTCATACTGGGGAGGAGGGGCGGAGAGGACGCACCCTTCCATCACTTCCGACGAGGCTTTGTAACTTTCTTTTATGATCTATAGAAGCATTTTCCTGTCTGTTGTTTTATTCAGCCCTTAGAAACACCCTGTGAAACAGGTGGTGTTGCCATTTGACAGATGAGGAGACTGAGGCTCAGAGTGGTAGAGCGACTGACTTATGCAAGGTCCCTCGAATTCGAACTTGTGCTTGTTTGATGCCAAAGCCTGTGTTGTGCTCACCAGGGCAGGATTTGCTGGGCTTTGGTCGTTTACTCACTGCTAACATTTGCCACATGTACCTCTGCTTTATTTATTGGTTAAGGTATATTTTTAAATCAACTCTCTTTTTTTTTGGTTTTACATAAGCATATTGTAAAAAAAATTATTAATAATCTTCAAAGCAGGGGATAATGACTTGACGAAGGGAGCCAGGCAAGGATCATCTTAAGGCCACTGACTTTCAGGCCCTCAGCTCCCATAGGCTCTCTCCTAACACCGAGAACGTGCCCTTCCTTCTCCCTCATTCTGTTTCCATTGTGTGGCCTTGCCCTGGGGATAAAAATCTCTGGGGTCCAACAAATGGGCAATTAAAATATCAGCTTCAGCAGTGATGGGTACCGAGCCATTTTGTAAGGTAGGAGTTTCTCCAGTTTTGATTTTGGCAAAATTGGAGAGAGACCTAATTGAGTTTTCAGCTTGTTGATCACTAAAAATAATATCTGAGGAGACATCACTATGTGCATTTTGGGGTAGAACTCAAATGAATTCAAAGATCTGCATTGCTGTAAGAAAAGTCCGATTCTCATCTACTTATGCCAACAAGGTTTTTCAGAGGTAACATCTATAAAAATGAAAAACAAATAGAATTGATGCTAAATCTCAATCAGTAAATAATATTCATAACTAAAAGTTATCAGCCATATTCATCTTATTAAGATCTGTGTTTCCAGTACAGCTTTTCTTTTTAAGTTAGAAATTTATCATGCTTTTCAATATACTTAGTGTTTTGATCAATTGTATACTTATATAATTATGCTGATATAATTATAATTAATTGAGAAAAACTTTAACACTTAGCACTGTACGGTCCTGGGAAATAAAAATTGTCCTCGTGTGTTCAGGCTGCTATAACAAAGGACCTTAGACTAGATGGCTTACAAACAGCAGAACTGTATTTGTCACAGTTAGGAGGATGGGAAGCTGAAAGCAAGCTGCTGGCAGATTTGGTGTGTGGTGAAAACTTGCTTCTAGGTTCATAGATGGCCATCTTTTTGCTGTGTCCTTACCTGGTAGAAGGGGCGAGGGATCTTTCCTGAGTTTTAAGGATAATTAGCAGCCTCTGGCCTCTGCCAACTAGATGCCAGTAGCAACTCCCCCCCCCCCCCATGCCCCATCAAGTTGTGATGACAAAAAATGTGTCTAGATATTGCCAAAACTCCCTTGTAGAGGCATGATAGCACAAAACTGAGGTCATCTAAATCACACAAACAGAGTGTCCATTGACATTTGGAGAACTTTCTATATGAGTCAGTATTATTTTTGCTGGATGAATGTCAACACAGGCCATCTCTCAGGGTGGGATACTCTGCCGTCTATCAGTGGTAACTTCCCCTAGAAAAGGCAGAGGCCACACGGAGCGGGAGCCAGGCTCAGACCTAGGCCCTTTGACTCTTAGTCCAGCAGGACATATTCCTTATGATACAAAATACCTTCTATTTTGAAAGAATCCCATCTGTCCCTTAGGTGTTGGATCCGGAAACAAACTGAGCGTAGCAGCCCTGTTGGCTGGGTGGTGAGCGGTGAAGCGTTTCGAGGTGAAGAATAGAGAAAGAAGAAACACTTGGAGCTTTGAGTTTCCAGGGGAGGCCAGGGAGATTGGGAGCAGAAGTAAAGTGGCAAAGAGAGTGACCAGAAAAAATAAACGCCGCCTCTACTGTATCATTACAGTGTAACTGAGGAGGAAAGTGAAGATCCATGCTTGAAAGTGGCAAACCATAGGCCTCTTGGAAAATGGAAGTTATTCCGTAGTTGTCGATTTTATTCCTGCTTTCTTTGATTATTCTGGGGGCCCTGGAGCATGGGGAGTTATTCAGTGATAGCTGGAGACAGATGCTTAGAGGCATTTAATCTAGTTAGAAGCAAGAAAGGTTGGGAATAATTTGGGTAAGTGTGAATGGGAATAGTTTTCCAAGCCAAATATTATTTGAAGCACTATTATTATATATATTTTTATTCTTATTTTCTTTTACATTTTTAAAAATTTTTTAAATTTATCTTTACTGTTGAAAGAATTACAGATGTCCCCTTTTTTCTTCCCCATTGACCCCATCGACCTCACCCCTCCCCCTCCCCGGGCCTTCACCACACTACTGTCTGTGTCCATGGGTTATGCATATGAATACATTTATGCATATGAATTCTTTGGCTAATCTCTCCTCCCCTCCTCCCCACCTCCACCTTTCCTCTGAGATCCCTCAGTCTGTTCCATGCTTCAATGCCTCTGGATCGATTTTGTTCATCAGTTTATTGTGTTCTTTAGATTCCACATATAAGTGAGATCATGTAATATTAGTCTTTCTCTGCCTTGCTAATTTCGCTTAGCATAATACTCTCCAGGTCCATCCATACTGTCCCAAAGGGTAAGAGATCTTTCCTTTTCACAGCTGCATAGTATTCCATGGTGTGAATGTCCCACAGCTTTTTTATCCACTCATCTACTGATGGGCACTTGGGCTGTTTCCAGATCTTAGCTATTGTAAACTGTGCTGCTATGAACATAGGGGTGCACATATTCTTTCTGATTGGTGTTTCAGGATTTATGCTTAGATTAGAAGACACATTTTAAGCATGGATTTTATATTAGTTTGGAAATTCTCTTTAAGCAAGGATTATATAATTTACTTGAAAGCTGAGCCTGATTAAAAATGCATAAAACAGAGCCTGTGAGCTGCTAATGTCAATGCAGCGAGGCCCAGAGCACCATATAGAAGCTTCTCACCAGCAAAGTAGATCTGGACGCTAAGCAGGCCCCAGAGGTAATGCCTTTTTACAGGAAGTAGGGGTGGGACAGGAAAAGAAGGGATTAAATGAGAACATTGGAGCTGAGATTTGCTTTAAAATGCTTCAGTAAGAAAAAAGAAGTAAAAGGAATATGCATTACTTTCCTGTGGCTCCCATAACAAATTACAACAAATTTGGTGGCTTAAAACAGCAGAAGTGTATTCTCTTTCAGTTGTGGAGGCCAAAAGTCCAAAATCAAAGTGTTGGTAAAGCTGCGCTTCCTCCAAAGACTCTAGGGGAGGGTTCATTCCTCGCCCCTCCCAGCTTCCCTCGACTCCAGGCATCCTTGGCTTGTGGCTGCGTCACTCCGGTCTCGCTGCCTCCTCTTCTGTTTCAAAACGCTCCCTGTCTCTTCCATATAAGGACACACGGGGCTGTATTTACAGTCTGCTTGGGAAATTCAGGATAAGTGCCTCCTCTCACTGTCTTTCACATAATCACATCTTTTGCCATATAAGATAATAATCTCTTGCCATATACAAGGCTGTATTAATCACAGGTTCCAGGAATTAGGGGATGGGCATATCTTTTGGAGAGTCCACTACAGGATGAAATGCAAAATCTTGATAACTGATCGACTCAATCTATTAATTTATTTTTCCAACTTTATTAAGGAATAATTGACAAATATAATTGTATGTATTTAAAGTGTAGAACATGATGATCTGATATAAACATATATTGTGGAATGATTACCAAGATCAAGATAATTAACTCCTCCATCATCTCACATAGTTAACTCTGTGTGTGTGCGTGTGTGTGTGTCTGTGTGGCAAGAATGGTTAAGATCTACTCTCAGCAATTTTTAAGTATACAATATTATATTATTAACTATTAGATTCTCAGAACTTATTCACCAGGATAATTGATACACTTAAGTAGTGAGCCTATACAGTTTTAGTTTGGATACGTTTGTAAATTTTCAAAATAAAATAAATGGATTTCTACCTCAGATGAAGTAACTGAACCATATCTAACCTGCTGTAAACAAGCAGAAAACTGGACAAATAGCTTAAATAACTGTTTTCTAACACTGGTCAAAAGACAATGCAGAGCTGTGGTCACTGGTAGAAGGAAAATAAATGAGATGAGCCCTATTGCCTTAGCTCTCTGCATTAAGGTAATTTCCAATCACTGCACAGGGAGAGAAGACTCATATAGGGAACTGCAGTGTCACTGCAGTGAGAACACTGAGATTGGAGTTTGGGAAAGCTGAGCTGATTGAAATTACTGACAGAGCAACATTTATGAATCTCCAAAAACACTTCACTGAGCAAAAGAAGCCAGACTTTAAAGATTAATTCTGCATGATTTCATTTATATGAAATTCAAGGAACAGGAGATCTAAAGTGTCAAAAAGAACAGACAAGGACTGGGAATGGGTGGGACTCAGCTGCAAAGGAGCAGGAGGAAACTTTTTAAATAAACTTTTAATTTTATAAAATTATTCATTTTCTGAAAATAAAATTTAGACATATATTAATAGCAGATATTCTGGAAGATAAAGGTCACATTAGTACGCATATCTTGTATGCTCCTTTTAATAATCTGTGGAAAAAATTCTTCTTGCACAATTTTAATGACCTTTTCTAGATCATCTTCTTCTTCCTGTGGTATCTGTACACCTTTGCTTCTTTTTTTTTTTTTAAATATATCTTTATTGATTTCAGAGAGAGGAAAGGAGAGGGAGAGAGAGAGACAGAAACATCAATGATGAGAGAGTCATTGATTGAGCCCGCAACCCGGGCATGTGCCCTGACTGGGAATCGAACCCCGATCGCCTGGATCCTAGGTCGACGCTCAACCACTGAGCCACGCCCGGCCGGGCACCTTTGCTTCTTTAAAAAAAAAAATTAATCTTTATTGTTGAAAGTATTACAGATGTCCCCTTTTTCTCCCCCATTGACCCCCTCCTCTCCACATCTGCACCCATTCCCCAGGCCTTCACCACACTATTGTGTGTGTCCATGGGTTATGCATGTATCCATATAAGTTCTTTGATTAATCTACCCCCACCCACTCCACCACCCCTGCTTTCCCTCAGAGATTTGTCAGTCTGTTCCATGCTTCTATGTCTCTTGATCTGTTCATCAGTTTATTTCGTTCATTAGATTCCACATATGAGTGAGAACATGCAAAACTGAATCAGGAAGAATCAGAAAACCTGAATAGGCCAACAACTGCTTGATGAAATTGAAGCAGTAATGAAAAAACTTCCAGGAAACAAAACCCTGGTCCAGATGGCTTCACAGGGGAGGCTTACAAAGCATTCTACCTTTTATTACAGCAGTCCCTTTAACATTTCTTGCAATGCTGGTCTGGTGGTGATAAACTCCTTTAGCCTTTTTTTTTTTTTTTTGTCTGGGAAGCTCTTTATTTCACCATCTATTTTGAATGATAGCCTTGCTGGATAGAGTAGTCTTGGTATCAGATCCTTGCTTTTCATTACCATGAATGCTTCATGCCATTCCCTTCTGGCCTATAGAGTTTCTGATGAGAAATCATCTGACAGCTTTATGGGGGCTCTTTTGTAGGTAACAGATTGCCTTTCTCTTGCTGCCTTTAAGATTCTTTCTTTGTCTTGAATTTTTGGCATTTTAATTACAATGTATCTGGGTGTGGGCCTCTTTGGATTCTTCTTCTGTGGGACTCTCTGTGCCTCCTAAACTTGTGTGACTTTTTCCTTGACCAGGTTAGGGAAGTTTTCTGCCTTTATTTCTTCAAACAGGTTCTCTATCCATTGCTCACTGTCTTCACCTTCTGTTACTCCTATGATGTGAATATTGTTAGTTTCATGTTGTCCTACAGCTCCCTTTAACTGTCCTGTTTTTTAATTGTTTTTTCTTTTTGGATCTCTGATTAAGTAGTTTTTTCTACCCTGTCTTCTAATTCACTGATCCAATCCTCAGCTTCCACTAATCTGCTATTTATCCCTTCCAATGTATTCTTTATCTCTGCAATTTCCTTCTTAGTTTCCATATCTTTTTTCATGCTGTTGAGCATCTTTACAATCAGTATTCTGAACTCTGTAGCTGATAGATTGCTTATCTCCATTTCATTTAGCTCTTCTTCTGGAGACTTCTCTTGTTCTTTCATTTGGGACTTGTTTTTTTGTCTCCCCATTTTGGCTGCCTGTTTGATTTTGTTTCTGTGTATTAGGTAGACCTGCCAGAACTCTCAGTCTTTTTGGAGGGTTTATGGTGCAGGCCATTGTCAGACGCTGTTTGTGACTGGCCTTCAGTACCCTGTTTGGAGCTATCAGCAATCCACAGCTTTTGGCTCCCTCTGCTGGAGCTGGGTGTGTTTGGAAAGGACCAAGATGCCCACCAAGGTGTACTTTTCCAAGGCCCGGGTCCAGAAGCAGATCAGGCAAAGACTCAAAGCACCTGGAGGTCCACCTATGCCCATAGGCTCATTGTTATTCTCAGTCTCTTAATGAGCCTCAGGCCATAGATCACAGCAAGGCAGTAAACTCCACAGGGTGGGGTGAGAGGTTTTCTAATGGGTGGGGAAATTGTCTCCTCCCCCCCCCCCCAGTCAAAAGCTGCTTAGATGGTAAATGTCTGCCTGAGAAAGATGTCCTCTGCAGTATGGGGGAATGACTCAGCACAGGAATCCAAATGGCTGCCCTCTGAGCTCTATCCTCAGAGCCAGTAACCTTGGATTCTCCTCACACAGCTCTAGTCCACTCTACCATCCCTCTGCTGGAGCCCAAGGTGAGTGGCTGCACACAAAATTTTGTGCTTTGGCCCTTAAAGAGGGTTTCTGCATTTCAGGTTGTCGCTCCCTGGCAGACAGAAACCCCACTGCTTTTCACAGCCAGATGTTATGTGGGCACCTTTATCAGTTCTGGTGCTCTGGGCTGGGAAGCCCAACTTGGGTTTTAAACCCCCACAGCTGAGCTATCCCTCCAGAATTTCAGCTGCTGCCTGTGGGAGCCTGACCAGCCCTCTCGTTCCTCTGCACTTCCTACCAGTCTCTACGTGGTCTCCACTTTAAGTCCTGAGTTATGAAGGTGCTTTCCAGCTAGTCTTCAGTTGCAGTTGATTATTCAGGATGGTTTTTCTATATTTCAGTTGTAATTCCAGTTTGGTCCTGGGAGAGTATCAGTGTGCCTTCCACTCAACCCGCTACCATCTTGGAATTCCAGGAGGGAACTTTTTGCAGGGAAATGACTGTCATCTCGGTTCTGGTTGTGGTTGTATGACTGCATACATTTGTCAAAAGTCCTCAAACTGTTCATTTTATTTACTTATTTTATTATTTTAAAAATCTGTCTTTAGTGATTTCAGAGAGAGGGAGAGAGAGAGATAGAAACATCCATGATGAGAGAGTTACTGATCAGCTGCCTCCTGCACATCCCCCAGTGGGGGTTGAGTCTGCAACCCAGGCATGTGCCCGGACTAGGAATCGAACCCCGATCACCTGGATCCTAGGTTGATGATCAAATGCTGAGCCACGCCCGGCCAGGCTCTCTGTGCTCTTATGGAAGGATGTTCATTACTGTTCATTATTGATTTGTAGAAAGCAAGTTGAAGAAAAATATGTTTAATATAATCCCATATATGTTAAAAAAAACTCCCACAAAAACCCACACCACTAATCCCCCATATGTGTGTGTATCTCATGCAGAGAAAACTATCTGATAGCAGAGATGAACTGCAGAGTGGGGTTGAGGATGGGTAGGGAGGAGATGTTTTGCCTTTAAAAAAAATGAACTTCTTTATTAGAATTTTTCAGAGAGCATGTGCTACTTATTAAGAAAATACACATTTCTAACAAATAAACTGTCAGTACCCCTCCCTTGTACTGAGGCTACAGAACTCAGACCTACCAGTAAGCTGATTGCAATCTGTTTGGTATTCTGTGAGTGGACACTTACCTGCCTTCATTCCGAAGAGGACATATTGTCATATATTCTCATTTTGTCTGTCCCACACAGTTAACTTTTGAACTGCTGAGCTGCCTCAATGAAATCAAATAGGTGGATCACTGATTAGGAATAATCTGTGTACAGCTTCAATGTAATTTGTTCCAGAAAAAGAGTTCTTTTTTTCTGTGACCTCTAACCCATTTAAATACAGGGAGAAAAATGTAAGATAAGGTGTCCCACAGCCTGGAATCTAACTCTACCACTAACCAGGTCCGAGATCCTTGGCAAGTTGCAGGCTCTCTGGATTCCGTGAACCTATCTGTCAACTGAGTAAAATCCTTGCTTTCCTGAGACTAACTATGGTAGTTGGGAGGATTTAATGAGATAAAGGAGGGAAAAGATTTTGAAGAAGGTGGTTTAACTTATTTAGGTCGCCTGAATTATCGTAAGTGCTATTGCCAGGGCTTAAAATCACCTAATCTTTCCCTAGAGCTTTTGGTCAAAAAGTGATGAGGAAAGAGCATGACCTCAACCAGATGCCCAGAAAGGGGGAAAAGGCCCTGGCCGGGTAGCTCAGTCGGTTAGAGCGTCAACCCCATGCGCCAAGGAGCAACCAATGAATGCACAGAGAGGGACGACAAATCGATGGCTCTCTCTCTTTCTCTTTAAATTTTTTTTTTTTTTAAAGGAGGTAAAAAGGAAAGTAAGAGCAAACATGTAATTGCATGCTTCCTACGGGCCAGGTGCGGGTTAAGTGATATGCATATTTTATCTTATTTAATCCTCACAGCAAACCCATGATGTCGTTATCTCAGGCTACATCTGCAGATCAGAACTAAAGAATTAAGAATGTGTAACATAAATGCGAACCCGCATCCATCCACCCATCCATTTACTAATAGTACTGGGCAGCTGGAATGCAACTGTGAGTAAAGAAGTGGAAGTTCCTGCCCGCACAGATCCTACTGCCAAGGCAGCCTGGTTCGAAGCTTCCCAGCTCCCAGTGGGCAAAGGGGGTTCTCGCTCAGTGTTACCGCCCAGCTTCTGGCTCTAGCGCTGGCACCTCCACCCCACTCTTCCTACACTGTTCACTTTAAGTGCCACATGGCCATCCCAGGACCCTGGGGCCCTTTCCCCTTCCCTGAGGCTCCCCGCTCTGTGCCAACCCTCGTGAATATTCAGGAGTAAAAGCTTGTATTAACCAGTTTTTCCTCCCAGGGTGGTTATCTGAGCAAAGGAAACTTCCAGGAAAGCTGCATTTCTGGGTGAGTCAGCTGTCATCACAGCCATTACCTAATGCTGAACCGCCGGCCGGGAAGCTGGCGTCAGTGAGAAAGCTAAGCCTCACAGCTTTGGAACTCAGCTCGCAGCGCCTGGCCCTGGCCCTGCGGCCCGTGCCAAGTCTTTGCTTGTCCCTTCTCTCTGGAGACGCAACAGGGTAGCTTTCAAGAATCCCATTTAGAAAGGGGGTGATGTTCCTGAAAGGGGCTCCTTTTCAATCTTTCCCGATGAGTGTTTAACAAGGGCAGTCAACTGGGGCAGGGTGGGCTGGGGTTCTAAGGGAGAGAAGATGGGTATGAGCCCAGTGGCTACGGATGAGCCACGCAGGTCAAGGGTCTTGGGCCAGCCATCTAGGTCCTTAGGCTCGTGTCCCAGCACTGAAACCTCTTCTTGTGTCCAGGGACAGACCGTAGGATGATAAAGAAACCCATCCTCATGGAGTCGAGGCCTGGTTAACAAAGGCAGTTGTGCACACGGTACCAGCGTTGCTGATCTTTATTGCCTTGCTTAGTGGTCAAGCTGCATAAGCTAAATTGTTACCCATCCCCAGCGGTGTTTCTTAGGAAACTTCCTGACTTCTTGTCGGCTTGTAAGGAGACTATCTCCAGCCTCCATTTGGCAGAAAGTAAGCACACGAAAGTCCACTGCTCATTTGTGTAAGTCTTCACTCCTGGATCCTCAGGGCACCCTGACCTGCTTTATTTTTGGCTGCGAATGCCGCTTCTGAACCAGCTCCCACTTTGCCCAGATGTGGATTTCCTACCCTCAATCCCTCAAGGTACTCTTGACTCAGAAGTTACTCCCAGATTCAGCACTAAACAGACAAGTCTTCAGGTTGCCATCCCCGGACGTCAACTTTTTAGGGGTTATAATTTTCTGGCATCTCCCCAATAACACCTGAAATATATAGCATCCTAAATCAACTCACTTCATTCTCTTTCTCCTTCTCAGAATAAAATACTAGAGTAAGTCTTCTTCAATCGCGCCTTATTTATTTTTATTCCTTTCTGGCTACTCAACTCAGAAATAAACTTAGAAATAAAAGGAAAGAATTAAGTCCCCGCCTTCCTTATAGGAACTGTAGCTCAAGGTAACTGAGCAGTAGATAAAGGCAAGTTTCTCTGTAGGGAAGTGTTTCACTAATGACTGAGGAGTGATGGACTTAATAGGCTAATGTGTCTAGGCAATGATTTCCCGTGCTGCCAAAATCACAAAATTGAGACAACCGGACATTAGATGATAGAAGTATATACCATTACTTATGAATTAATCTTGACCAAGTATAAACCCGAATCTGATTAAGCTTCTAGACGGAACTAATTTACAGAAAATACAGGTGACAGATGACTGTACAAGAATGTGATCGGGAAAATTCAGACTTGGGAAAAACCACCCAAGGACAAACAACCCAATTTTTAAAAAGAATTTCAAGGGAAACAAAAGGGTAGATTAAGAGACTTAAGAGGCATACTAACCAATTGTGATGTATGACTTTATTTTATCCAAATTCAAACCAATGCACTATAAAAAAATTAAGCAAGGGAATGTAGACATTGACTAGATTTTTAATGATATTAAGGAATTATTATTAATGTTGAAGTAGGATAGTGGTATTATGGTTGTTTTTTAAGAGTATCTTTGAGAGGTACCTACTGAAATATAATATAGTATTTATATATGGTTGAAGCAGTGTGATATCTTGAATTTCTTTTGAAATAATCCAGAGGATATTGGGGTAAATGGGTATGAGTGTAAATAATACAAGACTGGCCATGACTAGGTAACCGTTTTAGCTGGGTCATAGGTACATAGGAGTTTATTATATTGTTTACTTTTGTAAGTGGTTGAAGATTTCCACAAAATGATACATTTGTAAGATTAAGCCCCTGGAAGAATGGACATCACTTCCCTACCATTAGAGGAGTAAAATAATGAGTAAGAAAACACTTAATTGAATAAAAGCCAGGAAAAAGGAAAAATAACCCAGCATTTTGATGAGATAACACAAAATAAGATGACAGAAATACATCTAAATATGCCAGTAATGATCATTAATGGAAAAAGATTAATCTATTAAAAGACAGATTGGGTTAAAAATTTCAGATATATACATATACATACATACATATATATATATATATATTTTTTTTTTACAAGAAAAATTCTAAAAAATGAAAAAGAGTAAAATGAAATAGAAAACCATCTATTGGACTTAAATGATAAACAGAAATTAGGTAAAACGGCACATAAGGTAAGAACAGAAGCATGTCAGGTGAGTTCGCGCCAAAGTGATTGCTGGTGACTGTGAGAAGGGTCGGGCAGCGCAGCCCGAGCCCCAGCAGCACGCGCGCCCGGTGGGCAGTGGGCAGGCGGGCAGGCGGGCAGCGGGCAGGCGGGCAGGCGGGCAGGCGGGCAGTGGGCAGGCGGGCAGGGGGCAGGCGGGCAGTGGGCAGGCGGGCAGGGGGCAGGCGGGCCGTGGGCAGGCGGGCAGGCGGGCCGTGGGCAGGCGGGCAGGCGGGCAGGCGGGCAGTGGGCAGGCGGGCAGGGGGCAGGCGGGCAGGCGGGCAGGCGGGCAGTGGGCAGGCGGGCAGGGGGCAGGCGGGCAGTGGGCAGGCGGGCAGGGGGCAGGCGGGCCGTGGGCAGGCGGGCAGGCGGGCCGTGGGCAGGCGGGCAGGCGGGCAGGCGGGCAGGCGGGCAGTGGGCAGGCGGGCAGGTGGGCAGGCGGGCAGTGGGCAGGCGGGCAGTGGGCAGGCGGGCAGGCGGGCAGGCGGGCGGGCGGGCAGTGGGCAGGCGGGCAGGCGGGCAGGCGGGCAGGCGGGCAGGCGGGCAGGCGGGCAGGCGGGCAGTGGGCAGGCGGGCAGGCGGGCAGGCGGGCAGGCGGGCAGTGGGCAGGCGGGCCGTGGACAGGCGGGCAGGCGGGCCGTGGGCAGGCGGGCAGGCGGGCAGGCGGGCAGTGGGCAGGCGGGCCGTGGGCAGGCGGGCAGGGGGCAGGGGGCAGGCGGGCAGGCGGGCAGGTGCGCAGGTGGGCAGTGGGCAGGCGGGCAGGCGGGCAGGCGGGCAGTGGGCAGGCGGGCCGTGGGCAGGCGGGCAGGCGGGCAGTGGGCAGGCGGGCCGTGGGCAGGCGGGCAGGCGGGCAGTGGGCAGGCGGGCCGTGGGCAGGCGGGCCGTGGGCAGGCGGCGGGGAAGCCGAGGGGAAGGAAGGGGCAGCCGAGACAGCACGCTGCCAGGCGGGAGACGAGGGCCCGCCTCCCCCCCAGTGGCCCGCGGCGCCCCGTCAAGGCTGACGCGGGGACCCGGCGGCGGGAGCGGGAGAAACGGGAGCCTGGGAGCGGGGCGCTGCGGGCGACGAGCCCCGAGCACCGGGGAGACAGCGCAGACAAGAAGAAAACGCCTTGTGTTTCATTTTGTTTCTGATTTATTAAGGTTGCCATGACACACAGTACAGGACGCACCCTCGGACCCAGCCAGCGGTACAGAGAACGCGCCGCTCCCCGCGCACAGGGCGGCTTCAGGGGCACGCGCTCGGCAGGTGGGCCTGCGCCCGTGCTTAACATCGACGGTGCCATGTAGCACACGCATTGCCCTTCAATAAGTTTTCCCCCAAACTTAAAAAACTTGAACATTGCACCTTAGCGGTCTTTGCACGGCAGCACATGCGGGCCGCGCATCCTTTCTCCTCGTGCCGGGCATTTTGGTGTTTCCCATTTTATACTGTTACAAGGGTGTGACTGACATTGTACAAGCCACTTTGTGAACACAAGCGTGTTTCATTGAAAATTGGAATTGTTGAGTCACAGGGCATGTGAATTTTAAATTTTAATGGATACCACTTAATTGCATTTAAAAGTGGCCGGGCCAACTTATACACTCACCGCAATGTCAGATTCCTGCGTTTCCACACCCTGGCCAGCTCTCGATTCATACGGGTTTGAAATATTTGCCAGCTGGGTCTGAGACAGTTCCTTGTGTTTTAATGTGCATTTCCTTTATTTTGCTGAGATTGGACATCTCTTCATAACGTCTGTGTAAAGCATTTTGTTTGTGGGCATTTCACCGCGAGATTTCTAAAAGGGATATGTGACTGAAAAGCATAAGACTCACTGCTAGTCTAGCTGGAATTAATTTTTATGAATTAGAGGCCTAAATTTATTTTTTCCCAAATGGTTATGTTGTTTCAGTACTATTTTTAAAATAAATTATTTTTCTGCTACTGATTTGAAAAGTCACTTTTATCATTTACTCAATGTATATTTGTTTTTGTTTGCAGATTCCCAGCTCTATCAGATTTATTTTTGGCATGAGGCACCTGAATTCTTCTTAACTTGGTTCATTGAATGGTAGCTGATTTTGTCAGCCAATAAAATGTGTTGCTTGTGAGAGAATAGATGACACAATTCATTGACACAAATCCTATTCTAGTTGTTTGATTTAAATCAGTTCCTTTATCTATAAACTTGAAGTATTAAAAAATGTGTAAACTTCTCTCTCAGATTGGTTCCTCTTTTTTAGGGGACACCTCATAGGCTCAGTGTAGAGGTGGGGAGGCTTTCCACCAGGTCTCCTCTTTCTGAAAGCTTCATCTGACATCAAAGCTTTTTGGTGATTTAAAGTTGCCTCCTGGCAATGTCAGAGTTTCACAGGGCATGACAATGTCACTGTTGAGTTATATGAGCCTTTCATTAACAAATGACATGAGGTCCACAAACTATGACATAGACTTTGAATAAACATTATGGCACTTTAACTTTTGTATTGGACTATGAGCTCCTGAAGTGCACAAATCATGTTCCATTCATCTTTTTGTCCCCAAACATATAGCACAGTGTGCAGCACCTCAACAGAAATAGAATTCCATTGCAATTCAATAGGGTTTCTACAAAATAAAAAATAAAACCCAAACTTCTCAAAAACAAACCCTTCATTTTAGGGCTTTACAAAGTTACACATATTCTTTTTTGTCCATTTGCCACCTGACTGAATTACATATATGCATTTCTTTAGTAGGAACATACACTGACCTGATACTATTTCATGCCCAAGTGTGGGGAAATGGTCTCTTGCTGTCTGTGGACTTCCTCAGGTGCAATTTATTGATAGATGTGTTACGTGCTTGTGAAATGACAGCAAAACTGTGACCCGGGAAACATTTTAGACTGCAGTAGGCAAGAATACTTTACAGTTGCTATATAGAAATCTCAGGCATGCAAAAGAATGAAATGAAAAGATAAACTCAGCTTTTTTATGGGAAGGGAGAAGTGTAGCATTTCCGTTATTTTTATAATTTTTATAATTTTATTTCCTTCCCTCTTTCAAAGGGATTACCTTTGGCTTCTGTGGACAGTGTCTTAGTCCATAAAGTTAGATGCTGTGTTTTATAGCTCAACCCATGACATAAGAACATGGGAAAATTCCTCAAACTGCCTAATCTATCAGTTTCCCCTGTGAGAAGAAAAAATAAAGCTAATTCGCCATCTAAGTATGTTCAACAAATTCTATGACCAAGTGGACTACGCAAAGTGCAAAACACCTGCTTCTTACTTCACCACTGCCAATCCCGAAAGGCTGTCTTTACTTTATGATGATTCTGTTAAAAACAACAAAAGAGTGTCTGTGACCTTTAGCTTGCTTTGTATAGCCTCACTTAGCCTTTTTCATCTGTGAACACAGCATGTCACACCAACTGCAGCCCACTAAGGAAACTAAAATAGCACCGTACAGTGATTGCTCCACCGACAAAGGGAATATACGCATTCAGAGAACAGATCTTGCTACAGAAATTCTGTGACCTGGTATAGAAACCTATGAAAGGGGTACATTCTGGAATGTCAGAAAGGAGAAAAAACAGGGTTCAAATGTATGTGACTAAATAATAAACTATTAGTAGTGCTAGAAAATAGGATTTTCTAGGCTTACTAGGCTTGAGGCAGGAGGAGGTGAGAAAAAGGTCCCATCTCTCGTAGGCGAGGACTTGAAGGAAAGAAAGCAGCTTTTGGACTGAACTATGGCAAAGGCGGCAAGGTGGAAGCCTAGCAAAACCTGTTCTGACCTGGGCTGTGAGTGCCTGCAATGGGGGGAGCCCTTTTGTACTCTGGGAGAAGGGATAGCTCTGAGGGACAGGCTTTGAACCACTCTAACCCCAATCACCATAAAAGGACTACATTTGGTTTACCTTTGCGGCAGAACTTACACAGAGGCATAAGGTGACAGCCACGCTTCTTCTAGTCCCCACTCCTATTCCTTTTGCTAAACTCTGGAAATTTCTTTAACAGGAAACAAAGACTTTCATTTCCTAGAGATATGTGACTGTTGGAAGGGAAAATCTGACTCAAGACTCTCTGATCTTTCCTTGGAGCCATAAAGAACAGGAGCCTGGGGCTGGGAATGGAAGGCTCGCCTCACCGAGGCGGGAAAGCTGCCCAGGAAGGCCCGAGGTCGAGGCCGACCTCCTTCACGGGCATCTGAGGCTGCCTCTAACTCTGCCGATTCATCACTTCTTTCTGGATTATTGTCCCTCCTCAGTTAGTTCTCAGCTTCTAGTTTCAGCCCCCAGTCTACCTCCCATCTGTCACTGGAGTGATTAATTTTTCTAAAATGCAATCTGATCACAATCCCACTGCTTAAAATCATTCAATAAATCGGTTACCTTCTGAATGAACAGAAGCCAAACTTCTGAGGTGGGTGAGGCCTGCCTGCCTCCAGCGGGACAGTCTGTGGCTAACCGAGCTCTACATTCTCCTGTAAAACTCTGAGCAGGTTTCTTAGTCTCCTGACCTTCAAGTGTCGATCAGGTGTCACCTCTCGAGGAAACCTCTGACGGAGCCATTCTGGACTGCGTCTCTGTTATTGTTGCACTGTGTCTGAAGATTTGCTGTGCCCTCCATCAAACTGTGAATCTGGAGGACTGGGTTTTGTCCTTTTAGCGGGGTTATTTAAGAGAACAGAGTCATTACAAAGTGCCTGCCACTGAACTACAAAGCTGCCTTAAAAAAAAGTGACTTCAGATTGTCTCAAAAATTTGTTTCCAGAAAATTAGCTATTTCTGGTTCCACAGATCTATTTCCATGAAGAACAGGTATTTTGATGATCCTAATCTTAAGGCTCCCCCCGCCCCCCTTTTAAGGTCTGGAGTGACCAGAGTTTGGGACTTGGAGAAGGACAACATCTGGCCTGTGACAATTCTTGAATAATGGCAGTTGTGATTACCCACCACCGGGGGCTTGATGATAAAGCATCCTTGTCTCAATACCTCTACTTATCTCAGAACTTTGGAAAAAGCATTGAAAACACTCAGCTATTTGGGACATAGGAATCAAAATAACTGTATACTTAATAGCTGGGGGTGGGGGGTAGCAAGCTGTAAAATTACACTGTACCTAAAATGAATTTTCTATGGGGAAAGTTAGGTACAAACCTAATGTGTACTACAGACACATTGCCATATCAGAAACAAAATTTTCTACCTATCGTTTTCTGATTGGCTAAACAGAAAACATATGGCACCCTGGTCTATGTGCATCACACTGAGAAAATTATAGATGGCATTTCTATAAGACTATGCCCCCAAACTGGCATCTCAATAAATTAATATTCTAGCTATGTGGAGCAGAAGACTAAATCTCTGAGGTAAAACTGAAATTTACTTCAGATCCTTAAACAAAAACTAATCAATTGGGAGAATGCCAATGTTTCCAAATACAGTATATCTGATGCTGGGAAGTACAAGTTTTCCCACCCTCAAGTTTGGCCCTGACTCTGGTGTGGGGGTGTGCCTCATGAGAGTAGGTTTGGGTGTCAAGGCTTCCTTTCAGTTATTTTTGGGGGTGTATGTGGGGGAAGGGTTCAAAGGGAAGGGAGGGATAAGCGCAGAGGACTAGTATAATTTTGCATTTTTTGAACATTGCACCATGAGTTATCTTCTCATGTCATTAAACTGAAGAGTGTATTAATATTTAAGGCTCTAGATATATATTGCCAAATTACTTTCTAGAAGCACACAGGAAAGCTTGCCTTTCTACATTAGGTCCTGCTATTTAAGACAAATTATAATTTGCTAAATGTTAATTTGCATGTCTTAGGTTACTAGAAACTGTCACTTCTTCTGTGAACTATCCATGTTTTTTCTTCTCTATGGTTATTTTTTTAAATGTAAAGGCAGTAATAATTGCTTCTAATTACCATGTTAAACTAATATTAATCACTTCCCTTGTGCCTATTATGTTTATGAAGTGTTTTTCTATCCCCCAAACCAAGTTGTATTTTCACAAATTCCCCCCTTTTCTAATACTAATTCTCCACCTGTATTAAATATCATGCTGTTCACACCTGAGGGGCACAACTAATGAGCCTTTTGGTTAACATTCCAACGTGGAAGTTTCACTTTCTACCTCATCTTATACTCCACTCACATCTTCAGGGTTGCTTTTTCAAGCCTATGTACTTAGTTCCTTTAGTTATTATTGTTATCCATTAACATTAAAATTTGTTTATATTGAATATATCCTGCAGCACAACTAGGATATAAAATACTTGGTAATCCCACATATACCGGATTTTATGCATTTAGTTTGTGGCTAATCTGATTAAATTTCTATTTTAAATAGATAAAGAATACTTATTTATCCTGTTTTAACATGAAGAGCTAACTACTGGTTCTCATTAACTCCTGATTAGTGAGCTGGCTATAGGTACAGAGCATGTTAATTTCTATAGGCACCTTCCTGAATTCAAGTAAATGTTTTGGTAGACAAGGATTTCCTACTTAAATGTCATTGACATAATATGAATATTAAGTACAAATATTGCTCACCATTCTTTAAATTATTTTACTTTGAAAATTTAAGATCTATCATTAAGTCATTAACATAGGTTTTCATTTAAGGAATATTTTGAACTGTGAAAATACAAATTGAATCAAATTAAATTTTGAACACATATAGAGCCAAATATTTCAACAAAACTGCAGTTTAATTTCAGAAAATGTGTTAAAATATATATTTATACATCAATTTCTGACATACACTTAATGTGTTAGTATACACAAAATGATGCTTTCTCTTGAAACTGTATTTATGAAATGTACATTTTAATTTAAATACTCAGTATACACTGCACTTTATCTGCATGTTGCATTTATTAAATACATTAAAATCTGCAATGTAACAAAACGTCTTCTGCATACGAAATTCAAAACACCATTTTAAATGAACAAAAGATGGCTCACTTCATTTTTTTTTTTTTTTTTTTGTATTTTACAACTAGTGTATAGTACACTAGCTCTGCTCCACCATACTACCTGTTCGCTCTTTTTTATTTGACATTGTTCACAGACTAGTACATATTACAATAAGAGTGCTGGATAAAAACATGAGGTACGAAAGTGGTTCAAAGAGTATAGGTCATGCAGATCATGCTAGACAGCAAAGAAAATTGTGACCAAGAAAACACTAAATAAAAATACATAAAGAATGTGCATTATAAAAAAAAAAACAAAAACAAAAAACTCCATTACACAGCTTTGCTTCTTTGGTTACAAAGTAGGTTGAACAATTTCACAGCTTTTTATTCCCACCCCCCCCAAAAAAAGTCATACGAAATGTTGAAAAGCAGAGGAATCGTGGCAATTTCTCTATTAGAAAGTAGAAACAAATGAACAAAGTTTTCTTCATCAAAATAGCCCAATTATTTATTATATCACAATAACTGGTGACTACCTGTACAGTTGCACTATGTTCTTCATACTTACACTATACAAAATTTACATTCAAGCTGGGTCTTTACTACTAAAAATAAATACCGAAGGTAAATTGCCATTAGTGTTAGAAATATGCCAGGATTCTTTTGTTCAATTATTGCCAAAACGTTTTATCTGTTAAATGCAATCCTGTCTTTCAATTCCTTTACTGATACTTATAATTATTCAAAAAATTAAAAAAGTTCTGTGACATTGTTCATGTACATTATGAAAATAGCAGCCCTGTAATAAATAAAACACAAATAAATGAAAACTGATAAATGTTACTGATACTGAAAGAAAAGTGGCTCTTTAGATGAACTGTTATTTATAATATTATAGGAAGGCTCAGGGTAAATCCATGGGTGACAGACACATGGAAGAGCCACCAAAGCTCTTAAAGGACCCCGCTCATCGCACCAGGTGAAATGCAGACTTTGCTTTAATAAACCCCATCTAGTATTCTCCTTGTGCACTGATGACATAAAACTGGACATCAACAGCGCTGCATGACATCTCAAAGAGAGGAAAAGCTCTTGTAGAATGATTGTCTAATACTGAAAAGGCCAAACACACAACCGAAGCATGGCTACTTGCTTTCGTATAAAGTGGGAAGAACACCAGTGGCACACAGGATAGATTGCTTTCAGTTTGTTTCTTAATGAGGCAAGAAAGCTTTATGCTGAGGAGACATTCGGCTGCTGTGGAGGTTGCGTTGGCTGCGGAGGCTGTGCTATCACTGCTTGCTGTTGAGAAGTGCTACCAGGATTGGCCTGTTGGGCTGGGAGTTGGGATAATTGATCATTGTTTGAAAGAGATTTTAACAGTGCATTTTCTCGTTCAAGTAAAGAGTTTCTTTCAACTAATTCTTTTATTTGTTCCTTTAGAACTTCCACTTCTTCTCTTACTGCATACATCAAATGGCTTTTCACCAGATCCTGTGAAAAACAAAATTAGAACGTCAGAAAGAAAGGAAAAAGTGTTGCTATTTGGTTCTAGCCTACTACTAATACAAAAACATAAGGTGTTTTTGTATTAGTTTTCCTGCTCTTGCTTTTAATGTTTCTACTGTATTTTGACTGGCCCTAAGGGAAATGGGTTAGAAAAAATCCAGTTTCCAACTAGGGCAGCAAGCCCAGGATTTTCTTTCCAAAGTCTGGAGAGATTTCCAAAAATACTAGCTCCTTAAATTGTCAATTATAAGCTTAGAATTAAAAAAAAAAAATTGAAAACCACATGCTTACATGTTAGATTAAGAGAAAAAAGGATATCATACTGTCTGATATTAAGCTAGTTTTATATAGTACTGATTTTAAGAGATAAGGTGATCTGCAATTTCCAACTTTAAAACCTTGTTCTTTTACAAGTTTGAGACTAATGGTCCTTATTTATATTTATAGCTTTGCTACAGTTTTAATACACTTGAATAAAAATATTTTATATAATATGAACAATATATCTATAAGGGAACAAAAATTTTTGATAGTAATAGAAATCAGAACCAGAATCAACAGAAACAGGTCTATTTATTAAAACTGAGTAAAACAGTGTCTGTAAATGACCAAAGAATGACAAAAATTTCTAAATTAAGTTTTCATTTTAATGCTCTTTCGTCTCTAAGCTATTTTTGATGCTGAAATATTTGGGGGCACATAATGCATTTTGATTATGTATATCCCCCAAAACGGCCTGGATCAATGGTAATACATGAAATGTGAGATGTTCAAATAGGGAAAATATTACTCCACTGGTATTTTTAGACTAAAAATTCTCACTATTCCAACATCTTCAACTAAATCTCATTATCAAAAAATATGCTTTGGTCATCTTGGTTTAAAGAAATTAGGTGTTTGTTTTTAAAATTGATAAAAACCAAATGCTCTATACAACCAATCTAACAAATGAGAGGACTATACACTTTTACTTACCATTGCTTGTTCTATTTTGTTGTCAATGGCTACACCACCTCCCCCAGATGCACTGGAAAAAATTACAATATTTCATTAAATTATTCTAAAAAAATGTAATCTCCTTTCCAACTCTTAAAATAAGAACATCTATCTGTTTTACATAAAAAAATAGTAATTTATTAAGTCTACTGTCACAATTTCAGTACTCAGAGCTCTCATTTTGAAAAACGAAGGTCTCAGTAAATAGATGACTCCTAAATATCCTTTATAGTTCTAACTTTCATAATTTGCCTATGGCAAAATATGCTACTTTAAAAGTAACTCCCAATTTTATTCAGTTCTCAATTCAGTAAATTTAAAAAGGTAAATCTTGAATGAGCAGTACCCTCTCCACACCACTTAAAACTTCATTTACCAACTATATATCCTAAATTGCCTTTCAGGTGGAAATCCCATTAGTTACTTATTGCATTAAACTTCAGATGATGACTTTTTTCCTATAGATTTGATATTTTAACATCTGGTTTAAAATTTTTAAAACTGGCTTATAAAAATGATTCAGAGGGCTTTAGGGCAAACAGTACTTGAAGTGTTGGTTAACAAGGAACTCAACATTCTGGCAGATCTACAAGCTTTGATTGTAGGTTACCAGCTGGCAAAATCACCTACTAAGGTATGTGGTTTGGACCAGTTTTTCCTGGAAATAATTGGAAGTAGTCTAGCAGGTAAGTACATCCCAAGTTCAAACATCAGCTTAGCATTTGTATGACAGTGACACATAAGGCTGAATAACTGTCATCTTTGGCAGTTTACGTTCTCCCATGTATTAAGTGAAATAATGAGAGTAGCAAGGATCTATATCCTTTTCTTGGTGTTTTTATAAATTCTGAAGAACAGTTATTAGGTTTTCATATAAAGACAAATCCAATACTTTAGTCCACTGTATCAATACAAAAGAGGTCTTTAGGTGACTTTTATATAAAATTTCACTAAATACTCTTCATAAAATATATCCCTCAAGAAAATCTAGATGCCAATATATCTGAAGACTACTGTACTTTAGCTGATGTGGACCCTCCATGTTATACCAAAGGGGGGCTCAGAAATATGTCTGATATAGTAGTGCCTTTTACATTACAGTTCAAGTAGGCCTGGCCATAATCCTGGTGCTGCTAGTTACTACCTAGGTGACCATTACCAAATCAACTATTTAACTTCCCTGGACCTCCGTTTCCTCATCTGTAAAAGGAAGGGGTTGGTGTCAGTGCCTCATGGGACTTGCCACTTCTAAACCCTCAAAACTCTGAATCACTACATGGAAAACACTAAGCTCGTTTATCTGCGCATTAACCACGTTAACTGCAGATACTGCTTCACCTTGTGCTGCTGTTTTTTATAGGATGAAAAAAGGCTTCTTATACCTAAACTGGAAAGGACACACACACACACACACACACACACACACACACACACACACACACACACACACACACACACACACACACACACACACACACACACACACACACACATCCTTCATATATATTATATATAAATTAATAAATACTTATATTGGCCATGACTTGGTAAAAAGATAGTGGCAGGCATTTAGATTCAAGTTTGCCTGAGAATCTTAGATTATACTTTCTACATTCTTTATTTCTATGTCAAGGAAAAACTGAATTAGTTTTAGTCATTTCATTACTTAAATACATTCAGTTCTTTCAACACGTTTTAAATAAAACATCTTAAATGCTAATTTTAGCACCAAATTTATATATTAAGCCAAAACAAAAAACCCAAACTCTTAAAAAAGGGTTCATTGCTGCTCTTTTTTGATAATTAAAATTAGTAAGTTTCCAAACCATTCCCTTAGCTAAAAAACAACAATTAGCATGCTATTCTTTGCTGATTTAATAAACTCTAGTCTTGACTCAGCCCTCTTTTAACAGCAATAGAGGAACACAGAGGAACAGGTTTTCAAAACATAAATAAATCATGCTGAAAATATGTGTCCCTTAAAAGGTATTAATATTTCAATTCTGTTAAGTATTGTACTCTAACAGAATTAAGTCAGTCACAGATACAATTACTATCACTATAGTGACCTTTAGCTATTTTGAAGGCTGTTACTTGAGAATTCTATAACCTACTGCAGTGGTTCTCCAACTTTAGCACCAGAGTCATCTTGTGGACTTGTTAAAACACAGACTGCTGGGCTCCACCTCAGTTTCTGATACAGTAGGTCTGGGGTGGGGAGTAGAAATTTTAATTTCTTACAAGTTTCCAGGTGATGCTGATTCTGCTGCCTGACAGACCATATCATATGCACTGTGAGAACCACTGCTTAGAGATGAAAGTTATAAGAGAAAGAATAGTAGAACCTAATTCTACTTTTAAAACTTCTTAGCCCAGGATACAAAACCTTTCATGACCTCAAACCCTGCCTTCTATAGTCCCCTTTCCTCTCATACTCCATCTGGCCTATTGTGTCATGGTCTTATATAACTATTTTCGGCCTGTGCAACACAATCTCTCAGGTTTTCATGCCTTTGCAGAAACTGCTCCCTCAACTGGAAATGCTGACAGTTCCAATTCATTTGGCTATCTTCTACTTGTTCCTTAGATACTCCAGTGCCATCTTTTCTGTGCTGCCTTCTGATTTCCTAAGGTAAAACTAATTACTCCATCCCTCCTGTGGTCCACAAATCTTGACAAACTTTTTATAGTGCATAACCAGCAAAGCAGATTAGCAAACTCTGGCTTCTCCATATACTCACTGTGTGAATTCTGAGAAATTATTTAACCTTTCTAGGCTTCATTTTTTTTTTTTTTCATCTAAAAGGAGGATTATATGCCCTGATTCATAAATTCCTGTGATGATTAAGAGTTTAAACAATACTGCCACTGTTAACTGTGCTCGTGGAGAGAGGCTGCTTATTATCTTCACCTCTGTGAAGGGTAAGCACAGTGTTTGGCACACAGGCGCTCAAATGCATGCTGACAGAGTCAATAGGATAGTAACTGGATTCGAAACCTACTGGTTTATACTAGGAAGCCATTAAAAACTTTTGAGTTTAACTAAATCAGTATTCTCAAAGTACGGTTCCTGGACCAGCAGCATCAGCATTAGTGGAACTTGTTGGAAATGTAAGTATTTGGGCCTACCCCAGACTTACTGAATTAGATACTCTTGAGGTAGGAACCAGGAAGTCTAGTATAACTTCTCCAGGTGATTCTGATAAAAACTAAAGTTTGAGAGCCACTGCTTTAAACAGCCTGATTTACAATAAAGATATCAATATGGTAGGTAGTCTTAAGCAGATAAGAAGCTATTCTATTTTAAGATCCCAGAATGTGGTTGAAGAAAATTGTTTCAATGAGAGTAACAAGTTTTCTATTGTGTTCAAAGTCAACACAGTGGTTTGGGCTTCATGTTCTCTTTTACAATGAGAAAGATCAACTGAAGCAGAATGAATAATTTTCCTTCATTTGCTTCCTTAACCTAAAGTATTATACCTTATTTTCTTTTTTATTATTGCATTCACCACACTGTAACTTGATGGTTAACTAGTTTCTGAACTTAAGGTCCTTAAGGGAAGGCTTCCTAAGACTTCATAACTATTCTTGTAAACTTTAAGTGCTATAAAAAGGCAAGGGATAATTTTTAAAAAAAGAAACTTCTTGTTTACTATGGGTCACTCATTTAGAATAAAATCATACCTTGATTAGCATTTGCTAGATGAATTAACAATTGTAGGTATGGAGAAATGGACAGAAATATATAACTTTGGGGAATAAACAAGAATGACTATTTTTTTGTATGATGGATTTTGATTTACTGGAATTGCAGCCCCCAAAGAACCAAATGAGCTTTAATTTAGCGTTTCTAAAAAGTACATTACAATCACATTCAATGGAGAAGTAAAACTCAAAAGAGTCAATGCTACAGCAAGATAGCCTGGCTTTCCATGCTGCTGTTCATGTTTTAATTCATCTCAACTTGCTCCTGACCACAGCTTTTCTTTCCAGGCCTCCTTACTTTTTACAACAGATCACTTGTAACTTCACTGAGAAGACAAGAGGCCAGATATACACCTCCAGCTTCACAAATTGCCCATATTTTCATCCTTCTTAATAATTAACAGCTTCATTCATACTCTCAGCCTAGTAACTTTGTACAAACCATCCCTAGTCTTTCCTTTCTAAAAATTAAAACCAGGGAGTCATGCTAATTTGATCTCACGTAAAACAAAACAACTATAAGGAATCGATTTTTTTCTTTATTAACGTGAACAGAGACATCATGGCTACTTGTTTAAAATAAAAATAGTGCAAATTTCCTCTCTTACATTTTGACTACTTTTTCTTTCTTCTGTTCTCCCCAGAACACAAATGCTAATTAACAAAGCAATAAGGTAGAGGAAAAGAACACTTACATGATTGCCTACTTTATAGCAGGCACACATCACTTTAGTGAGTCCTTGCTAAAACATGAGCAACATTCTCATTTTACAGTTGAGAAAACTGAGGTCAAGTAGCTTACTCAAAGACACAATGCTAGGGACAGGATTCAAACCTAAACCTAATGTCAAAACACATGCCTTTTCTACCATAACAGTAAGACTATGAAAAAAAGCAAGTATCTACAATGACCTGAAAGAAATAAAGAGTTGTGCATGAAGAATGCTTTGACTGAGCAATGCATGCTAGCTGAGAAACCATAAGCATGAATCCAAAAATTACAACTGTTCATAATTGCCATTTATCTTATCTAGCACATTCCTAGCAGAGGTTCTGCTCTGAGAACAAGGGAGGTAACTTCTTGGAAAAGGCACTGGCTCAGTGATCTTTAGACAGCCAGTATAGTTTACCTATTCGCTAAGAACTAATGGTTCTTTTGGTTTGTTAGAAAGCTTAAGACATCTTCAAAATATATGTATCTATACATAGAATATCGCAAAAAAAAATTACCTTGCTTTACTCAAAGACCCTTCTAACTTTCTGTGTTGAGTCACAATGACAAAATCCACTATAGGAATTTCTCAAATTACAAAATCAAATCTTTTGTATTAAGAACAAACTTCTTTGATCGAGCTGGTAAATCTGATATATTTATGGTCAAGCCCCCTTACCCAAACCAGGTAAAAATGATTCTTCATAAATTCTCAGGTAGAAGCTACAATCATTCTTGGAGGCCAGGCATCAGGAATCACCTACTGTTTCCAACAAAGCATCTAAAACCTTCACCCCCCTCCCCCGCCGTAAGCTCTATAAATAACATTACTACTACTAAAATGCATTAATTCTAACCTGTGTAACATTTTGCCTCTTCTCTAAGAAATGTACACTTTGTTTAAAAAAAGAAACTGTTAAGCTGATTTCAAAAAAATAAATCTAATGAACCTAGCTTAGCAAACTTGTAAAGGTTATGGAGGAAAAGAAATCCATCACTCTTCTATAAGAAAATTTTAAAAATATTTATAGCTTAACACTTAAGAGCAAATAGCAATTCTTTCAAAAAAGAGCCTAGCCCAGCAGGGCGTGGCTCAGCAGTTGAGCATTGACCTAGGATCCAGGAGATTGGGGTTCGATTCCCGGTCAGGGCACATGCCCGGTTTGCGGGCTAGGCAGTTGATCAATGACTCTCTCATCATTGATGCTTCTATCCCTCTCTCTCCCCCCTCCTTTCCTCTCTCTGAAATCAATCAAGATATATTTAAAAAAAAAAGAGAGAGCCTAAATAGATAAATTCATGTAGACTTAATCTCTGGCCAAATGTACACATCATTAAAATGAAACTAAGCTAAGACCTCAAATATTTATGTATTCTAACTATTGATCATAAGTTCTACCAATGTAAAAACAATGTGCTACATTTCATGATTCAAAAAACTCACAAAAATGCCCCATGGGGATTTTTATTATTGGTAACACAAACTAAGTGATTTTTGTGAATGATGAAAGCTGTTATTCATGCTAAACAAAGCAGGTAAAATGAATACTCACAAAGCTAAATACTATTTTCTCAAGTAACCAGTCTTACAATGGTGTGATAAAAGCTTTTACCAAGGAACTATTAAAAACCCGGCCTAAAGTCTGGTCACTGTGGCTTAATGGTTGAGCATCGACCTATGATCCAGAAGGTCGAGGTTTGATTCCGGGTCAGGGCACATGCCCGGGTTTTGGGCTAGATCCCCAGTAGGGGGTGTGCAGGAGGCAGCCAATCAATGACTCTTTCAAAACTGCTGTTTCTCTCTCTCTCCCTTTCCCTTCCTCTCTCTCTGAAATCAATAAAAATATATTTTTAAAAACCCACAAAAAACCTGGCTAGATATTTATATAAAAATTGACATTTGTTTTTAGCATCTACAGAAACCTTGCTCACCAATGCCCTCAGCATATTTTACATTCATCTAATTAATTTTAGGTCAAAATCCTGGCAAGACAAGAATGCTTAAAAAGAGGAAAAAAGGATACATGTTGTGAATTGTATCAATGTCAATTTCCTGGCTTTGGATGTTATACTGTAGTCATGTAAGATATAATCACTGGGGGGACTGGGTGAAGGGATACATGAGACTTCCCTGCCTTTTTTTTTTAATGCAACTTCTTATGACTCTATAATTGTAATTTACAATTATTTCAAAATAGAGTTAAAAAAGATACATGCACATGGTAAAAAATAAATTCAAAGAGTATACACAAAAAGGTATACAATCAATACAAAGTCCCTTTCCTACCTCATACTCCCTTTGTCTCTAGCCAACTATAATATCTGTATTAACGGCCTTTTAAAAAGCCCATTTATGAAGAATGTCTTTAATACTTTAGAGTGGGAAAGACCTTTTTAATTATGACTCAAAATACAGTAAAATAAAAATTTCAATAATTTCCCTAAAATATAAAGTACTTGTACAAATCTGTAAGACTAGAAGTCCAAGAGAAAAATGGATAGAATTCAGACAGTTCACAAGAAATGACAAGAAATAATACTCAATATCTCATTCATAATAAAAATACAGATTAAAACTATAATGCAATACCATTTGCCTAAATAGACTGGCAAACATATTAAAATTTAATACACTGTTAGTGAGGCTGTGGGAAAATGGGTTTTCTCATGCAGTGCTGTTACATGTGGTATAACCTGTATAGAGAGCAATTTGGTTTTACTTAACACAATTTTACACACACATACACCTACATCTAAGAATTTATCCTATAGATATTTACACATACATAGGAAATAATGTATTTACAAGGTTACTCATTACAGCACTGTTTATAACAGCAATGCTTGTATCAATAGGGAACTGGTTAAAGAAATCATGGTAGAGCCATCCATTCAACTGAATACTACCCGTTTATAAAAATCTCCACAAAGATGCTTTTCTGTGTACTGAAATGGAAACAATGTGCCTTGGAGATCTTTAAAAGTAAAGGCACAGACGTGTGTCTACTAGCATTTATGTGAAGGGGGAGATATCATATATTGTATTTGCTTGTACATGCATAAAGAAATGGGAAGGATATACACAAACTAAGAAAGTGGTTATCTGGGAAGGCAGGCAGATGGGGGACAGGGGCAGGAATAAGACTCCTCCTACTACTGAGTTTTGGAGAATAATGAAAAACATTCCAAAATGAAAATGACTCACAGAGTTATCACCTTATACAGTGTGAACTCAAGACATGAACAAATGGCAAACAGGAAAGGGGGGAAGGGGGAAAGAAGGGAAGTGGAGCCAACAACTCCACTTTCTTTAGGAACTATCTCATTCTAGAAGAAAAGGTACTATGTTCAACATAAGAAACAGTAATATTTGTGATTTGTAAAATTTATTTCCTTGGCTTAGGGTGAATTATGGTCACTTAAAAGTGATTCTGATATGTAAATAGTGAGTTTGTAATAAACATCTATGATATAATAGGCTACATAAACTTATACAATAAAAATGTTACATTAAAAATGCATTCCAAAGAAGGTATAGATAAGATTAATATTAACTTTACCTTCTTTTTCCAGATCTTTTTATACTTCTAAGTTATGATATTTGGGGGGAATTATTTTAGTACTTGGTAGTAAAATTCTGATATAGTTTTTTCTTGTAGAGCCACTCTAAATAAACAATTAAAAAACTAGCTGAATTAAAATTCTATTAAAACATTCAAGATGGGAGATATAAAAATTCAGTCTGGAAATACTAGAGACTGATACAAAAGTGAAATACACATAGCAATTTTACCATTACAACCCAAATATTCCAAATTATGAAAGTTTAATTACTATTCTATTATTTCAAGTCAAATACTTAAATGCTATAAGAACATGAGATCATATCTACTTAAGATAAATGAGCATGTGCACTAGCTAGTTATTTCTTATTAGACTAACATTAAGCAAGGCTTGACAGGATGAAAAATTTATTTCCTTCCCCTGAGTCAGAATGAAATAAGAAAGGGTGTGAGAAAGGGGTGGGAGGAGGGTGGCATTTCCTCAATGTTGGAGTGCTTACATTTAGAGCAGGCTCTCTTGACAGAGATTTCATTGTACTGTTTACACAACAGCAATAGATAATTTGATGATAGCACAATTCATTACTAGGGAATGAAGGATACATGCTAAGGGGCTTACGTCCAAATTAAAAATTTGACACTATAGTCCTGGCTACTTTAAATTATTTCCTGGAGACTGGGAAAATAGTAAATGACTGACAATTATCTAGACTGAGATGTACACTGTTACCTAAGAGTAAAAAAGCGGAGAGGGATTAGAAAGGATTTTAAATTTTGCCAGTTGATGTCTAGCCAAGAATACTGAACAAAAATCTAAATAACGTAGTTATACTAAAAAGGAATGGAGTGGATGTAGTTTCATATATTCATTCTAGATATTCTAAAACCAGTTCCTTGAGTCTTTTGGGATAGAAGTTGATGGCAACTGCTTCTAAAAACATCAGAATTTAGTGATTAAATTATACCTTAATTTAGTAAAATACGTTTTTCTTTTTTAAATACTTTTATTGATTTTTTTTAGAGAAACATCCATGTGAGAGCAACACATTAATTGGCTGCATGTGCCCTGACTGGGGAATCGAACCAGCAACCCTTCAGGACAACGCCCAACCAACTGAGCCACACGGACCAGGGCAAGATCTCCGTTTTTCAATACTGACATTAAGAACTATCTTTCCTAGAAAGTACAAAATTTAAGTAGGAAAGGAGAGAAATATTCAATAAAATTTCTTAATATAAATTAAGACATTAAAAGCCTAAATAGGAGTTCAAATTACTTCAGCTGTGTTAGGAAAAGTATAAAGATTTAGAAAAAGCCTAATTATGTTTAACAGCCATTTTGTTGTAAAGATCAATTCTCCTTCAAAAGGTCGACAATAGCATTCCTTCCCTTTGACTACACGGAAATAATAGCACTTTCACTACTTAAGGAAATTTTCATGGTGTAAGTGTATAAAAATGAACAAAACTGGAGAAAGAACATGACAGAAAAGAGTATCAAGGGAAATAAAAACAAAAACTCTTAAGATTTGTGTTTCATTTCAGAGACCAACAAACACTGAATAAATTTTCACCCAGTAGTAAAAATAAAAACTTTTTTATGCAAGCTAAATCCATCTATCATTTCTAAAAGTAATTCAGAATTCTTCAGCAATGACATAATAATAGGTCGGGGGGGGGGGAGGGCGGAACAGAAACTATTTTACTAATTGATTTCTAATGCTGACCAATTACATTCTTTCCCCCATTCCAAATGCCAGCTCAACTTTTAAATTGGATATCCTAAACTTCTCGAGACCCTCCATGGTTTACTCGCACTCTCTTTGCTCATACTCTTTCTTACTATTTGAATACTTCCGTGGATATTCTATCATTCTTTTACAGCTTTCAGCTAAAATATTTCCTGTAAAGGCTTCTCTAATGCTTTCAGAAGTAGTATAGTGAGCCATGCCCCACACCACTCTTATAGCACTAACCACATAGGCTATGTTTTAACAGCCTATCTGTCTCTTACTAGACAAAGGTCTATGTGGTATACAAAATCTACTACAAGGCTGACAGCCATCTACTAAAGAATTCACATGCTGTAGAAGCCTGGATTCGCAAATTGTATACTTGGAATTTGAGTCCTAAATATATCACAACTGTAGTTTCTCTAGCTATAACATGAGAGAGCTGTACTGGATCACCCCCTACACTTAACAGCGAAATTATTTTTTCCAAGCAGTTCTTGGATATGGGTAATGCTATCATTTTAACTAAACTCAAAACAAATAATAGGAAAAATGATTTAACTCATTCCTCATTTTCAGTCCAAAACCAAACCTGCCATATGTTCTTGCTGCCCTATATATAATCCTCCATACATCTAGGTAATACAAATTCCTTTGGAGGCAATGGGTCATAAATGCTGAACTGAACTAACTTTGCCTTTTATTTCCTATACAGCCAAGTCTCAGTAATGCTTATCTTTCTAGATAACACTTTGGTAAAAAATGATAAATCCCAGTCTGTCTCCTCTGCACAATGCCCAACACTTGATAACACTGGTTGGAATTATATGAAATTGGACAGTGTTCAGCGGTGGGAAGATCACTGGATGTGGAATTAGTTGCAGCTTGGCCTCACCTCAGATATGCAGTATTCTGAAGCAAGTTATACTCTCACTGAGTTTTTTTCCTTCATCATTAGTTTCAAAAACTTTTATAGAACTTACTGTAACCACTCAAATGTGATTTCTTTTTGTCTGGAGAGGCAGGAGAGGGCTGGTTTTAGGGAGAGGGAAAGATAGTACATTCAAGATAGATATTGAAAAGAAGTTACTTAAGTAAGCAAGGGGCAAGGAGTATAGCAGGACACAGCAAAATGCTTGGTCATGGGCATTAAGCAAGGTAAAATGATACATTTTTTTTACAATTGAAGCACAGAAAATCTGTGAGAGATCAGAGGGATAATGGAAAAAAAAAAGTCAAGGATGACTGGAGTGTTTAGCTTGGAGCAACTAGGATTGGGGAGGTAGTTAATGTGTCATAGGAAGAAAGCTAGATTTTGTTGGAGGTGAAGAGTGAGCAGCAGAGGAACCTGGGAATAAAGATAAGAAAATGAGAAATTAAGCTTCACTTGGGAGTGAATTTCGAGACATCTGAATCGTAGATCCTGGAAACATAGAAAGAAGGTTGCTGGAAATAGATATCTAGAACTCAGGAGTAATCTCTAGCCTAGAAGTCTAAACTTGAGAGTTGTCCAAACGTGGTAGATGCTCAAACTGTGAGAATAAGCTTGCTTAAACAGTGAGAGGACAAATGGGGTCAAAACACTGGAAAACACCAACATGTAAAGACTTATGGAAGGCAGGCTTGGAAAGAAACTAACCTTCTTGGGAAACCTCATCATTTACTTCACTGACTGGTTTCATATTTATCTCTTTTCTCAGGCATTCTACTACTTTTTTCTTTTTTTAAAAAATATATCTTTATTGATGTCAGAGAGAGGAAAGGAGAGGGAGAGAGAAAGATAGAAACATCAATGATGAGAAGAGTCATTGATGGAGCCCACAACCTAGGCATGTGCCCCGACCGAGAATCGAACCCTGATCGCCTGGATCCTAGGTAAACGCTCAACTGCTGAGCCACGCCCGGCCGGGCTCTATTACTTTTTTCAACTAAACAGCTATTCTTGAACAAATCCTCTCAATCCCATTTCCATGATTAAACAAATGAGTGAAAATGAGACTATCCCCTGGAATACCAATTGCCAAATACCATTGAAGAGCACATCGATAATTTTGCTCATTTCATAGCTAATCATTTATTTATGCCAATTTTTTGAAGGTGCAGAGATGTTACTTAAAATAGTATTATAGAAAAAGCATAATTCTATGGGCAGCCTATTTGACAAAGTAAAATTATATTAGGCTAGCCATTAGGATTATCTGACCAAAACCCAGCTTTTGTTCCTAAGTTGCTACCTTACATTCCTTCCTAATTTGTCCCCAAAATCCAGGGATAGTAATAATAAAAATAGAGGTTATCGAGGAACTGTTTCAAAACAGAAAACCCAGAATAATAAAAGAGTACCATGAGGTTTTTAAAGAGATAGTTGCTTCATTCAGATTTAGACCAAAGGGACAGCACCAAGCATGGTTATCACCCCTTAAGAAGAGAATTTTGTATCAGGGAAAAAAAAAATCTGTTCTACTTTACTTTTAATAAATCAATGAATGTTTTGCACTTGGGATGTTTTAAAGATTTAGATTGGGTTTGAGCAAAGAATTACATTGCCCATCTTCAATAAATATAAAGAAAGTACAGGGAATATTTGCCCTAAAGAGTTAGTTTTCTAGGCTATCAGTTTACTACCACTTGGCTTAACTCTCTTTTGCTCTTTACTTCATTTTAGGGGTGAGAGAGTTTACTTCTTTGCATCTACCTAAGAAAAATTATCAAGGAATAATAAACTGGTTTAAGAGTACACGCTTTAGCATTATACAACCTGGTTTTAAATCCCAACTCCACTACTTACTAGTGGGGTGATTCTACCAGCTAACATACTGAAGTGGGTTTCCTCATCTGTAAAATGGGTTCACAGTTATATCTACTTTAAAGGACTGTTGTGAGGATTATATGAGACTTTTTACAATAGTAAACACTTAAAAAGTTAGTTTCGTCTACTGTTTGGATCAATTAGACTTTGACACTATATAATGTCTACTATCCCAGTATATCTTAAATTACAAATGAAGCAGTGAGGCACAAGTAAAAATAAATTATAATTAGTATTAAAAAACAGCCTTTGTATGTATGTCTCACACCAAAAATGAAATAATCCTAGTTATGCCTTAATTTTAATTTCTTTGTACTCAAATTAGTCACATGTTAAAGATTTAATGCAGTCACAAAATATGTCCTAATAAAAATTATTTGAGATTTAAAGTTACAGCATTACTAATTAGCACAGCATTCCTGTGGACTGCACTTTAATAAAATTCTTATTGATTCTAAGATCTCAATGTTTCATTGTATAGGATAAAAATAATCTTAACTTCCTGTGGGAAATTTTTCCAAAGACCACTGAGGTATAACATAACTAATTTAATTATAAAAAATTTCCAAAATAGTGTTTAACTAAAAATATTCCATGCCTTCCCTTTAGTGTTATATGAAATTTCAACAACCAATATTACTAAACACAAATCAAAAGAGTGGGATAAAGTGTTGTTTTGCTTCTGAACCACATATTACTCTAGCTGAGGATCATGCTTTGAAATTATGTAATTCAAAAAGTGATTCTGGTACAGGACAACAAAGAAAAGTATAAAGTAGCACTACTATAAAATCTAAAGGGTTTTAAGTTTACTCAAGCAGAACTATCCTCAAATAGGTACATTTTCAGTGACAAAGAGTTTTTAACAGCTAACAACTTTTTCTCATTTCAATATAGATCCATGTCCTTGAGTTCTAGGTAATAACAATTCTATAATATAGATGTGGTAAATGACAGAATTTTACAGTTTGTACACATCAATTTTTGTAAAAGCTTTTATGATAAATTCTAGACTTACATCATAACCTGAAACTGTTAATTCAATTTAGATTCTAGAGTTAAGACTGTCATCTGAAATGGGATGCTTCACCTACATTCTCTTTGCTTTCTTTCTTTCTTGCCAGTAGGGCCCCCTCCACAGATAATTTTGTTTTTGTTGCCTTTGTTGAATATTCTTCTCCTTGTTAAAGGTAGGAACTGTGTCCATCTCAAGGGTCTATTTATTATAACACTTCGTATATAACTGATATTAAACATAATTAATTGAAGACAAAGATGGAATGAAACTTATAGTATTTAATACATTAGCTAATTAAATTTGTAAGTTCAGTATAAACTTATGTTAGGCTTATTATGCCAGTGAGAAGAACTAAGGAATTAATCAGCTCTTTTACCTACTGGAAACTAATTAGAAGGGTATCACTGGAATATAGTAAAAAACAGGCAGACCTCCTGAGTTTTTTTATTCCTGACAAAGATAGCCTAAATACAAAGGTAATAAACCTTTTGGTTATGTTCCCTGCATCTGGTTGTTACTGAGGAGGAAGACAGTGTAGCAGTGTCTATATATTACTGGTAACTGAAGTAAGGACAAAAACTGTTTAGGTTTGAGGAACAGAAAAGCTAAAGCTCTATGGATTTTCAGGTTACTTCTGACAAAATTATGCCAGTGAAACTTAGCAGTCTCACATACTGATCACGGTGATGGCAAAGTCATGGAAGACTTTGTGGAAAATAAAGTGGACTTTCAAACCTCTTAATGATCTTTTAGATAAAAACCTTGACAAATATCTTTTTACATTAGAATCATGGATTTAGGGAGAAGTCATTTTGTAAACCAGGTGAAAGGCTTAAATGCATAATCTAATACCTCATAAATATCTAATCTGTGGGTTCTCTCAATTGCCCAATATCATATTCTACAGACAATTAGAACTGAATCTAAAGAGAAATAAAAGACAACTCAAAGTGGCATGCCTTTAAACATGCTCATGAACAAACAGAAGTTCCAAGCGAACCAGGAGCCCAGAGTATGAAGAAATTCAAATGTACTCCAGTTTTTTTACACTAGTGGACCAAAGCACACCTAAAGGAGTTCCATGAAATCCTTGCATCATCACCAGAATCAATAATTTTACAGTGGAAAAACATCCTTGTTATCTCTAATATGTTAAACAATGTCTCCTTGTATCCATTTTTGAAAAAAACTTCAGAGCTACCTCTGTACTAACACCAATAACTTATGGCCATGAACAGGAACCCATATTCTTGAATATGGCAACTATGAAACCAAAGAACTAACTAGAGAATGTTCTCAGCTCAGCGTTTCCACGGAATTTGTAGTGCAGCTTATATTTTCACATGAACCTAATCCCTTTACTAAATGCTTTTAGTGATGGCAATCATCTGGTTTTTCTGCTTCACATTTTAGACTCCCTGTTGTACAGAAAGGGTTTATAAAAAGGTTTGAACATAAAATGGAAAAAGAAAGAAGACCAAGATGCCAAGATAAACATCACTGGAAGTGTTCAAAGGTTAAATGACAACTTCGAAGGTGTGTTGTAGACATGATTCAAGTATGAGAAAAGTGGCTGGAATAAATGCTACTAAATTCTCTTGCAAGTCAGATTTATAACTTTAGACTCAGAAGATAAACTCAGAGATAGTACTGAATAAAAGGCTTTGGCTCTGGAGTCATACCCAGGTTTGAATCCGAACCTCATTACTTTTATAATATGACTTCACCAAGTTACTTAGCTTCTCCAAAGGATAATAATAGGACTAGATACTGGGATTCAGTGAGATAATGCTTTAGTTTAGTGTCTGGAACATGGTAAGTACTCAATATATTAACTATATAATTTGTATTAGTAAGGTTTAGTGATAAAAATCTAAATATCATGAAATACACAAAGAATATTGACTTAGGAGTCAGGTGATCTGGTTTCTACACCTGACTCATACCTCTAACTATATATAATAATTTCTAACATTCTTTCCAGATACCAAATTTTGAGATACCACACTGCAAAGGGACTTTAATGTACTTAAACATTTATCAGATGCTAACTACAGGGTTACAATATCAAATAAACATAACCTAGAGTTTGAGTTTAGTTTAGTTGCAGGCAAGTGCTTTAGTTTATTTTTTGGCAAGTGCTTTAAAAGTTGGTTTTATAATAGAGGATGAGCCATCACTACTTAAGTTCAAAGGAAATCAAATTTATGTATTCACATCAACATACAATATAAATTCTCTCTTAGGTTATCCTTCAAGTTAGAGATATGAGAAATGCTAAGACAGGAAAAGATTTTACAGGGTATTTTGGGGGCACATATTGATTTAGGGTAAGGAAAGAATGTTTAGTAGAAGAAGTGCCACAGTTGAGCAGAGATAAAAAGAGCACACACAAAAATGTTCCAAGTAAAAACAGTAGGTACAGTTAACCATGCTAGAAAATTCAAATAATGTAACCAGTTAGAAGGTGGTTGTATTTCCTCCTAAGAAAGAACTGCGCCCTGAATGGGGATGAGAGAAGTGAAAAGGCTGAAGAAATACTCGGGAGACAAGCATGGTAGTACTATGTGATTACCTGGCTATGAGATATCAGGGAAGTTTGACTGTAAGGACAGATGCCTAGGTAACATGTTTGGGTGCCTAGAGCATATAGCTAGCTTCCTACAGCATGTAGGTGACACCCAACACAATCTATATGCCTTAGCATGGTGAAGAATGTGACAGATCCTGAGGACATCAATAATATTTAAAAGGACAAATAGAAAGGAAAAGCCTGCTAAGGGTACTGAGAAGAAATAATCAGAAGTAGAAGGAAAGAAACAAAAAGCTGGAAGGGATGGTTTCAAAGATGTCGAAATATCAGTCCAAAATTTAAAACCTATGACATATCAGTATTAGTTTTGTATAAATAGACACATATTTGGAAGACTAAAAACTACTTAACCATGATTGCAATTATTAATGTCTATGCAAATGTACTCAAGGTCAGGAAAGGAATATGTGAAAACTGAGAAGTAACAGTGTTAAAAACTTGGATTAAGTTTGATTATTCTTATTTTATTTCCCAAACTTTCCATAATTTCAATTTTGAAAAGGCCAATATATTACTAATAAAGAGCTGTTGTACAAATGTAATATCTAAAGGAAAACTTTTAAGATAGGATTCTCATTTTCTGATGATATATCAAATTGTCTGTATATTTTTAACCATGGCCCTAAAGAAATTAAGCTTATACCTGATCTGTAGGCTATTTCAATTTAACTGAAAAATAAATGGTTTCACTTGTGCTTTTTTTAAAGCAGTACTATTATTGTGTGTTTAACTTTTAAGCCATATTTAGACAAAGAAACTTTGTTATAAACACTTAAAATAGGAAAACAGTTATAAGGTTTGGAGCTCATTTGAGAATAAAATTAAACCAACCTAAAGAATTCAAACAAAGTAGGTGTTCAATAAAAAATTCTACATATTCAAAATATATATTTTGCTGCATAACTATTTTAAAAGTGGACATAAAAGAGGATTTTAATGGAATTATTCACAACTAAAGACAAATGGGAAACTAATGTAGCACTTAGTAAAGGGTTTTACATGGGATTCATCCCTCTACCAAGAAACATTTGCAGCTGAAAGTAGCTTTTGAAACCCCTTCCCAATGTTTGCTATTTATAACCTTAAATATTGAAGGTTGAGTTCCTTAATGGTTAGTACAATACCATTCTAGTAAGTACTAAAACTTTTATAATACATAAATAATAAATGTGCTTATAATAATAAGCATTAAATTTAAATAGGCTATTTTCTAATGCAATAAATACTTAATTTCAGATAGTAAGCAACTTACCAAATTTATTTTTTGGCAAGTGCTTTAAAAGTTGGTTTTATAATAGAGGATGAGCCATCATTACTTAAGTTCGAAGGAAATCAAATTTATGTATTCACATCAACATACAATATAAATTCTCTCTTAGGTTACCCTTCAAGTTTTCTAGGGTTACTCTGCATACTGCCATACCAATTGAAAGCCCAAGTTCCAGTTAGAAACCTAGATTCGAATCATAGGTAACAGCTATGTGACCTTAGCAAGTCACTTAATCTGTGTAAAACTTTGAATTTCCTTCTCGGTAAATTGAGGATATTGATAGTATCTATATAACATAGCTGTTGTGAAAATTAAATAACACGCCAAAAATACTCAGCTGTGTCTGACATGTAGTAACCCCTCAGTACCAAAACCACAACTACTCTGTGGAGAAATCCAATCAACACTTGCACACAAAGATAGACAGTATACCAAAAGCAGGTAGGGTCTATTTGTCCCATCAGTCTAATGGTCACTTACAATAAAGAAGACTTGGATAAATATCAGTAACAGTTATAATAAGTGTATTCATTAAAAATTTCTTTCATAAGTTACACACTGAGGTGTCTAGCAAGGCTTGTTCCTTAGACACAAACATTCAATAGCAATGTTACTCAACTGTTTTTGAAAATCCGACAAACGCCCTGAACCTTTCACTGAAAACTGTACATAATGTTCAATCTAAAACTCCATAGGGGTCATGATCCCCTGAAGCTCACCCACTGACTACTAAATATGGATATCCTACACTAAAATCTAGAAATTATTTTCCTAATTACCAAAGTGATATAATTCATTGTAGAGAAAAAAGAAAGTATATAAAATAAGGGATAACTTTTGTTAAGTTTGTTGTATTTCCTTCAAGACTACCACTGACTGTAATTATTGGTTTAAGAAATCTAAGTTTATAGAATATGTTCAATATGAAGTCATGGAATGCCATATCAGAAACAATTCAGAATATTATTCAAAAAATAAAGATGGGTGTAAGTGACTGAGAGTGTGTGTGTGTGTGTGTAAGGGAGAGAATAACCTATCTCTGGTTAAGAATAAAGTCAGAAATAGATATGGTAGCCTGTTTAGATGATAATTTCAAATAATCTTTAATAGACTTGCAGTGCACTGCACTTTAATGAAAATATTAATTTGACAACTGTATGATCTTGGATATACAACTTAACCCAAGTCTTTTTCTTCATCTGCAAAATATGATTATCTTCAGATTGCAGATTAAGATCTCCTTCTCATCTAAATTGTATTATTCCAAGAAGCCCCCTATAAAATACAGCTGTGTAAAAAACAAAGCAAAATAAGTAGGCACACTAAACAGGTTAAAAAATCTGTTTTCTAAGCTGAATATAATTCTGAAAGGAAATGTTTTAATTTTGAAGGCATACAAAAATGTATATTGACTTCTAATATATTTTCATTTGATATTGGCATCTTAGGTGTTCTCAATGCAAGAACTGAGAAAAATTTCTTGGTTTTATTTTTAGAGACATCAAGAAGGATGTCTTTTATTAAGAGAAATAAAATCCCCAAAGCAATAAATTAAACTCTAGTTTATAAAGAAAACGAATGTAAGTTAAAAAAAAATTATTTCTCAAATATCTCCTGAGATAATAACTAGAAAGTATTTGGGGCGCTTACCTATATTGTAAGCATCTACAGCAGATGCAATAGCAATATTTAAATAATCTTACTATAATACAGGATGTCACTTTATTTTAAAAACTGATTTTTTATTAAACACCAATGCAAAGATATGGCCTTTAATTTCATGAGACTTTGAAAGGAATACATCAAGTATTTAAAATTCTGAGTTTTAACTTATATTTAATACTATATTCTTAGTTATACAATGTGCTCATTTTGTTCATAAATAGTCATCTCAATACAATAACATCAGGTATAATACATAAAATCTAATCCATTAAGTCTTACCAATTTATGACCTGATGAGACACTCTTGTGGACAACATTCAGTCCTTAGAAGCTAGAATAACCCTCCAACCATGTGAGGGCATCACAACTTTTAAACTTTCGGCTTTCGATCATTATTATGTCACATTCCTCCTCCGATGCTGAATTCTAAAAAAAATTCTAGCAAAGAGTTTAAGTAAATAAATGTTTTAATCAAATAGCCTTTAAAAATCTTTTATAGCAAAGTTTTATGTTTTACCATGATTACACAACTGATATTTTATACTTAAGTATTTTTAAATGTAAAAATAAGTTCATATTTGATCTGGATACTTCAAACTTTAAATTTCAGCATGGACTTTCAGGCCATCAGGAATACTTGTTAGTAAAGAGTCAACAGAAATGGAATCAATTATAGGTTTAAGATCATGATCCAGAAATTATGATTTAACACCATAACTTGCTATAGATAGCTTTGTAGTCCTATAGAATGAAACTGGAATTCTACTGTTTGGTCCACATCTATCTATGAGTTTCTAGATTATAGCACAGGTGGGCGGATCAGTTATAATCTATATTGATCATTTAAATGATCAAGACAGCAATTTTTATACCTAAATCCTAGTCTGTCTCTACTACCCCCCCATTTTAAAATTAGACAACATGATGGAAATAATGTTATTTTATGTGTTTTATATAATAGCCATAACAATGTGTCCTATTCAGAAGTGGTCCTACTGTTCATCTGTGTATGGGCACATAAAATTGGGAGTAGGAAGATTTAATAATGGTACCAATCACTTCATTAGAATATAATCTTATATTTATTGAATTTTTACAAGAAAACTTTAACTTGGGCATCTATTTTAATCACTGAAGGGTATTATTAACATTTTCTGTCTGATAAGAATGGTCATTTATATTTTCAGTTGCCAGTAATCCACAGAAAAGGCAACCCACATATTTATGGGCATATTTTTGCCTAAATTAACCCCCTAATGATGTAATGGGGTAAGGGGGAAGGGAAAGGAGGCCATTGTTAAGGAAGATAAGTATGTGCAAAGCTATAGAAGACTCAAAGACAGCATTGTAAAGAAAACTCTGCAGCCATCTCCAGAGATATTTGACCCAAACGTAGGGGTTGGAGTTATTTTGTTACAGGTTTTAAACTTTTAGTGGCATTTTTCTATTATACATTGTCAATTAAAAGTCTCCCACACAATCTGAAGAACTATTAGGATTTTTCCAATTTACAAATATCTTTCCAAATGTAATCTCACAACACATTTGACTTCAATAAAATCATACAACTTTACTGTCATTTGTCAAAGCACAGTCTTATAATGTAATCACCTGGTGAAGGCAAAAATCCATATTTATGAGGATAAATAATAATTTAAAGTTGTGGTCATTTCATCAACATATTACCGAAATGGTTTTTGAATGTTTAATGCAACTCTTGTCTCCTATCAACCAAAGTAATACCATATTTTTTAAAATGTTGATAATTTACTCTTTTGTGGGACAAGTCTCCTGAGAGAAGATACAAAACCTAGCCATATTAAGCAAAGTAAATGCTTCCTGAAATATATGTATGCTGGTAATTTGCTTGTAAGGCTTTGATGAGCTCATCACTTAAAGGGGAGATTACCTGACACTTTGTTAAAAGGCCTGCCAACAAGCATTGTTATGACAAATGCCTGGAAAGCCTTTGAAAACAGAATTTAAACCAGCCAAAAAAAAGCAAATTTGGTTATTTCACTATGAAGCTTATAGAAAAAATTTTTAAAGTTTGTGTGCATTATTCAAATGTTCAAAATAGTAAATTTTGAACTTAAGAGCTATATACATTTAAAAAAATATAAAACTTCTAAATCAAAATTTTCCTGAGCATGCATTTTCAAAATTAGCTGCTACCAAGTACAGGGTGTCACACTTGAAGAGTTTCAATAACTAAAATCCAACATGTAAAAAATCCTTTTTAAAATATAAAATAAACTTAGGTAACTGAAGGGCTTATGGATGAATTTAGATTAATTAGATATCCTTTAAAAATTAATTTGAAATTAGAAGTCTCCTAAAAATATTTACTTAGAAATGTGTTCTAATATATCAATCGTAATCTTGAATCTGTCCCAAGATCACGATAAAAAACACATTCTGATAATTTCTGATAGTTATTTCATTCTTTTTCAATTTGAGAGGAGGAAAAATCCCATTTAACTGAGAACATGCTATCAAAAGTTCTTATAGTATAGTCCAGCAAGAACTAGGCTTAAGTTTACCATTATTTAGATAGTTTATGGCAAATTTATATTAATAGAACAAAATAGAGAGCATGGGGGCAAAAAGGCGGGTGATTTGCAATTTCCAAGTCATTATTTGAAAATTGGTAAGTGAAATCAAACAAACTTAAAAGCGTTGCTAAAGGAACTTATTATCTGAATAAATATGCTTAGCTTTGTTTGATACGAAATTTCATCTTCAAGTATCAACCACTTTAAAAAGTTCACTACATAGTTGTTTTTTTAAATTGATTTTTAGAGTCAGAGGAATGGAGAGGGATAGAGAGATAGAGACATCGATGAGAGAGAAACATCACTGATTGGCTGCCTCCTGCACACCTGCTATTGGGGATCGAGCCCAAACCTGAGCATGTGCCCTGATGAGGAATCAAACTGGTGACCTCTTGGTTCCTGGGTTGATGCTCAACCACTGAGCCACACAGACCAGGCCTGCTTTGAGAAATCCTAGACATGATAAATCAATGCTTGCTCTAAAGGTCAGAAATGCTTATTTTTGCATGGAGAAAGGGGAAAATGGAGCAATACTGCATGCCTCCAATAAATTATATACTGTCTCTCCATACATTATTGGGGAAATAATGCTGGAAATATCAAAGATAAACTTATGGGGAAAAATCAGTCCAAAAGCACCTAAGAGAATGAGAACACTAGAAAGACTGTGTTTGCAGAAAGTCATATAGAAAAAGACACACAATTACAGGAAACCTCATATATCTGTGGTTGAGCCAAGATACTAAATATAAAAAGTTGTTTAGCATGTTATGCATTATATCGAATGCATCTACTGGAAGATATGTAAAATGTATAGCTTAAAAATTTTGCTTAATACAGTTTTGAAAAAAAGTTCTAATAAGATAGGTTATTAATATTTTTAATAGATCATTTTTATTCACAAATGATTTATACTCCCCACTCTTTCAAAAGTAAAAATAGTTTATAGAGATTCAAAAAAAGAAAGAAAATGGGGATGGGAAAAGAAGATAAAAATGGAAGAGTGGAAGCCAGTTATATATCACTCAAATATATGCAATAAGGACCTGCAGGCTTTTCTAACAGAAAGCTGAGTATAACTGTTCTTAAAATTTAAGATACCATCACATATTATGTTTTTAAGAATTGGCAACTCATTTCTTGAAACAAAGTATGTTATGATCATCCCAGATATACAACTAACATTTTTTTTCCTCCTGGAAAAGTAAACAATTCCTAAAACAGAAACAGCTGCTCAAATAAACACAGAAATTTTCTGAAACTCAATGGTTAATAGTCACTGTGAACAGAAGGAATGAGGTTAGTCAGATCAACTCTTTTCCTTCCTTGTCACCTTCTAATAGTGTGTGGGTCTTGGGAGAGACTACCTTATTTATCTTGGCATTATCAAGTAGATATGTAGAAAGATATTATTTTTGGATTCCACTATTTCTGGGCCAATTACCACAATGAAAAACTAAAAAAAAAAAAAAAAATTACATTGAGCATCTTCCGAAGCATTAAGTATTTATAATGATCTTCAAACTTGGAAAACAATCAGGAAACAAAATGGTATAAAATGCTGTTTCTTAACGATATTTATCAATGAATACACATTTAAATAATCACACTTAAATTTATTTCTGTCAAATATGAAAAACATTTTAGAAGTAGTCAACTGATACCTAAATACAGATGCTAATTTTTGGTAAGCTAACACATTTAAAGATCTAATACATTTCCCAATTTAAGTGATTTAGAATATTAATATGTGTGCATGCACACACACACACAAATGCTGCCAGCTAGAATATAATCAGTCATTTCTCTCATCTAACTACTATCAACTCAAATCTTAATGAAAACAAAAATTAAAATAATTTCACTTAATATTTCTTCCCAAAAGTTTGCCACACTATCTGCAGATTTAAATACATTGAAGAAGTATGAGTTTAAAATTTTAAATTACTGAGGACTAGAATGAAAACAAAACAAAACAGACGTTAAATGTTTGTTTTGGTTCAACAACTTCTATATTTAAATTTCCTTCTCATCTGAACAAGTTCAGTAAGAGTTTTTTCTTAAAAAGCTATGCTACAGAGTTCTAAATTCTGTAGAAAAAATAAACTGTTTAGCAAATTATTTAACACACTTATAAACACACAAGTTTCTGTTCTTTTCAAAGGCTTGGTTTACTTAAAATCCATTTGGTGAAAAGTAAAAACAAAATATTATGACACCTTACCAACTATTTCCACCTTTTTCAACTGTTTCTCAAATTTCACCCTGAAAGTAATTACCATGATATGTCAAGAGTAGGCTGTGGTGGCTTATGTTGAGAAAATTACTAAGTGAAGAGGAAGGTGGTAAACACATGAGCAGAAGCATATAATGGATGAGCAATGAATAATTTCTCATCACCAATTCTGAAGTTCGGTCATGTGCTAAAAATAATGTCAGCATGTCAGGTATCTCATATTATATATAAATATATAAGTCAATCAGGCCATCAGTCTTCAATCTCTTCTATCCTTAACCTCTCTACCAAGCTGCAGGTCTGCAAGCTCCAGCTGTATCCCAAATATTTCCACCTCGACTTTTCATCAGCTCTTCAACTCATCCAAAACCAGCTAAAAACAGAATCTCATCACTATTTTCTTCTTCCCAAACCAATTCTTTCACTAAAACTTCCAATGATACCATCATCCCCTCAGTCAATTAGGTTTGACATTCTGGAGTCAAATTGGACTGCTTCCCTATCATATCCCATCTGTTGCAAAATTGTGTAATTCCTACCTATGATAACCTTTCTTTCCTCATCTTCGTTGCCTAGTTAAGGCCTTCATTACCTTTCTAGTATCTATCCAATCCAAGATCTCTCATCTTCCAATGTTTTATGCACCAGATTTAACCATCTTTATCAGATAAGCCCTTTACTATCACAGTGGTTCACAGTATTTCCTGTAAGTGGAATGAATGCTCCTTTTCCCTCAGTTCTTTAACTCAAGACAAAATTCTACCCACCTTTCAGGTTCCAACCCAAAAAGCCACCTCCTAATGAAGAAGCCTTGACCAATCCCTCCAGCTGTACTTGAGAGGCAGAAAATGCTTGAATTTTAAATGATAGTTATCACTTTCAATCATGTGATGTTTTTACCTATCTTTTTCCATATTGAGACAGCTCATTGGTTTCCCTATTTGGGAACACCACTTAATTGCCTATGACGTAGGATATTCTTTCCTAACAGAGAACAGTTTGCTAGCCTTCCATTCCTTAAGCAAAGATAACAACTCTCTGGAGTTTTCTGATAATCACGGCCAATAATGACAAAAAAGAAGTAAAGAAGCTCAAATCTAATGCTTTTCTTACTTCTTTTCCATTTATAACTAAGTAAGGGAAATAAAATTCCACAGAGTAGGGATTTTAAAAGTACTTGGCTCTAAATGTCACTCAAAATTAACATTCCTGATTAACAGCCAGGAAGACAGCTTTATTACTTCTAGTGACGGCAAGATTATTTTTCAGGGGGCCCATCCACTTTCAGAAACTTAGCTCCAGCCTGCCTGTTGAAACACCCACCTGGCTGTCCAGATAAAGTATAAAGAAAGTAAACTGTCAAGTTAGCTCTGTATTTGGCATAACTATCCTATAGAAATGGAACACAATAGGTCTGTCACCATCTTTTCTTGTTTATTCTAGCTATAGAAACACTGCCTAAAATTTCATTAGCTTTTGTGGCACTTGCTAACCAAAACTATAAATGTGATCAATACAAGTTATTTTTTGCTCTACCTATTCAACCTTCCTGAATTTACATACAAGTTGTTTCAATTTTTCAATTTCTGTTTGTGCTTCAGATTATTAAATTTATAAATGTTGTCATCCAGTAATAGCTATGACTTCCTGCTTTAATGTCATCTGAACATTTTATAAGCATGTCTTTAGGTCTTCATCTAAATCTGAAATCCAGTACTAAAAGGTGACAAGTCATTAAGAATTTGTTCTAATTTTCAGTGTCTTTGATTATCCCCTACTAGACAGCCTTAACCGCAATAGGAAAAATGTAATAGGATAATAACTTATTTAAGTACTAGATCTAAATTATTAAAGAACGTGTTTGGGGTGATTATAAAATAGTTCAGATTCATATCCTCGAGGTACTTAATAATATAATCACTAGGAGAGAACAGTAAACCAATAACAATCTCAAACAAGTGATCCACTACTGATGATTCTTTAAAAGTATGTGGTTCAGATCTACAATTATCCTGAATGATATGGGTGAATCTCAAACATAATACTGGATCAAAGGGGACAGAAACAAAATATATAGTGAAATGATTCAATTTATTAGAAGCTAGTTTGAGGATGGAAAGTGATAGGAAGAGGTCATGAAGAGCTGGAGCTGGTTACACAGGTGTGCTCAATTTGCGCTGTACATTTATGAATGGTGTACTTTTCTGATACAAATTATATTTCCATAAAAAGATTTTTAAAAAGACATATCACTGAGCATTCAAAAAATAGATTGGACAAGCTCTGAAACCTGAGTTTTACCATTCGGGTTAACAAGTACTGGTGGGTGCTAATGATGAACTGAAGCTTCTTGGAGGATGAGCAAAACAAAGCAAACAGTCTCATATAAGCAGCTTAGTTCTGATTTACTCCTAATTCAAAAATAAAATCTCATAGGGGAAAGTGATAGGAAACACTGGAAGCCTTTTCTAACACAAAATACTTCAGGTTATTTAAACAAGAAATTTTTTTAATCTAATAATTTTAAAACTAGTTATAAATGAGTATTTACTGTATAAAATTTTAGCAAAATCAAGTATCTAGTAGAAGACATGCCATAAACTTACTTAGACATTAACTTTAATAAACCCTTGTGTACTATTTTATTTATTTCTCTTAAAATACTGGTGCTATCATAAGGAAGGATAAGTTGACTCAAGGGGATGCTGCAACTAGCAACTATAACTCTTATTTGTTAACTACATTTATGCATTTTCTTCATTAAGGCAGAAATACTGCAAGTTGTTTAGCAATTTGGTTAAATCCTTACAAGCTACCTGATTTCCTTATTTAATCTACCTAAGCTAAAGTTTCTTCCCCCTAATACTCTACCTTACTGACCTGATATTTACAAGAGAGTAAAACTGTTTGCTGTAAATTCTTACTGTGAGCCTTTGCAGACAAAGGACTCACAGTGAGAGTCTGTTCCCTAGTGATCATCAAGTTTCAAAACTAATTCTATTGATTTAACAAAGCAATGCAATATTTAAATTTGGAAAGCTGTTCTTTAAAGCAGAAAAGTAGAAAATCAAAATTTAAAGCTACTATAAGGAAATACTAATAGGCTATGATATCACTAAAAATTAATTTCTTCATGGTAAGAAAAGCCCCAGGAAGCTACTTTATTCACGTTAATAACCAGTTCACACAAACATTTGGACTTCCTAAGAAAGGCCTGAATTATTTCTGAGATATCAGTATTTATTATCCTTCTACGTATTTATTATCCTTCTACGTATTTAGTGATGGTTTCAGCTGAATGATTCTCTGAGGACTCTGCAAATGACATAGGGGAGCCAGAAAACAATGATGGCACCTACAGGAAAAGGGATAGGAAAGAGAATATCTAAATATAGGCAGAAGCAGACTGATTGGTGAAAAGCTTCTCAACTTGGTAATTTTAATTTAAATAGAGAAGAAAACAGGGGGGCCACAAGAGAACTCGAAGTCAATGTGAGGAAGATGTATTAGTTACTTATATTTTGATGAAAGGATACTCTGAAAAGAATCCTAGAAAAAGACTCGTTTTTCAAGTAAGGCAAAACCAGGGATCTTCAGATTTCTAGGGCAGGCTTAATTAAAACTGGCACAGGGCTTAAAAGCTGCCCATACTGAAAATTATTTTCAAAATTTAATAAATAAGAGCCTTAAATAGGCAAATTTATATCTCAAAGCAAGCAGATGATGTAAGGTATTCACAATCTCTTAAACTCTTGAATGGTTCTATTTAATAGAATCATCCCACCAAAATAATTATTTGCCAAATTAGTTGTAAAATTTTTTAAAATTCCAAATTCATAATAGTCAAACATGAACAGGACAATTTGGTGAGATCTAACACAAATGAGGTGAGGAGAAGTTATATATAATATTTTTTTAAAGCTTAACACACACAAATCTTCAACCCCTGTCTGCAATGAAAAAGAATAGTCCCACAATACTTTTTAGCTAATTAAAAAGTCTAGATATCTGCCAAGTGAAGTTATAGATGTGTTGGAACTAATAAAGCTAGCCACTACTACTCTTCTCAACTGAAAATTTGATAAGCTAGTTAAAAAGTTAAAAGGAAGTCATTAGTCAGTTTCTACCAGGTCCGGCTTATAGTCTCAGTACCAATAGGCCAATTTACAAGTGAAGAATGGCTGATCTAGAATATGAATTCTGATTATATTTTGGCTTTAACAGACTATAGACAAGTATTTGTTAACTTCTTTGGCTCTGGACAACAGGCTCCAAGGAGAAAATAATGTATTTTCAACCCATGAGGAACTATAGGTACAGCAACTTGCCTCATTTCTGATACCATAAATGTTTCTGGTATCTTAAAAAGAAAGAAGGAGCATTTAGCTGTAAAAACAAATGAGGAACAAGCAGTTTCTATGGTTGTTTTATAATCAAACAAAAGAAATCTTTTAGTATTAAATCCAAATTATAAAAAAATAAAGCTCAAACCTTTCTACACTGGATTTGATAAAAATAGATACCTTTCATATTAATGTCATGGTAGCTCACAAAAGTTAAGTATTTGAAATAAATTATCACATATCTGAAAACTATTCTTACATTTCTATATAGAGTGCTATTTTTCCTTTTTCTAAGGGAAAAGTATAAAATATACCCCAAAGTACTCACCCTGGCTACATCTGGTGAGCCATTTGAATGATTAAATCTTCATGCTTATTTCATGCCACAATTTACATTTATTTTATTGCTACAGCGGAACAAATTTATTTATTTATTATTTATTTATTTATTTTACCCAAACAATTTAAAAGATGAATTTATAAACATGGCACTATAAATTTTAAAACTTCTTGTTCTACAAGTAACTATTTAAAAACATTTTTAGTAAGGAACACATGACAAAAAAGATAGTTTGTTAGAAAATTTCTTTAGAGTGACACACAAAGCAAATCAAGCCAAAGAATTAAGACTGTTACCATTTCTAGGCAACATAGACCACATCTTAACATGACATGTTAAGCATGACATGCACTTAGCAATACTCGTTTTAAATGAAAGAGATGTTGTTGAGTCCATGAGTGTTATCCAAACTATGCCAGAGGACACAAATGTGTTGCCAGGCAGAGTTAAAAGAACTTTACAAAGCTTTGTGAGAATTTTAAAAACATTGTTTGTGCGCAGCTTCTAGTAATTAGACACAGAATGATGGAGTGCTAATAAATATTCAGCAAAATAACTCAACAGAGCATATACTACTTAAAATGTGTATTAAGCAGAAAGATAAACCAAAGTATCTTTTACCATAAATGAACTCAAGACTTCATTCAATATTTTTAAGTTAAAAATAAAATTTACACATTTCTGTGTGAAAACATTTTAGGGGTTTACAAAAACAGTAATGCAGATCTAGTGAATTCTAGCAAACAAGCTGGATGGTAAAGTTTTTCACTAAGAGTTAAACAATGACTACTACTTTAATTCCTTGGTCTTGTCCCTCCTCCAATGTCTTAATATAAAATAATATTTTGTTTTGAGTCACTAAGGCTTTTGCAGAGAAATAAAAATAGCACAAATTAAATAACTGTAGGTAGTTTATTTTATAGAATATATTTTTACACTAAAATACACAAGGGTAAGTAAATATTTCATATAATAAAATCCAAAAGAATATGTAAATCCTTCCAAAAATTAAATATAATTTAAAAGTTCAGTAAGAAGAAATGTTCTTATTCTATTTAAAATATAGACTGTCCTTTTGGTTTATTTTGCTGCTTTGTCCCATGCTAGATACGTGATTTCCCCCCCTAAAATAACAAAGATCAGTTTTAGTGATGAGAAACCAGTACAGTGCAAAGCAATTCATGCATACACCTTTGCATGTATGCATTCCATATGTAAGTATTCATACCTATCCCAGAGGTTCTTTGATTCCTGAAACGTGTTCAAATGGAACGCTTGGTAGAAAGCAGTTGAAGGATTCCTGTGAGATCCAAGAATCAAATGGAAATGAGGTTGAGAAAATACAGTAAAATCACTACTTTTCAAAAAAAAGATGGAAGATTTTAGATTTTTAATACAGTGTAACAGCTAGGAGAGAGGAGAGGGGAGAGAGAGAGAGACAATAAGATTGCTTAAAAGCATTCTGAAAGAAATTAAAACTGGACAAAAATCCAGCAGACTATGACAATTCAGGATCACAGTTCTAATAGAAAGAGGTAATAGAAATAAAATCAAATATTAACTAGTTCAATTGTGTTTGTGGATACACGTTTATTTACACATGAATGTGACCAGCTAATTGCCTAATGAACACTACTCTTTATTAGATACCCTCATAAATCCCTATATGTTTAGCAGTTTAATAAAGCTGTTCTGAGGTACATGTAAAATAATTTAAACTGTACCTTCATAATGCAAAAATCCTTCATAGGATCTATTTGATAGGGTTTAATGATGAACAATGAGTCCTTTTCTAGGTTCAGAGTCCATTTATTTATGTGTGGTTTCTCTGAATTAGGGCAAAAAATGGTGCTGTAATTGTATGGCAGCTTTCTAATTTCTAGCATTAGTAGTGTGCCCCTTTAAGAGCTAATAGCTTATGCACCTTAATTACCTTCCATTTCTACTATTCCCTGGGGACACTTTCCCTAGGGCTATAACCATAGAATCTTCACTGATGGGCTCATCTGGGCAAGCTCCCAGCAAGCATGATTCACCTCACATCTCAGGAGTGGCTTCTCAGGGGACAAAACTTTTGACAAACCTGCTCTCTAACAGTTCCCCCTCCAGCTCAGCATATTTCTAAATTCTCTCTCACCCCCAACCTACACATTAGGGAATAACAAAAACTTGAAACATCACTTCTAAAATTCTTGATCCATGCTGAAGCAGAATAACAGCAGCAAGCTAAGAATATGAGTTATTATATACTCGACACTACTCCAACTGTTTTAATTTATTAATTCAATTCTACAACAGCCCTAAGAGTAGGTGCTATTACTATTCCCACATCAAAGATAAGAAAACTGGGTCAGACAGAAGTAACTTGCCTTATGTCACAGAGTTAGTAGGTGGCAATCTGGTCCCAGAGTTCATGCTCTTAAATCACTACGCTAAACATATAGCAGAGTTAAATTTTAACCTCTCTAGGTCTGTCACTTATCAGTTAAATAATGCAGGGTGGTTCAAGAACTGAGACTGCTATTATTTTATCATCAAAATAAGGTTCAGACACAATATGACAACTCTAAGACCCTAACAGGTACCTTAAGAGGGTCTCTGCAGTATTATTAGTACAATAAGAAAACTGTTTCCAAGTTCTACTAGAATACCAATCAAATATCAATGATCATCAAACAAAACAAATAATAGAATTCCATGACTTCAAAAATCAGATTAAGACTCACTGTGTTATATATTGAACTTTAAGAAGCATTTTTAAAAGACAATTTTTAACTTTAACCAGTAGGGTGCCTCATAGATGATCCAAAACGAGGAAAGGTAGACAGACACTAGATGCCACAGTGTCACCAGAGCAACTATTTGATTAATTAGGAGTCTTCTGTATGTGTGCTTCTCTTCGCTTGTCCTACTTCAACTCCTTTCTACTTTTTAAAAACTCTTTATTTTTCTCTTGACTAGTCTAAGGCAATCAAAGGCACTGATTAGACCTACAATATCAAGAAAGGATTAAGAGGCTGCTAACTACTGTTTATTTAACAGCTTGTATCCTCTCAAGATGTATTTGTCAGGCCTCTTTTTTTCACTGTACTTAAAATTGGTCTACCAAATTAAATGAAAGCCAACTGAACCAATTGAAAACTCAATTTGGCTTTTTTACAAGGCTTACCCAGGACCATATGGGAACAAGTACACTATTCACACAGGTCTGTTTGGAGATCTTTGGTTTAAAATAAACAGAATGACTTAAAAAGAAATGTAGTAAATATAAGAGAGTAACAAAGAGTAAACTTGGAAGTTATTCTTCAAGTCTGAAATTTAAAAGTTATTAAAGAGTATTTACAATATGTGTATAAGGATGGCATTCTTTAAAAGAACTTCAGATCCTGACTTTGGAAAAACATATACATATATTTAATTTAAATCAAATTCATATGCCAAACAAATTGGTCTTAAATAAAGTCATATGATTTAAGTTGTGAAATTCCAGTATTTTTACAGCATAAACTAATAATGAAATGTTCTCATAAGTCAAATGTAGAAGTGAAAAAAGAACTTATCTGCCGTTAGTCATATATCTTGGGGTGAGAAAAGAACCTGTGAAATAAAATACTATAAATGAACCTAAATGTCAGAACAAATACACTCAGGTTGCTAAAGTTTGCAGTTAACAATCACTTTCTACATATATTCAAAATGAAGAAACCATATGATGTTATACAATCTATGTACTACAGAAAAATTTAAATAGTGTATATTGCAAGGATAAAGACAGTAGTATAAAATATGAAATTTTTGATTCCTGGAATACTTCAGCTGGGATGTTATCCATTAACTGAGGGATTTTTTAGCAAATTGTAACAAGAATTAGTCTCAAAGCATTGATTAACAGGCATAGATTAAAGGAGTTGAGTCTGTAAAATCTAGCTGATCAAGAACTTAAAAAATATCCATTTGTAAATACTGACGGGCCTGATCATTTTTCAAAACCAATAAGCAAAGTATATTCTTTTCTCCCTGACTGTATACTAAATAGTCTGTCATATTAATTTCCAAGTACACAAAAGTAATACATCAGAAAGTTGACTCAAATGTGACATTTGTCTACTTGCTTTACTAAGCTACTATCTTTGTCAGGTAACTAACTAAAACAGAGAGAGAAAAAAACCATACATATATACTATACCTCAAAACTAAGCTACAAAAACTATTGAAGTTTAAAGGATGAGGTACATACATCAGACCAGAACTCAGCAAATTTCTTCTTCTCTTATGTCAAAACTCAACTTTAGAGATCTCTAAATGGAAATCAGGGAAATACAATAAGCAGAGGAACAACAAGGCTATCTCCAACATTAGTATTTAGGGGTTTAAAAAGGTTAAACATATCCTTTAGGTAAAGGGTTACAACAGATCAGTGGCTACAGTAGGTTTTTCCTTCCTCCTATCTTACAGTCAGCAAAGTAATAAAACAAATCTAACTCTGGGAATATCCAAGAGCACTGGCTTTGGAGTCAGAAGGCCTGAGTTTGAATCTATGCTTTGTCACTTAATAGCTATGTGACTCAAATTCTGAGTCTCAGTTTCTTTAATTCATAAAAAGGGGACAGAAACACTTCCTTAGAGTTGCTTAAAAGATCAAATCAGATTATGTATACATAGGGCCTAAAACAAGCTTGGTTTGTGTTTAATATTCTAAGGTTACAGTTTCCAAGTCATGCTGTATTAAAAATCAATTTTTGTAGGCTAACTTTACATATACCAAAATATTTCATCAAAATTAAAGTAATATTGAGGCAAACAAACAACCTAAGGCAAACAGAACACTTAAGTTAGAGCTAGGTATACTAAGCTATTCAGTACTTTCCACTGGATGAGAATCCTGACTTTTGGAACTCCAAGCTCCCGAAGGATTTTCTTATACACAATTTTATCACAGGATTTTAATTAAAAATAGAATTTTCACTGAAAAGTATACTGTAACGGTTTCAAGATACATTACTCTAATAATAAAAGCTTCAAGAAACACCTTTAACAGCAAGCATACACTTATGATAAAAATCTCAATTTCTTACCATGACATTTTAGCCCATCACTCTGGTTCCTGTCAAATTAATCACATCATTTCCCAAATCTGACACAGTCTCACTCTTTCACACTGTTATACAAACTGCCTTTTCCCTCTATCTGGAAAAATCATCCCCTTATTTTATTAGTAGCCTAATATAAATGACCCTTTTAAGATCCAGTTCAAGAGTTAGCTTCTGAGGACAGAAACTGGGTGGCTGGAGGAAAGAGATGTCAGAGAGGCTTTCAATTTATATACTCTTGTACATTTTGAATTTTAAACTGTATAAATATATTACCTATGCAGAAAGTAAATTAAACTGTAAGTCAGTCTAACTACTTCCTCCTCACACCAATTTAACATATGGATATCCTAAATTGTTTCCATTAGCACCTTATATTTACTAATTATTTTCATACAGCCTGAGATGTTTAAGGGCAGAATAGTCCTATTTCTATATGCCAGTACTTACTACCCAGAGAGCACTAAGATAGTTGAATGACTGACATATTGCTTTAAATGTTTTCTTGGGCATTCAACCTTACTTCTTTTCTTAATCCTCACCTGAGGATATGTCTTCATTGATTTTTAGAGACAGAGAGAAAAACACTGATATGAGAAACATCAATTGGCTGTCTCCCCTATGCACTCCAACCAGGGAACAACCCACTCCGAGGTATGTGCTCTGACTGGGAATCAAACCTAAGACCCTTCAGTATACAGGACAATGCTCCAACCAACTGAGCTACACCAGCCAGGGCTGTAAACTTCATTTTTTGGTCACACAGTAGTCTGGTGCTAGGAAAAGAGTTTGACAAGGGGAAGGCTTAAGTAAGCAGCTCTACTATGAAACGTCTAAATGTATGAACTCACACATAGGGAACTTCAAAAACCGGACCAAGTCTCAAATTCTAATTTTACCAATGAGTAAAACTGAGAGACGTCAAATTACTTGACCAAAGAAACCAGCTAAGTGGTAGAAGAGCCAGGATTAAAACAATTTGCTGTACTTCTGGCCTAAAACAATGTCTCCTCTTCTGATTACATCTATACCATGCAATTACACTTTCAGATCAAACTGACGACTCTTGGTATGATCTGTATAATGTCAAGCAGTGATCTAGGAAGGCAATTAGGACACTGAAATATTGATGTTTCTATGATGTATGCTTGCCATACAAAGTGCCTTATGTTATGTATGGATTGTTCACAAATTACTTGCATAACTCATTAGTTTTCAAACTCTCAATGGGAGGTATTATCCCCATTTTTCATATGGGGAAACAGAGGCTAAGAGGGCTAAATAAAAAGCTCAAGGACAGATGCCTCAAGCATGAAGCAAAATTGGATTTTGTCCCAGGCAGTTGGACTCTACTGTCTGAAATGGTCAGTCATATAATATGCTAATGCATAATTAAACACACCATTGATTTTCTTTGAATAACAGCCCTTCTCCTCTTTTGTTTTCGTTTTGTTTTCAAAGTCTAGGTAGACCATATACCAAACAAGGATTTATTTTGGTTTACCTTACAAAGCCATTAAGTAAAACTAAATTCTAATTCTACTTTAGAAATTAGTTGGCTTTAAATTTTGCTTTGGGAATCCTTCATTCACAAATTAAATAACTTACTTGTGTAATAATGAAGAGGGATAGCCTAAAACATTAAAAATAACATTTAAAATACACCAACAGTATTTATAATAATCAACACATTCATAAGAGCTTCTCTTCTATACATCAATAATCTTCAGTCAAATTTTAGTGAAAGGTTATGGGAAAGGGGGCTTTACGCAATTTAACACTCGAACTTCACTATTTATGTGTCTTGCCTACTCTGATTAGTATATATTAGCAAGATGTTTACTAATAATCTGTGTACTAGGTGAACTTACTAAAATTAACTCAATGATATGCAGAATTTTCACAAAACCATCATATGTCAATGTACAACTTAATGGATAAGAATTCATTCTTTTAAACAAATGTTAGCTTGGGTACAAAGAAAACTAAAATTTGTATCTAATTTTGGGCATTAAATTTGAAAGGTAAACAACCCAGAGTGGCATAGGTGAAATTTAATTCACCTGATTTAGAAGTAGAAATTATGCACATACTTTTTACAGGTAAAGCAGACAATCACTATACCTTTACTATTTATTAACAGTCAAATTTGATGTGTATACAGTAAAATATATAATGAAAGATAACAATACAAATTTATTATTATTCCTAAATCTTTATGGAAGAGTCCCAATTTTTGTCTTAAGAATTCAAATTAGCCCAGCCGGGCGTGGCTCAGCAGCTAAGTGTCAACCTAGGATCCAGGCGATCCGGGTTTGAATACTGGTCAGGGCACATGCCTGGGTTGCCGGCTCGAGGTAGTTGATCAATGACTCTCTCATCATTGATGTTTCTATCTCTCTCTCCCTCTCCTTTCCTCTCTCTGAAATCAATAAAGATATAGTTAAAAAAAAAAAAAAAAAGAATTGAAATTAAGAATATAGCAAACACTGAGTAACTTGTTATGTTCAAGAATTGCTGTGGAAAGACCTAAATTATAACCATTCAGGTATACATAATCTTTGTGGATGTAGTAATTGGTATTATACCATCTAATCACAAGTCCACTGGTTTAGTATTTAAAAACAAACAACCTTGAATGATTTATTCCAACTCAAGAATTGTGTTCCATATACTCCTTTAATGCGGGTCAATTATATAGATTTCTTACTAAAAATCTGCTCTTCCCATTCATAAGAAATTACTTAGGGTACATCTTCATTCAGGCTACATTTAACCAGACCTGTTTATTTAAAGACTCTCTTTCTCACACTCAAGTATTTAAAGAGTAATGCAATTAACAAATAAACAGTATCTGTTCAGAAAAGGAAATACATACTGGTTAAATAATTATTAGAAGAAGGAATTAGACCATGGTTCCTCACTAGTAACAAGTGTTCCTATTCCTTCTGAGATCACATTTCATGCCATTTCACTATACTTTGTTTGCTTTGGTTATCTGCCATCACTCTGCTCCCCACCTTCTAATTTTTCCATTTTAGGAAAGAAAAATCAAGATTCTTTTATACTCCCCTATCAACCATTCTTCAGGAAAGAGATTCTTTTACCATCTGATTGGTAGGGCTGCTCTTTGCTACTGGAGGACACTAGAGAGCATGACTGCTTCCAATCTCCTTTGGTACAGAGAAAGACTAAACACAACTCCAAATTAGCAAGTACCAGATCCATAAATCCAGAATCATGTTTTGCTATTTACAAATTAGTGCTATCAAACAGATTGGTATTACATTTATTTGCAGGAATTAGAAAACATATATACCCACTACCAGTACTATAAAAAATGACTTCTCATAAAAGTAATTAAGTTCAAGATACTCTCATTCCCCTGCAAGGGAAAAACAGGCGTAACTAAAATAGTTACTTGGAGTATGTCTTATTCTCACACATACAAGCCAATATGTTTTCTAAAAAGTTAATCAATGTTCAGCCTATATGATTTAGTCCACACAAAACTTTAAACAATATATGTGTCACTGTGAATTAAAAAGGCCATATTCCTACTCATACAACTCTTGGTTTTGGGAATTGGAAGCACTTTTGGATCATCAGCCTTTCTGGAAATCTATAATTTCCTCAACTTAGAGCCATATTGATGACTAGAGTATATTTTAGTCATCTACATGGCATGCTGATGAATGCATCAACATCAGATTTTATAGTAAATATTATGTCACTCATACACAGGATTTTACACTTAGATTACAAAATCCTTGGTAAGAGTAGTTAGATACTTAGATAGGCATAGATGGTATCTAGTGTATGATTTAAACATCAACTATAAAACTGGAAGGGCAAAATTACCTCCATAATTCAATACGGATAAAAGAAAAATAAGCTCCAAAGAAATAGAGATTTAAGTAAGGAGCTTTCACTTTTAAAGACTAAATACAGTGAGACTTTCAGAGTTCTAAGTATCTATAGTGACAGTTCTGCCTCCTGATATACATTTATGTACATATATATGTATAAAACTGTATAAACAAAATTTGTATTTATAGCACATACCAGGACACAGCACTAAGAACTCACAATTTATAATACTTTATCAGTAGTAATTAGCAAACTACACAAATAAAATCATGAACAAGATATAGAGATATCTGCCACTAAGGGATCCTTACAATCATGTTTTCAACAGTCTTTTGGTTGTAGTTGACAGTTCACAATTGCAGTCATTCATAAGACTGCCTGGAATGTGACCTACAAAGTTCACACTGGTCAGCTATCTATGGAAAATTATCTGTACTGCATTCGTTTTCAAAAAGGGCCAGTAACATTTTACACCTCCCACCTTTACCAAAAAGGAGTCTCTTAAGTGTACAGGTAGTTTAAACAAATTTTGTAACGTTCACTGTAAAACTGGCTACACATTTTTCTATGAACTATATTTTCAACCACCATTATATCCTGCAGTTTACAAAATCAATTTGATGAATCTCAAAAACTGACCATATGCCTAATGAGAAAAGCTAAAATAATAGATTTAACTTTATGGTGATTAATAATATATGGCCAATGGGCAACATTAACCAACAACTTTAAGACATTTTCTTACTTTGTATATACAATCATCAGCCCTTTTATTAAAGGTATGATAATATTATGATGTATTAATATAAAGTCTTTCAGAAAAGGTCTCAAAATGAGCCAATATAGAGAGCCTTGTATTGGGTAGTGGAACCAAAATCACTAGATAGTTTTCAATATATCAACCTAAATCACCTCAATCATTTTTGTTAATCTTCCACTTTCCTTCCTTTTCTCAACATTTTTTTTAAAAAAGCAAACACCTTATTTACAAATATTTTCTTAGGATCTGAAATTTGTTTCAACCTATTCATAAAGTTTAAGTCACAATACTCAAAATTTCTCACTCCATTTTATTTTACATTTGAATGACTAAATAAAGCTGTATATGACCTACATAATTTTACTAACCAATGTCACCCCAATAAATGCAATAAAATTTTTTTTACACTGTATGCAGATTTTAATTGAATAAGGCAACCCAAAATCGCCATACTAAAATTACAATTTTGTTAGTACTGTATCCTTAAAAATACTCAGTAACTTAAGCATACGCCTGGAAAAACTGCGTTACTTAATTTCAAGTCCACAACTTTAAAATGTCCTTTTACAAAAGCTTTCCATTAAAAAACACACAACTATTTCTACTTAATGGATTTATTCCTTCACCAGGTATGTTGGTTGCAGTGACAAAATAGTCAAACGTGTAAGATTACATCTTGGAAACTAGCATGTTAAATTGAAAACCAATGAAAGACTATATAACAAAAATTAGAAATGCACATTTGATAAGCAACACAGATTTTAAAAGGCTGGGTGGGGGAGGATAAGTGCCACATTTAAAATAGGACTGCACACACATCAAAATTCCTACCCTGGATTAACTGTTGCAATTGATAACTGATACAGATACAGTAGTATCTGTAGTTCAAACATTCACGTTCAGAAATGAGATGAGACCATTAACTCGTTTAATAGAGAGAGGAGAAATAAATGCATCTTTGCGGTATACCCTAAAGAATACATCCCAGAGTTTCCATTTGTCAACAGATCTCTCTGCTTCATGTTATATCATCATATTAAAGTTATGAGGAATATAATTACATATGCTGTGAACTGAGAAAGGTGTGAAGAGGAGAGAAGATACATTCCTCATTCACAGGTGTGCATGTGTTTTAGGAGTGGGGAAAGGGTTGGAAAATGAGTCATCATTTCTTGAAGAAATATGGGGGCAGTGTACAACAGGAACAGGGAGGTAGGCAAACCCACCAGAAAAAATGGCTTCTGGCAGCTAGAAAAGGGAAGATCACCTGTTGACTATTACCAAAGGTGAACAATTAAATTCGATCTGCATTTTAGGTGTGCCTCTATGTGTGAAAAGTGAAATATGGGAACAAAAGAGGGATTTTCTCAGTGGTTTGTGGAATAAGTTTCTTTACTTGGTAGTCCCATCCACATAAAATTTCTCAATGACTAGCTAGCTGAGCTCACTTATGGACACGTGGTATTCTCTAAGAGTTCTCAAATGGAAGAAAGACTCCCCACAAGCAAGTCACCTACAAAAAAAGATGAACTTTGAATTACAAAAAGCAGAGAAGATGAATTTCAGTGAGCATTTTTCAAACCAACAGAAATAAAATACAAGTCTAAACAGAAATGAAAAATTAAGAAAGAATGTGAAGGAACCCAGAGGAAACGTAAGAAAAAGCTTTAACAGATCTCATTGTATTCTACATACCAATTATTCTAGAAATCCATCAAAACAGCTGTGATCTTTTAACACATCTGAAATTAACCTCTCTGAAAACAAAGCCCCAAGCAAATAAATGTCTACCTGTGAAGTATGTGAAACTTTCTCTGTAATTTTAAAATATAATTTTAAAGCTTTGTAACAAATCAGTTTTTAAAACTTGCGTTAAATGTATTACGCTAAGTTTTCAGGTGACATTTCCTCAAAACCATTTAAAATCCTCATTAAACCATAACCAAACATCAACTGTTATAGAATTGATATGGCAAATACACCAATTGTCACTTAAACCATTAAAAAGTTTCCCTTAAATAGAGGGAGCCAATTGCTTACATTTACCCTTTTACTATAAAATTCCTCTAATTTCAAGAACTACAGCTTTTACTGCAGCTCATACCTCCCTTTCCTATAGCAAAAAGACTGATGGAAGGCAAAAGCACCTTCAGACACTTTTACTTAAAAAATTATCTAAAGAAGTCACTGGGCAACCTCTAGACTTTCTATTCTCTTTCATTAAAAGGCTGAACAAAGATATGATCTTCAAAGCGGATTTGACATTTCAACATTATCTCTCCAGCCTTCCCAGATACACTGGAGGAGATAGATACCTTACACAGATCTTTCTGTACTAGAGGGCCTTCTGGTTTTCCAGAATGGGAAACTTCTAATTGTTTCAGTCTCAAAACTCACACTGACTCAAGTCTGCCCTAAGTGTTCAAGTGTGATTGTCATCTAAAAAAGGGACAATCCTAAGGGGCATAACCTACTAGCTACCACCTCTAAACTGAGATTAAGATAAAATCCTTTCTGAATAAATAATATTGCCTCCTTATCCACTTTAGTATTTTTAAGCAACTGTGACAAGACTAATTCTCTCATTAGCCACCTTTACATCAGCAATCTAAAACTAAAGTTTTTTTTTTCAAGAACTGATAAGTCAACTTTACTAAACACAAACCAACTGTTATATTTAAAACTGCTAAGGGCCTCAAGTTGAAAAAGGAACTCTCCCAAAGCTGTATCCTAAACTACGATGTTTGGCCAAACATTCCTATGAAATATTTTAAATAAGATTTTCATACCTGTCTTCATCACCATCAACAGGAATAGCTATGCTGAATACAGAGGTGGCAAGACTGTTCATAGGTGTTAACTGAAGGGGGTTTGCCAGGGCATCTGCAACAGGAGGCTTCACAACAGGCTTATTTTCAGCAATGAGAGAAAGTGGTGGTTGAGGTAGGGGTTCTGATTTTCTTCTAGTATCGTCAGCTTGCCCAGTCTGTGTCTGAAACTGGCTTAAGTCAGACTGTGGTAGACTTGTTGGTGCACTGGGTGTGCCTTGCGCTAAGGGCAGCCCGACTTGCTGGATTATGCTGCCGCTCCTGCTGACTGGCGTATGGCTGCTCAGTTGCTGAGACTGGACCAGGGCCGTGGGTACATTTGGCATAGTAACAGATGTGGTAGACACACTGGGCACGTTTGGAGCGGACACGGTGGCAGGCACGTTAGGAACTCCGGGCACCATGGCGTGAGGGCCACCAGACCCAGCTGACGGTGCACCGCTGCCTCCCATCTGCGGCGGAGGAGCGGGCTGGGGCTGCCCGGCCCCGGTAGGAACCAGGCCCGGTTGCACCGCGCCTCCCACAGCAGCGGGGGGAACTCCAGCAGGCTGACAAGGCGCGGCCTGTCCGCCTGGCGCGGGTCCCGGCCCCGGAGCCACGGCTTCACTAGGCAGGGAAGAGGCGCCCATGATCTGCGCAGCCCCTGAGGGGGCATTCTGGCCGGTGCCCACCGGAAGGCTGGCAGCAGCAGCGAGGCTCGCTCCGGCGCCGGAGGCCGAGGGCTGCGCGGGGCTCGAGGGCTGCAGGCCAGCCACGTGCTGCTGCAGGTACTCACTCGGGCCGGAGGGCTGGACGGGCAGGATATGCCCCGGCGTAATCTGAGGCTGGGGATACGCGAACTGCTGGGGCTGCTGCGTTGCAGAAGAGCCGGTAGCCGGGCCAGGCTGCGGAGGCAGAGACATGCCGGGCTGCACCAGGGCTACATTCGTTGGCGGGAGACCCTGTCCACTGGGCCCCGGAACGACGCCGGGCCCGGTTCCCTGGGGCTGGCTGGGCTGCGGGGCTGTCATCACTTGCTGCGGTCCGGCCACGGCTCCCGGGAACGACTGCATCGGAGCTGAGCTTGGAGCCACAGCCCCACCTACGGGCGGCGGCGGCTGGAGCTGCCCAACGCCAAAACTCTGCGGCGGGGCCGGAGCGGACAGGCTCATTTTCTCCGACGGGGGTAGCTGTGACACAGCAGTCAGGGAACTGTCAGTTCCAGAGTCGGGCCCGTGCGCCCCCTGCATGGAGGCCACCACCACCACCACAGACCCTCCGGTGGCGCCCAGGCCGCTGTCCCGCTCCGCAGTCTGGTCAAAAGTATTGCTGTGCCTAATGCAATCCCCCGACCTGGTCAAGACGCTGCTGTCGGAATCCCGCTCATAGTATTCCATACACGTCCATCGACCGCGTCTATAGGGCTCCCCGCTCCCGTGGTCCAGCTTAATCACGCGAAAACGGGAACTACAAGTAGTGGGGGGCTGCGATGGAGCTGCAGTCCCTGACCCCGCAGATGAGCCCGCGGCCGGTGGGGCGCCGGGTGCCCCCGAGGAGGGGGCTGAGGTGGCAGCCGCCGCCAGAGTATTGGCCAGCGCCCCAGCCACGCTCCGGGCCGAAACGGCTCCTCCTCCGTTGGCGGGAGCAGCCGCCGCCGCGGCCAGCTGCCCGTCCAGGAGAAGGTTTGGGGAGACCGTCCCAGGAGTCTCCGCATCCCCAACGTTGTTGAGAGTCTCTTCAGAGGAGCTACGCTCGCAGACCTCCTCGGGCCCATAATCCGTGGCCCGAGACACATCGAATATCTCTGAGGAGACGTCCTCCGTGCGTGACTCGTCCGGGTCGTCCAGGCTCTCGGTATCCTCGGTGATGCTAGTGGCCACCTGGGCCGTAGTGACACTGGTGATCTGGAAGCAGCTCTTCTTCTTGGCCGGCATCTTGGACATGGTGAAGAAGGCTGGAGGGCAGAGAGGCACTCCGGCTCCTCCGCGAACTTGCTGGAAACCAGGAAGGGCAGAGCACGGGCCCCCAAAGACAAAGTCCGAGTCCGCGCTGGGGTCTGAGGCCGCCGCCGGCAGAGTCACGGGCTCCTCGGGGCGCCCGCTCTGTGAGACATCCTCCTCTCCGTTTCCTTCTGTGTCGGTCTCTTCAGCTCTGCCCCCGTCTCACTCGCGCGGCCGCTGCTCCTCCTCCTTTTTCGCCTCCCGCAGCCGCGGCGCCTCAATTCAATCCCCTCAGTGGCGGCGAGAGCGCGATCCTAGGGGCGGGCCGGCTGCTTCCTCCTCCCGTCTCCGGGCCGCCGTGGTCAGTCCAGCGCCGCGCGGTCAGCAGGCCTTGGCTGGGGGTGGGAGTGGGAGGGCGAAGGGGAGGAGGCGGCGGCGGCGTGAGGGGCGGTGCTGCCCCGCTCCGGCTCCTCAGGCTGGTGCCGGCGTCAGCTCCGGGCTCTCGGACGAGGCGAGAAGGGAAAGGAGCGGCGGGTCCGGAGCCGGGGATTTCTGATTCAGCCCAGAGCCGCGGGCTGGGGCTGGCTGAAGGTCCGCGGGCGGGCGGCAGAGCTTCGGCGCGGGCGGGCGGCCCTCCCTCCCCGGCACTAGCCGGAGCTCAGCCCCAGGGACATGTCGACGGTCTCTGGCGGAAACCCGCTCCAGGGGAGGGAGGGGAAAGCCGGCTCGGTCCTCCCCTTACAGGGGGAGCCACCCCCGCGGGCGGCGGCAGCAGCCCCGGCCTCCCCTCACAGCTCTTGAGAGAAGAGAGGGGCGGCGGCCGGGTGGCCGGCGAGCGGAGGCGCTCCGGTTGTGTGAGGTAGCGGCGGTAGCTTCTTCGGCTGCTCCTCGGCGCGCCCGGTTCTCAGACCCTGGAGAAACTGAAATTCAAACTGCTGAAGCGGCGGCTGCAGCTCCCTCCCCTCGGCCAAGATGGGGCTGAAATGGCCGCGCCAGGGATGCTGGGAGGAGCAGCAGCCCCGCTGCCGCCGCCGCTGTCGACTAAAATGCCGCCGCTGCCGCAGCCACCGCCAGCGCCGCAGCCGCCGCCGTTCCGTGACGCACTGGCGTCGTGACGTCACCGCCCCGCCCCCTCCGGTTTCCTGCAGTTTCGCGTGGAGGCCTGAGGGGGGGTGGGCGTGGCTAAAGGTTATAAAAAAAGGGAGCGGTTTTTTTATTTAAATTTTTTTAAATTTAAATTTTGCGCTGTAGGTCTTTAGGAGTCCAAGAGAAGAGCTAATGATTCTTAAATTCCAAGCATAGGAAAGCTTGCGACCGCACCGATCGAATGTTTTTATCTGTTCAGACAGTGAAAAGACTGGAGGTCATGTGCTGTGTCTAATGTTTAGCAAAATCTTAGCGAAACAAGGGCATAGGAATGGGGCCGGGGGGATTTAGCCAGGATAAAGAGGGAGACGGCCGGAGGAACCAAATCACTTAAAAAGCCTTTCCTGAAAGTAAATGTTGACCGCCATAGTCAGAGGAGTGAGATGTTGAGAGCAATGGGGATGATTAACCAAGAATAGCAAGCCAGATTGAGTCAGAAAAAATGATCTTTCAGCCAGAAATTGTCTCCAACAATGGCATCAGGAGATGGTTACTTGCCCAGGGTGAGGTCAGTTTAAAAAAAGATCAGAGGTTACCAACATATTCCTAATTTTCCTGTATTTTCTGCGATTCCAGCATCCAAGAGTTCATTTAAAGTCCTGAGACTGTTTTCACTTTCCCCGGGAAATCAGCTTATGGGTTCCATAAATGTAGAACCTACTGCGTTAAATAGTTACAGTTCTTTCTTTTGTTTATTTTAAAACTCTTAGTTGGAGCCAGAGTGTTATATGGTTTGGATTGGGCCATGAAAACCAGCACAATTCAAGCACCCTTTCAAGTACAGAGAGCAGCTATGAAAGTACTGGCAAACTTACTATCTTTTAGCTACTTTCTGGCAAATGAAAATGGTAAGGCCATTCTTGTAAACAGTTTTTAAAAAATGAGGAAGGAGGCTCTTGAACTTTGACATTCTAATGCATCTTTTAGGTAAAGTTTAAGAAGTCTTGCTGGAAATCAAAATGTCATTTCTGTTACAGTTTTAACAGTCATATGATCACTTACATAAATCAGTTAGTCATTATACTCAGTTCTTTAATCTTTGAAGAATAGAAATACTTTTTATTCCAAAGGATGTTTTCATAATTAATACTTACAGAGAATTTTTTATGTCCTTAATTGTAAATAATATACAGAGATATGTATTTTAATCTTATTAAGAAACCATGTCTTCCAAACCCAAGTGACTGAAGTCAGGATTTGAAATAAGACCACATAAATATTCGTGTTTCTTAAGGGGGCGGGAGAAAAAAGGAACAAAGTGTAACATTATGCCGCTGTAGTGGCAGATAGCTAATGGAATGTTTCACTTCTAAATCTGTAATTTCAGTAATTGTTAGAAACACTTTTTCATCAATAAGTTAGATTAACTGGCTAAATCCAATATGAATTTATAAAAGCTTAATATAATTTTGGATTGATTTACCAGATTGTTAAAAGTGGCGATAAGTGCATTCAGCTTTTGGAAAAGTAAGTATCATATGCCTGTTTGTCCCATTACTTTCTTATTATGTGGACTTCTTGATTACTTGTTATGGTACTCTTAAACCACACAGTTTAAGGAAAAATCTTAATATGTAAGACCGTTTCTCCTTGATGAATATGTAAAGGATTTATTATGAAATTAAACTGATGATAAAGATTTAGAAGCGATAATCAGTGAGCTACATTTCTGGTAAGGGTGGGGTTAGAAATGTCAAAAGACATCTTAGCAAAAAATAAGATTTAAAAAGTTAAATGTTTTATTTATATGTTTAAAGGTTTGTGTGTGTTTAAACTAATAAAATAGTTCTCTTAAAGGTAAGTTTTCCAAGCATTTTAAAGGTTCTAGTTTCTTTTATACATTTACTCTTTTAAAAATGTAGAGAATTTATTGCATAAAACTCCTATGAAGAATGATAAGAATTTTGGTTGTTGCAAATAGGTTTGAAATCATTTTACAGGGTACAAAAAATTGTATAACTATCAAACTACAAAAAGCTGTGTGATTCATGGTTGGTCCACAATGGATTAAAGGCCTTCACATAAATAATTAAAATGATAGAAAGCAGTATTTATGGGCAGGTATGTATTCTCTGTGTATGGAGAGTTGATACTAAGTAATCAAATAACTCACTGGAAATGGGGAGATCCCTGAAGTCCCAAACCTCAAGACCAGAGGTTTTATGCAATCCTAGCTCCATGCCTACACCCAGAAACCATAGGTGGAAACTGTGGGAATCTTTGATTACTACTCAAGAGTCCCCAACTTTACTGTCCTATACCTGGTACTTCCCTCAAAGACTTAATTTGAAGCGATGTATTGGAAGTACCTTTAGGAAGAACAATAGATGGGTTGGGGGTGGGGGAAAGACTTAGAAAATAAGGACTTTCCACTGATAGAAAACAAACAAAAAAGTATTGCAGCAAGATCTTTTCATCATTTGAAAGCACCATACCCCCAAATTCTACTAGGTTATTATCTAACCATATCAGTACCAGATGGTAAATTGTTTCAGTGTCACAAGATCCTGGAATGTGATCTGCAGATACTCAAGAAAAACTGACTGTTTTTTTAATGAATACATATTACATTTAAAATAGTAATGGTATGTTAATCTAAACATGCTGGGATAGAGAAAAGAAAATCATACTTTTGGTGAAAATTAAGCAACTGCTTGGGCTAAGAGAAGAAACCCTATAGAACTATATTATCAGTCAGTGACATTTATTGAGCACTCCCTGTGTGAGTTAGAAACTGGACAGCCTGTATCCCAGCCAACAATTTTTTCTGGGATTTATAAATAGCTTATATTTATTTTCTATGTTTGTATCACCAAATTGTTAGAAAAATAAAAAATGGAAGACAGTTTTCAGATCCCAAAAAGCGTTTGCTTGAAATAAATATCAGTTGTCTAAACAAATAGTACTTGATTTATTACTATGATTTTCCTAGGGTCCCATTTCTGGAACAATATCTTATTAATGCAGTGAGGCCATTGTGTAATATCCAAAAAGGGGGGGAAATGCAATGAAAGAAAGACCTAGGCTAATGAAATTCCATGAATACTTTTATAAAGGAAAACATAATGTGATTGAGATGCACAAATTTTACTTGAGAACAGAGTGTGTAAAATGTTCACATTTAAGATAAGTTCTATAAAATACTCTTCTAGAGTCTGCTATGCTATGAAGCGATGATGTCTTTTTTAAATAGTTCAGGTTTCCTTGAGTCCCAAAGACCTTTGAAGGTCAGGCAAAACACAGCAATTTGGAGGGGTGGGGGAGGTGCATTTTGAACTAATAAATATAATGTCCTGTTTAATAAAATATAAAAGCCTATTTCCTTTTACTATAAACTTTTTTAAAAAGTATAACTTTATTGATTTCAGAGAGAGGAAAGGAGAAGGAGAGAGAGAGATAGAAACATCAATGATGAGAGAGTCATTGACCGAGCACATGCCCTGACTAGGAATCGAACCCCGGTCGCCTGAATCCCAGGTTGACGCTTAACCGCTGAGCCACACCCGGCCGGGCACTATGGAACTTTTTAGAATCCAAAATATTAGTTCTGTGGTTCTGAAATCTAGCTTAAATACTGCAGTGTATGGCAACTTCAATAGAAAAATCTATTAATGACTATATTTCTTCTTTTTCATATTGCATGTGACCACTTGGCATAAAATTAAAGATATCTACATTGCCTAACTGGAAAAAACTTGAGATCAAGAGTACACTCCAGTTTTGCTATCAACTTGTTTTGTGACTGCTCACAAGTGTATTAATCACTCCGTTTTCCATTACTAAAAAGAAGAAACATGGTGCAGATGAGGTCTTGAACTACCAATCCCATTGAAAGAGTAGATGAGAAAAGATAACATGTGGCAGTGTTTTGGCATCTTTGGGAGAAAGGAGTACAACTCAGTGTGATACTATTGGCAGTAATATTTTCAATGCCATGTGTTAGTTAAAAAAGAAAATGTTCCTAGGTGTACATGATTTTACGAAGAAGCCATATTCTATCATAGATGAAGATGTTATTTACAGGTATTTAGAGGTATATTCTTTGGTAAGGTATTTTGTCTTTCTTGTGTGTATGAATTTGGTGTATGAGCAGGTGTAATTTTATATCTTTTTAAGAGGTGGGTAATATACCTGTAATTTTAAGTTGTAACTTTAACACAAAAAACATTGAAACACATTGCCGATTTCTAGACTCCTGGGTTATAGTTCTTTCTCAATGTTGCTATTATCAGCTTAAAAAGTTTTCTGGTACATATATACAATGGAATATTACTTGGTCATAAAAAAGGAGATCTTACCGTTTGTGACAGCATGAATGGACCTAGAGCAGCAATTTTCAACCTGTTTTCATCTCGTGGCACACATAAACTAATTACTAAAATTCTGTGGTGCACCAAAAAATATATTTTTTGCCCATCTGACAAAAAAAGGCATAAAATTTTAGTGCTTTACAAAACAATAATAATAGTAATTACCTACCCTTTTGCTTCAAAGTTGCTTTTTAAAAAATCTGGTGTACCCTAGCCAGTTTGGCTCAGTGGTTAGAATGTCAGCCCATGGACTGGAGGGTCCTGGGTTCGATTCCAGGCAATGGCATGTACCTCGGTTGCAGGCTCCATCCCCACCCTAGGTCAGGGCACGTGCAGGAAGCACCCAATCAGTGTATCTCTCCCAAATTGGTGTTTCTCTCTCTCCCTCTCTTTCCCTCTCTCTTGTCCCTTCCACTCTCTGAAAAGCAATGGAAAAAATATCCTCGGGTGAGGATTTAAAAAAAAAATCGAGTGCCTGGACTTGTATATAAGGATTTCTGGTACCAAGAATTAACCACTCAGATGCAACCTTATTATGTGATGTGACCGATAACATGCAACTCTGTTATATGACCTATATATTTATGGTTCAAGAGAGGGCATTCACACTGGATGGCTATTGTTGTGTTGGCTGTTGTCCTTTTTTAAAATTTGACGATCTAACGGGAAAAGGTTCAGTGCCCCTGAAATTGTCAGGAATTGCATGTTTTAAAAATTCTTGCGGCACACCAGTGTGCCTGCCACAGCACATTGGTTGAAAATCAGTGACTTAGAGGGTATTATGCTAAGTGAAATAAGCCAGACAAAGAAAGACAAATACCATATGCTATTACTTATATGTGGATTCTAAAGAACAAAATAAATGATCAAACAAAATAAAAACAAACTTATAGATACAGAGAACAAACTGATGGAGACCTGAGGGGCAGAATATTGAGGGACAGGGTTTAAAAAATGTAATGGGATTAAGAAGCACTAATTGGTAGTTACAAAGTAGGCATGGGCATATAAGGTAAAACATAGGAAATATAGTTAACAATATCGTAATAACTATCATGCCAGGGGGGCACTTGAATTAATGGAGGGAACACTTTGTAACTTACATGAATGTGTATCTGCTATGCTGTACACCTGAAACTAATACAAAAAAGTGTTGAATGCAAACTATAATTGAAAAGTAAAATTAAAAAAAGGGAAAAATGTATTTGGGTGTAGAAACTTGTATAAACTGAGTTAGACGTGGATAATGGTCTAAGTGTTCTTTTTTGTTTTACATATACGTACATATATGTATATATTAAATTTTTATTGAATTTATTGGGGTGACATTGGTTAATAAAATTATATAGGTTTCAGGTGTACAAATCTATAATACATCATCTGTATGTTGTACTGTGTGTTCTCCACCCCAAGTCAAGTCTCTTTCCATCACCATTTATCCCCTTTATACCACTTTCTACCACCCCCAACCCACTTTCCCTCTAGTAATCACCATACTGTTATCTGTGTCTATGAGGGTTTTTTTGCTTAACCCCTTCACCTTTTTTACCCAGTCCCCCAACCTCCCTCCCCACTAACAGCTGTCCATCTGTTTTTTGTATTTATGAGTCTGTTTCCATTTTGTTTGTTTATTTTGTTCATTAGATTCCACATATAAGTGAAATCATATGCTATTTTTCTTTTTCTGACTGGCTTATTTCACTTAGCATAATAATTTCCAGGTCCACTCATGCTGTCACAAAAGGTAAGATTTCCTTTTTTACAGCCAGGTAGTATTCCATGGTGTAAATGTCCCACAGGTTTTTGATCCACTCATCTACTGATGGGCACTTGGGCTGCTTCCAAATCTTGGCTATTCTAAATAAAACAGCAGTGAACATATGGGTGCATATATTCTTTTGGATCAGTGTTTTTGTTTTTTCCTGATATATTCTGAGAACTGGAATCACTGAGTCATAAGGCAGTTCCATTTTTAATTTTTTGAGGGAACTTCATACTGCTTTCCACAATGGATGCACCAATCTGTATTCCCACCAACAGTGCACGAGAAAAGGGTTCCCTTTTCTCCATATTCTTGCCAGTGCTTGTTTATTGATTTATTGATGATAACCATTCTGACAAGTGTCATTGTGGTTTTAATCTGCATTTCTCTGATGATTAGTGACATTGAGCATCTTTTCATTTGTCTCTTGGCCATCTGTATGTCTGCTTTGGAGAAGTGTCTATTCAGGTCTTTTGTCCATTTTTTAATGGAATGGTTTGGTTTTTTGGTGGTGTTTTATAAGTTTCTTAATAAATTAACGCCTTATCAGATGTATCATTGGTGAATATGTTCTCTCATTCAGTAGTTTGTCTTTTCATTTTGTTGATAGTTTTTTTTGCTGTGCAGAAACTTTTAGTTTGATGTAGTCCCATTTTTTTTGTTTGTTTTTTTGGTTTTCCTTGCCCAAGGAGACATATCAGAAAAAATAATGCTTCAAGAAATATCCAAGATATTACTGCCTATGTTTTCTTCTAGGATTTTTATGGTTTTAAGTCTAACATTTTAAGTCTTTAATCCATTTTGAGTTTATTCCTGTGTGTGGTGTAAGAAGGTCGTCTAGTTTCATTTTTTGCACCTATCTGTCCAATTTTCCCAGCACCATTTATTGAATAGACTATCTTTAGTCCATTGTATGTTTTTGCCTCCTATGTCAAATATTAATTGACTATAAAGTTGTGGATTTATTCTGTTTCATTGATCTATATGTCTGTTTTTATGCCAGTACCATTTTTTCTTGATTGCTATGGCTTTGTGGTATAGTTTGATATCAGGTAGTGTGATTCTTCCAACTTTGTTCTTTCTGAAGATATTTTTTCCATTGCTTTTCAGAGAGAGTGGAAGGGAGAGAGAGAGAGAGAGAAACATCAATGTGAGAGAGACATATCAATTGGTTGCCTCCCGCATGACCCCAACCAGGGCCAGGGAAGGGCCTGCAACCAAGGTATGTGCTTTGGCCAGAATTGAACCTGGGACCCTTCAGCCCTCAGGCTGACACTCTAACCACTGGGCCAAACCAGCTAGGGCTATTTGGGGCCTTTTGTGGTTCCATATATATGTTTAAAATGTTTGTTCTAGTTCTGAGAAATGTGCCATTGGTGTCTTGATAGGAATTGGTTGAATGTATAGGTTGCTTTGTGTAATATGGACATTTTAATGATATTAATTTTCCTATCCATGAACATGGTATATGCTTCCACTTATTTGTATCTTCAATTTCTTCAGTGCCTTATTATTTTCTGAGTACAGATCTTTAACATCTTTGGTTAAATTTATTCCTAGATATTTTATTTCTTTTTATTTTTTGATGTATTTGTAAATGGAATTGTTTTCTTAGTTTCTCATTCTGATAGTTATTGGTGTATAAAAATGCAACTGGTTTCTGGATATTTAGTTTGTATCCTGCTACTTTCTTGAATTCATTTATCAGTTCTAGTAGTTTTTTTTGGTGGGATCTTTAGGGTTCTCTATATACATTATTGTGTCATCTGCAAATAATGATAGTTTTATTTCTTCCTTTCCAATTTGGATGCCTTTTATTTCTCCTTCTTGCCTGATTGCTGTGGCTAGGACTTCCAGTACAATGTTGAATAAGAGTGGTGAAGGTGGATGTTCCTGTCTTGTTCCCTATCTTAGGGGAACAGCTTTTAGTTTTTGCCCATTGAGTATGATGTTGACTGTGAGTTTGTCATATATGGCCTTCATTACTTTGAAGTATATTCCCTCTATTTCCACTTTGCTGAGGGTTTTTATCATAAATGGATGCTAGATTTTATCAAATGCTTTTTCTGCATATATTGACATGATCATGTGATATTTATCTTTCATTTATTATATGGTGTATTGTACCGACCTTGCATCCCTGGAATAAACCCCACTTGATCATAGTTTATGATCTTTTTAATGTATTGCTGTATCTGGTTTACTAATATTTTGTTGAGGATTTTAGCATCTATGTTCATTAGGGATATTGGCCTATAATTTTCTTTCTTTGTATTACTAATCTGGTTTTGGAATTAGGATCATGCTGGCCTTGTAAAATGAGCTTGGGAGCCTTCCCTCTTGGATTTTTTTGGATTAGTTTGAGAAGGATAGGTGTTAGTTCTTTTTTGAATGTTTGGTAAAATTCACCTGTAAAGTCATCCTGTCCAGGACTTCTACTTGTTGGGAGTTTTTTTAGTACTGCTTCAATTTCACTAGCTGTAATCTGTCTATTCAGATTTTCTGATTCTTTCTGATACAGTTTTGGAAGATTGTATGTTTCTAGGAATATCCATTTTGTCCACATTGTCCAATTTGTTGGCATATAGTTGCCCATAATATTTTCTTACAATTCTTTGTATCTTTGTGGAATCAGTTGTTACTTGTCTTCTTTCATTTTTGATTTTATTTATTTGGGTCCTTTCTCTTTTTTTCTTGATTGATAATCTATGTGAAGTTCATTCATAGGAACAAAGGACTGAAAGGCACAGAATCTTGACTACTTTGTATTCTCAATGTTTTAACTCCAAAATAACTAACTCTTTAGTCACTGTATGCAAAACACTTTTAGCATTTAACTTTAGAATACTTGAAATCCTACTTTGACAGCATTCATACTCATTAAAAGCTCAACCCATGATCCATGTTTGCACAAGGATTTGGGTGTTACTTAAAATGGCTATGTAATAAGCTGCTACTCTGCAAATTAATACTTATTCTGCTCCTCCATCTGTAACGTGGGATTTTTGGAGAAGAAGAAAGATAGTTAGAAATAGGGAGAAAATGCAAAATCAAGGTGAAATAACCATAGGGTCATTCCAGTTGTGGCCATCAAAGGCATTACTATGTCGCCCATTTTGTGGTACTTACCTATTTTTAAACTAGATTGACTAGATAAACATATATTTTCATTTTCAAATATTTAGAATATTTTTCCACCTTCACCCCAATTTGTTCCTGGATTTTGATACTAATCTTTCTTTTTTGCATATTGCATATGTTTATTCAATAACTGATCTAATTCTAGATTTTTAGCTTATTAATATTACATTCTTACCTATTTTATATGTACACCATTAACACAATTATTCTTCTAAGAAAAAAACACACCTATCCCACAATAATGCATCTTTTCAAGAAAGATAGATTATGTGGTAATAATTCATATTAATCAAATACTCTCCACTGAATTTCTTTAAGCTTAATTACTGTGTTTAAAATAATTTTGCTTATTACTATTTCATTGGAAAGATTTTATTTTGGTGTAAGAAAAAAATTAAAAAATTTTCTAGTAACAACAACTTTACATTTTAACAAACAGCTCCAAATATCTGTTTGTTCATTCATTCAACATATATTTAGAAACCTCCTATGTGCAGGCCTCTTTGCCAGACTTTGGGAAAACAGTTATGAATAGACAAGAAAAGGAAAGCCCTTGTTTGTTTTTAAAATATATTTTTTATTGATTTCAGAGAGAGGGAGAGGGAGAGAAAGATAGAAACATTGACTTCCTCCTGCACGCCCCCTACTGGGGATCAAGCCCACAACCCAGACATGTTCCCTGACCGGAATTGAACCATCACCTCCTGATGCATGGGTCGAAGCTCCACCACTGAGCAACACCAGCCAGCCAGACAGGAAAGCCCTCGTTTTAATCGGTCTTATATTTTAATAGAGGAACAGATACCAAAGAAATAAACAACTGAACGTGGTAATTTCAAATACTCATAAGTGTTAAGAAGAATGAAAATAATAGTGGAAGGTGAGGGCAAGGGCACCTTAGGCATCTAGCAAATGAACCCCAGGAAAGGCTCTTTGAGCCAAGAGCAAGCTCATGGATAGCCAGTATTTAAGGAAGAGAGAGAGTCAGACAGTGGCCCTATGGTAGAAACTAGTGTGTGGTGGGGAGGAAGCTTGGGGCATCTGAGAGGAAGCAGGGCATTTAAAAGGGTATCTGGAGGGATCAAGAGCCAGACCTCATGGACCTCATGGGTCAAGTAAAGAACTTGCATTTTATTTTAAATGTAATGGGAATCCAAGAGAGGATTTACATTAAAAAATAATCTTTTTAAATTTTTTACCTCTCAGTCTAGAATATGTTGAGTTTATGTTTAGACACATCTAAAAAAACTTCTCTTACATAGTCAAAGATGAGTTTATCTTTATAGGGCCATAATACTGTATCATACCAAAATGGTAGAAATATTTAAGAATTTACATGACATTTCTTATGCAGAGATTTAATAACTTTGCAGCAAAATGACTGATTAAATACCTGTAAAAGACAAATATTTTTTCCAATGAAATCCTAAGTGACTTAATGGCAGGGATTTTAATGGCAGAGAAGAATTTGAAATGCACCACTTAAAAACAACAACAAACAACTCTGAACAACAGGGAAAAAAGAAACCATTTTGTTTAAATGTAATTATTAGATAAGTGTGATAGACTACCTGAGAAGGACAACTTCTAACAGGTAGAGCTAATTTTAGGGAGGCTCAGAGTTGAACCTCATTTTTCCAATGAGATAAAAATATACTTAGATAAATCTAGGGATGCTTTGAAGCATTCAGCAAGTCATAGAAGAGCCACAGAGGAGGTGACTTTATGGAAGAGGTAGGAGGCAAGGCCACACATTTTGTTATTAGTGGGGTTGCCTTTCTTTTAGAGGGATACACATGTTCTAGTGTTGCATTTTTGTTAAATATCATTCTAAACTCTTAAATTATCTTACAACTAAATTATGAAGTTTATGAATATTGATCATATTACTTTACAATAGCACCTTGTTATGGGTTGAAAAATATTACACAAACTTTATATAGCCCACCTTATTAATGAACTTTATTTCTAGCTGGTTTCTATTTTCAAAAATTAAAACTATTTTGAAGGTGAATGTTTGTTATTTAATGTTATTTTAAAAATGTTAAATATGGTAGAATACCCAATTAAAAAACATTAAAATTGTATCTCATCTTTGAAAAAAAAAATTGCATGCATAGGAAAAGAATTTGGGGGAAAGAAAATACATCAGAATTTGAATAGTGGCTACCTCTGGGTGATGTGATTATAGGCTTTTTTTGCCTGATTTTTTAATATTTTCTAAATTTTCTGCAATAATCACATATGATTTTAATGTAAAAAAATGTACTCACACACATCACCTAAACCAAAAGTAAAAGTATAACAATAGACAAGACTACAATTTTAGTTATGTGATACATGTCATTTCATAATTGCTTTCCAAAGATAAATTTCCCCTCAGGAATACATATTCAAATGCCATCAAAAGATAATATTAGGAATAATTAGTGCTTTTTCAGTTGAATTAAATTAATGCAAAGACACTTTAAAGAGTTAATTTATGAAATTAAAAAGGAATTAATTGCTTCTCAGCCTTTTGGCTAAGATCAAGTATAAAAAGGAATTAAAGGACATAAAGGACAGGAAAATAATTAAAATATGAGAAGGAAAGTTGAAAGGAAATGGGGTGTCAGGAAACCTTTGATCTGTTTGTAGGCTCTACAACATTCTAACTAGCTATGTGTCTTTGAAGAGGTCATAACCTTTCGGGGTCTCACATCTTTATCTGTACAATAAAGAGGTTGAGAAGACTATTTTTGGTTCGATAATTTTGTGATTATAGGCTCTCAAAGGACAAGTTTAGAGTCTTGGTTTTGCATGAAACAGCCAGCATGTAAATGGGTCCACAAAATTTTTTTGCTTCAGCTTTGGTAACCCTCACATTTGCTAGTTATTGCCTGATTCCCCAAAGTACTCTTCTGCCTCAGGACCTTTGCACTCACTGTATTTACTGCTTATTCCCTGAAATATTCCATGCCTAATTCCCTCACCTCCTTCAAGTCTTTGCTCAAATATCACCTTTTCACTGAGACCTACCCTGACTACACTATTTAAAACTACAAGCTTCACCTTGGCTGGTATGGCTCAGTGGTTAGAGCGTTGGCCCACACACCAAAGGTTCCCTGAAAAGGGCACATACCTGGGTTGCAGGTTCTATCCCTGGCCCCAGTTGGAGAGGCAACCAATTGATGTGCTTCTCTCACATCAATGTTTCTCTCTATCTCCCCTCCCCCCCTTCCTTCTATTCTCTCTAAAAATTAATGGAAAAAATATCCTCGGGTAAGGATTAACAACAACAACAAAACAAAACACAACTATAAGCCTCTCCCACTCCCATCCCTTTTTCCTGCTGTATTTTTCCCTATAGCACTTACTACCTTCCAACAGATTGTTATTTACTTATTCTGTCTGTTGCCTATCTTCCTACACTAAAGCAGGTTACTTACTCCAAGGAGGGCAAAGGCTTTCATCTGTTTTATTCCTTCTTGTATCCCCAAGGTCTATGAGAGAGCCTGGCACATATTAGATTATCAGTAAGCATTGTATAAATAAATAAATTTTGCATTTTTACATCCTACATTTTCATTCAATATTATGAAAATAAAGCAATAAACATTCCCCAAATCATGTAAAATCAGTACAGTGGGAAATTCCCTGCAAAACCAGGTATCTTTATTAAACATGTATCTTTAAGAGGGGAAAAAAAGAAATTTTAAATATTAGACATAGAGTTTTAAAACCTTTTTGTTGAAGCAGTTTTATTCTTTGCAGAAATTTCAGAAAGTATGAAAGCTATATATTAGGTCATATGCAGAAGTTCCTGTAGAAAGTATCATTAGTATTCTGATAATACAGCACTTCAGTATTCTGTAGAAGCATAAGATTGAAATTTTGATCAAGATACATTCCTTTGACACAAGCCATTTTTAATCATATTTAATTCAAGGTGCATTGAAATATTTTTATTTGGTATACTAGTCTAGTTTAAATAACATTTTTTACATAGAAAAATTTAATAAATAGAGCCACTTCAGGTAAAATGTTCTTATCATTTAGTTTTTAAAAATGTAAGTCTATAGATATGTCACTATAGTAACAAACTATTGGGGAAAAGGCTCTACTTTGAATTCACAGAGTCTAAATGCTCCCGATTAATGAGTACCTCGGCGAAAAAAATGTCTTTTATAGACTCCTTTGGCTTTGTTTTTTCATCTGTTTGGTTTGGCTGCTCTCATTTACATACTTGTTCTCATTAGGGTTTGAATTTCAGAGCTGGCCTCTCTGCAAGGGGAACAAATGTCTTGCCATGTGATACTAACTTTCCATTACATCCTGAAGCATTTGCAGTCCCAAAGGCAAAGAATTTATGATTGGTACATGAGAGATGGAACTATCACATAAAAGAAGCCAAATTTGAAAACATTTTTTTTTTTTTCTCGTGGCCAATATAATTTCAAGATAATGAGAACTCAGAATAACCAGCTAATGACCAAAAATGAATCATTGTTAAAACACTAGGTTTGTGTGTTTTTTTGGCATAAAGTAGCTAATGTTTCTAGCTGGTTGATAATTTTCATAGCAACCATGGTGCTTGGCACGTCTTAAGCGCCTTCGGAGCAGATCATTACCCGTGAAACAGGTCGGAGAATTCAGGAGAGTCTAGGCAGGCCTCGCTGGTATTCTGCAGCCTGTAGAGAACGTCATGCAGTGAGGCCTTTCAAAGCACCACACGAGTTTTCGAGAATCCTCCAGCCGAGTAGGAAGAGTAGATGCACAGGAGATTGGGAAGTACTGAAAGTCAACCCCCCAGCCAGGGTTTGGTCAGGATTCCAAACTTACCTGTTTCTTCTTTAAATAAATAAATGAGTCGTGGCGGTTATTTCAATAGCAGGGTCACTCACTATTAATATCCGTGAAAATAGCATGGCACCGTATTTCCAAGAAGTTCTGTATACTTCTCAACTTCTTCCTCACTGTGCTCCGCGAGACTGTTTTGGGGTGGCAAGGGTTGTTTTGGTTCTCGCTAGCAAGTCAAGGGGAACAGGTGTCGGGAATAGCTGTCAGGAATTGTAAGAACTCACCACAGCTCTGTTTCTGTCTCTCAATATGCCTTGCACTTGTGAAACGCTTTGTGGTTGTCAGACTCTTGCCGCGCATCATATCATTTGATCCTTACACCCTATATCTGATCTGGGTGACCCTGGGCAAGTCACTCACCCACGGCCATGGCTGCCATTTGGTGAGCTGCGTTTAATAGATGCCCTCTACCAAGTCTACAGGAATGCTTCAGAATTAATAACAGAGTAGTCCAACACATTATGAACCCTTTAAAACAAAGGTATTATTATAAACGTAAGGTATTATTATTCCTCTAACTTGGGAAATAAATTTAGAGAGCGTATGTGAGTTGACTTTAGTATTTAACCACATTGATCCCAAGAAACACATTGAACCATGGATTAAAATGTTTATAGTTTACAACTTCGATAAAAAGCATGAGATTTTATCACAAAGGGTAAAATATTGCCTCTTAGTAATTTCTAAAAAATATAATGGACTATTCATTCTGAACCAAGAACTCCTTTTATTTAAGTCCATCAAAATGAACATGATTTCATCCGTTATTGATTACCATTCAAGCTCCATGTGACAACTGATAACAAAATCAATTTGTTTGAAAAGATACCCAATTTGGGGGTAATTATTCCTATAATTGTTATGATTTATATAAACTGAAGAAATAGGTAATATTTTTTATTATTTTTATATTTTTCATATTAATCAGAAAACTATTTCATAAGTAATATTTAAGGTGGTTGGGTACTACAGCCTTGTGATATAGCTTACGTATTAGAATAAAACCTCCTTAAGAACATTAACTAATTTATAATATTAAGAATTGTAATATCTCAATTTAAATGAAATGATATTCTCTAGCTTCTAAATTGTTGTTCTTTTTAAAATATATATTTTTATTGATTTTTAGAGAGATAGGAAGGGGGGGGCAAGAGAGAGGGAGAGAGAGACAGAGAGCAAAACATCCTTTGGCTGCCTGCTGCACACCCCCTCCCGGGGACTGAGCCTGCAGACCAGGCATGTGCCCTGACAGGAATCAAATTCGTAACCTTTCGGTGCACTGGGCAGCACCCACCCAACTGATCCACATGGGCCGGGGCTAAATTATTGTTCTTTAAAAAACATATTGTTTCCCAAATTCACGTGATTGATAGATTATTTGTACTTACTAAACATTGCTAACATCAGAAATGATCATTTTAAAATTATTTTATTTAAAAATTTTTTTATTGCGGGAAAGTTCAATACTATATATAAAAGTAGAAAGAATTGTATAATGAATGACAATACTTATAAATTCGGCTGGGTTCCTAGAAAATGGAGAAAAAAGTGAGCAGCAGAGAGAGATAGGAAAGAATGAATGTTTAGTGTGTGCCAGGCAGTGTGGTAGACACTTAAATTGTCTTCATTTAATCTCTACAACAACACTATGGGATGAGCATTATTATTGCTAATTTAGAGATAAATTGAACCTCAGAGATGTTGAGTGCTTCCTCAAGAGTTCAGGACCTGAGCCACATTTGAACTGGACCTGAGTGCTCCCCAGGCCCATGTTTTCTCCATTTACTCCATTTTATAATTTATGAACTTAGATTAGATGTTCTCAAACTTGTGAAGAGGAACTACTTCGTGGGTTTTTGTTTTGTTTTGAGATCTTACGTGGTGGAAGGAGAGACCAAGAGAAAGGGGCTGAAATTCTTACAGAGTAATTCAAAGGGAAGGGCTGCTGACGTGAAGCTCTTGAGGGGGAGGGAAGTGGGCAGCAAGCAGTTGCTTTGCCATGTGAAAGGAGCAAGGGACCAGTGCAGCCTTTGAGGTGCACCGAGCAGTTACCTGGTGGTTGGAACTGCTGCTGTGGTTGGATAAGACTCTGAAGACTTTCTGTGCACTTATATTACGGAGTAGAGCTTTTATAATGAGATAAAGAATTTTATTTTTCTATTCCTAAAAAAACAAACAATTGGAGGTGTTGGTCTGCCAGTCTATTTCAGTTAAAATGAAGATGCATCTTTAGCTGGAATGTATGTGTAGTTGTCTTGGAATTAGACACTCCAGGGTCAGACTAGCTCTACACAGCAGACAAGCAAATTCCCAGGATACCAGGCAATGTTTTCAGCAGGCTGTGGCTGCTTCCTGTCCCAGAGAAGAGGAGTCTTTGGTTCTAGTTCCAGCTCTGCAACTGGCAAATCATCTCACCTCTCTGGGCCTCTGTTTTTCCTCCTCTGAAAAATAAGAAGGCTGAACGGGATAATTCCTAGACCCCTCCCAGCCCTTCCGCTCTGTGATTCCAGGAGAACAGTGATCACAGTTTATCCCTTAGGCGCTCCCATGGTAAAACTCTGCTATTCAGATTTTAGTGTCCAAAGATTTAAAGCCCATTAACCCTGTAGACTTGTAGGAAGCAGGTTGTTGACATTTTCATACACATATGAATGTGTTTTAGCCTGAATTGTTTGTAGTCTGAAACTTTGCTGGGAGTTACTTACAAAAAATATTTTTTTGCATCTCATTTTGAAATTTCAAGTAATTGACTTATTTTTATTGTCCTGTGTTAGTGCTTTTAAATCTCATATGATTTTGTCAAACACTCCAAAAATTACACTCTGCCCTTGGAAATTATTTTAGGGATAATTGCCTGCTATATGAAAGGGAGTAGATGGAAATTTAAATGTTATAATATTTTTGTTATTCAAACATATACACCTTAATGATGTAGTATCGCTTTATGTTTTTCTACTGCATAAGGCTCATTAGTTCACAAATGGGGGGATAATCTTGGTAAGAAAGCAAAAAGACTTAATCATGTGAAAATATGGATGTATCTTTTGGAGTTGCCTTTGCTCAGCACACCTGCTTTGAGTTCCTGCTAACTTAACAAGCACTGCCTACTTGCTGGGGTTACACAGATGAGTCAGATATGTCCCTACCCCGGGAAAACCAAAGCCAGCAGAAGATGCTTGTTGTTCATCTGGAAAAAGGTCTTTCTACTGTATTACCTCATTTGAACAAGGAGGTGGTATTATTTTCTTTATTTTACTCATGAGGAAACTGAGTCTCATAGAGTTTAAGTTATTGTAATAGTCAACTTTTTATTACTTGCTCAGTATTTGTGGTTCTATTGAACAAAGTCTGGGACTTTTTCTTGTCTGTCTTTTTTAGTCTGTAGTCCCCAGGGCCTAGCACAGTACCTGGAATACAATAGGTTCTCAATACACATGTAATGCATTAATAAGCATTGGATTATTAGTACATCCAACAAATATTGGATCACAGACAAGCATTAGTAGCATTAATCTTCTCACTCTTCAAGCAAGTGCTCTTTCACGATGTCCTGCTGCTTCTTTAATTATATCTGTTTAGTATTAACAGAATGGGCACTTGAGGTCTGGGAAAAGAATTATGTACTACCTACTTTTTTAAATAAGGAAAGAGATTGCTTTGAAAAGCAGATGCTGAACACCCTTGCAAAAACACAAGGACCTTGAAACTCAACTATCAAAGTACTTTTTTTTTTTTAATGAAGAAACAATTATCATATGTATCAAGCTTGCCTATTGTTTAATGGTTTGAAATAATTTTGAATTGGCCATTAGAAGGGATGGAAGCAAGTTTGAGAGTCCAGAAGTACTTTGCATGCTTTATTAGCTGTTTGGATGTTATTTATGGATTCAGTTTATGGCTGATGCTAAGATACAGAGTTATTAGCACTTTAGAATATAAAAATGGAACTCATAATGACCTTGGCAAAATTGAAAGTTGTTAATCCTAAAGAGGAACGCATGAGGCAGGAAAGAGAAGTATACGATAACTCTAATATGCAAATGTGGTAGGAAGGAATTCAGAATACCAAATTCAGTAATCACAAGATAATTCTTGTATTACCTTCTTCAGATGGTAATGGAAATATTGGGTCAGTCATGGGTACCAGTTTAAGGAATTTGTAACAAATTGTATGAGATTCAGATAATATAGAAAATAGTTAAAGGTTGGAAATTTGGGAATGTGAAAACATAGAAAATAAGTTGAATTTCAGCCATGTAAGGTCTCAAAAATTTTTACCTCTCAAACATATTCTTAGAAGCTGCTCCAGGATGCACTCCACCAGAAGGGGGGATTTGATTGAGGCCGAGGAAGACAGTGGATACCGGATACAGGCCAAGGAAGTTCCCAGGAGCGAAGGGAGGCTGAGCCCCGGGCAAGTACACACTTGGTATCCAAGACCCTCCATCTGGTCAGTGCACGTTACAAGGTATGAGGAGAGAGTTCCTTAAGATGAAAAGGAAAAAAATCCAGATGTGTTTGAACATTTTTTAAAAAAAGGTTACACAATTGATGGAGAGTTTGGGTTAAATTATTGGTAGTACTTAGAATATTTGACAAAACAAACAGAAATGAACTCCAGGGAAACAAACTTTGAGCCAAAAAGAAAAGAATTATATACAGGGTGGGCAAAAGTAGGTTTATTGATGACAATAAAGAACTCTGTGCCAAAGTGTGCTGGAGTGTAGCAAGAATGTGTAAATAATGAAGGCTGGCAATTTGAGCACTTACGAGATTGTACCTAAGTGCACTGTGCCACTGTGACATTCTTTTGAATTAATAAAGCTATTGTAATAATCATAACCATACGAACAACTGTAAACCTAATTTTTCCCACCCCTGTATATGACAGAGCTTAGTTATAAATAACATTTATTTATATACCAACTGTAATATAAACACTAACATAAATTATTATCTAATGATACTGAGTGGATGAAGAGCTGAGAAGGGGAGATATGTGGGCGGGGGAGGGAAGGGTGGTGAAAGAAAGCTACATCCTTGTAATTCACAGTGAGAAGTCATGGAAAATGCCTACACTTGAAAAATCAAATTAGCAACATAAGCAAATAAAACATACTTCAAGTTGTGGAAGTAAACACCAAAAACATTAGTCAACTAATTAATCAAATAAACAAAATGAAACAGCTAAAATGTGTGGGGCAGCAGGAGACTGCTGTTTTTTTTATAACAAACTATAAATTGGATTCTTTAGATGATGTGTACGTACTATATAGCTTTGATTAAAAACAAAAACAAAAAAATCAAATTATATAACTACATAAAAATATAGTTAGAAGGTGACCTAATAATATCCAAATGTGGGGACATTTGTCTTTTCTCAGGGTGATAACTAACTGCTTGTTGTATTGGTGAAGCCGGGATTTTGGCTGATGCTGTGCTCTGGTTAGGCTGGTTCCACAGCTGTTTCTGAACACGAGGCATCTCCTTGCCTGAAGCCGTGGGGACTAGCGATCCGCACTCAGCAGGCTGGCGTCTCATGTGCAGTTATGGGGTAAGGCCTGCGTACATTGCCCTGGCTCCTCTTCTGGGTTCCTTATAACTCTGGCAGAGACGCGGCATGAAGGACAGAACACTGGCTTTGTAGACACACAGGCCTAAGGTCACACTCGAGCTCGATCACATGTTACTTGTATGACCTCAGTAAAGTTACCTGACTGCTCTGTACCATAATTTACTCATCTGTAAAATGGGGCTATGTGATACGCACCTCACAGCAGAGCTAAGTGAGTAAATAAAATTATGTTTATAAAGTACCTGGCAGAAGCTCAAAAAATATTAGTTCCTTCCCCTCACAGGTTCAGAGCAGTAATCACATGAATCATCTTATGATGGTGTCTATTCAACTCTAATACAATCAGGTAGAGAATTAAGATGTATATTTAAATACATCCTTGTTTTACCTTTCACATGATGCAAAGCAACTAGTTCTCCCATCCTAGATGGATATGCTTTAAAAATAATTGATTTGCTCAACTTAGATAACTATTTTGATGTCTTGTAGACACAACCTGAGTATTTATGCGCTACATGCGGTGTAGTATTGTGAGAATACTTTAGAAATGCTCAAAGCCCGTAGGTGATGCCCCATCCAACCAGTCTCCCAAGTTGCTACATAACCCCTGAGACCTTGTGAATCATGGTTTGTAAACAACTATTCATAAATACAGGTATTTCCCCTAGGGTATTATTTATGTGAGGCTGTTAAAGAGCAATTTTTTTTTTTTTTTTTTTTTTTGCCTTGCTAAGTATTAACCCTGGCACCTGGCTCACAAAGGCAGAGAGGTGGGAGAGTGAGGAAGAATCCACTCAGGAAAAGAGGCTGAAGAGGCCCCTTTCAAGGGGGGGATGGCAAAGAGAAGTGAGCCTTTGAAGAAAAGTCTTTCTAGGGAGCAGGGACCATGTAGCCCCATGGTCCTCCAAGTCCAGAAGCCAAGAATAAAGGATCCTGGTTGATGAAGAGCAACTGCCAGTTACTCAGTTTTGTGATTCTGCCCAAAGTGGATTTCCAGATGAAAGAGTAAAAAAAAAATCTCTATGTTCCTGCCTCTCAAATCTGCTCAGATATAAATAGTTCAGTGCCTATAACAGGAGTGCCTATTTTCATGTTGAAATTTTTTTCATTCAATAGAAATATTTTCATTTTATGTATTTTTAATAATGCAGCCAGTAACCATTTTTATTTTTCCAGAATCAGCTCATAGTAAGTAGATTTCTCACTTTTGATCTAGGTGAAAGAGCATTGAGTTCCTACTTTAAAAAAAAAAAAATGTACTTATTAATTTTTTAGAGAGAGAGGAAGGGAGAGAGAGAAACATAGGTGTGAGAGAGAAACATCAATCAGTTGCCTCCTGCACGCATCCCAACTGGGGATCAAGCCTGCAACCTGGTATGGCCCTGACTGGGCCCTGACTGGCAACCTTTCAGTGCACAGGAGGACACTCAACCCACTGAGCCACACCAGCCAGGGCTGAGTTCCTACTTCGTATTATTCTGTTTCCTTGATCTAAAACAGAAGCAAAAATCCTTTCAATCAGCTTTTCTAAGATATTGACGAAGCCTGTATACCTATGGATTGATACTGAACTCAGAATCCATTTTGTTTGATTGCCTTTACCTGCCTCCTACTGATACTAGTCATGATAATAGTTACACCTGTTCCTTGAGTTTTTCTATGTAGGCCCAGTGTTTATGGTTACTGAAGATGTATAAGATAACTGTTGATACTCTTTTCATGGCTTATGTAAATGTTACGCGAGATGCCAAACACGAAAAAAGGAGATGAACGGCAAAACTTGGATCCTGAGAGTTCAAAGAATAGAAATCATCTGGAGTGTTGTTTTTCCTTAAACATTTTTATTTATTGATTTTAGAGAGACAGAGAAAGGGAGAGAGAGAAACATGGATTTGTTGTTCCACTTAGTTATGCATTCTTTGGTTGATTCTTGTATGTGCTCTGACTGGGGATCGAACCCACATCCTTGGCTTATTGGGACGATGCTCTAACCAACTGAGCTACCCAGCCGGGACCCAGAGTTTTTTCTTAATGAAGGCCAAAAGATCTGCTTTTCCCTTTTGGGAAAAATCTGACCTCAACTCAGATCCTATGGTTATGATATTGCCCCATCCCCAGTGGTCAATAAGATGTCAATCCTGATACTTCCTAGGAATGAGCCTTCCTAGTGCCGTGAGACTACACCATGATTAAAAGGTTGGTCATCGGTGTATCTTTTGGATTGCTTGATGACCAAAAGGGGGAACTGTGGGTAAAAAATGGGGTTCTATGGAAAGAAACCTCACAGGGTGATCTCATCATAAAATTCTGACTGGGCAGGTCATGGTAAGTAGTTACACTCTAGGTATATAACTTTTTAGTAAAGGATTTACCTTTTCCTTAAGCAAGCCCTGTCCATTGTTTCTGTGCATCTAGTAAACCTAGTTAACACACCTTTGAAAGAGTTAACCACCCTCAAGAAAGCACATAATTGTGTTAACTATTTTGTAATCCAATCCCTGCCTTGCTTTCTCCCACCTTTATGTAGGTTCCCTCCTTAATTTCAGATGCATAAAAAAAGCTGCATAACTATTGTTCTCAGGAGCATTTGAGAGCTTGCTCCCCTGCATATGTTATCAGTTTGGCTCAAACAAACTCATAAAAATTTAAAAAAATATATCCTTCCAATCTTTTATCAATTGAATTCATCAGTTCCCTGAACTGAGCACCTGATAGACTCTGGGGATACCAAATGACTATGCCAGAGCAGTAGCTGGCCTGGAGGAGCTCGTTTTCTATTTAGGGATAATGGTGGGGGGAGGGGAACCTAGATTTGGAGATGGACTATGGTGATAAGAATGACAATAAAAGTAGGCACAGAGATTAAAATATCACAAAAACTGGTAAGGCCAACCCTGGGGCTGTCCAGAAAGGCTCCCACAGGTGAGGTGAAGTTTTGGCTTGGTCTCAAAGGCCTTGCAGGAGTTTGCCAGTCAGGCAAAGGAGACATTGAGAACATGGGTTAAGAATAGCAAAGGAGCAGCATAAGGTAAGGAATCCAGTTTAGAACCAGCGTGTTTAGGCAACGGCGTGAGAAGGCGTGTGGCTGGGGTAAGGGGCGCATGTGGGAAGGTGGGGAGAGGTGAGGAACAAGACGGAGAGCGTCCCTTAGATGAGTAGCAGGAGTGGCAGGCTCCAGGGCCTGTTGCGTAGAGAACACCACTGACAGCGAGGAAGGGCGGGCGCGGGGTGAGAACAGCTGGGAGAAGCCCTGGTGAGAGAGGGAGCCCTGAAGTATGGCAACAAGCAGGTCAAGGGCGGCGATAAATAATTAGGAATCATTTTGAAATGTAAATTACTGTGTAAAATTATAAAAGGTATTGTTAGTATTATTATCTGTCCTAACTTGGAGTCTGTTGTGGCAACCCATCTCCAGTTTACTTTATTTTTATTTTTTTACTTTAATTCTCAGCTGAGGATACTTTTTCCTTTACTTTTCAGAGAGAGTGGAGGGGAGCGGGGGGAGAGAGAGAGAAACATCAGTATGAGAGAGACACATCAATTGGTTGCCTCCTGCCCTTGTCCTGACCCAGGCCGGGGGTCCAGCCTGCAACAGAGGTACGTACCGTTGGTGGGAACTGAACCCGGGACCCTTCAGTCCGAAGGCCAGTGCTCTAACCACTGAGCAAAATCGGCTAGGGCAACCCATCTCCAGTTTAATAAATATTTTGTGTGCCAATCTAAAGCACAGTGCCATCTACAGAAGGTATGCACTGCCATCAGTCTCCTTATGACCTCTCAGCATTGATTATAAAGGCCGTTTGTGGGACAAACTCATTTTAGTCTCTTTAAGCATCATGATATAAATTTAGATTGACCACTTGGTTTTCTTTAAGTATCCTGCAGAAGACAATTAACTTTGCTTCTAGCACAAAAGAAAATGTCAATAAATCTTTGGTGGAATTGGTAGAATGATGAAATTTAAAGACGTGGCTAAAGGTGCTGTGATCTTCCAGGCTTTTCACTTACATGAATGAATTGATGGCATTCCCACAGCATTTCCAGCATTCCAGGCTTGTGATGAAATGGAATCAAGTTTGAGTTTCTTTTAACCTTCATTTTGAGGAACCAAGTGGCACTTATGATTAGATATGTAAAGGTTTGTAAGCAGACATGTTTAGATTTGATAGGGATTTAACTAAATACCTATGCTAAATCCATCAATGACACAGCTGAGGAAATAATTTCTGGAAGAATTTTTACTGTTCTTCAGTGTTCCTCAGGCCGGAAGCCACAGGAAACAATGTATTGTAGTGCACATTTCCCTGCAGGATTTCGTGTGTCATTCGCTGTGCAGAATTTTGCTTTCTAGCTGCCTGTAGTTCGCATTTTCGTACTTGCTTTTCCCTCCAGGATAATCTGATGAAGTCAGTTCCTCAGAGAGAGAAAAATGTCCTTTTATTTTTTTAAGGTTAGGTTTGTTTGTTTTTCTTTCCCAATTGAGAGATAAACTTGATTAAAGAGAAAATATTTAAGTAGCCAGAATTAATTATTTTGACATAGGAAATAACCATGCTTGCAATATGAAATAGTCATTAGATAATTTTAATAATCTAATAGGATCTGTGTTTTTGGTTAAATGAAAATAAGGTCTGTCAAAATTGGAACAGTTTAAGATGTAGTAAGTTGGAATATAAAAATGAAAACCACCTTTTTTCTGAGAGAACTTTACTATTACTTTATTAGTGTGGTTTTTACTTTAAATTTCTTTGCATTTCTGATTTCCTTACTTCTCAGCGTCCCTTATTGGAGAGGGAAACGCTTCCCCCAGTCTCAAGTGGGAAAGTAGCCGAATAGAGCACTTTTAAGCCAGAAGTAATACTCTCATGTCAAGCAACTGTTTTTAAGTACCTGTACTATGGTTCTTCAATCCTGCCTGTGCATTAGAGTCATGTGGAGCACTGTTAAAAAATAGCGATGCAAACGCCACCCCCAGAATTACTGATTTGATTGGCACGGGGTGGGGGCTGGGTGTTCTCACTTCTTAAAGCCTCCCAGGCCGACTCTAATGAGCAGCAGAGTTGAGACCACTGACCTTTACTGTCCTCTGTACAGGTATTCCCAGGCTCATCTTCAACCTGCCAAACTTGACTTCCCTATCATCCACTTAAGGACTGCTTGGGATAACTGTGACAATCGAGTGCAGTGGTCTCAAAGGAGGGGAGCTCAGGATGATTTATTAGGACGTGGGAAATGTATGAGAATGTCTGTTTCTTATTCTCATTCTCTAACAATATCTCTTTTTAGAATACTTTATGGTGCACATACTGTATTAGTACAATAGCCTGTTTTTGTGTGTGGGTTTTTTGTTGGTTTTTTTTTTTGGCAGATGGGGATACACCATTAAAATGTCCACAACTTTTGAGATAGGCAGAACTAAAACATCTTTTGCCAATTACTTAGGTCTCAATTCATTGCTGTCACTAAGGGCAGCTCAGATGTTGGCTTTTGTGCCTACTGAAAGCTGCAGAGTCTTCTAGAGCTATGCATGGAGTCATGATGTCTGTCCTCCACCCCACAGCCCCAGAAGGAGCAGTACTGTAGGAAAAGCTGCAGGATATAGTCTCTCTTGCTGGACCTCAGCCCTTTACCAGGCCCCCGATACAGCCCCTGTCCTGGCCCCTGCTCGCAGTAACATTTTCCTCCACCCCCTAAGCTACTCTCAAATGCGCAAGCACTTGTGGGAGAGGCTTTAATGTGGAAATTTCTTCAAAATATCTCCTGATATTGAGGAATATAATATGTAATAATTTTAAAGATATAATTATGATTATTTAAAAGGAATCCTAATTTTTAAAAAGATTAATACTGTAATATTTATGGATGGAATGAAACAGTGCATGGAATGTGCTTTAAACTAATACGAGAGTATATTTAACCACAATAATTAAAAAAACTAATATGAGAGGAGGGAATGGATGGAGATTGGATGATGCATAACTAACTGGGATTTGACAATTCTTGATTCAGAATTATGGGTACAGGAAAGTCATTATTATATCCTGCTTACTTTTTTTGTATGCTCAACTTTCTATAATAAAAGTTTTTTTTTATAAAAAATCTCTTTGGATCCTTTATGATTCATTTACTTAAAAAGAAAACCATCAGCCCACTATGATAAGGGTATCCCAAGCCACAGCTCTTGGGCCTGAGCAGTTTCAGATGTGGGCCTCAACTGCGTTCTGCAGTGAATTCTGCTCCCCGGGGCTGTTTCTCCCTCCCCACCCCCTCCCCTCCCCCCTCCCCTCCCCCTCCCCCCTCCCCCCTCCCTCCCCTCCCTCCCCCCTCCCTCCCCTCCCTCCCCTCCCCTTCTTCACCCCCTCCCCCTCTCCCTCTCCCTCCTCCTCCCCCTCCCTCCCCCTCCTCCTCTCCCTCCCCCCTCCCCTCCCTCCCCCCTCCCCTCCCTCCCCCCTCCTCCTCTCCCTCCCCCCTCCCCTCTTCTCCCCTTCCCCACCCCTTCCCCCTCCCCTCCCCCACGTCCGCCAACCTGCCGACCACCACTTCTCTGCAGTTCGCACCCCCTCTTCTCCCTGGTCTCCTTCACGTGCCTATACGGTTTTCCCGTAAATCATTTGTCATCTGCCTCCCCGCGGGTCGCCCGCAGACGCGGGGTGCTCAGGCCCCGCAGCGCCCGCCCCACCTGCTCGGCGGGCCCGGCGGCGCGGGGCTCGGGGCGGGGCTCGGGGCGGGGCGCGAGCCGGGCCGAGGGAGCCGCGTCCCCGCCGCTCCGCCGGCTGCTCCGGGTCTCCGGGCTGCGGCCTGAGGCTCGCCCCCCGCGCCCTGCCCCTTCCAGCCTCGGGTCCCAGGCCTGCCTGGGGGATTTTAGACGCTGGCGGCCGGGGGGAGGTGACCTTTCTGCTTCCTCCGTGAGGCCCGGTGGAAACCACCCCCTCCATTGTCTGTGAAATGGAAAGTCTAGAGGCAGCTTTCAGAGGTTCTGTTGGGGGAATTTTTAGGATGCCCATTAATTTTCCCGAGGTTTTTGTACTCTTTTTAAATAATGAGTTGTCCTGAAAGTCCCTAAAGCATTTATCTTCATAATTATAATTAATCCCTCACACTTGGAGAGCTGCAGGCTTTTCGAATACCTCGCATACGAGTTTGCTCATCCGAGCGGTCGCCGACCGTCCCACACAGCGCCGCCGCGCACGGCCTGCGACTGCCGGTGACACGGGCCCCTCGCGGCTCTGCATCCAGCCCGCTGCCCGGATCTGCGTGTCACCTACCGGCTGCCTGGGCCCCCGCTCGGCGACGAGCCGTTGCATCACCGCTTCCCTTTCCCCCAGTGCTCGGTGACCCACCGGGAAAGCCGGGTCGGCGTGAGCCAGCATCCCGGGCTGGCAGCAGCGGGCCCCTGACCTGTAGCTGGGCCCGGGCTGGGGACCTGGGGGGCGGGGCAGCCGGGATCTGGGAGAAGAAACCGATTATTGTTCGCTTTGTCTTCTCTCTGTGCACTTCCAATTTTAGAGGGCTGGAGGCAAAGGCCCCTCTGTAAGTGAGGCCTCCGCTTCAACTTGTGCTTCAAGGACAGCGGGACAGCTGAGCTTGGGACCTTTTAGCCCCAGGACTGGGACCAAAGAAAGAAAGGGAGGGAAAGAGGAGGCGCCAGGGCAGTGCAAGGCAGTGCTAGGAAGAGGGGGAGGAGAGAGGTGAGAGAAGAGAGGGGCGGGGGACACACACACACATTTCCCCTTTCATCTGTTTCTTATGTTGGAAGAAAGCTGGCTTATCCTGTGCCTTGCTCCATTAAAATGCATTTCACAGACTTCTGACAAGATATTTTAAAAGGTCCAGCCCGGCCGGGCGTGGCTCAGCAGTTGAGCATCGACCTAGGATCCAGGGGACCAGGGTTCGATTCCCGGACAGGGCACATGCCCGGGTTGCGGGCTGCAGCCGATCAATGATTCTCTTATCATTGATGTTTTTATCTCTCTCTCTCCCTCTCCTTTCCTCTCTCTGAAATCAATAAAGATATATTTTAAAAATAAATAAATAAATAAAAGGTCCAAGTGGTAGGTGAGCTATTGCTATGCTAGGATTTTATGGGCAAAATGAGGCAATTTTTCAGATACTTCCCAAGCAAGAAGTTTGTGAAGAGACAGTCGCTTGTTGACCATAGTTATATCCAAGCTTACTTCACAGCTCTTCAATCACATATTTCATGTGACGTGTAGTTCACATCAGGTTGCTGTTGTAACTCGGTTTTCCAGGCCATTGAAGGTAATTGCCTAAAGCTCTTTCTTTTACTTATACAGACAAGGCCTATGTGCTGATACGTTGGATTTATCGTTTTTGCATAAATCCTGGCAGGACCATATATAGATGACATTTACCTTTCTTATTGCAATGGTGATACGTTCACTTGAGGAAATCCAGGAAATAGACAAAGTACCAAAAAAATTTAAAAAGCCCGACCCTCAGAGGAAATTGCTAGTAATGTTTGTCAGGTGTCCATTCCAGACAGCCTTCTATACACACACCCACTTCTCCCTCTCTCCCCAGTGGGGGCCCTGCTGTTCTGCTCTGCAGCCTTCCTTTCATCTACCACACTGTACCATGGACATAGTCCTATGGATACGACGGAACTTTTGCACAAATTGCACAAATGGCACAAATTGTAAGTGTGGAGCTTGATGACTATTCACTAAGCAAACACATCCATGTAACCAATGAAACACAATGGGTACCCTGGAATGGGACATACTAGCACCCCCAAACCTCCCTCAGGCCCTCCCAGGCACTATGCTCCATTTCAAGTGCCACCACTATTCTGCCTTCTAAAGCATGGATTCCGCCACCACCCACCCCTGTTTTGAACTTTATATAAAAGGCATATTTATAAAACAAATGGAATATTATAAAATATTTATAAAAAATACAGTTGTAAGGGTTTTTTTTAAGGATTATTATTATTATTTTAAATATATCTTTATTGATTTCAGAGAGAGGAAGGGAGAGGGAGAGAGAGAGGTAGAAACATCAATGATGAGTCATTGGTTGGCTGCCTCCTGAACACCCCCTATGGGGATGGAGCCTGCAACCCGGGCATGTGCCCTGAGCGGGAATCGAACCTCGATCTCCTGGATCTTAGGTTGATGCTCAAACCCTGAGCCAATGCTCAGCCACTGAACTATGATGGCTAGGCAGGTTTGGGTGGTTTTTGGCCTAGTTCCTCTCATCATGATTGTGAGGCTCATTCCATTTTTGTTTGTGGCTGTGGTTTGCTCACTCTCATTGAGGTATAGTATGGCACTGTCTGCATGCACCATGATTTATTTAAGCATTCTATTTCTGATGAGCATCATTTGTGTGTTTGCCCCTCCTGAACTATGTATGGTGAATAGTGCTGCTGTGAACATCATTGTGTATTTCTGCGGGTGGACATACACACCCCTTTCTCTCCTAGAAAATGGACTGTTGGGTCTTACTGTAGGCATAGGTTGAGCTTTACCAGATAATGCCAAACACTTTTCCTAAGTGGCTAAACCAATTTCACGTTCTCGCCAGTAATGTATAAGTGGTCCACTGTTTCACATTCTAGCCAACACTTGGTACTTTCAATTTAAAAAGGCAGGGCATTGAAGGTAACTGCTTTTAACTCTTCTTTTACCTAGACGGATAAGGCCCATATATTTATTCTTTTTGTATAAGTTCTACAAACTTATACAAAAGCATATAGATTATATATATATGTGCGCATATATATATTTATTTATTACCATGGTGATATGTTCACATAAAGAAATTCAAGAAAATTTTTGTCATTTAGATGGAGGTTAGTGGTATCTTGTGGTTTTAATTTTCATTTCATATGTTTATCGGCCATTTGAATATCCTGATTTGTCAAATGACTGTTCAAGTCATTTACCTATTTTTCTCTTTTTTATATTGAATTGTAGGAGTTCTTCGTATCTTTGGATGAATCCTTTGTCAGATATGTAGTACAAATATCTGCTTTCACTCTATGGCTTGCCCTTCATTCTTAATGCTGACTTTTCATGGAATAGAAGTTCTTAGTTTCGACATAGCCCAATTTATCTATATATTTTTTCTGTGTCCTGTTTGAAAAATCTTGGCTTATTTTAAGGTCACGAAGATATTCCCTTACGTTTTCTTCTATAAGCCATATATTTTAACTCTTACATTTAGATCTACAATACATCCAAAGTTGATTTTTATGTATAGTTTGTTTTTTTCATATATGTATTTAATTAACACAGTATCGTTTATTGATAAGGCCATTCTCTCTTCACACAACCTTAAGTTTTACAAGTATGTCATATAGATGCGCAGTTTAACCAGTTGAGAAAGCATTTTAATTGAGCATTTTGTATATTCTTCCTTGATATTTGGCCTGAGTGACTTCCAAAAAAATTTTACTGGAATGAATGCTAACGTATTTTATTCTATAAAGAATAAAATTGAGATTCTAGAAACAGCCAAGCATTTGTTAAAATGTGATAAAAATTCTTAGTTATATTTATGAATCGACTGTTATAAAGTAAAATAAAAAGTAGACTTTAAAAAGTAAATTTTGACTGGAGACTTGTATCCATCAGTACTTTTGTGGGCTTAGCTTAATTCTAGTTAACGGTGATGCTGTTCTTATTTTATTAGATGCATATTAGTCAGCTGAATAATTAAGTTACTTTTTTATATTTTGAAGACCAATTTGGGGAGTATAACAAATGATTGATATCTCCCAGAGGAAATTTAGTTTGAGAATGAATTTATTATTATTACACGACTAGCATTCATTTTCTCAGTGACTTGTTTTGAGGTCACTTTATTGAAATAACTCATAATTTTATTTTATTTATTTATTCTTTGTTAATCCTCACCTGAGGATATTTTTTCCATTGATTTTTAGAGAGAGTAGAAGGGAGGGAGGGAGGAGAGAGAGACAGAAACATCGATGTGAGAGAGACATGTTGATTGGTTGCCTCCTACCCTGACTAGGGTGGGATCAAATCTGCAACCCAAGTATGTGCCTGAGACTGGGAATTGAACCCATAGCCCTTTGGTGTGTGGATTGACACTCTAACCACTAAGCAACACCGGCCAGGGCTAGATAACTCATAATCTTAAAGATATTAGAAAAATAGAAACTTATGAAGAGTTATTTGACCAAGACTGCTATAATCAAAACTGAGCTACAAAGTGGGTTATGTCTATTCTGATGATATATGTGTGAACTTTATGATTGAAACTTAACACTTTCATATGTTTAGAACAATCATTTTGCATGGTTAGATTTATTAGAATAAACTTAATCAGGAAACATAGAGTTAGTTTCCCAAGTGGACTTTAAATATATTATAATATAGCTTGGAACTGGAGGGACTTGCTATTAGTTTTATTTTTAGCTACCTGAAGAGTGTTAGTGGTATTAATTAACCTCTGACATGGATTTTTTCCCCTCTATTAAGGATCTATATTATTATGAAGTCTAATGTACTATATTTTAAAAAATTAATCTTAAAGGTCTTAATAGTTCTGCCATTTAAAATGGTTGCAATCAAAATAAGCAATATGGGTTTGTGATGAGTGAGTAAACTTAATTTTTTGCACTTGGTTGAGCAGAAATTATTAATTTTAATTTTAAAAACCTAATTAATCTTTGATGCATAAAATGCACTTCCATTGGACTTTAACCTTTAGTAATTAGATTTTTTATTTTTCGTAGACCTTAAATTAGTATGTATTTACACATTTATCCTTACATGTATTAACTATTTTTAGTTCTGTTGAGATAATTTTAAGGTGAATAAATGTGATGAAATTAAATTTATTGAGATTCCTGCACCCTTTACTTTCACATATTCAAACCAAAGTACCGTATGTTTTTAAAAATCATATCCCTTTATTTATTCTATGCTGCCACTCAACAGATGGAAGCAAGAAATTACCACAGCAAGGCCTGTGGGTTGAGAAGAGTGATTTAGACCAGGGTTTCCCAGGGTATGTTTCACAAAATACTGGTTCACTGAATTTAAGCAGTGTTGTGTTCAGACAAAACAAAACAAAAAACATATCACATACAGTGGTCAAATTAAGTTGGAAAATAAAGATGAAGCAGATTTTCCAGATGCTGAGTTTTCAGGGCCTTTCACAGGCCACTGTGCAGTGTGAGCGCCCTGGCGGTGGTGAGGTAGGGGGTGGGGAGCTGTGGAAGAGGAGCAGTGTTTCCCAAATTGAGACTTGAAGGTGACTCCAGAGTCTAGTGCAGCAATCCTGGAACATCCTTCAAGAAATACTGGCTTACAGAAACTTGCTTCTCCTTACGGCCACCTGTTCAGCCTAGCTCCTGACCACGCCCCTCAACTCTCCAAAGGTCCCAAGTCTAAAAAGCACCGATACTTTTGGTGCTTTTCTCTGCCTTATATTCCTGGACTGAAAAGTCAGCATAATTCTGGTTTCTCTATGGGTGGAGTTTGAGTCCCCTCTTCATCCCAGAGCCAGACCCTAACTAATCCCTTCCTCCCTCCAACAAACACTTATGAGCTCTTCCACTTCCCTTAGCTTGGAACAACCTTGCGTTTGATATTCCTGGGCATGCCTGGCTCCTCAGCAGTTTTTTGCTTAAGTGCCATGATCAGACCACTTTTACGTTGCTCTTTCCCTCCCTTATTACTCCTTAGCATATTGTGCCATTTTATTATGTTCACTGCACTTGTTGCTAAGTGAAAATATTTATTTCTTCATTTATCTATCTGTTAATTGCCTGATTTCCCTCACTGGACCTTAAGCTTCAAGATATCAGGGACTTTGTCTCTCTTGTTCTTTATATTCTCAGTTCCTACAACTGTGCACGATACACAGTGGGCCCAGCCTCTGCGGTCAGGGAATGCGCATTCTAAAGGGAGATACAAACGTGGAATCCCACATGTTACCAGCTGTCTTTGACGAAAACATTGGCTGCCATGGGATCTCCAAGGAGGAATTCTGCTCGTGGGCAGCAGTGGTCCGGTGAGCAAAGGTGTCATAGAAGACTTCGTACCGGCAGCCTCTGAACTGAGTCTTAAAGGCCGAGTATAATGTTTTTGGTCAAAGAAACAGCCCATGCAAAGGGCTGAAGTTGAGTTAGATGATTCAGAAAAGTGTGAGTGGTCTAGGGAGGCCAGTTGGCAGAGGAGAGGAACTGAGGCTGGCAAGGCCAGCAGGAAGAAACAGTGACAGGACTGGAAGGTTGTGCTAAGGAGCTGGGACTTATTCTGAAATTGATGGGGAGCAGTAAAATGGGAAGGATCGTATTTTTCAATTTAGTCTTTTATTTCTGGCAGCAGAAGTGATGATAGATAGGAGGGGATGAGACTACAGGCGGGGAGGCCAATCTGAAGCTTTTGAAACCAAGCAGAATGACTTAGTCTTTAAGGGACCCGCCACGCGCTTTGCTCTCTCTCCTTGCCCATGGTTGCTGCTCGGGGGACCGTCTTCTCTTCTCTCTCCACAGGCTGCAACACCGCCCGTTGTCTAAGGTGCAGTTTGGATGAATGAATATGGGCGCTGTGGGTGAAAGGGAACCGAGACATAACCCTGGATCTGTTTCTGAAGGTATGTGGCGGGAGATTATCCTGATCATTCTTGCATTTGTCTTGGGCATTTGTGACTATACAGAACTAGTCAATGGTTTGTTGGTACCTACATGCCAGACACTATATGAAATGCTATATTTAATCCTCATAACTACTGTATACTAACTATTATTAACTTTAATTATGGATTAATCAACTGAAGCACAGTTTTATAAATTAAGTTGTTCAAAGAAACACCACCATTAGTAAAGATTAAAAGTAGAATCTTGTACAGGTTGAAAGAGCTTGATTATAGTTAATAATTAATAGTGACCATATATCCAGCTCAATAATCCAGTAAGATAGGTGTTATAATCCCCATTTTAATAGTAAATGTGTTGTGGATTAAGGGTTTAAATTACTTGTACAAAGCCACACAGCTTGGGATTTGAACCCAGGCCTATATGATTCTGAAGTCAATGATTTTAAGCACTTGAAGATGTTCTTCCTGGCAGCTCTGGTACTGATTCATTTGAATGGTCTGTGATTCTGGACTCTGTGGTCCCAGCTCTGTCACCTGTGAAATGGCAGAATTGAGCTGGCTGGCATCAAGGAGCCCTTCTGCTCCCTGCTCTGTGATCTAAGACCACCCTGGAGCCCCCTGGCTTCTTCCCCCTTCCTCATCTTCACTGCTTTAGGCAGGATTTACTCCTTTGACTAGTGAAAGAAATATGAATAAAGATGACCCAGATAGGTGGGTAGCTGGCGAGGTGCGTGGGGCAGGGCGCGCAGGGCTGGCTCCCGGCCAACTGGAAACTAAAAAAGGAATTGAGGTGATGACAAGCCTGAAGCCAGGTTCCACACAGCTGGAGTATTGGAGAGCACTGGGGAAATGCTTCCAAACTGTCAAGGTCATTCAGAGGCCCCTGAGAATCCTGAGGGAATGGCAAAAGGTATGTTAGCAACCAGTGCATGTGGCAGGTGTGGTGCAGGGTTAGGGCCCAGAATGGAATTCAGTGAAGAAAAACCAGGACTTAGTGGAGAGTCTGTTGAGACAACATTGTGCTGAGAATAAAGGTGGAGAAAAGCAGGTCAGTTGGGTGACACCTGATCAAGGCAGCCTGTCTAAAATGGAAAGATCACATGCCATCTGGGGACATTTCCTCGGAAATGCGTTTGTAGAAAACCCAAGCTTTAGGAGATAAATTGCTGGGAAAGCTTGCAGCAGAGAAGATGCAGGTCATGTTTATTATATCATATTTATTTGGGGCTTTGAGGGTTACAATGAACAATTCGGCTTCTTTGAGTATTCATGTCAGGGAAACAAAAGCTTAAAAGATGAGAAAGGGTGAGATTTTAAGGGAGTGAGGGGAGAAAAGGCTTAATTGGCACATGCTAAAGAAAAAAAGTGGGAAAACAGAAAGCTTTGTTGTGTAATCCGTGTGCAATCCAACTGCAATAGATCACTGGAAGGGAGGCCCCACTCCCAAGTCTTGCAGGACTCTCTGCAATTGCTTAACTATCTCTGTCTGAGCTATTGAGGCAAAGTTATCAAGAGAACAAGTCATAGACCCAGAAGCGTTCTTGTTCTGGAATGCTGTTCTGCATTATGAATTTAATGAGATTCAGTTCTTTTTAGAAGGGTAAACCTAGTCACATTTTCAAAACTGGGGCTTGGTAATTAGAGATCTCCATTTCGTTATCTGTCTGCCTAATTTTCTCCACATTGAGAAAGGCTCCTTTAAGTAGGCAAGCTTAGCACCTGTCGGAGACGCTGACTGCAAGCCAGTTAATGTAGGAGGTAGAGACTGGAGGTCTTTTTGCATGTAAAGTGATAGAAAAATAGAATGTACATTTTAGGGCCTCAAATGCTATGAAATGAAGTAACGTGTGACCCGTGATAATGACATAACCAACCCAACTTTCATGTCACAACCAAGAGTCTGTGAAGATAAAAACAGGAATAAAGAACCCGGTTTAGGGTGAATGATGACATCACGTAAGATAGTTCTCAAGAGGCAAATGCGTTAACAATAAGGCAGAACTTGAGACTTCACAGATGTTCAAGTGTTTGGGAAAATCTGGAGCCTTCCTTAAGCAAAGTGGCACATATAACACAGCGCCCGAGACCCAGCAGATCTTGGGGAAGCCGCCCTTCTCGCCCTTTCTCTCCTCTTGGGGGAGGACGGGGGGGGGGGGGGGGGGGGGGGAGACACACACATGGGAAAGGCTAGCCTGGGGCTGCTCAGTTCCTCCAGCGCTCACTGGACTGAAGCCAGACTACGTGAAGCTGCTCCAGGGAGGAGAGCTCGAGTCTGTGGAATCAGGGCAAATTCATGTAGGAACGGGGTGAGCAATTTAAAACATGATGTTTATCGAGCGCCTACTTTGTTCCAGGCACTTTTCTATGTGTCAGCAATTTCATTTTATGCTCACAACAATCTAGTCTCCCAGGAAGATGAGGAACCAGAGAGTCAGAAGTGTAAAAATTGGCCCCAAATCATATAGCTGCTAACAAGGCAAAGTTGGGGTTTGTCTCCAACCCACATTGTACTCTTTCTTAAATGATCCAAACTTTACTACCATCCTGTAGGTCATGAAAGGGCAGCTTTGATGCAAGAGGAAGCTGGTGGTGCTGGAAGATCACCTGGTGATATGCTTTAGGGATGATTTATAGACATCACTGGCTCCCACCCCACATGCCTTTAACTAAAACAATAATAATATTATTTTTCTTCTTGCAAAGATGATACAAGTTATTCAAACCTACGGACAAATAAAAAGAAGAAAATGAAAGTCACTCAAATCCTGCCACTGAGAGATAAACAGGATTAACATTTTTATCATATCTCTTTAATGCTTTTTTCTATGCTTATATATTTATAAATATTAAGTTTATACAAATATGTATTTACAAAGTGTTTATAATGTATATACATATTTGATTTGCAAATTTTTCTCAAACAAATGGCATATGAAAGAAGTTTCTCTACCTTAAAATTATTAGGACTGGTATTGTAACAATATTTTGATAAGCAATTTCATTTGCATTAGTAAAAGTGTTACAATATTTATTAAGTTTATTGAGTGGGCCAGAGGAGAAGTAAAACTAATTAAGTGTTTACACTGCATCTTCTAAAATAATACTTATTATGTGAAGCATACCAGCCTAATCTCACAATTAAAAAAAAAATAGAAGATAATTTAACTTTTTAAATAGTATATTGATTTTTTTTTAGAGAGGGAGGGAGAAGAGAGAAATATCGATGTGAGAGAAGGCAACATTGATCAGCTGCCTCCTGCACGCCCCCTACCGGGGATCGAACCCGAAACCCGGGCATGTGCCCTGACCAGGAATCCCCAGGTGCCGGGGATGACACCCAGCAACACAGCAACACCAGCCATGGCTAATCTCATACAAATTCGATGTCCAGCGCTCATAATCAGTGCTGAAAGAGCTGGGTGCACAAAATCTAAATGAATTTCCTTTGAAACTGGAATTTTTACACGCCCTCAGCACAGAGACCATGAGAGTAGCATCTTGTGGTTATGTTATTACATTAGCCTGGCTGAGAAATATAATATGCAGGAAAACTAGGTGACATACTACTCATCTCTTCTGGGGCACCCTAGGTTCTGTCCTTGGATCACATAAGGCCTTTCTGCTGCCATGTGTTCATTCGTCTTGAAATCACTGACTCTAATGAGGAACCCCATAGGAAGTGGGAATGTGACATTAACTCCTACATTGGCTGTAGAAAGGTACTGAGGACAGTGTCTACCACTCCACTGATGCTCCCAATATTAAGCTCTTTGGGAGAATTTTAGATTTTAGTGCCAGAAAAAAATGTCTTGCTGAGAAACTTACATACTTCTTCCTTCATTGTTATAACAGCAATTTGCATGAATGTGATTCCCAGCTTCACTATCACCAGCTAAGAAACTTGGAGCCAAATTGTATGCCAAGTAAATTATGTTAATAAAGTCAATGTGTTTACATTTTCCTCTTTTGTGGTATTGTTTTCTATTTCCATCTATTATCCTCATTGCTATATTTGTATATAAAGGGTAGTTCTTATTTCTTTTTTTCTTAATTTAGAAAGCTAAAGCAAATATCATTTTGTTAAAGGAATGTAATATCATAAATATTATGTTTTAACTCCTTATTAATTTGTTTTGTTCATTTCAATTTGCTGTGTGTATAATCTCATAGGATTTTCTCCTGATACTTGGAAATTAGAAAATGCCTCAGGATGTAGCTAGCTGTGACTCTTTTCAATACTCTTAGTTGCCCATTAATGAACCTTCTTGACGTAAAGACTAAAACCTCTCTTTGGCTCAAAGAAATTTTCTTCTCTTATTTCTTTGATGATTGTTTCCCCTTCATCTGATCTATTCTCTTATGCAACTAGCTTTTTCTTGGAACTAAACACTTGTAAGGTGGGCAACTCATCCCAGTTTGCCAGGGACTTTGCCAGGTTTATCACAAACTAGGATAGTTGGTTACCCTACCCTTAGCTAAGCTATTGTGTCCCTGAGGGCAGTGGTTTGCTAACTACTTATAGTGACAGAGTAGTTTTTCATTTGTAATTTCTAGTCCTCTGTGGACTGATTTTTGAAAATGTAATAAAAATGCAACAAAAATGAAATAAAAAAGACGTAAAAATATAGATACAATTAAAAAAATTATTATGAGATTCAAAAAACATACAATTACTCTGTCAAATTGCTTTAAATGCTTCCCCTCAGATTCTGTAGGTAGCTTGTAAGATCTGGTGTCACCTTGCGGACCACACTTTGAGTAGCCCTGCTCTAGGATTTCTCTCATCTGCCTGATAATCTCTTCCATCTCCTCCACTCCACATTCCACTCTCTCCAGCCTGCACTAAATGCCTCTTTTGTATTCAGATACCCCATTACGTTAAGCTGTGTGCTTCTTAAGGAAAAGGGATAGAAAGTTATTTATCTCTCTATGCCCAGCAGCCACCACACTGCCAGGCAAGGAATTTGTTGTATTTATTCTTTATTGAGGCTACAGGAAATTTACAAAGGTTTAGTTAGGGTTGTCTTGGGGGTGGGGAAGGTGAAGTTGTGGGGGCTTTCCTTTTTTTATTTTTTAGTATTTCCTAAATTGTTTCTAACACACATATACATTTTATTTTATTATTTTATTTTAATTTTGTTAATTCTTACCAGAGGATATTTTTCCCACTGATTTTTTTTTTTTTTTTTTTTTTTTTTTTTTTTTTTTTTTTTTTTTTAGAGAGAATGGAAGAGAGGGAGAGAGGGGGAGAGCAAGGGCAGGGAGAAACATTGATGTGAGAGAGACACACTGATTGGTTGCCTCCCACATGCACCCCAACCGGGGCCAGGAATCAAACCCTCAACTCTGCAGTGGCGGTGCGCAGGCCAGTGGGCCTCTAACCACTTAGCCACACTGGCCAGGGCTCTAACGCACATATACTTTTTTTCTTTCTTTCTTGTTCACAATTGTATTCATAGCACTTAGTATCCATCTGGGTACACAGTAGGTGGTCAATAAATTTTTTTGGAGTGATCAAATAAATCAAAAGAAAGACTTGTGAATAGTTCCTTTGCAACCCCCAACCTTGAAGTGATAGCAAACGCCTGCAGTTACATCAGAAGGCACACAGTTTGCAGGATGGGCACACATATACTTTTTCAATGGGGAAATTCAAACAGTTCTGCAACTGATAAAGTGGAATAAGCGGTATCGACCTCGTGGTTTGCGGTCAGTAAAAAGTCCCCGCTCACAGGGCAGTGCAGGTGAATTGTAGGACAGAGGCCAGCTCGTTTGAGAAAAAGAAAACAACGCTGAGTAATCTAATCCCCGTTTCCCTGAGGAACAGAATCCTATTGTCCTTCTATCTGGATTGAGAAAATCATCAAGGGACAGAAATAACAAGTTTTAGGATACGGTCTAGGGAATATTGTACACAATTTCCCCTGAGCAGAGAGGTTAAAAGGTGTTCCCCCTCCCACTGTGTCTTTTTTCAAGTGGCCCACGGTGTTGAAGTTCAACAGCCACCTCGCTTCCATTCTCCAGACCCCGGGATAACTGGCCGGGACTCGCCGCCTCTGAGTGACGGGGCGGACTTCCCCAACTAGACGGCCGGCCGTCGGAACCGGCGGTTAATCATACTCGACGAGTCATGTACAATATGACTAATTTAGCAGCTAAGCAGTTTCATTGTGATCTTGGTGTCCGTGGAATTCCTGTCACCTATCCAACTGTTAAGTCATATTGCATAACTGTTAGGTGACATCACCGTGCTCCAAGATTATTGGCTGAAGAGACCAAAAAAAAAAGTTTCCTGAACTGTCAGCCTTTCCGGGATCTGAATGAGCAGCTTGTACTGTTGCTGCAGTTCAGCCGAGAGCGAAGGAAAAGTGTGAGCTGAAGCGACTGGCATTCGGTGTGTCACTGGGAGGCGGAGCCTGACCCCGGTCTCTTCCTTTCCTGAGGGACTCCCGGTGCCAGTTACTAAGCTGCGGGGGGGGGGAGCTGAGACAATGGCACACTTTTGTAATGAGGGCACTTAATTTTTCTAAGGATTCCACAGTCTTCTCTTTGGAGGGAATGTTTAAAAAATGCAGCCCACCATCTGCTGTGCACATAGACACTGAAGAGATGGGCAGCTGGGGCCCAGTTGAAAACCTTTTACGGTTTAAAAGCCTGGCTTCTTTCCAAGGGAACTGGTAGTCCAGGTTAATCACCACAGAATACAGAATGCACAGAATACATACATTTATTTAATTGTGCAAAATATCAAGCTTTAAAATTCCCCTCAGAATTGCATGAAAACAGGAGCTATGACTGATTGGAATTTAGGATAACAGTGGCTACTGTGCACCAGCACTGTCTAGGTACTTTACACATATACCTTCATTTAATCTTATGAAGTAGGCAATATTATTATCCCCAAATTACAGATACGGGGGTGAAGATGCTGGGATCGTACAGCTGGTAAACAGTGGAATGAGGACCTGAACTCAGCTGGTTCAGCATTAGAGTGCACAGTCTTAATTGCTGCCTTCCGCCGCCTCTTTTATAATAATAATAACAACCATTACTACTACTTCCATCTACAGAAATTTTTTTATATGACAGGCACTGTATTTATAACCCTCATATTCTTTCATCAACTCTGTGAGATAGATTAGGGAAGTGAGGTACACAAAAAATAAGTCATAGGGAGAGAGATGAAAAAACAAGGGTTCAGACCCAGACTATTTACATCCAGATGCCATGCTTCTAACCACCATGCTATACCTCTTTTCATAGCTACTACTTATTGAGTCCCTACTAATATGTAGTCCTCACAGCAATCCTTTGATACCATGGTACTTGTTACCCACAATAATACTTGCATTTGGTATTTTCATTATCACCCCCACTTTATAGATAAGAAAACAGAGGCTACAGGAGATGGGGTAACTTGCCAGCTTCTAAGAAACAGAGCCAGAATTCTTCCAAACCCACTGGACTCCACCATACCACACTAGCTCTCAAAAATCCAAACTTACAATTCTGATGTAGGTGCCAGAATGTATGCCAGGTAAAGGACTGAAATCTCAGGAGTCACTGAGTATGAGGAGTGATATCTAGGCATCCTGAAAGGGTAGGGCCTGGTGAAGAGATGCCTGGAGTATTCTGGAATGTGCTCTGATTAAAAGATGTCCTTTCTTAGAATTAACATCATAAAAAATATCCATACTACTTAAAGTGATCTACAGATTCAAAACAATTCCTATCAAGATACCAGTGGTGTATTTTACAGAATTAGACCAAATGTTTCAAAAATTTATATGGAACCATGGAGGATCCTTGAATGGCAACAGCAATCTTGGGAAAGAAGAACAAAGTTGGAGGAATCATGCTACCTGATATCAAACTATACTACAAGGCCATAATAATCAAAACAGCATGGTACCAGCATAAAAACAAACAAATAGATCAATGGAGCAGAATAGAGAGCCCAGAAATAAACCCACGGCTTTATATTCAATCAATATTTGACAAAGGAGGCAAAAAAATACAATGGACTAAATGGTGTTGGGAAAATTGGACAGATAGGTGCAAAAAATGAAACTAGACCACCTTCTTACACCACACACAAGAATAAACTAAATGTTAGACTTAAATGTTAGACTCGAAACCATAAAAATCCTAGAAGAAAACATAGGCAGTAAAATCTCGCACATTTCTTGTAGCAATATTTTTTCTGACATATCTCCTCGGGCAAGGAGAACAAAAGAGAAAATAAACAAATGGGAACTATATCAAACTAAAGATTTTTTGCACAGCAAAGGAAACCATCAACAGAATTAAAAGACAAACCACTGAATGGGAGAACTTATTTGCCAATGATACATCTGATAAGGGGTTAATATCCAAAATTTATAAAGAACTTATAAAACTCAACACCAAAATAGCAAACAAACTAATTAAAAAATGGGCAAAGGACCTGAATTGAAACTTCACCAAAGAGGACATACAGATGGCCAAGAGACATATGAAAAGACGCTCAACTTTACTAATAATCATCAGAGAGATGCAAATTAAAACCACAATATCATCTCACACCTGTCAGAATGGCTCCATCAACAAATCAACAAACAAGGCTGGCGAGGGTGTGGAGAAAGGGGAGCCCTGGTGCACTGCTGGTGGGAACGCAGACTGGGGCAGCCACTGTGGAAAGCAGTATGGAGGTTCCTCAGAAAATTAAAAATGGGCCCTGGCTGGTGTGGCTCAGTTGGTTGAGCGTTGTCTTGTGCACTGAAAGGTTGTTGGTTTAATTCCTGGTCAGGGCACATGGCCCAGGTTTTGGGTTTGGTCCCCAAGGGGTGTGTGTGGAAAGCAACTGATTGATGTTTTTCTCTCACATGGATCTCTCTCTCTCTCTCTCTCCGCTCTTCCTTCCTCTCTCTTTACAATCAATAAAAACATATTTTAAACAAAATTAAAAATGTAATTGCCTCATGACCCAATGATTCCACTTCTGGGAATTTATCCAATGAAACCTGAAACACTAATTTGAGAGACTATATGCACCCCTATGTCCGTTGCAGTGTTAGGTACAATAGCCAAGATCTGGAAGCAGCCCAAGTGCCCGTCAGTAGATGAGTGGATAAAACAGCTGTGGTGCATTCACACCATGGAATACTACTCTGCCATAAAAAGGAAGAACATTTTACCCTTTGCAACTGCATGGATGGACCTGGAGAACATTATGCTGAGCGAAATAAGCCAGCCAGAGAAAGACAAGGACCATAAGATTTCACTCATATGTGCAATTTAATGAACAAACCGAACTGCCAAGCAAAACAGAGACAGTCTCTGGTGGGCGTGTGTGGAGGGATTGAGCGAAAAGGAGGGAGGAAAAAAGAGAGAGAACCATGGACATGGACAACAGTGTGGTGTTTGCGAAGGGTGGGGTAGGTGGGTGGAGATGGAAGAGGGCACAGAGGGGATAAATAGTTTTGAAAAAAAATAAATAAAAATAAATAAATAAATAAATAAATAAATAAATAAATAAATAAATAAATAAATAAAAGATGTCCTTTCTTGAGTAGACCCTCCCCATTTGTGGATTCTGGGTAAGCTCCTGAATGTGGTCAGATTCCCCTCTAACCCTTAATTTCCTCTTTTCTTTTCATTCCCCTTAATATTTCCCAAACGGAACTTCTCTGGCCTCCTTCATTGATACAGAGCCTTGCACGTGCTCGGCTCTCTCTTGTAAGGGTTCTCCCCTCCCCCAAGCCTCCTTTCTTTTCATAGCACATATTCAGTTCTCTGGCATGTGGCCACCCATAAGCATGACACACATTTTTAAAAGTGTTTGGAAGTGAATCTGATTAGTGAATTTAATTTTGTTAAAAGAGATGAGTGTCGATACTGCAGATGTGTAACCTGTTAATTTTACAATATTGATATCCTGCGTTCAAGAGTGCAATGATCTAAAAATTCTGAAATCAACACAATAAGCAAAATAAACAAACTATAAAACAAACAAAAGATTTAAAAATAGTTTGAATACACCTTGGCCAGTGTGGATCAGTTGGTTGGAGAGTTTTCCTATACACCAGGAGTTTGTGGGTTCGATTTCTTCTTAGGGCACATACACAGGTTGCAGGCTCGATCCTCTGTGGGGGTGCATATGAGGCAAACTGTCAATGAGTCTGTGTCACATCAATGTCTCTCTCTCTCCCCAGTCCTCCCTCTCAAATAACTAAATAACTAAATAACTAACTAAATAAAATAGTTTGAATATTACTGAGAGCTTTTAAGGGTAAAGAGCCCTTTTTAGATGTTACTCTATTAAAGGAAGTAAAATGTATCTATTCATTTAAGAAATATTTACTTTGGGAAGTACAGAATAAAAATATGCATGACACATTTTGCAAGTACTTAAATACTTTTTAAAAAAATCCTCAACTGTTATAAGAGTGAAATAAATTGGGAGGTAGGGTTGGTCCAATGAAAAGTAGACTCTGGATGAAATGATCAGGGAAACTTCTTGAAGGAGCAGATACTTGGCTGAAACTAGAATAACTGGTAGAATTACAATAGGGGACTAGCAGAATTACAGGGGACTAGTGAGAGACAAAAAGACAAGGTGAAGGTATAAGGCCATGTACACAACTATTAAGCAATGTTGAGAACCATCTATAAGAATCTGCAGGTATGGCTGGTTATTTGTTCTGTTTTTATACCAGATATTTCGATGTAGTGGGAAAGTATGTATTGTCCCAAAATTGGAAAAGGAAAAATCTTAACGTATTGATATGCTATGAGCTGGTCATCCCTAAACCCATGGATCTCCGTTTAATGATTAAGATAGGAGGAAATTCAGCATCCCAAACAACTCAACAGCACCCAGAAGGCGTGGTCATCTAGAACTCACTCTGGTAACTCTAAGCAGACAAGGAGTCTACTCCTGGGTCATCTGACCTCCTGAGTGACCTCAGGTCAACTGCCTGCCTGCCCTGGTCTAAGTCCATATTCCTGCAAAATGACAAGGTCCTTCTGGTCGGAGAGTGGGTGACTAATGCAGAGGAACGTCTCTGAAGTACTGTTTGTGGTCCTCATCAGTGTCCGGGAGGGGCTTTATTAGAGCCAAGACTGGCCCTTTGATCACTAAGTGGGGAGGGATATGGTCCAGATGAGGTCACTCCATCCATCCATCCATCCATCCATCCATCCATCCATCCATCCATCCATCCATGTAGACACTGAGTGTGTGCCTGTTGTGGATGTCGGCCTCTCAGATGGTTCCCAACAACCCCTGCCTTCTGTTCTGCATGCCCTGTGTGGTTCCCTTCCACACTTACCAGGGTCATTTTGTGTGACCAATAGAGTATGGCAAAAATGATGGCATGTCACGTCTGAGATAGATTATGAAAAATACTGTGGCTTCTGCCTTGCTTGCTCTTTTAGACCACTGGCTCCGAGGAAGCCAGCTGCCATGTCACGAGGACAGTCAGTGACTTTCAGAGAGGCCCATGTGGTGAGGAACTGAGGGCCTCTGCCAACAGCTGAAGAAGGATTGAAGCCTTTTGCCAACTGTTCTGAGAGTCAGCCATGTTGAAAGCAGATTTAACAGCCTAGTCGAGCCCTTGAATGGCTGCAGCCCTGCCTGACACCTTGATTTGAGCCTGTGGAGCCGAGCCAAACGCAGCCATCTAAGCTGCTCTTGAACTCCTGACCTCAGAAACTGTATGAGATGATAAATGTCTGTTGCTTTAAGCTGCTAATTTTGGAGGTGTTTTTTGTTTGTTTGTTTGTTTGTCTGTTTTTTAACATAACAATAATATACCTACCATTTTTTTGTTTCTGTGCCAGGTGCTGAGAATGAATGTAGTTTAGATCTTGCCCTCTAGAAGCCAACAGTACTCAAAACAACAGCGACAGATATATAAGCACCTACTTACAACACAGTACAACTAATGCTACAAAGAAGATCTCTTACCAAATGCCCTAGGAAGCATGGGATATAACAACTCTATTTGGAGAGATAAAGGGCTCGAAAAACACTTTACAAATAGACATTTGGAGACTAATCTCCAAGAAAAATCAGGACTTTTCCAGCAAAAAAGATGGAATAGCATATGCAAAGATCTGAAGGTAGAAGACTCATGGCATGTCTTAGGGCGTGTGCTCAACTCCATATAGTTATGGCCAAGGATACATGTGAGGGTTTTTTGTTTTTTTGTTTTAAATATATCTTTATTGATTTCAGAGAGAGGAAAGGAGAGGGAGAGAGAGAGATAGAAACATCAATGATGAGAGAGTCATTGATCGGCTGCAGCCCACAACCCGGGCATGTGCCCTGAGCGGGAATCGAACCCTGATCGCCTGGATCCTAGGTTGATGCTCAACCACTGAGCCAGGCCCGGCCGGGCGTGAGGGGTTTTTTTTGCTAGGAAATGGATTCATTCTAAGATATGAGAAAACATTGACAGGGTTTAAGCAAGAGATCAACAGGATATGTTTCAGACAGATAGCTGTTGTGGGTTTTACCAGAAGGGCCTAGTAGGACTAGAAGCCCGGAAGGTTGGAGGCCATATAGAAAACTACTGTAGTTCTCAGTAGCTACTCCTGGAAAAGACTAGTGAGCTTCTGATGTGACCATATCACTCATAGTATTTCACTGATCCTTTAATTCAGATATATATTTTTATAATAATTTTCCCTTTTTTTGTTTATATTTTGAAATGACTTCAGATTTACCAAAAGTTGCAAAACTTATACAAGGAATTCCTATATACTCTTCACCCAGCTTCCTCAAATATTAAACTTTTATATAACTAAAGTACAATTATGAAAATCAGGATATTGATGTTGATACACTTTAAACTAGTTTACTAACTTTATTCAACTTTCACCAGTTACCTAATTGGTGTACTTTTTCTGGTCCAAGAGTCACAGCTTACTTTCAGTTATGCCTCCGGAGTCTCCTTTAACCCGGGACAATCGCTCAGCCTCTCTTTGTCTTCATAGCCTTGACACTGTTGAAGAGTCCCGCCCACTTCTCTTGTAGGATGTTTGTCAACTTGAATTTAGCTTCTCAGAGGTTTCCCCATGGTTAAATTTGTTATGCCTTTTAGGCAAGAATACCACAGAAATAATGTTATGTGTCCTCAATGCATCATATTGAAAGTCACATGATGTGTCTCATTATTGATGATGTTAATTATCCTAAGTTGGTCAAGGTCATGTTTGCTAAGTTTTCCCACTATAAAGTTATTATGGTTCTCTGTGTAATTAACTAAGTACATTTCCTGGTTTTTAAACAAGCTTTTGTCTAGTCATTTTAACTGTTGATTCCTGAAATATGATGACTTTGGTGCTTGCCAAATGGTGAAAATGAAGAGATTTTTAATTGTGTTGCTTAGTGGTTTTAAAAGATGTCCACATGTTCTTTGGTACTCCACCTTTCAAGAAATGGCACGGAATTCTCTTCTCCTGTGTGTAGGTTATACTTAGTGCCTATCTTCTAATGAATAGAATGTGACAGAAGTGACTCCCAAGTCCAGGTCATAAAAAGCACTGTGATTTCCTTTTTGTTTTCTCTCTCTCAGATCACTCACTTTGGGGGAATCAGCCACCATGTCATGAAGACACTCAAGGAGCCCTATGGAGACTCCTTGTGGAGAGGGACTGGGGCTTCCTGCCAATTGCCAGCAAGTTTAATGAGTGAGCCACCTTAGAAGTGAATCCTCCGGCCCCAGATAAGCCTTCAGATGACTGCAGCCCTGGTAGATACCTTGAGTGCAGCCTCACGAGAGATCCTGGGCCACAACCCCGCACCTAAGGCCCTCCTGGATTTCTGACCTACAAAATTAGTGGGTGAGATAATAAATGCGTATTGTTTTAAGCCACTACTTTTTGATATAATTTGCTACACAGCAATAAATAATGCATTCATGCTGGTGGGTAGGAAAGATCATCAGAAAAATGTTAAAGAAGAACAAATACTAAAAAGAAACTGTACCAAAAACATGGGGTAGGAATGCATATTAGAATGATGACAAGATCCTACTTCTCACCAGATTAGCTAAAATATAAAATTCTGACAGTGCCAGCTATCGGGAATTCTCAAGCACTGCTGGTCAGAATGTAAATTGGTAGTCATTTCAGAAAGTAGTTTGGCATTATCTAATAAAGGTAAAGATACACATATCACCTGATAAGTTACCAGAATCCTAGTCCTAGATACACAGGCAACAGAAATAAGTGCATATGTACATCAAAGGACACACACATGAATGTTCATAATGGACTAAAACTGGAAACAACCCAAGTACCCATCAACAGTAGAAGGTGTAAACAAATTATGAAACATCCATTCACTAGAATACTATAAATACTTAAATGTGGATGAATCTTAGAAACAAGGTTGAGTGGAAGAGATCCAGCACAAAGGAATATATCCAGCATGATTCTATTTGTGGAAAGTTCAAAAGCAGATGAAATTAAACTATTGTCTAAGGGATATATAGTTAAGTGGTAAATCCATTAAGAAAAGAAAAATGAATCCATAAAAGTCAGAATAAGGAGGGGTGCAGGAGCTGGGATTAAAAAGGGGCCTTTGGTGGGGACTTTCAGAGATGTTTACAATGTATCATTTCTTTTTGTTTTTCCTTAAAAAAATCATTCCTATTGAGGTTTAACTTACATACAATAAAACTAATGTAAACATGTGTATAATGTATATATATATATGTAATGTATATTAGTAACCTGTATATTAGTTACATAGATGTTGAGTTTATAATATTTCTTTAAACTGTACATTTGTATTCTATGCACTATATGTGTTATATTTTACAGTTTAAAAAGTTAAAAATAGAGTTTGAACACAGCAGAAGATCTTGGGAGTCAGACTGGATCAAAGTGAACATGAGATAGCAATTAGGGCTCAGTTATAAAATAGTTAACACACGCTGGGAAATAAGAATGAAGGTAGTACGCAGTAGACAAGAGACTGTCCTGCCGGCTTATATGTGGAAGCCTCTCTGGTGGGCCAGTGGTCAGATCGGACTGAGCAGAAGGCAGATGAGCCCGAGAAGCTGGGCTTGATGCTAGCAGCATTTGAAGATGAAGCTTTAAACACCTTGTCCCATTTGTGCTTGTCCCTGCTTGTGCTCTGCTTTTTCACACCTTTGGACACTCAGCAGCCTGTGTACTCGTGACAAGCTTCCCTTCCTGTCATATACCCATGTCCTAAGTAAAGGCAGATCTAAAGGCCAGTTTTGTTGACTCTTGGCCTAGTCAGTGGTGCTTCTATCATATCACACTGGCTGAAGGTAGTTGTACCTTAACCTTTATCTCTGATTATGTTTGAAAGGTTTTGTGTCCTATTAAAGAAACTTCTATTAGGGTGCAGACAGTATGAGGTGTATTTTGGGTGAAGTGGGTCTTTCTCCCCCTGAAGTAGCACATTGTAAGCTCTGGTATGGTATGCCCTAGGGAGAAGGTATCAGGGAAGTTAAAAAAAACACCCCAAAAAACAACAAGCCATCACAGGTGATTCAGATATGACAACCTGTATCCTGTATGACAACCTGCCTTCTCTCCACGCCCCATCCCTCACCAAGAACCACCCATTTACAGGAAGGACACTCACTGGCACAGATAGAGTATCTATCCATTCATTCATTCATTAAACACCTTTTTCTTAAGCTCTCTGTGTCTTGCCCCGAGCTACCACTGATGATTCAGGGTTGAAGAAAAGCAGGATGAGCGCTCCCTCCTTGGCGCACACCGTGCCCTTCCTCCTCCGGGGCAGGTACTTGTACTTTTTGCCGTCTTTCCTTCTGAACCCTAAGGGTCCCCACAAGGCCTGCAACCAGGGGAGCAGTGGGCAGCACTGCCCTCTGTCCCGCCCCGCTCAGTCTCTCTGAGAGTGTGCTATCGCTTATCATGCTGATAAATCTTGCCACTATCGAAAACAAAACAAAAACAAAACAAACAAACACCAGGCAAGAGCCCTGCCTTTTTGGGATGGTTTAGTACAGAACACGCATTAATGAAATCTAGGAGAGAAGTGTAAAATCATCAGTCAGGTAGTTGTTATAATCTGGGGTTATTTTGTTGTTTTTCATCAAGAAGCGAGATGAACTGAGGAGTAGCTTAGTAATTGTGATTTTCAAATATATAATAACGAATTATATGGATGAGAATGGCTAGCTATTTACATTGAGAAAAGGCATGAAAAAGCATTAAAAAGGAGGTTTGATGTGGTATAAAGAATTTAATGTAGTAGCTGACATATCCACAGGCCTTCCCTGTGCCAGGGATGGCATTAAGTGATATATATGTATAGATATATCTCACTTAAAATATATAAAAATAGATATAGCTCACTGAAAATAGTGATATTATATATGTATACACATATATCAGTGATCATGTATATAATAGTGATTATATATATCAATAGTTATTAAACTTATGTGTAAATAAACCTTCATAGAACCCTACAGAGATAAGAAATAAAGACCCAGAGAGATTAAATAACCTAAGGTCACACAGTTTATATATATATGTATATGTACACATATATAAAACACTTTATTTTTATTTTAAAATTTATTTTATTTTATTGCTTTCAGAGAGAAGAAGGGAGAAGGAGAGGGAGAGAGAGAGAGAAAAGCATCAGTGATGAGCGAGTCATTGATCGGCTGCCCCCCACTGGGGATGGAGCCCGCAGCCCGGGCACGTGCCCCCACCTGAATCGAGCTGCCATCTCCTGGATCCTAGGTTGACGCTCAACCACTGAGCCAAGCCAGCTGAGCTATATAACACTTTATTGATATACAATTTACATAGCATAGAATTCAGTAATTTTTATTATATTTAGTATATTTAGTGAATTACTATTCATTTTAGATCGTTTACATCACCCCCAAAAGAAACCTTCACACATTAGCTTTCACTCCTCATTTCCTCTCCTCGCAGCCCCTGGTAATCACTAATCTCTGCTTTCTTTCTGTGGATCTGCCGATTCTGGACATTTCATATAAGTGGAATCGTCTGGCTTCTCAGGGCTATTCATATTGTAGCAATAACAGTACTTCAGTTTTATTGCCAAGTAATGCTCCATTATATGTATATACCACTTTTTACTGATACATGTGTCAGGTGGTGGACATTTGGGTTGCTCTTACCTTTTGGCTATTATGAATAATGCTGCTATGAACATCTGTGTACAAGTTTTGTGTCGCCAAAACTTGGCGGATCCAGAGGTGGAATTTCTGGATCACATGGCAACTCTATTTCAACCTTTTGAGGAACTGCCAGACTATTTTCCGCAGTGGGTGCTCCCCCTTACGTTCCCCCAGCAGTGCCTAAGAGGTCTAACTTCTCAGAACTGTCACTAGTACTTGATTCCTGCCTTTTTGATGATAGCCATTCTAGTGGGTGTGAAAAGATTTTAATTTACATTTTTCTCATGGCTAATGATGTTGAATATTTTTTCATGTGCTTACTGGCAGAATATTATGTAGACTGTGATACATTTTTTTGAAAATTTTTTTTCTATATCTTTATTGATTTCAGAGAGAGGGCAGCAGAGGGAGAGAGAGATAGAAACATCAATGATGAGAGAGTCATTGGGAATCGAACCCGCAACCCAGGCATGTGCCCTGACCGGGAATCGAACCTCGATCTCCTGGATCCTAGGTCGATGCTCAACCGCTGAGCCACGTCCGGCCAGGCTGTGATACATTTTTTAAGAATGCAACTTATCAACACTCATAAAAAATACATAAAAAGCATAAGAAGTTCATGCACCAAACTGTTAGTAGTGAGCAGAGCTGAAGAATTAGATCATAGGAGATGTTCACTTCTTAAGTTCTACCTTCTGCACTGTTAATTTTTATAGCAACAGACATACATTTCTTTTACAATTAGAAAAACAAAGCACAGTTAATAAAAACAAAACCCCCAGCAAACAGAGAGAGAGGCCACCCCTCACCCTGGAGTGCCAGAGCCTTCCCCAGCAGCTATCTTCCCATCTTCCTGTGTTTAAAAGTGCAAGGGGGTGTCTAGGGAGGGCGGTTAATGGCTTCCTGAGCTATGCTTTGGAATGCATTTCCCACAGGAGCAATGTTATAAAAGTGATGAGTTTCCAAGGCTACCCCATTCTGGGAGAGGTTAGGTGCAGGCTTCTCAGGCTACCTTGTAAACCCAGCTATCAAATTGAATATTGATCCCAAGTATATGTGTGCTCTAATGGCCAGAGGCCCAGCTTTTGGAACCCATCCTTATGATGAGCAGAGAACTGCCTAAACAAGTAATATAATGGATAATTATAAGATGCTGGGCATGAATGTGGCGGGTTTACGGGGATGTGTTCAGTGTTTCATATTCTTTCACCATAGAATGTTCCTTCGATTGCTCACTTGCTATTTGTGTGGCTCATAAAGGCAATTGTGTTTCTACTTGGTATTTTGAGGAACAAAATTGATAGCAGCATACATAAACCCTCTGATGTATAATACTTTCATGTTTTTGAACAAATCAATTTTTCAGAATGTGGATAAAATACGCAGTTCTTTTGGGAACATATTTTTTCCCCTCCCCTTAGACGTTTATCCTGGAGTGAATATTTATGGCCCAGATAGAATCCCTTGAAAATAGAAATGTCACATTCTTGTTTATATGTAACACTTATTTATTACAAGTATGGCAGGAAATGCTAATTTAAAACACTCTTAAAAATGAGTTCAGAGAAGCTTAGTTTAGAATTAATTTATAGCTTGAACACTTTAAGGGAGTATTTGGGTCAATTCCTTATTCACTGAGATTGTTAAAATATATATGATGATTATTCTGATTCTATCTCTAGGCAGAAGGTTATTTTCAGTGGAAAAAGCTCAACAATTTTTAGATAGGTTATTGAAATGCCGCATGTAAGCATCCAGGCTCCACTTGCAGTTTCCATGTGTATGTAGGATCTGGTGTGCGCATGCACACACACACACACAAATTTAAAATTACTTGGAATATATATATATATACATATCTTTATTGATTTCAGAGAGAGGAAGGGAGAGGGAGAGAGAGAGAAACATCAATGATGAGAGTCATGGATTGGCTGCCTCCTGCACGCCCCCCACTGGGGATCGAGCCCGCAACCCGGGCATGTGCCCTGACCGGGCACTGAACTGCGATCCCCTGGATCCTAGGTCGATGCTCAACCGCTGAGCCACGCCGGCCGGGCAACTTGGAATATTAACTAACATCCCTCCCCTCCGTGTTAGTCCAGTAGTATTAGCCACACAGATGGTCATTCTGCGGGACTCTGCAAGCATCCTGCTACTGCTAGTTTCATCCTCACTCCACCGCTTGGGGCCCACAGCAGTTCGCCACGTCCAGACAGTGAGCTGGTGACAGGCTCCATGGAGAACAGAGCACTTCTCTGTCCACAGGATTTCGGGCACCAGGATGAACACACATGCCTGTGTCCTTTGAGCGTTTTTATATGACTCGGTATAAATGTATACATTCATAGCCTCATGAGCACATTCTGTAAATATGGGCATCTCAATAGCTTCATGCATTTTCCCCACAAGCTAGGGAGTTCTCAAGTATATTTAATAAATCTTCTACTACTTCTGGATAGGATGTTCTTAATTTCTGAGGGTTCAACAGATATGTTTCACTTACACAGTATAGAAATTATCTCAGTATAAGTACACTTTTTATGTTTTTGATTTTAACTTTTATTATTTTAAATATAACATGAGTAATGTGTGTTTATAGTGAAACCATATAAAATATAAGTAAGTAAAAAGAAAAATATCACACCTGATCCGACCACCTGGAGATAATAGCAACCATAATAAATTTGAGGTACACTTCTTTAGATTTTTCTCTATGTACTTTTACACATGTACAGTGTTTCACACAAATAATCATACAGATGTCTTAACATCTTCAAACCCTGCTTTTAAAATATACTATATCATGGATACTTTTTCATTTCCAACATAATGTTTAATGGCTGTTACCCAAGGAAATTCAGGGATTCTAGTTACATGAGACCAGGAATTCCTTGCCCCAAAGACCTCACCACCCCAGGGCCTACCCTCCTGAGGCAGCAGGCTGCACCATTGTGATGTTGAAAGGTAGCCAAGGGACAACTGTCTCAGGTGGCTGGATGTCTTTGTGAGTGTGTGTGTGTGGTGTGTGTGTGTGGTGGGCACTTCACAGTGTGGAACTGAGCTAGGGGTAGAAAGAGTTGTGCCCAGGGACCAAGGGCCAGGGATGTCTATCCTCATACGACCATTGAGAATTGTAAATTCAATCCTGTTTTCCAGAAAATTTTGAAGCTATAGTTTTCAAGGCAAAAAGATAGACTATATTTAATTTAATAATTAGATTGCCTTCATAACTTCAAAATATTTTGCAAATGGTAGGTATGTGGTCCTTCATTTGTATTAAAGTAAGTCCCCAAAATGAGCAGGTCTAAATATGTATATTTTATGACTTCTAAGTCTCTAGAATGTACATTTTGTTTTGTTTAATAATTTACCTTTTTCCTGTGGATGAAAGGGGGTAGTACATAAAAGTGCTTATCTATTGACTAGCCAAGAGTCAGCTTAATATGATACTTAATGAAGATTTACCATATTCCACACTCCACTGGATCTGGGACACGAGGTAAAAACTCACAGCCAGACTCTATGGAGCTTCCAGTCTCCTGGGGCAGATACACATCTCGGTTCTGACAGGATGCAGAGCTTAAGGAATTTGTCTCTTCTCACGTGATTCATGCCCAGCTGGGTATAAATGAAGCTTTATTGTTTGTGTAATAGCCCTTTGCACATCCAGAGAGTCTTTCATCTGAGGAGCTCAAGCATTAATTAATTAATTCTCACTGAATTGCTGAGAAAGACTGGTATTCTTAGTTCTATTCTACAGATGAGAAAATTGAGGCATGGGGAAATTTAAATGATTTGCCCAGGGCTACCCAGAGTAGAGTGGCAGAGCTCAGAATAGAAACTGTGGATCATCATAATTAATCATCACCCATCGAGCCAGCAAACAATATTTTTCCTTCCTGATTAGGTGAGCTCCTTTAAGGTAGAGACCATGCTTTTAAAATGCTACTTCCAACTTGTAAACACTGGATGCTCAGTGAACATTACACAACAAACAGTCTTGTTATTGCTACCAGATTTACTACATTTTGGCCTTTACAATTATCTAAAGTGCAAAAGAGGTGAATAAGTGGCCTTTTTAATTACAGGCAATTTTTCATACTCTGGGGAAGGAAGCATTGTTACTCCTTGCCTTAGAATCAGATAAAAAAATCCCACCTTTGATTAGTTCACCTATTTTTAAAGCCAAAATTCCTGGGTCTTATTTTGATATTTGGAAAAGAAGACATTTGAAGCAAGAGCATGTTGGTCCAGCTTTGGACTCGAGGCTGGCAGAGGAAGGAAGCAATGTGGAAAACACTGCTCCTGGTGGTGCAGCTCTCTTTTCCAAGCTCAGGCAGCCGAGCTCTGGGAGCGAGTCATTTCAAAGGACTGTGCCTTGCCCCAGCCTGGTTGCTCAGTGGTTGGAGTGTCGTTCCGTACACCAAAAAGTTTGCAGGTTTGAAGAAAGGCTATGCCTGGATCCACCCTAGACATTTTTGAGGGAAGGCCATCAGAAGCAGACAGCAGGCTCCTCAGGCAAAAGCTACATGTGGCAAACAGGTGTTCCTTTTTTCTACTCTTCGTATTAATTTTTCTTAGGTTGAATACAAAAAAAAGAACATAAAATCTACTACAGTCTTGTGATTACATTCCCTGTGATTGAAAATGATTTTCAACATCACTCTAAAATATAGGGCCACTAAAGTACATGAATTCAGGGGTAGAATTAAGGAGTTACAGAAACCATTCATTCATTTATTTATCCATTCAACAATATGGACTCTCTATTATATATTCAAAAAATATTTATCGTGAATGCATGAACAAGAGGTTTCTACATCCCCCTAATTCTGTTTCTTGTAAAAAAAAGATTTGAATAAAGCATAATGTTTTCCAGAATGGTGGAAGGATGTTCGTTTTTGTCACTGCACATATATGTATACAAGAGATACGTTCAAACAGTGTCCTCTCTACTTCTATTGCCAACAGGGCGAAGCCCGATCAGCTCCCAGTGTGTCATCTCATCCTTGTGACAGGAAATATGACTGGAGCTCTGAAAGGTTTTAATTATACTCACAGTTGCCTCAAATAATGATAGCCTACTTGTGGGCACATGTCTTAGAGGGGAGTCATCATCTGTGCCTTGCGCACCAGGCAGATTCCTTGATTTCCTTTGCGTTTTGCTTGAACCAGAAAAAGGGCTTAGAGAAAATCACGCACAGGGCCCTGCCATCCCCGCCCAGGGCTGCAGGCTGAGTCAGTGCGAGAGGAGTTTCAACACCTTCGGCTCTTTGATACCGAGGCCCCAATGGGAGGGGTGAGTGGGAGGAGAAGGGGAGTGGAAATGCCAGACTCCACCCAAGACGCTGTCCTGCTTTCTCAGTCCTTCAAAGCTAATGGATTCCACTTTGGGGGCTGGGGGCGGAGGCTGGAGGCAGGGTGAGGTAGAGAGGCTAGAGGCCTGTTAAGTCTTTTACAAACTTTCCCCCAAATGTTCTCTGCAAATCTCTTTGGTCACCACTTCCTGCCATTCAGTTTGCCCAGATGCATTTGTAGATTTTTTTCTGGTTGTTGAAATCCAGTCAGCATCCCACCACCAGAAGAGTGTGATACTGATTCTAGCACATCTTTGTTGGCAGAGAAATCAGGAGGACTTTTCAAAAGCAGCGATTATTTAACTTTGCAGCCTAATGGATGTTTTGTTGTAGGTGATCCTGAAGTTGAGATCTTTTACATGAATTTAGTTGTTATAAGTCCATGCCAATGAGACAGCACGGAGAACTGGGTTTTCAATACCTGCAGGAAAGAGGGCTTCATTTCATGGATTGATGCTGCCAGAAATGTCTGTAAAAACAGGCTGCCTTCATTCTTTTAGCAGGTGGGCTGAATCTATAGCAGCCGGCCTGCCATGGAGTAGCATCTGTATGACAATTGAACAGACAAGGGGGAGAATGGTTTTCAACTTACATCTTTTTAAATAAAACTTTATGCAAAGTATAAATTTTCAAGTGATGATAAATTGAAGTAGTGAGAATATAAACATACCTGAATGGGGTTAATAAAATGATGCTATTTTGCAGCAAGGGAGGTGGGGGGAAATAATAGACAAATGGAATTTGACAGTGTTATGAATTCAGAAAATAAATGTTTTTCCTTCCTGATGGGCCCTCCAGAGACAAGTCTTGGAACTTGGCTCACAGAAGTTCTGTTCAACAGCAGCCCCCTCCCTCGCCAGCAGCAGCGAGACACCACGGGCGTGCAGGAGCGAGCGCCTTCTGCCCGGGCTCCAGTTCACGCTGCAGAGCAACAACCTGCTCCCGCGCACCGAGCACAGTGGGCCTCTAAGCTGCCGCTCGCGAGGGCCAGCTCCCACTCAGGGCCCTTGTTTCTGATTCTTGGCATTGCCGGGCAGGGGGTGTGGGGAGAGCCACACGCTTCCATGCTGGGGAAGGCAGGGCCTCCGGCGGCCCCACAGCCACCAGGTGGCCTGGACAGCAGCCGGTGCCAGACTAGCGAGGGGAGCTTACACCTTTTGGCAAAGTTGCTGACCATTCAGGAATTTGGGGATTGTGGTTTCAAAAAGTCTGGTCTCAGTCCCCTCATCCCCCAACTATGGAAACAAATAAAAAAAACCCTCATTACAAATTCTTTTGGCATGGCAGACTGTTACAAAGTCTGATTGTAGCTCCGATATCTTCCTACCATCCTCCCAACGACAGGGCTGACAAATTCCCAACAGCACCCGGGCAGCCATCAAACTGTATAATCGTGACCTGGTTGGGTAAAAAGTGACGCTAGCAAAGGTAATTGGGGATTGTGACAGGCAGACAGGTGACATGGTGAATACTGGGAGTAGCAAGCTTATTGCCAGTCTTTACACTATAGGCAGAAGAAGTGACATGTCAAAAACACCACACCCAGAATGTATTCATTACAGGAGGGAGTGAATCAGTCTTAAACGTGGCGCAGGTGCAGTCACAGGTAACCTCAAAGCTTGTCTCATAGCAAAGACTGATGTTGATTCCCAGCCATTTTAAAGGGTGAAAGAGACCATGAGACTATTTTAAGATAAAAATAATAGGTACTACATTTTCAGCACTGTGTTCTAAGGATTTTAAACACATTAGGTAGTTCAGACCTGATAGCAGCCTTGTCAGATAGGGACCATTGCCCACAGGTTATGTACAGCTGAGGATCCAAAGCCCAGGACGTTAAGAAAGTTCTGCCTGACTCCAAAACCTGTGCCCTCAGATTAACTGTATTAAAATGCCCATCTGGGGCTAAAAGGAGACACAAATCTAAAGACATGGAAAAAAAAAAAAGGCTTTTTCTCCTAAAGAAGTCAGTTTTCCTTGAACTTGGATTAAGGCTTCATCTTAAAGAAGTAACCATAGTTGCTCTTTGCAGATGAGATATAAGAGCTAATAATGAGGAAAACAGTGAGAATTTCCATTTCTGCTGAATGAATCAAATCTGGACCAATAAAGTCTAGCTTTTGTGACAGTTCTTTGTTTCCTCCTCAGCAAAGAATGTCTGCACACCCTGAGTCAGTCAGCTCAGCACTCTCTTGACCTGGCACACACTTAATATGAGTCACTGGAAGGATTCGAAACTCAGGGTCGGGTACAGCCACTGCCGTTAAGTTGGTACAGCTAAAAATATTCAGGCGACAAGCTTGCGCTCCTGGATATAACTTGTTCATTCAGCCAATAAATATCTATTCTAATCTACTCACAGAAATACAAAATACAGGGTAAAAAGTTCAATGAGTACAAAAATAACACAGTGAGAAGCAGACTTCTCACTCCAGTCCCCCAGTTCCCCTGCTTAGGGACAACCACTGTGACCAATTTCTTGGGGATCTTTCTAGAGATATTCAAGGCATAAATGTTCCTTCCTCTTGGTTTTCATAACTGTTATTGAATCCCTGCTACAACCTGGGCACTGGTTTATATAAAGTGACAGGCAAGACTTGCCCCTGCCCCTGCGGAGGAGATAGACACATAAACCAGCTGCCCCCATATGAGGGATAAATGCCCTGTTGGAGGTACTTAGGGGACTGTGGTGGTCTGAGTGGATCAGGGTTAAAATGCCAGAGCATCTGATCAGCTGTCACAGTAAATTGCTGTTACTAACAAAGTACCGGTGTTTGCAAATTAATTAAAAAAATAGATTAGAGCTTATTCCTGTGATAATCACTTATTCCTGTGATATCAAATTAATATTCTAATTTTCCTTTGTGAGTGAGAAGAAAGGTGTGGCGATCAAGCTAGTTCACTGAGAATTGCGTGTGACCCCGATCATGCCCTCTTGCAAATGTGATCTGAAGCACATTCTAGGGGTTGAAAATTTCAGACATACAGGGGGTTGGGGCATAATTTCCTCATTTTCTGGGAGGCCACTAGAAAGTTCCCCCCCAATAATATAAGCCTCCTGGGGATATTGGTTTCCAGTTGCCTGGTCTCAAAATATTCATACTTGTAATAGAAGGGAAGCCAGGATGTGGCAAAGCAGCCAACCTGGACTGAACACAGTCAGGGCCATAGCTTGTGCACAGTGAGACAGATAACATTTTGCAGATTTAAGAGACAGCTGAACCTGATGCATGTGGATGCAAGCTACTGGTGGAAGGCTTGGAGAAAATCTTTTCAATCAGCTCAGATTTTTGGAGCTACTCAGGAGCTTGTGGGCTTTGAGGAGGGGCATACAGTAGTGATTTGGTTCCCAAAGTGTCCATGTTGACTTCTGTTCACCTGGATTCACACCCTGTATTGAGCTTGACTTCTAGTATGATTGCTAACCAGCTCCAGACTTGGATGCAACCTCTGCTCAATGTCTGATAGGGAGTTAAAGAGAAAAAATAAAAAATGGCATAAATAAGTTTCACATGATTTCCAGTTCAAGCTAAGAGTTGGCTCTGTTCCACTCAATCAGTCAGGGGTAGAGAGAGTTTTGCAAACTTTGGCAACCCTTTCAGAAAGCCTGGTCTACACCCTGCCTTCAGGAGAAAACCCAGAGCTGGTCAATGTGCCCTGTTTCGGTTTCTAAGGCAGCTGACCTTGTAGCTGCCCTAGGAGAGAAGGTGGCCCAAGTACATTTTCCTCTTGATCTTCCAAATATGGCCTTCCAAGGGCAAGAAGGTTTGCTGGTTATTATGACACATGAGGCAGAAATGCATCTTGGAATAAAGCACAGCTCACTCACGGAGGGCAGGACCATAAAATCCAGTATTTCCCAAGGAGTTCCTTCCTCAGGAGTTCAAATGGCACCCGAGTCTGACAGCAGGATTTCTACGCTCACTTACATTTTAAAATCATGTCAGAAAATTATAAATATCATTTCCCTCCATCACTGAAAAACCCATAACTCAAATTTGTGCAGTTAATCAAACCCTAGTTGAAAAAAAAATTGAAATATGTTATTACTGTAAAGGCTATGCTAAGGGTTTGGGGTTTGAGAGGGTTTTCCCCCTCCCTCCCTTCCTTCCTTTTTCCTAAAAGTAATATGAATCAGAACTAGATCTTAGTGAAATCTTGCCTTTTCACTGGGTTTTCTTTTTTCTCTAGCTGAGTTAAATAAAGCACAAAAAGAGTGCATTTTCCAAATACCTTATAGGATCCTGTCAATTTATTTCTCCTCTTGCTTTGAAAATGACCCCCAAAGAGATGAAATTACTTGCATTGATTCTTATAGAAAAGCAGCCAAGGTTTTATTAAAAACACTGCCCTTCGCACCCTTGCGTATTCCCCTTTCCCTCTCTAACACGCAGGGTATCGGATGTAAAGGAAATACAAATGTAAAACACTGCTCTTTTTATCTTTGCCCGATCTCCAGAATCCTCCCACGTATCACCTTAGTTTTCTTTATTAAACTTTAAAGAGGAGCAAGTGGAACGTCGCGTGTGCGTTTTGAGGGCTTCGGGACTCAGGGTGGGCCACTGCACTGTCATTCATTAGGATCTCCGAAGACCTCGCCCTGTGTTGGAACATGCAAAACATTTTTATACCTCCGGGGACATATTAACTGTTTCCTATAGAACTCAGAATTCCAGAAGTTCATATTCCTTGATGTGACTGGATTCTCTAATTTAAAAGAAAAAAGATGAAACAGTGTTATTGACATGTGGCTGAGTCAATAAGCTTTAAAAAGCAAGTTTAGGATTTCTCCCGAAGTGCATACAATGCATTATTCAGTATCGCCTGGAACAGCAATGCTCTAAAATACATATGGAAAATAATTTGATGACTAAAAAAATTTAATAAAAGTATGTGATAACCTGGGTTTCTTTCTTGCCTTCTTTTACTTAAAAAAAATAAAAAAAAAATCCAACCTAATTTATTTTACTAAAACTGGTTCCTGTCAAAAGCTACCTCTAAAAGCCATGGTTATGAAGCAAGCTGTAGCAAAATGGGGGCAGAATATTTGGATAAGAGGGTAAAGGGGGAAAAAATTCAAAAGCTCATGTTGTTTTTAAAATATCTCTTTATTGATTTCAGAGAGAGGAAGGGGAAGTGAAAGAGAAACATCAATGACGAGAGAGTCTGATCGGCTGCCTCCTGCACTTGGGTTCAAGCCCAAAACCCAGGCATGTGCCCCGACCTGGAATTGAACCTTGATCTCCAGGATCCTAGGTTGATGCTCAACTGCTGAGCCACACCCGGTCGGGCAAGTTTATGGGTTTTTTTTAAAAAGACTAAAAGGAAACATACTGAAAATAGCCTAAAATTATTTTGTCATATGTTTTTTATTTCTGTTTTTATTCTTTCTGTAATTTGGGACAATTACTTTTCTAACAACAATAACAAAAAGACGAACCATAGCCTTATATTTTTAGGGGGTCTGATTTATCCTGGACCACCCTGCACTCAAAGATGTAAACCTCTGACTTTTAAAAAATATGTGCTTTAAATTTTGAATAGCTCGTCAGAAACTGTAACGGTGCCTGATAAAAATCTCAGCCCTAAAAGAAAAAATATTGCAGCAATAAAGTACTGGCTGGAATAAACAGTCTGAAACTAAGTAAATAATGAGGTTCCTACCGCAGTGAGGACCACGCCTGAGTCTCGACAAGCATGAGCCAATCAAACGTGGTGAAGCCCTCGATCCAGAGTCTCATCTCTACTGAGCCCTCGGGAATGAGCATTTAGACCCCGCAAAGCAAGGCTCAATAAATCAGAGGAAAGCTGCAGGCCCCGTCGGACTCGCTTGCATTCCTTTCCCCTCAGTGATTCCTTAGTTCAAGAAGGTTCATCCTTTGGGATTATTTTAACACTCTTTTGGAGACAATGCCAAAATCCAGGGCTTTGACAGCTTGATAAAATCTGATTTTAATCCTGAGATAGAAAAAACCCTGATTCTGGGAAGGGCTAAATTATCAAAGGCAGTACTATGTAGCAGCCGTGAGTTAACTGGCAGATTTGGGGGAGATGAGAGCGCCTTTGAACTTGCTGGGAAGTTTAATAGCCAGAGTGCAGATTCCTGGGAGAAGATCTCTTACTAAGAGAAGACAAAGAACTCGTAAGTACCTTTCCAGCTGAACAGAAAGGCAGATCTGTGGGCTCCAGAGCCCGTGTTCAGTGCTGACACTGAGGGAGAGAGTAAGCGCAGGGAAACTTAGGGATGGTGTTGAACAAACAGGCCCTGGACAAAAAGTTGGGCAGATTTATTTTCCTTTAGTAATACGGACTAGAATTTAAAATATCAGTTTGGGCAGGGAAGTAATTGGGCTTGATGGCATGAAGAGTTAGGAGCCATCAGGGAATTTGGTGATTTATTGATGCCAAGGCCAGGCTCTTCCTGGGGACTCTCTCTGAAGTCAGGGAATGTTGGGAACCCAGCGACTAAGCGAGGAATGGGAATTAGGGTGAGAACTGGCTTTGTAGTCATATCCTTCCCCCGAAACATTTATCGCTTTTCCCTTCCTCATTGGTTCAGCAAATGCTTCAGGACCCTCTCTGTGTGCCAGGCGCTCTGCTGGGCACCGGGGATTCAGAGATGAGAGCCGAGGATTCCTGCTCCTGCAGAGCCTGGCAGCGATTTCAGGACTGACTGGCTTCAGGTTCCCATTCCGCTGGGACCGCGGCCCTGAAGCGACGCCCTGCCCCATGCTCCTACACCAGCACGTCTCTAATGTCAAGGTACTTCTCATTTCATGTAATTTTACTTTTTTTAATAAAACAATTTATTAAATGTACAAAAGTGGGATTAATTTTGATGCTATTTATACGGTTTTTTTCTATTGAATATAAGGTTTTTTCTATTCATTAGAAAAGAAAATCCCAAGTCAGACAGACCTTTCATTCTGATGGTTACTTTTTAACAGAATGGTTTCTACGTTGATTCCATGAGCTTCCTTTTCCATATGTTGAAATCTATGAATAGTATTAGAGATTTGATTTATTGGGGAAGATTGATTATTTATCAGTTAGACATCTAACCAGTCTGAAAACAACCGATAAAGGATTTTTATTTATTTTTTCCTGTGAAACTATTAACTGGCAGCTATACAACTAATATACAAAGCTTTGCAAACAAACAAACAAACAAGAACACAACAACTGTTATGCCCTACCCTATTCCCTCTAAAGGGAGGGGAAAACATTTTTGTAATTTTCCAAGAAGTGAAAACAGTCAACATTTTAGAATGTCACATCACACTCATGATCGTAATAGTGTTTTCAGAAGAGCCATTTCTGACAGATTGAAATATCTATTTTATGATAGGCTTAAGCTACTTTGACTAACAATCTCAATATTTATGGCTTTATGGAAACATTTAAGTTTCTCAAAGATGCCATAGGGATGGGACATTAAGGGCCCCTAAGATCCCTGCCTCTAGATATTTATGCCCTGTGTAGTCCCCTCCCATACTGTGTCAGGACTGGTCTGTGTGACATAAGAATATGGCAAAGGTGCCCGGCTGGTGTGGCTCAGTGGTTGAGCAACGCCCTATGATCCAGGAGATTGCGGTTCGATTCCTGGTCAGGGCACATGCTGGGTTGCGGGCTTGATCCCCAGTTGGGAAAATGCAGGAGGCAGCCGATCAATGACTCTCTCATCATTGATGTTTCTCTCTCTCCCTCTCTCTTCCTCCCTCTGAAATCAATAAAACATAAACTAAAAAGAATATGGTAAAGGTGATAGCATGTCCTTTCCTGAGATAGATCATTGTGGCTTTTGCCTCTCAGTCTCTGTCTCTGATTATTACCTCTGAGGGACATCAGCTGTTGTGTTGTGAGGACACTCAAGCAGACCTGTGAATCATCATGTGGCAAAGTACTGAGGCCTCCTGCCAACAGTCACAGGAAAAAGCCATCTTGGAAGCAGATCTTCCAGCTCTGGACAAGACTTCAGATGCCTATAGCCTCTGCTGACAACTTGACTACAACCTCATGAGAGACTCTAAGCCAGAACCACTCAACTAAGTCACACCCAGGTTCCTTGCCCATAGAAACTGTGTGAAATAATAAATGTTTGTTGAATTAAGCTGCTAAGTTTTGGGGTAATTTATTACACAGCAATAACTAATACAAGGGCCCTTTCAAACCTGAGGTTCATTGATTCTCTGATTTTCATATCACACTGGTAATGTCTTCCATGTAAAAAAATTTTTACTAGGAGGCTTGGGAAGTTTTAAATTTCCTTAGTTCCCTGCACATTAATTAATCACATGCATTAATTGATACATTTATCCATGTATGTATATAGAGTTAATTCATTTATATGTATATAAATATACATATGTGTATATATATAGTTCATTTTTATAAACATTTTAAAGTTCATTTTCTACTTTAAAGACAATACATGTTTATTATAGAAAATGTGAAGGGCAAGTTAAAAATAATTACCCATAGTGTTGACACTCAAAGAGAACTACTGTCAACATTTGAATGTACTTTTCTCTATTTTTCTTTTGGGGTGTTTGAAAAGCAGTTGTGACCATACATTATATGCTATGTTTTCAACAAGCTAAAGTCATTTTTTTAAATAACAAAACCCAATAATGTACCTTGTTCATTCTTGTCATGCAGCTCCCTGCTCAGAGCGACAAGTTCTCAGGGAAATCAGACTCGGCTGTGCCCTGGGTGTGCAGAAGGCCTGTGAGCGTGTCGGGTGGTTGGAGCCAGGCCCTGGCAGGGAGTGATCAGTGCCTGGGAGTGCCAGACACATGAAGATGATTTATACCAACTAGCAGTCGGCTCTGTGCATATTCTTTTTATTTTCAGTGCTAACATGTGTGTAAAGGGCCACTCCCTTCCCCCAACAGTTCATATGTATATGCATGAACTTCTTAAGGACATCTACACTCCTTTATTCTCTGTTCCCCTTCAAACAGGGCTGTTTGGAGATATGGGTTTACTGAGATGCTGATGTAGTGTAAGCATCTGGGCCCTTCCCAAGGCTCCCGAGAGGGGTGCTAGCAATGTGTTCACATGGTCAAATATTTTTACAAAATTTTCAAAATTAAGGAGCTTTAATCAGAATTGGTTAACACTACTATCTCTTTCCACTTTGTCCCTGCCCCCAACACACAGATACTTTCCTTTATGCAGGGTGGTGTTGAGCGGTCATGGGCATTTTATTTTAATAAATTTTCTTTCTTTTTTTTCTTGACAGGGCCTAAAAAATTGTATGTTTGTTGTTTTTTTTTAAAAAAAAAATCTTTATTGATTTTAGAGAGAGGAAGAGAGAGGGAGAAACGCCAATGATGAGAGAATCATTGATTGGCAGCCTCCTGCGCGCCCCCAACTGGGGATGGAACCAGATACCCAGACATGTGCCCTGACTGGGAATCCAACCGCGATCTCCTGGATCCTAGGTCGATGCTCAACCGCTGAGCCACGCCAGCCAGGCATGTATGTTTTGAGACCTAAAACGTTGGATGCGCCTCTTGGTCTCTGAATTGCAAAAAAATTTGTGTTTAAAGTGTTTTTCAACTGCTTTATTCTGTGGACATAATTTCTTTATTAATTTTTAGTCCTATTTGCACAGTCATTGGGAATTTCAGAGCCGTGAGTGTTACAGAATTGGAGGGTTTCTAATGAGCTCAATGTGTCCTAACCGTTTGTGTGCAGGATCCATAGGTCCTCAAGAGGCCCGCTCCACTTGGACACTTTTTGAAGACGATGGTCGTCTCTCCAGTGGTTCACTCTGATGCCTCAATTAAAAAAGAACCAAATAGCCCCGCCAGGGGTGGCTCAGCGGTTGAGCTTGGACCTAGGATCCAGGAGATCAGGGTTTGATTCCCGGTCAGGGCACATGCCCGGGCTACGGGCTGGATCCTCAGTCGGGGGCTTGCAGGAGGCAGCGGATCAATGACTCTCTCATCATTGATGTTTTTTTGTTTGTTGTTTTTTTAAATATATCTTTATTGATTACAGAGAGATGAAAGGAGAGGGAGAGAGACAGAAACATCAGTGATGAGAGAGTCATTGATCAGCTGCCTCCTGCACGCCCCCGACTGGGGATGCAGCTCGCAACCCCGCATGTGCCCGGACTGGGAATCGAACCCCAATCTCCTGGATCCTAGGTCCACGCTCAACCGCTGAGCCACGCCCGGCGGGGCTCATTGATGTTTCTCTCTCTCTCTCCCTCTCCCTTCCTCTCTCTGAAATCAATATATTTAAAAAAAAAAAAAAAAGAAGAACCAAATAAATTTAGCCAACTTAATGCAAGACCTTTGAACAAAAAAGGAATGCAATATCCTTTTTATTACACCCACCAGGGGCATGATTTTCTCTATAAAAGACCGTGTTACTCTCTGAGCGTGTATTCATTTCACCTGTTGATCAGAAGGAATTTACTCTTTTAAAAAAAAAAACTTTTTGAAATTTAAAAACCCGTGGCAAGCCCGAGACTCGGGGTTCGGCCCTGGGGGCACCGCCGAGCCGCCAGCCCCGCCCCCGCGTCTGGAAGCGCCGCGGGCTCCTGCGGGCCCCGCCCCCCTGGGCGCTCCCAGCCAATGGGGGAGCGCCGCGGGGTCCGGCGGCGCGCGCGGCGCGGCGGGGGCTCCTCCCGCCCGCACGTCCGCTCCGACGCTTCGCAGCCGCCCGCACGTCTTTCCCGGGCTGCTCGGGCTCTGAGGCCCTTCGCAGCGCTCCTTCTGTCCGTCCGTCCGTCCCTGCCCCGCAGCAGACCGGGTGGCAGCCTGACCGCGCGCCCTCTTCAGTGCTGCTCGCTCCTCCCGGGCCCGCTCCGCAGGCCTCCCCGCAGCAGGTCCCTCGCCTTCAGGCCCCGGCCCAGCGGCGCCTCTGCGAGCACCTGACCTCGCCTGACCTCACGCACCTGCACAGGGCCGAAAACGCACCTAATCCAGAGGCGACACTTCCCTCCTGCCCCTCCCTTTGATTAACCCGTGCCCCCGTTCCCGCACACTGCAAACACTTCCAACAGCTTCTCTTTTTGGCTCTTTGGCAGCTACCTCCGTATCTTTAAAATAATATGTTTATGTCGTATTTTTTATTACTTATGTATTTTGTTATTTGCTATTCATTTGTTAGATAGTTTATATTTTTGTTATGTGTAAATATAAATGTGAAAATATGTGATGTATTTGCTATTACTGTTTATTGCCGTAATATGTTAATGCTATAACTTTCTTTTTTTTAACCATTGAGGTATAATTGACATACAGTAAATGGCTTATATTTAAGCGAACAGTTTGAAAATTTTGGACATGTGTACACACCATGGAACTATCACCACAATCATGATAGTGAACATATCCATCACCCCTGAAAGTTTCCTCGTGCCCCTTCAAAATCACCCCTCCCATCTCTTTCTGCTGTCCCTGATCTTTCTGTCACTACAGATTTTACTTTTATTTTTCTACAATTTTGTATAAATAGAATAATAAAGTACTATTTTTTTTCTAACTTCTTTCACTCAACATAATTAATTTGAGAATTATCCATGCAATTTAGTGTGTCATTCATTTTTTTATTGCTAAGTTGTATATTCCATTGTATGGATGAGCATAATCTGTTTATCCATTCTTTTTTTTTTTTTTAAATCTCACCCAAGAATATTTTTCCCATTGCTTTTCAGAGAGAGTTGAAGGGAGAGAAAGAGATAACTGAGCCTTCAACGGAGGTACGTGCCCTTGACTGTAATCCAGCCAGAGACCCTTCAGTCCAGGGGCTGGCACTCTAACCACTGAGCCAAACCAGCCAGGCCAGTCCATTCATCTTTTGTTGGACATTAGGGCTGTTTCCAGTTTTGAACTGCTACAAATAAAGTTGCTGTGAACACTTGTGCACAAGTGTTTGTATGGACATATTTTCTTCTCTCTTCCCTCTTTCAATGATAGTCATTATTTATTATCTAATGTTCAATATCTTGAGTGCCGTCATTTCATGTATTTTGTCTGACATTTTAGTTCTTTCAGGCAGGCTGGTAAGCCTGACCTTTCTTACTCCATTTGACTGGGAGCAGAAATCATGTGTACCCCTTTAACTTACCATAATCCCCTTTTCAGTGATGTCACGCCACTTCACGGGGGGCGTCAGAACTGCAGTGTAGCTCTGTTACTTCCCTCCCAGCCTTTGTGCTACAGGTGTCATACATTTTGCCTATTATAAACCCTTCAATACATTATTATTATTTTCCTATTTCTTTACTTAACAGCTTTGGATATTATCTATTGATTCCCCTAATGATGGAAATTGATTTAGTTCACTAATCTTCCATCTTCCAAACCGGACCTGCCTTTCCTTCCCTTCCCAATAAAACGAAGCCACTATTTTTAGATCCTTTTTATTAGTTGCCTTTGTAGCTATTTATAGTTTTATATATTCACACCCTTATTTTTAATTATATCAACTATTGACAGTATCTCCTGACTCTTCACTTTGTGGGGTAAGCACAGGAATATCCTTACACTTTCCTTCATCTTTGTGTTCCTTCTTATCATGACCAAATGCTTAATTTAACTCATATTATCAAGAAAGAAAACATGGACCTTGTTCTGTGACCAAACCTAAGTCTTCCTTTTGCCTGGCCTGTGGGTTGATTCCAAGAGCTGAAAGCTGATCAACAGTGTTTGCAACATTATGACTATGTGAAGACTGTTCACATGTTGGCCACATGGTATATGATTATATATCTTTTTTACATAGCTTTGTATGTTTCTTGGAATTTCTGCTGTCTCCTCCTCCCCACCCCAATTCCTGCATTGCCACTTTCTTCACAAATTGATATTTCAATTTCTTAAAGATAGCATCAAATTTGTGAATTCTTTCTGCTCGTATACATTTCCAGACACCTGCCTTCTGGATCCCACATTCTGCCAGCTCCAAACTGGACCTTTGTGCTCTAGGTTGGGTGAAAAGCTGTCACCCTAGATCTGCCTTACATTTTTCTTCAGATTGACTTGTTTCTTGAACCCCACATTTTCCTCTCTTTTAGTTTACTTTCTTATTTTGCTGGAACATGTCCTTGAATCACTTACATAGAAAGGGAATGTGGGAGGGAACTTACCGAGTCCTCCCATGGCTTAGAATATTTTAATTCTACTATCATATTTAGTTGGTAATTTGATTGAGTGTTAAGTTTTTCATTTAAAACCATTTTTCTCTCAGAACTTGAAGGCAGTGTTACATTGCTTTGTAGGATCCAGTATTACTAAAATGAAGTTTGATGCCAATCTGCTATTTAAAACAAAATATTTTTTTCTCTCTCCAGTTATTTTATTTTTATTTTTAAAAAATCTTTCATATTCTGGAATTTCACCATTTATGACTAAGTATGGATCATTTTTTATTCACTGTGTCTGGCATTATAGAATTTTTTCCATCTTTCTTCAGTCTAGAGACTCATGTCTTCCAGCTGAGAAGTTTTCTTTCTTAAATTTTTTTGTTTATAGTCTCTTCTTATTTTGTCTGTTCTCTCTGGAGTTTCTATTCACTGGACATTAGCCTCTTGGATTTAAACATTACAATTTGTTCTTTCTCATTTCTAATCTACGTGTATTTTCTAATTTCTTGGAGATTTCTTTAAGTTTATCTTTCAGTCTCTTTATTGAAATTTCTTCTTAAACTACAATATTTTTATTTTCTAAGAATTCCTTTTTATTCTTAGGTCATTTGTTTTTTTATAGCATCCTGTACTTGAATTATAGCCTTAATATTTTATTCTCTCTGAGCATACTACTTAGAGTTAAAAATATCATCTTCTAGTAAATGTTCTTAAAATGTGCAAGTTTTCGTATGTTTTGCATGGACAATGAGTCTGGGCATGTCCATGGACATACATTTCTCAAGTGTTGGCATTTAAAAAAATATATACCATAAGACATTATTTTTCTTCTTAGTAGATGTAAATTTCTTCAGCATGGGCTGAGTTTTCAAAATATGGAGTCCACATGTTCAGAATATGTACTTTCTGGCTCAACTAGACTAGCTACTACATTGAATTAGCTTTAGTGAAAGCTGTTTTCTCCTTCCAAAAATTTAAAGGGTCCTTTTCTTTTTATTGTGTATTTATATTCTGTATGTAAGTTGATGATGAGGCCAAGTGGCCAATGTAGGAATAAAATTTGACTGGAGCCAAATGGGGAGACTTAGCAGCCAGGACAGAAACTCTTGCAAGAGGTTGGGAACTGACTGATAGGGCCCCTCGCAGCTCTCCTGGGACATGGGTGCAGTGGGCGGGGCGCGGAGAAAGGTCCTTACCTTGGTAGGTGACCCTCTCAGCCCCTACCTTTCTTCTAGACAGCCTGGTTGGGTGATCTGACTGCATGGTTATACAGACTTTTAAAAGTATAAGCGATCTGACAAACTATGCACCAGAATATAAGCCAGTTTATTTCTGGGTTTCAGGATGTGGGGCATTATCTTTCCTTAAAAAAAAAAAGCATATCTGCATCTCTAAAGTTTCTACAATGAACACGATTACTTCAGTAATAAGAAAATAATTTATTTAAAAAGTATATATGAGGCTTGCTTTTGAATCTGTATTTACCACATTGCAAGTAGCAGTAAAACCAAATTAAACAAAATAAAGTAGAAGGCAATTTTAACCCCAGGGCTGATGGCTATAGCTAAGATGAAAAGATTAAAGCCTGCAATTGATTTGGACCAAGTCTGAGATGAAAAAGAGATGGAAAAGAGAGGGGTAAGGCAATGGGGTGAGAAGGTTGGGAGGGTTAGGGACGGAGGTAGGAGTAGGGAGGAGAAGAGGCCTCAGGTACACTTTTCTGCCCTTCTCAAGGCTCACCAATGATGGGAACGCTGCTTTTGAAAAAATTAGTCTGGATTTGCAGATGGAATAGAACTGAAATTAAACATCTGAACTTTGAGGATTGCTGTGGTGCATACTAACAAGCTAGGTTTCTTGACCTGGGATAGTAATCCCGAACAAGTTACACACGTGGTTGGATGGCATTGGCATCGCTGGCTGCCCCTTTACACGGGTGGTGCTGAGATCGCCCACACCACCCAAGCAGCCTCTGCTTGGAAGAGGGCTTTTGAGAGGAGGCTCACTTCTTCCCACTGAACGTCTATTCATTTGTAAAATCAACAAATGCAGTGGGACCTGTACTGAAATTTTCAATCAGACGCCTAATTTAAAATGCTGTCAGGATTGAAAGGAGCGTATAAACCGCACCAGCACAGAATTGCATTCATACGGCAGATAGACTGAAAGTAAAAGTTTGATATATACTCCAGAGAACTAGAGCAAAACATTGGGAACTGGCTTTTCATACTCTCTCCTTTGTTAAAAGAAAAATAAATATTATTCATCAGAGAGAGAGTCCTCTCTTTTTGTGGTGATCCAAACTTCAGATTTTTGCGGAATTGCAAACTAATCCCAGGGCATTATTAAGAAATAGCAATGTTTATAAATCTTGTGCCTTGAATGGCTTGTTGGGCTATATTTCAGTCTGAGTCACACAACCATCAACTGGCCTCAGAGACTTATTTTAAAATTCTAACTCTAGACTATCTAAGACGACTTTGAAACCAATCTTTATGCTTAAGAGAGTCAAATTCCAGAACTGCAAAATGCAACCTACAATCTTTTATTGTACTTTTGATGTAGTGATTATTGCTAAAAAATGAATTAGCAATACCTAATAATAAACCAAAGGATAAATTCTAATTGTGCTGTGCCTCTCGATGTATGATATGCCCCTCAAATGGAGTCATTTTAAAGCTTGTGATGACTTGCTAGCTCTTGTCATATCTTCTTTTGTATTAGTAATGTCAGGAACTGCCACTTCTTTCATTTGGCTGTATTCTGAGAGCAAGGACTCAAACTACCCCCAACTCTTTCCAACCAATCCTCTAGAATAACTGTAACCAAACAGCATACTTTTTAATGACTAAGTTTTAAGAGTGGGTCACCTTGGGATAGCTAGATTTTAAGAAGCATAATAACACCAGCTAATGTTTTTGAGTGCTTGTGGGGTGCCGGGCACTGTTCTAAATGTATTACCTGTATTAACTCAGTCTACACAACAATCAGATCAGGTTACATAGACCTAGGTTGAATTGTGTCCCCCCCCCCCCCCCAGTGATATGTTGACGTCCTAATCCTTTCATGCCTCAAATATTTGGAGATAAAATCTTTACAAGGGTAATCAAGTTAAAATAAGGTCATTAGGGTGGGCCTTAATTCAATATGGCTGGTGTCCTTATAAAAAGGGAAAAATTGGACATAGAGATAGATACACATAGAGAGAAGATGAAAGGAAAAGACACAGGGAGAAGACAATTATCTACAAGCCAAGGAGAAATGCTTGGAATATATCCTTCCCTCACAGCCCTCAGAAGAGACCAATCTTGCTTACACCTTGATTTTAGATTTCTAGCCTCCAGAACTGCTACACAGTAAGTTTCTATTTTTTAAGCAACCCAGTTTGTGGTACATTGTTATGGCAGTTCTAGCGCTGTTATTATTACTCCCATTTTATGGTTCACAAAACTGAGAGAGAGAGAGAGTAAGTAACTTGCCCAAAATTGTATAGCTAGTAAATGTGATAGGAACCCAGGCAGTCTGGCTCTAGAGTTTTTCTAAATAGTTACGGTATTTGACCTTTCTGAATTCATTTATTGCAGACAATGCCCTTGGTTCCAATTCACACCTAAGAAGGGGAACATGCTGCTTTGGCAGGCAGGAAAGCCCCATAGGAGTGCATAGAGGAGAAATGAGTGTTTTGCCTGGGGAGAGGCAAAGAACTCTCTGGAAAAAATACCATGGAGGAGATAATCTTTGAGTTGGGCTTTGAGAAGTGAAATTTTGGCAGGTGGCTAAATAAAGGTTTAGAAATACTTTTGCTTTGGTGAATGGAGTTGGACTTGTAGGTGTTATCAGGTTTAATTTTAAGACTATATGAGGGAAAGAGAAACACTGGCACTCCAGAAAAGTGCTTTGCAAGATTACGTGCATTAGATGAGAGAATAGCTATAGATAGTAGGTGTTTTTCTGCTTTTCATAACTATACTACAGTAGTCACTGGCTTAAAGTTTAATAAGCCTGTGTGACCATTAGGAAGAAGTCTTGGCAACCTTAACTGAATTCTCAAGGACAGTGAATCTGTATCTCAGGAAGCAGGGATCAGTGGGGGAGGCTGACTGAAGTCCCAGGATCAGTAAACCCACTATAACACTGAGGCAGAGATAGAAAACTTGTAGTCCTTGAGACAGATCTGGATCTTAGTCATGTTTGACTTTCACAGCATTGGCTAACACTGAAAATTAGCGGTTTTCTCATAATTTTTAGGACTTCTGTCTTCTCTTTAAATAAAAACACAAACATTTGACAATACTGGTCCTGCATTCCTATGGGAGCTGCCTTTGTACATTAGTCAGGGTAGGTAATTCTAAACTGTAGTAACAATAGACCTGAACATGTAATGAATCAACATGGAAAAACTTGGATTCTTACTCTTGTCAAAATCAACATGTCAACGTAATTTAAGCAGCTCTACTCCAAGCAGTGACCCAGGGACCCAGGCTTCTTCTATCCGGTGGCTCTGCCAGATTCAATGGGAAAAGATCCCAGTGGAATCTTCTCCGCTTCAGTTGGGAGAAAAACAATAGTATAACTGAGAGGGAAATTTTTCATGGGCCTGGCCTGCATGCAGCATTCACTCCTCTGTCCATATTATACTGGCCAGAGCTCAGTCACATGGCCCCACCTAATTATAAGGAAAGCTGAGAGAAATAGTCTAGCAGGAAGAAAATGAAATAGAGTTTGGTAACTACAGAGCAACCACATTATGTGTGCTCTAGTTCACCATAGTTCCCACTGAACCATCTTCACTAATTTGTTATCTACCTAGTATTTTAGGATTATTTGAGTTTATAATCCTCAGTTTAGGTATTGGGAGTTGTAGTGGAAATTACCTAAATTTGGAATTAGACAGGCTTATGTTTGAAAACTGGTTGGCCACAGAATTGCTTAAAATAAGTGCTTTTAGAGACACCAAAATACAGTGGCTTAAGTGAGATAGAAATTTCTCACTTAAAAGTTCAAGTTGGTAGATGATCACAGGATGCAGGGATGCTCTAATACATGAGGTCATTCAGGAACCCAGGCCCCTCCTATCTTTTTGCTCTGCCATCCCCTGAGGTGTTACCCTGGTCCATGTGGTTGAAGATGGTTCACCATCACCACCAGTGGGAACAAGGAAAGAGAAACTGGAGGGAATGACTTGCTTCCATGCACATCCCGTTATCCAAAATAGAGTCATGTGGCTGACAAAGCTCCAAGGAAGATTGGAAAATGTAGACCTTTTCCTGGGCAGGCATGTGCTCAGCTATAGCTTGGGAACTTCAGTTGTTAAGAGAAGAATAGGGCCCGGCCGGGCGTGGCTCAGTGGTTGAGCGTCGACCTAGGATCCAGGTGATCGGGGTTCGATTCCTGGTCAGGGCACTTGCCCGGGTTGTGGGCTCGATCAATGACTCTCTCATCATTGATGTTTCTGCCTCTCTCTCTCCCTCTCCTTTCCTCTCTCTGAAATCAATAAAGATATATTAAAAAAAAAAAAAGAGAGAGAGAGAAGAATAGGGAGAGCAACCATCAGTAGGACACAGTCACTTACTATTTGGTGGCTTTGAAAAAAAATACTTAATCTCTCTCTGTGACCCACGTTATTTATCCACAAGAAGGTGGTAATAAGGCCTTCCTATATGAGTTAGGAATGTGTTTGGCTACAAATAACAGAAAACTTACCTACAGTGGCTTAAACAAATAGAACTTCAGTTTTTGTATAACAGATCTGAAGGTAGGTTTTTGCTTAGCAGGTTGATGATATTTGGGGAAATATTTCTGTGATCTTCCCTTCTGGCAGCTTCTCTTATGGTCCCAAGCCAGTTGCTTGAAGGCAGGGGGAAAGGGAAAGAGGACAGTACCATATGCACCTTTCACCTTTATCAGGAAAAGCAAAAAAACCCACCTTCCCAAACTCCTAGACATTCAGTTAGTGAAAAATATGTATGATCTCAAAAGAGTTACTTAATCACTCTGAACTCAGTTTCTCCATCTATTATATGGGATGCTAATACCTATCTCATGGGGTGGTTATGAGAATCAATGACATAATATTGTTAATATGACATATGACAGATGCTCCACAAAGGGAAGGAATTATTATCTGAGGCAGTAGAAAGAGCATCGGTTGTAGCAATGTGGCTTTGATTAAGCTGCTTACCCTCTTCGAATCTGTATCTTCTTGAAAAATGAGGATAATAATTCCTTCTTTACAGGGATGTTGTGAAGATCAAGTGGAATTTTGTATTCTAAGCGCCTGGCACATAGAAGCAATTCTTTCAGAGTTTAAGTGGGAGCCATCCTGAATTTCCCTGGGGTGGGTAGGTGGCGACTGGGGATGCCGGGTACACACTGCAGGGCCAGCTTCTCCCAGCACACCGACGGGGGCTGGGGCTGCGTAACCACGATGAGAGAGCAAAAACGCCATTATGGAAGCACAACAGGAAGCCAGTCACAGGTCAGATCAGTAGAGGACAGGTAAGTCTAAGGCCAGTTCGCTCTCTGCTCCCCTGGAGACAGTGACAGCCGGTCAGGTGAGCTTGAGCAGGGCAGGGGTTACCCGCCCAGGCAGGAGGCTGGGCCTCTCTCCACCGCACAGCAGCGGTGAGTCTGACAGCCTGGAGGTGCCAGCCAAGCCCTGGCAGCGTCCTGCCAGCAGCAGACCCAGGACGGGGCTCGGGAGGACGCCTTCCTTAGCGGGGTGGGTGAACAGTGGCGGTGGGGCAGGGAGACCCGCCAAGCGGACGGAGGTGAGGCCGGCCTCGTAAATGACAAGGAGGCTGAAGTCATTTCCTGGGGGAAAAATTTGGCCAACTGGAGGAAGAGGGCCTTCTCTCCCCAAAAGCCCTGGGAGGGGTTTGTTGGGGAAAGGGATACCGATGGGGCAAGATTAAACAGCTCAGTGCTCACCCCAACCAGCCTGCCCCCCGCCTCTCCTTTCTCTCTCTTCTTCCTTCCTTCTTTCAACAATTTTATTGAGATATAATTCATGTACCATAAAATTCACCCATTAAAGTGTACAATTTAATGGTTTATCAGATATTTACAGAGCTGTGTAACCATTACCACTATCTAATTCCAGAACACTTTCATCACTGCAGAAAGAAAACCTGTGTCATTCCTCCTGGCCCGCCCGCCTCCAGCCCTGACCACCATTAACCTCCTTCCTGTCTCTATGGATTGACCTGTTCTGGACATGTATATAAATCAAATTATACAATATGCTATCCTTTGTGACTGGCTTCTTCTTTCACTTAGCATAATGTTTTCAAGGTTCGTCCAAGTTGTAGCATCAATATTTTATTTCTTTTAATGGTTAAATACTTTTTAATGGTTAAATACTTTTTAATGGTTAAAAAACCCCAGATATACCACATTATACTTATCCATTTATTAGTTGATGGACAACTGATCTTCTACCTTTTGAATATTATGAATAATGCTGCTGTGAACATTTGCATACAGGTTTTGTGTGATTGTATGTTTTTATTTCTCTTGGGTATATACCTAGGAATAGAACTGCTGGGTTATATGGTAACTCTAGGTTTAACCTTTTGAGGAACTGCCAGACTATTTTCCACAGTGGCTGCACCATTTTACATTCCTATTATTATATATGAGAGTTTCCATTTCTCTACATCCCTTACACCACTTGTTATTGCCTGTCTTTAAAAAAATATTATAGGTATGCTAGTGGGTGGAAAATGGTCCCTCCTTGTGGCTTTGAGTTCCAGTTCTCTGGTAACTAATGATGTTGAGCATCCTTACCTTCTCATAAGAGCAAACTGAGTGACTCCTTCTGAAGGAAACACCATGGAGGTCAAGCAGCTTTTGAGGGGAGGGAAGGGGGAAAACCCCACTACATCCCAGAATGGCTTCTGAGAGGAGACAGAGCTCATGCTCAGTTATTCAGAGAAGGCCTAAGAAGAATCAGGAAGGGGTGTTCTGAGTTCACTGACAACTTGCTTCTGGTTCCCCAGCTTGGGTTAGAGAGATTGTTGTCTCTTCCAGGGTAGAAGGGTGGAGGCTCCTGCTCTAAGTGGAAAGTTGCTTTAAGAGGCAAGGTGGTTAATATAGTCAAATATTCAATAGTGTTAAGGCTGCTCCATTTGACTTTGCTGGAAACAAATTTTATGAACAAGGTCAAGAATTCATCAGGTGCCCTAGCAAGCCTTAGGCAGAAAAGATTTAGTGTTTAAAGCTCTGGTTCCCAGCCTCTTGCTGAGTTCCCCTTTTCTATGAGCACAGGCTGGTAATTAAAGACCCCAAATGGCTGGAAGTAAGTGAGCAAAGAGTTTCATGGCCATCTCCCTGGAACTAGATGGAACTGCTCCCTCCTCCTGCTGTACCTGGGCACCAAGGTCATGCAGGCTGCTTCCTGCTGGGGGGAGGGGAGATGAGCCATTTTACCATGTGTGCTCTGTTGTTTCAAAGCACTGAGTTCACCACTACTTCTTCCCCCCAAATTTCCACTTTTCCTCCCTTGCAACCATGAAACAAGGAGTAGATGTGAGAGCTTCATAAATCTTGCCTTAAGTGCAATTCACAAGGAATTCTCTTTGGGACAGTTCAGAGAAATAGGAAGGAAAAATCTCCCCCTCTGCCCTGGCAGCACAGGGAAAGATGGGAATACCTCCTTGAACTCCTGGCAGGGAGAGCTCTCCAGGGAGAAGCAATAACTCACAGCTCTGCTGGTTGTTCTTTGAAGTGAGAGAACCTGGTATTTCCCCCCAACCACCACCATCTCAACCAGCATTGTAATGACTCTGATGGGGAGGTTTTTGAAGGGGTGGGTGGGGAGCATGGAAGCTGGTTTGCAATGGGAACACCAGTTGTCTCAATGGTCTGCTCCTTTGAAATGCCTGCAATTTCCTTCTTCAAAGAACTGCTAAGTGGAATCTGGCTTTCAGGCATGTTGAAAACCTCTCCAAACTTTCAGCAACTTCCCTAGCTTGTGTGAGACCGCTCATGCACTTAGAAAAGAAAAACCTGTAAGATCTATCACGTTCGGTGCCTGTTCTGGGTAAATTCCCAGCCAGGAAAGGCATGAGTCACGTTCTGCGGGGAAGGGAGTTGGCTGTATCTCACTCTGTTGGTTCAGGATGAAGAATGAAGGTAAAGGGAGTGATCTTCAAAGTCAGGGAGGGAAGTGGACACATGCACATGTTGCAGTCCAGGACCATTCCTGATGCGCCTGGCTACGGCTTGAGATGAAAAATGCCTGTGGTACAGAAAAGAGGACAGGAGAAAATACTTCTTCTGGGGTGGTCTTTGGTGGATGGGAGGTGGGGTGGGGCAAAAGGACGAACGGTTCAGGGAGAATATATACTTAGTTTAATGACTGGTGTTCCAATAGAGAGATGAACTGTTCAATCCCAAAACTAGTTCCAAAGCTATCAGTTTTCCTAGAACCAAGAATTCATTTTCATTTTCAATTTTAATTTTAAATAACTTCTTGTTCTTTTCCCCCCAGTTGTGTTCCCCAACACCCACAGTTGACTATTAACTTATCTCGTGGAGCAAAGAGATAGAAGGGGTGGGAGAGGAGGCTGCAAAGAAGCTGCTACCAAGTTGTAATACTGGTGTGGCCTAAGAATCTAGAAATCAAAGGCATTCCCAGTCGTCACTCTATTAGAGTTAATCCTTTTGGATTCTTAGAAGGGTTAAGATGATTTACATAAAAATTTTTCTTCATCAAACTCACCTTGTAAATCTACTTGCTGGAGGGAATCCATAGTCTCACTGAAAGTTAATGAGTTCTTAGACGAAAAATTGGAGTGTGTATAACATATTTGCAGCATTTAGCAGAATTATGTGGGAGGTTAGAATGCTCTAACTATACTGATTATTTAGAAATAAAACTATTTATGTGCCAAAACAGATATGAAAGCATTCTTTCACATGAATAAGAAAATAAACACAATATTCGGGAAGAGGCTGTAAATTGTTTGGTAAAGAAGCTCTTCACTGAGGGTAAAGACACTCGTGTATATATTATATCTCCCATTGAAATCCATGCTATTTTATTCTGCAAGTGAGATTTGGAAAATTAAGTACATTTGCACAATTGCCAATGTATACTTAAAAGTCATAAAAAGGTATGTTAAATTGCTGGTATATGTCCATTCTAAATACAGTCATTGACCATAGTTTTAAAACCAAAAGCAGGGCACATTGTCTGCCAAACAGTATCATACACTAATTCATTTTGCATGCATTGTTTGAGTGCCTACTGTATGGCACTGCACTAGTTTCTGGGTATATGGTGATGAACTAGTTTCTGGGTATATGGTGATGAACGAGAGAGTCACATGGGCTAATCATAGAGCAGAACATTTAAAATTGAAACTGCCTGCCTCAGAAAATCTACATTGACTAATATAATTATGCAACACAACTTGTTGGATATTACAAATTTTGCTATATCCTTTGATTGATTTTAATGGGTAACTTTTTTCAGGTGACAAAACATTAACATTTGCACATAGGTTTCCACATGGGGTATAAAATAGTGAGCGTATCTTGTGGTTTATGCACTTTCATTAATGTTAATTCCCTGAAGCCTGCAATTTAGAAATGGCTTACATTCCAGAAGTTTGTTTACAAGTCACTTGTTCAGTGGTTGGCTTCCAAAGCCAATCAGCAAAAACCCATTTAGCTTATAAAGTAGTTGAAATAAAGCACTGGTCTTATAATTAGAACTAACCACTAGGTTTAACAATGTGTCTAAGGCTGAGGGCATTCAGAGTTCAATTTGTGGTACGAGAAGTGCAGTTTTCTAAAAGCAGAATTGAGATGGGAGTGGGAACATTCCCCTGATTTCAAGATAATCGAGAGAGCTGTCACCTAAGTAGGGCAGGTCCAGGTTTTGTGGTTGCCTTGGGTCTCGCCACGGCCAGAAGGGCAGTGATGTAAGGGCCATATGTCAGTCAGAAGACATGAGTCAGGCACTGCCTGTAATTATGAAGAATGGTAATCATACCAGGCCAGAAAGTGCCTTGCATACTTAGGAATTGAGAAAACCCAGTCATTTCAGATAAATTAAAACAATTTGTTAGGAAACCCACATGAACTTGTAATTCATCTGTAGTAGTTAGGCTTAGGTTATACTTTAGTGAACACCTTGTGGTGACAAGTAATAGGCCCATGATCTTTAAATAAAAGCCACTGGCTTGGTCAAGAATAATTGTCTTTCCTGAGGAACAAATGAAATGGGATTTTGATTTCTTACATTAGAGGAGCTTGAAACAAAGCCAGATGAGAAATGAAAGTCTGCATTTGAGCACCACACAGTAATTTCCCCCTAAAACCTCTGTGAAAGAGAGGCTCTGAATCTGACTTTTCCATAACCTCCTGTGGTCCCAGGCCTCTATCCTGACGAGTCTAACCAGAGGGGTTTTCACATTTAATGCCCTGAATGTTCTGGTTCTGGAAAGAATGCAAAGCCTATTATTTCTAAGTATGCATCTGTAACTAGTGCTAATTAAAAAGCCATCTACAGCATTGGGCAATGATAAAGAATGGTAGTTGTGAAATATAGGGGTGGAGTCCTACAATCTGAATCTAAGATCCTTCACGATAGGAAGAAGTCCTGAGGAGTCTTGTTTACTTGTGGCCCCGGGTATTTCAAAGCAAGAAATAGAAAAGGTGTATTGTGAAGTATATCTCTGACCAGAAAAAAGAGAAGCCAAAGGAGGAAAATGGATATAGAAAATTAGCCACCTAGGAACTGGAAGACCTGAGAAGCCAAACATAAAATCCAGAGAGAAATTCTAAAGATTAGCAACAATAGGAAGCTTAAGACTGGAAAGACAACAGGATGAAACCAGGGTCACCCAGTCCTGGCCAGTGTGCTCAGTGGTTAGAGCATCAGCTGGGCAAGGAAGGGTCTCGGGTTTGATTCCCAGTCAAGGGCATGTACCTGGGTTGCAGGTTCGATCTCCGGCCTGGTTGGGTGAGTGCTGGAGGCAACTAATTGATGTGTCTCCCTCCCCCATCCTAAAAAGTCAATGGAAAATATATCCTTGGGTGACAATGAACAAAAAAACAAAACAAAACAAAAAACTCAAGGTCACCTAGTGGGAACTAGAACCACAGTGGAGGCTTCCCATCTGGAGATGAGACCACATAACTGGTGCTGGAAATAACACAAGAAATAGAGAAAAATACCCTGGTTTCTTTCTTCCTTCCACCTTCAACCAGTGCCCATGCCTTTCGTTGTCTGAACCGAGGTGGAAACCAGATGTCAAAGGAACCTGGGAAATGTAGTTCCCTACAACCAAAACAGAGGACTGGATTCATATGAGGGACACTGGACGTGGACTGTAGGTCACAAATTATTTAAGTTTAGTATAATGCAAAATGTTAGCAAACCACCTTGGAATTAGTAACTCCTTATATTATCAACCCTTCATTATTTCCATAAGGTGACTACAAAATGTCACTGTATCATCAGTGAAATTCCTAAACTTAAATATTATTATTTTTAATATAATAGTTATTTGTTAATGCAGGCACATGAAACTAAATCCAAAAGTTACATAAAGAGGAGAGACATCCGGGCAAGGTAGCAAAGTAGGTAAACTCTGTGCTTAACCTTCTCCCAAAACCACATCAAATTTACAACTAAATTACAGAACAACCATCGCTGCTAACCACCTGAAGACTAGCTGAACAGAATTCCTATAACTAAGGATATAAAGAAGCCGTAACAAGACTGGCAGGAGGGGTGGAGACAAGGAAAGGACATGTCGCACACTGACAATGTAGCAATTAAGAACTGGGAGAGATATCTCAGCTGCTGAAGTCCCCCTAAAAAGGGAGGGCCCGAGCCCCACACCTGGATCCTGGGCCCTGGGTACCAGTGCCTGGAAGAGGAGTCTCTGTGCCATCTGTCATCTGGCTGTGAAAACCAGCAGGGATCTCACAGGGGTCTGCTGGAGACTGAGACAAACCTCTTAAGGGGCCCATGCAGAGACTCTGGTGCACAGACGCACTCACTCCAAGCTCCAGCACAGGGACAGCAGCATGAAAAGTGCCAGGGGCACAGGAGCAGAAACAAAGTGCAGGGTGAGGGCTGCAGGAGCAGGAGTGGGAGCAACACTCTCTGGGGATGGAAAGGCTGACAGGTTCCATGCCATTGTTTCTTTGTGGGACTCTCCTCCCACCCACCTGGCCCAGTGCAGGTGGGTGCCAAATCGATGTTCTCTAGCCCAGACAGTGTGGCTTACTGGTTGAGCATTGACCCGTGCACCAAGAGGTGATCAGTTCTATTCCTGGTCAGGGCACATGCCCAGGTTGTGGGCTCGATCCCCAGTAAGAGGCATGCAGGAGGCAGCCTTTCAATGTTTCTCTCTGGTCGATGTTTCTTTTCTATCTCTCTCTCTCCCTTCCTCTCTCTCTAAAATCAATAAAAAATATTAAAAATATCAGTGCTCTCCATTAACCTAGCTAACACTATTGCCCCTGTCCTGGTGATTCCCTGTAGCACCCAACTCACTGCCTGGCCTGATCCTCTTCCAGAGGTTCCTCCATACAAGTGGCTTGCATCGGCTTATGCTGTGGACTTTCCCCAAATCTCTCAGAGGCCTACAAACCACAAATAAGCAGCACTGACCTTGGTGTGCCTTGTAACTCTTGTTAAAGAGACCAGCACAAGTGGTAACTAGTCTCAACTTAAATTATAATACCCATCAGGTGGTCCCAAGTTTCAAGTCTAGGCCTGGAACATAGCTTAAGCTAAGTGGCCACAAGCCCTGGTTGGTGTGGCTCAGTTGGTTGGGTGTCATCGCAGGCACAAAAAAGTTGCTGATTCGATTCCCGGTCAGAGCACATGCCCAGGTTGTGGCATCCATCCCTCATGGCGGGGAGGGGAGTCGTGCAGCAGACAACTGATTGATGTTTCACTCTCACATCGATGTTTCTCTCCCTTTCTCTCCCTCTCCCTTCCTCTCTCTCTAAAAATCAATAAAAAAAATATTTAAAAAGCAAAATGAAGTGGCCACAAGCACAGCACAAGTGGCAACTGGCCTGAGCTCACATGGTGGTGCCCTCCAAAGGGGCCCAAACGTAGCACAAGTAGCAGCATAACCTCTCCCAGGCACCTCCAGGCTCAGCACAAGTGGCAATCAACTGTAGATGATTTTGTAGCTCTTACCAAGAGACCCCAAGTCTAGTGCAAGTGGTATCTGACGTTGGCCGGCATGGAAGCACCTCCCAAGAGGCTGTAGAACCAACACATCTTTTTTTTTCTTTTTTTAAAAAATATATCTTTATTGATTTCAGAGAGAGGAAAGGAGAGGGAGAGAGAGAGATCGAAACATCAATGATGAGAGAGTCACTGATTGAGCCAACAACCCGGGCATGTGCCCTGACTGGGAATCAAACCCCGATCTCCTGGATCCCAGGTCAACACTCAACTGCTGAGCCATGCCCAGCCAGGCAGAACCAACACATCTTGTGGCCAGCTGCAGACCACATCAGAGCACCATTTAACCAGCTTCAAAAATGAAGCACTTGAAGGGTAGACTCAGCTGGCACCAAAGCCCCACTAAAGCAACTCTTACTCCATGAGGTCAGCCCCTGCACAACAGCTCATCAACTGTAGTCATGGCCAGCCATCAAAGCCAGTCAACCTGAGGGTCAACCCAGCCTACTGATATGCCATCAACAATTGAGGCTCAACTACAACAGGAGGACACATACAACCCACATAGGGGACACCTCTGGAGCGCTTAGCTCAGGTAACCAGGAAGACAGTGCCACTGGGCCCCACAGGACACCTTCTACATGAGGCCACTCTGTCAAGACTGTGAGATGTAGCAGATATGCTTAATATATAGAATTAAACACAGGGAGACCGCCAAAATGGGGAGACGAAGACACTTGTAGCAAATGAAAGAATGGGATAAAACTTTAGAGAAAGAGCTAAATGAAATAGAGATAAGAAATCTACCAGATACAAAGTTCAAAACATTGGTCATAAGGATGTTCAATGAATTTCAGATTGAAAACCTATTTGAAGAAATAATGATGAAAAACTTCTTTGACCTGGTAAAAGAAATAGACATACAAGTCCAAAAAGTGCAGAGAGTTCCAAACAAGATGAACCCAAAGAGGCCCACACCAAGACATCATAATTAAAATGCAAAAAATTAAAGACAAAGAGAGAATCATAAAAGTAGCAAGAGAAAAGCAGCTAGTAACATACAAGATTGCTCCCATAAGACTGTCAGCTGATTTCTCAACAAAGACTTTGCAGGCCAGAAGGGATTGGCATGAAATATTCAAAGTGATGAAAAGAAAGAACCTACAATAAAGATTGCTCAACTCAGCAAGGCTATCATTTAGAAATGAAGGAGAGATAGTTTCCCAGACAAGACAAAGCTAAAAAAGTTAATCACCACCAAACCAGTATCACAAGAAATGTTAAAGGGACTTCCTTAAGAAGAAAAGAAAAGATCAAAAATATGAATAAGAAAATATAGGAAAGAATAAACTTCTCATTGCCAAGGGCAAACACTTAGTAAAAGCAGTGTGTATCAAACAACTATAAAGCTAGTACAAAGACTGAAAGACAAAAGTAGGAAGATCATGTATAATTACAACAATAAACTAAGGGATATGCACACACACACACACACACACAAAAGAAGTAAAAAAGATTGACAAAAACATAAAAATGGAGGGGCAAGTAAAAATTGTAGTGACTTTAGAATGTGTCAGATTTTAGTGAGCATCAGCTTAAAATAGACTGCTATAAACATAGCTAGGTATATATGAAGCACTTGGTAACCACAAGCTAAAAATTTATAAGAGATATACAAAAAATCAAAGAGAAAGGGACCCAATCATAACACAATAGAAAGTCATCAGTATACAAGAGAAAAGAGCAAGAGAATGAGAAAAGAACAGAAAAGAACTACAAGAACAATCAGAAAACAATTAATTAAATGGCAATAACTTAAATGTAAATGGACTAAATGTTCCAATCAAAAGACATTGGGTGGCTAAATTAAGAAAAATAACAAGACCCACTTCAGATGGGAAAGACACAGACAGATGAAAAGTAAAGGGATGGGAAAAAATATTTCATGCAAATGGAAATTTTAAAAAGCAGGGGTAGCAATACTTGTATCAGATGAAATAGACTTTGAAACTAAGGCTGTGTAATGAGAAAAAAGGATTTTATAATGATAAAGGGTTATAACTCTCATAAACACCTATTCAATGTAGGAGAACCTGAATATATAAAGCAAATATTGACATATAAGGGGAGATAACAGTAAAACAATAATAGTAGGGGACTTTAACACTACATTAACATAAATGGGTAGATCATTTAGACTAAAAATCAACAAGGAAACAGTGGCCTTAAATAACATTTAAGACTAGTGGACTTAATTGATATTTTAGAGCATTTCACCTGAAGTGGCAGAATATACATTCTTTTCAAGTACACATGGAACATTTTTCAGGATGGACCACATGTGAGGCCACAAAATAAGTCTCAATAAATTTAAAAAGACTGAAACCATGTCAAGCAAATACTCTGATCACAATGGTATAAACCTAGAAATCAATTATAAGAAGAAAATTGAAAAACACACAAACACATGGAGGATAAAAACACACTACTAAAAAATAAATGGATTAGCAATGAGATCAAGGAATAAATCAAAAGATACCTGAGACAAATAAAAACAAAAACACAATGATCCAAAAATCTCTGGGACACAGCCAAAGCTGTTCTAAGAGGGAAATCCACAGCAACTCAGGACTACCTCCAGAAACAAGAAAAATATCAAATAAAAAATGTAAACTTACACCAAAATGAACTAGGAAAAGAAGAACAAACAAAGCTCAAAGTGAGTAGAATAAAGAAAATAATAAAGATAAGAGTAGAAATAAACAAAATAGAGTCTAAAAAAATACAAAATATTAATAACACCAAGAGCTGGTTCTTTGAAAATATAAACAAAAGATAAACTTCAACCAGACTGATCAAAAAAAAAAAAGAGAAGTCCCAAATAAATATTTTAGAAATGAAAGAGAAGTGACAACTAATAACACAGAAATACAAAGGATTATAAGAAAACACTATGAACAATTATATTCCAACAAACTGGACAAGCTGGAGAAAATAGATAAACTCCTAGAAACATACAACCTTCCAAAGGCTGAATCAAGAAGAAAAACAGAAAGTCTGAACAGACCAAAAACTACTAACAAAATTAAATCCGTGCCCGGCCAGTGTGGCTCAGGGTTGAGCGTCAACCCATGAACAAAGAGGTCCCCGGTTTGATTCCTGGTCAAGGCACATGTCCGGAGTTGAGGGCTCAATCTTTGGTAGGAGGCGTGCAGGAGGCAGCCAATCGATGATGTTTCTCTCTCATCAATGTTTCTATTTCTCTATCCATTTCCCTCCCCCTCTCTCTAAAACATCATTTAAAAAACATAAAAAACAAACATTCATTTATAAAAATAATCAAATCAGTAATTGAAAAACTCCCAACAGCCCTGGCCAGTATAGTTCAGTGGCAGAGCATCGGCCCACATACCGAATGGTTGTGGGTTCTATTCCGGGTCAAGGGCACACACATGGGTTGCAGATTCGTTACTGTAGTGTGCGGAAGGCAACCAATCGATGTGTCTCTCTCACATCGAAGTTTCTCTCTCTTTCTCTCCCTCCCTCACTTCCACTCTCTCTAAAAATCAATGGAAAAAATATCCTCAGGTGAAGATTAAAAAAAAGAAGAAAGAAAGAAAAACTCCCAACAAACAAAAGCCCTAGACCAGATGATTTCACAGGTGAATTTTACCAAACATTTAAAGAAGCATTAACACCTATCCTTCTCAAACTATTTTGAAAAATTGAAGAGAAAGGAAGGCTCCCAAATTCATTTTTTAAGGCCAGTGTTACCCTGGTACCAAAAACCAGACACTGACACTACAAAAAAAAAGAGAGAAAATTATAGGTCAATATTCTTAATGAATCCTCAAAAAATTTTAGTAAACCAAATTCAACAATACATTAAAAAGATCATTCACCATGATCAAATGGGATTTATTCCTGGGATGCAAGGTTGGTTCAATATCCACAAAACAATTAACATGACATGCTGCATAAACAAAATGAAGTATAAAAATCATGTGATCATATCAATAGATGCAGAAAAAGTATTTGACAAAATCCAACATTTATTCATGATAAAAACTCTCAACAAAGTGGTGATACAGGGAACATACCTCACCATAATAAAGACCATATATAACAAATTCATAGGTAACATTGTACTCAAAGGTGATAGCTGAAAGCTTTTTCTTTAAGATCAGGAACAAGACAAGAGTGTACATACAGTTTCACCACTTTTATTCAACATAGTATTGAAAGTTCTAGCCACACAACCAAACAAACAAGAAGAAAAGGAAATTAAAAATATCTAAATAGGAAAGAAAGAAGTAAAACTGTTATTATTTATAGATGACATGATACTATATATAAAAGAAACTCTAAAGATTCCACCAAAAAACCTATTAGAAGTAATAAATGAATTCAGTAAAGTAACAGGATACAAAATTAATATTCAGGAATCGGTTGCATTTTTATACACTAATAATGAACTAGAAAGAGAAATTAAGAGAACAATCCCATTTTCAATTGCATCAAAAAGAATGGAATACCTAAGAACAAGTTTAACCAAGAAAGTTAAAGACTTGTGTACTCAGCCTGGCTGGGCATGGCTCAGCAGTTGAGCGTTGACCTAGGATCCAGGCGATCAGGGTTCGATTCCCGGTCGGGGCACATGCCCGGGTTGCCGGGTCGATCCCCAGTCAGGGGCGTGCAGGAGGCAGCCGACCAATGACTCTCTCATCATTGATGTTTCTATCTTTCTATCCCTCTCCTTTCCTCTCTGAAATCAATAAAGATATATTTTTAAAAAAACAAAAAGACTTGTGTACTCAGAAGTCTATAAAACATTGAAGAAATTAATTGAAGAAGATACAGCTTTTTTATCCAGTCTTCAGTAGGGCTGATGGGCACTTGGGCTGCTTCCAGATCTTGGCTATTGTATTTACAATACAATATGCTGCAATGAACATAGGGGTGCACATATTCTTTCTGATGGGTGTCTCTAGTTTCTTCAGATAAATTCCCAGAAGTGAAATCACTGGGTCATAAAGCAGTTCCAGTCTTAATTTTTTGAGGTAACTCCATGCTGTTTTCCACAGGGGCTACAGGGTATTAGGGTCCCCTTTTCTCCACATCCTCACCAGCACTTGTTGTTTGTTGATTTATTGATGGGAGCCATTCTGACAAGCTGTGGTGCATTTACACAATGGAATACTATTGTTCCGTAAAAAGGAAAAAAACTTTACCCTTTGCAACAGCCTGGATGGACCTGGAGAGCATTGTGCTAAGTGGAATAAGCCAGTCAGAGAAAAGACAGGTACCATCGGATTTTACTCATATGTGGAATCTGACGAACAAACTGAACTAACAAGCAAATTAAAGACAGGCTCATAGATAGAGAGCAGGCTGACAGCTCTGGTGGGGGCGTGTGGTGTTTGGGGGAAGGTAGAGGTGGAAGAAGGCATAAATGGTGATGGAAAAAATAATTTTTTTTTAAAAGAAGATACAAATAAATGGAAAGCTATACTGTGCTCATGGAGAGGAAAAACTAACATTGTGAAAATGTTGATACCACAGAAACAATCTACAGGTTCAATGTCTATCAAAATCCCAATGGCATTTTTCACGGAACTAGAACAAATAATCCTAAAATTTATATGGAACCACAAGAGACTCCAAATAGCCAACACTATCTAAAGAAAGAACAAAGTCGAAGGTATCACGCAACCTGATATCAAACTATACTACAAGACTACAGTGATCAAAACAGAGTGACTGGCATAAAAACAGACACATAGATCAATGGAACAGAACAGAGAGCCCAGAGATAAATCCACACCTACTTGGTTAATTCATCTGTGACAAAGGAGGCAAGAACATACAATGGGGTAAAGACAGTCTTTTAAATAAATGGTGGTGGGAAAACTGGAAACATGCAATAAAGTTAAATGAGACCACTTTCTTATACTTTACACAAAAATAAATTAAAAATGGATTAAAGACTTAAATGTAAGACTTGAAACCATAAAACTCCTAGAAGAAAACATAGGCCATAAACTCTTTGATATCACTGTTAGCAATATTTTTTTTCTCTGTCTCCCCAGGCAAGGGAAACAAACAAACAAACAAACAAACAAAAAATAAACAAATGGGACTACATCAAACTAAAAAGTTTTTACACTGCAAAGGAAATCATCAACAAAACAAAAAGACAACCTACTGAATGGGAGAAGATATTCACCAATGATACATTAGATAAAAGGTTAATATTCCAAATGTATAAGGGACTCATACAACTTAACTTCAAAAAACAAACAATCCAATTAAAAAATGGGAAAGGACCTGAATAGACATTTCTCCCAAGAGGACGTATAGATGGTCAATAGATATATAAAAAGATGCTTAACATCACTAATCATCAGTGAAATGCAAATTAAAACCACCAGACATCACCTCATACTTGTCAGAATGACTACCATCAATAAATCAATAAATAGCAAGTGTTGGTGAGGCCGTGGAGAAAAGGGAACCTTCTTGCACTATTGGTATAATTGTAAACTGGTGCAGCAAATTCCTAAAAAATATTAAAACTAGAACTTCCATGTGATCCAGCAATTCCACCTCTAAGTATTTATTCAAAGAAACCCCAAACTCTAATTCAAAATGATTTACGCACCCCTATGTTCAATGCAGCACTATTTATAATAGCTGGGATATGGAAGCAGCCCAAAGGTCCATTGTTAGACAAATGGATAAAGAAGAGGTGCTACATATATGTAATAAAAAATGAAATCTTGCCATTTTTTTAATCCTCACCAGAGGATATTTTTTCCATTGCTGACTGGGGCCAGGGGACTGGGGTCAGGAATCGAGATTGCAGCCGAGGAACGTGCCCTTGGTACTTGGTCGGAATTGAAGCTGGGACCCTTCAGTCCCCAGGTGGACACTCTAACCAGTGAGCCAAACCAGCCAGGGCAGATCTTGCCATTTTTGACAACATGGATGGACCTAAAGGGTACTATTCTAAGTGAATTAAGTCAGACAGAGAGAGACAAATACCATGTGATTTCACTTATCTGTGAAATCTAAAAAAACAAAATAAATAAGAAAACAAAACATAAATAAACTCATACCGAGAGCAATTGGTCATCAGAGGGGAGGGGGGTTTGAAGGCCAGGTGAAAAAGCTGAAGGGGATTAAGAAATACAAATCAGTAATTATTAAAATAGTCACGGGGACATTAAAGCGCTGCATAGGGAACATAGTCAACAAATTATAATAGCTATGTGTGGTTCCAGATGGGTGCTATAATTATTGGGATAACTTTTTAAGGTATATAAATGTTTAATCACTGTGTTGTACACCAAAACCTAATATAATTTTGTATGTCAACTGTAATTGAAAAATAAGTTTTAAAAAAATCTTAAAAAAAACTTACATAAGGACAAGTAGTGATATATCTCAGTCATTCCTACCACCCTTAGCCTCCCTGTTCTCTTACCCAGAGTCAACCTCTCTGACCAGTTTTCCAACCTCTCTGACCAGTTTTGTGTGTGTATACTTCTACATATCTCTCTCTATTTATGCTTATGTCTGTGTCTACCTATAGCTATGATTATATTCATATCTCAATATCTTCCATATCTGTCTATCATTTTCTACATATGGAAAAATATATTTCCCCCATCCAGAGGTAGGATACTATATGCACTGCTCTACTGACCTACACTTTAGAACCATTTGGGACGTACCAATTAAATACCTAGGATATTTCTTCCCTTTGGTAATGAAATGGGTGAGCCCACTGGGTCAGACACATGCCTAGATGATGAAGAGCTATAAATCATCCGGCTTGCAGACATCCAACGTTCAACCAGTCATGCAAAGAATCCTCCATGGCAGTAATTCAGCAGAAGTTTTGTCAGGTCTGTCAGAATGATTCAAGGGTTTGGAATGACTCATTGGGACTTGGGTTACATAATCTTGGCTTAATCATTTCGCTTGAAGCAAAAGTAAGTCAAAGATTTAAACCCTGGTGGCTCTGTATCTCATCTGGACATTGTCAGAGTACTTCTCTGCCTGGCAACAGTGTCAGGGTCAGAAAAAAAGTCGCAAATGCCTCATATTGTAGACCAAGATAATGTCCACATGAGTTAAAAAAAATTGTGTATATGTACTCCTACATATATATTCAATACAAAAACATACATACATTCATACATATTACATACAAACATGAAGGAAATGGGTTTGAAAATTTCTCACATCTCTGGAGTAAGGATACCTTTGTAAGCTTAGAAATGATAGAAAAAAACAAAGATAAAAACAAATTCAGTTGATTATAAGAACATTGGTATGGTCTGCACATGAAAGCACAAGAACACAAAAAAACACAACACATTGGGAAAATACTTTGAACAGGTATGACAGATGAAGGGATGATATTTTAATTTTAACACATTTATATGAGGACATATAGTGTGGTCAAAACAAGAGTCTCAGCTTTGATGTTAGACTTCCTATATTGTGGATATATCTGGGTCTCAGTTTCTTTATTTGTAAAATGGTGGCAACAGTAATACTTAGTGGAGGGTTGTGAGGTTAAAATGTGATGTCAATTAACATTTGACAAAGGAGGCAAGAGCATACAACGGGGTAAAGACAGTCTCTTCAATAAATGGTGTTGGGAAAATTGGACAGGTACATGCAGACACCAACTTACACTGTACATAGGATAAAATGGATAGAAGACTTAAATGTAAGTCAACAAACCATAAAAATCCTAGAGGAAAACATAGGCAGTAAAATCTCAGACATCTCTCGTAGTAGGATTTTCACCCATACATTGAGGGCAAGAGAAACAAAGGAAAAAATAAACAAATGGGACTCCATCAAACTAAAAAGCTTCTGCAAAGTAAAAGAAAACAGCCTCAAAATGAAAAAGGAGCTCACTGTATGGGAGAACGTATTTGCCAATGATATATCTAATAAGGGGTTCATTTCTAAAATATATAAAGAACCCATACAACTCAACACCAGAACGAAAAACAATCCAATTAAAAAATGGGCAAAGGACCTGAATAGACACGTCCCCAGAGAGGACATACAGATGGCCAACAGACATATGAAAAAATGGTCAAGGTCACTAATCATCAGAGAGATGTGAACTAAAAGTATAATGAGGCATCACTTCACACCAGCCAGAATGGCTCCATCAATAAATCAACATCAATGGAACAGAACAGAGACCCCAGAAACAGACCCACGCCATTATGGTCAGTTAATATTTGACAAAGGAGGCAAGAGCATCCAATGGAGTAAAGACAGTCTCTTCAATAAGTGGTGCTGGGAAAATTGGACAGATACATGCAAAAAAATGAAACTAGACCACCAACTTTCACCATACACAAAAATAAACTCAAAACCGATAAAAGACTTAAATGCGAGTCACCAAACCATAAAAATCCTGGAAGAAACATAGGCAGTAAAGTCACAGACATCCCACGTAGTGGACTCTTCACTGATACATCTCCTAGGGCAAGAGAAACAAAAGAAAAAATTAACAAATGGGACTACATCAAACTAAAAAGCTTCTGCACAGCAAAAGAAAACAGCCTCAAAATACAAAGGAACCCCATGGTCTGGGAAAACATATTTGCCAAGGATGTATCTGATAAGGGGCTAGTTTCCAAAGGGTACAAAGAACTCCTACGACTCAGCAAGAGAAAGACAAACAACTCAATTAAGAAATGGGCAAAGGACCTGAATAGACACTTCTCCAAAGAGGACATACGGATGGCCAAGAGACACATGAGAAAATGCTCGACATCACTAATCATCAGAGAGATGCAAGTTAAAACCACAATGAGGTATCACCTCACACCTGTCAGAATGGCTCCATCAACAAATCAACAAATGACTCGTGCTGGCGAGGGTGTGGGGAAAGGGGGCCCTGGTGCACTGCTGGTGGGAATGCAGACTGGGGCAGCCACTATGGAAAGCAGTATGGAGGTTCCTCAAAAAATTAAAAATGGAACTGCCTTGTGACCCAGTGATCCCACTTCTAGGAATACATCCTAAGAATCCTGAAACACTAATCAGAAAGAACATGTGCACCCCTATGTTCATTGCAGAGCAATTTACAATAGCTAAGATCTGGAAACAGCCCAAGTGCCCATCAGTAGATGAGTAAATAAAAAAGCTGTGGGACAGTCACACCGTGGAATACTATGTGGCTGTAAAAAAGAAGGATCTTGTACCCTGTGAGACAGCATGGAGGGACATGGAAATTATTATGCTAAGCAACAAAAGCCAGTCAGGGAAAGACATATATCACATGATCTCACTTATATGTGGAATCTAATGCACAAAATAAACTGAAGAACAAAATAGATCCAGAGGCGTGGATACATGGATCAGACTGGCAGATCTCAGAGGGGAGGGGGGTAGTGGGGATGGGAAAAGATTAACAAAGAACATATATACATATAGACATAGGCCATGGACACAGACAATAGTGTGGTGAAGGCCTAGGGTGGGTAAGGGGCTGGGTGGAGGGAAGCAAAGGGGGAGAAATAGGGGACATCTGTAACACTGCCAACAATAAAAAAATAAATTAAAAAACAAAATAAATTATAAAAGAAAAAATATGTGGTGTGTCTGCATAGTACTTAGAACAGTGTCATTTGATAAACAGTAAGTGCTCACTATTATGGTTATTAATGAAAAACACTGTTAATTAAATAAATGGATCTGGAAAGTCAATTCACTAATGTAATTAATAAACACAAAGGAAATGTCCAAATTTATAATTTATTCAAGAACTGTTATTATTCTTTTGCCAAAATAGTTTGAAAAACGAATGCCTAAATAGAGTTAATTGACATTTACAGAACATTTCACCCCAAAGCTGCAGAATATGCATTCTCCTCAAGTGCACATGGGACATTCTCAAAGATAGATCACATGTTAGGACACAAAACAAGTCTCTACAAGTTCAATAAGATTGAAATGATATCAAGCATCTTCTTGGACATTTACACCATGGAATACTATGCAGCTATAAAAAAGAAGGATCCCTTACCCTTTGAGACAGCATGGAGGGACCTGGAGAGTATTATGCTAAGTGAAATAAGCCAGCCAGAGAAAGATGAGTGTCACCTGATCTCACTAATATGTGGAATCTAATGAACAAAATAAACCAATGAACAAAATAGATCCAGAGACACAGAAGCATGAAACAGACTGAGGGATCTCAGAGAGAAGGTGGGGGTGGGAGGGCGGGTGGGGAGAGATTATCCTAAGACTTTATATGCATATATGCATAGCCCATGGATACTTACAATAGTGTGGAGAATGCCTGGGGCAGGGGATGGGTGGAAGGGGTCAATGAGGAAAAAAAGGGGACATTTGCAATGCTTCCAACAATAAAGATAAGTTAAAACACTAAAAATATTAATACCAATGCTAACAAGATATGGAGTAAGACCAATACACTTTTTGTGGCAATAACATTACAACTTTTTTTTTTTTTGTAAAGAAAATTAGCAATGTATATTTAGAGCCACAAAATGTTTAAATTCTTGTTTTAATTTGATTATTTTGTTACTTAGAATTTTCCTTAAAGATATAATCCAAAGAGATAACATGTTATAAATTTTTTTTTTCTGCATTAAAATTCAAAGCAGGCAATATGTGTCCCTATAAAATATTTAGTTACATTCTGGTATGATGGTTGTCTGTATTACGTGTCAATGCCAGAATGCCAGATGATAGTTATTTGCAACAAAATGGCAATTCATATACTATGGTTATGTAGTTTATACTAAAAATATAAAATTTAAAATTATGATTATCATGTAGCAACATTCTTATCATGAAAATTTGGAATTTTGTATGTTTCCCCCCTAATTAGGCCCATCTGCAACTTGCTTTTATATTTTATCAAATTCAAATAAAATTCTCACTATTTTTATTGAATGGCTACATTATATTCCATAATATGGGCATACCACAATCTGTTAACTGACCCAGTATTGATGAATTTTTGTGTAGTCTCCACATTTTTGTTATTGGAGACATTGCTGCAACCTTGTACTCTTCACGGGTATGTGTGAGTATTTCTTTAGGATAGATTCCTAGAATGAAATTGCTAGGTCAAAGATTTGCACTTTCAAATTGCTGATAGGCACTTCCAAACCACATGGTGACTTTATCAATTTATATCTTCATGAAGAACATTTTTAAAGAAAGTGGTCAAGAAAAGAAGTCCCATGAAACTAATATAAGACACAATCAAATGTGCCTACACCCAATTGGCCTTCACCCCAGAAGGAGGTCGTTTAGTTTTGGTTTTACTCTTTCAGATATCCTTGTGAATTTGGCTAACTCACGGCTCTACCATTTCCCCTGACCCATTGTTATTTTGATAATACCTGTCATTATCATCTGGTCAGAATGACGTTTTCTGGGCCTGGTCCAAGGAAATGCATATTAATTGGCCAGAACACACTAAAGATCAATAGCTTTGTAAATTAAACTGCTCCTGGGTGTGGCTGTACAGAGTGCCTGGGCCAGCGGGCGCTCACATCTAGCCTGTGCTCCACTGGCCGAAAAACCTGTGCACTGGGTGCAGGCAGAGGAAGAGAGTTCCCTGGAGAAAAGCTCCTTTTCAAGTTTATTCAAAGATGCCTTATGAAGTTTCAGCTGCTCTGAATATTCATAAGTAAAATTTTATTTATTGAACTGATTCTTCAAGCCCTTAACTAATTCTATTGATAGAGTTCATGATATTAAAAGAATGATGAAAAATTTATGCTAACAATTAGCCCTAGGACTTAAAATATAAGTTCAGTTCAAGCATAGTTGAGCACTTGGCTATGATGAGAAAAAGTTTTGGTGAGCTGAGGAGCCCAGTGAGAACAGGGGCCATTAGATAAAGAACTATCAATGAAAACACAGACAGACAGATAGGTTCCATATCATTGATTAGATCTGGGGAAATTATAAAAACTGATGCATATACTTCAAAGCAATGAAATAAAATGGGGCCAGGATACATCTGGAGTATAATTGCTATAGCTATTGAGTCTAGTTCCACAGTTAAATTTTTTTCTCAAGTCCTAACTGAGATATTTTCAAGCAGATATAATTAATGCTGTACAATGGATGTTAAACAAGATATTTCACCTCATCTGTAATTAGGCACAATTTCAGTGGTTAGTTATGGATAATCTAACTTAAGAAGACATCTGCACTACACTTCAAATAGTTTGAACTGGAACATATGCAGTGTATCTGTCTGTAAAAGCAGCCAATAGTGAACAATTCAAAGAAAATACTGAGCATAGAGATGAGACACTGATGTACATAGACTGGGCAAGAATCTCACAAAATGCTTGGCATGGGTTAATCCCATGAACCTAAATAATATCAAAAAGGTCAAGGTGGGCCAAAAGGGGAAAAGGAAAGAGAAAGGAAGGAAGGAGGGAGGGAGGGAGGGAGGCAGGGAGGGAGGAAGGCGTTGAAGGAAGGTGAAAGGAATGAAGGAAAAAGTGAGGACAGATGTACTGAGAGGAGGTGTGCTTAGCTGGATTTCCAGGGTAAGCTCATCATATTTTTGGGATACCCTTATGAACAGGACAGATGCGTTTATGCAAGTAGGCTCTTTGTTTTGGTTTAGTTTTGGTGACGGCAAGGAAGGAAGTTTGGAAGAGAGTGAAAGCAACTCACTCTTGATAAGAGATTCTGAAATTTCACCAAATAATTCCCGACTTTGACAGTTGGCAGGCATATTCTTGATGAGTTCCAATAAAGGTAGTGACCAGTGTTTACTAAGCAGAATGACTCTTGCTTTGTTTTCTGTGACTTTGAATCCACTAAGAAGGAAAGTGAGGACTGAATGAATATGGACCACAGCTCTCAGGTTTCTTCTGGCAGCTCCAAGAAGGCCAGAGCCTGGCAGACCCCCGTCCTTGCCGCATGGGCAGTTTGCATCTACTAGCGCAAAGTTGCCAAGCCACAGCAACACTGAGACCAGCCTGGGCCCATGAAGGTCCGAGGCAAAAGGAGAAGTTGTAGGGTTGGTGTGAACAGAGTGTCAGGTGGATGGACCTCAGCAGACGCATGTGCTCCAAGGCGATGGGGGAAAAACATGTCAGCAACAACTACGCTGAATTTCCATCTCTGCTGCTGGTGGCAGCAGCTTTGGGGCAAACCATTCTGAGTTACTGGGGTAATATAAAGTGGTAAAGTAAACCCTCCGGAAGCCACGGATAGTTCTCTTTTTGAAGGTATTTTTCTCCCATTGATTTTTAGAGAGAGCGGGAAAGAGAGAAAGAGAGAGAGAGACAGAAACATCGATCAGCTGCCTCCTGCAGATCAAACCCGCAAACCAGGTACTTATGCTTGAAGGGGAATTGAACCCACAGCCATCTGGTGCACTGGACAATGCTCTAACCCACTGAGCCACCAGCCGGGCACCATGAATAGTTTTTAAATTATGTTTAAGCCTCAGAATTTACCATTATTGTCAAACAAAAGTAAATCAGTTGAAAAGTAACATTGGGCTGATCTCAATTACCTCATCAATTGTTTTTCTTTTCTTTTTAGCCAAAGTACTTCAATGAAACTCCTCTCTCCCTCTCCCACTCTACTTCCTAAAAATGGAGGTACAGTAAGAGCAATATATTTATTATATTCCCTGGTTCAATGAGTGTAGTCTGCATATTTTTATCTAGAAGGTGAAGACCCTGAGGTTAAACCCAAGATCACAATAAGACACCCATCACTTACCGTTATATAAGACAAGTAGCTCAATTGCAATGACAGTAAAAATATTTAATATTCATGGAGTGATTATGGTGAACTTGGCACTGGGCTAAGTGCTTGTGTATATTGCATAATGCAATTTGGACACATCCCCTTTGAAACACAATGTAGACTTGCATAGTCATGCATCACATAATAATATTTTGGCAACGACAAACCGCATGTATGACAGTGGTCCCATAAGATTAATTTCCTGTAAGAAATCTAAAGATATGTGGCTTAAGAGGATTTTTAAATCTCTGATGGGAGAATATCCGTGGGTCTTGGCAATAGATTCCCTCCCACTCACAGCACCTCAATTTTGAGTGCACAGCTCACAACCCAGTCAGTTAGCCACCGACCTGTCAGCACAGAGGAGCCTGTTCCCCAGTGCTACATAGTCAGAAATCTAATGTGCTGTAGATTCCTTGTTGAGGACCTAAGATCCGGTACAAGAACACAGGTCCACAGGAGCTACCTTAACAAGTAGTAAGTGCCACTGCCACTTGAATAAAAGCTTTCTGAGTAGTGTGGGTCCAGCCTGTCCCTGTGCTTTGGAAATATTTTTAGCTTGTAATGAGATAAAGCATAGGTCAGTTTTATTTCTTCCATCAGTTCAACGCCAGAGAGAGCCCTTTGCTCCCCATAGGTCAATGGAACCAAACACAAATATCTGAAGTGAAAATGCTGAGTCCTCAGTTCTACACCCTCCCCATGTTAAGCACCCTTTACTTAAATGAATGCCACAGGGCTCCTGAATCTGACCACTGCTTCAACATGCAGTGGTCAAAACCACATTATCGACACCCGCCAGGCTCCTTTATCTCTCCCTCTTGATTTTCATTTCTACGGGTCCTCAGGCCGCCTTTCACCCCCTCCTGACAGTCACTCTTATAGAGATCGATGCCTCACCCAGCCAGTTTCTCCAGCCAGTCCAGCCCACATTCTCATTCACGGGGCAGCCCTGACGGCTTCAGTGTTCTATTTCTGACCCTGTAGCAAGGAAGCAGGGGGAGGGCTCGTGGGACAGTGTTGTGAACTCTGCAGTCGTGGGGGGGAATGTCCTGGGCCTTCGCGCTCGCCCACCACTCGCTCACTGACTCACAGCTCCCTGTCCTGCAGCCTTCTTTCGTGGTGAGTGCTTTACACGGGTGGACCATTTTCATCTTATATCATATTTTTACCATACCTTTTCTATGTCTAGACATGCTCAGGCACACAAACGCTTACCATTGCTACGCTTGCCTGCGCTATTCAGCACAGTACACTGCCGTCCAGGCTGCGGCCCAGGAGCACCAGGCTACACCACGCAGCGTGGGTGTGCAGGAGGCTCTCCCGTCCAGGCGCGTGGACGTGCGCCCTATGAAGTTCGCACCACAGAATCGCCGAACAACCCCTTTCTCAGAAGATATTGTCATCATTAAGCGATGCATGATTGTATTTATTGTCGTTATATAGTTGAGGAGCCTGAGCACCAGGGAGGTTAAGGAATCTGCTCATGATCACCTAGCTGGTAAATGTTCGTAACCAAGACATTTTACTCTCACTCAGAATTATTACACTGCGTCCCCAGCCTAAGGGAATCCTGACTTTAATCTACTGAGGAAGCAAGATGGATCCACTTACCTATTGTAGCTTCCTTTCGAATTTAAACCATTTTTAAACAGAATTTAAACTGTTTGGAAACATCACCTTGGAGGGATAGCTTTGAGTTGCACTCCTTCTGTGCGTATGGAACACACATGAAACCATATGTGTCCTTAACAACATAATGACACGAAGGACCGAAACCCAGCCGCCTGCTCCCCTGTTGCCGCCTGAGACCCTTGCAGGCCCTCCAAGGCCGACCTGGCGCTCCTGGGGAGGAATCGCCTCCCTCAGTCACAGAGTTCAGAGGAAACACTGAGTCTATAATTCATGCCGCACTGTGACGGAGGAAACCACTTTATCTCTGGGGCTTGGGCCAGTGATAAGGGGCAGTGTATGTGGGTTTTTTCTTTCCTCATACTTGGCACAAGCCCAATCAAGCTGCCATCAGCTCCTCCCATGGCCAGAGGCTTCAAGGAACTTCTGGGGCTGAAAAAAGAAAAGAAAACAACAGAAAAGCTATGTCACCCAGCAGGTAGAGCATGACAGGTGACGGGTTACACACCCTCTGCCACAGCCTGGCTCCCGAAGTCTCTGCTGTGTGCAGTTTCCTCTCTAGGCCTCGTGTTTTTGGATGGGACAGGGCAGTGTTAGTGCGGTGTAGTGCCAGCCCACAGGGGGGCTAACTCTGCGGGCATCTCCCCCTCCCCCGCCCCGTCAGGCCTGTGGGCCCGCCCGCGGGATACAGTGAGACTGGGCCCAGCTGAACAAGGCAGAACCTTGCGACTAGCTAGTGATCTGGAAAATGTTCATGACGCCTGCTAAGTGAAAACAGCAGCTTATAAAACAGCAGGACGCTCAAAATGTGCACAGAAAAGACTAGAATAGATACCACAGAGTTAATAGTGGTTACCTCTAGGTGGCAGGAATATGAGTGCTTTCTTTCCACTTTCTTCCTCACTCAGACATCAAACATTGAGTGGCTACCATGATTGGGGCGTAATAAGTCCTCAATAGATATTTTCTCTTATGTTCTAAAAGGCACAGGATGTACTAACATCTGTTTCTTTTGTTATAAGAAATTAGCTATTTTCGAAGACTTCTTCATACCTATTAAGAAAAGTTTTATCTCCTTGAAAAAAAAATCTCAAGGCATAAAAATCCCAAATTCATACAAAAAAACTAGGAAGTGACCATTCATCTTACAAATGGATCCACCTGGTGTTTTAAAGAGAACGCGCTGCAGCCCTCAATATCTGCTCCAGTTTGTAATAATTTGCCTCGACAATGAGGGAAATGTAAATTTAAACTTTGTAAATTGGGCTAAAATTATTCACAGGCCTTTTGGTTTTAGCTTTTTAATCCAAGTTGGAACCAATAAATGAGAAAAGTAAACGACGCCGATAAAAGGTTCTTCATTTCATCACAGAGTCGCAGACGCTGTTTGCAGCAGGGGTGCCCTCCTGGGGCCCGGCCTGGCCGTTTGCAGCAGGGGTGCCTCCTGGGGCCCGGCCTGGCCGTTTGCAGCAGGGGTGCCCTCCTGGGGCCCGGCCTGGCCGTTTGCAGCAGGGGTGCCCTCCTGGGGCCCGGCCTGGCCGTTTGCAGCAGGGGTGCCCTCCTGGGGCCCGGCCTGGCCGTTTGCAGCAGGGCTGCCCTCCTGGGGCCCGGCCTGGCCGTTTGCAGCAGGGGTGCCCTCCTGGGGCCCGGCCTGGCGGGCGGGCAGGCCGCGCCGCCTCCGCGCAGCCCCCCGGCCCCCTCCCACGGGCCTCGCCGCTTCCCCTCGCTTTCGGGTGCGTTGGCTACAGCGGAGGCAGCGCACAGTGAGGCGTGTGAGGGGGAGGAAAGACGCCGCATAGCCGGTGTCGTGGCCCGGTGTTAGTGCTCAAAGAACAGAATAAAACTGACCTCCCGTTTTCAGTTAGCCCTAGGACTTGAGCATCAATCAGAGGCCGTTTGGTGTGATCCGTGAGGGGTGCTATGGTGCTCAGACTCCATGCTCTGCTGCCATGGGAACAGAAACAGTAAGGGGCTCAGGGGGAGAAATAAGGACCCCCCATAACCAGGGGCAGCAGAAAGGAGGGTCAGGCCAGTGTGCTCAGAAGAGCGGCTTCCTATGCCCATCGGAGCCCATCTCTCCCCTGTCCTCATGTGCAGGCGCCCGGCTGCCGTGGGAGGTCCAGGTGTGACTCCCCCGGGCTGCCTGGGAGGCCCAGGTGTGACTCCCCCGGGCTGCCCTGGGAGGCCCAGGTGTGACTCCCCCGGGCTGCCCTGGGAGGCCCAGGTGTGACTCCCCTGGGCTGCCTGGGAGGTCCAGGTGTGACTCCCCCGGGCTGCCCTGGGAGGTCCAGGTGTGACTCCCCCGGGCTGCCCTGGGAGGCCCAGGTGTGACTCCCCTGGGCTGCCTGGGAGGTCCAGGTGTGACTCCCCCGGGCTGCCCTGGGAGGCCCAGGTGTGACTCCCCCGGGCTGCCCTGGGAGGTCCAGGTGTGACTCCCCCGGGCTGCCCTGGGAGGTCCAGGTGTGACTCCCCCGGGCTGCCCTGGGAGGTCCAGGTGTGACTCCCCCGGGCTGCCGTGGGAGGTCCAGGTGTGACTCCCCCGGGCTGCCCTGGGAGGTCCAGGTGTGACTCCCCCGGGCTGCCCTGGGAGGTCCAGGTGTGACTCCCCCGGGCTGCCCTGGGAGGTCCAGGTGTGACTCCCCCGGGCTGCCCTGGGAGGTCCAGGTGTGACTCCCCCGGGCTGCCGTGGGAGGTCCAGGTGTGACTCCCCCGGGCTGCCCTGGGAGGTCCAGGTGTGACTCCCCCGGGCTGCCCTGGGAGGTCCAGGTGTGACTCCCCCGGGCTGCCTGGGAGGTCCAGGTGTGACTCCCCTGGGCTGCCGTGGGAGGCCCAGGTGTGACTCCCCCGGGCTGCCCTGGGAGGTCCAGGTGTGACTCCCCCGGGCTGCCCTGGGAGGTCCAGGTGTGACTCCCCCGGGCTGCCGTGGGAGGCCCAGGTGTGACTCTCAGAGGCTCCCAGGGCAAGGCGGGGTGCAGCTTATGCCGGGACAGAGATCCCTTAATGCTGGAGGGAGTGAGCGGGGGGCTGACAGAAGGAAGCGGCAACGGAAGGGCTGAGCGTACAAAGGAGCTTTCTCGCAGGAGGGAAATGTTTCCCGGAGTCGATGACATAAAAATGGGTCAAGGACTGGGACAGGCAGAAAGGGGAGAGGACAGCAGCGGGCGGCCCAGCCGAGCGGGGGCATGGCTCGGCCCGGCTGGCGTGTGGGGCAGAGGCGAGCGCGGTAGCACCAGGGCCCTGCAGGCGAGAGCCCGCTGCCTTTAGACCTAACAGTGGTTTGTGTTTCGTCTTGTTTTCTTTAAGCACAGAAAGAGATTTATGTCCTATGGGGATCTTTTCTTAGTTTATTTTTTTTAATGGACAGTTCAGTGGTTTCTTAGCATGTCCACTAGTTGTGCAACCATCACCACTATCTGATTACAGAACATTTCATCACTCCAAAAAGACACTCCGTATTCACTAGCCACCTCCCCTTGCCCCAGCCCCTGGCAATCACCCGTCTACTTTCTGTCCCTAGGCATTTGTCTACTGGGGACATTTTACATTCATGGAATCACACAATATGTGGTTTTTTGTGTCTGACTTCTTTCATTTAGTATAATATTTTCAAGGTGCATCTTTTTTTAACCTTTTTATTGAATTTACTGCGGTGACATTGGGTAATAAAATTATATAGGTTTCAGGTGTACAGTTCTATAACACGTCATCTGTATATTGTATTGTGTGTTCACCACCCCAAGTCAAGCCTCCTTCCATCACCATTTATCCCGCCTTCACCCTCTTCTACCCCCTTTCCCTCTGGTAGTCACCGTGCTGTTGTGTGTGTCTGAGTTTCTTTCTTTCTTTTTTGCTTAATCCCATCACCTTTTTCACCCAGCCCCCAACCCCCTCCCCTCTGACAGCTGTCAGTCTGCTCTCTATCTATGAGTCTGTTTCTATTTTGTTTGCTAGTTTATTTTGTTCATTAGATTCCACATGTGAGTGAAATCATGTGGTCCTTGTCTTTCTCTGGCCTATTTCACTTAAGGTACATCCATGTTGTACTATCTGTCAGAACTTTATTCTTTTTTATGGTCACATAATATTCCACTGTAGGCATAGACCACAGTTGGTTGATCCATTCATCGGCCGAGGGACATTCGGGTCGCTTTCCCCTTTTGGTTATTGTGAGTGATGCTGCCGTGAGCATTTGTTTACCACAGGCACCTGTCTTAGTTAGTCCAGGCTGCTAAACAAAATCACAGACTGGGTGGCTGATAGACAGAAATTGACTCTCATAGTTCTGGAGACTGGAGGCCCAAGATCAGGGTGCCAGCCTGGCTGAGTTGGGGTGAGGTCCGCTTCCAGGTTGCAGATTGCCGTCTTGTCTGTGTGTCCCCCCATAACAGAAAAAGAACTGCAGAGCTCCTGGGGTCTCTTTTATCAGGGCACTAATTATAATTATATTTCTTTCTTTCATTTCCATTTATGAAAGCTCCACCTCATGACCTAATCACTTTGCAAAATCTCACCTCCTAATACTGCCACATCGGGGGTTAAGATTTCAACATACTAACTTGGGGGGCGGCAAACATTCAGTCCATAATAGCGTCTTAAATACACTGGGAGCATCCACTTGAGTGGCTGAAGTTCCAAGACATTCAGATTCTTTTCTGCCAAGGAATCTGAATGTCTCTGTATGGTTTCCCTCTGGCTCATCCTTCAAGAACTTGCACAAACTTTTGAGGACAACTTGGTTCATTTTCGTTGTTGTTGTTGCTTTGTTTTGCAGTCTCTGGAGTGAATCCGTTCCTGAGTTCTTCCTGGGTAGCTTTTTAACCTAAGACCAGGCATTTCATCTTCCTTCAGTGTACAAAGAAGGCTCAGGCTGCCACCTGTCTGTGCCAAGCTCGTTTGTCACTTCAGGGGTGGCATTCCAGTTCTTATGCGCACTGCTCTGCCCTTCGCTGCTGTCCCAGGGAGGCAGGATTCCACCCTGCCACAGTCAGAAGAGAAAAAACTCCACACCCTTGGCATTCTCAAACCAACATTAATACCTGAGAATGGTACCTACACACATATTTCAAAGGAATGAACATTCAAAGCTATTGCTAAAAGAAACTCCCCACATAATATTCAAATCTGTACTTTTGTTCTATTAGGTACAATTTTGAAATGTGTCTAATATGTGAATTTGAGTCTAAGATAAATAAATCTTTTTAAAAAAAATTTCTGCATGCTTTATTTATGAATTACTTTTATTTCAACCCAAGATAAAATATGACTTTTTATTGGTTCTCTGCTAGCAAATTTATAGATTTATTTAAAGTGGGAAATTGCCAAATAAAAAATTATAGTAAAATTTGTTCCGAGTCAACAATTCATTGTATTTTCTAATAAATGTGATTTCCCTTAACACTTGTAAATGATAGCCATGTATATTAATTTTTACCAAAGGTAGTGGTGCTGTGTTACATTGATGCTTAAATTGGGTCCCTAGATCAAATATGAATAGCTTTTAGTTTATATATGTCCCAAATATTACATGGCACATACACATACCAAAAAATTATTCATTGTTTATCTGAAATTCAAATTTAACTGAACCCCATATTTTTTCTTCTAAACTTCACAATCCTAGTTTCAAAGTATCATTGCTATCATCTTTTTAAAAAATTTATTGGGGTGACATAAGTTAATAAAATTATATAGGTTTCAGGTGTACAGTTCTATAACACATCATCTGTATATTGTATTGTGTGTTCACCACCCCAAGTCAAGTCTCCTTCCATCATCATTTACCCCCCATTACCCTCTTCTACCTCTCCTTCCCCTTTCCCTCTGGGAATTACCATGCTGTTGTCTGTCTCTGAGTTTCTTTCTTTTTTGCTTAATCCTTTCACCTTTTTCACCCAGCCCCCAACCCCCTCCCCCCTGACAGCTGTCAGTCTGCTCTCTATCTATGAGTCTGTTTCTATTTTGTTTGCTAGTTTATTTTGTTCATTAGATTCCACATATGAGTGAAATCATAGGGCACTTGTCTTTCTCTGGCTGGCTTATTTCGCTTAGCATAATGCTCTCCAGGTCCCTCCACGCTGTCTCAAAGCATAAGATTTTCCTTTTTTATGGCTGTGTAGTATTCCATTGTTAAATGTCCCACAGTTTTTTTACCCACTCATCTACTGATGGGAACTTGGGCTGCCTCCAAATCTTGACTATTCTAAATAACGCTGCAATGAACCTAAGTGTACATATATATCCTTTCGAATGAGTGTTTTGGATTTCTTCGGATATATTCTCAGAAGTTGAATCACTGGGTCATAGGCAGTTCCATTTTTAATGTTTTGAGGAAACTCCATACTGCTTTTCACAGGGGCTGCCCCAGTCTGCATTCCCACCAGCAGTGCACTAGGTTCTCTTTCTCCACACCCTGCCCAGCACTTGTTTGTTGATCTATTGGTGGAAACAATTCTGACAGGTGTGAGGTGGTATCTCATTGTGGTCTTAATTTGCATTTCTGTGATGATTAGTGATGTTGAGCACTGCATAATATTCAAAATTGTACTTTTGTTATATTAGGTTCAATTTTGAAATGTATCTATACGTGAATTTGAGTTTAAGGTAAGTAAATCTTGGTCTGAATCCACAAATCACTTCTTAAAACCACTCTTTCTCCTAACTTATCTTTTAGCCTCTTTCCCAAACCGCAGCCTCATCACCCACCTCTTCCTCTCTCAAAAACTATAAAGCCTCCTCTCAAAAATTTCCTAAATCATTTGTTCTCTTCTTAAAACTCTATTTCTAAACCACAGCCATTGGCCTTTTCTCTCTAGTTGCCTCATCTCCCAAACCACAGCACCCTTTATAAAAACTTCTCTTTATTTCAAACAGTCTCTCCAAATGTGCGTCCCTGAGCTGCAGTCCATGGCCTAAAACCAAAAGACTCACATGTCTGTTACTGAGCAATGGGGCTGGACCCGATCCTGGGAGAGAAGTACCTAGGTGTTATGCATGATCTGTGGGAGATGTGGGAAGACGTGAGAAGGTTGCTGTGAGATGTGAGAGATGGCAGAACTATGATTTAGTGCCCCCTGGGTAAGCCCCTGGCTGTGGGCAGCTCCCTCCACTTGGTTGAGCTTTGATTTTCTCTTCCGGCATAGGAAGTTCTTAGCAATAGCACTTGATGGCTTAAGTAGTCAGATGAGGGACTAGGATGAGGTGACCTCCAAACTCCTTTTAGCTCTGTGTAAAGCACTGATATCTGTGTAGTTGAGACAAAGAGGAACAGCAGAACTTTGGAAGTTTGAATTATCTGACCAATTACCTTCATTATGTTCTTCACTTTGATTGTGTAGATAAAGGTTTGTGGGAGTTTCTTTTGTTTTTGTTTTTTGTCAAGGAGAAAAATAAATGGAATTTTACTGGGAGAGACATAAGACAGATATACTTTATTTTCTCCTTTGGATTCCAAAATCCTTGGTTGTATATCTGTCAGTGGGCTGCTAATGAAAATAGCTCTGGTTCCATGGGAATAACTGTGAGGACAATGAAATCCAGAGATGTGAAGTAGGAGTACAGGGCTGTTCTAAATTGCTCAGAAGGCACTAATGAAAGTGAAATGCCATGGTTAATAAATATTTGTTGATTGATTAAAGAACATGAATACTGGGTATACCCTGATAAAGATATCTTGGTAGCTCTAAGCTTATATACCAGGGACCAAATGTAAATGGACAAGCTGATTTCAATTAACGAGTGGCCCCTTCCGAAAAGTTCTAAAAAAGTTTTAAGTCAAAATGGATCACAGATAGAAACATAAGAAGTTAAATCATACAACTTTTAGAAGAAAACATAAGAGAAAAATTTTATGACCTTGGGCTAGGTAAGGAGTTCCCAGATAAAACACAAAAAGCATGATCCACAAAAAAACTGATATATTGGTCTTCAAAAAAATTAAAAATTTTGCTCTGTAAAGGACACACACTCTAAAGAGAACGAAAAGGTAAGTTACAGGCTGAGACAAAATTTTCAGAAATCACATATCCATCAAAGACCTTGTATTTAGAATATGTAAATAACTCTTTTTTAAATAACTTAAAATTTAACATAAAAAACAAACTAGCAAATAAAACTAGGCAAAACATTTCAACAGATATTTTACCAAAAAAAGACATATAGGTAGAAAATAGTATATGAAAGATTGCTCTAAAGTGTATCAATCACTAGGGACCACAAGATAAATTAAATCTGTAGTAAATTAAAACCACAAGATACTACTACACACTTGTTAGAATGTGGTAAATTATCTTTGTGGTAAATTAAAGCCACAAGATACTACATACTTATTAAAATAATTAAAAGAAAAAAACAAAACAGACACTTCCAAGTGCAGACAAGGATATAGACCAACCAGAACTTTTTACATTGCTGGCAGGAATGTAAAATGGTATAGCCACTCTGGAAAAGAGTTTGGCAATTTCTTATGAAATAAACATACACAAACCACATGACTCAGGATTCCTGCTCTTAGGTATTTACCCTAGAGGAATGATATGCAAGTTTATCCAAAAACCTATATGCAAATGTTTAAGACAGCATTTTTTATAATCACCAAGGACTGAAAACTACCAACGTGTTTTTCAATGGGTAGATGGATAAACTGTGGCCATCCATACAATGAAATACGACTCAAGAATAAAAAGGGCCCTAGCTGGTTTGGCTCAGTGGTTAGAGTGTTGGTCCGTGGACCGAAGGGTCATAGGTTCACTTCTGGTCAAGGGCACGCACCTCGGTTGGGGCATGTGCAGGAGGCAACCAATCGATGTGTCTCTCTCACATCGATGTTTTTTCTCTCTCTGTCTCACCCCTTCCCTTCCACTCTCTCTAAAAATCAATGGAAAAAATATCCTCGGGTAAGGGTTAACACAAAAAAAGAATAAAAAGGAAGGACTAAAGATACAAACAGTAATATCGATGGCTTTTAAATGCATTATGCTAAGTGAAAGAAGCAGACTCGAAAGGTTACATAATATATAATTCAATGTATATGACACTTGGAAAAGCAGAACTATAGGACTAAGTTTCCAGGGTGTGGGAGTGCGTAGAGGGTTTGACTCTAAAGGGAAAATATTAGGGACATTTTGGGGATGAGGGAATTATTCTGTATCCTGATTGTGGTGATAATTATTAAAACTTACAGCATTATACACCAATAAAGGGGGGGGGTAGTAATTTATTGTATGTAAACTGAAAAAAAAATCTGCAAGTCATGAAGGTGAAAAAAGTTAAGTCATCAGGGAACTACGCTAAGTTAGTCATGAGGCTTTAATTTTTACTCAGGATAATTCTGCTTTTGATGTTTAACTTACAGCACAATGGGTATGAAAGAACATTTTGTTGACACTACATTTACATAGCAGCTAAGGTGAACCTTAAAGACATTTCCAAGCATGGGGCAGCTGTATCCCTTTGCCTTTCCCAACCAAGCTACCCGACACCCAAGATCCTGTGACCTCGGAAGAATTATCACTGCCCAGCTAAACAAAGCCTTGATAACACCACGCCCTGCACTTTTCACCTGAGCAAATGTCACCAGACCTCATGCAAGTCATGCCTGGGTGAGTGTGCCGGCCTGAATGCAGAGTCCACAGGAGGCTTCCACTACCTCCTGACAAACCCTTCCTGACCTTGCCCACTGACTAGCCCACTGGTGATGACAGGTGAGACCCAACCTGGGTGCTGCCTTTGGGCTGGGCTCACCTGGGACAATCCAGATTTAGTGCTCCATTTCCTTCCCTTACACAACCTATCTGGAACCCCGTGACTATTCATTGTTTAGGAATTAAAGGTCTCCTTGAGAGTCTTTTGTCCTTGCCAGGCTCTTGCTACTGCTGTTCCTCTGCCAGCCCAAGGCTTCATTCTGAGGCTCTTAGGGAAGTGAGAGAAAACGTCAGCGCTCACATACCATACTTAACTTCTTCGTACTTAAATTACTACCTCCTGAAAAACCATCAAAGTCCCAGGGGAACATCATGGAGCCCTGGCTGGCGGGGAGAGTTTCTGTGTTTTGGTAGTCTTCCAAAGTCCGTTGTATGGAGCATTAGTGCTTCATTGGACTCTGTCACATGTCTGGATAATGAATGTTTCAAAATGTAACTAACAGAAGTTCCAGCTGGATTTCCAAGGCTAATAGAATTCACACACACACACATACCCCCTTGCAACTTAGGTGAATTTTCAACTAACACCTACTTTACAGAAGTATTTTATTTATTATTATTATATTTTTTAATCTTCACCCAAGGACATGCTTATTGATTTCAAGGAGAGAGAGAAAGAGAGAGACATCAATGTGAGAGAGAAACATCGATTGGTTGCTTCCCGTACCCACCCTGACAGAGGATTGAACCCACAACCTAAGTATGTGCCCTGACCGAGAATTGAACCCGCAGCCTTTTGGTGTTGGTTGACGCTCCAACCAACTAAGCCACACTGTCCAGGGACAGAAGTATTTTAGAATGTTGAAAGTTTAGAATCTAGAAAGGGTCTGTGGTGTGTGCTAACAATTCACTTTTCTAGTATCAATAGTCTCTGATTCTGCAGCAAGTCACATAACTGGGAAGCCACACATTTAAATTCTGCCAGTCCCTTGAGCTCCTTGTGGCAATGCTGAAGACACAGGCTCTGGGGTCCAGGTTCTCTGCATTTGAGTTCCACTTTTCCCCTCTTAAGTTAGTTGTAAATGCTGAGTGAGTTAAAACAGGTAAAGCACTTAGCGCAGTGCCTGACTGTCACCACTGAGACCACATTGTCACCTTTAGGTTTTGCAACTTATTGGGAACAATATAAAAAATTATTTTATCATAGGAATATGTTTTTGTAATTACTGTAAAATTGTGTTTGAAGATACTACTTGTTTTGCCTTTCAATGTCCCTTATGGAAAATACTCTTGCTAAATTCATGCTAGATCATTCAAGGTAGAAAAACAAAAAGAAACATCTCTCCCTAGAACTGAGGTGAATGCAGATGAATAACTGATTTTTGATCCCTATTTTATTTCTCTGCTTTAGCTGTCAGGAAGTCAGTGTTTATATTCAGCTGCAGTAGCAATCCTGAGTTTAATAATAATAGTTAAATAATAACTCTCATTTTTAAAAAGCTAATGTTTAAGAGCTTTTTGGGGTGTCATTGTCGGATTTTTGTACTGGGTCCAGAATGAAAACTAAAGGAGGGCTATTACTGTTGATAAATATACCTGAAATTAATAGACAGGGTCTTTTTGAACCACTTGCTTTATTTCTGCCCTGACTATGACCCATGTTATATTTTCCTGGATGAAAGTATATTCTACTGTTACAGATTTCAGCAGCTGTTGAAATTACACAGTAATAGTCCGTTCACACTGTGTAGAGTTACACCGTGGTAAATTTGCTGCTAGTGCACAAGGAAGCATCTGACACTGATGGGTACTCATTAAATCAGATGCACACACACAAAATACTCTGCCTGATCCTTCCTTTTTTGCCTATACTCCAGTGCTGCATAAAATACAGAGCCAAGGGTTCCCGGAAAAGTTTCTAGATCTCTACTTCCTCATGGACATGCACAAGAGTATAAAGCAGAGGAATGACCAGAACCCCCAACTGCAGCCCGGACACCTCAGGCAGAGGACAGCCAAGGAGGCCGCACACTGGGTTATGGTTCTGAGAGATCTGAGGTGAGCTTTATTTATAATTTATCATCTGAAATGAGAGATTTTTTAAAAATATATATCTTTATTGATTTCAGAGAGGGGAAAGGAGAGGGAGAGACAGAGACAGAAACATCAATGATGAGAGTCATTGATAGGCTGCCTCCAGCACGCCCCTGACTGAGGATCGAGCCCGCAACCCGGGCATGTGCCCTGACCGGGAATCGAACTCTGATGGCCTGGATCCTAGGTCAACACTCAACTGCTGAGCCAAGCCCTGCCGGGCTGAAATGAGAGATCTTTGAGAGAGAATGGAAGAACAATTAATAGTTTTGCCAGGACTACAGACAGGTGTAAACATACCTTAGACAAACCAGAATGTATGATCGCCATACCTAACAGGATCAGATCAGGGGGAACCTACAAGGAATGGTTACTGGGGCACCGGGAAGGCCTTTGAATCTAGATATTTCTACGCCTCCCTTTCCTCATTGATGACTTATATTTCATCAATACTGATTTATTCCTTTGGATTAGAACCTCTAAATCAGAGGTGATTTTCTGCCCTGACCCCCACCAGGGGATACTTGCCAATGTCTGATGATATTTTTCATTGTTACAACTGGCAGTGGTGCTGCTACTGGCATCTAGTGGGAAGAGGCCAGGGGTGCTGCTAAACATTCTACAGTGCAAGAGACAGGCTCCCACAAAAAAGGATTATTCAGCCTAAAATTTCAATAATTCTGAGGTTGAGAAACCCTGCTTTTGATTAAGCATTGCCTTTCCTCTGGCTCCCATTTGAAGATACAGGAGGGTCAAAAGAATGAGACGACAAGCCACAGACTGAGAGGAAATATTTGCAAAAAACATCTGAGAAAGGACTGCGATCCAAAATAAACAAAAAAACAAAAACAAAGCAAAACCTCTTAAAACTCAACAATAAGAAAACAAACAACCTAATTTTAAAATGGGCAAAAGACCTGGACACCTCATCCAAGAAGATTTACAGATACCAAACAAGCACAGGAAAAGATGCTACGTGTCATATGTCATCAGGGAAATGCAAGTTAAAACAATGCAGGATATCACTACACACCTATTAGAATTGCGAAAATCCAAAACACTGACAACAAATGCTATAGAGGACATGGAGCAATAGAAACCGTCATTCATTGGTGGTGGGAATGCAAAACGATACAGCTACTCTCTTACCCTCCAATCTAGCAATCACACCCCTTGGTATTTACCCAAGTGAGTTGAAAAGTTATATCACACACCCGGCCGGCGTTGCTCAGTGGTTGAGCATTGACCTATGAATCAGGAGGTCAGTGCTGGATTCTTGATCAGGGCACGTGCCTGGGTTTCAGGCTCAGGCCTTAGTAGGGCACGTTCAGGAGGCAGCCGATGGGCGACTCTCTCTTATTGATGTTTCTATCTCTCCCTCTCCCTTCCTCTCTGAAATTAATTAAAAAAAAAACATATCAAAAAGTTATATCACAGAAAAATTTAGACATAAATATTTATAGAAGCTTTATTCATAATTGCCAAAACTTGGAAGCAACCAAGATATCTTTTAGTAGGTGAATGGGTCAGTAAACTGTGGTACATCTATACAATGGAATATTATTCGGTGCTAAAAATAAATAAATTATCAAGCCATGAAAAGACATGGAATGGCCTTAACTGCATATAGGAAAGTGAATGAAGTCAATCTGAAAAGTCAATCTGATGCATATTGTATGATTCTAACTACGTGATATTCTGGAAAAGGCAAAATTTTGGCGACAATGGAAATATCAGTGGTTGCTAGGGATTAGGGAGGGGGAGGGATGACTAGACAGAGCACAGAGGATTTTTAGGGCAGTGAAACTATTCGTATAGATATAGATAATGTCATTATACATTTGTCAAAACCCGTAGAATGTATAACACCAAGAGTGAACCATAATGTAAACTGAGGACTTCAGGTAAGAGTGATGTGTCACTGTATCATCGAGGATAAGGAATGTACCCCCCAGTAGGGGAGGCTGTGCACACGGGGAAGGCCAGGTAGAGGGGAAATCTCTGCACCTTCTGCTCAACATTGCTGTGAACTTAAAACTGCTCTAAAAACTGAAGTCTGTTAAAACAAAAAGATTGATGAGGGGAAACACAGAAGTTTTTCATACTTTGTATTAAATGATTTTTATCAAACATTAAGAGAAAGTCACAGATAAAGGGGCTGCCAAGGTAAAAGTATTACTAGTTTTAGAATTTTGCTTATGTTGACTCTATATAGTGAACTGGGAGGTGGTCAGGAGATGAGGGAAGTGACAGAAACTCCCTGATTCTTTGAGAGAAATTAAAGGAAAATCATTTACTCATTCCACCAGCCAAATTTTATTATGCACTTGCTGTTGGCTGAAGCCTGAGGCATTTTCCCATGGACTTTCCATGCAAAGGTGCATAGCGTAAAACAGACCATCAAAGCCTACTTCCTCGCCAGTCCCCTGCCTCCAGAGACCATCATTTAGCATGTAGCCTCTAGATCTATGCCAGCATCATTTAAAAGTTGACTATGAACCTTAAACTCTGGCTATAGCTTCTTCATATGTAACACGGTTGGTTTTACTTGGTGATTATACATTCCAGTCTTCTATCTTGTGGGTAAATCCACAATTGCAGCAGAGCTCTGAGTTTCTGAGAGCTTATAAAATGGGGAAGTCACAGATGTTCCACATCCTACATCTTGAAACAAGTGGGAAAGAAGAAAGGCATTTGTCTAGACCTGGGGGGTGGGGAACCTCTTTTCTGCCAAGGGCCATTTAGATATTTATAACATCATTCACAGGCCATACAAAATTATCAACTTAAAAATTAGCTATGTAAAAAGCTCCAAGATTTATTGAATTTTGAGTCCTACCTGCAGTTGCCTTGGCAGGGCCAGACCAAATGATTTTGCAGGCCGTACACAGCTCGAGAGCCAGATGTTCCCCACCCTTGGCTAGAGGAACATTTCCCTTAGTGTCCTATGCATGCCAGTTATGGACTTCTGTATTCTTCTATTATCCCAACCTAAGCTCCACATCTTCTGAGTTTTCTTCCAGGGTTTGTTCTGTGCCACTGACTTCAGAGCTCAGAGAAAGACAGAGTGTATCCAAGCAACATCTGGTAATACTGAGGTAGTTAACTAATGACACCAAGTCCCTGTGTAGATGCCTCAGTGGATATTGTAAGAGAGAGCGAGGATACCTAAATTGATGGCAGAACTAACATGTGCTGAGTCCTGTTGAAAGGGATTTATATTCATCTTATTCCAGACAGCTGTGGTGAGTTTTTCTTCATCCCACCCCCAAAGTTGAGAATCCTTGATTTTCCCCAAAGCAGCATAATTTTCCTGATGTAAATGGCAGAAACCACCACAATCTTTTCTCAAAGATCAGATTCAGGAGGAATGATTTTTCTGTGGAATTTCAATTAAAGCAGCTGACTGAGTATCCAGACATTTAGGATTATAACTCTCTGAAACTTCCTATGTAAAATATTAAAGATTACTTTTTTCTATTTATAATTTGGGGGAGGTGAAATTAAGGATCATTTTAGATGCCCTTAAGCTACCCTCTCTCACTTGTCTTTAAAATTTCTTCATGCTCTTTTCTCTAAGTTCCTATAAAGTTTTAGATTCTCTTTGTTTCTGACTTGTTCCTGGTTTTTCATAAGTCTCCTTTCATTGAATTCCTTTTGGTTCAAGCTGATGCCTTTTTACTTTCTTTCCCTTTACTAGGGCATTTCCTATGTGCACTTTTCTACTTATTCCCACTGCCTTTCACTCCTTCTTTTAGTGCCTCATCTCCTTATGCAGGTCTGTGCTTTGTTCTTTGCCACCAATGACTTTTCTTTTTAATTTTTAAAAATTTATTGATTGATTTTTAGAGAGAGAAACGTCAATTTGTTGTCCCATTTACGCATTCATTGGTTGCTCCTTGTATGTGCCCTCACTGGGGATCAAACCCGCAACCTTGGCGTATCTGGAAGACACTCTAACCAACTGAGCTACCTGGCCAGGGCCTAGATCCATAACTTCTTTACTTTTATTTTTTTTAATACTATATATATATATATTTAAATATGTTTTCATTGATTTCAGAGAGAGGGCGAAAGAAACACCAATGATGAAAGTCAGTCATCGATCGGCAGCCTCTCCCAGGTGCCCTGACCAGGAATCGAACCCTGAGCTCCTGGCTCATAGGTCGACGCTCAACCACTGAGCCATGCCGGCTGGGCTGAAGACTTTTCTTTCTTTCTTTCAAGAAAATAGCGTATGGACATACTGTGCACTTCCATGTGTACCTGTGTTCATTTCCTAAGTCTTCCAGCTTAGGACTCAGTGTCTTCTCTCTCCTTGTCCCAGGTCCTCTCTGGGCTTCGGGGACTGTTTTACAACCTGCATGATGCTGTGACCTATTCCAATGAAGAGAATAGAGGAAAAACCAAGATGATAAGAACAGAGAGATGACTAGCCACTGCTACTTGGTTTGCTAGAGGACCTTAACTCTCCTTTCATCGAGGGGTCGGCTGCCAGAGCTTCTCTTTCAGGACGTCCTCCGGGAGTGCGCCTCTCCGGCCTCGCTGACGTGCGCCTCGGAGGAGTTTCTGGAATAGATATTTAATAGGCCCCAGTGGCCTCTGAAGGGAATTAGACAGCACTGCCGGAAATGTCAGAGAACTAATAGTGCAGGGGCTGAGGAAGGGTAGGAGTGTCCCGGCAGAGGCGTCAGGGACTGGGAAACAGGGGAGATTAAAATAGCTGCTGGTGAGGGGAACCTAAGTGCGGGTGAAAACACAGGCGCTTGCCTGCGAGGTCCCGGCGGGTGTGTTAAACTGTTGCTCGCCTCACCTTGATGACTTTCTAACTTACGGTAGAGAAGGGCCACGTTGCCCACACGGGCCAAGCTTCCTTTTGAAAGGACTGGCCCCAGGTTCCCAGACACCTAGTGTCCTAACGAAGAACAGCAGGGACTTAAATTTGTACACAGGGATTCACAGTTCAGATTTTCTCTATGGCAACCTGCAGATGTACTTTTTCTTTTCTTTCAATCACACAGAAGTTAACAGTTTGAAATATTTCTTGAAAAAGGTAGGCCCCTGACGGGTGGAGGTGTTCCTTTTGTATTGTTTATTTGGAAGAGAGTTTGCATGTCCTCACTAGACTGCAAACTGGCATGTAGTAGAATTTATTGAGGGCTAGAGGTGTGTCTTTTGCAAACATACATCCCCACAGAACCTAGCACAGGACTCTACATTGGCGGCACTTAACCAATACTTGTTGAGTCAGCCCACAAAGGAGTGAAAACCAAATTTCAGTGGAGGTGGAAAGGACCCTGAGTGGCGCGGGCCGTGCGCTCCCCCATCCGGAAGGGGGTGAACAGACACGTGCACACGAATGGGGTCTTTCTTCCCGGATTTGCTTTTAATATGGGAACAGCAGGGTCAGCCCCTCGCTGTCGAGGCCCGGGGGAACGGGCACCCCGGTTCCCGGTTTACAGAGTGCTCCGAAACAGTTCCACACGGCCACTGTAAGGCCCAGAGTGTCTCGCTTACCCGGGCCTTCGACTCTAATTGAAAGTAGAGTTTCTACACTATGGGCCTTGGGATTGCTTTTAGCACATTTGTCACCTGTAAGCGGGCATTCAGAACAGCCTTTGCTAAGTAATCATACAAGAGAGGCAGCACAGAAAGCCCGACAAAATCAAATACGAGGAGATCAAAATCACACTTTTGGGGAATTTCTGTTACCACACTGACATACAGATCTGATTGGACACAAAGCCACTCCTTTTCCCACAAAGTCAGGGGATAGCGGGCTAAACCCAAAGAATTTCTCATGTTAATGGCGGGACAACTTGGGAGCTGGCAAAGCGAAGGGAACAAAATGGAAATACAAGCATGGCTGGAGAACTGGGGGCGACTCGGCAGTGCATGTCCCTCCACTGGCATGGCCCGGGACTGGTGACTAGGCAGTGACTAAGCAAGTGCAGGACAAGTGGCAGGAAGTGATGATTATTTCTTATCAGCGCAATAGTAATTAAATGCGCCATTTGTTGGCACAACTCTAATTGAAAGAAGGATTTCTACAATATGGACCTTGGGATTGCTTTTAGCACATTTGTCACCTGTAAGCAAGACTTTGGCCTGCATCATCGCACAAATATTTACTACGGGGCAATGCCATGTGCTGTGCGCTAGTCCCTGGAGATAAAGAAATCAAGGACAGAGAACCTGCCTTGCTGAAGGGGGATTTTGTGACTCCACACAACCTGGGGAAGCTGAGAAATTCAATCTTACAATGGCTTTTGTGTTTTTCCTTGAAAGGATAACTCGTATATTGGTTGGTCTAGTTGACTTCCTGGCCCCACCCCTGACCTCCCTCCACCACAGCCTCTGAATAGATGGGTCATTCAGACCTGATGATGTCATGGTCTCCAACAGGACGGTGTGGTTTTTTAAAGATCCTTAAGTGATGGAAGCCACAGGCTCAAGTTTGCTACAAGTCTCTATGTTGGAAACTGCAATTTCATATTCATTTTCTTGATAAATTTTGATTATTTACTTAAGTATACTATACAGTATTTTTAATACCTCCTTATTGAGCTTTATATAAAAGTTTAAGTCTTTAATATAGCATGTTGTGGTTGAATTTAGATATTATATACTGAGACAGAACACTGCTTTGTTTGGCAAACACTGTCATATAGATTGTCTTATTTATTTTCAATATCACAATGCTGTTGTTTTACTTCTTTCTTTTTTTAAGAAATATATCTTTATTGATTTCAGAGAGAGGAAGGGAGAGGGAGAGGAAGAAGGAGAGGGAGAGGGAGACGGAGAGGGAGAGGGACAGGGACAGGGACAGGGACAGGGACAGGGACAGGGAGAGGGAGAAAACATCAATGATGAGAGAGTCATTGATCAGCTGCCTCCTGCATGCCCCCTGCTGGGGATCGAGCCTGAAACCCGGGCATGTGCCCTGACTGGAAATCGAACCTTGATCTCCTGGATCCTAGGCCAATGCTCAACTGCTGAGCCACGCTTGGTTGGGTTGTTTTACTTCTTTCTATTCTAGTTGTTTAAAATTAACTTTTTTATTTTAGAAGGAACACATACTGCAGAAAACTTGGGAAACAAAGAAAAACTAAAAGGAAGCAAGTACATAAGTCACACAAACCCTGCCATACACACAAATTTTGTTATGATTGGTGAGGCCTTAAGATACTTTTTTAATGTACATTTATCTTATGTTGCTTGAGGAAAATTTTATCACATTATACTTAAAACTTTGCATTTGTTTTCCTCCCTTAACACTATATCAAGGCCATTTCTCACTTCAACAAAGATTCTGTTTAATGGAAATGTGTAGATTTTGTGTAATGGAAGTGTGTAGATTCTGTGTAGTGGAAGTGTGTAGATTCTGTGAAATGGAAGTGTGTAGATTCTGTGTAGTGGAAGTGTGTAGATTCTGTGTAGTGGAAGTGTGTAGATACTGTTTAGTGGAAGTGTATAGATCCTGTGTAGTGGAAGTGTGTAGATTCTATGTAGTAGAAGTGTGTAGATCCTGTGTAATGGAAGTGTGTAGATACTATTTAATGGAAGTGTGTAGATTCTGTGTAATAGTGTACAGATACTATTTAATGGAAGTGTGTAGATTCTGCATAATGGAAGTGTGTAGATACTGTTTAGTGGAAGTGTGTAGATCCTGTGTAGTGGAAGTGTGTAGATTCTGCGTAATGGAAGTGTGTAGATCTTGTGTAGTGGAAGTGTGTAGATACTATTTAATGGAAGTGTGTAGATTCTGTGTAGTGGAAGTGTGTAGATTCTGTGTAGTGGAAGTGTGTAGATCCTGTTTAGTGGAAGTGTATAGATCCTGTGTAGTGGAAGTGTGTAGATTCTGTGTAGTGGAAGTGTGTAGATCCTGTTTAGTGGAAGTGTATAGATCCTGTGTAGTGGAAGTGTGTAGATTCTGTGTAGTGGAAGTGTGTAGATTCTGTGTAATGGAAGTGTGTAGATACTATTTAATGGAAGTGTGTAGATCTTGTGTAGTGGAAGTGTGTAGATTCTGTGTAGTGGAAGTGTGTAGATCCTGTTTAGTGGAAGTGTATAGATCCTGTGTAGTGGAAGTGTGTAGATTCTGTGTAGTGGAAGTGTGTAGATTCTGTGTAGTGGAAGTGTGTAGATACTGTTTAGTGGAAGTGTATAGATCCTGTGTAGTGGAAGTGTGTAGATTCTGTGTAGTGGAAGTGTGTAGATCCTGTGTAATGGAAGTGTGTAGATACTATTTAATGGAAGTGGGTAGATTCTGTGTAATGGAAGTATGTAGATCCTGTGTAGTGGAAGTGTGTAGATCCTGTGTAGTGGAAGTGGTAGATCCTGTGTAGTGGAAGTGTGTAGATCCTGTTTAGTGGAAGTGTATAGATCCTGTGTAGTGGAAGTGTGTAGATTCTGTGTAGTGGAAGTGTGTAGATACTGTTTAGTGGAAGTGTATAGATCCTGTGTAGTGGAAGTGTGTAGATTCTGTGTAGTGGAAGTGTGTAGATCCTGTGTAATGGAAGTGTGTAGATACTATTTAATGGAAGTGTGTAGATTCTGTGTAATGGAAGTATGTAGATCCTGTGTAGTGGAAGTGTGTAGATCCTGTGTAGTGGAAGTGGTAGATCCTGTGTAGTGGAAGTGTGTAGATTCTGTGTAGTAGAAGTGTGTAGATCTTGTGTAGTGGAAGTGTGTAGATACTATTTAATGGAAGTGTGTAGATTCTGTGTAGTGGAAGTGTGTAGATTCTGTGTAGTGGAAGTGTGTAGATCCTGTTTAGTGGAAGTGTGTAGATCCTGTGTAGTGGAAGTGTGTAGATTCTGTGTAGTGGAAGTGCGTAGATCCTGTGTAATGGAAGTGTGTAGATACTATTTAATGGAAGTGTGTAGATTCTGTGTAATGGAAGTATGTAGATCCTGTGTAGTGGAAGTGTGTAGACCCTGTGTAGTGGAAGTGGTAGATCCTGTGTAGTGGAAGTGTGTAGATACTATTTAATGGAAGTGTGTAGATTCTGTGTAATGGAAATGTGTAGATTCTGTGTAGTGGAAGTGTGTAGATCCTGTGTAGTGGAAGTGTGTAGATACTATTTAATGGAAGTGTGTAGATTCTGTGTAATGGAAATGTGTAGATTCTGTGTAGTGGAAGTGTGTAGATTCTGTGTAATGGAAGTGTGTAGATCCTATGTAATGGAAGTGTGTAGATTCTGTGTAATGGAAGTGCATAGATTCTGTTTAGTGGGAGTGTATAATTCTTAAACTGCCACATGCAAGCTCCTTGCCAGGACCCTGCAGAGGTGCAGCCCCCTGGCAGGGGTTCCGCCCAGACCAAGGAGCCACTGTTTGCATTCTCAGTAGAGGGTCCTCCCCTTAGGAATGTGGAGCTGGTGATGTCAAGTGTGTCCTTGACCTTCTGGGCAGGATGGAGAGCTCTTCTATTTTCTCAGCTTCAGCCTGATAAGGGTGATCAAAGATTTATTACTCTGGAATCTAGTTAATTTGCAGTTGCCTAGAGCTTTCATTTGCATCCAAATCCCCTTATCCAGTTGCTGCCTTATTTTAGAAACTCCCCAACTGAAGACGACACCAATCAGCACATCCCCAAAGGCTTCGGTCTGCACCCTCTTTACAATTTCACTTTCCTTTCTTTTCTTCTTTATTGTTTCTCTTCTCATGCCATTGCTATCAGGGTGATCAAAGCAATATTTCACATTTGCCTAGCACTTTATTTCTTCAAAATGCATCTAAAACATGTTCATTAAACAAGGTAGTTAAAGATGGAAAGCAAAGAGAAAATTAATCTCAAAATAGGATAGTGATGTGTACATGAATGAATATGTGTCTTTATTTATCATATTTTATAATGTAATTTTAAATCATACAAGCCCAGTTTTTAAAAACTTTCTCTCAAGTATATCAGTTAATAATTCTTGAAGTTGTTAGATCCTGAAGCTATTAACAAGGTGATTTGACACCTTGCTGTATTTGTAGAGTCTAGGTTTTAGCAGTCCTAGAAAAGCCTAGATAACAAAATGATAAATTATTTCCAAAACTTGACATGAAGCAAGAATAACAATAACAGCAACAGCAGCTATCCCTTTCATACCAGGCCTGTTCAGCCTGAGCATTTTTCATATTTTATTTCATGAAATTCTCAAAAACTACTCTGAAATGTAGGTACCTATTAGAAGCCCCATTACTGCAGATGAGGAAAATGCAAGTGAAAATTATTTTTAAAGCCTATTTTTTGCCTGTTTTTCACTGCCTTGCTCCTCTATGACACCGAGCCTGAGTCTCAGCGCTCAGCTCCCCTCTCAGTTACCAGTGCTACTATTAATAGTGATATGAGTTATCTTTCATTGAGCGCATGCCACGAGCCAAGTACTTCATAGACGTTATTTCTGATTAGCATGTGGCAGATTGCATTTGTAGTCACAATAATATCTCCCTTCCTTCCACATGCTCCTCCACATTGTGACCTTGCCACCCCCCTTTCTGTCTCCAGGAGGCCCTGGGACTGCTTTGGCCCTAGCGCAGAGTGCCAGGTCCAGACCCAGGGTGTGAGAGCCTCGCCGCTTCTACTTCCCATCCCTCAGATACTTGCTGCCAGAAGCCAGCGACTGTGTAGGAAGTGTGACCACCCTGGGACAGCCGGACCGGGAGCAGCCCTGACCACGGAGAGGCCCTAGAGTAGGTTCAGCAAACCATAGCCTGGGGACCAGATCCAACCCATGCCTGTTTGTATGGGCTTCAAGCTAAGAATGGTTTTGACATTTTTAAAAAATTGTTGTGGGAAGAACCAAAATCATATTTTGTGATATGTGAAAAATAGATGAGGTTTATATTTTAGTGTCATAAATAAAGTTTTATTGAAAAACAGCCACATTCATTTTTTTATATTATCTGTGGCTGTTTTTACACTATCCTGGCAGGGTTGAATAGCTGTGACAGAAATCATATGGCCTTCAAAGCCTAAAATATTCACTACCTGGCTCTTTAAAGGGAACCCCAACCCCACCCCAACCACCCGCAGAGGAGGAGAGGGAGAGACCAGGGAACACCCAGGCCTGACGCAGGTGAGTGTGAACCTCTCGGCTCAGCCCTCCAGCCGCAGCCAACTCATCCGAGGCCACACGGAACAGAGGCAAGTTGCCCAGCTGAGCCATCCTCAAATTCCTCACTCAAAATAGCAAAAGCAAAATAAATGGCAGTTTTAAGGCACTAAGCTTTGGGTAGTTTGTTACAGAGCAATAGATAGCTAAAACACCTCACAATCTTACCCTATGAAAATAGAGATTATCCAAATATTTAGATGAGTAAACTAAGGTACAGAAATATTAAATTACTCACCTAACCCAGCTCCTTTCACTTCTTAAATTTTATTTGGATTTAACCCAGCTCCTTTCACTTCTTAAGTTTTATTTATGACACAACTAACCCCCTAATACTCAACCTTTTCTCTGCTGTTATACATTCTACGCCCATGTCGGTCTTCACTCATTCAACAAATATTTGTTGAGAATTGTCATCACACGTAAACACTTTGTGAAATAAATTCAGATGGAATCTGAAATTTATACTTAACTGTCTACTTAGCTAAGAAGATCAGGAGTTTTAATAATACGATGATGCATGAAACATTGGAATTCAGCCCATTTCTTCTGAAGCTTGTGGCCCAGAGAGTCCCATTGTAGGCGATCTCACTTTCAGGAAAACCCTGCATTTGATGCTAATCTTACACTTTTGAGACTTTTTAAAGGAACAAGTCAGCAGTCAGTGAATACACGACTTGAAAGTTCATTCCTCCGACCCACAAAGTTAGATGCATGTTAGCTTTTTAAAAAAAATAAATTCAGATTAACTGTCTTTTTCCATGTTCGAAACATATGTAACCACACCTGACAGGAAGTCACACAGCTGGAAACCATTAGAGCAGAAAAGCAATGAAAAGCAGGAAGCAGGAGCCCAGGGAAAGTGACTTTGAGGGAGCAGGGTAAGGAATGTGAGGAAAGGTAGGGAAGGCTATTCCGAGCGTTGCCCGGCTTCTGCTGAGCCCGGGCAGGGCCGGGCCGCTCAGTGAGGGGAAGGTTATCACCCAGACGAAATGCACTGAGGGGGACACCAGGCAGCCGCAAGGCGAGCTGCTGTTGCCTTGCTGATCGCCGGCCTCTGACACCCTGCTTGAGTGGTGGCTTTCTGATGGCAGAAATATGACTCTCAGTCAGTGACTCTGTCAGTGGCTGCCTCATGCCAGCTTACAAGAGCTATTGTCAATTTTCCAGAACTTTTATAAGCCAATTGTTAAATTTTGGTAGCCTGAAATCAGCCACAAGAGGAGTATTTACACCACGAAATGCCAGCTATTGTATGTCAACCACAATTACAAGTAAACTTAAAAATTAAAAAAAGGAAAGTAATTATTCTAATCAAGATGTTCCCTATAGCCTTCATGGTAGGTGTGGGGCAGCTAGCAGCTCACCTGATGAAGGAGAGGCAGTGCCAGGAGTTTGCAGAAAAGGAATGTTTGCTGAAGGGGAAGGGAATGAATTTTGGCAAGTTAGGTGTTATTTAGATGTGGTGCTAGAAGAAAGCTTTTTACCAATGAAAAGGCTCAAAGGTACTATCAAAAGGATGTTTAGGGACAAAAATTAGATTCCAGTTTTGTTTTATTTTATACGTAGATGAGGAACTCTTGCCTTCACAGTTACATTTCTAACACCTACCAAGTAATTTCTGAAAGTAGTCTGCATGACAAGATTCCTGATTATATGTTATAATGAGAAAATTGGGGACCTTCTAACACGTGCTGTCGGGTTCCTGGAACTCGTAATTTCCATCTTGTAGTACTTTAGACTCATCTCTTAAAAGTCCAGATCTTTTCTAGGCTCATATTATAAAATAGACAAATCTCAAAAATATAGTAGAATTTTTACCAGTTGTGAACTCTGATACCTGTTTAGTTAGATAGAGGTCGGAACTGATAGTTGAATGTATTGCTTTATGTGTGGGTCCTAATGATCTATGCAGAGTTGTTACATTTTCCTACAGATTGCTTTATGTTTACTACAGCTCCTCTCGATCATCTTGAAGAAAAATAATTTCCCTGATGTGATAAGATATGATGGTTCCAGCCGCATATTTAGAATAGTAAGTTTTTATCTTTTTATAAAACTTGATTTAAGACCTGCCATGTGCATGCCTTTTCCTGAAGGAGCCTGTGGTTTTTTAATGACTTTATCAGTGAGCAAGGCTCTATAAATATATGAAGTGGGAGCTAGTTGGTTCTTTCTCTCTGTTTGAATTGTATTTCTGAGACACTGTAAGGAAAACATCAATGTCGCCTTCCACTGAGTCCATTTTCCACAGACCTGGATCAGTCTAGCTCCCCCAGGGCCACAGCCTTCTGTGCTCTGTGGGGCTGGGTGCTGAGGACAGGGACACATCTGTAACCAAACCGGTGAGCCACAGTGGGAGCCGAAATTCATTTCTCTGAAATGAGAGCCTCTCATTCCTTTGTTCTCGAGATTTCCTGGCAACGTGTCCACAAGCACATGCTATTAACAGATGGCGGAAGGCATAATTGGGATTTTTATCATAACATATCCCCCATGCTTCCATCACGCACCAAAGAAGCAAAGATGTAAGGGCTGGTTCTCTCTATCACAGCAGGATTAGAAACATCTACTTCAAACCTCCAAAGGCTCTCCCTTCAGGCTTGACTGCTCAGATGTGGTTTTCCGTCAGGAGTGCAGAGCCCGCGTCAGCTTTCAGATCAGGCTCATTCAGATCAGGGTCCTTTTAAGATCAGTGGTTACTGGAAGAGAGATTGCTTTCCCCGGCGCAGAGGCGATCTGGTAAGTTGAGGCATACATCTGTGTGGCAGAGCTGGGCCTACGCATTGGCACAGAGCCCTGACCTTCCTACCGCAGACAACTGCGTCTCAAATCCGCACAGATGAAAAGGTCTCCTTTGCTCAGCCCCATAGTTATGTGCTGAGCAAGTCAAAAGAGAAAAAAAAAAAAAAGCTGGAGTAAGTACGGAGAATAACTTAGCCCAAGAGGCTGAGAGGATTAATTTCAGTTTTTGGTTATAGATGTTGAAATCTAGTGTGTGCCTTCTCCGTTCAAAATCAAGATTGCAGGAGTCTGCTTTATAATAGCATATACACATTGCGTGCTTTCTCAGAGAAAGTTAATCCCTCCATGATGTATAGAGCTCTAAAGGACTGTCCGTGATGTCCATAAAACTGCGTTCATGTGGCTGACATCGTCCAAAGAATTTGAGGTGTTTGTAAAAAGTATCTGCTGGTTGGGAATATTCCACATTATACCCAGGATAATTAAAATTGCAAGACTGTCGTTTGGACAGATGCCTGAGCTTTGCAGTCAGTGCTCGGTGAGGTCGGTCAGGGAGGCTCATATTTGATGGTCAGCACAGCTAAGAAGTTCCCCAGAAAGCTGGAAACCTAAGGTGGCGGCGAGCGCAGCTGGTGGCTCCGAGCTGGAGCTGACTCTGAAATCAGACAGCTTCGTCCAAATTTGACTTTCTCCTACCAGCTAAGTGACTTTGATCAAGGCACTCGATTTTATTTATTTATTTATTTATTTGTTTATTTATTTATTTATTTATTTTTTGTTAATCCTCCCCAGAGGGTATTTTTTCCATTGGTTTTTAGAAAAGGGGAAGGGATGGGGGAGGGGGAGAGAGACAGAGAGAGAAACATCGATGTGAGAAGGGCACATTGATTGGTTGCCTCCGGCTCCTGTCCCAACCAGGGCCAGGGATTGAACTTGCAACCCAGGTACATGCCCTTGGCCGGGAGTTGAACCCACAACCCTTCAGTGTGCAGATTGACGCTTTAACCATTGAGCCACACCAGCCAGGGCAAAGCACTCAATATTTTAAGCCTGATTTCCTTATTTGTAAGTGTGGCATGAAACTGTTACCTACCTTGTAGGGTTGTTGTGAAAATCAAATGAAATAATATATAAAAAGCACTCAGCACAGTGCCTGTACACAGTATGTGCTCAATAAACATTAGCTATTGTTACTCATACAAAGTGACAAACAGGGCCAGGTACATAATTTTCAGGCAAAGCGAAAATGTGGGGCCTTTTGTTCAAAAAGTAGGAAAAAAATGCTGGTAAAGGTATTAAAATACTAAGCTTTCCTTTTATTCCATGCCCCCTCTTTCTCCTGACTTGTCATGATGCTGTTGTTTTTAATTAATAGACTATTTTTTAGGGCAGTTTTAGGTTTACAGAAAAATCAAACAGAAATCCAGAGAGTTCCCATTTACTTCCTCCAACCATCCCTAGTTATTAACATCTTACATTAGTGTGCATTTGTTATAATGGACGAACCAATGTTGATGCCTAATTATTAACGAAGCCCATAATTTACATTAGTGTTGTACAGTTCTATGGGTTCTGACAGATGCCTAGGTACGTATCCACCATTACAGTATCATACACAATAGTTTCACTGTCCTAAAATTGCCCTGGGCTCCGTCTGTTCATTCCTTCCCACTCTCTCCCCAAATCCCTGAAAACCCCTGATCTTTTTACTGTCTGTGTGGTTTGGCCTTTTGCAGAATGTATTATAGTTGGAATCATACCAAACGTAGTTTTTTCAGTCTGGTTTCTTTTACTTAGCAGTAAGTATTTAAGATTTCGCCTCCATGACTTTTTGTGGTTTGATAACTCATTTCTTTTTTTTTCTTTTTTTAATGTTTTTATTGATTTCAGAGAGAGGAAGGAAGAGGAGAGAAAAGTAGAAACATCACTGATGAGAGAGAATCATCGATCAGCTGTCTCCTGCACACCCCTTACTGGGAATCAAGTCCGAAGCCTGGGCATGTGCTCCGACCAGGAATCGAACCGTGACCTCCAGGTTCGTGGGTCAGCGCTCAGCCATGGAACCACACTGGCCCGGCACCCATTTCTTTTTATTGCTAAATAATATTCCATTGTATGGATGTACCACAGTTTGTTTGTCCATTCACCTATTGAAGGACATCTTGGTTGCTTCCAATTTTTGGCATAGTTATGTATGATATGAATAAAGTTGCTATAAACATTCATGTGCAGGTTTTTTGTGCATGTGGACATAAATTTTCAACTCACTTGGACAAATATCCAGGAGCTCAATTGCTGGATAATAAAATAAGACTATGTTTAGCTTTGTAAGATACTGTCAAACTGTCTTTGAAAGTGCCTGGACCATTTTACACTCCTACCAGCAATGAATGAGAGTTCCTCTTGCTCCACACCCTTGCCAGCATTTGATGTTACTGTTTTGGATTTTAACCATTCCAATAGGTATGTAGAAATATCTCACTGTTGTTTTATTTTGCATTTCCTTAATGATATGTGATTTTTAGCATCTTTTCATATGCTTATTTGCTATCTGTATATCTTTTTTGGTGAGGTGTCTGTTCAGATCTTGTGCCCACTTTTTAATTGAGTTGTTTGGTTTTTTATTGTTAAGTTTTAAGATTTATTTGTATATTTTATTTTTTAACTTTTTAATTTAATTTATTTATTGGAGTGACTTTGGTTAATAAAATTATATAGGTTTGAGGTGTACAATTCTATAATACATCAGTTATATATTGTATGTTCACCACCCCAAGTCAAGTCTCCTTCTATCACCATTTATCTCCCCTACACCCTCTTCTACCTTCCCCACTCCCTTTCCCTCTGGTAGGTCATTGCCATAGTTAGGTTTTTGGGTTTTTTTTGTTTTGTTTGTTTTGTTTTGCTTAATTCCTTCACCTTTTCCACCCAGCCCTGCAATCCCCCTCCCCTCTGACAGATTTCTTTGTATATTTTAGGTACAAGTTCTTTCTCAGATATGTCCTTTGCAAATATTTTCTCCCAGTTTGTGGCTTGTCATTTTATTCTCTTAATGGTGCCTTTCACAGAGCAGATGTTTTTAATTTTAAAGAAATCCAACTTATCAGTTCTTTCTTTCATGGGTTATACTTTTGGTGTTATATCTAAGAAACTCATTGTCAAGCCCAAGATGACCTAATATAATATTATATATATATGTATGTATGTGTGTGTGTGTATATATATATATATATATATATATATATATATATATATATATATATTTCTCAACCCTTATTTCTGGCATAGTGGCCAATAGACATATGAAAAGATGCTCATTGTCACTAATCATCAGAGAAATGCAAATTAAAACTACAATGAGGTATCACACCTGCCAGAATGGCCACAATCAACAAATTTGCTGGCGAGGGTGTGGAGAAAGGGGAACCTAGTACACTGCTGGTGGGAATGCAGACTGGGGCAGCCACTATGGGAAGCAGTATGGAGGTTCCTCAAAAAGTTAAAAATGGAGCTGCCTTATGACCCAGTGACTCCACTTCTAGGAATATATCCTAAGAATCCTAGAACACCAATCAGAAAGAATATATGCACCCCTGTGTTCATAAAAGTGTTATTTACAAGAGCCAAGATCTAGAAGCAGCCCAAGTGCCCATCAGTAGCTGAGTGGATAAAAAAGCTGTGGGATATTCACACCGTGGAATACTATGCAGCTGTTAAAAAGAAGGATCTTGTACCCTTTGAGACAGCATGGAGGGACCTGGAGAGTATTATGCTAAGCAAGGTAAGCCAGTCAGAGAAAGACAAGTATCACATGATCTCACTTAATATGTAGAATCCAACAAACAAAATAAACTGCCGAACAAAATAGGTCCAGAGGCACAGATATGTGGAGCAGACTGACAGATCTCAGAGAGGAGGGGTGTGTGGGGGGGGGGATGGAAGAGATCAACCAAAGAACTTAGATATATATATGCATAGGCCATGGGCACAGACAATAGTGTGGTGAAGGCCTGGGGTAGGGCAGGGGCTGGGTGGAGGGGGGCAAAGGAGGGGAAAATGGGGGACATCTGTAATATTGTCAACAATAATATATATAAACTACTCTTTGCCCCCACCCAATTCCTAAGGAGATGGCAAATGTAATGTGGTGATCAAAAGCATGCACTCTTGAACAAAGAAGACACTGTGACCTGCTGTCTGGGAGATCTTGAGCAAGTTACACAGCTTCTCTGTGCCTTGATCACCTCAGATGTTAAATAATAGTATACCTACCCAAAGAGTTGTGAGGATTCAATGAAAGGCACTTTGAAGAGTGCTTGGTTCTCAGTGTGGATGAAAAAGGAGTGTTGCAATAAATCATAAACTCCTAACTGGACAGGTCATGGTGGGTAGTCACACTCAGGCACATAATTTTTTAGCAAAAGGCTTATCTTTGCCTTAAGCAAGCTTTGTCCATTGTTTCTGGGCATCTAGGTCTAGGTTAACACACCTTTGAAATGCCCCCTTTCACACTCCTAATACCTGACCACCCTTCCAGACCCCTCCTTCTGAAGCATGAGCGCACCTAATCTTAACTGGCCTGTAGTCCCATCCCTGCCTTGCTTCTCCCACATTCATGTAAATCTTCCTTATGTCCCCTCTTTAATCTCAAATACATAAAAGAAACTGCAGACTGTTATTCTCTGGAGCTTTTGAGATTTTGCTCCCCGGCCTGTGTCCCAGTTTGCCTCAAATAGACTCTCACACAAATCCTCTACAGATCCGCATGTTGCTCACGTGGACACCAGTAAGGCCCCGGCACCTTTTAGTAGTTATTATTTTCTTCACGCTGTCTTTTCTGTCACGGGAATTCAGAGCCAAAGGAAAGCTTCGAGGGTTCTGGTGTTCCTCCTGTACGGTGCCTGGGCTGCTGGTTTACAATCTAGCACAGTTTTTGTTACGACTTTCAGGCAATGTTGTAGACAAAAGAGAAGGAAAAGTATCTCCCACTTAGGTAAAGAAATGAACTAGGGACATAATTTGGTATTTGAAGAGGATGGCCTATGATTTTTTTTTTTTTTTACTCAGAGAGAGTGGAAGGGAGAGAGAGAGAAACATCTAGGTGTAAATGTCGATTAGTTGCTTCTTGCACACGCCCCGACCGGGGCTGGGGACCAAGCCTGCAACTGAGGCACATGCCCTTGGCCAGGATGGAACCAGGGACCCTTCAGTCTGCTGGCTGCCGCTGCAACCACTGAGCCAAACCGGCCAGGGCAATGGCCTATTATTTTAAGAGAGAGAGGAGGGGTAGAGAGACTGTTACAGTCTTGGGGTGATATAAGAAAACCAATGGCAGTCATTGAAAACGCCAGGCTGCAGGAGTGTGTCTTTAAGGAAACTAGGCAGAAAGGTTAAATTTTTTGAGAAAGGTTAACTTTTTTGTCATCGCTGAAGGACCTGGGCTGACAGGGCAACTGCCATCTTGAACACAGAAGACCTCTGTGCCAGAGAGAACAAAGTGCTTTGAAGGCAGCAATTAAATGCTCTGATTTATTTCATTTTCTTCAATTGTTTGTCAGAAATATTCACATGGCCTGAACCAGGCAAAAAAGGTCAAGAAAGTACAAGCTGACTATGTGTCAGATTGTGGAGAGATGGAAATATCTGGCGAATAGTTCCTCTAGTAAAAACTGCAGAAAATATAAATATTTGTAGACTTGGGGTAGATTAAAGAAAAACAAACTTTCTAGATTTTCCAGCAACCAAAGCTCTTTGCTAGACCTTGATCATATATTCTCAATGTGGAATCCATTGACAGTGGAAATTTTCTGAGCTCAATTGAGACTCATGAGCATAGCTGACAGGAAATGAGTTTGAAGCAGGCTGGACGTGACCGGTTATTGATTCACAATTTACTGTTTATCACATTAATTTTTAGGCCAAAGAACTTCCTTATGCATGAGAGATAATGTTCTTTTTCTTCAGGAAGCCCATGGGCCTTTGCTGGCTATGGCAACCACATGTCCTGGATTTTCTGTGACAATTCTGATTTTAAATGTTCAACCCATTTTCCTCCTAAATTTTGTTCAGAAATGTGGTCTCTCTTCTACACGTCCAGAAGACAGCCAGTTGTTTAGAACCTAGAGGACATCGAAGAGCCCACAGCTTCTATGAATTAATGAATGAGCCTCTGACTCTACACACCTTGGCATTACACACAAATTTAACATATCCAGAAATTCCACTTATAATAACTCTGAGTCATTTATACAGCCTTTCTGAGGATGTTCTCTAAACCCTCCTTCCTTTCTTTCATCAGATTCTTAGTCTAATTGTCTCCTGCAATCAACAGGGCTCCATTCTGCATACATTGATTTACTTTTGTTCATAGTGCAATTATAATCTTCACAGTATCATACTGGAGTTGTCTGTTTTTGTTTTTTTAAAAAATACATATATCTTTATTGATTTCAGAGAGAGGAAGGGAGAGAGAGAGAAACATCAGTGATGAGAGAGCCATCGATCGGCTGCCCCCGGACTGGGGATCAAGCCTGCAACCCGGGCTGTGCCCTGACCGAGAATCGAACCCCGATCGCCTGGATCCTAGGTTGACGCTCTACCTCTGAGTCACACCGGGCTGGGCTGGAGTTGTTCTTTATGTAACTGTCTTTCTAGACTGATAACTTCTTCAACGTAGGGCCTGGATAAACAAGTACATAAATGAGAATAAAGTAAAGACCAAAACTCTTTTTAAAAGGTTTAAAAGTATCATTAAAATATCCTTTACAAATCTACACGGTAAATATTAGGAACTCAAAAAATTCTTGAATTAATGAATTTGTGTTTCACATACTCTTTCCTGATTTCTGATTTTCTTACATATTACAATGATTGTTGAAAAGAACCCGGACTGATAAAATGAATAACTCTGCGAGCAAAGCTGTCTTTAGAGGGAGGTTCTGCCTGGGCTGCGACGCCAGGCTGCCTGCGGGGAGTTTTTAGCTCTAGTGATAGGCCCTCTGCCCACATTCAGCCACCTCCAGCCTGCTCCCCCTTGTGGTCATTGGGAGACGTATTTAAGGCGGCTGGTGTGCGTTGCCTTCCCTGGGTGGCTTTCAATCCTTTAGCAACATGTTCGGACCTTGAGATACAATCATTCAAGGATAAAAACAAACTCATAACCAAAATTTTAAATAGTACACTCAGTCTAATGTGAATGCAGGAAGACCTAGGGAGCCAGCACGTTTTTCCCTGACCTCTTGCTTCCCTTTACTTTCTTCAAGAACCGTCTCAGGGTCCATCCTGTCCAGCAAGGTTTTCTGGATGTCGTGCTCCCTGGGGTCTGGGCCTCACCCTGTGGCTTCCTCTGACGAGATGTCCATCTCTCTGTGCATCTGCTCGCCAGGCAGCCACCCCCGCTGGACAGGGGGCTGCCTGGGGGAGTGTGTCTTGCATCTCTTCATTCCAGTACATCTTTAGGGCCAGCTATGGAGTAGATGTTAAGAAAATGCCTGTTGAAATAGACAAGTGGTTCTTGCCACTAAAACTTTAAGCATGATGCCTTAGGTCTCGATTTTATCATTTATAAACTTAGAGGTTTTGGACTTGAAGTTCCTGAAGAATCTGTGAGTCTGTCATTATTTTTATCATAAAAATATTTTGTAAGAAATAGATCCAGAGACAAGGAAGCATGCAACAGACTGATGAATTTCAGAGGGAAGGGGAGGGGGGATCTGGAAGAGATGAACCAAAGAACTTAAATGCATATATGTATGACACATATGCTGTGAAGGCCTGGGAAACAGAGAGGGAGCGGGGTGGAGGGAGTCACTGGGGGGAAAAAAGGGGTCACCTGTAATACTTTCAACAATAAAGATAAATTTAAAAAATATGTATTTTGTGAGGATCACTCCACTTTTGGCTTTCAAGTCCTTCTTTATGAGTGCTTTTGAATACCTTTTTGGTTCTGTAGGGTTGAATGCTGCATGTGATGTGTTAATATTGGAGGTGGGAATGGAAAATAGCTCTGTAATTACTAGCAAAGGTGAAACTGAAGAGATTTCTTTACGGTATAAGTAATTGTATAAATAATTCTTTTTCAAAGAAAAACATCTATTCTATGAAGAGGTCAAAGAAGTACACATTTATGTATTTTTCAACTTGAAGACATGCTGGCTCATGGAAAGTTCTAGAATATTTCTTCCCATTGTCCTAGAGCTCCCTTTAGTTAACTTTCCCAACATACCAAGTTTTAACATTTGACTCAAGGACCACAAAGCCATACTTAGTAAACACAGGCATACCTCATTTTATTGCGCTTTGTTATATTGTGCTCCACAGAAATCGTGTTTTTTACAGACTGAAAACAAGACCCTTCACCATCAAAAAGATTATGACTCACTGAAGGATCAAGATGATTAGTGTTTTTAGCAATAAAGAATTTTTAATTAAGGTATATACATTGTTTTAAAAAACATAGTGCTACTGTAAACATAACTGTTATATGAACTGGGAAACCAAAAAAAAATCTCACTTTCTTTCAGTTTGTGTCCAAGGCATTTGAGAGTAATGAAAATGGGAGGAAAAGGTTACTAAGCTTCCCTCAACACATTTTAAATTTCTACACTGATGCAATGGATAAACACTGAAAAATGCATATGATGGTGAATGTAAGAACAACCGTTCATACTGATTCTGCCATAAAACGAAACTCTGTCCAAACTGTCTGAGCCCTGGAAGACATCAGAAAGGGCCCAACACCAGCTGGGCAGTGGGGCCGGCGGAGAGCCACTGTCCCCCGTCTGCTTGAGGCGGAGGGAGTGGTGAGCCCCACGGTCCTGCCCTGGAACCCGGGTCCTGCTGAGGCGGGAGACAGAATTCTTTCAGAACAGAGCGAAACATTTTTTCAAGATAAACTAAATTTGGAAGCCTATGGATAGAAGTGGATATTTTTAATGCACTAATTTAAGACAGGAATCTTTAACACATCAGAAAATAGAATTTTGAGTAAAGGAAAGAAAAAGAAATTGCTTTAGCTAAGGGGTTCTTTGTTGTTAAGAGGGCTTTATTTATTTATTTATTTATGTATTTATTTATTTATTTTAGAAAAGCCTCGCTGCTGGCTTGTAAAGATCGCCTGTTAGATTAGGAAGAGCTGCAGCTTGAAATGTAAAGTGGCCCCTTAATGAGGCCCGTATTTACCTTCCCTGCAGCCTCTCCAGGAATGCGGGTGCGAGCAAACCTGTGTGGACAAGATTACATTCACTTCCGAAGGACCGGCTGGGAGAGGGGGCCCCATCGGCATCGCGAGGGCCTCATCTTCTCGGGGTATTTTATTTTTGCTAGCTAAAAAATCTATTAAAAAAAAAGCTTACCAAATATCTAAGGATACTTTCTATTGATCCTTGGAAATGTCTAATAAATTGAATTCCTGTTGTTTTAGAGCTCTAATAAATAATAAAAGCTTATTAACTTTGTGAAAACAAAGATCTGGTTGTTTTTAGCAATGTGTATCCATTTCCATTTTTTTGGTCTGCTCCTAGGAAAATAATTGTATATTCATATATCAGAGCCAATGGCCTTTTTTTAAGGCCTTGTGTTTTGATGGAACGTGGCACATAAGAGACTCAATAAATGTCTGTTGACTGACTGATGGCTAGCAGATATCAATTTCAGGGATATAGTGAAAATTCCACTTGGGTTATTATGTTTATATAATTTATTTGTATCGCAGTAAAGATTTTACTTAAAGTTTTTATTTTTTCTGCATTTGGATTTCCTGACCTCTGAAAAGAGAAAGGTAATTTTAAGCCATCAAAAAGAGTCACCTCTAAAACCTCTGAAATACTGCGATGTGTGGGATTTGCTGCAAAATAATGGGGTGGGCGGCAGGTGGTGGGAGGTGCGGAGACGGGCAAGACTGGCTGCGAGCTGAAATCACTGAAGCTGAAGGATGAGCCCATTGGAGTGCACTATACTATTTTCTCTACTTCTGTATATATTGGAAATTTTTCAGTATAGAAGGCTAAAACAAATGATTGGTGAGGTGGAGCTAGGGGCCTGTGTGATATAATTCCTGGTCTCTCCCAAGTATTTCTTTTCCCTTCTGGGCACCTTCCTTAAAGACAAATGTGATAGTGATGCTTATCTCCCAGGGCCTAGCACCTCTCAGGGTTTCTGGGCAGAAGCTAAGGCTTCTGGAAGACTTATGGTTGAGCAGCCTGCCTGAGCTCCCTTTGCCTTCTGTTCTGGATTGTGGGGAAATGACCTTTAGGTGAAGCAACCTGCGGGGGGCAGGCGCGGCGGTGCTCACTGAGGAAAGGGCTGCAAGGACCTGTTCTGTTGCCTCAAGGTCCGCTTGCAACAGCTGAAATCAGCTGTTGCTGCCTGGGCTGGTTTTCAGTAATTATTTTGTTAAATCATGTTGGCAGTTTTTCTCTTCCCTAGCCTTTGAAATCAGCAAACACACCTAACTGTTTATATAGCTACTAGAGGAAGCCAAGAGTCTGAGCAACGGAACTGGTGCACCTTGGCCAGATTGCACTGTGGCCCGTCTGCGTGGCCGCCACTGTCCTGACCGTCTAATTTCTGAGTCTCTTTGATCATGTTCACTGCACTGGTAACACGTTTAAAGAAAGGAGAGAAGAAATGCAAAGGTTGTTTCTGCTCTTGCCTTGTAAGATTTTCTCACACCCTTCCAGTGTCTTTACTTTGCTTATTTAACAATTAAACCAGCATTAACTTTAATCTTTTTCTCCCATTAGTAAATGCTCAAATTTACATATAATAGAATGAAATATAATATATTTCTAAGAATTCCACTCTAGGAGCCTAATACATTTGTAACATCATAATAATGTAAAAATTGGTTTTGTCAACTTGAAATGATTAACTATTGGTTAATAGAATCAAAGAATTTTTAGAGCTAGAAAGATTTAAAAAAAAAAACAAACCCCTGGAGCTTATGCTATAAACTTCTTACTTTATACAGGGAGGTTACCGAAGCCCCCAAAACAAAGGGACCTGCCCGCTGTCACAGGTTCCTTCGTGGAAAACAGTGGCCTTTGCTGTCTCTCAAGAGCAGCTTCACAGGGTTTGACAAGGAGATGAACTGGGCACGTCCATCATTCAACAGTTAGTGACTTGGAGGAGCCACAGAAAAACGAAGATGGCATCTTCAGTTTTAGTCCACACAGGACACACCAAGGAGCCTTAAGCTCTCAAGTTCTCTGGGAGACAATGCCATGTCTCTTTTACAGAAAAAATAGAGAAAAGTCAGCCACAAAGGATCCAGTTAAAGAATTCAGTCGATGTGCATTCGGGAAATCAAAATATCCTTCTCATATTCAAAGAAAATAATTACTGTTAAAGTCCATTTTGTAGAAGTCTGCTTTTAATAATACTTTCTTTAGAAAATAGACGCTCAGAAAAATTGAGAAAACAGATTCAGCTTCAAGTCAAATATTCTCTATGCACCATACTGATAAGACAGGAATGGGGCGAAGGCTTTTTTGACAGGAACCAGTAAATGGAAAACATATTACCAAGTAAAACGCACTTAGTTTCAGTTCTGCAAGAATAAGTTACTTCTAAGAATTAACTTTCTTCTTATGAACTGTACATTATTTATAGCCACTTAAAGCTACTGAAAGAAAATAGGAAAAGGCAACTTAAAACTGTTAACATTAGCTGATCTTTTATTTTTTTTTTATTCCAACCACTGTCCCCACAGATACTCTTTCCTCTGACCTGAGGCCACTCGGAAGGGAAGCGGCTTTAAACACCCATCTGGTGGCTGGGGAGAGGGCAAGGAGAGAAAAACAGCGAGGAGGCAGGAGAAAGAAATTCTTTCTAACAGCCTTTACAAGCAGGGGTCTTAGAAATATTTAACTCCTGTAAACTTTGGCTCACGTGTTTGCCAAGTGCTAGGAAAGAGTGAGGGACCGTGAGAGTGGGCTGTAAAGGCGCAAGAAGAAAGGCCAGCGCGATAAGGCCGGGAGAGGCCCAGCGCCCGCGAACAAACACTGGAGCAGGACGGCCCGCGTCTGGGTGGTGGAGCTGCGGAGCACTTGACCTGCAGTTCATCTGTGCACGGTGTAAAATAAATAACATCCTACACTTCTTGTTTTAATTCCACTTGGCTCAAGTGCATGAACCCTGAGAACTGGGTCATCTATTCCTCTAATTGCTGATGAACTGACTCATTTCACCATGTGTGAACCTGATTATCCATCAGAGGTGTCTTCTGAGAAAATTGGATAGTTAGTGGACCTTTTAAACCAGCCCTATAGTGTGGACATTATTTTAAGGGCCCTGGAACATGCTGTAAAACTCTTTGGTTGTCAAAACTGTTTTTGCACATGACCCATTGTAAGGAATACATTTTAAATCACAACACACACATACACACATGTAAATGTAAATGAATGAAATAAAAGTTTCATGAAAAAAATACTTTTACTTACTATATAAGATGAACTCTGATATTTCCACTCCACTCTAATCATTTTCCCCCCAAAATTCTGGTTTATAACTCATTAAATTGGTTTTACCTCCCCAACTAAAGAACCAAGATTCAGAGTATGAAAGAGGCATGAATAAATCAAGGTACTGGTTGCACTTGAGAACAATATGAGATTCAAGTACATTTTATTTGAAACAAACAAGTTTTGTAGGATCCAGAAATTACTAAATTTGATTTATTGCCATAAAGTAAAATTTCAAAATTTTTGGAATTAAGCATTTTTTTGCAGTCAGTAAGTGGCTCATGCTGATAAAAGACAACTTGGAAGTATAGCTCTTTTAAATATTATACATTTTGCAATAAAAATAATGATTACTTAGTGCTAGTTGGGGCTTGAAATAAGAAAGAAAATAGTCTAAATGGACAATTGCGAGAGGATTGGACAACAGTCTGGAGGTAGTAAAGAGTTCTGAAAAATTGCAAAACACTCACTGTGACATTGCACTTTTACTATCAAATTTACTTTTCCAAAGGACAATGAACCCTTCCAAGAATTTCCCAGTTAAGGGATCATAAAATGTTATTCCTTCATTCATTAAAAATATATTTATTGAATATCTACAATATATCCGGAAATCCAGAAACAAGCCACTAAAGAACCTGTCCTGAGCATGACTACAGTTCATTAAAGGGGATAAAAGATGAGCTAAGTACCCTAACCCAAAGCACACAGTCTTCCCAAACAAGCAGTGAGATGCCTCTCCTGAATGTCTTTCCTCACAGGGAGCTTAGTTCCTCCAATGACCCGCTATTTCTATATTTCTATAAAATATATTTTTTATTTCTATATTGGACAGTGCTGGTTGTTAGGAATTTCTTTATATCAAATTGTTTCCTTTACCAATCTCTGTCTTCTGTAGACACACAGTTTAATAAGAAACAAATCTGAAGTAAACTCAGCTTTACTGGAAAGACATCAAGAAAGGACACACATTCCTAAGACATAGGAAAATATGAGAGGGGCCCATTCACTGGCATCTCGGTTTGGGGGAGGTGACTCCTGGACCGAATCTTAAAATAGAATCAGAACCATGGACTATTTTAGTAGACAGAGACCCTGCTAAGTCTATTCAGCCAACTTCTATAATTCTTCAAATAGGAAAATGAATTTGTAACCTAATCTACTGGAATATTTTTCTAGGAAACATGATTCTGATTTCATTAAGGACATTAGTAGGAAAATAGAGTTCACTTTTCAGAAGTTTAATTAAGTCAACTTTGCTGAGCAGATTTCCCCCCCAAGGCTGACATTTGATACAGTTCAGTCCCCTAAATAACCTTAAACATAAAGCCCCTTGCTTTATTATGAAGAATATGTGTAGGCAATTCCTAGCTAATAACTGAGCTAAAGTTGGGAAGAGCTCGTACAAACAACCAATGCATTGTAGTGCAGATTGTTCAAGCTATGCATTATTATTGCTAAACTGTATGCACAAGTTTACAAAGTGCATTCACAAATCTGCTATTTTAAAACCTCACAAACATCCTTGAAGAATATATTTTTAATCCTTTATTTCACAAAAGGACACTAAGGCAGAATACTTTTACTCTCATAGCAAATTAGAACAGGAAGTTGAGGTGGTGGTTTTCTGATCTAATTACTCGATTTTACAGATCCCAAGGCGTGAAAGGGTTAAGCAATGTGGTGGAGTCAGGACTAGAATTTAGGAATCCGACTCTCAGAAGGTTTCTTTGCCCAAGCTTCCGCACATGTTTGTCAGAGCCCTCCCCGGGGGTTTCATAAGTCTCTTTAGGCTCTGCTACATACTTCTAAATGGAGTCATGTTATATCCATAGGTTTGCAGCTCTTCTTTTCTCCTTCGGCCGTAACTTGGACACCTTTCTGCGTCGCTCCCTATGTGGGATCTCGTCGTGTTTCTGAAGGGGGACATGAAGATATTCAGCAGGTGCGCTCCGGGGAGGCCACGCGCGGCATTCGTGGCCAGCATCGGTCCTGGCTTGCCCCTGCCTGTGCCACACTGACTTTTAAATATTTTGAAAAATTATTCCTAGTTCTTTCTCAGTTTTCCAAATATAGAGCGGCTGAGTTGGCCAGTTCTTGAATGTAGCTAATCCTATTTTTCAACAAATCTAGACCAGAAGGAACTCTGTGTGGGAAGCCTGCAGCTTTCACACAGCAAGGTGGACGGCCTGGGCTTCTGAGAGCAGCCACCTGGAAAAAAGTAAAAATGAGGAGTATTAAGGGAAGTGTGTGGCCAGGCTGCTCAAACGGTGAATGAGGCTGTTGGCCGTGATGAGCGGTGTAGTTGTTTTTTCCAGGGAATCAATTTTCCTAGATTGCTAATAAGTTAAATTCTTGCTTCTCTTCTATTGATGTGTTTGCTCACAGTGTAATATGTGTTGCCATTAGATGGTGTCCATTGTGAAATCTCAACAAATTTACTTTGATAATCCTCAATATTTTTGCAGCTTTCTCAATTTTGGGGCTGGAAGAAATAGAATAAGAAATAGAAATGCATTTTCAGGGTTTACAAGCTCAGTGTTTGTACTATATTACAATAACATCAAGACAAACTTTAAATTAAAATAAAGCTTGCACTCATCTTAAAACAGAAAGCATTCTGCTTGTGTTATGACCTAGCGTGGTATATATTACACCACATGGATGCTGATGTCACAGGTAGCTAACATGTCTTATTTTGCATTAATTGTAGAACCAACTCTGAATAACTCTCTAATTCTAATTTCAGCATACCAGACCAGTCAATGTGATTTGGTTTCTTATTTTATGTACTTTTATGCAAACAACAGGTATTACTTTTGATTCTCCCCCCTGCTCCCAACCCAACACACACACAACCGTATTATAAAATTGTGTGTGATTTTCTAATGATAGCATAGCCCTCTCTGGAGGTTCTGTTTTACTATCCTCAAGATTTTCCTGTACCAACAAGCTTATTGATAACATCTACATATTTGTTCTTAGATTCCTTTCTTTGATCTAAGAAACTGAATCCTGTTTAATGAAAGTAAATACCCTTAAGAGGGGTTATGTGTAAAGATGGTATCAGTCATTAACACCATAGCATAAATTGTTGAATTCAGGTAATAACCATTTACTGCTGGGCCTCTGAGGGCCTGCACCAGGATCAGTGACAGTAAAGACATGCCCTGGAGGAACATTTGACCTTTGTTACCATTTCATTGGGCAATGTTAGACAAGTTGGTTCAATTTTGGGCTCAGGTTTGTCATTTGTGAATTAAAGGGATTGGATTAGATTGATAGTTTTCTAAGTCTCTGGGGACTTTCAGGTTCCCTCTTTGGGAAGGGAAAGAGCTCTAAACAGAGAAGCTCTTGGTTATCTTATTTATATATCAGACCTTATTTATAAGTATGGACCCCCTATTTTGTAGTCGATCCTTTGGAGTGAGAGAAAAATTCCCTGAGAACTTAGGAATTTCCACAAATAACTCCACTTCACAAATGTCACCTCTCTAGGAAGTACCTTTTCTGTCCCTTTTAAGAAAAAAGTTTGGCATTCAGTAATTCCATTGGCCACACCTCAGCAAGCAAAATGTAGGTTTAAAAAAATAAGTTAAGAAAAAGGGATTTTCTAAAAAATAATCTTATCTGATATGAAGAAACTCTAAATACAAAATATATTATGCCCTTAGTGTTTTTCTCCAACCCCTAATTTATGATCTTTGCTGGAGTTGTTCCAAAACAACTCTTTTAACAATGTCAAAAACAATTTTAGGATACTTTCAGAGGTCCTTTAAAATATTACAAAGTGCAAAATTACTAAATAACTGATTCGAACTGACCAAAACCACCACGGGCATCATTTCTTTAACATTCAGATAAAAATCTCTGCTTGGCTTAGGAGTAAGAATGGAAAGTATTGAAAACTATGGAGGGTAAATTGCCCCTGGAATTTTTTTCGTTGAGGAGCTAGGATGTGAAGTTTGAGAGACGGTAACTCACTCTTCTCCCCCACAGCCCTTCACACTTATGATCAGAATTAAGTCAAATGGGCACATTTACAAGGGGCCCTGAGCAGCTCTCATAAAGGTGTAGAAAATGAGGGTTTATGGTTAGTTCTGGGAGTCTTGGCATTCTGGTGTTGGTCCTGGTTGTGACAGCAAAGTTGGCTGAAAGTCTAAGACAAGACATCCATGTTATAGAGGACAAACAGATCAGTGAGCAGGAAGAGTTTCCCAGGGATTAGAGGGAAATGGGCAAGCAAAGGTAAGGACACAGTGATGGCTCGGCTGAGTGCTAAGCTACAAGCAAGACTGAACCGTCCCTGACCTTGGAACTGGTCAGCCTTGCATTCTCAGCCTAAGAATAAGCCTGGATTTTAGGTGTGTGGTAGGTGTAAACCTTGTTTTTAATTTCTCTTGAGATTTCTCCTTTGACCCCATGAGTTACTTAAAAGTGCGTTGTTCAATCTACATGTGTTTTGGGATTTTCTGGTTATCTTTCTGTTATTGATTCCTAGTTTAATTCCATTGCGGTCTGAGAGCAGACACTGTGAGATTTCTATTATTTTAAATCTGTTGATATATTTTATGGCTCAAAATGTGTCTGTCTTGGTGAGTGTTCCACGTGAGTTTGAGAAGAATGTGTGTTCTGCTGTTGTTTGACGAAGCAGTCCACAGATATCAATTATACCCATTTGATTGATGGTGTTGTTGAGTTCAAGTATGTCCTTACTGATTTGCTGCCTGCTGGGTGTGCCCATTTCTGATAGAGGGGTGGTGAATCTTCAGCTATGAGAGTGGGTTCATCTATTCCTTGCAGCTCCAATATATTTGCCTCATGAAGTTTGATACTGTTGGTTGTTAGGTGTATACACATTAAAGATTGCTATGTCCTCTTGAAGAATTGACCCCCTTTATCATTATGCCACTCTTAATCGTTGATAACTTTCCTTGCTTCCATGTCTGCTCAGTCTGAAATTAATATAGCGATTCCTGCTTTCTTTTGACTAATGCTAGCATGGTATTCCCTCCCCCCTCCCCTTATTTTTACTTTTAATCTGTATGTGTCTTTATGTTTAAAATGGATTCTTGTCTAAGATATATAGTTAGGTTTTGCTTCTTGATCCACTTTGACAGTCTCTGTCTCCTAATTATTGCCTTCAGACCACTGATGTTCAAAGTAATTATTGATAAGTTTGGATTAATCGTTATCCTGCCTGTTAACTGTTTTCTATTTGTAGCCCTTGTTCTTTGTTTCTGTTTTCCACCCTTCTCTTGCCTTTTGTGGTTTTAACTGAGCATATGATTCTATTTTTTCTCCTTTTTAAAGCAAATCAGTTATGCTTACTTCTTTCTCCTCCTTGTTAATGGTTGCCCTAGAATTTGCAATATACGTTTATAACTAATCCAAGTCTACTTTTGGATCCCACTGTTTCATGGGTAGTGTGAGTAGCTTATAATAACAAAATATTCCCAGTTGCACTCTCCTATCCCTCATGTCACTACAGCCATTCATTTCACATATATATATGCATACATAAACATATATACACTTATAAGATACAAACATACATAATCAAATACAGTGGAACCTCGGTTCTTGAATTAAATTCGTTCCAGAAGGTTGTTTGAGAAGCGATTTGTTTGAACATGGAATCATTTTTTTCTGTTAGAAATAAATTGATCAATTTATTCCAGGCCCCCAAATGATTCTGTTTAAAAATCTTTCTTGCCCGGCTGGGCGTGGCTCAGCAGTTGAGCGTCGACCCAGGATCCAGGCGATCGGGGTTCAATTCCTGGTCAGGGCACATGCCCGGGCTGCAGGCTGCAGCTGATCAATGACTCTCTCATCCTTGATGTTTCTATCTCTCTCTCTCCCTCTCCTTTCCTCTCTCTGAAATCAATAAAGATATATTTTTAAAAAATCTTTCTTATATACAGAATGTGTCTATAAACAAACATTTATTTCCTTAAATTTATTGAGCCACCCCCTACTAGCCTTAAATGAATCACTTTCAGCACTCATTTCAGGGGTGTCTTTCAGGAAGTCAGTATGCAGCATCTTTGCTTTTTCACATATCACTCCCTCCTGTCACCATCTGACTGCTTTTCATTTATCCAAATCAACAACTGCCTCTTCAGTTGTCTATGAGCATTGTTTATTTCATACTCTTAGCAACATTAGCACTCTTGATGGCCTCTTTATGTATTAAAATTGGGCTAATCATCCATTTGGCCAGCAACAAAAGCATAAAAACACAATAATATTCACAACACAATTTCCTGAGATGTTAAGCAAAGTTTAGTGGTAAACTGACTTGCATTCTCTCCTTTGTTTGTGGCTTGACAGATGCTTTTTGTCATGCTGATGTATCAGCTTAAAAAGGTTGTCAGGTGGAAAACCAAAGTTTTGTTCAAAGACTGAGACATTTTTTTCATGAACAGCTTGGTTGAGAACCGAATTGTTCTGGATGAGAGACGTTTGAGAACCAAGGTTTAACTGTACGTTGTTGTTATTATTATTTTGAACTAATTGTTATCTGTAAGACCAATTAAGATTAGGAAATATATGTTTTTATTTTACCTTCACTTATTCCTTCTTCAATGTTCTTCTCTTCTTTATGTAGATACAAATTTCTGACCTATATCATTTTCTCTCTCTCTAAGAAATACTTTTAACATTTCTTGTAAGGCAGGTCTAGTAGCAACAAATTCCTTCAATTTCTGTCTGAGGAAGTATACTTACTTCTCCTTTACATTTGAAGGATAACTGTGCAGGGTACAATTCTAGGTTGGTGTGTTTTTTCTCTCTCAACACTTTAAATATTTCATGGCACTTTCTTCTTGCTTCCATGTTTTCTGAGGAGGTTGGATATAAACCTTACCTTTGCTCCTCTATAGGTAAGATTTCCCCCCTCTGGCTTCTTTTAATATTTTTTCTTTATCTTTGATTTTCTGTTGTTTGAAAGTGATATGCTTGGGTGTAGTTTTGGAGCATTTATTTTGCTTGGCATTTTCTGAGGTTTCTGATCTGTGATTTGTTTGTATCTGACATTAATTTTTGGGAAGCTTTCACTTTTGAATACCATTTATAAATTTCAACAATTTGAAATTATCATTTCAGAGATTTCATCTGTTCCTGTCTCTCTTTCTTCTCCTTCTGGTATTACCATTATATGCATGTTACACCTTTTGTAGTTGTCTCACAACACTTGGATATTCTGTTCTGTTTTTTTCAGTCTTTGTTCTCCTTGCTTTTCAGTTTTTCAGATTTCTTCCCTTTTTTAAATATGTTTTTTATTGATTTCACAGAGGAAGGAAGAGGGAGAAAGAGATAGAAACATCAATGATGAGAAAGAATCATTGATCAGTTGCCTCCTGCATTCCCCCTACTGAGGACTGAGCCCAGAGCCAGAGCATATGCCCTGACCAGGAACTGAACCATGACCTGCTGGTTTATAGGTTCATGCTCAAGCACTGAGCCATGCTGGCCAGGTGAGTTTTGCACATTTCTATTGAAATATCCTCAATCTCAGCAACCCTTTCTAAGTCATGTCCTGTCCACTAATAAGCTTATCAAAGGCATTCTTTATTTCTGTCACAGTGTTCTTGATCTTTAGAATGTTGTTGTTCTTTCTTAGAATTTGTATTTCTCTGTTTACATTGTCCATTTGTTCTTGCATGTTGTCTACTTTATCCACTAGATCCCTTATCATGTTAATCATAGTTGTTTCAAATTCCTGGTCTGATAATTGCCAAATCCATACCATGCTTGGTTCTGATGCTTGCTCTGTTCCTTCAAGTGTGTTCTTTGCCTTTTGGTATGCCTTTTAATTTTTTATTGATAACCAGACATAATGTACCAAGTAAAAGGAACTGCTGTAAATAGGCCTTTAGTAATGTGCTGTGAGGTGTGGGGTTAGGGAAAGCATTCTATAGCCCTATAATTAGGTCTCAGTCTTTTAGGGAGCCAATTCCCCTGGACTTTGAACTTCACAAGTGTTCAAAGTGTTCATTTTTCCTTTCCCTTTAAATGAGACAGATTGGGTAGAGTGGACTGGAATTGGGTACAGGCACACCTCGGAGATATTGCAGGCTTGGTTCCAGAGTGCCACAATAAAACAAATTTCACACTAAAGCAAGTCACACAAATTTTTTGTTTCCTAATGCATATAAACTTATGCTTGCACTCTACTGTGGTCTTAAATGTGCAATAGCATTATATCTTAAAAAACAATGTACATGCCTTAATTAACAAATACTTTATAGCTGAAAAATACCAACCATCATCTGAACATTCAGTGAGTCATAATCTTTTTGCTGGTACAGGTCTTGCTTCGATGTTGATGAAAATGCAATACTGTACCTATGACGTGTAATAAAGCAAAGCACATTATAACAAGCTATTTCTGTTTTTCCCTTCTTCAGGTCAGTTAGGCTCTGATAATACCCCAGTAGTCTAGGCTCTGGGTAAATGGTTTCCCCTGAGGGGGGGCCTGATTTAGAAGAACAGAATGGCCTGGAGATTTTTAAATGATTCTTTTCCCCCTTGTCTTTGGGAAAACAAGAGGTGATTTTTCTTTGATATTTACTGTGAGAACCTGGTTGAACTCTTGGAGGTAAATCTCATAATATTGTGAGGGTCTCCCATGCCTGGGTCCCACTGGAGTTTTTAACTCTTGGGCTTGTCCCCATTAGGTGGCCAGCAACTCATCAGTTACCGTTTAGGTTTTCCTACCCAGGCACGTTCTGTGGCTGGTTTCCACTCCCGAGTCTCTGCTCCATGAAGCCATGACTTCCTGGGTTCGCTTGTCTGTCTCTCCAGTATTCAGGGCAGGGGTCTGCCATATGTCCTCCCCTCTCTTATGGATCCAAGAAAAGTTGTTGATTTTTCAACCTGTTCACCTTTTTACTTGTTGTTAAGACAGAATGGTAACTCTCAAGCTCCTTTTATACTGAACCAGCTGTAGATCTGGTTAAATGCCAGTGTCACTGAGAGAGCTTTTTATTCAACATGGAGGAATTTAAAATATATCAAAAGAACCCAGATTCCCAGTGATTTCTAATTTTAAATATTTTGCTCCAACTAGGAAAATAAGAACAAATATAAAGTACTTGGTTGGTGGGCTGGATGGATTAGGACTAAGAAAAGGTCTGTTCCACTCTTCAGGCTATTAGGCTACTAGGCAAGGCATTTGTTTAATCTTCACAGTCCTTCTTGGAAAGGCAGTGTTCACAGTGAAGGGATCTAGCTTGGCTCAGGCTTGGTCCTCTATGAAGCAGTATCTATTAAATGGGTATATTGTTAGTTAGTACAGATACTCAGAAGATATGCTCAGTGTATACTCTTGTGTTATATTTTTCTCAATAAATCTAAGGCAGGTATCTAGTGCCAGTTCTTTCTATCAGTTCTAATTTTCTCTTTACTTTTTTGAATAGGAAGTGCTAAAGTGTGGTTTTCCTATAATATTGAGAATTTCTTTTTTTAAAAAAAGCAGACTGTTCTATTGTAGAAAAAAGTCAAAACCACAGTATTTTATATTTTTAAATAAAAATAGCCAAGAAATACAATATTTTGTGTTAACTTGATGATGCTGTGTATTGCATATCATAGTGCAATTTTTTTTAGCTTCTGCTAAGGCCTGGTAACGGATCTACAACCCCATGTTGAGAGAAGGCTCTGTTCTCATGGAGAACGGAAGAGACAGTCTGATAAAACGGGCCTGTGCTTCCAAGTATAACAGCAGTGCTTTCTGATTTTGTGGTATCTCTAATCAATGAACCCATAAGGTGAGATCACTTGGAACATTTTATATTAACTTGGGGGAGGCTTGATAAGAGGGAAAGCAAAACTTTAAAATGCAATCCGGTTTAATCAAAACCAGGGGACCATGAACTGTTTGGGACTCAGAAGGAAGAAGGAAAACTTGGAAGAGACTGTAATAAATGAACCCCAATGCTGCTGCCTTGCGATGGCTTCCATTTAATGTGAAAGCTGTAGTTCTCCAAGGTAAAAAAATTAAATGTGATTAGGGATCTGCCTGGAACAGGGAGTGTACTCTGACCTCTGGGGGAGGGTTTTGCCCTCTCAGGAAGCCTCTCCACATCCGATGTGTACACTGGATGACTAATATTTATTATAGGGCCATGTGATGGAACAGTGAACAAAGGTTGTCCTTGGTCACCTTGGGTTTTCCACCACAATTGCTTCTCTTATGGAATGTGACATATTGCTGGCCTCCCTTGGCAATTTTTGAGCCACCAAAAAATGTTATTTTATAAATACAGCTCAGAACCCCTGGGCATGTGTTAGGTAGCTTATCAAACATATTGCATGCTCACCCTCACTCTCAGTTGCAACAGGATTCTCCCAACATTTCCTTTGCCACTGTGGCTGTGCTTTGATTGGCTGTGAATGATGTCATTACACTGTTTGCTTTTCTTAAGTGAAGGCAAAGATCTGAGAGTGACGTTCATGTCCACGTTGTGTCAGGCAATAGGAGAAACTATGCGTGGATCTTGAGCCATGTTGCAATCATTTACTACGAGTCTATGATGTGGCAACTCAATGAAAACACACATCAATTGTGCATTTGTTATTTACAACTTTTGGAAGTTTCTGTTTACCTTGGGTCCTTCATCTTGGACTATCTTTCTAAGTTTAGTATTTGAGTTCTACTGTTAACAAGCTGTGTCTTCCAAAAACACAAGGCAAAATACTAGGAACAATTTGAAAAGAGATTAATAGGTAGAATTCTGCCTTGACAAAGTTTTAAGGCCAGTAAGCTTTGTTTATAACTGAGAGTTGAATCGCAGGTCTTAGCAGCTCATTTCCACAAAGCAGAAAATGCCTGGAATGGAGGCATTTAAGTAGGTGCTTTTAGAAAAATATTAACATATCTCACGAGCTTAGAGTTTTGTTAGATACCTCTCTAGCACTTCTAGAGAGGTAGGAAAAATACTCATTTTAGAGTCTACAAAAAAACGTTGAAGTCATAAAGTTTGCAACACTACTCAATGAGATGTCATGTAATAGACCAAAAGGTTTTCAGGAGAGGTAAATTCTATCCAAATGTCTTGAAAGTTGTTTTTTTAAGTCCAATTTCATCCTGCTCTGTATAAAAATGTATTCCAGAAATTTTGGTTGCACAGTCAAAATAAGAACAGTCATTTTCCACAATTACTTTTATTATAATTTGGAGATAAAATATCCAATAAAATGTTATGGACTCCAATTAAATAAAAATTGCATTTAAGAACCCAAGGAGCATGCTGAGGCAACATTCAGCTTTTGGATATTTAATACTTTTATATCCTTTTTGTTCCATCCACATAATAAACCTAACAAGTATTTGTTGATGCTTATGAGAGATATTTCACTTGATTTTAGCATACTCATCAGGAGTAGTCATATATTAAAATATCCCTCAAGCTTAATTCTTGTTTTGTTGACAACTCTGGCTGGCTTCATGGGATTTCCCACAGGTGCATGACTCTTCTGGGGTATTCAGCACAACTCGCTCTGTTAAAAGTGCTTTCCTGGAAAAAATTCAAAATGTATTGTTTTTATTATACCACATTCATATTCTATGAGGCAAATTTACATTATATACTTAAACATCACTTTGGATTCTCATTAAAGTACATATTTGTCTAGAACCTACTAAACTTCTTTATGTAAATATTTATAGATATTAACCAAAAATTCTTTAAAATATCTAAAATCTTGAACTTCAGAAATAAAATCATTATAAATGTATTTAAGAAGTTCTTTAAAGGATTGTAAACCACTGACTTGTGATGTGCTCTGTAAAATCACAGCTTGGACAAGACCACACGGGCCTCAGGATGGCCTATGACCCACACCAGCCAGCCTGCCCTCAGACAGCTCCTATGGGGGGAACTCACCTTGCATGATAACCCCTCCACCTTTACTCAGCTCTCAGAGGTAATGTCTGCTTTACCTTGATCAAAGTTTCAACCTTTCTGGGTCTCATTTTTTAACTTGTAAAGATGTTTAAGACATTTCTTTGCATTTCTACTATGGATGAGGCAATCCCAAATATTTTGAGGAGAACCAAGGCAGGGTATCAGTAAACAGATAGTTAAAATAAAAAATAAGGTGCACAGAAATTTTAGTCTTTGAGGATATAAAGTTGAAGGAGACAATAGTCTAAAGGGGGTGACTGGGACATAAACAGTTATAAAAACAATGCAATGAGCAATTTAATAAGGTACAAGGAATTCTGGAAACACTGGTAGTACTGCTATTTGCTCTTTTAGCAGCTCCTTTCCATCCAACCTCAAGGTGCTACTTTCCTATAGAAACCTGCCAGCGGCTATGCTTTCTGGATCAGGATATCCCCCAGGGTGACTCCTATTGCCCTCCACCCCGAGTCCCCTAGACTGGCAACTCCTTTGATAGCAGGGACGCCATCTGTTTGTTCCTCCTTTCATTCATATCACCGAGCACAAAACAGCCTGGTGCCCGCATAACCACAGACATATAGATGAATGAAACGGAACAGAGAGCCCAGAAATAAACCCAGGCCTGTAGAGTCAATTCGTATTGACAAAGGAGGCAAGAACATGCAATGGATTAGAGATAGTCTATTCAATACATGGTGCTGGGGAAACTGGACATTTGTGCAAAAAAATGAAACTAGACCACCTTCTTACACCACACACAAGAATAAACTAAAAGTGGATTAAAGACTTAAATGTTGCCAGCCAGGCATAGCTCTGCAGTTGAGCGTGACCTAGGATCCGGGAGATTGAGGTTCGATTCCCGGTCAGGGCACATGCCCAGGTTGAGGGCTTGATCCCCAGTCGGGGGCATGCAGGAGGCAGCTGTTCAATGGCTCTCTCATCATTGATGTTTCTCTCTCTCCCTCTCCCTTCCTCTCTCTGAAATCAATAATGAAATATTTTAAAAAAAAACAAACTTAAAAGTTAGACTCGAAACCATAAAAATCCTAGAAGAAAAGATAAGCAGTAATATCTTGGACATTTCATGTAGCATTATTTTTTCTGATATATCTCTTTGGGAAAGGGAAATAAAAGAAAGAAATAAACAAGTGGGACTACATCAAACTAAAGTTTTGCACAACAAAGAAAACCATCAACAAAATGAAAACACAAACCACTGAATGAAAGAACATATTCACCAATGATGCATCTGATAAGGGGTTAATATCTAAAATTTATAAAAAACTTATAAAACTCAACACTAAAGAAACAAACAACCCAATTAAAAAATAGGCAAAGACCTGAATTAAAACTTTTCCAAAGAGGACATACAGATGTCAATAGACATATGAAAAGATGCTCAACATCACTAATCATCAGAGGAATGTAAATTAAAACCACAATGAGATATCACCTCACACCTGTCAGAATGGCTCCATCAACAAGTCAACAAACAAGTGCTGGCGAGGGTGTGGGGAAAGGGGACCTCGTGCATGCTTGCTGGGAATGCAGACCGGTGCAGTCCCTGGGGAAAGCAGTGTGGAGTTACCTCGCAAAATTAAAAAAGAAACTGCCTTATGATCCAGCAATTCTACTTCTGGGAATATATCCAAAGAAACCCAAAACACTAATTCAAAAGAATACATGCACCCCTATGTTCATTGCAGCATAATTTGCAATAGCAAAGATCTGGAAGCAGCCCAAGTGCCCATCAGTAGATAAGTGGATAAAAAAGCTGTGGGACGTTTATGCAATGGGATACTACTCAGCTGTAAAAAAGAAAAAAAAGGAAACCTTACCCTTTGTTATAGCTTGGATGGACCTGGAGAGTATTATGTTAAGTGAAATAAGCCAGTCAGAGAAAGACAAGTACCATATAATTTCACTCACATGTGGAATCTAATGAACAAAATAAACTAACAAACAAAATAGAAACAGACTCATAGAGAACATACTGACAGCTGTCAGAGGGGAGGGGGTTGGGGGCTGGGTGAAGGCATTAAGCATACACACAAAAAACCACAAAGAAGCAAAAAATGCCTCATAGACACAGACTAACAATATGGTGATTGCCAGAGGGGAAAAGGGGATTGGAGAGGGCAGAAGAGAGCGAGGGGGGACAAATGGTGATGGAAGGAGACTTGATTTGAAGGGGTGAACCTATCACTGAGCTCAGAACCTGACATATAGAAACTCCCAATAACTATTTGTTGAATAAATAAATAAACCATATCCAGAAGCTAATGGGAACTACTAAAAGAAGTTACATGAACTAGTGGCATGCTTTTCCCTTTCTTTATTGATCCAACTGGAAACATAATTCTGGTAGCAGTGGGGACCTGGATCAAAGGAGACTTGAGCTAGTGTGGCCACATAAGAGTGTACAGCAATGACTCAAGTAAAGGCTGAAGGAGTGAATTAGGGTGATGCCAAGGATAGTGTGGGTGGGTAGCTTTGATGACTGACTGGGTATGAGGGGTGGTGAGGGAGTGAGAGGAGGGGTAGTGAGGGACTGAGAGAAGTTGGGGATTGCTTTCTCTGGTCTGGTTTTGTATTTCTGATCAAAACAAGGCACATGGGACAAGGAACAGTTTCTAGAGGAAGACTGTAAGCTCCACTTTGGACACGTTGCCCTGAATTTGTGGACAGTGATGTGGGAAAGCCCCACCTGGGCACTCATGGAATGAGGTCTGGAGCTGACATTGTAGACATTGTTGTGACTCCCCAATACCTATTCCACTCCTCTCGAATTGTGACTTGGGAAATTGACCTCCTTTCAAAGATGGGCTTGATTGATCTAAAAGTACTGATCTGAAAGTCATGCTACGTGCCAGTAATTGGTTCAGGAATAGGCATGTGATCGAATTTCCGTCAATAAAAGTCACAAGAGGCTTCTGGGGCAGGTGTGGGAATCCAGGCTTCCTCTCTCAGTGGATTTGTATGAGGAAGCCTGTGTACAGTCCTGAGCTCCTGACAGCTTTCCTAGAGCCACAAAGATATCCAGCCACAGAGTGAGGCCAACGCTGTGGACGGCCGCGTGGAGACAGAGAACCTGCGTTCTTGAGGACGTGGCTGAACCTGTGCACCGGCCACCTGGCAAGCTTATACCACTTCTGGACGGCCTCCTCTGTGAGCACTTCTGTATCTTTTATGATCATTTGGGTGAGGATCTTGTTAACAACAGTTGAAAACATCTTAACTGAAACAGCTGAAGCTATACATTTGGTGGTCACCAGCCAGTGGGGAACAGCTAAAACCAGCGACATTAAAGAGGTTTTCTAGTCCCGGTCAGTGTGACTCAGTTGGCCGAGCATCATTCCATGAACCAAGAGGTTGCCAGTTCAATTCCCAGCTGGGACACACTGCCCGGGCTTCAGGCTTGATCACCAGTGGGGAGCGCGCAGGAGGCAGCCCATCAATGTTTCTCTCTCATCAATGTTTCTCTCTCTCTCTTTCTCCCTCTCCCTTCCTCTCTCTGAAATCAATAAAAACATATCTTTTTAAAAAGAGAGAGAGATTATCAGCCAGCTGGTGATGCTCAGTGGTTGAGCTTCGGCCCATGGACCTGGAGGTCAAGATTTGATTCCCGGTCAGGGCACATGCCTGGGTTGAGGGCTCGATCCTGGTGCCTGCAGAAGGCAGCTGATCAATGTTTCTCACATCAGTGTCTCTCTCTCTTTCCCTCCCTTTCTCTAAAAAAATCAATTAAAAAAAAGAAGAAAAAATCAGAAGAGAAAAAAGAACTTTTAGATTGAAAAATATATTAATACACAATGGAATTATATTCCTCTTTATTCCCATGCAGTGGTGAAATCTGTTTTTTAATATTTTCTTAGGGAGGAAGAGACCCACGGAGGCCAAGGTTCCCAGGGCTCCCGAAGGCCCCCGCAGCCCTGCTCCCTGCCTCTGCTCTTCCCACGCTGTTCTCCACCCGCCCCTCCCTACGCTTTACCATTTACCTGCTCTCCTACCTCTACCATTTTCTGGCCTAAATCCATATGACTCTCGTATAAAATGAAAAAATAAAAACAACCATTTTCCTTGGGTTAACTTGTCTCTCCTGTCCCAGCTGCTCACTTCTGCAGGTTATGAATTTACAGAGTGAAGGCACAGATCCCTGTAGGGTGGGAGACTCGGGGGGCGCTTGACACCCACCTTCTGAAGCCGCAGCTTCCTGAGCGCGCCCACCCCCAGCCCTGTTGTGGCTCACCCCGCCCGGAGGACACTCGGACCCTTCATTAGGATCACAGGCCCGGAGGCTCCGGCTGTGACAGCTCACAAGAAAGAGTGACGGGCGCTTCTTTTTTCTGGAGCAAGCCTGAGTGTCATGTATGTATTAATTCTTGGGCTCGAGCCAGGTTACCAAGGGGGTGAAATGCAGTCTATTATTTTTAGGTCATGTTAGTTAGGGGGTGTAAGCTATTCTTTTAGGTTAAGAAGAGGTAGGTTTGGCTAATTTTAGATGATCAAGTTTCTTATTATGAACCTTCCTTCAAAACCAATTTTGAAATGTTATCATTTGCAGTTTTTGCTCACAGAGAACTCAACGTTGGAAGCATTCCTTAGTCCAAGGGATTTCACGCCTGGGTAATTTTCAAGTTTTATTGTTTTCCAGCTTGCTCGCCTCACTTAGGATCCCCGCCGCTTCTTAAATTTCACAAATAAATGAGTTCAAGAAAAAAGCAGACACGCCAAAAACAAAACAATACTTAACTCCCCATGTCCGGAGGGAGATATACATAAAATAAGAAATAAAGTGGCAAGTTTCCTGTCTCACGAATGCCTTGAATTCTAATTATTCTTTGAAAACAGATTTAAAACAAAGACTTTTATGAATAATGTACAGATCATTAAGATTGCAATCTCTAAACTCTAGCATATGATATAAGTCTCTGATTCACCATATAAATTCACACTGATTACCCAGGATGATTTCCAGATGTTTACTCTCTGCATGTAATTAAATTTTGGTAAAAATTGTAGCTTACTCAGCTGCTTTAAAGACACACACACACACACACACACACACCTCTCAACAAAAACATGAGAGACGTTTTCATTGAGATATTGTTTCCCTCATAGGAGTCACTCCTCTCATGACAGAAATCTCCTTCCTCAAAAGTCGCTGGCTTTCTTAAATCCAATCCTAATTTTAATCAAAGAAGAGAAAGTTGCGCTAGAAAATGTGACGGATTGATCGCGTCCAGCCCATCATTTGGGAGGAAATTGCCACAAAATTTGCATGACAGAATAGAAAATTGGTGCCAGTAAATTAATGAGTCTGCATTCACAGATGTAAAAGGGAATAGGAAAATATTATAATGGGCAGTAAAATTAAATCTTCAGGGAGAACCGGAGTGTCATGGAAAAACAGGATATGAGCAGTGTCTTTTTAGGCGTTGGGAATTGAAACGATACGTTTGAGAAAATCCGTGCAAGGCATCAACTGGAAGGTGACAGCATAATGTATAATCACACGGACTAACGAGGGGACAGGCGCCACACAGTGACAAAGGAACAGGAGGCAGGTTCCCAAGGAAACACTTCAGGGATACATATTAGGCAGAGATTATTTAAATATATCAGAAAGAAGGAGCTGGTAAAATAACCAAATACAGAGTCGTAAAGCAGAGGGGAGGCACCCGAAGAGATGAAGGCGGTAAAATGATTTGACAAGAGAGGGAGGGCGGCGAGGGAGAGCGAGGGCAAGCACGGGCGCTGGCTCTGTACCGACCTGTTTCTCATGAGAAATGCATCATCCTAGAAGACGATGCTTTCTCTCCCCCTCGCAGTACTTTGATTCGTGTGTCTACAGCACACCGAGCCCGCTGGGGGGCCGCCAGTGGCTTCGGAGCTTCCACGATGATCAGCGGGGACCGGGTTGCAGACCCCCATGCGGTGTAAATAATGAAACAGCCACGCAAGGCAGAGCCCCCGGCCCAGGGCGCCCCCCGGGTGAGGGCCCAGCTGACCTCCAATGGTGATTTGGGGGAGGGCGACCCCAAAAGGGTAAACATAATTCGTCTGAAAGTTCTTAACCCTTTTTGGAATAATAGACTTCCCATTTTTGATGCAAGCCTCAGACTTTTACCCAGGAAAAAACACATTTGTATGTACAAACAAGCTTTTGTTTCTGTCGGGAGGGTTAAAGATCTCTGGAAGTCTGTGTTCGCCCTAGTTTAAGGTATTAAGAGTTCTGAATTTCATCGAGATACAATTTCGAAGACGCCACTATTTAAACTACTTACTGATTCCCTCCAGTTACAACCTGAGGAATTATTGGAATTGCCAAATGTAAGTAAGAGTGAGGCACAGAGATTGTCTCTCTGTGAAATCTTTATTAAAACAACTACTTCCTCAACCTCCCAGCAGAGTTCAGATTTTTGATTTGTTTATGTGTTCTAGAAAAAAAAAATTTGACTTATAAAATGCACATAATACAAAATAATAAAATAAGTATGTGGCGGAGTCAGGGTAAAAGGAAATCATGGATAAAAAGACAAAATCCAGAGATAAAAATTAGCACAGAAAATAGTCCCATGGTAGACATAACTTACAACTTTGTATTGTCCTGGTGGCCAAAGTTAAGGCAGAGGTATGCTTAACTATAAGACTTATAACCCATAACATAAAAGTGAATGTAGTTGTTGAATTATTGGTTAGGGTGTATTAGGCTGCAAGTAACAGAAAACCAACCTGATAATGATGAACATCACTTGGTGGTTACTTTTCTCACTTTAACAAGAAATTCCGAGGTGAACAGCTCTTCAGTCATGTTGTCAAAGATCAGGGCCTTTTCTATCTGTCTTCTGTGCTTGCTTTTCACCACTCTGGTGGCCTCATTGCCTCAAGCGAGCTGCTGCAACTGGACGTCACATCGTGCCCAAGGCAGGGAGAAGAGGTAAGGACACGCTCTCTTCCATATTGACCTCTCATCAGGAAAGAAATTGCACCCAAGAAGCTTCCTTGCAGACTGCCTTCTATATCTCATCGCCGGAACTGGACCCTATGAACACCCCTCCCTCTTATAGAGAGACCTGAAAGCAAGCATCTGCCTTTTGGGCCTTTATAAAGAAAGGAGGGCAAGGGAAGGCCTTGGGAGTGGCTCTGGGTTAGTGTCTTCTACACAATAGAAAACAGTTCTCCTGATGCTGAGCAACCTCATTCCTGGATGTCTTCAAAATGAGGACACTGTGTGATACTTCGGACTATGTCTTAAACATCAGCCCCTCCAGTAAATGCAGCAGCAACTCCCATCACACTCCAGGGAGCTTCACGTGTCTGTCTATGGGCTGATGCCTAAGCTAACAGAAACCTGGAGGAGGCAGGTCTGTAAGGAAGCAAAACAACACATCAAGTTCACAGCCCTGTTATAATCTGGTTTAATCCAAGGGTAGCATTTACCTAGAGTAAAATGTGAACAGCGCTACCCTCAAACCACTCCTTCATCAATATTATATCTCACAATTGAATTCTGAGTAAGAATGGGACCACGGAGAGTTTAAGGCTGTAATCTCCAGCCAAGCCTACCTGGAGCACAAAAGCCTGCATTGCTGATCAGGGCAGGGGTCTGTGCTTTAACCAACCGGTGAGAGAGGGGGGTTAAGTGCTCCTTCTACAAATTCAGAAGCATAACCAAGACATATGCCCAATGGATAAGCATTCACTGACTGGTGAAGATGAGCCCCGGGGGGAAATAATCATTCTTTGCGTTATATCCCCCTACCACTCTGTCTCTATCTCAATGATAGTATGTACAGTCTGGATTTCTGTAGCTCTGTGACTGGCTACGAACCTACTCACTTTGGAGCACCAGACCATGTTACTTTTCATAATAGCCTTAGACATGTTTTTAGAAAAATTTAGGAAAAAAAAATTTTTTTTTATTGAACAGTGGATAGTAGTTGCTTAGGTGATATTTGGGGGCACAGCTTTACACGAGAAACCAATCACAACTTATTTTATGCTATTTTCAGTAGCAATTACTTGAAATAAGCAGTATTTGAATTCTTCCTGCTTGAAGACTGGAATGTCGGTGCAGTGGGCCAGACACTAGAGCATAAGGCTCAAGGGAAGGAAGATGAACTTCCCCTTGAAGAACTAGTGAACTAGTTGGGGGAGGGGCACATAAAACACATATCTGAGAAAGGAAACCAGAACTTAAATCACTGTTGTTTTAATAAAGGGTAGATTCTACATTGAGCAGAAAGAAGCACAATTGAATTATAGCGCTTTTGTGTCTAATTTCATGTTTAAGGTCTTTTGCTTGATAAAAAACATTAAGGTCTATGACTTGTTTTATAATTGGAGGTGTTACTAAATAAAACGAGTCAGTGAATGGGGTTTCCTGACATGAAATTTTAAAATATACCTGTGAAATATATTCTTCATCATTTATACTCAAGCTACATCTTTTACATTAATGGTTGGTTTAGATTAGAAGCAAACACGATTTGCTAATTGTTTTTATTGTTATGGACATTAAGGAAGCATTCCCATCTCATTTCTGGTTTAATGACAAATGGAAAATAGCATCATACAAATTACATACTTAGCTGCAAGAATAACAGAAAATGAAAGGTGACCAAGACATGTGAGGACAGCAAAAAAGCTTATGTATTGTCACAGAAAGTTAAAGAAGTAAGAGGCGGGGTAACAGTTAGCTGGGAGTATGACATCCTGGGCAAAGAATTCCAGATTTCATGAACTGAGAAACAGAGAGTGATGTGCTCTTTAAAACATTCCCGCTTTCAGGTTATAAAATCTTTGAGAGTAGTAACTGTCTTCAGGTGTACATTTATCCACTCAATAAACACTGTGGTACTATGGGGGATAAAAAATAAATAAGAAATAATCCTTGCTCTGCTATGGACCATGGCCTACTAGAGAGGAAACGATGTTTATACAAAAGCTGCAATAGAAAGTGGACTGTTTTAAATCCCATGGCAGGAATATAGGTCCAGTTCTGGGGATGCTGAGATGAAAGATTATCTCCAGCTGTATGACATCAAGAAGGGCTTCGTAGAAGAGGTGACACTTGAGCTGGCTACTCAGGGACCAGCAGCGTTTTGACATAGGGAGATGGAAGAACACTGGAGTACAGCTCAAGTGTTGGTGGCAGGAAAGAGAGGCGTATGTATAGAGAACAGGAAACAATCCAGTTCTCCTGGCCCATAAGCTCATTAAGCAGAAAAATAAGGTTGGGAACATAAGCTGAGGTCAGATTTTGGAGAGTCTGTTGGGTTTTAAATGGAGGCGCTTGGACCTCGTTTGGTAGATAACGAGGAGCTATCAATGGCTTTGAGTACCTGATGGACACCGGGCATGTGTTTCATGAGTGGCTGAGGCGTGAGCTGATCTGAGCCAGGCTATGACTCCGTACACTCAGAAGCACCTAACTCAGTGTTAGGATGCAGTAAATGCACAGCGATATTTTGGAACTGGCTGTAGAGAAATACATGAGCAGGGAAGCCATCTAAGAAATTGAGGATGCCTGACATCTTACAGGGAGCAGACAGGGGTGGCCGATGCTCCGCTGGCGCTCGGTGCCCAGAGCCCCCCATTCTGTGTGCTGCCTGCGGCCCAGGCGGGAAGGCTGCCGGCTGCATTTCTCAGGCTCCCTCGCCCCCAGGGTTTGAGATGCTCCTGTGAGACATGGAAGGTGCAGTGCAGGTGGAGGCCGCCTCTGTTTCCACAGCAGTGGCAGGTTCTGGCAGAAATGCATCCTCACTGTGGCCCGGCTTCATCCCACTGTCAGTGACCATCTTCATAAATGAGGGACAAGTGTGAAACCGGCAGCAGTTACTGGACCCCTGGGTGTGGACGGTGATTCCTGACCTCTGGTTCCCAGCTACAGGGTTATAGCCTCAGAAACTAAAAGTAGCATGAGATTTCTGTCTAGAGGGCCTCTCACTCACATCTCCAGCACTTCCAATGGTCTGGGGGCACCCAATGCCCTGCATGAAATTTCTTTCTACCTGGGACACTTAAAACGGCTTCTGTTTGCTGCCCTGAAGCCTGACAGGAACAGGAGACAAGGACATGTGCACAGAGCAGGGCAAGAGTTATCCAAGGACAAGTTGTTATGGGATGGAAGAAACAAAATTCAAGTCAGAGGTCCTCCCGGACCACCCGGCCTGTACCTCAATACAGGCCCTTGTTCTCAGTCCTCTCTTTCCTCTGCCTTAACAACAAACACTTTTCCCCAATTACAAAAATAATATATACTCACTGTAGAAAACTTGGGATATATAGAAGTCTCCTTTTATGTGGGGCATATGTTCCAAGACCCTCAGAGGATGCCTGAAACTGCAGATAGCACCAAGCCCTTTATATACCGTTTTTTCTATACATACACTCCTATGATAAAGTTTGACTTATAAATTAGGCACAGTAAGAGATTAACAACTAATAGTAAAATAGAACAGTTATAATAATATACTGTAGTAAAAGTTATGTGAATGGCTCTGGAGCCATTATTAAGTAAAGTAAGGCGACTTGAACCCAAGCACAGTGATACTGTGGTAGTTGATCTGATAACTTAGCCACACATACAGGGTGGATACACTGGACAAAGGGGTGATTCATGGCCCCGGGGGGTGGGGGGATGAAGTGGGACCACAAGAGATTTCCTAACACTACTTAGAATGACATGCAATTGAAAAACGTATGGAATTTTTCATCTAATGTTTTCGGACTGTAGTTGACCATGGGTAACTGAAATCAAGGAAAAAGAAACTGTAAATAAGGGGGAACTACTGTATAGATATTTATAAAGAAGGAAATAAAAATCACCCGTAATTCTAACACTCAAGAGATAACTTCTTGAATCAGTAAGGATGAGGTTCATCTATAAACGACAGAAAACTCACTATAGCAGTAACTTAAGTGAAGTAGACATATTCTTTCTTTCATATAAAGGAAATTTATGGGTAAGCAGGCCAGAAACGGTGAGGAGGTTCCGTGACCACCAGGAACCCAGGCTCCTTCTCTCTTGTAGCTCTGCTACTTTTGATACATGGTTTCACTTCACTGTTCAGGATGATGGCTCTAGCTCCTTCTATCATATCTGCAGCCCAGCCAGTAGGAAGGGAGACAGAAAAAAGAGCTTCTCCCCTTTCTTTAAGGAAATCACATGTGACATTTTCTTATGTTCCTTTGCCCCCAGTGGTCACCTGTATCTGAAGAGGAAGGTGAGAAATGCAATCTGTATTCTGTGTAGCCATGTACTCAGCTAAAAATGGAGGGTTCCATCCCAAGGAAGGAGACAAGAAAAGATATTGGAGGACAGTTCTCTCTCTGTCACATCACCATAACCATCCAGTCCCCGCATATGGAACCTTGCAGTTTTCCTTTTCTTGACCTCTCAGGTACCAACACTGCCCCATCCCAGTAACGCTACTGCTGGTGCCATTTTTGTCACTTTGCCCTTTTCCCGCTGGAGCATTTTGCTTGGAGTACTTCTTTTTGGATCTCCGATTGAGTGATTTTTTTTCTACTCCCTCTTCTAGTTCACTGATCCGATCCTTGGCTTCTACTAATCTGCTGTGGAGTACTTCTCTTGGCACTAATTACTTTGCTTTTAAAATCTTTCTCACCCGGCAGGGTGTGGCTGAACGGTTGAGTGTCGGCCTAGGATCCAGGCCATCAGGGTTCAATTCCCGGTCAGGGCACATGCCCGGTTGTGGGCTTGATCAATGACTCTCTCATCATTGATGTTTCTATCTCTCTGTCCCTCTCCTTTCCTCTCTCTTAAATCAATAAAGATTAAAAAAATAAAAAGTAAAAAAAATAATAAAATCTTTCTCTATCAGCCTACCCTAGAGCACTTTACTTTCCCCTCTCTTCTTATATGTCTACCTGAAAGTTTAATACCCCACTAGGCCCCTCGTGCCAAAACTTGACACTGCCTCTTGAAAAGCTGCCTTGACCTGGATTACAGATCCTTTCCCAAGAGGCTTGCAGGCTGTGTTGCCCTCCTCCTGTCAGCAGTTCTTGGAAACAATGTTTTCCTTGAAGTTTTCTGGACCCACTGTGGCCCTTTGTGCATTTCACATGAAGCTCTGATGAATGTCCCTTGCTCTGCACCTGACCAGGGTCATCTCCTGCTGTGTCAACTGCATCACTTCTGGTCTCCAGCCAGTATTCCTTCAGGGGCCTTTTCAGTCTGTGAGTTTTCTCCAACCATACTTTTCCTTTTCTGCTTTTGCTGCTTTTACATTAAAACCTTTTCAGGGACTGAAGCCCTGTGACCACAGAAATATATGAAAATAGGCATTTAATTCACGCATTCTGTTGAAGAAGTTTCTCTCTTGACTCCCTTTAGTTTAAGCAAGACTCAATGAACATCTTCCTGCATCTTCTGAGACCTACCATGGCCCTTATGTACAACACTTTGGGCTTCCCGAAGCTTAAGGCTTTGAGATGCAGCCGTAGACAGCCGACCTGCAATGCTATTCCCTAGAGAAATTCCCTGGCGGTGAAAGTTTCAATTGCCTAATAAGGTGGGGATGCTTTCCCAAGGAAGGGGAGGATCAGTTCAATACAATTCAACATCTCTCCGTCGGTGCAAGAGACAAGGGAAGGAGAGTCTTCTGGACCTTCAGCAATTACAATAGTCTAAGTTAAGCTGCTGTAACAAACAGCTTTCAAATCTCACTGGTTTTAAACCATAAAGGTTTGTTTTCTTGCCCATGCTACTTGTCCCTTGTGGGTTGGCAGGGGGACTCTGACATTATAGATATTTAAAGACTTGGACTGATGGGAAAGCTTTATCTCAAACCCTGGTGGTCTCCATTTCAGAGAAGAAAGGAGCTCTGGGGGGTCTTTTAAAAAATATATATTTTATTGATTTCAGAGAGAAGAAGGGAGAGAGAGAGAGACCTGTACCCCCCCATTGGGGATCGAGCCCGAAACCCAGGCATGCACCCTGACTGGGAGTCGAACCCCGATCTCCTGGATCCTAGGTCGATGCTCAACCGCTGAGCTACGCCAGCCGGGCTCTGGGGGGTCTTGTATCATTAATTCCCTGCCCCAGCCAGGAAGAGACTCATGTCACTTCTACTCATAGGCTAGAACTAGTCACATGGTCCTATCCAGCCCCAAGGAGACCAGGAAACGCTGTCCACCTTATGCTTGAAAGGGTAAAGAACTGGAAATATTTAGAGAACGGGACTAATAATGTACATAGAGGCTAAGAAAAGTCTAGCCAGTTGTGATTATTCACAAGCTGGGCTAACTTGAGGCAATTGCCATCCACATTTCCAAACCTCTTCGTGTTTTAATTAAAGGATTAATCAAATCCTTAATTCAATATTTTTCTCCTGATTACTCTGTATCCCTCTCAAACGGTTCTGTTTCAAGGTAGAATGTTTCGAGAGCCCTGGCGCGAACTCCCAGGCCTGTCTCAGCTTCCTTGCCACCATCCGTGGCACTTGAGTTTTCCTGGAGCCTGCTCCCCACCCCCCAGCCAGCCCAGCAGCCCCGCCCCCACCTCCCGCCACCCTGGAAGCCGCCTGCATACATCACTGTTTTAGTGGATGGCAGCAATGCACAAGGGCACCTCACTGCTGGAAAGGAACTGCCTTCTGCCTGCCAAGGACAAATGCAGACACACAAAGCAATATCAAGCGAGACCTCACATCAAAGGGAGCCCTGCCCGGGCTTGCCAAGAGCAGGGCTGCCTCCGTGCCTCTCCCTTCAGTCTCCGTAGCATTCTCAGGGCCCAGGGGCCCCTGGCGCTCCTGCCGGGCCCCTCGTTCGCCCAGCACTCCTGCTCACCCGCACCTGAAGCTCAGGCCCCCCCTGAGCCTTGCCTAGACCACTTGAACAGAGCAGAAGGCCAGGTGTTTAAAAATGCTGGGTGATCAGGAGGGAAAATTCATGAGAAACATTTACTCTGTGATCTCTGCTTGAGTAGAACAGAATACTCTACTCAGCTTCTCCAGCGCAACAGCGCGCAGAGCTAGGAAGTCCACGTCCAAGGCCTCAGGGAACTCAGCGCAAGAGGGAAACCTTAGCTGCGGAGGCACGTAGGACGCTCTATGAACAGAGACTGGGGCGCCTGAGAACCAAGGCCAGAAGGGCACTGGCTGTCCGGGCACCCAGGCCTGATGGGGAGTGAGTCCACTCTAGAATCAACATAAGAATTCTGTCTTTAAGGAAAAGAAAGTTCTAGTTCTGGAAGGATGGTGAGGAAGGAATAGAAGAGGGGGCTGACAGGGACACAGAAAGAAAGAAACTTAATTTTAGAAACAGGTAAGGCTTTCTGTTCTGGGTGCTAAAGACCTCCTGGAAAGATACTTGAATCATCAAAATACAATAGAAGTTTTTAAAGTTTTAAAGTCAAATATTGTGAGAACTGTAAGCAAGAACTTAGAGGTTGTCTTTTCCAAATTATTCTTTTGAGTTAAGAAAGTCTGAGGCTCAGGGACATCAAGGGGCCTTTTCACTGTCACACAGGCTATTAGTGGCAAAGCTGTAGCTAGAATCCCAAGGTCCTACCCTCAGGCACGGTGGGGCTGTCCTTGACATGGTGTGTGATCAGTTCTGCAACTTCACCAAGGCCAATATTTTTAATACAGTGGCTTCCACCCTTTGACTAAGATCTTCCACTGTGGCCAACCCTACTGGCCTGTTCCAACAGCTTCCCAGAATGGTAGTAATTAGAGCAAAAAATAAAAATAAAATAAATGGATAAGGCCCAGGAAAAATGTCACATTTCTAGAAGTGGGAGGAGGTGGAGATAATGCATTTACGTAATTTCTTACTTTTAGGGCATTTCAAGCGACCATGGGTCCATGTGCAGAACCCAGGCATTCCATGGTGGGAAAGAAAAGTACATCTTCTACTAACCTCTCACTGAAAGGTGGCATTTCCTTCATTAGGAAGCCACACAGTATTTGCAGTACTTGGGCATTGTCACTAATAGAAATAATAAATATTCTCTTAAATCAATCATGGTAGATATCTTGACATATCTTTACCGTCATTACCATTTTGTGATTATGGCAGTTAGATCTGCCACTAAATCGTCTACTTTATGTTTAATAACTAAACGCATCTATTACCACACCACAGGTTTTTATAAAGATTTTGATAACAAATTTCAATATAATTAGATTCCTTTATAATTCTGTGTGTTTTTTTTGATACTGTTAAAGGCATTATTCTGAGAGGGGTTCCGTAGACGTCACCTGGCTGTCAAAGGGGAACTGGCACAAAGATTAGGAACCCCTGAGTGTGGGGGAAGAGTGAGTGTCGGGTTGCTGATGGATACCCATGTCACTCAGTCCCATGTCCCTGTCCCATCAGTCTGTGGGCTGAGAGTGACAGAGATGCTCACTTGTCATCTGGGTTGGAGAGCTGCCAGTGTCTCTGGCCACAGACTGTGCTGGTAATTCCAGGGCGCGCCAGCCTTTGAAAGCTGGTATGACTACATGACAAAATGTGACAGGAAGGAATCCATTGTTTGGGATTATTATTAAAATGAAGGCTACTAGGAAATTTGAGACATTTATAGTACGAAGGTTGTGTTCACACGTCCCAGGGAAGTGGACTTTTCTCAGGAAGTCAGCACTCCAAATTCCACTTAAAAGGAAATTGGTTTTTTCAAAGAGGTAAAAGTTGGTTTGGCATGGCAAATAAATGTTCAGAGAAAAAAAATTCAAAATATCAAGTCACCATTTTCCACTTCTCAAATAGGCAAAGAAATTTGAAGATGATAATTCTCAAGATTGGTGAGGTGTAATGAAATACTTTCATAAGCCGCCCACGAGACCAAGGGTTGACATAACTTTTCTAGATGGCAATTCATTCATTTTCTGTGCTGCTTTTCACCCAGTAATTTCACTTCTAGGAACTCACTCTACAGAGAGAATCACAATGATATTGTTTCAAGGATATTCATCAGAGTATTATTTGTAACAGTAAAAACTGTAAACAACACGAGTGCCAACAATATGAGGTTGTTCAAATAAATTATGCCAAACCTGGGGGGCTAATTATTATGTAGCTAATTTTTTAAAATAACCATTCCAAGAATACTTGATGATATGGGGAAATGCATAAATATAATGTTAGGCTCAAAATGCAAGACATAAATCTGCATGTGTGAAATAATCCTGTTTTTGGGGTTGAAAAATATTCATTGTATCTCTTTACAATTTTACGTATATGTATATGCATGTAGACTATGTATGTGTTAAAAAAAAACTGGAAGGAGACATATCAAAGTATTGGTAGTCTCCGGGCAGCTGTATTTTAATTACTTGTCCTTAGTGCTTTCTGCCCTTTTGTGTATTCCAACACTAGATAAAGCAGTGAGACATTGCTCTGGAAGTGAGGCGCTGGGGCCACATGAGCTCATGGCTGTTTGCAGTGCTTTCTTGTTGCTCCAGACAAAAGTTTGTTTTGCTGGTTGCTACCGAGTGTTGTTTTTCTCCTAACCTTTGCGCTCTTTCCCCACCATTGGCTTCCAGATGTCTGATTTAACCGCGTTCAGAGCATTTTACTCGTATGCATTGGCCCCTTGAGCTTGGACAGAAAATTCAGAGTTACATCAAAGCTGCCAATCTGGTAGAGTCAGCACCGACATGAACGTCAACCAGAAACCTCCTGGCATAATGAAAATAGTTCAACGGGGAATTTGAAGCTTTGTAAACAAAGCTGAGGATTGAGCTTAAAATAGGGTGAGAATTTGAGGAGGCATCTGCCCCCTTCTCTCTTCACCTCTGACTCCTCCCGCCTACTTGTGCTTTGTGCCACTTGAGGGCCAGGAAGAGGGATGAAAGAGAATTCTTCCGGAGCCCCTTCACTTTTTCCCCCCCTAATATTTGTTTGAAAGTGATACATTTTCCACCTTCATGGATTATTTAGCATGTTGTGTGTAAACTGGCTAGGGAAAAATCCGTTTGGGTGCATGAGGACATACTTTCTATTGCCTTTACCCAGAGATGAGACTTGAGAAGGTAGTTTTCTAGATGTGAAAGCTGTTTCAAGGGTCTATTATTTGCAATGCCATGTGGAATTTTGAAAACACTAGAGTCTATATTCCATCCCTCCTCTCATTCTTAAACTTGGATGGATTTTCTCCTGTGTGAAGTTTAAAATAATAAAAGCGGAGAAGCCATTTACTCAATGCCTCCTGTTGCATAGCAATCTAAACAAACAAGCCCCTTTCCTCTGTTAAAAACTTTCCAATAAAACAAATCACAAAGGTTGTGTTTTAAAAAGATGATTTCCAAGCCTCTTTAAAGAAAAAAAAAAAAAAATCTTCCTTTAAAAAAAAATAGAGGCCAAAGATTTTAGGCAAAAAACTCAATTGACTTTTTAGTGAGTCACTTCTCAGGCTACTGCAGGGATGTGAAAATGTTTTCATTTGCCATGAGGCCAGGGGGCTGAGCTGGACACATGGAGAGCAAGCCAACCAAAGCAGGAAAAACAAAAAGAAGTAATAATTACCATCAAGCGTTCAGTGTCTTCTGTGTGCCAGTCACCATGCATCTAAGTGATCTAATCTCCTCACATGTCTGGGGGTGGACTTCCCCTTGCACCCGGGGCCACCCCCCACTCTTCCCCATCCTGTTCTCTGCTCAGGAACAGTGACCTGTATGGAGTGTGGCAAAGGGCTCTCTTGACCAAGGGCACTGGCAGGAGAGAGGAGGGAGGAGGGAAAGATGAGTATTTATTTTCCTGGCTCCTTCCCTGCCGGTTATGGCAGGTTGGCTGTGTCCCTCCACCCAGAGTCACAGCTTCTGCCAGGCAGCCCTCCACTCCCGAGTCCAGGAATTGCTCCTCGCTCTGCCGCATCAGGTCTGGTCGCGGTGGGAGCTGCCCGCCGTTGCTCCTTCCAGGGGAGGACTCTGCCCCTGACGGTCGAGTCCAGCCCTACCCAGATCTCTGCAAGGACTGTGTTAACCTTCGTCCAGCACCCCTTTGGTTCCCCGCTTACCTGTGACCCCGCAGCGTCCTCCAGGAGCCCTCGGATAGTTCTTGTTGAGAAGATTGTAATACCCCCTCACTGACTCCTTTCCAGCTTCTTTTAGGTAATGTTGCAAAGCAAATATTTCTAAAGACTAAGACATTCAGCCGACCACAGGGAAGCAGTCAAAGCTGCCAGCTTCAGGCCTTCCTGAGCTCGGAGCTTCGGGCAAGCAGATGGTGCTGCGTCTCGGGCAGGCAGGCAGTTTTCTCCCGCACGGGACCGCGCACACCGCGCACACAACCCACACACCCACCGCGCACACAACGCACACACACCGGGCACACCCACCGCGCACACCCACAGCGCACACCGCGCACACAGCGCACACAGCGCACACAACCCACACACCCACCGCGCACACCCACAGCGCACACCGCGCACACAACGCACACACACCGTGCACACCGCGCACACCGCACACGCAGCGGGTGGCTCTGCGCAGCCCCTCCGCGAGCTCCACGAGCGCACTCAGCCCTCAAGATGCTCCTCCAGCCCCACGTTTCCATCCGCCACCTCGCCCTGTGTCCCATGTCCCACGCGCGATGTCTTCCTATGCAATTATTTGGGAAATACATCCGATCCCACCTTGCCACGCCTCCTCTAGTGTTTTGGAAACATTATTTAAATTTTAAACTATTTGTCTTTTCAAAATCATAGGCTTTGGCACAGAGTAGTTTTGACCTTGGCTGTAAACTCTGTCAATATTGGAAACGTGCACAAGTTATTAACCTGGCAGAGCTCCCTTCACTCAAAAAAGAAGGGTAATAATAATGCCTTACATGGTACGGTGAGGGTTAGCGTGTATAAAACAGTACAGGTAACTATTATTTTGCTTACCTTTTCCCCCCTTTCCTTTAACTAGAGCTCAAAACTAGCTAACATTTATTGAGTGCTTATTAAGTGTCATGTGCTATTCTAAGCATCTTGCACACATTAACTTACAGCAATCTTATGTACTAATACTCTCCTATTTTACAGATGGAGACACCGAGGTACAAAGAAGTCAAGAAACTTGCTTACGTTTCACGCGGACATAAGATGGGAGCATTAATTTACAGCTGGACTGTAGACTTTTGGGGGGCAAGGACCCATTGTATACCAAATTTCTTTCTGTCTAAAATTATGTCTCCCCTCTAGTCGGTGTTCAGTAAAGGCTGATTTCATACCAAGAGGCAGTTAAGCTAGTGTTGCAATAGGCAGGGTAGAAACGCACACGGGACAGGCGCAGCTGCTTGGAGGCCTGGAGCAGGCTGTGCAGCGCAGGGCGCGGGGATGCAGGGCCGCCGGCGCGGGAGGAGCGCGGGAGGCGCGGGAGGAGCGCGGGAGCCGACGGCCCCAGCAGCGGGCGCGGGCGGGCGGGGCGGGAAAGGGGAGCCGGGGCCCGCGGGAGCTTCGCGCACGCAGCCTCAATCCGCCGCGATCCTCCCGCCCCGGGAGCCGAAGCCTCGCCCCGGCCGTGGCTATTGCACGCAAGCACCTTTACAAACACTCAGAGGCCGTCCTGCGGCCTTTCTTACCTGAGCCAGCAACCTCAGAGCCAGCTGGATTTCTGTGAAAAACACCCAGATCCCAAGAACCGCCCTCCACCAACACAATTGTTGCTCACGCCAAGCATGGGACATATGGCAGAGCATCTGGGAGGGGACAGACCGGCCAGGAGTGCTGGCAAGCGGCACACGCTTTCATCAGAAGGGATGTGTCACAGTAAATCCTGTATATGTTCCCTCCCCTCCTGTCCGCATAGCGAAACATAAAGGAGGCGACTGCCCAAAGCGCCATCCTGCTGTTGGGATACGCCAAGGCTTGTGCCGGAGACACTTACTGACATTTCCTTAAATATCTGTTTAATATCTTGGCCAGGTCAGGCATACCAATGGCATTACAGAGCTTGCAAATCAATGCCCCAGCTGTTTTGGTTTTTTAATAAAACTGAATGTGATCTCTTTTAAATGATTGCCTTCCGCCCCCGCCCCCCGGTTTTCTACAGGGCTTTCTGAGAGCAGGACTGGGGGCAGACTAGAGTCAGGACTTGGCTCTGAAAGAGTGGTTGTTCCCTGGGGGGGGGGAAGGTGGGGGTGGAGGGGTGTTAGAAATCCATTGGCTGGATTACTGTCGTCATCTTTTCCAATCCTCTTCCTCACAAATCTGGGGATCTGCGTGATTCAAAGGACCAGTTTATGGTTTGCTGCCTTTTTTAAAAAATGAATTTACTAAAATGTTGCTGAAGAATTTAAAGGTTTTGACTTCTGAAAAGCACATTGGTTTGTTTCTTCATCTGGGATCAGTCCAAGTGATTTATTCATAATTTTATTAGAGATCTTTTTCCAAGGAAAGTCTTTGTATCTGATATCAAAGTAATGGAAACTGCTAGAGTTTCTACCAAGAATTCAATCATATGCATGTGACTTTTGCCCCCTAAATAATGGAATATGTAAAACTGTCATGGACCATAACCATCTTGGCCACCAGACACCCACAGTCCCCAAATACAACAGAAATTCCTCATGCAAATCCGAAGGTATTCCTGTCAAATCTGAGGTCCTGGTAGGGGGAAAATCCAATATAAGTGCCTATAAATCAGAGTTTTACAACAATATTAGTTGGCTGCTACTGATGCGAGTCATAAATGTGACACCACAATAAACAGCCAAGTTCTTTGAGGATGTATTTGAGGACTCTTTTATTGGCTTTGAGAAATTATGTTCTCTCCATCAGGAAAGCCTCATCTGCATTTGCAACTTATTGCTTTTATTTTCTGTAGTTTGCACAAAATGCCTCAGCCTTTTTTCTTTCCAATATTTCGCCTGGGCTGCATCAGTGCACGTCTGTGTTTTCCTGGGCCTGCAGGACCACAAGCCAAATGAAGACAAATGGGGAGTTGGAGCCTCAGCTGGGCCCCGGGAGAGGCCTCCTCCCACTGCCTCCCCACCCCTGACTTCTCACAAACCAGCTTCAAAAAACTGAAATTTCCCTTTTTTTTTCCCTGACCACAAGCAAAGTCTTGTCTCCTTGGTCCTCTGAAAGTTATCCATTCCTGAATTTTACCCTTAACCACAGGGGAGGAAAGGGAATAGCTGAGGTCAGGAAATATGGAAAGAATGCTAACAATTTACCACTAAAATATACATTAAGAATATTTTCAGCAAGTATAATCTCCACGTTGAACTTCTAAATCTAGAATTCGCCCGACACGTGACCCGTTCATATTTCTGTGCCCCTTTCAGCCCCCACTCCGCCCTTCCTGAATGAACTCCAGTGAAAGGTAGGGCTGGTTACAAATAGAACAAACTAGGTCTCCAAGTTTCCCTCCTTGTTCAACACTTGGCTACACTGGTTATAAGTGTTAACGTAGTTTGGGTAAAGTAGCTGTCTTTTGCATGAGCCAGGACATGATTATCATCAGAGATTTTAATAGGCATAAAAACAGAAATGGAAATACGTACACAGGAAATGCCTTCAATTGAATGGCTAGTTTTGTTCATAGAAATCCAAAATCATAAATACTTTTGCTTTAAGATTATCACAGAATGTTAGAGTTAGAAAGAGACTTAGAGATCTTTTCATTCAACCCCTCATCTTATATGGTACACAGTTAATAATGATTACCATTGCTGGTGTTTCTGTATTATTTCATTTAATTCCAACAACCTTAGAATGTGTAAATCACCATTTTACAGATGGTTTCTGTATTATTTCATTTAATTCCAACAACCTTAGAATGTGTAAATCACCATTTTACAGAGGCACAGACAGATGAAATAACTTGCCCAAGGTGAAGTGGTAGACGTAGGTTTCAGACTCAGGCACTCAGGTTCCTAATTTAACATCAGGCTAGAGAACCTCCGAGGCATTGCCAGTTGGCCTCTTTGCCTTGCCCTGGGGCAAGGGGCTGGCTGCCACCTGCCTGGCTTTATCTGCTCTTCCCTTTAGACCTCCAGTTGGTCTCAGGCTGGTCTGGAGTGGCTGTCACGATCTGCAATGAATCCGCCTTGTTCTCCAGGGCAAGAGCCAGTTCCTTCCCAGACACCCATGCTGGGCTGCATCTGTCACTAATGGGATTTCCAGATTTCTGCCTCTTCGAGAGCCCTCACTTGGCAACCTTTCGTATCCGTGAATCTAATGTGTGAGTCGCGCTCCTCAGCTGTTCCAGTCTGGCAAAAATTCGATGGTGTCTGTGGTCAGGTTAACTCAGAGGACAGGCTTACTGCGGAAAGAATGGGCCTCATAGCAGCGTGTGCGTTTCTGAGTCGTCTCCACAGGGCTGAAGCTGCCTTGAGAATGCAACATGCAGTGCGCTCGTGATGACCCTGGACGGGCCAACACTCATCTTTAGTTTCTAAGCACTTCACATATTACTTCTTTGTAAGAGGACTTTCCTCAGAGGCCTTTTCCTTCCCCCCTTTTTAAGTGACATATTGTAACTTGAAGGTCGTGGTTTTGTTCAACTTTGTTTTCTCTCTCTGTTACCTAGCAGAGGTGTGAAAAAAGTAATATGGGTGGAAAGGGTGAAGGAACTAAGATAAAAGAGAAGGGATAAGCTCCAGCGAGGCCCTCTTTTCTTATCTGACCTGTGTGGTGGACTTTGGCATTTCTGAGTCACCCACAATTATCCTACACTCAGCCTACCCACTTTCCTTTCAGAGAATTATCTCCTTCACGGTGTGAGATCCTAGCTAACAGGTCCAAGTACACACGCCTCACTCTGGAAGCTGACGGATCATAATGAGTTAATTTAGAACAGCGCCTGAAACATGTAGTAACTGCTAAGTGTTAGCCCTTCCCTTTAGTCATTGCTTTCCTTCGTGGTGCTCTCATTTTCCTTCTCATGTTTGTTATTATTATCCGATCACTGTCTTCCTCTGGCAGCCAGGACAGTGGCATTTTACCTGAACTTGGCCACTCAGACTCTCTCCTGGCATAGCCAATGCTGTGTGCTTGACACAGGGCAGAAGATATGGTTGGATTTTTTTAAATTGTGAAATATAACAACACTTAAGGAAGAGTGCTTTAACTACATGAAATATTTAAAAATAATTGCAAGCGCCCATGTTGCCCCACTGTCAAGGTTATCGACCTCCTAAAGCCTCCTGTGGGCTCCTCACTGATTTAAAGCCTCTCACTCACTCAGGGATGACTTCATGGGCATGTGAGCTGAGCAGATGCACAGGGCTCCATGCTCAGGAGTGTCCTGTGCTATAAGCCTACCAATCCAGTGATTTCTGTCTCATAACCCCCAGAGATGCCCTATCTGCTTCCTTCTACTATTCCCCCAATACATTTTTTTTTTTTGCCTACTTTTGCCAATGCTGATTTCTGTTGCCTGCAACCAAAGAAACACAACTGTACAGTCTGTTAAAAAAAGACAGTGTATGATAGTTTGTTTTGTTTCTTTCTGTACGTACACCAAAGTCTGATGAGCACTTCATTGATTTGAGATTTATTAAAAAAAAAAAACAACTAACATCCACCATGACAAATTTTTATTTTCTAGGGAAGGAAATTTAAACAATGTTGTGAAAGCAGTTCCCATATTTAGGAGAATATTATCTTCAGGACAGGTCATGAAGCCCTAAGTACCTGCCGGTGGCACTCTTTTCTTTCCAGAAAAGTGGCTTCAGGTTGCTAATGGATGACCACTTTCTTGGAGAGCTCCCCACAACATTTGGTTGAGATAGGATCCCAAACCCCTGACTACACATTGTTTTCCCAACCCGTTAACCTCAGTGACTGGTGCAGGGATAGGCATGTGACACCCAAGAAACTAATAATAATACTCCAATAGAAGAATTGAAAACCAAGAAGCAAACATAATCAAGAATTTTTTTTGCCCAGCTGGGCTCAGGGGTTGAGCGTCGATTGGGGTTCAATTCCCAGTCAGGGTACATGCCCGGGTTGTGGGCTCGATCAATGACTCTCTCATCATTGATGTTTCTATCTCTCTCTCTCCCTATCCTTTCCTCTCTCTGAAATCAATAAAGGTATATTTTTTTAAAAAAAGAATTTTTCCCTGAGCTATCAGGCAAGATGATCTCTGGGCTTTGGGCATCCTGGAAAAATCTAGGGTTAGGGCTGCCAAGGTGTGTGGATCTCTTTCCTACAGCGGTGGAGGGAGACTGAGGCCAACATATAAAAGACAGTAGCAGAAGCCATGAGGCAGCAGAAGCTGTGAGGTACCCAGTGAGCTGCTAGCTGGTGATGGCAGAGCCAGAGAAATGCTCGCCGCCGAGCTGCTCGGAGCCTCGTGGGCTACTGGGTGTGCTGAAGACCAGTTCAGTGCTCCAGGAAGCTAAGCTTTATCACTGTCAGGATGGTTTCCTCTGCTTCCTTACTTCCCTGTGTGTCCTAAAATAAACTCTCAACACCTGTCGCAGCCTCTACCATCAGAATTGGTGCCCAGAATGAAACATATTTACAAACCCTGGTCTTGGTCATTTCACTTGAGGCCCTGAAAGGAACCCTCCCGCAGACTTCCTGTGCTAACTAACCCCTGTTCACACTAACTGTGGAGCTTCCCTCTGCTCACACCCTGCAGCTCAGGGGCAAGTGAAAGCCGGCAACGCCAGGATGCTAACCCACTGAAGGGGCCCAGCAGGCACTGCCTGCAGCACCGGAGTGCTGGCCCGGTGAGTCTTACCCTTTCCTTCCCCTCTCCTCTCTCCGCTATATTTCAGGTTACTAGAACCCTTCGCCTGGACTGAGGCTGCCTCCCTGCCTGCAGTCTTGTTCCCCCCAGCTCCATTCTCCACAGGGCCACCAAAGCAAGCACTGCACAATTAATCCGAGTGGCTACCCATCGCTCTCAGGACACGAGCCCAAACCCATAGTGTGCCTGAGACCTTGGTGGGCCCTTGTTCACGCCTCCAGCCGCGTTCCCACTGCCTCCCCCGCTCCATGCTTCTGCTCACAGGCTCTGCTAGAGCCACGCTCTCTTCCCTGAGCTCATTGTTTTCCCTTCCCGCCTTTTATGTAGGCTTCCTCCCCCCTCTCCCTTGCTATCTCCCACTCCCCTTTAATGTTTTAGCTTAAATGTCCCTTCCTTCAGGAGGTTTTCCCTGAGCCCCAAAGACTGAGGTGCTAAGTCACGCACGCTGTAGAGTCTTTATTTTAAATTAGAACAGCCCTGAACTCGCCTGTCTCTGACTTGGCTGGACGTTCCTCGAGGGTGATAGCACGTACCTGGTGCACAAATGCATGTGCAAGAAGAGAAGAAACAGAGACACTGGTCTGGAGCCAGAGCCCACGGCTATGGTATGAATAAATGGAGATGACAGGATGGGATGAGTAGTTGGGACAAAATGTGGCCAGGGTCCCAACCACATGACAAGACCACTGGGAACCATGAATCACTTGGTAAACTACCCCCTTAATCAGTTTCGTTTAAGGCAGTTAAGCAAATCCACCCATCATCTATTCTTGCATATTGTACCTGGAAGAAACTAGCAGCCCTTCCCAGTCATCAATAATTACATGTCGGACAAATTGCCTATTTCATCATTTCTAAATAAACAGACAAACAAACAAAGCACAACCCCCCGCCAACCCTAAAAACAACCTAACCCAAATCACAGTCAAGTGAAGATGCCTGTGGGTTGTGTTAGTATCTTGCCTTGGGAGCCTGTTAATGGAAACCGGGCTGGTGGAAGGTCCAAGTGCAAACAGTTAAGCAGATTCTTAAATTCTGCTAAAATAGGAGGAAAGATAAGAAAACCAGAAATGTGCCCTCCATCCTGGCCTATGTGCAAAGGGTTGGTGGATAGATGGCAATATGTTTTGAATGGATGGAGGAGTGCTGGTTTGGTTTTCCTTTTTAAAAGGCTCTCTTTAGGGGACCATGGTATAAGCAAGCAGAATGCTGAAAGGTAGCATCCTGTGCTTGGAAGGACGCTGAAGTGACATAGGATTCTGAGGAGCTGACCCAGCCTCTCGGAGCCCCGGTTTCCTCATCTGTAAGTGGGCAGAGTGGAGGCACTCAGCCGTCCCTGCCAGCTGAGGGACATCAGGGAGAGAGTGTCTGAGAAACAGCTCTGTAGAGACAAAGCCGGCTGTAAATGCAGGGAAGCACCCACCCCGCTCATCCTGGCTACAGAGGAGACAAAGGCAGGGAAACTGAAGTGTTTCTGAGCACACATCCTGAGATCAAACTTTATGATACTAATAAGCCGGAGGGAAGCACAAGAATCACATTTTCTTTGATCAAAAATATTATTTTGAGTAAATCCCCCCCCCCCCCCCCAGCCACCGATTGTTCTCTCAAGTTGTTGGGCATCCCAGGCAGTTTCCTACAATGTCATTTTGTGTTAAATGCTCCTTAACCAATTTAAAACAGTGACTTGGCAAAAGGTTGCGGTCACTGAGGTTTCCCTTCCTCTTCAGCACAGAAAGCGGACATGAATGAATGTTCAAGAACGTCTTTCTGTCCGGGCCACTGGCACCAGTTAGGGCTGGACGCAGGATAGTTGCGGCATACACACAGTTAAATCTTCCCTGCCATAGCAGACCAGCAATCAGTCACCGCACCTTCCCCCTCCTTATGCCTGGAGATGGCCACAGAGCCCTTCCCAACACAGTGGCAACTGGATCAGATCAGGGTGAAATCGCTTGTCACGCCTGGCCTAGGCACTGATCAGAAGCAGACTCCTTCTACTCAACCTGTTAAGTAGCTATTAGGTGATGCCCTAAATGCCCTACTGAGAAAACTAAACCAGCCACTTACTGGTTTGTGACTTAGTCTTTCATTTCAGAACACTTATTGGTTGCACTTAATTCAAAGCAAAGCAAACAGGGTAGCAGAGCTAAACCAAAGTGCCTGGGTTGTAATCCCATAGAACTTCCTCCCTTCTTCCAGCCACACAGGATATTCGATCCTTCTAATGCCATTAGCTGTTGGTTTCAAACAACTGTGTTGGGAGGAAGAAACCCGACACTTCAGCTGGACCGTGTTTATACAGATGCATCTCTTCCTCAGCATATTTGGTGAGTAGCTCAATGAGCTGGGAGGGGGCTGAATCTCAGGAATGTGTAAATAAAGTGGCATTGACACAGACCTTTAGGACATTTGCCAGCCCCATTCCAGCCCCACTTAGAGCAGAGGTTCTTAATCTTTATTGGGAATGGACCTCCTTGGCAGTCTGGCGAAGTTTACGGACCAACCCCTCTCAGAATATTGTCTTTAAATAGAACAACTAAAGAAAGCATACTGGCTTATAAAGAAACCTTGATTATATTGAAATAGGTTATTGAAATATTTTTAAAAATCCTTGATGTTGTAATATATCTGCTACTTTATTAAGCATTAAATATAACAACATCTAACTGCAGGTCAAATAATTACCGTAATTTTGGAATAAAGATGAGGGCAATTATTTGGAGATACCTGAGACAACTGTAATGTTCTATAAAATTATCTATTATTTTGACTGGTGACCCAGTGACAGGTTCTGACTAATAATACTCTGTCTTTGTGATCACATTTAAAATAGAAAAGTCGCTAAATTTCAGAAAGAGGTTAGTGAAAATAAAGATGGACTTCCCCCCTGCATCCAACTAGTTCATGAACCCTCTGAATTATGTCCTGGGATCCCAGGTACAAACCTTGGACTGGGACAAATCTGGACATGAGGCATCTCTGGGCTATGAGGCCACATTCCTACTTTTCTAGTTCTTCATTTAGACACTACGTTACACAAAAGAAAAGGGCCCTGTGCAATTGCTTTGCTTCCCTGTGAGACTGCCATGCTCCTCCTGTCAAAAAGGGGAGCTTCTCGGCTTTCAGAGCCTTCCCCTTGAGGGTCACAAGCCTGCAACACGTTCTCTGGCTTAGGAACCATGCGCCCGGCAGATGGGAGGGGATGGGAGGCTGAGCAGGTGAAGAGAGCTGACCTCCTGAACTAAACCTTGGGCAAGGCCATGGCCTGCTGCAGCCTCTGACTCCTAGAGCAGACTCAGCTCTGTCACTTACGGTCATCTTCTATCCTTGGCCAGCTGAAGAGTTAAGAAGGCCAAAAGCTTTTTCTACATGTGACTTCACCCAAGGTCCAGAACAGGAATCTTGCACATCATGGTCTAGTGGGGTTGATTCGACACAGGCCCTAACCTGGAGCCTGTCTGCAGGCTTCTGCAGGGGAGACTCTAAAGAGCTACATGAACCCGCAAACCCATCTGGTGTTGGCGGAAACTGCTCTAACAATGTGTCATTGAAGCGTTATTAGTGCCAGATACTTCTGTTTCGTGGTTGATTTTATACTGGATCAAGTGAAATCATGGATGTGTCAGTGAGGTGGGAGCTGGGTAAGAGGAATCATTTTAGAAACTATTGCCCTTGAGTATAATAGCCTGGGACACATTATAATTTAGTCATATTACAATTTAGATTATATTTTTTATGACAGCATTAAAGTTGATTAATTATTTATTTTAACTGCAATTTTATTTCTATATTTATCTGTAGGTGATCACAGAAAGCCTCCTCAGAATTACTTAATATTAGGAAAATAACTCCTGAGAGTAAGTCAAATTAACCCTCCTCTTCCAACAATATGAGAGCCCGCAGATAAGTCCATTGCTCCTAGTACTGACTGACTTTGGTCCTCTCATTTTGACATTTCTCATGATGACAAGTCCACAATTGAGCTTCTGGGGCATCTTGTATTTTCCTGGATTTAGGGATGCAGAAATGTGGGGAGTAAAAGGCATGAACAAAGGTGACTTTATAGGGCTCCTCTGAAGAACTTTGTCTTTCCATTCAGCTGCTTTTTCACCACTGGCAAGTGGATTACCAAAGTAGTATATGCTCAGGGCAAAATCCAGATGTACAGAGTGCAGTGAATAAAAATTGAAAGTCCCTCTTCCTTCGCCAACCTCCAATCCCACGCCCCTGCCAGAACTTTTTCTGAGTGTTTATATATGCATATGCATGTAAATACATAGAAAATACAAATGCGTATAAAACATCTTTCTTTAAATAGGTGGGAATATATTATAATTATACATATTTTTCTATGACTTGCTTTTTAGGCACCACTATTTGTTAGATGTCTCCTTGCGTTTGTTGATAGAGACTATCTGATTCTTTTAAACAACTTCATGCTATTGCATGACACAGATGCACGTATTTGTTTAGCCATTTCCTTGTGCGTGGACTTTCAGGTTGTTTTCAGGTTGGATTTTTGTTGGTTTGTTTAGCTACTATTACAAACAGCACTCCAGTATTATTCTACCTCCTTTAAACTGCTAAAAACCATCCCTCAATGTGACTTTTCTTTCTCTCTGTGGCATAAGAGTGGGGGCAGGGAGAACAGCAAAGGGGGAGAATGCCATCATTTTACTCCGGGGGTCACCTCCATCCCTTCTCCCACCTGAGTTCCCTGCACAACAGACAAAAAGAGAGCTCCCCCTGCTGGGAGTGCTCCTCCCTCCCTCCCTCTCACCTGGGTCACTTTACATCCGGCCTTACACCTCCCTTTTCATCGCCCGAAGGCCCCAGGCCACCACCCTGGGTAGGTCAAGGGCCCCTCCTCTATGCCCCCGGCTGTTTTTTGCATCGCATATTATTTTATTTATTTTTATTTTTTCTTTATTGATTTCAGAGAAAGGAAGGGAGAGGGAGAAAGAGAGATAGAAACATCAATGATGAGAGAGTCATTGATCGGCTGCAGCCTGCAACCCGGGCATGTGCCCTGACCGGGACTCGAACCCTGATCGCCTGGATCCTAGGTCGATGCTCAACTGCTGAGCCACGCCCGGCCGGGCTGCATTGCATATTATTTTAAAGTTACCTGTCTACACTTCTGGGCCCTGAGGCATGGAAAGGAACTCACCGTGCTCACCGTGTACCCTTAGTACCCTGTTCCACTATTAGAAGGCAACAGGGCCCAGTGACACAACCAGTGACCTGAGCTGAAGGGCTTCTGACTGGGTGGCTCCTGACACGCTGTACACTTGGTCTAGCTACCATGAAATCTGTGCTGAAGCCAACATTAGGCGGAATCATGTGGACGGCACCGGAGCTGGGACAAGGTGTGCGGACTCTGAGATAGCATTTCAGAAAGGTTAAAACGGCCCAAATCCTGCCGGCCTCGGCCAGTTCCTGCTCTGCCTTCCCCGCACCTCACATCCTTGGAGGCTCCCGCCGACCGAAAAAGAGCAGTACCTGTTCTGGAGACTCTATTTTTTATTTTTACTAACATTTTTATCAGTGCCCTGCCTGATCTCTCTCAGGCAGGTGGCTCCGAGACAACTGGGTCAGTTATGCCCCTTTTGACTGCAGCTCTGCCCATCCCAGTGCCCCTGCTGGGGTTGGCAGGAGCTGAAGGTCTGCCCAACGCCTCCACACGCCCTCCTATTTATGACTCACAGCTGGGGCCCCAAAGGGATTGCGTTTCTCCAGCCTGCTTGACCTCGGAGGGCAGAGCAGGGAAGGAGAGAAGGCAAAGAGCACGGACAGGACTGGAGAGAGGGTCCACCTGAAGCAGCCAGTGGGTCAGACCCCATAGAAGTTCAGGAGCACACAGGCCGTAAGCCACAAGTCCCCAGTCTGGCTTAGACAGCCAGCCAATAAACTCGGATCTACACAGCGGCCCCAGCGTGAGGGAAAGGAAGGGGAGGAGGCCAGCAGCCGGTGGAAGGGATGTGTGGACTGGCTCTCCCTCCCTTTCACTCTACAGAGAAGCAAACTGACGCCCAGAGAGGAAGGCTCAGGCCCAGGCCCCTGAGCTGGCCAGCCCGTGGAGCCCCCGAGGGAGCTCAGGTCTCCACCCTCGCCTCGCCCTTCCTATGCCCGGCGCCTGAGTAGGTAGGACAGGTGCCTGCCACCTGCTGGGGAACTCTGTCTAGGGAGGGGTGCACTCCGGCTGAAATAGCTCCTCCGCAGGACTTGCCAAGCCCTACATGTTAGTTTTATTCTTCGACCCCAAGTTCGGTTCTTTTCCAAGTGCAGGTGTCCCTGAGAGAGACAACGCAGCCTCACTGGGAATAATTTTATTAATTCTTTTCTGTTCTGTAAAACATTGAGCAAAGGTAGTTGTGGGCCACTAAGGGCCTGGGGGAGAGGAGTGTGTGTGTGTGTGTGTGTGTGTGTGTGTGTGTGTATGTTAGTTCCACTGCCCCAGAGGGAAATAGATGCCAAAAAAAAGAGATGGCTCTGGGTTTACTTTTTGCCTAGAGAGGTTCTAACATGAAGGACTTTCCCCTCCACGGTGTTCATGGTCACCCTGGGCACAAAGTGGGATGCGAGTCACCATAGTTCACATCCTAGCCTGGCTGCTCTGACAGCCGGAAACTCCCGCTGACCCAGATTCCTCTGGGCAGCCACAGGAACATGAGTATATGCCGATCATCAGATTAGCTCTTCACAGTGGAAGGCTGCCAGGGAGATGTGTCAGCAGCAATCCTTGGTGGCAGAGGGCGGGAGAGCTCGTCTTTCCCACAGGGTGTATCCTGCGCCAGCAGCTCGTTTCTCGGCTCCTGGAGTCACCTGCTCATTCCCAAGCGAGAAACAAGGAGGCCCTGCCTTCCTTCACAGCGGGGCTTCCAAGGTCATGGCCTAGGGGTGCCTCCAAACCCTGACACTGCCTCTGTTCTGGTGCCTCTGTCTTTAATAGTTATTTTAGGTTCCTCTCAACCTTGTCAGGTCTCCACCTGTGCACTTGGTTGGAGGTGCCCAGAAAGGGAGGCCGGGACCGTGGCCTGCAGCCACAGAGCATGCTGGGAGGACTGTGGAAAGCAGTCTGGTCCCTCTTTTTCTTCGTGTCCCTCGTGAGGATGAATAAAAGAAAGTAATGTATCCAAAGCTCTCTGAGCTCTCTGGGGAGAGGGATTATGAATGCCCAGATGCTGTGGTTTATCCAGGGCATTTAATAATGCCACGAACAGTTACACTTTCCCCTCCTAGACAGAATTTGATTACATGAATTTCCCAAAGGTCTTCCCCGAAATAGAATTTTCTAAAAGTCAACAAAAGTGGAAAACACTGCAGTCTCCCAATAATGACTGACCCCAGGCGAGGTTCTGCTAAGCCTAGGGGAGGGGGCAGCGTTTCCTCTGGGGCGCGCAGAATTCTTCCTCTCTGGAAAGTCTGGAGGGCTGGAGCGGTAATGGGAAACACGAGCAAGGCCTACTACTGAGATTTAATAAGGCCTGACATTTCTATGCCTAATCCTCATATATATTCCATTATGGTGATTTTTCAAGACAGACCACTAAAACCAGGCCCCTTATGCACAGGAGAGCAGGGCGAGAGGCAGGGAGGTGGAGGAGGGACTATGATCATTATAAGAGCCATCACAAAGAATCCCAGCAGAACCTATGGAAAAGCAAACCCTGATTTTTATTTCTCAAGAAATTCTCCCTTTAAATTATCTGCCAGGCTCCAGTGAAATCCCAAAGTAAGTTCTTTATATGCTTGAAACATGAAATCCAGTGTGAAACTAAACATTTTAAAAATAGACACATGAGATGACATTGTGGAAAGAAGGCGAAAGAAGGTTTGGTAAGTCAACCCTGTAAGAGATTTCAGCCTGTCCCGATCCAGACAAGGGAGGAATTCAGTACTCCCCGCACAGCCTCCCCCTGTGGCCGCGCAGACATTCTTCAGTGGCTCTCGTGGTTAAACAGAAAAGAGAGAAAGAAAGAAAGAAAGAAAGAAAGAAAGAAAGAAAGAAAGAAAGAAAGAAAGAAAGAAAGAAAGAAAGAAAAGAAAGAAAGAAAGAAAGAAAGAAAGAAAGAAAGAGAGAGAGAGAGAGAGAGAGAGAGAGAGAGAGAGAGAGAGAGAGGGGGGGGGGGGAGGGAGGGAGGGAGGGAGGGAGGAAGGAAGGAAGGAAGGAAGGAAGGAAGGAAGGAAGGAAGGAAGGAAGGAAGGAAGGAAGGAAGGAGGGAAGGAAGGGGGGAAGGAAGGAAGGAAGGGGGGAAGGAAGGGGGGAAGGAAGGGAGGAAGGAAGGGAGGAAGGAAGGAAGGAAGGGAGGAAGGAAGGAAGGAAGGAAGGAAGGAAGGAAGGAAGGAAGGAAGGAAGGAAGGGAGGAAGAATAGGGAAAAAAGCTTATAACTTGCTTCAGAAAGACAAGGGGCTGCCATTTGTGACTGTTAGAACTCACAGAAAATCAAGACTATTTACGCTGGCCCATCAGCGAAAGATTGCACTTCTCATATAAAGGCTGCAGCACCATCTACCCTGGAATAGAATGTGCTATTTTTGGATGGTGTGGTTCTTTAAAACAAAGTGATAAATTAAAGTGACCTCTGTAATGCAGCAAAAATGTTAAGCTGTTTTAAGGCAAATGGAAAATGTGGTCTTTGTGTACAAAGAAGGAGTCAGCAAATGGAAAGGTCTGGAGTTGGCTCCCAACTGAGTTCAAAAGAATTTCAGCCAGTCAGTCAGTCTGGTATTGAACTTTGCAAACTACGGCTGTGCCCAGTATTGGGCCTGGGCATGAGGAATTATTAAAGAGAAATGGCTTTTTGTGTTTCTGAATCCCCAGTTAACAGAAAATTCCTTGAGACAGGCGCATCACTTATTTTCCCATAATACAACCCAACTGTCCAGCTAAATTAATGGCCCGTCTTCTACGGTTGTCCCAGGCCACTCAACACAACCTGGTTTTGGTCACTGGCGGTATCCATCACCTCTCCCCCGTGCTGTCTAAGTCCAGGCCCTATTTCTCCACATTTCACTTACCGATTCCTACATCCCACACACCCTTCAAGGGCCAGCATGACCCCCTGTCGTTCCATAATGACTACAGCCTGTGCTGGCCGCTCCTTCCTCTCCCCTCCTGTTGCACCCAACATCTCCGTGATGGCTTGGGCAAAGGCAGGTGGCGTGTGCCCCAGTGATGGAGGGGAAGGGAGAGAACGGGAGAGAATAGGGGAGCATGGGGGAGGGAGGTGGATTCAAGTTCAAATCCAGGTCCCTCCACTCCTGAGCTCAGTGATATGGAGGAAACAATGACATGCCTGGGAGCCTCCGGTTCATCTACTCGCAAAGACCTGCCACCAAAGGCTTTGTGAGTGACGGCCCATAGGATCTGTAACACAGATAAATGAAAGTAGTGCGCTGCGATGAGGAGGGTATAAGGTAAAGGAAGGTTCGGGAAGGCTTTCTGAATTAGGTCCCCACAGCACTGCTCCCACAGAATGGTTCTTTTTGCTATTGTTGCCCTGTGTCAGCTGAGGCCTGGGGAGCTGTATGTATGTGTGGGTGTCTGGCTCCCTCACTAGGCTGTATGCTCGCAGGACAGGGGCATGGTATTTGCACTCACTGTTGTGTTCCCAGGGTCCAGCCCGTGCCTCAACAGCTATGCATGGTATAAATGAATGAGTTCACCCTCAAAAAATGGATAGTATTTTATAATTTTTTATTGAATATATATTTATTGAATAAATTTTTATTGAAAATATTTTATGTTTACTTTTTTATTGAATTTATTGGGATGACATTTGTTAATGAATTATATAGGTTTCAGGTGTACAAATCTATAATACATCATCTGTATATTGTATTGTGTGTTCACTTCCCAAGTTAAGTCTCATTCCATCACAATTGCCTCCCCATATCCCTTTCCCACTGTTATCTATGAGGTTTTTTTCTTAATCCCTTCACCTTTTTCACTGAGCGCTCTAACCACCTCACCCCTCTGACAGCTGTCAGTCTGTTGTCTATCTATGAGTCTGTTTTTACTTTGTTTGGTAGTTTATTTTGTTCATTAGATTCCACATATGGGTGAAATCATATGGTACTTTTCTTTCTCTGGCTGGCTTATTTCACTTAGCATAATGCTCTCCAGGTCCATGCATGCTGTCACTAGGGTGAGGTTTCCTTCTTTTTTACACCTGCATAGTATTCCATGGTGTGAATGTCCCACAGCTTTTTTATCCACTCAGCTACTGATGGGCACTTGGGCTGCTTCCAAATCTTATCTTGGCTATTGTAAATAATGCTGCTATGAACATAGGGGTGCATATAGTCTTTCATGTTAGTGTTTCAGGTTTGAGAGTTCCCTTTCCTCCACATCCTCGCCAACACTTGTGATTTGTTGACTTATTGATGGTAGTCATTCTGACAGGTATGAGGTGATGTCTCATTGTGGTTTTAATTTGCATTTCTTTGATGGTTAGTGACAATGAGCATCTTTTCATATGTCTATTGGCCATCTGTATGTCCTCTTTGGAGAAGTTTCAATTCAGGTCCTTTGCCCATTTTTAATTGGATTTTTTATTTTTTTTGTGTTGAGTTTTATAAGTTCTTTATAAATTTTGGATATTAACCTTATATCAGATGTACCAGCGAATATGTTCTCCCATTCAGTGGGTTGTGTATTGATTTTGTTGATGGTTTCATTTGCTGTGCAAAACCTCTTTAGTTTGATGTAGTCCCATTTTTTAATTTTTTTATTTTGTTCCCCTTGCCCAAGGAAATATATCAGAAAAAGTATTGCTACGAGAATTGTCTGAGATTTTATTGCCTATGTTTTCTCCTAGGATTTTTATGGTATGGAGTCTAACATTTAAGTCTTTAGTTCATTTTTAGTTTATTCTTGTGTATGGTGTAAGTTGGTGGCCTAGTTGTATTTTTTTGCATGTACCTGTCCAATTTTCCCAGCACCATTTATTGAATAGACTGTCTTTAGTTCATTGTATGTTTATGCCTCCTTTGTCAACATTGACCATAAAGGTGTGGGTTTATTTGTGGGTTCTCTATTCTTTTCCATTGATCTATTTGTCTTTTTTTTTTTTTTTTAAATATATATTTATTGATTTCAGAAAGAGGAAAGAAGAGGGAGAGATAGAAACACCAATGATGAGAGAATCATTGGAGATCGAGCCCTTAACCCGGGCATGCACCCTGACCGGGAATTGAATCTTGATCTCCTGGATCCTAGGTCGACGCTCAACTTCTGAGCCACGCTTGGCCAGGCTATTTGTCTTTTTTTATGCCAATATCACGCCATTTTGATTACTATGACCTTGTAATATAGTTTGATATCTGGTAGCATGAGTCCTCCAACTTTGTTCTTGTTTCTCAAGATTGCTATAACTATTTGGGGTCTTTGGTGGTTCCATATAAATTTTTGAAATATTTGTTTTAGTTCTGTGAAATATGCCATTGATATCTTGATAGGAATTGCATTGAATCCAAAAATTGTTTTGGATAGTATGAACATTATAATGATGTTAATTCTTCCTATCCATAAACATAGTATATGCTTCCACTTATTTGTATCTTTTATTTCTTTCTTATAATTTTTGAGTACAGGTCTTTTACATCCTTGGTTAAATTTTTTCCTAGGTACTATTATTTTTTGATGCAATTGTAAATGGGATTATTTTCTTAGTTTCCCTTTCTGATAGTTCATTATTGGTGTATAAAAATGCAACTGCTTTCTGGACATTTATTTTGTATACAGCTACTTTACTGAATTCATTGATCAGTTCTAGTAGTTTTTGCTGGAATCTTTAGTGTTCTCTATGTACAGTATCATGTCATCTGCAAATAATGACAGTTTTACATCTTGCTTTCCAATTTGGATGCCTTTTATTTCTTCTTCTTGTTTGATTGTTGTGGCTAGGACTTCCAATACTATGTTGAATAAGAGTGGTGAAAGTGGACATTATTGGTTTTTAAATATAATTTAATTTATTTAATTTAGAAGTGTGACACTTCAGAGAGGCACAGTGCCATTTCTTGTGTTGGTCTGTGTGTTTCTTTCTTTTTTAAAAATATGTTTTTATTGACATTAGAGACAGAGGAAGGGAGAGGGAGAGAGAGACAGAAACATTAATGAGAGAAAAACATCCATCGGCTGCCTCCTGCACCCCCTCTACTGGGAATCGAGCCAGCAGCCCAGAGCATGTGCCCTGACCTGGAATCAAACTGGCAGCCTCTTGGTGCTCAACCAGCTTAGCCACACTGGCTGGGCTGGACATCCCTGTCTTGTTCCCAATCTTAAGGGAAAGGCTTTTACTTTTTCCCCATTAAGTATGATGTTAGCTGGGAAGGTATCATATATGGCATTATTACATTGAGGTATGTTCATTTTATTCCCACTTTGCTGAGAGTTTTTATCATAAATTGGTGCTGGATTTTATCAAATGCTATTTCTGCATCTACTGATATGATCATGTGGTTTTTACCTTTCATTTTACTTATGTATGTAGTATGTCATGTTTACTGATTTGCAGATATTATACCAACCTTGCATCCCTAGAATAAACCCCTTGATCATGGTCCTCTATTTCTCCTCCTTCTTCACACCCCCCCCCTTCTTCTTGAAGGCCCTTTAACATTTCTTGTATTATTGGTTTGGTGGTCACAAACTCCTTTAGCTTTTTCTTGTCTAGGAAGCTCTTTAATTTCTCCTTCAATTTTAAATGATGGCCTTGCTGGGTAAAATAGTCTTGGTTGTAGGACCTTGCTTGTCATCGCTTTGAATATTTCATGCCAGTCCCTTCTGGCCTGAAGTGTTTCTGTTGAGAAGTCAGCAGACAGTCTTATGGGTGCTTTCTTGTAGGTAACTGTCATTCTTTTGCTGCTTTTAAGATTCTCTCTTTGTCTTTAGCCTTTGCCATTTTCATGATATTGTACCTTGGTGTGGGCGGGCCTCTTTGGGGTCATTGTGTTTGGAACTCCTTGACCTTCCTGGACTTGTGTCTTTTTTCTTCACCAGGTTAGAGAAGTTTTTAGTCATTATTTCTTCAAATAGGTTCTCAATCCCTTATTCTCTCTCTTCTTCTTCTGGTACTCCTGTGATGAAGATGTTTTTATGTTTCATGTTGTCACAAAGGTCCCCTAAACTATCCTCATTTTTAAAATTCTTTTTTCTTTTTGTTTCTTCAGTTGGGTGTTTTTTCCTACCTTGTCTTCCAAATCACTGACTTGATCCTCTGCTTCATCCAACCTATTGTTTATTCCTTCCAGTGTATTCTTCATTTCAGATATTGTAGTCTTCATTTCTGATTGGTGTTAAAAGAATAAAATGGCAATAAATATGTAACTATCAATCACTTTGAATGTAAATGGCTTAAATGCTCCAATAAAGAGAGATAAGGTAGCTGAATGGATAAGAAAACAATACCCAAATATGTGCTCTTTATAAGAGACCCAGCTCAGAATAAAAGATACACAGAGACTAAAAGAGATGGAAAAATATATTTCATGAAAATGAAAAATAAGCTGGGGTAGCAATACTTATATCTGACAAAATAGACTTTAAAACAAAGACTACAGTAAGAGACAAAGAAGAACACTACATAATGATAAAAGGAGCAACCCAACAAGAGGATACAACCCTTGTAAGCATTTATGCATCCAACATAAGAGCTCCTACATATGTAAAGCAAATCTTGATGGACATAAAGGGAGAGATTGACAATAATACAGTCATAGTAGAAAATTTTAACACCCCATTGACATCAATGGTTAGATATTCCAGACAGAAAATCAACAAGGAAACAGTGGCCTTAAATGACACACTAGATTGGATGAATTTAATTGATATTTACAGAGCATTTAATGCCAAAGCAGCAGAATATACATTCTTTTCAAGTGTACATAGAACATTTTCTAGGATAGGCTACATGTTAGGACATGAAACAAGTCTCAATAAATTTAAAAAGACTGAAATAATATATGTAGGGTGAGGCAAGAGGGAGGCCAGGGGGTGGAGCTATTGCTTTCCCCCAAGCTGATGCTGTATGGAGGAGTGTACTCTACCTAAGTAAGATGGTGTCTGGAGTGTGGTAGAGTGACTCAACACAAGGGGTCCCAGTGGCTGTCCCCTCACCTCTCTTCCTAGAACCACAAACTCCATACTCTCCTCATGTGACTCTAGTCCTCTGTCCACTGGAGCCCAGGGTGATTGGCTACAAACAAAATTTTGTGCATTAACCCTTTAAGAGGGTACCTATGTCTCTAGAAGACTCTCAGTCTCTCCCTAATGGATAGGAACCCCACTAATTTTCATAGCCAGATATTATGTGAGCACCTCTTCCTGGCTCTGGTTCTTTGGGCTGGGAAGCCTGGTTTCGGGTTGAGACCCCACACTTCTCAGGTGGAACTCCCTGCAGCTGACATATCCCTCTGGAACCTCAGCAGCCACCCATGCGAGCTGGGCTAGCCCTTTTCATGTCTCTGCCCTTCCTAGCTGTCTCTATGTGGCTTCTTATGTAAATCCTTGGTTCTAAGACTTCTCTTCAGCTAGTCTTCAGTTGGTTATTCAGGTTGATTGTTCTATAATTTACTTGTAATTCCAGTTTAGTCCTGGGAGGAGGTTAGTGTAGCTGCCATCTACTCCGCCACCTTCTTGGATCTCCCATGGGTAGCTTTTTTCCCCTAAGCCTCAGTTGTTTATTGTTTTTTTTAGAGACAGAGGAAGGGAGAAAGAGAGAGAGAGAGAGAATCACTGATGTGAGAGGAACATCGATCTGTTACCTCCTTTATGTGCCCTGACTGGGGATCAAACCTGCAACCTAGGTATATGCCTTGACCAGGAATCAAACCTGCAACATTTTTGGTCCATAGGACAATGCTCCAACCAACCCAGCCACCTAGGCCTGGGCTCCCATGGGTAGCTTTCAAAAAAATGCTTCAGAGTGTCCTGGCAATGGTACAGTACATAAATTACAGAGCGAGTGACTCAGAACCAGAGCTTTAATAGCTTCTGAACTTGAGAATTTTCCGGAATTTGTTGTAGGCATATTTTAGTTTTTGTCAGTGAGGACACCCCTCTTCTCAATCATAGCAGCAGTTTCTGCACTGGGTACTCACCATAAGGTATCTTCTGACGGAGCCCTTCATGCAGCAGTAATTTGGTTCAACATGTTGTATTTAATACCCAGATTCATTCAGTGCTTAGTATGTGCTAGACACTGACCTAAGAAAATGACATGTTGAATTAGTCAGGGTTCTCCAGAGAATCAGAAACAATAGGATATATCATATATATATAACTAGATTTGTTAAAAGGAATTGGCTCACGTGATTACAGAAGCTCAGAAATCCCAGATCGGCAGTTGGCAAGCTGGAGACATAGGAGAGCTGAGGGTATAGGTCTAGTCCAAGTTCAAGTCTGAAGGCAGAAGATGACTAATATCCCAGCTTGAAGGCAGTCAGCCAGAGAGGGGCTGGAGAGAGGGTAGAAAGAGAGCGAGAAAGAGAGGTGGGGGAGGGGACTCTTCCTTATCAACATTTTGCTCCATTCCTGCCTTCACCAGACTGGATGAGGCCCACCCACACTGGGGAGGACAATCTGCTTTACTCGGTCTGCTGATTCCAGTGTTAATCTCATCCAGACACACCTCACAGACACACTCTGAAATAATACTTGTCCAAATATCTGGGCACCCGAAGACCCGGTCAAGTTGACACATAAAGTTAACTATCATATATGTGTTACTTGGTTGAATCCTCACAGCAACCCTGTGAGGTCAGCAGCACCATCAGCCTCACGATTTGGGGGAGCCGGGATTTCGGCCAGTTGCCCTTGGGAGCTGGGAGGCTTACCCAGAGCAGCGGGTGTGCTCCCTCCAGAGCCTGCCTCAGGAAACAACCCTGGGGCTGCCCTTCGCATTTCAAGTGATTTTCATTTTATTTTATTGGATAAGATAACTTTGCAACATCAAATAAAAATTTAAAAATAGTTTATTATTTTTATGTGCTACTTTCTAGGCCTTTTTCACTTTTACGTGTAATTTCAAAAAGGGCCCTAGCTTGCTTCAAGTTTACTTAGAAGTGATGATATCATAAAGAGTGTCACCCTCACCTGGCCCCGGTTAGTCATTCAGTAATAATAATAATAATAATAATAATAATTATATGAAATTATTTTTACCAATTACGTTTATTAAGTAATTATTAGTTCATAAATTTTTAATGTATTCCCTTCTCCTGGGTTATTGTTTATTTTCCTAAATATAAGCAAAAAAAAAAAGTAAATCTATTACTTATTAAAGAAGTCCTTTACATCAAATTCTTTTCATATCCAGGGAATACAAGATGTCAAATGTTGAACTTGAGGAATGGGGATAGAGTTAATTTTCTTTTGGTCTCTTTTTTTATTGCCCTTTTTAATATATCACAACGGAAAAATATATAATTCACCTTAGTTTTAGAAATTTCTGTACAATTACCGATTAATTAAGTCAAGACAAAACTGGGCCAAAAGTCCCATAAGAAACACTTCCCGTGGCTGCAGGACCGTCAGAGCTGGTCCATATGTCACCTCGCTTCCAAAGACCCATAGCAGCCTTTCTTATCCCGCCTCAGACGGCGACAGAGCCAGAGCATAGCGACCCCAGCCTGTTACTGATTTCCCCCCAGACTCTTAATTACTTGGTGGCAGACCCAAGAACAGACCCAAGCTTCCTGACGCACTGTGCTCTTATCCGCTCTTGTCAAAGGAGCCAGCTTTCTGAGATCTTTCTGAAGAGATTTGATCACGTCCCCTCGCCCTGGCGGTCATCACTAGTGGGACAGGGACCTCTCTTCCCGGAGCTGGGCCTTCACGCAGAGCCTTCCCAGCACGGGTTCCAGGCGGCACCAAAAGGAGTGGCTCCAAGGCTGAATCTACCTGCTCTCCCTGTGGAGCAGTGATGTCCACACTGATCCCTTTTCCCCTTGGTACCTGGCTTTGTTTCTTTACCAATCATGGTCGCATCTTTGCACTTCATTCCACTCTGCTTGAGAGAACATACTCAGGCTGGAAGCTACTTTCATCCCCAAACTGGTTCCCAAAGTACAGGAGCAGGGGGGGTCACGCCTAACCGCTGGTTTTGCACGCTTAAAAAACCTTGAATGACTGGCTCAAGCTCACACAGCTGGGTTCATGGCCGAACGAGACCAGTACCCCCGAGCTGACTCTTTGTCCAGTGCTCTTTTTACCACTCTGCCTATCTGACTCTGGGCTTTATCAGACAGAGCGGAGAATATGTTCCTGGGAAAGGACACGTGTAAACACTCCTCCATCACGCTGGCCGTGGCGGCTTGCCGAGACAGGAATGAGGCCAAATTTAGTGGGTCCTTCAGCCTGGTGACCCCGGTGGAAACAATCCCCTGATATAGAGCAGAGAGAGCCAAAGAATAATGTGCTGTCCTACAGAGAACAAAGCCGGGGATGATTCACTCTCCTGATCCCGGCTGGAGATTTATCGCTGGACACTGTCAGCAGCTTTGCAGGAATTCTTATCTGGATGCTTGTCCTGAACACATAATTCCCTAGTTACTTCCTCATGGTTCCCAAATGTTCAGAGGCTTCCTGGGCACGCTTCTCTAGTGTCCTCTTGGTGCTTAGCAAGAGACCCTTTTAAAACGTCAAATAGTCTGGGGTCTGGGCAACTCAGTTTCTCTGGGCCTCAGCTTTCTCTCCCTTAAACATCAGAAGTTGCACTAACTGGTCTCAAAGATCCTTTTTGGCCCTGGAGTCCTATCACAAGACACATTTGAGGAAATTCTTTTAAATAGGAGAAATTGAATTTTCTATGTCTTAAAACTTGGCTACTTACCTACATGCTAATGGGAACAGACAGGGCGGGCAGGGCCTAGCAGCAGGCGTGGCCTCTGCGGAGGGGCCGCCCAGGCTCCTCGTCCACTGCAGCTCCCAGTCCACGGCAGTCATCTCCCACCACACGGGGAAGAGTGCTCTCGCACAGATCACTAATGATTTTTTGTTGACAAATTCAGAAAACACTTATAAAGTAAAAGAAAATTATGAAAGCGCTATGAATATGTTCTTATGAAAAATCAACAAAGAAGAATATGTATATATTCGGAATCGTATGAATATCTATAAGCATTTACAAATATATCATTTTTAGGGAGACCTGTTCTAGGTGTCTTAGTTCAGTTTTATTTGTACAGAAATGGGATCAAATAAAGCACATTAGTCTGTAACATGCTTTTTTCACTTAACAATATACCTTGGGGTTTTTTGCCATGTCAGCCCACGTAGTCTTTCTTTGTAACTCTGCAGAGGGTCCACTGAGTGGATATATCATGCTTTGTATAACTACTTCTTTTTCTTAACCATGGTCCCATCGATGAAGGTTTAGTTTGCTTCTAGGGTGTTATTATTTCAAAAAAAGCTATAATAAACTAATATTCTTGTCTACATATTTAATAATTTCTCTACGATAGATATATCTAGAAGCAAAACTGTTGAGTTTACAAAAATGCACATTTTGCATATCTAAAAATTCTGCCAAGTTGTTCATCAGGATGGTAGTACCAATGGGAATCCCCATGTCCCTGAATTCTCATTGATCTTTCTTTTTCTTAATATTTGCATTTTCTTCATTACTGGCAAGGTTGAGAGAGCTGACATATGTTTTTTGGCCATGTATATTTCTGTCATGGATTGCCTATTTATACCCTTCGCTCATTTTTCAGTGAAGTTGCATTTTTTTCTTATCAATTTGTAAGCGTGTTGAAAAAAATTTTTTTTTACCTTTCTTTGAACTTATGTACTCATTACCTAGCTTCAATATTATCAACTCATGGCCGATATATTCCCCAATCACTTCTACCCAGTGTAAGGATTATCTTGAAGCAAATCCCCAAACACCATACTATTTCATTTGTTAATATTTTTGCAAGTAAATCTAAAAGATCAAAGCTTTAAAAAATCCACAATATTATCGTCACATCTAAAGAGAAAAATAATTCTCTTATATTATCAAATATGCAGTGTTCATATTTCTTCTGTTAGCTCTTACATTTTTAAAAATAATTACTTCAATGTCATCAAATGTCCAGTAAGTGTTTAAGTTTCCTTCATTATCTCACAAATCTTTTTTAACAATTTGTTTGAATTTAGACTCAAAGAAGGTCCATGAATTTTAATTGGTTAATATGCCTTTTAAGTTCCCTTTAATTTATAGGTTCTTTCTCTCATTTGCTGAAGAATTCTGGTTATTTTTCCTTTGGAGTTTCCCATAGCCTGAACTTTGCTGATCGAATCCGATGCTATCATTTACCATGTCCCTTTGTCCTGAGTATTTCTTAAATACTTATAGTTAGACCCAAGGCTTGATCAGATTCAGGACTGATGTTCTGACAAGAATGCTTCAGAGGGGTGTCGTGTATTTCCAAAGAGGCTACACAACTCTGGGTGTCTCTTTGCGAGGTCAGCAGCCATTCGTGGTTGTGTTGGTCTGGGTCCACTCGGGCAGCTGAAACCACACGGTATTTCAAATAGATGGCGTTTAGTATCAAGGATTATTAGCTATGATGGAGATGTAAAGAGACCTCTGAAGGGTATCCTATATCCAAGGGAGGCTACCCGGGGAAACAAGCTTGGAAAGGAGGGCTGCTTGCCAGGCCGGGGCGATGACTTAGTGGGAGAAGGTGCAGCACACTGGGCAGCAGGCAAGTTCTCTGGGCCCTCGGCCAGGGCAGGTCCCTGTCCCCAGGCAGCCCAGAAAGAAGCACAGGCGCAGGCTGGTTGAGGCCGGTGGGCCCTCCCTCCATGGGGGTGGAGGGCAGGAGACCTGAAGCCACTTCCTGGGGCCCAGGCCAGCTGACCTTGGAGAACAGGGCACAGGAGGAGCTAGGCCTCCACTGTGAGGTGAGGCCTGGCGTGCACAGCAGCCACATCCCAGTGCTGAGGCAAGGTGGTCACTGGGCCCAGGATGTGGTCCTGAGGTCTGCAAGGTACTGCGTTTTCTAAGCATGTGGGTGGGGCAGAGCACACACTGTTGACAGGCCCTGCAGCTGGAGCAAGAAAAAAAGCTCATACACTGAGACCAAGAGAAGGCCCCTTCCTCCTGCAGCGTCCCTCTAGCGCCCTCTACTGACAAAGCTTAGTATGGCGCTCACTGTCAGAAGTGCTTCGAGTCCTGTTCATCATCACAAAGCGGGTATTGAAGGGTGGCTTGGGGGCTGAGAGGCGGTGAATTGATAACTGACACAATGATCAGTGGCTAGGTGCATTATTTCATTAGGCTTGCAAGATGGTTAGGTTCTAATTCTAGCTAATTTCGTATATTAGCTGGAATGCTTTTAGAGAAAGAAACTTCCCGCATCTCTTTGTCTGTCCCTGAGACAGGGTCCATGAACCTGGCTCTTTCTCTGCTGCTGCCGTTTTTCCTCCTCTCACATACTTCAGGTCCCTAGGCTCCTAGGACTTTTGCTCCTTCACCACGTCCAATCTGAACCCTCTGCTTTCTCTCCAGAATCTTCTCACCTCTGGTCCAACATCTGACTTCAGGTCAAAGCTATTTTCTTACCAGTAAAAGATGCTGCTTTTACTTCCCCCAACTTCCTGAGCCTTGACTCTGCCCAAAAATGCCCTGAACAGACTGTATGGGAAGTGACAGTTTTCACTTACAAGTTATGTAATCTTCACAAACACCTTATGAAACGAATGTCGCTCTCCTGGTTTAAACACGGGGAACCCGAGGCTTAGAAAGGCGAAAGACTTCCAGGTCTCCAGCGGCAATGGGAGAGCTGGGGTTAGAACCCAAGTCTGCTCAGCTGTGGATCGTGGGAGCTCGCCAGCCTAGGACTCAGTCTTCTGCTGCTTTCTGTTCAGGTAACTGAACTCACTGGCCTCCTGGCTTCTCACCAGTTCTCTACTTTCTTCTGAATTTCCAGGTCATGAAAAATGTCCTCCCAGAATCATCCTTTAAAACTCTCTTCCAGGACCACCTTCTCCAATACTATCCAACCCAGGGCTTTATTTCCAAGCTGGGGGTTCTTTTAGAACAGTAGCCTAATGCCATTTAATTGCATTTAACTCCATACAGTTCAATCGCAGTATATTCTCTCTGGTCTCAGGTTGTTGGAACACACACCCAAACTCTCTAGTTTTGAAGATGCTGCTTTTACTCCCCCCCCCCCACCCGGCAACACACACACAAAAGGGGGTGAGGATAGAGGTGAACACCCCTCAAAGAGGCACCCATGCTGCTCGGGACATTGTAAAGGAAGAGATGGACAGGACAGGCCCCGCGCCGACGGGACACTGGCGCCGACGGGACACCGGCTGGCTCCATCCTGCACCCTCGGGAAGCCGTGGGCCAGCTGGGAAGCCCTGGCTCTGCAGAGCCGGCCGCAGTCCTTTGAAATCTCTCTTCCTCTCCTTCCCCAGCTCATACTCCCTCCTTCAACACTCACCTGCCACTTTCCTTTTCTTTTGAGTCATCGCCTCCCCCCACAGTTACCCCTCCCACCTCCCGGCCTTCCTTAGCCCCCTCTGCTCGGGTCCTTCCTTTCTGTCCAGGGCCCCCTCTCTTCCTCTCTTTGCTTCCTCCCACCCAAGCATTACTGGCAAAATCAAACGAAATAACAAAAGAGCAGGGAGTAAGTAAACAGCTGCCCCCCAAGCATGGAAGTCTCTGGAAGTGGCCTCCATCTCCTCCGCTGATGGAGAGTCTCCGTGTTTCAAAGCATTTGGCCCTAATTCAAGGCCAGTCCCATTGGCCACGGAGTCATTGTGTTGAGATGAAGGTAAATCCAGGCAGTTTCTATTTTTGGATGCAATTGTGTTTCTGGAAAAGGCTGCACATCACATAATAGGAAATCCTGAGAGTGTGAAGACTGTTTCCTGCCAGCTGAAGGATTGTTGTCTTTGGCTGTTTGGACAACAGCAGGAACCTTTGAGTAAGTAGACGAAGGTGGGGGGGCGGGGAGGGAGGAACCCCGTCGAATCGGTAGATGAGACAGTGAAACGTCGAGCTGGGAAAGTGGGGCCTGTCAGGGAAGGTGATTTAAAACTAAGTGAAAGCAAGTAAGTTGTAGAACCCGTTAGAGGGTGAAGAGCAGCCTGATTACTTTGTAAAATATCTGTGGAAATGGGGTCAGCCAGGGCAAGGCATTGTCTGCCCAGTCTGCTGTTATAAAAATGGTCCCTCATTAAATGGATGCCTAACGGATACTGCTCGGTGGCGATAACGATGACAGTCAGTGACGATGACAATGACGGATGGCGATGATGGTGTTGCAGAAAGTCAGTTATTTTATCCCTTTCTGCTGGGGCGTCGGGATAGCTCGGAGGCAGCCTTCTACCCTTCCCCGTGTGAGTCGCCTGCGATCAGTCAGGCCAGGCTCTGACTCGGAGTCTGGCACGAGCCCGGGAATCTGCATTTCCAGAGCGCTCCCAGGTGAGTCCTGCCGGCCGCCCAGGCATCACCTGTTTACACACGAGGGGCCAGGAGCCCACGTCTGGGAATGGGTCTCCAGAGTGTCCAGTTGGGGTGGGGCGGAAAGTAAGGTAAAGCTTATCAATGTGGGGGCTCTCTCTCAGGACTCAGGTTCATAGCCAGGCCAGGGCACACAGGACACTCTCTTTACTAAAGCAATAGAGAATCTGTTAGTGGGGGGGGGGGGGGCACAGCAGCCTTCCTGAGCAGAGCAGCGGCTGTCTCCCGCAAGCAAAGACTGACTATGGGAGATGTTGTTAGAATTGGGCTCCACCAGTGCTGTTGGGGGAGGGGGGAGGGATTGGAGAGAGGGGGATTGAGCAAAAAAAGAAAAGAGAGAGAACTCATGGACATGAATGATAGTGTGATGATTGTGGGGCAGGGGAGGGGGTGGAGGTGGAAGAGGGCATGGAGGGGATAAGTAGTGATGAAAAAAATTTAATTTTTAAAAAAAGAGTTGGGCTGCACAGTGAGAGGGGATGGCATTATTCTGGAATACCAAAGGCATGCTGAGGCAGTGGACCATCAGAGAAAGTGGAAGCCAGGCAGAAAGACAACCCCGGGCGCTGACCTGCAAGGGCCTCTGGCGATGACCGATAGAATGTGGTATCCTAGGGGTGAGGCCGTGGGCAGCCAATGCAGGCACTGCTTGACCTGTGTGACCAAAAGGGTCAAGAGCAAGTGAGCAGAGGCTGGTGTCAGCTGCCACCGTGGAAAATCACAGCCCCTCGTTCAGTTTCTAGCAGCGAGTCAGTTCTCAGACCCAGAGCTCATTCACTGAGAGGGAGGCCAGGTTCCTTTGGGAGGAATCCTGCAATGTACCACATCAAATATATTTGGTGGCCTTCCCCTAATTCTCCCCGGATTCCCACAGCCATTTACCCCAATAATTCCACAGTGGGCAAGGAGAATACCTAGACCTGTCAAGGTCTGAATTGGCGCTGATAGCAGGAGATGCAAACACCACTGCAGCCTCTTGAGAAAGGAGCACAGAGAACCATGAGATAATGGCCCAGGCCGGTCTCCAAATGGGCCCAGTGGGTTCATTCCCCCATCCCAATGGTATGCTGGTAAACCAGCTCGCCACATAGAAGAGGAGGGAGATGGGAGAGAGGGGGAAGGGGGAGGAGGGGTGAGAAGGAGAAGAAAAGAAAAAAAGTCTGATTGGAAAGGGCATTTGTTAGTTTTTCTGTTATACTCACTCCCATGATGGCCAGTGTCAAGCCATCCATGTGAAGTGATATAACATGAATTTGGGAGATGCAGGAAGAAGATGGATGCATTGGACACAAGCAGGAGTCATCTGGGAGGCCGTTAGAGTGCAGGTCGGGTCCAGTGGCTGTTTTGGCGAATGATCCCTTCCCTCCCACGGCAGGGACAGGGACACTGCTTACCGCCCAGCCTCACTGAGGCTTCACCATCACCACTGGCCAAGTAGCAACTAGGAGGCGCAGGAGCAGACCTTCAGGACAGCAAACACTGTCTCCAGGTATGTGCGTGGGGGAAGCCTCCGGCTGAGCTCTAGCAGGGGGAGGCTGCCCTCTAGCTAGCGGCAGAGGCTACTTCTGCCAGCCCAGAGGTGCCAGGGAATCTGAGAGTTTAAGGTTCTCAAGCGCATCGCCCCGGGTTCCCCACCTCAGATTTTGGGGTTCCATTCCTTTCTTATCAGGGCCCGCCCTTCCCCATGGGAGACATGCTGAAGCTGTGACTCCAATTGCCTTTGTTACTCTGACACTCAGACAATCAGCTCCTGGACCTGGTTTTCTTCATGACCAGCCTCAGGCTGCAGGAGACGAGGGTTTAAATGCTTCCACAGAAGCCTTCAGTGTTCACCCTGTTCTAAGCTGACGGTTGGCTGATCTGAGCCTGTCCTTTCTTCTTTCAGTGCTTCAGCTGCAGTTAACAACAACTACCCAACTCTGTGATCTTTTGCTATTCCCAGCATGCCAGAGTTCCTGCATACGCTGACACATCTCTGGCCGACTTCATCTCAATTCTCAAGTGACAACCTTACAGAACTTATCTACAAGATGAGGGAGATGAGAACCTCACAGAACCTTCAAAACTCCGTGTAATGCCAGCAATTGAGCCTGTTACCATTGGGCTGGTAGGTGATCCAATCCCAGAACCCCCCGGGGGGTCTGCTTCCCAGGACCACCTCCAGCACCAGCCGCCTCAGGCTGGGTTCTCCAGAATTGGACCTAGACACAGGGACTTTAGTGCAAGTCGTTCACCTGTAAGGGGATCCCAGAAAGCAGCAGTAAAGTCAGGGAAGGGCAGGAAGCCAAAAAGGGTGTGCTGGCAAGCAGGAGCGCCTGGGGACACTGGAAACACCCAGGGACATTTCTCAGTTACCCACCTGCCCCGAGGGATGAGTAAGTTCATGTATTTATCCATCCACACCTCAGCAGTCATTGCTTGAGGGCTGGGTCTGGGACATTAACTCCCTGGCAGCCCCAAACAGCCCACAGCAGAGAAAAATCAGATGTTTACAAAACAGCCAGTAGTGTTTGGAGGTGAGTGCCAAGGAGCTATGGGCTGGGCATGTCAGCCTCTGCTGACCTGGTATCATAGAGTTAATCTAAGGGTCACCCTACCCTGGTGGTAGTAGCAATGCCACACACACACACACACACACAATCAAGAGTAGACCCAGCCCAAATGGGGATGGTGCTGGGAATTCTTGGGGAAAGACATGGTAGAGGCAGGTGACCTTGGTGCTGGAGCCACAGGGTGGCGCATGTTCTGGAACCACAGTTCCAGCTGGAGAGCTAGGATGCTGCCCCCCCCCCCCCCCCCCCCCCCCGTGTGGTGTGACTTGCCAGGCCAGTTCCCCCTTGAGACTTCCCACTAACACCAGGACACGTGGTCCATGGAAGGATTTATCTGACAAACCCCTGCTGCAGGTTAAACTGTCCTTCCAGGTAACAACGCCTGGCCCCAGTTAAGAAGACCCCTTAGAGAGTGACTGCTTGGGTGAGATTTCAGGCACACCCTGTAAGAAAGCTATTTTGAGGCACAGTTTTTTTAGGCCCCTCAATTATGTGGGAAATACTAAGAGTGTCTGCCTGCACTGCAGAGGGTTTTCAGTCATGTTCACGTAGTAACCCGGTCGATCCTCATAACAGCCCAGTGCAGACGAATGAGGGTGGGCACTTTTGTCCTCTTGTCACAGATGACAAAACTGAGGCTCAGCAGGGTTAAGTGACCAGCTCCAAGTTCAGAAAGCCGGGGAGTGGTAGGGAAGAGGCCTAACCTCACTTCTTCGGGCTCCGTGTCATGCTGTGCTTGTTCCGAGGCCAGCATTTCCCCTAAGCTGTCTCTCCCTTTGGCTGTTGGAGAGCCCCTGGTAGCAGCAACGTCTGGGTTGCTTTAGCATCCCCAGCGCCGGCATATTCCAAGTGTTTAGCATCTGTCTGCTCAGCCAAGGAATTTCCAAATCCCCCCAGAGACTTGTAAAGGGATATAGCAGCCTTTGTTAACTCCTTTTCTTTGTCGCTCCTCCCAACTAGACTTACACACAACACATGCACAGACACACACACACACACACCACTTCAATTCTGCACGCTTTGCTCCCTTGATGCTTCTTGGAAACCCTCACACACTATAGAACCTGAGAGATCTAAACCAGAGGGGATGGGAGGAGCCCTCACGTGCTGTAGGAGGCACAAACTGCTCTCTGGGAATGTCCCTACTGTTGGCCAGTGGAACCTCCACTGACTCCCGACCGTGTTCAGAATGACCCGGCTCCCTGGCTGGGACCTCTCCTGGGTCCGGCGGCCTCCGAGGGGCCAGCGGTTCAGGAATATGCAGTGACCTTCTAGAGCCACAAGAGGGAAGCAATGGTGCGGGGAGCCCGGCTTAAACGAGCCACTCCAGCAGCAGTGGCCCTGCCGAGGCTGAACCCACAGAAGGACTCTGGACAGACAGCGGAAGCGGGGGAGGGGGGGGAGACTGAGGAGCAGAACAGAGAGAAAGTGGGGGAAAAACAACTGTTGGGTAAAACACATGAGGAAGGGATGCAATTTTACCTGGCCATATTTTACATAAAAAATAATTGGGTGGGGAACTTTCATCGTTTTACTTAGCACTATTCTGATTTTTTTGTGGGGGCGGGGAAGAAACATACAATATTTTCATAATTAAGAATGAGCACACATGTCTTTAAGACAAATGGGAAACATAAAACAAGCAGCCAGCAAAACTCCAAAGTTACTCTGGCGTTCTGGGAAAAATCAATGTCGGTGCTGGTTTTTTTTCGGGTTATGAGGCCCTGCCCCCATGCCACCATCTCTACACTTATGTCATTGTCCCCACTTTCTTCATTCATTCCCTCGTGAACTGTAATCACCTTCTGGGCACACTACCTCCAGCCCGAAATTTAACAGAAATGAATTCATAGCAGATAGTGTCAATGTTTCACAATGATTCTTAACTGAAGCTGTTATCATTTCCACTCCTTTGTGAAGATAAATCCACACATGAGTGATGCTATTAATGAGCTATAAATTTTTAATTACTAGAACGTCATTAGAAACAATAGTAAAACTCTTTTAGTTGCCTCCTGGAAACCTCCATTTAGAGAGTTTGTTTTGTGTGTCCTAAGAGGCACAGCTATAAAACAATGAGAATGATTTAATTAAACACCTTAGGCCTCATATATGTAATTGACACTTTCCTGCCAACCATGGGAACCAATATGGTTATTACAGGCATCGAAGCCTTGGTTAGGAAATCGCCCTCTGAGTCCATTTAGGAAAAATAAAATAAAATAAATTTATGTCATGCTTCTTTGGGACTCAACGCTTTTCTGGAAATTAATCCACCCTCGGAGGATAAGACTCACCACCTGCATTAGAGGATTAGAGGCTCCGGTCCCAGAAGGAGTGGGGAACAAACGGCGCCCGGCCTTGGTGCTGGGCTGCAGTCCTCTGTTTGGTGGGAGAGGTTGACGCCCTGTCTGTGTGTGATGCCTTCAGAGCCTCTCCCTGTCCCACACAGCTCACTGTCCAGAGCTTCCCAGCCATCTGCTTATCAAAAATCCACAGCGAGGGCTAATATCTGTATAAAAAGCTGGAACAAAATGCTGGAACTGCAGGCATCTGGAGGCATCTACCTGGGGATTGGTGAAAATTCGTTACATTTTCCTTATATTATGTAATGATGAGCATTAAACTTGTATGAAAAGTCTAAATAATATATTTTAACATTTTAGTGAGTTTGCTTCCACCAACATAATTTTTAAAAATCAGGTTTTATGCTTAAAATGGCTCCTCGCATCAGTTCCTCAAGACATTTTAAAATAAGCTCTTCTGAGTTTTGAGAGTCACCATTAATGACTTTGTCTGCAAAAGAAGGTGATAAAATTTTATGGCCAATTTTACAACCATTCAAAAATTTACAACATTTGAAATTATAACAAAAGAGAATCCAGCTCGTCTTCCTCCTCTTTCATTGACAAAAGGAATCTGGCCGTTTCCTGTGAGGGGGGGAAAGGACTTTGAAAGCAGTGGAATGTTTTCAGAGCCGTATTTCACAATAGGGGCTCCAGCTTGCCTGCCCCACCAGAGTGCCTTCCTCGCAGCAAACAGCCAGAGGCGCCGCCGGGATACGGAGACAGTCAGGGAGCTACAGAGGCTGGAAGTCACACCTTGGGCTGCATTCTTGCTTCTTGGGTCCCTGGAGCCAGATTCTTCCGGCAGCTGAATAGGCCCCTCATCCGGACAGGCACTGCTGCCGTCTACAGGGGATGTAGCTGCCCAGGTGGAGGGCACCTCCTTTGCTGCCCACAGATCACACCTGCGCAGCAACCAACACAAATGTCACTAGTGAGGCCCCAGACTCTCCAGCCTGGAGGCCTCAGAAATTTGGGGTCTTCGGGCTAGCTGGTAGGCCATTTTGTACACCCCACTACAAATCACTGCGGAAAGCACTCCTCCACGTTGGACCCTGGGAGTCTTCTCCACTCACAGCCTGCTCAGCCAGCTCCTCAGGGAGAGGAGGGAGGGGGACCCAGGCCACAGCTCCACAGGTATTGGAGTGCCCTCAGCTCACTTTGCACCTGGCACAAGGTCCCTTGGAGCTCACCGGGGATAGCCACAGACACACAAAGATGTTTTAGGATCCTTATCTGAGGGTATCTGTTGCTATTAAATGTGACCAACAACCTCTCTGCTTTTCAAAGTGGAATATCTAAACAGTGTTGCAGATGTGGTTGGAACAATGCTGTTATTGGAGTAAATGCACATCAACCCAAGGTGACTACTTTGAAAGAAACAGCACTCACTCGGATATTAAGCTTCTCGTGTTGGAACAACCTGCCTCTTCCTATCCTATATTGTAGTTCTCTGTTATCTGCAGATCAAGAATTCTGCTGTGTTTCAGAAGCACCTAATGCTTAGGTGGGTCAGCATGAAATTAGCTTTGTGAGTGGGCTTCTTCTCATATCAGTAGCAGCTTTGTACCTCTCATTTGTATGTAGCCCCTCACTAAGTGACAGCTTACCCCCAAACTTAGCAGCTTAAAACAATGAACACTTGCTCTCTCATAGTTCTGTGTGTCAGGAATCACATGGGCCTAGCTGGTGCCTCTGGAGTAAGGTCCCTCATGGGGTTGCAGTTTCATCTGAAGACTCGATAGGGGAGGATCGGCTTCTAAGCTCATTGCATGGCTGTTGGCAGGATTTAGTTCCTTGTGGGCTCTTGGACTGAGGACCTCAATTCCTGGCTGGCTTTTGGCTGGAACCTTTCCCAGTTCCTTGCCATGTGAGTCTTTCCATGGGGCAGTTTTCATAACAGGGCAGCGGACTTCCTTCAGAGTTAGCAAGCAAGAGAGCGAAAAAGCCACTAGATTTGTAACTTAATCTTGGGAGGGATATCCTATTACTTCACTCGTAATCTGTCTCCATAAGCCCAGCTGATACTCAAAGGGAGGAAATTACACAGAGGGTGAGTAAGAGAAGGCAGGAGGCAATGTTGGTCATCACAGAAGTGACCCACCGCACTCCCCCAGACGTCTACCCTTGTTCCCTTCTCTGAGGCTCTATCTGGGTTATGCACTGATTGCCCCATCCCCTTAGGATAGGAGCACCGCTTGATTCTTGTTAGTATCTCCTTTATATTCACTCATTCACTCCTTCATTCAACAAGTATATATTGAGCCCTACGTGTGCCACATTCAATGCTGGTGGGCCAGTGGAAGAGTCACATTGTATATGTAGAGTTTCTTTCCTTCAGATCTCTTGCCTAGAACCCTGTGTCCTGCTGCAGTCCTCTCAGAGGCCAGTGGGTGCCTGGATGACCCACAGGGATTGGCCAGGTCAGAGACACTGTGTCACCTCTCTGCTGACAGGGCCTCCTCCTGATGCCTCTCCCTGGAGAACCAGACTGGGCACCTCCCCCTCTTTCCAGCAGCCAGAATTTGTGTCTCTGTCCTGAGCCTTCCAAGTTCAGCTCACCCTGCTGAACTCTGAGTGATGGAACTTCTGCAGGCCTCAGTTTCCTCCCAGGATAACGGCCTATGTAGTAAACCAAGATAACATAGGAAAGCGCTGAGAACAGTGGCTGGCAATAGCAAACATTTAAACTGTATCCCTCCCAATATTGTTATGATTCTGCATACCTGTTCAGGCGGCTACAAAATTAGTCACAGAATCATACACATCTGATCCTGTCAATGGAACCTCGATAAAAAGGCTAGACTTGTTTCCTCCAACTTAATCATCACTCTGAAGCTCTTTTCCTAAAATCACATCTGATTTCATTATGGAAACCTGAACTTCTCACCACCACTGGTCCCCCCCCCCCAGGTTCCTGTACTGCCCCCACTCAGTGCAAGGCTGTTGGATGACTAACGTGGCCACCTGCACCACTCCCCTGCCCCGGCCTCACGCGGCCCAGCGCCCCGTGGCTGCGGGTACTACAGCAGGAGGAACGGGGCCAGGATTTCAGTTTCCAGCTCACTGTCTACACAGGCCACGGTAAGTCGCGCACCAGCTATTTGGAAAAGATCACACAGAAGCCAGTGACACTCTTGAAGTGGGGGTCCCCTCCTCGAGTTGTTGGTTAACTTTAAGGAAGGAAGAAGTGCCTGGAAGGGATTGGCGAGCCCCGCCCCACTCCCACATCCCCGAGCCTTGGCATAGGTGGCACAGCGGCTACACTTCGATGGCTGCCTGCTCTGCGGGCGCTGCTCCCCTCCACGAAGCAGGTGCTGCTCGGGGGAGCGACACTTGCGCTCACTGGCTGCTGAGAATTAGGTTCCGGAGGCCTGGCTCACGTCTAGTGGTAGAAATAAGCGTTCGCATTCTCATCTTAGCCTCCCATCTGCGGGCTGATGAATAAACAATTAAGGAAGTTGGAAAGCCTGTTGCTCACCACAAGCTAAGATTACCACAGCCAGAGAGGAGGGAGCCTCTTCTGGGGTGAATTCAGAAGTGCTGTCTCTGAAACACAGAGGTCTCCTGCGCTCTCTCCTCCACGGGTGGGCTTGTCCCTCATCAGCCTATAGCTTCCTTCCTCTTTCTGATGTGTGCCCCTCACTCTCCCGTGACTTTCTTTCTTAGCCTCTCCCCGCCTTGCTCCCCTCCCATCATTTTCCTGTAAGCTCATCTCCTCCAGGCTCCCCTTCTCACCCTTGGATCTTCATCTGACAGGACACGCCCTCCCATATTGCAGGTCCTCTGGTCTTCTTCTCCCACCCACACAGCCCCCCTCCCTCCAACCCTGACCCTCTGCTGCAGCTGTGGTTGGGCACGTAGGGCCGAGAATGTGGATGGGTGTCCCTCTGTCCCTGTGCCAGGCTAGTTGGCCACGCTTCTGTGGATGAGAGTAACAAGCACTGAGAAGCAGAATGCAGGTTTTTCTTAATGGTAGAGGGTGACTGGCTTCGGGCGGCGCAGGTGGATGGAGTGGTAGGTCACTGCTCAGTTCCCGCCTCATCTCCCACTCTCTCTGCACCCAGCTTCTTGTCTCTCTCATTAGAGGCATGCTGGCTTCCATCTGGATCTCTAATACTATCTGACAGGAGGGTGACTGAGGATTAGCAATGATCAGTCAAGCAATCTCCAGAATATATAAAGAATTCCTACAGCTCAACAACAAAAAGGCAAAGAACCCTATTAAAAATGGAAAAAGAACCTGAAGAGACATTTCTCCAAAGAAGCTCTGCAAATAGCCAATAAGCACATGTAACCATGCTCAGTAACATTATCCTTTAAGGAAATGCAAAGCCAAACTACAATGAAATAACACTTTATATCTACTGGAGAGCTGGAATCAAAACAATGAAAAATAAGTGTGGCCAAGGATGCAGAGAAATTGAAACTTTGGTCCACTGCTAGTGGGAATAACTGCTAGTGGGAATGTAAAATTGAACAGGCGTTGTATAAAATAATTTGGCAATTCTGCTCCTAGGTAAATACCCCAACGAATGGAAAATGGGGACTCAAACAGACCCTAGTATGCCAATGTTTATCGCAGCATAAGTCACAAGAGCCAAAAGGTGGAAACAACCCAAGGGTTCATCAACAGATGAATGGATAAACAAAATATGGTAAAACCCAATACAACAGAATACTACTCAACCATAAAAAAGAATGACATTCTGATACATGCTACAATATGGATGAATCCTGAAAACATTATGCTACATTAAATAATTCAGTCACAGAAGGACAAGAATCGCATGGCTCCATGTCTGTGAAATAGATAGAATAGGCAGATTCATAGACACAGAGAGCAGGTCAGAAGGTTCCAGGGGCTGGGGGAAAGTTAGAGGGGGAGTTGTTGCTTAATGGGCACAGTGTTTCTGCTTGGGTTAATAAAACATTTTTGGAAATAAATAGTGGTAATGATGTCACAACATTGTGAATGTGACTAATGTCACTAAATTATACACTTAAAATGGCAAATTTTGTCATATGTATTTTACCACAATAAAAAAAATATTTCAAATGAAAGTAAAGAAAGAGCACTCCAATGGGCAGGTATATGAACAAAGGCTCTGGAGGCAGAGGGGCTGGAGTTGGATTTACTGGCCATTTACTACGAGTGTGACCATGGGCAAGTCCTGACACCCTGGACAAATCCTGGGTTTTCTCCCCGAGGAGGCAGCAGAGTGCAGTGCGTCAGAGCAAGGGCTCTGCCTGCACCTGCCTGGCTCTGCTCACCCCACCTGTAAAATGGAGACAATGCTACTTACTTACCTCACTGGGGTTAGGGTTGGATGAGTTAATTTGTGTAAAGTTTTTAAAAATAGTGCTTGGCACTTGAGAAATGATCAAAAAATATTCGCTGTGAAGTGGAAGTGGGATGGGGTTGAGTTAATTTAGAAGTTTAAGCAATAACATTATTTCAAAATTAAACATAAAAATAGTAAAATACTAAAATAAAAATTCATACACTAACATTGTAATAGCTTTATTCCCCTAAATATTGAGATTTTTCAAATTTCAGATAGGTTTATTGAAGCTTAAATTTTTCCTCTCTCTTTTTCGATCCTGCTGCGCTGGTCCCCTAAGCATTTTTCCAGTCACCCTGAGTGGCCGTTCACACTGGCTGTGGGGAGAGTTGCCAGAAAAACAACATCTACCTCAAGAAGTGGTTTTGAAGCTTAAGTAAGATAAATGTGTACGAAAAGTCCCACCATGGCATCCAGTGTCCTTCAGTCCTAGGAGACCAGATGCCCCTTTTATAATAGCTATCTGTTTACAGATGGTGGCAGGCAGATCCCTACTCCCTGAGGGACACACTCTCTCTAACCCTCTCACTGGGAGCATGGGCAGGGCCTGTGAATATGGTGGGGTGCCCTGCCTACCATTAGGTTACTAAGCAATTGACTGTGAGTTGATAAAAAAGAAGATGGTCCCAAGTGATTATGAGCTATTAGATGCTCTCCTGGCTGGGACAAACAAGCTGCCTCCTGGTGAGAGGGTCTGCAGCAGGAGCCACTTGGCACGGACCAGGGCTGTTTCTAGATGCTAAGAGCAACCCTGGCCAGCGGCCAACAAGGGAACAGGGACCTCATCCTCCAAGCACAGGGAACTGACTTTTATCAACAACCCAAGTGAGCATGGAACAGATTTTCTCCTAGTTGACCCCGCAGATGAGGACCTAGCCAGCGAGCCCTACCTTGATGTCAGCCTGGTGAGGTCCTGAGCAGGAGCCCGCTGGAGCTGTACTGGACCCTTACCTGCAAAACTGGGGAGAAGAAATTGGTGTGGCTTTAAGCAACTAAATTTGTGGTAATTTGTTACATAGTAATGGAAAACTAATATGTCTTTTTTCATTTGAGATAAAATTCAAGAATAATATTGTCTATTTACACATATAATTTAAAAATGTATGTGTATTTAATGTGATGTCCTAAAATTCAATGTCATGTTCTAATATATTTAAGGAGAAGTAAAAGGAAGGTACTTTCCAAAGGACAATACCATACATGTGTGTGTCAGCGAGTGCCAGCCCCAGTCATACTGGAAGATACGTGAAAGAGCCAGATGTTTACACCTGGACCTAGAACCACAGACTGTCACAGGGGCAAATGCAGACTGACCCCGTGTCCCCAACACTGCACGTGATTTTTCCAAAATAGTGAACAATCGCTATTAAAATTCTATACAAAACAAAGTACAATCTTCTGTCCATTTGTACGCTGGTTGCATTCCCCCAAGTCTCAGTGTATATTAAACCCTGTGAAAATACCCGGTGACCCAGTCAGGCCTAATGCGCGTGCGACTAGTAGACGCACCTCCGGTCACTCGGCTGGCCAGAGACATTTGCGGGTCACCCCAGGACGCAGAACGGTTCTCGTTTGGGACAGGAACTCATTCACTAAAGGCCAGGAGACCCCTCCCCCACCACAGTAAAACTCCCCCACAAATTTCCAACGTGCCCCAGGAGGTCGCTGCTGCGCTGAGGCGTCACCATTCGGGGGCCCTCGTCGCTCCGTGGTCCCCCGCCCACGTGCCGCTGGGTTTGTCGCTGGAGGTTGTCACGCTGAGAAAGGAGACACTGTTAAATATTTACAACACTTTGGGTATAAGGGGTTTTTGCTTGTTTGGCAAGATGACAATATTGAAATTAAAAATACAAATCCCCCCAAGTGGCAATGGCAGAGAAAGCAGCCCCTGCAGCGCCCCTGCTGGCACCGCGGCGGCTTCCAGCGGAGCCGCGCGCCCGGGCGCAGCCGGGAGACCCGGGGGTCGGGGCGCCGCGCGCCGCAGGGAGCCGCCCGCCCGCGGGCTCGGCCCGGCCAGGGCTGCCGGCGACTCGGCTCAGCTTAGTTCGCAAGATCTGGGGCTCCGCCGGAAAGGGGTCGCCGACGCTCGTTCCTGCAGCCGCCAGGATGAAACGGAGAACTGCAGCTTGATTCCCAGCCGAAAAGCAAAAGGCGCCGCCACCCAAACCGAGGGCCCCGAGAAGGGCGGCGCCCCCACCTGCCCCCGGCCCTCCCGCGCGCCCGAGCGAGGCTGGGTACCCGGTGGGCACGGCCCCGGCTCGCGCTCGGCCTGCGCGCTGCCGGGCAGCTCCGCACGCTGATCCTCCCGCCACACGGCGAGGAGACGCGCAATGCCCCCGCCCCCGCGCGCCCCCGCCCCCGCGCGCCCCCGCCCCCGCGCGCCCCCGCCCCCGCGCGCCCCCGCCCCCGCGCGCCCCCGCCCCCGCGCGCCCCCGCCCCCGCGCGCCCCCGCCCCCGCGCGCCCCCGCCCCCGCGCGCCCCCGCAGGAGGGTTTCCTCCGGGAATCCCCGCCGCAAGGGCTCCGCAGGGAGGCTGAGACTAGAGCTGCTCGCCCGCAAACCCGCGGCCCCGGCGCCTTGGGACCTCAGAATCCGGGGGCGGTTTTTAATGAGGTGCTAGAGGGAACCCACGCAGGAAACCTCGCTGCTCCAGGCACCACCAGTGCGTCGCCTCTCCCGGCGCTTCCCGCAGGACCGGAGCGGGAGAGCCTGTGCCGTTCTGTTCCCCGGGATGCGGGAGTTAAGGTTCGAGACCGCGGAGGAGAGAGAGCCCGGGGGCGGTGCAGCGCGGGAGCCCAGGCGCTCAGCGGTGGGGCGGACTTGCTCCGGCAAGTGCAGCATATTCGAGTCTGCGCTGGTCCCCGTTCGGCACGAGTCTCCCCCTCTCCCGTAATTCCACATCTACAGGGAATCATTTCTGCTTCAAGCTAGGAGTGGAGGGCCCGATTTCATTTACATTCTCTGGCCAGACACAAACATCTCATCTTTCTGCTCAGACAGCAAAAACAGCGCCTTGTGGAAACTTCCCTAAGCAGGACTTTCGCTGCTGAGCAGCGGCCTTTCCCCCAGCAGATGGGGACGGCAGAGTGGCCTCTGCTCCTGTTAGCGCCACTGACGAAAGCGAAGCATTGTCAACGTGGACCTTGGAAAGGGGACACCGAGTAAGACTGGGACTTCCAGCTTTAGGTCCAGCACCATGGTCTGAAATACTTGGTTCTATCTCCCCCTGGAGCCACACCTTGTACCCAGGGCCGCTATGGGCCTCAATTCCAAAACACGCATTTCTTAACATTTTACCAGCTTTAAAATCTTGTACATCTGTTGTCATCATGACATTGGGCAGTATGGTTTTATTTCTTTCACAGTGCATAAAAGAATGGTGTGACTTATAATGAATAGTAGTATCAATTTTATGAGATACAACTAAAAGACAAAGCAGTGGTAGAGAGAGCCTTTCTTGAAATTTGTCAGTGGGAAATGTGCTGTGAAGAAATTTTGGGTTGCACTTTTGATGGGATTATCAGACTGCAAAGAACAGAACTATTCCCAGAGTGTCAAAGTATCCTGCCTTAGTCAGCTTGGGCTGCTGTAACAAAATATCATAGACTGGGCAGCTTAAACAACAGACATTTATTTCTCACAGTTCTGGAGAATGGGAAATCCAAGACAAAGGTGCGGGCAGATTTGGTTCTTGGTGAGGGCTCCCTTTTTGGCTTGCAGACAGCCACCTTCTATGTCCTCAAGTCGGAGGGGAGAGAGAGGGGAAAGGAATGAGGGAAAGCTCTGGTCTCATCTCTTCTTATAAGAGCCCTAATCCCATCGTGAGGACTCCAGCCTCCAGGCCTTATCTAGACCTAACTACCTCTTATCTTAGTCTGTTTCAGCTGCTATACAAAAATACCATTAACTGACTAACAGCAGAAATTTATTGCTCACAGTTCTAGAGGCTGGAAGGCCAAGATCAGGATGCCAGCAGGCTCAGGGTTAGGTGAGAGCCCTCTTCTGGGCTTCAGACTGCTGATTTCTTATTGTGTCCTCACAAGGCGGAAGGAGAAAGGGAGCTCTCTGAAGCCTCTTTTATAGAGGCACTAATCCCATTCATGAGGGCTCCACCCTCATGACCTAATCACTTCCCAAAGGTGTCACCTCCTAACACCTCCTAACCCTGGGGATTAAGATTTCAGCATATGAATTTTGGGAAACAAAAACATTCAAGTCATAACACTTCCCAAAGGTTTCATCTCCAAATATCATTGCACTGGGGTTAGGGCTTTAACATGAAAATTCAGGGGTGGTGTGGAGGGCAGACACAATCCAGTCCATAGCTAATACCATTGCCAGTGAGATGGTGTGATCATTTGCACGACAGTTGTCCTAAGTCATTTCTGGTTGAACATAGCACATATGATGTAGTGACTCATATCTGTGTCCAGCTGATGGTTATTTTTGACATGCTACAAAGCATACAATGTTGGCCCTTTCCTGGCCAATAATTGTCTATCAGTAATTTTAATGAAAACACCATACAGTTGCTTATCTAGTTATTTATAGCTGACTCAAGGCAAGTAAGGAGAACTTAAATCCTATGTGGAAAACAATTCCTGCTGAATGAATTCAGCAAAGTGAAACTCAATAAAGCAAAGGAAGCTTTCATTTGGGTTCAAAGAATCAACAGCTTATGTAAAACATGGGGGAAGAGGGAATGAGATCGTTCCTTGTGGAGAGAGGTTTTATTCAATAGCAAGTCTGATGCGGAGCAAGAATGCAAGAGCCATGAGAATGGGTAGTAAAAGGAATTGGATTTTAGAAGGAGTCCTGACCTTAAAATATAATGGTTCTGTCGACTCTGGACACATTACTTTATAGCAGAGTTCCTCAGCCTTGGCACTGTTCACACTTTGGGCCAGATACTTATTTGTTGTGGGGGCTGTTGTGTGCTATGTGTGGTGTTTAGCAGCATCCCTGGTCTCTACTACTAGATGCCAGTAGCATCAACCTACCCCCTCTGTGGTCCCCAAGTTATGACCATCAAAAATGTCTCCAGGCATTGCCAAGTGTCCTCGGGGAGACAAAATCATTCCCACTTGAGAACCACTGATATAAAGTGTTATATTCAATTTTTGGAATCACAATTCAAGAAGATAACAGCCAAGCTAGAAAAATAGTCCCCGAGAAGGGCAACGATTATATTGAAGCATTTGCTGAACATGCACAACACACCGATGAGGAGCGTTTAAAAGCAGAACCCTTGGCTCTCAAGTGTCCATTAAATGCTCCTCATTCAACATGGGGTTCCTTAATAATCTCCAATTATTTGAAGAGCTCTTGATTGAAGATGGAGTAGAGCAAGGGCGTGAAAGTACAGGGAAGTAGACTTTAGGATTCATTGCAAGTCTATCTTTTAGTTGCTCTTTTAAAAAACATCGAAGATTCCATTAGGGTACAAAGTAAAAAGTCCCCTTTACCCCAATTCACTCCCCAGAGGTAACCACAGGTAATAGTTTGGGGAGATTTCTCAGACCCCCTCGGGTGAAATGGGTTGATGTCAGAATGATCACAAATGTCCTTCCTCTCCTGCTCCCTGCTCTCCCCATCCACTTTGTGAAATCTTTCTGCCACACTCATCCAAGACTTTTTTTTTAAGTAGTGAAAAAATCCTAACCTTCACAAAAGAAAAGAGAAAAATTCAAAACAAAAACACCCATATTCCCATCACCCAGATTTAACAATTGTCAGGGTTTTGCCACATCTGTTTCATGCATCTTTTATCTTTTCTGAGGCATTTTAAAGAGATCTCAAACATCATGTTATTTCAGTCCCACGTACTTCAGTGGGTTCTCAATATATATATAAAATTCCAAGACTTCTATGCTGTGAAATCGGGGGCTGGACAGGGAGGGATGGAGCTGGAAAAAACCTGGAGGAGGAGGGGAAGGGCAGGGGGAGGAAGAGAGGGGCCGGGAGATGGGAGGGAGTCCTCCAAATCTGCGTAAGGAAGAGCTGCTGGACTGGGGCTGGAGAGGGTTTGGAGTGAGCTGGCGGAGAGGCTCGGGATCTGTTTCACCAAAACAGGAAGAGGCAAAGCGACGCTAGAAAGATTGTTGGGATTATATTCGATCACCCTCAGGTTCCTTTGAAAGTCTCCAATAAAGACTAAATTTTATGAACCTAGTTTTTCATACTTAAATGTTAAAAATAAGACTATTCTCAGGTTGAACCATGTGGGACTTGGCTCTACCAGGGTAGGTTAAGTGTGTTAGTTTATCTTACAAAGCAAGTGAATCGCAGGATTTTCACTCAATGTGGTAGGCATCCCAGAAAGTGTGTCTCTCTTCAGATTTCTCTCAGTAGTTCACATGAACTACCTTGTTTAAGCTCCCTGTAACTTTATGACATAAGGGACGTTATGCAGGAGGCTGTGCCGGAGGCTGCGAAGCTCCAGCTGTGGGTGGGATCCCTCCGAGAGTGGCAGAGAGGGTTCTATGGCTCTGTGCTGTTGCAAAAGCCACCCCTACCCCTGTGCTCTCCTTTCCTGGGGTCCCACAGGGGTGTCTGTCTTTATTCACCCCTGTGAAAATGCAGGCTCGTCCTGGAAGGGCAGAACCAGAGAGATGAATTTGTCTCTCATGAACGTGATGAGCTGGAAGGGAACTGTCTTAGTTTGTTCCAGCTGTTGTCACAAATTACCACAGACTGGGGGGCTTATAAACAAAAGAAATTTACTTCTCATGGGTCTGGGGGCCGGCAGTCTGAGATCAGGGTGTCGGCATGGCCGGTTTTGGGGAGAGCCCTCTTCCAGGTTGCAGACTGCCTGCTTCTGGCTGTGTCCTCACACGGCAGAGAGCACGCTGGCTCTGAGCCTTTATAAGAACACCAAGACCGTTTATGAGGCTCTGCTGTGGTGACCTAAGCACCCAAAGGCCCCACCTCCTAACACCTCCACACTGGGGATTAGGATTTCAGCATATGAATGGAGGGAGGGGCACAGCCCACAGTGGGAATGGAGTGATTAGGAGCAGGAACTCTGGCCTCAAACCCTGCCCCTGCCCTCACAAGCCCTGGGACGTTGGACAAATGGCCTGACTTCTCCAGGTCTCATTTTTCTCCTTGGAAAGTAATAGTTACTACACGATTACAAGGGTTGGAGGCAGGCCGGGGACGTGGGGAGAGTGGGAGGGTTTACAAGCACTAAGAGGGGAGGTAACATGGGAAGGCAGTGTGTCAAAATAAGTTTCACATGGTGGGCTGGTGGCGTTGGCCTTCTGTTCTGCCTATATTGGGGGCTTTGAGGAACCTTCAGTCTCTGCCCCAAAAAGCCTATGTCATAGTTTCTGAAGTGTGTCCCTGCTGTTGATGCCACTTCTTTGGGCTAGATTTTGAGTGGAAAGCACCTGGGGACAGGTAGAGGTGTGGCCTAGTGGAATTAGGCATAGGGCTAAAACCATCGATTGACAGAACAGCAGCTTAATTCAGGCAAGCAAAGTGTCGAGGATGAACATTGTTCAATGTGGTAAAACACAGCCAGGCTTTCTGCACTGCTCAGAAAATAACCAGCCGCAGCCCGAGGCCTGCAGTGCGGAAACTGAGGCCATCCCGGCGAACAGGGCTGAACTGGTCCTTCCACTTGCACAGCTCCGGGAGAGCGCTTCACCAAGTTGCCCATGTGGGTAGCGCCCCCTTGCGGGAGGCACAGTCTCGAAGGGGTTATTTTTAAAAATCTTTCTGGTTAAAATTAAAATCATTATGGACAGTTTGTATTCTCAGTGGTTACATCCAAATGCCTCCACAAATGAGAAAAGAGTAGAGAAATAAAAATAACAAAGTTATTTGCAGAAAAGGTCAATTTATTTTGGCTCTAAAAATAAATAACAAAATTACTTGGCCTCCATTTGAAGAATGAAGCCAATTTTTTCCCCTTAATCATTAATTCCCTCAGCTCTTTCATTCCCTCAACACTTTCACACCTAAAGGTGAACTAGTACAATAAACAACCATACACCACCTAGCTTGTCCCAACTGTTACCATAGTGCTATATATGCCATATGGTCACTCTTCCTCTCTCTCTGTTTATGCATGCACCATATTTTAGTTCCTTCTTTGTCTGTGCTTATGCATGAAAATATATTCATATATTTTTTATTCTCTTTGATGTGGAAGTAAGTTAAAGATAACCATGACATTTCACCCTTAACTCCGTCACATATCTCCCAATGCCATAACTGTACATGACAATTAAAATTCCATAAACTATTTAATATTAATTTTCCCTGTTGGACCCAAACTGATGCTTTTTATAGAAAAGTCACATTATTGTCACTCACTAATAGATTTAACTTTTGCTTATTCCCTTGTAGTCTTTATCTTGTTGAATGTTCATCTCCATAAACGTCACCAAAACAGAGGGCTGATAAGACAAAGTTCAGTCGATTGCTTACTGTGGAAAGGGGAAGTGATGCCTTGATGGAGCCCGGTGGTGTCTTAGAGGAGGAAGACACTGGGATATTTGCTGAGACTTTGAAGTCTGGTGTAAGGTGGGTCTTTCAATGGGAGGCGGGGGCTTGGAGGATGGGGCCTTGGGTAGGATTGGATAAAGCCAAGAGTTTAAGAGTTAAGGCCCCAGAACGCCCCCAAGGTCTAAGACTCTGTGAGTCATTATGTCATATTTTCTTACCCCAAAGCACAAAGCAGAGCCTGTGGGCCACCTGAATCTGAGGGTGCTGAGGAGCCCATCAGTCCCCTGGTTTCACCCTAAACCTGCAGAGTCTGAGGCATGTGCTGGCTATGCCAGCAAAGTGTTTAACTGGGTGTTTAGCTCTTGACTCCTGACTTCAGGGACACTGTGACTTCAGCTGGGGAGTTTGAACACATTCAGGTTCTTCCTTCAGTCCACAGACCTTAGATTTCAGCTTGGGAGGGATGAAGGAGGAGCCAGACTGGAGGAATGCCACTCCAGGCCGGAATGTGCAAAGGGGGAAAGGAATGAGCTTGCGGGTGCTACACCCAAAACTGGAACTACAGCATTTACAAACAAATTTGTAACAAAATCAATATAAAAATCAATGATCTTTCTACACACAAGCAATGAACACTCTGAAAATAAAACTTAAAAACATTATATTAAGGACAGTGTCAAAAACAATAAAATAATTATGTGACTATTCCTCAAAATAATTAAACACAGAAGTATAGGAATTCAACTCTGGGTATATACCCAGAGAGCCGAAAGCAAGAACTCTAACAGATTCTCGTCCACCAGTGTTCCTAGCAGCATCATTCCCAGTTGCTAAAATGTGGATAAACACTGACGGGTAAACAAAACGTGCTCTATCCATACAATGGAATATAATTTGGCAATAAAAAGAACTGCAGTACTGACATATGTCCAACATGGGTGAACCTTGAAAACTTAGTAAGTGAAAGAAGCCACACACAAAAGGCCATGTATTGTATAATTCCATTTATTCAAAATATGAGGAATTGGCAAATTTGTGGAGATAAAAATAGATTAGTGGTTGTCAGAGCCTTGGAGGAGGGAGGAAGGGGAGGGAGTGCCAGTGGTATGGGGTTTCTCTTTGGGGTGGTGAAATGTTCCAGAATTAGACAATGGTGATGGTTTCATAATTCTATGAATATACTAAAAACAACTGAGTTGTACACTTTAAAACACTGAATTTTATGGCACAGGGTGGGACAAAAGTAGGTTTACAGTTGTTTGTATGGAAAATAATGCAATAAATAATACAAGAATAAACTTTATTTCAAGTACTCACAACTGTAAACCTATGTTTGCCCCGCCCTGTATATGAATTATCTCTCTTTTTTTAGTTGGGAAGCTGGAGCAATGACGCGGCTTCTGTTGCTCAGATAATTAGTGGGTTGAAAGGAAGTGATGTAAGCTCTCTGGATTTATCCTACTTGAGCACAACCTTCGCATCTCTAGAGTAGACATTTAAACCATCATCCTTAAAATTGTTATCTCTGGATTGGGATTGGCCAAGAAGTCATCACACTGAAGCTGTGATTTCTTAGTATAAATTCCAGGTCGCTGAAAAGAGACTTGACTGGAGCAGCCTGGGTTAGGTACCCAACCCCTGAGCCAAACCTGACAGCTGAGGGGAGGGCTGGTTAGGTGAAGAAGGAGGAGTTGCCACTGCCCCACCCTGGGCTAGTAAGCGGTCGCTAGGTACAATGACAGTCCCGATTGTGCCTATAGACAGGAGGGGAGGGGGAGCGGAGGGGGCAGGCCCAAGGGGGGCAGACAGAATAATGCCTGTGTGCTACAGGAGCAAAATCAGTGTGGGATCTGTAAGTCCTATATAAAGGTTATTGTCAGACACTTTAAGACAAAAGCATGGTTTCTCTAGATATTGAAGTTAACCCAAGGAGTTAATCCAGGCCTGGCCTACCACTGCCTCTCACCCCCATCTTCCCAGAGAGAAAGAAAATACTTTTTTCTCTTGACTCTGTCCAGGATGGAAGAGAGAAAAGGAGAAGGCCTGACCCTTTCCTAAGCTTCCTGGGCCCCATCCACCAGCTCTGAACGGAGGCTGTGAATGACACCGGGGCTGTGTTTTCTGCATTACGCTCCTTCAGCCCTTTGAAGAGAGCGCTTCAGTCGCAGGAAATGCGCAGCCACTGCTCATAACACCCATGGGAACTTTGGTAACACTTGTAGGAAGATACATGAAATTCTTTTCAGGACTGTCATTCAGAATTTCATTTGCTGCTACTGACTGACAGTGGCCTAAGCAAATTTGAACCACCCCCCCCCCCAACACACACACTTAACATAAAACCTAAAGGGCCACAGTCTTGGGTTCTTACCAAGGCTTCACCTTGTCACCAGGGACCTAGCTCCTTCTGTCTCTCTGCTGTACCACCCTTAGCCCTGGCCTCCATTCTCCAGGGATGTGACCACGGTGGCTGCTGGGGCTCCAGCGATCACGGCTGCTTCCCATGCACCGAGAAGGAAAGGAGAACAGCAAAATGGTTTAGAAACTTCCTGAAAGGCCACCCAATGACTTCTGATTACCTCTCATGAACTACCCCAGTAGTAAGAGAGTCTAGGAATTGTGGTGTTTTCAGTTGCTCTGAATAGAACTGGTTTCAGTTAGTGAGGATGCAGGGGAGAAGGAACATTGGAGAGGCAACCGACAGCCTCATCCACACCACTCCCTATGTCAAAAGGGAATGATCCAGGGAAGCCCCAAGGAAACCATAGGCAGGAAGTGCAGTCAGGCCTCGTGGGGCCGGGGCAAGCACCAGGGGCACAGGCCTCGTGGGGCAGGGGCCTCATGGGGCAGGGGCAAGCACCAGGGGCACAGGCCTCGTGGGGCAGGGGCAAGGACCAGGGGCACAGGCCTTGTGGGGCAGGGGCAAGGACCAGGGGCACAGGCCTCGTGGGGCAGGGGCAAGGACCAGGGGCACAGGCCTCGTGGGGCAGGGGCAAGCACCGGGAGCACAGGCCTCGTGGGGCAGGGGCAAGCACCGGGAGCACAGGCCTCGTGGGGCAGGGGCAAGCACCAGGAGTGACAAGGTATTGGGAAGCCAGGGTCTACTCTGGGGGCCTCTTTCTGGGGCGAGGTGGTTTCTGGTCTGCTCTTCACTCGGCATGATTACCTCCTACTTTATTCCTCTCCCCTTCAGCTCTTTGTGTCTCTGTGAACAAGGCAGAAGGTCCCTCCTGGCTCCCTGGTTCTTGTGTCTTTTCCTTAAGGAGACCACTGAATTCCAACTTTCAGCTTGCCAGGAAGGAGAATCCAATCATCGCCCTTTAGTCAGGGGCTGCTCCTGGCCCAACTGTCTGTTGTCAAAGGGCCACATGCTACAAGCATGTCTGCTTGGTCCTAGTGTGTGCGTGTGTGTGTGTGTGTGTGTGTGTGTGTGTGTGTGTGTGTGTTGGGGTAAGAAGGAGTAATTCTCATAGGAGCCCTCCTCAGCCAGAACAGGGGCTGTCTTCTGTAGTAACCATAATACAGTAAAACGAAATTCAGTTTATAAAATACAGATAATCAGAAAGTCAAATGTAAAAACTTCCCCTGACAATATGAAATCATCAAAGCCCCACCCGACCCTGAATGCCGCCTGAATCACCACATCAAGAGAAGAGCAGATTAGATCAAACATTAGTCTCAAATTAGAGCTTTATGTATCATCCTGAAGTCTTTACAAAAATGTGTCATTTATTTCTGAGCTGGGTGGGGATACCCAGCTCACCAAAATACCCTATTGTCTCATCTGCCAAATAAACGGGGGTCAGTCTTCCCTGGAGCCTGGAATGGTTTTGGTGGAACAGGCTCTGCATTTCCACCCGCCAGCTCCTCCCACTCAGTGTAATTGTCCGCAGCTGTGTCCTGAAAAGCGTTCCCTTTTGTTGTTCCTCCTGCTGAGCGAGCCGAATTGCTTCATTAACATTTAGGCCGAGTTACATGTTCAAGGGCTTGGGAGGGATTTGGATTTCAGATGAGGTGGTTTCTTTAAAAAGATTTTGTCCCCAACGTGACGTGCCTCCATTTCTGTAATGAGTGCTGTGTGTAATGAGTGTTGTGTGTGTGGGTGCTACTGGACGTGGGTCTGCGTTCACTCATCACGCAAAGATGTGCAGACGTGACTGTCCGGGCTCACCTGGCTACTGGGCCTTTTATGTTTGTGAAGAGCAAGTCTCAGACCCCTCCTTAGAGTCTCTGTATTGGTGCCTCATCGCCCAAGAAGACAGGGTCAGTTCCAGTGGGTGCTTGGTGGGGGAGGGGAGGTGCTCCCTACCAAATTTATAGGCTCCCCTAGGCCACCCCAAATGAATGTACAGTTTAAGCAAAAAACAGTGAACTTGCCATGAAAGTTTGGCTTCAAGGCAGGTTCCCTCACCTACCCTTCTAAAGAGATCTGTGTTCAGAAGCATTTCTCTGCAGGAACTGAGAAGCTGTGGCAGCGAGCTGGAGGCCCAGGGCGGGAAGAATTCCTCGTGGTGTACATTCATTGCTTGCCCAACGTCTGCTCTTTCTCGCCAGCAGACTCCAGGCCGTATGCGGGTAACAGTGTGCTGTGCCGAAAGTCATGCCTTCTCGGGTTCCCTTTGCAGCTAGAGGGGCCCTGTGTGACTTCATCTTGCCAATGAAATGTAAGGGAAAGTCATGGAATGAAACCTCTAGACAAACTTTCAAAAGAAGCAGGTTTGCCTGGCAGCCTCGTAGGCCACTGTCCCTGTGCCACTCTGCCCCAGCCTCGTTTGCTGTCCTGAAGGCACTGCAGTGGCTGTGTGGACGGGGGCTGGAAGGCGGAGGGAGCCTGGCTCCCTGGCGGCGGCCCGGAGAAGCGTGCCATCCAGGCTGCCCAGCTCTGGACTTCTGTTATCTGTTTAAGCCACTAAATAAGGTTTTCTGTTACTTATAGCCCAACATTTTCTTAATTGAGACCCTCCATTAGGGCATAGAGAGGGTGTGGTTTTTTTTTGGTTGAGACTCATTCTCATTACCTATTACTGCAAAACAAATCACTCCAGAACTTATGGCTTAAAGCAACAACTATTTTATTATGTCTCAGTTTTGTGGGTCAGGCATTCAGGCAGTGTCAGCTGTGCAATTTTCTATTCCACGTGGCATAGACTGAGGTCACTGGGGGATACTCAGCTGATAGATGGTCTGCGCCGGAGGATCCAAGGAGCTTCACCCACCTGTTAGGTGGGGCTGGGAACCTGTAAAGCAGGGCTCAGTGGGGTCTCTCAGCAGGTGCACTTACACAGGGCTTCTCAGCACAAATGCGTCAGGCTGGCCAGACATCATGGTGGCTCAGGGCACCCAGAAAGAGCTCCAAAAAGATAGAAGTTTTCAGTTTCTCAAACCTGGCTCGGGAAATAGGCACTGCATCACTTCCAGTGTTGTGTTGGTCAAAGCAGTTACAGAACTTCTGTAGGTTCTGGGCCAAGCGGACTTACTCCTACCTCCCAACTGGAGTAAGGAATTTGTGGGCATCTTTAATTCGCCGTAGAGGCAAGGAGTCTCAAGAGTCCTTTGACAAACTTTGATCTGCAGGCCTACACAGACAAGTATACCCCCGAGAATAGGCCTAGCATTCACTCCCTGTGCTACCTGTCAGGTAGCCAGATTGTCTAGTAGGTGTCAGAAACCAGTGCGGGCACTGGAATGTGATGATAAATATGACCAACAAGGTCCCCTTCTGTTATGTTTGAGGGTCTCATAAATAAGAGGAGATTACTATTAAGACATATTTGAAAATACATGGTGACTGTGATGGTTAATTTTACGAGTTGACTTGACTGGGCTAAGGGATGCCCAGATAGCTGGGAAAACATTATTTCTGGGTGTGTCTGTGAGAATGTTTCCAGAAAAGATTAGCATTTTAATCTGAGTACCAAAGAAGGCCTTTGGCAATGCAAGTGGACATGGTCCAATCGGTTATGGCCTCAACAGAACAAGAAGAATGGAGGGAGAGTGAATTTGCTCTCTCTGCTTGAGCTGGAACATCCGTCTTCACTTCCCCTAGCCATAGGCACTCCTGGGTCTTGGGCGTTTGGACTTGGACCAGGACTTACGCCATCAGTCCTTCAGTTCTTGGACCTTCAGAACTTGCCTGGAACTAAACCACCAGTTCTCCCGGGCCTCCGGCTTGCAGACCACAGATAGTGGGACTTCTCAGCCTCCAAAATCACATGAGCCAAGTCCTCACAATAACTCTTTCTTAAATTTATATATCTTCTACTGGCCCTGTTTCTCTGGAGAATCCTAACTGATACAATGACCTAAATTGGTTATATGATAATATAAAGATGCTGGCCCGTAGAAGAGATGTCTTGAGTTTTCTTCAGCTCAGTTTAAGAATTTGTGTGACTATGAGAAAGTCCAGTAATGCTTTCAGATTTCAGGCTTATCATCAGTAAAATGAAGGGACTGAATTTTTTAATCTCTGAGGTCTCTCCCATTGTAAAGTTTTATGGCTCCAGGCAGTCTCTATGCTTATGAGAAGAGCTGGAGTCATGACTTCTTTCCTTAATTCTTAAAAATAACATGCTTTTACTATCATCAAATCCCACTGCACTTTTCTTCCACAGATTTCATTCATTTATAGATCCAGCCTGAGAGAGAACTCAGTGTAAAGGCAATATTTTTGTGAAAATTAAATCTTCCCAGCTAATTTGATTTCCCCCAACTTTCCCTGAGAACTTATTCTTTCTAAATTCTCCCTGCTGTTCTCTTTTTAAAATTACAATATAAAATGTTTTCATTGTCATTGGAACATGGCAGCGGGCTCAATGTGGCCAAATGTTCCAGGGTTCACTGGGTTTCTGAACTACAGGGAATCTGAGAAGTCATAAAAACAAAGTGAATGAACAAGAGCCTCAGACGGAGTAACTTGTAGTACAGTAAGAGAAGGGAGCCCTACACGACTGAGGAAGGAACAGAAGCGATATTTGAAGCAATAATGCCTGAGAATTTCTCCACATTAATGTCAGACACCAAACCACAGATCCAGGAAGCTCAGAAAGCACCAAGCAAAACAAACAAATAAAAACTACACCTACACATATATTTAAACTGCAGAAAATCAAAGATAAATTTTTTTTAATCTTGAAAGAAGTCAGAGGAAGGAAGAAAAAAAACCTTACCAAGAGAGAAAAAAAGATAAGAAATTCATCCAACTTCTTGCAAGAATGGAGTAAAGCATTTAAAGTGTTGAGAGAAAAGAAAAAATGCTTCCTGAATTCATACCTTGTAAAATTTTGCTCCAAAAATTAAGGAGAAATAAAGACTTTCTGAGACAAACAAAAAGTGAGGAAATGTGAAAAATATTTTTTAAAGTTCTTCAGAGAGAAGGAAAATAATACACGACAGACACTCAGATCTACACAAAGAAAGAAAGAACATCAAGGGAAAGTAAAGTAAAAAATGGTAGTTTCTTATTCTTAATTGATAACAGGTTTTTCAAAATAATAGAACAATGTATTTGATTATGTATGCTTGTATATGTATATATACACAAACACACACACATATACACACACACATATATATGTGTGTGTGTGCTTCACAAATGATATGATTGTCTATGTAGAAAATCTGAAAGAACTGACCAAAAACCTCCTGGAAAAAAATAAGAGATTATAGAATAATTGCAGGGCACAAGATTAATATACAAAAGTCACTTGATTTCCTACAATAAACAAGTGGACTTTGAAATTAAAACCACAATGCCATTTATATTAGTGCCCCCCAATAATGAAATACTTAGATATAAATCTAACAAAATGTGCAAAAGATCTAAATGAGTAAAACTACAAAACTAATTAATAAAATCAAAGAAAAACTAAATAAATGAAGAGATATTTCATGTTCATGGATAGAAGATTCAATATTGTCAAGATGTCATTTCTTTTCAACTTGATGTAAAGATTCAACACAATCCCACACAAAATCCAAGCAAGTTATTTTGTGGATATTGACAAACTGATTTAAAATTTACATGGAGAGGTAAAAGACCCAAATTAGTCAGCACAAGATTAGGAAGGGGAAAAACAAAGTTGGAGGATTTAAGATTACCTGACATCAAGACTCACTATAAAAGCAATAGTAATCAAGGTAGTGTGGCATTGGTAACAGAACAGGCAAATAAATCAATGGAACAGAACAAAGAGCTCAAAAATAGACCCACATAAGCACGGCCAAGTGGTTTCTGACAAAGGAGCTAAGGCAATACAATGGAACAATGATATAGTCCTTTCAACAAATGGTGCTGGAATAACTGGACATCCGTGCGCCAAAAAAGAAAAAAAGAGAGAGAGAATCTCGACACAAACTTTACACCCTTCACAAAATCAACTCAAAATGGATTGTAGGCCTTAATGTAAACTGCAAAACTATAAAATTAAAAGATAACATAGGAGGAAATCTAGATGACCTTAGAATTGATGATGACATTTTAGATATAACTCAAAATGCTTAATCCATAGAAGAAATAATTAAAAGCTTCTCTGCTAAGGGCACTATCAAGACAATGAGAAGACAAATCACAGGCTGGAGGAAAATATTTGCTAAAGACATATCTCATAAAGGGATGTTATCTGAAATATACAAAGAACTCTTAGAACTCAACAATAAGAAAATAAACAGTGAACAAGACCTGAACAGACACTTCATCAAAAAAGATAGAAGATAGTGAATCAGCATATGAAAACGTGCTTAACACCATATATCATTAGGGAACTGCAAATGCAAACAATAATGAAATGTCACTACACACCTGTTAGAATGGCCAAAATCTGGGACACTGACAACACCAAATGCTGCCAAGGACGCGGAGCAACAGGAACTCTCACTCATTGCTGATGGGAATGCAAAATGGCATAGCCACTTTTGGTAACAATTTGGCTGTTTATTACAAAACTAACACAATTTTACCACAGGACCCAATATTTGCACTCCTTGGTATTTACTCAAAGGAGTTGAAAATTTATGTCCACACAGAAATCTGCCTGTGGATGTTTATAGCAGCTTTATGTAAAGTTGCCAAAACTTGGAAGCAACCAAAATGTCCTTCAGTAGGTGATGGAAAATAAACTGGTACATTCAGAGCTCAAAGGAAATGAGCTATCAAGCCATAAAAAGATATAGATAGAGGAACTTTGAATGTTATTAATTGAAATAAGCAATCTGAAAGGGGTACTTGTTGCATGACTCAACCTATATGACATTCTGGAAAAGGCAAGACTGTAGAGACAGAAAAGGGATCAGTGGTTGTCAGGGACTATGGAGGAGCACAGAGGATTTTTAGGGCAGTGAAATTACTCTGTATGACACTGCAATGGTAGGTACAGATACATGTCATTAGACGTTTGTCAAAATCCACATAATGTACAAGATCAGGAGTGAACCCAAATGTAAATTCTAGACTTTGGGTGATAATGGTGTGTCAGGGTGTTCATCGATTGTAACGAATGTGCCACTCTGCTGGGGGATGTTGGTAGTGGGGGAGGCTCTGCATGTGTGTAAGCAGAGAGTATATGAGAACTCTCTGGACTTTCTGTGCAATTTTGCTACGAAGTGGAAACTGCTTAACAAAAAGTCTAGTTTAAAAAAAAAGAACATTTACAGAAGCATACAGAATCAACAAAATAAGAAATAAGTCTAACAAAAGATGTCCAAGGCCTCTCCTGGAAACTTATAAAGTCTTATTGAAAGAAAACCTACATAAATAAGGAGATAAGCTATGTTCATTGGTTGCACACTTAGAATGATGAAGATGCCAACTCTTCTCCGGTACCTACAGATTTAATGTAATCCTGTGGTTCTAAATTTTATGTGGACACACAAAGCCTTAACAATGGCCAAGACACTTGAAGATCAAGGTGAGAAGACTAGGTCTCCGGGATATGAAAATATATTATAAAGTTCTAGTTGTCAGGAAGTTTGATATCAAGGTAAGGTAGAACAATGGAACCTAGCAGGTCATTGCAAAACATACACACAGATAAACACTTGATTTCTGAAAGGAAGGGACTGCAGAATAGTGGGAAGAGGATGGCCTTCCCAACAAACAACCTGGGACAATCAGGACTCCTCATGGAAGAAAACGGAACTGGGTGCTACCTCCTACCAACAAAACTTCAGTTTTCAGGTGACTGCAGGCCGGAATGCAAGAGGCAAGACAACAAAGCCTTTGAAAGACAATATAGGACGATGTCTTCTTGTCTTCAGGGTAGGGAAGTATTTTTAAAATAGGAAAGAGAAAACACAAACCATGAAAAAGATTTACAAGTTGGACTTCATCAAAATTAAGAGCCTCTGTTCATCCAGAGATACCATTAAGAGAATGAAAAAGCCATGATAAGGGGAAGTATCTCAACATATGTAACTAACAACAGCCTCCTAACCAGAATGTGTGTGTGTGTGTATAATACACACATACATATAATTAGTACAAATAATTAAGGAAAAAAGAGATCTCAGAAAAATGGCCAACAGACTTGAACACATAATTTACGAAGGAAGATCTCCAAATAGCAAAGAAATATAGGGAAAGTACTAACTAGAAAGGTGTAAACTGAAACACTATAAAATATCTCAGCCACACCCATCAGAAAGACAGAAATGAAAATAGGTGACAATGGCAAGACTGGAAACAGTAGGGAACCCTCATAGTGTTGGTGAGAGAGTAAATCATTATACTCCGCTTTGGAAAAGTCTGTCGTTATCTACTGAAGTTGAAGACATACAGAACTATGACGCATCGATCATAAATATGTGTGCAAATGCTCCAATAGTCAAATATGTTCAAGACCCCATTTATGTGTCTCCCCAACTTTCTCTGGATTGTCAAGTCCTCAGACTTTAATTTGATAACTGAGCCTGAGCAGTGCTGGGGTTTGCCTTTCTAGGAGGAAACATTTTATGTGTAGTCACGGATAGGCAAGATTTTAAAACAACTTAGTCTTCTTTCCATTCCCCGATCCATTCCCAGCCCAAGGTAAAGTCCAGCTTCTACTCTATGCTCAACTCTCCCAGCCCAGAAGCTCTGGCTTTTTGGTTGTATATATAACACATATTATATATTATAGAGGTAACACTGGTTAATAACATGATATAAATTTCAGGTGTTCAACACTGTGATGCATTATCTCCATGCTCCATTGCGTGCTCACCACCAAAAGTCCAGTTTGCTTCTGTTCCAATATATTCCACCCCCTTTACCCATTCTGCCCGCCCTGCACCCCTTTCCCTCTGGTAACCACTATTCTGCTGTCTGTAGCTATGAGTGAGGCGCGTCTGTTCACCTGATAAATCTTCCGGGATGCCTCAGGTCTGATTTTGTGACAACACTAGATGGAGCTCCTTCTTTTCCTTCCCTCTTGACTCTTCAGGCCACAGCTGGGCAGCCAGCCCGGCTCAGCAGTTTCTCAGGACTGAGCGCTGGGGCCTTTCTCAGGACGCCACCTTCTGCCCACTGGGGAGAAAATCCCCACGTCGTCTTTCCCTCAAGACAGCTGAGGAGCTGATGGAGTCTGGCAGTCAGCTTTATTCTTCTGCCTGTCGGCCGACGTGACATCAAGTCATTTGAATCCAGCAGTTCACTGCCTTTTCCTTAGGCACACCAGAGAGGCAGCAGATATTTCTCCGCAGCATACAAAGAAGGGCTCAATACGTGTGCTTATTGTGCATTGAACACTAACATTACATCACTGAGGAGAAGAGGGGGAGGATTAGCACGACAGTGAGTAAAGGGTTGGTCTGTAACCTGCATGCACCTGAGGCACTTGGCTCTAAGATATTTGCGGATTCCTCCGGGGAACAGTCTCAGCTTCAGCACTGCCTCTTCAAGGAGACGGTCCACTCTCAAATGAGCAGCTTCCTTCACGTCACACCCCCTGGCTTTTCTCATTTATCTGTTCAGTTACTCATGTGTCACTCCCCGAGCCTGTGAGTTCCCAGAGACCTTGTCCATTCTGTTCAAGGCATTGTTCTCATGTCCCAAAACAGAAGTTGGCACATATTAGGGGCTCAGTAAACGCCTGTGGAATGGAAGGTCACCTATGATTTCAAGCTCCAGCAGAATGCTTCCGTTTACAGGTCTTCTCCCTCTGGGCAGCGTTATTCCTGTTCCACAGTTTGTTAACTTACTGAGGAACTCCAGCCCGTCTTTGGGTGCCCCTGAAAAATCTCCCTCAGAAGGTGTTGTTGGTATGAACGCCTTCACTGATAATTTGGGAAGAAAGACAGACGTACAGAGAAGTGATCAGGGTTTCACACAGTGCAATAATGTTTCATGATGTAGCAGTGACATCTCCCTCCCTGTAACTGAGAACATCCTTAATGCTCCATCCACAAACCTTTCGGGCATCTCAGAATGCTGCGGCCGTTCCTCTCTTTCCATCTTTCTTCCTTTTTTCAGTTCTCTTCCTCACACTTTCATGCAGAGGAACCCAACCTCTCTGGTTCCTCCTTCCAAATTGAACTCTAAGCCCAGGTTTGCCCACCTACAACCCATCAGCAATTAGTCAAACTAAAGAACCACCTCCCTTAACACACCCAAGGGTCAGAGACACAGTAACGTTCTCTCGTGGCCTCACTGCCCTCTTCTTTACAACTGAGGTTTTCACCTGTTTATTTGATTCTGTTACTTTACCCCTCTCTCACCCCAAAAAGTGAGGCTGAACACCCAGTTTCTATCCTTCAACATTTTTATCTAGAAAAAAAGTGGTTCAGACGATGACAGATGGGGGTCTTAAGGAAGAGAAAGAAATCCTCCCAAAGTTGGCGTCTGAAGCCTATTGTGGAAGTTGGGGAGAGCAGGGGCGGGTAGGGGAGTGCCCCTGTACTTAGTATGGGTGATGCCTAAAGGGGCATGTGGAGTAGCTGTATTTGCCAGCCTTTGATCTTTTATTTGTGGGGGAGAGAAGTTCAAGTTCTCATCACCTTGACTCTTAAATTGGCTCTGCACCACATAGGCCTCCTTTGACCTTAACTATGTGTTGCTGACACAGATAAAGTTTGAAATCTCAAAGACTGAAAACAAAGTTTCTTTCCCATTCACAGTGGGGTCTGCTGTAGGCTGCATGGCCTTCCACGTGATCATTCAGGGGCCAGACCCCTTTCACCTCGTGGCTCTTTCTGCTGCTTTAGCCTCTTAGCAGCTGGCAGATGGTGCAAGAGACTCTGTGGAGATGCATGTGCTTCTTGGACCTTTGGCTCATTTGACCCTTTACAAAAGTCTCCCGCTCATATTCTGTTGGTGAGAACCAATCACACAGCCCATCTACATGGAAGGGGTGTGGAGGCTGTGAAGTGTGGCCTCTGGCTGGTTAGGGGAGGCCTGAATCTTTGGTGGCCAGCTAGCCATGCTCGTCACAGCTCCAAAGACCAGATTTCCAGAGGTTGTCTCGAGCATCTTTTCAGCCAAGGCTTCTGCTCTCATTCAACCCTTTGTAAGCTCCCCAAATGTTTTCCCTTCTCCTCCTCTCTCTAGCTTACCACCTTTCTCCTCCCTGAGAAAGTTTGTTTAGCTGAGGAGCACCTGCACATTGACCTGTGTCTTGGCCTTAGCCTTACTCTTGCTGGCCAGCCTGTGCGTCTCTGTCTGACTCTTCTTTGTGAATGTGCTGTCGCATTCTCAGGAGCCCTCACAATTCAGCCCTGAGTCCTCCTGCCCAGCCAGGGGCTACATTTCTCAGCCTCCCCACTCCACCCGCCCACTTGTGTCTAGATGGGCCAAATGACTGATTCTCACCAAAGGAATGTGAGCCTAGGAGCTTTGTAACGACCCCAGTGCTTAAGGAAAAGAGGAACTTTCTCCACAGTCTCATTCCTGGTCTTCCAGCTGCTGAGAGGAAGAGGGAACGGTTAGGTGGAGGGGCCCTGGCTCTGAACCGTCACACAGGCTGCACAACCTGCCAGGGACTGCTGACCCTCTTCAGGAGGGTGGCTTCTACAGTAATAGTGTCAGACACCTGAAGCTTAGCCTCTGACGCCACCTCAATGCCTTTCTGACTTCTGTCTTCCCATGTGTCCCCCGTTTTTCTTCTTCCTAGACTATTAGAAGTTTAAAGTATAAGACTTTCAAATAGTTTCTCCAATAAAAGTCCTTTCCAATAAAGACTTCAACACTCCAAAAGAATTATAGGCACTGGGACAGGTAGAGAGGGAGAGATACTTTTGAAAAAAGATACTTGCCCTATAATTCTCTTGCAATTTTAATAGTGTCCATTTACTGACAATTATTCACATACTGTGCTAAGTACTACATACATGCTTTCACTGAAGTTTTCTACAAAGTTATGATATTGATATTAATATTTGTCTTCTCTAACCTTTGAATATCTGAACCAGGGACTGAGATTCAGTCTTCTTTCTTCTCTTGGTTTAAAGCATCTGCTTGTTTCCCTGGCATCATAGTTCCATTCTGTTCTCCCCATCTTCCTGGGCTGCAAGCGGGTGTCTGGGAATAACTGCCCGTCGCCTACCTGCCGACCTGTCTAGTTCTCTGCTTATGTGCAAGGGATTTGAGACAGCCTGTGTCTTATCCATATGTATAAATCCCACAGAACTTAGCTGAGCAACTTTTCCATGGAAGATGCTTGACAACCGTATATATGAATAGTAGACGATTCCAATAATTAATGTGTTACATTCTCACTACTCTTATAGTTCCTAAACTTAACTGCAGCAGATCAGACTTAAACAGGAAAATTTGTTACAATATCAAAATTTCTGAGAATGGGTTCCTGAAATCTCTATTTTTAACAAGCTCCCCAAGGGATTCTGAAGCAGCCAGCTTGATCCCAGGCTGTGACTGGCATTGAAAACCCATGGAGCACTCCGTCTTTCCCCCCAGAAGCCTTCCTTTCACCATGCATTCTGCCCTAACTATTTTCTCTTAGCAACCAAAATTAGCAACCAAGTTGATCTATCCTGAGGTTCTCAGCATGAGACAAAGATATGCCCCAAAGTCTAGAAAATGGTAAGTTCTACTAGACATCAAAACTTTCCCCTACCAATCAGCCCCTACCAACAAAGGAGCGATCCTTCCTAGACTCAGATAACAAAAGCAGAGACCTAGTTCCTGGATACGTTTCACCATGTCGCATATTTTACCCAGCAATAGACCCTTGAAAGTCTCCGCACTGAGTTTTCTCTTTAAACTGTCTTTCCCTCACCTGGTAGTGGGGTCTCGTGTTCTCAGATGACCTGAATCCACTGTTTTCTTAGGCTGACCCTACCTGCAGCATACTTTTTGGGGGGATCTTTCTCAGAAAGGATGTTAAAGTAGAACAGGCAGATTCAAGAAAACTGCCATCTGGTTTCCACACTGCAGATGCCCACACAAGTCTTGAAAAATCTAGCTGGGGAGGAGGTGGAAGATCCTGTGTGCTGGCTGGTAAAGGGAGAAATGAGAAGGGTACTTTTTCTTCCCTTAGTGTTCCTACAATTGGGCCTAATCACCATCATTTGAGAGAAAGAGAGCACTCTGATCACTGTTAGGCAGAGGGATCTAAAGGCTTAAGAAACAACCTTATCTTTGTTTCCTGCATTTGAGGGGCACACATTATATGACCATCTTGGCGGCTCTTCAGCGTTGCCCAGGAATGGAGATCCTTTCGAATCCCTCCCACTTCTCCTCTGGCTCCCACTTCCTGGCCAGACTCCTACTGTGACAAAAGGAACAAGAATACCTTCCATCACATGCATGAATGTGTATATCTTTTTATTATCTACGTGTATATATGTATATAAAATGCACTATTATTTTCTACATTTGCTAAAGACAAGCTAGAAGACAGGTTATAAAAATTTATTTTGGTTTTTAAAAATTTAGATTTTTATACCTGGGGATTATCTAAGCCGAGATACAGTGGAAACCCAGAGAGGCCAAGTGAGCTGCCCAAAGTGCACGCAGTCCGTCAGGACCAGATCCCGTGGTCTCGGTGGCGGGCCCTCCAGATGCCTCCACAGGAAGGGCTCGCTGCTCTGCTGCTGGGAGGCTGGTGGGCTGGCAAACAGCCTTCAGCTGTCAGCCTCTTCGGGGCTCCCCTCGGGACCGGAGAGGAGCCTCAGCCAGGAACGGGCCCGTTCAGGGGCAGCCCATAGCCACTGACTGATGGAGGCGGAGGTAGGAAAGCCCAGCCTTGTGACCTCCTGTGGGACACCTTGAATGGCCACGTTAGCTCCAGAGCCGCGTAGGGTTGGCTGAGGCCCCCCGGGTGGTCAGGGGCCTGCTTTCTCCCTCTGCTTTCCTTCCCCATTTTCAGAACTGTTGATCCCAAGGGCAGTACTGAGTGAACATCCTGCACACTAAGCTTCATCTCACAGAGTGCTTCCAAGAGAGCCCAGTCTTGAATAAGACTTAAAATTAAAACTGTGTAAAGTAAAAACTGGTTCCTGCTAAAATGTCCATGCTGGGAGGGTGTGTATGTGTGTGTCCATCCTTGGGTGTATACGGATTTTTTTAATTCAGAAGAAATGACGAGGTTATATGACCAACTGGAAAATAAACACACATATACAGTGCAGTACTTTATTCATGCCCAAATTTACCCAGAATTAATCTGATATTCTTAAGGATTTATATAAATTATTATGCACATGTAAAATAGCCATCCTATTTAAAATATTCTCACAAACTTGACACTTGAAAGGGAATTCTAAGTGTAAACCACATCTTTAACCACTTTGCAAATAACTTAGTAACTTCCACCTCCCCACTCTCCTAGTTAGATGCCACGGTCAGTAAGCTGTAAGTGTACTGACACACTGACACTTTAGAACTTTTCATTTTAAGCCATTCCTCTTTGAAGCTTTCTCACCACATCCCCCATGTACTCCTGCTTAAGAATGGAAATATCAGAGGGACAAGGGAGCAGATAATAGAACTAAAAACAGAGTCACATGTTTGATGAACAGGTAGCATTATTGGGTTCTAGAAAGAACAGACTGCTGCTTTCAAACACAGGCCCATTTTGTAACTCTAGAAGGCCCTAAGTTGGGTTCTCAGTACAGAATAATCAGAATGGAAAAGGGAAAAAATACTAAGCAATATAAGTAGAGGAAGATTTTATATATATATATATATATATATATATATATATATATATATATACATTGTCATAAAACATGGGGGGGAAAAAAGAACAGATTATGAAGGATTTCCTTACACCCTTGATAATGTCATCTACCTTACAAAACACAATGTAATACTGGACATTTTTATTTTAAAATTATTGTTATTATATAGTATGTTGGTGAATTTATTTATCAGTATCATTATTTGGGGCAAAAGCCTATCCTCCATATTTTCAATAGAAAATCCATAAAAAATGAAATAGTTTTGACAAAATTCACACAGCGAGACTCTAGGGCATTCTTTCCCTACAACACCGATCTTTAGCACTTCTGCTAATAAGAACTGGCATTTATGGAGCACTGACTCCACGCCAGGCCCTGTTCGCAGTGCTCACACACAGTAGGTCATTTACCTCCCAGCATCCTCTTGTTCGCCAGCACTCCTTTACAGTGCTGCTGCACTTTGCACTTTACAGTTGAAGAAACCGAGGTAGAGAGGACTCTGGCCTGGGAGGCAGCTGTCAGCTCCGCTTCTGGTTTTGACGTTGCCACACTGGCCCTGTGACCGTCGGCCTGGCGGTTGCAGACTGGCAGTTTCTCACCTGCACGACGGAGACACTGCATCGCCCCTCGAAGGACTCTTCTTCCTCTAAAATACCTTGATTTTGTGCTCCTAGAAAACTGGATTTGGGAATTCCTAAAGCATTCCCTTTTTGTTTTGTTTTTAATGGAAAACAAGCATGGCTGTTAGAATGAAAACCTCGGCATTTGCCTGAAGGAGCAGAACTGTGTCGCCTGCAGAATTTGTCTTGAGAGTTTATATTTCAAGCAAAAAAGCAGCAGAAGAAGTTGTGGTTGAGAGGGTCGCTACTTCAGAGATGTGACAAAGACTCCGAGGCGAGGTACATGAGGGGTGCGAAGGGGGGAGCTGAGCAACACAACACGTTCTTCCTTTTAGAAGAACATCTGCCGGGATGCTGAGCATGAGGACCAAGTGGGATTGGAAGGATCTGGAACAAATGAAGTGAAAGAAATACTGAGAAATCTTTTGACTGAGCAATTTCTAGAGAAGCAAAGGGAAGTCATGGGACTTGCCCTCCTGGGCCAGCACAAGTATGTGGGTTCTCGGAGGCCAGCTGCGTGGAAGGTCGTCTGGCTGCAGGAGCGTGACTGGCGGGTCACAGCAAAGGAGCCCGCAGCAGGGGACCCCTGAGAGCGGCATTGGAGCCAAGAGCAGGGACTCCCTTAAACTGAGTGCGGAGGGAGCCCCTGAAGGAGGAAACTGGAGCTAAAACTCTCGGGACCTTATCGTTTGCTTCTCCCTCTCACAATACACACACTGAGACCCAGGGAAGTGAAGGGACGTCACAAGGTCAGTGCCCTTGGGACCAAGGCATAGAGGACTGAAAACAGCATGGATCTGAAAGACAAGATGGACATTCAAAAAATACTCTCTTTACTCCCTTAATTTAAGAGGGTAACACCAGGACAAAAACCCCACACAAGCCCGTTCCCAATTAAGACACTAAGTGGCCATCCTTGGGCCCTTCAGCAATCTGTTTGGAAGGTTTTAATATTAATTTAACATGTCTTCTAAAAGTGCTGGTAAGCTTTTTATTGTAAGAAATTATGAATCAGCTGAATTAACAAGCTTATCTACTGTTTTTATAATGTCTAATTTAGGGTAACATTTATAACAAAAGGTGCTCTGAAATGCAAGAATTAAAGGAATAGAAAATATATATTTTAAAAAGCTATGAAACAGCCCAGCTGATGTGGCTCAGCGGTTGAGCATCGACCTAGGATCCAGGAGATGGTGGTTCAATTCCCGGTCGGGGCACATGCCCAGGTTGGGGGCTCGATCCCCAGCAGGGGACGTGCAGGAGGCAGCTGATAGATGACTCTCATCATTGATGTTTCTCTCTCTCTCTCGCTCCCTCTGAAATCAATAAAAAAATAAAAATAAAATAAAATAACAAGTCCTTTAAAAAAAAAAAAAAGCTATGAAACAAACTCAACCAACCTCCTTAGAGGAGGGCGGAGGTGCTATGGAGACTGACAAAGCCAATGACAGGGATAGAAAGTCTACCCGTGGTTATTTTTAGCAGTTGTAATTTTAAAATTTGTATGTGTTAAAAGTAAAAAAGAACTTCTCAGAATGGAAATTAAGATTCATCACTGAGAAAGAAAAGTAACAGTGTGAGTTGTCAGTGACTTAAACAGATTTAACTCTCTTAGAGTTTTAGTCTAGCTGCCCGATCGATGACCTACTATAGCTCTCCATGCCTCACGTTGTTAGAAATGGCAAAATCTGCAAATAATAAGGTGTTTTGGAAGTACTTTTTATTAGAAACTGGGGTTTTAAGTGGTGAGCCAGGCCTCGGGTTCTCTCTTGGAGCCAGTACCGAGTCCGTTGCATACGTCTAGAGATGGAGCCAGGCATCTTTTGTTTCCTCTTTTATCGTATATCAGATTGTCACTAATATTTAGTCCCTGCTTTTCTAAGGGGAGCTGGTTTTAATCCCTTCTTTTTGGTTTCTGATTCTCTGTGCATGCTCTTAAAACTCTGAACTCTGCGCACTTTAAGGAGGCCAAGAATGAAGGGCCTTGGAACAGAACGGCCTTGGCCTTCTTTCCCTTTCATCAAAACGACAACCTGAGCAGCGGCGTGGCCTCTGACAGGCAGGGCCTCTGGGCAGCGTCTGCACCTGTGGACAGGGCAGGAGGGGGCGAGGCGTGGCCACGGCGCGGCTCTTCCGTGAGGCTGCCCGCCGCTGCCCCGGCTTGAGCTGAACAAAAAGTACCCCGGAGCACCTAGAGCTGCCTTCAGGAAGGAGGCGTCTCCTGGTGGCTTTAAGATCCTACCTGCAATGAGCCTTATAGGGAAATGCTCTGGTTGGGATTTGAGCCATTTCAGCAAGTCAGATACCTCTTGGTAAACATCCTTTCTGAAAGCAGCCTGACATGCCACCGTCTACCGTTTCTGGCTGCGGGTGGCTCTTGGGCCCATTTAGGCAACTGCCGTCCCTGTAAGGAAGCTCTTTCCTATCTGAGAAGAGGTCCAGACACACTGGAGAGAAGCATTGAGTTCCTTTTCAGGGAAGCATACTAGGAACTTTAGAATTATTTGGGAACCAGTTTGGAGGGTTTAAAGCTAACATTTTTTTGAAGGATTTTGCCCTCGAATTAATTTCTTCTTCCCACTTTGCTTCCTCAGCCATTATCCTCTGGATTACGGTGACTGCTCTTGATCAGTCTGATTGCCTCAAATCCCTTCTCTTCCCTCCACCTGGAGAGCCTTCCCCAATCCCAAAGCTGACCGTGACCCTCCCATGCTCACGGCCTCTCACTGCCTGCCCCTCGTTCTCTGATGGCCATCAAGGCCCATAGAATCAGCCTCTCCCCTCATCACCTCCCTCCCCATACTCCCCACTGCACCATGCGGGGCTCCCCAGATTCCCCACCTGGGCAGCCTTTCCCATTCGGATCCGCTGGTGCCCAGCGCAGACTCATTTCCAGATGTCAGACTAGATGTCGCCTCTTGGAGGAAGGCTTCCCTGATCGCCTCCACCTGAGTCAAACATCCCGCTGCTGGGTTCCTGTAGCCCCTTCACTTCTGCCAGCAGTAAAGTTGGCTGTGCCTGTGTCCATCGGCTTCACCGGAGTGCGAACTCCCAGAGGCCAATGTTGTGTCTCATGCTTGAGTCCCCAGAGCTTGGTCCCAGGTGTGACACTTGTAAGCACTCAACTCATGTTCGGGGCATAAATGAAGGGTTTCATTGACTCGGAAAACCAGAAGGGAGGAGCGGCCTGCCACTAGTAGAAGATCTGGCGGCCTCTTCCATTTTCCCTTCCTCGCTGAGGCCTAGAGAGCGCCCAGACTCCTCAGTGTCCCTGGGCACCCAGGAGGAGGGTGAGGAGAGGCCTTTTGTCCTTCCTCCAGATGGCTAGAGCTGGGATGGGGCCCAGCAGCTGTGTTTGGGTGCAAGGCGAGAGGGCAGATGGCCTGGTGCCTGTCTGCGGACAGCCTGAGAGGCTGCAGCCTGGTGCGAGGCACTCTGGAGGTGAGCTCAGCCGAACAGTGGCGGAGCGAGAGCACACGCCAGGGCGGCCACTGTGCTGGCATTCACCGCTCAGACACTGGCCCGCGTGATTTGGAGGCAGCAAAGAGAGACTTCTTTATGCATAAGACCCTTGTGTTTCTGGTGGTGGCTTTTAACATTTCAGTCTAAACAAAGCCTTTCCTATATGAAAACTCTCTTAAATACTGTCATTTAAAATTGGTCTAACACAAGCAAGCCTCCTTAGAGTTCAGTTTCATTTCTGCAAAATTTGGCAGCCACTGAATTATTCACTCAATCATTACTTGTTGGGAGGAATAGGGGGATGGAATGGGGGGACTTCTTTATTGCTTAAAATATGTAGTAGGGTAGCAGTCACATGCTTGCATACCTAGATCAAAATGAGCTCACTGATATCCTCATACCATCAGGAAATTCTTTCATTAAAAAAACAAACAAGCACAAAACCATGGGCTGGATCCTCAGAGGATCAAGGTGGCACCATCACAACCTGTCTGGCTGCCCCTCCTCTCTTGATCCAGAGCCAGTAAGTCCCCAGAGCACGGCACAATGTCACACTTGTGTCCTGGAAGTGTATGTGTGGCTTCCCTAAGATGTCAATTTGCACTGGACATGCTTATGAGACATTCCCTTCCAAGTCTGTGATTCTTTAGTTATTCACTTTGATAATCTTTTCCCTAATTAAACATTCAAGCCATGATTTGAAATCATTTTTTAGTTTCTGCAAGAAGCAGAGCAATTGACAAATGGAATGTCACGGACATAGCAGAGGTATAGACTATCCACACCCCCAAAATAACTTTTAGCAACAATAAAGAATTCAATTCTATAAAGAATCAATTGGGCCTGGCCGGGCATGGCTCTGCGGTTGAGCGTCGACCTAGGATCCAGGTGATCAGGGTTCGATTTCCGGTCAGGGCACATGCCCGGGCTGCGGGCTCGATCAATGACTCTCTCATCATTGATGTTTCTGTCTCTCTCTCTCCCTCTTCTTTCCTCTCGTTGAAATCAATAAAGATATATTTAAAAATAAATAAATAAATAAATAATCAATTGGGTGCATCCCAGTGAGAAAAGTGGAATTGTCTTCTTTCCTGCCACCACCCTGTTCACATATCCCCTAAAATACGTACCCCGCCAACAAGGTGGAGAGAACCATCTGAAGCCTGAGGATTCTGATATCCACGATTCTTTAAAGTACCTGTAACACACCAGAGCTGTGGCCAGATGGATCCCAAATTTCCTTCTTGTGGCCAACACTTCAGTGTCCTCTCACCAAGGATCTTGGCTGCCAGATAGGCTTTTGCCTGAGGTGTCCACCACTGGCCATCTGTGGCTGTTGAGATAAAAAATTTAAAGTAAGTAAAATTACTTCATTGGTGTTTTTTTTGTTTTGTTTTTTGGTGTGTTTTTTTAAATCTATCTTTATTGATTTCAGAGAGAGGAAAGGAGGGGGAGAGAGAGAGAGAGATAGAAACATCAATGGTGAGAGAGTCATTGATCAGCTGCCTCTTGCACACTCCCAACTGGGGATCGAGCCTGCAACCCGGGCATGTGCCCTGACCAGGAATCGAACCCCGATCATCTGGATCCTAGGTTGACGCTTAACCGCTGAGCCACACCCAGCCGGGCTAAAGCAAGTAAAATTAAATAAATGAAGCATTCAGTCCCTCAGTCCCACTAGCCACATTTCAAGGGCTCAGTGGGCACCTGCTGCTAATGGCTGCCGTGTGAGAGGGCACAGACATAGGGCATTTCCATTGTCACTGAAAGTTCCATTGAATGGTGCTGTTTAAGACTATTTAAGCCCGGCCGGTGTGGCTCAGCTGGTTGAGTGTCGTCCCATGCACCAGGAGGTCTCCATTCGATCCCCAGTCAGGGCAAATGACCAGATTGCAGGCTCGATCCCCATCAGGGAGCATGCAGGAGGCAGCCGATCGATGTTTCTCATCAGTGTTTCTATCTCCCTACCCCTCTCCTTTCCTCTCTCTCTCAAATAAATTTAAAAAAAAAAAAATTTTTTTTAAAGGCTATTTAACCAGACGATTCACTTCAGCATCAGTTTAGGCTTGTGTGATTTTATGACTGAATTGACTGTTGTTTGAATTTATTAATCACTTCAGTGGGGCTGACTGTGCACTCAGGCAGCTGCGGAGGGGATGACAGAACTGACTTGTTTCATAAAATGGCAATGGTAATAGTAAAAGTATGAACAATAGGAAAAGCTGACATCTGTTGAGCACGGATGACCCAGGCACTGTGCTAAGCACTTGCTGTGTCATCTCATCTTCACACTCTAGTGTCCCAATTCAGCAAGAGAGAGAATTAGTAGCAGAGGTGGAGAAGGCCTGCAGCTTTCATCTAACCTGCCCCTCCCGGTGGTCAGAGCTCAGGCTCTGGAGTCAGGCTGCCGGGTTCGACTGAGTGGCCTTGGGCAAGTAACATTCTTTGTGCCTCAGTTTCCTCATCTATAAAATGGAGGAAATAGCAGGATTTTCTTATGGATTGTTGTGAAATCTGATGGAAATAGCTTGTGTAAAGTACTAGGAACCCCGGAAGTTTTAACTGTTTTGATTATTTATTACAGGTAAGGGAAATTCAGGGAGATGAATGGCATGCCCAAGGCCACACAGCTAACACCAGCCTCCCGTCCTTTCCATTAGACCAAACCCTCTGGCATATGTCACACTTCACCTTTCACCTTCCCACATGCCCTCAGTGATCCTGCCCCCCTCCCCTTTGTCACAACATAACCATCTGGCAGTCAGCCACTCGTATCCTGAATGATGTCAGCTCTTCCCCTGGCCAAAGTATGCAGAGACTGCCATGGAAGCAGCCCGTTTCCAGCGCTTTCTGGCTTGGTGACGTTTGGAGAAGAACCAGGTGATCTCCAAGCTCCCTGCCACTCCCAATGTTCTCAGGGAACTTGAGCTAAGAAAGCAAAGGCAGGTTTCCTTTTAGGTAAAGGGGAATAAATCTTTTCACCCAGTGGTCTGGACCCGAGACAAGACACCTTAAGATTTTCTACAATAGAATAATAGTTGAGGAAGGAAAAAAGAGGAAGGGGGAACAAGACAGTTCACCAGAAGGGCCCGATCCAGGTGGCCACCTACAAGGCCCAATTTCTTCATCGCACAAACCCCTCAGGCCTCAGTGAGCTGCTTGTGGGTATGTTAGAGGAGTCCCCATCCCAGGCCCTGCCCGCTTTGGTTCACTCCTGTGTTTATACAAGATGCTCATGTTAGGCCTTTCCTAAGAGGATGTCATCTCACTGAGGGTTCATGGCTTTGGGCCTGTTTGTGCTTGCCTAGAAATCTGAAGACTAAAGAATATTCTCTTACCCGTCAACACCAAGAATGGCCAGGCAACTCTGATCGCTGATGGGTTTTTATCTTTCAGACACTGAACATGTAATTCTTAGTATTTTTCTCTTCTCAGTGGCTGCCAGAAAGTTCAGAACCAGGTTTGCAACCTGATTCTAGCAAAGTATAGTGGTCAATAGGCCATATATTTGGTACAGGAGCCTATCCTTGTGGCTTTTTTTTCCTTCTACCTTTATTTTAATTCTTCAATTCTTTTTGGCACAATGCAAGACATAGGATATAAATAATAAAGATAATCTCTGGTGTTATTTAGGATCTGGAAAAGTCCTTGGGCATTCCAGTCTACTCAGTTTTCTCCAAAAGGCTTAGGTGTTCTCATTTCTTAATTGGAGAAAATATAGAAATTGAGGACAATATTGATACTGCTGTTCTCTGTTGGGTGATGACATTCATAGTGCTGCACAGTGCATGCTGTCCTATAGGAGAGGAGTTAAAAATAAAGGGGAGGATCCTAAATATAAAAGGCAAGAGTTGAGATTGAGGAGGTTGGTTTAGGGACTCTGAGGATAAAATTGCCTGAGTTATTGTTTCCCAATCCAGTCTTGATTACCAGCAAGCCCCATCTGGCGCAGGTACCCAGGCAGGCCTCCTGCAATGCAGTTTTAAAATCTATTTTAAGTGTCCTGCAGCAGTGAGTCTCTAACTCTAAGGTGCATACAGATCACTGGAATTCTTATTGAAATGATTCTGAGTCAGTAGGTCTGGAGTGGGGGATGAACATTCTGTATTTTTGACAAGCTCCCAGATGATGTATATACTACTGGTTGAAGGTCCACATTTTGAATAGCAAAGACTGACAGGACTTTTATGGCAGCAGGTGGCAATTGAGGATCTCTGGGCTCAGGCTTTTCCTGACAATGTCATCTCTTCCAGTATTGCTGGTGCAGATATCTGAGGCTTAAACTTAGTTCCTTTCCAAGCGTTTGCATAGACCTCAAATGCTTCTTGTTAACAGCCTTGGCCCAGCTTACCTCCACTTAAGTAGGCTACCTGCAGACCTCACAAGACAAGATAACCCTTCAGCGTGCTAGCATTCACATCTCCTTGCTCTCTCCTGCAGTTGCTGAGTCAGCGGGAAAGGGCTACCCTCTGGAGGTAGGAGAGGGTAAAGCCTTATATCCAGGATATGTAAGGAACTCTTACAACTCAACAATAAAATTAAAAGATGCTCAACACTGCCTGGCCGGCATGGCTCAGAGGCTGAGCATCGACCTAGGATCCAGGAGATCCTGGTTCAATTCCCAGTCAGGGCACATGCCCAGGTTGTGGACTCCATCCCCAGAAGCGGGGGGTGCAGGAGGCAGCTGATCAATGACTCTCATCATTGATGTTTCTCTCTCTCTCTCTCCCTCTCCCTTTCCCTCTCTGAAATCAATAAAATCAATAAAATAAAATAAAAACGTTTTAAAAGATGCTAAACACCAATAATTACTAAGGAAATACAAATCAAAACAATGAGGTACCGTTTTACACCCATTAGCATAGCTCTAATAAAAATAATATCAAGTGTTTGTAATAATATGGAGAAATCGTAACCCTCATACAGTGCTAATGATAATGTGAAATGTTGCAGCCACTTTGGAAAAACAGTCTGGCAGCTCCTCAGAATGTAAACCGTAGAGTTACCATATAACCCAGCAATTCTACATTTAGGTATATACCCAAGAGAAATGAAAACAGACATGCACAAATGCTCATTGCTGCATTATGCGTAATAGCCAAGAAGGGCAAACAACCCAAGTGCCCACCAACTGATGAATGGATAAAAATGTAGAATATTCAAACAAAGTGACTGCCTTAGTCCATTCAAGCTGCTATAACTAAATGCTATAGACTGGGTGGCTGAAACAATGCACCTTTATTTCCCACACTTCTGGAGGCTGGGGAGCCCAGGATCAAGGCACTGGCAGATTCAGCGTCTGGCGAGAGCCCACTTGCTGGTTCAGGGACAGCAGGCCTCTCACTACATCTTCATTCGGTGGGAGAGACAGGAAGCTCTCTGGGAACTTCTTTTCTTAATGCTCACCCAAGGATATGTTTATTGATTTTAGAGAGAGAGGAAAAGAGAGAGGGGGGAGAGAGAGAGAAACATCGATGTAAAAGAGACACATTGATCCATTGCCTCCTGTACTTGACCCCAACCAAGGATTGAACCTGCAACCTAGGTATGTGCCCTGACCCGAATGGAACCACAACCTTTTTGGTGTATGGGGCAACGCTCCAACCAACTGAGCCACCCGGCTGGGCACTGGGGTCTTTTTATAAGGGCACTAATTCCATTGGTGAGGGCTTCACCCTCATGACCTAATTACCTATCAAAGACTCCACCTCTTATTCTTAATATCAGATTGAGAGTTAAGATTTCAACACATGAACTTGGGGAGGGACATAAACATTCAGTTAGTTGCAGGACTATTACTTGGCAATAAAAAGGAATGAAGAACAGCCCTAGCCAGTTTTGCTCAGTGGTTAGAACATCAGCCAGTGGATTGAAGGGTCCTGGGTTCGATTCCAGCCAAGGGCATATACCTCAGTTTCAGGATCGATCCCCAGCTCTGGTCAGAGCGGGTGCGGAAGGCAACCAATCAATGTGTCTCTCTCACATCGATGTTTCTCTCTCTCTCTCTCTCTCCCTCTCTCTCTCTCTTCCACTCTCTCTGAAAAGCAATGGAAAAAATATCCTCTGGTAAGGTTAATAAAAACCAAGAAAGGAATGAAGAACAGATACATGCCACAATATGGATGAACCTTAAAAACATGATGCTACCCTAGCCGGTTTGGCTCAGTGGTTAGAGTGTCAGCCTGCAGACAGGGGTCCCAGGTTTGATCCCAGCCAAGGGCACATACATCAGTTGCAGGCTCGATCCCCGGCCCCAGTCAGGGCAGGTGCAGGAGGCAACCAATCAACGTGTCTCTGCCACATCGATGTTTTTCTCTCTCTCCCACTCTCTCTGAAAAGCAATGGAAAAAATAGCCTCAGGTAATGATAAAAAACAAAACAAAACATTATGCTAACTTAAAGAAGCCCGTCAGAAAAGGCCACATATTGTATGATTCCATTTGTATGAAATATCCCAAACAGGCAAATCCATAGAGACAGAAAATAGATCAATGGTTGCCAGGAACTGGGAAGAGGGAGAAAGGGGAGTGACTGCTACTGGGTATGGTGATGAAATGGTCAAAAACCAGATTATAGTGATGGTTCATAACTCCATGAATATACTAGATACCATTGAGTTGTACCTTTTATTTTTTTAAATATATCTTTATTGATTTCAGAGAGAGGAAAGGAGAGGGAGAGAGAGAGATAGAAACATCAATGATGAGAGAGTCATTGATCGAGCCCACAACCCGGGCATGTGCCCTGACCGGGAATCGAACCCGGATCGCCTGGATCCTAGGTTGACGCTCAACCGCTGAGCCACGCCCGGCCGGGCGAGTTGTACCTTTTAAAAGGCTGGATTTTATGATATGTGAATTATATCTCAATCAAGTTGATAAAAATCGTGTAAGGGTGGAGAGTTGGGGTGAATTATATCTCAATCAAGTTGATAAAAATCATGTAAGGGTGGAGAGTTGGGGGGCATAAATTGGGAAAGGCCCGCCCACTTCCCTCCATCCAGGCTATAGCCCTGTCCCCTGAGGGGCTTCGTCTGCATCTCCCCTTTTGGGGTCCCCACTCTTCATTATGTGCTCTCTCAGGTCTTGCGAATGTATCTATATTTAAAGCAATCTCATCCCAGATTTTTAGTGTACTGATACATTGAGTTTTTTCACAGGTTAGAAAACCTTAGAAAAATTTCCAGACCAACTCTCATTAAATGAGCATTTCATCTGATGTGACAGAGCCGCTGTCAGTAGTGTCAGTAGTGTTGTGACAACAGACCTGCTAGATTTGGATTTAAGAAGTGCGGGAGCTCGGGCCAATGGGCGTCTGCTGTTTTGCTTTTGGACAATTCAATTCTCACTTAGAGCCCATGGACGTCTATCTGCAAAGCCAAACCGGCAACAGGCTTACACACCTTTGCTGTTAGAAGGATGGTTTTCTCTCATTTAATAAGCATGGGCACCTACTCCTCTGAATCTGTTCTCGGGGAGCTGACAAGTGATTATTTTCTGCTAAATAAGATTTGGAAATAGGTTTCAGGTCTAGGTGAAAATCAATATCATTAACTTAAAGATGAATTTTATTTACAGATATAAATTTTAAAATGGAAATAGAATTAATAACTTGTGCCTGCAATTTAATGCTCTACCATCCCATGAAAACCCCCGGGTGATGGAGTTGTTTGGACAAAGCTGGTTTTAGATGTGCACGGAGACGCTGGTTACTAGCAGGCGGGGTGCGCTACGGGCCAGCCACGGCCCCTACCCTCTGCTCCGGCCCTTCCCCAGTATAGTCCCCTTCAGCTATGACTGCGTCACAGTGAAAGGTTGAGTGGGTCACTGGCTTAGTTATTGCTCTATTTGTCCTTTAAAATACGAACACCCTCGGGAAAAACATATTTGTGGTTTAGAGTCACCAACACCTTTCTACCCACATTCCCTGAATTTGTTTATCAGACCCCTCTTGTCCCCCTGATAACTCTTAGAAGCACCCAGGAAAAAGGGGGGAAATTCGGACTGGGGATAAAGAGATGGAAAATAAAGAGCCACGGACAGGGTGTCAGGAGGTCTGGCTGAGCTCCCGGGGTCATCGGCTACTCAGCTCCAAGCCGTCGTTTTCTTATCTGTAGAGACTAAGGGTGGTGGCGGCAGCCGCCCCGCCAGCCTCGCAGCTCAGTGGCGGGGCCAGTGGGCTGGGCGAGGGGCAAGGGCAGCTTCCGCAGGCGGGTGAAGCGGGCCCCGCACTGTGCTGGGCAGTGCTGAGGGGCCCAGGCAGGTCTTTCACCACGGCTGCGCACAGGCCTGAAGGTCCTACTTTCTACATATTCCTGTGGAAAACACTAAATAAGCCTTGTTAGGATTCCCCCCACAACATCTTGCTATGAAAATTTTCAATCATATGTAAAAGTGAAAAGAACTTTACAGTGAGTACGCATATACCCACCACCTAGATTCTATAATTAACACCTTACTGTATTTGCTTTATCACGTATTTCTTCATCTCTTCAGGATTGTCTTTAAAATTGGGTTGGCCTTGCATACCACTTACTAAGAGAATTTATCTGGCAATCAACATGTACAAAAAAGGAAGTCAAATAGGCTTTTTTTGGCATCTCACTTGGGCCTATAATATCTAAGGAATCTCAACTGCCAACTCCCCTCATCTCTTTCAAAAAAAAAAAGATACAGAAGAGATATATTAGGTAAAACCCATAATATCTTAATGGTCCATGATGCCCAGTCTAGGTAGACCATGCAGATTTTCATATTTGGGTAAGAACACAAGGAAAGGAAACATGAGAATTTTGTTTTTGTTTTAAACATCACTGACATGAACAAAGAGGGAAAATGCATTTTTATAAACAAAGAAAGGAAAAGAAAAGAGAAAGACTTGCCTATTATTAAATGTCTTGAAATAAAACAACCCCGGCCCAAAACACTACAGAAACATTCAAACATCCCGGATATTGGTTTAAACTGTGTGCCCTGCAACTGGAAAACCGCAAGGAAATGATTCGATCTTAGAACCTAGTAGAGGTTTGTCTCCCCGAGGGGCCAATGCTTTCTGTACGAGAGAGAGAGGGTGATGAACGCTGTAACCTGGAACAGAAGCTTTTGGGAGATAGTAATAAACACCTCACAGAAACATCGAGCTGAGTGTCCCAGTCTTTCAACTGTCCTTTCACTGTGCTTGCCACGGCTGATTACCTCTGTGCTCTTATTTACTAAAAAATCTTCTTTAAACCGACTTGATTTTTACCCAAATATATATTTTCTCAAAAGAACCCCTATATGATTCCCATAAATGGAAAACTAATATTATTTTCCATAAACTGAAAGTTACTTCAAAAACAAGCGCCATGAAAACCAAACGTCATTAACTTCCAGCTCAATCCTGTTGCTTAACAAAAGCTCTGAACCTGGGCCTGTTCTTACTAGAGGGTTGTCACAACTTTCAAGTAAAACCTTTCTTCCTGAGTTAGGCGCACGGGATTCGGTGTTCTTGCGCCACTTTGTGGACCACCGGGTACACATCCCACTCTGGGGCAGGGTTCAACAGGACAACACACTGCCGTGGCAGGATCTGGGACCCTCGAGATGCTACCGTTCTTTGGAGTGGAGTCAAAGGCCGTTAGACTCCTGGTCTCCCCCGTGACCAGAGTGCCTTTCCTGACAGCTGTCCCTATGCGCCACGCCTAGCCATTTGGGGCAGAGTTATCTTACTGTTCCACCCTCGTGCTTTACCCCCGGAACACCCCCTGTGCTTTCTCCATCAGCCCATTCTCCACCCTTCTCTGACCCATTCTCTGTCGGGATTACCGCCTGAAGACTGGCTTGGATGTAACTAAAAAGAAGCAACAGGCCCTAGCCGGTTTTGCTCAGTGGCTCCTGGACTGCAGGGTCCTGGGTTCGATTCTGGCCAAGGCTGTGTACCTCGGTTGCAGGCTCAATCCTTGGCCTTGGTTGGCACTCAAGCAAGAGGCAACCAATCAGTGTGTCTCCCTCCTGTCAATGATTCTCTTTCTCTCTCTCTCTGCTCCCCTTCCACTCTCTCTGAAAAGCAATGGAAAAAATGTCATCGGGTGAAGATTTAAAAAAAAAAAAAGCCACAGCAGCAGATGGAAGCACAGGGGGAGAGTGGCCAGGGTGTCCCTCGCCCCACTCCCTTCCTGGTGGTGAAGTGGTTCTGACTGAGTCCTTGCTCCTCCGTAACTGTGGCCCCTGCCCAGGGCCCTATCCCCACCATCCGAGCTTTTACCAGCTTCTAGCGACACCATTTCCTTACTTTGCTCTTTCAGGCTTAGAAGTGATGATAATGTTCTCTTGATGATGAATCAGCAACGATCTAACATTCCTTTGTTGATTCCCTAGTCCTATTGAAACTCCTATAATAATTTCTCATTAAAATATCTTCACTTAAACCATCTAAGTTGGGGACATTTTTGTTTTCTGCCATATTTTAAGTGAAACAGATGGAAACTTACTTTTCAGTGCATATACTTTGTACTTGTATGTCCATGTGCTTGTTACCTATTTAAAAGTACAAAAATAAATTAATTAATGAAATAACAATAGGACACATCAAAAATTGTGGAATTCAGCCAAAGCACTGCCTGGAGGGAAATTTTTAATTTAAAAAAAAAAAAAATGCTTGAAGATTCATAATCTAAGCTTCCATCCCAAAAAGCTAGAAAAAGAAAAGCAAATGAATAATTTTTTAAAAAAAGACAAAAAACACAGATAAAAGAAAAAATTATTGAAACAGATGTAGAAACAAAACCAGAAATTGGTTTGTTGAAAAGATCAATAAAATTGATAATCCCCAAGCATAGGATCAAGAGAAAAAACACAAATTACCAATGTCGGGAAGGGAAAAAAAAGTGACAAAAATGCAGATCCTAAATATTTTTTAAAATTTAAAGAGGGAAATATAACAACTTTATGCTAAAAAATTTGACAAAATAGTTAAACAAATTCTTAAACTGACACAAAGGAAATAGAAAAAAGAGTTTTATACTGATTATTGATTGAAGAAGTTGAATCTGTAATTAAAAACTTCCTTCTCCCTAACGCCCCCTCCCCCCAAGAAAAACCCTGCAGGCCCAGATGGCTTTATTGGTAAATTTTCTCTGAACATTCAAGTGAGAATGAGCACACTTCTAGAGAGGAAAGGAGAAACCATTCTAAACTAGTCTTATAAGGCCAGCACAACCCTGATACCCCAAACTGTCAAGGATATTATAAGGACGAAATGTTACAGGCCATTATGTCTGTATACAGATACTGAAATCCTAAACAAAAAATATTAGTAAGTGGGATACAGTGACAAATAATAAATGTTATACATTATGACCAAGTGAAGTTTCATAAAGTTACAAAATTGGCTTAATACCCAATAATCAATGTAATTCACCAAATTACAAAGGACAAGAATCATAAGATCAACTCAGTACATGCAGACAGAACATTTGACAAAATTCAACAATCATTTATGAAAAGATCTGTTAGCAAACCTACAGCTAACATTAAATAAATGGTAAATACTGAACTCCTTGCCCCTTAGACCAGAAATAAGGCAAGGATGTCCACTATCACTGCTTCTATTAAACTTTATGTTGGAGGATCTGGCAAGTGCATTAGGCAAGAAAAAAATTAAAAGACATAAAGACTGGAAATAAACATGTGACATTCATTAGTCACAGATGATACATAATAATCAATGTAATTGATTAATAATCTAAGCTTCCTTAGCAATCTTGCTATTAGATTAGACCATTCAATATTGTTATCACTTCTTCCAAGATTCAATGCAATCCCAATCAAAATTCCAGTTAATGTTTTTGTGTAGAAATTTATAATATTTATATGGAAGTGCAAATGGCCTAGTACAGCCAAGACAATCTTGAAGAAAAAGCACAAAAGTTGAAGGGTTTACACTACTAAGTTTCAAGATTTACTGTAAAGTTACAGTGAAAATTTATAAACTGGGCATAATTAAAATTAAGAACTTCTGCTTATCAAAAGCAAGCCAGAGCCTAGGAGGAAATATCTGCAATGCACATAGCCAGCAAAAAACTTGTATTCAAATGTATAAAGGACTCCTATACATCAACAAGAAAAAGACAAACACCTAAATAAAAATGGGCAAAACACTTGAACAGACATCTCACAAAGGAGGCTATCCAAATAATCATATGAAAAGGTGCTCAACATTTTTATTCCTCGGGCAAATGCAAATTAGAGCACCATGAGATAATCAGTCAGAATGGGTTATGCATCCGTCAGAATGGCTAAATTCAAAGTCTGATGATACAAATCATTGTTTAGGATGTCAAGCTACTGGAATTTTTATACATTGTTGTATAAGTTCCTACAACTCCTAGAAAGCTACTTAGCACTTTATACTAAAGCTAAAAAATGTAACTGTCCTATGACCCAGCAATCCCACTCTAGGTATACACCCAAGAGGAATGAAGCCTGCGTCTCTAAAAGACATGTACAAGAATGTTCGCAGCAAATCCCCCCCCCCATAATAACTCTAAATTGGGAACAACCCCAAATATCCATCAACAAAAGAACCGGCATATAAATTCTGGCTTATTCATACAGTAGGATACTGTACAGAAATTTAAAAAATACACAGAGCAACATGAGTGAATCTCACCAATGTCAGCTGAACACAAGAATAGAGACAGACACAAAGTATACACTGTATGATTCCGTTTGGGTGAAGTTCAAGAAGAGGAAGTGGTGTACTTTATTTTACAGCCATTAATCGCAAATGGACACAAAAGTTGCACTTGGTATGGCACATAAAGGTAAAATAATCTCTGCTCTTTAAATAAATGGACTTGTTCAAAGGAATCAATTATACCGATCATCTGAACACAAGCCTTATAATCTAATCTGTCTCAGGGGGGAGGCTGCATAGGAGTGTAATGGTCTTAGAAATTCATAAAAAGCCCTCAGTACTCAGCAAACATTACATATCAGATCCCTGCGGTGGAATAATATTGTAAGATACTAACCACTGGGCCCCAACCAGGCCCCAGGACTTTCCCACGGCCCTTCCTCCCACTCAAGCTCGGTGTACTTTGCCGCCTCCGGCAGGAGGGACCCAGCGAGAGGCCGAGGGGCCTTTGTAGTTCTAAAAGCCTCACCCACTGAGGGACAGAGAGAGCTTGGGCACAGGACAAAGGACTCCAAAGAGCACATACTGACTCAGAGCCCGCTTTCCCACCCTCCAAACCAGCTGTGCACAATTCCCTGGAGTGACAGGAGCAGAGGACTGGGGGCGTATGAAGCTGCACCTCTGAAGGGGTGCCCTGAGCCTCGCCTCACTGGGCTGCGTCCTGAGGTGGAGGTGGGGGAAATGATAGAGCCAGCAGAGAGGTTTGAGGGGCCCAAGGGCAGGCGTCTCATCTCACTTTCCAGCAGGAACCTGGGTAAGCCTCCCCAGGGTATCCCGCCTCGAGCAGGAAGCAGGAGCAATGACTGAGAACGGTTTACGTGGGGTGCCAGGGCCGTGGGCCTGCAGCAGCCTCCTGGAATTCCCACAGGCTTCCAGGCGGAAAAGGGAGATGCACCAAAAAGTGGGCTGGGAGAAGCAAAAAGGGCGCAGCTGGGGGGCCCAGAGCTCAGAATGGGGCTGAGGTGGCAGCACACATGTGGCCGCGGAGGAGGGCGCGCGCCCGCGGCTAAGCCGATGCAGCCTGGTGCACGGTCACCCAGAGCCAGCTGGAGCCCAGGCTCCACCTCGAGAGGAGGGAGACCCTGAGTTAACTGAGGTTAAGTTTCTGCCACCAGACAGGATGGAAGCTAAAATATGGATACAGTTAAAGAAATACAAAGAAAGTTACGTTTCTTGCACAAGTGGGTGTGCATCCTGAGGTCTGTGCGCCCCATGCTTCTCTCGAGGGCAAGCTTTTGGTTTGGGTGCATTCTGACTCTCTGCCTCTCAGACTCTCATAAGCAGCACAGCAAAGCTCACCTGGAAACTGGGTTTCCCTGCACAAAACCCGGCTCTAAGACACTGCAAAGCAGAGAAGAATGGGCCAGGTGGCTCACTTTTAGGGTATGTGGCGACAAAAAAGCAGAACCATGTAAGGATTCCCAGGTTTCCTCTCCCAAGCTCATTAAAGTGGACCTGCTTTCCCTGGTCAGCATGAATCATGAAGTGCCCCCGAGAGAGACCTGCCTTTGCCGGAGAGGGTTTCCAGAGGCTTTCTGCAGCAGAACTGAGGGCCAAAGGGGAGGGAGAGGAAGAAGAGGCCTCGCTGGAGTCCCGGGGAAGGACTTTGGTGGTCGGCGGGGGGCAGAGGGGGGTTGTTAGCAGGTTTGCAAGTGGATGGAGAGGCAAAGGCAGGTGTACAAATTATTGCTACAGTCTAGCCATAGCCTTTCCTATGTTTAAGTAGTAAAAACCGCAGATATTTTTAAATTACTTTGAGACGGTTGAGCTTGTACAGCTTGTACCACCGTTGGATCACGATGATATAGCAGCCAGAGTTTTGTTTTGTTTTTTTAAAAATATTTCTTTATTGATTTCCGAGAGAGGAAGGGAGAGGGAGAGAGAGAGATAGAAGCATCAATGATGAGCGAGTCCTCGATCGAGCCCGCAACCCGGGCATGTGCCCTGACTGGGAATCGAACCCCAATCGCCTGGATCCTAGGTCAACGCTCAACCGCTGAGCCACGCCCGGCCGGGCCAGAGTTCTTAATAGTAAGCAACAGCAAACCATCCGCGCTGGTGATTTAAGCTGAAATGACGTTTGTTAAAAGGGTTTGGGGAGCTCACAGAAATTGCAAGGAAGCAGAAGAACTGGGCTTGGGGTTATAGACTAAGAATGATCCTGAAGCCTCACCTCGGGTCTCACCAGCGTTATCACACGGTTTGTCTCAGCTGTCCTTTCCTTCACTAACCTGGGTCCGAGTCGAGGGTGGGTGTGCCTGAGAGGTGGAGCCCAGGCCCTGCACTGAGGTCAGGGAAAGTGTGTGATTGTCATGTGAAGCTTCTGTGATGGGTGGTGGGCTTTCTCTGACACATTGACCCTGAAGGAGGGGGACTTTCTCCAGGCTTTAGCGGAGGCCATAGGCTGGGGAGCCAGAGGATGGCACTCGCCTCCCGCTGAGAGCGCCACCTCGCCAGCCTCAGCTGTGGCGCTGCGTTTATCCCTTAGTGCTTGTTAACAAGACTGTGTGTCATTTCCTCCGAGCCACTGAATCAGAGTCCATGAGAATGGGGTCCCAGAACTGGCATTTAAAACCAGCATCCCAAGTGATTTTTTTGCACCTCAAGCTCAGAAGTATACCTGATAATCACCCTAAAAATCAGCATGTGTTGGAAGCATTTTTGTTTTCCCACCCAGGTAGCCAAAGAAAAAGCGTAACTCTCTATAAGGAGGTTGTCCAGGCTGTGACTTTAGAGTGTAACAAGCATTGGTTTGAACCCCAGTTCTGCCCTGTGTACCTTTGTGCTTTAAAAAGTTATTTCATCTCTCAGAGCCTTACTTGCTTCATCTATAAAATGGGATAACAATAGTAGGACCCTGTATTAGTTGAGGTAGGTCCCCTTATGCTGTTGTAACAAACAGCCCAAAGTCTTGATGGCTCAATATAGCAAAAAGTGTGTGGTTTTTTTTCTTTTTAAACAGGCTTAATTCACTTTATCTTTCTTGTTTAAAATTTTGTGGTAGCCACAGTTGGAGCCTGGGTCCTCTGCACAGAACCTCCGGTGGGGTCTTTACAAGATGGTCAGTGAGTTCCTGACAGGGAGACTGGGTGACCACGGTCTCTTTCCAGAGACAGGGGGTGAGATGGCACCAAATGTGGCCTTGGCTAAGTTGCCCAGGGTGGCAGTTCAGTGAGGTGTAGCAGGCCTCAATACCAGCCATCACCAGCAGCTCTTGGGCACAGGGGCGGAGAGATGCCAGCGCCCCCGGGGGCAGGGATGAGGCCACCGGCACAGGGCCACAGCGGCGGTCACCTTGCAAGGGACGGTGTGGGGCTTGCTGATCTTGTGCTCTCAGTAGCCTTGCCGCCCAGGGACAGTAGAGAGCTTGGCCCGGATGATGGCCCCACGGATGGCAGTGGCTACCTCCTCGGAGCACTTAACACCCAGACTAACGTATCTATTGTAGTCCCCAAAGGTGACAAATGCCTTGAACTGGTCCTCTGGACAGTGCAGGTCTGCTTTTGCCCTGACATATCTTTAAAGACTCATCTTTTAGGGATGCCCCCAGGAAAATGTCAGTGATCTCAGAGTCCTTGATGGGCAGGGAGAAGAGCGAGCTCTCTTCCAGGGACCTGACCTTCATGTCCTTGCTCAGGCAGCCCAGCTTGGCGACGGGGCTCCGCTCCTTTCCTCGCCTTTGAGCTCCTCGCCCGGCCCCGGCCCCGGCCCCGGCCCCGGCCCCGGCCCCGGCCCCGGCCCCGGCCCCGGGTGCTGCTGCTGGTCCTCCGGGGAAGCCGCTGAGGCCTCTCGTTCCAGGGCCTTCCCGCAGCACCTGTGTCACCTGCCATCGGTGTTTTCCAGAAGTGAAAGCTCATTTCTTGTTCCACGGGTGCTTGGAGGTGGGTGGCCTTTCTGAGCAGCTCTCTCTGAACATCTGGGTTCCTTTCATTGGGCACAACTTGGAGTCCTTTGCTGGCAGCTGAGTGGGTGAAGAGACAGAGCAAAAAAGGACTGTGGGAGGCTGGCGGGGGGCACATAACTTCTGCCCAAAGTCCACCTGCCAGAAAATGATCGACTCGGCTTCAAGGGGGCTGGGAAATGCCGCGAAACACACATGCCTGGTAGAACACGTTGGTTCCAACCACGGCCACCTCTTAGGAGGCCCCTGAGGACTAAAGGAGCAACATGCATGAAGCTCCTACGCAGGTTTTTTTATCCATTTTATCTAGATTTCCTTAGGTTTTGTTTCTGCTTTCAGGGAGGACAACATTCGACGGCAGAGTGTTCATGGTTTTAGTTACCGCGAACGAAATGTGTGCGTGAGCTATGTATTCATTTCCTTCCCGGCACCGTCCAGCAGTGGGATGGTGACCCTGGTGGCAGCTGGGGTGCATTTCCACAGCGGCCTCGCAGTTTATGGAGGAGAGCTGTGAGCAGCCTCAGCACAGTGAGGCTGTCCGCATCAGCAGCACCTCCAGCTCCCCGAGGCTTGGACCAGGGACTCCCCGAGCCACTGGGAGGCATGAGCTTGGTTTTCTTGTTGCTCCCATAACCCATGGTGGGCATCACCACCTGGCCCCTGGATCTTTTCTGCACCCCGTTGTCCATGCTTCTGGCTTCTGCCAGTTACACTTAAGGCTGAAAATCGGTCTGACTGGTGCTGGGTGAACTTCCTGGCCCATCTTTCGCGACCTTGTACTTCAGGAGGGGCCTGAGGGCAGCCGCGGTGTCCAATAGGAGATGGTGCCACCTCTGCAGGCCACGCTCAGGAAGAGCAAGGAGATTTTCTTGTTGTTGTTGTTTTTAATAATCATAGATACAGAATTAATAGGCATTCACTATAGAAAAATCATATAGTACACATAAGTAAAGGTGTAGAATAAAAATCACCTGTAGTCAGTCTCACCACCTAGAGATAATAGCTATTAAAATATAAACCTTTTATTTCTTTTATAAAAATAAGATTTTATTGTGCTCATCATTTGGAAGGTTTTTTTTAAAAAAACACACACCATAATGATATAGTACAACCCGCTTTTAAATACTCTTCCACACCACCATTCTCAAAAACTATGTGGTACTCAATGTTACAGGGGCACTATAATGTTTTTAAACACTTTACCAATTGTTGGGCATTCTTACTACCATAATCAACACCGTGACAAGCACTTTATGCTAAATCTTTGAGCACATCCATGGCTATTTCACTTTAACCTGGGTTTCTCTACTTCCTTTAGCTCTGTGTTGGAGCTGGACACATTGCAGAGAACACCTGGCTGGTCATGCTGGTCATTTAATCAGCCACGCAGATTGGAACCAGTGGAACAGGTTGGGTTTCCTGCCGTGAAAACAAGCCAAGCCTAGCTGTGACTCTTAAAGTTATTCTTGCTCCCTGGAGATTAGGCCCCAGCTAGATGTTCTCTGGCATGCGCGCTGAGGGAACTGCCTTGTGCATTATCTCATACTCTTAAGAGAATACACTGTCATCTTTGCCTGAGTCAAGAGGAGCCCTTGGCAGCATGGGCTGTGTTACTATTTATATAACGTGTTTTATGCGTGCTAGAGGGTGCCAAATGTATTGAGTCAATGAGAGTAACTTGCAGGATGCATATGGGATCAGGATATAAAATGATCTGAAGTGTACTTTTTTTGGACAATGAATTTTCTTATAGTGCATGAAATTTACAGATCAGCTTCCAAATAGAATTTTTTTAAAATATAGCAAAAAAAGAGTCATAAGAATGATTCCTCTCCTGCTGGATCTTTTCTTTGCTCGCCTCTGGTTAAACAGGACTGAGGCTGAGGTTAGTAAGGCTCTGAAATGATTGTGTCACCTCCTGTTTTTTAAATGCCCCAGCTCCTTAGTCGCTTGCACAGGACCAAGTCCCAACCCCTTAGCACATAGGAATTTCTTGTCCTGCTGAGTCTGGCCCCAAACCTTCCTCGGCAGCTTCACCTCCTGCCTGGCACTCCTTTCTTGGTGATCATTGTGGATAGAACACTTTATAACTGGTTTCAGTGTCTGTCTCTCCCTCCCCATAACTTATCTTTTTAACCACAGGTCCTGTCCCTTTCCTCTGCCTTCATCTAAGAACCTAGTAGCTCGCATACCATAGGCAAGCAATAAATATTTGTCATTAATAATAGCTAACACATGATAAGAGGGGCTGGCATTCATTATGTTCTCAGAGCTTTACATATGTTATCTCACTTAATCCTACAACAGTGAGCTTGGCACGGTTATGGTCCACGTTCACGAACAAGGAAACTAAGGCTCAGGGGCTAAGCAACTTGCCCAAATTAAAACAATCAATGGATGGTAGAACTGGGCTTTGAACCCAGGCAGTAAGTCTCCAAAATCCTGGTTCTTAACCTGTAATGAATAAAATTCATTGTAGAATAAAAGGTGTTAACATGTCATTGGACTGAGACCACATGTGGGGAAGTACTTGTGTTTTCTTGATAGGTACACAGGCTCCGTAGACTGGCTGCTTCCCTGTTTTCCCATGTGGTAGCTTTGTGAGTTTGGAAAAGTTATTTAGATTTTCTAAGCCTCTATTTTCCCATTCATAAAATGTGGATAAAAGCTGCTCTGTCCTGATAAGATTATAGTGAACATTAAATGATATAATCCTTGTTAAGTGTCTGGCACAACATACGAGCTCAATAAACACTGTATACACAAAGCTACTATTACCAGATCGTAAGACTCATACTTAGTGCTATTTTCTGTCCTGGAGTGAATATTTTAAATGCCTTGGAAAATAAGACATCCATTCTCCAGTCACCTGCTTTCCGCGTGAGTCTGTACGTGTGTGCGTGTGTGTGTGTAGTGCCACATGAATATAGATGACACAGCCCCTAATCCACCCAGAGGCCTCCCGCAGTGTGTTTTGCACAGCCACTTGTGTCCCAGGAAGCACCAAACACCACTGCACAACAGCTCTCGGCACCCCCTGGTTCCAATATTCCACGGGTCACAGGTTAAGGCCCCTTCCAGCCCCAGGTGTCAGGAGAACCTGGGAGCGGCACAGGGACTGCAGGCAGGTCCGCCCAGCACCCAGCAAAGAGCTCTCCCTTTACCTCGGCTAATGAGACGCCAGCAGGCAGCACCTACCCTACCAGCCTCTTTGGGCTCAGCCTCCCAGAGACTAAATTCTCATTGGGTTCTTCTCCTGCCAGGAGGGAGATTTTCCCCATGACCTCATAGCTCCTCTTGTTTTATTTCTACTGGACCTAGGCAGCTGGGCCCTGAAAATATAGCTCTGACTGGAGGAAATATGATCTCCTTTTTTTTCATCACCAGAGCTCCAAGGAAAGCCAAAAGTAAACTGAACCGAAAAGGAACAAGGGAGAGATCAGCCAGCACAGTTCAGAAGGGTGCTGGGAGAAAGAGCGAGGCCCAGCAAACACAGAGCTTCTCAAAAATGAGGCGTCTCAGAGCAGCAGTGACAGCCAGCCCCCCAGAGCCCTGCACCCCAGCGTCCGGCCGAGTTCAGCCTGGAGTGTTAGTCAGGCTTGACCGATGAAGAAAGGGCTTGGGGGACACTGTAAGCAGCCTGGGGTCACGGGAGCCGGTGGCCTTCCGAGGACCGCAGCTCCCTCTCTTTTCAGAGGAAGCGGTCGCCGGGAGGGGGCACAGGCTCATGGGATGTCGGTGTCGGGAGGCCTCTACCCGCTGTGCCGCTTCATTTTGCCTGGGCAGGGCCTAAGGCTCAGAGTGAGCCCACCTACCCACGGTCGCGAAGCTCATCTGTGGCAGAGGATGACTGCTAGTCCCTTGTTCTGTCCTGTCACCCTCATGGTGGCTCCCTGCCCCCTGCCGCCGACTGGCCCACAGCCCTTCCATCCCGCCCTCTGTTCGCCGGACGCGCTGCGGGCTGTGCCGGAGCCCTGGCCCCCTGATGCGCCACAGAGCGGGGACAGGGCATATGACAGTTTCATAGGGACAGCCTGGCGCCTGTTTTCCTGCCCACTTTCGGAAATCAATTTCATTTCGGACCCCATGTGTGGCGTTAATTTTCTACCCAAAGCAGAGGCCACAGAGCTCCCAGGCCAGGGAGAAGCTTTAAGGAACCAAGCAGATGGAGGGGCCAAGAAAGTTGCCAAACACTTGATGTAGCCGTTCTTTTGCTACCTGTGGCTAATGATTAGCAACGTTCTCTTAACAAGAAAAAAAAAGCATCTTTATCAGGATGCTCCATGACTTTTATTGAGTACTTACTGTATGCAAGTGGTGTTACTTAATCCTCAACAACAACACTGGGTAGTTACTGTTACTCCCACTTTAAAGAAGAGAAAATTGAGACACAAAGACATTACAGAACTTGCCCAAATCTTGCAAATAATAAATAATCTGACTCCAGAACCTGACTCTTCATCATGTTTTTGTTAATTCTCCTGTAAAATTGTGTATATTTCTTCCTTCATAGCATGGTTCAGTGGTTCTCATCAAGCTCTGTTCTCTTTATCAAGTGCTACATTAAAGTATTATCATTGAGCAACATCTGAACCAAATCTGTTTGTAACTATTGAGAGGCTGGTGTTCAATTAATTTGCCGTTTTTACAAAATGCGGCTTTGACACAACTTTTTTCTGTTTGCATGTGCTACACGGTGCATAGCCAAAGTTAGCATGTTGGTATATTCCTTTCTGCCATTTTTTAAAATTTAACATGTGTAGAGGAGGAAAGACTTTATTTTCTATCTTCCTAGGTTCAGTACTGGGCCCAGAAATTTAGACTAACAAAGGACAGATTAACAGGAAAAGACAAAGTTTCTTTCCCTGTGCAATGTGCGTACCCACTGGAAAACTCAGTAATGAGTGCCTAATGGGGGGATTAGAATTTGGAGCTAAGGAAACACCTTCACAAAGGATCAGATAAATTTGTAGAAAAGTACAAAACAAGGGAAAAGGTGTTTGGGCTCTTGGGGGTGGTAAATTGTGGGACGGTAAATATATATTAGTTATTTCAGAGAGATTTGTTTGTGCAGACTCCTCTCGGGGCCACTTTCAGTCTCCAATGATAAAAGCTTTTCTGCTCCTGGTCCAGGAGTGGGGGGGGGGGGGCGGGGACTCCTTCACGAAGGAAAATTTATATCTTGCTTCCAGACACATAGAGGGAGGGCAGAGAGCTCTTTTTAGGTTTGCTGCTTCTTAATTATCTTCAACTCAAAACAGTTATTATGCCAAAACGGCATATTTGGGGTGACATATTTGGGTCCCCTTCACATGATAGGGGTGCATTCAATTTCTTAACTGCCTTCTCCTCCTTGTTATATATTGTTTGGTATGGCTATGTAGTCTTTATGACTACCATTTTTCAATGAATAAATAGCATTTCATTGAGTAGGTCTCAATCATAATTTGCTCATGATGATAAATAAATAGGTTATTTAAAGACTTATTATGAGATATTTGGACTGTTCCCCAATTACTCATGTTAGCCATAAGTGCAGTACACTGCATCTTTACTTACCAGATCTATTTTATTTTAGTTTAACAAAGTTTGAATTCTCTTAAGGAAGCTCAAAGTATGGTTTAATTCTTCGTGAGTCTAGGTACAAAGAGTTTAAGGAAATATTGATGGACCATGAGCCAACCCAGAAGTCTCAGTAAGTTCAGGGACCAAAGGGAGAGGCCTGCCCAGGTCAGTAGCAAAAAGAGGAGCGAGTTGCCGCACCAACCAAGAGAATATGTACAAGCGATTTAGGAACCTGGAAGCATTGCCAGGTCCCTACATTCCACCTGGAAAGACAGCTCTCTTATCACAGGGAATGCCGACTAGCCATCGCACAGGGGCAGTTTTTCTGAGCATGACAAGTTGGTCATGATTCCCAGATCTCTTGGGGCATCCCCGGTTCTGCCCAATAACAAAAACGCACAGCACACACGCACGTGCTCGCATCCAGAACTACCGTTTTCCTGCTCATTCATGCAACAGAGGTGAGAAGCCTTGGGATTAGGAGTCAGGAAGACCTCAGTCAGGATCTCGGGCTCACCCCTTCCCACCAGTCAGACTTTTATTGACATGATTATTTCTCAGTCTTCTCACATGTGAAATGGGAATCACATCTAAGGAAATGATTGAATGGATTTTTTAAAAATACTTTAAAAACCACAAAACAGTAAATAATGTTAGCTCTTTACTGTTAGGGCATTTAGAAATGCTGGCTTTATTATATGATCATTACACATCTTGGTGGCTGAGGGAGAACCTGATTACATACTGAGTAGTTTGAGAGTTTTAAAACATGAGATATTGATTAATGTGTTTATCTCCTCCTGCTGTAGGAGACTCAAAAGGAGTGGTGTTCTCCCCTCAGCTTGTCCCAGGGTGTTCAGAGTCTGAACTGCATGTCTCCAGGGGCCTGAGCCGCTTTCCTGATACTAAGCACCCAGAAGAGCACCCCTTCCCCCTTGTTTTCTTGTTGAGAAGATGGGAGCCCATTCTGTTCAATTACTTTCTGCTGGACCCCTTGGATATTTGAGCTCGTGAACCCCAATTCTGGGAAGTCATGATTAAATCTTGAAAATCTCTTTCACCTCCTTGCCTATCCACACAGCAAATTCAGTTGCCAAATTCTTTGGTTCTAGTCTTTCAAACGAGTGTCTCCACTCTAGTCCTCCTGCGGCTGCCCTAAACTTTCTCCATGTTACACCGTCTCTCGCTTTGTCTATTGTAATCGCCTATTTGGCCTCCCTGCTTCTAGTCTGTCCTCACTTCAACCCACTGCTGGCAAAGATGGATCATAGTCCTAAAATAATGTGACTTTTGCCTCAAAATAATCTTCTGTCTCCAAATTGCTTGATGAATTAAGTCCAAACTATTCTAACAACATTCTCAAGGCCTTATACAGAATGGTCACGTAGCAGAGACTGCTAGTTTGCCCCTCCCTCCTCCTCAGTAATGATACCATTGTAATTAGCTAGTTATTAATAATAGGAAAGGAGCAGAGGAAGGCCAGACATTATAGGCATGTCACTTGGGCAGCTTCACCAGGAAGCTGCAACTTTGCACTCCCCGGGGAACCGCCAGCCTATTCCTTGCAAAACACTGGGGGCAGGGACAGGACAAGAGGAAGACAGACCTATATCCAAGAAAGTTGGGGTGACATAGGGAAGGTACTTGTCTGTCAGTCACATCTAGGAACAAGGGTCATTGGCCAGAATGGGTATGGAGAAAACTTGGGAATACAATTTCCTAAACAAAGGAGTTTGCTCTCTTATTGCTCTTGTTGTGCTTGACTTGGCTTGTGGGGCTCTTTTGCTCCTGCTTCCTTGCATTCACCCCTTTTACCCACCACCATGCAGACCATACCCACTAGGGACTGAAGGACTACAACTAGCCTGATGCTGTATTGAGCTGTGTAGACATGGAATGGAAACTCTGGACACTGGCTCTGATTTTAGCTCTGCTATAATCCCAGCTACACTTCTTCTGGGCAAAGGAAAATGGGACTTTGGGTACTCTGCGCTGTAATTCCATGGAAATAAAGCTTTCTACCATACCTCATCCTCTCGTGGGGGCCTCCAGAAACACTTATTCCGGCTGTACCCCAAGAACCCCATTTCCACAACCAACCAGGGGAGATGAGGCCCTCTCTCTTCCATTAACAGTAAGAAACACTCTTTTCCTACTGAAAGTTAGCCACACATATGACTGCTCTGAATAAGAACTGCAGTTCCCAGCCTCCCTTTTAGTTAGGTGTGGCCACGTGACTTAATTCTGCCAGGGAGGTGTAAGAAGTGATTCATGCCACTCTGGGAAGTACCTTGGGGAAAGACCAACCGGTGCCCTGGCTTTGCCCGCCCCTTCCTCTCTCCTGCTGGCTGTGCTGATGTGGTGGCTGAAATTCAAGAAGCCACATGGAACAACAGGTGAAAGCCACATGCTGAAGCTGACAGAGACTGGTTCTGGCTGTGGAGCACATCAGTTCAGTCCTGCACTGACTATCTTGGGACTTCCATTATACAGGAAAGAAAGAAACTTCTGTCTTTATTGTTTTGTTTTATTGTACTTTTCTGAATATGCATTTTAACAGCTTTATTGAGATATAATTGATATACAAAAAACTGCACATGTTTAATATACACAATTTGATGAGTTTGGACATATGCAGACACCCCTGAAACCATCACTGCAATCAAGGTAAGAGACATGCCCATCGCCTCCAGAAGTCTCCTTGTAACTCAATGTTGTGAACATGAGATATCCCCTCAACAAACTCTAAGTGCACAAGATGGTATTGTTAACTATAGGCACTATGTCGTACAGCAGATCTCTACAACGTATACATCTTGCATAAACGAAACTTTACACCAATTGAACAACTCCCCATCCCCCCCAAACCCCTGGCAATCCCCATTCTACTCTCTCTTCTCTGAGTCTGGTTGTTTTAGATGCCTCATTTAAGAGCACTCACGCAGTATTTGACCTTCCAGCTTATATCACTGGGCACATCCTCCAGGGTTATCCATGCTGTCACATGCGAGAGGATGTCCTTCTTTTTAAAAAATAATATTCCATTGTATAAATATATAATGTTTTCTTTATCCACTCATCTGCTGAAGACATTTGGGTTATTTTCATATCTTGTGAATAGTGTTGCAGTGAACGTGGGACTACAGATCCTGATTTCATTCTTTTAGATATATACCTATTAGTGAGGTTGCTGTCAAAATGTGCATTTTTAAGAACAGATTTATTGAGATATAATCCACATACCATAAATTGCACCCTTTAAAACAACCATCTTCTTATAGATTTTTTACCTACCCTTTGAACCCATAACTGTTTTATTTATTGCAGTTGGCCTTTAATATTATTATGCACCTGTCACATCTCCTTTACTCATATCCTATAGTACCTGGCATTTTAAAAAGCTCAATTGTTTATTTTTAACTTAAGACTTGGTGTGCTGATTATATTTGTAAACATATGAAAATATTGGTTAAGTTCAAATTCCAAGATGAGCAGAAATCAAATTCTATGTTTGAGAAACCTATACATACTTTGACCTGTTCTTAGAGAATGGATTTCTATTCAAGGCAACACATTGAATTTAAAGAAGTTTAGCAACATTAAATAAGTTTAGCAACAGGATCTGAATTAATAAAATTGTCAATTGTTCTTTTATTATGCACATTCTAGTCAGGGTCCTGACACAGGGAAAAAATGGGGCATCTCTAATGGTTAACTAACAATAGTAATTCCATTTTGCAAATGAGGAAACTCAAGCCCAGAATAAACAAAGTATTATCTCAGGAAATGGTACCTCATTATTTGATAACTGTCTAAAGATTTTAATCATAACCAGCTTCCTTCAGCCATGAGGATCTTACTTCTCCTATATTATTAATGAACACCTCTCAGATGTGGTCGCAGAGGACTGCAGATGCTTGATTGACATTTGGATCCTGGGGCCCCACCTTGTGCCTATGAATTAGAGTCTCGGGATGGGGCTCTGGAATCTGCATTTTTAATTCACTCCTCAGATTTTTATGCACAGTAGAGTTTGAGAACTCAACTCTCCATAGTTAATGATGCATTAAACCACAGGGTCTCAGCCTGGCTAAACATCAGAAGCCCCCAGGGAACTTGAATTACTCCATTCCTGTGCCCCACCCGAGAGGTTCTGAGGCAGTCAGCTTTGAAGACCACTGACTTCACCTCCCACTTAACCAAGGCTCAACTATCCAGGGGTTTGGAATACATTTGATCCTTGAGTGACACAGGTTTGAACTGCATGGGTCCACTTATATGTGCATTTCTTCAATAAATACGCAGTCAGCCCTCCATATCCACGGTTTCACATCTGATGATCTAACCAACCACAGATCAAAAACAGTGCATATTTTCAATCTGCAGTTAGGAATCCTCGGATGTGTATGGCCAACTGTGTGCATATTTCTATGCTATTTTATATAAAGGACTCAGTCATCTGTGGATTTTGGTATGGGGAGGAGCCAATCCCCCACCAAGGACACCAAGGGATGCCTGATGTTGTTATACTTGAGTTGCCGATTGCCTGGGGGTTGGCACTCACAGCCCCTGTATTTTTCAAGAGTCAGCTGTAACTGTTTAGTGGACTGTGTGTTTGGATGAAAATCAATAATATTTTTCTAAGGATCTAAAAGATCACCTCAGGCATTGAATAATATATGGAAATAGATTAAGGTTCCTTTATCTTCTTCATGCTAAGCCACTCCAGCCATGGAAGAAAGTTGGAATACTATATTTTAGAAAGCTTTTCAACAGGATTGGGTCAATTTCCCAAAAGACCACTAGAAGAACCTGTTAATCAAGAACAAGTTTTAGCCTTATTGCAGTAAGACAAAAGATCACCTTGACAAACAGCTTGTGTCTCAAGAGGGGAAAGTTGAAGGAGGAGATTCAGAAGACTTTAGGACCTGGGATGAATGACTTTAAGGCAAGGCTTGGACTGGGGGGAGTTTACAACACAATAGCAGGGGGTGGCTAGGCACCGGGAGGAGGGGTCTTAAAAGCTAGTCTTTAGGGCAAGCTGTTACTCTTGATAACTCATTTTTAACTGGTTCTCAGTCTGACCTTCCAGGAGCAAGTATTTCCTAGAGCAAGTAGGTAAATTATTTGGTCTGGTCCCAGGATTGTTAAACACAGGAGAAAAGTACCTTTGTTTCCATTGTAATTTGTGGACCAAAGGGGGCCACATGCTAACCTGACAAGCTCAGGGCAGGCCTGCATGGTGTCCTTGCAAACTCAGAGACTTAAAGTAACAACAAAGGATGGTCTGAAATTAAAACTTTTTAACTAAAAGCAGTTTATGGTGGGTAATCATGTCCCAGGCCGGTATCTTCCCTGACACATAGCAATCTTTAACTGAGCCTGTCTATTGTCTTTTTGCATGTATGATAACATACCTTTGGAATATCAAAGTAATTTTCCTTTTTCCAGACCCCTCAAAGTACAGGCACTGCTTTTTGGAGACCACAAGTCCCTTCATTGTTATTGAGTTAACCGTTAACTGTTAACTAGCCTATACCCAACTATGTAAAAGAAGCATGTGTCTATCATTTTACTTTTTATCCAATCCCAGAGGTTTCCCCACTTTGCTTTCTCCCACCTCCCTAATCTATCACCAACGGATTTCATGTGACCCACATATGTCTCCTCTTTTGATTGTAATGCCTAAAATAAGGTTCAAAACTGCCATTCTCCGTAGCATTATCTCAATCCGTGGAGATTTTGTTTCCCCGAAATTGTCAACAGTTTTGGCTCAAATAAACTCACAAAAATTTTCTATAGGTTTGACTATTTCTTACATTGACAAATTAAAATGAAAATATTTGTATGAAGCCTCGATTATGTATAAAATCCACTTTCCAGAATTTTACATTCTGTAAGCACTGTGGTAGCAAGCAATCGATTAACATCTGTATTTTATTGTACAGTTTGCAGAAAGCATTCATACTCACTGTGTCTTTTAATACAACTTGTGAAGCAGTTTAAGCTAGGTGATTTAATATTCCCATTTTACAAATGAGGAAATGAAAACTCAGGAAGTAATATAATTTGCCCTAAAAGTAAATTGCTTGCAATTAAACCCTGGCATTCAGACTCCAAAACCCATACTCTTAAATAGCACCACTAACAGGCTTTATATTATGTTATACTGAAGGAAGGAAGGAAGGAAGGAAGGAAGGAAGGAAGGAAGGAAGGAAGGAAGGAAGGAAGGAAGGAAGGAAGGGAGGAAGGAAGGAAGGGAGGAAGGGAGGAAGGGGGGGAGGAAGGAAGGGGGGAGGAAGGAAGGGGGAAGGGGGAAGGGGAAGGGGGAAGGGGAAAGGGGGAAGGGGGAAGGGAAGGGAAGGGGGAAGGGAAGGGAAGGGAAGGGAAGGGAAGGGAAGGGAAGGGAAGGGAAGGGAAGGGAAGGGAAGGGAAGGGAAGGGAAGGGAAGGGAAGGGAAGGGAAGGGAAGGGAAGGGAAGGGAAGGGAAGGGAAGGGAAGGGGGAAGGGGGAAGGGAAGGGAAGGGAAGGGAAGGGAAGGGAAGGGAAGGGAAGGGAAGGGAAGGGAAGGGAAGGGAAGGGAAGGGAAGGGAAGGGAAGGGAAGGGAAGGGAAGGGAAGGGAAGGGAAGGGAAGGGAAGGGAAGGGAAGGGAAGGGAAGGGAAGGGAAGGGAAGGGAAGGGAAGGGAAGGGAAGGGAAGGGAAGGGAAGGGAAGAAAAAAGTGGGGATAGCCCTTGAAGGCTGTTTAAGTACTTGGGTTACAGGAATAGTTAAGAGCAAAATTATAGAGAAGGAGCAGTAATAGGTCAACAGTAGAACAGTAAATAGCAAAGTCTAAGTCAACTGAGATCTAAGAAATAAACCATGGCTTCCTGAATGCAAAAGGTGCTGTGCAGCACTTTAGTCTTGGTGGATATTAGGGCCTTAATGTCGACAACCCAGAAGCAAGTTCTGTGTGTTCCGAAATGAACTCTTACAAAGTGAAATGTGTTTTTCAAGTGCACAGAGATCCTCCCACCCCCTGCCCCCAAGCCTGACCAGGAAGTTATAAAGCTTTTCAAGTGGAAACTTACCGGTGGGGCTTAATGAACCGTGTCACCTTCATTAATGACATGAAATATGCCACATTTCCAAACGTCCCTTTAAATTGCAAATTTGTCTAAATGGGTGCTGGTTTTTTTAGATAAACAAATGCCACAATTCTTTCTGGACTAGGAAAGCACACTCTATGATAATCTGGAAAAATAATCACAAAGGCAAATAAGGGAATATATCACGGGTATCATGGGTATAATATATATATAGTTATCTCTTGGGAACTGAGCGTCCAAATAGATTAAATAAATAACCCCCTGCTGCTCAAAAATGGAAAAAATCAATCATCCATGTGCTTTCTCAGGTGGAGCCCAACACCATAGCTCAGAGGCTCTCAGCCCTCACTGTGCATGGCAATCACCAGGGGGGGTCTTAATCCCTAAGTGATTCCAATGTGGGGCTAGAATTTAGAAACCGTGCTCTAAACCAGTGGCTCTCAAAATGTGGTCCCAGACCAGCAGCATCACCATCACCTGGGAACTTTTAGAAATGCAAATTCTCCGACCCCAGCCCAGCCTCCAGGAATCAGAAATTCTGGGGGCAGGACCTGGCGGTCTGTTTCCACAAGCTCCCCCGGCGGTTCTGGGATATTCTACAGCACTAGTGAGAAGCACTGCTCCAGACAGAAGAGCAGTGTCCCTCCACCTGCTTAAAGGAGCACAAGCCCCACCTGCCCCAAACACTGCTTGAGGCCTGTGGCTTTGTCTAAAGACGGAAATCACTGTTGACACAACACCTAGGCCTCTGGCTTTAAGGTGACCTGGGAAGAACCATGGAAATATAATGTGTGGGTTTAAGGTAGAAGGGGCCAGCAGAAGTGCCGGCCCCAGCTGCAGGGCTGGTCCTGGGAGGCAGGCTGGTCTCATACAGAGCGTCTACCGGGAGCACTGTCAACGACCACGGCCAACATGTGCGGGACCCACGGCCAACATGTGCGGTTGGCCTCTCAGCACGGCACACCTTTTTCTGACTGCCAAGATTTTTGTTCAGGGACCCACCTCCTCCTTTCGGTGCCTGGGTGAAGCCAGCCTCCCTCCCCACCGCATCGTCTTACCTTCCTGGCACCACAAGCATCACCCTGGAGGGCCATCCGTGGCCATGTACTCCCTGATCCTTTGCATTTCCAACGGCCTTCCCCATACTCAGCCTTCCCCTTTCCTGCTCACAAACGTTTTACATAACTCTGGACACAGACAATAGTGTGGTGAAGGCCTGGGGGTGGGGAGTGCAGGGTGGAGGGGATCAATGAGGGGAAAGGGGGACATTTATAATACTTTCAACAATAAAGATAAATTAAAACAAACAAAAATCACCCCTTCGCTGGCCCTCAGCCTCCTCTCCCTCTCCCGTCTTTGCTCGAACACTCCTGTTTGGCCTCGCCTGCCCCTCCCATCTACGGGCCCTCACTCTCTTCCTCTATTGCTCCTCCTGAGAAATCACTGCCCTTAGTCAATGGCAGGGAATAAGAACTGTACATGTTTCATATCTCCAAACACACTCCCTGTCTCTGCTGCTTAAATCTCATCTCTCCTCCAATCCCTGCCACCCTAACATGACCGAGGAAGCCCCTTCCGCTCTCAAAGGCAAATCTCACCAAATGGGTCCTGGTTTCTCCCTCCTCCCTCTTCTAAGAAACCCCATGCTGCTCAGTACCAACCCTATTCGCTCCTGTGTTCTCAGTTGTATTTTAGCAACTGACCTCTCCTGTCATCTGTTAAATGTGCCCCAGTCATTCTTAACTGACTTTTCCACGTATGCAGGTGCAGATGGTCATCGCTCTACTCCCACCCTTCCCGCTCATCCTTCCCACAAGCATTGCCCACATTTCCTCTCTCAGATAGGTCACCCCTTGTTCCTTCGCCCTTTCTGACCTGGTTTGTGTCCCCACCACACCAGTGTCTCCATTGAGCCTCCTGTGGTTAAATCCAGTCATCACTGTCCTTAACTTCTCGGAAGCACTTGACACTTGACCACTCCTTTCTCCATCAGCTGCCTTACTGTCCCCAGCTGTCAACCCCACTACAAGATCAATGTCACGAAAGCAAAAGCCTTGTGTGTCTTGCACCTGCTGTGTCTGCATCCTAGAGCAGTTCTGGCACATAGTAGGTGCTTATTCAATATTTATTTAGTGAACATATGAATCACTCAACTGCAGAAATACTCATCTCATTATAGTACACGAAGGAGAATAGAACACGGAAAAGAGCATAAAAAGAAACAGGTGAGACTAATTTTAATAAAATGGGGGCTCTACCCTCATATTAGGGAGCGGCGCGTGGTCAGGAATGTCCTGGTTGCGGAGGCCACACTCTCGCTCTCGCCCTCTCTTCTTTCTGCCTCCCCGAGCTCTCCTTCCCAGCCTCCTTTGCCAGAAGCTTTCTTCTCCCGTCCCCACGCTTTGTCACTGCTGGGAAATCATTTCCAGGCCATTCTCCTCTCACAGTGCATTCCCTCCCCAGGCAACTCCAGCAGCTCGTTTACCACCTAATACCCACACCACCTCCCAGTCGGATGCCCTCAGCCCAGCCGTCTCTTCTGAGCTCCAGACCCGCATCTCCAAAATATCCCAGTCTGCTAAACATCTCCACCTGCGTGTCTCAGATGCAACGTGTCCAAAATTAGAGCAAACCAGAGCTTCCCCATCCCACGTACTTGCTTATTTCTCACTCTCTTTCTCAGCGAGGGACCCTACCTTCTGCCTAGATACTTGTGCTAGTTACAATCTTGGCAAGAGAAACGAAGAAACTAAACGCTGTCTTAGAGTGGTGGTGCTATTATTTTTAAATGTTAACTTAATATTTTTATTATGTTTTTGTTACATACGTCAGTCAAACAATAGTGAAAGAGGGAGGGAAACCCGATCTCAGGAAAGGATCCAGTATCAGTCATTTGTACTTTAGTGTAACTGAGTATAAGGAATGATACTAATGTTGGGGATATTAACATACTAAAGTTGCAGGCAGTCAGTTCCAGAGAAACCCAATAGCAATCATAACTATGTCTAATGTGTAAGGCGCATTGAAATAATTTTATCAGGGCAGAAATTTTGGAATCTAGCCTTTCTTAGGAGCCGACAAGATTGTAGAGGGAGATGGCTGTGAGTGGCTGGGCACTGGCATGATGGATTCACGCCCTTCCTGTAGCCTCCAGGTTTAGTGTCTTCACTAAACCCTGTGTTCCTTTGGCCCACGGTGTTTTAAGTCTGATAGGAACCCAGCTCCACTGGTATGTAAAATTAGGCAACCTAACTCTTAGACAATGATTCATTTGTGTCAGGCCTGTGCAGTGGGGCTCAGACAGGCTTCCATTCATGCACTGCTGGGTTGATGGGAGGTGGGAGAAATGGGAAGAGTCTGAGGAAGAAACTGTAATGTGTGAACTAAAAGCATCTTCGTGAGACTGTCCCTTTGACCATTGCTTCTTGCCTGGCTGCCTTGGTGCAAAGCTACTGGGGACATCTCCCATTTAAAAAATCACTGGATTTTGAAAGTTGTCCCTAATTGTGGCAACAGCAAAAAAGCTTGGTATCTCAATAAAAGGACTTGAGAATTAGACCAAAAGAAAAAGATTTCTGAAGGGGTGAGGGAAAGGAAGCTGGAGAGTTTTCATACTTGAAATGAAACCTCTAACACAGTCCTGGGGGAAAAAAGAAAAACCCTTGAGGTCCGTGACATTCTGTGTGTGTCCTAAGTCTTTGGAACACAGTGTGCACTGCATTCTTCTGGCACGTGTCAGCTGGGACTCTCCACACTTCATGTGCTTAAGGTGGCCGGTGGCAACTGCATTAGACAGCACAGCTCTCAATTTTCATTACCAAAGGGAAGCGAAGGGTTGTGACAGTGATCTGTAAGCTTCAGTAAAAATTGGTTTGTCTGAACCATTCAGATACAAAGCAGGTAGGTTTGTCAACAATAATTGCTTCATTTCGGTGAGAAAGCTCTGGACATAGGCCTTGGGGCTGCTGCATGGAAACAGGCTTCTGCCAGAAAGACCAGCTCCCATCAGCTATGAGTCCTGGGCATTTTCCTTTCCTGAGGCATCTAGTGTTTTTCCTCACTTCCTGCTTTCCAACATGTCCTCTGTGGCAACTAAAATATATTTATGAGCCTCATAGTTTCTGCAATTCAGATGGAATTTCATCGGTGCTGATGAGCAAAGCCAAGTGGACTCTAGCGTAGATGGGCCTAAACCCAGCTAAGACTAATTTCTGCATTAATTGAACAAGCATGCATTCAAATAATGTCTTCCTAATCCCTGGCCATGTAGTTCAGTTGGTTAGTGTCATCCGGATACAATAAAGTTGCAGGTTCAATCTCTAGTCAGGGCACATACAAGAATCAACCCATAAATGCATGAATAAGTGAAACAGCAAATCGATCTCTCTCTCTCTCTTCCTTTCTCTCTCTAAAATCAATAAATAGACCCTGGCTGGGGAGCTCAGTTGGTTAGAACGTCACACCAATACACTAAGGTTGGGGGTGACTCCCTGGTCAGGGCACATACAAGAAGCAACCAACGAACACATGAATAAGTGGAACCACAAATCTCTCTCTCTTTTTCTCTCGCTCACTCTCTCTTCCTCTCTTTCTCTAAAACCAATAAATAAAAATTTTAAAAAATAATGTCTTCCTTTGCTTCACAATACATTAGGCTTCTTGGGATCCCAGTTGCGTGATCAAGGTGATCAAGAGGACCTGATTCATTCTCGCTCTGCACACCGGCTGTTTCGGTTGGTAAATGCCCAGTATGTCCAAGTCTGCTTCATCCTGCGAGATAGAGCTCACTGCTCCAAAGGGAGACAGAGCTCACTGCTCCAAAGGGAGACAGAGCTCACTGCTCCAAAGGGAGACATGGCTGGAGGCAGGGGCTGAAGACCGCTCCCACTCTACACCAGCTGGCTCCTCCTGGTCCAAGGTCTAAGACTGCTTGTGTCCTGTGCTGAGCCATTGTCCCTGCTACTCATAAATGGGACTGAGAGGTATTCACAGAGACCGGAACGCACACGGAAACCCCATGTTTGACTTTCAGAGGGTCAGCAATGTCATTTTTTTTTTTTTTTGGTGTGCTTGAAGGAGGGCACCTTGAAATTTTCCAGTCAGTCCAGGCCAACTCTGCAGACAAATGACCTGCTCGCTGGACCTGCCAGCCCAGGCCAGGCCAGGCCGAGGCTGCACCTGGCTTCCTGACTCCCAGTCGCCTCTCAACGAACGAGCCGCTCGAGCTTTTCAAAAGGTGACACTTCAGCAGTCTGTTTATAAAACTGTCAAAGGAACATTCTTCATGGGGTGCAAACAAAAGAGGCCTGGAGAGGAATGTTTTCATCAGGCCGCGACACCTGTTGCCCTGCTCAGCCCGCGAGTCAGGGATAGCATGTTTCTGAGAACAGGGGGCCTGGAAGGAGACACGTGCTGAGGGAAAACGGGCTCCGGTCTAGGGTGGTTGGTTAGAATCCATCGCACTGTGTCTAAGGGATCTTTCAATGAACATGCTGAGGGGAATTTTCTCGATTATAGCCTGCATCAAGACAAGAGTCCAAGAGGTCAAGGAACTGCTGAGTTAAAATGCCCCTGGCCAACTGTAGCTTCCCAAAGCATTGTATTAGATTTTGACAGGCCACCCATGACTAGAAGACAAACAGAGACTTCTTTCAACAAGAACACAATAAATCAATTGTCCCTGGGTGCAGTGGCCACCGAAGCAGGGCCCGAGGAGCGTTATGCCATTTACCCCAGTGACTTATCCAGCTTGTGTCTGCCAACTTGCTTCAGAACCTCTCTGAGGAAATCCCAGAATCAGAAGTTAATGTCCTGAATAGAAGCTATCATCAGACGTTACTCATTAGCTAAGAAAGCCTGGAAATAATCAGCAAGATCGGCTGCAGCCACTGATGCAGACAGATATGGAGCCTGACGTCTCATACCTCAGACCAGGCCGTTCCTGCCACACCTGGGAAACCAGGGAAATAAATGCCCACGGGTCACCCAGGCCCCTGCTGCAGAGTCAAGCTCGGAAAGGTGTACCTGGCAAGGTGTCTGAGCACCACAGGGCCCCGACGCTAACCTCAGCGAATGTCCGTGGCCAACCAAGGTCGGGCCTACCCACCTCGGAGCCAGCATCTGGGCCTCTGCTGGCCTAAAGTCGCTCAGTGCCTGTCCCCTGTCCCCTCCCTCCTCCCCACCTCCTCTCTTTCTTCTCTCTATTCTCTCTTTCTCTCAACCAGCAAATGGAAATGGAGATTTAAGGAGTAAGGACAGAGGTGGGAGTCAGACAAACTCGTGGTGTCCAGGGAAAGGAGAGAGACCAAAGCCTCGCCCCTAACAGTGAAAAGCTGCTCAGAGGAGCCACTTTCTGGCTGGGGCAGGAGGTGGGTGAGGGACTGAAAAAGTCCCGCGCTGGCACGTTTATTTAGGTGGCTGCTTCTTTCCTAGGCTATGGGCATCTTGAAGGCAAGATCCATGCCTTAAGGTCTTCTTCTAAAGCAGCATGTATGTTTTTCCTGATTATGAAAGAAATATGTGCTCATTATAGAAAAACTGGAAAATATAAAAAGAATTTTTATATAGCTTCTAGTATAGTATTTGGAACATAACAGGCACTCAATAAATTTGTGTGGAGAGGGAGGGAGGAAGGAAACAAAGAGGTCAAGAATACGGATAAGTGGGACATCAGTCTCCTCATGAAAATGTACGTGATTCAGCAGTGACCACGTGGGCCAGGAGGCTGAGGTGCTAACACCTCGGAGCCGCTCAGCCTGGGCTGGGCTCGCAGGCTCTGCGCTCCGGCCGCACCCCTCCTCTGGTCTCAGGAGTACATGGGGAGGTAAAAGTGAATTCACCAGATAGCAAGGAACTGAAATGCTGAGCCTGGAGAAACCTTGGAAACAATTTCACAATTAGCATGGCCATTTTATCCCCATTATAAAAAGTAGTATATGTTTATTAGAGTCTAATCAGAAAGCAAGCGAGTCTCCTGGAGTTGCAGCCCTATGGCATTTTGGCACGTGCCCCCAAGCACGTTTGTTCTTTTCCATCATTGGGAGGAAACCCATCTGGTGGGTCTAACTAGCTTTGAAAAAGACCAAACTGAAGATCATATAAAATGCCAAATGCGTCGCACCCAGGGCAGGCAAACACCGTTCCACGCAACCTGGTGTGAGAAATAAAAATATGGGGAGCGTCCTGGGTCAAGATGCAAAATGAATGGTTCTCTGTGGGTTGTGATCAGAAGGTTTCGAAAGTACTGTACAACACTTCTTTCTGTTTGTTCCACTGACCATTTAACAGGAAAATGGCTATGTGCCATTGCATATTCATGGAAATGCCATTGTTAATTAGTAGTTTAATATGCTACCAAGCGGATGTCCGATAATTTACCCAACTTTTCTCCTACTGCTGGGCATTTAGGTCACTTTGTTATTATACATAATATAAAAATTTTGAAAATTTTGCATAGTTTTTTTCTACTTTTAAAATTAGAATTCCCAACGTGAAATGATTATATTAAGTAATATGAGTATTTACGTGTGCAGCAGAGATGAAATTTAATAAACTACATAACTCAGAAATGTAATTTGTAAATTACATTCTATAATTGAACTTAACTAGCCCCCACTTCTCTGTTTTTACTCATAAGTAGAAAACTTAATTACACCACTTCAAGGTAAGTTAGTCTAATTTAAAATTTCATTTGTTCTTAGTAACTACATCAATTCAGGATATTTGTTCCTCCCTGTGGCTCTCCCTGAGTGGCCTCTGCGCCCAGGTGAAACACTGGCCCACAGTATCTGCTGGCCTTGCTGCCCTCGGCTGAGGTGTGACTGCTACACCAGCTCCTGGGCATCACTCTGCCCCTCTGCGGGCCCTGGGCAATGGATCCACATACTCTGCCTCTCCCCAGCCCAGCCAGGAGTCCCTCCCAGTCTTCCTCTTCATCTGCACCGCTGTCCCCCTCGCAGAAGCTCAGAAACTCTCAGCGACTTTCCCTGCACCAGCCAGGTGCGCAGGGTGCGCAGCTACCACAGGCTCATCTGCCTCAACACCTCCCAGCCACTGTTACCCCAGCATTCATGGGCCATGTTGTAGGCACAGCCTGTCCTGCTCTGAGATCCTTCTAAATTTATCTGGAGGGATTTCCCAGTTTGTCCAGGCACAGAGAGTGCAGCCTGGCTCTTCCTTCAAGAACGAAACCTGCCATCAGATGCAAGAATGCAACTAGCCGACAGGCCCAGTGATTTGCTCCTTCAGGCTCTTTCTCAGCCTTTGAGCTGAGGCCACACTCTTCCTAGCAGGGCCCAGCCAGTAACTGAGCACACGGGATATGCTCAGGCCTTGCCATTTCTGCCCAGCTCAGGGCTCCTCCAAGGGGCAGCCTTTGTCCCAGAAATCCCCTTGGGCTGGCAGAGACTTTGTCCCCACCCTTCTTTCCTGTCCCTGTGCCCAGTCCTCCCTCATTGTTTTACACAGGCACTTCCCTCTCCCCATCCCCTTCCCCCACGGACTTCTAACTTCATCCCAAGGGCCAGGTGGAACAAAGCCCCTTCTCCCCAGAGCCTTTGTCCCTGGCCCCTCCTCCTTCCCCAGGACCCATCAGCATCTAAATCGGAGACACTTCCCTTCACTTCTCCCTTTCTTATCACTGGTTGCTTATATTTCCCTCAGGTGAGAAAATGGGCCTGGCATCACCTTCCTTTCTATGTGCTGGGAGCTTTCCTGTCCCGATCCTATTTCATAGATGCAAAGAGTTAGACCCAACGCCACTGAGGCACTACGACTATCCTGAAGAGCAGGTGCAAATGGAGAAGAAAGGGGCTATAATATTTTCCTTCTCTTTTTCTTTTTCAAAATTTTGCCTACATTCACTTGCACGTTAGTGGCCATTGATATGTAACTTACATGACTGTTGACTGTTATATTAAGAAAAAAGTAAATTTCTAAAACTTCACAGAAACAAGAGAGCTCTTGGTTGAATACTCATTCCGGATAGCTCAGAATTTACTGATGGTGAAAGGCCTCAGGGAGTTGCTAATCACCATCATAACTTTGATAAAAAATCTGGAAAATGTGCTTTAGAAATGACATAAAGAAGGAGTTTGAGTTAACGAGTGAATGTATTATAGGATATAAGAAATTTAATAGCAAAGAAACAAAACCGCCCTAACAGCGTTCATTCATCAGCTCAGTAGCTATGGCTTCTACAACTGGAAGGTGAGAGTTCTGCCGATGGACTGAGATATGCTGGTATTAAATGAAACCCCAAGGAATTGACGGAAACTGGTGCTTTTGTGGAGGTGACCTATTAGTTGTGGAGGAAACAGGAAGAAAACAAAGCAGGCCGTCAGGGCTGGAAGTTGGAGCTGGCATCTACCAGTGGAAGCAGATGTCTACAAGTCCAGGCTCGGCACAAATCAGCTGTTGATGGTTTAAGTAGCTCTAAGCTGGTGACGTGCAACTACGAGAGTGCTTCTCAGAACTCAATGTGCACACAGATCAGAGAGCATCTGGTTAAAATGTAGACTCTGACTCAGGAGTTGTGGGTGGGACCTGAGAGGACATTTTAACAAGCTCCTAGGTGACGCCATGGGTGCTGCTGGTCTGTGGGTCACACTTTGAGTCCAATGACCTCAGAAATGCTCAGAGAGCTCCGTGGCTAATGTGAGGCACTCACATTATTTTGGTAACTTATTCTCCGTGTTCCTAGCCCATACTTTCAAGGATTCCTGTGGAAGTTCAAGGGCAGCTGGCAACGTGAGCTTTGGATTTCCTTATTGAGAAAAGTCGTTGAGAAGTGAACATAAGCTAACACCATCACATTGGGAATTAAGATTTCAATGTATGAATTTGTGGGGGACACAAACATTTAGACCATAGCACTGGGTTAAACTCACATAGGAGCTTTGATAAAGCAAATGCCAGCCCCCCTCCCCAAAAAAAGTTACACATGGTCTTCCGTGGGCTCGGAGTATCCGTATTTTTAAAACACAGACTATTCTAATGTACAGCCAAAGTGAAAGCAGCTGCTGAGGACTTTGAAGAATCCTTTGAAACTGGAAGTTTAGAGGCAAGATGTTTGGTTTGGCCCCAGTGCTAGGCTGTCTCCATCCCAGAAATACCTTGTATTATGTTTGTACCCACTATTGATCCAGCCAAGAGAGCAAAGAGGCAAGAGCTTCATCAGAGGTAGACACAGCATATTTTGAAAATACTGCTCCTCAAGTAGTGTTCTCACAATAAACTCGCAAGGATGCTTATAAAGGCAAGAAGATGCTAATGTCAGCTTGTGATGTCTCCAATGTGCTTTGGGGAAAAAGACGTATATTAGGGCCTGGAGTATTTGAAAACTATTTTAAAATATCAACATTTCTTTTGTAATTATATTCTTGGTAACAAAAAAATATTAACCTAAGCCTGGCTGGGCGTGGCTCAGAGGTTGAGCATTGACCTAGGATCCAGGTGATCAAGGTTAGATTCCCGGTCAGGGCACATGCCAGGGTTTCGGGCCCGATCCCCAGTTGGGGGCCTGCAGGAGGCAGCCAATCAATGACGACTCTCTCATCAATGATGTTTCAACTCTCTCTCTCTCCCTTTCTCTCTCTGAAATCAATAAAGATATACAATATTTTTTTTAAAAAATTAATCTAAGGTTTCAGCTTCAAAGTGCCATGCCCCTCTGCTCCAGATTTTAGCTGGGTGTTTGAAGGTAAGCGCAATCTCTGAGAGGCCAGGGTCATTACAGTGTCAACTGTGATCACTGTCAGGCTCATTTGAAAGGTCACACATGGGTGCTTTTCTGCAGCTTTTGGCATTTACAGTTGAGCACCTTACCCTTCACTAGTGGGTGGTAGGATGGCTGTAATTTAGGAGGGTGCCGTGTACTTCCACACCTCCTCCCCAGGAAATTCCACTCGCACCTTTGCTCGTCCCTCTGACCTGAGAGTGTTGACATTTTTAACCAGCTACCTTGCGGCAGCGTCAACACTAACAAAAGTGCCTGTGCTCTTAAGTCAGAATTGTTAAAAATGAATAAAGGAGATGATTCAGGTGATACAAGCAAACTTTAGTTAACCCTTCACAAACTGAAAAGGGGGCAGAGGGAGGGTGGAAGCTTTATAGGATAAAGAATAAAGAACGAGAAAGAAAATAGAAACTGTCCGATCAGCGGGCCACACAGCAGCCCTTGCTTGGATGAGAGGGCCCCGAGCCGGCTTGGCCTTGGGGGTTGGCAAGAGTGAGTCTCTGGTCAAGCGGAGCATTTACAGGAACATGAAAGTGATCTCAGCTCCGGTTTGCTAACGTGGCAACCCGGCAGGGACGGCTCTGTCTTGGGCCTAGAAAATTATTTCAACAAAACTAAAAGTGAACTGCGAACAAAGGCCCACCATATGGAGGGAGCCCAGCGAAGGACAGAACGAACCCTCTGCCACTCTGGCAGGGCTGGCTTTGCTAAGGAGGTGCCCGTCACGGCCGGGGGCTGGAGCAGAAGGTTTGTTGACAACGGGCCATCAGATGGAAGAGATGTGCCTCCACCATTTGCTCCACTTTCCATCCTGCTCACATTTTTTATTCAACATTCATTTATTCTACAAATATTTATCCAACACCTGTATGTGCCAAGCTCAGGCTCTGAGGCAACACATGCGAATAACAGAGATGCCCCTTGGAGGTCCAAGTTAGGCCGAAGGCCAGGCCTTTGCCTCCAACTAGAGAGCTCTTAGGATAAAGGTGACATTCAGTTCCCGAAGGACAGGACTTCTATTGTGGACCACAGCACGCAAGTAAGATTGGAAGGACAAAAGTCCTCCAGAGGGTGTCTGAGCAATTTTTCCCCTGGAGTGCCCTCAGGGACCTGGACTGCCTCTGCCAGGCAAGACTGTCTCCCATTCTGTTTGCTCCCAGCCCCCTGACCACAGTGCTCCTCACGCCGTCCCCCAGCCTTTGCCCAGCCCGGCTAAGCCACTGTCTGCCCCTGACTGTCTGCCCTTCCTGGGCTTCTGTTCCCGGAGCCCACACCCTTGGCGTGTCCTCAAACTTCGCATCTCCATTACAAGCCAGTCACACGGAAACTTTAATATTCCAGAATGATATCTGAATGTCACTTTTTTGCTTTTACGTTCCACACTTAATAGTTTCATCTAACATTTTTGCTTTAAGAATTGAACAAATAGGGAGTTCATTCATAACCTAGATCGGCTGTATTCCTTGTTGCAAGCATAGTCCACGCATGGTCTGGCGGTGTGACACACACAAACACCGGGACAGCCAAACTAACCAATTACATGGCGGGTGTGCATCAACTATATTCCTACCACAGGGGTATCGCAAGATGTATTCCAGGTAGTAACGTTACTTCAGGTTGTCGAGCAGGTCTCCAAGCCTGGCATCGTTTGAAGTGTGATAGCACTTGAACAGGATACTTAGTTTCAGGGCAAACCCATGCTAGCTAGCAAAACCTGCCAACTAGCCAAGTTGTGTTGTGTGTGTGTGTTTTTAATAGATGTTACTTTTATTCCAGTTCTGCTTTTTGACCCATGTCTGCTTAAATGCATGTTTTAACTGGATGCTGTTTTATAAAATATTTATTTGCTACTCGCCAAAGACAATATCCTTTGAAACCCAGTGCAGAAAGTGATAGCTTTGAGGGGCTGGAGAGTGAGGCCTGGCACAGTGCCCCTTTAATTTATCAGTACTGATGATTTTATGGTTAGATTGTGTGCAAAGAAAATAAAAGGAGAACGCCATGCAAAACAAGCTATTGCCTATCGAGTTATTTTTTCTTTTCTTTTTAATTTAACATCAGAGATTATAGCCCCAACAAAATTGGTTTATTCTCCCTCCTACTTAAAAGCACTGTCCTCAGTGATGTTGAGCGCTTACACACCCACAAGGGATGAGTTTCATTTGCATCCGTGGAAGCTGCCTTCATTTAAAGGGTTCGATGCTATAGCCCTGGAGGGCAATTCATTTATTTAGTTGCCTTTGGTCAAAATGGTTCCTGGGCACTTTAGAGGAATATCGATCATTCAGCCCACTGAACTGTTTGCAGGAAGGTAGATGGAACCACTTCATGCCTTTCAGAAAAATCCTTTCAATTAGAGTTAAAGAGTTTTATTTACAGCCACCAGGCTATGTTTACCTTCTGCAGCGTTGGTCTCGCTCCATTGTATCTGTAACTCGTGCAGGCCACAGTGAGGGTGGCCGAGCGCAGGAGGAAACACGGGCTCCCAGGGACTCAGCCTCAGTTCCTTTGCAGACAGCCCTTAGAGCGGCTCCCAAACACAGCAGGCCTCAGTGACGCCCTAGCAATATGCCATTGATGAGAAGCTGTGAGAACTGAACTCTTGTTTTCGTCAATCGGCCTCTGGTAAAATTGGTTGATAGCCATTTCACTCGTGGTTGCAGAACCCATCACAGCAGAATTGGGGACTTAGCTCTATCCCAGCTCTACCTCCCCCAGACCCCAGGTCGGATCGCACTTCCCTGCAACCGAGGTGGGCGGTGGTCCTGAGGCTTGCTTTGATGGGGAGATAGAAGGGAATGTTCAGTGTGTCACTTGCAGACACAGGTTTAAGAGCCAGTGGGGCGTGTTAGAGCATTTTCTTTCCCACTGTGGCCGGCACAACCAGCCACGGTCCAGAGCGGCCATCCCTTCAGCCTGGTGCCCAGACAGACAACCATACAGAGTGGAGCAAAGCTCCTGCTGACGTTTGATGGACACGTGGCATAATTATGAACCTTAGCTGCTTTACACTACTGGGACTTGGGGGCTGTTTGTTATAGAAGCATAACCTACACTCTCCTAATACATCTCCTAAGACTCAAGGAGAAGCTATCTTATAAGTGCCGATTAAAAGGGAATCTGGCTTAAGAGTCACAATAACCAAGTGAGGGCATCATCTCTTGTGTAAATGGAGCAAACTAATTAAAGTTCTGTATTTATATAACAATCAACGCAGCTGCTTCTCTCTCTGTAGTAACTTCATTATTAAACAGAAGGAGAAATCATGGGGCTTCTGGGCCACAAACTGCCACAGCCACATTCACTTTGAGACTTCTTTTAATGCCAATTTTATTTTATTTTTTTCATTCTTGGGATAAGTTTTTACATTTTTTTTAATTGAATTTATTGGGGTAACTGATTAATAAAATTATATAGGTTTCAGGTACACAACACATCATCTGCACACTGTACTGTGTGCTCACCACGCAGGTCAAGTCTTCGTCACCATTTCTCCCCCATCACCCTCTTCTACCTGCCCCACCCCCTTCCCCCTGGCAATTGCCATGCTGTTATCTGTGTCCACGAGTCTTTCTTTTTTTGCTTTGCTTAATCCCTTCACCCTTGTCACCCAACCCCTGACCCCTTCCCCTAATGACAGCTGTCAGTCTGTTCTCTGTATCCAGAAGTCTGTCTCCACTTTGTTAGTGCCTGACCACCCAGCAATTCCACTTCTGAGAATATATCCAAAGAAACCAGAAACACTCATTTGAAAGACTATATGCAGCCCTATGTTCCTTGCAGCGTTATTTACAATAGCCAAGATCTGGAAGCAGCCCAAGTGCCCATCAGTAGATGGTGGGTAAAGAAGCTGTGGGACATGTACACAACGGGATACCACTCCGCTGGAAAAAAGAAAACCTTACCTTTTGTGACATGGACCGACCTGGAGAGTGTTATGCTCAGAGAAACAAGCCAGCCAGAGAAAGTCAAGTACCATGTGATTTCACTTATGTGTGGAGCCTGATGCCAATTTATGTCTAAAGAACACACTGCCTGCCCTGAGTAAGCCACTTCGCTTCCTAGGCCTGTTCCCTTACTGTGCAGGACAAAGTCAAAGCAGGAAGAAACTACAGCGGTGACGTTCCGGGCTTGACGCGTAGTTCACAGGAATCGATGGGCCTGAGTGGAAGCTGGAGCCCAAGTCTTTCGGCTCTTTCTAGTTTCTGAAAAGTGTTGCTAAAGCTTAGGCAATTTTGTTATAAATCTATTATCTTCTTGAGAGAGTGAAGGGCCTAAAGTAAAAGGCTTTCTCAAAGAAATTAAAGTATTTGAAATTTGGGAGTCTTGTTATATCTTTGTTTTTATTTTTGTTGGTTTGTTTAGTGAGTGCTTGATGGAAGGACAATCTACATGTGGAAAGATGCACAAGCCCTAAGAGAAAAGCTCGGGAATCTTCTTTCACAAAGTGAACACATTCGCAATCAGCGCCCAGAAACCCTCCTGTCCCCACCCCTGACAGGGGGGTACCACCACCCGGACTCCCGCTAGGCTGACTTCTAACAGCAGCGATGCATTTTGCGGCTTTTTTGCTTCATTGAGGAGTCCAGGGTGCAGTCTTTTGGGCCGTCCCTCTTTTGTTGAACAGTAGGTTCATCCCCGTCTTTGCAGAAAGTTGCAGTTTTGCAGGAAGTCGCAGTTTGCTCTGCAGTCACCGCAATCTGGCCATTCCACTGTGAGGGACTCTGGAGATGGCTCCAGGTTCAAGCTATTATTAACAGTGGGCATTTCAATGCTTGTCTTCTGGTTGACATTATTTCCTTTTATTTTCAGGCCTAGGTTTCGGGAGGCAGACAGCCTTAGGCCTAAGTATGCGGATGTAGATTGCATCTTGGAACATCTCCCTAGGGATGGAGGGGAGCGAGGCAGGGAGAGGAGGGGGTCACAGAGGAAGGAAGAGGGGGGGAGGGGGGAGCTGGAGGAGGGAGTGCCCCTGAGCTCTACCCTCCCAGCGGGAATGCTGTTGTCCCTTTAGCTTAGTCCTTGAGCAGCAGGGATGACAACGGGTGGGATTCCCTGAGAAGCATTTTCTGGAGCAGCGTTGTAGCCTTAGGGTAGGAAGTCAGCAAAGAATGGTAGATGCTTAGAAGGAAAATCGTTTTTCTAGACTTGCTGTTCAAACTTCAAGGAATCTTGCAGACAAACACAATATGTGAAATAGTAAATAAACATGCATTAAAAATTCGTAAGAGAGGAGAAAGAGAGTGTGAGCAACTGACAACTCACCTGACTCCGTTGCTGGTAGATACTGAGGCTCACGGCCCTTCTCCCACCAAATTCAATGTTGGGTATGTAATCGTATTAAAAAATTGTAGCTTATCCTTAAGCATAACTTTTTCTTCATTCTTTTCTTCCTAAAACCATGACATTATAAAAGAATAAATAAGAGGCAGCATGCCCATAACCTTGTCAGTTCACATGTCAGACTCCTCATTCCTGAAGTTTGGGGCTCTTTTTGGCTTCCCAGCGTATAAAAGCCTCCTGCTGTCAGTGCCTCCCATCCCACTCTGAGTCTCCAGCTCGTCTCTTTTATGTTTTTCTTTATGTGTGCTGTGGTGAGCTCATCCACTAGTTACAGGCCAAAAGAAAGCAGTTGTTTAGTTTGATTAATGTAATTTCTTAAGTACTTTACGTGCATTCTCTCTAATCTTTCCTACAGTTTTGAGCGTTATATGAGAAAACTGAGGCTCGGTGAGGTTAAGACCTGTGGCTTAAAAGGTCTAAGATTACTACTTAGACAGAGGCCTACTCTTGCCTCCCATCTTTGTACCTGGATATGTCTGTGTTGAGACTTATGCTCTCAACTCAAAGCTGTAAAAGTTGAACAAATGGTGTCTGGTATCCTGAGAGCACTGGTTCACAATGAAAGGCTATATTTTATCTCCCAGGGCATGTTTGACTATGGCTGGAAACAACTGGAGGGAGGGAGATACTACTAAAATCTAAGAGTGGAGGCCAAGGATACTGCTAAAGGTATGCCAATGCACAGGACATCTCCACAACAAAGAATTATGTAGCCCAAAATGTCTGTAGTGCTGAGGTTGAGGAACCTGCCTTATGGAGTGTTTGGACATCATAATGCTGTTTATTAAGTCTAGAGGAGAGATCAATTGCATTGAAGGGGGCAACGCGGATTGTTGAAAATATATCAAGAGTCAGAAGATCTATGTTCTAGTCCCAGGTCTACTGTTAACTAGCCTCATAGCATTAGGAAAATGGACACTCTAAGCCCCAGTTACCCAATGAGTAATGGGTGATAATAGTGTCTGTCTTATTTATTTATTTGCTAATTCATCAAATTTTTATTTATTACTTTATGTGCCAGGCCCTGCGTTAGACACTGATTATGTAACAGGGTACAAAGTGGACATTGTCCCTACCTTTGAGTAAGTTAGTGGGAAACAGAGATAAAACAAACAGAACTACAAGATGCTCTGGTAACCTAGGGATAGGACACCTAATCTAGTCTCGGGCAATCAGAGAAGCAACATCTAAACTCACAGCTGCAGAACAAGAAGCTCGCAGGCAAAGGAGAAGGGAAGAAAGAGGAGGTCACGGTGTTTGCAAAAGCCCAGAAGTGAGCAAGAGCATGGGACAGTCAAGGACCTGACAAATGTGCAGTGTGACTGGACTGCAGAATGAGAAGGGAAGGCAGACGTGGGCCCCGGAGGGAAGCTGAGCTCTGCCCCTGGAGGGTTTTGTGGGCCAGCTTAAGAAATAGAAACGTCAGCCTGGGCAGAGGGGGAAAATGAAAGGTTTGAAAAGCAGCGGGGTGACATGATCAGATTGGAGTTTCAGAAAGATCCTTTAGGCTGGAGGGTGAAAAATGGATTTTACTCACTCTGGGGTCGGGAGACCAGATGGAAGTTCATTGCCGTCCCAGCAAGAGGTCATGGTGATCTCAACTGGAGGAGAGGCGGTGGGATAAACAGAAGTGAGTGCACTTAAGAGATCAATTCCTGCTTATGAGGGGTTGATAAGAAATCCTATCCTATGGTAGCAGTTTCCAGAATGAGGCATGACTGCCTCTGGAATGTCTGGAAGCTGGAAGTGTGTGCAGATACCTCAGCAGATTGGATTCTGTGCGGGGCCTGTGTCTCTGCCTCATGGGTGTGAGGTCTTTGTGGTGTCTAACTGGCAGGGCCCACACCACATGTCTCAAAATGCAAGGGGCGGTGGGAGAGTGAGCATCTGGCTCCTCCCTAGGAAGAACACCCTGCACTTGGGAAGCCGTAGGTCCTGCAGTACCAGTGGAAAGGGATTTGTCAGAGCCTATTTAGGAAGGAAACCTGAAATGCCTTTCAGATTAAAACACTCTTCCTCTTAAAAACCTCACTTCTCAGTCTCTATTGCCAAGAAGGAAAATCGCCCATACACAAGGGCACATATGCACAGGGATATGACAGCAGCATTGTTCTTTGTGGCAAGGATCTGGTAACAAAGAGAATGTCTTTTAATTCTTAGTGAATGACCACATTGGTGTCATTAAATGTGTCGTCAAGAAAAAGAGCTGAGTTAGAGACGTATCAGTTGGGACGGGGGCTCCCGGGGAGGCTGGGAGGGCCATGCGGGGGCACCTCAAGCAGCAACCTTCCTGTTTAACACAGGCCTTGACTGGCACCTTGTTCCAGGGGTGAGAGCGATGGGGGGGGGGTACCGCTGCTTTGCTCCTCCTGATTCCACCCGGAACCTCAGGCATGTTTAGCTCTTAATTGCCGCTTTGCTCAGGAATGAAGTGACCATTGATAATCAGGAAGGTACCAACCTCTAGTTCACCTAGCTTTCTGCAGAATTCTGGCTCACATCTGGGCCCTCCCTACATCGCCTTTGAGCCAAGAGGCCCTGTGACAACCCCACCCGCAGGAGGCACGGTCCTCGCAGACCAGCACCTGAAACAAATCCCCGGGCTGAGCAGAAGCCCTTCTGCCTACACGTCCCTGACTCCCTGGTAACAGCTTGGTTGTAACAGCTTGGTCTGTCTTAGTCTGCTTGGGCTGCTATAACAAAATACCAAAGACTGGCTGGCTTAAACAACAGGCATTTATTTCTCACAGTCTGGGGACTGGAAGTTGAGGACCAAGGTGCCCGCACATTCAGTTCCTGATGAGGGCCCCCTCCTGGCTTGCAGACCACTGTCCCCTCGCTGCGGCCTCCGCAATGGTAGACTGAGGAAGCCTGCTGTCTTTTCCTCTTCTTCTAAGGGTAATAATTCCACCCTGGGGGCTCCACCCCCATGACCACATCTAAACCTGACTACCTTCCAAAGGTCCCACCTTCAGATACCATCACATTGGGATTAAGGCTTCAACAGGAATTGGTGGGGGGGGGGGGGGGACACACACAAACATTCAGTCCATGGCACGGGCTCTGAGGCATTACAGTGTGGCCTGAGAACATGGGCTCTGAGACTGACTAAACCCTGGTTCTGCCATTTACCAGCCACATGACCTTGGGCAAATTATTTAGTCTTTCTATGCCCCAGTCTCCTCATCTATAAAATGGGTTAGAAACAGTGTCTACTTCATAAAGTGGTTGTGAGAATAACTTAGTCAAGACACAGAGTGGCTATAGAACACTGCCCTGGTCATACAAAGAGCTCAATAAATGTGATTATCATTATTTTCTTCTGGGTCCAGATGTGTTTTAAATTAATATCTTCTCAAAATACTTAACCTGGTTTAAGCACCCCAGCAGCTTTCTTTCTACCCCAGCCTTTGATTGAAGCTCTCAGTTTAAAAACAAAACAAAGCTGTATTTATTACACAAACAATATTAGAGTAATGGGTTCATGAAGGATGCAGCTGAAATCCCTGTGGTGGGAGAGAAGGGAGGAATTTCAGGGTTCTCCACGGCCACCCCAGTTTGGGGATGGCGGGGAGGGTGCTGTGCCCAGCACTGTTCCGTACTTGCAGTGTTGCCGTTTCCATTTTCAGAAGCTCTATTCAGCCATCGTAATTTGTGGTTTTCTTCAAAGCTAAGTATAGAGCAGAGCGTAGCCATGCAGACCGGCTCGTGCTGTGCTGAAGCGCGCAGTGTTCTCTCCCCACAACTCCCTTGCGCGTTCTAATAACTTCTGTAATTTCTCTGTTATGTTCCAATATTGTATACCTGCTCCAGAACTGCTCATTTTCTTTCCTAAACTGCTTTCCTATGCTGCGAAAATGACCAAATTATTCTGCTCCCGCCCTCCTGCCACTCCCCTGTCCTTTGGTCCTCAGCTCCCATTCATTGAGCAGCTGTTGATCATGGGAGAGGCTGTAATTGAGTCAGTGCTGGCGATGCGCGACTTGTCAGAACATTTCATTCGAGGGGGACCATTTCCAGGACACGGGAGAGAGTGCGCAGGACGCACATTTTCATTGTGCTTGCCCAGGAACTGATAGAGTGGATTGCCAAGTGGAGTTAGCTCGGGTTGCTTTCTTTGACTCCAGGAGACACTATTCCTTTTTTAAGTTTAATATTAGCCTCTAACAGAAGGCAGGAAATTCCCTATCGGGGTTGAGCCCTAGACACCGTGTTTAGATTGTAAGCTCTCAGAAAAAGCAAGCATTACTGCTCACCCTGTCACAGAAGCTCAGCAAACATGAACTAAAATCTTCAAGCAGAAAGAGCCATGCTCAGAAGAGAACGTGGGTTAGTCAGAGGTTGCCATAGGACGCTTCCACAGCTTATGCGCTTCTGTGTTTGATTCTTCCAACCAAAACCCCAATGTCTGGACATTTGAAAGTACTGGTATAAGAAGAGTGAGTGACTGGAGCTGAAGTTAGGATGAGAGGGGCAGGAGAGACCTGACCCCTTGCTGGGCTGTGAGGCTCTGGGGTACTTTCTGGAACAGGCTGAGATGCTCTTCCACCCGTATTCCCTCCGACTGGATTGCACACAGTTCCTTGAGCAGTCTGTGCTCTTCAGCACCCCTGTGCCTTTGTTTCCTCTGCCTGAAGCAACTTTTCCTACTGGTGTGCTCAGGGCCCCCCCAGACCCCATTGAAACAATCCCCACCCCCTGGGCACCCCCGCAGCAGTGTCAGGCCTCTTTTATCACACTCCAGGGTTTACGCTTCTTCTAAAATCAGATCCAGAATAAGGGAGTTGGGTCTAAAAAGTTATTTAAGAAGAGATCCCAGGAAGCACTTTGAGGGGGTAGCGTGGAGACAAAGAAAGAATTAAAGCCAATAATGTTGTTTTAGTGGGCAGTTTACTGCAATGAGCAACTGCAGCTCAGCCTCACGGAAGACCCCCTGAGAATCTGAGCGGCACATGCTCAAAAGTGTCCTACTGAAGGGCACAGACCTGCCACCAGCACTGGATGTGAGTTGTTCTGCAGATGCCAATTCTCTGGCACTGCCCATCTGCCTCCAACTGCTGAGCTGCTCCAAGGCTAAAGAATGGCTCCATGTGCAGAGATGCTGGAAGCCACAGCCCCTCCGGAACTGTCCAGAGTGAGAGGAGGAGAGGTCGAGGGGTATGGACTTGACTAGGACAACTTGCTACAAGGACACTGAACAAATATATATTGAAATACTGACTATGTGCCAGAGAGTAAACAGACAGGCCTTGTCCCTGATCTTGGGGAGCTAACAGTCTCACAGAAAAGACAGGCAATAAACAAATAATTACAACGGGTGTAATGAGTGTATTGACTGACATCATCAATGTACTTCTATAGCCCATTGGCACCACCTTTACCACCCACTGGTACAAAACCTATCATTTGATTCTTAGCAGATTAGATTTCTTTTTTTAGAATATGTTTTTATTGATTTTAGAGAGGAAGCGGGGGAGAGAAAGAGAAAGAGAGAGAGACACTGATAGGTTCTCTCCTGCAGGCCCCCTACTGGGGATTGAGCGGGAAACCCAGGGATGTGCCCTGAACCGATGGGAATCCAACCGGCAACCCCTTAGTGCATGGGAGGACACTGAAGCAACTGAGCCACACCAGCCAGGGGTTAGCTGATTAGATTTTTATCTTCTAAGGAGGGGGAGTTCATTTTTCCTATAGAGTGCAGGGACAGAGAGTAATTTTGATAAAATTTTTTTGGTGCCATTTCATATTCTGGGTTGATGGACTTGGATTTGAAATAGACATATAGGGAAATGAGAAATGCAAATGTAGAAACACAACCTGCTGATTTCTTTCAATTTTCTTCTTGAAAAATGATCTTTTAAAATAGCTAAGTAGATTCTTGATTCAAAAAAATCAGAAGCAAAAGTATATTTTCTTGCCTTCCTGATGCATAATATTCAGTGAATGCTGCAAAGAAGCTCAGAAAAGGAAAGAAAAAATGAAAAAGTGGGCTTGTCTGTTCTGACTTCAGTTTGAGATGAAGATGCTGAGGCGTGTGACCAACAGAATTGTTGACTACAGTACTTTAGTTTTCTAGAACTTTAAAAAATAATGCCTTTGAGGCCTGTAAGGAACTTGGTATTTACTGAAATAAACTGAAAACTTGTGTTTACAAAAAAACCTGCACCTAGATGCTTACAGCACCTTTATTCACAATCGTCCAAACTTGGAAGCAACCAAAGTGTCCTTCAGTAGGTGAATGGATTTAAAACTGTGGTCCATCCAAACAACAGAATATTATTCAGTGCTAAAAAGAAATGAGCTATCAAATCATGAAACAACATGGAGGAAACTTAAATGCATATTATTAAATGAAAGAAGCCAATCTGAAAAGACTCTATGTAGTATAATTCCAACTATATGACATTCTGGAAAAGGCGAAACTATGGAGATAATAAAAACAATGGTTGCCAGAGGGAGGGAGCGATAAACAGGCGGAGCACAGAGGATTTTTAGGGCAGTGACACTATTCTGTATGATACCACAATAGTGGATATATATATTTGCCAAAACCCATATGATGTACCTCAAGAGTGAGCCACAATGTAAACTAAGGACTTTAGGTGATAATTATGTGTCAATGCACATTCACTAATTAAGCCGAATGCACGCTGCGGTGAGGGGGAGGCTGTGCGTGTGTGGGGACGGGGTATATGGGAACTCTCTGTACCTTCTGCTCACTTCTGCTGTGAACTTAAAACTGCTCTAGAAATAAATTTTATTAATTAAGTAATGATTGAATTGTTAGAAACACAAACCTCTATTTTGCCAAATTAAAAAGAATTGCTTTTTAATCATGGCAAAACTAATTAACTTTAGGGTGACATAATTCGACCTGAGAATTCATGGTGCCTTTTAAAATTTATATTTAAACTAAATGTAATTCAATAAAGTACTTATTATGGATTCTACTGCCACTCACTTTGACAAGTACTATTGAGAAATATTAATCTTAAAATACATAGTTCAGAAATGCCAGATCATCTTTATTCATGAAATTATGTTCCCAGAAACAGTCTAGGTTTCATTTACACAACTGTGCGTCCCTGCATTTCATTCCCACATTTGTAGTCTCTGCCTCCCTCCCTAAGCAGACTAAGGGCTCCACATAATGGTACATGATTTGAAATATGCATATAGGAAACAGTCCTAAATTGCTTTGGATTTTAAGTTCAGAGTATATACTGGTGTGTAATTGTTAAACTATTTAAATATTATTCTAAATACAGATAATAACTTTTTTAACAATCTTAGCTATCCACCAAAGACATTTTGTCCACAGGGAGATTAGGCAACTGAACAATCACCTTGTGCCAGACTCTGTAAGGATAGCAAATGTAACAAATTTGGGGGCCAGCCTCACCTAACTTCTCGGTAGGGTCAGAGAACATTTCAGTGACACTACTGACGTCTTCTCCTGCAGCTTACCCTGAATAACACATACTTCTAAGTGGAAACACCAAGATTTTTGTTTTTGTTTATCTTTTTTCTTCCTACTTTGTTGTTACTAACCATGCATTATGGATGTAATGAAAACCTTTTTGGGCAGGATGTTTGTTTGGTTGGTTTGTTGTTTGTTTGAAAAGCTTATGTATGAGGGATTTTACTCAGGAATTCTTAACTACTTTTGCTCTATGGTCCCCTCCAGCAGTCTGGGGAAACTATGAACACCCTCCCAGAAACAGATCTGGAAAAAGACTTGCCTGCTATATAGAATGGAAGCCTGGGTAACACCCTGACCTCAGGGCAATGAATGAATAAATGAGTGAATGCATGAGCAAACAAACAAAGACAGGAAGCTGGGAAAGGATTTTCATGAAGCTCATGAAAAAAGCTTCTGACGGGATGCTGGCTGCTGTGTTACAACAAATGCCCTTTAGGTAGTGCCAAGCCCATCTTTTTCATTATACGAGCCTCCCAATCAGGGCATTTTAAATATTAAATGTCCTCATTTTTCATAAGGCTGGTTTAATTTGCAGACTTTCACAGAAGAGAGGTTAGACCCTGACAGATGACATTGCCCCCAGTGTGTCCCTCCCCCTTGGGGTCTCTGCAGGACTCCGAGCTGAGCGTCATCAAAGGCCCTGCTGGGGGCCTAAGGCTTAAGTACAGTGGAATGACCTGGACCTGGCATTTGGCGGGGCCCAGGGCATCTGGAGGCAAGACAGGAATTTAAAATGAGAAAGTTACTTGTGCCTTGTGTTGGAGATCCTTTCAATTAAAGCTTTTAACGTTTTCACAAGCAACCCCCTGGGATTCAGTCATTCTCAGCACCAGCTTTGATGGATGGCAGGCCACACAGCGAAGGACTCAGCTCATGCAAACCTCACAAACCTCACAAACCTCAGATGCTCTTCCTTCCACAGACGGCCCCCTGCGCTCCTGACAGCGACGTACAGCAAGGAGCTTCAGGAAGCACTGATTCTACTTAAATGAGTGCATAAGCACAAACTCCAGCAGGAATTATTCCTGTTGTTTGTTTTAGTCTTTGAGTCACGAAAGATGACGAGGACATCACAGACCAGATGACAAGCTGGTGTCAGGAGCGGAACAGCCCTGATTAAAATCCCAGCTAGGCGACTTACTGGGTGTCTCCAGGCAAATCGCTTAACTTCTCTGAGCCCCCTTTCCCTCATCTCTGCAATGGGGGTAAAATACCCATCTCATAGTTTCATTCCAATTCAAAGCAGAGCCCTAGTCAGTACCTAAGGTGTAGTCACTATTATTCATGAGTCTAACTATAAGGAGCCGTGCATATAAATATGTATGCATGTATGTATGTGCATATATTGTGTCTATCCATCTATCCATGTCCTATATATATATATATATGAGCCAACATTTAAGAACTAAAAAATTTCATTCAAAAATTTCAGATTTGCTGTTTCTTTTGAAATCAAAATCAGAAGAACTGGCAACACTGGGCTGCGTGTGGGTGGCAGCTGCCCCTGGGTGGTGACAAGTGCGCAGTCCCAGCGCTCCTGGGCCGCCTCGCCTGTTCCGGCGCCAGCCTCGCGGTCATCTGACCGAGCCGTCCTCTGTCTGCGTCCCCAGCCTGCCCCACTCTATGCCACAGGTCTCGAGGCGAGAGCTCTTCAGAAAGGCAGAAGCAAACTCCAGTGCGCGTTTACTTTCGGTGAGGGACTACCCTTGTCTGTCGCCTTGTTGGGTAGTTAAACTTGGAAGAGAGGCATTCAGAGGAGCCGAGTCAATTCTGTAAATTAAACATTCTTTCTGGGCTGGCCCTGCTCAGTGAGGCCCTCTTCTCTGCTCTCTCCGCGGTGGCCTGGCTGAGCAGATGGTGCTGCTGGAGGTGGGGAGGAAGCGATGGTCCCACGGCACACGTCAGCTTCTCCAGCTGGGGGACTCCATCCTTAGGGAGTGTGGCAATAACCCGTGAGACTTTCTGTTTTGGTTGTCACGATTGGAGGGTACCACTTGCCTTCAGTGTGTGGGGCCAGGGTGGTAGATGCCCTGTAACATGCAGGAAAATCCTCACAATAAAGGATTTGCCATATCCCACACAGCTTTTGAATGGCCAGCCAGATACTCATATAGGTAGAAAACTTATTTATAATTATCTGAGCCTAGACCCCAACTTATACATACAAATACACTGTTCTCAAATAGTTTTAAGAAGCACTGAATTTTCTCGGAGTTCAGGTAGACTGTGTAAGTGGAGAGAAGAGTATGCTTTCTTCAGAAACTTACCAAGGGTTGGGTCCATTTCAGAAACTACCTGGAAGCATCACTGGTCAACATACTTGAGGTGAAAATTCAACTAACTGATAGTCTGCCTGCGCAGATGCCTCATTCAGGGGTTTTTTACCTGTAGTGGCAAATGTCTGGTTATTGCATTAAGGATAACGTATGGGAACAATGTGCGCTTCAGTGGAAAACTGTGCTCTATCTACAGCATCCCCCTCTGGGTTACCTGATTCTGATTCCACGGGAACTACTCTACAGCTCTGGAAAATGCAGCTAAGCAAAAGAATGTTAGTGTGCAGACTTCCAAATTCTGTCCTCTCTCACAGAGGATCAACTGACCTCTCTGCTCCACTGTTGAAGGAACTACTTTTGACTATATTTGTATATCATTTCAAGATTCCTGATTTATAAATGTGTCTTCTCTCTTGAACAGGTTATAACATTTGCCTAGTTCCTCAATTATGAGTTAATTAAACTATATATGTATACTCATTTTTATATCTGATGAGAGTTGTGATTTTACCTGTCTGGTTTTCTTTAATTATCTTTTACCAGTAGTCTTCTCTGGAATTTTGATACAAATATAATTGAGATACACATCTTACTGAAAATTCCTTTTAGTTCTCTCTTTATGACAGTTTGTTATAGTTATTTTTTAATGTGTAACATATAAATTTCATTTAGGATAGTAAAAAGCGTATTCAAATATTTGTTATAAAAGGGAGCAGGGGTCTGAGCGGGTTGCAATCGCAGGTCCATCAGCAGTCGTATGTAACTGATCAGCGGGGTCATTACTTTCCCCAGTCAGGCAGAAAGCTCTAGAGCTCCAAGCTCTTTCGAGCAAACGCTAAGCTGTGAATTGTTTTGGAAACCAACTCCAGCTTGGTTTAAATAAGACAATTATAAAGTAGTCATTTATGAGTACCACTAACTCAAATTTCCTTTTTCAGTATTTCCCCCCAGAACATCAAGAGCCAAGAGTTTTCTAGACACACTGGGTTGTATGACTGCTATGTTAGGTAATGTCAAAAAAAACAAAAATTTCCCTTATTTTCCCTTATTCCCCAAGGTGAATCCCCCCACAGGGCACACATTTCCCACATTGCTTCCAGGTAATCCTGATCCTGACTTGCAGCCCTACAGTAGGCCTTAGGCCCCACTATTGTGACAAAGTCACTTGATGTCACATTTTAGAATCCAGACAGGGTGGGGTTTCAGGCTGAAATTTCTTTCAGCTCAGGAAAGCCCAATGAAGTGGCTCTGCTCACCCATCTTGATGCCATAAATTTCACCCCAGCTGCTGGCTAGGAATGTCTTCAGCTGACAATGATGAATGGAAGAGAAAAAGCCACTCCTGGTTTACTATTGAATGTCCTTATTTCAAGATAGTACTTTTTATTAAATAAACATTTATCCTCAAAAGAGTACAGGAGAGCTTGAAAAATAAAAATAAACTTTAGAACTTGTATGAGCCTGGTTTATATATTGCTTTATTTAGAGGGTAATTTGCACATATTTTTTCCTTCCACCTACCAAAAGGAACATGCATAATAAATGAAACTCAGCCTGGCAGGAAATCTATCAGTAAGGTTAATTTAAAGTGTAGGCAGGATAGCAAATCTCCATATGGATATCAAGGGGTTTGTTCTTGTTTCAAAACCAATTGACTTCCAGATGTCTGAATACGCCTCTCTGAGGAATCAGAGAGAAGCAAATCCCAGCAACTCGATCATGCACAGCCCATGCTGATAACGCCTTCTGGGAATCACTGTTAGGGTCACTACAAAATAGGAGCAAGGCTGAGGCTAGATAGGGCGCCGTGCTGCTGAGCAGGAGCTCAAGGCCGGGGGGGGGGGGGGGGGGGGGGGGGGGCCTGGGTTCAAACTCTGGTTCTATCACTCGCAAACTCAGAGTCTGTGAGATTAAAAAAAATTCCCCAAGCCTCAGTTTCCTCATCTATGAAATAAGGACTGCGTACAGTACTGTATAATGTTACATGTTGTATACATGATTGTTAGATCACCCACTAAAAATTCTTAGCACTGTGCCTGGCATTATTATAATTATGAAATATTTAAGACTTGATTTTTGTAATACTATAGATTGGTGAGGTGTGTGTGTGCAGAAATATGAGAGAGTATCATTCTAGAGATTAAAAATTTTAAAAGAGCAGCTTCTCCAAAAAGGAGATAAGAAAATAAGATAAGGTCTCAGAAAATGATAGCAATTTTTGGTTTCCAATATGGCAAACTTGGTTGTCCCCAGGGCTTTCTTGGCGTAAGTCCTCTATCAGAGATTGTATTGGGAAGGGCTCTGGGCCACATTGGGGGAAAGACAGCTTTCCTGTTGATTCCATTGAAATTAAGTGTGTGCATAAAACACAATAAACAAGAACCTTGGGAAATGAAGGTTTTAAATGTCTTCAGTAGTAAGACACTTCCTAATTCCTCAATTTCCTAAGCCATAAAATGAAGAGTGCTAAAGCCAGTGGAATAAGTTGAGGAAAAAAAATAATAGGCATCTAAATTAAGAAGAAAGAAAATTATCTCTCCCCAGATGACATAATCTTATATGTAACAAACCCTAAAGATGACACACACACACACACAAACCTGTTAGAACTAACAAACAAATTTATCAGAGTTGTAGGATACAAAGTCAATGCACAAAAATCAGCTGTGTTTCTGTATACCAACAATGAACAACCTAAAAAGAAAATAAGAAAACAATTCAATTTACAGTAGCATCAAAAAAATGATATAAACCTCACCAAGGAGGTGAAAGACTTGTATATTGAAAACTAGGAAATATTTTTGAAAAGATTAAAGAAGATACAAATTGAAAGACATCATACATTCATGGATTAGAAGATTTAATGTTGTAAGGATGTCCATACTACCCAAATCTACGCAAAGTCCACACAATGCCTATAAAAATCCTAATGGGATATTTTGCAGAAATAAATTCATCTTAAAAATCATATGAAATCTCAAGGAACCCCAAATAGCTAAAACAATTTTGAAAAAGAAGAACAAATTTTAGGGACTCTTACTTTCTGACTTCAAAACCTATTATGAAGCTACGTTAATCAAAGCAGCCTGGTAGTGGCATAAAGACAGACAAGTGCACTAATGGAAGAGAACAGAGAGCTCAGAAGTAGACACTTGCATATGTGGCCAAATGACCTTTGACAAGGGTGCCAAGAGGTACCCTTTTCTCAGTGGGGAAAGGACAGTCTCTTCAACAAATGGTACTGGGAAAACTGGATATTTACATGCAAAAGAATGAAGTTGAATCATTATTTCATATCATTTTTAAAAAATTAAGTGGATTATAGACCAGAATTTAAAGCCCAAAACTATAAAACTCTGAGAAGAAAACATAGGGGGAAGTTTCCATGACATTGGGTTGGCAATGGTTTCTTGGATATGACACAAAAAGCACATGCAACAAAAGCAAAAATAGACAAATGGGACTATGTCATATTTTAAAACTTCTGCGTATCAAGGACATAATCAACAGCAAAAAGGTAACCTGCAGAATGGGAGAAAATATTCTCAAGTTATATATCTGATAAGAGGTTAACATCCAGACTATATAAAGAACTCCTATACCTCAACAACAAAATATTAGATAACCTGATTTAAAATGTGCAAAGAACTTGAATAAACATTTCTCCAAAGATAACATACAAAAATGATCAACCAGCATATGGAAAAATACTCAACATCACTAATCATTAGAGAAATTTAAATCATAACTATAATGAGACATCACCTCACACCCATTAGGATGGCTGCTGGAAGGAAGGAAGGAAGGAAGGAAGGAAGGAAGGAAGGAAGGAAGGAAGGAAGGAAGGAAGGAAGGAAGGAAGGAAGGGAGGGAGGGAGGGAGGGAGGGAGGGAGGGAGGGAGGGAGGGAGGGAGGGAGGGAGGGAGGGAGGAAGGAAGGAAGGAAGGAAGGAAGGAAGGAAGGAAGGAAGGAAGGAAGGAAGGAAGGAAGGAAGGAAGGAAGGAAGGGAGGAAAGAAGTATTAATGAAGAAGTAGAGAAACTGAAACCCTTGTGCAGTGGTGGTAGGATTGTAAAATGGTACAACCACTATGCAAAAGTGTATGGAGTTTTCGAAAAAATTAAATTGACCTAGTAATCCTACTTCTAGGCAGATATCCAAAGGAATTGAAAGCAGGCTTTGGAGAGATATTTGCACAGTCATGTTCATAAGAGCATTAGTCACAATAGCCACGAGGTGGAAGTAACCCAAAAGTTCACTGACAGATAAATGCGCAAAAGTGTGATATATATAGATATACATAATATTCCAGTGTGTGTGTGTGTGTGTGTGTGTACACAATCTTAAAAAGAAGGAAATCCTGTCACATTCTAACAAATAGATAAACTTTGAGGACATTATGCTAAGTGAAATAAGCCAGTCACAGAAACACAAATATGATATCATTTCACTTATATGAGATATCTAAAGTAGTCAGATTCATATAAACAAGGTAAAATGGTGATTACTAGGGGGAGTGGGAAAAGAGGAGTTGTTCTTTAACGGGCACAGAGATTCAGATTTGCAAATGAGAAGTTCTTGACGATCTGTTTTCCAACAACGTGAATATACTTAACACTACTGAACTGTACACTTTCAAATGTTTAAGATGATGCATCTCATGTGTTTTAATAAATTTTAAAAATAAAGAGTTCAATGAGATGCGTAACAGATTTGGGAAGGTGCTTGACTTGTAACAAATGTACACTAGATACTTAGCTATTAGTAACTACTGGGGTTATCAAATGCTAGTCCCCCGACATGGTTCTGCCCTGCTGCTCCTGCAGGGCCCTTTCCCCAGAAGCACAGTCCGCTCCTCCTCGATCTGCACTTGCTCCTGGCCCCGCTCCATCGCTACGCTCACGGCTTTGCGCTCCGCCACAAAGGCAGGAGCAGGGAGCTGCTGACCACTGTCTTCCCTGCTGAGTTCTACCAAAGCCATGCGCATGGGAGGTGCGCACTTCTTAAAAAGTGAAGGTGTTTTTTCCTTTTCATTATGAGTATAGCACATCGCTGCTATAGAAAATATGAACAATGGTAAAAAAGAAAATGGGGGGAAATCATCCAAAGTCCCACCACTTAAAAGCAATCACGGTTATTAATTTTTGAGTAACTACTTCCTAATTAAACAGAGTGAAAATGAAACACTAACTGCCTTAAAAGGAAGGTAAGAATTTAATATTCAAGTAAATTCAGGAATTGTTTTCCTTGAGAATATTTCAGGTTTGGCTGAGGTACCTGGTAGCCAAGAGCTTGACGGAGAAATTGGAATAAAAGAGACAGAATAGCTATGAAAATACAAATATAGCTCTTTTAGTTAATATTTTGGTCACAGTCAAAAGAACCCAGGCCTGGCAACTAAACCAGAAAGATGAATTCATTGGTGTCAAAGTATAATTTTCAAAAAGCAAAAACATGACTCTCTACCCAATAATATAGTGTATATGTGTCAAAGATTTATTTAACTAATTAATGAGGGAAACAGCAGGATGGTAAACCTGTTTCAAAGGAAGATACATGAGATTAAGGCATATATGAGCAGTAAAAGACAGGTTGCTAGAATCAAATTGCTAATAGATGCAAAAAACAAAGCAATACAACTATAGTCACCTCTATGGATATCCATTCCACTGGACAAAATTGATTGGCATTATTATCAGACAAAAATCATATGCAACTTAATTAGTTAACATCAAACTTAAGGAAACTGGGCCCCAATTAATAGTTAGTTGTTTCCAAAGTTCCTTCTTTATAGTGTCATATGACCCTTAGGCAGGCCTATTGGACGGCTCTCCAATATGACAGTGGCAGTCACACACAGTCATATATCCTATCACCTTATTTCCAAAGGATTGAAAATTTTTCCAAACTGGGAGCCTCAAGTCACTGAATAATCATTACACAAGTACATGCCATGGGTCAGGCCTGTGCTAAATGCTTTATATGCAAGGTCTCATTTAATTCTCACAACGAGTGCGTGAGCGGGTACTATTATTCCTACATTTTACAAATGAGCAATCTGCGACGGTTCAAAAAGCCACACAGTCTCCCCAGGGTTATGTGGCTGATGACATGGCAAAGCCCAGACAGTCCTAATTCCAAACAGGAATCTCCAAGTGAGCTGCAGGCAGACGTGTCAGGAGGTAACCCCAGATGGGGAGCTGGAGAGCAGGGGAGGGAAGAGCAGAACTGGCCCTGAGGCTGAACTCTCGCTCTTCCTCATTCCTTTCATGTGTGTGCTTCGTGACATGTATATTGGTAGAGTAGCATGTATGAAACTTCTGAATGGATATAGCCGTGTTAAAGGGACAGCCAAGAAGGTTTGGAGTCTTCTGCTGTGAAGACTTCCAGGTGACTGGGACCATAGTTTACGTGCGTTTTACATTTGCTGCTGGGCATTTCTGACTCACTTCTCTAACCTACTCAGCTTGGTTCTCAAAAATGGTTCCGATTTGGGGGTCCTGCTGTGGGGATGGAGAGCCTCGCCCCTTTTCCTTCGCTGTGCAATGTGGGGGGTGCCGCATTTCCGTCTCTGGAGACGGGAGAGGCTGGAGGCATGCCCCGTGCGCTCGCTGGAGGTCCTGCGAGGGGAAAGTCCGCTCTCGGCTCCTTCCTGGCTCTGGGCTTTGTGACTGAGGAGGGAGGTTCGCCGGGAGGTGAAAAGTGATTCACGCACGATTCTCAAGTTCCTGCTCAGGCTTTTAGAAATCACTTCGGCGGGTGACTGAAGCGATCTGGAGATGAAAGAAAGAAACCACCAGGTCCCAGCCTTAGAAAAGCAAAGAGCGAGGCGGACTGAACAGAGTCCACAGGAGCTAAGGACGCTGATCTTAAGAAAGCGCCAGTTTGTCCGCGAAGCCAGAGCGAGGCACCGCTCCGAGCTCTGGAGCACAGCACTCCAAGGGCTGTAGCATCAGTATTATTGGGCACTCTCTGAAATTACTAGTTACACTCAGTTGAATAAATGCTCTTAAATGCAATTAAGAATGTATTATATGTTAACTTCATGGATGAGCTCAGAAAAATATTCATTATCTTGTCTCTCTGGGAGGTACTACACGTACTTAGAGGCTTTGTGTTCTTGTCACAGTTGTAGGGGACAAACAAGGAAGGGAAAGCCAGAGTTCTCCCGCCCAGCTGGGGCTGCCTTTTCAGCTCCCCCACACCCACACGCAGAACTTGTTACCCCTACTTCCTTCCCCGACTTGGGAGCCTTCACAGAGAAAGCTGTGTGCGGTGAGGTTGGGAAATGCAGCTTCCTGCCTGGTCCCAAATGGGCCCCCAAAGCAGATGGCCTTCAGGGATCTCCAGGGGGTGCCTCACTGGAAGGGTTTGGCCCCAGGAAAAAGGCAGAGGCCTCAGAAAGGGCATGGTTGGGCCTCCCGGCCTCCCAGTGGAGCCTCTCAAGCAAACCCCTCCTCATCTTTGTCCTGGGAGCCGATAGGCCCAGAGGCTGGTTCCCTCTGCACCCCTCCTCTTCACAACTGTAAGGCGCTCCCAGAGGAGGCTGTGGGGACTGGGCTTCAGCTCCCCTCTGCAGAGGTTTTGCTATTGGTTTGACAACCACTTGTGCCAGGTACTATCTGCTTGGAAGTCCTCACCCCCTCGTGATCCTTAAGAGGGTCTTCTACAGCCTCCTCACTCCAGCTGTGGCCCCTGTAGCAGCAGTGTCAGTGTCCCCTGGGGGCTTGCCAGCTGTGCAGAACCCTGAATCGGCTGAAACAGATCTGCATCTTAACTGGATCCCCAGGGGATATGGATGTGTCAGTTTGAGCAGCACTGACCTGAAGTTAACTTACCCGAGATCAAAACCCAGCTCCGCCACTTAAAGCAAGTTACAAAGCATTATTAAAAGAAATTGATAAAGACACAACAAAATGGAAAACTATTCTGTGTTTAAGGATTGGAAGAATCAGCATAGTTAAAATGGCCATATTACCCAAAGCAATATACAGATTTAAAGCAATTCCCATGAAAATCCCAATGTCATTGTATAGAGAAATAGAAAAAAAATCATCAGGTTCGTATGGAACCACAAAAGGCCCTCAAATAGCCAAAGCAATCCAGAGAAAAAAGAACAAAGCTGGAGGTATCACACTACCTGACCTCAAATTACACTACAGAGCTATGATAATCTAAACAGCATGGTATTGGCAGAAAAACAGACACACAGACCAATGGGACAGAACCGAGAGCCCAGATATAAAACCACATGTATATGGGCAGATAACTTTTGACAAAGGAAACAGAAACACACAATAGAGAAAACAAGCCTCTTCAATAAATGGTACTGGGGAAATTGGAAAGCCACACGCAAAAGAATAAAACTAGATTACAGTTTGTCCCCATGTGTAAAAATTAATTCAAAATGGATCAAAGACTTAAATATAAGATCTGAAAAAATAAATTACATAGAAGAAAACATAAGTACTAAACTTACAGACCTCAATCGTAGGGAACATTTTATGAGCTTGACCACACAGGCAAGGGAAGTAAAGGCAAATATAAGTGGGTGGGACTATATCAAACTGAAAAGCTTCTGCATAAGACACTGACAATAAAACAAAGAAGCAGCCAACCAGATGGGAGGTGATATTTGCAAACAGTAGCTCCAACAAAGGTCTAATATCCAAAATATATAAAGAACTCATAAAAGTCAACACCAAACAAACCACCCAATTAAAAAATGGGCAGAGGACCTGAAGAGACACCTTTCCCAAGAAGACATACGAAAGGCCAACAGATGTATGAAAAGATGTTCGACCTCACTAGCAATAAGGGAAATGCAAGTCAAAACTATAATGAGATACCACCTCACACCTGTTAGAGTGGCTGTTATCAGCAAGACAGGTAATAACAAGTGTTGGAGAGGCTGTGGAGAAAAGGGAACCCTCATTCACTGCTGGTGGGAATGTACATTGCTACAACCACCATGGAAAGCAGTCTGGCAATTCTTCAAAAAATTAAGAATAGAGCTACCATATGACCCAGCAATCTTCCTCTTGGCTATCTACCTGAAAAACTCCAAAACATACTTGCAAAGCTATATGCACCCCTATGTTCACTGCAGCACTATTCACGGTGGCCAGGACATGGAGACAACCAAAGTGTCCTGTGACAGGGGACTGGATAGAGAAGGCGTGGGACATGGCCACAATGGCGTGTACTCAGCCGTAAGAAAGGATGGAATTTTGCCATTTTCAACAACATGGCTGGACCTTGAGAACGTTATGCTCAGTGAAATAAGTCGGTCAGAAAAATCAGGAACCGCATGATTTCACTCCTATGCGGGATATGAAACTGAAACGCGTGGACAAGGACAGCAGTGTGGCGGTTGCCAGAGGGAAGGGGGTGGGGAGTGGGGGCTGAAGGAGCCTAACGTATGGTGATGGGAGATGATGTGACTTTGGGTGGTGGGCACACAGTGCAATATACAGATCTTGTATCATAGAAATGTGCACTTGAAACCTATATGACCTTATTAACCAATCTCACCCCAATAAATTCAAAAAATAAATAAATTAATTAATTAATTAAATAAAGCAAGTTATTCCACTTCTCTGAGCCTGGGTTTCTGCATCTAAAAAATGAAAACATGAATAGGTCCCACCTCACCGGCTGTGGCAAGGAGGAAGTGTGCTCTTGTGTAAACCACAGCACAAAGTAAATGCTCAGAAAATCACGGGAGAAGTCCTGCGCTGGCACATCTGTGCATTAAAGGGTATCCCTACCTGCCTGCCATCTTCTTTTCTCAGCCTCTATCTACAAAAGTTGATTAATAATACCTTACCCGGGGGTGACAGTGAGAGGTGGCTTCAGTGTTCCTCAAAGACCACCAGTGGGACTTACTGACTGTTCTCTTGCTAGAAGTGAAGAAAACAAAATTCAGTCTTTAGCGAGTCACCCACTGTGGCAGCCAGCCTCCAAGGTGGCCCCCACCTCTTCATCTTCACACACCCCTCACACTGGGAAGGGCTGAACTGTGTCATGAATCAGACATTGCAGAAAGGACAGTGTGACTCTCAGGGGTGGGTCATAAAAGACACTGCAGCCTCTGCCTTGCTTCCCCGTGGATCACTCGCTCTCAGGGAACAAACTGCCATGGCGTGGGGACACTCGGGGCACTCTAATGAAAGGCCCACATGCAAGGAACTGAGGCCTCCCACCTACAGCCGTGTGGTGAGTCATCTTGGAAGGGAGTCCTCCAGCCCTGGTCAAACTTCAAACAGCTACAGGCCTTCAGCTGTGGGGAGCATTTTAACTATAGCCTCACGAGAGCCTGAGCCAGAACCACTCAGCTAAGCCATTCTTGACCTGCAGAACTATGTGAAGCAAAAATATTTATTGTGGTTTTAAGTCACAACATTCGGGGTAATTTGTTATGCAACAGTAAGTAACTAATACATACACAATACTAGCCAAATGTGTATGTGTGTGTGTGTGTGTGTGTAGTCTTTCCCAATAAAATTCTCATATCTAAGATCAACAGAAAGAAATAAGAAGAGAAGGAAATTCTTTCACTCCATTTGGTAAGGCATTCCAGCAATCTTAGACAAGCAGAAAGCATGCAGACCCAAGAGAAGAAATGTTAGCAGAGGGCACACTTCCTCCCTGCCTCCCTTAGGTTTTGATGAGAGGAGCGGATTAACCACTTCATTTCCCAGGAGGAGGGAAAAAAGCCTGAAATGGCAGAACACCCTCGGATGTGAGTGTACATCCGGCTGGCTCCAAGGTTTCGGCTGTTTCTAATACACAATAATACATTTTAAACCCTACTTTAGAGCCCAGTCCTTAGTTTAAGAAACATTATTTTAAGTCTGATTAAAGGGTCAATTCAATAAGTAGAATTTCAGAGAATCATGGGCTTTCTGGACTGGAAAGGTCTCTGGGTATCATCCAGTCTGGCCCTTGCCCCCTCTATTTACAGATGAGGAAACTCTCAGAGAAAATAGATTGCTTCCTGATAATTCAGTGGTAATTTATAAAAGCCATGGGTAATCCAAGCTGCTTATATGATTACTAAGTTAATTGTGCAGAGATTTTATTCACACAGGTCTTGCTATTTGCCTATCCAATTGTTGAAATACACACCGGCCAACCAATTCAAATGTATGGCTTGAGCCCAGGAGAGCCAAGCAACTGGATTTATAAGTGCTACTCCCCCACCCCCATCCCAGCCCCCTGCAATTGCTTCTGAAGGTAGATTTAAAGGGTAAAGACATAACTCTCTCACAGGCCAACAAAAACACTGGGTTTGTCTCCATCCAAGCTTTGGGTTTCAACTTTTATAGTTCGTTAAGGAATGGTGGTATCCACAAGTGAAAATTTGGTCCCTAGACTGGAAGAGAATTCAGTCCATGTCACAGTTACAAACGTTACTGAGGGCCGGTTTGCCTTGGATGCAACTCAAACATTTTGTAAGCGTTTTGGATTTGGTTCACATTGGAAGCTGTTAATTACTGCCTCAAAACCAATTTTCTTAGCTAGAAATAGACTTAGAAACTCCATTTCTGACACTTTCAAGAATTTCCTTCCTATTTTACCAGGAAATACCAATTTATTTTGAAAGGAAAACGACCCCCAAGCTTGTCTGCTGTAAATGACCCGTTGCCAAGTGAGGAAGCAGACACACACTGTCCAACCCTGCTGGGCTCCCCCCCCACCCCCGTACTCCCCCAGCCCCACCCCCACCCCTCACAAACAGAGCCAGGTGAGCCCATGGTGGTCACAACCTCAGCCCAGTGGGAGACACTGGGAATAAAGTAGGGTGCTCTGGACTTCACCTCACTGTCTGGTGATGCTGCTGTGCCGGTCCCGGTGAGCAGACCTCAGCTGGTCCTGGAACCTTCCCTGTCTCCTTCCCCCGGCACAATGCCCTCTTCCATGCTCTTCTTCCAGGATCCTTGGGGCTGTGGTGTGAAGCAGTGAAGAGAGCACTGACTTCAAAGGCAGGTGGTCCTTAGTTGGGTTTCCATAGGATCCATCCAAGGTTTGTGGCCTTGGAGATGTTTCTTTACCCTCTGGCCCTTGATTTCCTCACCTGTGAAGTGGGAATAGAATATCTAATATGTAGAGGTGCTGTGAGGACTAAAGGAGATATCTGGCTGGCATCTAACACAGCACTTGGCATGTGTAGGTGCCCATGCATCAGAGTTCTCACTCCTAGTTACATCCTAGAATCAACCCATGACCCAGGAATTTGACCTAGTTATACATTTTTAAACACTCCCCTGCAATCTAATATACAGCCAGGGCTGTGCACCCACTCTCATAAATGTTTCTCCCTCTCTTCCTTGCCTTTCAGTCCTGTAGAGAGATGAAAATTCAATTTTAAATAATCTAGTACAGTTCTGCTCCTAAACTGACTCTGTGCTTAGAGTCTGACCCAGGACATGCTACCTTCAGTCCCAAAACATTGTCATATATTCAAGTTATCCCATGGTACATGTTTACTGTAGCTGTACCTATTGAGTTCCTTCCATTAGACCAGGCCTTTGGAAACATTCGTTAAAATATTTAAATCTCAATTAATCGTAATTTATCCCTTTGAGATGAATTGTTAATGTCCCCATTATACAAAGTAAAAAGCCAAAACTCATAAATGTACATTCTTTCAGCAATTATTTATTGCATGCCATAAGTATTATGTGCCAGCCACTGTTCTAGGTGACACATCAAAGTGATACTTCTAGGTGAATAAACTTGCCTGAGTCACACGATTTTAAGTAAGAAAGGGACTCTGGACTCAACCTGAGACTGCCTGACTCAAAGTGCACGTACAGCCTCACAACAGAATTGTGCGGCCCAGCATCAGGCACCAGAAGAGGTTCATGTTTAATCGTTCCTTCAACATGTGCCCTCCAGGGGGTGCTACTCACACCACGTGCTGCCTGAATGGTGCTCAGCCAGCTGTCCTGCCTTTTTTTTTTTAAATATATCTTTGATTTCAGAGAGAGGAAAGGAGAGGGAGAGAGAGATAGAAACATCAATGGTGAAAGAGTCATTATCGACTGCCTCCCGCACGCCCCCGACTGGAGATTGTGCCTGTGTCCGGGGCATGTGCCCTGACCGGGAATCGAACCCCGATCGCCTGGATCCTAGGTTGATGCTCAACCGCTGAGCCACGCCCGGCCGGGCATGTCCTGCCTTTTTTATCACTGCCATTTTACAGGGTGGGGAACCACAGCACTTAGAGGGTCTTAGGACCACAAAGCCCCTAAGTGCCTCCCAAGCCTCAGGCTGTTGTGCGAGCTTCCAAAGGATAAAGAGTCCATCTTCAGTTAAGCATTTGCCTGTATGCTGCAAATGTTTGAGCCACTTTAAGCCACGGGCTGAGCAACGCCTGTCAGGGCCCTCCTGAGGGAGTCAGTGCCCTAGGGACTAGGGCGGGTAGCGAGTTTCATAGTTGTGGGTTCCAAGCAGATGCCAACCTTGAGCATGTGGTGGTTGTGCGTCTTCAGGATTATATTTAGCTTGTATTGCATCACATGCTCAACCAAACATTAAAACACAGTGTCTGCGTCCAAAGAACTAAATATACAAAAAGAGAGAGAGAAAACAGGATGTGTCAAGAAGAAGAGTGTGAGCTCTCCTTCCCAAGCTGTTTTGGGGTCTGGTTTGCACTGAGAGCTGATGTTAGATACTGAATCAATACTTATTGCTTTTTTTCCCCCCTTACAGTAGGTACAGTGGGAAGACAGGGCCGTGAAAGCCTGTCAATGTGGTCTCTGTCCATGGATGCCTCAGGTGCACTGATAAATGAGCGGCAGCAGCCTTGATCAGATGGCGCCCCGGCCTCATCAGAAAGTCTGGGACACTGTTGAGTGACTGAATAATAAAAGTGGGAGAAGTGTCCAGGACTATTTACAAAGAAATTGGGTTGGCATATGCTTGCTGCTTGTGTGTACGTAGACGTTTCAGGATGGTTATAAAGAAAGGCTAACAATTGTTGCCGTGGGGGCTGAGGGCCAGGGGGGCTATGCTGATTGTTCTCTGGGTCCCTCTCCAACCCCAACACCACCCCAGATCATTTGCCTTTCTCAGCTTCCTGGAGAGAATCTGTCCCCCACAGCCTCCATCCCCCCGTGTCCCCTGACGACTGACTTCCTCTTGGGTTTGGCCAGTGGCAAGCACTAGCGGGAGATCTGCGGGTGGGAAGAGAGGCTGAGCGAGTTCCCCCGCGCTCTCCCCCCTCCTTGGCGCAGCATCGGGAACAGCTGCACCTGTCCGCAGCTAGCCCTGCTCTCGCTGGCCTTCACTGACACCATTTCCTTCACTGACACCAGCTCCTGCTGGTCTCTGGGGCTCCACATCTCATGTTTGTCCCCTTGGCCCTGCCCACACCTCTGCAAGTGGTCCCTTCATTAATGTCTCTGAATTTGAACCTTCTGGAGGTGAATTTTGTTTCCTGCCAGGATTCTGACTGAGAAAGGCGAGAAACTTACTATTCACTGTATATCCTTTTGTATCGTGTAAATATTTTGCCATGGACCTGTCATGCCTATAAAAAACGCATATGTTAAAAAAGAAATTATACAAATGAAAACTCGATCTTGAATAATCTAGATCAGTAAGTTCCAAAGAGAATCACTGAAGAATTGCTCTACTTCAGCACCTAATGCCCCTCATCCTTTCTGGCTCTCTAATGTGATGCCAACAGGATTCGTTAGTTGTCTTCTTATATTCCAGCTGCCAGTGCAGCAAAGGCAAAACCTCCTGGGGGACAAGGGCCAGAGCTGATGTCCACGGTGCACAAGGTAGCCAGGGGCAGTGTAGTGGAAAGCAATTTTCAGCTTTGGAGTCACACACACTATATTCACATCACATCTATGCCACTTGCTTGCTTGGATTCCATGAGCCTCCTATCTTCCTGGGCCCTTTAAAGAGGACTCATCACATCACACGAGGACTTTGTACTGTTTGGACATGGCCTCTTGGACACCATGGAAATAAATATTTTTACATTCTTTCAGGAGCCTAAGAAGCAAATCATTAAACACTTAGCTGTTTCCATTCCAATGTATGTGCACCGGACCCTCACCCTGTGCCTGGCCGCACCCTTACTGGCCGGAGCAGGAGTGGCCCTGGGGTCCAGCACTAGAAAGAGCTTGGACCTAAGGCACTGAGATTTAGAGGACACACAAATTGTAAATAATGATTTTGAAAGCTTAACATCTACTTAGCAAGAGTAATGGTTTAGAGTGGAAGTCACCAGATGGTGCGCAGTATTAGCAATGCCCATCTGTGCGCCACGGCGCGGATTATAAACTGATCCGGGGGGCATCGTCCCCTGCTGTCTGCCCCAGGTGCCAAACGTCTCCTCACAGCTCAGGGGTCAGGTATGGGCAGAGGCAGCCTGCGGTACATGTTGCTTAAAGACAATACTATAGAATATTTTGACATAATAATATTTATTGCTAACTTTTGCATTCTAATTTTTCTAGGTTACAAAACATTTGTGGCATCCAGAGGGTCACGTCAGATCTTCCTGCTTCACGCCCAGCCTGCCCCTAGCAGCACAAAAATGCCTGGACGTGGGTGGGCCGCTGTCTCCAGGGCTGCTTCGGGGCAGCTCCTGCCTGGCCCTGGTCCTGGGGCCCTGACTTCTGGGCCTCCTCACCTTCCCTGGGCTCCTGGCGGGGGTCTCCGGGTCTTCTTCGCCTTGGCCCAGCACACCCTTGCCACCGGGCGTCAGAGCACCTTCCTCCTGGTCCTCAGGGCCAGCCCACCGGGTGCCTAGCCTGGCTTCTCAGATGGAAGAGGGGCCTAGACCCTGGGTGGGTTCCCTCAAGCCCTGAGGCCCAGGCTCCTCATCTGTAACGATGCTCCCCCGAGGAGCTAAGCAGAGAGGAGCGTCAAGAGCCTCAGGAGGGTGTGATGGGCCAGAGGGCGCCCACCCTCAGCTGCAGCCCCCAACAGCCCCTCACTACTCCCACACCCCAAGCGTGCTTCTTGCTTTGCCTTTTGCCTCACCTGCAGTTAATTCCCGCCCCTTGATCCCCACAAAGCCCCATCTCAGCACTGCCCTGTGACCCTCTTTTCTACCCAGCCCACAGTGCCCATCCCTTCCCAGAAGCCCCGCAGGCTCAGCGTCCTCCGGATGACACTGGCCGTGTGCTGCTCCCAGTTGCCGTCGCCGTGCTGATCTGTCTCTCACTGGATTAGAAGGCCTCCTGGGAGCCTCCCCTCTGTGCCTTCGCACCTTCTCCCTCGGCGTGTCTGACCCAGAGCTTCATTAGTTGTGTTCGCTGTGTGAGGCGTCTTGGCCCACTGTATCAGGGGTTGGCAGCCCCCACGGTGCGCCGGAATCTCCTGGGGAACTTTAAAGATGCAGCTTCTCGGGCCCTACTCCAGAGACTCCGTCTGCATCGGTGCAGAAATACCGCCTTTGGGCGTCCGCTTAAAGCTCCCCGGTGATGCTAAGTGCGGCTCAGAGTGGGGGCCCCTGCGCTACGCGAACGAACCAGGTGACATGGTGTTGATTTCCCAACACTTTTCAATTTGCCTACTGGCTGTGCTTTCAACATTTTAATATTTCAATTATATCTTACAAGTGAAATTGCAACCTTCAGCTCCTGCCTGATCTAACATACAAGGAATCATCTCTAGGCAAGTGACAATGCCCTGCCATTACCTCACCGGGCAGAGAGTCCAGCTGCAAAAACCAGCTGAGTAATTCCCTTGGAAATGCGACGGTCATTAATCACGAGGGTCCGCCCAGCGCCTCGGGAAGCCAGCCACCGTTTGTCACTTCCTCCCTCCTTCCCCCAAACAGGTCGGACAGAAGCCAGCAGACAAACACCAAAGGTGCTTGATGTGTTGGGGTCACCAGTAAGTAATGAGAAGAGAAGGGGAAAGGGGAGAAAACCAAGGACGGTGAATTAATGAGGCCATTTTGACAAAATGATTTAATGGCAAATACGTGAAAGCTAATTAATGAGGCTGATGGCATTTGCAAGTTTCATTTCCCTTAAGCATCTCAGCGAATTCAATATCTCCTGGAAAAATTTTAAGAATATCCTCTTTTGCAGACTTTCTGCTAACAAGACAGGGAAAACAGCTTTGAGGAATATTCTCTCATTTGCCTTTTCTTGGTTTACTGCAGTTTTAGCTGCTGGTGAAATGACACCACGGGGTAAAAAGGAAAAACCCCAACAACCCACAGACCTCTCAAGCAGCCCGGGAGCTTTAAATGTAAAACTTTGTAAGGTGGTGAAAACGAAAAAGAGACGGTAACCATGAGGAAATGAATAGTGTAATGAATTATCTCTCAAGTATGGTTTTCAAAATTCATCAGGCGCCAATAAGTTTTAAATATTTTGTCAGATTCATTTTCTTAGCAATTTCTTTTAAAACTCTGTTTACCTGTTCAGGACCAAGGGAGCTTACTGCAAACTGTGGGGCTGCTTTACTGAGGATATATTACTTCTCTGCAGAGCACAGTTAAACTAGAGTCTAGAACACAGTCATTGCCTTCTGCATCTACCCAAGCATTCTATTAATTGAATGTATTGGGGTGACATTGGTTAATAAAATTATATAGCTTTCAGGTGTATGGTTCTATAACACATCATCTGTATATTGTATTGGATTCACCAAGCCAAGCCTCCTTCCATCACCATTTATTCCCCATATACCTACTCTTCTAACTCCCCCACCCTCCTTTGCCAACCATTCTTTTCATGAACAAAATTTTCATTATTCTTGAATCTTTGGTATTGAATGACTTGCTTTTTTCCTTGGAAATCATTTCAGGACATTGTTTTCATTAACATGTGCCATCTTTCTTCTACAGAGAAGCCCAATGGGGGACACACCCTGCTCATGAACCCAGAGCTTTCACACACCTTCGTTCCTCCCTCTAAATACAGAGGCCAGGGATCGCCAACACTGAGAAAAAGCTCCAATAGAAAGTGACCCCAAAAACAAATACAGATTTCCCTCACTACCTGAAAGTAGAGCGTTTTTATGAAACCTTTCATAAGCAAAAATGATGTGAAGTGAAGAAGCAATTACCATTCATTTGTACGGAAAATGTTTGAGCTTTCTCAGACCCAAAAGATAACCTACCAAAATATACCAAATAATACTAATGTACAGGAAAAGCAGGAATGATATGATAAATGCACAGCCTATATAAAGTAAAAATGTTTCACAGTGTAGTTTCACCCACCAGTGTGCTGCCTCCAGGCTGGCTCGCTACAAAACAGATGCTGGGCCCAGCTGGCATCGACCTAGGATCCAGGAGATCACAGTTCGATTCCCGGTCAGGGCCCATGCCAGGGTTTCAGCTTGATTCCCAGCAGGGGGCATGCAGGAGGCAGCCGATCAATGACTCTCTCATCATTGTGTTTCTATCTCTCTCCCTCTCCCTTCCAGTCTCTGAAATCAATAAAAATATATCTTTTTTTTTTTTTAAAGCAGACCCTGGATGCTGATTTTGCTTTTTGTTGGTTTTTGTTTTGTTTTATAAAAGCAAAAATCTTCTTAGGATTTCTTCCAATTAGCAAAAACAGATACAGTGGACCCTTGAACAATGTGGGGGTTAGAGGCACCGACCCCACATGCAGTTAAAAATCTGCATGTAAGTTTTGACTCTATAGTGGGCTTTTCTCATCCATGGATTCAGTTAACCTCAGATTAAAACAGTATATTTTTTAATTTTATCTTTATTGTTGAAAGTATTACAGATGTCCTTGAAACAGTATTTTTCATATGCAATTGGGAGACCCCAGTTGCAAATCCAAGGTTGGGAATTCAAAACTACTGTTTTCGATCTGAGGTTGGTTGAACCTGCAGATGCAAAACCCACAGACATACCAAGGGCCACTGCACCTATTGAAAAGCTCCACACGGTTCAAACCCGTGTTGTTCCAGTGTCAACTATACTAGTGTAGGTGTTTCATCAAAGAAAGTGATGTAAAGCAAACTTTCAAAAAGTAGGAAATACCTGTATACCGACTAAAGGAATGCAGATAAATGAGAGATAATGAAGAAATAGAAGAAAATATTAAACATTTATATCTTCCAAGAGAAAAGAGAAGCTATTGCATCCATTAAAAAAAAAAAAAATCAAATCTGGGGGAAAAAATGCAAACAAATAACACGGAAAAACTCATAAATTAATAGCCCGGCCGGGCATGGCTCAGCGGTTGAGCGTCAGCCTGGGATCCAGGCGATCAGGGTTCGATTCCCAGTCAGGGCACATGCCCGGGTTGCGGGCTCCGTCAATGACTCTCTTATCATTGATGTTTCTATCTCTCTCTCTCCCTCTCCCTTCCTCTTCCTGAAATCAATAAAGACATATTAAAATAAATAATAAATAAATAAAAATAATAAAAATATAGTGGCCAAAATTAAATTTTTAGAGCCCTGGCTGGGTGGCTCAGGTGGTTGGAGCACCATCCCATACACCAAGAGGACGTGGGTCCGATCCCAGTCAGAGCACATACCTGGGTTACAGATTCGATCCTGGTCGGGGTACATTTCTCTCACGCTGATGTGCTTTTTTCCTCTCTCTCCCGTCCTCTCTCTCTAGAAATCCATAAAAACATATGCTCAGGCGAGGATTAAAAAAAAAAAAATTTTAATGAGAATGTTAGTAAGGGTGACATGATAAAGTTAAGGAAATCCACTGCAAGTAGAACAGAATGGAGCATGCAAATTTAAAAATTAAAGAAGAAAAGATAAATCACCCAGGAGGTTCAACAGCTGCCTCTGACATGGAAAGGAAAACCAAGGGATGCGGGGGGGGGGGCAGGAAGTTATACAGACTCTCCAGGGCTGACCCGCGTGAGTTTTACGTGGGAAGGAACGGACTCCAGGAAGACAAGCGGAGGGAGAACAGGGGCAAGTGGGGTGGGGAGGGGGGGGCCCAAACTAAGGCAAATAATTTAAAAATTCTAGAACACCGGACATAAGAAAAGATCTTAAAGCTTCTCGTGATCGTATCTTTCAAGTTTACATTCAGTGGAACAAGAATCACGACAGCCCCAGCTTTACCAACAGCACTGCCAGATGCTCGCGGGCAATGGAGAAACACCACCAAAATTCTAAGGTCTCAAAATGTAACTTTTAAAAAAAAAATTTATTGTAAAAGTATTACAAATGTCCCCTTTTTTCCACCATTGATCCCTTCCTTCCTGTACCCCTCCTCCCAGGCCTTCACCCCACTATTGTCTGTGTCCATGGGTTATGCATATAGGCATATAAATTCTTATGTTAATCTTTCCCCACCCACCCCTGCCTTCCCTCTGAGATACAACAGTCTGTTCCATGTTTCTATGTTTCTGGATCTATTTTGGTCATCAGTTTATTTTGTTCATTATATTCCACATATGAGTAAGATCATGTGACACTAGTCTTTCTCTGACTGGCTTATTTCCCTTAGCATAACATTCTCCAGGCCCCACCATGCTGTCTCAAAGGGTAAGGGATCCTTTGCTTTTACAGCTGCATAGTATTCCATGGTGTAAATGTCCGAGGAGATGCTTGATAAGACTGCAATCTTCTCAAATTGTAGAGATTTGTTTTGTGTCTTAACATGTCTATCTTTGAGAATGTCCCATGTGCACTTGAGGAGAATGTATATTCTGCAGCTTTGGGGTGAAATGTTCTGTTAATGTCAATTAAATCCATCTGATCTAGTGTGTCATTTAGAGTCACTGTTTCCTTGTTGATTTTTTGTCTGGAAGATCTACCCAGTAAAGTCAGTAGGGTGTTAAAGTCCCCTACTGTGACTGTATTGCTGTCAGTCTCTCCCTTAAAGTCCTCCAGAAGTTTGTGGGGGTTTTTCCAGCCTGGGTGAGTCTTTTCTTCTGAAGTGGGTCTCTTGTAGACAGCATATATTTGGGTCTTCTTTACTTATCCATTCAGCTACCCTATGTCTATTGATTGGAACATTTAATATATTTATATTTAAGGTTACTATTGATAGGTACTTATTTATTGCCATTTTATTTCTTTATGCCTATTTCTTATTTTTTCTATTTCAACTTTTTATTATAGCAATCCCTTTAACATTTCTTGCAATGCTGGTTTGGTGGTGATAAACTCCTTTAGCCTTTCTTTTTGTCTGAGAAGCTCTTTATTTTACCATCTATTTTGGATGATAGCCTGGCTGTATAGAGTATTCTTGGTTTCAGATCGATGTTTTGCATTATCTTGAATACTTCATGCCGTTCCCTTCTGGCCTGTAGAGTTGCTGATGACAGCCTTAGGGGAGCTCCTTTGTAGGTAACAGATTGCTTTTCTCTTGCTGCCTTTGAGATTCTCTCTTGTCTTGGGTTTTTGGCATTTTAATTATAATGTGTCTGGATGTGGGACTCTTTGGGTTCTTCTTGCTTGGGACTCTCTGTGCCTCCTGAATTTGTGTGACTTTTTTCTTGACCAGGTTAGGGAAGTTTTCTGCCATTATTTCTTCAAACAGGTTCTCTAATCCTTGCTTATTTTCAACCTCTTCTGGCACTCCTATGATGTGAATACTATTATGTTCATGTTGTCCCACAGCTCCCTTAAACTGCCCTGTGTTTTAGTTGCTTTTTCTTTTTGGTTCTCTGATTGAGTGATTTTTTTCTACCCTGTCTTCTAATTTGCTGATCCAATACTCAGCTTCCCCTAATCTGCTGTTCATTCCTTCCAATTTTTTTATTTTTATTTCTACTATGTCATTCTTAATTTCCTTCATAGTTTCTATATCTTTTTTCATGCTGTTGAGCATCTTTATGATCAGTATTCTGAACTCTGTATCTGATAGATTGCTTATCTCCATTTCACTTAGCTCTTCTTCTGGAGAATTATTTTGTTCTTTCATTTGGGGATTTTTTTTTTTGTCTCCCTATTTTGGATGCCTGTTTGGATTTGTTTTTATGTCTTAGGTAGATCTGCTAGGACTCTAAGTCTTTTGGATGGTCTCTGGTGCAGGCCAATGTCAGATGCTGTTTATGACTGGCCTTGAGTACCCTGTTTAAAGTTTCCACACTCCACAGCTTCTCATTTCCTCTTCTGGGGCTGGGTGTGCTTGGAAAGGACCAAGATGTGCACCGACGTCTGCATTTCCAAGCCCTGGGTCCAGAAGCAAATCAGGCAAAGACTCAAAGCACCCAAAGGCTGTTATTCAGTCTCTTAATGAGCCTCAGGCTGTGGAAACTCCACAGGGTGGGGTGGCTGATTGTTATCAGTCTCTTAAGGAGCCTCAGGCTGTAGAAACTCCAAGGGGTAGAGCCAGAGGTTTTCCAGCAGGGTGGGGCAATTGCTTCCCCTCCAGGCAAAAACTGATTGGAAGGTAAATGTCTGTCTGAGAAAGATGTCCTCTGCAGTATAGGGGAATGATTAGCACCAGGTCCAGATGGGTGCCCTCTGAGATCTATTCTCCCAGCCAGCACCCGGGATTCTCCTCACACTGATCTAGTCCACTCTGTCTTCCCTCTGCCGGAGCCCAAGGTGAGCGCTGCACATGAAACTTTGTGTGTTGGCCTTTAAGAGGGTGCCTGCATTTCCAGCCATCTCTCTCTGGCAGCCAGAAACCTGGCTGCTTTTCACAGCCAGATATTATGTGGGCACCTTTGTCAGTTCTGGGGCTCTGGACTGGGAAGCCCAGCCTGGGGTATGGGCCCCAGAGTCCTCAGTGGGAACCCCCACAGCTGAGATCTCCCTCTGTACTTTCAGCTGCTACCTGTGGCAGCCCAGCCAGCCCTCTCACGCCTCCGCACTTCCTACCAGTCTCTATGTGGTCTCCACTTTTCCTCCTTGGTTATGAGGGTACTCTCCAGTTCGTCTTCAGTTGCAGTTGATTATTCTGGATGGCTTTTCTACATTTTAGTTGTAATTTCAGTTTGGTTCTGGGAGAAAGTCAGTGTAGCTTCCATACAGTCCCCTACCATCTTGGATCTCCTCAAAACTTTAATACTTATCCAGTATTAGGAAAGTATTGAAGAATATATATGTACCAGCAAAAATAAGAAATGAACTAAGAAATAATCAAAGTCATTGAGGCAATGAAGCGAAGGATCCATTATGAGGGACCAGTGAGAAGTTCCAGAAAGAGGGGCAAGTCCAAGGCCAACATCTGTGGCCAGATTGGAAGAGGTCAGATATCTCTGGAAGTTCTCCAGAAAAAAATAATAAAAAGGAATTTCAAAAATTATGGTTCCAATTTACATTCCCTTTAGTTTGAGAGTTCTCGGTGCTTCATATTCTTGACAACACCTGATATTATCAAGTTTGTTTGTTTTTTAACTTAGCCCTCAGATGGGTGTCTACTGGTACCTCAATATAGTTATTTGCATTTCTCTGAGGATGGATTATGTTGGGCACCTTTTCATTTGTTTATTGACCATTTGAATATCTTCTTTTTGCTTGTTCAAGCCTTTTGCTCATCTTTTAAATGGTGATGCCTTCTTTTTAAATAAGAATTATTTTTTTGTGTTCTAGATTGAGTTATCTGTCAGGCTTGCCTTTATACTCTGTTAAAGGTATCTTTTGGTGAATAGAAGCTGTTTGTAAAGTCCAACTCATCAGTCTTTTCCTTTATGGTTTGTACTTTTTAATATCCTGTTAATGCAGAAGTTTTTACTCCCAAATTGGGATTATTCCATACCTACTTTTAATAACATTTTTAAGACTTACCAATAGATTGAAGCATTTGACAGCATAATATTTCCTCAAGAACACTATTTAAAATGACTGCATAGTATTCCATTGTGTGGATGTGTCATTCCTTATGTAACTCGCCACTTACTGTTGTACATGCAGATTGCTTTATTCAGAACAGTGATTTTCAACTGGTTTCAAGAATTTTTAAAACATATAATTTCTGACTATTTAGTGAGGGGCACTGACCTCTTTTCCCTTAGATTATCAAATAAAAAAGTGACAACAGCCAACACAACAATAGCTGTTGGGAGTGAATGAATCAAAATTATACCTTTTTTTTGTCAGATTGGCAAAAAAATATATTTTTTGGTATGCCACAGAATTTTAGTAATTAGTGTATGTGCCATGAGATGAAAAGGGCTGAAATTCACTGTTTTAGAACATTATTTAAATAAAATAATAAAGTTAAGGGGTGCATTACAAACTAGAAACCCAAAATTTTAAAATCCAAGTTTGACTAATTCTAATATTCATTCTCCAGTGAGTATATATGGAACACCTAATATTTCTTCAGCCCTGTGCTGTACATTCTAGAGGATGCGAAGAGAAAACATAAGGTGAGACCTGTTCCTAAGGAGCTGACAATATATTTGATGGTCCAAACTTCACCCATTAGCAATTAAGGAACAATTGATAGCTCAACTGTTAATAACTATATATGAACTAGGAAGAAGGTCAGGAGAAGGTGCAGGTAGAGGGGATCAATGTGGGAAAGGGGGGCATCTGCAATACTTTCAACAATAAAGATAAATATTTTAAAAGAGAAGGCCAGGGGAAAACAAAGTGGGAGTGGGCTAGAATAATTGGGCTGCAAGGGGGAAGCGGGTCTTGAAGCTCCTTCCCCTACTGGGGCGAGCATCCCACAGTGGGGGCTGCATGCATGGTCAGAGGTGTGGGCCCAGGAATAAGCAGTGTGCGCCTGAAGGACGGAAGAGTCGCTCTAGATTAAAGGCAGGGTAAATGTTGATGAGTTTAGGAAAATAAGATTGACCAAGTGAGATGAAGCCACGCTGATGAGGGTTTTGATGTGAGAATTTGGGATTTGGTTCCATAGGCAATGGGTCCACTGAGGCTTGGGGGGGGGGGAGGCAGTGAGGAGATGGAGAAGATGGGACTCTGGGATCCAGACCACCACATTGTAGTTTCAGGAAGCTCCTTCAGGTTAGTGGTGTTGTGGGGAGAGTAGAGTCAGAAAGACAGATTAAAGTTTATAGGAATAATCTAGGGGCTATCTTAAAATAAAAATTTACACCTGATGCAATTTTCAAAGGAAACAGAAAACTGGATATTTGCCTCTATTGTCTCTTGCTTAATTCTAACCAATACCAAGTTATTTTTAAATGGCATTTCAGAGAGAAAGAAAACATCTCAACAATAATTATTGAGAGATCACTGATGAGTGTATTCTCCAAAAAAGTCTATGTATAAGAATAGTTATGATTCTGTCACTGCTTGGGGAAAAAAGAAAAATAAGATTTATTGAACGGTGCCTTTATGCTTTACTTACATATAAAAGCATTAGAACATAGTGGTCTTGGTTCAAATTCTAGCTTATGGCCAGAAGTCATTTAACCTCTCTAAATCTCAGTTTTATCATCTGTAAAATGGAAATAATCAAATTAGAAAAACTCCTGTCACATAATAAATGTTAACTATTATTACCTGCAAGGTCGTTGTTATTTTTATAGATTCATTAATGAAAATATTGACTGCTTAGAGGTAATTTATATTAGAAAGAATACTGTCATTCATTGTAGTGGTAAACAAAGAGTTAAAGGATGTTGCAATACTTAGGTAATGAACAACGGGAAATTCAATCAAAAGCACTAAGGACACTGAACCACTCCTTGGCTTTGCATCTATTTTAACTGTAGCATTATTAATAGTAATAAAGTGCTTGGTCTCTATAGCACCTAGAACTTGGAAACAAAGCCAAGTGACATATGTATATATTTATTTAATCGTGGGAGACCTGGCACATTTGGCCACAGGCACGGCGTTCCACTGGGTGGGATGAAGTGCATGCCTCCCGCCAGCTTCTTTAGAGGGACTGTTATTCATCACAGCTGCAATGTTCCCTTCAGAGGGTCCCTCCGGAGTGGAAAAGGCGCTCTGGCAATTTAACACAAAGGCCAGCCCACGTCTGGCTTTGAACATTCACTGCGAAAACTGTATGCAGCCTGCTAGTTATTCACGGGCATGCTCCGGTTTCTGATGGAAATGCTGTGGTTTCATTTGTTATTATCAGGGTAAAATTAGAAAGCAGCAAAGAAAAAGTAAAGGACTGGCATGGACACATCTTCTAGCTAACAAATGATTGTGTAAGTTTTCATGGCTCAGTTGCCACGTAAAAATAGTCATAATTCACACAGCCCTGCGTTGGGATGTGCACACTGGCCTTTGCCCGGACTCCGCAGCCCTGCCCCCACCTTCCCTTGGTGAAATTACAGAGTCATCATCTGGCCCAGAAAACCCAAGCTTTCCCTCGGAGAGGCTATGGCTGCGGGATGCCTCCCAGAGCAGTGCCATTTATGTTAACTCTATCGGAACATCTTTCAACCTCTAATGAAATGGCCTAACGGAAAACTCACACGGGCAAACTGCTTTACAGTCGCATCTTCAGCTTTGCAGTGAACAATAAGATTGCTCTCCAAACAACACAGCATCTCACATCTACAGAGGGCGATGTGCGCATCCACATGGCCCATCACGTCGGACACTCACAAGAAATGGGAAGGAAAGGCGAGGAGCTTTACAGACGCCGAGGCCGAGGCCCAGGAAGGTGAACTGATTCCCTCCCCATCTCACAACTAGACGGGCGGCTGGGGCTGAAACCAGGGCCCAGTAAAGGGCACCGTCCAGCACTTCATGCCACTTCATGCCCAAAATGGGTTTTGCATGGGAAATAGGGCTTTGTCCTCTATTATAATGAGTTCAATCCTTAAGTAGTAAAGAATAAAAATAAGCCGTTTCTGGAGTGCTTAGGTATAAACTATATAAGAAATGTAATGCTGCCACTTTGTTGGGTGGATTTCCCCAAGGGACCAGTTCTGTACTCACCTTACTTCAGCCGACCTTGAACTGAGCAACCACCACGTAGCAAACGCTGTGTTAGACGCTGGAGACACAACGGGGCGAGCTCCAGCCCTTGTCCCCACAGTCCTTTGTGGAGACAGATGAGCAAACAGACAGCACCTCGCAGTATTCTCCATGCTGTGGTGTTAGAGAGGTGCACGCAGGCTGCCAGGGAAGGCCGGGGGGGAGTGGGGGTGTCCATTCAAATGCTTCAAAAGAAACATCTAAGATTAGTTTTGAAAGGTGACTAGGAGTTTTCCAAGCAGAGAAGAGGGGAAAAGAATTCTAGTAATGTTCAGAGAAATGGAGATACAAGACAACAGGAATAAATACAGTTTGTGCTGAAGGACTCAGGAAAGGGGAGAGGCTCGTGCAGAGGAGAATGGCAAGTAATCATAATAACAGCTAAAGTTCACATAGTATTTGCCACATGCCAGGCTCTGTCCTAAGCACTTGGCATATACAAATGCATTTACCCCTCACAACCACTCTGGGAGGCAGATGTAGTTATCACTCCCAGGTTTGCAAAGAGAAAAACTGAGGCACAAAAATATTAAACAACTTGGCCGGTATTTCATGGCCCATGGAATTTCCAGTAGCTTTCAACACTTTGCTGTACTGCCTTTCAAAAATGTGGGAGTGGGTTTAAATCCTAAAAAAAAAAAAAAATGTGGGGGTGGGGGAGGAAAGGGGAACAGGAGAGGGAGAGGAGAAAAGGGAGGGTGAACATAGAAAGTTTCCAAAGAGAGGAGCAAAATTTTGAAAAACACATAAATTTTAGAAAATAATGAATTGAAGGGCTTTACTCTGGAAAAAATGGGCTGAGAAGGCTGTCTGAAGAAAATGAACCTCAACATTATTAAGGAGCCTATAAATTAAACTCAAGAATTTTCTGCGATTGGAAGTGAACTATGTCAGCCGGGGGCCTTGCCCACTGTCCTTCCTGCAGGCTGGGCTCCTCACAAATGTTTCCACTCGTCAGACTCTGCAGCTTATTAGGGCAGCACATGAGACGAGGCACATGGCTCTGCTGGAATGTACAAGGCCTGTGAGTGCAGATGGCCAATAAATACTGACCGGCAGCAAATCGTATTTAGTGCTGTAACTAAGATTAGTAAAATTAATTGGAAACACATTGAATAGTTGTAATGATTCGTGGCTAACAGGTAAAAATTCAATAAGTAAATTTTTAGGCTTTTTTCTTTTTTAAGGACTTTAGTGTAGATGAGCTGCCACTGGCTACTAAGAAGTTCCAAAGTAAATCTGCAGTGCACTTCTGGCTGGGCAGAAAGGACTTTGTGATATGTATTTTAATTGCTAATCTTGTCCTCATTTTATCTTATTTTTTCAGTGCTTATTTCCTCTCCATATCCACTATTTCCTTTTAAAAAAATTTATTGCACTATATGTAGCTTTGAAAATTACTCCAAATTCTTTCGCAATGAGGTATGGTATAAGGAAATACATACATAAACCAGATGTTACTTGAAGACCCCTTGGAGATTTAGTTAAAACTAGTTCACCCCCAATCCAAGGACCTCAGAGATCCCCATGATATTCACACTCCTGTGGGCCATGTCAGTTCAGGCTCATTTATTTATTTTTTCCTCATGCTTTCAGTGAGTATTTACCTGCTGCATCCAGGTATTACTATCTGCAATAGCGACACAGTGGTGAAAACCACAGGCAAGTCCCTGTCCTGGAGGAACTTACATCCTAGTAGGTGGGAGGTAGGCAAACAAGCAAACAAAAGTAAAAGATAGTTTCAGACAGTGAAAAGATTCATGAAGAAAACAAAATAGCCTAGTGTGAGGTCCAGTGATGCAGAGGAGGGACAGGCAGTGAATTTCCCCTGGGTGGCAAAGGAAGTCCTCCCTGACAGGTGACCACTGCCTGAGACCTGAATGGCTAGGCCGGTGGCCTGCAGATGTGAGGGAGGAGTTCTGGGCTAAGGAAACCAGCAAGGCTTTGCGGCCAGAATGAGCTTGCCACGCATGAGGAAGGGGAAGACTCGGGGAGGGGGAGTGTGGCCAGGGCAGTTGGGCTGGTGGGTGATGAGGGCTGAGCAGCTGGCAGGGGCCGGATCACAAGCGGCTTTGTCAAAACCCAATGAAAGAGATGGGAGTTTATTCTTAGTGGGGTCAGAAGATCTACTTTATGATTTTTAAAGACTGTTGTTTCTGTTCTGTGGAGAGAAGCTTGGATGGAAGCAGGAGATACTTTAGGAGGCTCTTGCCATGGCCCAAGGGGCAGATAGTGGTGCTGGGATTACAACAAGACACACAGGTGAAAATGGGTGGGGGTGGGTTCAATTTCAGAGATGCTGAGAGAGGCAACTTCCACCCTCACCCCCCACCTACTCCCCATGCAAGAAATTCAAGTGCACCAAGACTGTAAGTTTTGGAATTTTACTTAAGATTTGTGGGGCCAGTAGGAGGAGCTCACTTGGGGAACATGTGGGCATCTTTGGTAGGGACCCTTTGTCTCACTTTGCTGTTCTAAGGATCCATGGTGCCCACCCGTGACCTGGTATCTATACAAACCTCCAACACGTGTCATCCTGTCCCCATTCCCAGCTTCCTCGGAGGGCTAAGCCCCTCTGGATCCGTACCTGTTTAAGATCATTGCAAACATATTAAATCACATGGAAATCACCCACATTCCTTATTAAATACAATTTACATGTGAGTTGACTTTGGCTGACTAGGTGATATGCTGTTATGGATTCCAGGCACTTAATTAGACATTAACTTTTATTTTATGATATGCTTTTCTATTGCCTAATCAATGTTTTTTTCAGGCCTCAATGTTTTTAGCCGCTGCAAGGCTTGCATCCTCCATGCCTGTGGAGTTTCGTGATTCAAATGGCCGTGACCAGGCCTGTCTGCGTGGCCCAGGCTCAGTGGCATTCTGGTGAATGAGGCTGTCTCCGTGTCACTGCACATGCTCACAGAAGTAATGTCAGCTACTGCAGCGTCAGCAGGTTTCATGACACAGCCCACGGTGTGATGCGATGCACACTTCCCCACACTCCCCTCCTCGCAAGGCCCTGAGAGTGCAGACAGGGCTCCTATGCCTCCTCTTACTGGCAGGCTGCCCTCCGCCACCCTGACCTTGAGGTAGCAGAAACCCTGGTCTCCAGGTTCCCCACAGCTAATCTGGGCGTTGGCATGGCCTCCACTGAGGAGCCCAAGGTCAGCGGGAGGAGCTGAGGGTGTGGTGCTGTTCAGGCCAGAGAGAGGACGCCAAGAGAAAGGATTCAGGACCCCCACATGCAGGAATCTTGGGGCAAAACGTTGGGGACAGAGCTGGGAATGAGAGGGAGAAAGTGAGGGAGCAGGAGCATAGGGAAGGGCCAGGGCTGGGGAACTGCGGGAAAGACAGGCCCGGGACAGTGGAGTCTGGGTGACTCATCCGCCTCTGTTCCAGCAGCGGCTGCACTGGTACTTCAGCAGCCACACGGGCACCATGGCCCCTCCTTTCTGCCGTCATCCCCATGCCTGCCCTCCCCATTTTTTCCTTCTTCAGGAGACACAAGGAGCCCTCTCCTCTTGCGCAGTATTTTAAAACCAAGACAGCAGATTTGGGGGTTGAACACCTAGAGCCAAGCTGCTTGGGCTCCAGTCTCAGCTCTGGGCTTGATCACCTGTGGACCCTGGGCACAGTTCTTAAGATGCCTGTGCCTCAGTTCCCTCAGTTATAAAATGGGATAGTTCCCCAGGTTGTCGTGAAGTTTCCTGCAAAGCACCTCGCATACCACAAAGACTCGTAAATACTTAGCTATTATTATTCTGAAGAATTGTCAAAACAAGATCATGAAATCGTGGTATATTTTAATAAACATTAAACATTAACAAGCTATAATTTTAATTCAAAAAGGACAATGGCATATAACTGTGCTATTCTACAAGAATAACTACAAGAGTTTGCTTTTCTTTAATTAATTCCTAGCACCCAAAAGGTGATACGGTTCAATCAATCGTGGGACATGAGCTTAGAGTCAAATGAGAAGCATCTGTGTCTGTAACTTTATTTATAACCTCATTTGGAAACAATGTTGGAAACAGTATCTAAATCTTAGGTCTTTTGTTAGTGTCTGTGTCCAGGCCAAATGCTTCTCCTGGTCCCTTTCTGACCCACCCACCCCCCTTTCACCCCCATTCATATCTTAAAATGACAGCAAGTAAATGTGAGGAGCTGGAATAGACGCCCCTTCCTGTCTCTGTGATTTTGAAATTAGATTAAGAGGGCAGGAGCCTTTCATTCCATAACTGGGGGATTTCTGTGTGTTTATGTGTGTCAGATGTCTGTATCTCCATAGAGCTTAAGATGCAAACGTAGAGGAGGAGAGACCGATGCTGCGCAGCGTGGGGCCCTGCAACGGCCCCGGCGGGCGCGGCCCCGGGTCCCGGGTGCTGGGTCCTGGGTCCCGGGTCCCAGGTGCTGGGTTCCGGGTCCCGGGTCCCGGGTGCTTTGTCTTGGGCGCTGGGTCCCAGGTCCTGGGTGCTGACAGGGTGCGCGCGCGGGCGCCAGCCCCTCTGCCGTGTGCCCGGAGAAGCCGTGCCAGCAGCAAGGGGCGGGTGATTGTCAACCAAAGGGCCCTTCAGAGCCGCAAAGGAGCCCACATCTCCGCAGGGGTCCTGCAGGGGCCTGGGGCGGAGGGAGCCCTGCGTGGTCCCCCCCCCCGAGACGCCGCTGGGGAGGGCTCTGCGCGCTCGAGGCGCGGGGCTGGCCGAGGGGAGCGCGGTCGGCGCCGGGCCCTGCCTGCGGGGGTCAGCGCGCCCCACCTCCCAGGCCGCCCCCCCCCCCCCCGCCCCCACAGTCCCTGAGAGGCTGTGGGTTTGATGTCCTGCTGAGGGTCTCAGCTTCCTGCGAAGAAGGGAGAGTGCGTGAGACTATGAGAAGCGAAGCCTAGCCCCTACTAATTCCCTCCGAGGAATCACTCCAACAGGAGGGGAAATTCAAATCCTGCTCTGCGACTCTAAGAGTTCAAGATTCCTATGAGGGACCCCTTGGGAAGAAAACGCCACTCTAAAAATGGGACACGGGTCCCTGCTGCTCTGCCCAGGGCAGGAACACAGCACGTTTCTGTCGCGTGAATGAGCTAGTGAGTAACCCAGCTTTCCGTGTCTTAATGTTAATTATTTTGGAAACAGTTAAGTCAATGGATAATGACAACTTTAAAAATAGCTGTAATTTATTGAATGCATTTTATCTCAGTTATCTGTTGCTCTGTAACACACCGCTACAAAATGTAGTGGCTTAAAAGAATATTTTACTATTTCTTAGGCTTCTATGGGTTGATTGGGCTCAGCTGGGTGGTTCTTCTGCCCCACGTGGCATCTGCTGAAGCCTCAGCTGGGAGGCTGGAATAGCTAGGGTTTAAACTGGCATTTCTCTCTCTCTTCAGGGGGGTCCCTCCAACAGCATAGCCTAATTTCTTTATATGGTGGCTCAGGGCTCCAGGAGCAAGTGTCCCAAGGAGACAAATCCCTGTGTGCAAGCACTTACTAAGACTCTGCTTCCATACAACTTGCTAGTATCCCATTAGCCAAAACAAGTTACCCAGCCAAGTCCAGAGTCAATGTGGAAGGGCACTACACAAGGACTTAAACACGGGGAGGCATGGTTCATTTGGGGCCACCAGTGTAAGTCAACCACACAACCTATGTGCCATGTGGTGAACATTTTAATTAACTTATCCTCTGTAATAACCAAAACAGCCCTATAAAGTGAATATGACTTAGAATCTTCATTTCAAGAGGGGAACACTGCCCAGCCAGCATGGCTCAGTGGTTGAGCATTGACCTATGAACCAGGAGGTGCAAGGTTCGAATTCCAGTCAGGACACATGCCTGGGTTTCAGGCTCAACTGGGGATCGTGCAGGAAGCAGCCGATCAATGACTCTCTCACCATTGATGTTTCTCTCTCTTCCCTCTTCCCCTCTCTTTAAAATCAATAAAAACATTTTTTTAAAAAGAACAAAAGGGAAAACCTAGGCACAGAGAAGTTATTGACTTTATTACCCAAAGTCTCCCTGGTAAGAAGTGACAGCTTGGATTGAATTCAAGCCATCTAACCCTAGAGCCTGAACTCACAAGTCTGAAGGCATAAGCACAAGAATGGGAAATTACGAACTTCTTTAATATCTCAGAGATATTGAGGTAACATTTGTTTAGAGGCTTACACATTCAATAACATTTATGAGAAGATTATCCTCCTTTTTCTAACAGAGGTCATAGACATCCTACCTCCCGACAGAATTGTGACCCAAACCAAGAGCATCAGCTTGATGAGTTCCATTGACCAGAGGTAGAATTTTTCTTCTCGGGACTCACTGACTTGCTCAATGACTTAATTTCCTCAACTACAAAATGGGATGATAACAATATCTAACTTGCAGGGTTGTGGCAAGGATTAAAGGAGATAATATAGAGAGCGTAAAGTATCTGGAATGTTCTCGATGCACAGAAGGTGTTCACATCCGTCTATAAATATGCGTACTAGACAGAGCTAACAGTGCTAGGACCTGTGGGGAGCAGATTTTAGGGGGTTCATGAGCGCCTACGTGAGCTCACCCAGAATGACTAGAGCAGTGACCTTTAACCATGGCGTGGACCGTATGTCTGCCCACAGCTGGGAAACATGGACCAGAACAGGGTGGGAGAAATTACTGGTCTGGAACGCCCCACCCTAGGAACAACAGAAACATAGATACCACGGTTCCTGGCACACTCAAGACTGGTGTCCTCACTGAACTAGTCTGTTTAACCCAACCCAACTTGACCAGGCTCTATTCTCTGCAAATTTAATCCAGCCCTAAGAACCTTTTAGGACATCCCCCAGGTTTGGAGAGTCATGTATTAGCCCAGTAAGGACCAATTATCTAGTCCTGGTCACATTCCAGTACACAAAACTATTTTGACTCTAGTGAAGATGTGGAAAAAGGGAGAACAGGAAACACAATTCATCATGGGTGACTTTCCAAACTCACTTTCCATTGTCTGGCTGTGCCAGCAGCTGTCTGCTGATTTTGAGGCAATTTACAGCTGGAAGAAACAGAACTTCACATTTCTTCCTTTGGGTTTTGAATGATGGCTTTTTCCATGATATTATAGTCACAGTTCTACACATGAGTTATGGCAGCTTTAAATTATAGCCACAATATGATGGGGGAAAGGGTAAATCCCTCACTGTCTCCTTTTATCTCCAAAGCAGTCGGGAAGTGGGGAGGAGGCCACTTACCCAAAAGGGAGAAAATAGTGGTGAGGGATGTGTCTGTGCCGGGAAAGGCAGCTGGCAGCAGGCTTCGCTGAAACGCCCTCAGCTGCCACCGCGTTATTACCCGAGCTCTCTCCCAGACGCCGCGGGAGGACAAGTGGAAGAGGGTGGGTGGGACAGTGAGAACAGGGCAAATCCCTTTAAAAGCTGCTCTGCCGTTTAGTCCCCGGCAGCATTGCTGCAGCACTGCTCTCCAAGGACTCGGGGATACTCTCCCCAAAGCATAGATTCTGGTTTATTTAAGGTACTTCTCTATAATTCACTAAATGTGTTTCTCACTGTCTCACATGCCTGAGTGCGGTGCCTCAATACTCTGCTGTGGTCTCTATCTTATCAGCTGTGTAAAGACATGTCAACTGTTTCACCTCACTCCGCTCAGGTTTTTCATCTGCGAAATGGACATAGTGACACCCACATCACGATGATGGTACTGGGGTAGCTAAGTGAAGTTGTTTGCACTTTCACCTTCCTCCAGACTCATCAGTTCTGCACCGTCCGTGTCCCTGGGATGGACTCCCCCCTCTCTGTCATCCTGCTGGTCATCATCTCACCTGAACCATGGCAGGAACCTCCAACCGACTTCCCTGCTTTAGAGAGTAGGGATTTCCAGAATTCGTACTGACCTCCCTCCACCTGGAGCCCTTCACACATTCCCATTGGCTGTAGGGTAATGTCCAAACTCTGGAGCAGGGCACCCAAGATTCCCCACCTTGGCCTTGTGGGCCTCCCCACTCCACCTCCTTCCACCCCATTTTCCACACACAGGCTCCAGCTTAGTGATGCGGTCGGAGGGCGGTGTGACCTTGAGAAGCGAGCAAAAGCTATCAGTCAGGTGGCAGGACTGAGAATCCAAAAGATTCATGTAACTGTATGGTCACGTGAACAGTGGCTAAAGGTGAGATTTGGGTTGAAGTTCTTGTTTGGAATTTGTATTTGGGCCACATATCTTTGTCCTTGGAAGACTGTTAGCGGCCAAGGTCTATTTCTGGACAAATGCATTCCCTTGTAGTCTTTCCCTAGCTTAAAAACTTGTCTATTATAATTGTTTTAAAAAGTAAAAGCAAGCAGCACCTGTTAGCTTTGATTAGAAAATTCCAAGGAATTGTAGTCCTGGGAAGAGACGGAGGCACTTTGGAGGTGGGGGAGCCAGCTCTGATGTAACAGTGTGGCACCGTTCTGGGGTCAAACTCTCACTCCACCGGTGCTCCCTCAATCTCAGTATGTTAAAGAATAAAGAAAATTGTTTGAATGGAGAACTTTATATTCTATACAGAAAAGAATGAGAAGCTAAAGCATAACTTTGGAAAGCACACAAGAACAATAGACTGTGTAGCAATAAGAAGGAACAAAACACTGATACAGGCAAAACCATGAAAGACTCTTAAAAGCATTAGACTAAGTGGAAGAAGCCAGACACCAAAGGGTACATACTGCATGACTCCACTTATATGACATTCTGGAGAAGCAAGACTTCGGGGACAGACAGGTCAGTGGTTGTAGGGATGGGGGAGGGGGGCTGGCTACAAAGGGGCAGGAGGGAATTTGGGGGCAATGGAGCTGTTCTGGGTTGATTGTGGTGTTATTACAAGACTATGTCAATACTCATCTAACTGTACATCCATAAAGGGTGAATTTTACTGTATGCAAATTAGACCTCAGTAAGCCTCATTTACACAGGGACGCGTGCACACACACCCACACACACACTCACTCTGGATGGCCCTGCTAGAACTGGCTGGAATCAGGTGTCTAGGAAGCGGCTCTGGGATATTGCCTATGTTATACTTTTAAGATTCTGTGGCAGATTCTGTTTGTAAAAAGAGTTCTTCTGCTAAACACTGGATAAGATTAATGCCAGGGGAGCAGCTGAGGTTTCTCTAGAGAGCAGCACCCCCTTTGTTGTTTTCTCAGACCTATCTTACTACGAGACAGAAACAAGAAAAGGGAAAAAGAGACTATATATGTTGGCTTTTCCTCAGTAACCCCCAGTGTTTTCTTTCCCTGGAATTTAGTTGTGATAAGAACTCTGTGCTCTATTTAGGAGCAAAGGTTGGGAAGCCACTCTCTTTGCCAGCCTGGGGGGCCAGCACAGGACACTCCCCCTTGTGTGCAAGTGTGAGGCGGCCAGGCCTTGTTCAACCCAAACTAGCACCTGCTGACTTTCCTGGGCCCCAATAAGCTGTAGGAGCAGGGCAGTGAAAGGCCTGGAGGAAGTTTTGCGAGCCTGAGAAGCTGACTGAATAACATCCCTGACGCTGCAGTTGGGCTCCAGGTACCAGGCAGGCCTCCTGAATTCAGGTGGTGGACCCTTCAATGGAATGTTCCCTGTGGGCTGGCATCCCCTTCACCACAGTCCCCACACGTGCTCCTGCCTTCCCCCTGAACCCCTCAGTTTCCTGAATGAGTCCTGAAGGTGTTAGCATTTGTGAAAACTGTTAGGATTTGCTGGCAAATATTGCAACCAATGGTAGTCATTGGAAGATGAAATTCCTTCTCCCCAGCCTCTCTATTTAATATCAGATGTGCAGGTGGCTAAGTGCTCAGTCGTCCTTGGGTGTCCAGGCCTCCCGTGTCATCCATCTTCACCAGGACTCTTACCTCATGCGGCTCGGGACACACCCTAACCCGGCTCCAGCTCTACGCTGCAAACCTTCCTAGTAGCCCCTGGAAGTCACCATCTGACAGCTCCTGTTGGTGGCCCCTGTCTCATGGCTCCTTTTCTTCCCAGGTGCCAGGGACAGCTCCCTGTCCTTGGCCCCTCCAGGCGCGGGGCAGATGGCTTCCCTCTGTCGCAGGTTCCCGCCTGCTTCCCCACCTTTGCTGGGCCCCCTAACCTGGCCCCCTCCTATGTGTAGCCCTCTCATTGCGGTCTTCCCAGTTAAACCCTTTCATCGCCTGATTTCCGTCAGGAGGGTGAGCACTACAAATGCCTTACCACATGTTCTATAATGACCTGTCCGCACCCTTAGGATAAAATCTAAACTCCTCTATGCCCCACCTCCCTGACCTTAACTCCTCCCGCTCTCCTCTTGTCCACTAGGTTCCGTCCTATTCAGACCCTCACCCACTTGGGGCCCGTTGCATTCGCGGTTCCTCATCTGGAATGTTTTTCCCCGTGTTTGTGCGGCTGCCACATTCTCGTCATGCTGTTAGGCCAGATGTCGTCTCTTCAGAAGCGTCCTTCCAGGCCCCTCGAGGTACGCAGCCTTCTCGCCTAGACCCTCTCCACCCCTTTATACCTCTTCTAGTTTTATCACCGTCTAACATTGTATAGGTCCCACTTGTGACCGTGTTTGTCGCCTGTCCCTCCCCGTGCTAATGTAAGCTGACGTATTTACCAGTACGTAGGTCAGGATGACAGACAGCAAGCAGCGAGGATGCACTCACAGAGCCCAACGAAAAGAGGTTATACAGGAACCATTCAGAAAGACGAAGGCGACGAAGGATGACGCAGGCCCCTGGGGCTGGTGACACCCAGGTAGCCAGAGTGTTTGCCAGGCCTCTGAGGAGACAGCTGAATGGAGAGGCTGCCTGCCAGGAGCTGGGGCCCCCGGTGGCAAACCCACAGCCACCCGGTGGAGGCAGCTTTGCTGGCCGTCTGGTCCTTCTTTACCTCCCACCTCCTGCCAGTGCTTCCCTCCATCCGACAGAAAGTGGAAGGCCAAGGGTCGATGCCATCCCCCAGGGCTGCTTCCTGGGACACAGAGCAGGTGGGGAAGGTGAAAGAGCACATCTGGAGGAGCAAACACATGCGGCACAGCCACTGGGCTCCCTGTGTTCAAGTCAGTGCTCGGCACCAGGCCCACCGCATCTTACAGCCCCGGGAGCACCACTGACCTAGAGCTGAGCCACATGGCAGCCCTGCCTGGTAGCATCTCGGAGGAGAAATGGAATGGACCCATGGACCCCTGTGGGCTTGGCCTCGGGTTCTGGGCACTGGTGGGGGAACATTTACTCTCTTCATAACACAAGACAATCGGGGAAGATAGAGATTCATCCACGGTAGGCTTTCTGAACAAGGCTGCCAACCTCGGCCTTGGCCCTGTGAGATGGAGAGAGAATTCCCGTGGTTGGTAGGCTGTATGCTCCATGCCAAGGACATTTCTGGAGTTGAACAACAGTCTATTTAGGTGCGGCATGGAAACAGGAGATTGTTTTGCATTATGTTTGAAGGCAGAGAGGAATCAGGTAGCAAACTGGCAACACTTCTGATTCTTCATGGAGTGTGGAGCTCCCCGGGCTTTGTGGGGGGTGGGAACAAAATCATCCATCTACAGGATTCGTGGCTGGTGGGGAAGGAGCCGTCATTCACGCTGCTCTATCAATTTTAGCAAGGTGTGGAGTTACTATGGTGACATGTATGGAGAAGGTTAATATCTAAGTGGAATTATTCATCAGAAATCCCCCTTGAGTGCCTCCTAGGTTTGGGAAGTAGTGAGAATTCACAACCAAGTGAAGACAGAAGGTTGGCCTTTAACCACAGATAACACGAAGAGTGGTAGATGCATGATTGAGAACCAATAACAAGGGACATGCTACGTTACCAAGGGTGGCGTGGGAAACACTTGTCAAAAGGGTTTGAGCACTAAGCTAGAGAGTAATATGGTGTGATGAAACCTGCTGCCAAAACAATTTCCTGCATTTCCTCAGCAGGACAGGTAGAAAGAGGAGCTGACCTGGAATGTCTGTGCAAACAGAAGCCGGGCAGACGAACAGACGGCCAGCGCCTACACCTCGGGCTCCGGGTGATGCCTGACGCCCACTGTTTCACTCCATAAACACGAAAGAGCTGCAGACAACAGGGAGCTCCATGCTGCTGCATTTTCTTGGTAAATTTAGTTTCCCAACACACCTTTCTGTCTGATCTGCCCTATATGATTTGCATGAGATGGTGTTATCCTTGCTTTTGGTTACTGTGAATTAGCTTTGTGACAAAGGGGAGGAAAACGCATGGCCCGCGTGTTAATTTCTGGTAGGAGCTCTGCTTCCCCATAAGGAAAGCCGCAGCGTGCCCATCGACTGATGACACCAAAAACAAAGCAAACCAGAAAGTCCATGTCCTCTGGGGACATTAACTTCAAACTTCCACGCTGAGGCTTGTTCTTTCTTGCCATAAACCCCCATGAGGCACCAGCTGATAATAGATTAAGAATTTACTTTCCATGTAAAATTTGCCTTTTATAAGGGGGATCTTGATTCAACATTTATGGAGCCCTTACTTGTGCCAGGCTCTGTACCATGCACGGGAGATGCGAAGATGAATGAGGCGGGCAGACAGGCCCCTGAGGAGCTGGCAGTCCAGTGTGTGTGCGTGGAGGGGGCGGTGTGGGGGGCACAGCAGTGCTGTGAGGGTGAGAATCATGGGGTGTTGTGGGGCCTACTAGGAGAGGCTGCTGACTGAGCCTGGAACCGGGGGACGGGGGCAGGGAAGGGCCAGGGCCTTCTGCCTGCCCCTGCACCAGCTCTGTGCTGGGGGCTGGCTTGCAGGGACTGCGTCAGTGCCCTCAGCCTGCCGCTTCTAGTTGGACTTGGTGAATGGGAAACCCCAGCGACAGAAGAGCGGAGGGAAGAGGGCAAGGCTGGGTGTCAACTCTCTGGGCGTCTTCATCTCAGGGTCACTGCAGAGTGGCTGTGCCCCACACCCCCTGGCCAGTGGCCCTCACCATCCAACTCTTTCCTCTGGGGTCTAGAACTTTCTCTCCCCGGACCCTGTCCAGCCTCTGGGATGGTAGTACTACTAGCCTGGGGTACTGCACCATCACTTTCTGTTCCTTTCAACCCTGTTCACACCTTTATAACCGGCCATCTCCTTCCCGCTGGATTCGGCGGTTATGGGAGGTTTCCAAGGAGAGGCGCTGCGGTGCTCAGTTTGGAACTGCGGACAGTGATTTGGGTGAAAATGCGGCGAGGGTCCAGCTGGAAGACATGCAGAGACAGGGAGGGAAGAGAGATCACGGAGTGCTCCAGACGCTGGGGCGTGAACCCTGAGCTCTCCCCCTGACACCCACCTGGACACCAAGCCCTGCGCCTCTGCGCCCTCCCCAGCCCTCCCCCCTGCCCACTGCTCTCGTCTCCGCCACCCTCCTAACTTGTCGCCTTGGTTGCTCCCCGGCTTTGCAGTCATTCTCATATTCCTGCTAACAACCCTTTACTGTCTCCTCAGACCCTTCGGGATAAATGCCACCTCCTTCAGTCCCACCACATGACTTCAGCTTGAATTTTGTGCCTGTGTTCTTGGGTACTTTTCTGTAAAATGAGAGATAACAGTAGAAATTCACACAGAGGCTGGCGCGATGATTACATGAGACTAAGACACGTAAGCAGTAAGTAAAGACCCAGAATTTCTCTCTAAGCCTCATTTCTTTGCCCTTAGCTTTCAAAACACAGATGGGAACCTTATCCATTAGACACAGTGAGTATAAAAATGTTTTGTTTATTTTAAAGTCAGAAGAAAATGGAATTAAATAATAATGAATATGGCCTGGATGCATTCATCTTTATACCAATGCAATTATAAAATATGATTTTAAATCTCTTTTTTTTTAATTTAGTGGAGAAAAGACCCCAGAATGCAGAAGTGCCGAGGGCCCATGAGTCGTGTGTCTGTCTCTCCTGCTGTCCTGTTACTATCCCGGTGGACGATTTGATTCAAATCGCTATAAGCCAGGCGCCGAGCTATAGAGTGACATCCAGAGCAGGGAGAGGGGCGCCCTGAACTCAGGGTGTCACGGGCACAGGGCTGAGTAGTGAGGGAATGAGGAGGAGAGAAGAGCTGGAAGAGTCCAGAGAGAAGCGGTTTCCTCAAAAAGCCGATGATGCGGGTGGAAGGGAAGCTCCGACACATGATCCCGGCTGGATGAACTCTGCCTGGAGGACAGTGACACAGCACTGCGGCATTGTACCACTTCCCAAGACAGGAGCCTGAAGCTAAATTTTTTTTTAAATATATAGATGCTAACACATAGGGCAGTAGAAGCACTATTTTCCCTCTTGACGTTTGTAATGTATCATGCCAGAATTAATCTTGGTTTTGCTGAAACACCTAATGTATAAGCTCTGAAAGAAAAATAGCACTGTGTGAACTATGAAGGCATAGATGGGTTTTACAATGTGAGAATCCAGATAAAGTTTTGATCACTTGGGCAAACAGGAGAAGAGAAGAAAAATTTTAGAATACTGCAGTAAGTGTTTTATCAGCCCCAGGATGGAGAGCTAGTGTTTATCTCCAGGGCATGGAATTGTGAGTTATTTTACCTTCTTTTTGCCTATCTCTCTATTTGCTTCTGCTTTGGAACACCTGTAAATTTTCTCTAAAAATTAATATCATTTTCCAAACCCAGCTATATAAATTACGATGTCACACATTGAAAAATTTCTTTCAAGAAAATAATTAGATGGGGTTGAACTGAAATAAGCTAAATATTAATCAATACAGAATTGATTAAATACATTTCAGTCTACCCTTAAATGGTCATTAAAAATTATTAGTTAGATCTATATTTATTGATGTGAGAGACAGTCACAATATTGTTGAACATGCTGTACAAAAATGTATAGAAGAGTATACATGAGATAATCCTTTTTTAAAAATTTAAAATGCCCCTTTAATGCCAGAATGGGGCTTTAAAATGTCATTAAAATGTCAGCCATAATTGCATAGTGTTAGAAACACAGGAAATTAGGTAATTATTACTTCTCTATACCGTTGTTTCTAGTCTTATTTTTTAGCTTTATCCTTTCATTCTTTATTCTTTTTCTAACTAGAAAACAAAATCCTATTTCTACTTTTTAGAGTTGAAGAAAATTGTCAGACGCCCATCAAACAAAAAGTCCTAAGAAACATTTCCCCAGAACACATCTTTCTTTGGAATCTAATGTGATTTTGAAAGAAGAAACAAAAAAAGAATGCTATTGCCACAACTTTGATATCTCCAAGATTTACCAAATCATTACCCTGTCAAACCTGTTCACTTATTGTGACCATTCTTGAGCTCAGAAACTTAGGCACTTGTTTTCCAAACCAGTGTTGCAATGACTGTAACAACCTCATGGCTAAAATGAGGTGTGTTCAGGATAGGCTGAGGGAGAGGTATGCCAGGCAGGAGGAATGGCATGGACAAAGGGAAAATAGTCATGAGGCTTTAGTGGGTGAATGAAGAGTTTGTGAGGGGAATGGTGGGACATACGATAAAGTGGGCCCCATCTGAGGGCCTTAAACGTCAGGCTGAGGGGTCCTCGGTTTGTCTAGGATGGGATGGGACCATTGGGTTTTTTGAGTATCAAAAAGGCAAGAGGTAATTAAAATTTTAGAAAGATCAGAGGGCTAAAAGCAAAAAAATCAGTTTTATTGCTGTTGTTTGTGTATGAAATGAAAGAGCCTAGATTAAGACAGAAGCGGTGAGAGAGGAAAGATAACAAATGAGAGACCTCCTGTAGTAGGGTTCTCCAGAGAAATAGAACCAATAAAGTTCATATATATACATATGTATATGGGGAGGGGGGTTCTAAGGACTTGGCTCACACAGTTATGGAAGCTTACAAGTCCCAAGATCTGCAACTGGACCCAGGAGAGTCGATAGTGTAAGTTCTAGTCTGAAGGTGACTAGGATCAAGACCCAGGAAGAGTCCGTGTTTTAGTTCAAATCCAAAGGCAGGAAAAGACCAATATCCTAGTGTAAAGGCAATCAGTCAGGACTGACTCGCACTCCTGGCAGTCAGCCTTTTTGCTCTGTTCAGGCCTTTAACTGATTAGACGGGGCCTACCACACTGGGTGGGGCAATCTGCTGTAATCAGTCCACTATTCAAATGTTAATCTCATCCAGAAACACCCTCACAGAAACACGGAGAATAATGTTTGACCAAAAGTCTGGGCACTTGTGGCCGTTTCAAGTTGACACATAAAAATTAACTATCATACTTTCCAAAGAAAACAATTTCACTATTTGCACTCAGGATGTCCACATGCAAGGAGCATATCCACAGGTTTTCTCCACCTCCAGGAAGACACACCTCTTAACATCTCATACAAGCCTGATGCTCTTCCACTCCACAGGGGCCATGGCTGTGAGTCCATCACTGAGCCCTCGGGCAGCTGTGAGAGTGGTGGCCATCACCCATGGCTACAGGAACATCTGTCCAGACACACCTCAGGACACCCCAGTGAGCAACTGTTATTGTGGCCTTCTACCCAATTTAAAGATAAGGAAAACCAAGTCTCACAGCAATTAGCAGCAAAGTCAAGGCCAGGGAAGGAAACAAACTCCTGAGTGCCCACGATGGATTGGGCAACGGGCCAGGTACTCATATCTGTTACTGTGGTTAATCCTCATGGTAACCCTAGATGCTGTTATTATTCCCATTTTACAGATGAAGAAACTGAGACTTAGAGAGATTCGAAATCTCACCCAAAGTAGACAGGGAGACTCAGATTAGAGCTTATGTCTATTTTATTCTAAAGCCCTATGCTACAGTTCTCTGGTTATGACAAGTCACATGGGAACAGAGGGAAAATTAAAGATGACCGAGAACAGGGAGCCAACCCAGCACAAACGACTGGAGTAAATGAGCCCCAAAATTCTGATTCACTCTTTGGTATCTCTGAGCATCAAGTCCGTTCTCCCACTACTCGGCCCTTCACTTTATCCCAGGCCCGTCTCCAAACGGCTTCTTCCATCCCACACACGGGCCTGTGTTCAAATGCTCACTGCTGCTTGGAACCACAGAAGGGCTGGACCTTTTTTTATCATGACAGAGAGGAACTCTGTTAGCAGACTGAAAGCAGATAACTTGCAGTTTATAAGATGCCTGTTCCCTTAAAAGCTAGGCAGCCCCAACTCACCGGCTGGCTAATTAGTGGAATGTTCTTTGCACACACAGAATTCAGATGCCTCCAACAATATAAGTAAGACCAGCTATTTGGAACCGCTTTTTCCTCCCTAACAGGACAAAAGTCTGAACGGAACACTCTGTGAACAGCTTTCACCAAGGTCTTAAATATAATTTCTTCAACTTGGACAGATGAGTAGGTGAAGAAAAACGAAAGAACTGGAAGCTCCCTTGGGAGTTCTGTTTGTCCTTCCTGCTGGTTTCACCCCCGTGTCATCTTGCGGGGGGATGAGAAATGAAAATGAGTAGGATTTGTTGGGACCATGTTGCTCAGGTTTACATGGAAGTAAGACGTCTGTTCCATGCCTTGCCTACATTTCCCTAGTTTGCTGGACATGCCTTTTATGATCCTAGGGTCTAGCTTCCCACACAATTTTAAAACTCCCCCAAAGCACAGCTAACATCACTATGACACAGAAACGAACCTGCTCCACCTGACTGGAAGTTGTTCTTCCCAGTGTGTGAGGCTTTCCTATTCCCTGCACCCGAGCAAGACGTTGTCCACATTTGCCTGCACTTTCACATGAGCAGGACAGGGGCTCTCTACCACCCCAAGAAGAAAGACTTTGCTTTCTCACATCGACCCTCTGATTGCGCCCTTCTGTGCACACAGATGCATGGAGGGGCCTCTTCGTGAGCCTAGAGAACACAGAATTGCAGGCCTTGGAGAGAGTTGGTGTATGTGCACATTCCTCTCTCGGGCTGGCTTGTCTGGTCCCTGAGCGGAGAGACCATGTGGTGCGTATCGAGTCCTTGTACATCTAACCTGCGGTGGGCAGTCGGGGAGCCGGACCGGAGCGCAGGTCGGGGAGACGGCTGGGATGGCTGCAGGAGTAGCAGCCACAAGCGAGGGACACTCAACCGGGAGCAGGCTGCTCTGCCGTCCCGTGATGAAGCTGGCTTGGATCTGATTTTGCCACCAGTTCCAATGATTCAGGAACAAAGCCCAAAGCGGTGTCAGGTGGCTGCAGCGGGGAGGCCAGGCTGCGGCCCTTGGCAGCTGATGAACTGGCCCGAGCAGAAGAGAGAGGCTCAGAGAAAGCCTGAGTCGGCGCCGCTCCAGCCAAGGCCTGATAGCCTTGGAAACAATCGGGGAGGCAGCACAATTACCCAAAGTCCTTGGCCCCTTGGTTTGGGTGGCACTGATCTGTGACACGGTCTCCAAGTCCTGGCTCTGAGAGGGCAGAAAAGGCACTCGCCTGTGCACGCGGATTTCCATATCTAACATGGGGTCTCAGCTGCTATTTTGGAACTAGTCTGACACAACTGAGCTATGAGCGCTTCTCTGTGATGTTGTTCCTTCGTAACTGACACTCTGTGCTGTAAAAGACACTTTTACAAGAGGTGATTCATCCAGATATTACTCCGTGTTTGTGGTAGTGATTATAAAGCAGAATTATTGCTTACTTTAGGTTTAAGCAAGAAGCCAGGGTCAATGATCTCCATTTTAAAGAGTGCCTTCTGTGATTGTTGCAAAAACCGTGCATTTTACAGAATGCTTCGTGGGAAGGGCGGCTCCAGAATTTCTATATAGAAGGGGCTCTGGGTGCTAATATGTCTGGATCAGAACAGGAGGTTGGAGGCTGCATTCGCATGGACCTGTTCATAACACTGAGCAAACCTCAGTGGCCCTCTCCAGTGAGTGGGGCCTGAAGTGCCCCAGCCTCAATCCCACCCCTCACCAGAGGCCTTAGCTTATTCATGATCTATAATCTTTTCCCACTCCTCCCAAGGCAAGTTTTACTTGCATTTTACTCTCAAATCAAGTTTTCAATTGATTTTCTGTATGTTTAGTTCAACATACAATTTCAATAGCCATGAGTTATCCTTGACTCCTCTCGTTTGAACCCACCCTCTCTTCTCCATCCCCCACAGTCACAGCCTAAAATCAGGCCCCCATCATCTCCCTCCTGGACTATTGTAAACCTTCCTTCTATTCAACCTGTGGCCTGAAGGGACTCTCCTGATGTGTATTGGAGCCAGTGGAACCAGCGACTCTCCTTCTTGAGTTCTGTGTGTGTCCACTCTGAATTCCCTAGTGGGACATCTCTAGGCTATGATGATGGGACCCCTTCCTACCATTTTCAGGAAAATGAGAACAGTTCTTTCTGTTGTGGAGGTTAACAGCGTAATGAAGGCCTTTGTAAAAGACCTCCCTGATTAGGGCTTGCCGAACCCTCTCCGGCATTTTGCAGCTGCCCTGATGACTTCCGCTTCCAGGGAGTAATCTCTGCACCAGAAACAACTATAATGATTTGGTTCTGCCAAGAAATGGGCTTTCTAGGCTCTTCCCAAGGTCAGCCCTATGGAATGTGGTTTCAGATCAGGACAGGACACATATGGCATGCCTTTCCCAGGTAAACACCTTTCCCTTGACAGCAGATGAAGGTTTAGGAGTACCTTCTGGTGTTATGAAAGCTTTGAAGAACTAAAATAAGAAAAGCCAATCTAATTATCCACACTATTCAGAAGCTCTTGACTCAAGGACAAGCCTATTAAACAACAAGAGAGAAATCTACATGGGCCCCACTGAGCCCCAAACTGCTGGGTGTCCCTTTGTCCTAAAAGATTGATTGTGCATTTTGCTATGTACTTGGTAACCAAGGCCTATGGGGATACTTTCTTTTTGGGCCTTGAGATCCATATTAATTGCTTATTAAAGACTGGAGGTGACAGCAGGCAAACTTTTACTCTGAGGGACAGACCTGATTGGCTTCAGAACCAACTAAGCTGGGAGAGGCCAGCCCTTGGCAAAACACTCAAGAAAATGCATTTTGTGTCTTATGCCACAGCCTCCTACTTGGGGTCCTTCCATGACACCTCATCAGAGTGATGTGGGGACACTGATGTTGGCATTGTGAAGTCTTGGACCTGACATCAAATCCCTGTAGATATGTGGCCTAGTACAGGGGTTGTCAAACTGCGTGTAGCCTGCCAGCCAAATCCAGCCCACCACCTGATTTGGTAAATAAAGTTTTATTGGAACATGTAGCCGTGCTCATTCATTGACAGCTGCTTTTGCCCTCAACAGTAGAGTTGAGTAGCCACACAAAGGCCATAGACACTCAAAGATTAAAACTTTACAGAAAGTGTTTCTAGACCTCTGGCCTAATGCAAGTGACTTAACCTCAATTTCTTTATCTGTAGAATGCGGATAGTAACACTATTCCAAATGGCTTTATGGTGATGCTAACAGATGTTAAACAAAAATAATAAGTACATTTGGAAAACTCCAGGTTAAAGAAGGGTTAGCCTTAACTGTTTCTTTACTATAGGCCCCCTCAGAGCCTTTGAGAAGCCGGTAAGGGAATCTAGTGTTTCCCAAGTTAACTTAACCTTGGAACCTACAGTCAAGGAGTAATACAAAACAGTTGCCTTGCTAGTGGGATATAGCTACCTCAGGAGCGCGGGGGACTTCCCAAGGGATTCAGATAGTTTAAACGGAATCAATTTTCAGATCTAAATTCCATATAATTCTTTCATAAAACTGGTCCACCTGAGATTGAGACTGCCTTCCCAATATTACGGCCTTTTCCCCTTTGTAAGAGAGGGGCTGCTCTCTCACTCACCCCAAAGCTTACCCGGGGCCATTCACTGCGGTACAAGTACCCTGGATTGCCTCCTCCTTCATCTAAATCCTGGAGCCCGTAGGTTCCCTGTCTCACACAGATTTTTGTTAAGCCTGAAGCGTCGCAGTGATGCTGTATTTGGGGCATGCTGAGATGCTCTGAACCACTGCAGTAGTACAGCTTTCTGATGTATACTCTTTAGCCCATAATGGGAATGTTTTCTGAGACCAGCAAAATTTTGAGATATATCAAAAATAATGGGTAAAAATTTTAAATCTTTTTGTCGGTTTGATGCTTTCTTTTCAATCAACTAGTTACCATTTATCTTATCAAGTCATATTATGAAATATTTATGCCAATTGTGATCAGTCCTAACCTGGTTTTATGCTATCAAATATTTTACATTTTAAACTATTAAAAAAAAATCTTTAACTCATAAAAAAAAAATTTAGATGTTAACTTAAAAAAGTGTATGAGTGCCCGGCCGGGCGTGGCTCAGCGGTTGAGTGTCGACCTGGGATCCAGGGGATCGGGGTTCGATTCCCGGTCAGGGCACATGCCCAGGTTGCGGGCTTGATCAGTGACTCTCTCATCACTGATGTTTCTGTCTCTCTCTCTCCCTCCCCTTTCCTCTCTCTGAAATCAATAAAGATATATTTTTTTTTAAAAAAATGTGTATGAGGGTATGTGATTTTTCAGAATTCTCTTAAAAAGCAGAAGAGCAAAAAAGTGTAGAGACCTGTCTCTTGCAGGACCAGCTTTCTCCGCACTCTCTTTGGAGAACACCGAGTCAGACGATGTGTAAGGGGCCCAAGAAGGAGCCAACATGCAGCAGCCTCCCGCTCTCCTTCCCCCTGTTTGGCCAGGGCATGCATGCTCTTCCTCCCCCGCTCAAAGACCAAATTTGCTCTTAGGAAAGAGGTTGATGAACTTGTTCATACTACGAGATAACTGATGTAATTTAGGGTGCATGCTCACACGTCACTCAGCATTTGTGTTTTAATGTCGGAGCAAATACAAGCCAGTGGAAGAGAAGTGGCCATACTGAGATGCGTCCCCTGCTGTCTGGCATCAGGCCACTGGAACGGCCTGCCGATTGCGCAGCTCTCCTTGGCAGACAGCATTTCACTGGGATGACTGGGTGCTCCTTGAGCCCCAACCAAGGGGTGCTTTGAGGAACGGCCTTGGGCATGTTTCTGGCTTCTGTGGACTGGGAGACGGAGGCTGCAGGTGGATCCTGGTCCCGGGAGCACGCTCCCTCTGGAAGGACCGCGTTGGGAGCCTTCTAGCAGGAACACTTCTGCGCCTTCTCCTGGCACCACCCACGCTCAGCCAGCTTGTGGTATTTGGGGGCTGTCTTGACTGTCTTGGAAGATAGAGAACAATCTAAGTGGGTCATTTTGTGAATTTCCTCCAATATCTCAGATGAATTCGGCAAAACTTTTAGCAGAGTACAAGAAATTTTGACCTTGCTCTCACCCTTTGGGAAAGCCCCCAAAGCAAATCAAGTACAGAGTGACAAGTCTCACCATCCATCGTCTGCACGTCATTACTGGCCTTGCTCAGCCCCTGTTCAGTTTTTGGTAGGAGCTGCCGCTTCCAGACTGAATCTCCCACCCTGGGGGACCGCCCTCACATGACATTCCAAATCACCCCACCTGGAGAAGCCAGGAGGTTTAATTTTTTAAAAAACCTGATTCCTGAAATGAGAGGCTTTTGTAACCCATCATAACTCCTCCAGTCGGCTTTGCTTTCTCCACGCTTCCCTAGTGCATCAGTTAAGACTATGTTGAAAGAGAAAAACAGAAAGTCCCAATCCAATTGGCTCAAATAACAACAATAATAAGTGTATTTGTTCAAACTGGTAATGTCAGGTCAGGTTTGATCCAGCAGCTCACACAATGCCACTGAAGTCTTCATTTCTGCCTCAGCATAACAAGGTTCCACCCTCAGCCCCATTTGATGTGGGCCTGCAGTGCACCTGACCCCAAGCCCTCCACCCTGTGGCTATGGCAAGGGTAGGCCTTACACAGTCACCCCGATTGCTGGGGGGAAATGTCTCATCAGACAGGAAAGGAAAAGGCTTCTTTCTTGGAAGCCCTAGCAAGCATTTTGTTTCTTGTCTCAGATTGGGTTGTGTGCCCATGGACAACCACTGGATTAAGTCAGCTAGGACTAACCCCTGTTGGGACAGACTAACCCCACCTAAACCACAGGCAAACTCGGCTCCTTCCCCACCTTAAGAGCATCTCTTCGCAATACCACGAAGCTGGTCAGGAGTGTTATTCCGACAGACCTTTTCACCTCTTGACTTTGCCTGCCATGACCTCCAGGGTGGAGGCCTCCTTTATGCCTCCTGACCAACACCTGGCTTCTGAATGTCTGCCCCTCCAGATCCGACGTGGGTCACTGACTCCAGCCTGGAGCCCAACCGCCTGCCCCATTGGACTGGGACGTATTTCGAGGTGGACGTCTGTCTAGTTTCCTCCTCTTACCTCTCAAGAGCATTTCCCCCGTGACATGGCTCCAAAGCCAGCCAGCTGCGTACAGTGAGGGGAGTGGTGAGGTGAGCGACGGGTCCACAGCCTCAGATACTCTGATAACTGCATAAGCTGACGCCATCCCAGTGGGCTCCAGCCCACCCCCTCTGGTCCCTTCCATTTAGCAGCCTCTAGTTCCAGCCCCCTGCAAAGGGAAACACTCTTTCTGCCTCTACATCAGGGCTCCTCCATTGAGTCAGTGGCTGGCATCTCTCCCTGGGCAGCCTGTGCAGAGATGAGCGCTTACCAGGGTGGGGTGGGAATAAGCCCCTGAAAGGATGGCACAGATGTCTTTTAGTTCACGGGAACCTGAACTGCAGACATCCGGATTCATGAACTTCTGCTTGCCCTCTGGCCCAGTGCCCATCCCTGTGTGGCACACCCTAGGCTGGGCATTTTTTCACCCAGACTCTACTCCTTGACAGGCCCAAAGCTAAGGCTTCCACTGGTCCTTGGTAATGGCTCAGCCAACTTGGGGAACAGCTCCCTGTGTTTGTGCTACTTCTGGGAGCCACATGACTGATCTGCCACTGAGGTCCAGGCGCTCTAAGTGCCCGCCTAGAAATCTGCCTCTCCTCCCCAGCCTTGGCCACCTGAAACCTGGGGGAGCATATATGAGTGTCTGCCTGTCTAAGTCCCATGTCCTCCCTTGACTTTGAAACTCACTCAGCCTCTGGGGCACACTGACACCCCAGCATTCTGGCAGCAGAAATCCCCTAAACCCACCTCCTCTCTATCCCACTCCTGCCGGCTCCTCCCAGATGGACCTCCAGTCCCAGTAGCATAGCCGCTTTCTTCCCAGGCCTTCTCACTTGTTTTTCCTCCTAAAAGCCACAGCTTCTTATTAAAACTTCACACTCAACTTTCTTCTCTCATTTTCCCATCCTGAGGCTGCAAGGCAGCCTGCTGAGGAAAACAGCTCGCCCTCCCATCTATGTTTAATGTACATGTTGTGCCCTTTCCTCTCATCATTAACAAATTTAAAAATCCAAATTTATGGCTCTCGCTGCAGTTTTGCTTGGGGTGACTCAGCAGTCCGCAGAGTGTAAGGCCGGCTGAGTCAGCTCCCCAGGGTCCTATTTTGCACACAAAAAAACATACACTTTAGAGGGGCCTAAAACTTAATTTTCTTTTTATTGAGTCCTTGGGTGTCCTCTTCACACACCTGTGTTACTATGGTGAGCACAAGGGTGGGGCTTTTCCAAAGGGGATGTTTGGATAACAACAAATGCAGTGGACGCTCATTCTTGAGCTGGAACTCTGGGCGGGGGAGGGGCTCCTCCCAGAATGTGCTGCAGGACACAAGCCAGCAGGAGGGAATGTGGGACACAGGCTAGCAGGAAGGGGTGCAGGACACAGGCTAGTGGGAAGGGGTGCAGGTCACAGGCTAGCAGGAAGGGGTGCGGGACCCAGGCTAGTGGGAAGGGGTGCAGGTCACAGGTTAGCAGGAAGGGGTGCAGGACACAGGCTAGTGGGAAGGGGTGCAGGTCACAGGCTAGCGGGAGGGGGTGCAGGACCCAGGCTAGTGGGAAGGGGTGCAGGTCACAGGTTAGCAGGAAGGGGTGCAGGACACAGGCTAGTGGGAAGGGGTGCAGGTCACAGGCTAGCAGGAAGGGGTGGTGGTAGCATGCTGTAAAGGACTGAGCAGTCGGGGTGGGAGGGGAGAGAGTGGCATGAGGGAGAGGGCCTGTGGGGGACGTTGCCTGCCCACCAAGGTGGTCACGAATGTGCCTGACAATCTGTGCCTAAAGCCGTGCCCATGGCCATTATCAGAGGCAGCTGACTCGGCTGACCCCACTCCCGAACCTTCTCCCCCTGCTGCTCTCTGGGTGGACTGGACACATCTGTGACCAGTCTGACTTCCCTCTGCATCCCACTGCCCTTCTCCAAGAATGGCCAGGATGTAGGAATCGAGGCAGAAACCTTGAAAAGAGCAAAAAGTCCCCAGCCGCAAATGCTGTTCAACTGTCTTCCAACCTGTATGCCAGTCAGCATGTACTCTCTCTCCACATTTACAGACCGGGGTCAGAACAGAAAGCCAGACTAAGCTGTGGGTCCCATCAGTTCTCCTTTAGGTCCTGATTCAGAGCCTGAGTGACTGAGCCCAACCCCATGTCCTTCAGGCGAAGCCTCCGCACCCCTGCAGGCTGAGGCCCGAGGCAGCGGCCCTCCTCCCAGGCGCTGTTTCTCCTTTGCCCTCCGAGCCCTCGCAGACACAACAAACAAATCAGACCTAAGCAAGTGAGGATGCCAGAGCCTACTTGGACATTCAAAGATCAATGCAATTATAAGCATCTTTGTACTTTCAACTGACTGCTTCATTATTCATGTGAAATTGAAACCCACTCCGAGTCTCACAACCCAGTAAGTGTCCTGTAATTGTATTTACTGACATTGCCCTGATATGGACACTTGGGGACACATATAATAAATAAAGGATGGGGCAAGCCCTAGGTATGGTTACTTTCAAGGCAGAAAGTGTGGGTTTGAATGGGGCTTTGCCACTCGTTTGAGCCACTTAAATTCTCTGAGCCTCAGCTTTGCATCACTAAAACAAGGATAGTTATACCGACCACCTAGGGTTGTTGTAAAGATTAAATGAAACAAGATTTGATAAAGGCCTCACATAACGTTTGAAAATATAGCTATCCTCAATAAATAGTAGCCATTATTCTCATGCTATGTTAAAGTTGCAGCATAATGAAACCAGAAAATCCAATTTGACAGAGTGATTCTTAAAAAGCTTAAAAAAAAAAAAAAATTACAGTCATCAGCATTCATTAAACACCCGTGCTCAATGACATTCTAAAAGCAGGAAATCCAGCAGGGGGACAAACAGGTACGGCCTCAGCTCTCCCGCAGGTTCCCTGCAAATGGCAGGGAGCCAACGACAGAAAAGGAAATAGTTAATCAAATAAATCATTTCAAAAATGTATGTGTTGGGAAGAAAATTTAACAGGGTGATGCAATAGACCGTGACTGGGGGGTCATTAGGAGAGGTTGTTATGACCTGAAAAGGTCTTCACTGAGGTGACACCTGGAGGAGGAGCCACAGGAATGCATGGGTGGGGCAAGGTAGCGGGAGGCAGCAGTCCCCGGGGTGGAGGGGGGGGAGAGGGAGGTAGGAGGTGAAGCCAGGGGCCTGGGCAGGGGTTCTGAGTTCCTGTCTCAGCTCTGCCACCCGCAAGCTGCTTCTCTTTGGATAAAGCTCTTAAATTCTTGGGACCTCAGTTTTGCCATCTGGAAAATGGGGAAAGAGTTGCCCTGGATATTGTTTAGGTCCTTTCAGTGCTATGATTTGAATAGAATAGAGATTAAATGCTGTATTACTCTTTCTATGCTGACAATACTGGAGCCAAATGGAACTCTTACAGGTGGCCTGTTTTTGTTTGTAAGTATATTGGTTTACCATAAAAACCAACCAGGCCCCAAGACATGGAACCCTTTACTTCTCTTAGCTCAAAGCACCCTTTAAATTCATTGTTGCCAAAAGATTAGGTGACTACAGATTGGTTTTGGTTCCTGGTAGCAAACCACTAGCAGTTCTCAGACAGTCCAAACCCTAGTTTAAAATTTTTGTTTTAATGGTTCTGTACAGTGTATTCTGTACATTTTTTTCAAACAACTGAGGAGCATACTTTCTATTTTGTTCAAAAGCATTAACTCCGATGGAAAATTATCCCAAAGAGTCTAACTGAATGTCAAAATGCTCTTTGTAAGTCACTGGCTTGAATATTAAAACAACTTGGACTCTATTTTAGTGCCAGTCTCTTCTCTGGATATTTAATATGCAATTGGTCACCCCCAGGGCAACTGTACATTTAGGAAATGACAACCCACTCACCATTATCACCAATGATATTGTTAATTTAAAGTCAGAAGAGACGTGACAAATGCGTGAAATTCCATGCCACCCAGATCAAGAAGGTGGGAGCTCATCATGAGATGGCTCTAGTGTAACAGATTTACATCAAAACCACCCTAGTCAGGTGACTAGCTAGCAATCCTGTCTTTAAAGGCATCCAGTTTTCCAGCCCATAGGATACCTTGGTATACTATTGCAGAACTGAAAAACAAGAGCTGTCCGTGTCCTCTCTTATTCCCAACCCAAAGCCCTTGTCGTGCTTCCTAGGCTCGTCCCTCCGATTCCACCTACCGGGTGAAGAAAAAGCGGGTGGCCTCTCAAAATAAACAATAACAAGCAGAACAGGCAGTCCTTGCTAATCTAGTTTCTTTACAGATTACTATTTTCCTCACCACAATCCCACGAGGTAAATACTGTTATAAACCCCACCTCACAAGTAGGAGCTCGGAGGTAAACGAAGGCAGAGCTGGAGCTCAAGTCGTGCCACCTGGCTCCAGGGCCGTGCTTTCAGTCACCGCACCACTTTGCCTCTCTCATCATTAAAATCCCTACCTGAGATGCTATTCTCTAATTTACCTCTTTTTTGGTTTAAGTGATTCATGAAGAGAAGCCAGATTTTTTTTCTTTTTCCCCCTTATTATTTAATAAATAAATGTAAGTCCAAAATCAGTGCTTTATCTCAAAACTTTCCGAAAGGGTCTTTGACATTTCATGCTTCATCGTTAATGGAGAACAGCCTTGCTGTGGCCAACCCAAGCCATTGTGCCGCCCCCTCCCCATCCCCTCACTTCAGAGAGCAGGTCCAGGGCTGAGGTCGCAGCAGGAGTCCCGGCCTCCCAGCCTGAGGGCTCAAGAGGCCACGGGACTGACCGCACAGCTCAGGCTGCCTGGGTGGACGCGGGGCCCTGGAGATGCGCTGTGCAGGTCTGTGTGGAGCTGTAGACACACCCTGGCTGTTCCGCATCATTATTTAACTGCTGCAGGCGGAGGTGGTAGCCCCAAATCTACCTGTCTATCCTCATTACACACTATACAACACCTGCATGCACGTGCTGCACACACACACACACAAAACCCTTCCTTTCTACTTTCCTTATTGTAAACCACTACAGTAATTTTCTGCTTACCCCATCGTGTCTCCATCACAAATAGAAAAGTCCACTCTCCTAATGGTCTACTTCCACAGCAAATTTCCAAACCAGAAACATAAAATAGAGAATGTCCATAATTTAAATATATAAAATAGTATACTTGATATCTATCTGTCATCTATCTATCTGTCATGGACATGTATTTCAGACCACAAACTTAGTGGTTTAAAATACATTATTTCGCCCGGCCGGGCGTGGGTCAGCCGTTGAGCGTCGACCTAGGATCCAGGCGATCGGGCTTCGATTCCCGGTCAGGGCACAGGCCCTGGTTTCGGGCTCGATCCCCAGGCAGGGGTGTGCAGGAGGCAGGCGATCAATGACTCTCTCATCATTGATGTTTCTCTCTCTCTCCCTCTCCTTTCCTCTCTCTGAAATCAATAAAGATATATTTTTTTAAAAAATACATAATTTCATGTAGTCTCCAAATAACCAAACTTAGGGTGTGCTATGTGGAAACAACCCCAGCCAAGGAGGGTTTCTCCCTTCCCCTGTCTAAATTTCTGGGGCAGCACTGTGTGCCAGACACTGGCTCGGAGGAGGCACCTGGTGTGGGTCCTTACGCATCCAATGAATGAGGCAGCTTCACTCCTGCCTGGTCTCCCATGGTCCACTCGGGGCTCCAAGGCTCCAGAGTTCCGCTCTCTCGGGCGCCGCTCCAGGGCTCCCCTGCTGCCCAGGCCACAGAGCTGGGAAGGCAGAAGTGCGAGGAAAACCCCCCTCAGGTCACACAAGAGTTTAGCTAACCCCCCTTGCCTCCCCTAACCTGTAATCTTTGGGGGAAATGATGAGTCGAAGGGAAGACTTGCTCTTTCTCAATAAGGTTTTTCTATTCCCTGGGCCCTCACACTTCTGAAAACCAAAAACCTTTTCTCTGCTATAATAACTTGAGGCAAAGAGGTCTGTGCCTAACTGACCCAAGGAGCAAAGGGACATGCAATGCAAGAAACATTGGTTTTTTTTTTCATCCTGTCGCTTGAACTCACAGGGGAGTATATAGTATATGCCTATTACATGTATCACAACATGTTATATACATATATGCAGTTAAGACACAAGAATTGTATTTAAGCATGTAGGCATGACTCACCCATGGGGTTTTAGTCATGAATTATAGCTTTTAGGGGGGAAAATCCATGAATGAATACTTCTATCCAATTCTTAAATATTTAAGTCATAACCACTTATTATTTATATTTATAATCTAGGGTTTGTAGGATATTGAAAGAAATGGAGAACCAGAAGATAATAGATGATAGGTACGTAGGTAGGTAGGTAGATGATAGGTGACAGATAGATGATAGATGATAGATAGATAGATGATAGATAGATAGATAGATAGATAGATAGATAGATAGATAGATAGATAGATAGATCATAGATACATAGATACATAGATACATAGATACATAGATAGATTTCTCATCACTAATTGCAGGAGCAAAAATTTCTGACTCAATCATTCTATAACAATTGACTCACTATAACCCCAGCCATGTCATTTAGCTTTATTAACAGTCTTATCTCATCATTAATAAGAGTTTTTAAAGTGCTCAAATACATGGCAAACATAAGATCACAGATTTCAAATAATGAAGTTGATTGTGCTTGAGGGTTAAATAGTGGTTTATGCATGAATAAGACACTTTTGAACACTAATCAGAAAGTAAAGAATTTCTAGTTCTTGTACCAAATGCCATGATTCAAGATCTTCTTGGTATGAAATTGCCTTCAAGCTAAATTCAGACCCACTGGAAAAAGTCAGATCATATAGGATCTTTCTATGCAAACAGTATGCAAAGTGAATGTTAAAAAAAGCAATCAATCTTAGGTTGGATTGATAGCATCTTTAACTTATTGCTCCCTAAACATGCAAAAGAAATACCCTTCCCATAGGTAGGGAGATGGGACATGGCAGTTTTTGATTATCTGTGTTGAGGGGACAGGACAGCTGTTTAGAGGGAATACACCCCATTCCTCTGACTAGTTGAACCTTGAAAGGGCAAACTCCTCTTCCAGGTTGTAGGACTGGAGTCTGTGTTTATTTCTGGACGTGTAAACCTATTGTCACTATAAACTCTAAGTGATAAGACTTAGGAAAAACAGTTTGGGAGGAATTCCGTAGAGGGACAAGAGGCAGAAACCTGGGGAAAATGGCCTGAGGTGACGTCTGTCAAATTCTGCAAGAAAAACTGCAGGGTCAACTTAAATTTCAGATGATTAGTATAAGTAAGTCCCAGATATTGCATGGGACAACACTACTGGGTGGAATCATGTGAGGACAAAAGTGACCCCTGAGTGAATGCCCAATGGGAACATGGGCTCACCGACCAAAAGAGTAAACAAGTGGCCACTGAATCCACTTGACTGCTGGGCACTCTCGCCTCAGAAAGTAGCTGAGAACCAAATTCCACCAACAGTAGAGCAGGTCCTCAAGGGGCCCTAAAAATGCAACTGGTGAACTGAAACAGTGGTACGAACATGAGCCTACCTTGGAATCGCCTGAGCAGCTTGGCACCGCATCCCAGTGAGACAGACCTAGGTGGGGCAGAAAAGGAACGAAGGACCTGTGTACCCAGGTTGCTCTTTGGGTCATGTCGGTCTGCTGCTTATCTTTAAGTCAGGGCACAAAATCTGTGCTCAAGTAGATCATCTGTTTCTGTGCTTCTGAATTTTTCATTTTTGGTCTTCTTGTGCTTCCCCCTTATTACTCAGTTAAGTTTAATTTTTGAAATCCTAGCTTTTGTCTCTAAATAATTAACATCTAGGTCTTGAGTCTTTGTCAATCTGGCTGGAAGTTTGTCCTTGATTTTTTTCAAAGAACTAGTTTTTTGTTTCATTGACTTTCTCTATTGTTTTTCCATTTTAAATTTCATTGGTTTCTGTTCTTTTCATAAATATTTTCTTCTTTCTGTTTGCTTTTGGTTTCATTTGCTCTTCTTTTTCTAGTTTATTAAGCTGAAAGCTGAAAGACATCTCCTCTTTCATAATATGTCTTTAATTCTATAAACTTTCCTCTAAGCCCAGTTTTAGCTGATATGCTGTGTTTTTATTTTCATTCAATTAAAATAATGTTCTAATTTACCTTCTGTCTTCAGAAAACTTACACACTTGCCTTCAAGTAAGGGGCTATGTGCCAGAAGACTGACCCCTGCATAAGATAATCACACAGATGTGTTTCATCTACTTGTACATGTCAGAGTAAATTATAAACAGAATGGCTTTCTTTGGAGACTTTAACATACTGTCACAGTATAATTTTCAGAAAGTTAAAAACATAACACTTGTATAAATATAAGATGAACACATGTCAAAGATTTTATTCAAAGCACTAATGAGGAAACGCTTAAGACCTTAAAGCTGTTGCAAAGAGCATTGGAGGAACTGGGTATTTACAGGCAATGAAAAAATAGAAGAGATTGCTAGATTCGATACAAAATTGGTTATAAAACCATAATTTTCTACCAGACAGAAATTATTTGCATCCCTATCAAACAAAAAACTCCTACAAGTTAACATGTAATTCATAAAGTCTGGGACCATTAACTATTAGTAAAAAATGAGTCAAATAAAAACACATTCCCCTAGACAATTAAGTACTCATCAGTGGGTGTGTTAAGCAATGCCCCAGTATGATATTGAAAGGCTGTGTCTTTCAATGAGTCAAATAAGACTCTCTAGGTCTTATTTCCACGTTTTTATTGATTTTTTTTCTTAATAACATACTAAGAAACCTATTGTAATAGTGTCCAGTCCTTTGACAAGGGTGAGTCCAAGTTGTATGGGGCCTGTAGCTTATGTAATATTGGGGTTTCTTTTTTTAAAAGTGTAAAAATATTTTACTTTTACAAATCTTACAAAAATATATAAGCATGAGAATACATTCCTCCAGGGCCTTGAAAGGGCCATGCACAAATGGGTCGCTGAGATTTAAGCTACATTAAGCTTCATTGCCTGGTACAGGCAGAACTTGGGGTTGGGAAGTTACCGAACTGGTGATGGCAGAAGCCTTTGGCAAATTGCTTTTGCCTTTGACCGTAGCATGCTTATAGTATAAAAATAATAAAATACCTGGTGGAAAATAATTTTCTTTTTACTTTAAATCTCAATTCTGTAATCAAGCATCTGTCATTCTGGGTTAAATACTGTATCACCAACCTAAATACCTGTGATTTTTGTGTGTTACCTAATACTGTGCATCATGTTAGGTCCACTCAGTTCACTGATCCAAATTATTAACATGGACAATTCAGTTGAATGGATTCTCCGCATCTTGAAAATTGTCTTTAAAAATCTTATACTAGGAAACATATTCAGGCATTAAATTTTCACTGGCTAAGAGACATTAAGGGCCAGTGTGAATAAAATGACTTACTTGTGTTTAGTCCGCAAGTGACAGACAACATTTCTAATGAGTGTGTGTTCTCACCAGGCTCTCTTCTATCCTCATTTACTAAAAAGGCTTCTGCCATCACTGGTTCAGTAACTTCCCAACCCCAAGTTCTGCCTGTACTAGAATAGTTCTCCCACCCATTGGTAGAGACTTAGAGTGGGAGGGGCGGGCTAGGAAGAGAGAAGGGAGATCAAGGAGAGTGTGAGACACACATGCAAGTGTACTGAGCTCTTCCTCTGTGCCAGACCCCATGTTAAGGGCTCTGCATGGGTTAACCAGCTGTCGGCAGGAGCTACAATTCTCCTTATATTACAAAAGAGGAAATAAATCATTAAGTAACTTTCCCAGGTAAAGCCAAAATCTACATGTTTTCATCCCAGAGCAAAGTCACATTCAAAGAAACACAAAAGATTTTGTGATTTTTCTTTGTAGGTCCTTTGAAAAGCTGAGAGTCCTTGGAAAAGCACAGGGTTTGTATCTACTCTTTTTATTTATTTATTTAAATCTTCGCACAAGGACATGTTTTTATTGATTCTAGAGAAAGAGGAAGGGAAAGGGGGGGAGAGAGAGAGAAACATCAATGTGAGAATGAAACATCTATCGGCTGCCTCTTGCACGCCACCCCCCACCCCGCCAGGGGATAGATCCTGCAACCTGGGTATGTGCCCTGACTGGAAATTAAACCTGTGACCTTTCCCATGTACAGGATGATGCTCCAACCAACTGAGCCACACCGGCCAGGCTATATCTCCTGTTAAGATCCATTGACCTCTCCCACTCTCTAATTCCCTGTGCATTTGGTTTCATATCACAAAAATACAACTCAAACTTTCTGGAGCCAAAGGGGTTCCGTTGAGGCTCTTATACTAGGAGTGTTCTCCGTTCAGGTACCACTGAGTCCAGCACCTCTAGTGATGCCATCAAAGCTGAGTGTGTGTTTCTCCTCCACCTTTTGGCTCTGCTTTCCTCTGTGTGCTGACTTTATTCTACAGGCAGTTTCCCCATACTCCTGGGGGAAATTGCCTCTGGCAGATACAATAATCTGTACAATAAGAAACCCCAGAGTAAAGTAGACACCTTTCTTTCCCAGTGTTCACAAATCATGTCACAAGGAAGGCCAGTGCCCTGAAGAACTGAGACCCCTGATTAAATACATGGGGAGTTAGGAAGGTGGGAAAGGTCATGAGGGAACTTAATCCTTCCATGGCCACATAGAATATGAGAAACATAGGACCCCAAAGAAAACAGAGCATGCTATGATCTGACAAAGAAGACAGAATACCAATCAGATGAAATCAGCAGATGCCCGTGACATCCTGACATGCTCCACTCTTCCCCTCTGCTGACCCAGTACACCCTCTCATTCACACTATTCAGAAGTTACCATGTCATGCCCAACGGGCCTGCGTCAGTCTACCCAGAGCTCTCAACAGCCTTCACTTCTGATCTGCTGCTCCCTTATGCCAGGCCTCTTTCTGACTTAGAAGTACACATCAATCATTGACATTTTTTAAAATTTATTTTATTGTTGAAGTATTACAAATGTCCACCATTTTCTCCCCTTTACCCCTCTCCCCCTATCTCCTACCTCTCCCCAGTTCTTCCCCTGTCCACTGTCTGTGTCCATGGGCTGTACATATATACTTATAAGTTCTTTGGCATTTTAATGTGATCTCCTTCACTTAAGAAAATTGAATATTGAATCCCAATAATATTTGGATTCAAGGTCTAAGCTAGTAACTAAAGCCTTTATTTCCTGTGTAAACTAATTTTAATGTAATCAACACAAGTGTCCACAGATGTCCATGTTTCCCTATGTTAGCCACTGTCACACAAAGCCATTGTCACCCTGATGTCAAACGCTCCCACTGACCACAACCAGATAATCCAGGTGGAACATCAGAGTCTGACTGAGTCTTGTACACAAAATCCCGTCCACAAACAGTCATGGGGGTTTTTTAGGCCTGAGACACATGGGCAGCCTCTTCTCCTCGGGGAGATTTATTAGGATTCAGAATGATCTTACTGTCTCAGGTTACATGGACCAAATAGTTGGCCCAACCACATTTTATCCCATGTCAGCCCATATCTGAGCAGCCCTCTTAAATATTCTTAAACAAGTCTCTTTTTCCTTTTACTTCCTCTCTCTGTAGTAGCAAAAACAATCCATAACCCTTACCTTCGTCATTTTTGACCACTTCATGCCTTTTCATTTATCTGCAAAGTAAACCTTTTGGATGAGGGCTGCCTCCAGCAATAAAGGCGGGCGAGCTATATTGGCAGGATGGTGGAGCGGCGCCCCAGATGCTGCAGACAGTGGGAGTAAGGAACGCGGCCTTTCTCCCCCAGCTAGTATTGAATGACTAGGAGCTCACACCTAGAGCAGCAGCCGTGAGATCCCGCTGCTGGGCCAACCCTTGGTTTTTAAATACATTCTGCCCACAGGCTGCCCAATGTTCTCCCCAAGTTATTTCTTGCCAACAAATGAGCTCACCCCTCACCTCCCCGCACATGTTTCACCTCAAAGTGCTGGAAGTTCTACCTCTGCCCTGGAAGCAACGCAGAAGCGTGTTTCTAGTGGAGGGAAATGCATCATGCACACCTTTATTTCTCCCATGCCTTCCGGTTGGATTGGCATTGATTCATTTGGCAAACTTCCTTCCCAAGGAAAAGGCTTTGCTAACCTAGGAATGCTAACAACACGCACATCTTTTCTTCCTTCTGTTGGTGACGTGGTCCCTGTGGGCCCGTAATCCATGTGAGCGGCTCTTTCCTGGCTGGAGAGCACTTGACCGTAAAACAGTGCCTTCCCTTCCTCTCCCGGCCAGCACCACTGCTGCGGGGGTGCCAAGGGCGGCTCAGGCTGCGTTTCCAGGAAAATCCCGCACATCCCAGTGCCCCTGGAACACTGTGGACCAGGAAGAGGAGCCCATTTGAAAGTTCATTTGCATGAGGGTCCAAGAACTAATGGGAGGAGCAGCCTAAAATAGGAGCACTGGGGTGGGGGGGGGGTGTGGGTAGGTGGGTGTGTGGGTAGGTGGGTGTGTGGGTGCTCACACACGCAAATGCAAGAGGAGTGGTGATTCTGAGTACAATGGAGAGTGCGGGGCTTGCATCGCCCTCTGGATGGCCTTCCTGCGACCCTCACCCTTAGCTTTCCCCTGTACTCCCTCTCCCCCAGGTCTCTGGCCAGCATTGGTTGGGGAGGTTGAAATACAAAAACAAAGGAGAGGTGTTTCAGAGATTAAGCTAAGAACTTATATGCAATACGCATAGCCCATGGACACACAACAGGGCGGGGAAGCCTGGGTGGGACAGGGGCTGAAGGAAAGGAACAAATGGGGAGGAAATGGGGGGCATCTGCAAGACCGTCAACAATAAAAAAATAAGTTTTAAAAACAAAACAAAACAAAGGAGAGGTGTTTCAGTAACACCTCTGGAAGGCTTGTGGCCTATGTCACAGAGTGTAACACAAATGGACAAAAATATTAGGGGCAACCAGGGAGCGCAGCATAGCCATCCAGAGTCGCGGAGCCAAAGCCACCTGGCACAGTCCCAGTGCTGTCTGGATGGAGAAAGCCAGGGGGACGTCCCAGGGGACACGTGCCATGGAAACACGGCATGAGCACACCTCACTGCGGCTGCCCGATCCTTCAGTATTCACGAATAATTTGGTAGGGAGCGGGGATGGGAAGGATGTGCAGCTAGGGTTCCTGCAATTCTGTGATTAGCGGCTGAGTCAAGAAAAACTGTTACTATTTCTATGACTCTGTTTACCCCAGGTTTGGTGTGGAGAACCAATGAGATTCATACTTGTGATAAAAATGCATGTGTTCAATTGTCTGTGCTTTTCCCCCCAAAAATATAATTTTGACTCTAAGTTACTCCTTTGTCTAGTTCTTCAATGAGGTGACATTTGGGATCAGTTTGGTTTTTCATAGGTCCTAAAATGTGCATGGTTTCCAAGGGGCCCTGGAGGTGTCAAAAGTCAAGCCGGTCCAGAAATTACAATACTGGTTTCAAATAACAAACACCCTTCCAGTGGAGAAAAGAGAGCAGGCCAAAGCTTTAGCCGAGTTTCCACTGGGCGTTCCTTTTTAAGGCTGCAATTTGGATGCCTACAATCATTTGCATTTTTGTTGCTAATTACTCCTGCCATTGGTGCAACCAACCACTTTTGGGTGCAATTACCCCCTCGTGAGAGCAATTACAAATGAAAATGGGTCTGCACGTGCAGCTAATGGTGCCAAAAGAAAGGAGGCTCAAGAGGACGATCGGCTCATCAAGTCACAACTCCAACCTCAAACCTGTGTCCGCTACGGGAGGCAGCACAGCGGGACAGGGCGCTGGGTGTCACGGCTGCAGCATCCCTGCCACTCTTCACTAATGTGTTCTTAGGGAATTAGATTATGGATTTGTTTAATTAGATAAGAACAACTCTTCTGGGCCTTCTGCTAAAGTGGGTTCTAGGTACCAAGTCAAGCCACAGAGCCCTCTAATTGAGCAAGCAGCCTCTTAGATAATGCCAGGTTCTAATGAAATTCCGTTTTTCGTTGTTTGTTGTTTTTTTTTTTTCATGAGAACACTGACACAGCCATCACACTGGATTCTAACGCGCACACAGGGCTCCCTCCTGTCTCTCGCTACTAGACATGCCAACATAGCTGCTTCAGCCTGAGGACTGGAAATGATGGGCTGATTACCAGGGGCAGTGGCCTCAGCTGGCAAACTATGTCTAGCATTCTACACAAACCATCTCTGGGTTTCCAGGCAGCCCACATAACAGACAATTGTCATATTATATCTTGTTGCCTGATTCAAATTTTAGATTAGAAATGAAAAACCGGACTGCGTCTAATTCCACCATTGGCCTACATTTCTAGCTCAGTCAAATTCACACACACACAGCCCACAGGTCCGTGGGCCCAGAGTCATTTCGTCCGGAGGAGGCAGGTAAACACACAGGCTCCGGAGCCAGGCTGCCTCAACGTCCCCCTCTGTAAAATGCGGCAGTAACAGGCCTGCCTCCCGGCGTTGTGACGGTGACCAAACAACTAATACACGAAAACACTCAGAGCAGTGCCCAGCACTCCACACTCAGTAACTGTTTTTATCATTATCTGTGATATTTTACTGCAATTGTTTATTTCTAGATCTGTCTCCTCTCTGAATTAAGAAAAATTATCCAAAACAAGGTAACATAGCCTTTGAAGTCAGACCCAAGCACTGTCTAACTCGAAGGCCTGAGGAGAAAGTGACTTTATTTGACTTACTACTTTCTGTTGGTTAGAGGCCAGAGTTTAGAAAGTTAAATGCTAATTTGTAGAAGGTTGATAATGATTTTTAGCCAGTAGAGGGGAAAACTGCAATCAAAAGCTATACGAGATAAGAGCACAGTCTCCCCCCCCCTGCCCCCCCCCACGCCCGTCGCTGCTTCTCCCCGGCGCCGGGAACCGTGTGAGGAAGGGCCAGGAGGGCACAGGGGAAGCTGTTGCCTCAGCCCCTCGGTTAGCAAGGGGACCAAGGGGACGCCTCTGTCCCTCCCACACCTGCCTTACGCTCGGGTTTCTCCCAGAGGCAAAGCAGGTGAGAAGGAACGGAGGAGGTGGGGGGCGTTTTGAGAAATATCTAACATGATAGAAAAATGCAATTAAATGCCAACAAAAATAATGCCAGAGGCAAGCACCTTTCAGGAAAGGCTGGGGACAGAGAAGGGCAGGGAACAGAGAACAAATGTAAACAAGCCAGAACAGGCTAGCAGCGGCCACCACGCGCCGGGCCTGCGAGGGGTTCTGAATATATGCTATTTTATACAATTCTCGGAAGAGCCCAGGGAGGTGGGGGTCACAGTCTACATCTCTCCAATAGAGGCCTTTTCTGCAGGGACAGCTCAATCAGGACCCTTCTCCACTCAGCCGATTTTAGGTCATTTCCAATTTTGATGTTAGGGAGGGGAAGACACACCAGGTGCCTGAGTCTGGATGCTCCTGGGGGGGGAGGGACCCTGAGTTCGTTGAGAAAAGTGGAGCCCCAAGAAGGAAGGAGACTGGGCCCCTAAATGAGCCCAGAGAAAACTGACTGTGGGTGAGCAAGAAACACATTTTATCCATTCACTCACTCACTCAACACTACTTATATTGATTTGCTATGTGTTGGGCACTGTTCTAAGGCCTTTTAAATATAACTCATTTAATACACAAAGTAACAGTATGAGGCATGTGCTAATGTAATTCCCGTTTTTTAGATGAGGAAAATGACATATAAAGACACTAAAGAACCTCCCAACAGCACAACTATTGTTTTAAACCACTGATTAAAGAAAGAAGTTTTATTTGTTACAACAATGAGGTTGCCCCAACTAATAGTTTTCTGTTCAGATTTACAGGGCTAAATTTGTCAAGAAGCTTACGAAGCCCAGAATAGTGACTTCAAAGACGTGAGAAGTGAGAAGCGGAGCCCCCGCCCTCAGCCTCACCGCGAGCCTGGAGCAGGCATGGAAAGTCTGCGTAAGAACGGGAGCGCATGCACAGTCACCGGCGACTATAACAAGATTGTAAATACACTTTAATTTTGCTGTCATTTTAAAAAAATTATACACAATGTATGGTCCTCTAATAAATAAAGTGACACATGAAATATTTGCCTTCCATGCAGTAGTACTGCTACTTCCGATTTCTCAGAGAAAACATATCAGATCAACAGAGACAATTTGACTTCCTCTCCCTTCACCATTTTCTGCTACCTTTTGTTCTCTGTCCTTTTATTTCCTCCTCATTAGAGCCTCTGGCTCTGGGATTTTGCAGTCCCATCATTTGACATTGAATTCACCTTTCCTTTTGACAGCCCAGCTGCTTTGTATTTTCCCTTTTCTAACTCTGCAAAGATAAAATCTCATTTCTTAATGAAAGCTGAGACTCAGATACGAAGTGTAACTGAGAATTAGCTTAATTGGCAAAGAAAAAAGAAAATGATTGAATGAGCCAGATAACTGACTCCAGCCCAAACACAACTTTAAATCTGGCATAACTATTATCTTCTTTTCAATCTCAGAACTGAACCAAAATCACGATTTTTTTAAGGTTTTGTGCAATTTAATCAAGCACTGCAGTGCGGTATGTGAATGATGATATTTAGGAGGATCATTTGAAACCACCTGCACTGTCACTGGCATGAACCTAAACCAAAATAGAACAGCCTTGGGTATAACTAGAAACTAAAGTCCAAGCAGAAAAATGTAAGGTTTTGTGCTATGTAGCGAGAAGCCAGCAATTCCCATTAATTTTATCAAGTAGACTTAGTAGTCTCTAAAAATAAACACATTTGAGGATTTGATTCCACCCTTCAGATAAGTGGATTGATGCCACACAATCTCCTAATCTCCCCCGCTTCCACCTTTCCCTCAATCCTTCCTCCCAGGACCTCTCTGCTCTCCTCTCCTCTCATTCTTACCTTTGATGGGGTGAGGGGGGTGGGAGGGGACATCCCCTAAGGCTCAGCCTTTTTACAACATCTCCTTTAGGGATCCAATACATTCTCATAAATTCAACTCTTTGTCTTGGTGTATAATTTCCATGTTCTGTCTCCAGTTCTGTCCTTTCACCTAAATTCCAGGTCTACAGGACACATTCACTCTGATGTTGTATCGCGTCTCCAAGAAAGCTGTGTCAGGTTCTTGTCCTCTTGAGAGATGGAGCCTGTTCCTTCACCCCCTTGAATCAGGGGAGGGGGGCTGTGACTGCTTTGACCAATAGCACATAGTGGATGTGATGCAGTGAGACTGATAAGGCTAGGCTTAAGAAGCTGGGTCTCTTAGAATACTAGTTGTGGGGAAAGCCAGTCCTGGAGGAAGCCAGCCACCATGAAAGAATCCAGATACCCTGAGACCACTATGTTGTAAGGAAGCCCAGCTAGCAGCAGGAAGGAGCCAAAGAGAGAGGGGTGCCCAACAAGTCCCCAAAGGGCCCAGACATCACAGCCCAAACACCAGACACACAAGTAAAGAAGCCATAACATAATTCCTGCTTTAGCTGCCTTCTGACCGTAGCCCCATGGAGAGTCCCAAGTGAGAACTACCCAGCTGTGCCTGTCAAGACTGCAGCATGGTGAAGGATGCTAGTAAGTGGTTGCTTTACGCCACAAAGTTTCGGGACGGCTTGTCATGTAGTAAGAAAATCGCTGGAATAGATACCTAACTTTAATTTAATCACTGACTCTTTCATTCATTTAACAATTACTTGTTGAACACTTATTCTAGGTGCAGCAACTTACAAGGCACTAGAAATGAGCAAAGAACAAGATAGGCCCAATTTTTGCTTCCACAGAGCTGACAGTCTTACAAAGAAAATATTGAACAAAAATTGATCAACCATTTCAAACTTCTAGTACCCCCTCCCCTGCTCTCATGCTCAGTTGGTGACCTTTCTCGTTTTCATCAAGATAGTAGAAATAATCAGGGAGGAGCTCCCTCACCGACCTACAATGTGGACTGCGTCTGTGTGGAACCCGCCACCACCGTCTCGTTTCCCTGGGCGAGTACCCCAAGGTCACTCCATCCACTTGAGCTCTGGGTCCCATCTCCTTCACAATGACTTCCCCATCACTTCATCAGAAGGCAAGCAAGTTCCAGATGATCTCAACCCAGCTCTTGGCTTGAAATACCGTCTTTAGGATGCTGGCCCAGGAATCCATATCGCCAGCCTTGGTCCTTTCCCAGAACTATAGACTGTTATTTCTTCCGCCACCTGCTTGGCCCCTCAGTTTAGTGTGTTTCAAACTTAACACGAACCAACAGAACTCCAGCTGCTTCCTTGCTGCCTAACCCCTCTCGCATTCTTCCCTGCTCCAATAAATGACTTCCTCACAATTCCAGCACCGACATAACTAAGTTACCCTTGATTCCTCTCTTTTTCTCACCCCCACATCTAATCGAGCAGGCAGCCCTGTTGACTCCACATCCAAACATATCCACTCCTCTTTAGCTTCAGCACGGCCACCTGGTCTAGCCACCGTCCCCCTCTCCCCAAATTGCTGAAATTCCAAGCTTCCTCTTTTCCACTTCTGTCCCTCCACAACCCATTTTCCTTACAGCACCCAGAGAATCTTTTAGACGTAAATTGAATCATGAGACTCCTCTGTGTAGTGGCTTACCAGTGGCTCTCTCTGCACCTAGAAAGCTTGTATCTTAGTATCCTTGCTTCCAAACTCTATGTTCTCGTTTCCATGATCTGGCCTCTTAGGCTTCATTTCCCATGGCTCTCACCCTCACCCACCACGTTCTAGCCATGAGGTCTTCCTTCGCTCCTGCCACAGGCCAAGCTCATTTCAGCATCAGGCCTTTGCACAAGCTTTTGCCCCCGTCTTGGCTGGGCTGACTCCTGCTAGTCAGCCTTTAGTTCCAATGTCTCCGTCTCAGACTACCCTCCCGGCATGATGGATTCTTCACAGCACCTCTCCGGCATGGTTCACCTTAATGTATTTTTTAACATCAGTTTCCATCTATCTTCCAGCACATTAGTGTAGGTGCTCTGTCTTTGTTCACTGTTGTCTTCTCAATACCCAGAACAGTACTTGGCCCACAGTAAGTGCTCAATAAGTATTTGTCAACTGACTGAATGAAACAATCACCAATGTGATGAGAATTATGAAGAAAAGTGCCGGGTGCTAAGGGAGCAAGCAGTGAGTAGACGAATGTAGTCTCAGGGGTGTGTGTTGGGAACCATTTCTTTGAGAAGGTGGCATGGCAATTAAGCCAACATCAAAGGAGAAAGCCAGGAAAGCAGGGGAGTGGAGAAGAAAGTAAAACACAGAGAGGTATGCAGAAAACCCCAGGTCAGGAAGTGCCTGGCTCCTCGGGGATCTGAGAGGGGTCCTCATGGGAGGAAACTGGCAGGTTAGGCCCAGACCAGACCCTGTGGAGGTGAGCAGGCCCTGGGAAGGGTCCTCGGGTCAGGTCACTCATTTCCATCCTGCCTTACCTGGAGCTCCTACATTCCCCCACAGGGTCTTGGAATACTGAGGTCACCTCTGCTTCCTCTCTGCCGGAACTTCCTGCCCCCTGGGAGTCATTGTCTAGTTGATCACCCCTCTCAAATCTCTCTCTCATCTGCTGCGTGATCCCCCTTCCCACCACCCACATGGCAGAGAGGAGCATCTCTGCCTCATGCAGACACTTAGGCCTTCGTTTTAGACCCTCTGACAGCCTTCTGTCTGACCCTGTCTCCCACCCTCCCCTGATCCTCTTTACACACACACACACACACACACACACACACACCAATCCCACCAGGCTGGGGCCCACACTAAATCTTCCTGGGAAGTGGTCTTCATCGCCACACTTCTCCATCTGAAGACTTAAGTGGCTTGTTAGTTCCAACAGCATCCTCTCCAAACCCATCAGCAGGCTCCACACCTCCCATCTAACCCGATTTCCCAGCACCTCTTCTGAAAGGTGCTACTTCATAAGGCAGTGAACACATTCCCTCCAACATTTTTGCACTTGCCCCAGAATGACCTCCTTTCTCCTCTCAGCTGCTTAAGATCTCCTCCATAAAGCACCTGCCCATCACTCGGTGCATGGCCAAGCTTAAGAGCCAGAGTCTGGAAGCGGAGTGTATAGTCCCACCCTTCGCCCACAGTGGGGTCATGGGCAAGTCGCTTAGCCTCTCTGTGCTTTGTTTTTCTCATTTGCAAAATGGGAACAATCACAGTATCCAGGTCACAGGGTTCTTATGAGGAGTATATGAATCAATGTATGTCAGGTACTTGGACAGTGCCTGGGTCACTGAAGGCACCAAGTGTTTACTACTGTTGTTATTATGACTCCATCTTTTCTGTTCTAAACTCATAAAGCTAACAGGATCGTCCATATCACAAATTTAATGCTTACTTTTATTCCAAATTACATTTCCTTTTGTTTCCTGAGACACCCCCCACCCCAACCCCCAGTTAGATTCTCATTTCCTTGAAGACAGAGAAATAGCAGATTGTGCTACTTGCTAGTGGCCTGGGGAATGCTGGAGCGAATCAGACATTCCTGACCCTGGGCTTGCTCCTGGGCTGGTGGAAGGGGACCAGCCTGTAATCATCATTCAGTTCCATGGGATACAGAATTGTGATGACAAGATAGGCACGGGGGCTACGGGAGCACCGAGGACGGGCTTCCTGGAAGCAAGGCTGCCCGGGCTGTGGTTTGGAAGAACAGTGAGAGTCAGGTCTATACAATAGGGGTAGGGAAGACTGTAAGCAATTCATTCCCCCCAGGCGAGCTGGGTGGCATTCAATGGGAGCAGTAGCACGATATCCAAAAGACACTGAAAAGGATTCTAAAACTCTCCTGAAGTTTTAAAAACAGGCCCAAAGCAAGATGCACTGCCTGACCCACAGCAAATGATCCTGAAGTCCCTCCATGCCCGTCTCCACAGCAGCCTCGCAGAAATCTCTCCTGGCTCCTGTCCTGTCCTCTCCACTAACTCTGCCCCCGAGCGCCTCCAGGGTTGGCTCTTTTCCTCTACCTCCCCCTTCTGCTCAGCTCTTCACTAAGGAGGCACATTTCGCTTTTCTAGGCACATTTCGCTTTTCAATTCATCTTTTATTCTCAGCAGCAACACACAGGCAGGCTCCAAGGCCTCCTTAGGGAGGAAGGGAGGGGGAGGGGGCAAACATTTACTTCTGTCTACTGCTTCTTTAACCCCATCTCAAGCCCTCCCTAGTGCAGGCTTTGCAGGTCGCCTTCCAAACTCACAACCCACCCAGCATACCTCCCCCAGCCTTCTCTCTTACTGGGTTGAACGGGATACTCTTCTGACATCCCCGAAGGGTGGACATGGGGTGGAGGCTGCTGAGGCTGCCTGTGAGAACTGGGTCCTTCAAAGTTTCTTCTAAAACAATGACTTTTGAACTTTCTTGGAGATTCACTGTAAGCAACACATTTTCATTGCAGCCAAGCATACACATGTGCACACACACAAGGGAAACAAAAGCTTAATAAAGCATTATTTAACTTTCACTCTCTATTTTTTATTCCATGTATGTCATTTTAAATGGTAGTTATCAGTCCTGGCCAGGTGGCTCAGTTGGTTGGAGCATCTTCCTACAAACCAAAAGGTGGTGGGTTTGGTTCTGGGTCAGGGCACGTACCTAGGTTTCAGGTTCGATCCTCGGTTGGGGTCTGTACAGGGGGCAACCAGTTGATGTTTCTCTCTCTCTCTCAAAAAAATAAACCAATAGACTTATCCTTGCTAGAGGATTAGAAAATGTTTTAAATTGGTAATAATCATCATATTTTAGGGATATATACCAAAGTATTTATAGAGGAAATGCTCTGAGGTCTGGAACTTGCATCAAAATACTGAAGACAGAGGTCTGGGGTGCAGATGAAACAAGACTCACGATAAGTTGCTAACTGCTGAAACTGGGTGATGGGCACATGGTGTGGTTCGTCATGCTATTCTAAGACTATATATATTTGATATCTTCCATACAAAAAATTTTAAACAAAACAAAAATATTGGTCATGCCCCACTAAACTGATTTCACAATCCACTCATAGGCCAAGAACTACGGTTTGTAAAATACCTTCTAGAAAATCTAGGAGTTAGGAAATTTGAAACTGGATGGCAGGGAAACACATCAGTATCTACACTTAATCTAATACATGCCCCCCACCCCCAAACAAGGTCTGTTTCTTTTTCCAAGGTTGGGAGATGGGATCCTGGCTGAGTTTTGTTTCCCCTCAGGGTACAGTGCAGTTGCTTATCAGTTGTACCTCTCTGCCAAAAATGAACCTACACAGTAGTTATCTCCATCGACCAAAATCCAAGTCAGTTTTTCAGGAGCTGAGATCTCCTAGACATTAGAGGATTTGTGGCATCCTGAGACCCACAGCAATCCTGAGGCCCACAGCCACCCAGTCATATTGGAAGCAAATTAGGGGACACTGTGACCAAAGCCCTGCAGAGACTCCAAGAGGACTGAGGATGGGGCACAAAACCTGCTCATTCATCTTCCACGGCCAGCCAGCTGGTCGCCACTTCTGGCCCCCCCGGGTGTATCACGGTGCCTCCCTGGTGGCCCGAGGGCCTCTGTGGTAACTCCACCCCCTTCTTCCTTTCCAGTTACAGCAGCTTATCAAAGGAGAGCTCCGGCAGCCTTTTGTCCGTGAAGGCTGTTTGTTACGCTTAGTCACGGGTGCTCTCAACCAGCTTTGGCTCTGCATTCATCATGCTGTGCCCGGTGGACGCTGCAGCCCCCCTTGTTGAAAGCACACGGGGTCTCCTCCCTTTAGTTAGCAGCTATGAACTCTACTAGAAACCCCACTTTGGTGAAAACTCTTTCCATAGCAGAAGCAATTCTGCCATAAAAGCAGAGGCTTCTAGGTTTGAGTCCACAGTGCTGACCTTGTTGACCCACACTTCTCATGCCCGAAGCCCATCGTCTTCAAAACTCAGGGTCCACTTCTCCTGTCCTGCCCACAACTTCTCCAGTTTCTGATGGCAAAGAAGCCTCACTGGTGGCTTCCAATCCTTACCACTCACCCCCACAGCATCCAACTTCCAGTGGTGCCAGACACTATCAATACCAGTAAGGATAAAAACTAATATGGCAGAGCAGGAAAAATGCACCAAAAAGATGTTGAAACAGCCAAGACAGTCCTGGATGGTGTCTGTTTCAAGTAATCAAAACAGGAGGTGATTGTCACACCCAATCTAGACATAACAGTGAGCTTTACCCGAAACACTGACGGTTGTGCTCATCAGTTGGTCCTTCGGGAACGCTTCTTCGGGTGTGTAGTTGATGCCAAGGTGCCAGCCACTTGGGGTACGGTCTCCACGTGGGGGCTGCAGCCCTTATGCAATCAGCCAAGCTCCTGGCTGAGGAAGGGTGGGTGGTGACTGGTGCCTGTGAGGTGGAGGGTGTGGTTCCATGTCCTCCCTAAACCAGATGGCTATCTAGCTTGAGCTGAGCCTGACTCTGCCACCCCAGCTCTCTTAGATGGCACTGACTGGAGTGACAGAGCTGCCTCGGGAGAGCCCTGACCATGCACCTGCAGAGCCTGTTGACCTGTTAGATTCCCTGAGTGGGGACCTGCGACACCAGCATCATCATTCCTGGAGGCCATCCACAAAAAAAGTTCAAGCCCAACCCTCCAAATCCTAACCAGGTACACAGAAAAAGAGGCCCCTAAATATCCCACTGAATTTTCCTGAGTTTATTTAAACAAGATTGCAGAAGGTACTCTTGGCTTATAAATACAGAGACTGCCTCCTGGAAGAAATTACAAACCATCCCCAGTCCCAGAAGTGGACTATGAAGAGCTTGCTTTCATCTTTCATAACAGCTTGCAGACAAAGATTAGAGATTCCAGGCGTAACCTCCACCACACTGGGCATACGGCAATCCTCCATGGGGGCCCAGAGCGAGCCCTGTATTTTATTCACTGCAACCCCCGCAGGAGCCTACCCCCTAACCTGCCCGTGAGCCCCACCACCAGCTCCGCTGCAGACAGTGGCAGACCCTCCTGGAGCATCGGTTCCTCCCACTGAGAGAGGTGCTGACAGCTCGCAGCGACTCAGGATTAAGACTCCACACCCTGGTCCCCTTTCCCCACAAAACCCCACACCTCCCAGCAAGCTGCTTCCACAAACTATGACATGGCTGCTACGGTCGCTCTTAGAATGGACACCAGTCCAGTGTTGCTGGGTCAGGGGCTGGGCTCCAGGGCCTCTGGCCCCGGAGGCAGGGGAGGAGTCTGGTTTAGGACGAGGTCACAGCACAGCCTGTGGGCTTCAGGCAACTGATGCCCGCATCTCCCTCTGCACACAGCACACCTGCCCAGTGGCCTGCCAGATGAGCCCGCGCAGTGGCACGAGCACCCTCTGTGGGCACAGGGACCCTGCATTATGTACACTACTTACTACCCACCCCTAAGCTCTACCCTGACTTCTTTTCTTTTCTGGAATGAATTCACATTTCAGAAACTGTGTCCAGGAAGATTCAAACTAAAAGGCCTGCATCCCGCCTGTAAAGCTGATGAGGGAGTAGAGCTGTCAGTCCAGAGCCCCCAGAGCCCAGTGCTCAGGGGGCTGTCGGGGCACCAAGCCTTGGAGCAGACCTTTTCCCGGACGTGGGCTCCGCAGTGTCAGGAAGGTCCCACGGCTTCCTAGGATTGAGGGGCTGTTCCGGAAAGAGGCTGCTGTGCTCAATCCACGCCATCTCCTTTGCACAGTGTCAGTCGCCAGGTGCCCCTGGTGAAGGCCCCTCCAAACCCACTTTGGGGGATACTGAACTCAGCAGCCTGCTACCACCTCAGGGCCAAGGCCCAGGACACCGTCTCCCCTTGTTGCTGGGTTGGCGACGTCGAGTGGCTAAAACCAAAGGAGTGAGGCTCGGAAAGGCAGGGGGATGCAACTAATGTTTCTTCTTTTCCTCTGCAGCTCAGCTCAGATCTCGGGGCCTGGGGGGCAGGGCCACCTTCCAACTTTTGAGGCCCTCAGAACTTTTATCTTTATGGGCCTCTTTCTCCATAAAAATATTAAAACTTGTATTTTACTGTTGTATTTGTATAAAGGACAAATACGTTAAAATTCTATATTAAGAATTTTTTCAACCTAAGAGTTATTATTTTTCTTCTGGTTTTAAAAAAATTAAAACATTTTTAAAGACACTTAAAAATATTGTGGGCCCCAGATACTGTGCCTATGGGCGTAATATGTGTCGATCCTGTTAAGAGGTGCCCACTATGTACCTGGGTGGGTACATTCAGGTCGAGAACATGATATTCAGGAGACAGGTTTGCAGAAAATTCCTCGCTGAGCTCCTGCCACCTGTCCACACTGCGTGCTCGGCTCTCAGCATCATTACTGAATCTCCATCCATTTGAAGGGAGTGAGGGTGTGAAGGGAAGTGTCGGTTCTCACATGAGTCACCACAATACTGTAGTAATAGAGGGTTACAGTTTCCAATTTTAAAGGGAAATTTACTGAAGCACATGGGCAGAAATATCATATCAAGAATAAAATTTGTCGTTTTTATTATGCAGATGTCCTAGCATTAGTCATAAGAAAGGCCATTTCAAAAGATGTTTACAAAGCTACCTTTGAATCTTGGGCTTCACTACCATAATATTTTTCAGCTGTTGACTGAGTATCCAGTTTTATGATCCATGGAGTCACAAATAGAAAGACATAAGATTGGCAGTGGCTCCTACAATAATATTTCACACTTGTCATTTTCAGAATTTATCACCAAGATACTATTTATTATAATCTTGTTTGTCACTATAGTTCTGAGTCACCCTTCCCGACCTTGTGCTACAGGTCTGCAGGTGGTCAGAGTCTAAGATGCAGCCCTGAAATGTCCTGTTCTCTTCAAAAAGAGCTTTAGTTCCCTTTAACCTCACACGAGATGCCAGGCAGTGCATCTGGCGGTGTGTGTCCTCCGACGAGGATGGCAGGTTACAGAACTAGAGCGTGAGAACTGCTCTTAATATTGTTAAAACTAAGTGAACTGAATTATTGTTGGGGAGGAAAAAATAATTTTTTCTCTACCCTTTTAGGTTCTTGGCTGAGACCCCCCTTGTAATAAACAGATTAACAGGACAAAAACAAATTTAATTATGTATGTATGTAAACCTCACAGAGATACCAGACTCAAAGGCAGCCAGGCAATTAAAGCCTATAAACCATCCAAAGCCAAAAACTGGGAGAAGAGCCTGGGGCTTCCAAGCGGAGGAAGGCAGTTCATAGGAGGGTGAGAAGGGAAGCTGTTTGGTAAACGAGCACTAGCCCTGCGGAGCAGGTAAGTCCCTCAGGTGGAGAGGTTATCACTGGTAATAGCTGTCTTCCTGCTACGTCGGGGGGAGGCAGGCAGCCTTCCCTCCGTCAGCTGGGTCTCCGTTGCCTTCAGCTCTCAATAATCCACATGCCCAAGTGGCACATGTTGGGGTTGCTTACTCCGAGCCCCTCCTTATTTTAGCAAAGACAGGCGACCGCAGTGGGCCGAAGCCAGCCCACCGCCTGTTTCTGTGTATCCCAGGAGACAAGGACGGTTTTTAACATTTTTAAATGATTGAAAAAAAGACAAAAGAAGATATTTAGTGCCGTGAAAACTGTGTGACATTCAAAGTCCAGTGTCCATAAATAAAGTTCAAGCGGATGGCGCCGCCCCGAGTCATCAGGCCGGGCTGCGGCCGCCGGCGGCTGAGGGCGCGGCTGAGTGTTTCGGAGTCCGCACGTCCCACGGGGCCGCAAGCTTTACCGTCCGTCTCTTCACAGAAAACGTGTGTTGACCGCTGTCTTCGTGTTGCCAGGAAAAATACAATTCTTTCACAAAGTCAAGGGAAAGGAATGCTGGGGGCCCCCACACAGGAGGATGAGGTACAGCGGGAGGATGTGCTGGGGCGAAAGCAAAGGCCTGGCCCCGGCGGCGCGGCTCCGTCTCCCCGCAGGAGCCCAGCCTCCGGGCCTCAGCCCCACACGCGGCCCCTCCGGCCCAGGAGGGCCAGGGCCTTCTGTGTGTCCCGTTCCCCGTCTGCACGTCCCCCACCTCGGCTCCCGGCACCAGGGCCAGGGCGCACGCAGCTCCACGCGCAGGCCTGCGCGGCTGCTGCGGACACGGAGGCCGTGTGCCGGGGGCCTCCGCGAGTGGGAAAGGGGAAGCTTCCTCTCAGACCAACCCGTCTTCTTCCTGCTTCTTCCCGGCCTTGTGCTGGTGCTTCCCCTTGTCCAGCCCCTTTCCTGGATCTTGCGCGTTTCCTGCCCTTGTCCCAGCGGATCCTTTCCACAGATTTTCCCAGGCTAGTCTCCGCCCCTCTGCGGCCGCCATCTTGCTCCTACTGCGCATGCCTCAAAGTGCTGCGTGGCCTCTGGCTTCTGCTGCGCATGCGCCTAGTAGGAGGCCCGCCCCCGTGCCATGGAGGCTACAGGTGCACCCGGCAAAGGAATTACCCGCTTCTCTCCCCACCCCCTCCTGTGACCTGCCTGTGGTTCCCCTGGGAGACTGGAAAGGGGGCCTTTCCTGCTGGCTCTGGGGTTAGCATGCCTTGCGCAGAGGATGGGGCTGTCGCCTGGGGTGTCTGGGAAGCTGTCATTTCCCGACTTACTAAGCTTAGCCGGCGTTCGCCCTTCCCTCCTGGTGGTACCTAACTAACTGCCCACGCTAACGTTAGAGCATGAGAGTTTCTACAGGAGTCAGAGCCACAAAGTTTCTCCTGGTGATCACATTACAGGAACTCTTCCCCCTGAAAAGGATTGCTGGTTAACCTCTGCTGACCTCTCACTATGCGCTGCACCCTGTGTTAGGTGTTTTTATCTGACATTATCTGACTTAATCCTCACAACAGTCCTCAAGGAGACTGACTGATTTGCCTAAAGTCACTGTTAGCAAATGCTCTAACTGGGATTCAAACTCAAGACCATCTAATGCCAACGTTCACACCCATCAGCTGTGCTGTCATTCATCCTCATTGTGTGCTCTTGCTTCCTTTGTCAAATGTTAATTGACCATAATGGCTTGTTCAATTTCTGGGGTCTCTGTTTTGTTCCATTGATCTATATGTCTGTTGTTGTACCAATACCAGGCTGTTTTGATTACAGTGGTTTTGTAGTATAGTTTGATATCTGGTAAAGTGATCCCTCCAACTCTGTTCTTCTTTCTCAAGATGGCTGTGGCTATTTAGGGTGTTTTTTGGTTCCATATAAATTTTTGGAATATTTGTTCTAGCTCTGTGAAATATGTTGTTGGTATTTTAATAGGAATTGCATTGAATCCATAGATTGCTTTAGGTAGTATGGACATTTTAATGATATTAATTCTTCCTATCCATGAACATGGTATATTCTTCCACTTGTTTATATCTTTCTCCATACCTTTTTTCAGTGTCCTGTAGTTTTCCAAGTACAGGTTTTTTACATCCTTGGTTAAGTTTATTCCAATGTATCTTATTTTTCTAGTTGCTGTGGTAAATGGTATTGTTCTTTTAGTTCCTCTTTCTGAGAGTTCATTGTTGGTGTATAAAAATGCTGTCGATTTTCAGATGTTAATTTTGTACCAGCTATCTTACGGAATTCATTTATCAAATCTAGTACTACTTTGGTTGAGTCTTTAGGGTTTTCTATGTACAATATCATGTGATCTGCCAGTAATGACAGTTTTTCTTCCTCCTTTCCAGTTTGGGTACCTTTTTTGTTTTCTTCTTGTCTGATCACTGTGGCTAGGACTTCCAGTACGATGTTGAATAAGAGTGGTGAAAGAGGAAAACCCTGTCTTGTTCCTGTTTTAAGGAAAATGGTTTTAGTTTTTGCCCATTGCGTATGATGTTGGCTATAGGTTTGTTGTATATGGTCTTTATTATGTTGAGGTATGATCTCTCTATTCCCACTTTGCTGAGAGTTTTTATCAGAAATTGGTGCTGGATTTTGTCGAATGCTTTTTCTGCATCTATGGATATGATCATATGATTTTTGTCCTTCATTTTGTTTATGTGATGTATCACATTTATTGATTTGTGAATATTGTGCCATCCTTGCATCCCTGGAATAAATCCTACTTGGCCGTGGTGTACGATCTTTTTAATGTATTGCTGGATCTGGTTTGCTAATCTTTTGTTGAGGATTTTAGCATCTGTGTTCATCAGGGATACTGGTCTAATTTTCTTTCTTTGTAGTGTCTTTATCTGGTTTTGGGATTAGTGTGATGCTGGCTTCACAAAAGGAGCTTGGGAGGCTTCCTTCCTCTTGAATTTTCTGGAATAGTTTGAGGAGAACAGGTGTTACTTCTTCTTTGAATGTTTGGTAAAACTCACCTGTAAATCCATCTGGTCCCAGACTTTTGTTTGCTGGGAGTTTTTTTGATTAATGCTTCATTTTCATTAGTTGTTTTCAGCCTATTCAGATTTTCTGATTCTTCCTGATTCAGCTTTGGAAGATTGTACATTTCTAGGAATTTGTTCATTTCACTCAAGTTGTCCAATTTGTTGGCTCATAGTATTTTCTTATGATCCTTTGTATTTCTGCTGGGACAGTTGTTATATCGCCTCTTGCATTTTTGATTTTATTTATTTGGGTCCTCTCTGTTTCTTGGTAAGTCTGGCTAAAAGTGCATCAATCTTCTTTATCTTTTCAAAGAACCAGCCCTTGGTTTCATTGATCTTTTGTTTGTTTGTTTTTGTTTTTTTTAGTCTCTATGTCATTTATTTCCCCTCTGATCTTTACTATTTCTTTTCTCCTACTTACTTTGGGTTTTTCTTGTTGTTCACCTTCTAAGTCTTTAAGTTGTAGGGTTAGATAATTTATTAGAAGTTTTTCTTGTTTTTGAGGTAGGCCTGTAGTGCTATGAATTTCCCTCTCCGGACTGTTTTCATTGTGTCCCATAGATTTGTGGTTCTTGTCTGTTCATTTTCATTTTTTTCCAAGAAGTTTTTTATTTCTTCCTTGATCTCTTTGGTAACCCATTCATTGTTTAATAACATGTTATTTAGCCTCCATGTGTTTGAATATTTTGAGTCTTTTTACTGTTGCTGATTCCTAATTTCATGTCATTTTGATCTGAGAAGATGCTTGATGTGATTTCAATCTTCCTGAACTAGTAGAGACTTGCTTTGTGTCCTAATATGTGGTCTATCTTTGAGAATGTCCCATGTGCACTTAAGAAGAATGTATATTCTGTGTCTTTGTGATGGAATGTTCTGTAAATGTCAGTTAATTCCATCTGATCGAGTGTGTCATTTAGGATTGCTGTGCCCTTGTTAATTTTTTGTCTAGAAGATCTATCCAGTGATGTCAGTGGGGTGTTAAAGTCTTTTTCTATGATTGTACTGCTGTCAATCTCTCCCTTAAAGTCCTCCAGAAGTTTTTTTATATATTTGGGTGCTCCTATATTGGGTGCATATATACTTATCAGCATCATATCCTCTTGTTGGATTCATCCCTTTAGTATTATTAGTGACTTTTCTTGTCTTTGTTATGGTCTTCGTTTTGAAGTCTATTTTGTCAGATATGAGTATTGCTACCCCTATTTTTTTTTTTTCTATTCCATTTGCATGGAAAATGTTTTTCCATCCCTTCACTTTTATCCTGTTTGAGTCCTTTGTTCTGAGGTGGGTCTCTTGTAGACAGCATATATATGGGTCATGTTTTCTTATCCATTCAGCTACTCTATGTCTTTTGATGGGAGCATTTAAGCCGTTTACATTTAAGATTATTATTGATAGGTACTTCCTTATTGCCATTCTTTATGTCTGTGTTCTGCTCTTTCTCTACATTTCTTCTTCTTTTTACACCAGCCCCTTTAGCATTTCTTGTAGTGCTGGTTTGGTAGTAATGAACTTCTTTAGCCTTTTTTGTCTGCAAAGCTCTTTATTTCACCTTCCATTTTGAATGATAGCCTTTTTGGATAGAGTATTCTTGGGTTCAGTCCCTTATTTTTCATTACTTTTAATACTTCATACCACTCTCTTCTGGCCTGAAGTGTTTCTAGTGAGAAATCAGCTGTCAGTCTAATGGGTGGTCCCTTGTAGGTAACTTTCTGTCTCTCTCTTGCTGCTATTAAGATTCTTTCTTTATCTTTAATGTTTGTCATTTTAATTATGATGTGTCTAGGTGTGGGTCTTTTGGGGTTCATTGATTGGAACTCTCTGGGTTTCCTGAATTTGAGTGACTTTCTCTTTCACTAGGTTAGGGAAGTTTTCTGTCATTATTTCTTCCAACACATTCTCTAATCCTTTCTTGGATTCTTCTCCTTCTGGTATACCTATAATGTGGATGTTGTTACGTTTCATGTTGTCCCAAAGCTCCCTAAAACTGTCTTCCTGCTAGTTTTTTTTTTTCTAATTGCTGCTCTGATTGGCTGTTTTTATCTACCCTGTCTTCTAATTCACTGACTCTGCCATCAGCTTCTTCTAATTTACTGTTGATTCCTTCCAGTGTATTCTTTATTTCAGCTATGACATTCTTCATTTCCAATTAATTCTTATGCAGGCTTTTGAAATTCTCACTAAGTTGCTTGATTATCCTTATAACCATTATTTTGAACTCTGTATCTGATAAATTGCTTGCCTCTATTTTATCTAGCTCTTTTTCTGGCAATTTCTCCTTTTCTTTCATTTAGGTGTTGTTTCTTTGTCTCCCCATTTTATTGTGCTGGTTCTCTGGGGGTACCAGGTCAAGGCTGCAGGGCATGAGCAGGGCATTGTTTCCAGTAGTCCCAGAGCCCTGGTCCATCAGCCAGGTCCTGATGGCAGGCCTATGTGTTTGGTAGGTGTTGGGTCACAATGGCAGGGCCAGGTGCACCACATCAAGGTTGCAGGCCAGGTAGGTGGGTAGGCTGGTAGCTCTGCATCAAGGAATCAGAAGTAACATTTTAGCATGTAATATTTTCTTCTTATTTATCCACAGCAGGCTTTGAGATAACCTCTGAGTTCCACTCCAACAGTGTTCTCACCTTCTCTTACCTGTTTTATTTCTTTAAATGCAATCACCCAAACAACATATGATATTTTGAGGTTCAAAAAACAGTCAGGATATTGTTTATTTTCATTTTTAATGTCTTCTTCAATGATTCTTTGCATTTCATTGTTGTTTTGTTTCATCTTCTTGGGGCCGTCGAAGCAAAATAGGGCAACGTTTTCAGTTTAGAGTCACTTTTCAATCACATTCCAGGATCCTAACTTTATTTGCCAAGAGCTAAGGATCTTTTTACATTGCTCACATTAGTTTTCTCAGAATAGTTAAAATATCATTTTCCTGCATAGTTCAAATTTTTTAGTTCTCATTCTAAAGGGAAAGGTGCAGCACATGTTGTGTGTGTGTACCCTGAGGAGGCTGCCCAGTGAGGCGGAAGGCCTACATGCCTTTACAGGAACTGGAGCTTCCAAACATCTCCCCAAGAATTCCAGAAACAATCTAATCTCTGAGTTGGAAGTCAGCCGACTGTTCCCTGACTCATGACTCCAAATACATCTTTTAATACTCGGGCCTTCACTTCACAGGAATGGGAGTATACATCACCTGCACAGTGTGGATAAAGCAGATCAGTTTTAAAGCTTCCCATTTATTTCAAAGAAACAATATTTTGAAAGAGATATATTTTATCCTGTCCTCTTAAATGTATTTTTCAAAACATTTCTGCCAGGTTTCAAGGTAAATTTTCACATAAGCATTTTTTCAAATGCCTCAGCATAATTGCCAGTTGCTAGTAGGGGGCTGGCCCTGACACAGCTCCTGAAAGGGCATTTCTAGGTCTCTGTGATGATCAGTTCCACAAGCTGTGTGATGAGATGATGTCATTCATCATGCTAGACTGAAAGACTGCAGTTCCTGCCTAGCAACTCATTTCCAGAATGAAAGATGCTTTCTGGGCATTCAAGCAACTTTTTCAAAGATTTTTATTATTTCTCTGTGATATTCATGCTTATTCTGTCTCTTCAGCTAGTTCTTTATGTACTAACTTCTTTCCGTTCCTTTCTGGAAAGCCTAATGAAAATTTTATTTACCCTCACTATTCAACCCATTTCCAATCCTATATTTTTCATTTCATTTTGTCTTTTTAGAAAACCAAGGTCAGAATACATAAAATCGAAGGCAAGGAAGTGCTTTGGTAATAAGCATCCCCACGTGTGGCTAGTATATGCAGTCGAAACCTGGACTTGATGAGGACCACCTCACACATTTCTCAAGCTCAGAATTCCACAAAAGAGAATGCCTTACCCAGCTTTTTTAGAACTGATATAGCTTTATCAATAAAATGTCGTATATTAACAACCAATTTATTCAAACTGGGTGTAGATACTGTGTCACAGAACCAGCCAACAACTTCAGAGGAAGCTCCAGAATCATGTATTGACAGTCAAAGACTAGCAACAATGGATGAGGGTGACAGCAAGGCCAGATTCCGCCCAAAACACCCAGAACTGACTGAGAGCCCACACTGAAAAAAGGCTTGCTGTTCCCAGGCTCAAATGGGTCCTGTAGAAGACAGCCGACCATTGAACTAGAGCCTGGTGAAAACAGGAGTAACCAGCCATGTCTGCACTTGAATCAAGGTAGAGAAGCCATACGCCTGGCCAAGCTGGAAAAGATGAGTCCATGCTTTTAGTCATGTCAAAAGAAATTGGGTAATGTGTGTCCCTAATCTTGTAATTACCTATACTGAATACAACTCTCTGGAACTGGATAAATAATAGCATGTGGCCTTGAGCTTTCTGTGCATGCAGAATGTGCAGTGAGATGTCTAAGAGGCAAGAAAGAAAGGTTATGAATCCCAGGGTTATATCTTTTAGAGAAGATCTTTCTGTCCCTTTTAAGAATCACAGAATGTGGAGGATTAAAGATGGCAGTGGACTGAGTGGAAGCTACACTGACACTCTCCCTGGACCAAGCTGGAATTACAATTAAAATATAGAAAAAAACATCCTGAATAATCAACTGCAACTGAAGACGAGCTGGAGAGCACCCTCATAACCAAGGAGGAAAAGTGGAGACTGCATACAGATGGGTAGGAAGTGTGGAGGCACAAGAGGGCTGGCTGGGCTCCCACAGGCAGCAGCTGAAGGTCCGGAGGCATATCTCAACTGTGGGGGGTTCCCACTGAGGACTCTGGGGCCTAAACCTCAGGCTGGGCTTCCCAGCCCAGAGCACCAGAGCTGAGAAAAGTGCTCACATAACATCTGGCTGTGAAAAGCAACCAGATTTCTGTCTGCCAGGGAGAGACAGCTGGAAATGCAGGCACCCTCTTAAAGAGCCAAAGCACAAAGTTTACTGTGCAGCCACTCACCTTGGCTCCAGTAGAGGGAGGGCAAAGTGGGCTGGAGCTGTGTGGGAAGGATCTGGGGTTGTGGGCTCTGGAGATAGAGCTCAGAGGGCACCCCTCTGGATTCCTGTGTTGAGTCATTCCTCAGCACTGCAAAGGCAGAAATTTACCTTCCAAGCAGCTTGTGCCTCAGGGTGAAGCAATTGCCCCACCCTGTTGGAAAACCTCTCACCCCACCCCGTGGAGTTTCAACAGCCTGAGGCTCATTAAGAGAATCAGATTAATCAGCCTGCAGGCAGAGGTAGACTTCAGAGTGCTTTGAATCTGCCTCATCTGCTTCTGGACCTGGGCCTTGGAAAAGCAGACTTTGGTGTGCATCTTGGTCCTGTCCAAATGCACTCAGCCCCAAAAGAGGGGACCTCAAGACGTGGGTTGTTGATAGCTCCAAACAGGGTACTCAAGGCAAATTACAAACAGTGTGTGACATTGGCCTGCACCAGAGACTATCCAAAAAGACCAAGAGTCCTAGCAGGCCTACCTAATACATAGAAACAAACCCAAATAGGCAGCCAAAGTGGGGAGACAAAGAAAAAGAAAAAGAAAAAAAACAAGCCCCAAATGAAAGAACAAGAGAATTCTCCAGAAAACGAGCTAAATGAAATTGAGATAAGCAATCTATAAGATATAGAGGTCAGAACACTGATTGCTAGGATGCTCAACAGCATGAAAAAAGATATGGAAACTGTGAAGTAAATTAAGAATGACATAGCAGAAATAAAGACTACATTGGACGGAATAAACAGCAGATTAGAGGAAGCTGAGGATTGGATCAGTGAATTAGAAGACAGGGTAGAAAAAAATCACTCAATCAGAGAACCAAAAAGAAAAAAACCCAACAATTTAAAAACAGAAGGACAGTCTAAGAGAGATGTGGGACAACATGGAACATAACAATATTTGCATCACAGCAGTGCCAGTGGAGTTTGAAAGTAAGCAAGGGTTAGAGAACCTGTTTGAAGAAATAATGGCAGAAAACTTCCCTAAGCTGGTCAAGGAAAAAGTGGCACAAATTCAAAAGGCATAGAGAGCTTCAAACAAGAAGAATCCAAAAAGCACAACACCCAGATACATCATAATTAAAATGCCAAAAATTCAAGACAAAGAGAGAATCTTAAAGGTAGCAAGAGAAAAGCAATCTGTTACCTACAAAGGAGCTCCCATAAGGCTGTCAGCTGACTTGTCATCAGAAACTCTACAGGCCAGAAGGGAATAGCATGAAGTATTCAAGGAAACTCAAAACAAGGATCTGAAAACAAGACTACTCTATCCAGCAAGGCTATCATTCAAAATAGATGATAAAATAAAGAGCTTTCCAGACAGAAAACAGCTAAAGGAATTTATGACCGCCAAACCAGCATTGCAGGAAATGTTTAAGGGACTGCTGTAATTAGCCCTTGAAATAGAAGCATTGCAAGAAATGTTAAGGGGACTGCTGTAATAAGAAGAAGAAATAGAGAAACATAGGCATAAAGAATTAAAATGGCAATAAATAAGGACCTATCAATAATAACCTTAAGGACTTTAAGGGGGAGATCAACAGCAATACAGTCATAGTCGTGGACTTTAACACCCCACTAACTAATTTCACTGGATAGATCTTCCAGACAAAAAGTCAACACAGAAACAGTGACTAAATGACACACTAGATCAGATGGATTTAATTGATATTTACAGAAGATTTCACCCCAAAGCTGCAGAATATACATTCCTCACAAGTGCACATGGGTCATTCTCAAAGATAGACCACATGTTAGGACACAAAACAAGTCTCTACAAGTTCAAGAAGATTGAAATCATATCAAGCATCTCAAATCAAAATGGCATGAAATTAGAAATGAACGACAGTAAAAACACTCAAAAACATTCAAACACATGGAGGCTAAATAACATGTTATTAAACAATGAATGGGTTACCAAAGAGATCAAGAAAGAAATAAAAAGCTTCCTGGAAACAAATGAAATTGAACACACAACAACCAGAAATCCATGGGACACAGTGAAAGCAGTCCTAAGGGGGAAGTTCATAGCACTACAGGCCTACCTCAACAAACAGGAAAAAATTTTAGTAGACTACCTAACCCTACAACTTAAAGAATTAGAGAGCTCCCCTGTGAGGATTTTTTTCTACCCTGTCTCCTAATGCACTGATCTGAACCAGGGCGTTTGTTTGCTGGGAGTTTTTTTTTTGTTACTGCTTCAGTTTCATCAGTTGTTATTAGCCTATTCAGGTTTTCTGATTCAGTTTTACATGATCTCACTCACATGCGGAATCTAATAAACAAAATTGACTGCGGAACAAAATAGATCCAGAGACACAGAAGCATGGAACAGACTGATGAATCTCAGTGGGAAGGTGGAGGTGGGGAGAGATTATACGCATATATGTGTATAACTTATATAGCATATATGCATAACCCAGGGACACAGACAATAGAGTGGTGAAGGCCTCAGGGGGCAGATGTGGGGTGGAGGGAATCAATGGGGGAAAAGCAGAATATCTGTAATATTTTCAACAATAAAAATAAATTTTAAAAAAATCACAGAATGTTAGCTATCACCCAGAGAGGCCCCTCTGGATAGGGTACATCGAATATAACCAGAGATAGTTATACATTAGGAGAGCAGTTTGCAGATAGTCTTAAAACATAGAATTTATGCAATCAGTGTTGGTATCTCCCAATTTTATTAAAATGCAGTATGCATTTGAACTCTTAATCTGTTTTAGTTTTATTTTTTTAAATATATCTTTATTGATTTCAGAGAAAGGAAGAAAGAGAGTTAAAACATCAATGGTGAGAGAGTAGTCATTGATAGGCTGCTTCCTACACGCCCCCGACTGAGGATTGAGCCCAGAACCCAGGCATGTGAAAATATTTTAAAACTACCATCATAAAGCAGCAGAGAACAACCAAACTCTGGCAGAAATGGAAGAGAATAATGAAGGATGAGATTCACATTGATATAGTTTTGCCACTGAAAGCAAAAACCCCAGTTTGAACTTGGCAGAGTGGCTAAAATTCAAGTGGAAAACAGCTATTTTGTTGGCTTGAAATGTCAAAGAATTAAGCCTCAAACTGTAAAAAAAAACAAAAAACACACACACACCTGAAAATTAAAGGAGGAAATCCCAGAAAAGAGGGACATACAGAAGGGGAGCCCTAAATCTGTGGAGAAGCTCACCTCAAATTCCTGACTGATTTCTAAACTCTGCATATGTGGGAGAGACTTCAAGGAGCCCAGGGGAAAGCAAGAGCTAGAAGACCATAAAGTTAAGCAGACATTTCATTTGCTGCAGAGTATAGGGAGACTGAATTTAAAATTTTGAGTTCTGCAAAATTAGAAGGACTTGGTAAATACCTCAAACTGAAACAGACCTGTGCTCACAGGCATTAATCCAAGTCTACAGAAATTCAAGGTAATCAGTGAACAAAGCAATACTCCTCGGAGGAAGATAACACAATCCAGAGTCTCTATAACATATCAATCATAATACCACTATACAGTTTTTTAAATGACTAGATAGGATATATCAGTCTGAATCTGATCAGGGGACAGAAAGCATACAGTAGTTTGAACATAAAGTGTGTAATATAAAGAATTAAGTTATTATAGAAGAGTAACTATAAAGTTGTAAAGAAACCTCTAAAGGGGGGGTTCCAAAGAGAACTACTCTGAGGCTGAGGGAATATTCAAGAAAGAACAAACTTGGAAGGGGGTTCCCTTCCTAAAACTGGGGTTCATATCTCCTTGGAGAAGGTATGGTCGTAGTACAGTGGATGTCAGAGAAGCCCACTGGGTTCCTCAATCCAGGCCTGTTCTATATCACAAGGCGGCAGGAAGCAGTCTTCCAGTGCACAGGTGAGTCAAGACTGGCGGGTGGGTACAAAGAGAAAGGGTGTTAGGAGCCTGCTTGCTGGCAAAGCGATGCAGCCTGCGTATGCAGCGTCCATGTTTGGAAGATCTTAGAAAATAACTCTTGGGGTGCAGGCAAGTCAAGGCAGAGATGGAGCACCCCTTCCTGCCAGCACAAGGCCTGAAGGATAGTGGTATCTACCTCAGGAAGAAAGCAGGAAACAATGCTTTGGGATATAAGCAAATTGAGGCTAGGGGCAGCTGTACAAAAGGAATTGAGGCACCTTTCCCAGTATAAGACCTGAAGTGTGCCATTGTCCACATCAGGAAGGCTGCAGAGTGAAAGTCATCAGGCCTGAGATAGGGCACGAAAGGACTGTGTGCTCTAGGCACACACCTGGGGCAGTGTAGCACTGGGTGTTCCCACCCACATGCATACTGATGGACACTGGAACAGGAGAGATCGAAAACAATTAAGCATATGAGAGTAAGGAAGAGAAGTGCCCTCCCTTCTGCAACGTTTGTCCAGCCTCTTCACTAATAAAACTTAACACCATGCTCGCTGTGTAGAAGAAATGCTTACACAGTCAGTTCAGTTTTACAGAGCAGGTACTAAAAGGTAAATTTGGATTTAGGAGACAATAAATTGATAACAGGCATACTTGCAAAGAAACAAGAAAATGTTATATGAAGCTAAAAGGAAAAGCCTTCAGTAGAAATCAACCCCAGTATTAAATACTGGAATTAGCAGATGAGGACTCTGCAATAGCTATTATAAATATGTTCAAGGGCTTAAAAGAAAAGACATCATAATAATTGAACAGATGAGAAATGCCAGCAAAGAAATGGACACAATAAAAAAAAAAAAAAAAAAAGCAATGGAAATTCTATTTCTGGAAATAAAATATAAGAAATTAAAGTAAATTACTTAACAGCATATTAAAAAGAAGAAAGGGTCAATAAACTTGAAGACAGATCAATAGACATTATCAAATCTAAAGAACAGAGAGAAAAAAAATTTTAAAAATAGAGACTCGGTGGCCTATGGAACAATATCAATGGGTCTAACATATGGTAATTGGAGTCTCAGGAGAGAAGACAGAAAATGGGGCAGAAAAATATATTTAAAGAAACAATGGTGAAAAACATCAACTTTGAGATCCAAGAGTCTCAGCAAACTCCAAGCAGATAGATACAAGGAAAACCACATCTAGCAAAATAGCTGAAAACTGCTGAAAACTAAAGATAGAAAATCTTGAAATCAGCTAGAGAAAAAAAAAAAAAAATCACATACAGGGGAAAATATAGCACAAGTGACAGATCACTTCTCTTCAGAGGGGAAAAAATGGAGGCCAGGAGACAATGAAATGACATTTTAAAGTGCTGCAAGAAAATAAAAACTGTCAACCCAGACATTTTTAGATAAATAAAAGCTGAGAGAATTTGTCACGAATAGATTTGTACTACAAAAAATATTAAACGAAATCCTCTGGCTGAAGTGAAGCAGCACCAAATGGAACTGTGAATTGAGGGGAAGGAATTAAGAGCACTGGAAACAGTAAATATTAGAATAAATATAAACAGCTGTTTTCTTCTCTTAAGTTATTTTAAAGATGACTGTTTAAAGCAAAAATGTATAACATTGTATTTTGAGGTTTGTTATCCACAAAAATGTAAAATATATGCCAATGATAGCACAAAGGACGGGGTGGCATATATGAAATTATACCGTTGCAAATTCTTCTGCTTTGAATGAAATGGGACAGTATTAAGTCTAAATAGACTGTCATAAATTAAGATGTAGATTATATTCTTTAGACCAACCAATAAAAAATTAGAGATATATCTAAAAAATGGAGGAATCTAAATGGAATACCCAAATATACTTGATAGCTCTTATGAAGCCAGGAAAAGAGGTGCACATAGAAAATAAATAGTAAGATGTAGACCAAATCCAATTGTATCAAAAATTACATTAGATGTAGATGGATTATACAACCCAATTAAAAGGCATAGAACTATTTAGCTGGATTTCTTATTTAGAAAAGCAAGAACTAACCATATGTTCTCTACAAGAGATAGGTTAACATACAATTTATGTCCGAATAGACATTTCCTAATTATACATAATGAAATTGGAAGCATCACTGGTTTTAACTAAATATGTTTTAGATATCTGAAGTTCAATTAAACTGTTAGCTTCCTCGAAGGGTCACAACCCACTGAACAGATGGAATTTGAGGATTTCATGAGACAAGCTTGTTTCTGCTGCTGCCAGTGGATTACTTGCTCACACAATTTCCTGCTCCCTCTATATCTGTATGCATTAAAATGTCATATTTAAACTTCAGACATGACCTAATATATTAAACCACTTTTAAGCACATAAGATCATGGTTTTAAATTTTACTAGTCTTTAATAAAGATAGAAATGATCAGTTAAATATGCAGGTCACTGGCCACAGAATCAAACGTTCCTCAGCGGTACTTCCTGCTATAGAGGCAACATGCAGTGGTTAGAGGCCCCTCGCACTTTCAGGGGAACAGGGGGCCAGTCCCGTCTCTTCTAATGGGCAGCGAGACCTGAGAAAAGCTACCTGACTTCTGTCTTTCTCACTTAATCCCTCCTACGTTTAGCAGGAGGTCTGGAAGGCAGGTTGCGTAGGTTCTAGTCACTCCACCTCCTTCTAACTAGGTAACTTGGTCACACTGCTTACCTTCTCTACGCCTTAGCCTCTCCATCTGTAAAATGAGTGTAATCATAGCCCCACCCTTACAGTTTATGAGGATGGGTAGAGCGCATGTTTGTGGAGCGCTTAGAGCAGGGCCTGGCACACAGAAAGCATTGTGCAACTGTCGGCTAAATAAAATAAATACCTTCTTTATAGGGTTCTCATAATGATTAATTAAAATAATTTCAATAAATCACTTACCACCCCGGTGGGTGGCTCAGTTGGTTGGAGTGTCGTCCTGTACACCAGGAGGTGGCAGGTTCCATTCCCGTCAGCGCACAGGCCTAGGTTGTGGGTTTGATCCCTGGTGGGGGTGTGAAGCGGAGGCAACCCATCAATGTTTCTCTCTCTTTCTCTCTCCCTCTCTAAAAATCAGTAAAAACATACCCTGGGGTGAGGATTCAAAAGGAAAAATAAATTAATAATCACTCACCACAACGTCTGACCGGTAGCAAGTCCTCAGCAGTAGCTGCCATTTGTTAGGGGAGGTGCTGTGGGTGACGGTGCTAAGCGTCAGCAGCTGTCCTGCTAGCTCACCTCCTGTCGGGCCCTGGGAGAAGTCTGTTTGCTCGCTAATAATGGGAGTTGACAACCTTTATGCCTTTTTCTCTTTATAGACTATATAATCGAGTATAAAAGTGGTGGTAAGGGAAACATTTTTTATATAGAGATCCCTTAAGCCCTTGAAACAACAAGCGTGTGGGAAGGAGTTGGGAAAGACATAATGCCAAGAGACGCAAAGTTGTGACTTCGAAGACTGCTCAAAGCTGATGGAAATGTTAGTGAGGAAGTGAAGCTTTAGGAACTACCACCTCTGGACAGGGCACGACTAGGGGAGGAAAGCAAGCTTGCAAGGACCTTGGTCCATAGCCTGGCAGCGACAGCATCCCCTGAGAGCTTGTGAGACACGCAGCCTCGCGGGCCCTGCCAGAGTCAGACTTAACTAGATCCCCAGGTGATTCTCATGCAAATTAAAATTTGAGAAGCATAGTTGTAGAATACTTTCACTTTCCCTGCAGTTTATTTTGAATATACCATACTAATAATATTGAGATTTTGGTAATATTATGCCTTTTTAGGGTGACACATTTTTCTCTGAAAATGCAATTTTAAAATTTGGCTGTATGCATGATTTTATTATATCCTGGGGACCAATTTTCCTAATTAAAAGCCACTTGCAGTTTTATAAAGTTGCCAAGCGGGTTTTACCGTATACGTCGCCAGCATTGCTCAGTTTCATTGCACGAGGGCTGCATGTTTTTGAAAACACGTCTGAGTGGCCGGCGCTCAGGCCACCCTCGCGGGCCGGAGACGAGGACAGCGCGGGGCGAACGCGCCGGGTTCCCAGGAAGCCGCGAGTCAGCAGCTTCTGAAATAGACTCCGCCTCGGCCACGGATTTTCTTCGCACGGATCTGAGGAGCTGAGCCGCGTCTCCCGGAACAGCCCAGAGAGGGAGCCTCTGGTCGGGGCCGCTCGGGCTCAGACCGAGTCGGGGCGCCCCTGCTGGGGGTCGCGCGGGGACCGGGCGCAGCGCGCGCCCCGACCCTCCGGCGCGGGGGGTGGCCTCCCCGCGCTCCCGGAGCTCGCCGCCTCTCCCCTTTGTCTTTGTTCCCGAGACCCGGGGCGCGGGGCGGGGCTGGGCGCCGCAGGGGAAACGCCCGGCCGCGCGGGGCGGGGGGCGGGGCCGGGGGCGTGGGGCGTGCGGGGACTCGGCCTCGGTGCTTCTCGGGGGCGGTTATACCGGGGTCTTTCCCGTGACCCCTGGCCCCGGTGAGGGCGACCGAGGGGCCTGCGGCGGCTCCGCGTGGGGCGGGGCGGGGCGGGGAGCTGCTCCCCGCGTGACCTTCCTCCTGCGGGGAACCGCAGCCCGCGGCTCCCGATCGGGCGGTAGGCTGCCAACCCTGGCGGCACTAAGGAATCACGGGGACTTGGAAGAGTTACTGAGACCCAAGTTTCATCCCAGGCACCCCACTGAATTGGCCTTAGGTACGGCCTGGGCACTGAGAAGTTTTAAAGTGCCCTGGGGACCGTGCCGGTCTGGGGGCGCGCCCCCTCCCCCTCGGGACCGCGCCCTGCTGTCCTGCTGCTTCCAGCTCCTCCGGTCTCAGGATTCCTTCTCTCCCTCCCAGAGGTGCCCTCTCAGCGACTTTCCAAGGCTGAGTCCTCTCGCCTGCAGGGAAAGGTCCTCACCCAGCCTCTTGGGTTTTAGGAGCCATTGTGACCGAAGCGTGTCCCTCCCAAATTCATGCGCACCTCGGGATGTGACCGTACCTTTAAAGGGGCAGTTGAGGCAAACGGAGTCCGTATGGGGGGAGCCTGATCCAGTGCGGTGAACTTATTAGAAGAGGCGATTAGGACACAGACAGACACAGAGGGACAGTGGGAGAAGTGTCATCTACGAGCCCAGGGGACAGAGGCCGTCGGGTGCAGTCACCCTGCTGACACCTTGAGCTCAGACCTCCGGCCTCCAGAGCTGCGAGGAAGCACACTTTTGCTGTTTGAGCCCCTAGCCTGTGGTACTTGTTAGGGCAACCGGAGTGACAAAGACACAAATCTTCCCAGCACACCGGGCCCCTGTGAGTCAGGTCCCCCTCTCCCCAGACCTTGATCAGTCTTTAATGTCTGAGAGACTTTTGCACAGAGAGGAACACCCACCGTGATATGAACTTTGCTTAATGCTCAACGGTTCGAGCCTTTTGGCATTAATATAAAATTTGATTAAATTCCCTTAATTTAAACTGAAATTGCAAACCCAATATGATTTATTCTCTTGAATACGTAAATATAATAAAACTTATTACAACATTTAACTTTATTCTAAATATCTAATGCCATATGTTAAATTTATTTCTTCATTAAAGTTGTGTTATGTCTCCCTAGGATTACGGATGAGCTTATTTTGACATCTAATGTTTCAGTAATATTAGTTTGCTACCTTCTAGGTCAAAATTCTCACCAGACCCCACAATTCAGTGAGGTTCTGGAGTTTTAAACATTTCCTGGGTGCGGTACAAAACTCCATTTTTTTTTCTCCCAAAGTGATTTAGATCCAAGCCAACAGTTACACGAGCTTTTTCTTATTGCATAACTGAGCTGTTAGGTTGCTTAGCTTTTAGGTTGTTCCTTTTTCTAGACTTCAGTTTGTTGCTGGAACTTGGCGATTGCCTCTGAAAAAGTGTATTTCAGGCCTCACTTGGCCGAGGTTATATAATACCCTCTCCCATAGTGGGATAGACTGATCTGGTCTATGAGGTTACAAACAACCTATGTGTTGTTATTGGTGTTTTACTACCATTGGTGGAACCACTGGAGCTTCGTTCCCTAGGAGTGGAGCCTATGTCCTTGGCGACCTTCTGCAGGACGCCGAGGAGCTTCATTGCCTTGGAACCCACCACCAGCCCTGTGTGTTCTGCTCCTGTGAATGACCCTGGTGCTGATTAACTGCTGGACCCCTTCCATCGGGTTGTCCTACACTTTCTGTCAACTCATCCATTAGAAGTTGATTCTCCTCATAGACTCCACTTGTTTCAATTAACCTTAATATTATATTTTTATGCCAAAATCATCACATCACTAGCAGTGCCTGAGCTTGAGTCATATAAAGTGTCACCTAGTGAACACTGGAAGGGCCTCGCTCAAAGGCTCTGGCCAATCCCAGGCTTCTTCCTACCCTCACTCCCACCATGGGGCGGCCAAAGGGCAGTCTCTGCCACATGCTTGGGGTCTTTTGTGATGAGCAGACAAATAGAAAGAGACAGGATGGCGTCTCTTCCCCCTTGGCTGATTTAACCCCCTCCAGAGAGGCTAAAAGCCTATGCAGGTAGTCGGGCGGGCTTGGTGAGGCCAGAAGGGAGCAGAGCTGCTCACCACTCATGTAACAAATCATGGGAATGACGGCAGCCTTTTATTATCCAGTTACTTGCTCCAGGCCCTGTGCTCTTACTTTACATATATTATACATACTATCTCATTTAATAGTCCTCCAAATGGTCTTTTGAGCTGGGCATTACCTTTATTGTATAGACAGGAAAGTACAGCTTAGTGAGACTAGAGGATTCCAGCAAGCAGCAGGCAGGGATTTGATCTAACTGCTAAATGCTTTTGGTGGGTTTGTTTTTCATTTTTTGTTTTTTTTTTTTTACTGTCACTGAAGTAAAATACACATGCTGGAAAGCTTCCCAAAAAATGAATTATTGCAAAATGAATAACCTGTTATAAACAGAATGGGAAACAGAATGTTACCAGCACCCCAGAAACCTTTGTCCCACCCCCTCTTCATCACCAGCCCCTCCTCCCCAAAACCTAGCCACTACTCTGACTCCTATCACCATAGGTTAGTTTTGCCTATATTTAAACTTTATATAAATTAAGTCATATAGCAATTACTCTGTTGTGCCTTTTTTCGGGCCTTTCTCCCTGGTGTTGTATATAGCAGTATTTCATTTATTACCATTACTGTATAGTATTCCATTGTGTGAGTATAACAACTTATTTATTCTGCTGATGGGCATTTAGAATCATAAAAGTGCTGCTACGGACACTCTTTCGGTGCAAAAGCATGCACACACTTTGGGATGTGTACGTCTGACGGAATGAATACATCCTCGATGCGTGCATGGCATAGCATGCGGGAGCACATAACAGCCAACGACTTCTCATCGGTGATTTTGACCTTGAGCGGTTTCTAAGGTCACGCCTGCCAGTTTCCTCTGCTGTGAAGTCTCTGTTTTCCCTTGTTCAGTAGAAGCGAGTCACAAGGCCCAGCCCACACTCAAGGGAGTGGTGGTGGTGGGGGGGTTAAGCTCTGCCTCCTGAAGGCAAGCGGGGGCAGGACTTCGCAGGCGTGAGGCTACTCAAGTGCTCGATTTCTCCTAAAAGTCACAGCCACTGATTTCAGATCCCTCGGTGCTCGGGACCTGCTGGTGTGGCATTTTGTGGTAACTCGCTGCTCTTCTCACTCCTTCTACACGAAGTACTTGCAATCCTACAAGGAACATTTGTCCCCGTGTCTTCATTTATTTATATCAGTATAGAGGCATGAGTATCTATTTTATTTGGCGGATTATAATCCAATACTGTCATTATTTATTTTGTTGTTCAAATTGTTCCAACTTTGGCCATTGGGAGCTCCGTTAATTGGGTCCTATGTGCCTTTGACATGCCCCGCCCCCCTTACTGAGCACATCTTGCTTTCCCTTTCCTCCCTCCCTCCCTCCCTCCTTTTTTTAAATAGCTTCATTGGGGTATTATTTATATGCCACAACATTTACCTGTTTTAAGTTAATGTGCATGTTCAACTTTAGATTTCATGCTCATCAAATCATATTAGGGGCACATAGTAATATGATTTTTAGTATATTTACAGAGTTGGGCACCCATTAGGACAATTTAATTTTCAAATATTTCCATCATCCCAGAAAGAAACCTCATGCCCATGCAGTCTTACTCATTCCTACTCTCAGCCCTAGGCAACCACTAATCTATTTTTTTTCTCTATAAATGGCTTTTCTGGATATCTTACTTACTTTCTGGCACTGTTAGATGCTCTAGGCTTGTATTTCCCCTGCCCTAGCCCTGAAAACAAGCATTTCTTCAAGGAGCAGGTGTTCTGTTTGTGGGAGAAAGGCACTTAGAAACCAAGAACTGGGTGCTAGTTGTACTTGTTGCCTCTTGAGTGTCACTGTTTCCAGCTTCTATCAGTGGACAGAGGTAGGAAATACATGTATGTGTGCTACCCCATGTATACACACACCTGCATTTATTTCTGTTCTCTCCCTGAATACATACATATTAATATAAACATAAGTTCATGCTGACAACTGTGCCTCTAATCCAGCACTGACCACATGGTTCATTCTAGCCTTTCCCTCTTGCTTACTTGCAATTTGCTTTCTCTGACAGTGAGAAACCTGGCTCTCTTTATTTGCAATATATTTTCTTGTTCAGTTTTTATATACATGTTTGTTGGGTACCCTCAGAAGGATATGTCCATGTGCTAACTACTGGAAGTTGCGAATGTAACCTTATTTGAAAAAGGGTCTTTGCAGATGTAATTAAAGATCTCAAAATCCTTATCTTGGTCCATCTGGGGGGATCCTATATCCAATGACAAGTGTCCTTAAGAGACACACACAGAGGAGAGAGACAGAGAGAAGGCCATGTGTAGAATAAGAAGGGGCTGCAGGTGGTGGTGGTGATGTTAATATTCTTCAAATATAAAATATTTTAAAAACACTCATCTTTTAACATTCACTTTAAAAATTGCTTTTAAATGCAACCTATCATTGTTCAACTTACACTTTTAGTTCTCTGATCATCAGCATTTTCGTGGATCCAGAAACAATTTTCCCTGGAAATCAAATCTGGGCTTTCTTAGAGGAAAGCAAAAACAACAGGAAAACTTAAAGCTTATTTTAATACTTTTTCAAAGACTACTTAATTTAATTAAATTTCATTGCTTGTCATCTGGGACTGAGATCAAGAAAAATTAGATGTTATCTCTTTTCCGGGGGAGGGGGTCTGATGGAGTCTGCATTTCTCTCATCTATCAGATCACCAGTGCTTTTACAGGCTTTATGCCCTCCCCGTTGGAATTCTGCAGCAAACATCTCTCAAGTTCAAGAGTAACTTTCTTGGAATGAAATGTTCCATATATGATTCCAGTATCATACCTCTTTCTCATCTGGTAAATCAGAGAAAATAAGTCAAAACTCACAGGACATTTTCTATCAGACAGTGTGACACTTAGGAAAACATGAAATCCTTGTAGCCTCTACAGTATAACTTAATGTATTATTTTGCTAGGATGCAACAAAACCGGTGGAGCTATTTTCCATGATGTTGCCAATTCCATTGTTATCGCCATAGGTATGCAATAAGCAGAATTTCCTCAAGTCCTTAACTCATTGTGGAGACAACACTGGGCTAAGCAGAATGCCAGGGACCTGCGATGGGGTAGGGAAACGGATGTTCTGGTGAGAACGAGGTTTGGTTGGACTTAAAAGAAGCTGATTATAGTAACTTAACAGAATAGGAGTTTATTTGCCCAATGTAGCAAGAGTCTAGAGTAGGCAGTGCAAGGCCAGCGAAACCTGAGAAAGAAGGTCCCTTCCCCCCCCATCCTGAGCACCGTCACTAGTGGATGCTCCACCCTGAAAACGCATCAGCACAACCTGGGCAAGGGGGAGGACAGGTTCAAGGCAGGGAGCTTAGGCCAGCTGAACAGTCCCTTTTTAAAGTTTCAAAAAGTAAGTAGCTCTCCATGAGGTAACTTCTGTTTCAGCTCATTGGCCAAAGGATTAGATGGCCACCCTGGCCGGAAAGGCATTTTTCGAAGCATTTAAAATTGCATTTATTAGGCACCCCCTCCAAGCAAATTCATGATTGTTAGCAAGGAAGGGTACATACTGGGTAGACAAATCGGCCATGTCTAGTACATTTGATAAAGTGCCACATTTTATATTTTAAATCTTGCTGTTAGACATCTGCACGCCTTTGAAAGTTCACCATCATATACATCACTACTAAATATTCTTTTGATTGTTTCTCAACTTGATTTTTTCAATAATAACAGACAGCTTATCCATCCATTTGATGGACTACTGCAGTCATTACAAATAACAAATGTGTGGCAAAGATCTGCACTAGCACTTCACAAAGAGTGCCCAAATGACTAACAAACATGAAAAGGGTACATGGCTTGTTCATCGGAAACATGCAAATTAAAGCACAAGAAATTATATTACGTGCCCAGTAAAATGTCTAAAATTAAAAAGAGAGATAATACCAAATACTGGTGAGGATGTGGAGCTGGTGCCTGGGTGAAATAGTAGAATCTCTTTGGAATGTTGTTTGGTTCTATCTCCTGAACCTGAACTTATGAGCCAGCAGTCCCACTCCTCAGTACGTTTACCTCTGCCCACCAAAATACATGCATAAATGTGTTTATAGTCATAATTGCAAAAACCTAGAAACTAGCCAACTGTGCACCAAAAATAGAACTAATAAACTATGGTATAGTCACGAAATGGAATACTATACAGCAACGAGAAAGAGCAAACAACAATTATATGCAACAATTTGGATGACTCGCCCAGCCAGAGTGGCTCAGCGGTGAAGCATCGACCTAGGACCCAGGAGATCGCAGTTCGATTCCTGGTCAGGGCACATGCCCGGGTTTTGGGCTCAATTCCCAGTTGGGGGTGTGCAGGAGGCAGTCGATCAATGACTCTCTCATCATTGATGTTTCTCTCTCTCTCTCTCTCTCCCTCTCCCTTCCTCTCTCTGAAATCAATAAAGATATATTTTTAAAAAACAAAACAATTTGGATGACTCTCACGAACATTTGAGCAAAAAACGCAGATACTGTCACAAAAAAGGACCTAGTGTGTGAGTCCACCTGCATAAAGTTAAAAAATAGACAAAAGTATCCCATGACTTCTAAGAAGTCAGGAAAGGAGTTGGAATTCTGAGAGGAGAGTAGTAACTTAAAATGGGCAAGAGAAGACTCCGGGGCTCCTGATATTGGCCTGTTTCTTGATGTGAATGTTTCTTGATTCACAACTGGGTTGTGAATCAAAAACACTCTTCCGATGCTTTCTTGGCATTCAGAAATGAGAAAAATCTTCAAAGGCCCCTCTCAGCACCAAACAGAGAAAACTAAATCTCGAGCAGAAACTAGAGTAGGGGTCTGCAGGCAAGGTGGAGACATGGGGCTGGTCTGAGGTCACATGCCAACAGCAGCTGTGCGAGCAGACCAATCGCATACTCCTGCACTCTTGGGACACCTCTGAAAGTGTTAAAGTGGCCCCAGGTTGCTGGCCCTCCTGGGCACACAGCAGAGCCAGATGTAAATCAGCTTTGAAAGAAAGTGTCCTCGATTTAAGCCATCAGAATTCCCACATATTATGATCAAGGGAATATGAATTTACAATCTGTGATCATCAAGGCGGTAAGCCGCTGTGGGTGAGAGAGACAAAAAAATAGCACAACTTGTTTACAAGTTGGGACTCTCAGTACCGTATAAAATAACTAGGTAAGATGTTGGAAGAAATAAAGTACAGAACCACAAAAATGGGCAAGCAAAAAGAGACCACTGGAAATAATGAGAAAGATCTGCGTAACAGAAAATGGCAAATCTAAAAATAAAAAATAGATTTTTAGAAATAAAAAGGAAAAACTCAATGTAGGGGTTTAACAACAGATGAAACACATTCGAAAAATAAACTGGAACATTTGGCCGATTACCCAGAATGAAGCACAGAGAGGCAAGAAGACAGAAAATATGAAAGATACGAAGAGATACGGAGAACTGAGGAGAGAAAGGAAATATTTACTCTGAACCCTAAAAGAAGAGAGTAGAAAGAACTGAGGAAAAGAAATAATTGAAGAGAGGATGGAAAATTTTCCAGAAGTGATCACAGATATAAATCTATTTTTCCCAGTAGAGTAAAAGAAACCTAGGTATAGATACAACATAGTGAAACTGTAGAATGGCAAAGAAAAAAAGATTCCAAAAGAAGCCAGAGAAAGAGAGAAGATAATCCATAAAAATACAACATTTTTAAAGAATGAAAGTGATATAAAGCATTTTCAGATAAACAAAAATAGAGTTTACCATCAAGAGACCACCATTAAAATAACTTCTAAAGATGTACTTTAGGAAGAAGGAAAGGATCATAGAATGATGGTGTCAGATATGAGAAGGTATGGTAAGTAAATAAAATAGAAAATGTATATGTATAAATACATATGTATAAACAAACATCTGTGTAAAACAATAGCCTGGAGAGGGGTGACCAGATTTAAAGTGTTCTGAGATCCTTCCATTGTATGAAGGGAAAGTTTAAGTTATTAATTTAAAGCTTTGTTCTATTAAATATGCATGGTACAATTTCAAGGGTGACACTAAAAGAATAGATACTGAACTTACAAATTTCGCATGAATGAAAAATTAAAGAATAGATTGCCTGTTGATGAAGGAGCCAACACTCAGCTATGAGAAGTTTACAACAGCTGTCTAAAATTAAACACAGGGAAAGGGGTGGGGGAGGGAGAGAGGAGGAGGAAGGGGAGCACAAGGGAAAGGGGAAAGGAGAAACGATGTACTAGGTTAGCATCAATAAAAATACCTTAATTTTTCACAAAATACATTTTAAGACAAAAAGCAGTACTGGTGATAAAGAGGGCCACTACTTAACATAAAGGTTAAAATTATCAGAAAGAAAACAAAATAATTTTAACTTGTATGTACCTAATAATCTCAAATTATGAAAAGCAAAAATTCAGCCATAGCCAGTTCCTCGGTGGTTAGAGCATCGGCCCCCGGATTGATTCCTGCCAAGGGCACGCACCTCGGTTGCAGGCTCGATCCCCAGCCCTGGTCAGGGCGCATGTCAGAGGCAGCCAATCGATGTGTCTCTTTCACATAGATGATTCTCTCTCTCCCTTCTACCCTCTCTGTAAAAGCAATGAGAAAAAAAGGAAAAAAAAGAAAAAAAAATTCAGAGTTTCAAGGTAAAATGGACAAATCCAGAATTGAAGGTATTCCTTGCTCTCTGCTGTAAAAATCATGAATAAAAGTGAGTGAATACAAAAATGGCTATAAATACATATCCATCAATAATTCAATCTAAAAAACAAAATAAATGAACAAGCAGAACAGAAACAGACTCAGACAGAGAACATTTTGACAGTTGCCAGATAGTAGGAGGGTTGGGGGATGGGTGAAAAAGGTGAAGGGATTAAGAAGTACAAATTGGTTGTTACAGAACAGTCATAAGGGTGTAAAGTACAGCAGAGGGAATACAGTCAATAACATTCTAACAACTATGGATGGTGTGAGATGGGTGTGAGATTTATTGGGGTGATCACTTAGTAAGTTATGTAATGACTAATCACTGGGGTGTGCACCTGAAATTAATATAATAATGTATGTCAACTGTAATTGAAAAATAAAAAGGATTTTAAAGTGGGGAAAAAATGTGAGTATATTCACAAGATAACATTTGTATTGCTTGTGGTATTAAAGGTAATTTTTCTCCATTTCTAAACTTGATTGTTGTGAGAATTTTTACAATTAAAACTTTTTCCCCCCCAAAATGAAATATGGAGGTGAAAATTTCCATTGAGGGCTTAGGGTGGGCTTAGTTAATGACAGATTTACTATATTTGGGGTAATTATATGCAATGGTTTAGTTCCTACCCCAATGTTTATCAGTTTGAATATATTTTAACAAGTACAACTTCTTGTTTTTTTTTGTATTTTACTAAAATGTCAGTGATTTACTCTTGAATTTACTCCCGGACTGATACATCAAAGAATCTGATTTACCACATAGTTTGTTTTCATAAATAAGAATAAAAGAATTTTGAAGAGAATGCACAATAACGCACTCCAAGTTTAAATATGCTTTTACTGATTGCTAATGGCTACACCATTCTGGATAACTGTATCTGCTCCTGCCCAGCCACTGCTATGATCACTGTAGAGATTAGTTTCCCTTAAAAATGTGCGAAAGATACGAACTGGTAATGCTCTTTTCTCATATTGATACTCCTTGGACTTTTTATTGCTATTCCTAAAACTCAATGTTCTACCTCTATTTATACCTTAGGAAACATGTGGTAAGCAATAATTGTGTGAAATAGGAACAGATCTTTGCATACAAATAGAAAATAAGGCAACATGTTAGAAAGCTGGTTAAGAATATAGGCACAGGATTATTTTATCATAGTACTGAAAATGGAGACTCTCTGAATATATCTAAAAATATAAACTGCAAAACCTAGTCTATTATACAGAATATATTTTTCATAGTTGTTTAAATTTTACTATATGCAGTTCTGGGAAAATAAAACACTATGTTGAGAAAGTAAAACAGTAATTTTAGAATGCATTGTTACATTTTGAAAGATATAGAAAAATGATAGAAATTCTAAATTCTTATGTTTTACCCAAAAGATGTTTTTTAGAATCTTCTGAGATTTTAATATCCAGAATATTCAGTTGGCCTAATCCTTTTTCTGTTTAAAGACAACAATAAAAGAACAAGAATGAAATGCAATTATTTCCAACTCTTGGGTATAACAAGAAAATAGTCTAGATTTGAAATCTTTAAAACTGCAGAGTAGATTAATAAATAAAACTCAATTTCAATATATTTTTTAAACTATCATTTTATTATCTTTCATTCTTCTCATTATTGGTGTTTACTATTTAAATTTATGGAATTATAACAGGCATACCAAAAGCACAAATCATAATTGTACAGCTTGGTCAAATCTCCCAAAGTGACCATATCCGTGTTATCAGCGCACTGTAACATAAACTTTCGTGATAAATTGCTAAAATTGAAGGATTAAAGCCATCAACAACCACTACAAAAAAGGCAGAGTATTAAGTGTAACTAAGTCAGGTAGGGGGCACACTTGCAAAACGGAAACAATTTTGGGCACACATTTTATACAACATAGTTATTCCAAATCATCTGAACATCGACACAGTGTATCGATCCAATAGGTTCCTGACTTGGGGGGTTCTACTGTGCCACCCCCCCTCCCAGCAGTAGTTATGCATTTCAAAGCAAATAGCAGAAAAAAATATTAAACTTTAGAACCAATCAGATTGCTTAGCAACGTTTTATTCTTCTTTCCTGAGCTACCTCCGTGTAATGCTCCTGTCACAATCTGTGACCTTAAACGGTAACTTTAAAATTGAAAATGAGCTTTTTGAAGTTTTAAACGCTTTTTCTTCTTTCTCTTGATAGGTCATTTTTGTTCCCTTAGAAATGAGACTGTAGGACATCTCCTCATTCCTTGTCTAGTCATAGCCCTCAGAGAATATTTAAGATGATGGGAGATTCACAGGGGCTCTACCCACTGTATACCTTGTAAATTAAAAAAAAAAAAAAACAACAAAAAGCAAAAAACCTTTTTCAGAGTTGGGTCCCGAAATTATTTTACCCTTCGAGACCAAAAAATATTTCTGTATTCGTTCAGTGAACCCTTTCTTAGATTTTTAATTCTTTATTTTCAGCGATTTCTTCTACCCAATAACTTTCCCAGTTAACAAAAAAAGTTGACATAGGTCGGAATTTAAAAGCAGCTCGGCCACACCCGATCAGCAATAGCGAGGGGGAGGGGCCCTCCGGCCAGGGCGCCGCAGAACGCGAGGCCCCGGGACCAAGCGAGGCAACAATGAGCGACCCGCAAAGCCCGGGCGCGTTCGCCCGAGCCGCCGCCACCCGCCCCGACGGCGCGCCCGCCGGCTGCCCTAGGCCGCGGGCCAGAGGCGTCCAGGGCTCAGGGTCCCTGGCGACGCCGAGACGAACGCGGGCCGCTCGGTCACCAGCCACCCCCACCACACGGGAGGAAACGCTCCGCATCCCGTCACCAGGGCAACTCTGCAACCCGACACCGAGGCTCGCGAGTCCGCGGCGCATCCCGGGCACCGGCCGCAGGAGGCGCATCACCGCACGGCCGCGGGGACTCCGAGCGTCCCGGCGCCGCGCTCCCCCGGGCGTCTAAGGCCACAAGGGAGACGCCCGCTCGGCGGGCCCGGGTCCGAGACTGGGCAGCCCCCGCGACCGCTCGCCCGGTACCTGGCCCTCGGCACGTGGCGGCAGTGATTGTCCCCGAGCCGTATCCCTCCGCGCCCCCGCCTCAGTCTCCCGCTCCCTGCCCGGGACCCTCCGAGTCGGGCGCCGCGGAAGGATCGCACGCACGCGCGCACGGTCACCGCGGCGGCGGAGCAGCGGGCCCCGCGTGAGGAGCCGCCGCCGGCACAGCCGCCCCTCAGCCCCCGGCGCGGTTAGGCAGCCCCGCGGCGAGGGCGGGCACCGGGCGGCGCGCTCGCCGCTGCTCCCTCGCCGCCGTCCGCGCGTCCTCCCGCCGCGGCTCCCCGGGGAGGGGGGCGGTCGGTGCCTGCGCAGAGCCGCCTCCTCCCCGCCCCCGCCCCGCCTCCCCGCGCCGCCGCCCGCCGCCGCCGCCGCCGCTGCGCCTGCTGCTCCTCGCCGTCCCCGCTGCAGTGCGAAGGGCTCGAAGATGGCCGGTTGGCAGAGCTACGTGGATAACCTGATGTGCGATGGCTGCTGCCAGGAGGCCGCCATTGTCGGCTACTGCGACGCCAAATACGTGTGGGCAGCCACGGCCGGGGGCGTCTTCCAGAGCATCACGGTGAGCACCGGCGGCGCGGTTCCCGTCCCGGAGCCGAGGCGCCGGCCGGCCGCGGGGCGCCGCGGCGGGGCTCGGGGCGCGCGGCCCGCGCCGGCAGGTGTGCGAGGCGGCGGCGCCGAGGATGCGGCTGCCGGGCTGGCGGAGGCCGCGGCCCGGGCCCCCCTCGCCCGGGGCGGCGCTGACAGGCGGGGGCGGCGGCCGGCTCCCGCGTTCCCGGCGGGCTGGCGGAGCGGGGGAGGGGCGCGCCGGCCGGGCCGGGAGCGCCTTTCCCCCGCGAGCGACTCCCGGGTGCCCTGCGAGCCGGGAGCTTGGCTGTGCGCGGCCGGGTGGGAGCGGGGCCTGGGGCTCGGGCCCGGCGGGGGTCTTCGGCGGCCCCCGGGCCCGCGGACAGCGCGCCCTCGCGCCGCGGGCTGTGGGAGGCGGCCGCCCGGCCCCCGGGATCCCCGCCGCGACTTCGCGTGGGTTTGCCGGTGTCCAGGCCTCTGGGGCTTGTGAGAAATGCACGCCGACGGCGTAGGTGGATTCGTGAATCCCGACTCCAGCCCTGGCTCTATAGGATTTTTTTTTTTTTTTTAATTCTCCAAGATGGCGAACTGCCATTGATTTCTCTCCTCCTCCTATGGAGAGTCATCGATATACCGTTATCCCCGATTACGCAGCATAGCTCTAAAAAAGGGGTGCTTTTATGGGGTTTTCAGTAACCTGCCAACACCAAGGGGACACTTCACTTCTCCCAAGTCCCTCCCCCTTTCGTAATGGTAGTAAGGAGCTAATGCAGATTTATTCTTCCCAGTGTCTGATTTTGTGACTTGGTGGTTTTGACTTGGTGGCCACATGGGTAGGAAATAATTGTCGCTAAGCCCCCGATGCTGCTTTATTGTTTTGCCTCTTCTGCACAAGGTTCTTTCTAAAATTATGACAATTGTATCGAATTTAAAGCCATTCCCTTCATCTCTCAGCCTCACGCACCCTTCCCACCAAACGCTAAAATTCGCGCCCCGTTTGGGGTGCAGCTGATTCTCCTTGTACTACTTAGCGTGGTTTGAGATGTGACGGTGCAGAGCTCAGTCCGTGGCGCTAGTGTAAGGCCCCCGTAGCCGCAGTGGACTCGGTTCTTACGGAGAAGTGGCGTCTGGTGATCAACTTTCCCTGCGGCGCGCTCGGTGCGGTGCGGTTCCCGCCGCCGGGCGGGAGGACCGCGGGGCGAGCGCGGCGACGGCCGGGCCTGCGATGACTCTGCAGTTCTGGGGGCGACGCCTTCCAGCTCGCGGAGTGTGGGAAGGCGCTGCTGCTCCTTGCCGGCTCTGCTGGCTGCCTCAGTTTCTTTCCAAACCCCCCTCCATGTTCTGTGTGTGTGTTGTGTTTTTGTTTTGTTGTTTTACCATCGCCTCCTGCAGTGCTACCTACCAAATCCTCTTGGCATTTGCCAGAATGAAAACTGATTACTGAGGTGGGAGGGCAGAGAAGTTGGGGGGAAAAAGGAGTCGTGCGTAGAAAAGTAGGAGGGAAATACGAATTTGGGAATGTGCTGAGGTCCAGGATTTGAAGTCATTTCTTGTGGGGGAGATGTCAAGCTATTTGAAGCAGAGAAGTGCACAGACCTGCCATAAGCATGGGCTTTATTTCAGGAGACTTTCAAGCAACTTTAAATTTGATTCAATGGGACTGGGTGTGATAGACAAGCTGTCCCTGAAAGTTTATAGGTGAATCGAGAGTCTTTTCATAGACTGGTCTTTAGTTAGCAGACTACACTGTGAACTGTGAAATCTAATCAGTGTAAAACATGTAATCACGTAGGATTAAGCTATTCTTTAGAAAAGACTAAAACTTGATTTTACATTAGTGAAATGTGGGTGTCTCGTACTGATAGTAAAAACTCGGTGCAAAGTCTTTCCTGTTATATTGAGGCCTGAAAGGAATTAACTATAACTTCATTTCTTTTTTCCTTTTTTGCGGGGGACAGCCAGTAGAAATAGATATGATTGTAGGAAAAGACCGGGAAGGTTTCTTTACCAACGGTTTGACTCTTGGCGCCAAGAAGTGCTCAGTGATCAGAGACAGTCTGTACGTGGATGGTGACTGCACAATGGACATCCGGACAAAGAGTCAAGGTGGGGAGCCGACATACAACGTTGCAGTGGGCAGAGCTGGCAGAGGTAAGCAGGGCAATCTTGTTAAAAGTTGCATGCCACATTACGACTTATTAAGCAGTTTCTTTAACATTTTGAGTAAAAGTGTTAGTCCATAATGGCTATTAAGGTGGTTTTTGTGAACTGCACTGCACTGAAGGGAGGCACTGCTTTAAATTTACTCACTGTACAGCAGCTGCGTCTACAGCCTACTCTCTGAGGTCCTGACTTTATTTTGAAGTAGAATATCATTCCAGCTCTCTAGTTTCAGCTTTAATAAACTGAAAATCTAAGTTTGTCTCTTAAACTGCTTGACATGTCCAGTGACAATCTTACAGTGTATCCAGATTGTTAGATCACTCAGATAGGTTACCTTAGTCCCTTTGAGTCTTTGACCTTTGAATCTCCTCTTCTTGCCTACATTTTAATCAATCATTGCTCAGCATAAAAATGGGAACGTTAACATTGACTCATTTTTCTATTAGAAACACTGCAGGGAAGAACGAAAGAAATAGTATAAGGGTTTTGGAGTAAGTTGTCCCTTTACTAAAGTATCTTCAAAAATTACCTGTCATTTAGATATGAGAAGTAGGAAATTGTATTTCATTTATATATTTGATCCAGAAATTCTGGTGTTTCCTGACTGTTGTCAACATTGCAGAAAATCTTACTGCAGTTAAGTCTCACTACTTTTTCAGAACTTTCAAAATTGAAGTTTATTATGACATCTAGTTAATTTACAAAGTATATTTAACCTGTGTAAATACTTTGTAAATAAAGAGGGCTTGTGTAGTCTCATACAGTGGACTTGGCACTTATAAGACCAAATGTACCATGTGAAGGAATTGGAAGCTCCTCTGAGCTGTAATTTACTGTAAGAGTCCTACCAACTCCCTCTGATTGTCCTAAAGGTTACTCTTATTCTGATGTGAGTTGATGCTTATGACTCTTTCTCTAAAGGAAAGTTAGGTGACTGAAAGAATAGACAAATCTCTTTAAATATTAGCTGAGCTCAGATAAATGTTAAAAAGCCATCAACCAGGTGGCATAAAACCACATGAAGATTTTCAACCATATAGCACTGCTGACATCTAGTGGCTGTGAGTGTAAAATCTGACATACATATATTTTGGGGGTAGACCTTTGAATCTCATCATAGAAGAACCTGTTGGAAATAATAAATCTATTTCAGGATTTTAGACTTAATGAAAAACAAAGCCAGAGCAGTAAGCATAAGCCTTGGGTACTTTTAATTTCACCTGTTCTGACTAGGACTGAAAATGCTATTGAAAATGTGATCTTGGTTTTCCTCTGGAGGTGGTAATAGACCCACATTTAGCTTCACTGGTAAAACTTAATAGTTTGTACTTAATCAAGCCTGTTAAATTGGGAGAATTTTGTAAAATAATCACCTGCGTTTTTTAAGTTTACATTTTTGGGGACAGTCTAATATGCATTTGTCATACTAACCAGTTTTTTGCCCTAGAATGAAAGATAAATGATCACAGTTTTTTCCCCTAGCTAGTATATTTTTATAGATCCTGCAGCTGCATTGATTGGACTTGTAAAATGCAGTTAATAGTTTTTAGCATATAACTAGTTCGAAAGTTGTCCTTTTTGGAGACCTAGTTGACTTCAGTGCTTGACAGTTCATGGAAAACTAACTTAATGTTACCTTATTAATCGGGGTTCTGTCTGCTAAAACTTATGTGACTTTCTTGATTAACACTTCTTTTGAAACACTTTTCTTCTTTCTCTTTCAGTCTTGGTCTTTGTAATGGGAAAAGAAGGGGTCCATGGAGGCGGATTGAATAAGAAGGCATACTCAATGGCAAAATACTTGAGAGACTCTGGGTTCTAGCTGCTAGGCAGACTGTTAAGTATTAGGGGAAAATTGCTCTTAAACTTTCCTAGCTGTAAGCTTGAGTCTTAATTCTGGAAATTTTATTAGCAATGCAGGGTGATGGGGTATGAACCTGTGTCTCCTTTGTATCCCTCTGTTGGTGGGGAAAGGTATCTTTCTTTCTGCCCTCCCCCTTAAATAATTCTGTTCACTTTGTTTTGTTTCCTTGTGTACTCCAGCATTGGTTATAGTCATGGGAAAGGAAGGTGTCCACGGAGGCACACTTAACAAGAAAGCATATGAACTCGCTTTATACCTGAGGAGGTCTGATGTGTAAGCAGCCTCTCCCCATCTACCTAGCAACTGTCTTCATCACCACCCCAATTATGGTCACAGTGCTACCAGACTATATGGTAGCTAATTTTTCTTTACCTCTTTTCTAATGTCATGATTCCTATTTGCCCAATGGATCATTTGTATGTTAACCGCTGTATGTAATCAACCCTTATCTGGCAACATAATTGCAGCACAATAATGATTTGCATGATACCTTGAAATTGGGGGGGAGGGGGCATGCCAAGTTGGGCATCACTATGTTTTAGCAATTAATGGGATATTGATTACTAAAATACGTTAATATAAGCAAGGTGCCGGTGTACAATCTCTAATTTGATCAGTGTCTTTTCAGCACTTTGAGCATTTACTTAGCTCATTTAGTCTTCCTTTTGTAGCGCATGGTTGGGTGGAGAACATGCATGCATCTTTCCTTCACTCCTCTTTTCTCACACCTCCCTTCGCACAGGAAGTATTTCATTTGCTTCCTCCTTATTTTATGCAGTGCCTGGTTTATTTAACCAATTAACAATCCCTTTTGTTGATGAGCTATTGAGAGCTGCAATAGTTTGCTTTTAGTATTGTTGTTGCACTTGAGTAGACAAACCTTTTTTCATAGTGTCTACAGGACATACGAAGAGTGCAACTGCAAAACAAGAGCAAAAGGCACTTCCTCCCATGACCTCACAGTAACCATACTGATTGCCTCCCCGGGGACATTCCATCATTGCAATAGCTCAGACTTCTGTTCCTATCTTTTTCTTTGCACACCAGCTCTACTCTTTAGTAAAATTGTAAAAGGCTGCCATTATGGACATTAGGTGTCCCAACATAACCATCTGGAGTGTGTCCAGTTTGTTCTTCATAGGACCAATTTTTATTTGCAGCTTAAGTTTTTATATGAAGTTGCATTATTGTGGACTTGGCTGTCTTGTGATGAATTTTTTTCATATGTATTCTGTGCCATACTATTGTTAAAATGAACTGTTGCTATTGTGAGATGGATTTTAACTGACCTATAAAAGGTTTCTTTTGAATGGCACTACGTTAGGGACATTCTAGTATTTGCTTCTATTGTTTGGGCCTTGTGGATAATGTACAGATTTAAAAACAAATCTTGTTGCTGATTTGTCCATTTCTTTCCCTGCACTTTGTTACATCTGGGATACAGTCTAACTCATCTGATTTAATATGCATTTAAAAAAATGCCATAACTATTAAACACCTTGTTTACAGACAGATGAAATAAATTTATTCCAACCAAATACTCCAGACTCCTGTTGTTAATTGTTGGCTTACTGTCACACTTGATTTTTACACAATGGGAATATGAAGAATAGGCCAAAAGCTGCTGCAAGCATATAATCTTTTTTAAAGATTCAATTGATGGCCTACCGCATTTCCTGTAGTATTTATTATAAATAAAATGAGTGCCTAGGAATTTCTTTTTAATGGTTTTTGATTAAAATGCCTTTTAGTCATCTCAGGCTTATGAGAGGAAAATTAGTATGTCCACTAGAAATTAAATACTTTTGTTGCTGGTCTCTAGGTGTGGAATCTAGTGAGCAGTAAGGGCCCCAGTACCAACAAGGGTTTCTGCATTGTGGATTCTTCTGTGCCGTGATATGATTTCTTTAGGTTTGGAGGCTATGTTGGGAGGCTGAAGTCAGCCCGCTGGGACTCGCACCTAAGAGAAGACATTCCTTAGGCAGCATATAAAATGATCGGGATGTTCCTGCAGTTTCTGGCTTTGGAGTGACATGTTAACTATAGCTATGTAAGTCAAGTTTAATCCCAGAGGTCAGAAGGTCCCTGAGATATACTGAAGTTTAGTAAATACGTTAGTTTAATACTGTTTAGATAAATCATTACCATGAACTATTAAGCAGAAGCTCCGAGCGGGGGTGCTCAAAAGTTGGTGTGTCTAAGTGAATCGGGAGCTGGGTACAATGCAGATTCTAGGCTCTGGGGTTCTACCCTGGAGATGGAAATTCCACACGCCCAGGAAGGTGCTTTACAAACGATGGCAGGTCAGTCTGAATCACTTTAAGCAGCTTGTGTGCTACACTTTGAGAAACAGTGGGTTAGGGAATGAGAATTAATCTCTTTGCCTTACTTAAATATACTGGGCATAAGTAAAAGTTTTTTCTTTGAAGTACTGTCAGGCAGTAGTTGTGAATTTGTACATAAAGGGATGTAAAAGTAAGTTGGGAAGATGGGGATTTGGGCTACTTTGGTAGTTGGGTGGGTGCACCTTAGAAATTGTAAAACTGGAACAAAAACTTCAACTTCCTGACCTGTTGAGATCCCTTTTAGGAACAAAAGGTTGGTCAAGGGAAAATTCGGTGGTTGGGTTGCAATGATTTGGTATTTTATGGTAATATAAATTCACACTTTAGTTGTAAAGAACTGTTAGGGTAATTGATTAGAAAGCAGCAACCAGAATTGTGAAACCCTTAATGAATGAACCTCTAAGTAGGTGAGGGGACGTGCGTTTGGGGTGTGCGTAGGTGAGTAGAAGATGGTAGTGGGCATCTGAATCATTAAAATAGTAAATGATGAAACTAGTCATTGGCCCCCTATGCACAATTTCATTAGAAAAACACTTATAAAAACTTAAGCATGTATCTTTGCTTTGTACTTAGTTCTAGGAATTTAACCTAAAGAAATGGAGCTATACAAATTTATATGCCAGAATATCCATCATATAGCAATACTTATAATAACTAAACTTGGAAAACTAGGAAAGTCAACTTTCAGGGTTATGGGTTATATATATTATATGATTGTCCAGAGAATAAAACACTCATTGAAGAATGACATGAGAAAATGCTCACCAATGAATGTTAAGTAACATGAGGATATAAACACGTTACATACAGTATAAATATAGTACATAATATACATGTATATGTATTTCTAGAAGCAAAGTGTCAAAATAAACTTTATCTCTGGGGTAAGTTTCCAGGTGACTATCCTTTTATAATTAGAAAAAATTTTAATTATGAAGGTATTGAAGAGAAATTGATTTTCATTTTATTTAATGTCCTATTTAAAAAATTGTATAGTTACACCATGAAGACATTATAAAAGATCTCAAGTGAATATTAGAACTAGTAACAATTACGACACTTCATACATTTTACAACTAAATAACAGTTTGGAGTTTTTTTAAAAAAAGTCATTTTTACCTCAGAAAAACTCCTAACTTAAATGTAGAGGAAGCAGGTCATTTGATCTGAACCACAGGTTAAGAAATGAGGGAACACAGTATCTAATTCATGTTACAGTGATTTGACTTTTCCCGTTAAAAAAAAAATTGTTTCAGCTTTGATGTTTATTATTTAATAACTATAAAAGCTATTACTTACTGTGTGTATGTGCCAGGCACTGAGTTCAGTGTTTGTCCTCACACCCTACCTTAGGTTGAATGAAAATAAATTACCAAATTCCAAAGCTCTATCTATCATAGTGCACTAAGTACACTAATGTTCTACTTCTCACGCCTGTGGGCATGGAAATGAGATGTCAGACAGTAGATACTGAATTCAAGCTTTTATTTTCATAAGCAGAAATAACTATTTTTGGGGTTAATTATAAGACTTTTTCTAAAAAGCAATCCAGAAAGTGAAATTCCCCCTAACGGTGTTACATTTCTTTTAAATGTATTATTTTTTCTCTTTTTACAACAAAGGCTCATGTACCTGGTAGAGTCAGTCCCGAGTGCCAGTACAGGCACGTCAAGATACCTACTATGTCCCCTCAGCAGCCTAGTAGGGGTGCACAGCGTGTCATCACAACAGGGTACCAGAATGCCCATTACTGTTGGAACGATTCTGGCTGCAGTTTTAACTTTTGAGCAGTCGGTTACCTCGTATAAAATTCTAGGGTGATGTGTGTGTCTGACCTAAATGACCCTAGTCGCCGTAGCTTTATACCTCTACAGCACTGCCTATTAAAGTAAGGCCAATGGCGGTCATGCTCCAGTAGAACAAAGTGCTTAAAGTGGAAAACGTGTTTATTAACATTCAAACTCCCTTCATACAAGGCCATATAAAAATTCTTAGCATTCTGATTATATATAAGTCTATAGTTTCTACGTAGTTACAATGATGTATAATATAATTTAGCTTTTCATAATAAACTGTTTATATACATCATTAGTTCTGTTAAACATGAAGCAATTATTTTCAAATCCAATACTTGAACAATTTCCTCTGTACATAGTTTAGCAGGGCTAATCAGCGCAAGATGCTCTTTATTGAGAGGTATATTATCTGTGTGTGAGCGGTTGCTGAAGTTTGGTATTTTTGTACACTACTTCCTTTTTACTTTGATCACAACACAAAAACCTTAAGGATACTGAAATTCAGTAAGTTAAGTCCAGAGACACGTATTACTTTGGCTAACGAATCAAATTCATATGCAATACTATAGTATTAAAAACCTTAAAACTTGAAATCTGACGTTCCTTTCAGGATGAAACTACTTGGGAAAAGAAAGGAAAAGGCTTTGTGTTTTATTGCCAATCGGTGGGAAAATGCTAAATCACCTTGCTGCCTCTCCCTAACGGTGGCCACCTGGGGCAGGACCGGACCAAATCCCAACTCCACAACTCCAGGCTAGGTCCCGCTGCGGAGGTGGGAGCTGGCTGAGCTCACGCGAGGTGCCCACAGCACTGACTGCACACTGTGATCTAGGTCTTAATTGCAAGCTATACTGAGAATTCTTTTTTTATGTTTTGGCTATATTTCATTCCAGAATAAGAGTTGATTTGATGCTTTAGTTACAGCACCAGTCTGTTATTACTTGTTAGTTAAATGAAGTACACTCCTGCAGATAACACTAGATTAAAAAAACCCCACCTGTTTCAGCAAGATTAAACTGTAGGATACTAAAAAATAAGTTATTTCTACAGAAATCTGTGAAGGGAGAAAAAAAAAAATCAAATTCTATACCTAACTAAACATTTGAAAGGGAAGTGGCCCGGGCGCCCACCCGGTCAAACCGTATTTGCTGTGCTGTAACGCCGCTCGCCGGGCTGCAGCTGGACCACAACACTGTGCTCGTTAACGCCACTTTCTGTGTCACTGCTCTCAGTATCGTCATTGTCGTCCTCCTCATAGTCTGAGGACTCTGTCACGTTCTGATGCGAGCGGGACTCCGACAGAGCCCCAAACGACTGGGTGCTGGCAGAAGCCACGGGCCTGAGCAGAGGGGTATGTTCTGACACTTCGTTTTCTTCCTGACTGCTCTCCGTGTCCGACTCGGAGTCCCCTTCCGAAGAAACGACTTTCTGCTTGCAGACTGGACAGGTTTTTTTGGTTTTAGTCAGCCAAGGGTCTACACACTTGCAGTGATAGGCTGTTGAGGCAAAATATACACCTTTAAGAAGTATACTGCGGTTGTGAACATTTTTAATTTTTTACCATGTTTATTAATGTTATTCTGATCTATATGCAGCATGTAGGGACAAAAGAAAAGTGTAAATTTTTATAAATAAATCTCCATCCTTTAATGAGACCACTAGTTAGTACAGGGCCTGGCTTAGCGTGTGCTAATAACTATTTTTTGTCCCCTTCTAATACTGAACCTAAATATAAATTTACTATGTCAGCTCAAAGCAACATGTAATTATTCGTACCATGGGAACAGGGAAGGATTCTGAGCTTATCTCCATCTTCATACTCGTCCAGACAGATGGCACATACATCATACTCATCTCCTGTGACAAAAAGATAGTAAACAAAACCTATTAGAAGATATAGAGAAGTGTTCTTAACTTTTTAAACTTTTCAAGTTAGGTTTTCCTCAGTAATTTTAATGCTTATGATTTATCTATCTTTAAGCGATACCTGTGGTTTTCTGTCAGAGCAGCGGCCTGCTTCAACTTCAGGAAACTGAAGTTTTAATTTAAATCATCTTTTACCTAAAATAAAATATGTCAAATTTGTTTGCCTTGATTACCTTAGCAAAAGTTTTAAAGAATTCCATTAGTGTTTTATATAACTATTCAAATGCTAATTCTGAAATATTTTGTGCCACAGACAAAAATTTCACTACTTAGACTTCTTAAAGTCTCTTTTTTTCCTAAGTAAAAGTGGAAAATGTTAGAACATACTCAGTTAAAAAACTATATAGTAAATAAAAACACATTTGGAGTGAGACACTGAGCTTCAAATCTCCGACCCACCACCTGCCACATCCGTGTTTCCAGGCAGGTTACTTAGGCTTTGACCTCCAGTTCTTTTATCAAATCTGGGGAAGACTCTACCTACCTTGTAGGGCTGTGAGGATGACATGAGATAATGTGAGCAAAGGGCCAGGCACATGGGACATAAGCATTCCCTAAATGGTGCTTCTTAGTATCTCTGCCCTTTTTAATTTCTTATTGTTGAACTTACCACCTTTAAATCATGAATGTTTATTAATTCATAGCTCTTTCTAGAATTCAAGTGTAGTTGTAAGTTTTTTAAGGAAATGGCCATCTTACATCATACTTGAGTCACACAGTCTTGAGTCAGTAGTGGCTTTTTGTGCAGTAACAGTGACCACTGTGACTGTTTTCAACTCAGTGTTTTCTGTTAAAGGAATATGTTAGGTAAAAACTTACAAAACTCTCAGGGAACAAACAGTTAAGTTCTGTGCCCATTTCACACACATTGGACAAAAAGCCCATGTCTGGACAGCAGGGCTGGATGAACACAACACAATCCCACTGACATGAGTCATTTAAAATGACACATTCAGGAGGAGTCATAAATAGAAAGTTTCAATGAAAATTACTATTGTTCAGTATCAAATACGTTCTGTAACAAACACAAGGTTCTGTGTTAGAACCTTGTGTGTGGAATTTGGTGAGGCTGATTATACCCATCTCAAACTACTAAAAGATGAAAGGACTCCAGTATTTCTGTATCTATTTATATATAGCTGATCCATTTACATGGACTTAGAGGACAGATTTAATACATTAAACAATTCAATCATGGCTGATTTCTCATACAAATCAAGCTTTCAGTCTCATAACTTTTGATAATGTCCATTAAAAACAGAGAGCTGATACAACTGAACAGGATCAGACTGATCCAAGGCTCCAAACCTCATACTGCTAAGGTAGGGAGGTTAGCCTGCAATATCCAGGTGGACCCAGTGTAATCACAGGGTCCTTAAAAGTTAAAGAGGGAAGCAGAAAAGTTCAGAATCAGAGGGAAATGTGACTATGGATGAATGTTCAGGGAGTTGCAATGTTGCTGGCTTTGAAGTTGGAGGGGAGGAGGGTCATGAACCAAAGCATATGATGAACTCTAGAAGCTGGAAAAGGCAGGGAAATAGATTCTCCTGTAAAGCCCCCAGGGGAAAATGTAGCAGCCGTGCTAACACCTTGATTTTAGCCCCGTGAGACCTGCGTTGCACTTGTGACCTAGAGAACTAAGACAGTAAGTCTGTGCTGTTTTAAGTTTATGTTTGTGGTAATTAGTTCCCACAGCAATAGGAAATGAATATAGGCAATATCTGGGTTAGCCTTAAATGTATGGAATTGAGGCTTCAGTCACTGAATGCTTGGAATTGTTCGAAGTGATGGATTTATCCTGATCTCCCTTATTTTCTAGCCACAGCACTATTTTGAAGATGACAGGTCAAGATTCAAAGGTGTAGTTTGTGGTCATGGACCAAACTGGAACCTAGTGCTCTGCAGAGCATTGACCCCCGATGGCCTTAGACTGGTGATGAGATGGGAGAGCACATGCTAGACCACCGGGAGTGCTCATCCTGGCCGTTCAATGTTTACCTATGTGCCCTTGTGCAAGACGCTTACCTGTATGTTCTAGCTTTCCAAAGAAAACCAAGTGTTAACGTATCTGTGTTAGGACTGTTGTGGATTAAAAGTGATAATGTAAATAAAGTACTTTACATACACAGTGCTTGGCACATCCAGAGCCTCTTAACCAGTCTCTGCCTGAAGAAACTGGCCCAGTGGGTGTGCTGGCATGTGACATGATACACCGAAGACTGTGGTTAGCAGGCTGCTCTCTAGCAGCCCCATGTGCTTCTTTCCCATGAGACGAACTGTACACTTACAGGGAATGATCGGCAGTGGCCAATGAACCCATTTGTTATACTGAGGGTAATTATGTAATTTAATTAAATGTTCAGTAGCCCTTGAACTGTGACTGTAAAATACTTATGGAGTCATTTGAAAACTAGGTTAACTGTATCAAGAGTACTTTTAATATAGCCAAAATTTGATTAAATGAGATATAGTTGAGAAATCTAAAAAAAAAAAAGGACAAGCATATATTAACAAAAAGAATGAAAGCAGAATCCAATTTCTTTCCCATTTTAAAATACCTGAAACTAAAAATAGCAGAAAATGCATTATGTACCTTAACAACTTTGAAATCCAGTCAGTGGATTAATATTCAAGGCCACGGCCCAACATCATACAACTGTTGAATGGATTTATATTTAACTTAAAGGTAAATTTAAAGCATTTACTTCTTTATGATTTACAACTTTAGCAGATTTTTGTCTGCTAAATTTTTCCACTGGTTCTGATAAGATTAAAGGGCTATAACAAGTGCTAAGAAATGTTAGTTTTGTTACCATTAGCACCATTCTTGAAAGTTTTATTCCTTAGTATAAAACAGTGGTTCTCAACTGGGAAGGATTTTGCCTGCGCCCTCCCCCCAAAGGGGGGGCGGTATTTGGTGATATCTGGAAACTTTTACTTTTCAAACTGGAAGCTGGTGCTGCTGGCATCTAGTAGGTCAGTGATGCTGCTAATCACCCTGCAGTGATCTGGACAGCCCTAAAAAAGGAATTATCCTGTCTAATTGTAAACAGTGCTGAGGCTGAGGACCCTGATATGAAACACATCCAGGCTTTCTCAAACACTTTGCCAACTTACTAGTGGCTGGACGGTTCACAAGTCGTAGGAGGAGTGAGATTCATGTTTGTTATTTTTGTCTGGAATGTTTTTGGTATTATTGTTATTTGAATAATACTTCAGAAAAATTTCACGAAGGCACTTTTAAAGTTTCATCAATCTGGAAATGTTAAAATATGCAGGTGTACAGAACTGTGACTTTCCCCTCTAGACCTCTCTCCCTAGTTTTTCCATGAAATCTCGTCATCAGGTAGAGCAAAGGCACTGACCCATCAGAAGAATCACACAACGCCTTAAGGTGGCCTCTGCAGTGGTGTGAACTGACTGCCCGGCCCGGCAGCCTCGATGCCGCTCCCCTTAGAGCCTGCATTCAGTCACCACGCCCGGTAAACTTGTATCTCTGAAATGTTCCTGACTGCTCCTCTGTTTCCTCAATTACTCTGGTCCAACTGCCTGGATTACTGTAAGAGCCCCCCCAATCTCCCTTCTATTCCTGCCCCATGTGCTGCTTCTCCAAGTCAATCCCATTTGAATGATTCCCTTAGAATAAACCTTAGCTCCTTATGATGGACTCCTGAGAGCTGCCTACGACTGGACCCTGCCTCCCACTCCCATCTCATTTCACGCCAGTCCACCCTCCTCCACCCCTGCTTCAACCACACTGGCCTTCTTTCAGTCTTGAACAAGCTAGTACGAAAGTTAGGTGGGGACCTGCATTGAGCAATGTTGTAACAAAAACATCTAGACCTGAAATTAGGTACAGAAAGAGGAATCACTATTTCTAGAGATGACCCCAAAATGAGCTAGTTTCAAACAATCTAGTCAGTGCAAATAAACTGATGTAGAGCTTAAATGTTGGATTTTATAACAAACTAGTCCAGGCCATAAGTCAACCAGGATAGGTTTTCTCAAAATAAAAAGACAGTGAACGTTCAGAGCTAAACACAGTGTTCATGAGAAATAATGACTTAACATACACGTTTTAAATAATTTGCCTAGGGAAGATGTAGCGTTGGATTCATGAGCTTCACAGCAAAAACTACCGTCCTTGCAGAGAAAGTGCCCACCTTTTTCCCTGCTTTGCCAGTAAAACAAAACAAAAACTCACAATGGAAGCACTTTCTAGCAAATAAAAATAAATTTAATCTGCTGTTCTCTCCTCCTTCATACCAGTTCCCAAGAAATCTGAGCAAAAGACAACATGAGAAAATATTTTTAAAGCCAGATTTGCTTGAGAAGTCTTCCTGATTATTTAAAGCCCTGAGCAAAGGAACTAATATTTACTTTTAACGTTAGTGTAAAAGCAGTTAATGTAGCTATAAAACCTAACAGGTAAAGCATGCCATAATAGGTAAAGAAATAAAAAAACTATAAAAGTATTGTTCCATTTATATGTAATCTGCTATAAAATGCTGTATTACTTTTTCAGTCTTTGAAATAAAATCTTCCGTATTACCTTGGAAAATCTCAATGTTTATGCTATAAAAGAAAAATCCCTGCTACCTTAATATTTCAAATATGAAACCCACTTTTTAAAAGTCACTTTTATCTCAGAGATCTGTCTCTTTCACATGCTGGTGGGGTAGGGAGGTAGCTCCCATAAGGATTTTTCATCTGCTATGAAACACGGTATGTGGTAACCGGTCCTCATGGTTATAGACTTGGAAAAGTGCATTAACCGAATGATACAGGAAACTCAGAAACCACAGTTTCAGCTGAAGAGCAATTTTGAGAATAATGACTAATAAATTTATAAGGAAGCTGGCTGCTTCAAAAGCAAGAAAACAACCAAAAGGCTATTATTTTGTATGTGCTAGAAATGGCTGTCAATACTTAAATCATTTAAGTATTAATCAGCACAAACATTTCTAGAAGAGCTAAAGTAAAGATCGGTGAGATAATTAGGAATAATTAAGATAATCAGTCCCCAAAGTACAAAAAATGTGTGCAAGTGTGACTAACCTTTGCAGATATGCTGCTTGTGGTAAGGCCTCGAGTTACATGGGAGAGTTCCAAAAGCCAAATTCTTTTTGGTTCATTGACAAATTATTTCCAAAATGTTACCGATTCCCCCAACAGTAACATTTCCACTACATTCTGAGCCTATAAGAATTCTTTCAAGCCCTGGCCCGGTGGCCCAACTGGTTGGAGCGTCATCCTGTGCACCAAAAGGTTGTGGGTTCAATTCCCGGTCAGGGCACATACCTAGGTGGCGGGTTCCATCCCCAGTGGGGGCACATAGGGGAGGAAACCAATCGATGTTTCTTTCTCTCTCCTTCTCTCCCTCCCTCTCTGTCTAGAATCAATAAAAACATATCCTTGGGTGAGGGTTAAAAAACCAACGTGAACTGTTTTGAGACTCCCATGGCTCGGTGCTATCACAGGAGTGATGAGTGCGCACGGAAGTGTCCTATACTTCCTTCAGGTTTTCAATCATATAATAGTTGAATCTACAACTATAAGAAAATTGCAATAATTAATTGGGATTTTTTTCTTTCTTCTACCTATGCATACTTTGTCAAAACCATCACAGTGTACCAGAACACGCATAACAAATACACCTTCCTTTTACTTTAATGCCACCTCATAACCACAGCATTCTAAAACAAAATGTAACTAGCTTACACTTAGGGTTATTGGAAAGAAACTGCCAAGTGTAATATTTATAAAGTTACATTTTAAGCTGCTTCATGATTCTGGCAATCCTTTACTTTTCCATCAGAAAAGAAATGTTTAATGACTGATTTTTTATGACACTAATACTTTATGATTTTTATTTAAGGGGTTATGTTGTTTTTGTAATACCTGCTACATTTGTTGAGCTGTTGCTATGCCAGGCACTGTTATAAGCATTCACATACTAATTTACATCTCCTACCCACCCACCCACCCGATGAAGCAGCTACTGTTAGTCCCATCTACACATGAAGGGACTCCTCATGTGTGAAGAAACTTGCACAAGGTCACACGGTCAAAATGGGTGATCCAGAATCCCAGCCCAGGTCTGTCACTGTCACGCTCCAAGGTCCAAGCATATGCGGTATTAACTTCTAGCACATGCAATAAGAATTTCACATTGAAGTAATCCCCTTTGATTCAGAGTGTGTAAAGGGTAAGAGGCTAAGAAGTACTCTTAAGTAGCCACTTATTAGAAATTAAGATGTTTCCAATTCATAAGCCAGAACATTCTTTTGGTCTTCAGATTGTCACACATGGAAAAAGAACAAAGACTTTTTTATTCCTATCTCCCATGGCTTCACATTTTTATAAACCTTTCTAGGATGCTACAAAATAGCAATATTCTACAACTTTAATTAAGGTTCAAACATTTATATGCTGGCAAATTTTTGGGAGGCTTGAGGGTAAGAATAAAAATGACTGCCTTAGAGACCATAAATAAATCCACGTAACAAACTTAAAACCCAAGACTAAACACCGAGTGAGCACTGACCAAATTCCATTTTGGGAAATTTTTTTAAAAACCCAACTTTTCCCTGTATTCTAAACAGCCATTCTGTATTAATCCTTACTGGTTGTAACTTGGATGCATTATGCAGATAAACTACAATTGCACCCAAGATCTTTCTGAATAGAGAACCAAATAGATTCAAAATTTGTCATTATCCTGAAGTTAAAAATAAAAGTTAAAGGGATTTTAAAATGGTAGATAGTATCATATCTCAAGTACTTAAAAAGCATTTCCTTGTACTAAGTCCTAAAGGTTTCAGGGTTTTTTCATTCCTTTTCAGGCCACTAGAAAGCGTACAATACTCTTCCACAGCCAACTTCAACCACCTCAGATTTATGTACGTCCTTAAATACTTGTGTGTTCTAATCCTATAATTATTTTTCTTTTCCTTCATATAAAGGTATTTAAACAAGAAACCTGAGAAGCCTCTGGTACACTTGGGTTTAAAGTGGAGTAGGCATTGGGCCTACATTACTTTGGCATAAAGCAGAATTTCTTCTAGATGACTTCTGCCTACTGACTAGATTGGGATAATATTTTTTACAACTCTCAATGTAGCAAAGGTGACTTTAAAAATCATATATGTATACACACACATACATATATATAAGAACTTTTAAAAAGCAATCATAATACTATTATCACATGTAGCAAAATGAACACTAATTTAACTCATCCAATACCCAAGGCATATTCAAATTTCCGCAATTGTCTCAAACCTGTCTTTTTACAGATGATTTACTCAAACTAGGATCCAGACACTGTATCTGATGTTCATAATGTTTGGATGATGACTTAAGTCTCTCTTAATCTTTTTTTTTTTTTTTAAATATATCTTTATTGATTTCAGAGAGAGAAAAGGCAAGGGAGGGAGAAACATCAATGATGAGAGAGTCATTGATCGCCTCCCGCAACCCGGGCATGTGCCCTGACCGGGACTCGAACCCCGATCGCCTGGATCCTAGGTCCACACTCAACCGCTGAGCCAGGCCGGCCGGGCGCACTGACTTTTTTAAGATGGCTACAGCACTATGCTAATCATTCCATGTTCAGACCAAAAAATTCTACTGGCTCAATGTTACCTTTATGCAAATTAAGGGTAAAAACAACACTCCCTCAAAGCACTTTATTGCTATCTGCCAAAAAATAATCACCACAAATACAAAAATCTCTCCTGAGGAAGAATGACTGAGAACTTCCCAGAGCCGTGCAATGTACAACCTGTGCGATCGCATGTTGCCGCCTGGATTCAGAATTCTCGGTAAAGAAATTCCCGCAAGAAAGAAAACGTGAGTGCGACTCCGTTTCGGCGAACTGCATTACTCCAGTCCTTAAACTGAAAGGCACGGAGCACATCAATTTCCAGCACTGTCATTATCTTGAGCCGTGAGCCTAACGGGCTTTTCACTCCAGACCAGGGAGCCCCATGCACCTTGACTAAGGAAAATAACCAAGTGTAACATTTTGGTAAAGGAATAACTTTTTTAAAAATTAAAGTGGTCTCCAGTTCTATGTTCACGTGTAGACCATTCTGACTTTATCCTTTCCGTAATTATGACAAAATACGACTTTTTCAAATAACAACTATCAAAATGTGTTTAATCTGCCCCTTTTAAGAGGTAATTCATCCATTAATGATTGCAATTGGTTCTAAATTTCTCAGAATTTGGCTTACAATGGCATAATTGTTAAGTATGCTGAGAACAACTTTTTTTACTGTCAAATCACTTGTGCAAATTGAAAACTATCTACTGCCAGTGGATACAAAAGGGTATTTTAGCAAAGGTTTGAACTCTGACAGTGGATGGTAAGTTTAATATTTTTAGGGCCAGTGTGACTGAATTTAAATGGTTTGTGATTTAACTACAATTTGGGGCAATGAGCAAGTATCTGAGTTCCTACTAAGTGCGGTGCTAAGTATGATTGTTTCTTGGAAGCTAAAAATAATGTAATTATGCAAAGAAAAATGTCTTTTAGATGTAGACTAATGAACAATTTTAGTATGTGAGGCCTATCTCGCTTATGTATTAGGGATCTGCAAAAAGATCCATGTCTCCTTCTTGGTGCATATTCATTACTGTCTAGAGCACAGCATGTGCCCAGGATATATACGCTGCATACACGCACAGATGTTTCAATCTGAAATTTACTGTATACGTTAATGTGTAAGTTACTTAAGGACAGTACTTTAAAAATATATTTTTAAAAAGTCTGTATAAATCGGTAATATTAACGAATAATTTTGTCGGTACTAAAATACTAAAGATCTCAGACAAGACAGGTGGATGTGATCAGACCTAAAACTTTCCAAGGATACTGGGTGGACATGGCAATTTGTAAAGTAACAGTTCTCATATACCTCTTGTGGGATGGTAAACTGGTATAAACACCTTGGAGATCAACTTAGCACAGTGCAGTAAATTTGATGATACACATATTCTATGACTTAGTAGTTTAACTCGTAGGTGGACAGATGATCTAGAGAAATGCACACATGTAACCAAGGTGGTCTGAAGAAGTGTAAGTAGAAGGGTGGGGGAGAGGGCAGACACTTTAGCCTTGTACTCACAAGGAAAAAGCTGGACAATATGAACAGTCCTGTAACTAGTGAAGAGACTGAAGAGCAATCAAAAAACACGGTATGTGCATATAATAGAGTATTATACAACTTTGAAAAAGGAAAGTCTGTCACATGCTATAACATTAATGAACCTCAAGATTATGTCAAGCAGAACAGGCCAGTCACAAAGGGACAAGTACTGTATGACTCCACTCATAAAGTATCTAAAATATTCAAAAGTATAGAAATGGAAGACAGAAAGGTGGTTACCAAGGACTAGGGGATGGTGGGAGGGGAAATTAGTGTTTCATGAGTGTGGAGTTTCAGTGTGGCAAGATTTAAAATTTCTGGAGATCTATAGTACAACGACGTAATATACTTAACACTACTGAACCATACGCTTAAAAATGATTATGGCAGTAAATGTGATGATGTGTGTTTTTTACCACAATAAAAAGATAAAACTTAAGCAAACAAAAGGGAAAATAAAGACTTTTCAGACAAACAAAAACTGAGGGAACTTGCTGCCAACAGACCTACCTTGGGAGAAATGTTAAAAGTAGCTGCAGAGAGAACGAAAAGGCTAGAGGTGAGAAACGCGAATATACATAAAGGAAGGCACAGCACTTGAGAAGGACTGAGCGAAGGAAGGTAAAACCTTGTTCTCACTCCTAACTGATTTCACAGATCAGTCTGTTCAAAACAGCGACAGCTACAACATACTCAACTGTATATGCTTGTCTGTGTTTACAGATGCTCATGTGAAAAGAATGACAGCAATGTCCCTAGTGCTATGGGAGGGAGGAATTAGAAATATTTTGTTATAAGGTACTTTGCTGCCAGGGAAGCAGTATAGTATCTGAAAGTGCACTTAGTTAGTTGTACAGTGCAAACTCTAGGACAGTCACTAGAGAAAAATTTGAAAAGTATAATTAATAAACTAAGACAGGAGAGAAAATGAAATCAGAAAATGTTCAGTTGAAACCGCAAAATGCAAAGAGTAGAAGACATAAATAGAAATAAAGAGCAAGGGCAGGTAGAAGGGTGGCTGCCTCGGAGTGGCGGGAGCAGGGAAGGGGCAGTTATGTTTACTGGGGACAGGGCCTCGGTTGGGGGGATGGAAAAGCTCTGGAGATGGACGGTGGTGATGGCTGCAGAACAGTGTGAATGTGCTTAATGCCATTGAACTGTACCCTTAAAGATGGTCAGTTTTACATTATGTGTATTTCACTACACACTTAAAAATGGTTCAAATGGTCAATTTTATGTAATGTATATTTTACTACAAAATATACAATAATTGTGTGTCTATGTTTGCAGGTGGGGCGGCCTTGACAAGTTGATTTTAAATTTACATGGAAATGCCTGGTGTCAAGAATAGTTCAAAACTTAAAGAACAGGTGGGAGGACTCTCTCAGACATCAAGACTTACCTAAACCTGCAGTAACTAAAACAGTGTGATAAGGAGAGACAGTAAGACCAACAGTCCAGAAACAACCACACACACAGACCCTTGAGCTATGTCAGATTACACCGTATTTTTAATAACTAGCTCTCAGACAACTGGATATCCATATATGTATGTGAAATATCGAACTGTAAACTCCTTAAATGGACCCCCATTTTACAGAATCAATTCAGGTGGATTAAATACTCAAATGTGAAAGGCCAAACTATAAAGCTTTCAGGAGATAATATAAATATTTATATGATTTTGGGCTAGGGAAGAAGTTCTTTTAAAATATGCAAAACACCACCATAAAAGATAAGAACGTTAGTCCTGTGGAAAATAAGCCACAAACAAGAGGACAGTCCAAACACATAACATTAGTGAAGAGCTCATTCGCCCATACCATGCCTCCAGGTGGGAGCTGTGAGGGGACATAAAGAAGTCCTCCCTGCATATGGAAGGTGGGGAGGCGACACCCTCACAGGAAAATGACATGAAAGGTAATTCATGAGAGTGAAAATCCAGCTGGAGGTAAAAATACAGGTATTTAACCTCACTGGCAAGGAGAGAAATATAAATTAAAACTACGAGACATATTTATAAACTGATCAATTTGGCTAAAATTTAAGAGTCTATCAGTACAAAATATTTATAAATATGTGGGAGGGACAACAGGAACTCCAATACGCTGTTGGTGGGAGTATAAATTGACACCATCATTACTTTGGAAATGATTTTGCACTATCCAACAAAATTGAAGATAGGCATATCCTATGATCCAGCTAATCTACTTCTAGGTAGACACCATAAAGAAATTCATGCTCATATAAACCAGAATGTAAAAAATGTTTTAGAAGTGTGGTCTGTAATAGTCCTAAACTAAAAAGAGAACAAAAAACAACTGTCTATTAATAGTAAAATGGATAAATTAATATATTTATAGGATGAAATGAAGGTGAGTGAAATGTACATATACATGTTATAAAGTGATTAATTTCACCAAAAAAAGCTGTTACTAAAAGAGGTATGACAAAATAAAACATGCAATTCAAAAAAAGGGAAGAGAAAACCATACTGTTTTGCAGTGCATGCATAGGTGGTAAAACTTAAGAGAAAGGAAATGAAATGATTATCATAAGCCAGGATAGTGATTACTTCCGGTCAGGAAAAAAAGATTATAATCTAGAAGGGGACAGAGTAGTTTCTAGGGTGCTAGTACTGTTCTATTTCTTGAACTAGATGGTTCCAGAAATGTATGTCATATACTTTTCTGAATACATGTTATACTTTACACTTAAAGCAGGGAGTGGTAGTAAGGATAAGTACCACTCCATACAGATAAACACAGCTAGAGAAAAATCAGTATGCTGATGGGTTCATAACCAAGAACCTTAAAGGGGGGTTCAGGCTGCCAGGCAACCGTATTACAATCCCCTAGTCCACTGGCCTGCCCACTCTCCCAGAGTAAAACATCTTATCTTAGTGTCCTTAAATCTCCAGTATCTCCTGTCCTATCCTCACCCTCAGTTGATGGTTGTGTTTCCTACTTCACTGAGAAAAATGGAAGAACACTTCCACAGACTTGCCACCATCTAACAGGGTTTTGCACCCACATATTTTACCTTCCCTTAGCTCAGTTCTCCATCTAAGGCCAATCCACCTATTTGTGCACCATATCTCATCCCTTCTTCCCTTCTCAAAGACATAACTATAGCCACTCTCCCATCTGTCACCTGCATCACCAATTTCCATCAGCAAACATGCTGTTATTACTTGATCCAACTTCCCCCTGCAGCTACTACCCCATTTCTTTGCTCCTCTTTGTAGTCAATTTTCTTGAAAAAGTTGTCTGTAGTCATTCTCCAATCCCTCTCCTTCCATTTCCTCTTAAACCCACCAAAATTAGGTTTTTGGCCTGACCACTGTCAAAACTGCTCATCAATATAATAAACTCTAATGGTCAATTGTCATAATTGTCCCATGTTCTGTATCTATCAGGAGCATGTGACACAGGTTATCACTCCTTGCTCCTTGATAAGCTTGCATCACTTGGCTTCTGGTAAACTACTCTCTCCTGCTTTCCCCTGTATAACTGGTCACGCCTCCTCAGCTTCCACTGCGGATTTCTCCTTACTTCATGTTGGAATATCCCAATACATGTTTGGTATTCTTCTGTCCATCTTTTCTCGTTCTCTTGGCAATCTCATCTAGTCTCATGATATAAACACATCTTTATACCAATATTTCCAGTTCAGACCCCTCTCTTAAACTCATTTATAATGTCTAGTAGACATCAGAAATTCCACATATCCAAAACGAATTTTGTACATTTTCCCCAAAAACCTGCTCTACCATTTATTAAACACCTCTATTTCTCTTTAGGGCAATGCCATTCTTCCTGTTGCTGAGACAAAAACTCTGGAGTCACCCTTGTTTCCTCTCCCCACATCAGTAAACCCAGAGTATTCCATCTTCTAAATATATCCAGAATTTAAGACTTCTTCACCTCCTCCACTGCTACCCCATAGTCCAAGCCACACTCGGATCTCACTTGGATTACTGCAGGAGCCTCCTACCTGGTCTCTCTGCATATACCCTCGAACCCTCTACAGCACACCTATTCTTTTTTTCTTTTTTTTTATCTTTATTGTTGAAAGTATCACCAATGTCCCTTTTCCCCCCACCTCTACACCTGTTCTTAACATAGCAGCAGAAAGGTCCAGTTTAGACCTTATCTTTCCTCCGTTCCAAATCCTTCACTGGTTACTCATCTTACTCAGAGGAAAAGCCAACTACGCATGCCCTTTTTAGCCCAGGACAATATCAACACCATTTCTTAAAACTTTTTCCCCCTGAGTTTAGAAAACACAAAAATAAACACATAAAATGGAGCCTAAAAAGTGATTCCTAAAGCCAGTCCTCAAACTACTTCTGGTCTGTGAATAGCTTTTATTTAATTCTCACTGTGTGATAACAGTGCAGTGCATTTTTATAGATGTCCCTTTTTCTTTTAACGTGTTTTTTCCTATTTTTGTTGTTGTTAAATTTTGTATTTTTCATAAAATAATGGTTATTGTAAATGGTAGGTTTTTAAACATTTTATTACTTGGAAAATAAAAATCTGGCAGAACTAAGTGTTAATGACTTTTCTATTTCTTTCTACTCTCTATACATTTTCTTGCTGAATTAAAAAAAGGAACATTTTTACTGGTATATGAAATTGAAAAGCTGGGAACTGCTAGCCAAAAGGATTTAACAAGCATGTACCTGCACTAAAAGCTCACTAAAGCATAGGTAGGAGAAATTATATTGGTTAGAGTATTAGACCCACACCCCTCTCCAGCTCTGTCAGTACTGGCTGTGTGACATTAGTTTTTGCCTCTCTGACCCTCTAGTGCTTCACCTATAATACCCTTTACAGTTTCCATTTCATAGAAATGTGAAAATTAAATGAGATGATGTATTTAAAACATAATGACACCCAATAGCTACCTATGAGTTTAGTTAATGCAGTGTTAATGCAATGGTGTGTGCTGGGAGAGAATGAGAAGGTCCATGGGAACAGACCACCCAAGCACAGAGGATTTTATCCACTGATGTTTTAGAACTACTAGCACATGGTAAAAAGCATTTGGTCAGTTTCATTACTGTTTTTAAATTCTCTGCAGACAATGTACCCTACCTGCCTTCATGAGGATACACCAGAGCAAACGAACATTTCCCACATCCACTCATTATTAACTGAGTGTTAGGCACAGTGCATGGCAAGGACTCAAAAGGTAGTATTAAGAGTCTGGTCACCATGTGTTCTTACATAAACTAAGGGTAATTATTTAGAAAATAAAAATATTTACTTACCTTTTTTGAATTTATGTATAGGAAGTTTCTTAAGTTGATCTTTATGAAGTCTGTTTCTTCTGGCTCTATGTCTATCCTGGAAAAATTTTGTGATCTAAAAATAAAAGGGGAAAAGAATCAGATACTAAACATGCAAATAGAAAATGGCCATTAAAATAACCAATATCTTTTTAAGTTTCTGGATAGCTGCTGAAAATCAATTCAATTTACTTAAATCCTAATGGTGCTATTAATGAAAGCATTAAACTACATTAGTGATTAATTACCCCACTAAATTATCCTTTGAATTTTTATTCATTGACTTAAATTATCTTTAATTTACTCTGACAAAACATTATAAATAACACGTATGTTTGAAAAAATACAAATGGTAAACTACAGGTTATAAAGAAGATCAAGAAGAATGGGAGGGTTGAAATCCCTGTAAGTTATAAACTAAAAAAGTGTTCCAGCACACACTTGTTGGTCACTGCACTTTCAGTTCTAGCAGAAGAATACGGAACACCTCTACTACAAATATTCAGAAGTGCTACATAACATACAAAAGATTTTTAACTATAAATTACTATGCTTGCAAGAATAAAAAGGAAGTCCACAGGGCTAGGACCAAATGCCAAAAACAACATCCATAAAAGGAAATTCTGACAAATTTAACTACATCAATGTTAAGGACTTCTGTCCTCAAATAACGCTGTTAAAAGATAAAGACAAGTTACAGACTGGGAAAAAATATTTGGAAGCTGCATTATCTGATAAGGGATTTGTATCCAGAATATAAAAAGAACTCAAAACTCAATAACAAGAAAACCAACAACCCAATAGAAAAAAATGAGCAAAATACTTGAATAAACACTTCACCACAGAAGAGCTAAGGATGGCAAATAATCACTTGAAGAGATGCTCAACAAATAAGTCAACAGAAAACTAAAATTCAAATCACAACTACTACTACTATACACCTATTAGAATGGCTAAAATTAGAAAGACTGACTATACCAAGTATTGGCAAGGAATCAGAGAAACTCACACTCTGGTACACTAACAGTAGGACTGAAAACGGTACCACCACATTGAAAAACAGTTTGGGGGTTTCTTATAAATTTAAACACATTTACCATATGACCCAATCATCCCACACCTACTTGTATTTACCCAAATCTGTGGTTGCCTAGAGTTGGGGGTAAGTGGGACATGAAGGAGAAACTGAAAGGGGTTAGAGGGAGGGATTGCCAAGGAGCATGAGAAAATTTTTTGAGCGGACCGATATTTCATTATCTTGATTGTGGTGATAGCGTCACATATATACATATGTCAAAACATGCCAAATTGTACAATTTAAATTTAACCGTACATCAATAAAAGCTTTTAGAAAAAAAACTGACAGTGACCACTAGAAGAATAACAATATAATGTAAGCTTTCAAACCAGTAGCAGAAACAGACAAGAGAAAGCGGGAGAGAGAAAAAGGGCGAAATTAGTCCAATAATATATATAATCACAAAAATGTAAGTAGATTAAATTAATTTTATTTTTTTTTAAGTGCATATTAAAGAAAAAACTTCAACCATATGCTATCAACAACTCATTAAGACAAAAATAAAGGTAAAAAGCAAAGGGATAAATATAGACCATGATAACACCAAGGAAAGGAAAAGGTAGTAATCAAGTAAAATAGAATTTAAGACAAAAGTCTTTAGGAGACATTCATGACAATGATAACAAGGACATTTCATCTAGAAAATGACAAAATTATAAGAGAAATACACAAATTCACAAGCTCAGTAATTTACAGCTCAAGAAGACAAAAAATTTAAAGACCACAGACCTACGCTGCCCAATATGGTAGCCATCGGCATACGTGCTCTGAGCACTTGAAATGCAGCTGGTCTCAACTGAGACTCGCTATAAAAGCATAAAACACACACTGGATCGCAAAGACTACAAAAAGAATGTAAAACATTTTATAATTATTTCTATTAATGGAGTGGTAAAATACATTTTAGCTTTATTAGGTTAAATAAAGATAGTATTTAAATTAATCTCACTTGTTTCTTTTTATTTGTTTAATTTGGCTAGCAGAAAATTTTTAATTATATTAAATGACTTGGGGTGGTGAACATACAATATAATAAACAGATAACATATTATAGAACTGTACACCTGAAACCTATAATTATTTTAACCAATGTGACCCCAATAAACTAAAAAAAGAAGAGATGATAGATGACAGATAGATAGATTGATGATAGATAGATAGATAGATAGATAGATAGATAGATAGATAGATAGATAGATAGATAGATAGATAGACAGATGATAGATAGATGATAAATAATAAACTCCAGCTCCATCGTTGTGGAACCACAGGCAAATTGCTTAATCCCTTTGAAACTCAGTTCCTCACCTGTGAATTAAGGACAATGATCCACACTTATTGGGATGACATGAAGTAACATATGGCCCCGGCTGGGTGGCTCAGCGGGCTGGAGTGTCACCCCATACCCCCAAAAGTTGCAGGTTTGACTCCAGGTCATGGCACATACCTAGGCTGCAGATTCAATCCCTGGCAGGGGTGCATACAGAAGGCAACCAATCAATCAGTGTTTCTCTCTCTCTCCCTTCCTCTCTCTCTAAAATTGATGAAAACATAGATGAGGGTGAGGATTAAAAAATAAAATTTAAAAAATGAGAAAACATATGTATGTTATTGGTTACATAAAAATGTACAATTAGTGTTAGTTTTCTGCCAAAAAAATAACTATAATAAATGTCTCACAATATTGTTCTATTGCCTAGCACTGCTTTAGAAAATAGAAGAGTCCAAAAAGCTATAGATTACTGTGATGATGAGACAATTCTGTGAGTATACTAAAAACCACCGAACTGTACACTTTTATGTTATGTAAATTATACAGGTTATTTATTATTTATCTTCACTTTTTTTTTAGTTTATTGGGGTGACACTGGTTAACATAATTATACGTTTCAGGTGTACAGTTCTAGAATATGTTATCTGTGTATTAATACAAGAATAAACTCACAACTGTAAGCCTACTTTTGCCCCACCCTCTATTTTAATAAAGCTGTTTTAAACATAGTGAAAAAAAGACTAGACAAAACAAATGCACAAGCTCAAACAAAAGAACACATATGGAACTTTGCATACTACACTTCTTTGTTTACACAGGTGGGGAATGTTTATGAGATGTAACCAAAGAGCAAGTCTTTTTCTTTTAATTTTTTAAAATTGATTTTTAGAGGGAGGAGGAGAGAAATATTGACATAAGAACGAAACATCTATTCGCTGCCTCCAGCGTGTCCCCACTGGGGATCGAGGCCGCAACCTGGGCATACCAAATAATCCATAACATACCATGTTTTCTGACCACAATGCAATTGAATTAGAAATCAACTGTGTGTGTGTGTGGGGGGGGGGGGACGGGGGGAGATATAGGAATAAATATGTATTTTGAACATTTAAAATAGTTCATAAGTCAGAGAAGACGTCATAACGGATATTTGAGTTTCTGAGGGGTCCTTAAAATTAGCATGCCTGTTCGCCAACTGTATTCTAAATAATTTGAGAAATAAGATGATGAACTGACAGATGAAGACAAGGGGAACGCCTAACTCATTGGAGGAAGAGAGCACTTCTTATTGAACCACAGAATTAGATTGCCTTACCCACCCAGATATAGACAAAGACAACTCTGGAATGAAGCAGGCCTTCCCTTCACCCTCCCCCAGTATTGCAGAACCAGTTCCCGTGGAGTTGAAGACAGGCTGGTCGCAAGAGAAAGGTGGAGTTGAGTCAAGCATGCCCTAATTTACTCTTTCCAAATGTAGTACACAGATAAGATATTTCATCTTCCCTAAGACCAAATGAGTGAAAGAGTAGAGAAGGGCCAGGAGTTACAGTCACTGAGGCCCCCTTCACATAGATGGAGACATCAAGAGTCATAAAGAAACATACAAAACAATGGAAAAAATTTTAGCAAATCAATAAAAATAAAAATATTCCTTATCAAAATGTATGAGTTATAGCTAAAATGATTGTTAAAAGAGAAACTTATAACCTAAATGCACATATTAGCAAGAAAAATAATTTAATAAGTGTTCAGCTCAACAAGCTAGAAAAAGAAAAGCAATATATCTAAACAGAATACAAGAAACAAATAATGATGCTAACAGCAGACATTCAAGAGATAAATAAAAACTGGAATGTAAGCTGTTTGACATCAGGGGGTTTTAACTATTTTGTTCAATGATGAATCTTCAGACCCTAGACTAGTGCCTAGTTCATCCTAGGTGCAAAATAAATACTTGTTGCATGAAAGGGGAAAAAACAACCAACACCTCAAAGTCTACCTCTTTGAAAGGCAAAACAGATAAACTGACAACACTGTGCAAGGCACAGAGGGATATGAAGAGAACTCATTCCACATATAGTAGAAATTCTCTTTAAGTTGTTAATGAATATATAAATATTATAAATCACTTCTGACCCTATAGGTGATAACAGACAAAATAGATAATTTCTTAGAAATATAATTTAGGATGAAGAAGCAGACAACCATCTGAATGTTCAGGTAATTATGAAAAAAGGTCAGTAGGCTCTAGATGATTTTATAGACAACCTTCACCAAAATGTGAAGTAACATATAATTCCAATTTCAGAAAAAATTATTTTAGAAAATGGAAAATAAGGGTAAACTTCAATTTTATGGGGCTAGTTTTATGTCCAATTGTTTTTATGTTATTTAAAACACAGTAAAATATACATAAAATTTACTATGTTATCCATTTTACGGGCACTAAGTATACTCAAATTATTGTGCTTCCATCACCACTATCCATTCATAAAATTATTTTCATCTTGCAAAACTGAAACTCTGTACCCATTAAACAGTAATTCCCCATCCTCTTCCTATAGCCCCCAGCAACTACCATTCTACTTTCAGTCTCTGAATCTGCTGCTCTAGGTACCACATATAAATAGAATCATACAATATCTGTCCTTTTGTGACTGGCTTATTCACTCAGCATAATGCCTCAAAGGTTCATCCATGTCGTAGCATGTGTCAGAACTTCCTTCCTTTTTAAGGTTGAATAATATTCCATTGTATGTATATACCACATTTTGTTTGTTTACCCATCAATGAACAACTGAGTTGCCTACTGCAAATAGTGCTGCTATGAACATAGTTTCAACTCTCTACTTCCAATTCTTTTGGGTACTTATCCGAAAATGGAACTGCCGGATCATACGGTATTATGTGTAAATTTTTGAAGAACTGCCGTAGTGGCTGCTCCATTTAACATTCCTACTAACAGCACTCAAGGGATTGTCTAGTTCAGATGCCAAGATTCTTCTAGTTCCGTAAAACTAAAACTTTCTCTTATCTAGACATTCAGATGTTTTATTTAGGATTTTTGCATCTATGTACAAATGTAAAACTGACTGACCCATATTAGAAATCTGAATAATCTAAATGCAAAGACAAAATTTACACATCAATGAAATGCACAAAACTTAAGTATACAATTTGGTGAATCAGGCATTAGTACAACCCAAACCTATCCCAAGATTCAGAACACAACTCATACCCCAGAAATCTCCCTCATACCCGCCCCAGTAAATCCCCTCCCTTGCCCCCCAGTAGCAATCACTGTTCTGATTTTTCTACCCAAATTATCTTCTCTTTTCCAGAATCAGTTACATGAATGGACTCACACAATATATACTTTTTAAGGTAAGGCTTCTCTTACTCAATACAATGTTTTTTAGAGCCATTTATACTATTTTTTTTTGAAGTATTTAAAATAAATTTACCTACCATGAAAATGACTATCAAGATGAGACAGATGCCCACTATGATAAGGAAGGGAATTAGGTAGTATTCCAGAGGAAGACTAAATTCTGGAACTAAGATAATGTGGGCCCTGGAAGAAACAAGAATTAATAAATGAGAAATATTAAGATTTGCCAAATTATGATGGTGATCAAAACTAAAGAAGACATTTTTTTAAAAAGCATTTAAACATTACAATTCAATCCACTAGATATCTCATTTTCTAATATATAATTTTCAGTAACTTAAGGGATAATTTTTCTACCTTTAAATCTATTTCACATATTTGCCAAAATAACTTAATATAATTAAAAGAAGCTTTTAGACTGGGTAGGGGAAATCAGCTAATCAATACTTACTGTGTCCATCCTGGAAATATGTTATTTACTGAATTTAGTAACCTGGGCAAAAGTATGCATATTTTACATGCAAAATCAGCACTAACATAATGGCAATACCTTGGGTAGTGTGTCAACCACAAACCCCACCCCAACCAAATTACTGTTCACCAGTTCCTCCTATGGAAAAACTCTGAAGCCATCAAGGTGAAAACACACTCTCCTCCCTACATGCTTTCATGAACTTGTTATATCAGAGACAAAGGACACAGCCCCTGCACTGTCATTATCTGTGAGGTATGCAGTGGAAAAGTGGTGAGGAATTCACAGGAGGTGCAGCTTCCTCTCTGTTCTCCATCTTCTCCACTGCTTAACTGGAAAAAAAACCACTACAAAAATATGTATGTTGTCAGAGGAGGGGCAGAGAACACTACATGCCTTATTCCCCTTTGTTATCAAAATGTTATTAGTTACTGTAATATTACTATTATAAAATTAACAGGTACTCATGAAATGAAACTGATCAGAGTAGCATACTATTGTGTTGTGTGAGCAAATTTTGCACAGCAACAAAATCCTGCATTAGAAAGTATCCTCAGCGTAGGGAAGGGTCTGTATACTGGTCAGTACTATGACTGATTTCTCCACTGTGCTCCTGTGGTAGTCGGGGTAGCAAAGCAAGGTACTTCATAACTCAAGGATTAAATGCAAAAGAAAAATTCTCAACTTTATAAAAGAAAATAAAAAATAGGTTGACTCCTTCCCCCATATAGAGATGCTTAGGACACCACACTACTTAAGAAAAATTACATGAAAGCAAATTATTTCTATTCCAAAGAGATTTTTAAGTCTTTATGCTATTATTTACTATACTCACATTCAAGGAACTCTATCAAGCTTCACCAGAAACAAAAACAAATAAAAGAGATAATACCAGGAATTTCCCCCCAATAACTTAAATACTCTCCAAAAACTGCTTCGATTGCTAGAATAAAAATGGCTTTTTATTCAATCACTTTCTAGCAGAATATGGATGACAAAATAATTACATAAAATACTGACGTGACTGATGTATAAGTAATGTGAAAAAGAGAAAAGCAGGGCCTGAGTTGCTCCACTGGGTACCATCTCTTTCTCATGAAGCCAGCTCTGTAAGTAATGTCCTAGTTCTTGGCATAAGCCCTCTCGACCATGGGAGCCAGGGCTGAGATGGTACAAGAGCCTGTCCATGAGGTGCTCATCCTCGGCACACCTCCCTGCCTCACCCCCACCAACCTGATAGAAATTAACAGTGTGAGGGGTCAGAAACCAGACTACTGCACATCCTAAAATCAGCCCATCACAGCATCTAAATATCTCAGCAATAGCGAAGCTTACATCTCTTATGTTCTGTTCTTTCTTCTTTAATGTTAATGACTTCCTAAGGTACATGTGGCCTGAATGCGATAAAAAAACACTGTCCTTATAAAACAAGTCACAGGGTTGCTCAGAAATGAATGGAACTGCTAGGTGAGAAGTAAGCTAAAAGAACAAAGTAGGAAGACCCAGTGAACTAGAAATTAAGAGGCTTTATTGGAAACTTCCCGTGTGTGTGTAACTACAGAAACAGAATGGATTCTAGAATTTTCCAGTGTTAGGATTCATAGGCCTGTGTTCTAAATCCAATGTTCTGTAATATGTCCTATTAGTGGTTGCCTGTTATATCTCAGACCATTTAGCTTACTTTCAAGATATAGTGTGAGGATTTTTAAAAGGTCTATAATTGATAGAAAGTTTTAAGCATCTTAAATCAAAAACCAAATGCACATTCAAGATACGCTTTTTCTTAATGAAACTAAGAGTGGTGGGGGGGTGACAGTGATGGTGATACCCGACGGAAAACTACGAGAGTATCAGCCCTCCAGCTTTATTTCTATTTCCTCTGTCTGTCAGGCTCCCACTGCTGAGCCTGTAGATTCATCCCTGCCCCATTCATCCCAGATCAATCTGTAATTGAAAAAAGAGATATTTAAACAGCTTTAGTATCTTACTACATGAGTCCATAAACAACATACTCCCTGAGCTCTGCAGCTGAGATTTGCTCACTGAAGCAGAGTCCTATGCAACCCAAGAAATAAACTAGTTGTCTTATTTTCCTTTACATGAGTTCCCAGCCTAATTTCAAACCAGGTGTCTTGGCCTAAACTTTATAACAATAATCACTCTAATTTCCCAATTCCTCTGCTGACGCACGACATATTGCCTGTTGTCTGTTTTCATATCCACCCCTACCACCTTGGATCAAATAGCAACAGCCAACCAAACTACTGAGCCCCAATGGATGTACACCCATACACCAAAGCCTTCCTTCCTATAAACCAACTTTCCAGCTGCTGGGCACCCTCACTACTGCAGATGACTACCTGCCTGAACTTGCCCCTCAGACAAACCTCACAACTGCCTCACCAACATGCTCCATTCCCTACAGGCAGGCCCACTGCTCAGCCGTGTCCCCACTTGTGGCACACTGTTCTGCTGCCAGCACAGTGCTGTGTCTTGCTGGAGAATCCTGAAGTAACACAATAGCAATTTAATTTCACCAGCATTTACTGAATGTGCTATGCATTTACTATGCTTGGTGCTAGGGACAAAATATGAAAAAAATAGAGTCCCTAAACATGAGAAAGGAGATGGAGAGTTTAGAGTAGAAAGGAGCAGGGTTCTTTATTTTAATCCCCTCATTTTCAAAAGAGAAAATAGGTCCACGAAGATTAAATGACTCCCTAAAGGCCATATCCCCAGCAATATCTCCAGTACAGCATGCTACTCAATGTGATCAAAAACAATTCTCTCCTCTGCCCACAACTGTCAAAAGTTGTGTGTCATCCAATATGTTATCTCTTACTAAAAAGTTACTAAATGCTTTTAGAATTCAATTTTTAAAAAGACCAAAATAAACAAAGGACATCAAAGAGTCTATAAAAATGTTCTCTATGAATAAAGAAATGCTAATTTAACCAATGAATTTTCTTCTCATAATGATAAATAATAAAGATAATATATACTATTAGCAGGAGTTGAAGAAAACATTGGCTTTCCTAAAATGTTGGTGGAAACATAACTGGTTCACATTTTGTGGAGGGCAGTTAAGATAATTATTTACTAAATTGTTATACTACAGCAATTCCACTTGCAGGTGCTTTTGATAAAGGAACACTTGTACAATTGCACATGATGTATGATCAAGGATATTGTCATAGCACTCTCTGAAATATACAAAATTGGGAGAAGGGATTAAGAGCTAACATTTATGGACCATTTACTTTGTACCAGGTATTCCTTAGGAATTTGACTAGTGTGTTTAATTCTCCTAGCAATGCTGTATCATTTTTAAAGAGGAGGGAGGCTAAGGCCCAGATATGATAAATTCTTGTTGAAGGTTACACAGATAAGAAGCGATGGAAGCCAGGATTAGAATCCACAAAAGTCTGACTCCAGAGCCTATTCTTACAACTAATGGGTTTTCCTGGTTAAATAAGTAAAGGTACATCTAAACCAAGGGCTACTATACTATTCTTTTTAATAGTTAAAAAGAATTAAGTACAATAAAACACTGATAATTTCTTAATGTGGTAAAAAGCCAGAATCTTACTTAAAGAAGAAACAAGAAGTTTCTCTAAAGTGAGGAACAAGACAAAGGTGCCTACTATCTCCACTACTATTTAACATGATGTCAAAAGTACTAGCCAATATGGTTAAATTGGCAATGGAAAAGTTACCAACAGTAAGAGAACTTAGTCAACTTATAGGTTATAAAATCAACATACAAAAATAAGCTTTGAGCCCAGTCAGGCGTAGCTCAGAGGTTGAGCATCAACCTGTGATCCAGGAGATCAAGGTTCGATTCTCGGTCAGGAAACATGTCTGGGTTGCAGGCTTGATCCCCAACAGGGGGTATAGCACAGGAGGCAGCCGGTCAATGACTCTCTCACCACTGATGTTTCTATCTCTCTCTCTTCCTTCCTCTCTCTGAAATCAATAAAGATATATTTAAAAAATAATAATAATAAGCTTTGATATATACAAATAAAACCTGGTTAGATAATAATGAAAGCACATACCCCATTAACAGTAATAAAAAATAAAATACTCAAGCATAAATTAATTTCAAAAAATGTTTTTTCTCACATAGGTTTTAGACTTAAAAAACAAAACAAAAACTTCCTAAGTTCATAGGAGCAGAATTAAACAAATAAAAGGGCATATTATGTTCTTAAAGAGATTTAACATCCTAAAAACGACCATTCTCCCTAAATTAATTTATAAATATAATGATATTTCCATAAAAATAGCATCAGGTTTTTCTGAAGCTAGACAATTGTTTATTAAATTACTTTGGAAGGAAAACAGAACCCTCATACATTGCTAGTGTAGGCACTCTGGAAGGGAGTCTGGCAGTTACTCGGAAGTCAAACATAGAGGCCCTGGCCAGCTGGCTTGATTGGCTGCAGTGTTGTCCATACACCAAAAGGCTGTGGTTTCAATTCCTGGATAGGACGTATACCTAGGTTGCAGATTCAATCCTTGGTTGGGGCACATAAGGGAGGCAACCATCGATGTTTCTCTCTCTCTCTCTCCCCCTTCCTCTCTCTCTAAAATCAATAAACATATCCTTGAGTGACGATTAAAAAAAATAAAAAGTCAATCATAGAGTGAGCACATAACCCTGCAATTCCATTCTAGGTATATACTCAAGAGAAATGGAAACATATGTACACACAAGACTTGGATCACGGAAGTTCAGAGAGCGTTATTCATTAATATCCAAAATGTGGAAAGAAGCTAAATGTCCATTGGGTGGTGAATGGACAAACAAAATGTGGTATATTCATAAAGGGGAATATTATTCAGCAGTAAAAAAAAAAAAAAAAAAAAAAGTAAAGCCACAACATGGCTGAACCTTAAAAATATTATTTTAAGTAAAAAAATCCACTCACAAAAGACCACATATTGTATGATTCCATTTATGTGCAATGATCAGAAGAGACAAACCCATAAAGACAAAAAGTAGATTAGTAGTTGCCTGGAGCTAGTATGGGGGAGAGGTAGTGGGGAACAGGGATTGACTACAAATATATAGATGGTTTCTCTTTGAGATGTTGGAAAATTCTAAAATTAGAATGTGATGACAGCTGCACATATGTGATGACAGCTGTAAATATGTTAAAATCAATAAATTGTATATTTTAAATAAGTATTACAGTATATGAAATACAGCTTAATAAAGCTATAACAAAATGTTGTGAACGATCAATCAAGAATAGCTATAAAAGACCTGAAAAAGAAGGTGGGGAGTGGGGTGGGGAATTAGCTCATCAGATGCTAATGCACATTATAAAATCCTGTAACAAAAAAAGTGTGGAACTGGCAGATATAAGATAAACAGAAAATTCAAGTACGTAATGAAATATGGCAGCATCTCAAAGGGATGAAGGGATGAACATTCTAAGGAGTAATGTTGGGATAACTGGATGGTTATTTGGAAAAAAGACATAATTAGATACATTCCTCACGTGGTATATAGGATAAATTATAAATGAGCCACAGATTTAATGTTAAAAATGAAACCATACAAGTATAGATGTGGATAAATTCCTATGTAACTTAGAAGCAGTGGAAACTCTTAAAACTCATGACTAGCAGCCCAAAGGAAAAGACTAGTACATTTGATTACACTAAAAAACCAAAACTGTAAGTAAAAGTAACATGACAAATTATGGGGGGGGGACTTGTAATATATCACACAAATGGTTAACATACCTAATAAATAGCTTCTTAAAATAAAGAAGAAAATTATCAACAACCTAATAGGAAAAATGGGCTAAAGATAAACAGACCATAGGAACTGACATGCAAATAGCTCTTATGCATAAGAGCAGATGCTCAAACTTGCTCATAATAAGAGAAATACAAATTAAAACTACAGGAAGAACTATTTTTCGCCTATCTGATTATTAAAATCCAAAAATCTGCCAACACACTTTGGTGATGACCCTATGGGAAAAGAGACACTGTCACGTACTGCTGGCACAGTCCTATGGATGGGAATCTGCCAGCATTTAGCAATAATACAAATACATTTAACTTCTGATCTAGCATTCCACTTCTAGGAATCTATTTCAAAGGTAAACTATCTAAAACATGAAAAGACTTCTACATAAGGTTATTTACTCTAGCACTAATTATAACAGCAAAAGACCATAAATAATTCCAATGTTCATCAACAAGGGGCTGGCTAATTAAACTATAGAGAAATACAAACGAGTTCTATGCAGATAAAGAAACGAAGAATATCTCTATCTACTCATACAGTGTGATCTCCAGGACATACTGTTAACTGAAGAAAACCAAGATGAGGAACGTGTTTATATATTGAGGATGGAAGAAAAAGAAGGGATAGGTATTTGCTTATAATTTTTTAAAAAATAATTAAATAATAAACTAAAAACTTAAAAACATTATTACTTACAAGGTGAGAATGGAACAGGAGGGACAGGATGAAAAATAGTAAGGCAGAAGCTGGACTTCTCTGAATATACAGTGTTTTATTGATTTTCACTTTAAGTTTACATAAAATTCTAAAAGTCACAGTGGAGATTAAAAAGCTATCCCTAAAATCTAAAAGCAAAATAAATTAACTAGACCTGTGTTTCCAGTCGACAGTATCAGCACACAGGAGATTACTTCATGTCATTAAAACATAATTTGGAGTTTTTAAGATGGGTGACATAACAGGTGGATCTTTTTCACACATCCTCCCAGAACAAAACTGGAATTAAAACTAAATTGGGGAATATTCATCCTGAATTACCAGCTGAAGACTGGCTCAAGAGGAGGCTTTTAAATAAGGAAGGGCAAAAACGACCTCTACACTGCACCTATACAGTAGTTAGCACACGTGGTTGGGGTTAAGCCTCACAATCAGCCAGCCTGAGAGGGGATCCCACCCAATAACCAAGACCCAACTGAAACAAGAGAGCCCAAATAACCCACAAAGGAACACTTGTACAGCATCCAGCTCAGGAGTTCAAGGAGACTGGGTCCCATAGGGCATTAACTACAAAGGGCCACCCAAACAAAGACTGGGAGTCATAGCAATTATATCTAATATATAGAAACAAACACAAAGAGACAACTAAAATAGGGAGAAACAGCTGTCAGATGAAAGAAAAAGAGAATTCTCAAGAAAGAGGATTCTCCAGAAAAAGAGCTAAATGAGACGGGGGTAGGAAATTTATCAGACATAGAGTTCAGAGTAAAAATGTTCAAGAAACTTAGTGAGAACTACAAGGAACTTAATGGGAACTAGAAGAAACTCAGTGGGAATTAAACCAGCATGAAAATGGACATGGAAACCATGAATAAGAACAAGTTGGAAATGAAGAATACTATATCTGACATCAAGAATTCACTGGAAGCAATTAAAAGCAGGCTTGATGAAGCAGAGGATGAATCAGTGATTTGGCAGACAAGGTAGGAAAAAATACTCAATTAGAGCAACAAAATGAAAAAACACTTAAAAAGCATGAGTAGAGCTTAAGGGAACCTTGGTACAACATGAAATAGAACATCTGCACCATAGGGGCACTAGTGGGGGAAGAAAATGAGCAAGGGATAGAAAACCTGTTTGAAGAAATAATGACACTGGTCAGAAGTGACACTGGAAGTGCTGCTGGCTTGGAGAAAAGGTTTTGGATCAGCTCTCTGAAGCCCCAGATGTGCTTGCTGTGTGCAGTTCTGTGGGGGTCAGGAGAATAACCCAGAGCAGGACATTCCAAGAGTAAGACCCTCAGAGGCTATTGTCTGGGACCAGGAGGAAATTCCTGGCGCCATCCTGTGGGCTGGGCAGGCAACATTCTCAACCAGATTCTGTTTTGATCAAACCCAATGAGTGAAGGACAGGTAAAGTTTCTCCTGCAGGGTGGTGGTGTGATGGTGAGTAGCTGACAGGTAGAAGTGGTCCTCAGAGAGCCTCAGATGGACCACAGCTAGAACAGGACAATGAAAGCCAAACTTGGACAGCTCCTGACACTGGCTGAAACAGAAGTACCTCCCCCAAGAGGCCTGAAATCAGCATACAAAACAGTGAGCCTCAGACAACATATTTTGCGGAGACAATCTTCATTTGCTGACTTTTTTGTTGTTGTTGCATGTTCTTTTATTCAATATTTTCTTCTATATTGTTTTGGCATTATTATAATTGTTAATATTTTTGCTCTTTTTCTCTCTTATTTTTTTCACATCTCCTACTGGCCCCCTTCCTTTTCTTACTCTTTTTGCTTTTGGTTTTTCTTTTCCATTCTTTTTTTTGCTTCACTTTTCTCTCTCTTCTTTTTACCTTTGCATAACTTTCTTATTGCTTTCTGTTTTCTTGTCTTTTTTACCATTTTCCTTTTCCTACTCTTTATTCTTCTTTTGCTTGCCCTTCTTTCCTTGTAGAATCTTTTTTTCTGCCCCTTTCACTTCCAGTATTCTCTTTATTTTTATTTTACTATTAGTAATATTATTTTTTCCCTCTTTCTGTTTTGCTTATTATTCTTGTTCTCTTTTTTCTTAAATAATTCTCTTTTCTTTTGTGGCTGTTTTTGCTGATGATGATAGGAACTTTTGGATGTTCCTGATTATTTCCTGTTGGTCTGGTTCTGTTTTGTTTTGCTATCAGCACCTGTATAACAGTTCACAAAATGTAGATGTGGCTGAGCCTTAGAGTTAGCTAGCCTGAGAGGAGAGCAAAAAGAGCATGAGGACAGTTTAAGGGAACGTTGGGAAAACATGAAACAAAACAACACCTGCATTATATGGGTAACAGAGGGAGAAGAAAGTTGGCAAGGGGTAGAGAACCTGTTTGACGAAATGATGACAGAAAAACTTCCCTAAGCTTGTGAAGGAAAAAGCCACATGACTTCAGGAAGCAGAGGGTATGATACGAATCAAGACAAGCGCAGACCTGCTCTAAGACACATCATAATTAAAACGGCATATGTTAAAGACAAAGAAAAAAATCTTAAGGGCAGCCAGAGAGAGACAGTGACATGCAAGGGAGCAATAATTAAAAAAAACTCTCAACAAATAAAAGGACTGGATGGCTTCACAGACAAGTTTTACTAAACATTCAAAGAACTAACACCTATCCTCCTCACACTATTCCAAAAATTCAAGGGGAGGGAAAACTTCCAAACTCTTTTTATGAGGCCAGCATTATCCTAATTCCAAAACCAGACAAAAACACTACAAAGAAAGAGAATTACAGGCCAATATCCCTGATGAACATGGATGCTAAAATCCTCAACAAAATATTAGCAAATGGGGCCCAACAATACATTAAAACAATCATACACCATTAACAAGCAGGATTTATTCTGGGGATGCAAGGCTGGTACAATATTCACAAATCAGTAAATGTGATACATCACATTAACATAATGAAGAATAAAAATCATAAGACCGTATCAATAAATGCAGATAAAGCATTCGACAAAATTCAGCCCTATTCATGATAAAAACTCTAAGCAAAGTGGGATAGAATGATCGTACCTGAAAATAATAAAGGCCATATACAACAAACCTAAAGCCAAGACTATACTTTTTAGGCAAGAACTAAAAGTGTTTCCCTTAAAAACAGGAACAAGACAGGGATGTCTGCTTTCACCACTCTTATTCAACATAGTACTAGATGTCCTAGCCATAGTGATCAGACAAGAACAACATATAAAAGGCATCAAAATTAGAAAGGAAGTAGTAAAATTGTCATTATTCACAGGTGACATGATCAAAAAACCCTACTGAATCCACCAAAAAAACTACTAGAGTTAATAAATACATTTGACAAAGTAGCAGGATACAAAATTGACATCCAGAAATCGATGGCCTTTTTATACACCAATAATGACCTCTCTCAAAGAGAAACTAAAAAAACAATCCCTTCACCACTGCAACAACAAAAAATAAGATGCCTAGGAATAAACTTAACGAAGGAGGTAAAAGACCTGTACTCAGAAAACTATAAGACACTGAATAAAGAAAGAGAGGAAGATACAAACAAGTGGAAACCTATACCCTGCTCATGAATTGGAAGAATTAACATCATAAAAATGTCCACACTATACAAAGCAATCTATAGATTCATTGCAATCCCTTTTAAAATATCAACAATATATTTCACAGAGCTAGATTATTCCAAAAATTTATATGGAACAATTAATGACCCCCAATAGCCACAACAATCTTAAAGAACAAAGTTGGAGGGACTGCAATACCAGATATAAAATTATACTACAAAGCTACTGTAAACAAAACAGTCTGGTACTAGCACAAGAACAGGTATATAGAAAATGGAACAGAACGGAGAACCCAGAAATCTACCTAAGCCATTACACTCAATGAATATTTGACAAAGGAGGCAAGAGCATACAATGGAGTAAAGACAGTCTCTTTAATAAATGGTGATGGGAAAATTGGACAGGTGTATGCAAAAATATTAAACTAGACCACCAACTTATACCATACAGAAGAATAAACTCAAAATGGATAAAAGACTTAAATGTAAGTCATGAAACCATAAAAATTTTAGAAGAAAACATAGGCAGCAAAATCTTAGATATCTCAAGTAGCAGAATTTCCACCGATACATCTCCTAGGGCAAGAGAAACAAAGGAAAAAATAAACAAATGGGACTACATCAAAATAAAAAACTTCAGCGCAGCAAAAGAAACCATCCTCAAAATGCAAAGGGAACCCCCACTGTACAAGAGAACATATTTGCCAATGACACAGTGAACAAGGAGTTAATTTCCAAAATACATAAAGAATTCATACACCTCAATAAAAGGAAGACAAACATTCTAATTTAAAAAAATGAGCAAAGGACCTAAATAGACACTTCTCCAAAGAGGACATACAGATGGCCAAGAGACAGATGAAAAAGTGCTCAAAATCACTGATCATCAGAGAGATGCAAATTAAAACCACAAGGAGGCATCACCTCACACCTGTCAGAATGGCTCCATCAATAAATCAGCAAACAAGTGCTGGCGAGGGTGTGGAGAAAAGGGCACCCTGGTATATTGCTGGAGGGAATGCAGACCGGTGCATCCACTATAAAAATCAGTATGGAATTTCCTCAAAAAATGAAAAACCAAACTGCCGTTTGATCCAGTGATCCGACTTCTAGGGATATATCCTAAGAAACCCAAAACACTAATCAGAAAGAATATATTCACCCCTATGTTCATAACAGCACTATTTACAATAGCTAAGATCTGGAAACAGCGCAAGTGCCCATTGGTAGATGAGTGGCTAAAAAAGCTGTGGCACATTTATACCATGGAATACTACATGACTGTAAAATAGAAGGATCTCTTGCCCTTTGCAACAACATGGATGGACCTGGAAAGTATTATGCTAAGTGAAATAAGCCAGTCAGAGAAAGACAAATATCACATGATCTCACTTATATGTGGAATCTAATGAACAAAATAAACTGACAAACAAAATAGGTCCAGAGACATAGATGCATGGGAAAGACTGACATCTCAGAGGGAGTGGAGGAGGGGGGATCAGAGATTATCCAAAGAACTTATATGCTTATATGCATAGCCCATGGACACAGACAATAGTGTGGTGAAGGCCTGGGGTGGGGGTGGGGCTGGGGCTGGGGCTGGGGCAGGGGCAGGGGCAGGGGCAGGGGCAGGGGCAGGGGCTGGGTGGAGGGGATGGGGGGATGGGAAACATCTGTAATACTGTCAATAAATTTAAAAAAAAAACATAATTTGCCTGTACATCCTTATTATACCTTAAGCAGAGAAAGAACTCTTTTTTATAAATGTTCAAAGTAGTGTTGATATTGTTCTTCTGTGTGTATTATGTCATTTCAAAAGAAAATAACTATATTGGTGTCTTCAAGCACAGAAAAATAAAATACAGATGTAACACCCACAAAGTAAAGTAAAAATCCTACAGCCCTGTGTTATATTGGAAATAACAGTATGCACTCATGATTTATTGTATCTTTAAAAACACAGATACCCTGGCTGAGTGACTCAGTTGGTTGGAGCTTCACCCTGTTCACCAAAAGGTTTGGGTTCGATTCCTGGTCAGGGCACATATCTAGGGGGTTTGATCTTTGGTCAGGGTGCATATAGGAGGCAACTGATTGATGTTTCTCTCTTACCTCAATGTATCTCTCTCCATAATTAATAAAAGATATATTCTCAGGTGGGGATTAAAACAAAACATAACAAAACAAATAAAATCATACATATTTCCTAGCTCTGTTCACTGAAAAGCCCTAGAAAGAATGACAAACCCAGGAGCAATGATCTCCCGTCTCTGAATGTCATAACCAATTAAAAGGAATCAGACCTTGACGAAAGAAGGGGTTCCAGGTTAGAGGGATGAAAAGAACAAGATGGGCTTGGAATATCTAGTCAAGCACAAAAAAAACCCAAGGAGCAATCAAAAGCTCCTAGACTCCCATCAAAGGAAATCAGGATTAAACTTGAAGAGGTCTGAAAGGGGTCAATGTGAAATCAATAAAGATATTAACTAGAATGGACAGAAACATACGAAATATATTTTAACTCATGAGTTCACTATGATACTTTAAATATATATATATACATATAAAGTCATCTTTGGAAGATGCTAGCAAACCAAATCATTCTGAAAAACAGTAAAGGGAAAGAATCAAGTGTTTTTCCTATCTTTCCTAAACAGATTGCACTTCAAGGTAATCAAATATTTGATAAGGTAATAGTCTTCTTTTTTTAATTATTTACTGATTTGAAAGAGAGAGTGAGAAACATCAATTTGTTGTTCCACTTATTTATGCATTCATTGGTTGATTCTTGTATGTGCCTTGACTGGGGATCAAACCCACAACTCTGGCGTATCTGGACGATGCTCTAATCAACTGACCTACCCAAATGGGTGGTGCAAGTCCTAATAAATGAGGGAAAAATTATAAAATTAAATTACAAAGATAGAACCAAATATTGTGTCTCTTGTTGGAAATACATAATACCGTATATAAAGCCTTCTTGCCTTACCTATTCTCCCAGGCTCCCAATAACTCTTAAATTGGAACAAACCTCAAGATCTAATTAGTAGTTTAGAGGGAAACTAAGTAACAAAGAAATAGTCTAGACGATACCCAAGGATTAAAAAAAGTCCAGACTGCAAGAAAATTCACAGGACAAACTTAAAAACTTAAGACATAAGAACCAATTCAGTGTATGGACATTATTTGGAATATAAACAATATTTTTAAAAACAGGATTTCAAATAGTTGGGAAAAATCTGAAAACTGAAATGTTTTGATACTAAATTAATGTTTACTTTTTTAAACAAGGTATAATAATGATAATGTGGTTATATTTTATATATAACCTTATCTTCTACTGATATATTCTGAGATATTTACAGCTGAAATGATATCTGGGACTTGCTTCAAAGTAATCATGGGGTGGGGAAAAAGGGAGGAGAGGTGGGGCCAGAGGGTGAGTAGTCCAAACAAAACTGATCGTGAGTTGATAATACTGAACTTGAATGATGAGATTCATTATAGTCTCTCTCTACTTTTAAACATGTTTGAAAGTTACTATAACAAAAAGCAGAAGAAATTAATGTGTGGGTAGGTAGGTAAGCAGGCCAGCCAAAAGACGTATGAGGCAGATCTGTATGTTCAAGTCTACAGTCCCTTAGACACAATTCTGAAACCTAAAAAAACTTTAAAAATAATGTCTGCAATTCATTTGATAAGCAATCTGAACTGAACTGACGTGATAAGATACTTATTCACTGCAGACATACAGGGGTAAACAAAAGTAGGTTTACAATTGTGAGTACACAAAACACAGAGTTTATTCTTGTGTTATTATTTATTAATTTGTATTTTTTCATGTGAACAACTGTAAACCTACTTTACCAACCCTGTATATAATTTATCGGATGCTCCCTCAAATCCTATTAGGAATACTACTTAACTTTTAAAAATCTAAGAAATGTTCAATTCCCCAAGAGTTGGGATAAAAAAATTTGTAGACTTGTATTAACATGGAAAGGGTCCAAATATTAAGTAAATAAAGCTTGTTACAAGATACTATGTATTTTATAGTTGTGTTTTATGAGCGTATTATCACTAACTGACGTGAGTATTCAAATATGGGAACAATTAAAGGTTTCTTAAAACAGTAGCTATTGTTAGAGAATAGCATCATAGGAAATCTCATTTAAATACTTTATATTTCCGAATTGTTCCATAACTTACCAACATGTATGTGTTACTTTTTAACTTAAAAATGTATGACTTTAGCCCTGGACGGTGTGCTCAATGGTTAGAGTGTCGGACTGCATACCAAAGGATCCTGGGTTCGATTCGAGTCAAGGGCACATACCTGGGTTGCAGGTTCGATCCCTGGCCCCAGGGGGCATGTGAGGAAGGCAACCAATCAATGGGTCTCTCTCACATCAGTATGTTTCTCCCCCCGCCCCAAAATCAATGGAAAAAATATCCTTGGGTGAGGATCAACAACAACAAAAGTATGATTTTATAACTAAAACACAACTCTAAAATGCATATTAAAATACACATAATTGTTCTAAATGGGGGAACAATATTGAGGTAAAAGCAAATATTAGTTCTCCCCCTCTATTAACTACACAAACATGGCTGACACAATACAATAGCATCTGGATTAACTACTTGTAACACAACATCCAAAATTGCATCCCCTAACTTAATAAGACATTATGAGCATATATGAACCATATTTTAAATATCAAAACTAAATAGGGAAAATGGCAAAAACGGTAAACAGAAAACCCTCTTATGCATCTTCAAACTCAAATATTCATGGATTTATTCCCCCTAAATAATTAGAATTTCATTGTTCCAGTTTCCCCTTTTGGCAAATGTAGATAATAAGAGATACAAAAACCTCTAGAGGGCTATTGTAAGAATTAAATGGATAACAAATGTAAAAGTTTCATGAGTGCCTGGCACTTGCTAAATATGCAATCAATCTCACTGCTTTTATTAGTAGTAGTGTTCTTATTGTGCCTCTTGGTGAAAAGCCTGCGCCTATCACTGTGTTTTAGGGATGGGATCTGTGTCAGGGAAGAAGCTCTGAAGTGCTGATTGCAGTGTTTTCTGTATTAGATGACAAAGCTGTGCCTTAAGTTAGTCTCAGTCTATATATTAACTTGCTAATGAGATTTGAAGGGGAAATTCCATATAGAAGTTTTTATTCCAAATTAAACTTTTTAAACTTACAAACTTTTTGTCTCTGTAAAAGTTAGTTACTTAAGACACTGTGTTTTGGATTGCGTTTATAAAATAACAAATTGTAATAAAATACCAATATGTCTTAATGAAAAGTGTCATATAAATGTTCATCACACTGTTTCTAAATACCAATAGTTTGATTAAACTATAAAAAAAGTTTTGTTATCTTTTTAACAAATGGGTGACTTAATCTCTCTAACATGAAGATATTTTGAATATGTAACCATACACAGAATAGTACAATTAGTAAGTATTAAAATCACAATGACTTGAGATAATTTAGCACAATAGAGCATTCTAAATTATAACCTTGATTACAGCTATTAACTAATAGCTACATGATTATTTTTTATATCCATTACTTACCCTCTTTCATATGTGAATTCATCTTTCAGGGAATTAGCTGATGATTCACCAATAAAGACAGATGGTATGTCAATTTTCTTTAGCACACCAACTGTATAAAAACAATAAAATTATTCTTAAAAGCCTATATATACTTAATGTACAATCAAGTAATTTTCTTCATAACAGCAGCAAATGCAACTGGAAACAGTTTCAATCAACTCAAATTGTGTATTTGTTGATTTTCCCAATTGTAGATTTATATCATCATCAAAGTGGCTTAGAGATATTATATTTACAATAACAAAAGTTAACATTTTGCTTATATACATTATCATACTATCTCAATAGTCCTGAGATCAGAATATAATTATTTTTAATGTTTCCATTTGACTTACCCTTTAAAGGCATAATTAACTCTTAGAAAAGGAAGAAAAAGAAATTTTAAGTTTTCTTTCCACACTTAATTCCTCAATGAGAAAGTGAAAAAACTTTTTTTACATACCCATTCCCAGGAGAGGTGTAAGCCTAGGAATGTAAGAAAAGACCACTTCACAACAGTCTGAAAAATGACAGCACACATGTGCGGCTTTCCAGAGCGAGAGGGCTGGCAGGAGTTGAGAAAGGCATACGACAGAAAAGCTGGGTAAATTTCTACTTCCTCCTACTCCTGACGTTTGTGGTAAAGCTGTGTGTTTTGATTGGTTTCCTAAGAAATTTGACCCTTATACCTATATTACAAAACCAAATGCCAAAAACAAGCAAAAAAAAAACTTTGTAAAAATTACCCATTACTCAGAGAAACAAAGACAATTCTCTTAATGTTACTATAGAAACAGCAGCCTTATTTTCAGCTGTGAGCTAATTTAACAGATTTGGCTTTAGGTAAAGCCCATTTGTTTTATTTTTCACAATAACTTTGTTCTACATTTCTTTAAGAATGAATATTAATTATTTTTAAAAGGGGGGGAGAACACAAGTAAAGAAGAAAACAGAACACAACCCTAATCCTTTCCACTCAAAGACAAAGGTTTTATTTGAATAAACTTTTGGGGGGTTTGTTTTATTTTGTTTTGTTTATTGATTTTAGAGAGAGGGAGGGAGGGAGAGAAACATCATCAATGAGAGAGAGAAACATCGATCAGCTGCCTCCCAAACATGCCCCACCAGGGATTGAACCCACAGCCTAGGTATGAGCCCTGACCAGGAATTGAACCCACAACCCTTCAATGCATGGGATGGTGCTCCAACCACTCAGACACCTGACCAGGGCAACTTTGTTCTGACAAATACATGTAATTATGTAACCACTACAACAATCAAGATATAGAATGTTCTTTCACCCCTCAAAATAATCCCCTCTGCCCCAACCTCAGCAACCACTAATGTGTTTTTTTAAATCCTTCTCATTCATTCATATTCTCTCTCTCTCTCTCTCTCTCTCTCTCTCTCTCTCTCTCTCTCTCTCTCTCTCTCTCTCTCTCTCTCTCTCTCTCTCACACACACACACACACACACACACACACACACACACACACGCCCCAGGAAGGCAGGAACCAAAATGGTTAGTAAAGGAATATTCTGTCACTATTTTTACATCAATGGGATCAATAAATGCTTATTTTTACACCAGTGGGCTCATACAATGAGAACAGTGTAAGCTTCCCTTCCACTCAGGGATACACTTTGGAGATCCTGTCATGCGAATAAAGATTCAGCCCTCATTTTTAATAGCTGCGGAGGTATTGATATAATCATACACATTTTATGGAGATATTTTCTACCTTGCTAAGAAATCTTCTATCACATAGTTGACACTTTATACAATAATTTAAACTTGGAATTATATACCCTTTGTAAAATGAATGTTTTACTCTTTCATGAAGATACTCTGATAAACTCAAAGAGAAACTTCTGGGTTGTAATTACTGGCTTATAATTATTGAAAGTAACGTAACTTCTTTGACTTATGATACCTAAAGAGATGTAAAAAGCTCTTCATTTTAGTCAGAAGACTAAGAAGAGGGATAGTGATGTATGCAAATATGAACAGCCGTATTGGAGACTGCAACATTATCTACTGAAAACATGTTCTAGTTCACAAGATACTTTTAAAAACACGAAATTTTAATTCTGATGAGCAAAACAACTCCATGAAGTATACACTGCCAAAGAGTAGTATCATGATATCACAGACAAATCCTAATTTAAATGGCCAGCCCCACCCTCTCTAGATCCAAGTGTCTGTCTGATATCTCCACCTGATTGCCTACATGTTTCAAATTTAATGTCTTCAAGTGGGACTCTCAATGTCTCTGCTCTACTCCTAGTCTTTCTCACCTCTGTAAATAGCTAACTATTCACCTAGTTTCTCAGGGTAAACATCTGGGAGTCATCCTAGACTCCTCCCTTTCCTTTATTCCTCATAATAAATCCTATCAAATTCAAAACAGGTCCATAATTCTATCACTTCTCGACACAATCGCTGCTAACATTCCAGATCACCATCCCTTCTTGCTCGGCTGCTGCAGCAACATTCTAACTCTGCTGGCACTCTTGCCCACCTTTTCCCTGTAGTCTATTCTCAAAAGGAATCACAGCCAAAGTGGTCATTTTAAAACATGTTAGATCACCTCACACCCCTGTATAAAAGCCACGCAAAACAAATTTCAAAATCCTACAGACCTGGACATGATCTGGCCCCTGGCTCCCTCTCTAACCTCACCCCCTACCATTCTCTCTGCCCCTTGCTCAATCAATTCCAGCCACTCCCACACCCTGAAACACCAAGTATGCTTTATCTTTGAGCCTTGGCATCTGTTTGCTGCTTCCTTTCCTTGGAAAACTCCTCCCCCAGAAGAGTGAGAGGCATGGCTCAGCCTCTCACTTTAGACTTAGGCTTAAATGTCAAAGACTCATACACAGATGTCTTCTCTGACCACCCTATTTAAAACAGCCACCCTTGTGGGGCCGGCGTGGCTAAGTGGTTGAGCATCAACCTAGGATCCAGGAGATTGAGGTTCGATTCCCGGTCAGGACACATGCCCGGGTTGCGGGCTCGATCCCGAGTAGGGGGTGCAGGAGGCAGCCGATCAGTGACTCTCTCTCTCATTGATGTTTCTCTCTCTCTCTCCCTTCTCCCTTCCTCTCTCTGAAATCAATAAAGACATATTTTTTAAAAAATTTTTAAAAATAAAATAGCCACCTTATTCTCATCCCTGTCACTTTATAATTTTTTTTAAAAAAAATATCTTTGTTGATTTCGTAGAGGGGAAGGGAGAGGGAGAGAGAGGAGAGATAGAAACATCAATGATGAGAAAGTCGTCATCAATCGGCTGCCTCCTGCACACCCCCAAATGGGGATTGAGCCCACAACCCAGGCATGGGTCCTGACCGGGAACCGAACCTCGATCTCCTGGATCCTAGGTCAATGCTCAACTGCAGAGCCATGCCCAGCCTGGCCCTGTCACTTTATATCACTTTAGCCTAACATACTTTTCTTCATAGCACCTGTTACTACTTGTCATATAGCATATCTCTTTGTGCTCATTTCCTCTCTCCTACCCTAGAATGTAGTAATAATGGTAACAGCAGCAATAATAATAGTCTTCTAAATGCTTTATATGTCATAATTCATTCAATCCTCAAAACAACCCAATGAGTTAAATATTATTATTATTCTCATTTACAGATCAGAAAAGTGAGGCACAGAGATGTTAGGTAATGTAACGAAGGTCACACAGCTAGTAAGTGGTAGAGCTGGGGTTGAAACCCTGGCAGATAGTCCCCAGAAATCAGACCCTTAAACTCCTGTGTTCTGCTACTTCAATGAAAAGTATGAGAACAAAGCCATAAACTGTATCAATCCCTGCTATAGTCATGGTACCTAAAACAGTGCTTGATTCCATATAGACTGCCAAAAAATATTTGCTGAAGGAAGAAAGCAATGAAAAATTAGGCATTCGCACAACCTGAACTCAAACTTGAGGCTCTCACCCCTAATCTAGGTTCTTCCCACTTTGCCATGGCATGGACTTTCTCATATACCTGCTCTCATCTCATCTTCACAATCTTGTCAGGTCAAATAAAAATTAAAATCATTCCCTTTTACAGAAGAAAATAAAGGACTTAGGTTAAGTAACTTTCCCTAGGGCACAGATAAGTAAAATCCCTTCATCAATTCTTCTAATTCCCAAGCAGTGGCTGTGAAATTTTTGTAAAATGCTAGAGCCTCTTAAGGGTATTTCATGATTCTGTAAGTACAATAAGTTAATCAGATAGAATATTAAAGTACTAATTTAAAATATAAAGAAATTAAGAAAGTTATTGCTAAAATTTTTCTTTTTATATAAGTTTGCCTCAGGTTATGTTAGGGGTAAGAAGGAAAAGAGTTCAACTCAACACAAAATACTGTCTTATGCTATAAAAAGATTATTTTTGTAAAGGAATTTGAAGTATTTCCTATTGAAGATGTGGTTATTTAAAGTCTTAAATACATTCCAGCCATTGCTTTATGTCTGTTCTTTGCTCCAAGCTCTTTCTTGCAGGTGTGACTCAATGGAAATAACAAGAGGCATTATTATGTACTAAAAGGAAAATAAAAATAACTAATCATGAATGCTGGCAGTGTATTTTGGGTTCTGAGAACCCAATTCCCAGTGTGTATGTGTGTATGTCCCCTACACCATCTAACAATTCAACTCAAGTCTGATGTTATATAGTCGGAGACAGCGTCAGATTCCACAGGTTAAGGGTTTAGTCTTACAAGACTGGATGCTCACCTTTCAGAAGCCAATTGCAAATCCAGGGTGTCTCTTGTGCTTCTGACTGACCAGCTATAGACTGGAGGTTCCACACCTCTTCCCGCTTGGGTCTAGTTAATTTGCTACAGCAGTTCACAAAACTCAGAGAAATATCTTACTTTCTAAATTATCCACATATTATGAAAGACTATAACTCAGAACAGACAGGTAGAAGAGATATACAGGGCAAGGTACATGTGAAGGGGCACAGCGCTTCCATGCCCTATCCAGGCACCCAACTCTCCCAGCACCTCTCATTCCCCAACCCCAAAGCTTCCCAAGCCTGTCCTTTTGTTTTTTTATGGAGGCTTCATTACATATGCAGGATTAATTAAGTCATTATCCACTGGCATCCATTCAACTTCCAGCCTCTCTCCCCTCCCTGAAGGTCAGCCCCCATCCTTAGGTGGGATCCAAATACCACCTCATCAACATAATAAAAGACATATTTTATCATTCTCACTAAATTAAGTGAAAGTGCACAGCTTAAATGTTACTTTCTGATAAAAGCCAGTTATTTTATTAAAATTGGCTCATTTTCCTTACAAGCTAATATTTAGTAGAGAGTAAGAAACAATATTCCCATTTTAAATGAAAAGCTAGCCCTGGCTGGTGTGGCTCAGTTGGCTGGTTGATGTCCCATCCGAGCACCAAAAGGTTGCCGGTTTGATTCGTAGTCAGGGCGTGTGCCCAGGTTTCAGGCTCGATCCCAGGCAGGGGACGTACAGGAGGCAGCCTCTCGATGTTTCTCTCTCACATCCATGTTTCTCTCTCTCCACTCCTCCTCCTTTCCTCACTCTCTAAAAATCAATAAAAAATCTTTATAAATAAATAAATAAATGAAAAGCTACAGGCATGCCAATGTATGTTAAGTGGCTGATAACCAAGTGGTATTTAAGAAAGCACAAGTATGTGGCTTTGAAAATCCACAAGAATACAGTAGCCTCATACCCTAAAATTTAATATTGTAAATCTCTAATCACAAAAATTCTTTGATGGCATCCTTAGCTCAGCATGTTTATCTCTATTAAAAGCTTTGGTTTTCCTTTGGTTTTTACCAAAATATCAACATATCTTCTAAAATGAAACATGTAAGTTAAAAAAACAAACAAAACAAAAAAACTATTTGGAAAAGAACAAGTCAATTCCATTTCTATTATGAATAAAATTGTCCCAACAGGGCTAAAAATTGGGAATCACCATTCTGATAGAAAGGATATTTTGCTTTTTAAACAGAAAATGAGAGAAGGATAATCTTAAGTTTTAGTTTCAAAGATCTGTCAAACAGGAGAGAAGAAAAGTGATACCTGTACTTACTGTCGTTGGATCCCATGCTAATGAGCTCATCAGAATCAACATTGTGAACTATGGCTGCTTTGTATCCTGCTCTCTGTGCATTTAAAACCTGCAAGTCAGAAAACAGTCACGATATGAGTAAGAAAGTGCTTTGTCACAAAGTCCTTCAATGAACTTCAACAAACATGAGTCAACAAGTCTATACCACGTATCTAGGACTTCTTACATATCTTATACATATAAGAACAGATCTCAAGTGTGTTCTTGAAACATAAATGGACGTTCTACAACTGCTTATCAAGGACTTCTTCAGACATCTTCTTGATTTCACTCACGGTATTAACTGAAGTGAGCAGAAAATAAAGGGTAGGGAAACAAGCCAAAACACTAAAAGGATCCAAAGCAGCAAATCTGTCCAGCTCTAAAGACACAGAGAATTGCTGTGATCAAGCTCAGGTCATCAGCCCTTGGGAATTCAAATCGGCCTCCACTACTTATTAGTGGGATAAACTTGGGCAAATTATTTTCCTGCTTTATTTGTAAGTTTCCTCAATTTTATTTTACTATTTTTTAACTGTCACCCGAAAATATTTTTTCCACTGCTTTTCGGAGAGAGTGGAGGGGGAGAGAGAGGGAAACATCGATTGGCTGCCTCCCTCACTAGCCCCGACCTGGGGCCAGGGATTGAGCCTGGGACTGAGGTATGTGCTCTTGGCCAAAATCAAAACAGGGACCCTTCAGTCCACAGGCCGACGCTCTAATTACTGACCCAAACCGGCTAGGGCTCAGTTTCCCCAATTTTAAAATGAGAATGACAACACTTTTCTCATGTAAAATAATATTAAAATAATTAATACTATTCCTAACATGTAGAAATTAGTCAAATAAAAGCTATTGTTTTATTAGCTTCATCAACCATGTTCTTTAGCTTTGAAAGAATTAAAAATACCTCCAGCCTGAAGTTGCTAACTTTGGTTCTATCTACCTAGTTAATCTTTCCTAAAGCTAGTATCCAAAACAGTTAACTTTTGCATCCCAAGAATATGGCCAGGTATGTGACCAAATTTTCTTACCTGAAGGATCTAAAACGTATCCAAACATGTTACCACACCTCACTTTAAAAATAACTATGTCTTAAATAAAAATAAACCCAGACCTAAGCTACTTAGTATATAACCTTTGGATCATTGATAAAAAATGAAGAATCAGATCATTATTTGCATATTCGTTAAATAAAATGAAAATTGGATAGGCAAAATATATATGTATTATACATTAATATATATTACATATATATTACATATACACATTACATATTTTATATTGTATATGCACACACACATTATACATATAAAATATCGTTTTGAATACTTAATGTAGTAGAAACTTTTGACGAACATCACCTTATGACGACTGCATAGTGATAAGTCTCTCCGAGGGTTTCTTTATACTACTTCTAAAGAACAGGGAAATTCATTTTTTTTAATTCCCAGAAGGTCTGTTACTTCTGTTTTAGTTATCAGCATTATAATGATTCAAAACTCTACTGTAATTCAATAAAAATGAAACCTGAATCAAGTTCCAAAGAGTAAGGGAAAGCTCAAAGAACTGAGTTCCCAAGAGTAAAAGGAATAGCCACGTATGAGACAGACTCTGGACCTGAACGCTAGGGAAGGAGTGAGGCTCGTGGACTCAACCCCAACCAGGCGGTTGGCTCTGCACAGGTAAAATTATCTTCTACATAAGCCATGACTTAACTGAAACTACCCCACACATACATGTTGGAAGAGACAATAATGTGGATTAATCAGAATAATTTTATCCTATCACTGAGAAAAACTGAACTGTCAGAAATAAAAGTGCCTCAAAGAATTAATATTTTGTTTATCTTTACAGCCTCTATAGCATCTATGAAACAGCCAGCATAGAAGCTTATTAAATATTATTTGAATGAATAAGTGTATAAAATATGTGCTTAAATTAATAGCTCACATTACAATATTATAAACACAAGAGAGAAAATTAGGCAGAGACTTTAAAACTAATTAAAGTATCATAAATAGGTCACTGACACAGTATCTACTGCTCTAATGTTAGGATTAATGGCAAGAAAATCAACCAGACAACAAAACTGTTATAAGGAATGTTTTGCAGTCATGCAAGAAAAAGTCAATAATCAAGAAAGTAAGTTTACTGCCCTAGCTGGTTTTGCTCAGTGGTTAGAGCACTGGCCCTAGGACTAAAGGGTCTCAGGTTAGATTCCCAGTCAAGGGCACATACCTCTGCTGCAGGCTTGATCCCCAGCCCAAGTCGGGGTGAGTGTGGGAGGCAACCAATGTCTCACATCGATGTTTCTCTCTCTGTGCATCTCTCCCTTCCTTCCACCCTCTCCCTAAAAAAGAAATCAATGGAAAAAATATCCTCAGAAGAGGAGAGGAAAGGGGAAGGGGGGAGGGGGGGGGGAGGGGGGAAGGGAGAAGGAAGGGGAAGTTTACTATATTTTTGTCAGTGTGTACGTGGTTTTTTTTAGGTGGATTTTATTATCCAAATAAAATTGAGACAATGCCAGCCCCATAGCTTCTCCCCCATAGATATTACTGCTTTTCAAGGGGTGGGGGGGAAACTCTTAAAAAGGATATTATAATTTCTAAAGCTTACTTCTTACTTATATATTAACCTATTATTTATTCATTAAACTACCATAGCAGTACAGACTTCACTCAGCTTTTATTTAAACAAAAGTATACCTGGTTGGGGTGGCTATTAGTTTATCTGTTGCTTTAATTACCTAAATTTTAACTTCCCCAAAAGCTAAATCACTGAAAAGAAACGTTTCCTTCACACATCCAAAAAACTGTTCCCAGAGATACAATTTACGAAATATAAAATTTATATCAAAGCTGTTCTCTGCTAATATAAAACAAGTTCGTTTCTTTTTAAAGCCAACCAATGCACATAGGCACTGAAATTATATGATTTAACTTTGTTTTCCTGAAAAATATGTATTTGTGAGCAAAGATACAACATATTATGACACAGAGAAAGGTGCTCTCGTGAACCATGATAAAGTTCAGTAAGTATTTGCTGAGTTTACATAACGAGTAAGGTACCATGTGTTGTGCTCAGTGCAGAACGAATCAGAAACAATCACCCTCGAAAAGATCTCCATGCTCGTGCGTACCTAAACAGGTTAGGGCTTGCCTGCCTGCCTGCCTGCCTGCTCATGTCATCATCTCTGCCTGGAATGCCCATCAGGCCTTCAAATGCCATTATCTCCAGGAAGCCCTCCCACCCCTGCCCCATTCAATCCTGTTCCACATGCAATCCCCAAGCACTCAGATAATGGCACCCTGCCTGGAGTATTTATATCAGTTTGTTTACATTTTTCTTTAAAATCTTATATAGAGCCTTATATTATAGTCCCTATGCATACATGTACTACCCCATTCCCAAAACAAGCCTTCTTGGGGGCCTTAAATCTCCTGCAGTTAATTATCTATGTGTGAACTTTCCTGGTAAGAAGACACAAAGTAACCATCAATTTTACAGGAGGCTTTCTGAACCCCCAAAGTGTAAAAAAACAACACCACGATACAGATTAATGGATTTACAACGATCTGCTATGTGTGTAACTAAATCTAGCTATTAGATTCTTAAAACTATACTAAGTAACTGAGGAGAAATGTTTCTTTCACACATTGGAAATGCCAGTTTCCATAAATACAATATAAAATTACATTGATATCAAAAGCTTTTTCTCTTAAAAAAATAAAATTCCTAAAATAGAAAACTTAGAAAATACTAATATAGCAAGAAATCCTTGTTGGCACATGAGTAAATTCCAAAAAATAGAAATATGCTTTCAAAAATATAACAAGAAGTCTTCGCCAAGGATTTTTGTTGTTGTTTCTATTGATTTCTAAAGTAAAATAATAAAATTAAATCAAGAAACATATTAACATATGGACCAACAGGCTTATGAATACAAACAAGGAAAATATATCCATGTTTATGAACTAAAACTCATGTGTCAGTCAAATTAAATTACATTTTTAAATAAGCAGCAGCTGGTATTTTTAAAAACACATGAAGTAGAAATAAAACCTAAATCATTTAGTAAGCATATGCAAGGTTTCACATTCACAAAATGCAGCCTCAAACACATGGTGTCAGATGAAGGCAAAGACCTCAAAGATTCATGAAAAGCATGTACAACAAACAAACTAAATTCCAAAGCCCATCAAAAATGAAACTGCATTAAAAAGCCTTCTGAACTGTATTGCCAAAATGTCTTTTTAAGGAGACTGACCAGAACTATTCGCTCAAATTGTGGTAAATACACTACATCTAATCAAAAAATTACCTGCAACTAAATAATGTAGACCAGGTGGCATATAACCAAGAGTTTTAAAGAAATGTAAGATTGCTATTTATAATAAAAATAGCCAGTGTGTCAGAAGATAAAAAACTGCTAATGGAAGAGCCTACAATAAGACAGGTTCTAAAGAAACCCTGGAAATGGCCCAATAGCTCATCTTACTTCCAGACTGGACAAACTGGTACTAACACAAATACAACGGTCTTGATTAAGCTGCCAAGATGGTCATGAGTAGAGATCTTTTAAGGAACATAAAGCCATGAGGAGTTGGGGGAAATTACTTACAGATCACATATAACAAGGCTCCAGACCAAAGACTATATGAATAAAAGAAGCCTTTATGTGATGGTGCTTTACATATATATATTTCTAATAACTAACACAACTCTACAATGTAGATATTCTTTTCTATATTTAAAAAAAATTTTTTTAAATAGGTAAACAAAACTGCCCTAAGGTTACACTTAGGGAGAGCTGAGATCTGAACATATTATTTGATTAAATAAACATGGGGTTTCCCAGAAATCAGGATGGGAACCAGGATTACTAACCTTACTTAACATTTTTTAATTTCTGGAAAAGGGAACTGAAATGAGAGAGTGTCAAGACTCAGAAAACATTAATCTTAAAATCTCGTGAGTAAAACAAAACCTACATGGTTAGCCACCCCCTTATCTGCAGTTTCATTCTCCACAATTTCAGATACCCCGGGTCAACCAGTCTGAAAATATTACATGGCAAATTCTAGAAATAATCAATTCATGCTTTAAATTATGTGCTGCTCTGAGGAGCATCATGAAATCTTTCCCAGTCCTGCTCCATCCATCCTGGGATGTGACTCGTCCCACTGTCCAGCATATCCACACTGCACACACTATCCACCCAATAGTCAGTAGCCATCTCAGTTATCAGCTCAATTATCAGAGAGAGAAAGAGACCACATTTTAATCAAGCAAACGTCATGTAATTAACTTTAAATGTTATAATTTTCAATTGCCATGGTTCACTAATAACATAAATGTGAACTCAGTTCACCATTTCTCTAAAAGATAAAAGAATAATCCTGCTTCACGTAAAGATAAATGAAAATCACAATACTAGAAAATTAATTTTGTAACAATTTATCAAGTATTACCTTAAAATTACAAAAGATCATTTTCTCATGCTTTTTGGTAAAAACATTAATTACCAGAAAATTAAACCTATTATTACCTTGAAAAACAGATCTGGTAACATTTAAAGCATTCTGAAAGCCACACTTTTATGTTCCTTAAGGAAAGGAAATAACCTGTATATCTGCATATATCTCAAGCCTAGAAGAATCTCTCTCACATTAATACCTGTTTAATCAAACTAAATCACAACTAAGGTAACTGTCTATCCAGCCCTACCCAGCAATATATATGCCACAAAAAATAAAATTTCCTTATATCTGTTGGTTAGTTCCCCTGTTGGGACACCAAACATTTTACTTCAGTCACTGTGGATAAAAATCTTGCTGAAATATTTTGCATTTCCTCAGCTTTCTCAAGTCAAAGGTACCAAATGCAATTTGACCTTTTCCAGTGACTTGGGATCATGAACAGGCTTCACCAGCCCTGAGCTGGTTTTTCTCCTTAAAGTTACACGTCAAATATCACTTCCTCTCTCTCTGTGCTCATCACTAGAAGACTGCTAGTAGTCATTCCACCCTCACTCTACCCTTGGTAAAGAAACAGAGAAGTAAACCCAAGAATTCTAAACTTTAAAAAAAATAAATACATAGAATTTCCAAGGAAAAGTACGTGATTTTAATGCTGAAGCTCTGTGACATTTATTACGGTGGTACAAAGGCGTGTTTTCTTCCATTATTTTAGATGATGTTCTGAGAGTGTTCATCTTTTAACAAATGGTACTTTATATAACTGTATACATTTGTTTAGGCTTAAAGATAAGCAGAATTTATTTGCTTCATCAAAAAAGTTTTTGCTAAGGCCGGCAAAATCAATATGTGTATGCATAGTTATTTGTTTCAAGTATAGCAGAAAACAGAAGCCAGAATCCTTGAAACTTTAAAAATCAATTAAGACTTTAAGTTATGTTTCAGTCGCAGTATTTTAAAGTCAATCTTTGGTACATAGGAAAGCAATTTTCAAATATATGGGTAGTGAAAATCATGGGTAATAACCTAGTGGACCTTGGTGAACTTTTAAGTAAAAAGAACATTTGTATAGCAGAGTATCATAAGTAGTACAGGAAAGTACTGTTTCATAAAACTTTATTATAGGCTGTGTGTTGCGCTATACTGGAACATGAGTAAAAATAAATGTCTTGGTGTGGGCTGCAGTCAGAAAGTTTGAAACCCACTCATATAATGAGTTCTCAATGTTCTGTAGGTTTTCTGCAATCAGAAAAGAGATTTGTACTTTTCCACTTACTGCAACAACAATATTCTGCAACATACCGTGATAAAATCAGTCTTTAGTTTGTAGTTCTCTGAATGTGGCTGTTTCCAATGAATTTTTAATATCGTATCTGAAACATGATGAGTCCTAAAGATTAAAACTAAACATAATCCTTTTTTCCCTCAGTGACAATAAAAAACCAAATAAATCTTTATGTGCAGCTATTTCTGATGTTTGTTATTAGTTTCAAGTAAAGATGCTTAAAAACAAAAAAAACTTTTACTTTACAATGAACTGTATCAGTTACAATAAACTACATACTTAAAAGATGCCTAAATATTTAATTTTCAGAATTGCAATTTAAGTTTAACAAAGGCATTCATATAATGTTCTCTAGTTACCTGTGTATACTGAAGTACATATTAAAATGAAGAATCTGATCTAAGTTCGCTTTGGGATACTGATAGGATTCCGATTCAATCAAATCTTAATTTCTCATCCTAACACAGCAGAAGCTCCTTTTCAACTCACCCAGCACCATAAATTAAGTTTGATGGAAGAACTTGTTGTGCAGCAAAAGAATAACTCTATGAACTTGCTGTCAGCCTACTGGGAATTTCCAAGCAATGACAGGGACTCACACTACACTTGAAAAATCACTGATGGAACAATTACAATGAGAACCGTGATGCTCGGCGCCACCCAGTGACAGACGGCTGACTTCTCCCTTTACCGCCTATTCATTTTGGTGTTCTAGGCACTGTACTAAGAGCCCAACTCCAGGGTAGCTGAAGGAAAAGATATACTCGTGCAATTTCTGGGCTAGAACCAAGCGAGAAAAGAATCTACATAAAGCCACAGGAAATGCACTGTATGGCTGGGGTTTACTCTGGCCTTAGCAAAAAATATTTCCCATCACAAGCTTTTTCAAACACAAGACAGAAAATGAGCTGCTTTAATAAGCAATCACTTTATGGTACACTTAACATCACTTTATTAAAACATCTCAAATTATTGTAAAAATGTTACAAATAGGAAACTCCTTCATGAAGATCAGATATTAATACTAGTTTAAAATAATCTGTATATTAATAAAACCTAAAAGATAATTTACCTAATAAAGTCTTTAACTTGGTCTGGCTGAAGTACTTAACAACTTAAACATTAATAAGTAACAAGTGTCTCTTAAGCAGAGTAGTGAGTACTCCGATATTCATTTTACTATAATTTAAATTGTACATACATACATTATAAATACTTTTTCTGCGTATGCTGTTTCAAAACACAAAAATGTAATTAGTCAAAATGCACACACACACACAGCATAGCACAGATGATACTGGGTGGTTCAGAGGCCTGGCCTCTTCTGACCGTCCTGGCTATATACACTCTGGGTCTGGATAGTTCTGGCAACTTTAGACAACTGCCAAGATTAAACCCCATGCCAACTCCATTCTTTCCTCACGTTACTTTGTGATCACTAGAGGCCATGTTGAGAGCAGCCACTCCACTGAAGACAGTATTAGACTCTAATGACATTTCATTCTTATTAACAGAAGTTCAATGGTATAAACCATCTTTCCTCCTTAACTAGGCATTTGTCATTTACAGTGTTGTCTGAGTAATCTGAGTATCTTGCTTTTGAAGCAAAAGAATGTGTGGGGAAGAGATATGTAAATAAAGTTACTGGAATAACACTGCTTCATTGGGTTAAGGTAAAGTACATGTAATTTACTGTTTTCCAGCTTTTTTCTTGATTGAATATTACTTTCCTCATTAAAAAAAGAATTTTCCTTTGTTGTTTTAATATTGAATAAATTTGTGGGTAAGGAAACCTAATTATTAAAATGCAGATATGTTTATCAATTAAAGGGTGGAAGAAAGAAACAAATGAGTAAGTTAACTAACTAGTAGCACAGAGCTATTTGAACCATATATGGTCAGAAAGTGTCCATCCACCGAGTACCCCTGGCCACATTTTTTCAGTGGAATCTTTTAAACATAATTCTGAAGTACATTAATAACAAATGCTATACTTTACTTTGTAGGAATATAGAGAAGAGTAATAAAAATTAAATAATGACATTAAAAGACTTTCAGAGCATTTGCAGAGGTTAATTTCTACTCAAGGTCATACCTACTTGCTTAGTACTACCGAAATAAAAGTGCAATTCTGGCCCGGCCGGGAGTGGCTCAGCGGTTGAGCGTCAACCTAGGACCCAGGCGATCAGGGTTCAATTTCTGGTCAGGGCACATGCCCAGGTTGGGGGCGCAATCCCCCAGTCGGGGGCGTGTAGGAGGCAGCCGATCAACGACTCTCTCATCATTGATGTTTCTCTCTCCCTCCCTCTCCTTTCCTCTCTCTGAAATCAATAAAGATATATTTTTTAAAAAAACAAAGTGCAATTCTGGAAATACTGTGAAATGTATCAGCCAGGGGGCCTGAGAGGACGATGAAAGGTAACCCTGGAAGGGAAAACTGAGGGACCATTTTGTAAGATGAACGAAATTTTACAAAGAAAGAAAAATTATTTATTTATTATTATAACCTTATCATCCAAATAATCCAAAAAAAAGCTTATGGTAATATTTTAAAATTCTCATAAAACATTTGGACCTAGAGAAAAACGTGAAACAAAATAGTATCTAGATTTAGAAATACTTAAGAGCATTAAGTGAAATGCATATGAAGGCAATGGAAGGTCCCAATAATAGTGCCTATTTCCCAATCCAGTTAGGATTCTATTTTATTATTTTAATGTTCTTGAAATAACCAGACATTTTTACAAAATTTTATAAATGGCATATTTCTCCCTGGGATGCTAATACAAATCTTCTGAGAACTCTCGCTTCAGAATGCTAAAAAGTCATTTTACTAATTAAAATATTTAATATAGCCTTAATTTATTTCCCAAAGAGCCAGCAAGGCTTTTTTTAACTTCAAACTCACCCAAAATGAACATTTCCAAATAATTGTATTTTGTCACAGTAAAGAACGGCATTGTACAAAGATAAACAAAATAACATTGTTTTGCTTTTCGTCTAAAGAGCCTTATTTTTCAGAGGATTCAGCTTTTCTAAGTGTTAAGTAAAAGTGATTGTTTTCAGAATAACAGCTGGAGTGTGATCAATAGTTCTTACTGGCCTCTGGACATTCCACATAGCCAAATGCTGCTTCTGAATGTGTGCTTTGCTGCATCTCTCCAGGGCAAGAGAAATTAAAAACCTCAGATGTGCTTCTCCCAACAAAAGATTTTAAAAAGTGCTCTCTTTCTTTTAGAACATTACAAACAATGCAATTTCCTACCCTCCAAAAATTAATTGTATGCCTGCTATCTTATTTGGCTATCTCTGCTATCTCTAAGTTGCCAAAAACTTGGAATAGTGGTGGTTTTTAAAATAAATAAATAAATAAATGAATAAATGTTTTTATTGATTTTAGAGAGAAAGGAGAGAAGAGATAGAAACATCAAGAGAAAAACAACAAGATGGCAGCTAGGAAACCACAGTACCCGCCGCCTCCCGCAACCACATCAAAATCACAATTAAAATACAGAACCACCATCAGTCAGAGCCTCCTGATATCTGGCTGCACAGAAGCCCCACAGCCAGGGAGCTGAAGCAGCACCGAGACCGGGAGGAGGGGGGATGCGGGCGGGTCGGGGCTGAATCACGGAGACGCTGCCGCGGGCCCACACCCAGTGCCGAGGTTGAAACCTGGAAGGGACATCTCGGCGGTGGGGGTTACCCGAAGGAGAGAGGGGTCCCAGCCCCACAGCAGGCCCCCAGCCCAGGGCTCCAGGGCCGGGAAGAGACGTCCCCACAGCTTCGGGATGTGAAAACCAAGGGGGACTGTGGCTGCGGGTCCCGGAGGCTGTAGGAGCCACAGCAGCTCCTCTTAAAGGGCCCGGCACGGACTCACTCGGAGGCTCCCTCTGAGCCCAGTGCCAGGCAGCAGCTGGAAAAGGAACCTGGGACACTCGAGGAGGAACTAACCTGCCTAAAATCTGGGCGAGAGGTGGAGGGGCAGGTTCCTCCCAGGCAGAAGGGCTGGCGGAGGCCACAGCTCCTTTGGTGAGCCCTCCCCACCACACAGCTGACAGGCAGGGGCTTCTCTGAATTTCCAGCTCCTGACTCACACCTTTGGCCCTGCCCCGATGATTCCCAGGGACCCGCCCCTCCCCACTTGCAAGCTCATCCAAATCATTTCCAGTGGCTTTTCTGTGCAAGTGGCCTCTGGAGCCTCATGCTTAGACTTTCCCAAAATCTCTCAAACAAGCAGCAGCTGGCCTCAGCATGCCCCATTTGTCTTAATAAGTGGCCTCAGGCCTGGCACTAGTGGTGGCCTGCATTGGTTCATAGCTTGGCCTCTCCTGGACACTGCCAAGCCCAGCACAAGTAGCAGCCAACTATGGCTTGCTGGGTAGCTCATGCTGGGTGGCCCTGGGCAAGGCACAAGTAGAGGCTGGCTTTTCACCGCCCACGAAGCCCCAGAGACAGTGCACCCAGTGGTCAGCTTTGACCACACTGGATTACAACCCTACCATATCCACAAGTGACACACTCAGGGGGCACATTCAGTGAACACCAAAGCCCCACTAAAATAAATCCTGCTCCACAGGGGTGTCTCCAGCACACCAGCTCTTTGGCTGTAGTTGCATCTGGTCCTCATAGCTGATTGGCCGGGGGGTCAATTCCTCCCAGTGACACCAAGAGCAACTAAGGCTCAAATACAACAGGACTGTAACACAGGAGACACAGGGGGGCTCCTGGGAGGCCCAGCTCAGGTGACTAAGGAGGCTGAGGCACTGGACCCTACAGGACACCTTCTACACAAAGCCACTCTACCAATTCCAGGAGACATAGCACCTTTTCCTAATACATAGAAACAAACACCAGGAAGCAGCCAAAATGTGGAGGCAAAGAAACATGTCACAAATGAAAGAACACTCCAGAAAAAGAACTAAATGAAATGGAGCCAAGCAAGCTACTAGATACAGAGTTCAGAATAACGGTTACAAGGATGCTCAAGGATCTTAGTAAGACTATTAAGGAAACTAGTGAGATCATAAATGACATAATAAAGTACCAATCAGAAATGAAGGCTACACAAACTGAAATGAAGAATAATTTACAGGGAATCAACAGTAGAGTAGATGAAGCTGAGAATCAAATCAGCAATTTGGAACAGAAGGAAACAAAAAACACAACCAGAAGAGCAAAAAGAGAAAAGAATCCAGAAATATGAAGATAGTGTAAGGAGTCTCTGAAACAATTTCAAGCGGCCCAATACTTGCATTATAGGGATCCCAGAAGGTGAAGAAAGAGAACAAGAAACTGAAAACCTATTTGGAAAAAACAGTGACAGGAAACTTCCCCCACCTGGTGAAATAAATAGACTTACAAGTCCAGGAAGCACAGAGAGTTCCAAACAAGAGGAACCCAAAGAGGCCCACACCAAGACACATCACAATTAAATTACTAAAGGTTAAAGACAAAGAGAATCTTAAAAGCAGCAAGAGAAAAGCTGTTAGTTACCTACAAGAGGGCACCCAAAGGACTGTCAGCTGATTTCTCAACAGAAACTTTGCAGGCCAGAAGGGAATGGCAAGAAATATTCAAAGTGATGAAAAGCAAGAACCTACAACCAAGATTACTCAACCCAGCAAAGCTATCATTTAGAACTGAAGGTCAGATAAAGAGCTTCACAGATAAGAAAAAGCTAAAGGAGTTCATCACCACCAAACCAGTATTACATGAAATCTTGAAGGGTCTTCTTTAAGCAGCAGCTAATGAACAAAAGAATCTGACGAACAAAACAGACCCAGAGACACTGAAGCATGCAACAGACGGTCATATCTCAACGGGAAGAGGGAAGGTGGGGTGGGGGGTGGAAAGAGATTAACCAAAGAAGTTATATGCAGATATGCATAACCCATAGACACAGACAATAATGGAGTGAAGGGTTGGGGAGGGTGTGGGAGCAAGGTGGAGGGAATCAATGGGAGGGGGTGGGGTACCTGTAATATTTTCAACAATGAAGATAAAGTAAAAAAAAAATATATATATATATATATGTATCGATGAGAGAGAGAAACATCCATTGGCTGCCTCCTGCATGTCTCCCGCTTGGGATCGAACCTGCAACCCAGGCATGTACCCTGACCTGGAATCGAACTGGTGATCTTTTGGTTCATGGGAGGATGCTCAACCAACTGTGCCACACTGGCCAGGCCTGGAATAGTTTTTATTCTGCCATTTCTATTATTTTAGCACCCAACTTTCAAGTCATTTACTTTTATGGAAGAAATAAGAGACATCTTTAATTACAGTACAATATTCATCTTCAAAGAAAATCTAAAGAATTTACAAAAAGTAAAACCCTGGAACACCATTAATCATTTTAAGTATCTTGATATAATTTTATTTCTTCTTTTCTCTTCTGCTGTCTTTAACGGAAAGGATTCCTCTCTCCAAGGAAAGCTTTGTAAGATAGAGCCAATTCTCATTTGTCTGAGATAATTTGTGTGTCGCTCTGGATAGGAATCATGGCAAAAACTAATACTAATAACCTTGCAGTTACTATCAACTGCGGCATTCTGTATGATCTGAATTAAGCTTTCCTCAGTACCAATCCCAGTTTGTTACATCAGTAAAGAAGAAATGAGTTATTTTTCTCTCTACTTCAGTCATTACATTCATATAAAATTGTGGCTATATATAAATGAAGCACTATTTATTATCCACAACAAGCTATTTATTTGCAATTAAGAAAAAAAAAAAATGTAAATAATTAGGTTCCATAGCATACCTAATATAAAACTATACATAATCACCAATTTGAATGCCCAGAAAATACAGGCATAGATTTCTGATCTGAAGATTATAGCTAATAAAGCTAAAAGGCTATATACCAGTGACCACTCTTAGAAAGAAAATTTTCTGTAGGATGGGATTCCAGTTGTTTTTCAGTAATCATGAGGAACTTATTCTTATCAATTCACACTACTTTGACAGGTGACCCATAATTCTTATTCTTGTGTATTTATGAAACACATTTTATTTCCATGCATTGGCATAACTTGAACTGTCCTTTATAAGCCAAGTTAGAAATTTTAAACATCAACTGACACTGAGTAACGATATCACAACATGAATTATCAGCCAATAATTTAGATTCTGAAAAGTCAGTGTAATGATTAATTTTATGTGTCAACTTGACGGAGCTAAGAAATGCCTAGATAGCTGAGATAACATTTTAAGGTGAGGATGTTTCAGGAAAAGACTGGCATTTGATTCAGTACAATGAATAAAGATCAGTCTTCACTAATGTGGGTAAGCATCATCCAACTCACCGAGGACCCAAACAGAACAAAAAGCAAAAGAAGGGCAAATTCCCTTTCTCTCGAGATAAGCTAGAGTAATAGCCAAATTATAATTCTTGGGCCTTTGGACTATAGGACTTACACCAACCCCTGGTTGTCAGGTCTTTGGACTGAGGCTGAATTATACCACTGGCTTCTGGTTCTTCAGCCTGCAGACAGCAGACTGTGAGACTTCTCAGCCTGTTACAGTCAGCATCTTTCCCATCATTACCTTAATCAATTTTACATCAATTGTACTACACAGTGAGGGATAATGGGAAATTTTTTAACATTTTCCTTTCTAAGATGAGAATCCTCAAATTGAAACGTTTTTACATGTTTTTTACAAGTACATGTTTTTAAAGAATACATTATACATATAAGTAAGAAGGCTTACTACTATACAACACAGTTTAACAAATCTTTATTGCTCTCCTACCATGCACTCTGATACAAATTAGATATAGAAATATAATTAAAACATGAATTCTAAACATGCTCGCATAAGTGAAATATATATAATTAAAAATAACAATGGGATAAAGAGCAATAGGGAGGTATTTACAAAGTGGAAGGGTGGTACATTGAGGTAGAATGATTCATTCTGCCAGAGAGGGTAGAAAGAAAAGGCTTCCACAGGAGTTAACATCCTCAGCTCTCACTTAAAGACGAAACAATCAGAAACAAAGGCGGAAAGGTCATCTTGGACAAAGACCTTGAACAGAAAAAACAGTACATGTAAAGGCACAAAGGTGTGGTCAGCATGGCACAGCGAGCTGAGAGACTTCAAGTAGGTGGGAAGTGGGAAGAAGTGAGATGGAATCACAAAGCACAGAACACCTTGAGAGGCACTCAGACGCATGCTGAGGATGAAGACATACTCACAAGCCTACCTATACATTCCAGGGTTGTGCTTTCACCCTCAAATAAATAAATGACAGTATTTCCCTAAATTTTGCAGTGAATCACCTCTCATACCCATCTAAAAAAGGAAATTATAAAAAATAAAAATAAAAGTATTCTGGTTTCTAGTTACCAAAGACTGAACTGAGCCAAAAATTACATAGCACAACAGTGTAATAAACCTTGGAATCAGCATTAAGTTTAATTTTTTAGACGCAAAAATTAATGAATTATCAAATAATATTTCATTTTTGTTGGAACACTCTATAATCATTACAGCTTGGTTCTGCATCAAATCTTAAAATGGTTTTAAATTCAAAATATTATAAACAACATAAGAACTCTGAAGAGCAGGAAATCTACTACATTTGACTTCAAGCCCTAATAAATGAGAGTTTAGATTTGGAACTAATATAAAATAGTAACGATACCTATTATTTACAAAGTGCTCTACATTTTCAAACCCCAAATAATACAGTTATTATTTTCATTCCTTTAGTAAGTTTACCGTGGAGGTGTTCTTTCATGAAATGAAAGGAGACAAAATTCAGGCACAGTACAAAAACAGGTTTGTAAAAGCAGTATTAAAAGTATCAGAAAACCACACCTTTAGAGTAGCGCTGATAGTTGGGAGGGAAGTCCTACAGCAAATTTTGTTTCACTATCTGAAATGCGAGCTTAACCCGTTCTTGGGAGACAAACTTTATACAGGTAACAGAATCAGCTTGTTACAGTGAGAAATCCCAATGCTGGCACAGGTACGGATATAGGTGTGATAGAGTGAAGATGTAGAACTAAAGGCTAACACTTTCAGTCCTAGACTTGGGATCAAGCAACGTTCCACTATTCCACCACAGTTCAAAGAAGCCCAGCCACCACCGTAAGTCTTACAGAATTATTTATATCCTAGTCAATTTGTTTGCTGTGAATCTTACTAAAACTGTGAATCCTGACACCGACGGTGTCTTCCCCTTTGTACTGGCTGCTACTGTGGCAAAAAATAAGACTCGCGTCAACCTGCTCCTGCCTTTCTGCCTTCACCTCCTCATTTTCCTTTTGCCCTCATTCCTTCATTTAATCTGAATGAGTCGAGTGAGCTTCTTAAATCCTTTCTGCAACAAGAGAGTGCTCAAAATACTAAGCAAACAGTAACAAAAAAATAAAAAAGCAGACATTACCTTTATATCAAAATTACAATCAAGTCTTCTAATTAACACAATGAAAGTGCCGGACGAATTATCTTTCAACGGTGGAGGCACTATGGGCTCACAGGCATTCTCTGGTTTGGAGTTAATCAAAAAACCCTGAAAAAGAATCGATAGTAAGTGTTTTCTCTGTTAGAACAAAAAAAATCAATTCAACATGCTTCTAACATCTTCTTCTGAATTTGTTTCATGTGTTTTGCATTATGCTAAATGAATTACCTGGCAACACAATAGTTCCTATTCTCCAACTGCTCATAATCCCAGAACTTCTAAATAGTACTGGTTTCAATAGGATTTAGATTTTTAAACTAAATTCTGTTTTTCCTATTAAAGTTTTTCAAAAAGTCACATAGAAGCCCATTACCCCAGGACAACCACTATTAGCATGTTGGTATATTTCCTAACAATGACTGACATTTCTAAACCAAGCAAATACTTTTTTTAAATTAACTTTTTGTATAGTTGCAATCATTTATTTTTTTATTTAAACTTTTAAATCTTTTGTTATCAAACAATGAAAATGCACAGACTTTCTAGAAATTGATTCCATAGAAACACTAGCCTCAATTAGAAAAGCCATATGTAGAAAGATAGTCCCTGCTACATTGTTTTTAATAGCAAAAATTTGAAACCTTGCACATCAATAAGGCATTTAAAAATTGTAATATATTCAGACAATTAAAAAAATGAAGCCATTAAAAAGAATGAGGTAAATCTATATACATTAAATTGAAAAGATGTCCACAAGATATTAACTTAAATAATCTGGTCTAGTGCTCATACCAACCATCTATCCCACAGGATTTGGTAATTCCTCCTGCCTTAAATTTCATTGCTTAGCTGTGGTAAGGAATGCTTTTGCACGTTTCAGGAATAAAATGCCGCATACCTTTATTTACCACAGAATAGTTCCCCTCCTTGATTCCATAAAGCATTTGGTTTTTACTAGAACTGTGGTTATCATTCCAACAATGAGTATTTACTTCATTCATGTTACATTTACATCCTCTGCTGCCTTTTCTGTGCCTTTACGCACACAAGCTTTTTGCATTAATGCGAAACTATAGTACATACAGTTCTCTTCAAGACACTTATAACAGCAATTAAAGTGAACCTGCGTAGTACTATTAAGGCATATAACTCAACTGAAGTGAGGAAAAAGCAGCTGAGGCCAATTTTCCCATGTCCTTGAGATGACAGCTCCATCGTGACTGCCACCTGGTGGACATCAACTGAAAGACACCCCAATCTTAGAGATGTTAAAATATGGGGTAAGAAAATGTTTTTTTTTAACCCTCACCCGAGGATATGTTGGGTGTCTTGTTTTGTTTTATTTGAGAGAGAGAGGAAGGGGGGTAGAGACAGAGAGAGAAACACTGATGTGAGAGAAACACTGATCGGTTGCCTCTTGTAGGCACTCTGACCCGGGATCAAACCCGCAACCTAGGTATATGCCTTGATGAAGAATCCAACCCACAACTTTTTGGTGTACGGGGATGACGCTCCAACCAACTGAGCTATCCAGCCAAGGCTAACATGCATCTTAGGATAAATAAATTTACGATATGTACAAACCAAAAAATAAAAATAAAAAATGGGTTTACAAGAAGAGCTTTAAAAAGGTCTTTGCTTTTAATCATTTCTATATTGTTGAATGCATATGACAAGCATGCCTTATTATTTTTTAATTTTGTTATTATATTTTTAAATCCTCCCTTGAGGATATGTTTTTATTGATTCTTTTTTTTGAGAGGAAAGGAGAGAAAGAGAAACATCAATCAGCCACCTCCTGTACCTGCCCTGACCAGGGATCGAACCTGAAACCCTGAAACCTTTTGGTGTATCGGATAATTGACCTACCAACCAACTGAGCTACTCAGTCAAGCAGCATTTTATTTTTAAACTTACAATGTATAAAAATACACATAAGCTAAAAGTACAAAAAACTATTGGCATTAATGAAAAATTGAATTCTTACAAAACAGGTCTTAAATTATTAGGCATTATCTTTCCTGTTGATTATGCTAAAGAAAGAGTAACTTCCCAATAAAATAAGGTAACTTACTAATTCCTATTCTTCCCTCAGATGCGAGCCACTTAAAACTAAATGCAAATTCACTTTCTTTCATCCACAAAGTCTGTATGAGGTAACCATGGGCTTTGCTAATAATCTGGCAGAAGTCCCTTAAATAGCAGTGGCCAAGAAGGTGCTGCCTTAAGCCAGGTGCACATGCCTAGTGTCACCCTCTGGGGCCGGTCCCTTATTATTAAAAGGACACTTGCTCTAAATCAAGAACCCTCCTCATCTCTATCTTCTGGGGGGGGGGATACTTTATGCTAATACATAGGATGCTCAAGAAAACTACCAATGCCTAGGAAACTCAGAAACTGGATGCCCACCTTTCTTGTCTTCGTTGTAATTCTCTGATTAAACAGGGTGCTAAACAAAAATAGCACATATAGACTGGCACCTTAATTATCATCAAATGTATAATGCAGTAAATTTACAATATATTAACATGTTGCTTTTTTCTTTTTAATATATCTTTATTGATTCCAGAGAGAGGAAAGGAGAGGGAGAGACAGAGATAGAAACATCAATGATGAGAGTCACTGATCATCTAGCCCGCAACCCAGGCATGTGCCCTGACCGGGAATCGAACCCCGATCACCTGGATCCTAGGTCGACACTCAACCGCTGAGCCACACCCGGCCGGGCAACATGTTGCTTTTTTAAAAGCTTTTATGACTATGCATAAAGCAAAGGCACAAAATATAATTTTTCAGCTTGATGAGTTTTCACAAACTGACACATCTGTATGAGGACGAAGCATGAACAGCACTCCAGAAGTTCCCCTCACCCACTCTGCCATCCACTGCTCCCCAAAGCAGTCCCCAGTGTCACTGCAGGAACTTTTAAGAGCTTCGATTAGTTCTGGCTTAATCTAACACTTAACATAAACAGAACCATACAGTACAATAAACGCTCATTTACATTTCCTTCTCTCAGTACCGTATCTGTGAGCTTCAACTCCACTATTGAGCAGCCATACTGTTGAGATACACTTGGTAGATTTTTCATTTTCATTTCTATATAGTATTACACTGTGTGAATATGCAGCTGATAAGCATCTGGGTAATTTCTAGGTAGGGGCTACTATAAATAGTGCTGCTATAAACATTGTAGTACAAGTGTTTTCATGAACACATGTATCTGTCTATGAAGTATGTGCATTAATGTAGGATCATAGGATACCAAACAGGATCACTGAGTATTAAGCTTTAGTAAATACCACCAAGCAGTTTTCCAAAGTGATTTAGGTTACACTCAACTGAAATAATCTAAACATAAAAATCATACAAATATAATTCTGCTTTAGTGCTTCAGAGGGTATTCAGAATTGCAATATTTCAGGGTAAACATTAGGGAAATATTATTCTGTTGATAAATTACATTGGTTAATAAAGTCACAGAGATAATTTAATGAAGTGGTTTTGTTTCAAAAACTGTTTCAGGCTAAAAAGAGCCTTAGACTTTCCGTCTCTTCAGATTTCAGTGAATGTTACACTATACAGTGAGTAAAATGAAGAAAAGTACAAAAACGGCAACAAAAGTGCTGAAAGCGAGGCAGCAGTGCACCTTTGCCTTCGTTAGAGTATAAAAGTGAAAGCAGGGAGAGGAGAGAAGTGATAAGCTGTTTTCTCAGTGAATACCTGAAGTTATGAATTAACAATAATTGCAGTAACACCAAGCTGTTAACATTTGCAGAGGCACGGCACTCAGTACTATGTCAAGCACTATGCCCTGTAAATGTTCTAATTCAGTTCGCCTTCGCAACCCTAGGAGGTAATGACTATTAGTATCATCCCTATTTTAAAGATGAGGACTCTTGCCCGGCCGGGAGTGGCTCAGCGGTTGAGCATTGACCTAGGATCCAGGAGATCGCAGTTCAATTCCCAGTCACGGCATATGCCTGGGGCTGTGGGCTCAATTCCCAATGACTCTCTCATCATTGATGTTTCTCTCTCCCTTCTTCTCTCTGAAATCAATAAAGATACAAATAAGTAAATAAAAACGAGGACTCTAAGTCTCAAAAAAGGTAACTTGCCCAAGGTTACACAGAGCAGGCAAGCGACCCCAGGAAGTCTGACTCCAGATCCTATGTTCTCAACCACTCTGCTATTCTGTCTCCAAAAGACAATACAGTGGGTGAAGAACAAAATGGACCAGCAGAGAAATGAACATTTACAAAAGTGAACCACGAAGATGTTAGTCTAAAAGGCAATAAGGATGATTCCAAAATTTGATGCAAATACTCCAAATGAAGGTGTCAACCTTTTGCCCTGGCCAGGTGGCTCAGCTGGTTGGAGCATCATCTCATACACCAAAAGGCTGTGGGTTCGATCCCTGGCTGGGGCGCATACGGGGGGCAACCGATTGATGTTTCTCTGAGCATCGATGTTTCCTTCTCTCTCTCTCTCACTCTTTCTCTCCCTGTAAAAATAAAAAACATATCCTCAGATCAGGATAGACAAAAAAAGGATGTCAACCTTTCTGTCAGTTTTTTACATTCAAACCTAGAACAAAAGAGTAATACTGATCAGATGGTATCAGTTATCACTTTCCTAATATGAGACAAATGATTTTATTTATATCAAAAACTTTTTAGAATGTTAAAAATATCCACTGCCCTTTTCTCTAATTCTTTATTAGGTCATTCTTCCAAAATCTACCAGTAACTTTCATATACAGGACCCATTTAATTCCTTTTTCACAAATAACTGGAGATTACTCTCCTCTTATGCAGCAAAACATCCTTTAACCATAGTTGATAGCATAGTAAGTTCCTTGAACACTATGCTCTGAATACACTGGCTGCATTTCATGAGGGCCCTGTTTAAGCACTGGGATGGGTAAGACTGAGTCCCAACCCAACTAATATCTGAAAAGAACAAACAGATCCAATAAGATAAGAGAAAACAAAGAATGAGCAACGTGTAGTACAACTGTACAGATCAGGGCAAATCTGTTCTAGGGGAGGCATTAACAAAAAAAAGTGTTTGTGTTGGTTCTTAAGCTTCACTCTATTTTGGCTCGCTGCCAAAAACTGACCATAGTACTATAAATGACCTGACCAATGTAACGGCAGATGGGAACTATCACTCTTTTTTTATTTTTTATAAGTTCAAGATCTAATTGGCTTTATTCGACAATTCATGAATCGGGCTGCATCCCACCTAGTAAGCAGAAAGGTGCCCCAAGCTATCACTCAATAGCCTGTTCTAGACATTATACTTCTACTGATGCACTGTAAAACCCAATTCGGTTTTTGGCAAATACAGCACAGTTATTTCAATAAATTTTTGACATGTTGCAACTAAGCTATATTTCTACTCTTTTCAGTACCTATCTTTTAAGACTCAAGGGCAAAGTATTAGTATATTAACCATTCCAAGCTTCATGCCATCTGCAAATCTGATAGTCATACCTTCTGCACATCACTGAGAAATGCACTGAATACGATAGAAATGTGAGGGTTATATACCAATTAAAAGTTAAACCCCTGCCCTGGCCAGGTGGCTCACTTGGCTGGATGTCGTCCCATACACCAAAGGGTTTCGGGCTTGACTCCTGGTCAGTCACATACCTAGGTTGCAGGTTTGATCCGCAGTCGGGAGCGTATGAGTGGCAACCAATTGATGCTTCTCTCTCCCATCAATGTTTCTCTCTCTCTCTCCCCCTTCCTCTCTCTAAAATGAATGAAAATACATCCTCAGGTGAGGATTAAAAAAAAAAAGGTTAGCTGGATTAAGAAAAGGTTTTTAAAATAAGGTTAGCTGGATTAAGAAAAGGATTTTAAAAACCTCTTCACAAATTAGATATTACATTTGTAACACTACTGAGAGCAGTAACTGAGTATCTTTCACCTCAAAGTTACATCTCATCTTGTATACACTGTTAGAAGTCTTCCCAATAACCTTTTTTGGTTACATATTTTATTAGAATTAGATTTTAGATTTATTACCTTTTTAGGTTATATATTTTATCAATGAGTTAGAGTTTAGATTTTAATAAACTCTGATTAAAAGATGTCAAAGATGCTTCTGGTCAAGGTAATGAAGTAGGTAAACACTGTGTTTGTCTCCTCCCATGACCACATCAAAATTACAACTATATTGTAAAACAATCAACCTGGAAAACCAGTGATCAACGGCCAGTGAAAGAGCTTTGGGTGGGGCAAGGTATCGGAGTCATCAGCGAGAGGCAAGCGGTGTTCACCCGGTTAATGAATTCAGATTTGGCACCATTGCTGGGGCTGGAGCCTTTGAGGCAGAAGTACAGGACACACTGAGGCCAATACTCACCTGCCTGGGGTCTGTGGACCCTTGAGAGTTTTTAAGAAAGTCTGCAGCACTTGTGCCTGCAGACTGTGTCGGGGGAGTGCTCAACACAGGAACAATATCAGCTATCCCTCCAACCCTCACCTGAAGCCACACAAGTCACTTTCTCCCTGTATGTTTTGGTACCTTTCAAGCTGCTGTCCGTTCACTGAAGTTTAGGGTGAGTATTCTGCAGACTGTCCTAATAACTCTCAAAGGTTCGAAGGGTCAGGGAAGGTAGCTAATGGACACACCATGCCCTTTGCCTCTTGCAGAGTGACCCTAGCACTGCTTTGTGGTGTGGCCAGCCTGGGTTCTGGGTTTGCCCTGTGGCCTCTCCCTTATGCCTCCAGGCCCACTACAGGCAGCTACCAACTGTGGATCACTTTGTAGCTCCTACCAGGAGGCCTAGGGCCAAGAACAGGCAGCAGGTGACCTTGCCCTGCACAGGAGCCCATTCCAAGAGGCATCAAAACCAACACACCTAGTAGCCAGCTTCAGACCACAACACAGCACCACCCAACTAGCTCCACAAACAGCATACCTAAAGGATGGTCTCGGTAGGAACCAAAGCCTTGCTGGGGCGAATCTCACTCCTTGGGGTCAGCCTCTGCACAGCAGCTGGTATGCTGTGGTCATGGCCATCTTCCCACCTAGCTAACCTGAGGCTCAACCCAACCCACTGACTTTCCAACAGCAATCAAAGGCTCAAAGGATGACACACACAACCCACACAAGGGACACTCTTGGAGCACCCAGCTGAGGCGATGAGAAAGACTGCACCACTGGGCTCCACAAGACACCTACTACATAAGGCCACCCTGCCAAGGTTGGGAGATGTAGAAGATCTACCTAATATACAGAAACACACAGAGAGAGGCAGCCAAAATGAGGAGACAAACAAGTCCCAAATGAATGGGAAAATTCCAGAAAAAGAATTAAACCATATGGAGACATGTGATCTACCAGATACGGAGTTCAGTGAGCTTGGGGAAGAACAGATAAAAAGTCTCTATGGGTTTGAACATTTCTAACATTGACACCAGCCTCCCTCACAGCTAATATTTCACTAAAGTATGTGGTTAGTCACTATGTAGCCTGCAGGTGGTCAGAAAGAAAAATCCAGGAGTCAGATCTGGGGGAAGAGCCTGGTAAAGGGTAGGTGCTTGATTAGCTTGGGTAGCAGTAGTCAGAATATTCTGAGGTGGAACCACAGAGGTCCCCTGATCAGAGGAAAGGGGCTGTGCTTTGGAGGTCAGTGGCTACATTAATCCTTTACAAGCCCGTTCTACAGGTGATTCTGGGTTTTATTCCTGAAACAGGACGGAAACTACTTTTCCAGGCTCTGACACTCTGAACATCTCTAGCCCTTCATAAACCCCTTTCTACGTAAATTAGCTAGAAGGGATTCCATTATAAAAATTAAGAAAACTTTCATATACACAAATGATAACCAAGTATGAACTTAATGAGTTTATAAATTCATGAACAAAAAGCACTACATATTCAGAAAACAAGATCTAAAGGCCTACAATAGCACCTAACACCCTAATGTTTAACTCCAAGGAGAAGAGTGGGACGTGCACAGGTAAATGAAGGGGTGAAGGAAGGCCTTCCTTTTCCTCTGTACACCTACTTCTCTTCTGTTTAAATACTTTTACGATGAGAAAGAGTCAGACAGCACTGGGAGTTTCAAAAAAATAATTTAAAATCATGAATGCAGCACATACACTAAAAACAATTTCTTAAATCTTTAAAAAATTAAAAGCTGGCAAGCAGCTCCCAGAAGTGCCTGTCAACCTAATTGAGAACAATAGTTTTACAATATCTAATTAAAAACATTCTGTGGTATGTATATACACAATTTCATGTATTCTAACTTATATAACATAAAAACTTCATATTACTTTGGAATAGGAAATACTTTTTAACCATGAACACAGAGGTAGAAAGAAAAAGCAGTAATTTTTAACTAAAATAAAACTTCTAAAACCTTAAACAAAGTTAAAAGATGAGAGAAAAACTGGGGAAAATCATCTGAAGCATAATAGCAAACAACAGACTGATCCTTCCAATACACAAAGAATTTTTACAAATCAGTAAGAATCATCTTAATTTAAAAATGGGCAAAGAGCATTAACAAGGTCTCTCTCTCTCCCTCATACACACAGGCACACACACACAATAGGCAAAAAAACATTAAGATGGTCAATCTCATTAGATGTTTTTTTATCAATTAACAAATATTTGGTAACATCTGGTATCAAAGAGGGAATGGGGAAAAGGACAGCCTCAGACACTAAATTTGGAAGGGCAACCTGGAACACCAACAGCATTTTAAACATGTTTCATAAACAAAGCAATTCTACATTTGGAAAAGTATCTTATGCAAATAAACAGACACACAAGGGTAAAGACATTCATTATAGCACTGTTTGTAATAGCAAACACTGGGCAATCTAAGTATCCACTATGAAAGATTAAACAAATCAATGTTCAAAAATTCATAGTTTTTTATGAAATTGCCAAGCAGCCATTGCAAATAAAAACACACCTCCACTAGTGTTAAATACAGATTCATTATCTATATAAGCATTCACATATATATGCACACATATCTACAAACACACACATGGCACATATCCTAGAAAACAGGTCTAAAATATCGTATACCAGAATATTAACAGTGTCTAGTTCAGAATAAGACAATCATAGGTGATTTTCACTTTCTTCTTCATACCTTTTGAATAGTCTATAAACCCTGTACAAATGAATATGTATGGGTTTTATGATGAGAAATAGTAATAAATATTTTCATTCTTAAAACAAATAAAGAGTAATAAAATCATCTTATTAAATACCTTGTGCCGTAAGCATATATTACTATTCTCTTACCTTTAAACCTTCAGCTGGAAGTCTATAACCAAATCTTGCTGGAAGGTCATCAAATGTCTGAGACACATTTTCAAAATTATACTAAATGTAAAATCAAAAACGATCAAGTTACAACCGATTTACACATAACATTAAAAACAAAAAGTTTATTAAATTATTTCAGTTGTCATTTCCACAATTCTAATTTATTATCACAGTTTATCACAAGAAAAATAACTCTGTAAATGCACATCCACTAAAATAGCAACGAACATATAAAATTTACTATATATAAAGCTGCTTAAATTGGATTCTGATTTCATATAATTAAACAGCAATAATTCCCTAACATTAAACTGCCAATTATTTTCTGAGTTTTTCCCACAGACAATACCCTAGCAAGAAATTTTTTAGACAGATTATTTCTCAGCAAGAATTCTACTTTATTTTCTCTCTATTATAAGGGTCTGACTTAATAGAAGAGATTTACAGGGTTTATGGGCCTAGCTATGAAAAATGCCTTTTCCCCAGAAGGAGCATCAAATAACGCATTTAAAGCATTGTCATTTCTTATATAATCTGAGCATTTTTATCTAAGGCTAAACAATGAAGGGACTAAACTGAATGAAGTAGTGTACATACATATAGAGAGCTGAAAGTATTAAACTATTTTAACAACTTTCCCCTTCCTTATAGATATAGATTCCTATGCTACAGTATTTATCAGTCCTCTAGCAAAACAGAACAAAACAAAACAAGGGTTCTCTGTGCTTCTAGAAAATAATAGTAAATATAATTGTGAAGTGAGTTTGCTGTATTATTTAAGAATGTTCAATCTGCTATATAGAAAATAAGAAAAACAAAAAATATAGATGAAACTAAGCAAATATGGTAAACAAGTAACTTTTTTTTTTTTGTAACAGAAACTGACCTTTATTTATTGTACTAAAGTCTGTTAACTTCTGATACAAAGGTTTCAATACAGAAAATCCTAGTCTGCGGGAATAAACGAGTGACTTTTGAAACACAGACAAAACTTGTATGGTGCATTAGAAGTCCAGACAGTTGCCATAAATTACAGGCAAAAAAAACCAGAAAAACTAGCATATATCTGTTTTGAAAACACATAAAAAGAATGGAACGAAGCAAGAGTGTTACATATAGACAGCAAAGGATGGAAGGATCAAGCAACTCTTAAATATCCACAAAGCATGGATTATGTCGCACATCTAGACTGATGGCTATGTCATCCCTAAACCAAACACCTACTGGGGATCTCCATTCTAGCTTCATGTGTCATCCGCCAGAGAGAAACAGATAAATAGCCCTTCAGGTGAACAGCAAGTTACAGCGGTGTTCATATGCAAATACCTCTCACCTCTCCAACAGAGCAAGCAAAGGTTGGATCCAGACACCTTCCATCTGCCAAGTCCCCTTGCTAACCCTCAGCTCAGGTCCTGGTAACCATCCTGACACCAGGGAAAGCTGATGCCGCAGAGAGACTGGACAAACTAACGACAGTAACACAGGACTCAGGTAGTGTGGTTCTTGCCCTCCACTGGTACCCTATTCCAAGTGTCTCAGCATATCCATCTGTTACCTGTACTTCTCTCCGTATGTTTGTAATTAATTCAATAAACTGTGTGATTCAAGCATTTGGTCACTGAACCTATCCACTGTGCTGACTCTGGAATAATTCGCCTGGTGTTATACTTGAAGGCCAGCACTGCTTCTGGGTAATTCCCTACTGTCGCATTAATTCATCTTTGCATAGTGCGCTATGATTACAAATGCTTTAGAGTCACAAAGTGCTGTTATACCCATCACCACATGAACTGTTTAATCTGTTAACTAAAAGACCTCTGTTTAATTTATTTAATTCCATTATGATCAGCTCTATGTTGAATTTGAGGAAGTCATTCAACTCTTCCAAGGCCAAAGACACCACTATAAAATAAACTGATCTAGATCAACATAGATAGACCAAAGAAAACTACAATTGTGTGTAGGCAATACTTTTTTTAAAAAAGGTACTACTTTTAGAAAGTACTAATTTAGAAAGTAACAATTATTGAGCATTTATGACATCATGCTAAACACTTAACAGGTATTCACTTATTTAATCCTCACAACAACCCTGTACAGTGAGTCACTAGTATCTTCATCCCCATTTGAGAGAGACCACAGACACTGAAAATAACTTGCTCTAGTAAATGAGAGGAACCAGGATTCTAATTCTGATCCAGGCAGTCTGGCCCCAGAACTCTGGCTCTTAACCCATTGCCCTACACTGTCATTCATACAGTCTCAAGAGACAAGAGATGTTAAATTCAACTCAGATTCTAATTCAATTGCTAAAGCTCTTAACTACCATGCTGTGTAATCCAATCTATTCACACCACTGGGTGTTTGTCTCCTACTCTGTCCACTGACCCTCACAACCACCTACCACTCAACAAATTCTCCCTGACAAATCCCTACAACAGAATCAAAAGGCAGATTGGGAGTAAACCAGAACTGGGTTGACTCTCTAAGATCACAGCACTACTCAAAGCTAACAAGTCACTTGTAGCTTATGAGCCTCAGGATATTCCACATTGATCTGTTTATCATTAAAGTGTAAGGCCCCAGCCAATTCTAAAGCTCCATGTTTCTAGATATAAACCTACATAATTAATAGTTTCACATTTCCTTTGGGTCAAAGGAAAGAGAGCCGAGATAAGAGAAGAGAATGAATTGTTAACAGAAACAACAATCTTAAGTATTAAGGAGTGAATACTATTAAAAGAAAATGAAAGAACTAAATCTCCTATGAAAAACTATCAGGTCAAACATTTACTGAATTCCTGTGTAACTCGCACTAGGCTCAAGAAACATAACATTTAGTAAGACCCAGTCCTGCCTTCCAGGTACTCATGATCTAGGGAGCTCACTGACTAGTTAGCAACACACTATAGTAGCATCTCCAATAGTCTCTTAGAACTCACCAACTAGATGGACAAATGCTATTGTCAGGAAATTAACAATTAAATGGGAGAATTCAACTGTCCAAAATAAAATCTTCTGGCATACAAATAACAAGACTAAAACTATCATTTCAAAGGCAGAATCCTAATACTTGTCCAAAAAGGAACTAGAATCAATCTTTATCAACTTATTTAAATCTGTATTGCTCCAAACTCAGATTTTAGGGATGTTCTTATTCAATTAAGAGGAAGAGCTAATATTTTCTACCTCTTGACTCACTTCCTTTGAGTAACCGTGTTACACCACATCAGTGCCCCAGTCTGAATATTTAGCTCTCCTTTGGCCAGTCGCATGCCTTCACACCCCACTCCCCTCTGGCCACCTCTGCACTCCTGCCGCCTTCCATCTGTTAGTGTCAGGACAAAGGCCAGATTTAAGCAACTCCCCTGATGGTTCCTTCACCAGATAACATCACACATTCCACACTCACTTTCCTGAAGCACAGGCAACACTGACGCAAGAAATGACTGTTCTATACCTAATATTTGTTTTGTCGCTATTAAAAAATTCACCTTGTGCAGTCTCATACACTGCTCATGGGAGTGAAGGGTGATGAGAATGATAACTATAAATGCAGTAAACTAGATAAAACACTCACTCTGTGGGAGACACTGTTCTAAGAAGTTTACCTTATTTAATCATCACTGCAACACCCCGGCTTATAAATAAGTAAACTGAGGCACTTATAGTGGCTACATAATTTGATCAAGGCCACACAGCGGTTCAGTTCCCAGAGCAGTCCACTGATAGTCATTTAACCCACCACAGCTGAACCATGGAATAACAGTCCACCTCAGGTAGAAAGGGAAGAAAGATGACAAGAAGTGGCAGGTGTTAGAACAGAGAAGAGAGGGAGGTGGTGGGGAGGGGGGGATGGAAGAAATCAAAGGAGAAAAGGCAGACGAGAGGAACTTCACTCCCTGATCAGTCCATATATCCCCCACCTCATTTTGATGCCACTGTAATAACCTGGTTAATATTTAACAAGAAAGGAAAGGCTTAATAGCATAGGCATGCATTTACACAGCTTGCTGAAAAGCAGCATTTAACACTCTCCAAGTCTTCCCTGTTGACTGATGGGGGAAGTGACTGGACAAAGGCAGTTTAAACCCATGCCCCATAAAGGTCTGAGTGACTGGAAGGGTATCTATCTGTCCCAGAATGGGAGTGGCCAGTGCAAGCCCATGAAATCTAAATACATAAACTTATAGACAAAGAAGCAACCCTCTCTTGGCTCCAGGGTGCCAGACTCCTTTGACTTGCTGCAGGGGCACACTCTCCTGTGCCCACATGGCACACAGCCCTGTTGGGCTCCACACATGGACCAATGGACTTTAATTAGCTTGAATGCTGAGTCACACCGGCTGCAACATGGATCAAAAACTCTGGACACTGGCCCTCCTTCTGGCTCTGCTGGAACCCCAGCTGCACCTTTTCCAGGACTGGCTTAAGGGGAACCCAAGAAATGTAACTTCACGCAAATAAAGCCTTCTTCCACATCCCATCTTCTCATGCAAAGCTTAGAAAATTCATTTTCTGAAGAGATCACAAGAACCTCACGCCCACAAGTGACAGGGGAGTTTGATTCTCCAGTAACAATTTCAAAAGTCATCCCAAGAATATTCTAAGGACTTTGGGGGCTAATGTAGAGGAGAGGTTTGAATAACAATGGACTCTTAGTTCCACTTCCATTCCAATTCAAAAAGATCCACTTTCCTAAAAAATAATCAATCAGTGAGTTCCCTACTAAAGGCAGTAAACAGAGGGTGAGAAATCTCCTAGGGATTAGAATTGCTAAACCTTCAAAAGCTACAGTATAGAAACCATCCTGGCTCTCCCAGGCTCTACAATGATCCTAGACCCTTTCACAAGTGCTACAGTATGCAGACACATGGCTGAGGACCACATTAAGCTTTCATCAGCAACAACTGGCCCTTCTAGATCTCACCTAATGTCAGTAAGCAAATCACTTGTACCGAGAAAGTAAAAACAGTAAACCTTAGCACAGTACCTAGAATATAGATGTGCATGGGTACACACATGCACACACACAGAGTAAATTCTTCTTTTTCTAGCTTCACAAAAATGAGAAATAGAAAACGTGCACTTCCTAGTTTAGAGGACAGTAAGACAGTAGCCTAGAAATGACACTCTAGGTTTTGAAGAGTGATGTTCTCTACAATCTTTTTTATCCACCATCACATATAAACCATTGTGCTTTTCTTCTGACTCATTACCATTAATCTTAGTTTACTATTTCTATGGACATCTTATATAATTGTTTTAAATAACACTTTCAAAGTCATTACAGATATACTAATTATCAAGAAAAACAGGAAGCATCTAAAGAAATACACAGCATGTAGCTATACATGTGCATGAGCACTCTAGGGAGTGCACACACTTGCAAAAGCAACATCTATTGTGTATTTACTGTACATTAGATATTAAGCCATTAAAAGATGAGTAAGGTCCTCCCACTTTCACATAACAACCACGTGTATAAGACTCTTAGAAAGCTTTTCTTTCAGGGATATTTTTAGACATGAATCAATTTTACCATACTTACTGCTAAAATGTCTGCTTCCACAGGCAGTAGGTTTAAGAATGCAAAGAGCTGCACAGTCAGGATGGTGTAGACTTGTGTGGCCGACAGCATGAGCATCCCGATGGACAGCAGCATCTTGCTGTAAGATCACCTGGAAGATAAGCAGGGAAGTAACAATGAGCTCTGGGGCTGTGGCCCTGAAAATAAATCATTGCTATATTAATTCCTGATGTCCAAAAATATCCTTTAATTATATACATGATAGCAATAAAATTAAACATATTTCAAAAGCATAAGAGTTTACACAGATTTGGACACTTAGGTAAACACCCAAGGTTAGTCAGCCCTTACTTACATAACTCGTGGTAACTAAGTTCTGTGTTTTTACCACAAAACAAAGAACTTGCTACAGTTCTTGGTTTACAGTACAACTTGTCTACTAATTCAGTTATGGGTGAAACTAGATTTCAATCAAAATAATGATTTAAAAACTCACAAACCCCTTTGCTTTAAATTTTTTACAATTTTAGGCCAGCCGGGCGTGGCTCAGCAGTTGAGCGTCGACCTGGGATCCAGGCGATCAGGGTTCGATTCCCGGTCAGGGCACAAGCCCGGGTTGTGGGCTCCACCCCCAGTTGGGGGCGTGGAGGCAGCCGATCAATGACTCTCTCATCATTGATGTTTCTATCTCTCTCTCTCCCTCTCCTTTCCTCTCTCTGAAATCAATAAAGATGTATTAAAAATAAATAAATTTTTTACAATTTTAAAGAATTTTTATAACTCTTTAAATATAATTTATAAATTCACATGTAAATTTACTTTTTATTTATTCTTGCATATTGTGCCTCTCTAGGAGAGAATGTAAAAAAAAAATGGCCACTTCTTATAAAGTAATACTTTTTGCTCAAAATTCTCATCAGTAAGCCTCAACCAACTGTATAGCATACTTACAAGTGACAACAAAGTTTGCCTTTATAAAGAACTACTTCATTAAATACCACTAACTCATGTAAGATCAACTGTGAGGATGACTACTGTTGGTAAGGCTCTGGTTTGGAGATTACAGAGACTCAAACTCTGACTCTTTGACAAACACTGAAAGAAAAATATCTCTGAATAACTTCTGAACTACCTCCTTACAAACCCATTAATATCAGAGATGAAATAATGGTGAAAACATGTTAAATGTTAGATTTGTTCCACAGAGACAGAAAATAGATTAGTGGTTGCCTGCGGCTGAAGTTAAGAATTAAGAGAGGGGGAGGGACAGTTATGAACAGGGAATGACTGCTCATGAGCAGGGTTTCTTTTCAGGGTAAAAAAGATGTCCTAAAATCAGCTTGTGCTGATGGATGCACAACTGTATAAATATAGTAAAAATCACTGCACTGTTCACTTTAAATGGGTAAATTTTATGGTGTATGAATTATATCTCAATAAAGTGGTTTTTAAAATGTATAAATTTGTATTGGTTTCTTATGGAAAGTACATTTTATAATATATCTCTGTACAGAAAAAAGTTAACATAGCAGGCCTGAGGCTATCCTTAGAAAGGTCTCCTTGCAAGGCTGGCCCTTCACTGGCACCTGGGAACTTAAAGATTTCAGAAGGGTTCTCCTCATTCCCTGGTAAGAAAAGCTTTCTGTGCCTAAACTCTGCCTAAACTTTTTTTCCGGAAATATGAAATGTTGGCACCATGAACAGCACCGAGTGTAAACAGTAGGCACCGCATAGCTCACTGATGAAGAGTAAGCCTACTCTGTGACTCCACTGGGTGAGGACTCCAAGTTTACCCCGGCTTCTCCTGGACTTTACCCCATGCTCCTTTTCTCTTGGCTGATTTTGCTTTGGGTCCTTTCACTGTAATAAATCATATTTGGGAGCACAACCATATTCTGAGTCCTGTAAGTTCTCCTGGTACGTCACTGAACCTGGGGTGGCCTTGGGAACCCCCAATACAATCACATTAGATAATTTCTGGTCAAATACCATACCATAAAAACATACAAATCCTTATTAAATAAGGTATAGTTGCTACTAAAGTTTGCTAAGAATAAATATTCAGTATGTTGACCACTGACCTGTTTGGCTTCCCTTGTAATGTTCTGCAATTGCTAGCCAACTCTGGGGGTGAGGAGGGCGAGTTTAGAGGGAAAAACAACTCTGAGTACGGGAATAACAACCACAACAGCTGTTATTGATCACTAATAATAATAACCACAGCTGTTATAAGTCACTTGTACTTAGAGCAACAGGCAATGCTCTAAGCATGTTACTGAGTTAATTTCATCTAATCCTAACAAGTCCCTATAATGTTAAGTATCAGTTCATAGATGGGGAAAGTGCAGTTAAGTAACTTGCCAAAGGTCAAACAATAAATAACAGCAGAACCAGGATTCAAACTGAGGCTGTGTGCCTCTAAAGTGCACACTCTTGGGTAGAAGTCAGGAGTTCTTCCCAAGGCATAGAGAGATTTAAGCATCAACAAATAAGTGATAACTAAAGTAATCTTAATGTAAAAATAAAAATTAAAATGAGAAGAGGCTAGAGAAAACTCTGAAGAATATCTAAATTTAACAGTAGGGAGAGAAAGCAGAGAAAAGAGAAAGATTATTTCACAAAAGTCAAGAAAGAAAAGAACTTTGAGATAAATGTGGGGGGAAGAAAGGCAGTCAACAAAAGTAATCATCATTGGGAGGAGGCAAAAATGTAAAAAGAAATTTCACATTTCAGAGTCTGTCCAACCTAAATAATTTTATTCCCCTGTAGTCTAACAGGTACCTTGCTCTGACCAACTCTTATTTCCAAGAATGCACCCTGCTATGGCCAGCTCTGTATCTTCATTTGTTATCCAGAAACTAAAATACACTTTCCTCTACCTTTAAACGAAAACTTAGAGGAAAACTAAGAATCCTAGGAAATTGTACGCAAATTTTTTGTATGTATAAATATATGCAGTTTCTGTTAAAGAGATCCACCGTTGTTAATACATTCTCAACAAAAGTACAAAAGGGTTTTTTTTGTTTTAAATCTTCCCTTCTCAAAGGAGTCTTCTGGAGACAAAGGTTAACAAGCGTAAATCCTTTTTATTAATCCTGACCTGAGGATATGTTTATTGCTTTTTAGAGAGAGGAAGGCAGGAGGGGGACAGACATGTGAGAGAGAAACATGGATTGATTGCCTCCCATATGTGACCCAACCAAGGATCAAACCCGCAATCTAGGTATGTGCCCTGCCCAGGAATTGAACCTACAACCTTCTGCTGTACAGGACGACGCTCCAACCAACTGGGCCACCTGGCCAAGGCAATAAATCCTTTAATACTATCTCCTAGCACTTAGGACTACAGGGTAAAAATAAATATAGACTGTCAACTGTTAATACTAGGTGACATTACTTATTATAAAAATGACTTCCCAACTAGTGAAAAGCATGAAAACTGGAAAGACTGTATGTTAACTATACAAGCTTGTTACAAAAACAATAGACTCTGTTTCCCTGTGGTGTGTGTGTTCTTGAAACCAAAAGTGAGCCCTGAGGGTACCTGGAAGCTACTCATGAACTGCTCTGAGAAGTGGTTCCATTCACAGAAGTGGTTCCAGCACTTTCCTATTCTGATGTGATATATATCCACATGTTTGATCTTACCTGTTACAGTATAAAAGCTGCACCTGGGTGAATGTAAGCTCCTCAATGAAGATGTATCTTACGTTGATATGCTGTCTCAGTCTGTGTCCTCCTACAAAACTAGTGAACCTGGTCCCAGATTAGAATCAATCAGTTATTCAGAGTGTGACTGTCAACCAGAACTCCTAACCACTGCTGGTCATGCAGAGTGGGTGCTGTACTTTTCTTCCCCATTACAATTCTTATTGGCCTCTCATCCCTCAATTTATTCAACTGTTGCAGTCTCTATGATAGAATATAAATATTGTTTGTTGTGACTCTCATAACCCCCTAATAGGACACAATCATCTTGACATTTCTTTACAACCATGTTTAGAAAGAGAGAACACACATCTAATAAAATCTTGCAATTTACAAATATCTGCCTCTTTCCCTCCTTCCCTTCCCTTCCCTTCCCTTCCCTTCCCTTCCCTGCCCTTCCCTGCCCTTCCCTGCCCTTGCCCTTGCCCTTGCCCTGCCTTTCCCTCCCTTTCTCTTTTTCTCTCAATAATTACCAAAGACAGAGCATGACTCTATGTTCATTCTGAGTATCCCTAAAACCAGAAGGAGGTTACACTTCTTCAAAGGAAGTATATAGTACAGAATATGCAAGAAATCCCTGAGAACTAAAGAGCAGGTTTCTAGAAATGTCTCCATCGCCAACATCTCTGATTATATCTAAATTTGTCTACTGTTTGACAAAATTCTACTAATTATTAACCGACATTTATTAACAGACATTTTATTAACAGACTTTTGAAATTTGCTTCCTGACTTTATCAACTGGCAAATTCTCATTCTACTTTCTATTTAGTCTGTATCACCTAAAATGTATTCTTGCCAAAATTGTTTTAACCTGATTCTAACAAGCCTTTAGCTCTAACTTCAAGTTTACAGAAAATATATGGAATAGAAAAATTAAGCTATAAGACACAGTGGGTGTGTTACTTGAAGGCACTGCACCAATGTATATAAAATTAAATGGAGTAAACAAACAGTATAAGGAGATGAAATAAAAGAAGAGCGTTAAGACTGTTAAAGAAATAAGAAACATTAAATTCAAATGCAAAACACAAACTTCAAACCAACCAACAATAAAAACACAGTTTAGGAACAAGGCGGACAATGTGAAATATAGTCTAGATATCTGATCTGTTTTAAAACCAATTGCCAATTTTCTTAGGTATGGTTCACAGAACCACCTCAAACTGGCCTTATCCTGTTTCTAACAAGATACTGAGTTGCCTTTCAGGGGCAAAAGAACAAAACGGTACAGTCATGCAGTGGAAGCTGCGCCAAGGAGAGAATCTGACCTTCAGTAACAACCAGAACCACCACCAGTAACCAAAGAGCTGGACCTTGACCTGAACCTTATCACCAGAATCCTTTCAGAAGCTAAGGACTTGTTGTCCAAAATATCTCATGCTGAAGCACTCTAACTGCAACCTGTCCCACCACAATTTCGCATACCAGCCCATCCTTCCCTACTCCCTTAAATTCCACACCAAACTCTCCATTGGAGAGGCAGATTTGAGCCTTGCCTCCTATCTCCTTGCCAGCTGAGTTCGCAATAGCTTTTTCCTTTCTCAAAGGCCAGTGCCATAGTACTGGCTTCTCCATACCCATCAGGAAGGGTGTCCATACTCAGTAACGTGATCACAGTACTGTGCTCATATGAAAAAAATCCTTATTTTTGAAGATGCCTAGTGAAGAACTTAGGAATGAAATGTCATATCTGTAATTTACTTTAAAATATGCCAGCCAGGTCCAGCTCACTGAGGCCCCAAACACACCCGCAGGGCACAATCCTGAGGGGGAAGGGAGAGCAGATCACAGGAGGACTTTACAAGAATAAGACTCTCAGGGACTGTTGTTTGGGAGCTGGAGGAAATGCTGAAAACCCCTGCTGGGGGCTGGGCAGGCAAAGGGCTCACCAGAATGTTCTTTAATCGAACCCACTGAGTCCAGGCTGCTGAAACAGCCTATACAGAAAAGGCCACAGGCTGAAATCAATCTGAAGCTGCAGCAGGACAGAGCCTGGGGAACTAGAATCAGAGGACAGGGTAGGGACTGAGGAGCTGGCGGTGGAGCAAAGACTAACTCCCACAGAGTGAGTGCCTGACAGCAAAATCTCTAAGGGGAGTGATACCCTGGGCTGCACTAGCCACCCTGCACCCTAAAGACTCTACAGAAGACTCTGGAGCAAGACCAGGGAACTATAAAGTCGCAAAATATCTGACAAGAGGAGGTGGTCCACGGTGAGCCTCAGGTCAACCTTCTACCTAAGGACACTAGAGCCAAACCTAGATGGCTCCTCACATTGGGTGCTACACAAGCACCTCCCAGGAGAACGGAAATCAGCCCACAAAACAGAGAGCCACAGACAACATAAGCTGCCCAGAAGAAACTCATCTGATTGACTGTCTTTTTTCCTTTTGGTTGTTTGTTTGTTTGTGTGTTTGTTTTCTCTTTTTTCTTTAGGAAGAAGAGAAAGGGGGAAAATTTATTTTTTTCTTCTTTTTTAAATTTTGTAATACTTTATTTTTTAATTTTTTTAAAAACATTTTTAACTAAAATTTTTTTTTTTAATAATTTTGTCTTGCTTAGCTTGTTTGTAGTTTTGTTTTGATTATTTGCTTTGTTTTGTTTTATCCTTGCTTCTACTATCAAGACTTTCTTGATATCCCTGCTAACGACTGGGACTTTATCGTTATAACCAAGTTTACTGCTTTCTTCTACAGTTTCCACCAAATCTCTTACCGGACTCCCTCCCTGCCTGGGCTTTATCTCTCTCTCTCCTCTCGATTCATTGGCATAACTATTTTTTCTTTTTTTTTCTTTTTCTTGTTTTCTTTCGTTCTTTTGTTATTCTCCCTTCTGTCTTCCTGTCTTTTTGTTCGATTGTGAGTTTCTCTTATTCTCTTTATTGTATTTTTATTTTCTCATTTTCAACTATTATCCTATTCCTATTTTCTCCCTTAATTTTTTGTTGGCCCTTCTTTCAGAATGTTTTCTCTGCTTCTGTTATCTCACAGTAGCTTATCTATTTTTTCACGTTTTAGTTTACTATTATTTCCTAAATTTTCACCACTATTAACAACAATATACATCTCTCTAAGCGTTACTTTTCTTTCTCTTTTTTTTAAGCTTGTTTTTTGTGTGTGTGTGTTCTTTCACTCTCCCAGTTCTATTTTCACGTGGGTTGGTTTCATTGTGACTGTCAAGATATTTTGTAGGATACCCCTTGTTTCCTAGAAGTTTAGTTGTGTCTTGTCCTGCCTTGCCAGCACCAGTACAACAGCTTACCCAACAAGGTTGGGGCAGAGACAGAGTTAGCCAACCTGAGAGGAGAGTCCTCCCAAGGACTGATCAACGACAATCTAGACCCAACCACAACAGGAGAACATAAAGAAACCACAAAAGGGACACCCACAAGAGGGACATGCCTAGAGCAAAGAGCTCAGAAGTATAAGGAAAACACACCTCTGGGCTCCACGGGAACCCACAAGACAATACCCCATCCCACAAGACTGGGACACAGCAAATATATAGATACAAACACTAAGACCTACCAAACTGGGGAGACAAAGAACCCCCAAATTAAAGAAAACATTGCCAAAAGAAGTCTTTGATGAGATGGAATTAAGCAAGTTATCAGAAACACAGTTCAGAGTATTGATGATGAAGATATTCAAGGAACTTAAAGAGAAAAACAAGGCAAAAGAGGATAAGATCAAGGACTTTAGGGAAAACATGAAAAAAGAGATACATAACATAAACAAAAATCAGATAGAAATAAAGAATGCTGTAGCTGATATCAAGAATACACTGGAAGAAATTAAAAGCAGGCTCAATGAAGCAGAGGATAGAATAAATGACTTAGAAGACAAGGTAGAAAAAATCACTCAATCAGAGCAGCAAAAAGAAAAAACACTTAAAAAGCATGAGGACAGTCTAAGGGAACTTTGGGACAACATGAGGCAAAACAACATTCGCATTATAGGAGTGCCAGAGGGGGAGGAAAGACAGCAAGGGATAGAGAACTTGGTGGAGGAAATAATGACAGAAAACTTCCCTAGACTGGTAAGGGAGAAAGCCACACAAGTTCAGGAAGCACAGGGGGTTCCAAACAAGAGGGACGCAAAGAGATCCACTCCAAGACACATCATAATTAAAACAGCAAATGTCAAGGACAAAGAGAAAATATTAAGGGCTGCAAGAGAGAGACAAGCAGTGACCTACAAGGGAACCCCCATAAGGCTGACAGCTGATTTCTCAACAGAAACTTTTCAGGCCAGGAGGAAGTGGCATGAAGTTCTCAAAGTAATGAAAAGCAAGAACATGCAACCAAGATTGCTTTATCCAGCAAGGCTATCATTTTAAATTGAAGGTGAAATAAAGAGCTTCCCAGGCAAAAAAAAAAAGGCTAAAAGAGTTCAGTAGCACCAAACCAGCATTGCAAGAAATGCTAAAAGGACTGCTTTAAGAAAAAGACAGAATAGTGAGAGAAAGGTACATCAGCATAAAGGGGGAAAATGGCATTAAATAAGCTGGTATCAATAGTAACCTTAAATGTAAATGGAATAAATGGTCCAATCAAAAGACCTGGGTAGCTGAATGGATAAGAAAACAGGACCCAAATATATACTGTCTACAAGAGACCCACCTGAGAGCAAAAGACTCACACAGGCTAAAAGTGAAGGGATGGAGTAAAATATTCCATGCAAATGGAAAGGAAAAGAAAGCTGGAGTAGAAATTCTTATTTCTGACAAAATAGGCTTCAAAATAAAGATGATAATAAGAGACAAAGATTGTCACTACATAATACTAAAGGGATCAATCCAATAGGAGGAAATAACCCTTATAAACATTTATGCAGCACAGCCGGGCGTGGCTCAGCAGTTGAGCATCGACCCAGGATCCAGGCGATCAGGGTTCGATTCCCAGTCAGGGCACATGCCCAGGGTTGGGGGCTCCATCTCCGGCCAGGGGCATGCAGGAGGCAGCCGATGAATGACTCACTCATCGCTGATGTTTCTCTCTCCCTCTCCTTTCCTCTCTCTGAAATCAATAAAGATATATTAAAAAAACAAACAAAACATTTATGCACCTAATATAGGAGCACCGAAATATATTAAAAATTTCTTGAGAAACTTTAAGGGGGAGATTGACAGCAACACAATCATAGTGGGGGACTTTAACACCCCATTGTCAGCATTGGACAGATCATCAAGAAGAAAAGTCAACAAGGAAACAGAGGCCTTACATGACTCACTAGACCTAATGGATTTAATTGATATTTTCAGAACATTTCATCCCAAAGCAGCAGAATACACATTCTTCTCAAGTGCACATGGAACATTCTCAAAAATAGACCACATGTTAGGGCACAAGGCAAGTCTCTACAAATATAAGAAGACTGAAATCATATCAAGCATCTTCTCAGATCACAATGCCATGAAACTACTATACAAAACCTCAAAAATATTCAAACACATGGAGGCTAAATAGCATGTTATTAAACAATGAATGGGTTACCAATGAGATCAAGGAAGAAATCAAACACTTCATGGAAAGAAACAAAAATGAACAGACAACAATCCAAAATCTATGGGAAATGGCGAAAGCATTCCTGAGAGGAAAGTTTATAGCATTACAGACCTATCTCAAGAAACAAGAAAAAGATCTAATGAACCATCCAACACAACTACTAAAAGGACTAGAACTAGAACAGCAAGAAAAGCCCCGAGGAAGTAGAAGGAAGGAAATAATAAAAATCAGAGCAGAGATTAATGACATAGAGGCTAAAAAAAATAAAAAAAAATCAATGAAACCAAGAGCTGGTTCTTTGAAAAGATAAACAAGATTGATGTACCTTTAGCCAGACTCACTAAGAAACAAAGAGAAAGGACCCAAATAAATATACTCAGAAATGAAAGAGGTGATATAACAACTGACCCAATAGAAATACAAAGGATTGTAAGAAAATACTATGAGGAACTATATGCCAACAAATTGGACAACACAGGGGAAATGGACAAATTCCTAGAAGCATACAACATTCCAAAGCTGAATTAATAAGAGGCAGAAAACCTGAATAGGCCGATAACTAATGAAATTGAAGCAGTAATCAAAAAAATCCCAGCAAACAAAAGTCCTGGACCAGAAAGATTTACAGGCGAGTTTTACCAAACATTCAAAGAAGAATTAACACCTATTCTATTCAAACTATTCCAGAAAATTCAACAGGAGGGAAAACTCCCAAACTCTTTTTATGAGGCAGCATCATCCTAATCCCAAAACCAGATAAAGATACCACAAAGAAAGAAAATTACACACCAATATCCCTGATGAACACAGAGGCTAAAATCCTCACTAAAATACTAGCAAACCGGGTCCAGCAATACATTAAAAAGACCATACATCATGACCAAGTGGGATTTATTCCAGGGATGCAAGGCTGGTACAACATCCGCAAATCAATAAATGTGATACATCACATAAACAAACTGAAGGACAAAAATTGTATGATCATATCAATAGACGCAGAAAAAGCAATCAACAAAATCCAGCACCGATTTCTGATAAAAACTCTCAGGAAAGTGGGAATAGAGGGATCATACCTCAACATAATAAAGACCATATATGACAGACCTACAGCCAACATTATACTCAGTGGGCAAAAACTAAAACCATTTCCATTAAAAACAGGAACAAGACAGGGGTCCACTTTCACCACTCTTATTCAACATAGTACTGGAAGTCCTAGCCACAGCCATCAGACAGGAAGAAAACATAAAAGGTATCCAAATTGGAAAGGAGGAAGTAAAACTGTCATTATTTGCAGATGACATTATATTGTACATAGAAAACCCTAAAGACTCCATCAAAGTACTACTAGATTTGATAAACAAATTTGGCAAGGTAGCTGGATATAAAATCAACATCTGGAAATCAATGGCATTCTTATACACCAACAATGAATTTTGAGAGAGAGAAACTAAAAAAACAATACCATTTACCATTGCAACTAAAAAAATAAGATACCTAGGAATAAACTTAACCAAGGATGTAAAAGACCTGTACTCAGAAAACTATGTGACACTGAAAAAAGAAACAGAGGAAGATGTAAACAAGTGGAAGAATATACCATGCTCATGGGTTGGAAGAATTTATATCATTAAAATGTCCATACTACCCAAAGCCATTTTTAAATTCAATGCAATTCCTATTAAAATACCAACAGCATATTTCACAGACCTAGAACAAACATTTCGAAAATTTATATGGAAACAAAGAAGACCCCAAATAGCTGCAGTCATCTTGAGAAAAAAGAACAGAGTGGGAGGGATCACATTATCGGATTTCAAACTGTATTACAAAGCCATTGTAATCAAAATAGCCTGATACTGGTACAACAGGCATATGGATCAATGGAACAGAATAGAGACCCCAGAAATAGACCCACGCCATTATTGTCAGTTAATATTTAACAAAGGAGCCAAGAGCATCCAATGGAGTAAAGACAGTCTCTTCAATAAGTGGTGCTGGGAAAATTGGACAGGTACTTTCACCATATACAAAGATAAACTCAAAATGGATAAAAGACTTAAATGTAAGTCACGAAACCATAAAAATCCTGGAAGAAAACATAGGCAGTAAAGTCACAGACATCCCACATAATGGAATTTTCACTGATACATCTCCTAGGGCAAAAGAAACAAAAGAAAAAATAAACATATCGGACTATATGAAACTAAAAAGCCTCTGCACAGCAAAAGAAAACAGCCTCAAAATACAAAGGAACCCCACGGTCTGGGAAAACATATTTGCTAAGGATGTATCTAATAAGGGGCTAATTTCCAAAGTGTACAAAGAACCCATGCTGCTCAGCAAGAGGAAAACAAAGAGCCCAGTTAAGAAATGGGCAAAGGACCTGAACAGACACTTCTCCAAAGAGGACATACAGATGGCCAAGAGACACATGAGAAAATGCTCAACATTGCTAATCATCAGAGAGATGCAAATTAAAACCACAATGAGGTATCACCTGTCAGAATGGCTTCCATCAACAAATCAATAAACGACTTGTGCTGGCGAGGATGTGGAGAAAGGGGAACCCTAGTACACTGCTGGTGGGAATGCAGACTGGTGCAACCACTATGGAAAACAGTATGGAGGTTCCTCAAAAAATTAAAAATGGAGCTGCCGTTTGACCCAATGATTCGACTCCTAGGAATGTACCCTAAGAATCCTGAAACACCAATCAGAAAGAACATATGCACCCCGATGTTCATAGCAGCACAGTTTACAATAGCTAAGATCTGGAAACAGCCCAAGTGCCCATCAGTAGATGAGTGGATAAAAAAGCTGTGCGACATTCACACCATGGAAAACTACGCAGCTGTAAAGAAGAAGAATCTCGTACCCTTTGGGACAGTATGGATGGCCCTGGAGAATATTATGCTAAGTGAAATAAGCCAGGCAGAGAAAGACAAACATCACATGATCTCGCTTATACATGGAATCTAAAGAACTTAATAAACTGATGAACAGAATAGATTCAATGACATGGAAGCACAGATGAGACTAGCAAATGTGAGAGGGATGGAGGAGGGCAGGTGGGTGGAGGGGGAGAGAGTAACCAAAGAATTTATATGCATATATGCACAACCCAAGGACACGGACATGGTGGGTAGAGGGACTGGGGAGGGGAATTGGGTGGGGTGGAACAGATCATTGGAGAGAAAAAGGAACATCTGTAATATTTTAAACAAAAATAAAGTTTAAAAAAACAAAAAAAACTACTGAATTGTACATTTTAATGGGTGAATTTTATGGTATGTGAATTATATCTCAATTTGTAAAAAATGTTAAAGGAAGTAAAAAGCAAGAGAGGTCAGATAATACTTAAAAAAAAAAAAAATGCCAGTCAAAAAAAATTAAACCAGCCCTGCCAGGGGTTGAACATCAACCTAGGATCCAGAAGATCCTGGTTCAATTCCTCATCAGGGCACATGCCCGGGTTTCGGGCTCAATCCCCAGTAAGGGGCGTGCAGAAAGCAGCAGATCAATGACTCTCATCATTGATGTTTCTCTCTCTCTCTCTCTCTCTCTCTCTGAAATCAATAAGGACATTTAAAAAAAAAATTAAACCAAAGACTAATAATGTTAAATCTAGGTGAAGATTATACTGAGGTCGTCTTTTCTGTATTTTTGAACATTTATTTATATAAAAGTTTGTTTTAATACAGTGAATAAATAATTTTAACTTTCCAGTGATCTTTTTAGAAGGCTTTCAGCCTCATTTTCTTTATTGTGGTATAATATACATAAAATTTACCATTTTAAACATTTTTAAGTGTAAAGTTCAGTGACATTCATGACGCTGTGTCACCATCACCAGCATCCATCTCCAGAGCGTTTTCATCTCCCCAAACTGAAACTCTGTACTCACTAAACACTAGGTGTTCTAGGTCCTTCATATAAGTGGAATCACTTTCTGTCCATTTATGTCTGACATTTCACTTAGCATAATGTCTACAAAATTTATCCATGTTGTAAAATACATCAGAATTTCCTTCTTCTTTTAACGCTAAATAATATTCTATTACATATATATATATATATATATATATATAGCACATTTTGTTTATCCATTCATTCACTGATGGACACTTTGGTTGTACCTGTTGACTACTGTGAATAGCGCTGATATGAACATGCCTGTACATATATCTGAGTCCCTGCTTTCACAATTCTGTGGTACATACCCAGAAGGTGAATTGCTGAATCATATGGAAATTTAATGTTTAATTTTTTTGAAAAGTTGCCGTATTCGTTTTCCACAACTCCTCCACCATTTTACATTCCCACCAGCCACACACAAGGGTTCCAATTTCTTCACATCCTCACCAACACTTTTTTCTTTGTTTGATTATAATCATCCTAATAGGTATAAAGTGGTATCTCACTGTGGTTTTGATTTGTATTTCCCTAATGATTAGTGATGTTGGTAGAGCATCTTTTCATATGCTTATTATGCATTTGCGTATCTCCATTGGAAAAATGATTATTCAAGTCCTTTGCCCATTTTTAATCAGATTATTGTTGCTGAGCTGCAAAAGTTCTTTATATTCTGTATATATTTTCCTTATCAGATATATGATTTAAAAATATTAACCTCCACACCCGTATCCAGTTTGCCTCAGTGGTTAGAGTGGCAGCCTGCAGACTGAAGGCTCTCGGGTTCGATTCCAGTCAAAGGCAAGTACCTTGGTTGCAGGTTCGATCCCGGCCCCAGTGGGTGGTGGGAGACCAATCGATGTGTTTCTTTCACATTAACGACGTTCCTCTCTCTCTGCCTCTCCCCCTCCCTTCCACTCTCTCTAAAAAACAAAAAAGGAGAAGAAAAAAAAAGAAAAGTATTTCCCTCCATTCTATGAGTCTTTTCACTTTGTATAACATCCTATGATGTACACATTTTTAATTCCAATGAAGTCCAACTCATTTTTTCTAGTTACCCATGCTTTTAATGTCATATCTAACATATCACTGCCAAATCCAAGGTCATGAAGCTTTTCCCATGTTTTCATCTAAGAGGTTTATACATTAGCCCTTATGTTCGGGTCGTTGATTCATTTTGAATTAACTTTTATATATGATGTAGGATAGGGCCCAACTTCATTCTTTTGTTTGTAGCTACCCAGTTTTCCCAAAACTATTTGTTGAAATAGCTGTCCTTTCCCCATTAAATGGTGTTGGCACCCTTGTCAAAAATAATTTGACCATATATGTGAGGATATATTTCTGGGCTCTCTATTCTATTCCACTGGTCTATAAGTCTGTTTTTATGCCAGTACCATACTGTTTTGATTACTGTAGGTTCTGAGATCAGGAAGGATGAGAACTCCAACTTTGTTCTTCTTTTTCAATATTGTTTTGACTAGTTGAGGTCCCTTGAGATTACATAAGAATTTTAGGATGGGTTTTTCTATTTCAGCAAAAAAATGTCACTGGGATTTTAATAGGGATTACATTGAATCTACAGATTGCTTTGGACAATATTGATGTCTTAACAATATTAAGTCTATCAATCCATGAGTATAGGATGTCTATCCATTTATTTGTACCTTCTTTAATGTTTTTCAGCAACATATTATAGTTTTCAGTGTACAAGTCTTTTGCCATCCTTGGTAAATTCATTCCTAAGTATTTTATTCTTTTTGATGCTACTGCAAGAGATATTGTTTCATTTACTTCCTTTTGGGATTGTTCACTGTTACTATTTAGGAATGGAAATACATTCTTTTTGCATGCTAATTGTACCTCCTGCAATTGTGCTGAATCCATTCATTAGTTCTAATAGGATTTTTTGGGAAGCCTTTACAGCTTTATACATGTAAGATCACTTGTCTGTAAACATATATAACTTTACTTCTTCTTTTCCTATTTGAATGCCATTCAGTTCTTATTCTTGCCTAATTTATCTGGCTAGGACGTCCAGTACTATGGTGAATAGAAATGGTAAAAACAGGCATCCTTGTCTTGTTCCTGATCTTAAAGGAAAAGCTTTCAGTCTTTCATGGCTGGGTATGATGTAAAGTGTGCATTTTTCATATGTGGCCTTTATTATGGTATGATAATTTCCTTTTATTTTTAGTTTGTTGTGCATTTTTTATCATAAAAAACCACTGAATTTTGTCTAAGGCCTTTTCTGCATCAACTGATATGGTGATCAGTTTCTTCCCTTTAGGCTGTTAATGTGGCATATTACACCGATTACTTTTTATATGTTGCACCATCCTTGCATTCTAGCAATTAGTCCAACTTGGTCATTGTCCTGTTTAATTTGGTTTGCTAGTACTTATTGAGGATTTTTACATCAATATTCATAAGAAATACAAGCATACCTTCGAGAGGTTGTAGGTTTGATTCCAGATCATTGCAATAAAGTATCACAATAAAGCAAGTCACAAAAATTTATTGGTTTCCCAGCCCATATAAAAGTTACATTTACACAATACTGTAGCCTATTAAGTGTCTAATAGCTTTATGTCTAAAAAAAAAAAAAAAAAAAAAAAAATTTGTATATACACTAATTTTAAAATATTTTATTGCTAAAAATTGCTAATCATCTGAGCCTCCAACAAGTAATTATCTTTTTGCTGGTAAAGTATCGTTTTGATGTTGATGAAAACACAGTATCTGTAAAGTGCAATAAAGGAAAGCACAATAAAATGAGGTATGCCTGGCTCTAGCTGGTTTGGTTCAGTGGTTAGAGTGTTGGCCTGTAGACTGAAGGGTCTTGGGTTAAATTCCGGTCAAGAAAAGGTACCTCAGTTGGGGCACGTGTGGGAGGCAATCAATCAATGTGTATCTCTCACATCTCTCTCTCTCCCCCCTCTCCCTACTCTCTTTCTGAAAAGCAATGGAAAAAATACCCTCAGGTGAGGATTTGAAAAAAAGTGAGGCATGCATGCACTGGTCTGTAGTTTTCTTCTAGTGTCTTTGTCTGGTTTGGTATCAGGGTAATGTTGGCCTTATAGAATGAGCTAGTAAATGTTCCCTTCTCTTCAACTTTTTGTAAGACTTTAAGAAGGACTGCTGTTAATTGTCCTTTAAGTGCTTGGTAGATTTCACCACCAGTAATGCCATCTGGTCCTGGGCTTTTCTCTCTTGGGAGGTCTTAGATTATTAATTCAATCTCCTTACTAGTAATAAGTCTATTGTATTTTCTATTTCTTTATGATTCAGTTTTGTTAGGTTGTGTGTTCCTCAGCATATATCCATTTCAGCTAGGTTATCCAATTTTTTGCTCTACAACTGTTCATATTATTCTTTCATAATCTTTTTTATTTCTGTAAAATCAGCAGTAACGTTCCCCCTTTCATGTCTAATTTTAGTTGCATCTTCTCTTTTTTCTTACTAAAACTAGCTAAAGGTTTATTAATTTTGTTGATCTTTTCCAAAAAATCCAACTCTTGATTTTGCTGATTTTTTCTTGGCCTCATTTTTGAGAACCTGAGCACCCTGAGTGACACATGTGATTATCTGTATGACTTAAGAGCATAAATGCCAGTTACTCATCTAATGCTGATCTGGTCATTGCAAAATTTAAAAACTTCCCTAAGCATCACAATAAATTCTAACCTCACATTTAAATGTGTGACAATACCATACAACTCATCTACACAAAATTACATTCTAAAACTTCATTTCACATATGGGGATGCATTTAGTAAGTTCTTAAGACCAGCATTACTTTCAGGAAATTCATTTCCAAATAACTTAAGTCTGAAGATGACTCACATTCTGACATTAACTAGTTCAGTGCCAGGTAACACTAATGAAAAAGCTAACCATTTCCATTAGAAAGCCTCTCAACAAGCTCATATTCTATTGGTTGTCAAGCTACATTTCTGAGCACCACTGGTAAAACTGGACCAAAATACTCCACTGCTAAAATAATGGTAATCTTTTCCTAATTTGCAAAGAAGATTAAATGGATAGTAATTTAAATTTGTTTTTCTCCATAAATGTATCTTATACAATATGCATCAAAAGAATATATACTATAGCAAGCACCAACAGGAAAAGTATGAACAGCTAGTTAACTATTTTATTGTTACATTTACAATAGCCAAATCACACTTCATTAAACAGGTTACTTTTCTTAAAAATGTGCTCATGGTCATTATGTATATTATTCACATATTGTACTACAATATTTCCTCCGAAATAGTGTTCTCAACTCATACAATAACTGAAATATATCTGTAACTTCATAGTGTTCCTTAAAAAGCATCATGATTTCCAAGAGTTCTAACAACTGGGAACTACTAACATATACTACTGGGTGGGACAAAAGGAGATTTACAGTTGTGAGTATGCAAAACAGAGTTTATGCTTGCATTTTTATTTATTAATTACTGTATTATTTTCCATACAAACTATTGTAAACCTACTTTAGCCCCACCCTGTATAGAAAAATTCCCATAGAGCACAGTTTTTTAAAGCTTTTAAAGAAATGGTTGAGCCCAGCCAGGCGTAGCTCAGCAGTTGAGCAGGGACCTAGGATCCAGGAGATCGAGGTTCGATTCCCAGTTGGGGCACATGTGGGGCTGCGGGCTCCATCCCCAGTCGGGGGCGTGCAGGAGGCAGCCAATCAATGACTCTCTCATCACTGATGTTTCTCTCTCTCTCCCCCCCCTTCCTCTCTCTGAAATCAATAAAAATATATTTTAAAACAAACAAAAAAAGAAATGGTTGAGCAAAAGTGTCACATCAGGAAAAAACAGCCAGGCTTAACTTTTTAAGCAATAATAAGATGCCCAATAGTTCTTTCCAAGGAAACCAAAGGTTACCCAGCTAATTTCTCTAATATGAAGCAACCCAAACTAAAAGCAATCCTCATCTAAGGTTATTAACTATTACCGTCAGCCAAAGCAAATTTTTCAGATTCCATGACAACTGCTTCACAATTTGATTTTTCCAACAAATGAAACAAAATGAATATATTTTTAATTTTTAAGGTTAGCAAACAGGTTTCTCTAAGACAGCAATTCTTTGAACTGCAGAGGCTCATACAAACTGTTCCCAATGTTTAATGTATGCTCACGTTGATTTTTCTCCCACAGCAACAATTCTTTACTATTTCCCCAAAAATACCAACCATAATAGAATCAAGAATATTGCTACTGTTAAATGACAGAACTCATGTCCTCATCTTCCCCAATATATACTTCCTTTGTCCTTATGCAAACATAGGCAAATGAGTTGCCCTTTTTGATATTAAACATTATTGAGCATTATGCATAAAAGTGGAATTAACAAACTGTGGTAGGTGCATATAATGTAATTCTCTAAATAATAAAAATGAATGACAGCTACATGAACAACATACATGAATTTCACAAGAATAACCCTGAACAAAAGCAAGTCACAAAGAATACAAACACTATATCCCAGTCATATAAAGTTCTTTAAAAGGCAAAATAGATGAGATTATAGAGATTCACATTTATGAGGTAAAAAATTCCGCCCACATCACTCCATAATTTATGCATACTTTCTGAACAAAACGCTGAGCATGCCCAATGATCTATAGAGTTTGGTGTTATTTGTCCTACTATGTTAACGATGGAGAGTTATGGGGTACCAGATCAAGTGATTATAACAACTGCTTTTTTAAAGTATCACCCCAGAGAACTGTTCTTGGCCTTCTTTTCTGTATACCACACTCTCATCTGACAAATGTCTGCAACCTGCCTAAGTACCTACCAAACCTCACTCCTCTTAATCTTCTCTACATTTTTTATTTATCATAATACTCATTACTTCCTATCATGCTATACTTTATTTACATATTATATTTATTGGTTTAGTGTCCATCTCTGTGGCAAGAATATGAACTCCAAGACAGGAATCTTTATTTTATGGGTATATCATGAAATATCCAAACAGTGCCTGGCACATAAAAACTAAGACACAAACTAAAACAAAACATTTTTGTTAAAAACTAAAGCATATTAGCCTAGATACTTAATATTTGTAGAATGAATGCACACATGGCCTCTCTTAATATCATCTTCCACAGAGCCTCTGAATATGACCACCTCTTAACTATGGCCACACACACACACACACACAAAATTAAGACCTTCACAAAACAATCTGTTAATATATATAAACTCTGGGTGGGACTCTATATGGGACTCTGGGTGGGACTTTTATATTATGTATATCTGCATGTTTCAGAATTAAAAATTAAAACTTACTAAAGTCTATTTCATTTTATATAACATACCAGACAAAAGCCTAAAAGAATATACCATATTCTTAATAGAAATCTGTTTCACGCCTGGCCGGGCGTGGCTCAGCGGTTGAGCGTCGACCGAGGATTCAGGCAATCGGGGTTCAATTCCCAGTCAGGGCACATGCCCGGGTTGCGGGCTTGATCAATGACTCTCTCATCATTGATGTTTCTCTCTCTGTCTCTCCCCCTCTCCTTTCCTCTCTCTGAAATCAATAAAGATATATTTTTAAAAAAAGAAAGAAATCTGTTTCATTTATTCAAGTTTCCTAAGTGTGCAATACTTTTATACCAAAAAAATTTTTTTAATGAGCAAGCATCACAGTTCACAATTGGGAGGAGATGTAATTATTTCTTCTGAAGTAAAATGTGTAATCAAAAAAGAGTGAACGAAGGGCAGACCTTGAGCTGAGAGTTAACACATCCAAGCTGTCGTTTTCGCTCTTCAAGTACTCAATTACACTCAAAAGACTTCACTTCACACTCCAGTCTTTACAGTTATAATTACTGCCATACATGTCAAATGTAGCAGCCATCTGGGCTTTGAGGCATGTGAGTCAGTTGGCAATACAGTCATGCGCTGCTTAACGAAGGGGATGTGTTCTAGAAATGTGACATCAGGCAACTTCACTGTGGGAACATCACAGGGTGCACTTACACAAACTTTGATGGTATATACAGCCACCTACACACCCAGGCTACATGGGATAGCCTATCACTCCTCAGCCACAAGCCTGTACAGCATGAGACTATATTGAACACTGTAGGCAATGTAACACAATGGCAAGTATGTGTGTACTTAAACATATCTAAACATAGAAATGGTACTGTAAATATACAATATAAAAGATTTTTTTTAATGGCCAGAGCACTTAGCATGAAAGGAGCTTGCAGGACTGGAAGTTGCTCTGGGTGAGTTAGTGAGTGGTGAGTGAATGTGAAAACCTAGGACATTACTGTATACTACTGTAGGCTTTATAAACACTGTACACTTAGGCTACACTAAATTCATAAAATAACTTTCATCAATAATAAATTAACCTTAGCTTACTGTAACTTTTATTTTATAAACTTAATTTTTTAAAACTTTTCACTTCTGTAATGGCACTTAGCTTAAGACACAAACACATTATACAGCTTTATAAAAATATTCTTTCTTTATATCTATCTTATTCTATAAACTTCTATTTTTAAATCTTTTTTAACTTTTTAAACATTTATTAAAAACAAACTAAAACAAAACATTTGTGTTAAAAACTAAGACATACTAGCCTAGGCCTACTCAGGGTCAGGATCATTGGTATGTATCATTGCCTTCCACCTCCACATCTTCTCCCACTGGAAGGTCTTCGGGGGCAATAATACCACAGAGCTGCCATTGCCTATGATAACGATGTTTTCTTCTAGAATACTCCCAAAGGCTCTTCTCAGGGAGGTGTCATTCTTTTTAGAAATATGTCCCTGGTGGTTAGCTTATAAGCAGATTAATGCCATGAACATTCCTCCCAATGAAAATCTTTTGGTATCAGAGTCATGTTCTTCAAACTTTTTAAGGAGCCTGCCTGGAGAGCAATAACTATCACTGATTTTCCACTTTCGTTGCCCTTAACCACTTTTAATTTTGTTTCCAAGTCAATCACTCAATGAAGCATCTTACTGACAACATTAGCAGTGGATTTTATATGCTTAGGGGCCAACATGGGATTAAATCAAGCACACAAAAAATGGTACAACCAAGAGAAAGGGATAAACACAAGATGCATGAGGCTGCTGCCAGCGTAACACAACATATTATTTTACAGTAAATGTTTTTATAAGTAGAAAGAGTACACTCTAAAACAATTAGTACAGTAAATGTATAAACCAATATGTCACTTATTATCAATTAATCATATCAATTAATAATCATAATTATCTAGTATACAATTATATGTGCTGTACTTGACTACTACTGACAGCACAGGTTTGTTTATACAAGCATCACCACAAACACATGATGCACTATAATGTCAGTAGGTGACAGGAATTTTTCAGCTCCCTTATAATCTTATGGGACTGTCCTCATATATGTGGTCCATCGCTCACTGAAAGGCCATTAGGCAGCACATGACTATACATGACAATCAACCACAGATGACAGCTTGATAAATTGTGATGCCATGAATTACTAGCATCCCATTTCCATTGGCAAGGAGCTCAACACTGGGCTCAGGCCCAAAGGCATGACCAAACCAATACCAAAACCTCACATTTTTAGGTCTATCTCCTAGAACCCCACCAGGCACCAAATCTGTATTAGAAGGGGTTCAGTCAAGAGGCAGAAAGTACACCGTAAATTAAACAGAGAGTGCTTAGCATAATAATTATTAAACTATGATAGGATAGTAGCTATAAAGATGTTACGGGGGCAGGAGAGAGGGATCCCAAAGGGGCATCAGGTATCTCTGGGAGAGATGGATATCTTCATTAACTTCATTATGGTGATGGTTTCATAGTTCCGTAACTATCTCAAAGGTTGGCAAAGCATAAACTTTAAATATGTAGTTTACTGTATGTCAATTGTAAGTCTACAAAAGCTGTTTTTAATTTTAAGAAAAATAATAAACTATGTTGGGGAAAATAGGGCTGAGGGAGAGTACCCAATAAGATAAACTTGGCAGATGGGTCCCCTCCCCAAGGCTGGGGTTTCTCATTGGAGAAGATATGGTTGCAGCACATTAGATAACAGAGAATTTCACTGGGTTTTCCAAAACCAGAGCCGGTCCACTGTTGCCAGACAAGCAGGAAACAATCCTCTTGAGTGCAGGCAAGCAGAGGCAATTGGGGCACTGCAGGCACGAGGCCTTAGGTAGGTGGTGTCCACTTCAGAAGGGCCATGGCAAGGTGGTCACCAGGTCTGGAGTGGGGCTACAAGCTCACTGAAGACCTGTGTTCTCTGGGCACATGGCTGAGACAGAGCAACACCAGATGTCCCCACCCATATGTACTGCTGACAGACCATGCAGCAGGAGCAAGAAAAAGGAAAGCGCAGCTCAAGAGAACTAGGAAGAACACAAGAAAACCCTTCCTCCAGCAAGTTTCCTCTAGCACTTAGTGCCCCCAACACCTGATAAAGCTTAGTTACATCACACTCTTTGTAAAGGAGAAATGCTTAAGAGTCCAGTCCCATTACTGCAGAGCATGTACTGAACTGTGAATTTGTAGCAGAAAGAAAATAAATTGATAACTGACACAGTAATCTTTCTGTTTTTAACAGTACTTAAAGCAGTGCTTCTCTCATTTAACAATAGGGAAAAGAAGAAAGTGAACATGTGACCATTAGTGTGTTATAAAGGTGCAGAATCTGAAAAAGCACCCATAGTCTCTCTGAAATATCGTTTCTTTTTAAAAGTCACACAAATTTCTTATCCTAGTCTTGGCCATTATCCACGTGTGTTTTAAAATAAAAATGTTTCAAATTACACAACAGCCCTAGCCAGTGGTTGGAGCATCAGCCCGTGCACGGAAGGGTCGTCAGTTCAATTCCCAGTCAAGTGGCACATATCTGGGTTGTGGGTTCGATCCCTGACCCCAGTCGGGGTGCACGCTGTAGACAACCAATAGATGCGTCTCTCCCACATCAATGTTTCTCCCCTCCCCTCTAAAAATCAGTGGAAAAAATATCCTGGGGTGAGGATTAACAAACAAAACAAAAAAAGAAAATTAAAAAATCAAAAATTATACAATTGATTGCTATGCTTATCAGCTTCTGGAGGCTGCCCAGATTCCTGGCTTGTAGCCATTTTCCCATCTTCATCGCCAGCCATAGCAGACTGACCCCTTCTCACATCACGTTATTCCAAACTCCTCTTCTGCCTCCTTCTACTTTTAAGGACCTCTGTGATCACATGGAGCCTATCTGGGTAATCCAGGATCATCTTCCCACCCAAAAGTCCTTAACTGAACCAAATTTGCAAAGTTCCTTTTGCCATATAAAGTAACATATTCATAGGTTCCCAGTATTAGGATATGGACATCTTTTGGGGTCATTATTCTGTCTACTACAGTAATTATCCCATTTCTCATCAAATATTCCATTCACTCATGGATTACTGTTTTATTCAATGTATTATAATGTTACAGTTATTACTTTGATGCCCAACTGTCCCCAGTTTGGCTAGTAGAGGCTCATTCAAAAGGCTCCTGTGTCTTTCTGACATGTTCCCATCATTCTTGATCACATCTTTGTTTTCTCCCACCAGATTTTCCAGTCCTATCCTGTTCTTTTCCTGTCCGAGCCCTGAAATCAGCCTTTTCTACAAGGAAAATATCCTTGTTTGTCAGAATCTTACACTAAAGTACTTGGTGGGTACTCTCAAATAATTAAGGGGAAAAAAGTTTCTGTACTATTATTACAACTTTCCTGGTACCTTGTGATTATTTCAAAATAAATAAAATACTATCTTATTTTAATCATACAAAGTCTTCCAAAGTTCAAAACAAGTTATTTGAGGCCAGTTTAATTAGTAAGACTGAAAATTTACCAGCTATAAAAATCACTGTGGTTTCTCTCAAAATATGACAAACTGAATTTAGCTTTTAAAATGTAATTGCAAAAACTATAATGAGTGCTGTAATTTAATATCTGAGATCAAAGTTCTAACCCTGGTTCCATCATTTGCTGACTTAAGTTAATGCCTTTGTAATTAGCCTCCAATCCTCATATATTATTCATTACATTGGTATCTAATAAAATGTTTATTATTTTTTTCTAAGACTAAAAATAATGTTCATTGGAAGTTATAGAGAAAATATTGGTTACCCATAATGTTAACATTCACAGATCACATTTGTCCTCCTGTGTTATAGTTCTCGCAGGTTCTAGTATATCCTTGCTCTCCCAACCTTTCAGCTCTCCTTCCTCACTGCCGCCACCCTGCCCAGAGTGGCCCAGCTCACCCAACACAGGAGGCAAAGGCAACAGCAGCTTTGTAATATACTTCTTACCCGCTGCCTGAATTTCTTCAAGTTTAATCCCTTATTCTGTATCACTTGTATCAGTATGGTTCATAGTGGTTCTGCTTCTCTGATCCAACCATAAGTAAGTCTTTTTTCCATGCTTATTTTACATCATTTGTATCACACTGTACAATTATTTATATGTTTTATTAAAGTTGTATCACTTTCCCTTGTTATTAAAACTTTTCATAACCATGTTAATAACTGCTTAATGTCACATTATACAGCTAAATCATGGCTTTAACTACTCAATATTTAAGTGAACCCACTATAAATTCTATGATAAATTACAAATAATTCTATGATAAATATAAATCTCTTTTCATATTTCTGATTGTTATCATAGGATCGATTCCTACATGTGGAATCACTATGCCTAAGAAACATTTTAAAACTTTACACATACTGTCAAACTGCTTTCCAAAAAGAAGATTATATAGCCAAATAAATATGCATTTCATTGCACTGGTTACCCTTTTCTCTTCTTTGCTGGTGTTAGGTGAAGTTATAAATGATAAAGATAGCTACTGTATCTTAAATGCTTACCATATTTCTGACTGAGTAATTAACATGCATTATTTCCTTTAATCCTCACAACACTATAAACAGAGGTAGGGTCCACTACTTTTCCATAAAGAAAGAAAACTGAGATTTAGATCAATAATATAAAGAGATTATAACAGTGCCTAGCATGTATCAAGCACTTTGTAAGTTTACACTCTTATTTTTTAAAATTACAGTTGGCATTCAATACAGTAAACCCTCAATTTTGCGTACTTCAATTTAAAAGACTTTGGATTTAACGGACAAAGTTTCCAGCCTGAATGTCACATGTGAAAATTAACACCCTGTTAATTTTGAAATGCTTTTAACCAAGATTTGCTTATAATTAATAGGTTATTTTTTGGTTATTTTTAACAAATTTTAGCAACAGGCCATATGCTGGAAAAAACACTGTAGTAATTTCTCCAACATAAATAAATATTACATATCTACAAGTATAGTCTACATACTTAAATCCACAAGTCACCACTTATAAAAAATATATGGCAAATGACTAGCACATGATCACACTGCCTCGTGTATCATGCAGGCAAATTGGTTTTGTCTTCACGTGACATGACTTTTTGCAGCAGTTTTAACTCGTGCCCACTCATGTTCCCAAGTGCACTAAGCCACGCCCCATCCCTGTGCATTTGTTTAATCTCAGTGACTGGTGAATGCACACATTTACTAGACCTATTCATATAAATTTAAAATTACACAAACATGTCTACATAAGTAAAAAACCAGTAAGCTAATTAATTTGTCAACTTTTTAATATAAGTGTTCAGAAAACCTACTATTATATAACAGACTCTCAGCTTTAACAGATACCCCATTGCCCAAATTAGTCCATTATCTCAAGGTTTTACTGTATTATATTAGTTTCAGGTATACAGCATAATGGTTAGATATTTATATAATTTATGAAGTGATCCTCCAATAAGTCTAATACATAGTTATTACAATATTATTGACTGTGTTCCCTATGCTGAACTTTACATCCCTGTCACTCTTACTTTTTAAGTAACTTGTCCAATGACACCTCTTAAATAGTGAAGCCAGGAGCCAAATACAGATCTGTGTCATGAAATGCGAGCTTTTCTAGACCATCCAATTATTGTATAAATTGGCATTTCTTACTTCTTTCAAGGAAAACTAAGAAAGGGAAACTAAAGTATATTAATGATAATTTGTATATTCAAATCAGCTCCACTCCATAATCTTACTTGTGTGTATTATTCATGGATCTCTAAACCAGATTTGGCAATAAATGTGGCTTATGTCTAAGGCTTTCTCTGTAACATCAGAATTTAAGTCACAAATAACAATAATTTTTAAATGAATTATTATATTCAAACCTTTCTCAAGGTTAAAGAAAACAAAATGAAGTGTTTTATCTTCTATAATGGCCAAGTATAGGTAACATGATACTAGCCAGGAATGCAACAATTTAAATAATCATTCAATGTTATGCTATACAGACGTTCCATACTTATTCATATTCAGGATAATCATACATCAGAGATCAAAATTCTTTAGTGCTTCACTTTCCACTTTCTTATTTACCTATATAATCCAGCTCACATATGTAAAGAAGAAAGTAAATGACTGTTAAAATCAATGTCGCCAGCAAAAATCAGTTGTGTTTCTATACACCAGCAATGAACAATCAAAAAATAAAATTTAAAAAGCAATGTCACTTATAAAGTTACCCAAAACAATAAAATACCCAGTAATCAATTTAATCAAAGAGGTGAAAGGGGATCCAAAATGGTGACAGCATAGGAGGATACTGAACTGTACCCACCATGAGCAAACTGAAATATACATGTATACATAGAGAACAATGACTCCTGTGAGACAAGTATGAATGCTCAACCAGGAGAGAAAGAGACCAAACAGAGAAGCTGGTAAACTGCAAAAGCTCTCCATGAGCTGCCACAACTCTCCAGACTAGAGGTGCTGTTGAGCACCACAGTTTACACCCCCCTCCACTTCCACAGGGCAAGCAGAAGCTCTATTAGGGTATGGTGGCCTGCTTAAAACAAACCACAGCCCATTCCCAGCTACATGGTCCCACGCACTCCAAACAAAGGGAACACAAAGGATCAACAGGGTGTTACCACAAGTACCTGGCCTCTCTGCCCACAGCCGATCCAGTCCAGCCAGCCAGTGCCCCAGGTGCCATAAGTGACTGCCAGGTTCCAACTGACCTGCTAAAACTACCCAGCCTACACGGGTTGCTTCTACACAAGACTACTCACTATAAAACAAACAAGAGAGAAATGGTATAAAAAAGGCTGGGGGGCCACAGGAGCTCTCCAAGAACTGCGAGAATTCTCTGGGGTCTAATATGCCAGTGAGAGCCATTACATACAGCCCTGTCCACGTCCATAGGGTTGCTGGGAGCTTTATCCAGGTACTCTGGCCTACCTGCAAGGTCATTGCAGAGCAGTCCCATAAACATCCAATGAACCAATTTCAGCGCCAAACTAAGGAACAGGGCACTACTACATGCACCTGGCCTCCCCACTCAGGGCTACTCCAGCTCAGTAGGCCAGCACCCCAGACTCCATAGGCATCTAAGCAACTCCAACTGGCCTGCCAAAACTATCCAGCAAACAGAGCCTATGCAGAAGCAACTTCCACACAAGGCCACTTTTTCAAGACTAGGAGAGCTATTCTGTATCTCATATAAATAATCATAGAAAGTCAAACAAAATGAAAACAGAACACTTCTAAAATCAAGGAACAAGAAAAATCCCCAGGGGAAAAATCCTAAGGAAACAGAGATAGTAATCTGCTTGATAAAGAATTCAAAAAACAGTCATAAAGATGCTCACCAAACTTGAGAGTGGAACAGAGAATCTTCAACAAAGAGAAAATGTAATAAATAACCAAGCAGAGGTGAAGAATACAGTAACTGCAATGAAAAATATTTTGAAGGAATCAGAAGATTATCCAATACATAAGAACAAATCAGCAACCTGGAAAACCAACTACTGGAAATAAATCAGAACAGCAAAAAGGAAAACAAAAAAAAAACTTAATGAGAATAGTTTAAGGGACTTCTGGGATAAGATCAAGCACACAAACATTCACATTATAGGTATCCCAGAAGGAGAAGAGAGAGAGAAGAAACAGAAACTTTATTTAAAGAAATAATAGCTGAAAACTTTTCTAACCTGGAAAAGGAAACACACATCCAGGTCTAGGAAACAGAGTTCCAAACAAAAAGACCCCAAAGAGATCCACTCCCAGACACACTGTAATTAAAATGGCAAAAGTTAAAGATAAAGAAAGAAACTAACAACAAAACAAACAGGCAGCCAACTAGATGGGAGATGATATTTGCAAACAGTAGCTTCAACAAAGATTTAATATCCAAAATACATAAAGAACTCATAGAACTCAACACCAAATAACCCAATAAAAAAGTGGGCAGAGGACCTGAACAGACACCTCTCCCAAGAAGACATACGAACATCCAACAGACATATGCAAAGATGTTCGACCTCACTAGCAATTAGGGAAATGCAAATCAAAATTACAATGAGATACCACCTCACACCTGTTAGAGTGGCGGTTATCAATAAGACAAGCAATAACAAGTGTTGGAGAGGTTGTGGAGAGAAGGGAACCCTCATTCACTGCTGGTGGGAATGTAGACTGGTACAACCACTATGGAAAGCAGTCTGGGGATTCCTGAAAAATTTAAGAATAGAGCTACCATATGACCCAGCAATCCCTCTCCTAGGTACATATTCAAAAAACTAGAAAGCACGTATTCGTCGCAAAGCTATATGTACCCCTAATGTTCCTTGCAGCATTATTCACGGTGGCCAAGACATGGAAATAACCAAAGTGTCCTGCAAAGAGGGCTGGATAAAAAAGACGTGGGACATGGACACAATGGAATATACTCAGTCATAAAAAAAGGATGGAATACTGACACTTGCCACAACACGGATGGACCTTGAGAATATTACGCTAAGTGAAATAAGTCAGTCAGAGACAGTCGAGAACCGTATGATTTCACTCACATGTGGGATATAAAACTGAAAGTTGTGGACACAAACAGCAGTACGGTGGTTGCCAGAAGTAAGGAGATGGGGGGGTGAAAAGGGTCTTAATATATAGTGACAGGAGAAGATATGACTTTGGGTGGTGGGCACACAGTGCAATATACAGATCTTGTAACATAGAAACCCACACCTGAAACCTATATGTTCATATTAACCACTGTCACCCGAATAACTTTAATAAAGTGTAATTAAAAAGGAAAGAAAGAGGGGGGGGGAGGGAGGGAGGGGAAAAAAGAAACAATCTTGAAGGAAGCCAGAGGAAAACCCCATTAAGACTATGAGCTGACTTTTCAGCAGCAACTTTATGAGCTAGAAGGGAGTAACAGGATGTCTTTAAAATGCTGAAAGGAACCTACAACCTAGAATAATTTTCCCGGCAAAGTTATTACTTAGGATTGGGGCAGACACAGAGATTCCCAGACAAGCAAAAACTAAAGGACTTTTATCACCATTAACCCAGCTATAGTGTTCAGGGCATAAGGACAGATATACAGACCAAAGGAATAGAATTGAGAGTCCAAAAACAAACCCATATATCTATGTCCAACTGATTTTCAACAGATGCCAAGACCATTCACATAGGAAATAGTCTCTTTAACAAGTAGTACTGGAACAACTGGATATTCACATGCAAAACAATGAAGGTGTACCCCTATCTTATACTGTATATAAAAATTAACTCAAAATGGTTCAAAGACCTAAATATAGGAGCTAAACTGTTAAATACTCTTAGAAGAAAACATAGGGATAAATCTTCATGACTTAAGATTCAGTAATGGATTCTTAGGTACGTGATACCACAAGCATGAACAACAAAAATAAACTGGGCTTCATCAAAATTTAAAACTTTTATGCATTAAAGGGCATTATCAAGAAAGTGAAAATACAGCCCATGGAATGGGAGAAAATATTTGCAAATCATATATCTGACAAGAGTCTAGTATCCAGAATATATAAAAACACAAGCCAAACAACCCAATTTTAAAATGGTCAAAAAACTTGAATAGATACTTCTCCAAAGAAGATATACAAATGGCCAACAAAAACATAAAAAGATGCTCAATGTCATTAGTGGAATGCAAATTAAAACCACTGTGAGACACCACTTCATACCCACAATGATAGCAGTAATATTAAATTTTTTAAAAAATAGAAAAGAACGAGTGTTGGTGACAGCAACGTAGAGAAACTAGAACCTCGCACATTGCCAGTGGCAATGTAAGATGAGTCAGGCATTGTGGAAAACCAGGTGTGATTATTTCCCCCTGGAAATTCATTCCCTCTATAAAGGGAATTTCGATCATTAGAAATTGAGCCTGAATTAGAGTCACACTCAATCAATTAAACTCCAACAAACTTCTAGCCCCTTAGAAATGATTATAAATCAAAATCTTGTAGCTGACCAGAAGCAGATATTTTCAACGAGCAGAATACCCCAAAATTTCAGCTGTATTTTCAATTTACATCAATGCTATAAACATTGAAATGCTTGTGGGTTTTCTTACATTTTTTAAAATCTTCACCCAAGGATATGTTTATTGATTTTAGAGAGAGAGGAAGGAGAAAGAGAAACATCAATGTGAGAGAGAAACATCAATCGGTCGCCTCCTCTGTATGTCCCATCCAGAGATCAAACCCACAACCTTTTTGGAGTACTGGACAACATTCCAACCGACAACACTGAAATGTTTTAATGTCTAAATTTTTCATGGTTACTCATATTCTAAAATACAAAATTGACACTGTTCTTCAAACTGTATTTCAGAGTTAAAAGACTGATTTCCACAATTAGGACTACACTGCTGAAATTACTAGAAATAACAAGTATCTTCCTCGTGGATCCTTTCCTTAAGAGAAATATAAAGGTAGATATAAAAATGCCTCATCACATTACTCTCTGCATAAAATCCCTTAACAGATTAAATAACTTTCAGAATAAAGCTGAAAACTAAATAGTGACCTAGCATAGAAAGTTCTTCATAAACTGGCTCTGCCTATGACGCTAGCTTACTCTTGCTATTCCTTCTCAGTCTTTCTTCTCTGACCACAGGAACTTTTTCTTCTTCCAGCCACTGTGTAACTTAAACTAATTTAATTGTTCATCATTTCCATGATTCTTTAAACTCCTTGAAATTAGGAACTAAACCTTTTTGATCTGGTATACTCAGCATCTAGCACAATAATCAAAGGCTGTTGTAAAATTAAAGTATGAAAGTATGGGTAACTGTTAAGATCCACTATTAGCATGTAAAATATTATAGTTCATTTTTCTTATATAATGAGAAAAGGAAAACTACATATTAGGATGTAATTTGCTTTTTTTTTATATTACAATGTGGTCTTACTAGTAAATAACATCAAATAGATAACATTAGTTTTGTAGGCATCATCTTTTAAACATCTGGGTCATTAAGAAGAGTATAAATTTAGTCCCTATTATTATTCAATGAAAGCTCACGACCAGCTCTATATTATCTATATTATAAAGTGAAACATGACTGCAATAGAAGCTGTCAGAAATCTTAACAGCAGATTTGTTAAACTAAAAAATTCCAACTACCTCATTTTACAAATGAGGAAATGAACTGAAAGGTCAAGTTATTAATGCAAAGTCACCCTTAATGTTGATGTTTTCAGCTACAATATAACCCTGCTTCCATTTCAACCTCACAGGCAAGCCAAGCAAAGCAATTCATAGCACAATTTTCTTTTTCCCCACCTTCAATCCAGTGAGAGTATATGAGTCCTTGACCAGAATCAAACCCGAGCAGTGGGCTGATGTGCTAACCACTGAACAACACAGCTAGGGCTCTTTTTGAAATAATAAATAGGAGTCTTGCTAGGTTTCCAAAATTTTCCCTCCCCACAACCTTTCCTCCTGTCCTCCCAGGACAAAACATGTCACAAGGAAAAACAGTGGGTGCATCTCTATCAAGTGAAAAATTTTCATTTATGAGGGACCTTCAGGAGTCACATCACTTCTGTGAAACTTTGACCCACAGGTGAATTTTCCTCAAAGTGTGAGCAATTTGTCTCTTCCATTTTTATGGAATACACAAAGCTCCCAGTTCCCATTTTACATTTCCAAATGTCTGAACAACTCCTCAGCTCCAAAACTAAAATCCCTATCATAAATTCTTCTCCTAAATCCCCTTCCACCAAAACCTGTTCTTCATAATATCCTTATTTTTGTTTACAGCATCACTATCCTCCCAAAAAATTTGTCTTAGACTCACACTCATGTCAATTCCCAATGTCAATGTCAACATTTCTCAATCTCTATACCCTTCACTACAATCACACTGTCATCTTTTTTTAATGTATCTTTACTGACTTCAGAGAGAGGAAGATGGAGGGAGGGAGACAGAAACATCAATGATGAGTGAGCCATTGATTGATCAGCTGCCTCCTGCACGCCCACTGGGGATCAAGCCCGAAACCCAGGCATGTGCCCTGACCGGGAATTGAACTGAGATCTCCTGGATCCTAGGTTCATGCTCAACTGCTGAGCCACACCCAGCTGGGCTGTCATCACTTCTTGACTCAATTACTGTAATTAAACTCCACGGTATTCCCACCTCCAGGTTTCCACTACACCAGACTTCTATGAAAGATTAATATCCACAAAGGGGGGTTCTTTTCAACTAAGAATCATGTACAAAATCCTTAGCCTGGCATTTAAGGACTTCCATGATCTGTATCCAAGTATCCTTACCAGCCTGTTCCTTAAACATACAACTCTGGGAAATGTTCTCTGCTTTCCTACCTCAGTACCTTTGTTTGGGCAGTGTCCTTATGTGGAACCAGCTTTCTTCTCCCAGCCTCCTCCAACAGCTAACAATATTCTGAATGGTCACATCCTCAAAGAAAGGAAAATGGCAGATGCAGGCATATCATTTATTAAACACATATTCTGTCTAGTGCTTTACAAATTATACTAATCCCCACAAAAACATAATAGCTTACTAACTACATTTTCTGAGGAAGGAGTTAAAGAAACTGAGGGCCAAAAGATTCTACCCAAAGTCATCCAAACCAGCAAGTAAAGAATCCAAAATAACCCCATAGAGTTCTTTTTTTTTTTTTAATATATCTTTATTGATTTCAGAGAGAGGAGAGGAGAGGGAGAGAGAGAGATAGAAACATCAATGATGAGAGAGTCATTGATCGGCTGCAGCCCGCAACCCCGGGCATGTGCCCTGACCGGGAATCGAAGCCTGATCGCCTGGATCCTAGGTCAATGCTTAACCACTGAGCCACGCCCAGCCGGGCTACAGTTCTTTTTTAATAAAAACATGACACAAGATGGAAGGATTTAGTCAGAATGCCTACGTGCAAATTCCAGCAACTCCACTAACAATCTGTGTGAACTCAGCAAGATAGGTATTTGTGATGCCTTCCTTCCCCATCTATAAAAAGGAGATAATGGTACTATCTACCACACTGACAACAATGAGAATTACATGAGATAATATAAAGTGCTTAGAATTTTATTTGGCCCATAGTAAACAATCAATGTTAGCTATTATTACTGTTGTTGCTATTTATAAGATATATGTAAACTCTGACTATACCAATTTTATGTTCTGTTTCCAAATCAAATTTTGCGTAATGTAAAAGCTTAATACTGTATTTATATAAGCTCAATAAATACTTGCAGAATACATGAATGCTTAAACTGATTAACCACCATGCTGTATTAAACGAAAGACACTTGTCTATTAACTCTTTCCTCTTTTGAGAAAACTAACAATGCTTACTAACTTTCTTCCATTTTTGTCATGTGAAACTACCATATGCAATGCCATATGGTAGTAATATGTCAAATGGTACGAAACACTATTTTGATTCAAACTCATCTTGCCTTCTGCTAAACATTAATTTCCAGATTTTAAAATATCCAAAATCATACTTTTTATTTAAACACCAACTGTTTTTAGGTCATACCAACATGAAGTAAGCATACCATGAAATTTGACCAAGCCATTTCATTTCATACATTTTTATGGCAATAACTATAAAACATAAAATGCCTTCCTTCCAATTTAACTCAAAGATACAAATCTATCACACCCAGTCCTACCCTTACTTGCTAAAATTAGTGCCTGAAAAACTTGTAATATATCTATGTTATTCTGAGCTGCGGGAAAATACCAAAGGAAGGGTGCCAAATGCTAGTAACAAAATGCTTGAGAGAAATGAGCTTTAAAAACGGATAGATGAGAATTTACTCCAAACCCTTCAAGTACTAAAACTGCACACCAAGATTCTGTCCACATGATTTACTATTACATATGGTAGGCTTCAAACAAAGGCACAAGTAAAAAATATATTAATAAAACAGTTGTCATTTCTGACACAAAAATAACTGGGCTCTATCCAACTGTTTTAAAAAACATTGAGGCTTAACTACGTGACATTTTATTTCAATTAATTCTTATAATTCTTCCCTATTTACAGATACTATCGCAGAATTAGTAAATAGCAGAGCTGAAGGCTGAACCCCACCTGACCCCTAAGTTAAGGATCCAGCATTTTGACATAATCCACAATATGATATACATTAACATCTTCTTCTTCATACACACGTATTTAAAAACCAACAAAAGCATCATGAAAAAAATATCTACTCTTACGCCATAGGATGTCCTCTGATATTTCTCTCTCCTCTCTTTCTAACGTTAATGTCAATGCACTAAATTGATTCCAAAATCCATTAATAACTTCCCATGTCCCTGCACTACACTTCTTACCTCCTGTTTAAAGCTTTTTTTCCCCTACCACAGCCCAGTTTTGTTACTTTATAGTGGAGCTCATCTCCTCGACCCATTAAAAATTGTCCTTAAATAGATTAAAAGCTTCCATCTTGAGTTGGTCTGTTTCTCTACTAGCACTCTTTAGCGGCACACCCATCTGACTTATATTGTATCAAAACTGCAGATGTTCTCCTTGGAAAACAACAGATCATTGTTGAAGGAAATGCCTCCGTGTTCACTGTTCCTGCTGCATCACTGACAAATAACAGGGGGGCAGGTTTGGGGACACAGGAGGACCTGCGTGGCCGCCCGCGGTGCTGAAACTGAGGACAAAACGACAGTTTTGGAAATTTACTATTGCCAAATTAGGCCAAAATAGAGGAATTTACCACAAGCTGACAGAGAACACTCGGCGGCTGCCCTGAAGTTGCCCGGGCGCGTCCGGCGTCGCTCGGCCCGGGGGGCGCCCCTCCCTCTCGGGCACAGCCCGACCGTCGGCGCCGGCGGCCCCGCGAGCTTCCGGGCGGAGCAGCGGGCTCAGGGCGCAGGGACCCGGCGTCCGTCCGCAGCAGCCCCGTCCCGCGCTCAATCAGAGCTTCCAGTGCGCGGGGGAGGGGGAACGAGGAGGAGGGGAAGGGCAGAAAGGAAGGAGGTGACAGCCCTCTGTTTTCCAAAGATTAGAGTCCCGGCAACTAAGGTCTGCCGACTTCGCTTGGGGACTTTGCGGCAAGTGCTGCAACAGAGACGCCTTCCTGACCTCGTCCCAAGCTCCAGCCACTTCCGCAGGGGAGCGTGAGAAGCCAAAGCGAGACACCAGCAACTTCAGATACAGACACACGCGCGAGATGGAGGGGCGGGGGACTCGGCGCGCCCAGGACACAGCTTTTTATTTTTTGTTTTTCCGAAAAGCCTAATTTCCTCCGCGTCCAGCCTGGGGAGGAGCAGCAGACCTCGCAGCTCCGCGCAGGCGAGGGGGCGTGTTCTCCGGCCCAGGCCGCCGCCCGCCGCCGCCGCCGCCCCGAGGCCTCGCGGTTCTTACCTGGAAGCCTGGCCCCGCAACACAAGTAGGCTCGCGGGCCGCGTATCTGCGGAAGGTCCTATCCTGACTCCATCATTGAGTATCCGCACCGACCCCACACCCGGGAGCCCGAGCCGGGAAGACAACACTGCGGCCAGGCGGAAGTCCCGCCCCGCGCGCCTCATTGGCCTGCGCCCGAAGGCAGCGGTAAGCCATTGGGCCACAGAGCTGCTTGCTAAGGCGCCTTCCCACTCCCACGCCGGTGCCTGCTCGTGCGGGGCGGGGCGGGGCGGGGCTCGGAGAGGTGCCCCGTTAGCCGAGTCGCGTTCTCCGCCTCGTGATCGCTCTTCCCCAGAGGGCTGGGCAGGGCGGGGCAGACCTCTCGGTCCGCTTTCGGAGGCGGTGGGCGCAGGCTGGCCTAGAGGATCGTGCCTCTCGGAGTGGAGGTCGTGGGGTCAGGAGGGAACGAGACCCAGGAGGAGGGCCGTCCCTCGGCGGGCCTGGCGCTGGCGCCGGCGCCAGGGCGTCTCTTCCCCGCACCACACTCGCCCGACCAGCCGAAGAGGCGAGGACCAGGCCTCATCGCCCCCGCACGGTGCCTGCAGGCTGGGAGCGGGGATGGGTGGGACCGAGGCCAGCGCTTTAGAGTCCGGGTCGGGTGGTTAGAGGAGCGAGCAGCCGGAGGGCTAAACGCCCGTCCGCGCCCGCCTGGGAGCCGCGCCGACCTTAGCACTCTGGGCCATCTCCGGGACTTGGCAAAAGTCAAACCGTGTGGTTAAGCCCTAGGTCAGACTTTTATAACCTTTGCCCCCTTTTGATGAACCAAAAATCTCTTCCCCTACCGCCCTTCTGGTAAACCTTACCGGTCCCGGGCGCACCAGCCTTCAACGAGGCGACTTTGAGATTTAAATTAACCGGATTGGACGGTCCGCCCTGCTCTTCGTCGCCAACTAGCCACTTTAAAGAGGCAATGAAAGAAGCAGCCGCAGCGGCAGCGGGCTGGCTGCAAGGGTCGCCTCAAGTCCTAAATTAGAATAGAATGCCGGGAGACGCGATTCTGGTCCCGCTTCAGTTTCCAAATCCGGCGCCTTTAAAAGCCTTTTCAACCTCACCTTTTCAACAAAGGAGGGGCGAGAGGGGCTAACGCAGGAAACACCTGCAGACTGCGCCCTTGGATGTAACTTCTCACCTTCGTTGCTCTGGGTGCACCTGAGTGGCTGGAGCACGGGAATGGGCGAAGACTCTCCCTATTGCTTATCTTTTGGGGCCTTTGAATTTTGAGCCTTGTGAATAGTATCTACTCAAATTAAAATTAAATACAAAAATTTAAAAGTCAAATTACAGTAAAATAACGAAGGCCATCAAAGGTATTTTCCTCTTCTCTCTACCCTATGGCTATATATTCTACATATTCTTAAATTTCACCAGTGTGAAGGCAGTGAACGCTTAATACACAGTCCTGCCTTGTCAGAATTAGGAATATTACTATGAAGTCTAGTGTAATTAGTGTAAGCATAGTTAAGTATCTATAAGCATTTCTTCATTCTCAAATTGGCTTTATATTAAATCAGAGATTTCTTGCATGACATCAAAAGAATTAAAAAAATAGTAATGTTCACATATATAGGTTAAAAAAAGAACAAAGAAGAGTTTGGTTTTTTATTCCTTAAATAAAAGCACCTTGAGGACAAAACTTGTTAATCTGACTAACCTACTCTTCAGGTTACAATTGGTATAGTTCTTTCAGTTATAAAGAAGGTAAAGTGCATTTTATACTTCATTTAGGCGGACTGATTGTGCTACGCCCTGAAGGACTATTTATTCTCCCCACTGTGTTGAATAAAAGTAAATTGGAAGAAAATAGACTGGGAAAACATACTAGCGCTGTAAAAGTAGGTTAGACAGTAAGGTTGATAGATAATTATGGTTTTCAAGAACATAAGGGTTAACGTGGCACATGATACTAATAGCCATTAATTATCCTCATTAAAACAAAAGAAAATGAGCTTTTAGGACTTTGTGTTTGACAGGGTTTTTTAAAAAACCCTCCTAAAAGTACAAACAGCATGTAACATTGTAGAGTTTCCCTCTTCCAAAATATTGTCAGCTAGCAACAACAACTAAAAAAAAAACCAATATACCCAATTACCTAATTGTCTAAATGGCTTAAAAGAATACAGGCTAAAATATTAAAAGAATGCAGGTAGTCTAAGTACTGAGGTTAACTAAAGATGTTAAAATTTTGTCTCTAGTCATTGTTATACTTACAATTTTAAAAAGGTAATTTTAGAATCAGTAAAAAGTTATTGTCATATTGAAAAGAAGAAAATAAAATTATTACTGTGATAAAAGACGGAATAGAATATAAAGAATCCACAGGAATCCATACATGTATGGATGAAAAAGGAATTTTTACCAAAGGTAACCTCATAGAATATGATCATAAATTCCTAACTGGGCAAGTCATAGTTGGTAGTCATGCCCCAGGCATATAACTTCTCTAGTGAAAGGTTTTTAAGCAAGTTTTGTTCATTGTTTCTGTGCATTTAGGTTAACACACCTTCAAAATACCCCTGGAAGGTGTAACCTCCCTCCAAAGAGCATGTAATTTTGTTAAATATAGTGTAATCTGATTGACACCCTGTTTTCTCCCACCTTCATGTACTCTTCTTTACTTCCCTCCGTAGCCTCAAATGTGTAAAAGAAACTGCAAAACTGTTATTCTCAGAAGCATTTGAGATGTTGGTTCCTGACAATGGTTGTCAGTTTGACTCAAATAAACTCTTATAAAAACTCTCTACAGAATTGATTGTTTCTTACATACACATATGTATGAAGTAGGCACATTTGAAAAAGTACCAAACAGAACTTTTAAAAACTTTTAGGAAATTCCTGGCCAAAGATTAGAACAGACTCCCATTTAACAATTCTAAGCTAATAAGTTCCTTTTGTAAGGTAGTGAAAGGTTCAGAAGACAAAAGGTTGGGTATCAATCAAAGGGTTTTTTTTAAAAAGTGTATGTTCCAGGAGTTGAGAAAGTTCAGACAAAAAGAAAAAGAAAAAAAGATCTATTTAAAGTTAAATGCCTTTAAGAAATGACCTGGTCATTGTTTGCCTTGAGATGAGTTGATAAGTTGTATCCCTCTCTTATATCTAACATGACTGACATGCAATTTCAACTTTTCCTTTTTTTTTTAAGAATTTTTATTGATTTTAGAGAGAGAGGAAGGAAGAGGGAGAAAGAGAGAAACATCTATCAGCTGCCTCCTGCACGCCCCCTACCTGGATGGAGCCAGCAACTTGGGCATGTGCCCAGACAGGGAATCAACCAGCAAGCCTTCCATGCATGGGACCACACCAACCAACCGAGTCACACCGGCCAGGGCTTCCTTTCTTATTTGGGGTTTTGAGAGGCAGGCTTCCTCTATTTTCTAACAAAAAAAAAAACAAGCAGGCAAAAAGTTTATAAGACATAATGTAAAGTAAAGACAAATTGGCATTATCTGCAAAGGCTGAAAAAAGCCATTTTCTATCACACAGCAATTTCAATCCTGGGAATATAGCCTAAAGACACACAAAATAAATTCAGATCAAGGTACATTGTATTACATTTTTGAAATAAATTGAAATACATTTTTTCGTATATTTTCATATCGAGGTACATTGAAATATATTTTTTAATTTGATTTATTGATTTGAGAGGCAGAGAGAGAGAGAGAAACATGGATTTGTTGTTCCACTTATTTATGCATTCATTGGTTGCTTCTTGTATGTGCCCTACCTGGGCATTGGACCTGTGATGTTGGTGCACCGGGACGCTCTAACCAACTTAGCAACCCAGCCAGGGCACATTGTAGTGAAATGAATTAAAGAAAAACCAAAGTACTTAAGTAAGCAGAAAGAAGAAAAATATTGTACATATAAAGGAATAGAGGCTGGCTTCTTAATAGCAACAAAAGAAACTAAAAGTTAATGAAATAATATCTTAAAATTAAAGATGGCAGTGGACTGAGTGGAAGCTACACTGACACTCTCCTGGAACCAAACTGGAATTACAACTAAAATATAGAAAAACCATCCTGAATAATCAACTGCAACTGAAGACGAGCTGGAGAGCACCCTCATAACCAAAGAGGAAAAGTGGAGACCACATAGAGGCTGGTAGGAAATGAGAAGGTTCACGCGGGCTGGCTGGGCTCCCACAGGCAGCAGCTGAAAGTCTGGAGGGATACCTCAGCTGTGGGGGGGGTTTCCCTGAGGACTCTGGGGCCTAAACCCCAGTCTGGGCTTCCCAGCCAAGAGCACCAGGACTGAGAAAGGTGCCCACATAACATCTGACTGTGAAAAGCAGCAGGGTTTCTGCCTGCCAGGGAGAGATAGCTAGAAATGCAGGCACCGTTTTCAAGGGCCAACACAGTTTTGTGAGCAGCCACTCACCTTGGGCTCCAGCAGAGGGCAGGCAGAGTGGACTGGAGCTGTGTGAGAGAATCTAGAGTTGTGAGCTCTGAAGATAGAGCTCAGAGGACAGCCAGCTGGATTCCTGTGCCTAGTCATTTCCCCCCAAACTGCAGGGGACATCTTTCTCAGGCAGACATTTACCCTCCAAGCAGCTTTTGCCTGAGGGGGAAACAATTGCCCCACCCTGTTGGAAAACCTCTCACCCTACCTACAGCCTGAGGCTCATTAAGAGAATCAGATTAATCAGCCTGAAGGCAGAGGCAGACTTCAGAATGCTTTGAGTCTTTGCCTGATCTGCTTCTGGACCCAGGCCTTGGAAAAACAGACCTTGGTGTGCATCTTGGTCCTGTCCAAACAAACCCAGCCCCACTGGAGGGGACCTCAAGCTGTGGGTTGTTGATAGCTCCAAACAGGGTACTCAAGGCAAGTTACAAACAGTGTGTGACATTGGCCTGCACCAGAGACCTTCCAAAAAGACTGAGAGTCCTAGCAGGCCTACCTAATACATAGAAACAAACCCAAATAGGCAGCCAAAGTGGGGAGACAAAAAACAAGCCCCAAATGAAAGAACAAGAGAATTCTCCAGAAAAAGAGCTCAATGAAATGGAGATAAGCAATCTATTAGATATAGAGTTCAGATTACTGATTGTAAGGATTCTCAACAGGATGAAAGAAGATATGGAAACTATGAAAAATGACCAGTCAGAAATGAAGAATGACATAGTACAAATAAAGAATACATTGGAAGGAATAAACAGCAGATTATAGGAAGCTGAGGATCGGATCAGTGAATTAGAAGACAGGGTAGAAAAAATTAATCAGTGATCCAAAAAGAAAAAACAATTAAAAAACAGGAGAACAGTTTAAGGGAGCTGTGGGACAACATGAAATGTAACAATATTTGCTTCATAGGAATGCCAGAAGAGATTGAAAATAAGCAAGGGTTAGAGAACCTGTTTGAAGAAATAAAGGCAGAAAACTTCCCTAACCTGGTCAAGGAAAAAGCCACACAAGTTCAGGAGGCACAGAGAGTTCCAAACAAGAAGAACCCAAAGAGGACAACACCCAGACACATCATAATTAAAATGCCAAAAATTCAAGAAAAAGAGAAAATATTAAAGGCAGCAAGAGAAAAGCAATCTGTTACCTACAAAGGAGCTCCGAGAAGGCTGTCACCTGACTTCTTATCAGAAACTCTACAGGCCAGAAGGGAATGGCATGAAGTATTCAAGGAAATGCAAAACAAGGATCTGAAACCAAGACTACTCTATCCAGCAAGGCTATCAGTCAAAATAGATGGTGAAATAAAGAGCTTCTTAGACAAAAAGAAAGGCTAAAGGAGTTTATCACCACCAAACCACCGCTGCAGGAAAGGGACTGCTGTAGTTGGAAGTAGAAATAGAAGCATTGCAAGAAATGCTAAAGGGACTGCTGTAATAATAAAAAGAAATAGAGAAACATAGGCATAAAGAATTAAAATGGCAATAAATAAGGACCTATCAATAATAACCTTAAGGACTTTAAGGGGAAGATCAACAGCAATACAGTCATAGGTGTGGACTTTAACACTCCACTAACTTCGCTGGATAGATCTTCCAGACAAAAAGTCAACACAGAAACAGTGACTCTAAATGGCACACTAGATCAGATGGATTTAATTGATATTTACAAAGATTTCACCCCAAAGCTGCAGAATATACATTCCTCTCAAGTGCACATAGGTCATTCTCAAAGATAGACCAATGTTAGGACACAAAACAAGTCTCTACAATTCAAGAAGATTGAAATCATATCAAGCATCTCAAATCAAAATGGCATGAAATTAGAAATTAACTATAGTAAAAACATTCAAACACATGGAGGCAAAATAGCATGTTATTAAACAATGAATGGGTTCCCAATAAGATCAAGAAAGAAAGAAAAAATTTCCTGGAAACAAATGAAAATGAACACACAACCCAAAATCTATGGGACACAGCGAAAGCAGTCCTAAGAGGGAAGCTCATAGTACTATAGGCCTACCTCAAAAAGCAAGAAAAATTTTTAGTAGACTATCTAAACCTACAACTTAAGGAATTAGAAAGCTCCCCTGTGAAGCCGTCCAGACCAGGGCTTTTGTTTGTTGGGAGTTTTTTTGTTACTGCTTCGATTTCATCCATTGTTGTTGGCCTATTCAGGTTTTCTGATTCATCCTGATTCAATTTTACATGATCTCACTCATATGTGGAATGGAATAAACAAAAGACTGAGGACCAAAATAGACCCAGAGACACAGAAGCATGGAACAGCATATACGCATAACCCATGGACACCGATAATAGTGTGGTGAAGGCCTGGGGGAGGGCGGGATGCAGGGTGGAGGAGATCAAAGGGGTAAAAAGGAGGACATCTGTAATACTTTCAACAATAAAAATAAATTTTTAAAAAAAGAGTATCTTCAAATGCTAAAATAAAATTATTATTGAGGGGTCAGGAAGAGATTAACCAAAGAACTTATATGCATATATGCATAGCCCATGGACACAGATAATAGTGTGATGAAGGCCTGGGGTGGGGCAGGGTTTCAGTGCAGAGGGCAAAGGTGGTGGTACGGGGTAAATGGGGGATATCTGTAGTACTGTCAACAATAAAAAATAGTAATAAAATAGTTATAGTTGTAGACATAGAATTGTATGCCAAGCTAAGGTATCATTTAGTTTCCTTTATTTATTTATTTATTTATTTATTTATTTATTTATTTATTTATTTATTTTAGAGAGGGAGATAAGAGACATTATTTTGTTGTTCCACTTATTTAAAGCTAAGCTATCATTTAAAAATGCGGGCAAAATAAAGACATTTTGAGAAAATAAAACCAGTATTTACTCTGAAGAGAATTTTATTAAAATAACTTCTAAAGAATGTCTTTTAAAAGTTGAAAATTGAACCCTGAAAGAAGAAGTAAGTTCCAAAAAAGCATGGAGAGTGAAGAAACTGAGTATAACTTTCAAACCAGTAGATTTTATTTTTATTATTATTATTTTTTTAATCCTCACCCGAGAACATGTTCATTGATTTTTAGAGCGAGGGGAAAGGAGAGAGAGACAGAGAGAGAAACATGGATGTGAGAGAGGAACATCTATCAGTTGCCTCCCACACATGCCCAGACTAGTGCCTGGGATTGAATTTGCAACCTAGGTATGTGCTCTGACTGGGAATCGAACCCACGACTTTTTGGTGTATGGGGCAGCGCTCCAACCAACTGTGCCACACGGGCTGGGACTTTATTTTAATTATCTTTTTTAAAAATTTTATTGATTTTTAGAGAGAGGGGAGGGACAGAGAGAGAGACATGGGTTTGTGGTTCCAATTATTTACGCATTCTTTGGCTGACTCTTATATGTACCCTGAGCAGGGATGGAACCCAAAACCTTGGCCTATCCAGGGCAAACCAGGAAACTTTAAAAAGGGCATAAATAAAACATAATTACTCAATAGAAAGCAGGTAAGTAGGGGTGAGAAAGGAGCAAATAAAAGGTATTGAAGCCCCAGCCGGCTTGCTCGGGGGTTAGAGCGTTGGCTCTCAGACTGAAGGGTGTGATTCTGGCAAAGGGCGCGGACCTCGGTGGCAGGCTGGATCCACGGCCCCAGCTGGGGCGCGTGTGGGAGGCAACCAATCGATGTATCTGGTATCGATATGTCTCTCTCTCTCCTTTCCATTCTCTTTGAAAAGCAATGGAAAAAGTATCCTCGGGTAAGGATTAAAAAACAGGAAACAGAAACAGAAACAAGCGGTATTGCAGATGGCAAATACAAAATGAGAGAGAAAAAGTATATCAATAATCTTTAAAAGAGATAAACGGGGTACACTTGTCAGTTAAAAGATAGATTTTCAGCTACATATTTTTTAACAAGACATCATTCTAAAATTTAAAGGACAGCAAAAGGTTGACAGCAAAAGGAAGACGCAAGCTTTGCAAAGCAAGTAACAACCAAAACAAAGATGGTATAACTGTATTACTATGAAGGCGGGATAAACAGACCTGAAAGGTTACGGTCGGTGGTGCACGGGAGGTTAAACAGCCATCTCACACGGGCAAATAAATAAAAATTAAATTTATTTAATTAAAAGGGGATGGGAATATCCAAAGGGAAGGGCTACACAGCACTGAGTCAATGGGTATTGGGTCCATGATGGCAGCAAAAATATACTTAGGGCAGTGAAACAAGGAAAGTGTATGGAAGAGGTAATAGGAGAGCCCAGGCTGGACTGTTTTGGGGAACTTGGAGACAGGTTCAGGGGGTGAGTGTGCTCCCCTGATGGGGAGCACACCCTGGGTCCTTTGTCCTGAGCGTATTTATCTCTTTCTTGCAGGTAGGAACCTTAAGGGAGATTTCTTAAGGGAGAATCTTGGGGGTGGGGGGCCTTAATAGAATATTCATCAGCTTTCTAGGTGTGCTCTTTCAGGGTCGTGGTCTCCACTGATTAGTGGTGCCAGGGCAGGGGGTCAATGTATCTAGTCCTGAGGCAGCCAAGGTGCCACTTATCTGGTTTTGCTGCTTTTCTGGGCCTGGAGCTGAAATATAATTGAAGCCTAGATGTTATCTTTAGGGAGGAAACACTCAGGAGGTCTAAGCCACATGACCAGCGATTTGCTAGGAGGAAACTCCATACTGTTTTTCAAAGTGGCTGCACCAGTCTGCATTCCCACCAGCAATCTTCTAGGGTTCCCCTTTCTCCACACCCTCGCCAGCACTTGTTTGTTGATTTATTGATGGTAACCATTCTGGCAGGTGTGAGAGGATACCTCATTGCAGTTTTTGTGTTTTTTAAATATATTTTTGTTGACTTCAGAGAGACGAAGGGAGAGGGAGAGAGATAAAAACATCAATGATGAGAGAGTCAACGATCGGCTGCCTCGTGCACGCCCCCTGCTGAGGATCATCCGCAACCTGGGCATGTGCCCTGACCGGGAATCGAACCTCGATCTCCTGGATCACAGGTCCATGCTCAACCACTGAACCACGCCAGTTGGGGATTGTAGTTTTAATTTGCATCTTTTTGATGATTAGTTGAGTTAGAACTCTTTTGATTGTAAGTAACAGACACCAACGAGAGCATGCTTAATATTAAGTAAAATGAAGAGAATTTATTTTATATAGACAAGGTATCACAAAATTCAAGGGCAACTGGAACCATGGGAGCCTCTGTTCCTCTTTATACGACTGATTCCTTCTTTCCTCTGGGTCAGCCTTCTCTGCTGACTCAGTCAATTGCAGGAAGAATATGGTTCTTCCCCCACAGTTACTAAGTTACCTGCTACACATCCGACCACAAAGTCCTACTTCCCTTCAGTCCAAAGAGAAAGGATTCTGTCAGTTCCATTCTGGTTCATCCAACTGTAATGATGAGAGTAAGGTTGAGTTACAAACGTGGCTGGGGGGGGGGGGGGGCAGGAATGGCAAACAAGTACTTAATAACATAATCTTACTCTGAAAGGCAAGTCTATCACAGTGTAAAAAACACATGTGTATAAATCACACACTTGGTTGTGATTCCCTAAAGCACAGGAGCGTCTTTAAGGCCCTCTGCCTCGGCTTAGTTGCTCTGGAAGCAGAGCCTGAGCGGGACTGAGATGCACGTCAATGGCAGAGGGAGTGCTCTTCAGGAAAAACTAGTAAGGGAGAGAGTCAGGCAGGACTGAGAGAATGCAGAGGAAGATACAGCCTCAGTAAAGTCCAGCCATAGCCTCACCTACAGGGATCCTCTGTAGAGTTTTCACCCCTTAGGATGGAAGGTGGGCCTTCTGTAGCCCCTTAACAGTCGGTTATTGAGGGCAGTGCCTAGTTTCCTGGCAAGGCAGCTCCCATCAACTGAGGGCAATTGTTTGGAGAAGAGGGTGTAACTATGAGCCTTGAGCAGTCAACAGTCATAGCAGCTGGGGAGTGGGGGGTGGTTAAGACAGTAAAACAACATCAACTATATCCCGTGTTAATATACTCGCTATTAAAATTTTGACAGCAAACCAAGTAGCATTGTGTTGCAATACTTGAAAAGTAGGAGGTAGAAAGAGTTAGCTTTGCAATGCAGTTCTTTGTCTTTATATTTTCCATTTTCTCAGATTTTTTAAAGTTGGAACTCAGGTTGGAAATCGAAACAGAATCCATCAGCAGGTTAACACCTACTGAGCACCTATCCTGTGAGTCACATTGTGCTAAGAACGAAAAGAGATGCAAGATGAGGTCTGTCCTCGCTGGGGAGGAATTTCAGGAAGAAGACAGGATTTACATATGTATAACAAAAAATGATCAGACACGAAAGCATTAAACCAGGTGTATCATACTGGGGGTTTTACAGGAAAGTCTTAAAATTAAGTTCTAAGTAAAAGGCTTACTCTATAAAACTTGAGTACTGGTGCTGAATATCTTTGTCATTTATTGAGTGGGGTTTGAAATATTTTCCGCCAACAAGTTTCAGGAAGTTGAAGAAGAGAATGGCAGATTATTCTAAATAACACAACGGCGGGGGCTGAAAGAAATACCAGCTATATTGTGCTGCTGTTGGGCGGGGATGGGAAAGCCGCAGAGCCATTTGCCTACACATTCATCTCCCTGGTGCAAGCGGGTATTGTTCTGTACCCCGTGGCAGGATTAGAAATACCGCTGGGGCACAAGTACACAAAGTCGTTATGGAAACCAGAATGCTTGAGCTCAGAGTTATTTACAGAGAACTCGGAGGATTATCACGTTCAATAAAAGCAGCTCTGTGTTGCTTCACTCTGTGCCAGGGCATCCCAATTAAATACCTATTTTGAAGGGTCCTTCCCTGAGCTGTACTGAGAGAATGCAGATTCCGGAGGCAGTGGATGGGGGTCACATCACAAAAGAGTAATTTGCACGTGGCGATTTGAATTCCACGCCTGCCCCTTGTTCACACTTGCCTCGCTGTTGTCAAGTTTGCTGTTTCCGTAGCACAGGAACCAGGCGGCTGCTGGCCGCGGCCCGTGGCCCAGCAGCGTCCCCTCGCAGGCAGCTGCCTGTCGCCGACGCTTACACTGCGGGACCCTCCACAGTAACAGCTGCCTCTGCCTGTCATTTTTGTCCTTAATTGCAAATTGGAATTTTTCCAGCCATCCAACAGGATATTTTTTAAAAGTTGTGGGGTTTTGTGTGTGAGTGTGTGTGTGTGTGTGTTTGGGGGGGGTTGTTTGTTTGTTTGTGAGAAAATGAGGATTTTCATAGCCTTTGAGGGATCTTTTGAATCGTTTGAAGTTTCAGCAGATGAAACCGTGCAGGCTGTGAAGCTGATGATAAAGGTATGTGCTTTGTCCCTGAGCCACGAAGATGTATAATAATTTTAGCTACACAGTGAAGTTTATACAGCACATGGATCGGATATTTTACTACTGGGTACATTTTCAGCAAACAGAAAACTAAAAGTGTTTCAAAATATCTTTGTTTGCTTACAGAACAGTTTGATAAGAAGATGGTAACTATGGAGGCGTTAGACCGGAAAGCAAACTGAGTAAATTCTCAGGAAAAAAAGTTTAACTTCTCTTTCTGAAACCCGTGGGTTGTGCGTGGCCCATATATTATTACTGTGAATCTTCATGAAAGGACACATTAAGACCCTAGCTCTAGGCTATACAAGCTGAGCTTGCCAGTTCTCAGATACATGGCTTGTTTGATGAGCAAGCAATTGGAAGGTGAAGAGGGGACTTCAGAGAACTGGGCTCCAGCCTCATTTTGCCTTTAGGGAAACTGAAGCTCAGGTTGCTTCTTACTTAGGATCACAGAGCCAGAATAAGAAATAATTTGAGTGCAATAACTTTCTTATAAACTTCTTTTAAATACTCACTCTAAAATGGGAAATCAAGACAAATATTTAGGTCCTGACCACCAAATGGTGTTTAACTTAGAGATGGTCATTTCCATTTGCTAAGGAGCATACACTGAATTATAGTTACGTAGTATTTAGGGCAGTATGGTCTTCACTGAAATCTAGATCTTCTAACACAGAGGTTTGTAACCTTTATGAGTTGTGGATTCCTTTGGCAGTCTGGCAAGCCCATGAACTCCTCAGAATGTCTTTAAATGCATAAAATAAAATATATACAAAGAAAAGGAAGCCAGTCATATTGAAAAACAATTTTCAAACATTAAAAAACAAATTTGTAATATAGTGACATGTGGGCTTCTTTATTAACATATTAAGTTCTAGCAATGTACCTAATAACTATTATAATTTCAAAGTAATGATCAGCATAATATTTTGAGGTATCTGCAGCAACTATAAGGTGATATAAAAATATCAGTGATTCCTATTGGTAACAAAGTCAAACAGGTACAGCCAACTACAGCTACTTTAGTTTGTTGCCTACATGCATAATTTTTAAAAATCTCAATTTCATTTAGAATTAATAAAAATAAATTATGGTTTATCCCATACAAATTACATCCATAAACTTTGGGGAGGCCTATAGACTCCAAGTTAAGAAATCCTGTCTAATACTTATTCCCTCTCTCCCAAATAATTTTATGACTCAGTGGAAAATGTAAACAAAAAGAAATTACATTGTTGGTCCAGTAATGTAAAGGCGTGCTGTTTTCATAATATGCTATTGATTTTTAAGGATTATTTCCGCATCCCTGTCTCTGAAGACGAACAAGGCAGGCGGTATCTGGAGCTGAGGTATGCTGGAGCAGCCCTGGAGGACAGCTGGAGTCTTGCTGATGTTGGAATATCTTTTTGTTCAACTCTCAAATGCTTTGTTAAGGTAAGATGATCAGAATGACATTTGTCCAAGATGTCTATTTCATTTTGAATAACATTGTGGATAATTCAACAAAAGTCATTCCACAACTTAGGAAGAGGGTTTCTCTTCTTGCCTGCAGTCTGTGCTGTAAGGAGCCGTAGGGTGTGGAGACCACAGAGTTCCCCTGTTTGTTCCTTCCCTGTCTAACTTGCAGCCTGCCCCAATCACCACAGAGCAGCCCACAAACTAATATTGGGCCAAGGCCAAGGGGAGGATCTAGAATACTGATGCAGGTAGAAAGAGGTTAGATCACTTCCGTGGGTCCGCAATGGATTGGGGCACTGTGGTGAGGAAAGGGAAGCACTTTTCAGAAACAATAAACATGAAGGGGCAGGTCCTACAATCAAATCCAGCCAGAGAAGCCATTCATTTAATTAGGTGCCTATAGAGTGGAGGTAGCCTTTCCCACTTACAGGGCCCTTAATCTGTGGTGCTTAACTTGGGGTCCCTAATGGGCTTTAAGAACTTTACAAAACCCTAAAGTCGCAATGTATGCAAAATTATTCTACTTGGAGATTTCTGACAACTTCTTAAAGAAACAGGTGGCCTACAAAGTTTAAGAGCTCCTCTGTAGGGCAGAAATATTATTCAGTACTAGTTCTTTACCCCATATGAAAACATGAGACTCAAGAAACTTAGTAAAATACATATTCTCTGCTACATGAGGCACTAATTTTCTCAAATTTAGCATTAAAAAAAATTTCATGGTGACAAAGCTAACTCATTTTGTTTTAATATATTTTACTGATTGACTAAGTGGGAAGGCTATATAAAAGGAAAATTCCAAAATATTTATAATTAAGTAGAAAGACAATTCACAGGAAAATAAGCATTTGTATAATCCTGTTTGTGTAAACAAAAAGACCACATCTTTAATACTTTATGAGCAATTATTCTCTTATTATTTTTATATTATTGAAGAATGTTTAATATCAAAAAGGGAAATAAAAACCACTCCATTGTCTTCTTTTCTCTCAGACACTCAGAAAAGTGTAATATAATACTTCTTTAAACAGACTAAATTTAATATCTTTTTTATTGTTGACAGTAATACAGATGTCCCCCATTCCTATCCTGCTTTGCCCCCCTCCACCCAGCCCCTGCCCCCCAAGGCCTTCATCACCCTATTATCTGTGTCCATGGGCTATGCATATATGCATATATGTTCTTCAGTTAATCTCTTCCAGACCCCACCACCCCGTTTTCCTCTGAGATCTGTCAGTCTGTTCCATGCATCCATGCCTCTGGATCTATTTTGTTCATCATTTTATTTTGTTCATTAGATTCCACATGTAAGTAAGATCATGTGATATTTGTCTTTCTCTAACTGGCTTATTTCAGTTAGCATAATAATCTCAAGGTCCATCCATGCTGACATAAAGGGTAAGAACTCCTTTTTATTTTTTAATTTTATAGCCATGTAGTATTCCATTGTGTAAATGTAATACAGCTTTTTTATCCACTCGTCCACTGATGGGCACTTGGGCTGTTTCCAGATCTTAGCTATAGTAAATAACACTGCTATGAACATAGGGCTGCATATGTTCTTTCTGATTAGTGTTTCAGGTTTCTTAGGGTATATTCCCAGAAGTGGGATCATTGGGTCAAACGACAGCTCCATTTTTAACTTTTTGAGGAAACTCCACACTGTTTTCCAGAGTGGCTGCCCCAGTCTGCATTCCCACCAGCAGTGTACCAGGGCTCCCCTTTCTCCACACCCTCGCCAGCACATGTCATTTGATGACTTGTTGATGGAGCCATTCTGACAGGTGTGAGGTGATACCTCATTGTGGTTTTAATTTGCATCTCTCTGCTGATTAGCAATGTTGAGCATTTTCTCATGTCTATTGGCCATCCATATGTCCTCTTTGGAGAAGTGTCTATGCAGATGCCTTGACTATTTTTTAATTGGATTCTTTATCTTTCTGGTTTTGATCTATGAGTTTTTTGTATATTTTGGAAATTAACCCTTCATCAGACGTATCATGGGCAAATATGTTCCCCCATACAGTGGGTTTCCTTTTCGTTTTCTTGATGGTTTCTTTTGCTGTGCAGAGCTTTTTAGTTTGGTGGAGTCCCATTTGTTTATTTTTTCCTTTATTTCTCTTGCCCTAGGAGATGTATCAGTGAAAATACTGCTACAAGATATGTCTGAGATTTTGCTGTCTGTTTTCTTCTGGGATTTTTATGGTTTTGCATCTTAAACTTGTCTTTTATTCTTTTTTTTTTTTTTTAATGAAAGTTACTCTCTTTTTTTTTTTTTTTTAAATATGTCTTTATTGATTTCAGAGAGAGGAAAGGAGAGGGAGAGAGGGAGATAGAAACATCAATGATGAAAGAGTCATTGAGCAGCTGCCTCCGACTGGGGATCAAGCCCACAACCCGGGCATGTGCCCTGACCAGGAATCGAACCCCAATAGCCTGGATCCTAGGTCTGCGCTCAACCCCTGAGCCACACCCGGCTGGGCGTCTTTTATCCATTTTGAGTTTATTCTTGTGTATGGTGTAAGTTAGAGTCTAGTTTCATCTTTTTGCATGTACTTGTCCAATTTTCCCAACACCATTTATTAAAGAAACTATCTTTATTCCATTGTATGCTCTTGCCTGCTTGTCAAATATTAATTGACCACATTGGCATGCGTCGATTTCTGGGATCTCTGGTTTGTTTCATTGGTCTATATGCCTGTTCTTGTGCCAGTACCAGGCTGTTTTGATTACAGTGGCTGTGTAGTATAGGTTGATGTCTGGTATTGTTATCCTGCCAATTTTGTTCTTCTTTCTCAAGATTGCTGCAGATATTCGGTGTGGTTTTTTTTGGGGGGGTGGTTCATATACATTTCTGGAATATCTGTTTAGATCTGTGAAATATGCTGTTGGTATTCTAATAGGGATTACATTGAATCTATAGATTGCATTGAGTAGTATGTATGTTTTAAAGATGTTAATCCTTCCATCCATGAGCATGGTATATGCTTCCATTTGTGTTTTCGTTGTTGTTGTTGGTTTGTTTTTAATTTACCTTTATTGTTGAAAGTATTACAAATGTCCTCCTTTTTCCCCCATTGATCCCCTCCTCTCTACATCCCTCCCCCCAGGACTTCATCCCTCTATTGTCTGTGTCCCTGGGTTATGCATATATACATATAAATTCTTACGTTAATCTCCCCCCACCCACCTACCCCTGCCTTCTCTCTGAGATTCGTCAGTCTGTTCTGTGCTTCTATGTCTCTGGACCTATTTTGTTCATCAGTTTATTTTGTTCACTAGATTCCACATATAAGTAAGATCATGTCCTACTTGTCTTTCTCTGGCTGGGTTATTTCATTTAGCATAATACTCTCCAGGTCCCATCATGGTGTCTCAAAGGATAAGGGATCCTTTGTTTTTAAAGATGCATAGTATTCAATTGTGTAAATCTGAGAAGATGTTTGATATGATTTCAGTCTTCTTGAACTTGTAAAGACCTATTTTGTGTCCTACCATGTGGTCTAAGTTTGAGAATGTCCCATGTGCACTTGAGGAGAATGCATATTCTGCAGCTTTGAGTGAAATGTTCTGTAAATGCCAATTAAATCCATCTGATCTAGTGTGTTATTTAGAATCACTGTTTCCTTGTTGATTTTTTGTCTGGAAGATCTATCCAGTAAAGACGGGGTTGTTAAAGTCCCTTACTATGACTGTATTGCTGTCAATCTCCCCTTTAAAGTCCTTGAAAAGTTTTTGTTTTGTTTTATTTTTTCCCAGCCTGTGTGAGACTTTTGTTCTGAGGTGGGTCTCTTGTAGACAGCATATATTTGGGTCTTGTTTTCTTATCCATTCAGCTGCTGTATGTCTTTTGATTGGGACATTTAATCCATTTATATTTAAGGTTATTATTGATAGGTACTTATTCATTGCCATTTTATTTCTTTATGCCTATGTTTCTCATTCTCTCTATTTCAACTTCTTATTACAGCAGTCCCTTTAACATTTCCTGCAATGCTGGTTTGGTGGTGATAAACTCCTTTAGCCTTTCTTTGTCTGGAAAGCTCTTTATTTCACCATCTGTTTTGAATTATAGCTTTGCTGGATAGAGTAATCTTGGTTTCAAATACTTGTTTTGCATTACCCTGAATATTTCATGCCATTCCCTCTGGCCTGCAGAGTTTCTGATGAGAAGTCATCTGACAGCGTTATGGGAGCTCCTTTGTAGGTAACGGATTGCTTTTCTCTTGCTGCCTTTAATATTCTCTGTCTTGAATTTTTGGCATTTTAATTATGATGTGTCTGAGTGTGGACCTCTTTGGGTTTTTCTAGCTTGGGACACTCTGTGCCTCCTGAAGTTGTGCGACTTTTTCCTTGACCAGATTAAGGAAGTTTTCTGCCATTATTTTTTCAAACAGGTTCTCTAACCCTTGTTTACTTTTTACCTCTTTTGGCACTCCTGTGATTCAAATATTGTTATGTTCATGCTGTCCCACAACTCCCTTAAACTGTCCTCCTGTTTAATTGTTTTTTCTTTTTGGTTCTCTGATTGAGTGATTTTTTTTTCTACCTTGTCTTCTAATTCACTGATCTGATCCTCAGCTTCCCCCAATCTGCTGTTCATTCCTTCCAATGTTTTGTTTTGTTTTTCTACTATGTTATTCTTAATTTCCTTCATAATTTCTAAATCTTTTTTCATGTCTCCCCATTTTGACTGCCTGCCTGGATTTGTTTCTATGTGTTAGGTAGATCTGCCAGGATTCCCAGTCTTTTGGATGGTCTCTGGTGCAGGACAATGTCAGATGCTGTTTGTGACTGGCCTTGAATACCCTGTTTGAAGTTTTCCATGCTCCACAGCTTCTGGTTTCCTCTGCTGGGGCTGGGGCTGCGTGTGTTTGTACAAGACCAAGATAGGCACCAAAGTCTGCTTTTCCAAGCTCTGAGTCCAGAAGCAATTCAAGCAAAGATTCAAATCACCCAGAGGATGTTATTCAGACTCTTAATGAACCTCAGGCTGTAGAAACTCCACAGAGTGGGGCCAAAGGTTTTCCAACACTTCGGGGCAATTGCTCTCCCCCCAGGCAAAAGTGGCTTGGAAGGTAAATGTGTGCCTGAGAAAGATGTCCTCTGCAGTATGGGGGAATGACTGAGTACTGGGGTCCAGATGGGTGCCCTCTGATATCTGTTCTGCTAGTCAGCCCCCCTGGTTCTCCTCACACTGCTCTAGTCCACTCTGCCTTTTCTCCACCAGTGCCCAGGTGAGCAGCTCCACATGACACTTTGTGCATTGGCCCTTTAAGAGGATGCCTGCATTTCCAGCCATCTTTTGCTGGCAGACAGAAGCCCTGCTGCTTTTCAAGTCAGATATTTTGTGGGCACCTTTCTCAGTTCTTGTGCCCTGAGTTGGGGAACATAGCTTGGGGTTTAGACCCCAGAGTTCTCAGTGGGAACCCCAAACAGCTGAGATATCCCTCCAGACCTTAAGCTGCTGCTTGTGGCAGCCCAGCCAGCCCTCTCATGCCTCTGCACTTCCTACCATGCCTCTGCACTTCCTCTATGTGGTCTCCACGTTTTTGTCCTTGGTTGCAGTTGATTATTCAGGATGGTCTTCCATATTTTAGTTGTAATTCCAGTTTGGTCCTGGGAGTGTCAGTGTAGCTTCCACTCAATCCTCCGCCCCTTCCACTTGTTTGTATCACCCTCTAGTACCTTTTTCAATGTCCTATAGTTTTCTGAGTACAGGTCTTTTGCCTCCTTGGTTAAGTTTATTCCCAGGTATCTTATTATGATTATGATTATTATTTTTGGTACAATGGTAAATGGGATTGTGTTCTTAGTTTCTCTTTCTGAGAGTTCATTATTGGTATATTAAAAATCTCATCCATTTCTGGATGTTAATTTTGTATCTTGCTACTTTGCTGAATTCATTTATTAAATGGAGCAGTTTTTTGGTGGAGTCCTTAGGGTTTTCTATGTATGATATCCTATCATCTGTGAATAATGACAGTTTTACTTCCTCCTTTCCAATTTGGATGCCTTTTTTTTTCTTCTTTTTGTCTGATGGCTGTGGCTAGGACTTCCAGTACTATGTTGAATAAGAGTGGTGAATGCAGACATCCCAGTCTTGTTCCTGATCTTAATTTAGTTTTTGCCCATTGAGTATGATGTTGGCTATAGGTTTTTCATATATGGCCTTTATTATGTTGAGGTATGATCCCTCTATTTCCACTTGCTGAGAGTTTTTATCAAAAATGGGTGCTGGCCCAGCCGGTGTGACTCAGTGGGTTGAGCGTGGTCCCATGCACCAAGAGGCAGCTGGTTCAATTCCTGGTCAGGACATATGCCTGGGTTGTAGGCTCATTCCCCAGTAGGGGGCATGTAGAAGGCAATCTATCGATGTGATGTTTCTTTCATTCATGTTTTTCTCTCTCTCTCGCCCGTTCCCTCCCTCTCTCTCTAAAAATAAAACATATTTTTAAAAATATGGGTGCTGGATTTTGTCAAATGCTTTTTCTGCATATATTGGTATGATCATGAAATTTTTATCCTTCATTTTGTTTGTGTGATGTATCACATTTATTGATTTGTGAATATTGTGCCAGCCTTGAAACCCTGGAATAAATCCCACTTGGTCATGGTGTGTGATCTTTTTAATGTATTGTTGGATCCAATTTGTTAATATTTTGTGGAGGATTTCAACATTTATGTTCATCGGGGATATTGGCCTGTAATTCTCTTTCTTTGTAGTGTCTTTATCTGGTTTTGGAATTAGGATAATGCTGGTCTCATAAAAAGAGTTTGGAAGCCTTCCTTCCTCTTGAAACTTTGGAATAGTTTGAGGAGAATAGGTGTTAGTTCTTCTTTAAATGTTTGGTAAAACTTGCCTGTGAAGCCATCCAGTCCAGGACTTTTGTTTGGTGGGAGTTTTTGATTACTTCTTCAATTTCATCAGTTGTTATTGGCCCTATTCAGGTTTTCTGATTCTTCCTGATTCAGTTCTTGAAGAGTGTATGTTTCTGGGAATGTGTCCACTTCGTCTAAGTTGTCCAGCTTGTTTGCATATAGTTGTTCATAGTATTTTCTTACAATCCATTGTATTTCTGTGGTGTCGGTTGTTACTCCACCTCTTTTGTTTCTGATTTTACTTATTTGTGTCTTCTCTCTTTGTTTCTCGGTGAGTCTGGCTAAAGGTTCATCAATCTTGTTTATCTTTTCCAAGAACCAGCTCTTGGTTCCATTGATCTTTTGTATTGTTTTTTAGTCTCTATGTTATTTATTTCTGCTCTGATCTTTATTATTTCCTTCCTTCTACTTACTCTGGGCTTTTCTTGTTGTTCTCTTTCTAAGTCTTTAAATCATAGGGTTAGATAGTTTACTAAAGCTTTTTCTTGTTTTTTCAAGTAGGCCTGTCATGCTATGAACTTCCCTCTCAGCACTGCTTTCACTGTGTCCCATAGATTTGGGGTTGTTGTGTATTCATTTTCATTTGTTTCCAGAAAATTTTTTATTTCTTCCTTATCTCGTTGGTAACCCATTCATTGTTTAATAACATGCTATTTACCCTCCATGTGTTTGAATGTTTTTGAGTGTTTTTACTGTAGTTGATTTCTAATTTCATACCATTGTGATCCATGAAGATGCTTGATATGACTTCAATCTTCTTAAACTTGTAGGGACTTGTTTTGTGTCCTAACATGTGGTCTATCTCTGATTGTTCCATATGCACTTGAGAAGAATGTATATCCTATGGCTTTGGGATGAAATGTTTTGTAAATATCAATTAAATCCACCTGATCCAGTTTAAGGCCATTGTTTCCTTCTTTATATTTTGTCTGGAAGATCTATACAGTGATGACAGTGTGGTGTTAAAGTCCCATACTGTGACTGTATTGCTGCCGATCTCTCCCTTAAAGTCCACCACGAGTTTTTTATATATTTAGATGCTCCTATATTGGGTGCATATATGTTTACAACACTTATATTTTCCTGTTGGATCAATCCCTTAAGTATTATGTAGTGATCTTCTTTGTCTCTTTTATAGCCTTTGTTTTGAAGTCTATTTTGTCAGATATGAGTATTGCTACCCTAGCTTTTTTTTTTTTTTTTTCCATTTGCATAGAATATTTTTTTCCCATTCCTTCACTTTTAGTCTGTGTGACTCTTTTCTTCTGAGGTGGGTCTCTTATAGACAGCATATATATGGTTCATGTTTAACTATCTATTCAGCTACCCTGTCTTTGATTAGAGCACTTAATCCATTTATATTTAAAGTTATTATGAAAGGTACTTATTTATTGCCATTTTTTTAATACCTATGTTCCTCTGTCTCATGATTTCTTCTTCTTATAGCCATCCCTATAACATTTCCTGCAATGCTGGTTTGGTGGTAATGTACTTCTTTGGCCTTTTTTGTCTGGGGGGGCTCTTTATTTTGCCTTGCTGGATAGAGTAGTCTTGGGTTCAGGTGCTTGCTTTTCATGACTTTGAATACTCCTGGCCTGAAGTGTTTCCACTGAGAAATCAGCTGACAGTCTAATGGGAGCTCCCTCATAGGTAACCTTCTGTCTGTCTCTTGCTGCTTTTAAGATTCTTTCTTTGTCTTTAATGTTTATCATTTTAATTATAACGTGTCTTGCCCTAGCTGGTTTGGCTCAGTGGTTAGAGCACTGGCTGGCAGACTGATGAGTTTGAGTCTGGCCAAGGGCACGTACCTCAGTTGCAGGATTGATCCCCAGCTCCGGTCAGTGCTTGGGCAAGGGGCAACCAATCGATGTGTCTCTTTCACATCGATCTTTCTCTCCCTCCCTCTCTCTCTTTTCTCTCTCTCCTTCCACTCTCTCTGAAAAGCAATGGGAAGAATGTCCTCAGGTGAGGACTGAAAAAAAAATTATGATGTGTCTTGGTGTGGCTCTCTGTGGGTTCATCTTGATTGGGATTCTCTGTGCTTCCTGAAGTTGTGTGACTTTCTGGTATACCAGGTTAGGTATGTTTTCTGTCATTATTTCTTTAAACAGGTTCTCAATTCCTTGATCACTTTTTTCTTCTTCTGGTACCCATATGAAGCTGATGTTAAATTTCATGTAACTATCCTCCTGCTTTTTAATCATTTTTCTTTTTTGCAGCTCTAATTGGGTGCTTTTTATACCTTGCCTTCCAAAGCACTGATTTGATCCTCTGCTTCAATCTGTTTTTAATTCCTTCTGGTGTATTTTTTATGTCAGATATGGTATTCTTAATTTCCGACTGGCTCTTGCTCACGGTTTCTGTTCCTTTTTCATGCTGTTGTAGTTCACACTAAGTTTCTTGTAGTTCTCACTAAGTTCCTCAAGCATCCTTATAACCATTACTTTGAACTCTATGTCTGATAAATTGCTTGTCTCTATCTCATTTAGCTCTTTTTCTGGAGATTCTTCCTTTTCTTTCATTTGGGGGTTGTTTCTTTGTCTCCCCATTTTAGCTGTCTCTTTTGGTTTGCTTCTATGTATTAGATAGAACTGCTGTGCCTCCCAGTCTTTGTGGGGTGGCTTTATGTAGTAAGTGTCCTGTGGGACCCAGGGGTGGGTGCAGTCTCTTTGATCTCCTGAGCTGGGTGCTCTAGGAATGTCCCTTGTGTGGGCTGTTTTGGCTCTTTTGTTGCAATTGTGTCTTGAGTGTTGCTGTTCTGTTCGTGGGTGGGATCTCCCCTCGGGCTGGCTGTCTGTGAGGATCAACCTCGACCACATCGTGCAAGCTGTTGTGCAGGTGCTGACAGAACACAACACAACACAACACAACACAACAAAACAAGGAACAGACAAAAGCATACTAAGTCCCCAACAACAACAGCAACCACAAGAGCAAAGAGAGCATGAGTAATTAAAGAAAAGAATATGGGGAGAAAGAAAGGGGGAGAAAAAAGAATATGGAAAGAAAGAAGGTAGAGAAAAAATAAGAATAAAGAATAGGAAAAGGAAAACAGCATAAAAGAAAAGAGGAAGGAAAATTATGAAAAGGAAAAAAGAAAAGAAAGAAAGAATTCAAGAAAAGGTGAAAAGAGAAAGAAGAGACATGCAAGAAAAAGAGAGACAAAAATAATAACAAAGCAATTAAAAAGGTAAAATAAAAAATAATGCCAAAAAAAGAGAAGCGGCCTTGGCCTGGGCAGACTGGAGTGCCTGCCGCAGCTCCCTTCGGATCCTGCTCTATGTCGCTGAGGCTGAGGGTCCTGTCTGCCGCCTCGGGGCCTCTGGGAGGAACTTTGGGGCTGGCCACTGTCCGAAGCTGTCCACATTTGGCTCTCGGAAACCTATTTGAAGCTTCGAGTGAGCTACAGTTTGTGGCTGCCTCCACAGGGCTTGGCTGTATGCGGGAGAGGCCAAGCTGTGCTCTAGGGCTGGCTTGGCAGCCACATGGGACCCAGGGGCAGGTGAGCAAATGTCCCAAGGACCTAAGGGTCCACCTCCACCCACTTGTGCCTGCCTGCCAGCTGTCAGACTTAGTTACTGAAAGGGCTTTGGGCTGAATCTGGAGGATGAGACCTCGGGTTCTGCCATGGGGGGGGTCGGATTTCAGGGATGATGGTGGGGGTGTTCTCCCATCCCAGAGCCACACGTCTGAATCTGTCCCAGATTATTTCTCTGACCTCAGCAGGGCGGAGTCCCTCGTATGCAGTCCAGTGGGGTCTGCTGGCAGCTGGGTGTTTCTGTCAGCTCTTCTGTGACTGTGGAGAGCCAGGAGGTTCCCAGGACAGTGGGGGGAATGTCCCCACTGACACCCCCTGAGACTGTCCAGACCCATGTACTTGGCCTTTGCTGCTGCCTCCTCAGTAGGGCCCAAGATGCTGGGAGGGGAGAGGGGTATCCCCAAGGCCGGGGTGTCTGCCTTCCCCAGGCTGTTGCTGCTGCGGCTGCTGAGGTTGGGGGTGGATGACCAGGCGCAGGTCTCCTGGCCACCGCTCTTCCACGTCTCCCCCCCAGTGGTTCCCAGCCCTTCAGGCGACTCCAGTCCGCACTGCCCTCCTTCTACCAAAGCCTCATTTGAGTAACTGCAAATGAAAATCCTGTGCTCTGATTTTTTTTAAATGGCTTTATGTCTGACAGGCTCCTTCTCTCTCTGGAGATAGAAGTCCCACTGCCTTTCATGACTGGATGTCACATGGGCTGCTGTCCCCAGCTCTGCTGCTCCCAGCTGTCCCCAGCCTGGGGCCTGGGCCTAACTCCTCCCAGGGCAAACCCCCTTGCTTCTGAGAGCTCCCTCTGCACTCTCTCCCTGCCCCCCATGGAGGCTGGGCCAGCCCCTCTGCCCTTCCTATAGTCTTCTCCTCGGCTAGTCTTCAGCTGGTAATTCAGGGTGAACGTCTCCCAATTTAGTTTTATTTCCAGTTTGGTTCTGGGAGGGAGTGCGAGAAAGATCCACCTACTCCACCACCATCTTCAACCCCCCTCCCCCATATAATTTCTTAAATATCTTTGCTTTATGTCTTTAAATTAGTTAAATACTGTGGTTTTGGGACTATGTAGGATAACTCTAAATTTTCCTGGAATTTTCCAATGCCAGTAATGACGTTCAAGATGTTTCAGTTGTTTGCTTAGTTGGAGGTAGTGGTGTAAGTTCATCATTAATATCTGAGCGAGCTGGAGGGATTTGATTGAACTATGGCTATTCGCAGATACAGATAAAATGTGTTAAGACTATAAATAGGATACCATTCTTTAACCAAGCACAGCTTGGTTTTTCTTATTTAAAACTTTTAAAATTTCACTTGTTTTTGACTAGGTAGCACATTCACACGGTGCTCAATTTAAACAAACACAAAAGGATATACAATAAAAAATCTACCTCCTACCTCTGGCCCCCAGTTTCCCTCCCCAGAGGCAGCCTACCTTCATAGTTTTACTTATAAAAATATTTTATTCTCCAAAAAAAGCTTCATCTATCACAGCGATGCAAGCTGCCTTTGCACTGAACTCTAACCTCCCCTGGAGTTTAAACTGCTAATGGAAAAAAATGGAGTGTGAGTCAAAGGATTTATTTAAGAGAGGCAGCACATAACTCACAGGACTCAGCTCCATGTAGGCTTTAATTAAAAACTCTCAAGCTCCATGGAAATCTTGCTGATCTTAATCTTCACCTTCTTCGGAAGAATCACATTTAGAGAATTTCTTATCACTGGGTTTGAGAAAGAAAATATTATCTTGAATCTGAAGGAGAATTGCCTGCCGAAGCCATAAATATTGGTTTCTATCCTACCTTAGTTTCTGCTTGGATCAGATGATAAAGGAAGGCTATTCTAAAACTCTTCCTATTTCCTGTGGATGTATGACGACAGTTCAGAACGGCTCACAACAAAAATGCTTCATGAATATACCCCACTCCCCAAAGAATGCAGTCACACCAGCTCTGCGCAATTTGAACTAGCTTACGAAACCAAAGGCTGCGTTCTAAGTCATGTTACTGTTTTGCATAATTAGATGCATACAAATTTAAGTAGTACCATTCTTTTTTTAAAAAAAAAAATTTAATTGATTTTTAGGGAAAGGAAGGGATGGAGGGAAGGAGAGAAAGAAACATCAATGTGAGAAAGAAACATTGGTTGGTTGCCTCCTGAATGTGCCCTGACTGGGGCTTGAAACTGCCACCTTGTGGTGTCTGGGACAATGCTCCTTCCAACTGAGCCACACCAGCCAGGGCAAGTAGTACTCTTCTTACGTTACTTCATACAATACCTTCTGAGAATCTAGGAAAGCTAGAGTCTCTTCATTTATTTTGGTACCACTTAGAAATACCAAGATGGGAACCAAACACTTTGGCAAAGTTTAAAAACTTAAAGTAAGCAATTTTCTTTTTGAAAAGGTGCAAGTAGATATGAAATAACTACAAAATATTTGGGTTTTTTATTGTGTTTATATTTTTATGTGAATTATAAGGTTCTTGCTTGTGTGAAAAAAAGGAAAGACATTAGATAAATTACGAGGTGATGTACTCCAAATACATTTTGAAACAGCCAGTACATTTTCCAGTTTTCCCGCATATCACACCTTCTGCTTTAAGGGTAACGTAGACACATTTGAAAAAGGGAAAGGAGGTGGGGTGACATAAGAACAGTGGGGAAAGAGCGTTGCATCCATTTTTCCTTCTTTGGAAAAACTCCTAAGAAGCCGTAAGAACTGTTTGCTATGGCAAATATCTCCAAGTTCTGTTGACGCAGGAGTCAGTCCTGCCACTCACTGTGGATGCTGCAGCCGCTGGGTCCTCGTAGGCTGTGGCCTGAGGCACTGCCAGGCCCAGGTCACTGTCCAGCAGGGAAAGTTCCTGCTTATTTGGTGCTGCAATTCCAAAATTTGCCTCCTTCATTCTAACTGGTGTTATTGCAGAAACTATTGCTTCATTTTGTTCACTGCTGTCACCCAGAACCTGGAATAGCACCTGGCACACAGTAGGCTCTTCATAAATATGTGTTGAATAAATGAGTTGATAAAGACCTTGAGAAGTAAAGTACGAAAACTAACAAGAAGGGATGTGACTGTTACCAGAAGCAGGCATTAAGATGCCTTTCAGGGTTTGGATTCCCTCCCGTCCTCTGGCATCTCTCCTCCTCTGCCCTCAAGGCAAGGTGGCCCGGTATCCTTGCCCCTTCCCTATCCGGCGTCAGGGTTCTTAGCTACAGGCAGCACAAATGAAGCCTGGGCAATTTCAGCAGCAGACAAATATATTGAAAGGCTATTGGCTAGTTCACAGTCAGGCAGGAAGACTGGAGGACCTGGGCTCAGAGATTACGCAGCCAGAAACAATTTCTAAGTCATGCCCAGACCCAGTCCAGAAAGGCCACCCCGCAGCCACCCCTGAGCCCTCGGAGCGGGCACTGGACACGGCTGCCAGTCCTGCCGCCAGGCCTGCGATGCCTCAGCTCCGCCCAGAGGCTGGATTCCCCTTCTGCGGCGTCTTGGCCTTATTGGCTCCTAATTCTAAGTGGGGCTGGGTGGGTAAGCCTGTCGGGAGCACCGTGGGCTGAGAAACAGCTATCTGGCAGGTTGCGCCTTCGAAAGTGGGAGCTGAGCTCAGTCTCCCTGACATGCCTCTACTTCCTCTGCCTTCTTCTATCAACACACTTCCATCAACCCACAGGAGCCAGGGCTGGGTTCAAACTTGGCTAACCTTCTGGCACCTTTGGAATGTTGTTTTATAGTAAGATAATTGGATTAATTATAGTACCATTGAGTAGATGTCAATCAGACAAGTTGAAGAAGTTGGAACTGTATTAGTTGGTCTAAAATTGATTAAAAATAATGTACATTTTAGCTTTTGAAAGGCATCATTAAACACCAAAATCCAGAAGATACATAATATGTGAATTTAGATTTTAAATATATTTTATACACAAAACATGTATAAACATGCTTCTTAAAAATGTATAATTTGTAAGTGAAAATATGTTTCAAAGAAATGTCTCTCTCTTCTAAGATAAGACACAAAAAAACAGTACGTAAAGAATTTGGTGAAGAAAGGTGTTCCAATTCAGTGTCTAGACTTCAAGAGTAAGCTCTCCAGGATGACTGTCATACAAAAAGGGAAGTCTCTGAGGTTTAGATGTTTATGAAGACATCTCAACTTGAATTCGTTCAACAAAAACAAGCATTATTTCCTCTTTTGGTCTACTCTGAAATAGTTGGGGAAAGTTCCTGCTTATTTGGTGCTGCAATTCCAAAATAGCAAAATATAAAAAAGCAGAACTTGTGAAAAAAAATACAGCAGTGCTCAAAACTTGCATTAACTGTCTTCTTTCTGTTTCTCTTTACCTTTTCCTACTTTATTGTTAATGCCCATATATGTCTGTACAGCGAATTGCATCTGTTTTTGTTTTGTTTTGTTTTTAAGATCCAAAACAAACTTTATTTAAATAGGGAAAAAAGGATATTAACAACTCAAACACTGACTAATGAAGCTTTGGGTTGCCTGGAAGTCCGTGGCTCACCAAGACTATTTTGCGGAAGCAGTAGAAAACTGCATTTGGTAATTTTCCCAGTATTCTGGTTTCTTCAAGCTTGCAAAGATTCAGAACCCTTCAATGACAACTTGTGGAGCAGCAATATAATAAAGTGATGCCCTTAGAAGTCAGTCGTCACAAAAAAGACATGATAGCCGAGCTCTGTTGAAGTCCCAGCCAGCAAGGCCCACAAAGGAATGAAGCCGTAGGACAGATTCGCGGCAGTAGACCCTTCCAGTTTAGCGCGAGCAAGGCAGAAGGCGCATCTAAGTAACATTGCAATGCTGTACCAGCTGTGTGTTTTTTAATATTGTGTGATCCATGCTTAGGGTCAGAGCCAGACTTACATCACCCAGCCATTTCCACAATGAGTATGGCCAGAATAGTATCAAATATCCAGATCGGAATAGATCCAAGGAACCAGCTACAAGGTGCCGTCTTATCCAGTTTCAACACCAACATGATCAAAAAAAGTAGTGTGAAAAGCCAGGTGGGTAGTGTTAGGGTTTTGGCTGGTGACATGGGGCTGTGAAAGATTTCACAACTGAGAGAAAAGATAGATGTAAAGAGGGAGTTTATTTTACTTTCCCTGTGAAGGGGAAAGGGCTGATGCATGCTAATCAATACAAGGCCAAGAAACAAAGGGCAGCTTGCTTTTTTAAGAGGGCGCTGTTGTTAGGCAACAGGGAAAGGGGGCTTGTCTTGAAGTTGAGCAGATAGCAGGGAGGTTGTCTTGAAAAGTTACAGTTTGTTTGCTTTCCAGGAGACAGTCCAGCAGATGTCCTAGGGAGGGGTCTTATCAGTATTTTTCCCAGGCCTGTAAAACATGCTTCGAGCAAAAGTTATGAAGAGTCCAAAAGAGGCTGGTTTGAAGGGAAAGCAGGAAGGGAACTTTCTACTAACTAGAGACTCCTTGGTGCGAATTATCCCTGAGCTGGGCAAACAGCAAGGAGAAGGGGATGCAGGAATGTAGCCTTGAGGGTAGCTTACCTTGTCCGGCAGTTTGAACAGAGGGGCTGTTTGAATCAGAGGAGCCAACAATGTTGGGGCTTAATTACCAGGTGCTTCTCCTAAACTGTGGAAAGCCACAGCAAAGGAAAGAAGGCCTTTTCTTGTCATTACAGGTAGTACTCTCTGAGCTGAGGGCATTTTCATTTAAATAGTTTAGAGAGGCTGTTATGCAGAGTCAAAAATGGGAAATATACCTCGCTTACTTAGCTAGTGAATGCTTTATAGCGCAGTATGCAGAGCAGATGCTTGGGCTCCGGGAGGCATTTTCTGGGCTGGCCTGCTCTCCTGGCCGGAGGCTGCCAGTGGGATGTGGGACTGAACTGGTAGCACCGCTGGCCAGGAACGGAGAGGGGAGCGAAGGTCGGGGAATCCGCCCATTTGGATCCTTGGCCTATTCCGCACTTTTCCCCCATTAAGTCCAGAACCGGTTAAGTGATAATCAAGAACAAGATCTCCGTTCTCCTCTCCAAGTGACTGGTAGAGCGAATTGCGTTTGTTTTTGAAGACAAAAGTGGAATTATTCCGATGGAATAGATCTATGTATTTGTGTTTATTGAAAAGTAAGACACTTCGCGTACCTCCTACCGTGATGTCTTAGGTTGTTTGTAACGGGGAAAATCTAATTTTATGTATGTCCAACAATGATTTGTATATATATTGTTTACTTAATAGCATCTGACGTCCTTGGGTATAACTACCAGTGTTCCCTCTTTCAGAATATTTGGGAAGGGCTATCACATGGGTGGATAGATTCCTTCTCTTACGTAGGTAAGGTAAGTTAGCAAATTGCTGTGAATTAGCATCCAGCCGCTCCCCCTCCATACAAACACCGTGACGAAGTGTCTCTAACCCGTGTGCTTAACTTACGATGGGTTTTTCCCACAAAAACAAGGTTTATAAAATGGTGGATACAGAGAGTTAAAAGTGCACTGAGAACTATTTTCCAGATACATTATAAATTGAATGGGCCTGGGAAGTTCTTGGTTGCCCAAAAAGAAAAACAATTTCTGTAGGTGTTAATTTTCTTGAGATTTAAGAACCTGTCTTCATTAATAATTAATATTTTCTCCCTTGCACTTTTGATTTTCTTTTTTTTTTTTTTAAATATATCTTTATTGATTTCAGAGAGAGGAAGGGAGAGGAAGAGAGAAACATCAATGATGAGAGAGTCATTGATTGGCTGCCTCATGCACATCCTCAACTGGGGATCGAGCCCGCAACCCGGGCGTGTGCCCTGACCGGGAATCGAACCCTGATCTCCTGGATCCTAGGTCAATGCTCAGCCTCTGAGCCACGCCCTGCTGGGCTGCACTTTTGATTTTCACCTAAAGATTGCCAAAATATTTTGCAATTCTACTTTGTATTACTTGTTTCACAGTGTCAGCATTAGAAATCTTTCAAACCTGTGATGAATTCTTGTGAGTTTATTTGAGCCAAACTGTTGACAATTGCCCGGAAGCCAAAACCTCAACAGATTGAGATAACACTCCTGAGAAAGGCCGTTTTGTACCTTGTTTTATGCATTACAATCTGAGAGGGAGACATAAGTGGGTTTCACAGAATCCATTGTGATAGGTTCGGGAAGTGGGAGAAAGCAAAGCGGTGAAACCTCTGGGATTGGATAAAAAGTGAAATGATGGACACACTTCTTTTACTTAGGTGGATGCAAGATGGTTAACTGTTAACAATTAACTCAATAACGATGAAGGGATTTGTGGTCTCTGCAGTGGTGCCTGTGTTTTGAGGGGTCCGGGGGAAAATTACTTTGACATTCCAATGATAGGTTATCCTAGATGCAAAAAGGCAGTCATCAACAGGCTTAATTAAGGTAAAGATTGACCTTTGTCAGGGAAGATACCAGCCTAGGACATCGCTACCCACCATAAACTGCTTTTAGTTAAAAAGTTTTCATTTCAGACCATCCTTGGTGGTTACTTTAGGTAGCTGAGTTTGCAAGGCTGCCACGCAGGCCTGCCCTGAGCTTGTCAGGTTAGCATGTGGCCCCTTTTCGTCCACAACAGCTATTTGTATACGTAGTTATAGATACTTAGTTTTACATATGTATAAATATATGGTGATTTGTATTCTTAGGAGCTCCTTTCAAACTTATTTCTCTAACATTATATGGTAGCTTGTTAGCTGTTAAGAGTGACATGGGCCTTTACTATTTTGTTCATACATTACCCATTGAATTCCTTTTATTTATTTATTTATTAGTTATTTATTTTAAAATATATCTTTATTGATTTCAGAGAGAGGAAAGGAGAGGAGAGACAGACAGAAACATCAGTGATGAGAGAGTCATTGGGATCAAGCCCACATCCCGGGCATGTGCCCTGACCGGGAATCGAACCTTGATCTCCTGGATCCTAGGTTGACACTCAGCCACTGAGCCATGCCTGGCCGGGCTACCCATTGAATTCTAAACATAAATTAGTACCCACACCAGGGCTGAAGGGAAATCAGAGTAATCATAAAGAAATAAGGAACAGTGATTATATCAAATATAATTTTTCTCTTTTGTCTTTTTATTCCATTTTTTAAACTTTTTTAATTTATTGGGGTGACATTGGTTAATAAAATTATATAGGTTTCAAGTGTACAACTCTATAATATTATTCAGTTTTCATAGGAATTTCTTCTGGCCTATAAATATCACATGGATTGGGTTGGCCAGATACTTGCTTTAACATAGCCATGGGAAAGCATGAGCCATGGTAAAGGGAAAGAGTGAGCCTTATGTCCTTTAAATTTTTATTGAGTGGATTTATGAGAAGCTATTGAGAAAGATTGTCCCAAGCACTTTAGACTCAGGGAGCAGCTCAGCTTGCTGGATGGCTGAGGCTCAGTGATTTGAGTCACTAAAATGGACCCTAGATTAAAGCATCACAGCCTAAACATTCATCAATAACTACTCCTTAAAGGCTCTGCCAAAGAGATTTGCATGTTGATTATATTATGGCAATGTGTTATCTGGGAGGTGGGGGATAAATTTAATGCATTATAAGCCAGAAGCAGGGAGGGCCCATGGAGAAAGCAGAGGTGAATTTTGATGGGAGAGAGAGGGAGGGGAACAGGGGAAGGAAAAGACAGCTGTGGCTGGCTGGAGCCGCCTGGAGGAAATTGGAGGCCAGCTGAGGCTTCTAGGTTTTGCCCAAGGCCCCTCTGAGAGGAAGAGGTGGGGTTACAAGTGCACCTAGCGGCAGCTGTGTGACCCCCATCTGCCACGCAAGCCACGGGGCACTGAAGGAAACCCGTGATTGACCTGAACCCGCTAAAGAGGAAGTAAAGCCAGTTTTTTGTTGTTAGAAAAGTGGAAATGTTAACAAATTTTCCCTCCCCACCACTTTCCCATTTTCCCCATGTCCTGTGTTTTCAGTTTTGGTTAGGCTTGATTTAACCGTTGCTAACAGAAGGATTAATGCTGTCCCCCAATTTTCAGTCTCAACTCTATTTCAGATATTTCAGTTCCGCTTGCTTTCCTTTTCAGATTACACAATAAAAGGAACAAAGGAAACTTTTTCACTTATATTTAACATTTCCTTTTAAAATAATAAATATAAATGCACATGGTTATTTTTTAAGGTCAAGTGATACAGACAATGAAGAGCATAAAATGATACGCAAAATTCCCCTCCCAGCCTGAACTCAATTCCACTCCCCAGAGATGATAACCTCGCAGAAAGGAGTTTTTTTAAGCGAACGTTAAGAATCCCTAGCATTTCCAAATAAAAGCGCAGCCTGATGGAGGCGTTGTTTTGAAACGAACACCCCCTTAAGTGCAGCGTGGATATAAATTATCGACACTGTGCAGCTGGGCCAGCAGAGGAAGGAGTAAGAAGGATCTGGAGGCCCTGCCCAGCCTCCTTCACTGTCCTCAAAGCAGGAGGGCTCCTTAATATCCTCAGAGAGGAGAGCAAGGCCCAGACCAGAAGTCAGGGACTTAACTGCCCTTTGCTTTCATCCTTAGCACAGGCCCTCAGTGCCACCTCCAAAATACTTATGTCCCCACCTCCAGACGGTGCTCATTGCTGAGTCCCCTCCTTCTCTCTCCCCTCAGGAAGAAGACAAACCCACTCTCTACGTGTTCAATGCTGTTACCCAAGAGACTATGTGGATAATGGAGAACGCTTCCCTTCTTGGTAAAAAAGTGTCCGAGCTGAGAACGCTGATCTCTTTGAGATGCGGCTTCCCCGTGAGTGTCTTCTGTCTCCGGACCCCGAGGGGACTGGAGATGTACGACTGCAACACCCTCAGGGACTATCAGGCTGACACCGGTACTGCCCTCTACCCTGGACACCAGCTACTCCTCAGCACTAGGTTCTCTGATACCAGCTTCTCAGCAACGGAGCAGTTGTTTCTAAACTAAAGCCTCTGTAAGCGCCGCGTGGTTGTACCTCTCTGGGTCTGGTTCTGTGGACCAAGCCCCAGGGAGGGTCTCGTAGCCCTGCCATGCCTTGTTCTCTTTACTCAGAGCAGGGGGACTTAATAGTCTCAGGAAGGAAGGGTAAGACCCAGACAAGTTTATAGCTTTCTCTTTGAAATATGTCTGCAGTGTATATAACAGCAAGTTCAAGTACATATTCTTTTCTTCTTTTTAGCACAAGTGGTAGCATGTGATACATTGTTCTGAGCCTTGCTTTATGCAATCTCCTTCCAAGATATTGTTGGTTATGATTTGCTGCTGCTTTTAGGTTATTTTTAATTGAGGCTCACAAAACATTGGCATCAATGTTCGTCCCTGTTTTTTCTTATTTCTTATTGCTTTAATTTAGTATAGTGCTCATTTGACCTCCAACATTTACAGTTTAATATACTCCGAATACCAGTAAATGAAATTTGCTTTCTGAAGTCCATTATTATACAAAATGGAAACCTGTTTTTGCCAAGTTGACTGTTTACATTTCTAACTAAATTCACTCCTGGGTCAGAGCATGCTTTTCCAGTATAAACAACTTCTTTTTTTTTAAAAAAAAAAAATTTTTTTTTCAGTTGCAGTTGACATACAATATTATATTAATTTCAGGTGTACAACCCAGTGATTAGACATTACATAACTTACTAAGTGATCACCCCAATAAATCTAGTACCCATCTGACACCATACATAGTTACTGCAATATTATTGACTATATTTCCTATGCTATAATTTACATCCCCATGACTATTGTGTAACAACCAATTTGTATTTTTTAATCCCTTCACCTTTTTCACCCATCCCCTCAACCCCTCCCTTCCCATCTGGCAACATCAAAATGTTCTCTGTATCTATGAATCTGTTTCTGTTCTACTTGTTCATTTGTTTTTTAGACTTAGTTGTTGATAGATATGCATTTATTGTCATTTTATTCATATTTATTCATATTTTTATCTTATTTTTCCTTCTTCATAAACATTGTGTGTAGTACTGGTTTGGTGGTGATGAACTCCTTTAGCTTTTTCTAGTCTGCGAAGCTCTTTAAATATCCTTTGAGTCTAAATAATAGCTTTGCTGGGTAGAGTAATCTTGGCTGTACGTCCTTGCTTTTCATCACTGAATTTCTTTTAATTTATTTTTTAATCCTCACCTGAGGATATTTCTTCCATTGCTTTTCAAAGAGAGAGGAAGGGAGAGAAGAGAGAGAAAGAGAAAAATTGATGTGAGAAAGACACATTGATTGGTTGCCTCCCACACATGCCCCAACTGAGGACAGGGATTGAGCCTGCAACTGAGGTCAGTGCCCTTGGCCAGAATTGAACCCTGGACCCTCCAGTCTGCAGGCTGATGCTCTAGCCACTGAGCCAAACTGGCTAGGGCCATCACTTTGAACATTTCTTGCCAATCCCTTCTGGCCTATAAAGTTTCTTTTGAAAATCAGTTGACAGTCTTATGGTTGCTCCCTTGTAATAACTAACTGTTTTTCTCTTGCTGCTTTTAAGATTCTCTCTGTCTTTAACCTTTGTCATTTTCATTATGATGTGTCTTGATTTGGGCCTCTTTGGGTTCATCTTGCTTGGGGCTCTCTGCATTTCCTGGACTTATATATTTATTTCCTTCACCAGGTTAGGGAAGTTTGCCATCATCATTTTCTCACATAGGTTTTCAATTCCTTGTGCTCTCTCTCTTCTCCTTCTGGTTTCCCCATGATGTGAATATCAATACACTTGAAGTTGTCCCAGAGGTTTTTACTATCCTCTTTGTTTTTGGATTCTTTTTTCTTTTTGCTGTACTGATTCTGTATTTTCTGCTTTCTTATCTTCAAAATCTCTGATTTAATCCTCTGCTTCATCTACTCCACTGTTGATTTATTTATCCTTCATTTCCGTTAGTGTATTCTTCATTTCTGACTGGTTCTTTTTTATGTTTTCTATCTCTGTTTTTATGTTTCCTATCTCTTTGTTGAAGTTCTCACAAAGTTCATCTACCCTTCCCCTAAGTTAATTGAGCACACTTATAACCAGTGTTTTGAACTCTGCATCTAGTAGATTGCTTGTCTTCATTTTGTTTAATTCCTTTTCTGGAGTTTTGTTTTGTTCTTTCATTTGTGACATGTTTCTTTGTCTCCTCATTTTGGTAGCCTCCCTATGTTTTTTCTTATGTATTATGTGGAGATGCTACATCTCCCAGGCTTGGTACAGTGGCCTTATGGAGTAGGTGTCCTGTAAAGTCTGGTGGCACAGCCTTCCCAATCACTGAAGTTGGGCATTCCATGTGTGCCTCCCACCCCTTGGGTTGTGTACACCCTCCTGTTGTAGTTGAGCCTTGATTGCTGTTGACACGTTAATGGGAGGGATTTACCCCTGGGCCAATCAGCTGCAAGGACTGGCTGGTAACCACTGTGAAGGATCAACTGTGCAGGGTCCCACTCCATAGAACAGGACTCCACAGAGTGGAGCTCTGGTGCCTGCTGAGTGTGCCACTTGAGTGTGTCATTTGCGGAGGTGATTAGGTGGTGCTCTGATGTGGTCTGAAGCTGTCCAGCAGGTGCACTGGCTCTGGGATCTCCTAGGAGATGCAGGCCAAGGTCAGCCACAACCTGTGTCCTGCCCAGAGCCACTGGCATGAGCTACAAAGCAATCTACAGATGGCTGCTACTTGTGCTGCACTTGGAGGTGCCTAGGAGAGGCAAAGCTGGGAACTGAGGCCAGTTGCCACTAGTGCCCTGCCTGGGGCCACCTAGCAAGAGGTACAGGGCACACAGAGACCAGATACTACTTGTTTGAGAGATTTTAGGAAAGTCTGAAGCATGAACCAAGATAGGCCTTTCTTATAGAAAAGCCACTGGAAACAGCTTGGGTGGGCCTATAAGTTGGATGGGGTGGGGGGTCTCAGGGAATCACCAGAGCAGGGCAAGCAGTGTTAGGTTGATGGAGACTCAGATATGGTGCCCACCTGCTGGCTCTGTGGGGGAGGGCTCAGAAAAGGATCAATGGTCTCTGCCAGCTCTTCTGTATGGGAGAAAGCTGCTCTGCCCCAGCTCTTGCCCTAATGCTAGACAACTCAGTTCCTCTCTGTAAGTCCCTGGTGCCTTTCCAGCTGCTGCCCCAGGGCTGGAGCACAGAGCAAGTGAGTTCAATTAAGTCCATATGTGGGCCCCATAAGAGGAACTGCCTGGGACTCCCGCAGACTCCATCTCAGTCAGCCACACTCCCTGCTGGTTTTTACAGCCAGAAGGTATGGGGACTTTTCTTCCTGGCACTGGGACCCTGGGTTGGGCGGCCTGGTGTGGGGCTGGGACACCTCACTCCTTAGGGGTACCTCTGCAGCTGAGATATTTCTCCTGATTTTATCTGCCACACATGGATGTGGGATCAGCCAGTTTAGTGTCTCTGCCCCTTGTAAAGCACACACCTGCTCTGCATGCTTGCTGGGGATTGGCCCTGCCCAGAACATGGCGGCGGGGGGGGGGGGGGGGGGGAGGCGTTCATGTGAGTAAGGGCACACAAGAGGTTTTTGTCCCCAGGCAACTTATGATCTAGTTATTTAATGAAATACCAAAGGGTAAATGAGAAAACTTTACTGTTCTTCCAGCCTATGTTGCTCAGATCATGATGTGACATTCTAGAGCTTGAAGAGAAATTAGAAATAGCTTGGCCCAACCCAAATTGCTACATATTTAAAGAAAGCAAAAAGGTTCTGAATGGTTAAATGACTTGTTCAGGGTGTGTCAAGAACAACACAGCAGCATCTTAAAACAACCCTGTAGGAATAAGTGTTTTCAGATATCAGGTTAGAGGCTGGAGCATAACCAAGGTGGACTACTTTGGCCACTGTGAGAGCACAAAGCATGGGAGGAAAAGTGAGGGAAAAAGGGACTCAAAGGGAAAGGAGAAAGCCTTTTGCCTGCTTCATACCTTTGACAAAAGCATCCCTAGCATTCTTTAAGTAGCTCACCTTTTTAAATTAGTGGATACAAGAGTCCTTGATCAGCCCCTCTTCCAGGTTCTTTCCTTTCTAGTCAGTGAGTCATTCCTGGCGCTTTCTGGAGTTAAACCTTCACTGTCTTCCAAAGGAGGAGAAGCAGTTGAGTTCAGATTGAAAATAAAAGATTTAAGTAGCTCAATTAGTCATGGCACAGACTAGCTCATACATAAGTATACAAAATTGTCTCTGCATCTGGGCATGTTCTGTGACTTGGTATAAATGAGACATGCACATATATACTCGGTTATAATCCAATATGACAGTTCAACGTAGGCTGAGGGGCTCAAGGGAAGGCATTTGGAAGAATGTGGGGCCTGAGCACACAAAGGGGCAGAATTTTCTGCGATGGGGAGGGGAGACATTCCAGGCTCCTGGCCCAGGAGAAAAACATGAGCCAGAGGTTCATGGACATGGCTTAATCCAGGGGGACAGAAAGCAGGAGACTGTCGTGAAGAGTGAAGCCTCATGGAAACCAATGGGAAACACAGCTGAGGTCAGATTGAAGAGGGTCTTAGGGGTGAGGCAACAGAGCACAGGCTTAGTGTGCTGAGACTCTGAAATCATGTGCATTCTGGAAGACGTGTGCTTTAGCAAAAGTCACACCTGGTAGCAAGTGGCATGGAATATAGAAAGGAGTCAGGAGAGACCGGAAGCAGGGTGATATGCAAACTGGCACTTACTACTGATAACCCCAGTATTAACTAATTCCACTAGCAATGGATGAGACAACCTGAGAATTTCAGGAAGAAGAGACAGAATGTCATGCTGGCAGAGGGAGGCACCAAGGTTCTGCCACTAGGATAACGGTGGTGAACTTGGGAAAAGGAACTTATCTTTGGGTCCTAAACTTTAGATATAAGGAAGGTCAGAGGTTTCATTTTTTCCTGCAAGTTACTCAGCTAGTTAGTGGCCAAGCTGTAAGCACAAACACGACAAACATGGAGCTAGGCCTTGAGAGATAGTTGGGTTAGCGGATATCACCGTTGATGTCCTGCCCATGGAGCTGTGGGTCAAGCTCTACAAGAGGTGCTTTCCTTAGAAGGTAATTACAGCGGGACGTGTTGAGTGCCAAGGGCCAGTGCTAAGGACATCCTGAGGTCTGGACAGGTAGACAGAAGAGGGGTCAGGAAATGAGACACAGAAAGTTGTCTGAGTCAAGAGGAGAACTGGGCTTTGCATTGTTACAGATGATGAAGAGACAATTTTCAGGTTGCCAAAAAAGGCCAAAAACAATGTCCAAGAAATAACTTTTGATTTGGCTTAAAGGTCATTGGTGAACACAGAGAGAATAGTTTCAATGAAGTGGATAGAGACAGTAAGATTGCAGCAGTTAAGAAGATAAATAATGAAGAGATTACCTGGCCGGGCGTGGCTCAGTGGTTGAGCATCAGCCTAGGATCCAGGAGATCATGGTTCGATTCCCGGTCAGGGCACATGCCTGGGTTGCGGGCTCGATCCCGAGTCAGGTACGTGCAGGAGGCAGGTGATCAATGATTCTCATCATTGATGTTTCTCTCTCTTTCTCTCTCCTTCTCCCTTCCTCTCTCTGAAGTCAATAAAGATATAAAAAAGTAAAATAAAATAATGAGATTAAAGGACTCTTTTGGTTGTAGAATATTTAATGATTAACTTACCAAGAATTTATCAAAGCTAAACATCCCCAAATTTTTGAATATTTGTGATTTCGTGACTTGAGGTTTAGTGACACGTTACATGGGTGCGCACACACACACACGCACACCCCTTTTCCTGTACTGACCTATATGGGACAGACGTTCATTTGAGCCCTTTCCTAGCCCCCGAGTCTCTATCCTGGCCCTTACTTTCCTCCTGCTTATCTATGTGCTTGTCTGCCTGTTACTCTGACTATATTTTATATATTCTTATAAACTGATTTTAACCCTTTCTGGAATAAGGTGTACCTAAATAAATGAGTAAACAAAGAATGCCTTTCCTTTACAGGGTAATGCCATTGGTGCTTTTCACTGCAAGTGCCTTGTGGCAGGTTTCATGGCCAGCCTGAGCACACTGCATCCGAGAGGCCGTCCCAGGAGCAGACTCCTGTCAGCTCAGACCCTGAAATCTGGGCTGGCTCCAGGGTCCCTCTACCTCTCCTTGGTTCCTCTACGAGGCTCCCTTAGGCCCCTTGTAGGACTCCTGTGCCATTTTAATTTCTTTTACAGATGAGACCTGCTAGAATATATACACTCAAAATTGGGTTGTTTCCAACAATTTACACTGCCAATCCAGCATGCCTTTATATGTACTATCTTTATTGGTGCTCCTTTAGTTCTGATCAATGTTTTGTTTTGTTTCTCATTAGGGGAAACCCAAGCCAGAGAAAGGTTTTCTATACTCAAGAAGAAAGAGCCTAAGTCAGATAGGCAGGTTTTACCTCAGGATTCCAGAGAAATCTGGAATTTGGGATACAGGGATCACATAGGCAGAGGTTGGGCATGATTCCCCAGAATAGGCACTATTACTCACACCTGTTTCCCTGCATGGTAGATGGATAGGTTTGCAAGCAGAGAGTGGGTGGATCTAAGTTTTGTAAATATATACAATTTTTGGGATCCCTTAAAAAATAATCCAAAATTAAGAATAGAGAATTAGAAAGCTCATATAGTGAGAGGCCCTGAAGCTGAAGTCTCATTAGTTTTACTTTCATTTCAGTTATAGATTATAGTTGTATTTTCTGGAACAACATAGCATTTTTCAAGTAAATTTCTATTTCCCAACAGAATCCCTAAACTTATGAAGAAATTTAATGGGCGACAAAGGAGGCATTACAAATTGATTGGGATGGAAGGATTAGCCAATAAATGGTGCTGGTTAACCTGCTTAGGAATTCTCTGGATAAACAAAAGCTGAGCATTGAGCATTAACAGAAAAAACATCCATTCTTAGCTTCGTTCTTTTAGAAATTAGGACTGCTTTATTGCAAGGAACTGAAATTGATAGTTATAACATTTGCTCCCAGATAGGGAATTAAAGCAGAATGAAATGCAAGTCTTGATGGAGTGCTCTACTGTTGATTTAAATCATGTAGCCATCACTGTGGTTTTCAGAATCAAGGCCCATCAGCAGCGGACAGGTAGAGCTAAGGAGAGTGGGGGTTTTGAGGTGAGGCAACCACTTAGGGAAGGAAGATGAGCTAGGAAGATCCCACCTGTAGATATCTAGCAGAAAGAGGTTAACCTCAAATAAGTCCTGCTAGTAGGGGTCCTGGGATAGGCAGGTCAGTCTGCAACTGACAATTGGTAAGACTGAGAAAGGCAGAAAGGTGAGCCTCAGCGAGACCCAGCAGGGACCTGGTGGTTGAACCACAGCATAGTATCAAGGGAGTAAATGGATAGATGAATGAATGACATAAGAGACAGAAAGCCAGACATAGAGGACAGGTACATGGACATAGGAGCCAGGTTACCCAGGTCCAGCTCTTAGTTCCACTGCTTACTAGGTAGGTAAAACTTGAGCAAGTTACTTAATCTCATAATGCCTCAGTTTCCTCAGCTGTCAAATAGAGATAATAATACAACCTATCACTTAGGGCTGTTGTGAATTTTAATTTATCTTATTCATGTAAAGTACCTAGACCAATGCAGAGCATATAATAAGCATTCAATGAATATTAGCTGTTCATATTCAATATATTATTATTATGTATTATTATTAGTCTTGTAAATTCAACTTGGGAAATGTTGAAAGACAAACTGGTTATCAGTAGGGGCAGAAAATGAAAAGTGTCATGAAATGAGGTTGGGTCGTGGTAAACCAATGTTGAGTGCAAGCCAAAGTCGTGATAGGACAGAAACTGCAAGCAGGGCAGCCTGTTGGTAGAGAGAGTGAGAAGACATACAGAGAGACACCGAGGGCAGGAGCGGGAGATCCCGGGGCCTTGGTCCATAATGTACGCCATGTCTGGTCATTGTCTCAGCACAATAAACATATTTTCTTGAGGGCCTCCTTGCAATCAAGAGCATAACTAAAACAGACCCTGCAGACTGGATGAGACATGATGCTTCAACTCAAAGAATTCTCTATCAGTCTTTGCAAACTAGCAATTCCAAAGCAGAAATGCATGCTCATGGTAGTTTCAAAGTATATTATGGTCACCAGCTGAGCCTGCCTTTAACCTGTTTGGAGAAGTGACAGAATGGTGTAGTCCAGGAAGGCTTCCTGGATAAGGTGATGCCAGTGCTGCATCATAAACCATTGGTAGGAAGGTGTGTGGAAGGAGCCAGGAGAATTTAGACGGAAGGGCAGTGAAACAAGAAGGCCCAGGGCCAGAAACAGCCCGGTGCGCACTCGGAAGGGCAGGCCAGCCTCCTGGGCTGCTAAGGGTGGGGAGGGCAGCCCACGCCCATGCCCAGAATGGATTTGGGGAGTGGGCGGGGCTTCATTCAACAAGTATTTACGGAACATTCCCCATGATCCAGGCTCCACTGAGGAAGCAGGCAGAGAGCCTGGGTAGGAGCAGCAAGGTTCCCACCCTCCGGAAGCTTGTGCTGCAGTGGGGAAAGCAAGCGCCATCCAGCTAACAGGAAAATATCACCTTTTAAATGGAAATGAGAACTATGAAGTAAAAGGAAGCAGAATAAGGGGACACGGAATGACGTGGGAAGGTGGGCGAGGCTACCAAAGGAGATGGCATTTGAGCAGAGACCTGAGTAAAGAGAGGAGGGGCTTGTTGGGAGCGTCTCAAAGTAGATGCAGGAGAGAGAGGACCTCGGCCTGCACTGGGTGGAGCTGGTTGAGATGAAGGCAGGGAAACAGTTCCTTAACATTTCTGAGATAAGGAGTGAGGCCTCAGGGACTGCACAGATGCAGAGCACAGGAGAAAGGGAGGGAGGGAGATGGGCTTGGAGATTTCTAGCTTAGGCAGCAAGGAAGACAGCGGTGCTGCAAACTGGCACCGAAGGCCAGGGAAAGCGGGTTGGGAGGAAAGGCAACGAGTTATCTTCTAGAACAACGTGAACATAGTGTTGTCCCATGGATGGCAGTGTCCCTGGCAGGGGCCCTGGGGCTGCAGACATGGACTTGGAGGGCGTGGCACATGGGTGGTAAATGAAGCCATCAGTGTCACTGAGATTGCCTGTTAGTCAACCAACAAGTATTTAGTGAGCACTTACCAAGGGCCAGGGTGTGTGACAAGTCCTGGAGGAGCTTTCTGTTTAATGGGGGCATGAAAAAAAATCTCTACACAAGTAAAAGGATTCCAAGTACTGGTGAGGGGGTGTAAAGAAGTAAAAATTAGGCCATGGACTGAACAGTATTGGAGGGGAGAGGCAGGGGCTGCTTTAGCTACGGCTCTGAGAAGTCCTCTGTGAGGACGTGGTGCTTGAATTGGAAACTGAGGAAAAGGACACTCCCCTGTGAGAATCTGCAGAAAGACTCTTGGAAGCAAAAGCAGTTATAAGCCTTTAGGCCCTGAGAGGGGAGTGGACTTGGTGTGTCTCCAGGACAGGTGAAAGGTCAGAGTGCCCTGGACAGAGTGAGTGAGGCCGGCCGGATGGAGGGAGGTGACGGGCTGGGGGGGGGGGGCAGGTTGGGTCTCATGTAGAGTGAGCAGGTCCGAAGGCTGAGGAAAGATGCCTGAGGACCAAAGGGAATGTGGTGTCGCAGCATTGGGAAAGGGTCAGCCAGTGAGGAGCAAGTGATGCGTCCTCCAGGAGCAATGAGCCTTCATAACAGAATGGCTCCATTCAGCTCCACCCACAGCCCACTCGTAGGCTAAAGGCCCCAGAAGCAGCCGTTTGTCCTGCCCCGTTTTCTTTAGTTTCCTCTTGCAACATAAGAGCTTTAGTTTTATGTGGTGACATGTACATCATGGTGGAATTAGTAAACACAGCGCTGTGTGAAGAGAGCTGCAAAAAATATTTCAGCGCCATGTGCAGTCACTGTGCAGGCCTAAGCTCAAAATAATGTTCCTGTCTACTTGTTCCAAGGTTACTTTCCATCTAGTCCACGCCTCTGTGGGGGGAGCGTTGTCTTTAGAAGTGTATGGATTTGCCGAGCCACCGCGATGGGCTGGACTGTAAACTGACTCTCTTCATCCACAGGCACAACGCTCCGCTTGGACGTCTGGGACGGATGGAAGGAATTTCTGATGGGTTGTCTCCTCGGACAAAAACTTAAAGTCCAACGCTATTTATCAAACGAAAAACTGGTACTTAAGTACGGAGATATAGCATCTGCTAAATTAATTTAAGTACTTTTTTAAGTAACCCTAAACTCCCGTAGGACCTTGAGGCTGCAGTTCACCGCCCAGCTGATGCTCTGCTCCATGCTAGTTCCACTTAGCGTCACAGCCAGACCCCATTATTGAGATATTTGTGGAATAAGACAGCAGGGATGCCAGCAGGGCTGATGGCCTTTGCAGAAGGGTTGCAATTTGGGTAGATATTCTTCAGGAAATACCATTTAAATGGGTGACCAGTTTGGTTTGGGTACCAGACTTTTAACGCCTCTTTTCAAAGCCATTAGAATAAGTATCTCATCACTCATATTCAATTATTCTTTAAAAAAACAACAGTATTTGCTAATTGACTGGCTGCCTCTTCCTAAACTCCCATGTAATTTTTCAAACCGCATTTACTACAGTATTCATACTTTTGCAGTACATGAAGTGGAACACCTGTGGCTGGGGCTGTGGAGGTGGGTGGGCTCAGAGAAGGGAGTGAACATTTTAATGTATCTCTGCAGCTTCCCAAATGCTACATTACCCTTTTGTTTTCAATTCAGTGGGACTGCGGTATTTCAGAACAGCGCCCCCTCGTGGGTAGCTTAATTATGCTTTACACAGGCCCACAAACCCACAGGGAGAGCTCCAAGGGCTCTGTGAAGTGACAGGTTGGAAAGCCACCATTTGCAATTTTACAAAATAGTGAAGTATTTTAAATTAACTCCTATTTGGGGACAGTAATAATTCCTTTTTTTTTTCATGTTCTAAATCCAAAGAAATAGCTGTGCTATGTTGTTACTTTTAATAGTGCATATTTATTGAGTGCTTTGTAGCAGACACTGTGTTAAATTTATTACCTAACTTGATACTTAACAATTTTTATGAGGTAGATACTATTTTATCTTGTTTTATAAGTGAGGAGACTGATATTAGGAAATCTGCCCATTGTCACACAGCAAGCAAAGGCACAGCTGGGTGTTGGATCCTGACTATTTAAATCTAGTGCTCATGTGCTTAACCATCTCCACTTGACTTAATATTTAAATAAAATCTAAGATCTCAGTGACTATGGATGATCACACTGAAAAGCTCCTTTTAGTCTTCTACCCAATATTTGTTAAATATCTATTGAGCATTTGCAATGTATTACAAGATCCTAGAAATGTAGCAACAAACAAGATATAGCCCATGCTCTGGGCAAGCTCACAGTCCAGTAGGGGAAACAGAAAACTGTAACCAATTCCTGAAGATGCAGAATTGCAAATGTTTGGAAGGACAAACTTCAGTGCCCGTCTGCTGGGTTCAAAGCCCCTCTCCCTCAGTGTTTAGTTGTGGAAACTTGGGCAAATTATAAAGTCATCCTGTACCTCAGTGTCCTCTTGCATAAAATGGGTGTGATCATAGTATCTATCTCATAGAACTGTTTTAGAAATTAAATGACCTTGTGATCATAAGGAATTAGAGTTGTGTGGCACATGGCAACAGGATATAAATGTTGGTTATCATTCAGTGTAAAAAGTGTTGACATGGGCACCGTGCAGGATGAAAGAGAACTGAAACTGAGACCTGAAGAGTTGGTACTCAGGTAAATGATAGGGAGGAAAAAAAACATATTCCAAAGCAGATGGGACCACACATGCAAAGACCAGGACAAGAGAATAGATGTTCAAGGAACTGAAAGAAGGCTTAGGACAGAGAGGACAGACTGTGGAAAGATACCTTTAGGAGGCAGGATCAACCAGCCTCAACGACAGGAGCGCCCCTGGTTCCCACAGCACGGGCACTGAGGATGAAAGCGAAGGCCAGTATCTACCCAGGAGAGGCTCTTCTCCCCAAATCAAGAAAACTGATCAAGTTCAGAGATCCTGATTTGCACGAATGAATTTCAAAAGAGATTGATGTGTGAGCCATCAGTGCATTAACATGTAACTAATTAGATATAATCTGCCAGGGGGTTCTAGAGACCTGTATGTTCTGGGCAAGCCATCTACCTCACACAGGGAAATTACATGGGAAGCCACATACACATCAAAAGATGGTACGCAGTCAGACAGGAGAGTTAGTTATACGCAGGATATTGTGGATCACATCAGGCTGGCTTGCCTCCATCTCTATAATGGAGTCAGATAGCCCTGCCCAAGTGTATCCTGGACAATACCCGGTGGGGCCCTGTCTAGGTTCCCTTCCCTAATTCTTCTTTCTCTGAGCAGCCCTCCCCCATCATTCAACTTATGCCCTATGGGGTGTTGGAAGGATAGTAAAAAGGCCAGCATGGCTCCAGTACAGTGAAATAGAAGGGGACTGGTGGGAAGTGGGGCAGGAGAGGAGGCAGGGGCCGGATGATGAGGGGCCTTATCGGCCAAGGTGGGGAGTTCGAATTTCATTTGCAGTGGGAAGCTATTGCAGGGTTGGAACAGAGGACAGGCAACCTCCAACTCAAGGAATAAAAAGGTCCTTGAGTCCTGTGTGAGGCAAAGCCCAGAGAGGGATAAAGGAAGGTGGGAGAGCAGTTCGGAGACCGCGGCACTGGAGTGGTGCTGGCAGGGGGCCACCTAGTGGTGCCGATCCCATAGCAGTAGAGACTTCGAGAAGCCAGAAAATCAAGACCGTTAGAAATGACAAAAGCAAGCATACACAACTCGTGCTGAATTTCTTCCAACACCTTCCCGGTTGGTATAAAGCTTGGTATTTTTCCTGAGCATTTAATTTTCGTAAGAAAGAAAACCGCCCCAAGGAAATCAGTTTGAATTATTTCGTGTGCATAGCAGGATATGTGTATAAGCAGGACCTCTGCAGGTTACTGCAGGTTACTGTTTGCCTTTTCTGAAAACATTTTGGGTAAAAGGAAGAAGCAAACATTTTAACTAGAATGTTTCATGAGTAACTATATTTATCTACTAATAAATACTTGTTTAACTCCTTCAGGTATCAGAAGAGGGTGGCCCTATACATCGCCGCCTTTTATGGCTACATTGAGCTCACCGAGTGGGCCCTGAAGCAGGGTGCGCAGCCCAACCAGGCAGTCGGCGCCCACCCCTACAGAGCGTGGTGCCAGGAAGCCCTGCATGCAGATGTCTCTAAGTGTCCCGTTCATGCAGCTGCAGAGGCGGGCCAGCTGTTAATTCTGAAGGCCTTTGTCAACTCCAGTGTGCTGTGCCTGGAATGCAGAGATGCCGCGGGACAAACTCCGCTGGCCATTGCCTTCAAACACAAGCATAAAGACTGCGGGTTATATTTACTTAGTAAAATGTGGTCCACAGTTTCCTTTCTGAAGATTTCAGTCCCCATGAGGATCTACATTAAAATAAAACAGTGGGTCCTCAGAGCTCAGAGTCGCAACCTTTACAACACCCGGCTTTGTGGAGCCAGGGTCTCTGGGGCCAAAGTGGGAGACACTGTGATGGTGGATGGTTTCACCAAACCCAAAATGACCTCCAAGAGCTGGCATAAGGCTGAGAACAAGGACTGCCAGAGCACGGTGGGCAAGCTGCCGCCTCTCAAGGAACAAACTGCAAGCAAGAAACCCATCAATCCTTTGGCAATTCCCCAGCAGGACACAAGAGAACAAACCCTCAGATTTCCTCAACTGGCAGATACAAATACATTCTCTGAATTACAAAGACGTCAACAACAAAATCGGAAAAATATGATTGCCACATCTAGAAAAAAAGAAAAGTTCATAAAAAATGCCTATCTTCCCCAGGTCCCCCTCCCTCCGGTTTCAAGAGTGGGCTATTCACACCCATCTTTTTACTATGCAGCACCCAGAGCTGACTTCCTACTCAGCTCCTCCTTCACATCGTTTTCTGAGCACAGTGGGAGAACTCCGAGGGAAAACGCCATCCACTGCTTAGCTGTGGCCAGGTAATGTTTCCTCCTTAAATATACGAGGCAAACCTTGAATAGGGCAGGGCTAGGGGCAGGGAATGGTCCACGAAGCCTTACCAGGCCATATAGTGTAACACAGGATGCTCCAGCTTCGGGACCTCATCTTAGCCTCGTGTTCAGGACAAAACAAACTGATTTTATTGGCCAGTCCAATCTGTAGTGCTTTACTCCTCAAGTGTTCAGGAGGAGAAGAGACACAGTTAAAAGAGTTGTATCAATTGACAAGGTCCCTTGCTTCTTTTAAAAAACAACAAAAATAAAAACTAATAAGCCCTGGCCAGGTGGCTCGTTTGGTTGGAGCACCCTCCCATACACAGAAAGGTGGTGGGCTTGATTCCCGGTCAGGGCACATACCAGGTTGCAGGTTCCATCCCCAGTCGGGTCATATGCCGGAGGCAACTGATCAATGTTTCTCTCTCACATCAATGTTTCTCTCTCTTGCAAATCAATTTAAAAAACTAATAAGAAATTGTTCATTATAATTAAAGGGAGAAAGGGAAACTGAAATGTGGGAAAGAAACATGAAAAGTCTCTTGGAAGACTGCATGGTAATGAAAGTGGAAGAAAACAGTAAAACAATTTAATGACCAACTAAACCACAAAGATTTCAGTTGACTTACTAGGCAAGATGTATAGGTGGGGGAAGATCTATATTGGATAGGAAGGTAGCATTGGCATTAGTGTTTAAGGTAAGTTTTAAAAACTAATGCATTATCACATTTAAAGACTTAAACAAATGTCTTTGAAGTGGAGTGGATTTTTCAAGCACATCCATTTCAGAAGATAAAATTTTATATATTGGTCATAAGATTTCCCAGAAAACACAACTCTGATAAAATCTCAGGTCCCATCCATTACTTATTACAGCAGAAATATAGATTTGTGAGTGGCTTTTTCCCTACTAATTTATGGGAAAGAAAGAAAAAATAAGGCTAAATTGTTTTAGTTGCCCTTCTATATTGGTCATTATTTCAGGTCTATTTTATTATAGTTTGGTTATTGCCACCTAGTGGTGAGAGCAATATGGTCTATAATGGGCACGATTCAGGACGATGAAGTTGACAGCACAGTAAAGGAAGAAACTGCTTAATAACGTCAATCCTTGTAATTTGTGAGGTATCTCTGACTATAATGTAGAAAAAGAGATCATCTAAAATTCTAGACAAGACTAGAAAATTTTTAATTGGAAAAAATTATATAGCCCGTCTTAAAATCAGGCTGCAACATAAGAAAGGAAATACTGGTTAGTTTTATCAACAGATGCATGTTAAAAATGAGCTTACTGTTCAAGCATCCAGTAAGTGCTTATTATGGTCCAGAGCAGTGCTAAGCAGGATGGGAGTGTGAAAACCCACCTGTGTTTAAGGTGGGCATGGGTGTGGCCTGGGGAGAGAGAGGCTGCCAGTGTCTGTTGTGTGTAGTGTTTTCTCGGGGAGGAAATGGGTTGTGAAATATATAGCAAAATGCATAAGGAGCGATAATCCCACATATGTGGCTCATTTTGCATACATCCATGTAAGCACCACTCGATCAGAAGCAAAATATTTCCAGCACCCCAAAAAGTTCTCTCTTGCCCTTTGCCAGTCAATAACCCCTCCCAGATAAGACCATTATCCTGATCTCTATTGATGAGATTAGTTTTGCCTGTTCTTGAATTTCATATAAAGGACATCATGTGATATCTACCTTCTATGTGTGGCTTGTCTGCTCAACATGTTGCCTATGGGATTCATCCATGTTTTTGCATGTGTGATTCTTTTTCTTTCTTTTTTAAATATGTCTTCATTGATTTCAGAGAGAGGAAGGGAGAGAGAGAGAGAGAGAAACATCAATGATGAGAGAATCATTGATGGGCTGCCTCCTGCAGGCCCCCTGCTGGGGATAGATAGAGCCCGAAACCTGGGCATGTGTCCTGACCAGGCATGAAACTTCCATCTCCTGGGTCATGGGTCAATGCTCAATCACTGAGCCATGCTGGCCAGACATGATTCTTTTTATTTCTATGTAGTATTCCTTTTCTGTGTAGTAATCCATACCTTTATTTATCTGTTCTCCTATTGATGGGCATTTGGATTGTTTCTAATTTGGGGCTATTTTGAATAAAACTGTATAGTTATTTGTGTATATGAGCTTTGGTAGACATTTGCATTCCTTTCACTTGACCTAGGAATGCAATTGCTAGGTTACAGGGTAAGTTTAAGTTTAGTAAACACCTCCTAACAGTTTTCAAAAGAGGTTGTACTAGCATGCTGTTTTTGTAGGTATATCAAAATTGGAATCATAAAGGGGAAAGCAATTTCAAGTTTGAGAAGGGAATTTCTGGGGAAAACATTGCCTTAAAGAAAGAGGCTATTGCAGAAGGGAGGCACAGAAGGAGCGGTAGTCAGTCTGGTTCTGTACAGTACTTCCTCTGGAAGAATTACTCCTAGCAAATCTTTCCAACTTTACTGTTTCTCTTTTCCCAATAATTTTCTCTTTTCCCTATTTGCGCTCTCTACTTCCCTCTCCTCTGTTTTGTCATCTTTCCACTGCATCTTCCCCTGGGTCTGTCCCACGTCCCTCTATTGGTGGGCTGTGGAGGGGAAGGGGGCATCTCTAGTCTTCATGCCCTTGCGCAGCTCTTTTTGCTCTGGTTTATGCCCTTCATCGGAGTCATTGGAGCACCTATGTCTACCTGAAACTGTCAGTCAAGCCAGGGAACTCTGATGCTGAAAAGAAACACTGAGATTCAGTTAGGTGGTTGGGTTGATGACCCAATTAGTGATTATTAACAATTATTCATTCAACAAACATTTATTGAGCTGGTGATATAATAGTAGAGTGATTTTCCTAATCTTAGCACTGAAAGTCCTGCTTCCTGAGAAATGCCTCAGTTCTTGGCAAAGCAGGACAGTTGTTCACCCTACACAATCGAGAGCAAACAGTACAGCGTTGCGCTTGTGAAGAAAATTGCTTAGTAGGGTGTGATGGGCATTATCACACAAGCTGAGGGAAGTGCTGTGAAGGAGGGGAACTTGGAGATAGAGGTTCTAGGGAAGTCTGACATGGCCCTTGACCTCCCTAAGAAAATGTCTGAGCTGAATTTTGATGGATGAGTAGGGGTTAAGCAGTTGAAGGAAGAGTGGAGAGAGAGTGCTGGGGTAGAAGAAATGGCTTGTGCAAAAGCCTTGTGGTTGGAGCTGCCATTTGTGAAATAGGAAGATGTGCTAGAGCAAAGAGAGAGAAGAGAGGTATGAGACAGACATGGAGAGGCAGGTTAGGGTCCCTATGAAAGACTGGGCAGGTTTAGCCTAAAAGCAATGAGGGAACATTGAAAAATTTGACCTGATTAGCTTCACATTTTTTGAAGACCACTTTGGTGGTATGGATATTTTAATGATGTCAGTTCTTCCTATCCATGAACATAGTATATGCTTCCACTTATTTGTATCTTCTTCAATTTCTTTCTTCAGGGTATTGTAATTTTTCAAGTACAGGACTTTTATATCCTTGGTTAAATTTATTCCTAGGTGTTTTTTAATGCAACTGTAAATGGGACTGTTTTCTTAGTTTACCTTTCTGATAGATCATTATTGGTGTATAAAAATGCAACTGATTTCTGGATATTTATTTTGTATACTTTACTGAATTCCTTTATCAGTTCTAGTAGTTTTTTTTGGTGAAATCTTTAGGGTTCTCTATATACAGTGTCATGTCATCTGCAAATAATGGCAATTTTATTTCACCTTCTTCTTGTCTGATGGCTGTGGCTAGGACTTCCAGTACTATGTTGAATAAGAGTGGTGAGAGTGAACATTCCTGTTTTGTTCCTGATCTTAATAAAGATGCTTTTAGTTTTTGCGCAATGAGTATGATGTTGGCTGTAGGTCTGTCATATATGGCCTCCATTATGTTGAGGTATGGTCCCTCTATTCCCACTTTGCTAAGAGTTTTTATCATAAATGGGTGCTGGATTTTATCAAATGCTTTTTCTGCATCTATTGATATGATCATGTGATTTTTATCCTTCAATTTGTTTATGCGATGTATTACATTTATTGATTTGCTGATATTGTACCAACCCTGAATCCAGAAATAAGTACCACGGGATTGTGGTGTACAATCTTTTTACTATATTGTTGGATCCAGTTTGCTAATATTTGGTTGACTATTTTAGCATCTATATTTATCATGGATATTGGCCTATAATTTTCTTTCTTTGTAGTGTCTTTATCTGGTTTTGGAATTAGGATAATGCTGGCCTTGTAAAATGAGCTTGGGAGTCTTCTCTCCTCTTGAATTTTTTGGAATAGTGTGAGGAGAATAGGTGTTAGTTCTTTGAATGTTTGGAAAATTCACCTGTGAAGCCTTCCAGTCCAGGACATTTGTTTTGTGATTACTGCTTCAATTTCATTATTTGTAATCTGTATATTCAGACTTTTTTCTTCTTCCTGATTCAGTCTTGGAAGGTTATATATGTTTCAAGGAATTTATCCATTTAGTTCAGATTGTCCAATTTGTTGGCATGTAGTTGTTCCTAATGTTTTCTTACAATCCTTTGTATTTCTTTGGTGTCAGTTGTTACTTCTCTTCTTTCATTTCTGATTTTATTTGGATCATCTCTTTTCTTGATGAGTCTAGTTAAAGGTTTGTCAACCTTATTTATCTTTTCAAAGAGCCAGCTATTGGTTTCATTAATCTTTTTAATATTTTTTTAGACTTTATTTTATTTCCACTTGATTATTATTTTTTCTTTCTACTCATTTTCAGCTTTGTTTGTTCTTCCTCTAGTTCCTTTAAGTGTAAAGTTAGCTTGTTTAGTTGAGATTTTTTGTTTTTATTTCTTGAGATAGGTCTGTAATGTTTTGAATTTCCCTCTTAGGACTGCTTTTGCTGTGCCCCATAGATTTAGGGTTGTTGTGTTCTCATTTTCATTTGTTTCAAGGTATCTTTTGATTTTTACCTTGATCTCAGTGTTAATCCATTTATTGTTTAGTAACATGTTATTTAGCCTCCATCTTTTTGTGTGTTTTTCAGTTTTGTTCTTGTGATTGATTTCTAGTTTCATACCATTAAAGTCAGAGAAGATACTTGATATGACCTCAATCTTCTTAAATTTCTTTTATTAAAAAAATATTTTATTTTTTCCATCACCTTTTATCTCCTATATGCCCTCAACCACCTCCACCCATCCCCCTCCACCCCTGCAATCACACTATTGTCCATATCCATGAGTTCTCTCACTCTTTTTTTGTTCAATCCCTCCCCTCCAACCACTCTCACAGAGCTATCTGCCTGCTCTCTATCTATGAGTCTGTCTCTATTTAGCTGAATCTTCTAAAATTTATTGAGTCTTGTTTGTGTCATAACATGTGGTCTATTTAGAAATTGTTCCATGTGTACTTGAAAAGAATGTATATTCTAATGCTCTGAAGATGTCAATTAAATCCATCTGATCTATTGTGTCATTTAAGGCCACTGTTTCCTTGTTGATTTTCTGTCTGGGAAGATCTATACATTGATGTCAATGAGGTGTTAAAGTCCCTGACTATGACTGTAGTACTGTCCATCTTTCCTTTTACACCCATCAAGATTTGCTTTATATACTTAGGTGCTCCTATGTTGGGTACATAAATGTTTACAAGGGTTATATTCTCTTGTTGGATTACTCCCTTATCATTATGTAGTGTCCTTCTTTGTCTCTCTTACTATAGCCTTTGTTTTAAAGTCTATTTTGTCAGATACAAGTATTAGTTTTGTTTTTTCTTCTTCTTTAAGAAGACCCTTTAACATTTCTTGTACTACTGGTTTGCTGGTAACAAACTCCTTTAGCTTTTTTTTTGTCTGGGAAGCTCTTTATTTCTCCTTCAATTTAATTTAATTTATTTATTTTAGAGATAGAGGAAGGAGGGGGGAGAGAAATAAACATCCATTTGTTGTTCCACTTATTTATGCAATCATTGGTGGATTCTTGTATGTAGCCTGACCTGGGATCAAACTTGCAACCTTGGTGTATCAGGACCATGCTCTAACCAACTGAGTTACCCAGCCTGTGCCTTCTCCCTTGATTTTAAACGATAGCCTTGTTGTATAAAGTAGTCTCGGTTGTAGGCCTTTGCTTTTGATCACTTTTAATATTTCATGCCAGTCCCTTCTGGCCTGAAATGTTTCTGTTGAGAAATCAGCTGACAGTCTTATGGAAGCTCCCTTGTAGGTAACTGTCTTTCTTTTGCTGTACTTAAGATTCTCTCTTTGGCCCAGCTGGTGTGGCTCATTGGTGAGCATTGATCTGTGATCCAAGAAATCATGGTTCGATTCCTGGTCAGGGCACATGGCCTGGGTTGCGGCTTGATTCCCAGCAGGAGGCTTACAGGAGGCAGCCAATCAATGACTCTCTCTCATCATTGATGTTTCTATCTCTCTCTCCCTTCCTTGCTCTGAAATAAAAAAAAACATATTTTAAAAAAAAGATTCCCTCTTTGTCATTAGCCTTTGTCATTTTAATTATGATGTGCCTTGGTGTGGGCCTCTTTGGGTCTCTCTTGTTTGGGACTCTCTGTGCTTCCTGAACTTGTGTTTCTTTTTCTTTGACCCGGTTAGGGAAGTCTTCAGTCATTGTTCCTTCAAATAAGATATTGATCCCTTGCTCTCTCTCTTCTCCTTCTGGTACACCTATGATGCAGATGTTGTTATACTTTATATTGTTCCCAAATGTCTCTTAAGCTATCCTCATTTTTAAAAATTCTTTTTTTTTGCTGCTCTGATTGGGTGTTCTCTGCTACCTTGTCTTTCAAATTGCTAATTCGATCCTCTACTCATCCAACCTACTGTTTATTCCTTCTAGTATGTTCTTCATTTCAGATATTGTATTCTCCATTTCTGACTGGTTGTTTTTTATGGTTTCTGTGTCCTTTTTCATGCTATTGTAATTCTCACTACATTTCTTGAGCATTCTCATAACCATTTCTTTAAACTCTATATCTGATAAATTGCTTGTCTCCATTTCATTTATATCTTTTTCTGGAGACCTTCTGTTCTTTCATGTGGAACATATTTCTTTGTCATTCCATTTTGGCTGCCTCTTTGTGTTTGTTTCTACATATTAGGTAGATCTGCTATGACTCTCAGTCTTGGTAGGGCAGCTTTAAGTAGTAGTTGTCCTGTGCAACACAGTGATGCAGTCTCCTTGATCACCTAAACTAGGTGCTCCAGGAATATCTGTTGTGTGGGTTATATGAACCCTCCTGTTGAGTTTTTATTGCTGTTGGCTCATTTGTGTGTGAGATTGACCCTTAGGCTGACTGACTGTGAGAATCAACCCTAACCACAGTGCATGAGCTGCTGTACAGGTGCTGTCCTCACGAAGTGGAATTTGCCTCAGAAGGGTCTGGTGCCTGCTGAGATCTCCCTTGGATATGCCACTAGTAAAGCCAATTGGATTCTGCTTTTATGTTTTCTGATGCTGGCCACTGTGTATGTCAGGTCTTGGGAGAGACTCTGGTGCCAGCAAATGCCAGACAGTGTCTATGACTGGCCCTGGGCTGCCTGTTTGCATCTACAGAGCTATCTACAGTTTTTGCCTGCCTCTGCTAGGTCTGGGTTTGCATGGGAAGGACCAAGCTGCACACCAAGCCTGGCTTTTACCAGAACCAGGCATAGGGGAAGGTCAGCAAAAGTCCCAAGGCACTCTGAGACCTGCCTTGCCTTCTTCCTACTGCTGGCTGCCTGTTAGGCTCATTCACTGAAAGAGCTTCTGGTGGTACTTGAGTTGCATAAGGCAGTTTATAGTGAGTCACCAAATAGTGGCAAGTGGTGTTCACCAGATTGATAGAGGTTTAATATGTACCCATGCTGGGTCTGAGGCCACTCAGCAAATGTCCCAGGGTATACCAAGTCTAGCTGCCACTCACTGGGTGCTTGCACACCTTTATGGTAGGACAGGGATCTCAGGGAGTCATCATGGTGAGGCCAACAGAGTTTATCAGGCCCAAACAGACCTAGCTTTGACCCTGTGAAGGGAGGCCTCTACACTGCTCAGATCTTTGAAGGAAAATGGACCCCATCTTAGAGCCACACAACTCAGTTTGTTTCAGATTCTGTCAGGAGCCCGATCTCAGCAGGGAGTCAGGAAGATGGGGCTAGTAGATCTCCCTTGGGTGGGAGGTGTTGGTCAGGCTTGGGGGAAGGTGAGGGGAATGCCTACCCAAAGCCACATAACTCAGACTGTCCTGGATTCTAGCCAGGCCTCAGTAGGGCAGAGCCATCAGGAGTTGATAGGGTGGGGCTTCAGGAGCCTGGAGATTGGAGCTAGTGGATCTACCATGAGGGGGAGATATCAATCATGCTCTCAGGAAGGTAGGGGGAATGGCCCCCACCCCAAAGCCACACAACTCAGTCACTGACACCCCCCGAGTCTTCCCAAACCTCTACACCCCAGCCCAGGCAGCTGAGTCCTCAGCAGAGTGCAAGCTTTGCAGGGTAGGGCTATAGGTAGTCCAGACGGTGGAGCTATTGCATTTCTCCAGGCTGATGCCATATGGAGGGGAATGTTCCACCGAAGAAAGATGGCATCTGTGGTGTGGGAGAGGGACTCAGCACAGGTATCTTAGTAGCTGTCCCTTCAGCTCTCTCCCCAAAGCCACAAACCCCAGTCACTCCTTACAGGACTCTAGTCTGCTCCACCCTCCCTCCTCCAGAGCCCAGGGTGAGTGACTGTGAACAAGGTTTTGTGTGTTGGCCCTATAAGAGTGTTCTCATGTCTCTAGCAGACTCCTGTCTCTCCCTGGAAGACAGCATCCCTGCTTTCAGTCAGATGTTATGTGGGTGACTCTTCCCAGCTTTGGTGCTCTGGGCCCGGGACCTCACGCTTCTCAGGGAGAACCTCTGCAGCTGAGATATCCTTTCAAAATCTCAGCCACCACCTGTGAAAGCGGGGCCAGCCCTTTTTGCACTTTCACCCTTCTTAGCAGTCTTGATGTGTTTTTTTCTGTAAATCCTTGGTTATAAGACTTCTGTTCAGCTCTTCAGTTGGTTATTCAGGTTGGTTGCTCTATATTTTAGTTGTAATTCCAGTTTGGTCCTGGGAGGAGATGAGTGCAACATCCACCTACTCTACTACCATCTTGGATCGCTCACAGTCTGATATTATTCTAGCTCTCTCTTTGTATATTTGCCTCCTCCTAGAATGTAAGTTCCATGAGGGCAGGGACCCTATGTGTTTGGTTCACTTTTTGTTTCTTTAGCGCATAGAATACTGCTTGGCATATAATAAATGTCCAATAAATCATTTTTGAATAAATGCAGAAAAGCCAGAGCTCAAATGCCATGGTGAGCACTGAACCTAGGAGGAACTAAGGTATACATGAGAAAGGAGAGAGAGAGCTTTAAATCAAGTCAAGTGGGATATGGGGAATGGCTAAAGGTGATTTCCTTAAGGCTAAGGACTTGATTTTATGCACAGCATCAGTGGGTTAATCTCATTTAGAGGGCCCAAGGAGCCATCACCATTGAGGTAAAGCAAGTAGTTGGTCCAGAACATTAAAAATGAATCAGGCAAACTTGGATCTAATTCAAATGTTTGAAACAATACATTACTTTCATGCAAGGTTGTTCCTAATAGACTGAATGAAAGCCCTTTAAATTTACAGGACTTTGCCAGATAAAAGTGGTGGTGGTAAGGTAAAGGAGCCACACAGAGGTGGAAACATGGTCAAAGGCACTGCTCTGTGAAAAGGCAAGAAAAAAATTTAGTTTTCAAGAAAGTAAGTGGATTTGCACAAGACATTTTAAAAGACAGGGAGAAATCAGCAGGAGATGAAACTGGCAAGGTAGGTCCCAGCTACACTGAGGAGCATCTTGTGTGCCCAAGTGGAGAGCTTATTCATATTCCTTTTCCATGGGACAGGAAGAAAGTAGGAACTCACAGAAGGCCGTTTCTCATCAGGCAAGACACATAATCAGTTTTTATTTTTGAAGGGAAATCTGCTGAAGATGTGTGGAAGACTCACTGGAAAGCAGCAATACTGAGGGTATGAAAGGACTACAATAAAGTTAGGGGACTTTGCAATAAGAGAAGCAAGAGACAAGAAAGACCTGGACTAGACAGAAGTCGTTAGCCAAGAGAAGGAAGGCAAAATGTGAAAGGTATTTCTAAGGAATACTCTACAAAACTTTTGTCACTAAGTGGGTATAGGAGTGGACAGGTAAGGAGGAACTGGGTTTTGTTTCTAGTTGGAGATGGCGGGCATAGAAAAATCACTGTGTCGAAGCAAGAATACTGAAGGGGAACAGGTTTAGGAAGAAGATATAAGATGAAAATTGGAAGTGTTTGTGGGATGTCCAGTTACAAAATGGTTTTATTTGCTAATTGGAGGTATGCTCTTCTAAGAAAGCTCAGGATTTGGAAGTCATGGATATAGGCAATTGTAAATGAGGCCTCCCAGGATGAGGGTACAGAAAGAAAGAGAGGTCAAAGGAGAGTCTTCGAAAACCCAAACATTCAAGGGAATGTAAAACCCTCCTATAGTAAATCATATTTGTGTCCTAAAAACTAGGAGCAATCACATTCAAATTTACAAGTAAAGACACAGTGACTTGGCTATCCTCACGGCTATCATGAAACATTACCTTTCATTGCATTTCAGTTAGCTATCAGAATATTTACTATCTTACCAACGCAAAACCATGTGCTTGTGGTGGGGTAGGAGAAGCAGAAAGGAGAATAGGTTAGGGAATATGTTATGTGTAGGGATGCCTAGGAGGAACACATAGAAAAAGTTTCAGCTTTTGAGCAGCTTTCTATATGGCACTGAGTGGTGCTCTGTTTCTAGATGTGGGTTCAAGCTTCTAGTACTGACTGCCTCAGGAAAGTACCATTCCCATGGCGTCAAAAGGAACGGGTTTTAGAAAGATTCCTCTTTCCCAGTTTACATCTTACCTCATGTGACAAGATAAACCAGCCACAGCTACAAAACCAACCTAAAGATTTCCATCATTTCAGCTATAAATTGGACAAGATTGAACCTCCTTATAAATTATATCTTGGAAATCCAAGATGGCAACTGAGTGGGATATTACACGCACCTCCTCCCGGGACTGGATTAGCATTACAGCTAAAATATAGAGCAACCAACTTGAATAACAAACTGAAGACTAGCTGAAGAGAAGTCTTATAACCAAGGATCTACAGAAGAAGCCACATCAAGACTGGCAGGAAGTGGGGAGATGCAAAAAGGGCTGGCCGGTTTCCGCGCCCGGGCAGTGGCTGAGATTTCGGAGGGATATCTCAGCTGCAAAGGTTCCCCCTGAGAAACAGGGGATCTCAACCCCAAGCCAAGCTAGGTGAAAAAGGTGAAGAGATTAAACAAAGAAAAACGAAGTCATGGACACAGACAGCAGCACAGTGACTATCAGAGGGGAAGGGGGTAGAAGTGGGTAAAGGGGGGATAAATGGTGACAGAAGGCGACTTGACTGGGGTGGTGAACACACGACACAATATACAGACGATGTGTTATGGAACTGTCCATCTGAAACCTGTATAATTTTATTAACCAATGTCACCCCAATAAATTCAATAAAATTTCTTTTAAAATAAAATAAAATCTTGAATTTCATCAGTGAAATAATAAGTAAATAAATAGTGTCTTGTTTTCTTACAGTGCTTTTAAAGAGAAACGATGGCTTCAGCAGCTAGGAATAGCAAGAGTCCTGGCCAAAAAGAGCATCTCTAACCTGACTACCCAGGGAGGACAGACAGCACGTGAAAATCCTCTGGAAACTGCACAAGAAAAGTCATCACAACCCCAGTTTGGGTGAAGAACTGGCTAAATAGAACCTCCAGTTCTAATGTTAAATTTTTAGTAACAATCCTAATGCTATACTTTCTAATCACAGGTCTAACGCTACATAACTGTCAACAGGATATTTCATGTTAAATACCATGTTTTCTTGGACTTACCACCCTAAGTGGAAATTTGGGGCATTTGTTTTTGGATTAAGAGCCTGAGGAAGAATTCATAAAAACTGAGAATAGTAGTTGCCTCCGCGGTAGGGAAGCTGGGAGGATCAGAAACAAAGACAGAAATAAGAATTTTTACTGTTTCTCCTCCCGCCCCCTAGGGTTTGCTTGATTGTTTTGGGTTTTTTTTAAACCATATGAATACAGTGTATAGTAAAAAATAAAAGTAAAAAAATTCTACATAGGGACAGTTCCTAGGAGAGTTACAAATACCATCTAAGTCTAGTACTGGTCTCAGACATCTTTTGAACACCTGCTAAAACATTGCTTTCTATTCATTGTCTTAACTGAGGTAAAGTTTGCATACAGTGAGTTGCACAGGTCTTACATGTAAGATTCAATTGAGAGAAAAAAAAGATTCAATGACTTTGACAAATACATGCATCTGTGTAGCCAATATTCCGATCAAGAGATAGACTAATTCCATCACTCCAGAAAGTTTCTTTAAGCTTCTATCCAAGTGTATCCCAGCCCGCAATAGGCAACCGCTATTCTGCTACCTCCATAAACAGATAATCTTTCCCAGTCAGAGGAATCATTTAGCTGCTCACTATTGTCCCTGGGTTCTTTCGCTCAGCTTAATGTTCTGAGGTTCATTTACATTGTTGCATGTCTCATTAGGGCATTCATCTTTATTACTCAGTAGTGTGGCATTGTATGGATGGATGCACTATGATTTATCTGCTCAACTGTATGGACTTTGGGTTGCTTCAGGTTGGGGGATATTACTAATAAAGCTGCTATGAACACTGTTGTAACAGGTCTTTTTTGGACACGTTTTCATTGCTTTTGGTTGAATACCTAAGAGTGGAATTGTTGGGTAATAGGGTAAATATACATTTAATCTTCACTGGAGAAATATTTTTCTAGTGATTTTTAGAGAGAGCTTAAGGGAGGGAGGGAAGGAGAGAGAGAGAAACATCCATATAAGAGAGACACGTCGACTGGTTGCCTCCTGCATGCGCTCTGACCAGGGCTGGGGATTGAAACTGCAACCGAGGTACTCATGTCCCCTTGCCTGTGAGTCAAACCTGAGATCCTTTGGTTGATGGGCTGATGCTCTAACCACTGAGCAAAACTTTGGTTTTTTTTGAGTTGTTTTGGCTATTCTCAGTCCTTTGCGTGTCCATATAAATTTTTAAATAAAGTTGACACTCTATAAAAAAAGGCTGCTGGGATCTTGATTGGGCATAACTGACCTCTTAATAGTATTGAATCTTACAACCCGTGGTATATTTGTCTACGCTATGTCCCCATTTAAGTTTCCCTTAATTTCTCTCATCAACGTTTTTTAGTTTTTGGTGCAGGGGTCTGGCAAATCTTTTGTTAATTTTTTTCTAAATATTTTGTTTTTCTATTTGTTAGGAAGATTTTTAAAATAGATTCTCGTCAACAGTCAGAGGCACCTATAGCTTAAAGCTCACTTTAAAAAATACCTTGCCTGGCCAGTTTGGCTTAGTGGTTAGAGAGTCAGCCCTCGGACTAAAGAGTCCCAGGTTTGGTTCCTGCCAAGGGCACGTACTTCTGTTGCAGGATCCGCCCCAGTAGGGGCGAGATCAGTAGACAGCCAGTCGATGTTTCTCACTCTTTCTCCTTCCACTCTCTGAAAAGCTAATGGAAAAAATATCCTCAGGTGAGGATTTAAAATAATAATAATAAAATAAATAAATAAAAATTAAAAATACCTTTACATTCCTAGTTAAATGTCCTGGGATTGGGGCACATATGATACAAAAGATAGGACAAGAGTGATGCTAGAGAGACGTTGTGAGGCAGGTGTGCACCTGTTAGTTCAGTGCAGAGGCAGAAAGAGGAGCTAGTGGCTGGAAGGGGTACAGGAGAGGTTCTGAGGTACTGATAGCATTCAATTTTTTCATCTGGGTTAATAGGTGTGTTTCATCTGAGAAAATTCAACAAGAAATTTTTTTTTTTAATCTGTACCCTTTTAATATGCATTTTGCAATCCAATTTAAAAAGTGAACTAATTTTTTTTTTTTTTTTTAATCTCAGGCCCTTCACAGTCTGCTGAACTGAACTGTGAATCCTTGCAGGGCTGATGATATTTTATGTATCATTGAAACACAGCCAAGGAAATGCCTGGTGCAAAAATTCTGAAGCTGAAATGCCTGAGAAGGAGAATGGAATATGGGGAAATACAAGGGAAAAGGAAGGTGTATAAGGCAGAGAAAAAAAATATGAGATGAGAATATGAAAAGGCAATTGATATGAAACATGTTCTCTGTCAGAGTCAACTGAACAACCACTGAGTATTTATTCTCTCTTGACTTTAGTCCCAGAAATAAGATAGGTTAAGAATTTAGCTTCCTTAAGATGTGAGATGAAATAACATTAAGATCTTACATACTTCTAATGGTAAACAAGTGTAAAGCACAATTGTTAGCATGCCCAGCATACCCTGGAACTCGTGCTGAGCCCGAATCTTACTGAATTGTCTCTCCGTTCATCCTTCGAGCTCTACCGTTCATCGCACTGAAATTACTCGATTGCTCCCTGCCCTTCCTGTCATCTTCTAGAGAGCATGGGCACTGTTTTATCAACTCCAAATTGCCAAGGCTTAGCAGATGCTTGAACCTTTGAGTAACCGCTTTATAAATATTTAATTGAGTGAATTTTAGGATGATGATGCACACGAAGTTCTCAATGATTTATACATATAAAACCTGCTCCAATAAAATATAAACGCTTTAGTTTACAAGTCCTCCAATTGCTTAATAATTTATTGTTTTATTTGATCATCGAAATCAATTTCTTAATGTGAATTTATTAGTTCATCTGAGCATCGTAACAGCCCTGCATGGCACAAATGGGCAGTCATTAAAAAAAAAAATTTTACAAATAAAGGTCAGTTTATAACATATAAAAACAACTTGCTGACAGCCCTACAGATGGTAAGTGTCAGAGCCAAATCTGGAATCTAAACTTTGTTTTTCATTCAGGTAATTTCCTCTAAATACCATTTGGTAGCAAATAGTCACTTTCTACGTTAGTCTAGGGAGTTTTAACTCCCAGGCTGGTTTCTGCCAACTGTAACTTGTCGTCTTGGCTCCCGCCTTTGGCCAGCCCATTCCGGGGCTCCCTATTCCTTCAGCGCCTCTGCTCCCACTGCATCATGTGGAAGAAGGGCTATGTCATGTTGGTGTAATATTGAATCCATTCATACATTCACTTCGGCACTTCTTATTCCCTGTATAGACAGTCCTCTATTTACAATGGTCTCACTTTTTCTTTCTTTTTGTTTTCACAATGGTGCAAAAGTGATAGAAACCATTCAGTAGAAACCATATTTCAAATTTTGAATTTTCATCTTTCCCTGGGCTAGCAGTATGCAGTATCATACTCTCTGATGATGCCGCTGGTCAGTCATGAGATCTCGAGGGGAAACAGCCAACACTCTACAGTGTACTGCTGTGTTGTTGCCAGCATTGCTTCAGTTCAGTGCTTCAAGCGTTCTTCAGGCCCCGTGTGCTTTCAGCTGTGTGTTAGTGTTGAATGCTTATATAACCATTCTATGTTTTTTTTAAATCCTCGCCTGAGGATATACTTTTTTTAATTGATCTTAGAGAGAGAGGAGAGAGAGAGAAACATCGATGTGACAGGAAAACATTAACCTGTTGCGTCCTGAACACACACCTACCAGGTTCTAACCCACAACCTAGGCATGTGCCCTGACCAGGAATCGAACCCACCACCTTTTGGTGTATGGGACCACGCTCCAACCGACTGAGCCCCCTGGCCAGAGCCAACCGTTCTGCTTTTCACTTTTAATACAGTATTCAATCAATTACATGAGATATTCAATATTTTATTATAAAATAAACTGTGTTCAATGTTGATTTTTTCCAGCTGTAGGCTAAGGTAAGAGTTCTGCGCATACGTAAGGTGGACGAGGCTAAGTATGATGTTCAGTAGCTTAGCGGTGTGAAATGCACTTTGATTTACGATTTTCAACTTACCATGTGTTTATCGGGACATAACCCCATCGTAAGCTGAGGAACATCTGTCTATGTATGGTTCTGGAACATCTCCTTTGAATTCGTTGAAACTACTTCTTACTGTAACCTTCCTGATTTCCTCCGTAATTCATGATTTCAATACAGTCTTTGATGTGTGTTCATTATATCTGTAGAAAAATCACGATTTTACCTTTCCTCTAAATTATTCTTAAACAATGGACATTTTCTCAATAATGTATGAATAAGGCCTTCTTCAGGAAATAATGCTATTTTTGCTGATCTACAACTTACCGTCTAAGTAAAAATTTTGCTCTCGGTGCAAATGCTGCTTCATGACCCAACTACGGTACTGAGGTCAAGGACCTGCCGTCCTGCTTGTCCTTGGAGGAAACAATTCCAACTTCAGTCAGACCTGAGGGACGAACAGACACAGAGCTCAGCTGAGGGACAAACAGACACAGAGCTCAGCGGAGAAACGTCCAGTTCCCCTCCTGCCCGGGAGACCGTCTCCCCCCGGGACATAAGATAGGTAAGAAGTCTCCCTCGCTCTCGGTTTCTCCCCACCACGCGCCCCGAGGCTGAGATTTGGGGGTCACGTTCCCACCAAGGAACAATTCTAGCGTCTCAGCAGGTGCGAGGTGACAGCTGGGAAAGGAACCGGACTCTCGCGCCGCATTCAACACACAGAGACGAACCGCCTGCGCCCGCGGCCCCCGCCGTCGGGGGCGCCCTCAGCCTCCTCACGGACCCGGGACCACGCGGGGGCCCGTCCCCGTCGCCCGGCCCCGGCCCCGGCCCCGTCCCCGACCCCGTCCCCGTCCCCGTCCCCGTCGCCCGGCCCCGGCCCCCGTCCCCGGCCCCCGTCCCCGTCCCCGTCGCCCGTCGCCGTCCCCGTCGCCCGTCCCCGTCCCCGTCGCCCGTCCCCGTCCCCGTCGCCCGTCCCCGTCCCCGGCCCCGTCCCGCTAGGCGGCCGGCTGGGCCCGGGGCGGCGGCCGCGAGGTCGGTCCGCTCCCTCCGCGGGTGCCCGGATAGTAACCACGCCCTTCTGGAGCTCTGGTCTTCATCCGCCAGAACAAGCTAAGGGCTGATGAGCGCGTTAAAAAGATACCTAAGGTGACATGTCCGACAGCTCTGTGCGAACCGAGGGCTCTATACGAGTCCGTTTCGGTCGCCTGTCTTGTTTCCTGAACATGAACGGAGCGGCAGCGGCGAGGCGAGCTCCTGGCAGTGCCCGCAGCTGTCGGAGATTGACATTATAAAGGTGAGCTCGGCGCGGGGCGAACGTCTTTCTGTCCCCCGGCGCCCAGCGCCTCGCGCCCGCCGGCCGCGTCGGGCACATGCGCGAGCTGCGGGCCCTCGGCCCGGCTCCCCGGCCCGCAGGGGGCGCTGGGGCGGGGACGACCGCGGCCCGGAACCAAAGCTCGGGGAGCGGGGCCGCCGGAGCTTCCCCGCGTCGGACACGGGAGCGGAAGTGGCGAGGGCGGGGCCTGCGCCTCGGTGAAGCCGGCAGCCCCGCCAAGATGCTGCTGGACCTGTCCGAGGAGCACAAGGAGCACCTGGCCTTCCTGCCGCGAGTGGACAGCTCGGGTCCGCGACGCGGCGACGGAGGGTGGCGGCTGTGGTCGGGGGGGGCGAGGGGGAGGAGAAGCGGCGGGGCGCCCGGTGCTCACGAGCTCCTGGTTCCGTTGCAGTGGTCGCCGAGTTCGGGCGGATCGCGGTGGAGTTCCTGAGGCGAGGCTCGAACCCCAAGATCTACGAGGGCGCCGCCAGTAAGAGGGGAGGGGCGCCGCCGCAGCCGCGCCGCCCTCCGTGGTCCTGCAGAGGAAGGAGTTACTGCGGCCCGAGGGCCCCGTTCCCCCTGGGGTGGAATGAAACCCGCTCCGCTCGTCAGGCAGGGCGCAGATCCTGCGGGTGTCCGTAGCGGGGGGATGTCTGAAGCCTCTGTTAAGTCGGCTTCCTCGTGTGTAGAATAGACGTACTGCCATGTGCCAGAGATGCTGCAGGGCTTCCATTCACCCGAGTGCGAGAATACGCGGGCAGCCGCAACGCCATGCAAGTGTGTGGCGGTTACTGCTCACATCTGCCTTTGGTGAAGTGCTGTTTTGCCCCCTGGACGAGGCAGCCTCTCAGATTCGGGCAGTTTCTCAGATTCGGGCAGTCCCTGTGAGTTCCTCCTCTGCCAGGCTTGAGGGAGCTGCGCGTTCGAGAGGAAGACCGTGCGCCTGGTGCTGGTCTCCACGGTCCGCATTTGTAACGAAGGTTACAAAACGGGAAATACTGAAGGCATTTGGCTGTGAGTGGAGAAAGAACGGGAGGCCATTACCAAGTCGTTATTTTAAATTGCAGTGTTTGAAAAATAAAGGAATACTGGATAACATTTATTCTTAAATAAGAGCTTGAATAAAAGGATAAAAATCACAATTTATTTGCTCATTTTTCCTTTTTTTTTTTCTCAGGAAAACTCAATGTGAGTAGTGACACTGTCCAGCATGGTGTGGAAGGATTAACATACCTGCTCACGGAAAGCTCAAAGCTCATGGTAAGGGCTCCGTGGACTTTCTTGTATTACCCTGACGTTAAGAAGGTCATGTATACTCTACATCATAGCCCTGGCAGGTACCTGCATATTTCAGTTATGTTGTTAATGGTTTATAATTGATTTGGGGAAGACATGCCTAAACAATGTGACTGTAACAATCTGCTGGCATGAATACCTCCATGTTAGTGTAAATTAGAATTGCCTCTAATTCTGCATGTTATTGAACCATATACTATAGTATGTATCCTAAGAAAAGGAAGAATATAATGATTTACTTTTTTGCATATTAGCAGCATCTGGCTTGATGAAGAATAGGAGAGAAAACTGGGCATTTTAATAATTTTTTATTTTTTATATTTTAATAAAGTATTTTTATGTATCAGAAACTCAGATTCTAAAATAGTGGGCAAGGGTTGCCTTTAACTAAGGAGTACTGTTTCTTTTACTAGATAGAAAAGAATTAGGGGAGTTCATATTCTTTTGTATGTATCAACTATTTTAGCATTTACTAGACAAAGATAAAATTTGTTCTGTTAAACTCATTTCACTTTAGATTTCTGAACTGGATTTCCAAGACTCTGTTTTTGTTCTGGGATTCTCAGAAGAATTGAACAAATTGTTGCTTCAGCTTTATCTGGACAACAGAAAGGAGATCAGAACTATTCTGAGTGAACTAGCACCAGACCTCCCCAGTTACCACAGCCTTGAATGGCGACTGGATGTACAGGTATGACTTTCTTCTTATTATTATTAATCTGAATTAGAATATAAGATTCATTTTAGGTTTATGTCTCAGGCTTATTGTATTCTTTACCACCTTAAGCAAACTCTGGTTTGAAACTTTAATTTTAGGTGATGCTTAGATTTTTTAAAACTTTTCTGTTTAAATAAGTACACATATAGAAAAGTGCACAGGTCAGTGATTGTATGGTGAAAACACCCATGAAACCAACACTTACCCATGACCAGCATCCCAGAAGCATCCTCCTCACCTCCTACCAGTTACTTCCCCTTTCCTCTTTTCCTGACTTCTAATACGTAGATTACTTTTGCTGCTCTTTAACTTTCTATATGTGGAATGATTCAGCAATGTTCTTTTGTGCCTGGCTCTGGCTTCTGTACAGATTGTATTTGTGAGATTCAGTTGTTTGTAAAGCCATCTAGATAACCAAAAGGAAGTTTTCAGACTATTGCATGTAGCCCTTTGTCAAGCAGTGACAGATAGAATAAGAGGTGTTTATTGAATGTCATCCATTGCTGATCAGAGCTTTGCTAAATGCTTTGGGAAACAAAAGTACGAGGTGCTTTCTTACCTGGAAAAGATATTGACATTTAGGAATATTAGATGTTCTCAAAGTAACTAGTAATTAAGGATAGTTATAAAATATGGTTTTGGATGAGGGAAAAGAATAGAATTGTGTTAATCAAGGTACACCGAGTATTTCAAAAAAGCTATTGCTCAGGTAGTTCAGTTCATTGTACACAGGAATGATCCAGAAAAACCTCAACAAAAGAAGGTGAAATTACAGAAGGATAAATGAATAGAGAAAACCAGGGTAAATATTCTTGACAGAGGAGACAGTGTAAGCTGTAAAGGCCCACATACATATGGGAATGAGCATGTTGAATATGTGGTTTAGCGTACTAGCCAAGCCAGACTTGACTGCATATTGGAAAAAATTCTGTGTTCCATCCCCCCACCCCAGAGATCCTGACTTATTGATATGGAATTTGGCCTGGGAATCAGGGTTTTTTAAAAAATACAATTTCAGCCCTAGCCGGTTTTGCTCAGTGGTTAGACCGTTGGCCTGTGGACTGAAGGGTCCCAGTTCGATTCCGGCCAAGGGGCACATACCTCAGTTGTAGGCTTGATCCCCAGCACCGGTTGGGGCGCATGTGGGAGGCAACCAATCAATGTGTCTCTCTCACATCGATGTTTCCCTCTCTCTTCTCTCCCTTCCACTCTCTCTGAAAAACAATGGAAAAAATATCCTCAGGTGAGGATTAAAAAATATATATACATATGTGTGTGTGTGTGTGTGTGTATAATTTCATTGGTTTTAGGGAGGGGCAGGGAGAGGGAGAGAGAGAGAGAAACATTGATATAAGAGAGAAGCATCAATCGGTTGCTTCCCTCACACACCCCAACTGGGGATGTAACCCACAAACTGGCATTTGCCCTGCCTAGGAATTGAACCAGCGACCTTTGAGTGCACAGAACGACACTCAACCAACTGAGCCACTCTGGCCAGGGTTTAGGATTTTTAAAAGCTCTCCATTCACCCAGGTAATTTTAATGTGCAATAAAGTTTGTAGACCACTGTTACAGTGGATTCGAATTGTGGTAAGGTGGTCCAAATAGGTTATAGAAATTCAGTTAGAGGACTCTAGCGATTATAATTTAGTATGATGTGTGCTTGAATAGATATTAACACAGATATGGTATAAACCATATTATAGCCCAGCTGGTGTGGCTCAGCGGTTGAGCATCGACCTGTGATCCAGGAAATCTTGGTATGATTCCTGGTCATGGCATATGCCCAGGTTGTAGGTTTGATCCCCATTAGGGGGCATGCAGGAGACAGCCGATCAATGACTCTCTCATCATTGATGTTTCTATCTCTCTTTCTCCCTCTCCCTTCCTCTCTCTGAAATTAATAAAGACATATTTAAAAAAAAAACAAAAAAAACACAAAAAAACAAAACAGATCATAGGCTCCATGAGGGCAGATTCTGTGTCTTGTTGACTACTGTGTCCCAGCACAATGCTTGGTACAGAATAGGCATTCACTGCAAAAATGTAAAACCGGTAGGGAGGGTGGCTAGTGGTGGTAAGCACCTTCTTAAATAAATGATTTATCAAATATTTCTTGTATACCTATCATGTGGTATGGATACAGCAAAGAACAAGGTACAGTTTATGCCCCTGGAATCATAAGCAGCAATTCCTGCAGAGCTCATGGGGAGGAGGAGATCACTGGTTAAGGCTTTGTGTGTAGGTCTTTTCATAATAACCAGGTGGAGGAGAAGTGAGGACGGTCATGTTCATGAGGTTCAGCAATAATGTATCTTATATATCTTTACTTCTCTTATGTGGGGATATCTTCTGACTCTACTCCAGTAGCCCTTAATTTTTTTTTTTTTTGGCTTTATTGATTTGTTTTGAGTTTTCCATTATGAAGACATTATTAGAAGTTAAGCAATTGAATTTTCTAAAATTAAACTCAAGAGAGCTCATTTGTCCAGTGAAGTAAGTTTGAATAGCTGTGTTACTGCAAAGATTAATGCATTTTAAACTTGAGAATATACTGAATGAATATTGCCTTATAGTGAAATGCATTTAAGTGCTAAAAAAGCTACTCAGAGAACTAATTTTTGTGAACTTATTAGTTGAAATTATTACAAGGGATTTTAACTGGAGTGGATTCTTCTGCTTATAGGAGGAAGACTTGTCAAATGAAAACCAGCTGAAAGGCTAGGACACTAGGAACAGGGTGCAGAACCTTGCATTTTTGAGTAACTGATTTGTCTCATGGAGGCTGGTAGTGAACGGATAGTTACCATCTAATTATTGTGCAGTTGTTTATAGGGAATAAATTAGTCACCATAGTTGAGTTTCTAATAGCAATGCTTCCTGTACTTCATAAATTGCAAGCATAAGTAATGGCTTTGTTAGCAGCATCAGTAAGTTGAGTGCATCCGAAATTGGCAGAGGAAGATGTTCCCTTTAGAGCTCACTTATTTAAAGTGCTATTATTTTTACAGGGAGAACAGAATTTCATCCCCATTAAAAATAAGTTCAGATAAGAACTTTGTGGGATACTGTTCTTTATCCTGTAGTAGTACTACTGAGTGTCCTTCAGATTTCTTTCTGAGAAAAAATTAGGCCTAATTTTATCTTACTAGATGTTTGTTATATAATCTTTAAAATTTTTTTAATGGTACAGGTACTTATCTGTAAAGGTTATTAATTTAGATATCATGCTACCTAAAAATGGGAGGATAGATTGAGTGACCTTAAGTCTTTCAACAGAAAATTCATGGCTTAATTACATACCTAGATACATTTGGTCCCTATCTGTCAGTGCAGGTGTAGAGGAAAAAGAAGTATAAATAATGCATAATGGAATGAATAAGTAGTATTTTCAGTAATAATATTTATTACTGTTTGCCTTTCTGTAGTTTTCTGTACTATAGTAATGATCTAATAGAGGTAACTTACCTTACATATACCTATTTTATGTTTGGGGCCTAGCTCACTCAAAGGGATTGATCTTTTGTTTCCAAATTATTTTGAGACATTAAATTTCTGTTTTGGATCAGTATCTTGGGTTCTTTTGGATGCACAAATGACCCAAAATTAATTGGAAGAAGTGGTTAGTCATAGAGTATTCTATGTTATGGTATTAAATTAATCCTGAAATCTTAGGTTTAGATTTGTTACTCAGAAGTCTCTTCAGTTTGGCTTCTTGTCCTTTTGACACTACTCCAGTAGTTTTAGATAACAATCTTGCTTTCTTGTATAATAAGATGTTTCAGGTTCATCTTGTACAATTCCTGTCCCAGACTTGAATCAAGTCAGCGATTACTTCAAGGAGGTCCTTGTTCCTTTTAAGGGAGAATAGTCTGTAGGGAGCACACTCTGGTGTTGGGTTAAATACCATCATTTCCAAGTTGGTCATTGTTTCTAATGGGGGGTTTTCCTTTTAATCATATGTCAGTAGTACTTTTTTTAAAAATCCTCACCTGAGAATATGTTTTTATTGATTTTAGAGATAGAGGAAGGGAAAGAGAGAGAGAGAGAAACATCAGTGTGAGAAGAGAAACATCACTCAGTTGCCTCCCATACGCACCCCACTGAGATCGAACCGACAGCCTAGGTATGTGTCCTGACCAGGAATCAAACCTACAGCCTTTTAGTGTATGGGGCGATGTGCCAACCAGCCGAGCCACCTGGCCAGGGCAATAGTACTTACTTTTTACATTTTGGAATATATCATACAAACAAAAGATTATAGATATTCAGTTTAAAGAAGAAGAATGAAAGAAGTACCTGTTGCCAAGCTTGAGAACTAGAACAAAACTGGTACCTTTGATTCTCCCTCCCCCAACAGAACCCCTCCCAGCACCCTGAAGGTAACCACTATCCTGAATTTTCTGTTAATTTTTGTCTATAGTTTTTCTTACATACATTTTTTTTTTCAGTAAACTGAATTTTTTAGATTTTTCATGTATTTTTTTGCAACTTGCGTTTTTGAGTGAACATTTTCTTTTTAGATTTTTCCGTAACAATTCATGTTACTTACTGTAGTGTGTTTCTTTTTGCTGCCTGTTTAGTAAGCATTTCATTGTATGAATATTCTCAATTTATCTATTCTGTTGTTAAAGAATATTTAAGATGTTTCTAATTTTTGACTCTTAGAAACAAATACTGTCATGAATATATGTATATGTGTAAGAGTTTAGGGCATATACCTGGGAGTGGAATTGCTGGTAATATGTATTGTTTTCCAAAGTGATTCTCTCGTCACTCTCACCTGCAGTCGATGCGTTTCCATTCCCGTTACTTGCAGTGCTCCATATAGGCAGCTTTTTAATTCATGCTAGTCTGATATGTGTGAAACAGTATCTTACGATTTATTGGCCATTTTCTTGATTGTAATACAGTTGAACATATTTGCCTACATTTATAAATTTGCTTGCTTAGGTCTTTTGCACATTTTTCTCTTAGTTTTGTGTTTTATGCCTTATAAATCAGAGCAGTTATTCATGAATTCTGGGTACTGATCTTTTTTTGGTTGTATGTGTTACAAAATAAATTCAGTTTGTGGCTTCTTTTTCTACCATCTTTAGGTATCCTTTGAAGAAAATTTAATAATTTTAATGTAGTTAAGCTTGTCACTTTTTTCTTTATGGTTTGTGCCTTTTATATCATGTTTAAGAAATTCTTCCACACTGTAAGGTTGCATATATATTCTCATTTCTTTTTTCCTTTTTCCCCCAAAAGTTTTAAAGTTTACTTTTCATTTTGAAGTCTGTGATTTACCTGAAATTTGATTTTTGTATATGGTATAAGGTAATTACAAATGTTATGTATTTAGCATGATTATGAAATAGTTATTTTGCTCTTATTCCATTTAAAATCAAGCTTGCAAGCAGAAGCCTCAGGCAACAGATAAAACCATCAGTGACTATAAAACTACACCTTAATCAGAATGGAGATCGCAACACCAAAGTTCTGCAGACCGACCCAGCCACCCTGATCCACTTGGTTCAGCAATTGGAACAAGCATTGGAGGAGATGAAAACAAACCACTGTAGGAGAGTTGTGCGCAATATCAAGTAGTCCCAGTGTTAAGGTTTATTTCCTCTGAATCTCTTGTGAATTAATCATGCAGCAGTTACCTTTAAAAACTATTTTTTAAAACTAATTGATGGTGATAAATACATATAGATTCTATGAAAGTTTTTTTTCCTGTGACAAGATACGAGGTCATGTTCAAAAGCTAACCTCAAGTTCCTTTCCTGGTGCTAAATGTGGTCACCTTCTTAACAAATTAAGATGTATTTTATATTTTAAATGTGTAAATAGGATTGAATCAACTGGAAGTGAATTTGTATTGTTCACATTATCTGTATATATGAATGACTATGCTTTTTTCAGTATTTCTTTTGACTGCTTAACTTTTTTATTTTTCTCCTATTGACCAAAATTTGAAAATAAAATTCAGTGTTACTGTTACTATACTGTTACTATTCAGATTGTTTCTAGACAGTTCAGTGGTTTTGACTTTTAAAAACAACCCACAGATGTTAATATTAAGCCACAGAATAGTTGGAAATAAATATGAATTTTTAAAAATGATATATTGCTTAGGCAGTTCATACATTTTTCTTTGCATGTGAAGATAGGTACTTGCCATGTTGCTTAAGTTTGAGTTGTCATCGCTAATTAGCTTAAGTATTTAGTATTCAAATTTGTGCGATCATATATTACATTTTATCAAGGACTACTTTTTCCCTGGTATCCAAAGTATATAAGAGACATGCTGTTGTTTACATTTATAAACAATGCGTGCAGGAGTAGTATAATTGATTCTTAATTATCTGGGTAAAAATTATAGTCACTTTTCATATTTTTGTTTGAATAAAGTATAAAGAAGGCAAAGGGAGACCATGTTTACTACATTCCGGGCAAATATCCTTTCTTACAAACTTGATTTTTGTTTTGTTTTTTAGTAGGTAACTGTAAGTTATTGGCCTGAAAAACTCAGATGCTGATGTGTCAGGTCTGCTTGATAGAGTGCAGAGACACAGGGAGACTGAAGGAGGAAAGGAGACTTATGGAGAAAAATCACACGGGAGGGGGATTCAGTCTTAATTGTGTCCAGGGTCTTATTCTGAGTCTTGTCCCCATGGAACAACTGGGAAGGCCTGTAGAACCATCCGACTTAGCTGCACTCTAGGCTCTACCAATACTTTGCCTCGTTAGAATGAGAGATTTTCAGGCCATGGCGACATCATGTTTCTTCTTTCTCTCATGAGAGAGCCTATCAGGAAACAGGCCATTGAAAGAAAAGCACAATTGAAATTGCCACCCATCAGCCCCCTGCAGGCATATGGGTCAGTCTTTTCCCATAGGTGTATGTTCTACAGTTGCAAAATAACTATATCAGATGCTAGCAAACTATAATCAGAAATAATTCTTAATTATAGTGATAATGTGATTAATGAAGCTTTCTATTAACAACCTCACAAACAAAAGGAAACTATGTGTTACATGAAATATTAGCATATGATATCAGGTTTTAGAGCAACATGTCTGCCAAGCTTAGATAATAAAAATAGCTCTGTGAGGCTTCTTATTTGTCCATATTTGGTGGAAGATAAACAGGACTGACCCCAGCCAAGATTGAAATAATAGCCCTGTGTCCCCTCAGGACAACCTTTCTTCCACCTCATATCCACTGTTCTTACCCCAATCAAAACAAGAAAGTATGTGTTAGTCTCTTTTCATTTGTATCAAACCTTCCTGGCCTCCTCTATTTTCCATTATCCTTTCTGATGTTCTGCCTTCTTTACCTTTTGGGGCCAGAGTGAGGTGGGAGCAGTCTCCTAACATCCTTTTGAACCTGGGCTCACTTTTTTTTATGTTTTAATTTATCTTTGTGGTTGAAGTATTACAGTTGTCCATTTTTCTCCCATTGATCCCCTCTACAATGTAGCCCCCCCAGGCCTTCACCACACTATTGCCTGTGTCCATGGGTTATATATGCATATAAGTTCTTAGGTTACTTTCTTCACCTTCTGGCATTCCTATGATGTGAATATTGTTGTTTCATGTCCCATAGCTCCCTAAGTTGTCCTCCATTTTTTAATTGATTTTTCTTTTTGGTTCTCTGAGTGATTTTTTTCTGCCCTATCTTCTAATTTAATGATCCGATCCTCACTTTCCCCTAATCTGCTCTTTATTCCTTTCAATGTATTTTTTTAATTTCTACTATGTCATTCTTAATTTCCTTCATAGTTTCTGTATCTTTTTTCATGCTGTTAACAGTATTTTGAACTCTATATCTGGTAGATTGCTTATCTCCATTTCATTTAGCTCTTCTGGAGAATTCTTTTGTTCTTTCATTTGGGGGCTTGCTTTTTTGTCTCCTCATTTTGGCTGCCTGTCTGGATTTGTTTCTGTGTATCAGGTAGATCTGCTAGGACTCCCAGTTATTTGGATGGTCTCTGATGCAGGCCAATGTCAGACGCTGTTTGTGACCGACCTTGAGTACCCTGTTTGAAGTTTTCCACACTCCACAGCTTGTGATTCCTCTGCTGAGGCTGGGTGTGTTTGGACAGGACCAAGATGTGCACCAAAGTCTGCTTTTCCAAGCCCTGGGAACAGAAGCAGATCAGGCAGAGACTCAAAGCACCCAGAGGCTGATTGTTATTCACAGTCTCTTAATGAGACCACAGCAAATTGTAAACTCCACAGGGTGGGGTGAAAGGTTTTCCAACAGGGTGAAGCAATTGCTTCCCCCTCAGGCTAAAGCTACCTGGATGGTAAATATCTGAGAAAGATGTCTTCTGCTATATGGGAGAATGACAGCACAGGAATCCAGATGGGTGCCCTCTGAGCTTTGTCTCTAGAGCCAGCAACCCTGGATTCTCCTCACACAGCTCTAATACACTCTGCCCTTTCTCTGCCAGAGCCCTAGGTGAGTGGCTGCACATGAAACTTCCTGGGCTCACCTTTTAGTACAGGACACCCAGTGAGCCTCTTCCCAGTGAGCCTCTTGTTTAAACATTCTATACCCTGTAGACAACTCTGCCTTGTTGGTTTTATGGCACATTTGATTTTTTAAAATTTTATTTGTAGCTTCTATATGAACATATTTTGTGCAAAGGCAGTCACTGTTCTACTCTCCTGTGTGATCAAGCTCCTTGATTCTGGGTAATGTGTTTTCCATCTATAACTACCTAAATTCTTATTAAAACATTTTAGATTATTAGGTTGCTGATTTTTCAGTATTGGTTGATGCATGTTTAGACTTAAATGTCATATCCTTTATGTCTCAAACCCAGACAGCTTTGAGTAGGAAATAATATATGTGTCACAAAGTCTATATATACTTCACCCACTGGAAGTCTCCTTTGTGTTCACAAGATTTCAGTGAGCTTGTTTGTTATTGATGTGTCCAAGCTTAGGCAAATCTAAAGCAACAAACTGGAAAGGTGGTGGGAAATAGAAGAAAATATATCTTTTTTGAAAGCTGAAAAATAAGAGCCTGATGGTAAGGAAAGTTTGAAAAATCATTAAACGTGTGTAAAGGATGCATATATAAGGGCCCTTAAAATTGATAACAGTATGTGGCCTTTTAGGGTATAATCTCATGAAAAAGTTAAGAGGTCAGTCTTTAGAGCTAGACAAAAGAGTTTGAATTTAGTCTGTGTGTCTTCTTAGGGGTCCTCGATAAATTCTCAAAGTCTTGTTTTTGTCATCCCTAAAGTAGGAATAATAACACCCACCTAATTGGTTTAGGGGGACTAAATGAGACCATGTATGTTTAGCATAGTGCCAAGCTTTAGAAAATACTCATGTAGACTGAGATCTCATTAGCTTATGGCCTTGAATTATGTCCCATATACACTGGGAAATAATTCAAGAAATAGAAAATGTTACCTAGTAGTTTCTGGGTGGTAAGATTATGGCTGTTTCTTTTCCTTCTTAATTTCTAGAATGAGTTTGGTAACTCATTAAAACAACAACTTTGAAATCCAAAGGAAGGAGGAAAAAGCAGGGAATTTAAATATATTTTTAAGCATATTTTCATCCAAAATTTTAATTTTTGGAATGATATACACATATTTCTCCAGAAAACTCAGCTACTTACAAGTACTCAAGATAAAAAACAAAACAAAACAAAACACAAAAGTACTCATCCCCAAAGGTCTCAGGTGGTCAGGCTTATATACAGAGACTTGGTCGAGAGCCCCTTTTTTCTGTGTTATTTTTTTTTTCTCCCTACTAGTGAAAAAAAGCATGGGAAGCTCAAGACATCACCTAAGCCAGCTCTCTTTTTTTAAATTTAGGTACTATTACATCTAACCAAAGAATTATCTGTGTTGGTTTTAATCTCTGAAGGGAAAACACATAATGCTTCTTTGTAGTTTTTTACAGCTCTTACAGTCAGGAAGTTCTACCAGCTGCTATATTAAAGTCTTCCTGCTATGATTTACTCAACTCGCCTCTGTACCTATTTTTAAAATATATATTTGAGTAAGTCCCTTCTTAGCTTACCCTTCCACAGTTTCTATAATCCTAGGTTACTCCTGTCTCTCTTCTCTTCTTACACAAGCAGTAGAAAACATTTTGGTGAAAAGGGTATCTATCATAAGACACTGCCTTAATTTAAATATATTCACTTTTAAACCATCGTGACTGTTATACTCAAATTTGAAAACTTATTTTAAAAACAAAACAAGAAAGCCCAACTCCATCATTAATGTGGTTAGTTCAGTGAGCTTTACAAAATTTTAAAGTGATGTTTTAATTATAAAAGCAGAATAAGTCCATTATTTCTCAGCTCTGCAAAACGGTATACTATGGAGATGAAAAAGCAATGATATACTTTATTGCAATAAAGTACACATTTAATGATTTGATCGCTGAATAGTAATGGCCTTTTGTTTTCTGTTTATATAGCTCTGCTGTTCTGCCCAGGAACTATAGATTCTGCTTACCATAATGGAGAAGTATAGGAAAAGTAATTCTGTTTCCTTAATGGGCTTAATCTGAAAAGGAACTTAAGGAATACGAATATCTGCATTAATGTGTTCTGAATGTGGCTTCTACTCGGGTTGTTGCTGTTTTAAACACAAGCAACTCTATATGAATTTTTAAAATAATTGTATGCCCGGCTGGCATGGCTTAGAGGTTGAGCATCAACTTATGAACCAGGAGATCACTGTTCAATTCCCAGTAGGGCACATGCCCCAGTTGTGGGCTCGATCCCCAGTAGGGGACGTGCAGGAGGCAGCCAATCAATGACTCTCTCATCATTGATGTTTCTCTCCCTCTCCCTTCTTCTCTCTGAAGCCAGTAAAGATATATTTGAAAAAATAAAATGATTATATTATAAATTATGTTTGCTATCATTACTAATTATGTGGCCATCAGAGTTTGAGGCCATGCTCTCTTACTGTGCTTGAGCCAAAATTGATACTTTTTAGTTACAAGGATTACAATTTTCATTTTCCTCTCTTGCAATTGTATCTTTTCTTGAAGAACAGTCTGCCAACAACCAGCTAAACAGAGAGGCAATAGAGAAAAGTGTTTTGGCCTGGCCGGGTGTGGCTCAGCGGTTGAGCGTCGACCTGGGATCCAGGTGATCGCGGTTCGATTCCCCGTCAGGGCACATGCCCAGGTTGTGGGCTGCTGCAGCCGATCAATGACTCTCTCATCATTGATGTTTCTATCCCTCTCTCTCCCTCTCCTTTCCTCTCTCTGAAATCAATAAAGATATATTTAAAAAAAAAAAAGAGAAAAGTGTTTTGCCCTTTTTCACAAACCATGAGGTCTTATACCTCTTTTATTCTTAATTTTTCTTACTCTACTGTTAGATGGGCCAGGTACAGAAACTCTGGTACAGAAACTCACCAGGGAAGGAAGCCCCGGACACCTACCAAGGGGCAAAACTGGGAAAACAAGAACCTTGTCCCCAGGGTAACCTTCCCCTAGCATATCACTGGTCATGTGGTTTGGACCCCCTGAGTGTTTCCTCCCTAAAGATAACATCTAGACCTCAGTTGTATTTCAGCTCCAGGCCCAGAAAAGCAGCGAAGTCATGGCTGCCCCAGGACCAGATACACTGAGTAATGACCCCCTGCCCTGGCACCAACCAATCAGTGGAGACCTTGACCCTGAAAGTGCTCACCTGGAAAGCTGGTGAATAATCTATTAAGACCCTCCCCTGAGACCTTCCCTAAGATCCCCACCTGCCACCTCCATCCCCCTTCTTCCCTCCATGAGACTTGCAACCAGGGGAGCAATGGGCAGTGGCAGCTCGTCTGGGGCTTACGCCCCGAACCTGTCTCCAAGGCCCTTCTCTCTGACCTCTCAGTGAGCCAGAGCAGCCCAGCCAGGCTCTCCTGTCACGTCTTCTATGCTCTTCCTTGTTTCACTGTGCTAAGCATGTTTTGCTGCCATCCTGGACCCAGTACCCCTTGACTCAGTGCTGTGTAGCCCGTCCCTTTGGATAGACCCATCCCCATCCGTTTCCTTAAATTCAATTTTTCTTTTTCCACTGTCTGAGAAGCTACTTAGCCTGCCCAAGCACCACTCACCCTAACCTTCCATTTACCCCCTTACACTGAGCTGTAACTCAGCAGTTTGTGTATCGCATCGTGTTGATAGGAAAGACAAAGCAAATTCAGGGCCTTTTCTAGCTCTTAGGTAGTGGTACTGATTCGGTTTTGTTAAATATTTGTTAAGTGCTTAGAGTGATCCATCTGTGTGTCGAACAAAGGGTAAAGTCCTAACCCCACTCTAGACTGCTCCCGTGCTACTCCATCCTACTCATCCTTGGAAATAGTTTAACCCACGAAGGCGTTAGGCTGCAGAAAGGAATCTCCGAAGGGGGCTGTCCCCAAGGGGTGCTCCTCTGTGCTGCTGTCTACAGGAACACCTTCTCCTTGAAACCCCACCTTCGGGGAGGCAGAGTCGAGCATGATGCCTTGGCTGGAGCTCTAGACACGCGCAGAGGAAGGGAGGTCACTGGCCTGTTGTGGCTGCCTGGACACGGCCACGGGGCCCGAAACGTCCGTCCTTCTTTCCGCTGCAGCGGGGTTCCCTGAGGTCACCGGAGGTGTGCCGGGAAAAGCAAGCGGAGCCCTTCTTTCACCTGCGTGCCGATGCTGTGACGGTCGTAAATCCAGGGAGAAGTGCATGCCTGTGGTTTTGAAGGAATGTGCTTAGTTCACAGAACGCAAAGGCTTCTCGTTTAACTCAAAGACTGAAAACACACAGATTAAAATGCAGAGAATGAGGAAAAGAAAATCCAGGGAAGCCTTTGAGTTTCACTGGGGCAAGTGCATTTGGCTAGGACAGGGTTTCCTGGCATGGGCTGCAGGCTGTGCTTTTATTCCAAATAAATAGAAGGTTCTTACAGAGCTCAAGTCAGTTAAGTGCTGCAGCTCTTAAAACTGCCTGGTTTACAGCTGAGACTGCACAGGTCATAGACTGAGAACCACGGGCGGCTGCAGGCGAGCTTTCAGTACTCAAAAGGGCAAGAATGATTTGTCTCGCGATATGAGCAGTGGGATTAAAACCTTGTTTTTAACGTTTAGACTCCAAGGATGTAATTATTGGATTTTTTTTCTATGCTTCCCCCTCCCCCCCACACTCTTTGTCTTTGCCTTGACATAAATACCAAATTCCATGCCTTTCTTAGGCCCATCCAACAATTTATTTTCATGCCAAACCTCTCACTAAAACTCCTTCTTCCCTTCAAAATTTTATTTTTGAGAAATAATTCACATAAAATTCATCCTTTCAAAGTGTACAATTCAATGGTTTTTAGTGTATTAACAAAGTTGTGCAACTGTCACCACTATCTGCTTACAGGACATTTTCATCGCTCCAAAAAGATGCCCAAATCCATTCACAGTCAGTGTCCCTGTGCCCCTCTCTCCAGCCTTGGCAGCCACTCATCTTTCTGTGGATTTGTCTCTCCTGGACATTTCATAGAAGTAAAATCATACAATATGTGGCTTTTTGTGTCTGGCTTCTTTCACTTAGCATCATGCTTTCAAGGTTTGTGTGCAGCATGTGGCAATCTTTTTCATGACTTTTCCATGACTGACCACTCCTTTTTCATGACTGAATAATAGTCTTTGTATGGACATGCCCTTGCTTTTCATGGTATTCAATGGAGTCTTATTCCCACTCTTGCAATAAAATTGATCTATTCTATTTTATTTTAAGGTGTTTATAAGACAACCTCTGACAGATTTAGTAATGTATTTTCTACAATGATGATTTTCTAGAATTATCTTCCCAAATACAAGTGAGGAAAGTCTGAAGGCGGTTTCTTCCTAAGCCAGTTATTAATAGAGTTCTTCTCCAGTGAAACAGTTATTCCAGGTAAGGAGCCAGTCAGCTAAACCATTGGAGAGATTCTTAGCTGAAATCAACTCCAAAGAAAATTTTAATTTAAAAGATTTTAATTTAATTTAAATTTTATTTTAATTTAAAAGATTTCCTACTAAAATGAGAAATGTTCTGTGGGCATTTTATGAATTTAAAGAAGATAGGGCCCCACTGGCGTGGCTCAGTGGTTGAGCATCGACCTAGGGTCCAGGAGATGGACGTTCGATTCCCGGTCAGGGCACATGCCCAGGTTGTGGGCTCGATCCCCAGTCGGAGGCGTGCAGGAGGCAGCCGATCAATGACTCTCTCATCACTGATCTTTCTATCTCTCTCTCTCTCCCTCTCCCTTCCTCTCTCTGAAATCAATAAAGACATTTTTTAAAAGGTCTATAAAAAATAGGAAAGCAACTAAGGATTTATGCCTTCCTCTATTCATTTTGTATATTTTTCATTTAGATAAAACTCTGAACAATTTATAAACCTTGTCTGTAGTAGAATAGAGAAAATGGCATTTCCTTTGGCTTACGTTCGCTCCTCAGGATATCTGTGAGCTAATTTGAAGCAGTGCGCTGAGGGGTCTCGGGGACCCCAGCCTCCAGGTGACGCAGCTCTGGGATTCGGAAGCCAGCGGAGGAAACGGGAGGGAGGCAACACTGATTCACCAGCGAGTGATTACGCACAGGAAGGGATACAAGTAGAAGGAAACAATGAGCTCTGCAGACACGGGAGGGAGGGAGGCGCTCGCCAGGAGCATCGGGAAGGCGCTTTTCCATGGAGGAGTTTTGCTGTTTTGGTAACTGCGCCCCCATTTACAGTTGGGGGTAGCCCCTTCCCCACCGGGCATCGTTTGGTGGGACTGTCAGGCGAGGGGCCATGCCTTCCACTCTTCATGCTGAGCTTCCTGGAACTTTGAACCTGAGGAGGCAGAGAGAATGGTGTGGCAGCCGCAAGGTGCTCGATGGCCTGTTATGTGGCCTCATGGAGATGTTCCTGTCCCTGTTTTGTAGGACAGGGTCTCGGAGCTGCCCCTCAAATCTGTGGAGTACCTGATCCATGTCCAATCAATTCTTTCTCTGCTTAAGTTAGGGCCTAAGTAACCCTAAGTGTGACAGGGCTAACAATACAATTAGATTAATTTTATAAAATTGCATACTTTATTTCATAAAATGAGATTATTGTAAAATAGATCTGCAAATTGTCAGACATCTAAAAGTTAAGCATTATAGCCTGGCCGGGCGTGGCTCAGCAGTTGAGCGTCGACCTAGGACCCATTGGTACACTCTGGACACTATCCCCACCTGAACTGCTCTATTTCTGAAGTCACAGTTTCAGACATCCTGTCCTCGGAAATTGATCCAGCTCATGGGTCAATTGCTTCCAACAGTCAAGTTCTTGAGCTCCAAAGCGGACAGTCAATTCTCCTGCCCTGCCTTCTCTCTGTGTTTGACAGCCTTTGCCTATCTATATTTCCCTCCCTATCAGCTTGGATTCACAGCCCATCACTTCAAACAACCCATCACTGCCAATATTCTAAATTCTTTTTGTTTCACCTTCCATCGCACCTGTCTTGGCCTCCACAGATGAATTCAACTGTCCATCATTTTTCTTTGTGGTTCATGGGCTGCTGAGACCTACAGGAGAAAATAAGCAGAACCACACAGATTATCAAGCTTCTGCATTCATGATCATCAATCTCAATTAAGCTCTTAACACTGCCAAGCCAGCCTACTGTTTCCCTAGTCAGCTGTCTCCCATTTTTAACAGCTAGTTCAATGCTTCTCCTCTCCCATTAAGCCTCTGACTCACCCCCACCCCACCCCCGGTCTCCGTTGATGATTGCCTCCTTCACAGAACAAGTGGAAGTGACCAGGTAGGAATTTGCTCCACTTCTGGTAAACAAACGCGCAGTGCTCGCTGTTCTCTGGGATGATAATCCTCTTTTCCTCCAACCCAGCAGAAGAGGCATCCCTCACATTTCCGGATCCTTGACCCACATGCCTTTTCAGTTACCACACACTCTCTCCTCCATTTCATTAACTTTTGAAAAAGTTTGCCTTCCCTTCCCAAGGCACTCCCGGTACCATTTCCAGGACCTTCCATGTTGCTAAATCCAATGTACATTTTTCAGTCTTCATCTTACTAGATCTTTCAGCAGCATTTGGCAGATTGATCACTTTGTTTTTCTAAAAAATATACCCTGCCCGGCCGGCGTGGCTCAGTGGTTGAGCGTCAACCTATGAACCAGGGGGTCACGGTTCAATTCCTGGTCCAGGGCACATGCCTGGGTTTCAGGCTTGATCCCCAGTGGGGGGTGTGCAGGAGGCAGGAGATTAATGACTCTCTCATCATTGATGTTTTTATCTCTCTCCCTCTCCCTTCCTCTCTCCGAAATCAATAAAAAACATATTTAAAAAATTATATATATATATGTGTATACACACACACACACATATATAATTTCCCCATCCTTGTGTGTGTGTAAAACACTCTCCTGTTTTGCCTCCAACATCTCTGGTGATATGTTCTTATTATTCTTTGCAAGACTGTCCTCTCCTCTCTGAGTTGCAGATTTTCCTCAGAACTTTGTCCTAAGTCATTTCTCTCTACAGATTTGTACCAAGTAATTTGGCAAATTCTCTTCGCTTTAATAACTATTTTCTGATGACTGTCAACTACAGATCTCTAGTCCACACTGCTTTCCTGAATTTGATACACATGAACTACCTGTCAGCTCTCTGCACTGAGATGTCTAAAAGGTGCTTCAAACTCAAGATGAGCAAAATTCAACTCATCTCCTACAAACTTGCTTTTCTTCCAGTGTCCTTAACTCACGAAATGACATTGCCGCCCGCAGAATGGCTCAGTTGATTGAGAGCGTTGTCCTGTGCACCAAAAGGTCACTGGTTTGATTCCTGATCAGGGCACATACTTGGGTTAAGGGTTTGACCCCCAGTCAGGGAGCATACGGGAAGGCAACCGATCGATGTTTCTCTCTCACATCAGTGTTTCTCTCCTCTCCCTCTCCCCGCCTTCCTCTCTCTAAGCACATCCATATCACCCACACAGTTACTCAAATCAGAGATACATGTGTCCCTTTGGCTTCTCTTTCCCCCCCAGTCACCACAGCTGGTCCATTACCAACTCCTACCTATTCCACCTTCTTAAATATCACTCACATTAGTCCACATGTCTCCATCCCTGTGGCCTCTGTGGTCTTGCCTGGGCTATCGGACCTGTCTCCAGTTAACTGGTCTCCCTGGCTCCCTCTTAAACTCTCTGGCACCCCCCCCCCCCATGCATTTCCTACACAGCAGCCAGAATAATCTTTTAAAAAGGGAAATCACATCCTCTGACTGCTTAAAACCCTTCGGGGGACTGGCCTTGCTTTGGGGATAAGGCCCTGCCCTCGTCTTGGTCTCCAGCCTGATCTCTGGCATTCTCTTCTTCATGCTGTGCGATTCCAGTTCCTTCAGTTCCGCTGCCTGGGTCCATCGTCTACCAAAGTCACTCCCAGGCGTTCCTCCGGTTTTAGCTTAAACGTCGTTGCCTCCAGGCGGGCAGGAGCCCTGTTCTGCTTCCGTAGTGCCGCGTGCTGCCCTTATCATAGATTTTACAGGTTTTGTGATAACTTAATTACCTATTTTTTTCTGGATCATAGGAAATGTGTTTTTCTTGTTTTCCTCTGTAGCCCTGGTGTCTCTCACTGTCACTGGCACATGGTAAGCTCCTATGAAATGTGGAAGGGAGAAAGGAATATAAAGTGGAATAGAATACAAAATCTGCATGCATTTTACATGGTTCGCATAACCTCACAAGTTATATGTCAGCCTTTTGTTTTTCTTTTAGTGGGAAGGCATATTTAGGTCACTGAGTCTGCAGATTCCATCGAATGGGCAGAGCCAGATACCTGCTGAGACCAGTGGTTCTCAGCCTGGGATGCCCCTTGGATTTATGGGGGGGAGGGGGGTGCTAAAATTCTGTTTCCTGAGTCCCACCTTTATAGATTCTCATTTAATTGGCCTGAGATATGCAAAAGCTCTCCACATGATTCTGATACACAGCAAAACTTAAGAACACGATAGTTACTGGAGTGTTTTCCTCTGTGACTTGCTTCGCTGACGGGGATTTGAGCCTGTTAGAGAACAAGAAATTCAAACAGGCCAGGATCAGCAGCACCCTGGCAACTGCAACTCAAAACGGCTGATGCCGTGGAAAGAATTCATTGGTACAAGCATCTGTCAAGTCCCGAGATGGCGGTGGCTTCAGGCAAACTCGGCCCGCCCAGCGGCCGTGTGACAGCCCCAGTGACCGCGACATCTCTGCTTCTCTTACCGGCCCTGTGTTGGCTCTCTCCTAATTCAGGTCCCGCAGGGCAAAGGTGGCAGCTGCTAAAGGCGCCTGGAAAGGGAGCCCGTCTTTGTCCTAGGATCGTTACTAGAAAATGTTTTCAGGTTCACTGTGATTGAACTGGTTTAGGTTATCAACCGATTGCTGTGCTCACGGGGTTGGAATGTGCTAGGACAAGAACGGAGTCATCTCGCAGGAACCGCAGCAACCCTCAAACGAACACAAGGGGTTTCAGGAAGGAGGAGAGGAAAGCAAGGCTGAGACCATCAAATGTCCAACCACACAGTGTTGGGCCTTGCTGCAGAATTTGGTTACAAAACCGTAGTGGTCCTTTACACTATTATACTATATACTATATCATAAAGTACATAATATTTTATAAGTAACATAGACACATTTCTACATCAATTCCCACAGTTAGTGACTAAGCATAAACTAAATGCGATTATATTCATCACAAAATTGCTTAGTGGGAAAGAACTTGAGGACAGAACATTTGATTCGCATCCTGCGCACATAAGTTGCCTAATACATGGCTTTTGCCTAGTGCCTCAGTGAACAGTGTCTTCTTGCCTCATTTTCAAAAACAAAAGTCTAAGACCCTCCAGAGAGTCCGATTTGTGGGTTTCTACTCTCCAGACAGTGTCACCAGCCAAAAAGATTCTGTTGAACTTTGCTTTTTATAATTTTCCTTTTGAAAGAAATAGGGTTTAAATCCAACCCCACCCCTGAAATATATTATTGAATTATAACATTGGGTATGCCATTTCTAATGACATATACTAAAAAAGAAAAAACCACCACACAGAAAAATTCCTCTGAAAGCTCCCTCCCTCTCCCATCCCCCAGGGGACGCTAACTCTCCCTAGTTGAAAACTCATTGATCTAGAGCTTGCTCTTACCAAATACCCATCTGATTATAATTTGACTTTGCATAAAAAGTTTCCCATAGACAGAAATGTGCTAACCAGCAAACATGGATTTGGGGTCTGCTTGTAATTAAGTCCCATTGCAAGTTAATTATTGACATTCATCAGCCCTTGGAGGCCCACTGTGTCTACGTGTGCTAACATTTCAGTTTCTGAGTTTATAAAACTGAGGACCACATTCCAGAACACTGCCCCTGCCATAAGTTTTACTGAGACCAGAGATGTTACCCTGTCCTGGTGGCCAAACAGTCATTCTTCAAGCCACCCTCAACAGACTCCTTTCTATTCCAATTGTACCAGTAAAATCCTTTTAAAAGGAGAAATAAAATAACACAGGTAGAGTTTCTTTTACCGTTTAGAAACGCAGTGCCTGGACCTTCTGTCTATGTACCTAGCAAGATGGCACACATCTCTAAACACAGTGAAATGAGAAAGACCCTCAGGCTGAATATGAGAAGTTCCCTTGAAGACAGTGCTTGTGAGGAAGAACTCAGCAGCCAGAATGTGAGCATCGAGTACCTATGGGCCCCCAGTCTCTGGGTCATCTGTGGAGGGAGGGAAGACGCTTATTGGCAAGAGGTGGAAACTGAATTCATCTGCAGAGCTGCAAGTTCCATTATTCTGGAACACACAGAGGGAACTTCCAGTGATGAAGCATCATGGGCAAACCCTCTGCAGAGATGCAGTTGTTGATGTTTTTAACTATAGAAGCTTTCAAACATATACAAAAGTAGTTAGAATATGCCTCATATGCCCATCACTTAATTTCAGTTATAATCAACTCATGGCCAATTTTATTTCATCAACCCCCCCACACACTTTGCTCTGTGTCACCCATTCCCACTCTCATGTAATTTTGAGTCAAATGTTAGACATCATTTCTAAGATAAAGATTTTTTTAATTTATTTATTTATTATTTATTTATTTATTAATTTTTAATACGTCTCTATTGAGCTTGGCTCAGTGGTTAGAGCATCAGCTGCAGACTGAAGGGTGCTGGGTTTGATTCTGGCCAAGGTCACATACCTTAGTTGCAGGCTCTATCCCCGGCCCCGGTTGGGGCTCATGCAGGAGGCAACCAATCGATGTGTCTCTCTCACATCAATGTTTCTCTCTCTCTTCTCTCCCTTCCACTCTCTCTGAAAAACAATGGAAAAATTATCCTCGGGTGAAGATTAAAAAAAAGTCTTTATTGATTTCAGAGAGAGGAAGGCAGAGGGAGACAGAGTTGAAACATCAGTAATGAGAAAGTCACTGATTGGTTCCCTCCTGCAAGGCTCCTACTGGGAATCGAGCCCACAACCTGGGCATGTGCCCTGACCTGGAATCAAACTGGGATCTCTTGGATCCTAGGTGGATGCTCATCCACTGAGCCACACTGGCCAGGCTAAGATGGAGATTTTTTTAGTTGAGGAGCAAACTTATTCTGGCTGGCTATATAACAATGGTCACCATGGTTGGAAGACTTGTATTTCTTCAGATTATGATTGCCTTACGGCGATGTGTCTTTATTAAGTATAGGATTAGGCTACCTTGTCCCAGTAAAATGTCACTTGTTCTTGGGGAATTGTGATGTGTGCTATTATTTAAGGGATAGTTCACAAGCAATCAAGAGCAACTCTGAGGATTCTGGGAAAGGTGTGAAGACCAATCCTTGCTTTGAGCTTTATGGAACTGGGTTTGACGAGCTGTGACCCATAGTGACAGGTTTTGTCCTAAGACTGAAGAATCCAGACTGGAAAATGTCTTGAGTTCTGACTACCTGCTTGAGTCCTGAGTGAAAAGGTAAAGGCATTCCTTGAAGGGAGTGGACATTCCCATTGTCATTTGGAGGTGGACAGTCATGGTGGGTTTTGATTGCAGTTAAGACATATGCCTTTCTCTCATAGACTGAGAGAATTTGGGAGCTTAGATTCCAGTTAGGAGAAACAGTCTCAATGCCCACATACAAAGGGTGGAAGAGTTGGCACCTGCCTTATGGGGCTGGCAGGGAGTCAGGCAGAGAGTGTCCATGAGCTGGGTTTGAACATTCTGATAGGGACCACATCTGCTAAGACTTACAAGTTGTCTTCTGTGTTCTATTTTCCTTCTGTTATTTCTGAATTTTCAATGAAATCATGTTGAAAGCCATAGCTGGTTTCCTCAGTCCAGTATGGAATTAAGAAAGCTGTTGGGTACACATGTAAGACAAATCAGTACAAAGGAGAGTAATAGCAACCCACTGCAATGTACGGTTTTAAACAACAAGGGGACAATTACAAGACATGCAAAAAACCAGGAAAGTACGGCCCATTCAAAGGAAAAACATAAACCAGCAGAAGCTGTCCCTCCAAAAGACCTGGTGGTGAATTAGATAAAGACTTTTAAAATATATATATATCTTTATTGATTTCAGAGAGAGGAAAGGAGAGGGAGAGAGAGAGATAGAAACATCAATGATGAGAGAGTCATTGATCGAGCCCGCAACCCGGGCATGTGCCCTGACCGAGAATCGAGCCCTGATCACCAGGATCCCAGGTCGAAGCTCAACCGCTGAGCCACGCCCAGCCGGGCTAGATAAAGACTTAAATAACTGCCTTAAAGATACTCAGAAACTAAAGAGTGGTGTGGGGAAAGTCAAGAAAATGATGGACAAACAAGATGAGAATGTTAATAAAGAGAAAACCTAAAAAGAAACAAAAAAGAAATTCTGCAGCTGAAAAGTACAATAACAACAACAAAATCACTAGAGGGATTCAAAGGCAGATTTAAGGAAGCAGAAGACAGAATCAGTGAACTCGAAGATAAGACAATGGAAATCATAATGTCTGAAGGTCAGGAGAAAAAAGAAAACAAAGCCTAAGGGACCTTTGGGACACCACCATCAGACCAGCACACACAGGATGGAAGTCCCAGGAGAAGAGAGAAAGGGGCAGAGAATATGCTTGAAGAAATAATTGCCAGACTCTCTAAAAATTCAGAAAACTTAAAAATTTGTGGGAATTAAACAACACAGTTTTAAACAACCAATGGATCGAAGAAAAAAACACACATAAGAACTAGAAAATAGAGATAAATGAAAACAAAAAGACAACATAAAACTTATGAGACCCTGTAAAAGCAGAGCTAAGGAGAAAAAGTGTAGTTATAAATGCTTATATTAAAAACAAAAGCCCAGCCAGTGTGGCTCAGTGGTTGAGCATTGACCCAGAAACCTGGAGGTTGGATTCCCAGTGAGGGCATGTGCCCAGGTTGCAGGCTTGATCCCCGGCAGGGGGCGTGCAGGAGGCAGCCGACCAATGACTCTCTCAACGTTGATGTTTCTATTTCTCTCTCCCTCTCCTTCCTCTCTCTGAAATCAATAAAAATAAATTTAAAAATATTTTTTAAAAAAACAGGAAATATCTCAAATCAGCAACTGAACTTTATAACCTAAGGAACTAGAAAAAGACGAACTAAACCGAAAGCTAGCAGAAGGAAGAAAATAATGAAGATCAGAGCAGAGATGAAAGAGAGAACAGGAAAATAATAGAGAGAGAGCATATGGTGGTTGCAGGGACTAGGGACGCGGAGGGATGGGGTGACTGTACAAAGAGGACAGTTTCAGTTCTGCAACATGAACAGAGTTCGGGGGATGGGTGGTGGTGATCGTTGCACAACAATATGAATGTACTTAATACCACTGAACTGCACACTTAAAGATGTTTAAGATAGAAATTTTATGTATGTTTATTTTACCAGAATTTAAAAAATGGAAAATATTTAAAAATAAAGGGCCCCTGATAAGATAGCAAGAAAATCCTGAGGAAAAAGTCCCTGAGAGCCATTGAGCTTGTCGGGAGAGCCAGGTGAGTGCCCGCGGCTGAGTGAGTGGCTGGTAAATGACACCCCGCTTCCCACGATCTGCTTTCTTTTTGTCCTCAGTTCCCTTTTTCTGATCTGCTTCCCTGGGGTAAAAATCCCACTTCCCTGAGATCTTAAACTCCAAGAGGGAGTTGTGATGGTTATGCAAAAAAAAAAAAAAAAAAAAAAAGTCTGAGGTTAGTAGGAAGGCCCTTTAATTTTCTGATAGCCACAAAGACTTAAAAAAAAGGCTCTGGGGCCTCGACCTAGTAGTATCAGTTACAGGTGTGTCCAGGTAAAAAAGTAAGGAATTTTATGATCTATTTGGGTTCAGTTTTCCTGACTCAGCATTTTGTATAAGTCCCCCTGCTGCTCACTTATTTTCCAGTATAAATTCAGCCTTGATGATGGACAGTATCTGTTCGTTCCAGAATGAGGATGATAATGGTACTCATTTTATTAACTGAAATAAAATCTTGGAGAGAAACACAAATGCTTAGAAGATGTCTAAATACTCACAGTTACTACAGTCTTTTCTAAACCTCCACTTAGTGAGATCTCCCAAACGTGTGAATTTTTATGTCTTTTCCGCAAACTGAGAATATTCTCCTTCACCGACCCCACCCCACCCCTAACCAGGGAATTAAAGTCTGTCCACGTTTCACATTCTCAGACTGGCTGTTGGAATTGTCAGTCTGTCTTTCCCCGCGCGGGCACCAGGGGGCAGGCATCTTTAGGGACACCTGGCTGGGACACAAATCCCCCCGCCAAGTTTTCTCCTCTGGATTTGCTCCAGCACCTTGAAGAAGCCGAAGGAACAACTCGGCTTTGCTCTTCCTGATAATGAATGTTTTCCCCGATGCTCACCACGCCCAGCAGACACAGAAAGTAAAGATTACACAGGAGGCCCCCGCCCTTTATCAGTGCCCACAATTCAAAGAATTGTCCTTGTAAAGTCTTTGTAAACAATTAGTTCATAATCGCTTTTGGTTCTTAATTGTTTTTAGGCTGAAGGCAATCTAAAATTCTGTTCCTTATTGTAGCCCTCAAAGCTTATAAAGGGAGATAATAGGAGGGAAACTGCCCTGAGGGGACAAAGAAGCGCCATATAATGACAAAGTGGGGCTACCTCTAGGAGATAGGTGACCAAGACAAGGCAGTCCCTGATAAGTAATCAATAGATGGTCAACAACTGATTGCTAGGGACAGATTTTTTTTTTAAAGAGTAAAGTTAATTTTTGTCCTTGTTCGTGTAGTTCTCATAGTTTTATTTTTTCTTATGATTCCTCTGTTGAGTTTCCTTTATGAAAAATTTTCATTTTCTAAACCTGTTAATTCCTGTGGACTGATCCTAAACTGCATATTCAGAACCACTCAAGTAGCCATTTGCTCACTTATAGAATATTGTGGATATTAAGAAATTTAGAAATTTAGAAAATAAAATATGACTTTTTTGTTTGTTTACTGTGAGAAACCAGGTCTCAACCATTAATGAGTAAGTGGTTCCAAGAGAAAATGTAAAAGTACAAATACATAGACTAGCCTTTTTCCCCTAATACCAAATAAGAATATTTTTACTTTCTGTTGGGCAATCCCTTAATCGCAATATATTTAAAGTAGTTTTTAATCTGTCCTTTTGCTCCTTTGACAACTATGATTAGATTGAGCTTAAGTCATCAGAGACTTCAGAGCATCTGAACAGTAATTTCTGAATTTAATACAAATAGCCTTCGCTAAAGAGATTTCATGCTCAAAGTCTGTCACTGTTTTCGTTGTAAGCAAACCTGGGATCAATATCCTAAGAAGGCAATGTTATAAATGTTGGTGAAACCACCCCAGCTCACCCCACCCCAAACTAAACAAAAAACACAAAATATTTTTATCTAGTTAAATATGTTGTATCCCCCTCTGGGATCCCCACTACTCTTTGTTATTTGTTATTTGAACCGTTTGTCATTACTCTAAGTAATAGGAAGAGAAATTAATATTTGTAGAACGTTTTATTCACACGCACCAAGTTTAATTTACCCAACTCCCATGTGAAATACATCTGTGAGATACTATTATCTCCATTTTATGGGATGGACAACTGCTTCAGAGAAGTGAAATAAGTTGATAGATTTAAGAATTCAAGATACACATCATTACAGGAGATAATTAGATTTGTTTTATTTTTTAGAATTGGCATAAACAATCCTAAATTTCTAATGGTTTATATGTAAAAAGGTTTTTTTAAAGTCAAATGTTTGAAATTGAGATATGTTTGAAAACTAATATTGAGTACATGGGAAATTATATTCTCAACTTCAATTTCCCCAACCCCAAATCATAAGTTTCAGACCGCTTCTTATTTCCCAGTATTACTATTTGTCTCCCTCACACACCCTGCTCACCAGTCGCTCACATTTCTAGGATATGTCAAATGTGGATGTTTGTATGGGAGGTAGTGTGGGTGGAGGGGAAATGTAGCTTTGGGCACCAGACACCTCTCTCCCACTTATTTACAGCATGACCTTGAACAAAGGTCACTTGATTGAGCCTCAGGTTCCACATCAGCAATAATATCATAATATACCTCTTAGAGTTATTGTCAGGATTAAATGAGATATCTTTTGTATTGTCCTGAAGTGTAATTGATTCCAAAATGCTTCCTGTCCTCTTTAGTAGTAAACTGGGTAATATCTATTAACAAGTTATTTTACCATTTCAGCGTGGTTTAGGGTATGAGTACAGGCAGAGAAACTAGGGCTGTTACTATCGCATAGGAATTAGTTTTTGGGATTGGCCACAGACTAACTAATGTCTACTTAAAAAAAAATCTTAAACTTATATGCATAAATGCATAACCCATGGACACAGACTATCGTATGGGGGAGGCTTGGGGGTGGGACAAATGGGGAGGGGAAAGGGGGATATCTGTAATACTTTCAACAATAAAGATAAAATTTTAAAAAGAATAATATAATAAAGCCTGTGTATTTACCACACTCTAAATAAATAAATTAAATATTTTTAAAATAAAATAAAATCTTACTCATAAGGTTCATGCTTGCTTTCCCTCTCTCTCCATACAAGCTTTTGCCGTCAACTAAAAAAACCTGACTGGTCAAGAAGTGGGATCATACCGTATCACAACACAGGAAATGTGAATTCAGGAGAATTCAGGAACAAGAGAAAGTTGGTTAAATGGCAAATCAAGGACTGTTGCATGAAGACAGCCATGGTTAGAAAAAACCTGATTTGGGGAAACAATTCTCTGGGTTTTCACTCACCTCTTCTCTCCTTTTTTCCCCCTATCACAGTTCCCAATAATTTAAACTTTAGAGCTATAAAGTAGAAGCCTGCCTCCCTCCCCTTCTCTCTGCTGGCTTCCCTTCCCTCTTCCCTCCTTTCCCGTTCCTTTCTTCCTCTGACTTCACTTCATTCAGCGTTTATTCAATAAAGGAATAGAAACTGAGCGCCTGTTGTGCGGCAGACGCGCTAAGCACTGGGGAGGCCCCAGCGAGCGAAGCCGCCAGCCTTTGATCTTGCAAAGCTCCCATTGCTTAGGAAGGCAGACAGTACGTAAGCAACAATAAATAAATAAATGAACATAAACCATAGGATGGCTTCAGAGAGTGCCACACATCATGAGAAAGAAAAAGCAAACAAACATGAAAGAGTAGCGGGACCCCCTGGCTGGGCGGGTCAGAGAAGGCCCTCGGAGGGGTGGCCCTGAGTCGTCAGCGATCAGGCCTGAGCATTCGAGGTCTGGGAGGAGAGCTTTCCGGGCACTGGGGGGAGCAAGTGTCGGGGCTTTGCAATGAGAAAGATCTTAGCCTGCTGAAAGCAACAGAACTCAAGGGGCATTTTGTGACCGACCTCCTAGACTGTGGTTAGGTTCTGGATTTTATGCTACAGCTTTTAAAGCAAGGGATCTGCTTAAATGATTGCTTAAGGGTTTGAAAATTTGCTCTGGACTGGTGGTGCTATGAGTAGAAGCCGGGACACCAGCGCGGGTCGTGTCAGAAGCGCTAGCAAGAGACCACGGTGGCTGGAACAGAGTGGTAGCAGCGATGAAGGAGAGAAGTAGAGAGCTGGGAATATGTTGTAGGAGAATTAAAGGGACTGGCTCATGGGTTAGGTACAGAGCCTCAAGAGAAGAAATCAACCAGGACTCCCAGGTTTGGGGCCTGAGCGACTTGGGGCCTGGTAGTGCCGTTACTGAGATGTGAAAGCCCGAGTTCAGTGAAGGATGTAGACCAGGAGTTCAACTTTTGGCCACGTTAATCCTTCCTTTCAAACACGCCAATGCAGATGTCAAGTAGTCATTTAAATACATGGTTCTGATGCTCAGGAGAGAGAGTCGAGCTGGAGATATGTGACAGTTGTTGGCATGGAGATTGAATCCTTTATTAAAAAATATATATTGAGTGCCTATTATGTATTAGTGTGTATATTATTACTGGTACTAGAGTGGTGAATTATACACTATCTTAGAAGGTGACAAGTATTACAGAAAAGGGAAGAGAGGATTAGTATTGTGAGGGGTAGGGCTTTGAATAAGGAAGGTGGACTTTAAGATAGCAAAGAAGTGGGGTATTAGCTCTGTGGATACCTGGGGGACAGTGTTCCAGGCAGAGCCAGTGCAAACGCCAGAGATGAGAACACACTGGCACGTAAACAGCAAGAGGACCTGGAGAGCTCTGGGTGGCGACCGTATGAAATCCCTGTGGGCCCTGGGCCCTCTGTAAGAGATCAGATGGATGGGAGACAAGCTGTCGAAGAAGACAGGAGGCGCAGCATGAGCGGTAAGTAGGAAACCAGGAAAATGTAGGACCACAGAAGCCAAGAGAAGAAAATGTTTCAAGAAAGAGAGACTGGGTCAGCTGGTGCTGCTGAGGGGGTGGTGAGGTGAAAACCAGATGTGACTATTAGAGCTGGCCTCCCGTGACCTGGGCAGAAGCAGGGTCAGGGGAGCGACCTGGATGGAAGCCCGCTGGTGAAGGCTGAGGATAGAGGTCTGCAGAGGACAGAGCTAGTGTAGGCTTGTGTAGGCCTTGGAGCTAAGGTACATTTTTCTCTATACAAGTTCCAGTGCCATTGTCTCACAAAACAAATGTGTCTGTAGCTCCCTTGGGTGTAACTGCGCAGTCTTTGGTGGCTCTCAACGAAATACGCCGCTGAGCTGAACCACTTTCACCCAGAGTGACCACACCACCAAATGCGTCCATGAACTCATGTTCCTCAAAGCCTAGAGTGTGTGACTAAGTCTCTGAACAAATCACTTACTTAATCTTTTTGTGTAATTTCTCTGTGTGATAAGCAGAGTAGCCAGAGAGCTTGTTAGCTATCTCTATGGTCTTTAGAAGCACTGTCATAAAGAAACATAACTACTGAACTTAAAGCTGTGGTTTGGTTGTAAAATATTATTGATAATGATTACACACCCTTCTTTCATTTTAGACATGCATTTCTTATAAAAATGGTCTTCATCTAAGCCCCAAGAAGAGAAGGGGAGAGAAATAACTTCAAAGTGAATCCCAAATGACTGCGGAGGTGAGTGGAGTTAGGGCACAAGACTGCACACCAATTAACTCTCGCACCCTGACTCCTGCTCACAGACACACACTCTAGAGGTTGCTGACACTTGGCAACTCAAAAATAAAACAAAGTTGAATCTACCTGGTTTATATCACTTTTTAAAAGTCATGCTAATAATAATAGTGGAATTATTTGTTATACTTCATGGCCGATTTCCCATACTTTGGACTGTTATATAAAGATTCTGATCGCTCTTTTTCTTTTCAGGTGTATAAGGCTCCCTCCTCTCCCCTCCCTCATCTTCCTCCCAAACCGTGCCCTATGATTCAATCCATCCCTGATCGGCTGGGGTGGAGTTCATCAGGAAGAGCTTCACTCACCTGGGAGTAAAATCACCGGCTCAGTGTTTAAGAGAAGACTTCAGCTGTGAACCTGGGTTTGTATCCTGGCTCTGCTTTTCACTACATCATGAACGTGGGCAGGTTACTTAATTCCTTTATGCCTCATAACAAATTCTTCCTTTGTTAAAACGGGGTAATGATGATGTTTTCTAAGTGCTCTGCAGGTATTAATTCATCTCATCTTTACAATAACCCTACAAGGTAGGTGATATAATCAACTCAGTTTTACAGGTGAGGAAACGAAAGCGCAGATGTTCAGTAACCCATGTAATTCATAGGATCCAGCAATTCCGCTTCTGGGTGTATGGTCGCGAGAATCAAAAGCAGACTCTCAGAGATACTTTTTTACCCAAGTTCTCGTAGCATTACTCGCAAAAGCCAAGGGTGAAAGCAACCCAGACATTATTCGGCCTTAAACACTCTATAAGAGACGAACCCTGAGGACATGGTGCTCAGTGAAATAAGCTAGTTGCAAAGGGACAAGCATGGAGTGATCCCACTTCCCGAGGTACTCCGAGTGGTCAGGCTCACAGAGACAGTGACAGGCAGGGAGGAGAGGGAGTGGGACTTGTTTAAAGAGCAGAGTTTTAGTTTTGCAGCATGAAAAGAGCTCTGGACATTGGTTGTACAGCAGTGTAAATGTACTTAACACTACTGAACTGCTCACTTAAAAATGGGTAAGCTGGTGAATTGTATGGTATATATATTTTACCACAATTAAAAATAAAACAAACAAAAAAATGAACCAACCAATGAAGCAAAACAAACCTAAAAGCGAAGAAGAAAAAGAAACCCGACACAGTGGGGCTGGGGACAGTGATCCCTTACCGTGGAGAGCGGCAGGGGCCGGGGGAAGCCGCCCGCAGGGCGGGGACGGCCTGAAGCCGGGCACCCACCAGCTGGGCGCGGTGCATGCCAACCTGCCCGGGCCGCCGGGCAGCAGCCAGGCGTGCTCGGCGCCGGGCCTCTGTACCCATGGAGGGGCTCGGAAGTCCAGGCAGAGACCCCTTCCAGCAGGCTGGCCGAGGTGGGAGGGCGCAGGTGACAACGGAAACAGGACGACCGCTGCAGTCCTAGCCTAGGCAGCTGGTGACGGTGCTGCCGTCATCAGGAAAGGGGAGCTGGAGCCGCGCACGCAGAGGACGCACTTGGAGTCCAGCAAGGGAAGCCTGAGCTTGGGCTCCGCAGAGCTGGTCAGTGGGCAGTTAGTTCAGCATCTGGCGGGTGCTGGGGCTGAGGAGCCGCGTTGCCTGCTGCCCAGCGTTTTCTCAGGCGGGGTCAGTCCTCTGAGAGATGGTTCGCTCCCATAGTCACAGGGTACGTGAGCTATCGGAGGCCCCGAGAGTGCTTCGGGTTTAACACAGGTTTTTCTAAACTCATCTAACTGCCCCATCCTTTTTTTTTTTTTTTTTCCATAAAATATCTATTAATTTACTGAGGACTCCACTTTGGGGAATTGTTCTCTGGTCTATGCAGATATTTTTCTGTTGACAAAGTAGAGGAAAGGAGAAACCGGTCAGAGGGTTGATAGATCTGTGGGTATTCAGTGTGTCCTGTTAGATCACCAGAGTGAGGAAGCTTCCAGAAACCCAGGCCTGCCCCGGGAACTGAGGACACTGACCCCGCGCGTGGGCAGTGGTGGCAAAGGCTGCTGGGGGTTTTGATCAAAGGCAGCTTGTTTCCTTGGCCTTCTACCTACACTGCGTGCGCCAGTAGAGCCCGGCTCCAACCCCTCCCCTGGTTCTTTTTTTCCCTCTACATTGGCTTCTTGTCCTTGCTTTTCCATTTGCATAACTAATGCACACAACACAGAGTTCCTGCAATTTTAGAGACAGCTGGCCAGCACATCTTGGATGCTAATGTCAGGAAACATCTGGAAGAAGGCTAAAGTTACTGCAGGCCTGAAGGAGGACAATGGGAGCACATTAATATGGAAAATTCAGTGTGGGAGGGCTTGTGTACATAGAAATGGCTGCCAGGCCAACTTATAAAAGCCGGTGAAAACCCTCCCACAGTGTGGGCATGAACACCACTGAGCGATGGGGCGGTAGGCCCGCTAACCCGAAACATTGCTGCTCTGCCTTGGACCCTCACCTTTGAGGCTTTCCTTTTCTTAAAAGATTTCCTAGAAGTTCTGCCAGCCAACCAAGAGACTCTTTTCCGAAAAATCATGAACTAGTATTTTATTTTATTAGAATACTTTTAAGCTAAGCTTCTTCTTTCCTCCTTATTTCAAAACATAAAGATACGAAATAGAGTCTGATACACACAGTTTTGCTGTCTCTAAGAAGTCCGTATTGGCGGAAATTTTGAGCTTTACAAAAATTGGGACTGCAATATTTAAATATAAACATAATTTCCTAAGGCAGCATCGCATAGCAGCTAAAAAAGTGGGGTTTAGTGTTTGGATTGTAGCTGGTCCTCTTAACCAGTGATAGTGACCTTTGGGTGAATTACTTAATCAGCAGAACTTAATCTGTAAAATTGTGGTAGTTATTTCTGCCTGTTTGGATTGTCACAAGGAGTGTACCAGCGAACGTGTGTTAGAAATGGTTACTGAGATGCCTGGTCCAGATTAGCTAGAATGATTGTAGTTTTGTTGATATTCTGGGATTAACATAAATGCCTGCTATAATTTATTTCTCAGCCTAACTTCAGAACATTGAGCATACAGATGTATGTTCTGGAGTTAGGATTTCTCTTCACAGTGTTCCCTGGAGTTCTACCTACTGTTTCTCTTTATGTTTTAGAAACTGAACCAGTATCTCTCTTGTATGGATTGATAATGTGGACACTGAGAAAGAAGATACCTACTAAGAAGGACTTCCGGTGGTCCTGGCCTACGTGGCTCAGTTGGTTGGAGCACTGTCCTGTGCACGGAAGGGTCACCTGCTTGATTCCTGGTCAGGGCACATACCCAGGTTGCAGGTTCGATTCCCAGTTGAGGTGATATGGGAGGCAACCAGTTGATGTTTCTCTCTCACATCAATGTGTCTTTCTCTTTCCTTCTCCCTTCCTTTCTCTCTCTCTCTAAAAAAAGGACTTCTGGCGGCTAACTGGGCTCAGATTTAAAAAACAATGACAAAACAGAGTTTAGCAGCCATTTCTACACAGGGACTTCTCACGCAAACTGCACTTTAGGGAGAAGACTATACTGTGTTCTGCCACCTGAGTCACTCCTTATAAAGGAGTCACTGGATTGTATTCCAACCAATTGGATTGAGGCTTTCCCCATTCAGTCACAACAGTGGAGCACATCCCCATCACCATCTTCACCCACCAATACCAATCACACTGTGAGGATTTGGAGTTCTCATCTGCGTGAGGACAGATTGATCAGGGACCAGGCCTGGGGCTTGTTTTTTCTTTTTCTTTTTTAAAATTTATCTTTATTGTTGAAAGTATTACAAATATCCTGCTTTTCCCCCACTGGTCCCCTCCCCGTTGTCCTCCCCCCAGGCTTTCACCACACTATTGTCTGTGTCCCTGGGTTATGCATATATGCATCTAAGTCCTTATGTTAACCTCTCCTCACCCACCCCTGCCTACCGTCTGAGATTCATCAGTCTGTCCCATGCTTCTGTGTCTCTGGGTCTACTTTGTTCATCGGTTTCATTTGTTCATTAGATTCCACATATGAGTAAGATCATGTGATACTTGTCTTTCTCTGACTGGCTTATTTTGCTTAACATAACACTCTCCAGGCCCCACTGTGCTGTCTCAAAGGTAAGGGATCCTTTGTTTTTAAGGCTGCATAGTATTCCATGGTGTAAATGTCCGAGAAGATGCTTGATATGATTTCAGTCTTCTTGAACTTACAGAGACTTGTTTTGTGTCCTAACATGTGGTCTCTCTTTGAAGATATCCCATGTGCACTTGAGGAGAATGCATATTCTGCAGCTTTGGGGTGAAATATTCTGTAAATGTCAATTAAATCCATCTGATCTAGTGATTATTTAGAATCACTGTTTCCTTGTTGTTTTTTTTGTCTGGAAGATCTATCCAGTAAAGTCAGTGAGGTGTTAAAGTCCCCTACTGTGACTGTATTGCTGTCAGTCTCTCCCTTAAAGTCCTCCAGAAGTTTGTGGGGGTTTTTTCCAGCCTGTGTGAGTCTTTTCTTCTGAGGTGGGTCTCTTGTAGACAGCATATATTTGGGTCTTCTTTACTTATCCATTCAGCTACCCTATGTCTTTTGATTGGAACATTTAATATATTTATATTTAAGGTTACTATTGATAGGTACTTATTTATCTCCATTTTATTTCTTTATGCTTATTTCTTATTTTCTCTGTTTCAACTTTTTATTACAGCAGTCCCTTTAACATTTCTTGCAATGCTGGTTTGGTGGTGATAAAATCCTTTAGCCTTTTTTTGTCTGAGAAGCTTTTTTTTTTTTTTTTTAATATATCTTTATTGATTTCAGAGAGAGGAAAGGAGAGAGAGAGAGACAGAAACATCAATGATGAGAGAGTGATTGGGGATTGACAATGCCCACAACCCGGGCATGTGCCCTGACCAGGAATCGAACTGCAATCTCCTGGATCGTAGGTCGATGCTCAGCCGCTGAGCCACTCCCTGCTGGGCTGTCTGAGAAGCTCTTTATTTCACCATCTATTTTGGATGATAGCCTTGCTAGATAGACTAGTCTTGGTTTCAGATCCTTCTTTTGCATTTCCTTGAATACTTCATGTGCCCTTCTGGCCTGTAGAGTTTCTGAAGAGAGACTAGCCAACAGCCTTATGGGAGCTCCTTTGTAAGTAAAAGTTTGCTTTTCTCTTGTTGTCTTTAAGATTCTCTCTTTTTCTTGAATTTTTGGCATTTTAATTATGTGTCTGGTGTTGTCCACTTTGGGTTCTTCTTGCTTGGGACTCTCTGTGCCTCCTGAACTTGTATGGCTTTTTCCTTGACCAGGTTAGGGAAGTCTTCTGCCATTATTTCTTCAAATAGGTTCTCTAACCCTTGCTGACTTTCTAGGTGTAGATCTTCTGGCACTCCTATGATGCAAATTTTGTTACGTTTCATGTTGTCCTATAGCTCCCTAAACTGTCCTCCAATTTTTTAATTGTTTTTTCCTTTTGGTTCTCTGATTGAGTGATTTATTTTCTACCTTGTCTTCTAATTCACTGATCTGATCTTCAGCTTCCCCTAATCTCCTGTTCATTCTTTCCAATGTTTTTTTTTAAATTTTTTAAATTTCTACTATGTCATTCTTTTTTTTTTAAATATATTTTTATTGATTTCAGAGAGAGGAAAGGAGAGGGAGAGAGAGAGAAAGAAACATCAATGATGAGAGAGTCATTGATCGGCTGCCTCCTGCACGCCCCCGACTAGGGACCGAGCACACAACCTGGGCATGTGCCCTGACCAGGAATCGAACCCGGATCGCCTGGATCCTAGGTTGACGCTCAACTGCTGAGCCATGTCCAGCCGGGCTACTATGTCATTCTTAATTTCCTTCATAGTTTCTGTAACTTTTTTCGTGCTGTTGAGCATCCTTATGATCAGTATTCTGAACTCTATATCTGAGAGATTGCTTATCTCCATTTCATTTAGCTCTTGTTCTGGAGAATTCCTTTGTTCTTTCATTTGGGGGCTTGCTTTTTTGTCTCCTCATTTTGGCTGCCTGTTTGGATTTGTTTCTATTTATTAGGTAGATCTGCTAGGACTCCCAGTCTTTTGAATGGTCTCTGGTGCAGGCCAATGTCAGACGCTGTTTGTGACTGCCCTTGAGAACCCTTTTTGAAGTTTTCCACACTCCACAGCTTGTGGTTCCTCTGCTGAGGCTGGGTGTGTTTGGACAGGACCAAGATGTGCACCAAAGTCTGCTTTTCCAAGCCCTGGATCCAGAAGCAAGTTAGGCAGGCTCAAAGCACCCAGAGGCTGATTGTTATTCACAGTCTCTTAATGAGCCTCGGGCTGTAGAAACTCCACAGAGTAAGGTGAGTTTTCCAACAGGGTGGGGCAATTGCTTTCTCTCCTGGGCAAAAGCTGTTTGGATGGTAATTTTCTGCCTGAGAAAGATGTCCTCTGCAGTTTGGGGGAATGACTCAGCATGGTATTCCAGATGGCTGCCCTCTGAGCTCTATTCCCCTAGCCAGCAGCCCTGAACTCTGCTCACACAGCTCTAGTTCACTCTGCCCTCCCTCTCCTGGAGCCAAGGTCAGTGGCTGCACATGGAACTCTGTGTGTTGGCTCTTTGAGAGGGTGCCTGCATTTCTAGCCGCCTCTCCCTGGCAGACAGAAACCCGGCTGCTTTTCACAACCAGATGTTATGTGGGCACCTCTCTCAGTTCTGGTGCTCTTGGCTGGGGAGCCCAGCCTGGGGTTTAGGCCCCAGAGTCCTCAGGGAAACCCCCCCACAGCTGAGATACCCCTCTGGACCTTCAGCTGCTGCCTGTGGGAGCCCATTCAGCCCCCTCAAGTCCTCACTTCCTACCAGTCTCTCTGTGGTCTCCACTTTTCCTCCCTGGTTGTGAGGGTGCTCTCCTGCTAGTCTTCAAATGCAGTTGATCATTCAGGATGTTTTTTTCTATATTTTAGTTGTAATTCCAGTTTGGTCCCGGGAGAGTGTCAGTGTAGCTTCCATTCAATCTGCTGCCATCTTGGAATCGCAGGGACTTCTGTTTATATAAGTCAGCTCCCCTTTGGCTGAGATGGCACACCCTCCCGTTCCACCCAAGAAAGAAGACTGCGTTTCCCTGGGTGGAGCTGAAATATCCAAGACGAAACACTGAAGATGTCTGGCCCGATCAGAGTGAAGAGGAGGGGAGCAGACCTGCACAGCACGATCCAGAGCAGGCAGAGCAGAGCAGAGCTGCCTGGCCGGAGGGGCCTCACTCCAGGACGGCCTCACAGCCACCCGGCTTCATAATTGAGCTGTAACCCTATTGAGCTGTTCCACATTGTGGTGTATCACAATGGAGCTCTTAGTACTGCATAAAGTTTCTTTCTTCACTACACCCCAAATTCCTGTTGCATTGAATTGGCACCAACCACCATCATTTGACGATAACTATTATCTTCTGCTGCCTTCCAATATCCAGAGTCCTGGCCCTTTGTATGGCACCTGCTTTTTCACTCTGAAAACTTGCTGAACTTTTATCCTGTCTCCAGGATTCTTCAGTTTCACGGGGATGTGCTTTAGTGTTGGTCTGTTTGAATCCATTGCACCGGGTGTTGGATGCCCTATCAATCTGGCAGCTCTTGTCCCTTGGTTTCGGAAACCTTGGCTTATTGGTTTATTATGAGTTCCTCCCCATTATTATTTCTGTTCTCTTTCTGGAACTCTTAGTTATTGGAATATTGGACCTTCCACATGATCTTATGTCTTCTCCTTTTCTTTGGCTTTATTTTCTGAGAGTTCTGCAACTTTATCAGCTAAAAAGTTCTGTTAAGATTTAAAATTCTATTATAGTTTAAATTTCCAAACATCCTTTATTGTTCTCTAGTGATTCATTTTTTCTTTTTTATAGCATCTTATTCTTATAAAATCTTTTCACTTCTCTGAAGATATTAATAGCTTTGCTATTTTTTTTTCTGAAGCTTTACTTTCCTGCCCAGTCTCTGTTTCCTCTCCAGTTGTTTTTTTTCATCTTTGTGTGTTTTGTTTCCATGTTCTCTGGTGGAGGCTTTCTTCAGATGTCTGATGATCCTTGCCCTTCACTCATATTTTAAAGCTGATGGGAAATGCTGTGAGATAGAGGAAGGTGGTTGAGTTCAGTCTTTGCTCTAGGGTGATCTGCCTGGTACATTTATATGAGTGGAAATGTCATTGCCTTTAGGTCTTTTTTCTTGGTCTGTTTGAATTTTTTAGGGAGAAAACATCGACTCTCCTACCTAGAGGACACTGGCTGCCAGTGTCAGGAAGCTGAGTGCAGACTAGGGAACCACAACATGTTACAAAAACCGTTTTTCCAATCTCTCTGCTTTCAGTATAATATTCCCACTCTCAATTATGCCCAGTGCCCCTAATTCTGGTTTAGAGACCCTTATCCTCTGCTGAAGAAAACTGCAGTCTTTGCTGTTTTGGAGAGAGGCAGTTGGATAAACTGCATTTGGGAGGGGGGTTTTGGGGGCCACCTGATCTGGGAATTGAGTTGCTTCTTGTTTTTCCTATCTGCTGGCTTAAGATTCAGCTTCCTCAATTTTCTAAGTCAGATACTAATTGTCCTATTATTCAGCCTCTAAAGTTTTGTTGCAACCATTATTTCCCTCTCCTTTTAATGTTTTTAAAAAATATGTTTTTACTGATTTTAGAGAGAGAGGAAGGCAAAGGTAGATGTGAGAGAGAAACATCAATTGGTTGCCTCCTGTATACACCCCAACCACGGACCAAACCTGCAACCTGGGTATGTGCCCTGACCAGGAATCAAACCAGTGACCTTTCAGTGCACTGAACAATGCTCAACCAACTGAGCCACACCAGCCAGGCCTCTCTTTTTAATTTTTAAAATCCTTTTATTTCTATTTTAATGGCGATTTGGCAGAGGGGGTAAATGCATTTGTTCAATCAGCCATCTTTAATCAGTATTTTTAAAAAAAGATATTCTTAATGTAATGATTTATTGTAAAAAATTAAATTTTCTGTGCCAGAATCTCAAATCAACTAATTTAGTTAGAAGAGTTTTGTAAATGTGTTCATTCATTATTTTCTAACTGCTTTTTAATATTTTGGGCATGATAACTACTGCGTGGTAAATGTTTCTGTTTGTTGGCAAACCCTCTTGGCTGTTCACCTTTTATGTGGTTAGGGGTGTAAACAACATGTGTGCCCCAGATGGGCTCCAACATCCAGGCTCCCACTTGTGACCCACTTCTTCCCAGCACCAGAGGCTTCCAAACACCATCCCTAACCCTACTCATCGCAGCTCGCATCCTGGCAACCACGATTTCGTCACTCCCCTAAAATCTCTACAATGAGAAAACCTTTATATTCAACCTCTACTTTGATAGGAGACTTTATATTCTACTTTCTTTCCATAGAGTGAGACATAGGAATAGATTTGGACTTGGGTTGGAAGAGGGGAGGGCAATAACAACACAAGTAAGGATTTAGGTCCATGCTAAATATTAATACCTTCCACATTTTAAACTCCAATTTTACATGCTGGTGAGGATTCCTACAACTGACACCCTCCTGGCACAGCTAATTTAGTAGGGGTTGGGGGCCTGGGAGTGGGAGGATAACTCAGGCAGTCACTTGAGTGGCCTGGACTGTGTGGCATGTGGCCAGTCTCACAGCAAAACAGAACCGACAGCCCTTGCAGTCCCAGAAATGCTCGCCCAGCCCAGAGAGCAAAAGTCAAAACGGAAGCTTCTTAAACTGATCTTTGGCTTCCAGGGTCACAGGAGGACTGACCTTACTTGTCTTTTGTTTTTAGTAAATCCGAAAGTGTCTGGTAGTACCTTTTTGGTTTGCAAGATTCAAGTAGAGAAAGGCTGGTTTAGGAAATAAAAAAATTATAAGGATTGTTATTACTTAGTGCCTACATCTGCTGGATGCTTCACACATATGGGCTCCTTTAACCTTCCCAAACAACTCTGCAGTTTCATTTTTAGATCCATTTTGCATATAAAAGAAGTTGAGTCTCTTATAGGTTGAGCAACTTACCTGAGGTCACAAAGCTATTAAAAAGTAAACTGGTATTTTAAAGCGGTATTTAAAAAATTTTCTCCAAAGCCCATCCTCCCTGCATCAAGCTGGTCCCACAGCCAGAAAGACAATATCCAAAATACTGATGGATGGTTGGTGCAGTTTTTGAATGCAGGAAACATTTCAGATGTGCCAGAGGAAATGTGCTTATTCTCGCTGACATACAACAAAATTAAAGGCAAACCTGTCCATTCTATGACACAAGCACATGCAACTAAGTAACAGAGATCAGCCCTGCAAATCACTTCTCCATACAGGCACACGGGGGATGAGCACAGGACACAGAGGGGTTTGCCTGTGCCGCCAATTAGTCTAAAACTCCTCTTGCCCGCGGAGACGCCGCAAAGATCGGGAATCCTGGGTTGCGACCTGGTGCGGGTACTAAGGGTACATTCGGCTTGTCCCCTGTGACGGAAGCTCACCTTTGCTGACCGCCTAATGTGTGCCGGGCACATTTTTCTAATTTACTTGCTCCTTTGAGCCACTGGACATGCGCAAGTGTCTGAAGGATACTGAAGTTAGCCCCTCTCTTGGCCCCAGCCTTGGGGTTCCCCTTCCTGGAGTTAATCATTGGCAACGGTTCTATGTAACATTTCCAGAGGCATCAGGAACTTCATGTATATTACGTCATTTAAGCCTCCTGATTATTGCTCCAATTTAATTTAATAAAAAATAAAATGTTTGTCTTTTCTTGGGATTTGGGGCAAAAAAGGGAGGCCAGTATACGGGCTCAGTCTGGATTTTTATAGATTTTAATCCCCATTTTACAGATTCCAAAACAAAGCTCCGTGAGTGAAAGTAACTTACTTAGATTCTTGGTATTGGAGCGAAGCTTCGTTCATTTACTCAGTATTTACTGTGTGACTGTGATGGGCCAGGTAGCACACCAGGTTTGGAGGACATGCTGCTGAATCACACAGGCCTTTCCTCTTAGTTCAGTGGAGGGGCTTAAAAAAGTAACCAGATAAGGTGCCGTGTGCTGTGGTTGCTCCCTGGAGTCCCATCAACCCAGCTCAGAGGGCAAAGGAAGGCCGCGGAGAGAATGAACTACGAGTTGAGACACAAAGGCTGAGTAAGCTGGCTGGATGCAGGGGAAGCCGTGGAAGGGGAGAGCAATCCCAGCGGTGAAAGGGGGTTAGGCCTGCAGCCGGAGGTGTTGAGATGCTTTGAGGATGACTGGTCCTGCAAAGGGTGTGTCCAGAGCCCACGTAGGAGCATTAACTGAGGCCTGATAGGCCAGGCGGCGTCAAAGCTGATAAGACTCAGCTGTGAAGCTCTGGCTGTGAAATGGAGAATGGGCTGGGAAGGGCCAGGCTGGGTGAAAGATTGCCCCAGGGGGGCAATGGCCGTGGTTGGAGCCAGGGTGAAGGGGCCTGGTTGTGCAGTAATGGTCATGGGGGTCGGCTCGACCCACCAGAAAAATCCTGGCTCTGCTGCTTCCTAATAGCAGAGCTGTGGGATGTTAACCTGCTGGTGACATGGTGACACTGTACAAGGCATTCTGGTCTTTCTAAGTACCAGTTTTTTCATTTGCAAAGTGGAAGTAAGAAATGGAGCTAAATGGGGTAATACAGTGCCTACCTCTTATGGTCATCATAAGAATTCATGGAGCCCGGCGGGGCGCGGCTCAGTGGTTGAGCATCGACCTAGGAACCAGGAGATCAGGGTTCGATTCCCGGTCAGGGCATATGCCCGGCTTGCAGGCTAGGCAGTCGATCAATGACTCTCTCATCACTGATGTTTCTATCTCTCTCTCTCCCCCTCCTTTCCTCTCTCTGAGATCAATAAAGATATGTTTAAAAAAAGAAAAAAAAGAAAGAATTCATGGAGAGAATCCCTGTAAAGGCTTTAGTGTGATCACTACGCATATTCTGCATTTAGAAAATGCTGAGGAAAAGCAGAAGGCCAGTATGTCTTCCCAGCTGCAAGCATGGGCACCTGAGTAGTTGGTGGTGCCAGTCTCTGAGTTGAGAAAAACAGGAGGGGCAGATCTGGAGGAAGGTTATAACTTAAGTCTGCATTTGTCTGGTTCCAAAGCCCACATCTCTTCACTATACCACTCTCCTTAAAGACACTGCCAACTCTTCATTGTGTGACCTGGGCATATATTCAGCCTTATGTGCATCGGTTTTCTCATCTGCAAAATGGGGATGATAATAAATAATATCTTCCTCCCGTGATTATTTTAAGGGTTAAATGAGTTAAACCATGAGCCTGGCACGTGATATCATTAGTAGCTACTGTAATTGTGTACAAAAGTGTGGAAGTCCCGCCTGGGAGGTGTGGCTCGGTTGGCTGAGCAATGTCCCATGCACCAAGAGGCCGAGGTTCGATTCCTGGTCCAGGACCACACACCCTGGTTGAGGGCTGGATTCCCAGTAGGGGGCATGTAGGCAGCCAATGGATGTTTCTATCTCTCCCTTTCCCTTCCCCTCTCTCTAAAAATCAATAAAAAACATTTTTTTTAAAAAAGTGTGAAAGTCCCTAATGATATAAAAACATTTTTCCTTTCCCTTTATTTTTATTTTATTTTTTGCATCAATTATATCTTTTATTATATTTTTCTTTTGGGTTGCAGTAGTAGCTTCTTTTTTTCTTTGATTTTGTAATGCTTTCACTGCACAAAAATTTCAGATGCCCATATTTTTTAAGGATAAAACATTTACCCTATTCATATAAACTTTTATGTTGATCAGAAAAGCTTTTCTCAAATTACACAGTGTATAAATTTCAATGATTTAGAAGAAAGGATGTTAAAAGTTTATTATCATAAAGTTTTACAGTGTTTTTTCCCCCATGCATCTTTTTCCTTTTAATATCACATGCTGAGCATCAGGCATGCCCCTTCTTTTCAAAAGGATTTGCTTTTAAAGAATAAAAGATTGCTATGGCTACAGAGTGAAGGAGTGATCTGAGTTGGGGCAGGATTGGCCTGGGAGGACTTCTGCGAGGAAATGAGTCTCCAGTAGGCTCTGAAAGGATACGGTGCAGCCCCCCAGTTGGGCATCATGACATTTCTCTGACTTGTCTGTACTGTGCCATGGTCAGTCCAGCTAAACTACATCAATTCCCAATGTGTTTACTACCTTACTAGGAGCCAGCATATCTGAAAAAGCTGAATAGTAGAGAAGAAAGAGACCAGAATTTCAGAGAGCACTTCTTTAGCTGAAATAGTTAAATGCTGGTACCATATTATAATATCATTGCATGCTCACAACAACCCTGAAAGGCAGACAGTGTTGTCTCCAGTTTTCTAATGTGGAAACTATGAAGCTCATAAATATATCCCACTAAACTCAAACAAAATATATCTATCCTTAACTCAGTTTCCTCTTAACCCAGTCCCCCAAAATGCCCATTGCCAACCCAGTGCTACCTGACATGAAGAGAACCATAATGGAGGGGAAGTCAGAGAGGAAAATGGCAGTGATTTTAACCAATTGAGGTTAAAATATAACACTTTTGTGAAGTTTACAAAAACATATGGCCTTATAAGCACATTGATAGAACCATCCCAGGCCAGGGCCTTAGAATGTGCCAATGAAACTAAAGGTCCTAAGGCTTAAATTTTATTAGCTTCTTGGAAAATCTGTAAACCACCTTTGATAGTGGAGATAGGTGAGGTCAGAAATTCCCAACCAGTATGTCACTGGCAGCTGGTATATAATGAGATACTGATTGAGTAAACCTACAGGGTGGCAACCTCAGACTACAGGTGGGGACCTCAGACTGCAGGTGGGGATGAGAGGGAAACCTCTAGAGGATGGGATCTGATGGTATAGACTTTTGTCCCTGCGTAGCGTCTGTTCTCTGCTTCCTGTGACGCACTGAAATGGCCAAGAAAGTGCTTTATCGTCTTCAGCAGCTACTGTAGCATATCCCACTGCACGCTGTGAACAGAGCCCTGCAGGGCTGCCAGAGGAGTTTGTGTTCCAGGTGAGGGAAGGCTGGCTGCGGGCCCCACAGTTCTTGGTGATGGCCCTAAATCTCTGTCTTTACCTGTATTAGACACTTCTATTTGTTGTTGAGTGGCCTCTTAGTGGCATTCAAGCTAGCTGAACAGCAACCATAATAACACATCGTAAGTGTTCTGTGAATTAGAGCTTCAACATAATTTTGAAACAGTTGACATAAAAAAGTTGGATTGAATTAGAAATCCATTTTATTATTTCAAGAAATGCACTATTACATTTGCCAACGATGTTAGGTTCTTTTTCTCTTTTTTAAAAATGTTCTTTAATTATAACATCAATTGATATAAAATTTTGAATGTCTATGAAAAAAAGTTTTGGTCTTTTAAATTTATATCTGTGAAAATGTCTTTCATAATTAGTAGATACAAAAATTTGAAGAAATCATTGTAAGGAAGCCATGGTCAGAAACTGCATGTAAACTTTTCAAGGTTACAACCTGATTTTAAAATGTTATGTGTTGTGCCCAGCCGGGCGTGGCTCAGCGGTTGAGCATTGACCTAGGATCCAGGTGATCAGGGTTCGATTCCTGGCCAGGGCACATGCCCGGGTTGCGGGCTCGATCCCCAGCCTCCAACCGAGGCGTGCAGGAGGCAGCCGATCAATGACTCTCTCATCACTGATGTTTCTATCTCTCTCTCTCTCCCTCTCCTTTCCTCTCTCTGAAATCAATAAAGATATATTAAAAAAAAAAAAGTTATGTGTTGTGTCCAGCAATGGCAAGCTAGGTAATTAGGAACATGCTTCCAAAAAAGATAATTAGAAACAATTTAAACTCTATATGTTAGAATGATCAGGCATAGACTATAAAACAATTATGCTTAATATAATAAAATTGAAAAATCTAGCAGAGAAACCACAAAAAGAGATATAACTGATTTTGGAAAAAATGGAAATTTTAAAATGAAATATTATAATAACTAAAATTAGGATCTTACTCAATGAGTATAATAGTGGATTAGACCCAGCTGATGAGAGAATGAATAAATAGAATAGAGAGTAAGATATATAGATATATGTGTATATCTATATCTATATCTATATCTATCTATATATCATCTATTAAAGAGAAAAAGTCTAAGATACGTTTTTTGGAGTCTCACAAGAAGAGGTGAGAGAAAAATGAATCAGAGGCAGTATTTGAAGGCTGCAAATTTTCTAGAAACAATAAAAAACACAATAAAAAAATTCAAGAAGCCAAAAGGATCTCAAGTAAGATAAATAGGTATACACAAACAAGTCACAATGATATTTCAGACTCCAATGACAAGAAGAAAAATTTTCAAGTGGCTAGAAAACATAAGACATAACTTTCAAAGGCATGAGAGATTGACAGTTGACTTATCAATAAAAGCAACGCAGAACAGAAGAAAGTATGCTGCCAACTTAGAATTCTATACCCAGTAAAAATATCCTTTGAAAATGAAGGTGAAATGAAGACATTTTTGTATTAGCAAACAGAGAGTTTTCCACCAGCAAAACTACACTAAAGGAAATATTAATGAATGAAGTACAGACAGAAGAAAATCATGCCAGTTGGAGATGAGTGAAGGAGTAAGAAAGAGAGTGGGAAATACGTATGTAAACCTAAATGAATATTGACCATATTAAACAATAGTAATAAAGTCTATGAGGTTTAAACACATGGCAATAATAGTATATGAGTAAGATGGGATAAATGAAGTTGAAGTGTTCCAAGTTTCTTTCAATGACCAGGAGGAGGGTAAGATTATTGATTAACATTAGACTTTGTTAAATGGACGATACATATGGTAACATCTAGGGTAACCTCTAAGAGCATAGAAAGAATGCATAGCTGCAAAATTGTGAAGAGAAAAAAATAGAATGTTAAAAATATAACCAATCAAAAAGGACAAATACTGAATACATTTTCAAGCTTACATTTCAAGTAAAACTTTCAGAACTTTTACATTTTCTAGTAGGGCAACTTTAGTATTTCTAATTCATCTACACTATTTGTCAAGGCTAGAATTATAATAATTTCAATTGAGGAAGTTAAGACTTTCAGTTAAGCTTAAAAGAGAGCTTGTTTGGATATACAAATGGAAAACTAGAAAAATTTTAAAATCTTAATTTTTAATGGATTATTTTCCAGTTGATTATAATCCTGCCTTATCTGGTAATTGTAACTTACCCCATCCACATAGTGACATGTAAGAAATCTTATTTATATAATAAGACTTCTTTGCAATAGTTACTTGGTCCTGCCTTTTGCAACATGTATGAACCTGGAGGGCATAGTGCTGACTGAAATAAGCCAGACAGAGAAAGATAAATACTACATGGTATTACTTATATGTGGAATCTAAAAACAAAACAACAAAAAAACAACAAAAAAATTCAAACTCATAGAAATGGGAAAAGTTGGAAAAAAGGTATAAACTTTCAGTTTATGATGAATAAGGACTGAGGAGCTACTGTACAGCATGGTGACTACAGTTGATAACACTGTTTTGTATAATTAAAATGTTGTAAAGCGAGAAGAACTTAAATGCTATCAACCCCTCCTAAAAAGAAGAGTAAATATGTGAGATGATGGATGTTTAATTAATTCAGTGGAAATCCTTTCAAAATGTATTTGTAACCATTATGTTTTATATTTGAATATATTATAAAGCTGAAAAAAGTCAGTTGGATGGAGAATGAGAGCCTGATACAAGCTGTGCCGATGAGCTGTTTCATCTGGAACATTGGATTTAGTGTTAGAAGATTTCCAGTTCATTCACTGGGAGTGGCCGCCTTCTGCTACGTGAACAGAGCAGCTGAAAAGGCTGGTCTTCAAGAGGAGAGTGATGTGGAAAGGAAGAGAGAGGCGAGGTAGAGAGGGGCCTCTGGGCTCCCTTCAGCACTTCGACCCGGGTCCAGAGGGTCAGCAAGGCCTAAAGGCATTACTGCCCTTGGTTTCCATGACTTAGCCATAAACCTATGTGTTAATTTTCTGGTTAATAAAAACTAAACTAAAAATAATTTTTTTCACAAAGCAACGCCAAGTGCCTCAGATGTAATTTGTGTGCCATGATGTGACAGGAAGTGGGAAGCACTGAATGAGAGATGTGTAGAAAGTACAGTTGCACTGGAACTGTGTAGATGGAAGAAGGAGGGATGGAAGCTGCGAGAATGATGCACAAAAGCCGGGTGTCGACAACCAGCTGGCGGTGACAGCACTTCCCAGGAGAGGAAATGTGGGATGAAAAGCAGATTTGGTCCACTGTGGTCATGCCAGCCAGACGCAAAGGCTGCTTAGCTCTGAGGTATCGAATGTTCTGAGGACATTCTCTACAAACAGCTTAGTTCCTTTTTTCAGGCTCATTTGCTTTTGCTTTTTTGTTGATTGATTCCAATCATAAATAAAGCTTTTAATAATTTAAAAAAAAAAAGAGGAAAGAAAAGCAGGTTTGTGGCGAGGGTGAGATGAGCTCAGTTTTAGACACATTGAGTTTGATGCCTGTAGGAACACTATGAGGAGATGTTACGCGGTGTCTGGAGCTGGAAAGAGTTATATAGATGTATCCTTGGGACTTGTCAGCATATGAAATGTAGTAAAAGCCCTGATCATGGATGAGATGACCAAGACACTGCATAGCGAGAAGACAAGGGGACCAATGACAGAACTCTGGGACCACCAACCTCTCCTGTTCTAGGGCTGTTGGCATCTACAGTGGTCTTTTTCATCGATGGTATTGGGGGAGCAAAGACATTTTTAACAAATATGAAGTGGAGTATCAGGTTGCCTTGGAATTATTTCCTCTACATTTAAGACTCTCAAAATTATCCAGTTGAATTTGGAGGCACAGACTTCAGGGTTTAACACCATCTTTCAGGTTGCTCCTTCTCTGACTCTTTTGCAGACTTCCTCTACTGAAAACTGTGCATTGCAGCCCTGGCTGGTTTGGCTCAGTGGTTAGAGCATCAGCCCACGGACTGAAGGGTCCCAGGCTCGATTCTGGCTAAGGGCACGTACCTCAGTTGTAGGCCCCAGGTGGGCGGTGCAGGAGGCAAGCAATCGGTGTGTCTCTCTCGCATTAATGTTTCTCTCTCTCTCCCTTCTACTCTCTCTGAAAAGCAATGGAAAAAATATCCTCGGGTAAGGGTTAAAAAAATTTTTTTTAAAGTGTGCACATTGCTAAGCCCACTGCTTTCCCTGCTTTATATTCTCTCCCTTCAAAAAGTCAGTGGTGTGTGGCAAAAAGAACATGTGCCTTGGAGATTGGCCTACCCGGTTTAGAATCCCAATTAACTGTGGCCTTGGGCAAGTGACTCTGATTAATTCTGTGTTTTCCTCATCTGTAAATCTGCACCAGCTATACACATCTCTCCGGCAGGGTACTGAGGGGACCGGAAACTATGTGCAAGCACCCTGCACAAAACCTGCCATTCTAAAGCTAAGGGTATCATCATCAGAAAGGCCATCTGCTCTAAGGGAATTTTTTACTTCTTTCTGTGAAAAACACAAAGCTTCTCATTAGTTAAATACTATGCTCTCAGCCCTGGCCGGGCCGCTCAGGTGGCTGGAGTGTCGTCCTGTCCACCCAAGGGCTGAGGCTGATTCCTGGTCAGGACACACGCCCGGTCAGGGGCGTACAGGAGGCAACCGATCGATGTTTCTCTCTCACATCAATGTTCCTCTCTCTCTCTCTCCCTTCCTCTCTTTCTAAAAATCAATTTTAAAAAAACATCCTCTGATGAGGATTTAAAAATAAATAAGTATAAATGAAAACAAACCTTTAAAACATTATGCTCCTATCGTTAAGAATGAGACTAAATTTTCGTATTGCTGGGGCAATGACAGGCAATCAGGGCTCCCCTTTAAAACCAGAGGCGCTGTCTCTGCTGCAGCCTCGGGTCCCCCCCTTGCCCCCTTAGGTCGGGCAGGGGGGGCTTCCACACCCTGAGCAGGCAAAGGCCACAGCCCTTGCCAGCAGGAAGCACTTACTGAAGACAGACCGTCCTCCCTCATCACCCCGAAAAGATTTTAGGGACGGAGTCTCTGAGGGGGAAATGAGACTGGCCAGCCGGGCAGGACAAGCACAACAGGGAACCTGAGACGGATAGTTAAACGGCGGTTTGCAGCCACCTAGTCAATCTCGTCTTCCCTAAACCAGGGACACTTAAGAGCAAATGGTTTGCACTTCTCCTCCCCAACCAGAGGGTAAACAGCTTAAGTCACCCTACTCAGGGAGACAGGTAGCAGAAATCCAGTTAGTGCCATTTGCCAGCCACGCCCGGGGAGAGCTGTAGTTAAGGGAATAAATCTCATTTTGGCACATCAGCATAACACTAATGAATATACTGTTGAAATCCTCCCCTAAGACCTCCCCTAAACGCCCAGCCTTTAAAACCCCTCAAAACAAAGGTCCAGGAGGAGCTCTCCCTCCCAGGGCCTATGCCCCTTCCTCCCTTCCCCCACAGCCATGAATCCCCTAAACTCTAAGGGGCCCCACGAGGCTTGTAACCAGGCCAGCCATGCACAGCAGCAGTTCATCCCAGACAAACCCTCAGCCTGTTCCCAAGACCCCTTCTCTCTGACTTCTCTGAGCCAAAGCAGACCTGCCTAGGCTCTTTTCCCTACCCAGTCCTTCTGTTATCCAAGGCCCTTTCTTGTTTCACTGTCTCCAGCTTTAATAAACGTCCTCTAAAGTTCAAATTCAAAACAAAACCCAGAGATGCTGAAATCCTTACATTGTCTAGAAACATGCTTATTGAATTTGGGGAACAGAATTTCTGTTTTGGACTATAAATACCTTAAGAAAATGTAGGCAGAGGTATGTCTCCTCTTGGTTTCCTTTAAGCAGATGGTCATTTATTATATTTTCCTTTGATGTTAGGTTCCCCTAGAGGAGTTAGCTGTGGGACATTCCGAGAGGGCCAATGCTCCTCCTTCCCCCTTCCCCTTGCAGATACTAGTTTCTGCAAATAGCTTTTATATCTACATTTGGGACCTTGATAGCACCCCTGAACTTTATTTCCATGCCTCTAATTAGGTGCTAGCAATTTCCACGTAGAAACGACACTCTCTTCACGTCCCTCTCCTCTGGCTTCCTCACTTCTCCCTTCAGTTAGTCGCCTGATGATACAAGCTCCAAAATCGGGAGGCTGGGTGCTGGACATTGTGATCAAGGACCCTCCCTGGTTGTTTCTGTCTTTGTGTTTACCCACCCTCAGGCTAGCTGGCTTCTGGTTACAAGATGATAGAAACCTGGACATCACAATGAGACACCCCAAAGCGCAGCTGCAGCAGAGGGCATCTCCTCATGTACGTCTAGTAAGAATGAAGAAATCTGTCCTAGCAGTCCCTTTGCAAACTTCTCATATCTCGTTGACCAAAACTGGGTCGCATGCCCATTGTTAAAACCATCACTGTCGAGGAGTACAGACTACTGTAGTTGGCTTAGACTGATCAGGATATACCCTTGAGCCAGAAATAGGGTCCTCTTTCCTGAGGCGTGGGTTCCCAAATAAAAGGAGAGTTTTACTGATAAGAAAGAAGTAAATGCAAAGGAATATATGTCATCCTGGTTTCCTCCTACCACCTTAGTCCAAGCCCTTGTAACCTCCCTCAAAGTCAAGTATAACAGCTTCCTAACTGCTCTCCCAACTCTCTTTTCCTCACAGCCCTCCTGACACAATATGGCCACATTCACCTTCCAGAAACACTGCTCTGCCACATAGCCCTTCTGTTAAAAAATATTGTCAGTGCTCCCTGACCTTCGGAAAACCATTCAAATCTACCATAGAATTTTCAAATCACAGAATGTGAGAATTGGAAGGGCCAGGGACCTTGGAATGCCAAAGGCTGGCTCCAAGAATGTCAGCTGTAAGCTAAACTAGGGAACACAGATGTGTGGTCGCGCGTAAATGTTTTGTCTGATCAAAGGCATGATCTACTGAAATGTCTCTGAAAGAGCAATCTTCAATCTGAGTTGAGCAGCATTCCGAGGGGGTTGTATGCACATGGATTTCTTTTTAAGGCAATCAACGTCTAGATTTTCAACTTGTACTTTCTGAAAACTAGCCTCAAGTTTAACACAAATTCTTTCTTTTCACCTTCCCTTTTGAAATAACCTCTCTTCTCTTTACCCATCCTGAAATTTGCCTTGTAATAGTATCTCCAGGATCTTGAGAGCTTCTGAGGAGTGGGGGGAAAGGCAAACAAAGGTGTGATTTAAAGTATTGATTTTGGAAGAGCCTCCTTTACCGATGAAGCAAAATCACCTGGCAGGTCCTCCCCTGCGGTAAGGTGTGGTATTTGGCCTGTGCTGGGAGGCTCTGGATTCAGGTATGTTGCCCGGTGCAGAGGTGGAGTGACTCAGCATCTCTTGTCGAGATTATTGTCAAAGAAGGTTTAACTCTTTAGGGACCCACGGCAGCAAGGCAAAGAACACGCGAAACGCCGAGAATGGTGTCTGCCTTTTGTTTTCTGATGCTCTCAAAACTCAGCCAGAGGAGGTACCGTCTGAGGGAAGGACCTGGGCCCGAGCAGTGGAAATGGTGCGGTTTCTGTCGCGGATGCTGATGCAGACGCTGATGCCAATGCTGATGCCAACGCTGATGCCAACGCAAGGCTGAGCGGCGCAACAATGGCACGCACGCCGGGTTCTCACACGCCTCACCCAGTGCGGGCCGCCTTCACTAGAACACGTGTGAACAGCGCTCTCTAAACCGGCGCAACTTTGGGGGATGTGCAGATTTTTTTCAACTTAACTGAAATGTTTCCTGAGACCACTACGTTCTCTGCTACACTAGGTAACACTCGTGGGTAAAAATTTTACATCCTTCCTTTACATAATGTGGACATCGCTGAATAAGTAATTAAAACTTACATATATGGCCCTGGCCGGTTTGCTCAGTGGTTAGAGCGTCGGCCTGCGGACGGAAGGGTCCCAGGTTCGACTCCGGCCAAGGGCACGTATCTCTGCTGCAGGCTCGCTCCCTGGCCTGGTTGGGGTGTGTGCGGAGGCAACCAGTCGATGTCTCTCTCTCACAGCCATGTTTCTCTCTCCCTCTCCCCCTTCCTCTCTCTCTGAACAGCAGTGGAAAAAATATCCTCTGGTGAGAAAAAAAATTAAAAAAACACAAAAAATAACCCTTACGTATATGAAATTACATCATGGAATGTCTTTCCAGTGGTAGTCAAGTCTCATCTTATTTACTCTTTTAAAATGATCAAACAAAACAAAACAAAACCAGACTCAGAAACAGAGACCACAGGGATGACTGGCAGAGGGGAGAGAGATGGAGGGGTGGGTGGACGGGGGAAGGGGGGTACAGCCAATACTACCATGATGTTTGAACGGTGACAGACGGCTACTAGGATTAGTGAGGTGAGCACATTGTAAGGTATAAAAATGTCAAATCACTAGATTGTACATGTGAAACTCATAAACTAATATAATATTGTATACCAACTATACTTAAATAAAAATAAATTAATTTAAAAATCGTATTTGCTTGCTCTTATTCAAACAAAATAAAATTATATGCTAGCTGCCATGCTAGTTTTTAGCAGTTCATACCTTTTCTCTTTCATTAAACAAATAGGACAGTTAATAATATACATTTAAAAAACCTTAACAGATCATTTCCTGATTTTTATGTGTGATTTTTATTTAACCCCCTCCCCAAGTCCATTATCTGCACACATGCCCATTTACCAAAGAAATACCAGCTCTTCTATCATTCATTGCTTCATAAGTAACTTAAAATTTCAGCCGCATTTTCTCGTATTATTACAAATTAAGTAATGAGAAATAACATTTTTAAGTTGTTTGTACATTTTTAAATGTATATATTCCATTAGCTCTACATCCTGATGTATAGCTTTTAGTAATTTATCTTACAAGATGCATTCCGTATTATCTCAGTTTCATCATACTATTCTTCAAATTGCATTAAAAAATGTTCTTATTGATTTTTAGAGAGAGAGGAAGGGAGAGAGAAAGACCTGCATGCCCCTAACCAGGGGGTGTGCAGGAGGCAGCCAATCGATGATCTGCTGTTACATCCACATCAATGTTTCTCTCTCCCCTCTCCCTTCCTCTCTCACTAAAAATCAACTTTAAAAAATCTTTAAAAAAGAAAAAGAAAAAAGAAAGAAACTTGGATTGTGTTGAGCCAGTACATGTTTGAGCCATTACATTTGCTACTACAGCTTAGCCTAACAAAAATACAGGAAATTAAAATATTTAATTTATAAACATTTTTATTGCAGAGTATAACAGTGAATAAGAAGATTTTTGAGCACAACACTATAGTATATTAAGATAAAAATATGTAGAAGTGGGATAAAAATTTGAGCTTAAAGAGAAAAGGGAATGATGTAAAATTTCTGACTATTGCCCAGCCGGGTGTGGTTCAGCGGTTGAGCATCGACTTAGGATCCAGGAGATCAGGGTTTGATTCCTGGTCAGGGCACATGCCCGGGTTGCGGGCTCGGTCCCCAGTGGGGGGCGTTCAGGAGGCAGCCGATCAATGACTCTCTCATCATTGATGTTTCTATCTCTCTCTCTCCCTCTCCCTTCCTCTCTGGAATCAATAAAGATATATTTTTTAAAGTCACATGAATAAAATTTTTGACTGTTAAAGAATAAATTGTTTATATATTTTTTTAAATGGGCATCAAATTGCTTGGATTTTAGATGTGATTGGATATTTAAAAAGAATATTGCAATAGTTTATTTTAAAATATTTTAAAATGACAACCTTTGCAATTATTTAAAGATATGAAATATTTTAGATGTCAACTAAAGTTTTGTGAGGAGATACTGATTTTAAAAAACTCTTTCAGGGCATATGCCAATCTTTGAAGAGACTTCAAAGAACATTTAGAGACCCAGAGCCAAACCTCTTTGAAAGCTTCATGGATTCCCTGGGCTGGAAGAGGGAGCAGGGGCTTCTCTGGTGCATCTCTGCCCTTTTGGGAGCCCCGTGTCTAGGTCCCCTCGGACAGGGCTCAGACACAGGAATGTCCCTGTGTGTCAGGAGCCCTGCGGTGGCGTCTCTCAGCTACTTGTAGACTCATTTTTCCTGACCTTAGAGTCCCCACTGAACCATGAGCATGAGGGGTGCTCTTTCTTCCTTTCTAAAGTTTTCCTTTTTTGGTTGTTCTGAGGATTCTGGGTTAAATATTTGTTAAGTACTTTGCAATATTTGGCTGAGAGTACAAAGCCTTAGTTGTTATTGTTGGATTGATGTAAGGTATTATACAAGTGCGAAGTGTCATTTTCCTTCCAGGGCGCTCAGCATTACCGTGCTTAACCCCCAGGAGACGCAGGACCTGGTCCTTTGCCTGGCCTCCTGTACCTAAGCGGCCTCAGGCTGAGCTAACCAAGGGCTCCTGGAAGAAGATTTGCACTTTCCCCCTTTCTTCGCAGCATTTCTATTTGCCCTAGAGGTATAATAACTTTTTTTCAGGTTGGGCCCGTAGTCCTTACTCTCTGCCTACAGCAGGATCCTGGCTGTAGGAGAGAGGGAGACCCTGGTGCTGAGTAAATCAAGAAGGTCGAGTCCCTGTTTTCATCTGTCCCTGTCTGCTCACCTGACCCTCGGCAAGTCACTTTGCTGAGCTTCATCTTCCCCATCTTAAAAATGAGGGAGTTAGAATAAGTAATTTCTATGATTCCTTCACACTTAAAATTTCCTTGTAACTTCTCAAAATGCTGGAAAACCGCTCTGAAATTTTCATCATATTGGTTTGTATCGTTTAGTAATAGATGATACACACCAAGAGAAGGACAGATGAATTAAATGAATGGGAGATAGTGTTTTCCTAATAATTTTAGGGTAAAGTTCTTTATTTGAATCCAGTTTTCATAGTAAATGTGTTTTATTCTGTTAGATCTATGGGGCTGCTGTTGGTAGTGATGATGGCATGAACTTCACAGTGACTTTGAATGAAAACACATGCATGATGCTTTCATCATAGTCTGTTCATTTTTATGATTCCCATAGTACTTAGCACATTACCCTGCACCAAGAAGGTGCTCAGTAAATGTTGGATGAAAGAGTATCTGGCAAATAACTACAGATGTATGTTGTCCTAACATCCAAGGCGAAAACCTCAGATTTAATTTCACTTGATACAACAGGCTTTCTAAGAAGGTTGTGAAAATATTATCGCTGAAGTCATTTTAATTGATTGACTCATATTTAACTCCCCAGAGAAGAATGAAAGCTTATTATAGGAGGACCTTTATCAAAGGTAGTAAAAAAAAAGACCACTGAAGTAAACCTGTGCAAAGGAATCAACATTTCATAGGAAAATGTGTGACTTGGACTATACCTAAAAATCGAAACTAAAATTTATAAAAATAATTTTACCTTATGTGAAACAAAATTTAGGTTATTGTAGAATAGAAACTGGACTAGACCTTGAAAACTACAAAGACTAGATCAAATGTTGCTCTTTTTTTTGGAGAGCACATAATTTTTCCAATAAAAATTAACACACAGAACACCCTTCACTTAACATGCAGAAACACTAAACATGTTCAGTGTTTCAATGACTTTCCCTAATGCTTTTTTTTTTTTTTTTAATTTATATTTTTTATTGATTTCATAGAGAGAAAGGAAGAGGGAGAGAAGAGAGATAGAAACATCAATGATGAGAGTCATTGATCAGCTGCCTCCTGCACGTCCCCTGCTGGAGATCAAGCCTGCCAACCTGGGCATGTGCCCTGACCGGGAATCGAACCATGATCTCCTGGATCCTAGGTTGATATTCTACCACTGAGCCACACTGGCTGGGCTCTAATGCCTTTCTTAATCTTTGGATTTTCAAGTAATTCCACTAACACATGATCATACTTGTTAATTTTTTTCTTCTTCAGTTGTTAACTGACCTGTTACATGAAATTTAACTTAATGAAATCTTTTATCTTTTGCAAGATTTATATTTTCATTTTGCATTCTGTGTGTGGATATTATAATTTCCAAAGGAGATACTCTCAGTATTAAGTGGGAGGAAATATTTGACTGCATATTAGAGAATATTTTTATTATATGGTGACTTTTGCTTTTCTGTATCACAGTGCTTAACTGGATAATTAATATTCATTCAGTCATCATCTATTCAACATTACTGAAAGAAACTTACTATGGCAGATGCTATTTTTCCAAGATGGCTGTAACAGTATTTCTTCTTCCACATGCTCATCTCTATCAAGGGACAGACGCTATATCCCTCCCGTTGAACCTGGGTGGGCTTTTGTGACCTTTCTGCCAACAGAAGGTAGTGGAAGTGACTCTGTGTGATTTCAGAGGCTAGTTCATAAATGGTGATACAGCTTTTGCCTGGCTGTCTCAGAATACTTCTCTTGGAACCCAGCTACCACAGCATGAAGAAACCCAGGCCGAATGGAGAAGCTACTTACAGGTGTTCTAGCCAACCGTTTCAGCTAAGGTCTCAGACAAGACCCAGCATCAGCCTTTGAGATGACTCCAATCCCAATCACCATCTAACACCAACCACATGAAATATCTTGAGAGACAACTGCCTGCCCCCAGAAAGATAGTAAATCAAACCCAATATTGTATTCTGGTGGTGGGGTTGGAAGTGGGGAGTGGTAGAGTACCACCATTAAGTACCTAAAGGGTGCGGGGGAGTGGGTTGTCCCTATCACACCTCTGTTTAATTTACCAACATGAATCACAGAAGATGGCTGTAGACTACTGTGAGCTCAACCAAGTGGTAGCCATGGTTGCAGCGCTGTGTCAGCATGTTATCCCTGTTAGAACAAATTAATAAGGCCTCAGGTACCTGGTACGAGATGGTTGATTCAGCAAATGAGTGGTTTTCCATTCCAATTAGAAAAGAGAGGCAACACTATTTGTAGCCTTGCCCCAGGGATATGTTAACTCTCCTACCCTCTGTCAGGTATAGTGTAGATATGGGCTAGCTGAACATCCCAGAGAACATCAATCTCATCCATTATATCAATGACACGGCGCTGATCAGGCAGAAGGAGCAAGATGTGACTGTGTGCTGGAAGCCTTGGTAGGAGACATGCACACCAGAGGGTGGGAGACAAACCCTGTGAAGATTCAGGGATCTTCCACTTCAGTGAAGTTTATAAGGGTTCAGTGGTCAGGGTTATTCTGGGATCACCTCTCCAAAGTAAAATACAAAATGCTGTATCTTGCATCTCCTGCTGCAAAGAGGGAACCACCATGCCCCGTGGGCCTCTTTGCATGCTGAAAGCAACATATTCCATACTTAGGAATGTCATCGTAGCCCAAATACCAGGTGACATGGAAGGCTGCTGGCTTTGACTGAAGCCTAGAGCAAGAAAGTAATCGACAGCAAGTACATGTTATGGTGAAAATATTCCTACTTCTTGACCATACTACCTGGAAAAGCCTATAGTATTGGAGGTGAGGAAAGGTACAGTGTGGGATTTATAGCAAGCCCCAGTGGCAGAATCACAAAACAGGCTCGAGGACTTCCAGAGGAAGGCATGCCATCTACAACAGAGAGTTATACATCTTTTTTTAAAATTTTTTATTTAATATATCTTTACTGATTTCAGAGAGAGGAAAGGAGAGGAAGAGAGAGAGACAGAAACATCAATGACGAGAGAGTCATTGATCGAGCCCGCAACCCGGGCATGTGCCCTGACCGGGAACCGAACCCCAGTCACCTGGATCCTAGGTCGACGCTGAACCGCTGAGCCACGCCCGGCCTGGCGAGAGTTATACATCTTTTGAGACACAGTCCTGGTATGTTACCAGGGCCTGGTAGAGATGGAGCACTTGGCCATGGGACACCAAGCGAGCATGCATTTAGAACTGCTTATTAGGAACTGGGTTCTACTGGATCACCCAAGTCATAAAGTTGGACACACCCAAGAGCAGTTCATCATAAAATGGAAATAATATACCTGAGATTGAGCCTGAGCAGGACAAGAGGGCATGGGTAAACTTCATGAGCAGGTACCCCAGACCCCCCATGTCATGCACCATGGATGCACTGGCTGCCTTCATTCCCTGTAGGGTTCCACACTGCTAAAGGAGAGGAAAAAGCCTGAGTTAGGTTTATGGATCAGTTGGGTCAATATGTGTGTGCAAGACAAAAATGGACAGTGGCTCAGAAATTTTCCTGTGGGTAGAGCTTCCAGTATTAAAAGTTCATTTCCCTTGTGTGAAAGGAGAGGTGACTGCTTGAGATGTGAATATATACACTTTCCTGGGCAGTGGCCCTGACAGAGAAAAGACTGGAAGACTGGAGACAAAGAGTTCAGAAGCAGAGGCATGTAGATGGATATATGGGAGTGGGCATGCTTTTGTATTACATATTAATGCCTACCCAAAAGTATTCACTATTGAAGAGGCACTAAACAATTAAGTAGACAAAATGTACTCGGTCAGTCGATGCTAGCTGATCTCTGCCATCAACCACCCTAGAACTGACATGATGGGCAAATGAAAGTTGATGGAGACAGAGGCTATGCATTAGCCCACAGCATGGACTCCACTGACCAAAGCTGATCCAGTTCTTGCTGTTGTTAAATATCTAATGTACCAACAACAGGTACTTAGCTTACCATATGGCAGTATTCCTGGAAGAGGCCAACCAGCCACTTGGCAACTTGACTATAGCGGGTCCCTTCCATCCAATTTGTCTGCACCTATTGTGGGTATGGGTTTACCTTTCCTGCCCACAAAGCCTCCATCAGGACCACTATCTGGAAACTTATAGAATGCCTGATCCATAGGCATAAAATCCCATATGATATAGCATCCAATCAGGGGATCCACTTTGCAGCAAAGGAAGTATAGAAATGACCATAGTATATCAAGATCCACTGGTTGTATTACATACTATAATATCTAGAATTAGCTAAACTGATAGAGAGTAGGCACAGCTGAAACATTAGCTTTAGGGCATACTCTGCAGGAAGGAGGTGCCATCCCTTAGGAGGCAGTCTATACACCAGATTTGAGATCTTTATAGAATGTGTATCATATCATAGGAAGAGTGCGTGAGTCCGAGGATGCATGGACCCACAAACAAAGGGATGGAAGCAAGAGTGGGGTCATTTAACATCACTTCCAGTGACCTATTGGGGAAACTTTGTATTTTCCATCTTTACAACTTTGGGCTGTGTAGGATTAGAGGTCCAGGTCCCCAAAAAGAGTACATTCTTGCTATGGAACAAAGCAAGGGTAACTATAGTCTATTAATGCCACCTGGGCACTTTAGGCTCCTGTGTCCAGGGACAGCAGTTAAGAAGAGTTGTCATCCGCCCTGGCCTGGTAGCTCAGTTGGTTGAAGTGCCATCCCAACATGGGCGTTTGATCCTCAGTCAGGGCACATACAAGAATCAACCAATGAATGTATAAATAAATGGAACAACAATTCCCTCTCTCTCCCTCCCTCTCTCTCTCTAAAAAAATTTTTTTAAAAAAGGAGAGCCATCATCATTCTGGTCAGGGTCAGTCACCCTGAGGGGCAGGAGGAGCTATGACTGCAATTGCACAAGGGGGGGTGGGCAAGGAGGAATGTTCACAGGCTGGTGATCCACTTGGTGCCTCTGAGGATTCTTTCCCAATTATAACTATGGCAGGATGTACACAGCAGCCCCAATCCCAGAAGGGTACGATTCCAAGAGCTTGGGCCCTTTCAAAGTGAAGGTGTGAGTGGTACCACCAGCAGAACAAGTCATCAACACCGGCAGAGATGACAGCAGAGGATGGGGACACTCCAGAGTGAAGAGTGGAGGCGAGAGACGATAAACACCAGCTGCGGCCTAAAGACCAACTGCAGCGAGGGGGCTGTGGTTTGTCTCATTCACCTCCCTCGTCTAAGTTTGCCTTCCGGAGGAGAGGCCCATGGGAACCCTGAGAAACTGCAGCCTGAATATGGACGGAGCAGTCAGCCTATTTGACTCTGTGTAGAACAGCGAAAGCCTCGCTGGCTCGCTGCTACTGGCTCCCTTTGGCAGAGAATTTACTCTGAGGCCGGAGGTGTTGCATTTGTGAAACCGACCGCGCTCTCCTCAGTCTGGCAATGGCTGAACACAGCAGGGTGCTAGTGCTGAGCCATTCCTGCCCATGTGGGACGCCTCTATTGGTCAAATACTGCCTAGGAGCTCCCCGTTAGTCTGGCCAGAACTTTCTCAGAGCTGTACCGCAGTCTGAATTCTGTCCTACCCAATCCTCCCTCCATCTTTCCTCTTTTCTCAGGTGTCATACGTGCATTGGTGCATTGCAACCTGGGCTCTCCTGGCCTACTTGGTTTTCTTCTCTCCTTTATTGGAGGCAAAAAATTATTTTCTCCAATACATCACTTGCACATCTAATTCCATCTTGGCATCTGCTTCCTGGCAGATCTGACCCGACCCACAGATCATGCTTGCTAGTTCTTTCCCAAGCAATCATCTGTTTTCTTCAAAGTGTTTTTTCTTTTCTTTTCCTTTTTTTTTTTTTTTTTAATATGTCTTTATTGATTTCAGAGAGGAAAAGGGAGAGGGAGAGAGAGAGAGAGAAACATCAATGATGAGAGAGTCATTGATCAGCTGCCTCCTGCACGCTCCCTACTGGGGATCGAGCCAGCAACCTGAGCATGTGCCCTGACCGGGAATCGAACCATGATCTCCTGGATCCTAGGTCGATGCTCAACCACTGAGCCACGCCAGCCGGGCACAAATTGTTTTTTTCTTTATATATAGTTTGAACACTGAAGGCTAAGCAGATACCTATTTGCTGGACAGGTATCTTTGCTGGACAATTTACTGTAATTTAACTCTGAGTTACAGGATGTGTAAGTGTCTTCTAGAACTTGTACCAGGGAAACAGGTATACTCTGCAGAAGGGAAAGTTCGCCTTCAAAGCTTTCCTGGATTACTTTTATGATTCCCTCCTTTTTCCTTCAGTAGGAACCCTATTTGTCCTCTTTAAGCCATAGAACTGTACATTCAAGTGAAATGACATTTCCAGAAGAATAGAAATTCTTGATTCAAGTGAGGCCCTTTTGAGTTCAGATGAATTTGTGATAATCAAAAGAAAGAGCACTCTTGTTCCCAGACCGACTACCCACTGCTGCCCTGACTGTGAATTAATGGGATTGGCACAAGAATAAACTTGGTTGGGATTTTCCTTAGTGAGGTTTTGTGGCCACCGAGGAGGTTCCCTTGCAAATAAATAAGTCTGGGTAGGAAAACACCTATATATAAGATTCTTACTGACTCTCCCCAAAAAACAACCCTCAGCAGTGGTGAAATAGAAAAGACCGATTAAAGGTAGAAACTCGGACCCTGCACAAAGGCCTTGGTGATTTTAGGTAAAATGGCTGCGTCCCTCCCATACCAACTGCTTGCTTTGGAGGCTGTGACGTTCGACCTCCAAACTCATTTGGTCAAGCTGCCCAGAAAGTCAAAGGGAGGATTCATCTGCAAGGATGCAATTTACCACTCGCTTATGTCTGTCTTTTCAGCCAAACAGACTGAGACTCATTCCTTGGCAGTCTCTCTGTGGGGTGTTTAAACACTAAAGCAAAAAGTTTTGAAAACCATGCGACATTCTTTGGTTTGCAAGTGTCTGAGGCAGCTTATGTGGAAGAATCGATATAACTATTGCTCCAGAGTTGCCAGAAAATTCATCAAAAGGGTTCCCCTCTACTGGTGACTACTTTGGTTTTAAGAATGGGATCCATCACTTCTAACTTCAAGCCTTGGACTGTCATGTGAAGTAATGAAGTCTGGTATACCTCAATACCGCTATCCCCAGGGGACAGAAAGGTAGATCTCTCACCGAGATGTAGTTAAATGGACACTGGACAAAGAACTTGGTCCTTTCCCATTGAATGGTACAAGTTGCCATACCGAATTAAATAAGGCAGTCTTGTTTTTATTCACTTTATTGGGGTGACATTGGTTAATAGCGTCACATAGGTTTCAAGTGTATGTTACAATGATACATAATCTGTATATTGCGCTGTGTGCCCACCACCCTAAGTGAAATAATCTCCCGCTACCATATCCTCTACCCCCACCCCCTTTCCTCTCTAACCACCACACTGCTGTTTGTGTCCATGAGTTTCAGTTTTACATCCCACATATGAGTGAAATCACAGGGTTCTTACCTTTTTCTGACCGACTTATTTCATTTAGTATAATATTCTCAAGGTCCATCCATGTTGCTGCAAATGGCAGTATTTCGTCCCTTCTCAGGGTTGAGGAGGATCCCATTGTGTCCATGTCCCACATCTTCTTTGTTCAGTCCTCTACGGAAGGACACTTTGGTTGTCTTCATGTCTTGGTCACTGTGAATAATGCTGCAGTGAACATAAGGATGCTTATATCTTTGCGAATACATGTTTTCAAGTTTTTTGGAGAGGGATTGCTGGGTCATAAAAATAGGTAGCTCTATTTTTAGTTTTTTTTTGAGGCCAGCACACTATTTTCCATAGTGGTTGTACCAGCCTATATTCCCACCAGCAGTGAATGAGGGTTCCTTTTCTCCACAACCTCTCCAACACTTGTTATTACCTGTCTTGTTGATAACAGCCACTCTAACAGGTATGAGGTGGTATCACATTGTAGTTTTGACTTGCATTTCCCTAATTGCTAGTGAGGTTGAACATCTTTTCATATATCTGTTGGCCTTTCGTATGTCTTCTTGGGAGAGGTGTTTGTTCAGTTCCTCAAATAAGGCATTCTTTTAACAATTACAAGAGAAATGGACAACTAAACGTCTGGAGGCTTTTTACCTTGAAAATCATTAACCAGTTTTATTTTATTTTTAAATATGTTTTTATTGATTTTAGGGAGAGGAAGGGAGAAGGAGAGAGAGAAAGAGAGAAACATCAACGAAGAGAGAGTTATGGACCGGCTGCCTCCTGCATGCCCCCCACTGGTGATAGTGCCCGAAACCTGGGCATGTGCCCTGACTGGGAATCTAACCATGACCTCCTGATAAGTAGGTCAACATTCAACTGCTGAGCCATGCTGGCTGGAAAACCAGTTTTATTTTTAAAGATGTAATACCAACTAGGCAGACTGAATTATTATCATCTCTAGCACTGAACTTCTGTCTGTGTAATCGATATCAGGAAGAGCTTTGATTGGTCCGAAGATGGATACCTGACTCAAGCTAAACCAATCAGAGACCTTTCCTTGAGAATTTAGACATGCGGGAAAAGTCTGTTTCTTTTTAAAGAGGAACTACATGTAACAAACATGTGAAATTGTGAGACATGGACATCCATTTGCCAAGTGTATTGAAGAGCAGAAAAAGCTGGTTGGTCCAGAAAGAAGAATGAAGTAAATATGCAGAGAGAAGCAAAGGAGAGAGAGAGGCGAGGAGTGTGTGTGGATTTTTTGGATGGATTCCATGCACTATCCTAATAACTACTCCCTTTTGATTAAATAGACATAACTTTTGCCAAGACGAGTCTTAACTACTCTTCATCCCACTCCTTGAGTATGCATGATACAGAAAATATAAAGTTTCCTGGAGTCACAAGAAACACTTTGATTCTACAGGGACTTTGCTGCTCTTGAGGATCAGTGTAGACCAAGTGAGGTTTGGGGGCTCCCAAGAATTTGGGGCTGTGTTGGAACCCCTAGTTACATTGCTAGGCTGGGTTGCCTAGCCATCATTTGTAATATATTTTTGCTATAATGAAACGTCTGACTTCCAAATGATCAACTTACAAAATAACTTTTGGAATATCACCCTTTAAAAATTAGGGACTACTTGTTCCATATTAATTTCTAGTGATGATTCACATCACAGGAAGGCTTTTTAATACATACAAATACTCCATTAATCAGGCTTTGATTGCATTTTAAGTACCTTCAACACATTTGAGTTTTTATTTATTTAATGAGAGGGAAGAGAAAAGTAAACTTCAGTTTAAATTTTCAGAGCCTCTATGTGTTGGCCGGCCATTAGATGACACAGCATTTGTGAAATAATACTGTAACTCAGTGGAAGAGAAATAACTTAAAAAATATCCTTTCTCTCTTTCTTTTTCCCTTCTCCTTTCCTTCTTTCTTTTCATTCTTTTTGCAAAAGGAACACACAGAATTGTATATGCTCACAGAGGAGGAAGCAATTAAGACTCTGATTCAATTAAAGAAGTTATGAAAGAAATATAACTTGAAAGCCTGTTGGCCCTAAAGGGTTTGAGTTCTGGCTCTTTCGTTAGGAGGTGATGACCTTTGGCAAGGCCCAAACTTATCTGAACCTTTGTTTTCTTATCTGTAGAATAGGAGTCCTGGTAAGGCTTGTCTGCCAACTCTCTCCGAGTTACTGTGTGATGGGTGTGTGATTGTATCTGTGAAATTGTCTTGTGGTCTGTAAAATAGTACATAAATATTATTTACTATTACTGTGATTAGGAAATACTAACAACTTTTAATTATTATGACTAGGAGGAAATGTCTACAGTCATATAATCAAATTAGGGTTTATTGTGTGGCTGACACTACTAAGAATAAATTCACCCTCTTGTCTAAGATTATCTGCAAATATGGACTTTTAAAGGAAAACTGTGTTATGTTTTAAGCATGTGTGAGTTGAACTCCTGCCTATAGGGTCAGCTCCCTTGTGGAAGAGAATTTGAGTTCTGGGCTCCCCCTACCTTGTCTTGGTTTGGCTGGTCCTCTTCTCTCCTCCTTGGTTCTAAACCACAAATTGACCTTTCTTGACCAGGCAGGAAAAGTGGCCTCACTTAAGTCTGGATGATGCCGAGACGGAGAGATAATAGTAGAGCTTGTATATGCTTGGCTCCTGTCAACTTGACAAATAAGACAGGGGAAGAGCAGTGGCTTGAACAGCTGGTGTAACCAGATCTGGAACTTATTTGGGTAGAGGGAGGAGCTGAATGACATCGTCAACCAATGAATGTCCTATCAGGTTGCAAACTCTTCCAAGCTCGGCTTGAAAGACCACATCTGGTCTTGCAAACAGTGGACACTGAAATATCTATCTGTCCATATATGTATGGATAATACTAAGCACCTTGAAATTTCCCCCCAAGCACTGCTAAGTAGTTCTCTCGACACACCCAAAATGATATTAATATGGTTTAGGCTTCTGAGAGTGATGATTCCATTCCTCTATAGGGTTACACATCCACAGATTTACACAGATCTAAGTACATCGAAAGAAACATTTATCTTTTTGTTTTTACGTAGGCATTTTATTGTTTGGTATTATTTTAGTATCTTTTCATTCATTTCCCCCATGTTTTTTATTTTATTTGTTTATTTAAAAAATATGTCTGTATTGATTTCAGAGAGAGGAAGAGAGAGAGAGAAACATCAATGATGAGAGAGTCATTGATCGGCTGCTGGGGATCGAGCCTGCAACCCAGGCATGGCCCCTGACCGGGAATTGGAAACTCGATCTCCTGGATCCTAGGTCCATGCTCAACTTCTGAGCCAAGTAGACAGGGCTTCCTCATGTTTTTGGAAAAAGTTGTGATTATGGTGTTCAAAGATACTTGTTTATGGATTTTTTCCATCAAAAATTATAAACAAGATCCTTTTCACATTGGTACACTGTCTTCATAAATAGTCTTTCAGAAAGCTACCAAGCACTTCATTGGATACACTTAGCCAATCTCTTGTTAAATGTTTTCCTTACTAATAGCTTTTCCCTACTATTTTTTAATTTTCCTTTACTATAGGTTATGCTGCAATCGGCAACTTCACAATACAGTTTGATGGTTACCTCCGAACCACACTTTATGTCATTATACATTTTCAAAGTGTATTTTTCTTTTCTAAGAAGATATTTAATTAATTTTTTTCCTTAAAAATATTTTTCCCCCTTAAAAAAATAACATGAAAATACTGAAGGACAAACAGCTTGCACACGGTACTTAAGTTAAAGACTAAATCCCTGAAATTTCTTTTTCCTCTGGTCTAACTGCATTGCTGAAGCAAGAGCTAGCATTAGGCAGAAGACAGTCCATACAGCATCATCACCGTCATTATTAAAATTATCTTCCTTATAAGCATGCCAGTCGTGCATTATTAGGACCACAAAAGCTAAGTGAGACGCATGCCTGGGAAGAGTAAATGCAAAAATGGGTGGGGGCGCCAACTCGTTGTGATTTAAATATTTGTAAATTTGCTGTGTGCTGCACACTGCTGGACACTTGGAATGTGGTAAATTATGAATACACAAATGTCATGCTTGATTTGTCAAGAAACTGGTCAACTCTTATGCTCCTGTGGAAATAAAGAGTAATATTATGCAACAGTTTTCTGGACTCTTTATCATTCTAACTCTTATCTATTCAAGGTCCTTGTCTGTTTTGTGCCTCTTCAGTTGCTAATGGTGACTCTGCTCGGGGACTTTTCTCCAGACTGGCTCAACAAGTCCAGGCAGGTTCTGCCCCAAGGGCTCCTGGGCCAGAGTCCTCTAACAACTTCCCCACCCACCGAGTTTCTGACCATTCGCCTTAGCTGCAATCACTCACACCAAGCCGGCAGTTCAAGGGGGTAGGGCTGAGAAAAGCAGCGAGCTTGTGGCCTTCCTGAGGCAAAAATGGCAGACCACAAAGTCAGGACCACAGCCACTGGGCGAGGTGACCACATGTACTGGACACTCCTGTGTGGAGAACACCCTGTTAGGCCTGGAAAAAACCACACAAAAAGAAAATGAAGTCCTCTTAGAATTGTCCACAAAAAGCTTGCACTCCTGCTCGGGAGTCGAGTCCATACACAGTGCCAAAACTGCTGTGACTGGTGGGTGATACCTTACAAACTGCGATGAGAGCCCCGTGGGTGCTGCGGGAACGGGAGCCATGGCCTCCAGGAGGGCAGTTCCGCAAGGACGGGTAAGATGCTTCTGGCCCCACGGCTATTTCCCAGCCAGTAGGGGAGGCGAGAGGTACTGCGGGAAAAGTTATAATACAAGGCAGTCTTATGTATAATTATGTGTCAAGAGAGTGACAAAGACAAGAACCACCTGAATTTAAGGGAATGGAGGGAGAGATTAATGAAGGCCGACAATGGAGCATGGAGGGCAGTTATGGGCAGGGTTTAATCAGAGAGGTGTGGTGAAGGGACAGGCCAAAATGCTTGGGTCAGAGCCTGGCTGGAGCTGACGAAGGGCACATTTGGGTAAGAATCAAGGTCGGAAAGCTAGGAGATGGCAGTTTGTTGGGAGACTTTGGGTGCTAGATTGATAGCTTTGACCTTTATTTTATTTATTTATTTTAAAAAGATGATCTTTTTTTTTTTTTTTAAATATATCTTTATTGATTTCGAGAGAGGAAGGGAGAGAGACAGAGAGATAGAAACATCAATGATGAGAGAGCCATTGATCGGCTGCCTCCTGCACGCCACCGACTGGGGATCGAGCCCTCAACCCGGGCCTGTGCCCTGACCGGGAATCGAACCCTGATTGCCTGGATCCTAGGCCGAGGCTCAACCGCTGAGCCATGCCCAGCAGGGCTGACCTTTATTTTTGTGGGCAGTTGCTAAAAGCTTGTGAACCAAGAGATGACATCATGAAAACAGGAGGCTGGAAACGAGAGACTGGAGGCAGAGAAACCAGTTAGGAGGCCACTGCAAGCACTTTGAGATAAGGCCCTGTTGTGGGAGGAGGGAAAGCAAGGATGGATTTAAGAGGCACCCGAAGAAAGAATCCACAGCACTTGCCACTGGTTGGATGTGGACAGAGAGGGAGGAGGGACAGCGGACTTAGGGAAGGTTTCAGTAGGAAGTGTGCTGAGGGGAAAATTTGGAAGTAGGCATGAACTTCAGTGGAAAGTCTTTGCAAGCGGAGAGAAAGATGTACATATCGGCAGGAGTGTTCTCTCAATTGATTATCTTATAAAACCTGGGGAGTTTCTCTATGAGATAGGCTATAGATATCACACTGATTTAAAATGACAATACCAGGGAGCAACTTCTGGCTCACACAGGATGGGAGAGCAGAAAAAGGCAATCTGATCTAGGATTACAAACCCTGGGTTGAATCCCAGGTGTTTTTTTTCCCCCCCACAAATTCATTTCATGCACTTGGACAAAATACTTTAAAACTCATTGGACCAGTTTCCGTATCTGTAAAATGGGTATATATAATATCTATTCTTTGGGCGTCTTAACTTACAGTCATTATTTGTTGAGTGCGTAAGTATGTAACAGAATTTGTGTAAGAACTTTATTTGTATTTTCTTATTTAATTCTTAGAATATTCATTTTGTATTTAAAAAAAATCCAAAATGTAGTGGATTAAAACAGTATCCATTTTATTTACTCACAGTTCTATAATCTGGGCTGGGCTAGGCTCTATGTTTTTTTTATTGGTCTTGATGATGTCACTAATGTGTTTGCTGTTCGCTGGTGGGCTGGCTGGGGGCTGGGTGCAGCTCAGATTGAGATGGCTGGACTTCTCCCTCTCTCCACATACCTCAGGACCTCTCTCTCTCCATGTGTTTTCTCCGGCAGGCGGCCGGACTTCTTACCTAAAGTGGCTTAAGTCTTCCAAAAGTACAGAAGCAGAAACTTCCTCACCTTCTCAAGGGTTAGGGTGGGGAACTAGTTTTACTTCTGCATTTTTTTTGGCCAAGGCAAGTCACTGGCCCAGTCCAGATTTAAGCGTGAGGGACTCCTTGAGGGTATGACTAACAGGAGGGTGGTCCATTGAAGGGCAGCAATGTCACAGACTCACAATATTATCTCCAATTCGTAAATGAATAATCTGTGACTTAAGCAGGATAAGTTACTTGCCCAATGTAGAGAGCAGAGCTAGGCACTTCAAACTCAATCATGGGTCAAGAGATAAAATCTGTACAAGCATGCCTCCTTTTAGTGTGCTTTTTGTTTTATTGCACTAATGAATGTTGAGTTTTGTTTTTTACAAATTGAAGACAAGACACTCCACCAACAAAAAGATTACACTTGCTTTATTGTGATATTTGCTTTATTGTGGTGGTCTGGAACCGAACCTGCAATATCTCCAAGGTATGCCTGTTTAGATCAAGAATCCTATGAGGTGGGTACTGTTATTGTCCCTACTTTTCAAAAAAGGAAACCCAAGATATGTGTCTGCTACGCCACGTTGCTTCATATGGACAGTACCTGATACATACAAGGCACATGTAAATGTCATTTAACCTGAAGCTATTGTTTGAAGGACAAAGGACCCAAGCAAATCTCTTCAACCATCCACTGTCACATCTTACAGGCTTTTTGGGAACTGAGAGTTTTCCCTTTGGGTGACTGTGCAATTCAGTTTTCATTTCGGGTATCTGCTCCTCTGTCTTGCACTATCTATTTTGAGTGAAGACGACATCCTTGCCCTCCAATCCCAACCCTGGTTCTCACTGCAGGATTAGCTTCATGCATCCCTCAGCAGTTTTTCTCTTGTAACAGCCAGGTACTTTTTTTTTTTTTTTAATATATCTTTATTGATTTTCAGAGAGAGGAAAGGAGAGGGAGAGAGAGATAGAAACATCAATGATGAGAGAGTCATTGATTGAGCCCACAACCCAGGCATGTGCCCTGACCAGGAATCGAACCCTGACTGCCTGGATCCTAGGTCGAAGCTCAACCGCTGAGCCACGCCCGGCCGGGCCAGCCAGGTATTCTTTACAAAGCAGGGCCTTCCTTCTTGGGTGAGGACCTTCCTGCAGTAGGGCTGGCCTCAAGTTTCCATCCTTTAATCATCAGGTCGGCCTCGGGGCTTCTGAATTAGTAACCATATGGTCCCAGTCACTTCTAGTTTCATAGCTAATTCTCCCATTGTTAAAACTGTGGTGGCTTCTAAAGACAGCTTTTGCAAAGATGCTATTTCCTATGGAGTCCCTTTTGGTGGCTTCCCCTTTCCCTAGGTGGGTGCTGTGGGAAGAGGACTTCCTGCGTGGGAAACCCAGAGTCCCAGTCTCCTGAAAGGAGCTCTGCTTATCTCTGAAGGTGATCCACATGGCTGTCCTTCCCTTAGGGCAGCCCTGATCTTTTTTTTCCCAGTCCTCACCTGAGGATATGCTTATTGATTTTAGAGAGGGGGGAGGGGGAGAGAGAGAACCTCGATCAGTTGCCTTCCAAACGTGCCCCAACCAGGGATGAACTCGAAACCTAGCTGTGTGCCCTGACCAGGAATCGAAGGGGAAACCTTTCGGTATGCGGGATGAAGCCCCAACCAACTGAGCCAGTCGGTCAGGGCAGCCCTGATCTTTACCGCTCTGTGGGGAGTCTGGAATCGGAGTACACTCCCAAGAACAGACAATGGGGGAAGGTGGTTCACTTTGGTGGGCTCTGCTCTATTTTGGGCAATGATGGGCAGCAGCCATTGAAGGAGTGGCCCCAAAATACTCCTACCTTTTTCAAGGCAAAACTATAGGGTGGCCTTGTTTTTCCTATAAACTTTTCTTCTTCAAGACGCCAGATATTAGTTTTCACTTCTTTTCACTCTTATGAAAATGTTGAGGGACAATACTTACACTTCATACAATTTAAAAAAATGAACAGGTATATAAGTGGGCTGGGTGCTGTTCAAAGTACTTTATGTATATTAAGTTTTTTGACTTATTTCATAAACTTCTATATGAATCAAATGGGGTGGGATAGGGGTGTTTTGAAGTGTGATTTACCCAGTGGAGAGGGGACAGGAGAGACGGAATTCTGCTACTCGGGACCTCAAGGCCAACTGCTACTTCCCGCAGCTGTCTGGCCGGGCGAGGTCTAGGGGCAGGGGTGTCCACCCCTTGCCCAGGCCCAGTCGTGGGAGGGGGAGTGGCTTTTTCCGGGTCACTGGCTCACCCTCTTAACTCCCATCCACCTGCTTGGGCTCCATCCAGGATCCGGGCGCACTGAGGGCGTCGGGGACATTCCAATCCTCCCACCACCGCCCGCATGTGGCGGGGGAGGGGACCACGCTTGCTCTCCCATTCCAGCGCCCGGCTTTGACTACATTTCTTCTCAATCTCTAGTGACCCGAGTCATCCCGGAGAGGAAACTAAGGACTGATGAGTGGTTTGAAGGTTGTTTGTTTACAACGCACCCGTTGGCGAAGCCGCATCTCTAACGACAAAGGCACTTTCTGGGCATCGTCTGCGCTCGAGCAGACAACTGAAAGGCAAACAGCCCAGATGCCTCTCGCCAGACCAAATATGGTCACAAGCGCGCAGCAGCCTCCGTGGAAAGGCCGGCCTCGGTGTCTCCCGGTGCCGAGGCGCAGCCGGGCCCGCCCTCGGGCAGACCGGGTCGGGCGGCGCTCCCGGCCCTGGCACCGGCGCGGAGGGAGGCGCGGCGCCAGCACCGGCACCGGCCCTTCCTCGGCCTGCGCCCCTCAGCCGGGTGCCCTCCGCCGCCCCGGCCTCGGTTTCGGGCCACAAGCCCTCGATTAAACAGACCAGGGTCACTTTCCCTTTGATCCCGCCCCAAGGCCACGGTAAACTCAAAGGAATCCAGGGCTCCGCGGGAGAGGTCCGCGCGACCCGGCGGGGGGGCACCCGTCTCCTCTCAGCCGGTGAAGTGCCCATCACGCCCAAGGCTTTCTGGAGCCAGGATGGGGGGAGGGAGGAGGAAGGGGAGGGACGAGCGGGGGCGGGCAGGCGCGGGACTCGCCGGTCATGCATAATTCAGCAGCTCAACTTTCGGGCCCGCCTCTTTCCTGGGAGTGGGAGCTCGCTCCAAACTTTGTTTATGGGACAGTTCTTCCGAGCGCCGCGGCGGCCGCGCAGTCTGCTTCTCCGCCTCCTCCGCCGGGAGCGCGAACGCCTGAGGCCAGTTTGGGGGATGTGATAGCCGCGGCCCCTCGACTGCCAGGCACCGAGGCCGATCGGGATCTGCCAGCCGAGCTCCGGCTCCAGTCCTGCCAGCTCGGGACGCACGCGAGCCACCCAGGCCCGACGGCGGCCGCCGCACGCCCCGACTCGGCTTCGCCGCGCGCAGGTAGTGCCCGCTGGGCGCGCCCGCGCGCCGCTCCCCGGGCCCGCTCCCCCCGCCCCGCGCGCCGCTCCCGGCGCCCCGCTCCCTGCGCCCCTAGCCCCGCTCTCCGCGCCCGGCTCCCCGCGCGCCGCTCCCCGCTTCCCGAGCTTGGCGCCTCGGGCTTCCGGGGCCGGGGCGCGCAGTTGGCTCGGGCTGAGATTTCCCTGGGGGCTGCCTGCCCTGGGGAGCTGCGACCTCTTCTTTGCCACCAACAGTTCAGCAAGGTTCCGAGTGCAGTTACCTCCCCCACCCCCGCTCTTCCTTCTCTCAGTAATTTCTTTGCTCCAAGAAAGTTGCATAATTCTGGAGGCCGGGAGGGACCCCTCCCCCACGGCTGGTCTTGCGGCTGAGTGTCTGGGATCTCGAGGCGGACACCTATCTGTATGTTTTTCTCCATTTTCTCCCGCACTTCCCCCCCCCCCGTATTTAAATAAAAGGCTGATCGACCTTTTTCCTTGCAGAAGATGAATCCGGCCTCGGCGCCCCCTCCGCTCCCGCCGCCAGGGCAGCAAGTGATCCACGTCACGCAGGACCTGGACACAGACCTCGAAGCCCTCTTCAACTCGGTCATGAACCCCAAGCCCAGCTCGTGGCGGAAGAAGATCCTGCCCGAGTCGTTCTTCAAGGAGCCTGACTCGGGCTCGCACTCGCGCCAGTCCAGCACCGACTCGTCGGGCGGCCACCCGGGGCCCCGGCTGGCCGGCGGCGCCCAGCACGTCCGCTCGCACTCGTCGCCCGCGTCGCTGCAGCTGGGCACGGGCGCGGGCGCCGCGGTCAGCGCCGCGCAGCAGCACGCGCACCTCCGCCAGCAGTCCTACGACGTGACGGACGAGCTGCCGCTGCCCCCGGGCTGGGAGATGACCTTCACGGCCACTGGCCAGAGGTACTTCCTCAAGTAAGTCGGCCTGAAGCGGGGCAGGGGGGCGCGCAGAGTCCCGAAGCCCAGGGCGCGCGCGCGACTGCGTGATGGTGTGTCCTTCCAGGGTTCTTTCCCAAGGATCTGGGAAGCTGGAAGTGAGGAGTGAGTGGGTCCCTGGGTATTGGAATGGTAAGGGATCAGCAGCACAGAGTCTGGTGATGTTCTTCCAGGGCGTCCCAAGAAATTCGGAACATGGACCTCTTAGAGGTAGGTAGGTAGGAGAGATAAAAGTAGTTTTGGGGAGATCCTCATGAAACACATAGGTGACTTTGCCCTGATACTGATACAGACTTCTGGGCACAAACCCTTACCCCCAGCCCTGCCCATTCTAAGCCAGATACCTCAGAGCCTGATCCATTGGGATGTGACACCAAGATAACATGTGAGAAAAGTTCTGAGACTCGGGGAGAAGAGGGACTTTTGGTAGTGTAGGTGGTCTGCACTCCTCTATTCTGGGGAAAAGCAAGCTGGAAAAGCGAACACTGCCTGGTAGGCCTTACGGCTCCCGGCTGGGTGATGTAATGACCACACAGCACAGTGATGTAATTAGCAACTACTGGTGAAGTAGTTGTGGGCTGGACAAATGCATTGTGTGGAAATTGGGTCAGGAGTTGTATTATGTCATACTTGGTAACCTAAAATACCCTCGAATCAGGAGCCTGCTTTGTCATTCTTCTGGCTTTCTGATGTAATGAATTTTATGTTAGGTTCATGTTATACTGTACAGGAAAATTTGTTCACAGATACAGAGAAAATTGTTTCACCTGTGGTACCCTCAGATAATTATATTTCAGAGGAGAAACTAAGCTGGAACTTGAAAGGTAGCTTCCATGGCCTGCAAGAAGTTGTGCCAGCTGGACCACTTGGTTCAGGAGTGCCTGCACCAGCTGGCCGGCCACAGCCACGGAGGGAAACTCCTCTCCCAAAGACTTGCCTTTAGAGTTTGTTTATTTAAAGTCCATGTTTCTTTGATGGAGCAGCCTTAGTTTGAAAGTTAAGACATTATGTGCTATTTAAAAATATAATCAGTCCTTTCTTGGACATTAATATTTGATACTTTTGATTGCTGTCTAAGGGCCCTAATACATGGTAATGGATGAGGTATATTATAACCAACTCTTTGACTCATACTGGTGACCAACTATTCCTTCCCCATCCCAGAGCTGTTGACATCTTGTGCAAGGAGGAGGAGTTCTTTATTTTGTTTTTGGGGTTGGTGCAATGCTGTGAAGCACTTGTTCTGAAGCAGACTTGTTGGCCATTTTATTCCACCACTGGTCGTCTCCCTGTTTTTGAGTGACATGGTGGCCATGTACTCAGTCCTTTCACTTTTAAATGGCTGGTGGAATTCAAGTATCTGATATAGTAACGTTACATTTTTCTAAATGTGATGGTGTTGTTCTGAAGGATGACATTAGTTTCTATAGCACATAAAGGTCCAAAATAGCATCTTGTATTAATAGGTAAATACAGTTTTGAATATTTTATTGTGACTTTTATAGAAATGGACTTAAGAAATAAAATAGAAAAAGATGCAATAATTTACAGTAATTTGGGGAGATCTTTTTTGGACCCAAATGATTTTTAAACTGTTTATGAATATACACAGAACACTGTAAGAAATAAGAGCTGGGCTTGCCCATTATCTGAGGAAAGCTAGGAAAAAAAAAGACCCTCAAGTAAAAGCAAAACAAAACAATTCCCTTTTATACATATTTTGAATGATTGGAATAGCTCAGAACTACATTTGTGAAACTAGGGTAACAGTGGAAGTTAACCTGGGTTTAGAGAGAAAGTTGCTCTGATCTGTCTGTCCATCTCCCCAACTACAACCACTCCCCTCCCAAAGTAAAGTGCTTCTTCATTTCACTGGATACTCAGTGAAAATAACAGCTGAAAAACAGGTAGATAGTAGGCTAGCCTGATCTGATGCTCTCCCTGGAAATTCTTTGGCCCAGTAGCTAAGGGAATTAAAGAAATTAAGTCATTATGACTATTGTCTTTCAAGATTAGCAATCTGCCAAAAGTTCTCTGAGTTTCTATTGGAACTTGTCTAAAGTTAGAGTACGGTAAATGTAATATGTCACACTTTGTCGCATAGCCTCAAAAGGCAATGTATTTTGGTGGGTTAAGTAGAAGTGTGAAAAATGATGGCAACTGACCCTGATTTAATTTTCATAAAATTTACTCATTACTTTGCTCCATCATCTGTGAAATGGGGCTAGCAGTAGATCCTAGGTCAGGAATCTAGGGCTTCATAAGTCAGAAATCTAAGTATTTTAGAATTGACAAGGGGCCTTTTTTTTCCCCCTAAAAAACTGAAGACAGGCCTGACTGGCGTGCTCAGTGATTGAGCATCGCCCTGGGATCCAGGAGATCTCTGTTCAGTTCCGGTCAGGGCACGTGCCCGGGTTGCGGGCTCCATTCCCAGTGGGGAGTGTGTGGGAGGCAGCCCATCAATGACTCTCATCATTGATGTCTCTCTCTCTCTCTCTCTCCCCCCTCCACTTCCTCCTCCCTTTCTCTTCCTCTCTCTGAAATCAATAAAAATATATTAAAAAATGAACAAACTGAGATCAGGGAAGGGTGATGATTTGACTTCGGGAAAGTCCTGTAGTCATTCAATGGTGGACCCTGGGTTGGACCTCTCATCTGTTGCCCTGTTTACAGAGCAGTTTTCCGTTTTCCCCATTCTTACCTTTATCCCCACGTCACTTCACCAGCTAAACAATGAGCTTTATGGAAACTAGAGCCTGGACATCTAAGACGCTTTAAAGAACTTTTTGTCATTTTCTCAGGGAAGATTGTTCCTAAGTATATGATGTAATCCCTTTCTGGTACCTCTTAAAGGGCGCCTTCCCTGAGTCTTCACACCTTTCCTGTGCTTTCAGGCATTCCTTTAGGGTAGCTGTAACCACAGAGAGGACCGAATGTTAAAACTCGGGGCCTCTGAAAATGACTGCCTTGTTCCTACTGTCCTCTAAAGATCATAAAGCAGGCTGGGGGTATGCAGGTATTGGACTCTTAGCAACCTCACACACTGACTTTGAACATGGATCACATTAAAGTTAAAAAAAAATTTCTGGTTATAAATGAAATACATGTTTATTGTACATAAACCAGAAAATAGAGAATTATAAAGAATAAAATGACCTGGCTTCAATAGAACTTTAAATTCTTGCAGAAAATTTTTATTTGAATAACATTCTATAAGAAAAAATATTTTATTCCCTCTTAAATACAATTCCAATTATAATATTTTCCCACCACTCCCAATTTTTAGTAATAATTTTCATGTTTTGCTTATTTTGAAATATGCGGTAGAACATTATTTTTGTCAAAGTGATCTATGCACTTGGCAACAAGTTCAATAGAACAGAAGGACTTTTGTTGAAAAACAGTGTTTTCCTTCACCTCCTTAAACCTCACAAAGAGAACCTTTTAATTTTTTAACTATTTCTGTATTTAATTCTTAGATTGTTACCTTCTTAACTTTAATATGTGTTTACCACTGTTTTTCACTTATCAACTTTATCTTCTGATATGAGAGTGAGAATGTAGCTCCTTAAGCATTTTTCTTCCTCTCCCAAATTTAATATTTATATTGTTTTTAGTTTGTCTGTTAGGTCACCTTTGTTATTTTTTTGGTCAACTTTTGACAATATTTCTTGACTCCCATTTTGTAAATCAGGGAGGTTTGGGTAACTACCAGTTATAGTTATTGCTTTTTGTCAATGACATTCTAACATTCCAAAGCCTGGAACCCGTAACAAATAAACGTTTTGTGCTTTGCCCCCAAATTGACCTTTTTATTAATAAATTATTCTTAAAGTTGAAAATCCATAGACAACAATTACATTATTGCAATTCTATAAATATAATTCATTGCCTGTATATTGAGATTCGATTTTAGACTTGCACATTGGGTCTGGGGTCAGGACTCCTGGGCCAATCAAAGGGGGATATATCCAGCACCAAAGTCAAACAGATTCTTTCTTTTTACTCTTATTAGTTGTTTAAATTGTGTCACCTTTTAGTTTCTTCACATTTGTACCTTGACTTCTGTAAACATTTTTTCCTGGTGTTTCTAATTGTCTTTTTATATGTTTGTATGTTATTTGCCTTTATTCTGATCTCAGAATTTTCTAGGCCCTTAATCCCATCGGTTCTATCAAGTCTTCTTTCCCTAAGCTTATGCCCAGATTCCTTCATCTCTCTGAGCCATTCTGGATTCTGATTGCTCTCTAGGCCTACAACAGAGTTGTTATGTGGGACTTTCTTTTACTTCTCTCCATGGTGGAAAGTACTGTTTCCTTTTTCCATGTCTTCCTCTTTTTTGGTTTATGCCTTCATTTTTCTGGAGTACATGCTTGAGCAACTTCTTAAGAAATGTTTGTGGAATGTAAATTTTTCAAATCCTTTCCAATTTGAAAATATTTGTTTTGAAAGTTTTAAATTAATTTTCTTAAAGAACTGACTTGGCTGGTTTTTTTTTTGTTTATCTTTGGATGACAATACAATGTAGTTTTTTTAATGAAGAAAAATATTGCCTGCTGCCTTAGTTTCTTTGTCTGTAAGATGAGGGTAGTAATACCTATTTTGTGATATTTTGAAAGATTAGATGAGATAACATTTGAAGTGGCTGGCACATAGTAGACTTTAGTACAAGTTTCTTCTTGCTTCCCTTGTCTCTCTCCCCACACACATACTCTGTTTACCTGGCCAAAATCAGATGCAGAAGCCTTGGCAGTATTCTAAGCTGATTTTGACCCAGAACTACAACCTAGATCTGGGATTGAAAGCCAGTTTTAAAAATTTAAAATAAGGACTGAGAGTCATTTTTCCTATTAAGGAATCTAAATAGGAATGCCCACCAAAGGTATCCTTTTGCTTTAGCATCTTGCATAGAGAATACCCAACCTCTTCTGAGGAGGGTCTACTTTTTATTTTTTGGAATCTGGCTTGTAGTTACCAGTTGGTCTAATTTGTGTGGAATGGAGGGAAGATAGGAGGGAGAAATGGAAGAGTTGAAGAGGGGAGGTAATTGACATTTGTTGATGACCTGCTCTGTGCCAGACAAGGGAGGGAGCTGAATCAGTGCTTCCAAGAGAGCACCCAAATTAGCTGTGGAGCACACACCTGACACGTGTATTATAAAATCCTTTTTCTTTCTTTTTTAATCCTCACCCGAGGATATTTTTTCCGTTGATTTTTTTTTAGAGAGAGTGGAAGGGAGGGGGAGAGATAGAGAGAGAAACATCGATGTGAGAGAGACAGATTGATTGGTTTCCTCCTGCATGCGAACCTACAACCCAGGTACGTGCCCTTGACCAGAATCGAACCCAAGACCCTTCAGTCCGATGGCCAACACTAACCACCGAGCCAAACCGGCTAGGGCTAAAACCTTTTTTCATAACCCTAGGTGCTTCCACATATATTCTTTCTTTTAACCTCATAGTGACCCTGTGAACAGGTACCTATTATCTCATTTACTGTTGAGGAAACTGAGGCTTAATGAGGTTGAGTAAATGGCCCTGGGTCTCATAATAGGTGAGTGGCAGAGATGGGATTAGAATTGTGATTCTAAAACCTACGCTCCTGCCCTTACGTTGTGCTGCCTCATGCCAATTACATGCCCATAATTAGGCCCTGTAATTAGGTATCCTTGGTGACCAGATAACTTGAGTGGTGGATGTAGCATTAGAGTTTGCTTCTGAACTTAGTCTGGGTGATCAAATTTGGAGCTTTTGGTGCTGGAGAGAGAGAGGTGATGAAACAAATCAGACATTGATAGTATACCTCTGGTGCCTATTTATATTTTACTCTCAAGATTTCCACCATTAAGAAATCCGTATCATTTTACAGGGAGCACAGATGTGACTGGGAGGGCAGATGACCGACTGGATTGGGTACACTGCTGAGGACTTGTTGAGAGAGTCAGTTAGATAATGTCTGTAAAGTAGTTTCAAGGAGAAACAGAGCCAGGTTGCTTCTCATTGCCTTTATGATCACAGAGATTGATTGGAAATAAATTTCTGTAGGGGTTTGACGCAGCATTGAGTCTCAGCTTTTGTTTGTTGACCCAACTGAGTTAAGACTTGTAGCAATTACAGCCTGACATCTCATCCCCTCCATCTCCTTCCTTTTTCAGTTAAGTATCTAACCACAGGAGAGGGCGATGGAAGTAAAAGCACCAACAAGTTTAGGGGACAGTTATTTTTTTCTGAAGAGTGATTTGGAAGATGGCGGACTGGAGTAATTAGCTTATTACTGAAGGGCAGATTCTGAAGGAATGGCTCTTCCGTTGGTCTGTGGGGGGACCGTGAATGTTTTAGTGCATTGAAATAGTGGTAGAGCAGTGTTTTCCAAAGTGTAATCTTTGGAACCCTAGTCCATTCAAATGCTTTGTGAACAAAGGGTTTCTGGATCACTAGGTTTAGAATATGTGGCATGCTCTGTCCTTCTCTTGGAATTCACATTATACATTAAAGACTCCAAAGTCACTTATTACAGAAACTAGTTTATTTTTGTTTAAGCCAATATTTCACAAAATTATTAGATTTTTAAACATTTTTATTATAATTATCATCTATTACCATCCACTCAGGAATGTTCTATGGATCACACTTTGGGAAATCCTTTTGTGACCTTCACAATTCTGATAGTTGAGGGTTTCGTGTTTGAGTCAAGTTGTAGTTTTTCTTTTCAGTGCGCTTTGTGTGTATATATTTTCATTTATATTTCTTGATTTAATACTCAATTACCAGTGCTTAGAGGTGAGAAATGGCCATAAATATCAGAGAAGTGGGATATAACACAAAAATAACAATTACAGTACGGTTTGATAGTGTCATAATCCTGGTTTATTTTTAAAAGTGCATGTGTTTTTGCGTGTGTGTAGAGAGAGAGAGAGATAGAAGGGTACATACCAGAATGTACACAATGGTCATATCTGGAACTGTGGATGATTTTTCTTGTTTACTTTCTGCCTTTCTGTATGTTCCAAATGTCCTACAATAAACATATATTTCTTTTTAACTTGGCAGGGGTGGGGTTGTAAAAACTGCAAGAGAAAGAAAGGGAGGAATCAGTGTAGTGGTAGATTTGGGGCCTGGGGCCGTCTTAGCCATGGCTTAGTAACTAAAGGCAGGAGCTTCTGTAACCAAAGGGTTTTTCTTGTATTGGGTTATTTTCTTTAGAAATGCACTGACACTGTAATTGCTAAAATCTTAACCAAGAATCCTCCATAAAAGCCACCTGAGGATACGGAGTCGGCTTCTGGTGAGTCTCAGGGCATACGGGCTTCCTGCAGCTTAGCCTTTGTCTGCTGCTCTCTTTCCTAGAATTCTAGCTTGTATTCAGTGTCCCACCTAACGCTGAGTAGGAGGGGACAGACCATGCTCACTGGTGTGGTGCTGCTGGAGAAGTGAAGTCAGGGAATACATGCAGTGCTATTGCTGTGCCTGGCAGGCAGGTGCTGCTCGAAGTTTATTAGTTACATTCCTGATTGGGATGGGTGGGGGCTCTGATCTCCCACGACCTTTCCTTTGTGGCGCCTAAAGGATCAATAGCTGTTTCAGCATTTACAAGAAAGAATCCCTGAACCCCTGCTGTGCAATGTGCCGTGGGGGGAGAAGTGTGTGCCAGGTTTCGGGACCTCAGGCCGCCGACAGTGTCTCAGGCTGGGGAGGCCAGGAGAACACAGACAAGGGCAGGCTGAGGAGCTGCCTCGGACCCGGGCGGAGGACCTGGAGCGGCTGCCCTCGGTGCGCGCAAGCTGCGAGGTGTGTCCCCATGAGGCGGTCCTGGCTCTTTTGGCTGCAGCTCTGAAATTGGCAGCCGAACTGAACGTCTTTTGGTTTCTCCCATTGGCTATGCTCCCTCTGGCCTCGGAAACTTGGCACAAGCTGTTACCTGTGCCTGCAACATTACTTGCCTGCTTTTTGCCTGGTTAACTCCTACGCTACCTTCAGGCGCCAGCGTGGATGCCACCCTGCGGATGCCACCCTGCGGGACGTCCTCCCTGACTCAGCCCCCAGGCTCCCTTAGCTGCGCCTGCTCTGTGCTCCTGAGCCCTGTGTCTCCCCAGTCGTAGCGCTGCTGCCATATTACTGTTTAATTATTTTTCTTTTCTTACCCCTGTAACCTCCAAGAGGGCAAGAATGCCGTTTGCCTTGCTTGTCATTGTATAACCCGAGCACAGGGCCTCGCACACAGGTAGGCGCTGGACAGCGAAGGAGCCTGCCCAGTTTCCTTTTAGCCGTTTGCGCGGCGAGCTTGCACACTGGTGTCTCGTGGGAATCTGGCGTCTGGTGGGAATCTGGCGTCTGGTGGGAATCTGGCGTCTCGTGGGAATCTGGCGTCTCGTGGGAATCTGCTGTGCTCGGGATGTAATCCCACCATGCCTGTGCCCCTTGGACTGAAAGTTTAGAATTGTAGCTCCGCACACCACGTGCGGTGGAGAGGAAGATGCACGAAGGGTGGTGGGTGTTCAGGGGTGTCTCTGTAGAGGTGGTTGGACATAAGTGGAACCTTGAAAAATGGAAAGAATGTGGGTAGGGGGTCAAAGGGGCCTTCCAGGAAGGAGGGGATAGGAAGGGAAGTTGCAGAGGCCAAAATGCTGAGGGTGTGGTTTTGACGCCAGAAGAGTAAGCGCTGGTTGGTAGGTGACTGCATCCCATTGAGGCTAGGGTGGGCACCCTGACATCGTGCTAGTAAATGTCACCTTCCCCATCCCTTAATTCTGAGAGACACCAACCCTCGCTCTATCTGAATGTAGCATAAGACCCCACCATTGTCCCCTGTGTTGAGACCTTCCTAGTTTTTTAGGGAACTAAGCATTTTACACTAACTTAAGAGTCTGAAATGACAGAGCCTGTTATAGCAGTGCATCCATCCCTCTCTCCATATATGGGTGGTCTTTGCTCCTTGACTCAGGCCCACTTCCACTGAACCTGCCATTTCTGCTTATAAATGAATAGCTTGTGGGTCTGGTTGTTCCCATAATGCTCTCTTGTGGTTTTGGATAGTTTCTCAGTTCTTCTGAGATTGATCAATGGGGCACAGGCAAAATTGAGATTTTGCAGCCACGGTGAACCCACCAAGGCCCACCTAGGCCTGTGCCCCGAGGACACTGGGCCTGAGCAGTCTTCCTCTCGGGGGTGTTCTTCCTAAACTCAGTGAAGCCCAGTGAGAGCCTCTTCACACTAAGCCACGATACTGAATCACATGTTAATGTTTTCAGATGAGTTCTATAAGTTAAAGTTTTTAATAGGTAATACATGTAAATGACAAAGCACGTACTGTGAGAAGTCTCTCTTCCATCTTCCCTAGTCCTCTGGTTCTCTTCCCAGAACACCAGTTTTCTTTTGTCTTTCTGTAGAAACTCAGTGTGAATACAAGCATGCATATATACTTATACATGTATATACCTTAAATGGATATCCCCACCTAGGCTGTTTTACAGTACAAATGTATATACTCTTCCTTTTCATATTTATGGAATATATATACCATTCCTTTTCACTTAATATATCTTGGTGTTCATTCCCCTTTTGTACATAAATACCTGTTTTATTTTGTTATTGTTAAATTTTATTTTTATTTAAAAAAAGAACTTTATAGTTGACATACAATATTGTATTAGTTTCAGGCATACAACATAGTCATTACACATTTATGTAACTTGTGAAGTGATTCTGCTTTATTTTGTTAAGGACTACGTAGTATTCCCTTGTATGGGTGTACTATAATTTAAAAAAACTGATACCCTTTTGATGGACATCTAGATTGTTTCTGATTTTCTCTTTTTAATTATAAAAATAATATGCTCAAACACTACTGGAGGGAGGAAAATGGAAAATAAATTCTTCTGATGTTCCCTGGATCCCTATTTAGAGAGAACCATTGTTAAACTTTATCCAGAGATATTCTTTACACAAAGAGCAGTTTTCTGGCTCCTGTCTATTATCTTTCTATTACCATGTTATACAATTTATTGAACACCTATTGTTGTACCTGTTAGTCAGTAGATCTACCCTTCTTATACAGGGGTGATACATGGTCTAGCAAATGCACTGGCCAGTTAGATGGATGCCCAACTAGTCAGTTAATGGTTTACCAGTGTGAAGGAGCTGATGAGATATCTCAGGGCTACTCAAAGTGGGGTCCATGGACTGACACTGGTATACAAATGTAACTGGTTCAAGACAAGCTACATACAGAAGTTGAGAGTGTTTAGGAATTTTTATAGCAAAATGACATTGTTGTGACATTTAAGCACAGGATCATTGGGATTGTCTTGTGGAACAGGGGAGTTTGGGTATGTCAAACTTTTATGGTAAGTCCCATATCGCCGAAGCTATGTGCAGGCCATCTCCAGTAGGGCCATGTACTTGGTCTTGACACATTGAAAATACAAAACACGGTCCTTTACCACAGATAGAAACTGATCCATCTGTTTCTCTTAATTCTATTTGTCTCTTTATTTATCCCATCCATCCATCCATCCATCCATCCATCCATCCATCCATCCATCCATCCATCCACCCATCCATCCATCCACCCACCCACCTACCCGTCATTTTATTTTTCCATGCATCCTTATAACTATCTTTTGTGTATCAACCAACCAGTTAACCATATCTCTTATTAACTTAACAAGAATCATCCATGTCAGATGTTGAAAAGTGAGTCTCAATATGGAAACAAATTTTATGGCACAGAGGTTATAAATGATATATTTTCCAGTAAGATAGTTTATATCTTTGTGGCCCCTGTGCTGACTCATTGTTTTAGAAATATGCTTTGACACCCCTCATTTCTGAACACTGAAGACACATCTAAATTCTGTTCTTTTTGTGTGAATAACCTACCTGCAAGCTTACTAGCTACAGACTCGGTAACTAAAGCATGGTGACTGGAGAAAACCAGACATTCTGGATTGTTTATTAAAAATATAGATTCCTTTGTAGTGGCTTTTCTACAACTATTAAGATACTGAATACTGGTCTTTCTCCCAGTTTGTCCATGAAAATAATTTCTAGACCTAGGTATTCAAAGGTTGAGGAAGCAGCTCAACATAGAAAATGTTGCCCTAGCCGGTTTGGCTCAGTGGTTAGAGAGTCAGCCCGTGGACTGAAGGTCCTGGGTTTGATTCCAGCCAAGGGTGTGTATCTTGGTTGCAGGCTCATTCCCTGGCCCCAGTAGGGGAGCATGCAGGAGCAGCCAATCGATGTGTCTCTTTCACATCCATGTTTCTCTCTCTCCCACTCGCCCTGAAAAGCAATGGAAAAAGTATTCTCGGACAAGGATTAAAAAAATCAAAATGTAGAAAAATGCAAGCAAATGACAGATGTAACTAAAATAAACAGGCAGCTTCTACTGACTTGATTTTATTTTAGGATTTATTTTAAAAACTTCCTTTTTAATATGCTCCTAATCAAAAAAATTAAAACAGAACTGAAGGATAAAAAGTGAAAAGAGTGCTTTACGCACTGGTTTTACTTAGGTGTAACCACTGTTCACAGTTGTTTGTGTGTTTTCCCGGGATTTGTTACGCACACACACAACTTTACTTATGACAGCATCAGCTGGTTTTGGTATTGTGGGAACCACAGCTTAGGTGGTCTTTGTTTCTGGTTGACTCTCACAGCCTCAGAACTTGGTAGAGTATAGGCATGGGTTAGACTATGGAGAACTAGACGTGATGACTGATGGGGAGGCCTTAGGGTGGAAAGCTTTATTGTGGCAACTATAGTTCAGAGATTGGGACTTGGTTTTGTGGTTCAAGAGGTTGAGGTCCATGGTGCCCCAGAACCGATGAGGTTTTCTAGCAGTCTGTGGGCTGCACTGGAATGAAACGGGGATAGAAATGTTAACTGCAGTTTCAGAATTCACAAGCAGTGACTTGAGTATTTTCCACCCTGGAATGAAGTCCTCATGAGAGTGGTTTAATTGCTGGGAAGTTGCTTTGGTGGTGCTGAAAGGGAAGATGTGAATCATTTAGGGGATATTAAGGAGGTAAATTTGACAGGATTTGGTAATGGATTTGGTAAGGGCAGTGAGGTAGAGATGGGAAAAGGAAGATTTGCAGGCTGTATAATGGCATGAATGAAGGGGCCTCTAATTGTGATAAGCGGTGCTGGAAGGGTTAGAAGGGGTTGAGAAATTTTTTACATGTTGAATTTGAGGTGCTATTAAGATATCCGAGGGATATATATATATATGTATTATTATTTTTTTTTACACTCACACACATATATAATAGTTAATCTATATCCAGATAACTAGTCTACATCTAACTATATCTGTGTAACTGTGACTACACACACACATTTATTTATTCAAATTCAGATGTGGATGAGATCCCTTAGAGGCCACGGATAGAGTGAGAAAAAAAAGAAGGCAGTCCAGTAGACCCTATAAAGGAGATGGAGAGGAAACAGCCAGAGATGTAGGAGGAAGTCAGAAAACAGTGCATGAAATCCAGGGAACCTCAAGGAGGAGGAGTGTTTCCCAGAAGTCGAGAAGGTGAGAACTGAAAAATGTCCAGGGAAGAATTTCTCCACTGAGACCACTTTCTTTCCCAGGTTAGGGCAAGGGCCTAGGGTAGTAATTTATATAATCTAGTGTTTGAAGAGGGAAAAATGAAGAAAATAAGCATCTTAATTAGGTAAGGTACTTCCTCCAATTCCCCCCATATACTCTATGGTTTTCCTGCTGAGGAGCACTGTTCTCTCACTGAAGATCCAGTGGCATGTAAAAGGACCGCACATTTGCTTATTTAAAGATCCTGTTAAAATGAGGTCTGAAATCAGAGTTTTATAACTAACCAAGATAAGTTATAAGACTTGGTAAAAAAATATTATTCTAATTGATATGGTAATCACTTGCTGGGAGGAATCAGTCTCCAGTCTTTCTGTGGTAAAACCCTGGTCACAGTGCGTAACAACACACAGGGTTGTTACCGCTGGGACGGGTCAAACTTAATTGCAGCCATAAACACAGCAGATTCTGTTTGGAGAGCATCAGTTAAAAATTTATGTTTCGGAATATTATGTAACTGTAGTTTCAGGTAAACGTTTATCTTTCCTATCTTTTACTCCATTTGCCAGAACTAATTTTGGTACCTGGCAAAGGGGATTCTGAAATTCACGCAGGTGAAATGCCCAGGCCAGTTTATCTGTTCACAGTAGGAAAGTAAATCAAACATGTTTGATTACATCAGACTGGTTTCATTTTGAGTTTGGGTATATTTTGTAGTTAAAGTTGGTAGTTAAAAGGTGATTCTGTTGCATTTTGTTAATATGGGAGCACCTGGTGGCTTTGTTACTGGTTTGGAATTTGTATAAACACGTGAATTTAGTAGGAGGGATTAAGAATCATAAAAGAAGCAGTAAGTTTCAGTGTGGCTTAAAAAATTACTTACGTTTTCTGAAGACACTATGCAGTAGTCTCCACTTTTATGGGTCTTTGTGTTACATACTGTGTGAAATACAAGCCTCGTATACAGAATGTTTGGCAGATATGGATTCTTACACAATTATATCATCCAACATCTATTTGGATATTTGTGCATTTTAACATAAAATTGAACTGTAAATATATATTATAGAAAAACCTGAAGGAAGGAAAGATAGGAATGGAGAAAGGGTCATTACTTAAAAGGTTAAGCTGCACCCAAGTGTATTTTTAAGATATAATCTCTTTTTCTTAGGTTTATAAAAAAGTTTAGTTATCTTGTCTATGGTCTGAAAAAAGTTAATCTTGAATTTACCGATTTTGCATTCCTGAAAGTGTGGAGGTGGCAAGGGCTGTGGAGATTCCTTGGGTTTTGGAAAGCCACGTTCTCAAGCGAAGGTCTGTAACAAAAGCGGTGCACAGTGCAGCCATTGTTCTGTCTGCTGCTTACCTGTTAATAACAACTATTGAGTAGCCTGTGATTATTAACAGATATTGATATTTAACAGTAGGCGCAGAGTCGAGTGTAGGGTCATTATGGACAATTCAGAACGTCAACATTAAAGAAATGATTTTTTAAAGGTTAGATCTAGAATTGTTGAAGCTTTTGCCTGAAACTTTGGCAGGTGAGTAGAGCAGGGGATGGACCAGCACAGCCTTTTTTAATTATTAGCCAGAGCGAAGTGAGTCAGGCTGTGCTACAGAGCTTTTCTTTTAACCTAATCATTGGCCAGCCCTAGTTAATTGGTTGAAAACCATTAAAGGACTCGGGTTTCCCAGTTGCGCATGATTCTGGAATGTTAACTTGCCTCGTGCATGAGTAAAAGGACCCACGGCCTGACTAATTAAAGTGCATGGTCCATACTGCCCTGAAAGCCAAGTGCCAGTAACAAGTTAAGTTTTAAGGGTTCTTGGAAGGTCCTTCTGAGGCCTGGTAAACATCTTGGTGACTGGTACGTATCTATTTGGAGCCTAGTTTTGAAAGCTGCTGAAAAAGAGTATTATAAACTTCCAAGTGTGCATGGAAGTGTAAACTGATACCATGGAGTTGCTTGAGCTGAAGTGAAAGATCATATTTACTGACACGTATTACAAATGGGTTTTTAAAACAATGTCTGTTTTGTACAGTGAGAGTAAAGTCTGCCAAGAGTCAAACAAAAAAGTTATATTGTGGAACAAGAGAAAAGGATACTGCGAAATAAATAATATCTAATACCATTAAGATGTAAGGCTTCCTTTCCAAAATGTAAATATGAACTTCTAAATGAATGTTTTAAAAACCTGATTTTACTTTGATGTGTCCAGTGGCTTGATACATAAAGTGATTATGGTTCTGAATACCCAGATCTAGACTACTTCAATAAACAACACATCTGTAGAACATGGAAAAGATAAATAAACCTCAAATGACATTTTGTTTAGAGGTAGCATAGACATTGCTTTTTGTTATAATAGGTCAAAAGTAGTTCATTGGCAGTAAGCAAAATGTTTTTTATCCGTCAGTTTTTAAGACTAGGATAACATTTGATATAAAGTATATTGGTCGTAACCTTTGTCCACACACTGAATCATTGGTCTGTGCAAATAACCAGGGACTATAGGCAAAGGGGTGAGCTATAGAAATATTTAATATAGAACATTTGAGCTTGGGGATCTGATAGGTAGTTCAGGTTGTTTTACTCTTGCTCTGAATGGATTTTGAACATAAGGAGAGATTGCATGGAATTAAAAATTGTTGTTTCTGATCCTAGTGGAGAGTTTATCTGAATACAGTGGGGAGGACCCAAAATGTTGCTTACAGGAATATTGTAAGAGAGGTAGGCATGATTCTTCTGCAAAGTGGCTACCTCTTAATGAGATCCAGGGAGTCCTGCTAGTGCCATATGCAGTTATAGTGTTTCAAAGGCGAGCTTTTGGGGAGGTGGTTTGCTGAGGGGAGGAGGGGATGACGAAATAAGCTGAACAAGTGTTCAGAAAGTTAGGGTTTAGAAAAGACCTTGAAGTGCTTGTAGATGTCCTTTGCTGTAGGACAAGGCCAGAAATGTTGCCCAAGTGGCTTATAGGAAGAGGTAACGAAGAAGAATGATTTATTCATTTTAAGGGCATTTGAGAGAGAGCGGCCTTTGGAGAGCGCTCCTAGAACTTTTTGAAATGGGCTGACTTGAAAGCAGAGAGCACGGAGCCAGGTCTCTTTTAGTGCCACTGTGCGGTGGCCTCAGCGGCTGGAGATAAAGTCTCTGACTGCGTGCGACCTGCCGGGTGCCCGGGCTGCCACTCAGCGAGCGCTCGGGCGGCTTTGCTCCGCAGCCTGGCCGTAGGCAGCGGCTCTGACTCGCTTCCTGCCTGCTTGGGGGGAATTTAAAAATCTGTTTGTTTCGCCCGTCGTCATCCGGCTGGGCCTTACCCATAATTCCTGCATTTTGATTACGGGGGTTATTATAGGACAAGAGCTTCTTTGTGAAAAGAGCAAGCTTAATACTCTGGGGTCTAGCGTGACTAGCGGATATAAATTGTATGGAAGCAATTAAACTCGAAGGAAATGTCATGTGGGCTGAATTTAAACATACAGACTTGGCGGCATTGATTTTTTTTTTTTTTCCAACTTACACAGAGAAGGGTGGAGAGAGAAAAATAAAGGGAGAAGAGAAATAGGCCAAGGCAGCGAGGGACCCACGTACAGAGATGAGAGAAAATGAGTCATTTTTATCTTTTGGTTAAAAATGCAAAGTCCAGAGCCAGTATCGTGCTAATGCTTTGCCCTCCATGCGAACTCTTTAACAATACAAATATCAGGGAGTTGTATTCGACTTGGGGCTTGTGTCCCTTTGCAGTAGGTCACCTTCTTCTCAGCGTATGTGTTTGTAACAGTGGAGTGATTTCCTGGGACTGTTAATAAACAGGCCTGAAGGCAGCCCATAGTGATTGTAAACGAGCAGCTCTCTCCAGTTTTCTATTCATGGCCTCCGCATATTTCATACAGAGTGGCTTGTCTTTGGACTTCTGATTTAGACTATGTGCCATTTCTCTCACTGGCCTGGGAGATCTTCCATCTCCTTGTTTGGTTTGTTAAGACTCAGGCCAACCCCTCTCCCTTCTTAACACCTATTATACCAACCAGCCCGAAGGGGTCCCCTCCTTCTCCAGATCCCCATAGTAGTGTGATCTGCGCAGGTAGTCTGACAATTAATCTTTTCTCTCGTCCATTAAAATGATGTATAAGGCTTGCTCAGTGAACGGCTTTCTTCATCCCCGCGTCAACTCTCAGAATGTGGACCCCGTGTTGCATGGTCCCTCATGCCCGTCACACATTGGTGCCAGGCAATATTTGATGAGATCAGTCCTGGTGTTGAACATGCTGTTGAAATAAAATGGAACTGGGTAGTCAGAGGCAGAAATGCATGCTTTCAGGTTAGATGTAATGGACACCCATCTATGAGTGTTAGAAATAATAGACAACTCCAGCAGAGAGTGCTTTTGTTTTATTTTCCTCCTTTGCACTGTGAATCCCTTCAGGACAAGAACCACACCTTACCACCCTTGTACCTCTCCAGTGCCTGGCCCAGTGCCTGGCATGCAGAGTAGGAGTTCAGTTAATATTTGCTGAAAGAAATAGAAAAAATTTTTAATTTCTCCATTATTTAGGTCAATCTGGTGCTTCTTTTCTACACAATAAGCCAATAGATATTTACTGAGCAGATACTGTGTGTCAGGTGTTGGTATGTGCTTAGCATAGTGGTTACACATAAAGTATATTACACTTTGGAATATATTTCATTCTTTGTATTTAATTATTAGTCTAACTATAAATTCTATGAAATCACTTCCTCAGACAGAAAATTGATGATCCAAGAGAGGAAAAGTTGCTGGTGATACTCCAGTATATTCATCTGTTCCCAGATTATTTCCACATTCCACTCCATGCTGGAAAAACAGCCTCCCACCCTCTCCCTCTCCTCCTCCTCCCCACTTTCAAATGATCCTAAGATTGCAGCCTTTCCAAGCGGAGCTGGAGAGGTAGTAGACTGTTTAGGTTTCAAAGGATTTTTCAGGATGCAAAGTAAATAAGGGACTTTGAGATATCAACAACACTGTAATTAAACAGATTAGCTGTGTCAATAGTGAGTACAGAGATGTCAGAGGAGCTAGTTAGTAGTAAGTCTTTAAACACAGCCTCAAGTTCATCCTCAGTTGTATCACCACCATCCACAAACAAACTTAAAAGGAAGTTTAACCAGATAAACCCAGGAGTATCACATTCTAAATCATATATCCAGTATTAATATCTTTACTATAAAATTTAGCCTTGGCTCTTTTATTCTTTACGTGTCCCTTAAGGTCACACAGAACCAGGATTTAATATTATCAAATTTTCAGATCTCTGAAGACTGGAAAGTGAGCCTCCTTCTGACCAGAATAAAGGGAAGAATTTAGAATTATAAACCAAGTTTACTTTACTCATAGATGGTAATATATTTAAATACAACAATATCCATTTTTAATATTTTAAAAATTGCCCAAGTTATATTTTGTTTTAAGAAATCTAGCCAGAGGCAGTGTCTCTTGACTCTACCCCCAGCCCTGCTCATTTCCCCAGAGGGTGAACCCCCGTCTGTTCAGGATCTGTCCTTCAGGCATACATACATGTTCATGCAGAAACCTATGGTTCCAATTTTTTTTATATGTTGTAACTTCCTTTTTTCCCCCTTTTTACTTGAAAGTATGTTTTTCCGTGATAGTAGCTAGAAATCTACTTTCTATATTATTCCAGCATATGACTATCCCACATTTATTTATCCATTTTCCAAGTGCTGAAACTGTAATGCTATTTAAGCCTCACCTGAAATACCTGGTATAAATCCAGTTCTTAGTTCATTTAAGTTTTTCATCATCTTGAAGGAATATTTTTAGTAATTACCCAAAGACATGAGACTCAACAAGTCCAGTTATTAAAGTTATATTGCATTTTTATGATAGTTGGAAACTTGTAGAAGTATGGGCACTGTATCTCCAGCAGGCCTGTGAGTGTGGACACGGGGGCGATAGGCAGAGACACCACCGAGGAATCCCAGCCGCCTGCAGGGGACGGCGGGGCAGAGCCTGGTTCTGATTTCTGACTGTCATCCTGGCTCTTTGGTCAAGACCACAGACTGTGTCCCTTCCTCCAGCCCTGGAAATCCCTCCTCTCCTCGTCTATAAGGCCTGCCCAGAACTTTCTGGCCAGCATTGTTAATTTAGGTTTGGCCTCCGAGCCTTTGATTTCAGTTGTAGGGGGACAGGCCTGGTGAGGAGAGGCCGTGGCCAGGCCCAGAGGGCGAGCCGCTGGGAAGCAGAGCAGGAAAGAGGCAAGGGCAGCCTCGAGCGGAAGGGCAGTGCCAGCTGAGCAGCACCCCAGGGCAGCAGCTGCGTTTTGAGCAGGAGCTCGGCCTGCCTGCCGAACGCCAGCCTGGCTGGGCCCGGTCTTCCCCGGTCTCCTGCGGGCTGGGGCTCCTCACAGGCGCGCAGCTCAGCCGATTACTGTGCATGTGGCCCCTTTCTCCCCGAAGGCCCACCCTCAAGGGCTTGGAGCATGTTATTCTTCCTAGAATAGAGGCGGGTGAGTGAGCAGGGAAAAGTGAGTGAGAAGGAAGCTGGGAGCTGATGAGGCTTTTCCCGGTTGCTGCTGTTGCCTTCAGAAGCTGGGTCATGGAGATCTTAATGCACTTATTTACCCAGTGCCACGTAGCGCTCCTCTGGGCCAGGCAAGGCTCTAGGCACTGTACGCTTTCCAGCCACTTGGACAGAAACACTCCGTTATCCTCACTTCACTCAGGAAACTGAGGCACAGAGCATTCAAGGAACCTGACCTGTCACACGGCCAGTAAGGGTTTAAAACCGGGCAGTCTGGGCCCAGCGTCAGTGCCCCGGCTGCCCCTCTGTCCCCTGCCACAGGGCTTGAGTGTTTGGGTTTTGTTTTTCCCCTGCGGGACCTCTCATCCGGCCTTCTGCTCCCTTCCTGTGCCTCTGCCCTGTGTGTGTGTCCTGATACGTCATTTGCAGATTATGACACACTGGCCTCTGACCTCGGTCCCTTGCACGCCACAGCCAGGCTTATCGTCTGTAAAGACAGCTCGCATCCTGTCATTTCCCACTTCAGACTCTCCCTGGCATCCTGTCCTCTCGGGGCTGAAGTCCCTCTTGCTCACCTGTTCTCCTAGTTATGGGGCTGTAATGTTATTAAACTCATCTGCAGCGCCTGAGATAAACGGAACTCTTTCTTGCCAGTGCCTGTCTCCCGTCCCTGGAGTGCCCTCACCTCCTGCCTGAGCCCTCAGCTCCTGGGTCTCTACCAGCTCTGAACCCAGTGCTACAGGCTTGGGTATAACTTCACTGTTTCAGGCCCAAAGAAGCCCAGCTACAGTTTAAGCTCTTTGGGGGCAGGGATGAGGGTCTCCCGTTACCCATGGTCTGGCACTGAGTTGGGTACCCAGGGAACACTGAGTAGTGGGCCTAGTAGGCAGGGCACATTGGGGGCACTGATTTAGACCCTAATATTGAGGCCACTGATAGGTTTCCTCACCTTTAAATGAGGAACTTGGAGGAGATAATAGCTAAGGGTTCTTTTAATTTTCTTAACCAGTTATATTTATTTTTAAGTAGCTTTATTGAGGTATAATTTATACATCATACATTTAACCCATTTAAAGTGTATGATTTAATGTTCTTCCTATATTCACAGTTATGTGCAACCGTCATCACAGTCAGTGTTAGACCTCTATCACCACAGAGAGAATCCCTTGCTAGCGAGATAGCTTATTAACTCTCACCCCCGGCACATGTACCCACAGCCTCCCAGCCTTATACCAGTATACTTTGTATCTCTACAGGTTGGCCTGCTCCAGACATTTCACATAAATGGAATCGTATTATATGGACTTTGTGACTGGTTTATTTTACTCGGTTGGCATAGTGTTTTCAAGGTTTATCTGTGTTGTAGTACATATCAGTACTTCCTTTCTTTTTATGGCTGAATAATACTCCATTGTATAGATGAACCACATTTTGTTTATCCATCCAATGGTTGGTAGACATTTGGGTTGTTTGCATCGTTTGGCTAATTGCACTTATTTTTAAGGGGAAATGGCCTTCACTGCAGCGGTTTCCATGTTGTTTGTCAACAGCAGTCCCCTCGCCGCTGTAGAAGGAGGAACAGGTCTGGTGGCCGTGTTCGCGCAGCGCGCAGGGACAGGTGGTTGGAGACTTGGTCACCAGTGCAGGGCACAGTCGTAGGGAGTACTTGTGAGCTTTGCAGTCAAGACGTTCTGGTTTGAATCACAGCTCTGCCACTTGATAAGCTTGCAGCTTCAGCAGCCCAGTTTCCTGGGAAGTGGAAACTACCCTGCCTGCTTCCTTAGGGTCAGGATCATGCTAGAAGGGCTGTGGAGCCTGGGGTGACTCAACAAGTGCAGAGGGACCGCATTATGGCTATCAAAATGAATATGTAAATAAGTAAAAATAAATGTATACAAAACTAATGCTTCAAGTTGTCCGTTTTAGTAAGGTGCAGTGCCTTTCGGCCCCCTGACCGAGCATGGAACCCCGGGCCATCACCACGGTTGCAGTTGCCAGCGCGGACCTGCTTAGCCTTGTTGGGATAATTCCATGTCTCCCCTTGCATGTGTTAGGCCTTTCTTGGTCTCGGGTCCAGATTTGTGCTCTGGTCACTACTTCATCAGGCCACTTGAGAGGAATGACTATAGGAGGTGAGGCATTTTTCCGGCTTTGAGAAGGTGCAGAGGGATTGGGTTTCACGTTCTGTGGGGACGGGCAAGGAAGGTGGAATACTTCCTTTGTAGGCTTTATGCTGAAGGTTGTTATCTCAGAAGGTAGCTGCATTTATGATTATTCAGCATCTATTGGCTCTTGTGTTTGGGGTTTGTATGTGAAGACAAAATGCCTTTTCAGTAACTGGGTAAGGGATGAAATGTTAATATTTTATCAGTGATTTCAGAACTGTATCCCTGATTTGGCCAGCGTTGTTACTAAGAATCAAGGAACCCTACACTTTTGGATTTTAGGCAAGGCCTGCCTTCTTACCCAGAATCGCAAAAATATTTTTTATTGTTTAAAGTAAGTAGGTTTTTGAAACCTATGACTCTTACCTTTGTAACAGTAGATCTTTTGATAGAATGGAAAGTAAGGCATTTTCTTCACCCAGAGTTAGCTTCTGCCCTGTGAACTTGGTGGGAGGTACAGAAAATCCACTGTGGGGAGATAGGAGTCTTCACTCTCCCCTTCTGTTCTGGCCCAGCTGAGTGGAGACAGGTCCTGCCTGGTCGCCTCCCCACTAGTCTGAACTGCCCAGCAGTTGTGAACAGGTCAACATTTCCGGGTTGACACAATGACCAGATTTTGTGTGGGAGATCTCGACAAAAGAATATTTGTCTCCAGGGCACTGACACCCCTTTCCCCCCATTAAGTCTATCATTAGATTGTGGCTCTTTTCAGAATTAAGTAGAGCTTAGGAACGGAAGGAATGAGTAGAGGAAATGTAGTTTGCTGTGTCCAAATGCAAGTTGTGCAAAAAGAAATGGATGAGGTGAGAATGGACCTCATTCCTGGGGTGATTTCAGGACCTTGTGTCCTGCACCATGACCCTGGAGGGGAGAGCTTAAATGGCTGAGTTACCAGCTGTTTTCATTACCTTAAGCATCATGACTGCTTCCTGTTGGTCCTGGGGCTCAGGTGCACTGACTTACATGCAGACTTCTTCTGTTTGCCCCCCAGTAAGGGCATAGGGGCTTGGGCACGTGACTGTGCAAGGCCTTGGCCTTGGGTTTCTGTCTCATGGCTGCTTGGAAATACAGCGAGCTGAGCAGACCTGAGCTGGCCTGGAGGAAGAGTGAGAAGTTCTGATCACCTGTCTGCAGATGGAGGCATATCCTGGCTTTGAGGTGGCCAGAAAGGAGTCAGTGACCTCTGAAATTGTAGATCTTTGTCTTTGGCTACTGGTCTGAGATAAGTTGCTGGTTTTCTTTTTTCTTTCTTCTGTAAAAAATCTTTTTTTTCTCTCTTCTTGTTCATTGCTAGAGCTGGAGGCAGAAGCAAAATTTTATAGACTTAAGACTTTCATTTTATACAGGTTGTCTTGGGACCATCACTCATACTTATGGTTCACTTAAATATTAGAATCTTACTTAGTGGAAAAATAATTTATAATGATAACTGGAAATTCTTTTTAAAAAAGAAAAGACTCATGAAAAAATCTCATCACCTAAAAACTTCATGTTTTTTCTATATGCTTCTACATATGCTTTGCATATTGTTATGTGCTGTCATAATAAAGTACTCTAGATGGGTTGATGACTTGGAAGGTTTTTTAAAAAAATTTCTCTACTATGTGCTGTTACCCAATTTAAAACTTTATCAGGGCTTCTAATGCATTATTTAGGGCCAGTCCTGTCTAAAACCAAAGGTACTTATCAACAATTCTTGCAGTGAAGAAAGATATCTCCATGGCTTTGTTTGGACCTCACCGGGGGTTGGGCAGGCACTGGTACTTGGGAAACAGAAGAGATTCCTTCAGATTCAGAAATGACAGAGCATAGGCGTGATACTGGGGAAAGCACAGGGTTCGATGGAAAGAGTTTTTAGAGGCTCATTCGAGTCCTGGTTGGTGTTTCCTAAGCTAAGAAATATTGAGCTAGTTCTTAGATGATCTCTGAGGTCCTTCTTTGTACGGGTATAAGTATAATAGGTGGAAAGTACAAATATAAGTACTTTTGGAGCCCGAAGATCTCAATCAAACATTTTAATTTGATTGAGAAAGGAATGAAATTGTTTTTTATAGAGAACCTTGTTTATTATTATTGTTTTATAAATTTGCTAATTTTTAAAAATATGTGTTATTGATATTTAGAGAGGAATGAAGGGATAGGGGGAGAGAAATAGAAACATCAGTGAAAGAAGCATCATCTGTCGGCTGCCTCCTGCACACCCCCTACTGGGGATCGAGCCCCACAACCCGGGCATGTGCCCTGACTGGGAATTGAACTAGTGACCTCTTGGTTCATGGGTCGACGTTCAACCAGTGAGCCACACCGGCTGGGCAAGAGCCTTATTTATTTAACTAGGGAGGCTAAGGCCTTCCCAGTCTTCAGGCTTTATTTTATTATTATTATTTTTAATCCTTACCTCAGGATATTTTTTCCATTGCTTTTCAGAGAGAGTGGGGTGGGGGAGAGAGAGAGAGAGAAAGAGAGAAAGAGAAAGAGAAAGAGAAAGAGAATCAATGTGAGAGAGACACATCAATTGGTTGCCTCCCTCTCTCGAGCCCCGACCAGGGCCAGGGATTGAGCCTGCAACTGTGGTACATGCTCTTGGCCGGAATCGAATCCAGGACCCTTCAGTCCGTGGGCTGACGTTCTAACAACTGAGCCAAACCAGCGAGGGCCAGTCTTCAGACTTTAAATGCTGCTGGAGTTGGGGAAGACTTTTCCTTTTAAACTTATGCTGTAAAATTAAGAAAAAATGTTTTTCTTTTAATTTTTTCTTATTTGGGAGAGATGACTGCTGGAAGAGTGATCTGTAAGACTTGATCATTGGATTAGAATTCTCCCTTGTGGTAAAGTCTGAAATGGTTGGACTTGATCCAGATAGTCATTTTTCCAAAGCTGTATTTCCTGTTGGCATGGACACACCCACTCCATCATATGGAAAAAGAGAATCCTGGGGGAAAGGTTAGCCCATCTTACAAAGCAGTGGACAATACCAAAAACCAAATTTAACTTCAGTGGAAGCTATTTGTTAGAATAATGTTTGTTGTTTGGGTTTCCCACAGGCTTAATAACGGGAATTTTTATGCTTTCAGAATTGTTTTTAAAACAATACTTTCTCCAAAGAAAAAAAAAAAAAGACTGGTGTAGGCTACCCTAAACAAAGAAAGGGGGAAGACCCACCCTAGAGAGCTTTGTAAATTTTATCAGGAGATAAAAACAACCCAGGGTCTCATGGCCCTTACGACACAGACGTCTCTGCGTGGTTTAGTCCAGGTTTTAGCCAGTTTGATTTGGGATGCCTGCTGGGGCCAAGCACATTCTCCGGCTGCCACCACCTCCCCCCTCCTGGCTCCTCCGCGTTTCAGGGGGATGCAGAGGAGCGCGGTTTAGGCCACTGTCATACCTTCCCTTCTCCCAGGAGTCCGTGTCCCTGGGAGAATCAAGAGGAGTTTCTTCCCATCAGAACGCGGTCTTCCTTTGCCTGTTGCATTTCGCTGCGCAGCATAAATTCAGGGTTGACTACCCAACATGACACCCCGCGTGGCTGAAATTGGGCGCAAGTGTTTCGCAGGAAATTTGGATTACTACGGTCAGGAAAGAAAAGGGATTAGGTGTTTGCCCTAAGTAGGGCCAGATAAAATACAGATGTCTTGTTAAATTTGAATTTCAGATAAACTGGCTCAATTTTCAGTATAAGTATATCCCACATTTTGCATGAGACACACCATACTAAAATTATTTGTTGTGTATCTGAAATTCAGATATTACTGGGTAACCTGCGTTTTTATTTCCTAAATCTGGCAATCCTAAGACCTTAAGATATATCTCATGTCTCATTTGACCTTTCTTGTTAGCCTCTAGCTTACTTCGCCTAAGCTTGCTTTGCTTTGCTTTGCTTTGGAGAGGTGCTGGGGAGTGGCCCAGTAGGCAGGATATTACATTAGTGTGAACTAAAAGAGGGCAAGGCAGGGCATAAATAAAGTATTGGCCAAGCAGCTGATTGGTGGCCTCAGGACAGAGTAGGTGTTCAACCAGTTGTTCACTATATGCCAAGGTTGTGCAACATCTTGTTATTGATACTATTCTTGGATGCACCCCTATGTTCTATGCATTTCATCACCCCATCTGAACACACACTCTATATGGACGATTTTCCAACTGCTGCCATTTTGTCACTTCATGAGCAAACACTTCAATACCTTCTCTTGAAATTTGGAAAAAAGGAGTAGAATTTCATCTCTAACCAATAATAGTCTGCTTTTGGGTTTTTAACAAAAATTATTTGAAGAAAAAATTATTTTTATCTGTATGCTAAACGCATTGGTTCTGGTCACTGTTTTTCCCCCTACTACATACATATGATTGTATTCACGCATTCTCTAAATTCTTGTTCAAACAAGGGAAGTTATTAGCTTTGTTTTATATAGTGACTGATTTCAACTGGGTGGATTTTAGGGGAGAAAAAAGCATAGGAAATAGGATGATGTAACACAAAGGGTGCTTACCTGACATGATCTGCCCCTGGGTGTTGCATCACTGTCTATTGGTTTTGGGCACTTTTTTGGAGGCTGTGTTATTAATTAGGAGGTTCCAGTAATGAATGTAGAGGATTGACAGAGTGGGATTAATTTATTTACAATTGTTTTCTACTGAAATCTCCACATACACAATTTCCCCAGTTTAAGACCTGTCCTTGTATCTCTGTTTGACTCAGAACACCATCTGTGATGTTATTTCTTGGGCCCTGCAGGAAAACTCATTTGTCATGAGTGACAATTACTTTGCAGTCATTACTATGCGGTTGCAGCATATTTATTGCCAGGAATGGTTTATGAGTGTCACCTTGATCCATGAGCTCAACTGGGTGTCAGACACAAAGGAAGGGAGGGCCTTGGTAGGTACTTAAATGGGAAACAGGGTGCTGTATGGAGGTATGTTAGTGATTAAGGAGGTGTCATTTGTGTTGAGTCAGGGCATTTAGTGCTGTGCTTAGAACAACTCATGTCTTCCTTATGAGAATACACTTGTTTGTATGTGGTCCTAATTTTTGCTTCATTAGAAACAAACAAACAAACCAACCAACCAACCAAGTCACTATAATTCTGACACAGAAGGCAGGGACAAAAAGGACAGAGTTGCCTATTTTACTAATAACCAACCTTTCCTGAGAAGAGACCGTCTATGAAGATTAAGTGATGACGATTTATTTTTCTAAGTTTCATAAGAAGCAGAAAGAACCAGTTTCTTCTCCTTTGCACAAACACTAGTATTTTAGGATGCAGCGAAGTGAATGTGTGTGACCTATACCTTCAAGGTGATAAGCCAGTTACCTGGAAGGCTTGGAGAACAGAGATTGGACCTTTTGGCCATGAACACAGCACAGAACGCAGAGTCCTCTCTCTGGCTTGTGTGAGTGACAAGGAGCCAGTCAGGACTGTTCCAGCTGTAAGTGACAGATGCCCAACTGGCACTACCTGGTACATTACCAAGTGAGGTGAAGGTTGACCCCAGATCCGGGGACTGTATGCATCAGTATCTTTTGGACTCCCGTTTGTTTCCTGGCATTTCTCTTCCCCTTGGCCACGTCTCCTCTCCTGTTAGCAGGAGTGTGGCCCCGGGCAGACCTGGGCTTTCCGTGTCCCAGGTGAGCGATCAGGTGTTTTCTCATAAGGAAGATACGCGTTGTTCTAAGCACAGCACTGAATGCCCTGACTTAACCCAATCTTGAAAGGTGAGAGGGCTTCCTTCTGCCTCCAGCTTCGGTGTACGCCAGCATCTGATTGTTTGCCCTCCTCTGAGCCTGGCATACCAGGGCACTGGATTGGTCACCACGCGGGAACACGCCGTTGGAATGGAGAAGTTTCTTAAGGGAAGTGGTCATGGGGGGCGGGCCGGAGAGGGGAAGGGGTGCCAAGCAGACAGGGACCACATACCTTCATTACAGTGGGAGACAGAGACCCTAGTTTTAACCCTGTAGGCTGACTGGAGAGATGACATGCATCCAAGAGAGTGAGCGTGGCATTTGTCCAGACTACATAAAGGTAATGAGATGCAGAATTAATGCCATCGTTGGGAACGAAGGTCATTCAGAGAGGACTGTGACTTTTTAGCATTACTTGCAGTTTCCCATCTGCCGTAAGAAGTAGCCTTCCAGTTTGTTCGTCACGATTTTACCTCCTTTGTCTATGGACACACAGTAGTAGCTGGTTAGTCCTGGAAGCAATAATATTTCTATTTATATAGATCTACATTTCCCCACAGAAATTATTTCTCTCCTGGTCAAGTCAGATGTCAGAATAAAAGTTCATGAAAGTGATGTTATTTAGTAGATATAGGCTTTAATTCATAAAAAGAAAGACAACATATTTTGCAGCTTAGTAATTTGGGATGCCTTTCACAGGTAAGGGCATTGTAGCCTGACTCTACTGGCTGCCCAGCATTCTGTTTTTTGGTCGTACCCTAATTAATTTACCCAGCCCCCATTAGTGATTATCTAGATGGTTTCCCATTTTCAGTAAGCCGTGTGATGAATATTCTTATAAAGTTTTAAGGTACATCCATGATTACTTCACTAGAATTAACTCTTAGAAATGCAGTTTGTGGATCTAAGACTATCACGGCCATGGATTTTACTGAGGACAGTGAGGAAAAAATGGTGATCAGCTCAGAATCATTTCAGTTGGTTATTGAATCAAGCACATTAGTTGTTAATTACCAAAAGATTATCACTGTTATGTATTATTCATATATTATATTGGTATATATTTAATGTCCCTAATAAATTGAAAATTGGTTGTATTTTCATGGTTTTTGCAAACTAAGTCCATTATTCAAATAATAGCAACCAAAAAGATACTAGCACTTGGGAAAATAATAACAACATCCCAATTTCGCTCTAATCAACCTGGTTGTAACTAAAACATTGCTGTCAGGGAAACACCTCCCAAGACTGGGTTAAAACAAGCCCCTTGCTGTTCTTAAGGGGAGCGATGCTGCATTCATGAGGAAGCAGTTGCTGCCAGCCCTGTCATTGTGGGGGGCAGTGAGAAGCAGCGGAGGGGCATACTGTTTGCGCCCGCAGAGCACGAGGCATATGGATTCGTGATTTCTACTAAAATGCTTTTTACATAAAGGGGAGTGAGCGGGTCGAGAGAATAAAGAGAAAGGAAAGTGACCTGACTGATTAAGCCCTTTGACTCTTTGGGACCCAGCTAAAGCATCCTTATAACGTCAAAGAACTGCATATGCATTGCGAAACTGCCAACAGCCGAAACCACAGTAGAGGACTCAGAGAGTTTAGTGTGAGGCCACTGGTCCACCCTCCGTGTGAGACATTTGGGGAACGCCTGCAGTGCCCGACACCGGCTGGCAGAACACACGCAGCTCACAGCTCACAAGTGGATCCGTAGCGTCAGGGCGCGGGCCCTACTGTGTGGCTCTGTCTGCTGCTGAACTGAGTTTGTAAAAACGTCGTCTTCTCCTTAGCTCTCGATCCTCTTGTCCGTCCCCCTACATTAGCAAAATATTGCCAGTGAAAGGAGTTGCACCTGGTTGCTTTGGTTAACACTTCAAGGGAGCTGGACACCCTGGTAGCTGGTGACCTAGTGGTCGCGGCCACGGTGACAGCAGGCTGTGGACGAGCAGCGGCCTCTCTGTGGGGCCTTCTTTCTTGCAGCACTTGCTACCCGCATTAGTCACTTCTGTTTGGCACTGTGGTTTTCTCCTTCCTTCCAATAACATTACTTGAGTTTTAAAAAAATCACAGAAATATACTTTCACAAAGACTTCTGTGATTAGAGTTACTGTCTGGAATTTTTAAAAGTAGACAGCGAAAAAGCAAATTTAAGAAGCTTAAAAAGTTTAAAAACAAGGACTTTCTTCATAAGAGAGGCGTAGAAGCTGTTTGGGCCCTGTGTTTTGCCCTTTAAATAGCCGTATTTAGTATACCTCTAAACAGTTCAAGCAAGGCGAAAGCCAGGGTAGAAAAGGGTGTCATTCTCTGACATTTTCAGGACCATGAAGTGAGAATGGCGGCAGGTTTGCTCTGAGGGATCTGTGGTTCATTCAGCAAAATTAATCCCAGTGCAGAATAGAATTTTCCTTCCGAGGGCGGCTCGGATTCTTTACGGCGCTCCCGCCTTTGTGGTTTGTTTGCACCCTCTCCACTCGCATAATTTTGAGCAAGTCGAGTAGTTGGAAGGCACTGCCTAAAAAGCCCAGGATTCTTATGTGAAGCATGATGTGTGGGATCTCTGCAGCCTGGAGGGTTTGTTCCTGGGTGTGGGGCGGACAGAGTTGTTACTTTTTGCAGTGGAAATGCAGTTAGTGGAATTAGACAGATGGGATTTGAGCTGGATCTTGACCTGCTGATAGACAGGAGCTGGATAAAAATGATCTAAGATGTTTGTTTCGGTTCCTATAGAAACATCGTCTGTCATGTTGAGTAGGTACTCTGCGTTGTTTAAAAGAAGTCTTTTGCAAAGGTAGCTGTGTGTGTGTGTGTGTGCGTGCGTGTGTGTGCGTGCATGTGCCGGGGGTGCAGGAAGGGTGCAGAACAGGATATGCAGTCACATGAGACCCAGCTTCCCAAAGGATCTGCCTTAAAGCACTTGGAGCTGAATTTGAAGGCAACTGATCCCTGAATACTCTTGATGCAGACTCGTCAGTCCCGCTGAGCTCTGCTGACAGACTTACTGTCATCTGGGAGGGCTTCGGGGTGAGGGCCGACCAAGAAGAGCCAGTGAACACCCTGAGGTCCACACCACTGAGGTTAGGATGTCATGCATGACCGTGTCCCTCTGCCTACGCGCCACACGCCATGCTTTCATTTGTGAGAACCCCATTTAAAGCATAAAGAAGACAAGTTACCCTAAGCCCTCTTGTGGTTGAGAATGAAGGTTCTGGAGCCAGAATGTTTGGGTTCAGTTGTTGACTCTGCCTCTTAGGAACGGTGCGACCCTGGCACATTACTTAATTTCTCTGTGTCTCGGTTTCCTCATCTCTAAACAGAGATGATAACAAAAGCACATATCCAAAAAGACTGTTTCTGGGATTCAGAAAGCCAGTCTATGTAAAGTATTAGGTAAGTGCTAATACTTCATCTGCCTACGATGAGGCCCAGCACCAAACAAATGAAAAAAGTCAAAGAGTGTAGAAGTAAATGGAGCCAAGCCCCTAATAGGGCCCCTAAAGGAAGGTGCAGTGGCAGAGTCCTAGATGCTTCCAAAGGATCACCAGTTTGGAAAACAAAATTTAGAAATCAACTCCCTGAGATGTTGAGAAAACCAGACCATTGGTGTAATATGATCTGCAGGTTCAGTTTTTGATTAACCAGCAACCCAAGCAGGCAGGATTGCTGGGCCATCCCATCCTCGGGCAATAAAGGTAAACTGGGGGCCTCCCTTTGGCAGTTTTGTAAAGTAATAAGCTTGAACAAAAGTACCTTTCTTGAGCTCCAAATAAAGAGAGTGTGGGGATTGAAGAAATCACCAACCAGTGCTATACACCTGATTTCTTTTTTAATAAAGCTGCTGACAAACACTGCCTCATAGGATCGCCAGTCAGTTAGTGTGAAGTCTGGGGGAAGCAGTGCTATTTTTCATTCTTTGAGAAGTTGTAGGGGGCCTAAAGGATTGCCTTCAGGAGAGTCCCAGCTGACTGCCTGCACCACATGGCGCCACCTCAGAGAGGTGTGACTGCTGGTGAATTTCGCCTCTTTGCGAAGGGTGCCCGGGAAAACAGCAGGGCTGCTCCTCCTCGCCAGGGGCCATGGTTTCTGTCTGTCTCCCAGCAGTTCGAGGTCATGATGGAATGGCAGGCTTATCTTGGATTTCCTTGTTTGGCCAGCAGCCTAAATCTCTTTGGATATCACTCAGATGTCAGTGGGCTGAGGCTGGCGTTGGCTCTTGCATTGCCCCTTTGTGGAGCCCAGGTGGTACTTGGGGCTCTATAGGGGAGGGCAGAGGGGACAGGCTCGCACTTGTCAGGTCACAGCTCTCTCATTTGGCACTTCTGTCTTTCCAGGCTTCTGCTGCTTGGAGAGGCAGCCTAATAGAGCTCAAAGACTGTATGTCCAGACAGAAGTGGTTTAAATCTCACCTCTGCCCTTTTTAAGTTTTCTCTGCTCTACATTCCCGGATCCCTTGTCCTTAATCTTCATTGATATTCCTCACATCCGACGTTACATATCCCTCACTTTTTTCTCCATCAGTCTGTAAGCTCCAGATGTGTGAGGACCACATATTCATGTTCCATTGGTTTGGAGCACTTTCTGGGGCCAGACTTACCTGGTTTCAAAGGCTGGCTCTGCCATTTCTGGCTGTGTGACCTGGGGTAAGTTATGTAGCCTCTTGCCTGCCTTAGATGTCGTGAAGGTTAGGCAAATGTGTGTGGGTCCTCTGGCACCAAGACTGGCACGGAGGGATGCTCAGTTGCTGGGTCACCCACCCCCAGCTGGGTACCAGCTCCTTGGTGTCTGCTGACCCCCCAGCACACGCGGACAGGACAAATCAGTTGGCTGCACGGTGTTGTAGCCCAGGCTTGTGGCCCCCGTGGACAGCAGCCTACTGGCTCGCCGAGCCCCTCGTACCATTCTTCAGTCTCTGAAAGAACGTGCACGCAGAGGGCACAGACTTTATCTTTGTAAGTTCTTGTTTTAGTCCACCCTAAGAACTTGAAAGTAGCCCTTAAAAAAAACCTCTTAAGAGTTATTTCAAAAGTAATGTGTTTTTTGTTTTTAAATCTTCACCTGAGGATATGCTTTCATTGATTTTAGAGAGAGAGGAAGGGAGGAGAGAGTGAGAGAAAGAAACATCGATCGGTCGCCTCCTGTACGAGCCCCAATCAGGGATCCAACATGCAACCTGAGCCCCAATCAGGGATCAGACATGCAGCCTAGTTATATGCCCTGACGAGATAAAACCCACAGCCTCTTGGCGTACAGGACGACGCTCTGACCAACTGAGCCACTAGCAAGGGCCAAAAGTAATCACAGTTTTTTGTTAAACATAGGGGAAAATCTCCCATAATCCACCATTTGAATATCCACTGTCCACTGTGGTATACATTTTTTTCAGATTTTTCTACGAGCATGTGCTATAGTAACAGCTATTTTCTTTTATCCAATAATGGAATATTCTACATTTTATTTTCATATCCATGGGAGAGGTTTTTAGAGTTAATGAATAACATTGATGTGATTTATGGAATTCTAAATCCTTTGTTAGAATGAGGCTAGCTAGAAGTAATGAGAACATCTAGTCCATGGAAACCCATAGGACTCTAGTAGCTGTGTACTTGAAGAACACTGTGACCCTGCATTGTGTGTGCATCGGGCACACCCATGTGCAACTCCGTGGGCCTGGAGAGAGCGGGGCAGAGAGAGGACGCTGGGTTGTATAGTACTCCCCATGGGCTCTGGGAAGGGGGCCCCAGAGTGGGTGTGGGATGAGATGTGCTTTTCCTTCTGCTCATCTGATTCCCAGGAGACCCTCAGGAGTGTGACCACAGTATGGTGCCTGAGTGCAAGCCAGTTATCTTTCAACTGCCTGACCCAAAGCCGGGGAAACTCTCTATGCTGGTTGCATTAAGGATAGAATGTCTACATGGTACAGCAAACTTAAGGTTCAGTTAGATTTTCAAAAGCAATTTTCCTGCACCCGTTTGCCTTTACTTGGCAACTTTATTACACTCACCTCTGGCCTGTAAAGCAACCCTCCCCCTCCCTCCCTCCCTCCCTCCCTCCCCCCTCCCTCCCCCTCCTCCTGCCACATTGAGCCTCTTCTGTGTGCTGGGACTGTGGGATGTGAGCATGAATCGACACATGGCCTTTGTCTTAAATAACTGACACTGAGTTTTAGAGCGAAACCTGAAAATGGCCTATCATAATATATGGAAACGTGAGCCCTTCATTGGGCAGGTACAGAGGATGAAGCCTGTAGTTCCAGCTGGGGGGTGTGGGGCGCAGAGGAGGGTGCTTCCTGAGCTGGCTTTTAGAGGAGGGGAGAGCTCTGATAGGCAGAGAAGAGGGGCGGGGAGGGCGTCTCTGTTAAGGGGAGAGGTAAGTGACCTCATGGAAGTTTTGACGCTGGAGCCATTTGCAGAAACAGAGTTTGGGGGTGCATCTGAGATGAGCAGGAGGAGCCTGCGCGGGCAGGCAGAACTCGAGTGGGTGCTGCCGAGCAGTCCGCTGAGCGCTGTGGGAGTTGTGCCCATCGGGACTCCGCTGGAATATTCCGGCGTTGTTTTATGAGGGGATGTCTCTCACTGAGGATACTGACTCAGGGACGTTTCCTTTTACAGTCAGGATGGCCTCCATCAGACCAATATTGTTCTCTGGCCTTTTTTTTTTGGTTTTGTTATCTTGGATAAACAGAGAGAGGCTGATTCATTTTTCTAGAAAAACAGGATGCACTAAAATACTGCAAGTGACAATGAAACAGACATGCTCACGTACAATAATATTTATAAAGGGACCGAACAATATGTGTAGCAGACACCTTCATGGTGTGGCTGTTCCCCCTCCCATCTCACTTGCCTTGAGCCCGTGGCCTGGTTCCTGTCAGTCTCAGTTTCCTCAGATAGCAAATTGGGATGAACAACACCAACCAAGCAGGCATGTGGTGAGGAACAGGTGAGTATAGAGCTCCGGGCCCCGCGGTCACAGAGCAGCCACTCCAGCAAAGCTTTGTGTCTTTACACTGGGTGGGGAAGATTTATTCATGGTAGGAGCCATATTTACAGTGATTAAAAAAAACTTTGTATTATGGAAATGTTGAAATACTATACATGAAAGTGGAGAGACTAGTGTAATAGATTCCCCTGTACCCACCTCACCCACTTCAACAATTCTCAGCATTCTACCATTCTTGTTCATGGATCTCCTCTCTCTTTCAAAAATATGTTAAAGTTTGTAATGATTAACTGCTAGCCAAATTATTTTAAACCAACCTCCAGATAGGGTGTAGTTTTGTGCATAGCCTGAGAAAGCAGTGGGCCAAAGAAACCCTTTTAAAAATGGAAGAAGTCAGTATTTTTGAACCCAATTTTCATAGTTGAATTTTAGGTGTTTCTGAATTAAATCAGAAGATGTTTGCAAGTATTTTACTCAAGAGTGGTACTTTGAAAGTGCCAAGTATTATTTCATTCGGCGAGTACTTCACGTCATGGTCTATACGTAAAACAGCTCATGGGTATACGTGCAATGCATTTTTTTAAAAAAGAAGATTTAAAACATAGCTGATCTAGTCTAGTAGAAGTCTCACGGCCCCCTGTGCCATCGCCTCCCTAAACGATCACACTGATGGCTCCTTTTGAAAGATGTTCGTGTTGTTTGTAAGAGGCTTCCAGGGTCAAAACGGCCACATTAATTTTTGAAAAAGGTATAGAATCACGTTTATGTTTTACTAGATGGAAAGAAATTCATAACCATCGGTGCCTTTGAGAAGTATGTCAGGGATAGCTCTCAGAAGAACTCATTTTTCTAGGTGGAATAAAAGTAAAATATGAAATTTGAAAGCAGTTCAAGAAAGACCCCTTCAAAAGACATGTCGGCAAGAACTGATTTCGGAAGGCAGTGCCCAAGTGTCAGCAGTGGGCTCGTGGGTGGGGAAATTTTGCATTTTCCCCTCTTTTTCTTTTTTCCATCCATTCATCTTTGTCATTTTTATTTACCTGTACTTTGTAATATTTTCACCATGAGTCCAGATTATTTGATTGTTTAAAAAGTAATAAAAAAATGTAAATTACCAAAATAAAAGAAGGTGTAGAGGTCGGCTGCATTGAGGTGGCTGTCAAGGGACAGCAGATACCTAACTACCAGGCTGTCCCCCGTAGCCTCGCTCCTTAGCCTCAGTCCTGTACTTGGTCCCTGGCTCTTATCTCTGTTGCCTCCTTACTGACGGGGAGTGACGCTCACCTTCATGACATCTCATCTCATTAGGCCAGGTGGGAGGACGGTTGGCCATGCTTTGTAGGCCAGTCCCCAGAGCTGTGTTTAGGTTTCATACTTGATTCTGGTCTGTCTTCTGCTTTACATTCCCCGATCTGCCTTCTGAAGCTGGCTTCAAGTGACCGGTGTCGGGAAAGGCTGGGAGGCGGGTGATGCTGGGAGACAGTTCATTCGCAGAGTGACTGGGCCATGGACTTCAGAGAGCAGGCGCAGTCCCTCCACCAACCCTGGAAGCATCTCTGCTCCCCTGCCAGCCTCCTCGGCTTTACTTTGGAAGAAGAATCATCACATATTTCAAGATGGTTTCAGACCTGCTTTGGAGCCGTTGTCTGTTCTAAAGTTGACTGTAATGGAAATAATTTAGTTACAGAGGCCTCTAGACAGGCTTGTGTAAAGCAAGCAGTTAACGGGGGGAAGGGGTTGAGAGGAGACAACTTCCATGGTTAAAGAAACCATTTATGCAAACTTGGTGACTGCGGAAGCTCTGAGCTCTGGAACGGTGGATGGTGAGAGTAACTCCTGTTTTCCACGCCCGTTTACTCAGCACACTGAATATCCTGCTGGAGAGATTCAGGGCAGCAGCCTCATATCCTCCTGCAAAGGAAATGCTTAGTGTCCCAAGGTACTAGAATCTCTTTTATGGCGCTTCCCTGAGAAGAAGATATAACTTAATTAGCAGGCAGCTGGGTGTCTAAGGGACTCATTCAAATCCTGTTTAGTGTACTTGCCAATACAGAGGGACAGAAGAATTCATTACACACAAAGCCTTTCTCTTTAGGATCCTAAGTTTTCCAGTGCAGAGTAAAGATGATCCAACTGCCAAGGTTTGTATTGGTAGGTGGGTTTTGTGTTTGTCTGTAATGGATTCAAGTTAATCCCTGTGAACACTGTGCTTGTTGTAACAAAATATGCATATTGACCGGAGCTCGTGGAAGCATAGAGGAACTGACCTCAAGCTTGGTCTTGGACCTAGTTTTGAGTTAAGTAGCACCTTTAATACAGCTATCAGGCCACAGTGCAGGCTTGGCAAGGATGTGTCCGGAAAAAGCATTTTTGTTTGATTATTTGATGTTTTGTTTATTGGAATTTTAGTCTCGAATGCAGCCCATGTGGCAGCGCCTCCTGGATGAGTGTCTTCCTAAAGTTAGTCATGGGATGGAGCAGAGACTCTGAGGTCTCTTGGTCCTGGCTCCATATGGGACATGAGGTTAGTCTCCGAGTTTTCCTCCTTTGCCAAGTGGAGGTAAGTAATGTCTCCCATGATCGAGGGTTAAGTGCAAGTCTAGGCAATAATGTGAAAATGTGTTTTTGAAATTAAAATCACGTGCAAATTGAACATAGTAATCAATGAGTGAACAGACATTTTTTGAAACTCTTGTATTGCACCTTAGCTTTTGCTGGGTCCAATGATGTTTGCTGTAAATGTCAAGGAAGATAAGAGGAAAGGGAAGTGACAGTGCCAGTAAGTGGGCAGACACTGTGGCACTGTTACTAGCAGTTAAACTGTGTGGTCTAGGTAAGTGCCCTTGGCCACATTGCCACAGTTCCCCTTCTTGTATTCTGTACCCCATTCAGATTTGGTCTGTTCATTTCTCGGGCTTTTCTCATCTTGGCCACTCTGCCCCTCACAATACACTTTTCCCATTTCTGTCTTTTGAAACCGCGTATTTTTCAAGGCTCAGAGAAAATGCCAGCTCTTTTATGTGGTCTCCTCTGATCACCCCAGCTGGATGTGATCTCTCTGGCTTATTCAGGGACTGGCAGACTTTTTCTGAAAAGGGCCAGATAATAAATATTTCGGCTTTGTGGGCTACATGGTCTCTGTCGCATGTACTCAACTCTGTGTCAAAGCAGCCATAGACAATACAGAAACGACTGGGTGTGACCCTGTTCCAATCAGACTTTCTCTACTGAAGCAAGCTGCCCCTGGATTTGGCTGCAGGCTGTAGTCAACCCCTGCACATGTCATTGTCAACCATGTAGCTCTATTGGGTCTGTGCACATTTAATTTTACCTGCCGGTTAGTGATTTTCTTAAGGGCAGAGTCCAGGCCTTTTTGCTCTCTGTAATCCCCTGTTGTGTAGGTAGGAGGTTGTCCCGTTGATGTTTGGCAGGTGACTGAACAGTGCCAAATGGTGGCAACCTTAGTGTCTTCCAGCCATGTGGTGTCCTGTCCCCTCACCTGGCCCCTCTGGAAAGTGAGGAGAGGCCCTCTGAGCCTCGTGGCCACCTCGTCTGAGCTTTCTTTCTCGACCAGCCCTCCACTACTTTGAGCAACCGCTGTTTACAACTCGGAGAGCTCCTTATTTATGCAGCGTCGGGACTGCTTACTCGTGCTGGGCAACAGGTTTCTTTAAACGTGCCGCTGAAACGAAGAAGAGTGGCCGTGTGTACCTTCAGAAGCGTGGCAGTGGGGGGTTATGATGTAAGTGAACACAGACACCCTTAGAGTTATTTCCAAAGGCCCAGGGAATGGGGTTTTCCTACTTTATGCCTTACAAGGCTGTGCTTTGTACCCGGGAGAGAAAAATAAAATGAAACAAAACCAAACAAAAACCTTTTTACATCTTAATAATCATTTTGCTACACTGAGCAGGTATGAATTTGGAACTTTGTTTTCATTTGGAAACCTGCAAGGTTAGTATTTAAGTAGGGACAGTATAATTTTCAATTTTTAGAAGATGTGTAATATGTAAGGACAGTTTTCACACTTAGATATTCAAAGAATAGCATCTCAGTAAGAGAAAAATGCTTTTCAGTTCCAGATAATAAACATGCTTTCCCCCCCCCCCCCGCTTAGGGTAGATTAATTTTTGCTAATGCAGCTATTCGTTGTTTCCCTGCCTGAGCCCTTCACTGTAAAAGTGAACCTCTGGAGTCCTGAATTCAGCCGGGAGGGTGATACAGGCAGACTCGAGAGAGGCATTTGCTTTAACTTCACTGGAAGCGAGGCCGATGAGGACCTTGGAAAAGGAAGGTTATTATTTCCTTTGTGGAAACTTTTATCTTTGTTTTCTAAGTGACTGGTAAAAACAATAGTTTGCTGTGGAGTTTCAATATCAAAGAAGAGGAAATAGCATGCGGGTGAGTGCAGCTGGTTGGCAGGGCCAGGCTGGCTCCCTGGAAGGTGAAGTTTACCAAAGCCGCTTAACTATCTCCTGGGCTGGGGCGGCAGGCTCCTCTGTGGAGGGCAGATAGGTAGCTGAGGCTCCGCGGGCCACAGAGTCTGTCGCAGCTGCTCAGCTCTGCCGCTGTAGCTCCAAAGCAGCCCCAGGCAGCACTCGACAAACGACCGTGGCTGCGTGCCAATAAAGCTTTATTTGAATTTTCACGTGTCACAAATATTGTCATACTTTTAATTTGTTTCACTTATTGAAGAAGTAAAAACCCTTCTTAGCTTGTCGACTGTACAACAGCAGGTGGTAGGTGGCATTTGGTTCCCGCCACTATTTGCTGACCCCTCTCCATGCTGGTGGATCAGCAAGGTGATCTCTCGACGTCGAGGGAGGGTGTTGTGGTGAACACAGTGCATACCTAGTACTTTTAGTTTACCTTTTAGTCGGATTAGGATTGGTTGACACAGACTTGTGAAGAAAATCCCTGGCGGAGTGTGATGACTCTGTAGGAGCCCTTGCCCCATGAATGCAAAGTTGGGTGGCACTTGGTAGCTCATCTGGTGTCTGATGGGATTGGACTAGGTAGCTTTTTTAAAATCCTCAGCTGAGGATATTTTTTTCCATTGCTTTTCAGGGAGATATAAGGGGGAGAGAGAGAGAGATATCAATGTGAGAGAGACACATCGATTGGTTGCCTCCTGCTCTCGCTCTGACTGGGTCCCGGGATCGAGCCTGCAACTGAGGTACGTGCCCTTGGCCGGAATCAAACCTGGGACCCTTCAGTCCAAGGGCTGATGCTCTAACCACTGAGCAAAATCGGCCAGGGCTGGACTAGATGACTTTTAAGGCTGTAGATTTTAACATTTTAGGCCCTATATCACTTGTACATTTGCTGATGACAATTCTTGGCAATTTAGCTTCCTAGAAATTATTTAGATGTTTATTGAGAAACAGATATGCTGTAACTATATAGGGCTTGGTGGTAGTTGCAGCTGTACATGTGGAGGTGGATGGGGGAGTAGTCAGATCATAAAAATGCACATTTTAGTATTCCAAATGAAAATTTTTCTATATTGTGAAAAAGAGGAAAATAGCCTTTCTTGCAGTTATAAAAACTATAATGGGTGAGTATACATTTAAAATATACTTTTAAAAATAAAATTATGTGAAACTGAAATTTTTAAAAAGAATCATCTCAATATTTGCATTGTTACTATAGTTCATCATTTATTCATTCATACAACACATACTTCTTGAGCACCTACTATGTGCCAGACACTGCTCTTGGCATTGAGGACCAAATTGTCTTCATAAAGGTTATTGTTAAAAAATTATTTTTACTTTTTAAATATAAAGCTTATATTCTAATGGGAATCTTTAGGTGAAGGTGATGGGTGGGTAGTTCTATTTGTACTTTTTATAAAGAGGTCTGCTTACTCACTACTTGTTTTCATATTGTTTTGTTTCAATTATCTCTTGGCAAATCTCTGAGTAATGTTTTTGAGTGATGAGAGGAAATTTTACCCTCAGTCACACAGGTCTTTGTGGACCGCCCAGTCTCCTAAGGTTGTTAATCATTGAACATAATTCTGATTCCTCACTGACAGAGAATGAATTTGCCCCTTTTAGTTACATTAACTAATTTGAAAAGTACTTCAGTCGCCTTAAAACTTTAGAGAAGGCCAATCAAGTAGGCCCTTTAGCAAATTATTATGTCAAGTTCTCAAAGGAACTTATTATCCATACTATCAGCCTTCTAAGCAATAGGTTTGCGTTACACAATACTACTTATAAAATACTCCACATCCATTTATTCAGCAAATACTAAAAAAATTACGGGCAAAATAGAAGCAACGGAAAACACTTAACACCTGTTAAAGCTGTCTCACGGCTTTACCTCGATGTTACAAATTTTGTTTGTTTTTATGAGAGGGTGGCGTTCTTAGACTTTACAACTAGGAAAAAATACCATTACAATAAAATTATAACAGTAACCATGATCGCCCAGGGATAGTGAAAGCTGTCTCTCCTCATCGCTCCCCCCCAGACCACTCCCCACTCTGCTCTATTCTGGTCGGAGTGGTCACCACTCTGTTTTTCTAATAAAAAAGTCAAATCTGGCCTCAGGCCTTTCACACACTCACTTGCTGCTTTTTGGGATTTCCCTCACTTTAGCCTACCCTCTAGTTACTTTCCGATGTTTCACCTTGAAAGGTCCATCCCCTCTTCACTGGAGCATTCCCTGACCTGCCTGGGGCTGGAAGGCTCCCCTTGTTATATGCCCTGCAGCGTCCTGTCTCTTCATAGCAACTGTAATCAATTATTTGTCATCTGACAATACACCAGGTGAACGGAGATTCTGTGTTGCCTGACACTCTACCCCAGCGCTTGGTATAAATGGGTGTGTTAGGAGCTGCGATGCGAGGCCAGGCTCATGCCACCCCAGAGCCTCCCTCTTAGGCCTTTCGGCCAAGAATGATCAGTATAAGCTACTATTTGTGTGACTTAGTGAGAAGCCTTGATGTTTCCTCATCTCGTGGTTCTGTGTGTCTTTTGTGGGTCTCACCTTTCATGGCCTAAATACTTAATTAGGGAAAATACATGTGCATGAGATAACTAGTATGCACCCAGTGACAGTGTCTGTCTGTCTGTATACAAGTCTGGTGTTGCCTCCCCAGTATTTCCTTGATATTTTACAGGCTATAGTGTTCAGGAGAGGAGTTGAGAACATGAATTGGTGGTGAGAAAGCAGCTACATGGAGTGGCTGGGGCTTGAGGGGGTCTGTAAGACATGGCCACGTTTCAGTAACTAGAGAAAAGTAACTAGATGCCACAAGTGCCCCTCTAGTTCAAATCTGTCTTTTCACTTCCAGACCCTTGTACCCATTAGTGCATTAGACACGTCCACTCGTGTGTCCCACTGTCTCCTCTAAGGCGACGTGTCCAGAGTGAATTCATTTTCTCACCCCAAGCTTGCTTCTCTTGCATTGTTCTGAAACTAGTCAGCATTGCTCAAGTGGGAACCTCACCCATCATTTCTTCCTCTCACATCACGTTCAGTCTTTAAGTTCTCTCGGCCTCACCTCCGGAGTTTCCCCACAGCCTCCCTCTCCTCGCTCCCTTGTCTAGGTCTCCATCCTCTCTCGCTTGGGCTCCTGCATTGTCTTCGAATTGATCTTGGCCTTACTCCTCTGGTTCAATGCCATGCTGTGGCCATGGTGATTTTCTTAAAATACAGATGTGTTAATATCATGCCATCTGCTTTAAAGCTCCTCCTGAAGTTCAGATGCCTTAACTGGGCTATCAAGGCCCTCGTGACCCCTGCCCAGCCACAGCCACGCTGAACCTCTTACAGGTCCCCCCACACGCTGCATTCTCTCCAGCCCCTGGGCCTTCGCAGTGCCGTTGCCCTGCCCGAATCGCCTCACTCTTCAGTTGGTGATCCTTCCCTCCTTCAGTGCACAGGCCGGGAAGACTTTCTGCGAACTCAGTGCCCTGAAATCCTGGGAATAAGGCAACTCTAAACCTCAGCAAATCGAGCCTTCATGGGCATTGCCCCTCTTTGCTTGGTGGGTGAGAATGCAGAACTTAGGGCTTCAGTTTCCTGGTGGGCTTTTCTCTGTGCCTGGTTTCTCCTGGCACCTGTCCTCGCACCTGCCTTCTGGTCTGTCATTGTGTCTGATCTAGGAGACGTGGGGAGGGTCTGAGGGGGTCAGCAGGGCTTCAGCAGGAAGGGCCAGGAGCCATGGGCTTGCCTGACTCCCTCCGCCCCCCAGACACGCACTCACAGAAGCATGGAGCAGCTGGTCAGCAAGTGGGCTGGGAAGAATGGGGCTGGGCTGGGGACGGGATTAGGGCAGCCCTCACAGCAGCAACTGTGACACAGGGAGCACCTGGCCCTCCTGGAAGTCCCAGGGTTCTTTCCCTTCCTGGACTTTCTGAATTACAGCTAAAAGTAAAGGAGATAGAACCCTAGGAGGCAACCAGGCTGCTGGCCCTGATTTCCTGAGATTGACTTCTTTTCAGCTGAGGCGCTTCTCTGAGTGATGTGTAGGAATTGGAGCATCTCTGGTGCCCTTGCAAGGCCTTGTGGGAAACTCCTTTCCAGGGTGCCCTGGGATGTGCGCTCTGTGAGCCTGTGATAAGGGGGCCCATCCCCGGAGCTGGGTCTCAGCCATTGTCTACAGCATGATTTTAGGCAAATTATTTCAGCCCCTTGTCTTCTCCCATCAGGTGGGGACAATACTTATCTTCCAGGGTTAGAACATGAGATAAATATTAGGAGAATCACAAACAAAAATGCTCTGCGTGTTGTGAAATGTGAAAATCCTTTGCACATGCTGCTTATTTATAGTATTGCTGCTACTAGTAATATTCCTTCTTATAAAGTTTTAAGAATCTCTGCCTATTGAGTATATTTCATAAATTTAGGCTTTCTGATTTTCCCTGTGTGTCATGAATGCAGCATAAACCCAGGACCGGGCGGAATGCCAGCGGTGACCTGGGATGTGGGAATGTGTCCCTGCTGAGGTCTGGGCCTTCACACGCTGTTTTCTGTGTGACATTTACGGAGCACCAGCAAAGTGTTTTACCGTGACAGCATTTTCCCTCATGACGACCTCTCATAATTCAGTCACTATTAGGAGAAAATGCCAGTTGATTTTCTGCATTACTAAGGACATGAACAAAGAAAACTGTGTAGCACAAAACTTTCTGTGCGGAATGGAGAGCTCAAATCGCCCTCATGGTTTCATCAGTGGGCAGCCCACAGCCTTCGGGCGGGCCCACGAGGTGCCACCTCAGTTAACCAAGAAATGGAGGGTGAGGAGCGTGGGGAGTGTAACTAGAGTAAGGACAGAAAAAACTACCTCCACAATTCAGTTAGTAGGGTTATTATGAAAGAACTGTCTTTTGAATTGTTTTTAAGCTAAAGAAGTCATATAATAGTTTTTCATGTGACCATTTTCTTTTGCGTTTGAGGTTTATATGCCAAAAGTTCGTCATAAATCTTCATTAAGATGTCAGAATTCCTTGTGAAGCCCGTCTTCATTTGCATTCCCTTGTACAGTTATTGACAAAAGACCCTTTATGTCTCCACCCAGCCTGATTTCAGTCATGAACTCCTTTCCTTTTATTATTTCATGGAATCTGGTTACTTCACTGAACTTAGTAAATCATTTCTTGAGGACTTGGTGGGAAGCAGAGAATGGCAGTGATGAGGGAAGCCTGTGAGCCCAGGGAGAGTGGGGACAGGGAGGGCCAGGTCACCCGTGACACCGCTCCTGGGAGTAAGAAGAACCAGATGACCACCTCAGAGTTTCTTCTCGTCAGATTTTAAAAATTGTTGACCAGAGTTAATATTTTTTGCAGTTTGAAAATAGATTTCTGCAGCTGAAGCATAGAACTGGATGAAGCCTCGTTATATTATTATTTAGGCTTTATAATTAGGCTTTTCTCATAAATTATTTGAGCATTAGCTTGGTCAGTTTAAACAGTGATGACAGTCTGAGCTGTTTAAGGGTTTAGTGACCATTTAAAAGTTGCGCCATGGTAATGGTCAGCTACGGGGCTTAAGTTCCTGTTCAGATCTTGCGCTTTATACCTTTGAAATGCTGCTGGGATGTCCCCAAGCATTTAGGAGCCTATGTCTGCTGGGATTCCAGGGTTGCTCAAGGTTCTGAGTGAAGTAAGGGAGGGAGGGAGGATTTCTGTCCCCAAAAACCTCATCTCAGGTCGCCTCCATTCACCTTCTTTGCTTATAAGTTAATCCAGATCCTTAGCTCGTTCCAGAGTAGTTGTTAGCAAAAGTATATGAGAACACTCATTCAGGAACATAAAACATTTAAAAATATTCTTTCACACCGTGACTTTGGGGATGAGAAATTCTAGCTGCACTTTGCCTTATGTTTTCCTAACATGCTTTGAGCCCCACATAGATCCATTTTTCTCCTGTGGGAAAATTTAAAAAATTTTCCTATTTTCCCACCAGCAGTATTTGCGTGTCTGGAAAATGCATATCGATAGTTTTTCTAGTGGGGCCTGTCTGTGGTTATTAGTGGTGAATGTGAAGATTACATGTGGTCCAGGCCAGAAGGAGCTTAAAATCTGATAGAAATAAGACCCACCACAGCCCTGAGTGTACATCGCTGTGGATTAATGTAACCGCAAGGCTAATGCCACCCCACCGCTCACATGCTCACATCTTGCGCGCATCGAATTCTTTCTGTGCTGAGGCGTCCGCTCCATATGGCTGCTCACTTGCTGCAGTACTGCCTTTAGAAGTGTTGGCTGGGTTATAAACATGCACATCTTATTTCTCAAGTAGACTAGAGGATCCTTAGAAGGTATGCAAGGAACAGTATCTTGTAAATGTTTGTCTTATACTTTAAGTCATGCTGCTTTGTTAACAGTGACATGACAGGTTTAAGAGTTGAAGGTTGTATTGGTTTGGGGGCATTTGGGCTGCTTGTTACCTAGAAAGGTGTTAGACGGTAACTATGGGGAAGTTGTTAGGGGAGGACTGACCTTGCCTTTTCAGATAAAGGAGAAAGAGCCATGCCGGGTCATTTTTGAGTTGCTTCTTTTGAAATATGACCCAGCTCTTAAAATTTATATATTTTTTCAGTTCAGAAATGTTGGTTAATTAGAACCTGAGTATGGCTCTGTGTTTTACTGAGATAATGTGATTTTTAAAAATTAAGACGTTATTTATTTTTCTCTCAAATCTACAGTTTTGACAGAGCTTGGCAGGGACAGTATACCTCTGGCTCACTCCCATAGCTAGCAAGTTGGCATTGGCTGTTGGCTCTGAGCATCAGCTTCCTTGTGGGTTTCTCTGTTGACTGCTTGAGCTTCCTTATGGCATGGTGGCTGGGTTCCAGGCATGAGCATTCCAAGGGACAGAAGGTGGAAGCTGTTTGTTAAGACTTGAGCCCAGAAACTGGCACCATGTTCTTTTTTTAAATTTTCTTTAAATATATCTTTATTGATTTCAGAGGGAGGAAGGGAGGGGGGGAGAGAGAGAGAAACATTAATGAGAGTCATTGATTGGCTGCCTCCTGCACGCCCCCCACTGGGGATCGAGCCCGCAACCTGGGCATGTGCCCTGACCGGGAATCGAACTGCTATCTCCTGGATGCTAGGTTGATGCTCAGCCACTGAGCCACGCCTGGCTGGGCTGGCACCATATTCTAATGGTCAAGCAGTTGATAATGTGAATTTTAAATAGGAAATTATATGTGAATGTCATTTAATTCTTCAAATGAGTACCCCCCCCCAACCTGCGCCACCCACCCCACCTGTAGCTCCTGCCTCGGGGAAGGTGGTCTTATTGCTATCAAAGGGTAAAGGAAGGTGCCGAGTCCGTGAGGTACAGTTAATGCATATTTATAAGGTCTGTTTCACTATTCCCAGTCAGCTGAATGGAGTCAGGGACAGAGGATTGGACCCTAATTAAGTTCCTTGGAGCAATGAGGAGGGCACACTTGTGTTAGGATAGGGGTGAGGCAGCTGACAGGCTTTTGGCTCTGTGACTTTATTAGCTGAGCTGTTGCTTACATAGTGCTTACAATGTACCAGATAATTTTTGTTGTTGTTGCTATTCCTCACTGGAGGATATTTTTTCCATTGATTTTTAGAGAGAGTGGAAGGGAGGGAAGGGGGGTGGGGGGAGACATCGATTGGTTACCTCTGGCACAGCCCCAACCTGGGCTGGGGACCGAACCTGCAACCTAGGTGTGTGCCCTTGACTGGGAAGTAAACCCGCGACCCTTTGGTGCATGGGCTGATGCTCTAATCAGCCAGCTGGGGCTGTCCCAGACACTTTACAGATAGTAGTATCTCGATTACATCCCCATAGGAGACGATGATACTGGTAGAATCTTAAAGTTAAGTATGCTGGCTATTGATTCTTGATAATGACATTACTTCTTGAAGAGACTGTTACTGATAATCCCTTGCCTTGTTTTATTACAGTGTATGATATATACAGTACTGCTATTCAAAGATAATTCTAAGGATATTCTGAAACTCTTGCATTTTTGATGTTTTTGAACACATCCTTAAATCCTTCCTCATATTATTGTAGTTTCTGTTAACACTAGAATAGATACTATCTTAGCATATTTTACTTTTAAGTTAAAAATTCTGATTTAATGAGAATCCAAGTATTTTAGTTTGGGATATTACCACACTGTCAGAGTTGGCAGAGTCTTCCCTTGATTAAGTCTTATTTCCACTCAACACTGTTTAATAGTATATTGAATATAATGAGCACCAGTGTGGACTGCTCCCTCTTTTTAGCTGAGGTCAGTTGGCAGCCAGCATACACTGTTCTTTATTTTGCAAAGGTTTTGCTTGGGCAGAGACTCCTCTTTTAACCAAATCCTGCTTTTCATCTGTTTTTAATGGCAGCGGAGCACATTTCCCAGCCATTTGCAAACAGTGCCTGTCTGGCGGGATTTCCTGGACACAGAGCCTTGACAACCATTACCGGCCAACTTTTTTTGAACTTCAGTGATTAACCTGGCTATTTGTTCTGTATTTTCTGCCATGGGAACCAATACGCTTATCTTTTTGAATTTAGCGAAGGGTCCAAGAATAATCCATTTGTTAATTAGACCCTTTGTTTTCCCCAGCATATGAACTTGATGAATCAAATCTTCCAACATCTAGCTATTAATCTACAATTCAGTCCTACACAGGGTGATGCTAATATCCGAACAAGGTTTCTATAGTAGACCTTGGTCACTGCAGTTTTGGAATCCTTACCTATGATTCCAAATTGGTTGGTCCATTAAATATAATTTTGTAGTGCAAATATCATTAATATGCTCTTATGCACAAATAATTTTACAAGTCCATATTTAACGAGTCATCAATAATAAGGTGATCACTTTTTTTTACTTTATAAAAATAAGCAAAAGATAAAACTCGGTTGCAGTCCTGGATCCAGAGGGGAACAAAGCCCCTGAGTAATGGAAGATGATGTTCTTGCCTAGTCGCCCTCTCTCCCCTCCGCAGCGGGCCGAGATGGTCCAGGAGATGGGTGCGACTCTCGTGCTTCCTGCTGTCCCTCAGGAATGCACAGTGAAGCAGAAGACAAATTAACAAGGAAGTTAGATTAGATGGTCTCTAAGGTTTTCCCATTTCTTAACATCCTAGGTGTGAAGGGAATGATGCATACACTTTTGTGTTCTAGGAATAAGCTCTTTGGTCGTAATGCAAATGAAAGAAAAAAAAGGGTCCTCTGATTTGAAAAGTTATAGTGAAGCCCTGGCCGGGTAGCTTAGTTGGTCAGAATGTTTTCCCCAATGTGCCAAGGTGGCGGGAAGCAACCTATTTAAGTTGTTCTTAAATAGGTGGAACAACAAATCGAGGTTTCTCTCTCTCCTTCCCTCCCCACCCCCCATTTCCTCTTTTTCTCTCTAAATATCAATAAAAAATATTTAAAAAGTTGTATTTGATAATAGCTTTTCTGAAGCACAGCCTTTCTGATAAGTGTTGAATGTCTGCCTGTTGCTGGGTGTTATTAATAAAACCATTTATTGAGTGGAGTGAGCCTGCCCTGAACGTAGCTGCAAATCTGGTCTCCTCTGTAGCCTGCCTGAGGCTTGATGTAATACAAACGACAGGAGGAACATAGTTTTGTTGGGAAAAGTTACATATTGTAGAGGAGACAGTACTATTCATGGTCACTGTAAACAGTGACCTGACCACTGCTAGAGATATTTGGGATGTATTCTGGGTGAGCATTAAAGAATCCTGATATTTTAATTATCAGTATATTTACTTAGTCACACAAAGATGAGAACGGGGCAGGCTGATCTATATTTGGAACATATTTGCAGGGCTCTTGTTTTGAAAATAATAATATTGTGGTCTACACTTAGAAGCGTTACTCTTAATCCTTATGGAAAAATCTGTTTCAATATGTTTTCCCCGCAAGGGCTCAAAAGTTAAGTATAAAAATACTATTACGCCTGGCTTTGATACTCATAAGTGTCATGAAAATGTCAAGAAATTTATCAACATTTTATTCATTTTTGCTTCCTTTAATTAAAAAAAATTTGTGCAAGTAAGCCAACTTTTTGTATGTATGAAACTTAGAGGGACCATATAGGCAAAGCGTCACCAGGCCTCACTCCATTCAGCCCCTCACAGAGGGCGGACCTACCGCTGCAGGTCACGATGGTCAAACACCACCTGTATTTACTTCGCTAAAAATAAAATTGCTGGATGTTTCAGCTTCGAGCAGTTTCCCCCTTTCAGTTAAGTTTTATCTCCTTAAAGAGGTCTGGGAAGAAAGCCTGCCAATTGGAAGGTAAGGCAGAAAGTGACCTAAAGGCAGTTTAGAAAAGCGTCTCTGGAGCCCAAAGGCGGCAGCTAAAATCATGGGCTGCTTTTCCTGAAGTGCAGCCCGACTTCAGATGCCCTGGTGGCTCTCCCTGCCCTTGTCCCGTTGCAGCCCAGCACTGCGCCAGGTTCTGTAGTGAGGGGAGTGCTTCCCCCTTGCTCCCTCCCGTCTGTCTCTCTTTTGAAACCTGGCCCACCTGCGGCCGTGGCGGGACCTGAGCGTGTGGATTCTGCGTAGTGAGCCGCCTGGACCGCCAGCGGCACACCAGGGCCTGTGGCTATCACTGGATGGCGCGGAGAACCAAGCAGGCGGTGGCCGCGGTGAGCGGAGCACAGGGGCAGGGACCCCGCGGCCCGCCTCTGTTTAGAGAGTGATGTCCTGCTCTGCACAGAGCCCACGGGGGAATTCTTGGACTTGACTGAGCTTAATTCTTTATATTTATTTTCTTTTAATTCTGGATTCAGATTCTTAAGATTCTAAGTAAATTGTTTTTCTTCCAAGAGACACTAACAGGAAGATTAAGGAAGATTTCAGGAGTGCTTGTCTTTGGTGCCAGGCAGGCCTAAGGTCCAAATTCCTATACTGTTTATGAGCTATGGGTCTTTAGGAAAGTCTCCTAAACTTTTTAAATCTCAGTTTCCTCATTCATAAAATGGGGATAATAATTCCTCTTTTCAGAATTATTGTATTATATGAGATAATGATGCATGTAAAAGTTCTGAGATTCTACAGGAGGCCCACAGTGGGTGGTAGCTGGTACCAACAGCTTCAAGAAGGTGATCTCAGTTATGTTCTTGGCTTTGGTGTTGTGCTGTGATTTTTGCATTGTTTGCTCCTAATCTGACCTGCCCGTGGGGAGAGTGTGCCTTTATGGCTTTTCTGGTTCACTGTAGGCACTGTCACATGATCAGGGACCGTCACTCTACCCGATGGACCAATAACACCAACCTGAGGGCATGCGCTCTTGAATACAGATGCTGATTATTTTTAGTTAAATAGGTACAGAAAAATCCATGTCTACAGTAACATTGATAGGTAGGGGAGCTTATTTCTTAGGAAAAATAATCACTTTTCAAAAAGATTGGCAACAATTATTTTTCAAAGGGAGCTCTCTCTGCATTTAAAGTGTAATTAAAACAAACCAAATGAAAATGGGTTACAGCATAAACTTTCAATGGCACAAAGTGCATTTGTGTCCAATGTTGGATGCCTTTCTTCTCTTTCAAGCATTTGTGAGGCAGACAAAAATTCTTTCCATCACCTACTTACTATTTTATATATTTATTTATTTATTTATTTATTTATTTATTTATTTATTTATTTATTTAATTAATTTATTTTTTAAACATATCTTTATTGATTTCAGAGAGAGGAAAAGAGACGGAGAGAGAGAGAGACAGAAACATCAATGATGAGAGAGTCATTGATCGAGCCCACAACCCGGGCATGTGCCCTGACCGGGAATCGAACCCTGATCGCCTGGATCCTAGGTCCACGCTCAACAGCTGAGCCACGCCCGGCCGGGCTATTTTATATTTTAAGCTTAGCTTCAGAGTGCTTATGCTGATGCTCATAGTTTCAAATGCTGTTTCAGTTTTGCTCTCTGCTTCGCAGTGGCTCCTTCAGGCAGGGCAGTTTAGGAAGTGACACCGAGTGGTAGGTGGGCGTTGTCAGCATGCCGCAGAGAGAATGCCACCGAGTCTTTCTGATCCTTTTTCCTCATCAGTAAAATACTAATATTGGCATTGCTTACCTAACAGGGTTATTGTGAAGCTCAGTAATAATAACAAACATTTATGAACAGTTTGTCCCAGGCCCTATGCTAAGAGCTTTACATACCTTAGTAACTTTCATCTCAAGATAACCGTATGGGCTGATACTTGTTCTAATAATAATAATAATAATAATAATAATAATAATAATAATAGCTAACGCTTATTGATCGCTTTCTACCTGCCAGCCTGCCAGGGTCTTTGAGGGCAATAGGTGTTAGTGGGAAACCCAGGCACACAAAGGTTCAATAACTTGCTCAAGTTTATACAGGTAGGAAGCGCAGGAGCTAGGATTGGAGGGCTAGTACACCGTCTGGCTCCAGACCTCTTTTTTTTTTTTTTTAACATTAAAATTTTCCTCCCAGTTTTAATGAGGTATAATTGGCATTTCATATTGTATAAGTTTAAGGTGTACAACGTAATGATTTGATCCATGTATATATTGATATCTCACACCTCACATAGTTAAAAATTGTTTTCTTGTAATGAGAACTTTTAAGACCTACTCTCAGCAACTTTCAGTTAACAGTCTTGTTAACTATAGTCACCGTGCTGGACATGACGTCCCAGAACTTGTTTATCTTATAACTGAAGTTTGTGTTTTTGACCACCTTCACCCATTTCCCCCACCACCCCCACCCTCTCCTCACCTGTTAACTACTGTTTGATAATCTCCACTTTACAAATAAACTGAGAAATAGAGGCTGAGTAACTGGTCCAAGGCCACACATCTCGTGAGCGGCAGAGGTGGCCTTCCAATCAGATTCCCTGCGACGCCGGGGTCCCCACTGTTAACTTGGAGGCTGGGGCTGTGGGCGAGCCCTGCTCTGAGGGCTTTTTGCGCTCTGCTCTCATAGCAGCAGAGAAAATGCATAACCGGGGCAGGTGCCCCTTGAGGGCCCGCTGCCCTAGAGCGGTTGCCTTGGGTACCCAAGCCCGCGGCCCCCTCCTGCCGAGGGCCGAGAGCCGCAGAGAAGCAGCCTCTCCTTTCCGAGGTTACCGGCGCCCTGACCGGGCAGCAGCTTGTGGAGTGATTCCCCGGGAGAGCCGCGGGGCCGGGGCGCCTGGGGTACTCGTGGGGTACAGCAGTGGCGTTGGAAATGCCACAGCTGATTCCCCAGTGGACGGTGGTCCGGCAGAAAAACCTGAGTTCCCGGAGGCCCTTGAATTCCCGTACTATCGGCGGCAGTGTCTTAGAGAGCAGGGCAGGAATATGAATGATGGCTTGTCTTTGGGAAGGGTCCCAACTTTGGGGATTTTTCTTAGGACACCCACCGTCCCTTCCCCTCACTGCTTTTTAACTGGAGGAGAGAGGAATATGTGCCATTTTACTTTATGTATAAAGAATCAGAATTTCAGGTCTCATAGAGGCTCCCCATGCTCTACCAATTTATGGGGATCTTTGAAAATTAGCTGGGAAGGAATTTATTTTGATAGATTGAGACCAGAAAGACTTGGGAAGGATTTTATTGTTAAAGAGAGAAGACATATCACAAAATCTGCTATTAAAAAAATATTTTTATTGATTTTTCGAGAGAGAGGAAAGGCGAGGGGGAGAGAGAGAGAAACACCGATGCGCACACGACGTGGATGGGCTGCCTCCTGCATGCGCCCTGACCTGGGGCCTGCAGCCTCCGGGTTCATAGGCGTTGCTCCACCCCAGGAGCCACACTGGCCAGGGCAAAACTTGCTATTTTGACATTTTACTATACAGAATTTCAAACATGCAAGTTGAAAAACAGTATAATGACCCATCATATACCCATCACCTAGGTTTATGAATGGTTAACAGCCCTGTCCAGTGTTGCTCAGTGGTTACAGCGTGGCCAGCACTGAAGGGTCTGGGGTTTGCTTTCTGGTCAAGGGCACGTGCCTGGGTTGCAGGCTCAGTCCCCAGCCTGAGTCCAGGCTCTTGCAGGAGGTCACAATTGATGCTTCTTTCTCACATAGCTGTCCCTCCCTCCCTCCCTCCCTCTCTCCCTCCCTCGCATGCTCCAAAATCAATGGAAAAATATCCTCCGATGACGATTAACAACAACAAAAAGGAATTAACATTTCCTATATTTGTTTCACATATTTTTTAATGGATGCATTTTTAAGCAAATAATAGATACTTTAAGCCTAAATACTTCAATAGTTGCCTCTACAAAACAAGGACATTTTCATACATAAAAATATCACCATTTATTTTCAGACCTAACAAAATTCACAATGATTTATTTTTCCTTTCATTTTAACCTTTCCAACTTGAAGTGTTGAGAAAGAGTATCCCCTTCCTTCATCTAGACTCAGCAGTCCTAACATTTTGCCACATTTCTCTCTGTGTAGTCTTTTTCTGTTTTACTAAACCATTAGAAAGCAAGTTATAGGCCACAAGAGATTTCACCCTAAGTACTCCAGTGTGCAGCTCCTAAGAATAAGGGTATATTTTACTCAATAACAAATGCCATGATTACACCCAAGAAAATAATATAATTATTTAACTGTATTATTAGTTAAGTAAAATAGCCCAATGTGCAGCCCTTATTCAGACACTCCCAGAACCTCTTTGGCAGCCTAGAGTGTATGTGCATGTGTGTGTGTTCGTGTTCCCGCTCCAGGAGCCAGTCGGGGTTTACAAGTGGCATTTAGTAGTTATTGTCACTCTTTTGATTCAGAACAGTGCCCCTCTATCCCTCATCACTTTTCTCTTTCACAACATTAGGGGCTTTTTGTTTGTTTGTTTTTTGAGACTTTAGTATCCCACATGGGTTTATGATTAAATTAGGTTAAAAATTTTGACAGAATTTCAACATAAATTATTTTGTGACTTTCTTATTGCATCACATCAAGATACAAACAGTAATTTCTTAATATATCATTTAACACCCAGTTCATACTCAGATTTCCCCTCTTGTCCCAGATGTGTTGTTTACATTGGTTTGTTCAAGCCAAATATTATGCATCATTTGAAGAAAAACAAAGTAGAAAAACACAGTCTTATTCCTATTCCTTGCAAACACTTTAGATTAATTCTTATGCTTCTGGAGATGGCAACTATATCCCTTTTTCTTTTATAAAAATTACTTTAAAAAATCAAAGTAATTTATCTTGATTCCTTTTCAAAATGAAATTAATTTTTGTAGAAAAGCATACATATTTTAAGTATACTGCTTGATGAATTTTCAAAACTTGAACACATCCACATTGCAAGTTTCAGGAAACTGGGCGTTCCCAGCTCCAAGAAGCTCCCTCCTGCCCCCTTCTAGACCCTCATTCCCCACAAGGGTGCCGCTCTCCTTGTGTCCAGTGTGATGGGTTCCTTGGCCTGCTCAAAATGACTTCTATTTCCCTAAAAGAAGGAACACAAATCAGAGGAACCTTAAAAGATATATGTATTTTAGTTACGGTTATGAAGACCCACCTTCAATCAAAGAAATTTTAAATGATATACTGTATATATTTTCCCACAGTAATTCCCACAACAATGTTTCACATAATGGCCTCATTCAGTGGCCCTCCCTGCTTCCCAAGAAATGGGATTCCACCCAGAAAGCTAAAGGTTAAGTTATCAATAGAATCAAAGGGCATTTTGTTTCCATTTGTATAAGTCGTTTAATGTTTTTTAAGTCCACGCATATGCTAACAATGGACGCAGTGAATTATAGGGGAGCTTAGCAAGGCATTCTTAGAGTTCTCCCTGGTGAGTGTCAGGGTGAATTCGGAAAAGAGGAGCTCTGCGCCGAAGGAAATTATTTTAATTAGTAACTCTCAGAGGATAGTAAACATTCAAATAATTCTGAAATCTGGCTTTGGGACAAGCAGTTACAGTGAGCATGCAGTTAAAAAAAAAAAAAAAACTAGGATGAGGGCATGTACAGTCAGTTAAGTGCATGTAAGTACCCCATGAGGGCTCCTTGACAATTTTATGGCACATTAACTGTAAAAAAGTGAGCATCCTGCGTTCTAGTAAGAAAGCTGACAGACAGCACAGTGCAAATGCCCCCTGAGCTTGGTTTTCAGGGACTTCTAGACTCTAGGTCAGTTATTTTCAACCCATGTGCCCCAAGATCTTTTAAAACATACAATTCCTGACTAGTCAGGGGCACTGGCCCCTTTTCCCCTTAGATTGTCAAGTAAAAAAATGACGACAGCCAACACAGCGATAGCCCTCCAGTGTGAATGCCCTCTCTTGAACCGTAACCATATAGGTCACATAACAGACTTTTATCTTATTGACCATGTCACATAATCAGGTTGTGTCTAATTGGTTAATTCTTGGTACCAGAAGTCCTTGTATACAAGTATTCATTTTAAAAAAAGTCACTTTGGAGCAAAAAGGGTTAAGTAATTACTATTATCATTCTTGTGTAAATCAATCAAAATTTTACCTATTTTTTTGTTACGTCAGCAAAGAATATATTTTACGGTGTGGCACAGGATGTTAGAATTTTAGTAATTAGTTTATGTGCCATGAGATGAAAAAGGTTGAAAACCGCTGCTCTGGGTTGCTGGCCTTTCTCCTGGGCTGAGCTGGGGGTGGCGGGCGGAGCCTGCTGATTTGTGTTGTCTAGTGCAGCCTGCTTAGGCCACTGGCATGCTGGAGTATTGAGGTCATGTGGGTCCTGCATTTTGCATCTGGCACCTGAGGTGACCTTGCTTTGTGTGCCCGGAGGGGGGACAGGCATGTGCCTTCACCGCTGTGGCTCACAGTGTGGCATGCCCCAGTGACATTAGTTTTGAAGCAACTTGCTAAAGTTAGAAAGTGAGATTGAACAGCTGGGTCGATGGCCCGATGCAGGTTCCCACCAGTTGTTTCAAGGAGATGGAGAGGAGCCACCCGGAGTGCTGTGCAGCAGCTGTGACCCTGAGCCCAGGGAGCCACACATGGAAAGTACACTAAGAATAGACAACCACAGGCTCTTGATTTTAAAGTAAGGATGAAGGTTAAAAGCTTCTGGATGCAATCAGCTCAGTTCACTTTTAAAAGAACTCAAGCTTAATTTTAATATAATTTTGTATATATACACACATATATTATAAAGCTTGAAATTAAACTTATGTTTAACAGAACATACACACATACATGCCTATATGTGCCCCCCTCCCCTCTATCTCTTCTCTACATTAACCCTGCTTTGGATAAACGATGTCACTGGGATGCTTTGGAATCAGGGCTTCGTAGCATCCCATTTACATTTGCTCAGTGGGCCTCGATAGGAACTGCCTGTAGTTTTTTAGTTCTGATCAGTTGGGTATAAAAATATTGTTATAATGTCTGAAGCATATTGTGTGTTCAGACAATGCTGCTGAATTGAATCTGAAGCTATGCTTTGAATAAATGCCTCAAAGGGTATATTTTAATTCCTAAAATGTATTCTACAGCATATTAATAAAGTTAAAAAAAGATTCTCTAAAATAAATTAGAGAAATGTTGGGTTAAGCTAATTTAAACCCAGAGCCTTTTATAATAATGCATATATAGTGTAAATTTTATGAGGGAAATATAACATTCAGTGTTCCCAAACTTGTTTGATAACAAAATGCTTTTGAGTATGGGTATGGGCGGGATTATCTTCTAGGACTAATATTCTGTAGAACATACTTGAGGTGACCTTGCCCATAATTGTATCTTCTCACAGACAATGGGGCTGAGCCCAAAGGCTTTTGTAGAAGTAGAGAAGTAGATTTTAGGGTTCAATGCCAGATGAGGCCCATCCTCACAGTGATGTGATCACATTCAGAAGTGTCTCCCCCTAATTATTGCCTCATGTGACTTAGTACTGCATTGGTCCCTAGCCCCCACCTTAGGACACACTTTCATTTTCATCTTTTTGTCAAAATAGTTGTCAGTATTATGGGAATTTTCCAGACTAAAGCTCAGTTGCCTGGCTTACCTTAGCCTCCTTTTGTAGGATCATGTTTGCAAAAATGTAATGTTCAGGAAGATTTTGGAGCAAACTAAGAAAATACTGATAGTTAATTTAGATAGTCATAGAAATTCAACTTTTTTATTTCATTGCAGTAATAGACTTCTACCTTTTTCTCCCCTCGCATTAGGCAGCATTTGATAACCAACATTTGAGCATTTTCATGTACTTTTTTATTAACATTATATTGTCTGAATCTGTCACCATGAATCTTTTCTCAACTTGAGTCATTTAAAATGAATGGAAATCTTCACCCCCAATGAACTGTTTCTTCTGATGTAACTCTATTTCAGAGAGTATCACAAAAAAGCTAGAAGGTTGTAGCTTAGGAAAATTGGAATTATCTCCGATACTTCTCCCCCCCCCTTTGAAACAAAATTAAGTAGAAAAGATGTTGAATTTCAGTTAAGTAATTATAGTCAATAATAAAGGCTAGTAACCTGTTATAGAATGAACACATTTGTTGCGTGGAACATGGACCCTATTTGGGTAGTTTTCCTGGTAATCAACATTAATAAAAACGAAAGACAATCTGGCCGAAACTGTCGCCGTCGTAGCCCGGCTCCCGGAGGAACAGGCTCTCCCGGAGGCAGGGCCTCGGCCGTCCCTCCCCGCCCCCAGCTCGCCTTGCTCAGCGGGCACGTTCAGCTGCGATCGCATCTCCAGACCCGTCCTCAGAGGCCTTTTCCCGCTTCCTTTTAAGTCAGAGCAGAGCGTCGGCGCCTGTTTGTGTTTGGTCTGGGTTTTTAAAGTAGTAGCCCGTTTCTCTCTCTTTTCTCCCTGGCATCATCTGCAGGATCACATGGAGCTCATTTGTTTTACTGTTTCCAGAGAGCCCCATTTCTTGACAGGATGGGTCTGATTAAAACCAGGTAGTTAAAAGATCAGCCTCACAGGCAAGTTTACACACTGCGTGGTGACTCGGGGCTTCAGGAGGACGAGGCGGGATGGCAGTGTTACTGAAGCAGGAGGGGGAGCTCTGTCGGGGGGCCCTTTCCTCCCAAGGACCAAGCCGTTCGGAGATGTTGATGCGGGACAGAGCCCGGCTCTCAGCGGCACCCACTGTCCATACCCTCTTTCCCTGCCTTCCTGATGCCCAGGTTATTTGCGTCAGCCTCCTTGGGTTCTCGGGGCAGTATCGAGTAATGGAAGAAGCCCCAGGCATGACTGTCGGGGCGGCCGGGTCACATAGACCCTCAAGGACTTTGTTAAGTCATTTTATTTCTCCCAGCACAGTTTCTGGATCTTAAAAATGGAGATTAATAAACCTGTTATGTGAGGATGAAATTGAGATAATTTTTGAAGCTATAAAATGCTATGTAAATATGAGCTGTTACTCTAAGACATCACTGTCAATATTGTGAATATCATGATGAATCAGTATTATCGTGACTGTCGTTATTAATGAATATTAGTACCAATTCGTGGACTCATTCGTTCAACAAGCATTTATTGAGTGTCTGTTCTGTCAGGGTGGTGTGCCTTCAGGGCCCCTGGTGGGTGGCACCTGGTAGAGGCTCGGTCGACCTGTTTGCTGAATGAACTGATAATGTTTTCACTTGTTTTAGAGGCTGTTGCAGAATTCTCTAGCTTTCATGTCCTTACAGGGACAAGTAAAGACCAAATCTTTCTAGATATGTTCTTTGAGTACTTTATGGATAAAGACATATAAGATATTCATAAGAGTCATTTGATACAGACACTGAGAAGCAGATTGATTTGCTAATGGAAACCCATTAAATATACTCACTCACTCACTCAGTCATTCATTCTTTTCATTTATTCCATGAGTGGTTTCTGAATGTCTGCTGTGGGTCAGGCCTTCTGCACTCAATCCACAGTTGGAACCACTGGAGTTGAAAGCTTATTTAAAGTCTCTTCAGTTTCAACACCCTTTAAAAGAGACTCATGGAAAGGAAAAATCTGAAAGCGTCCTGTAAAGAAAATACGATTTCCTCTGACAGTTCTTATGGCCTGTGTCCTGCTTCATTCCTTGCATAGAGTTCCTCTCCTAGGCAAGGGGATTGCGTCAAGGGTCTTAAGGCAGGATGTGCCTCCGAGTGGGATGAGAAGGGGCCTTGTGGCTGGCCATCAGACTAAATTTAAACCATTATTGGGAGTGAATGTATAATTAACATAGGGGTTAAAAGTGAAAAATACAGCTGCAAGGGTAGGTAAGAAAAGAAAAAGGTGTGTGTGGGGGTGGGTGGGTACCGGGCAAGAAGAAAACAAACACAGTTACCTGAGGCGTGCATTCTCTTTTATAGGAACAAAGATAGTTTCATCTTCATCTTTCCAGATACAGTGAGTGCCTGTCCCTTCTGGATTAGGCAGATGACAGCAATAACAGCACCGCAGCTGGGCGTCTCCAGGGCCGACAGGTGCTGGATATAAGATGCCCCATCTGCCCTGTGAAGTGTAGACAGGCCTGGGGATGATAGGCCCCGCTTCATCTGCCCGGGGAGGGGCTGCTCCCCGCTGTTGATGCCTTGTGCAGAGTCTGCCCTTGGCTCAAGCAGCTGCCAAAGGCAGCCATAAAATATTGCTTAATTATAGAATTTCCCTTCATCTTCTTTATCCCTTCCTTCTCCTGCTCCCGTCCCACCTCTCGCGCCCTTCCCTGGTTCAGAGCATCTTTAAGCTAAGCTCTCAGGGGGGCATTACCTTGGCGCCGCTTCCAGCTCCCGGTTCAGGGACTGACAAGGCTTCAGCCCTGTACTCCAGCCGTGGAATTATTCGCAGAGGCTGTAATTAGCACGTATAGGTTCAAATGTGGAATGCAACATTATTTTTTAAGCAGGAAGTGAGTTCATTTTGGGGGGGCGGGTGGGATAGCTTTCTCATTCTTTTTTTCTTTTCTTTTTTTAAAAATCGTCACCCGAGGACATTTTTTCCATTGCTTTTCAGAGAGAGTGGGAGACAGAGAGAAATAGAAACATCGATGTGAGAGAGACACATCCATTTGGTTGCCTCTCGGTTGCCTCCTGCACGTGCCCTGACCGGGGCCAAGGATGGAGCCTGCATCCGAGGTACGTGTCCTTGGCCAGAATTGAACCCAGGACCCTTCATTCTGAAGGCCAGTGCTTTAACCCCTGAGCCAAACCAGCTAGGGCTCTTTTTTTCTGATTGAAAAAATAATACTTATTGTACAAAATAAAGTATAAAAAAATCTAAAGATATGAACAAAACTCACTTTCCCGATTTATACATTATGTATATCAACCAAAATGGGATTACATTCGCTTAGCAATATATTGTGAACATTTTTCTATTTTAACAAATGTAGGTGTATGTAATTTATAATGTTTAGTCTTTTGTTGTCAGACGAAATCATAATTTATTTAACACTATTAAGTTATAAACAAACTGCTACGGACATGCCTGTGCACCTGTTTTGCATGCTTGTTGTACTGGCTTGGAATTACGTTTGTGATTCAGAGGGATGTGAAATGAGATTGTTTATTATCTCTAACATTAAAGAAATCTGAACTATATGTAAGACAGTCGAGGGCTGGTTTGGTGGTAACCTTTCTAAATTTTGTTGTTCTTGTTGAGTGGCTTCCATTCCTCATGATTTAAAAGGGCTGCGGTAGCTCTTGCCATCATGTCCACATTCCAAGCAGGAGGAAAGAAGATGGGTGGGAAGAAGAACAGTCTCCCCAGAACCCCACACAGTACTTCTGTTTATCCTGTTGCTTGTTGAAAATTTGAGTCTGCCACAGCTTACGCCCAGAAGAAGGGAGAGCAGATACCCAGAAGCAGCCTGCCATCTCTGCCATACCATCTGAGTGTGCCCTTGGTATAGCTTCGTGGAGGGGGAGTCGGTGGATCAAAGCTTTTTCAAAGCATTTTGTTACATGTTGGCAAACTCTCCTCCAGAAAGATGGTACCAAATGAAGTCTTGTTATGATCCTTAGGAAGGCTGTGGATTCTTTTGTGAGCATTTTATGGGCATTTTTAAAGCTATTTTCCTGAAGCTGCGTTTTCTTTTGTTTAAACAGCACATTCTGCAGAGGGTGATGTGGGGATTTTTGATATATTTACAATTTTTTCCTCAAAGTCTATGTCTATACAAGTAAAGCATTCATTCCAGATCCTGGAAGGACATTTGCCTGAGAACTTAAATGTTATTTTTACATATTTCCTCCACTTTTAAGAAAACTATGTGGAGGTTGAATTAATAAACTAACCAGACTGAAGGTGGCTCTCTTCCAGTTTGAAAAGTCTCCCTGCTGGTTAAGGAAAAGGCACAGGGAAAGCTGCTCTGCCCGTCAGTGCTGGGACGTGTTTGATCCTGTTACCCTGCGGGGTGGCCATCAGCACCTCCAGAAATACTGGGCTCACCTGCCTGTGGGTCCCTTCTCTTGGGTGAGGCCTGTTTCTCTTTCAGTGAGAGGATTTCAAGGGTCACCATTAAGGCCGAATTTGTATAGTTTCTGTTTGGACATGAACAAGTTTGGTGTCACTTGGTTTCTGGATTCGGTTATTCAGATCAGTTATCTTAGCCTTTTTCATCAAATTTCTTTATCTTGCATACATTACAGAATAAGGTTCTCTTTAAAGTTAGAAAAGTGATCCGCCAAAGTGTTACCATCCCTGAGGAACCGTAGAACAGCAGGTGATTATTCTAGTGCTGCTCTGTAGTTAGAAGCAGTTTGAAAAAAAAGTATATGACAGTCAGCGACTCGGTAGATGGAAGTACCTTGTATATTCTTGCAAGTTCCCTGTAAGTTTAAAATCGCGTCAAGGTAAAAGTTACATACACGAACGTAGCTGCATATTTTATATGACAGTTAATACCCGCTGTAGAGAAGAACAGTTGGGTTTGGAGGGGAATCAGTCACAAAAATTGAAACAGACATATTTCTATTCTTTGTTAAATAAAAAAATTAAAGCAATAGCACATTTTTTAACCTCAGCCTGGTTTACAAAGCTAAAACCCTCTCTGGAGTTTGCGCAGACATGCTTAGTATAAAACTGTAGTACTTTTAGGCTGAATTTTGTTTTTCCATTTCTTGTGTCACAGAGCCTCAAGTCTTGTATTTATGTAACCTGATCTGTACCCCCACATTTTGAGGGAACTGGGGGGGTTACCTGTTGTCACCATATAAATGATTAAAAAACTAAATTAGCCTAAGCATTCCTGTTAGAAAACTATGGGAAGCTTTCACATACTGTCTTTCTAGCATTCAGCCTGACCGCGAGGCAAAATCTCTTTCTCCTTTATGTCTCTTTCTACTTGACCGTGAGGCTGAAAGTCTTGGGCTGGCAGGGGCTGCTCACCACACCAAGAGGACCTACCCAGCACTAAAGGAATCCCAGCTTTATCTTTTTCTTTCTTACACTGGGTTTGCGTTGTTATTATTAGAATGCAAAAAAAAAGTGGGGGTTGGAGGAGCTGTCTGAGGCTGGTAGGTAGCTAGCTCTTTTGTGATTTTAATATGTTTTTGTTTCTAGATCAATTATTACTTAGCCATTCTGGCTATGTGAAATTAAGTAGTTTTTTGCAGTGAGTTGATATCCACCATTATTCCCCCCCACACTGGGGGGGGGGCAGTTCATTGTACCAATGGGGGTTTTGCATTTGAATTTCTCATATCTCTTTAAACAGTTGTGATAGGCTTTCATAAGGGAAAGGAGGGGAGTGAATATTTATACTGTAATGTATGTCTGACACTTTTGTTACTTGATGAAATATTCAAAACAAAAATAATGCTTAACTGGTATTCACCGGTTAAGGTAAAGTTCAAAACCACTTTGCCACTCTGCCTCATTTGGGTGATACTTTCAACCAAAGATGCCAAGAAATACTTGTAAAGACACATTGTGGGTGGGTTTAAAACATGAAACATAAGCAGCGTTGCCCAGTGAGTATCTTCAAGGTCCCCAGCACCCCTCTCCCCTCTGCATGGAAGCCTTTTAATGCCTCAGTTCTTGTCTTTGATTCTCCAATAGGACCCCGGCTCTGAAAAGCACCCCCAGTCTTCTCCAGACTGGGCATGGGGTTCCTGCCAGTTTTTCCTCTAGTTCCAGTTGTTACGTCTTTCAAACGTGCAGAAAGTGACTGACAACCAGATGAGCAGAGCCCAGGGTAGCTCACCCTCTTCCCAGAATTAAAAAAAAAAATCCACACTAACCAAAAGGAATTGAATCTCTTCATAGGAATAGAGAAGCTAGACTAACCCAAAAGAATTTTTGGTTTTGAGGAGGCTTTACCTTCTTTTTTGTGGCAGGTGACACTTAATTCACTTGGCCTCGTTAGGAAAAAGAGAAAGGAGGGCAGCCGCGGTTTAGCTATGAGGCATTTTACATTTGGAGTGGCTTAGGGGCAGGCAAGCATTGTGTCAACGTCCCATTTAAGAACAACTGGAAAAACAGCATGTCAAAACGTGTTGGGCACGGAGAGCCTGGAAAAACAATTTTCAAAGTATTTTAACATTTAGAGCAGCTCAGTGGCTTAAAAACAAACTCCTTTTAAAAATTGATCGCAAAATTAAAGCTGTTTCCCAGATGTCAGACGCAGCTGATACGGCGAGTGTATCTAACATGCAGCTATCGAGGTAGAACGTCAGGCCCTGGTCCACTTATAAAAACAATGAAAGTGGGGTCTGGGCTCTGTTAACCCCCACACCCTGCATTATTTCATTGTCACTACCTCCCCACCAGTCTGATTGTCAGCTCCTAGGGCCCATGCTAGGTCATCTTCTGTTAACCCATCCTGGAGCAGAGGACACCGAAGGCTCTCCGGCCGTATGCCTGTTTATGTGGCGTGAATTCAACACCGCACATCTAGCAGATCCCAGTACTTGGGGACAGCATCGCTTCACCTGGAGAAACAGTACCGTGCCCTGACCCTAGAAGGAACTGGCTATGATGGATATACTGAAAAACTATAATATACAGAAAACCTAGTTGATTGTACATTACGGGCCATTTGAACGATTTTCAGTGGTAATTTTCCCCACGTCCGCATTTGCCTAAACTGATCTTGGAACTGAATCCCCACGGAAGATACAGCTCCCCTGTAAATTGGCGTCGAGTGAATAAATGGATGAATGTATTGCGCTGCATGTTGATAACTGACTTCTCCATTCACGACACGCCTCAACTCTTCGCCACTTTCCTCACTTCCATCTGTATTTTTATTTGTGGGGGGGGGGGAGGGGGAAAGTGAGAAAAAAACATACCAAGCACATAATTTATACTTGATATCTTTAAATAATAAAACAGTGAAATGAACTCTTATGTTGTTGTTCAGATTGAACACAAGAAACTGCATGTGATTTGTAAATCTTTTAATAGCATTTTTATCCTGACATGAGGAGAGAAAAAAATGCCAAGTGTTGATAGTAAGACCTTGATACAAAGCTTTTATAGGCCTCTTGGCCTGAGGCAAACACGCAATGGAAGACGCAGGCCTGTCCCTTTTCTTCTTGCTTTACTAGGGAATAGGAAAATGAGGCTAGGCCAGAGCGTAGCTCAGTTTGCAGAGGCGACGTGTTTGCCTACATTGGGTGACATTGGTCTGGGGGACCTCACCTGGCACCATGGGTTAGCTAGCGCTGCAGCAACTGTGGCTCACCCTCAGATCAGGGTCGGTGAGTCACCCCTCGGCTGTGCTGGTGAGTCACTGGCTTCCCAGAGCGGTTTTCTGCAGAAGTGTGGCGCACTCATAGCGTCCCCTGCTTTTCCACCCCAGGGACAAAGTGCTGGTAAATAACCCCCGCAGTTCCTGCGGCTCTGACAGTCTCAGGCGGCTCGCACTGGGCCCAGGGCGACCTGGGCCGGCCTGACTCAGCTCGGCCCGGCTGCCAGCTCAGCAGTGAGTCCGCGGAAAGCCCGCGCCCGGCGCCCGAGGGGCTCGGCTGGAGCAGACGGATCCGCACAGCTGGCAGCGGCGGAAGTGCTCGCAGCCTTTCACGCTGCTGCTAATTTAAACAAGTGGAGGCTTCTTGGCACGGCTGCCATGGAAGTCGAGGATTAGGGCCTGGGAGTTAAAAATACAATCCCTGCCATTCATTCGAAATTCCTGAGAACTCTGAAATTTTTTGAATTGGCAAGTGAATGGTGGAGACCGGAAGCATGCACCAAAATAATGCCGCTGGTTTTGTATCATCTTTTATTAAGGGATCCTAAAAAGCCCCCTCTTTATATGCGAGTTATTATTTGTGTGTCATAGACGGCAGCTATGTTTGATGAGCTGCCTAAGTGAAAATCTGACCGGAACCTTTTAACTATAAATTCCTTGTGGTTTTCAAAGAAGGATGAGCTTTTCATCCAACAGGCCTCTGATGTGAGAGTCACCTGTGTGGAAGGGCGTGAGGGAATCGGTCTGTATAGCTTCGGGACTTAATCTGTGAATGGTATGAATGTTTTGCTAATGGATGTGTCAGCCTTGTACATTTGCAGCCTGACTTTTACCTCTTTGTAGCTTTTATTCCTATGCATTGGACTAGCAAGAGACGGTGTTGTTTAGGATTTGGGCAGAACAGAAAAAGAATTGTAACCAAGTATAGTGCTTCAAAAGCTGCTTTGGGGTGATAATTTTAAGGATGACAACATGGGAAGGAGATTGATGGCTTTAGAAATAAAACGGGACATTAGCTCTTCTGCCAGGTGAAGAGCCAGCATTCTCTTTCTGATTGTCAGTGTATCCAAGTTCAAAAGCAGACTCCCCATTTTCCAGCTGAGCTGATAGGGTTAAGCAGAGGGGAACAATATACTGGATGGCTACTAATCAGGTGGGGTTGCCAGTTTACATGTGGGCCGTGAGCTGCCCCGGCGATGGGGCACCACGGTGACCAGCTCTCCCGTGTTCTGGTTTGGGTGACAGCAGAGGAACTATCTGGAGAAAGAATGTGCATCTGGGCCTGGGAGAATTAGTGACTGTGGGTGCCAGCTGTCTTTGGTCTTGTGGTTAAGACCCACCTCTTGTGTCGGTCTGGGAAAAACGTAAACAAAACAGAAGGTGCCACTCATAGAAATGCAAGATATGAGTAAGGTATGATGTGTCTTTCCTAGGAAAATTAAATAAGAACACACTGCTAGCATGTTTAATTTAATTGAAACACAGGCAGCATTTATCCCTGAAATACAACAAAAAGGCAAACTAGCTTTTGCATATTTGTATTTTATTTATTTTTTAATCCTCACTCGAGGATATTTTTTCCATTGCTTTTCAGAGAGAGAAAGAGAGAGAAACATTAATGTGGGAGAGACACATTGATTGGTTGCCTCCCACACTTGTCCCTCTCTGGGCTGGGGATTGAGCCTATAACCGAGGTACGTGCCCTTGACCGGGAGTCGAGCCTGGGGATCCTTCAGTCCACAGGCCAGTGCTCTAACCACTGAGCCAGACCAGCTAGGGCTGTATTTTAATTTTAATTGGGGAAAATTTCACAACTTTCATGTGAGTCTTGGGCAACACTTCCTGCCATGTGGTCCAGGATTAAGCACTGGCACAGTGCTTGTTGTCTGCGGACATGGGTCAAATTTACTTGGCCAGCCCTACCTGGGAAATTACCAACTTCATGCAAGTCTGTTTCAGTTTTCATTTTTAACACTGATGGATTTAATCTAACCGGTTCACAACAAACAAGTTGCAAAGCTATTTCACTTAGTAGTTTTTAAGCAAATAATCTTCAGTGTATGTACTTTGGTTATAATATCAAGAGGGTGGTGATTTGGCATAGTAAATCAAAAAGGTTTTTAGTGTCTGATTTTAACATCAGATAATTTACTCATGCCTTGAATCGGGCCTGTGAATATTATGGGGATTGCAGCAATATTGCTTTTCAGATGTCTGCTATGGGCAGAACACTTTGCTCTGCCCCATAGGGTCATTTGGGATATCAGCACCCCCGAAAAAGAGTGAAGGGAGAGGTTGAGAAGAAACTGGGGTTGTCAGAGGATGAAGCCGAGTGGTACTGAATGTGAATTGAGTTTTGAAGCAGTCAGCCTTGGTTGTATGACCCAGGCTGCCTTTAACTTCCCATCTCCTTGGCGTGGTTCTCTAACTCCTAGCTAGGGGGTGGTGGAAAAGAAGAGGCAGGTTAGAGGCTGCTTCCAAGTCTTGTCCTAACAGCTCTGTTGGTAGGGAGCCCTGAGTAATGTCTGACACTAATGTGAAACTAACATATTAAAGAAGTGAGAGGGGCCCAGCTAGAATGGCTCAGCGGTTGGACATCGACCTGTTATCCAGGAGATCGCGGTTCGATTCCTGGTCAGGGCACATGCCTGGGTTGGGGGCTCCATCCCCAGTGGGGGGCATGCAGGAGGCAGCCGGTCAATGACTCTCATTGATCTTCCTACCTCTCTCTCTTTCCCACTCCTTTCCCCTCTCTGAAATCAATAAAGACATGTTAAAAAAAAAAAAGTGAGAGGGGAGATGATGGGGGGTAAACAGGCTTATATTTGAAGGTGAAATCTTTGCCCATGGAAATAAGCAAGCAGCTTATGTTGCTAAGGACCCTAAATTCTTTCAAAATTAAGTACTCGTAATCATTCCTATTTTTGTATCTTCATATGCTTCCAGCAATACAAAATGTATTGCATAGGCCCACTCTATTTCAGAGTCTTTGTTATGTGGCTTCCTTCCATAAAGCTGGTGTAATAGGTCATGAACTGGAGGGTAAATTCATCCAAAACACCAGGCTTTTTCCTGGGCTATGAGAAGCCGGTTGATTCTAGTTTTACAGATAAGATTTTATCTTTGCCTTTAATGGTTCTGCTGTTAGTCAGGGTTTTATATTTACAAAATGCTTTTCCTTTTTATACTTACCTAGTACATCTCGCACAATAGGTATAGTGTGTCCCTGCTTGTTGAATAAATTTGAACCGTTGCTGGCCTCGGGAAGGCTGTGGCTGTGGCTGCCCTCCATGTGTTCACTGCTGAGGGAAGCCCTGTGAACTGGTCCCCAAGTCTGTAGTTTCCCAGAACAGACCTGTTTTACCTTCACAACAAGGAACCAGTGTGTCTGTTATTTATTTTTATTTTTTACCTACTCTCGTGGATACAGGTACTGAGACTAGGATGGGTTAAATGATTTACTCAGGTCACACAAGGTAAGAGCTAGCATTAAAACTCAGGTATGTGTGACCCCAGGACTGTGGTCTTTCCAGAGCCCACAGAGTCTCACAGGAGGCTGGCTGTCTGGATCCGAATCACTCCTGGGCCCTTGGTCCCCATTGCCCCTGAAGTCAAAGTACTACTCAGGTAGGGTGGAAGAAAACCAGAAAGACGGGAGGAAGGGAAGCCTGGAGGCCTTCCTGGTCATCTAGGTGAAGGGTTGTTCAGGAGCCTTGGAGGAAATGGGACTAAATTCACGATCCCCTGCAGGCTGATGGAGGGGCCAGGCCCAGAGGGGATGGTGACTGGGATGGTGGGCATGCCGCCCCTCCCCCGCTGGTTTCAAAGACACTTAACTCTAAACAGAATTTCCTTAATAAATAAAATGGCTTTTTAAGTTTGTTTCTATTGAAGAACATCAAGAGGGTGGAAAGAAAAATTATTTCACACAACACAGTTTCTCATAAGCTACCATTTCCAGACAAATATCTTCCCAGAGAACTGCCCACCTTTCTGCCCCCCCCCCCGAGTAACTGAAGGTCCTGGGAGCTGAAGCTCTTCCCAGACCTGGACGGCTCTCGGAGCACCTGCTCCTGACGGTGTTGGAGGCGAGGATTGGTTTAGCTCTCTCTGCAACTGAAAGAAGGCAGTCTGGGAAGCAGTGGTCAGAGGGACCCTCAAAGGGACAGGGAAAGACCACCCCATTATTTTTTGTTAATGGACACCTTTTCCACACACGCCCAGGGCCTCAGTGACACCCTGCAGCCATTTTTTTGTCACCTAGGGCAGAAAAAACCTTTTTTTTTTTTTCCAGTGGGGGGTGGAGTCAGTTTTTCTTTCCCTTAGGAACTGGTTCTCTTGTCTTTATAAACAACATGGGGCCCGGTAATTGATTCCATTTCCCTTCTTACTTGGCCACACGAAGACAGATCTGCATCATCTTCCTTCTTGTCTTTTTGTGCCTTCATGAGTTTTTTGTTTTTACTGGTTGTGAAAACAATAGATAGTCCACCGTTAAAAACCTGGAAAGTACAGAAGAGTTTAGATAAGGGGTGTGTGGGGGGGAAGCACCGGTGAGCCATTGCATATATCAACATAAAAGTTTGTTTTTTTTTAATCTTTTTTGTTTTTCATATACATATATATATATGTATTTGGGAGAGAAATTAGACTTTTAAAGGTGGCACAGATATTTTCTTGCAGTAGATTCAGCAAGGGAGTGAAATCAGGAAGGAGGTGGGAGTAGCAGGGAAGTGGGGATTAATCTAGCTAAACTGTGGGCCCTGGCAAGCAGTAAGGTTACACGGAGAAATGTGAGAAAGGAAATGACTCAGTAACTCAGAGAGGGAGCCCAGATGAGACAGCAACATGGAAGACCGAGTGGCAAGTCCTACGTTTGAGAATGGGATGAGGGGCGCTAAGTGATTTGAACAATAGGAGAATTTAGTTTTCAGATCAAATCATCAGCAATGTATTAAGTTCTTGTGGGTAGTGCCCTTGCATTTGGCATTCAGACTGGGAGCCACCCTGGACCTCATCGTAGAAGCTGAGCCTTGGGGCAGGCAGAGCTGGTGCCCTGACCATCTGCAGAGGCCCGGAATTGGAGTGGCTTTCTTCTCAGTTGGGTCAGAGCAATGAGAACTGCTCACTTAAAAAGAGCTCCCTCTTGTACTCGAGTCCTTGGGAAATACTGTGAGTGACACTTTTAATTAACAAATCCTCTGGGAACAAAACTCCTTCAAAAGCCTTGGCTGGGTGTAGAGTTTGAAGGGTGGGCTGTGGAGGCTCCCACGGTCCTGGGGGAGTTCTGGGACTTGAAGCCATGGCCGAGTTGTACATCTTTGGGGTCAGACCTATCGGAATGACAGCCAGAGTGTCCTCTGGCCAGAAAGCCCTGCGGTCTGTCCCCTGGGGATGGAGGCTCGCTAGCCTCGGTGGCAGTTCTTAGGCAAGCTGGGCTCATGTACCACTGGAGTATGGGTCTTACTGCTCTCCCCAGATCCGAAGCCACTTGTTTTTTTATTTTTAAAATTTATTTTATTTTTCAATTACAGTTTACGGTCAACATTATTTTGTATTAGTTTCAGGTATACATAGTGGTTAGACAATCATACACTTTACAAAGTGCCCCCCCCCTCCAATATTTCAAGTACCCACCTGGCACCAAACATAGTTTTTACAATGCTGTTGACTCACAGCCCACTTGTCCAGAATGGCAGAATGGGGGACCCGCATTTGGGGAATGTGCCAGTCTGGCTCCTGTGTTCCTACTACTGACTGTAGCCGAGTGACCGCAGCCGTGTCCTCACATGTCTGCTGCCTTTCCATGTAAATCGCTCCGTCTCCCCTGGGCTGTGCTCACACTGGTTCTTGCCCAGATCAATATTCATGGTGTCAGCGGGTCTAAGAAGGGCTCCGGATCGAGAGAGTGCTTCTTCCCCTCTGGTACCGTAGTGGAAAGTATTCATTCAGAACCTGCCTACCTTGGGAAACAAGTTTTAATAGTATATATAGTCCTGAACAAATAGTTAGTCAAAGGATTTCTTAGCTCTAATTACTTTGCTAAAGCAAATTACTTAACTTTGACTTCCTCATCAATGGCTCTCTCACTTTGAAGGCCTTTTATAAACCCCCTGAGGCTGGCTCTGTGTTTCTACAGAACCAAAAGTTGACAGAAGTACTTTATGAAAGCTTTCAACAGAATTACAGTTGTTAAAATGAAGGTGTAAGTAAGACCATTGTTTCTTTTTCATATTTTTTTATGCTTCGGTAATTGATTCTGATCTCTCTAGTTCAGTCTCTTCCCCCTCTATTGTGTGTTTTTTTTTCTTCTTAACAAGATAGTGTTTTGTTTTGTTTTGTTTTGAATTCTCACCCCAGGATATTATTTTTTAAAAGCTGATTTTAGAGCACGAGGAAGGGAGGGGAGATGGAGAGAGAGGGAAACATCCATGTGAGAGAAACATCAATCAGTTGCCTCCCACACTCGCTCAGACTGGGGATCGAACCCACAAGCTAGGTACGTGGCCTGACTGGGAATCGAACCAGTGACCTTGTGGTGTGTGGGATGATCCAGCTAACTGAGCCACCCAGCTGGGGCTTAACAAGATAGTTTTGTTTCTTCGATTTTATTCCTCTCGCTTCATTATGGATAATTTTTTAAGACTGCTGATGGCTCCTACAGTAGTGAAGCTCAGCAGTTGAACTTAATTTGCCTTTTTTACCGAGGCTGACCCCCACACCCCTTTTTTCAGCTCACTTAAAGGTATTCTTGGGACACCTCCAAGTTTTCAGTCCAGGCCATGGATGAGTTCCCCAAGGCAGTAACTTCCACTCTGGGATGGAGAAACCTGAAGAGGAATTTTAGCAGGGTAGTGGCAGCATTTAAATATGAGGAAACAGAAGCAAAAGACAAATACAACTTCAGTTAATAATGGTAATAGCGGTTTCCAAAGGACACTATTGCTGTTTATGATTCAGGCGTGTTTAACCAAGAGCAATCTTTCCCCTTTTCCTGAGGATCTAGGAGGGTCAGTAGTGCCTGGGGGTTGGCATTGCCAGTTGGTTTGAGAGAGTCCAGTCAATCGTAAGACCTAGAACAAAGGGCTGGCATATTCTGTTCCTGCTATCAGTTTTCTGTCTTTGATAAATCTAGAAGGATCTCTGATACATTTTCTAAAACAAGGTGGCGGCACCAGATGATTATGCTCACCTTTAAAAGACAAATGTGATAACCTCTCAAAAAAAGACGGGGCCCGTGAAGTGGCACAGGGTTTATAGACGGCACTCAGAATGGCTTGTGATGGGGACTGGAGGCAGGCAGAGCCGAGGTCCCGTCCATCCTTCTAAGGACAGATCGGAAACTGGGCAGACGATTGCTGTGCTACTTTCTCTGAGTCAGACATAATACCGAATGTTGGCAGTTGTGTATGACCCAGTTTTATCGTGTTTCCCTCAGAGCCTTCATGCCCCAGCGTCTAGGTGTCTCCAGGACCTGGCGCTCGCCCGCCTTCCTGCACCTTTGGTCCTCAGCTGCCTGGTCGTTACCTTGCATGGTAGAACCCAAGCCTCTCGAGGGGTTAGGCGTTATACCTACATGGACCTCGGTGCCTCGCCCTTAGTCAGGGCTCAGTACTGTCATTGTTATGAGGTTGGTTTCAAGGCCCTGTCTTTGGCTGAGGACAGGCGGAGGTGTCCTCATTACGTCAATTATATGAGCCTCCAGAGTGTGGGAGGGCTGGTGGCCCTGCATCTGGAGAGGCGATGAAGTCCCTGAGGAGCTGGGCATGCAGGCTCCTTGGGCTGTGGGGGGGTATGCGGGGACGTGTCTGTCCCCAGTAAGGCAGAAAACCTTAAGAGGGGCGACTGGGACAGGTAAGTGATGGGCTCATGTCTGCAGAGAGTCACTGCAGACTCCCCGGTGTGGCCCCATTGGAATGGAGGGTAAGTGACCTGCCCTTGGGTTAAAACAATTACAGTGTGTCATCTGCTCAGAAGCAAGCCCTAAGGGAAGAAAAGCCAAAGTCATGGGCCTGTTGTGCTGTTATTGGTGATGATGAGGATGATGTTGACAATTAAAAAGGTAATTGTTTTCCTTCCTTTAGTCACATAGAAAAAATCACCACATGGCAAGACCCTAGGAAGGTGATGACTCAGCCCCTGAATCACATGAGCCTCCACCCTGCCGCCACTTCCTCGCCAGTGCCCCAGAGGTCCATGGCCGTGTCCCAGCCGAATCTCGGTAAGCCACGCTCGGGTCGGAGGGGGTCGGAGTTGAGCGCGGTGTCCGCCTCGGGGCCCGCCGGTGCACCCCGAGAGCATCCTCGCCTGTCCCCGGCTGCATCACCTGCAGCCGCCTTCGCCTGCTTTCCTTGGCCTGTTCGCTGCAGGTCACGCCAGGCGACCTGGGGTTTACACTGCAGGCCCAGCCTCCCCTCCAACGCCTTTATCGAAGTTCTTTGAAAAATCATGCAGGCCTCCTGTCTTCATCTGGACTAAAGTGAGGAGGGCACGCAGCCCCTTTCTGTGACTTTGGTCCCTGAAGACCACCAAAGGGTACATCCTGGTCTCGAATCCCTTTCCTTTCCTTCCCCTCTTTTTTTTTGCATAATGTATGACTGATACCAGGGTAGGTGTTTTCTTGCTTTATCTCATTAAATTCTCACAACAGTCCTGCAAGAAGTGACAGCATTCCCGTTTATAGATGGGAAACTTGCTCAGAGTCCCAGCTTGTGGGTAGCAGAGCTGGAGTTTGGGCTGAGGTTGGTTTGATCTTCGAACGCATTGAATCATGGCATGACCTGCAGGTGGCTTCTCCCTTACCTCCCTGGGATAGTTGACTTACGTCATTTCACTTAGAGTCTTTAAGTATGATTTTAGACTTGGAAGAGGTTATTTTCCGCTAATTGCCTTTACTTCAAAAACTAAAATACTGCCCAGCAGAGAGAACCAAGATGTGAATTACTAAACTATAGCAACAGAACTAGTCAGCTTTTGTTGTAGCCAATCTCCCCTCCCCCCAAAGGCTAAAAATAAGACGGCCATTCTTAAAGTTTTCTAAAAGATGATACCATTTTCAGATAACATTTCCATTTAAGATCAAATGTCTAGATACGGCTTTATACACAGAACAGTTAAGTTTAGAGGAAAAAGCTCATGTTGGATTGGCAGGAACGGAAGCCCTTTTCCTGGACACTCTTCTCTCATACTGTGGCTTAGCCAGTGTGAGCGTGAACTTAAGTAGACCCAAGTCAGCTTCAAGTAAATATATGGACTGTTCTTCCAGGGAGTTTGGACCTACCATTTTAAAGCTTGCAGATGTAAAATATATCCGAAAAGCAAACGACTTGGAATAACCTCCACTGTGTTACTTGAGTAAAGGGCAGGTCAAGGAAGATGGTATAAATGCTTCTACCAGCCATGGTGAGTCACTGTCCCCAGCATATAAAGGCTCACGTAGAAAGCAGGTGCAAGTGCAGTAAAGAAACCACACATTAGGTAGCATTAGAATAGTTTCAGAGTTTGTTTAACCATTTACTTTTCACTAAAAATTCTAAAAACTGATTATAAAGTGTTATCCTTAACTTTATAATCATTATAATTGGAAAAAACCTTTTATGGACCTGGCTGAAAAAATTCAAACACCCTTTCAAAGAGATGTTCAGAAAGCTGAGTCTTCTCTGATCTCCATTGCGCTGTGCCTTCCACGGGCTCAGCCAGGGTTTTCAGTCACATGCAAAGGCTAGCATGCTTTACCCACTGTTCTGCACCTTGCCTTTCCCGCTTCGATGTCTGTACATAGAGAGCGGCCTCATTCTTTAGAAAAATTGCCTAATAGCTCAGCACGTTGGTATGCTATAATTATTTTATTTAACCAGCCCCCAGCTGATAGATACTAGTGTGTTGCTAGTACATAAAACACTATCGTTAATTTTTTTAAATTGTGCAACAAGTAGGAAACAATGCCTACACTCACACGCACACACACATACACATAAAAAGCTCCATTGCTGGTAAAGGACATCTAAAGAAATTGTAATCTGAATGTCTGAAATAAGCTTACCTGTGGTTGAATAAAATACCCTACTTTCCGGATTTCAAATAAACTGGGGCGGTAAATTTCTCAGGGCACGTATTCTGGGGTTTTTCCAATAACATTTGAGTATTTGCCCATTACAAAGTGTGCTGCTAGCCTATAGACAATCACAGATGTGTCCCGTAGATGGAAATACACTGAGGAATGCAAAGTAAGCGCCAAAGACGGGGACAACTTAGAGTCACAATGTGGTCTTAATAACAAATGATTTACTCAGAATATTTTATTTTAAGCTAAAAGTCTGCCTGTATTTTTCATACTCTTTATTATCAATCAATAAAAATATAAAGAGCAGATTCTTCTCCTGGTTTTTAAGATTTAGAATGTGGTATTTTATTATTGTTATTTTAGAAATAATAGGTATATACCGGTGTTTGTATATATTACATATAATATACCTATGTCACATACACTAGCATATATGCACATATATATGTACGTATATGAAAATCAACATTTTGAATATGATTTAAGATTTCTATTCTGTTTTACATCCACTGCATTTTTTTTCTTTTTACCTTTTACCAGATCATACGGTCCTCCTCCTCCTAATTCTTAAATCTAGAAGTTTGCTCTTTTCAGGGAATGTAGCTGACAAATAGGTGAACTTAAGTGGTATGTCCCCTTCACTGGGCAGTATTTATGTATGTGTGAAAATGACGTCAAAATACAGTTAATAACATTACTGTCAGATTATAGAGACCGTACCATTCATAAGCTAATTTTATGTATTTCTCTAGCTGCGATATAATCAGTGGCATAGATCAATACAGTCATCAGTAAATCTCCTTTTATTGGGATTCTATGTTTTTCTATAGATTAGGTACATAGACCTGGGGATCAGACTGTCAGAATTTGAATCCTGGCTCTGCCCATTACTAGCTTGGTGACTGTTAAGTTACTTAATTGTGCCTCAGTTTCCCCGTATGTAAAATGAGGATTATTTTTATAGTATCAGGTTAGCATAAGGTGATTATATGAGTTTATATGTGTGAAGTGCTTAGATCCGTGCTGTAAGTAAGGGTTTATTCTTATCACCATTTTTCTTTGTGGAAAGAAAGCTTTATGTTTTATTTAATTATAGAATGTTAGGTTTGAAGACAGTTTCATTCTTTATTACAAAAACCCTGAAGGGAAAAAAGATTTCTTTGGGGCTGGTTAGAGTGCGTGATGTGCTTTAAATTAGGAACACCGTATTACTGTCAGTGAGGATAGCGCCCTCTGGTGGAAAGGTTTTAGTGTCTCCCTGCCCTTCTGAAATGTGGCTTGTTTGGGGTGACTTTGTAAACATGGGGCGTACCTTGTCAGGCTGCCTCAGCATCTGGTGAAATTGCACCTCGCTACGGGATGGCAGATGCGTTGTGTGTCTAAATGGACAGACTTTTCAAATGCTTGAGTGAAATGAAATACTCTGCAGGGGAAAATGTAAAAAAAAATGTTTTTGTACTTTTTTCAAATAACCATTGCCAGTTTTGTCCAGTTTTTAACTGAAGTTTTTGTTTTCACATTTGCCAAGTTATGTTGTCTGTCAGGTTCTGTCCAGTTTGATTATCTTTGAGCAGATTAGTGACCTCTGAGTCTGAGCCCCCAGAGATACCCAGTAAATGGAAGGGGAAAGGAGTCGTTGGAGGACTTGAGACTGAAGAGGAGAGATTACCACTGAGGCCGACAATTTGTAATCCTCGCTTTCATATAACACAGTGAAGGTGGAAAACTACTATACTTGTGAAAGTTGATATTTAAAAAAATTTTTTTATAACATATATATTTTTAAACACATATCTTAAATCTTTTGAGTGGATTGTTGGTATGATTAATTACTATTAATAACCACTAAATTTTTGAAGGAGTTAAAAAAATGAAATAGAAAAAAGCCCAAAGACTCTACACAGGCCCTATTATAATATACAGAGCAATGGGCTGGAGGAAGATGGAGCCTACTGAAGAGATCGGGCTGTTAGGGAGGTGACGGGGGTGGGGTGGAGGGCAGGGGACCTTTTTGTTTAGTGGTTAATGGGAAGAACGTGAAGTCAGAACTGAGTTTTGTTGGGTTAGGTGTTCGTGAGTTGCTTCTGTTATTTAACCTCTCGGGGTCTCCTTTCCCTCAGCTCTGAAATGGTGGCAGTGAGAACACCTGCCTCATAAAAGTTGTTTTGAGCATTGAGGTTGTCCATACACCCTGATACTTGGCCTGGAGAAAGACCCCAAAGACGTGTCTTGTTAAAACTCATTGTGACCAGAGATAAAGGGCCGTGGGGGAGGTAGAAGGAGGGGATGGGGGCAAATGGTGACAGGAGGAGACCTGGGATGGTGAACATACAAAACAGCATACAGACGATTATATAATCGTGGTAACCTGGTTTTCCCTCACGTTTCTGGCCCCCGTGCACTGAAGCGCCTGTGTGCTCCCGGCTCAGGAAAGCCCGGCCTCGGTTCCTGCACTTTGTTCGTTTGGGCACCTTTGCTGTCACGCTACAGAAATAATCTTTTTAAAATACATCTTTATTGATTTCAGAGAGAGGAAAGGAGAGGGAGAGAGAGAGATAGAAACATCAATGATGAGAGTCATTGATCGGCTGGAGCCCGCAACCCGGGCCTGTGCCCTGACCGGGAATCGAACCCCGATCGCCTGGATCCCAGGTGGACGCTCAACGGCTGAGCCACGCCCGGCCGGGCCGGAAATCATCTTTAACCCCGGACAGCAGTTGCTGGTGACCTGGCTCCTTCACGGTCACGCCGTTGACAGGGAGCTTGTGAAGAGCAGCCCTGAAGTCACGTGGCAACATAACATCTCCCGTGTGGTTTTTTAAGGCCTCACCTGAGGATGTGTTTATTGGTTTCAGGGAGAGAAAGAGGGGGGGGACCATCAGTGTGGGAGAGAGACACCCGCCGGCCGCCTCCTGCGCCCGCCCCTCCCGGAGGCAGCCTGCAGCCTAAGCACGCGTCCTGACCCGGAGTCTGACCCGCACCCCTTTCTGTGTGCGGGGTGACGCTCCAAGCAGCTGAACCACCTGGCCGGGGCAACAGTCCCATGTTTTAAAGTGTTTTTTGCCAAGCCCTGGCCGGTGTGGCTCGGTGGATGGGTGTCGTCCTGTGCGCCGAAAGGCCACGGGTTCGATTCCCAGTCGGGGCCCATGCCCAGGTTGCGGGCTTAATCCCCAGTAGGGGGCGTGCGGGGGGCAGCCGATGGATGTTTCGCTCACATTGATGTTTCTCTCTCCTCCTCCCTCTCCTTCCCTCTCTCTCTCTCTCAAAAAAAAAAAAATCAATTAAAAAAATCTTTAAAAAAAAACCACCCGTATTTTTGCCAAGAGAAAGTGACATACAATTTTGACTTTTGGGTGATAATCCGAACAGTCATAAACCACGGTGTGTGCTGGGCTCCTGTCACAGGTTAATGGCCTCTTTGCTGGAATGAGGCCCCTCCTGGGGGTGCCAGTATTCTCCTAGACAGGACAGGAAAAATAGAGACTGTACAAAAACTTGGCCGGACTGCCAGCCCTAGCGGGTTTAGAAACTTTTGTCTAAGCGCAGCCAGAGTGTATTTTTAATGCTATAGGAATTTAAAAAATATCACTCACATGCATGCATGCACGCACGTGCACACACGCACACACTGCCCCCTTTGAAGGGGTGCCATCCCCTAGGCCAGAGTCATGTCATCCAGGTCTGTCTTCATCTGTCCTTCAAATTACAAACATATGCATGTTGTTTTGGTTGTGGTGTTTTTTTTGTTGTTGTTTTTGCAAGGCATGCTTTTTAAGACAAGATGGAAATAAAATCTTGTCTGTGCTCATTTGCTGAGTTGGCCCATCTTCCATCTAGGAAGAACAGAGACAAAACCATTTTATCCAAAGCAAACAGAATAGCCTAGCATTGCTTAAAGCCTGTAGGAAGGTAGCCTGAAAGTTTTAAGTGTCAGATTTTTATGTAGCATATCTATTTCTTTTTCCTGTGTTTTTTTCCTAGTGAATTTTATGTGGTGGGTTCACGGCAGACACATCTGGCTCCTGTGTTTTTTCCAGCTCTGACATTCTCAAAACTTTTTGAACTTTGTGGTTTCTGCAGGATAAATTAGCCTAAAGTGCACTAGCACACACATACAAACCCAGAGAAAAACTGGCAGCCTCCAGACTTTATGGGGGAGGGTGGAGGTGATGGACCATTGGTAGGATCGGGGTGGTGGAAAGTGAGTGTTTATGGAAGGGAAGGAAGACTCATGGGCATGGGAAAAGGGGAAACACTTCCAGAAAAAAGAGGGTTTTTGTTTTTTAATTTTATTTTTCAATTACAGTTTATATTAAATATTATTTTGTATTAGTTTCAGGTGTAAAAGCGTTTTTGGTTTTTTTTTCTTGATTAGAAAAAGAAGGTACAGTTTTCTAAACTCTATAGAAAATATTATAATTTCTTCTTAGATCGATTCGGAGGAAGCCAACTATTAACATTTACTCTATTTAGTCAGCATTATTGAAGACTGCTCTTGGAGTTTTCCAAAAGGAGATTCATTACCTTTCCTTTCTTTGAAAGATTTTAAGGAATTTGTGAAATGAGTGCTGAAAACAAATTATCAACTGAGGGAGGAGAGAGAGAGGGAGACAAACATCGATTTGTTCTTCCACTTACTTATTTACGCATTCATTGGTTAAATCCTGTATGTGCCCTGACCAGGGATCGAACCGGCAAGAAACTTGTAGATTTTATTATGTGAAATTGAGGAATTTAGGTAGGAAATCTCCTGTTCGATAAGAAATCTCAAGATCCATGAAAACTGTTTGATGCCACAATTTTCCCAAGAACATATTCTTCCAGATAAAAAACCTACATTGTATGCTAGATGAACACTTTGGAAACCTGTACACAAAGATGTGTTATTTATAATGTAGCCCCCCTCTCATTAAATGCTTATAATACAAAAATAAATATATTTTTTACCATTAAAATAATAGTTGTAAGGACTATGTGGCACATAGAAAACTTTGTCAGTCTCATTTCATAAAGCAGGCAGAATTGCTTATGCTATGATTATAATTTTATTTTTTAAAAAGACTCAGATTCTCTTCTCACAAGATTTTGCCTTCCAGCTGTGTATTTCTAGCCCCTAGCCAAGGACATTATGTGGCACAGGTGCACCATTTTGTAGAACAAATTTATTTTTAAACATTAATAGCCTGATTATAGTAAAACTTTTAGATTGGGAGTGATTCCCTTTATTTTTTTCTGTAATGTGGTTATATCGCTTTTAATGTAGCTAGGAGAAAAAAATAGAGAACTGCTTGGTGTGGTTTTTATGGTGGGAGAGGAGGGTGCGGTGTTGGGAGGGAGGCTCTAGCCCCTGTACCCCCAGCCCCCCCAGCCCCCATGAGCAATATGGGCAGAAGCTTGAATGGTCGAGCTTGGGCAGGTGGCCTAGTCCAGCTGTGGCCAGCAAGGATTCCCTAGTCTCTAAGGTCAGTGTTTCTCCATGCGGGGCCCAGGTCCGGCACTAGCTGTATCCCGCGGGGCATTTGTCAGACACACACCTTCGGCATCCAGCAGTCTGATCGCTCCACGAAGGACAGTGGTGGGTGCCGCGGGGAGCACTGCCTGGGCCGCACCCCTAGAAATCCCGCTTCAGGCAGTGCGGGGCGGCCCGGGAACGGCTGCCGTTTCCATGCCCCAGATGCCCGCCGGCAGCCAGGTAGGGCCCACAGGAGAGCTGAGTCTTAGTCCCGAGGCTGGGGCATGCCCTCGTCAGCAAGGCCAAAACCCGACTCAGATATTTAGTCTTTAAGCCCAGTTACCCGAAGACAACTCCAGGATGCTCACCAACTTGGTGACTGACCTCTTTGTCCAAAATCGACATTCACTGTGGCATCGGCATTTGGCACTCTGGCACGTGTGCGTGTGAGTGCACACAGAGCGCTGGGCACGTGAATGCCGACGCCACTTTCCATGAAGTTTTGACCCCAGCCATGCCAAGTCCACTTCAGAAACTCAGTGAAACGCTGCTGTTTGGGATTCAGATCATTGAACTGCGTTGTCTGATTCGCAGGGTGCGTGTGTGAGCTGCCCCGAGCGTGGCTTCCTGACAGGTGGCTGGAAAGTCCCGCCTCTGCCACCTAAAGTCCCCAGGGCGCCCGAGCCCCAAGGAGACCAGAGCCTTTAGGACGGAGGGCGAGGGGGCCAGACTTCTCCTTAGGCCCTTCTTCGTGTGCACTGCTTTCTTTTTTAATTTATTTTTGATGGAGTCTGGTCTCTTCACCAAGCCGTGGGCCCCTGTGGAGAGTTTTAAAGGTAATTCTGACAGTTTTAGGCCTATCTGCCGGCCGACTTCCAGTGTGCGCCCGGGGAGCTTCCTTGCTGTGGCCTTTTTTGCCTTTTTTTGAGGCAAGGGTGCTCTGGGATGGTTTGTCGGTCAGACACTTGCACCAGACTGATAAGTGCCGAGTGCCATTCGGGCACTTTTCTTTGATCTCCCCTTTGGGGGCCCCCGGGATGCTGGCCCGCCTGTATGTGACCGCCTCCCCGCCCGGACCAGCCGGAAGATGGCCCTGGTCTTTTCTGGAAATCTAAATTTACCCCCGGTGTCTTGCAGTTGCTGGTGGTCAGGGACAGCTGTTCCGCCACGCTCGGCTCGGAGTAATTCTCTGTGATGGAGTCAGCAAAATAATACCATAAAAGAAGCCAGGAAAACAAAAGCCTTCATAGTCTGTTCTCATTAAGTGCTGAAGAGAGGAGACCACCCCCCTTCTTGCTTTTAGAAAAAAGTAGATCCTCAGCGTATTTGAGGCAGCAAGATTGAAGGAACCCCCTCCTCACGTTATGTAATTACTGTTTGGTCACTGTAGAAAATGCTGATCAGCACAAAAACGAGACCATATAAAACACTATAATCTGACCATTGAGAATCACACTATCAGTTTCTCATATATTTGTCTTTTTCCAATACAAACGTTAAACAAAAAAGGTTGGAAAATCCTCTACGTTCTTTTTCTCCCGCTCACATATCGTGAGCATCTTTCCATTTCATTAACTATTTTCCTGCAATATTTTTTGATTTGCTGTTTTTATTGGAAAAGTAGCACAAACATGGCAAAAAATCCAAACAGTTCCAAAGGGTATTCATGACAAATAAGCCTCCTTCACACTAGAACCCTCAGCCTGTCTCTCCTCCCCAGAGAAACGACTGCTACCAGCTCCCCGAGTGAGTATTCTAGAAATACTCCGCACCCACTCATGCATGCTTGGATATATTTCTTCTTAACGCTTCATATATCTTAGAGAACTTTCTAAATCAGAACTTCTAGATGTATTAGGTTTTGTCAGCAATATATAATATTTCAATCTATTGATGTACCATAATTACTTAACCTGTCCCCTATGCTAGATTTTTAAGTTCTTTTCTGATTGTTAGCTATTATTAAAAATGCTACAGCCTTTCTGGCATGGCTCAGTGGTTGAGCTTCGACCCAGGAACTAAGAGGTCACTGGTTTGATTCCCAGTCAGGCCACATGCTCAAGTTGCAGGCTCAGTCCCGTGTGTGTGTGTGTGTGTGTGTGTGTGTGTGCAGGAGGCAGCAGATCAATGATGTTTCTCTCTCATCTTTCTCTCTTTCTCTCTTTCTCTCTTTCTCTCTTTCTCTCTTTCTCTCTTTCTTCTCTTTCTTTCTTTCTTTCTTTCTTTCTTTCTTTCTTTCTTTCTTTCTTTCTTTCTTCCTTCCTTCCTTCCTTCCTTCCTTCCTTCCTTCCTTCCTTCCTTCCTTCCTTCCTTCCTTCCTTCCTTCCTTCCTTCCTTCCTTCCTTTCTCTTTCTTTCTCTCTCTCTCTTTCCTTTCTTTCTTTCTTTCTTTCTTTCTTTCTTTCTTTCTTTCTTTCTTTCTTTCTTTCTTTCTTTCTTTCTTTCTTTCTTTCTTTCTTTCTTTCTTTCTTTCTTTCTTCTTTCTTTCATCGTCTGTCTGTCTGTCTGTCTATCTATCATCTATCTATCCCTCTCCTTTCCTCTCTCTCTAAAAATCAATTAAAATTATTTTAAAAAATGGTACGATGTTCATCCCTACATGTAAGTCCTTGTGCCATATGCTGTTTATGTAGAGGATAATTTTCATGGGTGGATTATGTGCATTTGAAGTTGTAAGAGATTTTCCACTTCCCTCCAGAATGGTTATACCAATTTACACTCCTACCAGCAGTGAGTCAAAGTGCTTCCTTCCCCTGTTCTGACCAGTAAGGTCCATGACTGTACTGTTTAGTCTTTATAATTCTGATAGGTACAAATTAGACTCTCATTGTTTGATTTCTTTGTTTTTTAAGTTATGAATGGACTTGGGAAGATTTCTGTTTATAAATCATTATATCATGTCAATGGCTGTATAATATTCTATTATGTGACTCTACCGTAATTTATTTAACTAGTTCTTCTAACTGAGAGACATATAAGCGGATTCTATTTTTTTTCATTATGAATGATGTTGCAGTAAAATTTTTGTACATAGGTTTTTGTACCTCCCTTTAACCCCCTCATTTTTTCCAGTTTCTTTGGAATGTTAGTAAAAATAGAATTATTCCTTTAAAAATACAATTTTGACATGGTTCACTTTTATGGAACTAAACAAGTAATTGTTTGCAGATGCACTGTGTGTGTGTGTGTGTGTTGGGGGGAGGGATTTGTTTGGGGTGCTACTTTCCTTTACAAAACAAGATTTAAGGTTGCCTCAAAAAGTGTATTTTTAACCAGGCACCTAGCTTTCCCACTAGGTCTGCTTTCAGCTTGCGTATCCATATGTTTTTGACTAAGCCATAAATGGAAGTTGCATTTGAAGTTCCCTGGCTTCCCAGTGCTGCGTGTCGTGCATTTCATTCCATATTATTTTCGGCCTTTTCCTTTCCAGTGTTATATTTCTCAGACACCAGTGAAGAGAGAGTCGTGAGTTTTCAGTTTTGCCAAGAGTTAAATATTTGCAGAGCTGGAAAAAATAAAACAATTTTTAATGTGGCTGATTTAGTCCTGGCTCCCAAGATTTTCATTTAGCTGCTTCAAAGCTCACATTTTAACTATCAAGAAAAATATTCCCTTTGCACCCTTATCAACGGCCGCGATGCCTGAACTTATTAGAATGGAGCTAAAACTTCTCCCCAGATGGAAATGAATCATCTCATCCTAGTGAGGTGGGTGCTCCGGCAGCTGCACCTGGGAGGTTTCTGGACGCCTTGCTCCATCGTGTGGGCTGTTTTCTGTGGGTGCTGCCTGGGACCCTGCGAACGAGGGGTGCTCCTCTGACACCCCACTTGTCTCTTTGCTTGAGCCCTCTCCTCTGTCTCTAGTTTTAAGCACACAACTTTCCCCCTGCGATTTGAGGGAGCCCCAGGGTCCAAACTGTATGAAATTGGGTGGCTTTGGCCTGGGACATTCCTTCCTGGAGCATGCTGCCGATGTTTGCATTCGCCGGTTCCCCCTCTAGCTGCAACTCTGCCCTCCTTCGCTCGTTCGTTTTTCCTTCTATTAAGATGCCAACATGGAGCAGTTTCTTCAGCTGTGACCCTGGGAAGTGAGGCCCCTTCACCACAGGGCCTCAAGCTTTAGGGTCAACGCACTCTCTTGGAGCCCGGGTTCCCTCCAAGGAAACTTGCAGTTCTCCAGTCCCGGGTCTTGTGACCCAGCCGTGCAGAGCTGTTTCTTCGGAAAGACCATCCCAGCCGGTCCCGGAGGGCAGCTCTTTGTCCACCATTCCCAGGCTCTCTGGTTTTGAAAATGAGACACCCCCCTTTTAAAAAAATTGAGATATATTTGAAATATAATATTACTTTTGTTTTAGGTGTACAACATATAATGATTGACACATGTATGTACTGCAAAATGATCGTCACCCAATAAATCCAGTTAACACCCAGTCCCGCCCACAGTCCACATTTTTTCTTATGATGAGAACTTTTAAGATCTACTCTCTTAGGAACTTTCAAATATGCAGTACAGTATTATTAGCTATAGGCAGCACACAGTACGTTACATCCCCAGGGCTTATTTATTTTAGAACTGGACATTTGTGCCTTTTGACCACCTACACCCAGAATTATTTCTCCATTAGCAGTTGGTGTTGGGGTGGAGGTGGGGAGCTGGGAGGAACAGTGAATGTGGGGTGTCAGAATCATGCAGCACATATTACAACTAGGGTTCTCTCCCCTATAAACCCCAGTCAGCTCTCAGAACTATTGTTTAGTGAGGGTTTCCTCAAAGATAAATGATGCACAGGACAATGGCCCATATATGACGCTGTTTCTCTGGACCCCGCCAGACTGGGAATTGTTAAGTGCCAGGGAGTTTAAGGTGTGTATAGGGAAGTTTTTTCTTTGTTGTTTTTGTTTTGTTAATAAGTCACTTTTTATTTTGAGATAATCTTAAATTTACAGAAGAGTTTCAAATATAGTACAAGGTACTCCATGTACCCTTTGCCCAGATTTGCCTTTGTTCATTGTTTATGATTTACCACATTTGCTTGTGTGTGTGTGTGTGTACTTCTTTTTTTCTGAACCCTTTGAGACTAAGTTGGAGACATAATGCCTTTTTACCCCTAAATATTTCAGATTGTATTTTCTAAAAGGACACATTCTTACTCAAGCACAGTATAGAGGTATCAGAATCAGGAAACATAACTCTGGTATAATACTATTGTCTAATCCACAGTCCATATTTGAAATGTCTTCATTTATCACCATAATGTTCTTCACGGCTCTTTTGGTTTTTGGTCCAGGAGCTCTCTCAAAGATCATGCATTGTACTTGGTTGTCCTGAATCCTTAATCTTTACCTGGAATAATTTCTTAGCTCTGTGTTTCTGGACCTGGGCATTTTTGAAGGGTATAGGCCAGTTATTTTGTAGCTTGTTTTAAATTTGGGCTTGTCTGGTGTTTCCTCATGATTTACATCCTGGGCAGGAATGCCACAGAGGTGGTGTGTGTCCTGCCCAGTGCGTCCTCTCTGTAGGCAGGTGGTGTTGAGTTGTGCAGGCTGCGTGATGGTGGCTTTCGTTGTATGGTTAAGGTCGTGTCTGTGGAAGGCGGGGCATGAGGAGGCAGAGTGCCTGGGTCAGTTGGCTCCTCCGATGAGCGATGAGCGTGTTCCTTGAGGACAATGTGATACGAGGAAAGCTTTTTGGTCTAGCACGTCTCCATCAGAGATGGCCTCAGGCTGTGTAAACCATTCTCCCTGAATGACAGGCAAATGGCCATTTGTGGCATGCTCAGTATTTATTTGGACAAATAAAATAATGTATCTGTGCAATTATATATAGAGAGATATTGTTTTATTTATTTATTTATTTATTTTTATAGGAGATGGCAAAGGTGACTTGCCTGGCCCAGGGTATTATTATTATTACTATTTTTATGGTTCAAAATATTACAGATGTCCCTTTTGCTCCCCACTGACCCCTTTCACCCCTTCCACTCCCCTCCCCAGTCCCTCACCACACCATTGTCTGTGTCCTTGGGTTATGCATATATGCATATAAATTCTTTGGCTAATCCCTTCTCCTCCCCCCCCCCCCCCCCCCCCCCCCCCCGGATATAGTTTTAAAATGAAGCTGTGATGTCTCCATCCATTTATTCCCTACTCTTGCTTCTTAACAAAACACTTAGTTCAAAAGGATACATATACATAATTGAGTTAAATTGGGGTAAAGGGAGGCAGTGGCTAAGAAAACATATTATTTTATTAGCCAAGGAGAAACATGCATACCATGGGTCCTGTGTGGTTGCTAGAGGTGCCTGCAGATTTGGCTTTGAGACCTGGGGACTTTGTTCAGTTACAGGATTCAGAGCATTTGTGAGCAAGGTTTGCCTAGTGATGGGGAGAAATCTGTTTTTCCAGGGGTTGGTGCCCAAGAGGGAATCCTAACTCTAATTCCCCATAAATGACCCACACATTGGGGTCTAGGACACGGTCCTCAAAAAGTCTCCCATCAGTGAGCACCAGGAGCGTTAGAGAAAGGCTTTCTATAACCGCCCTGAAGGATCTGCGCAGACCAGAACAAGGGTCCGCGCCCTGCCTGGGGTGTGTCAAGGATCAACTTTACAATATACAGAGTGGTGTCTTCTTTGTTGTTGTGTGTTTTGTTTTTGTTAAGAATAGAACCCCTTTGGCACAGCCTTCCAAATCAAATTTAGGGGTATAGTTTTTGTTTTGTCTTGTTTTGCTTGGGGCTAGAGTCTCTGTTTCAGTGTTTCAGAGCAGAGCTGCCCTGGATTCCACTCCCTGACCCCACCCCACAGCTTTTTCCTTTCTTCCTGGAAGAGGTCCCTGAACCACCTCACAGACTGAAGGGACACTGGCTCTCAGACAGTTTCTCCAGCTCTGCATTTCTTCAGACTTTTTTATTTTACCATAGTGTATGAGGCACTCTGGCAGTTTCCCATGTAGTCGGAGCAGTGAGCCAAAAGGACATTGCTATCCCTCCGAAATCGAGGCCAACTACAGTGCTCCCCGCAGCCACGAGGCCCCAGGGCCCTGCTCCCTGCCCCCTGCCCCTCAGCCACGCGGGCCACGCTGTGGCGCAGTTACCCCCAGCCCACAGGCCAGGCACCTTCCTGCCTTAGGACCTTTGCACTTACTATTCCCCAGCCTAGGTTGGCCCCCCTGCTGATATCTGCACTTTATTCAGATTTCTTTAGATCACATATCACCTCCTCAGAGAGGTCTTCCTTAAGTTCCAGGCCTACAGTAGTGCAATTTGTTTGTTCAAAGCCCTTAGCCATAGAATTATACAAAGTGTTCGCTGTTGTCCGTCTCTTCACTAGACCACAGCTCCCAAAGGGCCAGGACCTTTCCGTCTTGTTCGTTAGCATCTCTTGCACCTAGAAGCAGAGCCTTGTACCTGCTTTGGGGCTCAGCAGATATTTGGTGAGCGAATAGTTAAATGAACTGCAGAAAGAACACTGAAATGAAAAAAATCATCCAACCATCCAAACACCTCTAATATTAGTATTTTGATACTTTTTCATTTCAAAGACAATTAACCTTTTGGGGTCACTATTAGAGCCAGGGGTACAGTTAGGAAAGCTCATGTGTACACAAATTTCTAAAATTTGACAGGCCGTTTTACCAGAGTTCCTAATCCTGCCCCCATGATTTAATTCTTACCTCACCCTCCACCCCCAGTAATCCTGGCCTGATTCAAAACACTCACATCACATTATCTTTGTAATTTGATTGCTGAAAAATGGCTCCTTACTTTTATATGTCTTTGACTTATTGTGAAGCTGATAGTTTTTCGATGTTTGATTACTAATTGCATGTTCTCTTTCATACATCATTCAAATCCTTTGACTGTCTCTTAGAGTGTCTGCTCTAGAAGTTCCTTTAAATAATAAAGGTGTTTGCTAAAATGGCATGGTATGAAAAGAAAACAGATTAAAAACTGGCGGCCCACACTGGCAGATTTTTCTCCTCTTGTGGAAAACAGCTGTAGATTCATTTTCTTATGTTTAGCTTGGGTTGCCACACTTTGCACCTGGAGTAGTTTTCAAACCATTTAGGAAAGCTAACCAATAAAAAGCTCCAGTAAACTCTCTTCTGACTAATGAAAATAAGTGCATGAATCAGAGTTTCCATTTCCTGCCGGAGTAAAAGTATACCTATTGTCTGGAGATAATAAAACAGTTTTGGTTTTGCTGCTGTTGCCAGGCCGTGGCATTAAATTCAAAGACACAAAGATAACTTTGTGAAGCAGCACAGTGAAGCTCCCAATTTCCTCTTTTTTCCAAGTTAGGTCATTATTTGCCTAAATTCACTAGCTTCACCCATGTGCTTCCTGCCACAGGCCACTTCTGATAAATCTGGAGATATCCCTGAAATCAGATGGTGCTACTTTAGGTGGATGAAGTATGACTTTTTTTTTTTTTTTTAATATATCTTTATTGATTTCAGAGAGAGGAAGGGAGAGGGAGAGAGAGATAGAAACAGTGACAAGAGAGTCACTGATCGTCTGCCTCCTGCACTCCCCTGACTGGGGATCGAGCCCGCAACCTGGGCATGTGTCCTGACCGGGAATCAAACTGTGATCTCCTGGATCCTAGGTCAATGCTCAACTGCTGAGCTACACCCGGCTGGGCTGAAGAATGACTTTTTATAGCAAAAGGATCCAGAAGAAATCAACATGCCCAAAGAATAAGATTTTTTGTAACTCGTTCTAGATATATTGCAGTGATGACAACTGATGTCCAAATCCTTAAAACGCCAATAACATGTACATTTTAGGTAATGCATTTGCTGGGAAAACATAAACTCCTGTGCTACAAGCATTGACATCTTTACACCTCAGAGAACAGAGTCGCCCCGATACTTTCACATTGGTTTGTTGACTACATTGCTGTTTGGATGGGCAGGCAGGATAGCAAGTAGGAAAATCATTTCCTGGTCCTAAAAATCCAAGGTTTCCTGAGAAGTAGATGCAGCTTGGGTTACAAGTCTAAAATCAGAAGAGCTGGGGGCATCTGGAAAACTGAAGGTCCACCTGTCAAGTTTTGGGGCACCTGGAAGTGTTTTCAAGGCTTGAGACTGTGAGGCTGGGAAAGTGGGGCTGGACGCACACGCACCCCAGGCCTCTGGTCCTTATCAGCTGAGCCGGTGAGAAATTTCCTTACAGCGATTCTCACCCAGAATTGGAATAAAGGGCTCAGTGTGAAGTTGGGATAGTGCAACTTCTTGGTTTAATACTTTACAGATTTTTGGAACCAAATGCACCCTGAAGTGAAAAGCTGCTCTTTTTTTGCTGACCTTGTTGGACGGCTAATACTGTTTCTGGGAAATAAGAGAAACAAGCGGCTCATTGTTGGCAGGACCTGAGAGAGACACAAGAAGGCCGAGAGACGCGTCGGCAGCCCTTTTCCCTTCATTGTATCGTGACTGAGTCAGGGCTGGCCTGTCCCTGGGTTTTTCTTTCTACCTCTGTAGACATATGTTTCACATCAGACAGGGCTGCGTGACACCTGATGTTGGCCAGTTCACACGAGTTAAGCCACGTATGGTCCATAAACAGAGGGAAAGACTGTAGCTGCACCCAGACACTCTCGACTCTGAAGCACTTCTGAAGCTTGGTGGCTGTGTCCCCACATATGTCAGAAACTATGGGCAGCTGTGTGTTTGGCCTCTTGCTGTGCACAGCATTACTCCCTGTAGGCGCTGTCGCCAGAGGTCTAGCATTGCCTGATGGCAGCCCCTCTTCTTTAAACTTTCTTGAATCATGAAATGTAACTTGTCAAAGTTCTCTGATTTTTACCTTTTTTTTTAATTTTAAGAACCAAAGAAGAACGCCTTATACCATATTCTGTAGAAACGGATTACACAAATAGGCAACCATTGTAACATGTGATCCATGTTGATTTCATGATTTTATAGAAGTAAATAAGTTAATTACATTAATATTAATCTGCTTTAGGCTTTTTATGACATAGGGAAAGGAAACGCTTCCTGTTGCCAAATTTAGCTCAGAAAACATTTTTGGTGACTGAGGGTGGACAGGACAGGGCAGCAATTGGTCATCAGCACAGCTGACGCCAGCCAGGGCATTATGGCTTATTCTGTGGGCTTCGTAGGTTTGTTAGCCTGTGCCTGTGATTTGTGCTGAGTCATTCAACCTTCCAAGTTTCTTCATCTCTAAAGTGAGTGAATGGGCCTAAATCATTGGTTTTAAATTGTGTCCTAAGGTCCCATGCCAGGGTTTCAGGGGCATGTGAGCAGAAGTAAAGCTTCTTTAGTATCCAGTCTCCAAAAGCTGTGTCAAAGGATTTTAAAAATCTCTTTAATATTTTGTGATATAAGAGTTGAGGGCAGAGTGAAAGCAAGACCAAGAGAATTTCGAGGAGACAGTCAAAGGCGCCACCATGAGTGCTCACTCGCCCACAGGTGCCAGCGCGGGCCTAGGCCTGCTTTGAATGAATCCCCACCTGAGCGTTGCCTCTGCTTCGTGCCATGTGTCCAGCTTGGAGAAAGACCCTACTGCTGAAGAAAAGTGTGAGAACCCTGGTCTAAATGGACTAAGGCCCCTTCCAGCTTGAACTTCTATGGTGATGGTGCAACATAGGGTAAACACATGGCCCCACCTATAATGAGGGTGGTGAGGAAAGAGCTTTGTAAACCACTAGTAATAAAACAGCAAAGTGAAATGGGTGCTGATCAGGAAATATGCTCTGGGAGTAAAGAGAAAGCAGCAACAGAAATCCAGTATTCATTAAATACCCACTTACAAAATTATGGGAGTGATGAGTGAAATGCATTCCTCAAGAGGAAAGGTATTGTGTCTGTGCGTTGGGGGGTGGGGGGCAGATTTTCAATTTGTCCTGGAATGCCTATGGAGATCATCTTCTTATAAATAAAACTGATCTTTTACTACCAATTTCTGACTCACAAACCCTAAAGCTTAATTTAGGCAGAATGTCCTTAATGCCCACTATGTGTATTAGCAAGTCAAATTTGAAGTGCACTAAATTATTATCATTATTATTTCATTTTAAACCAGAAGTTTATTTAGACAATAAGACAAGTGACTCAAGGGAAAACTATCTAGGACTCACGTCTCTTAGAGTAATTTAACCCTGCTTAAAGACAGATTGCCCTGCTTGTGACAGCTACGTACAAAAAAGTTATAAAATTGTCCTTGGTTTTACAACAATAAATGAAAAGCATTAAAATTCTCCAATCAAACAAGGTATGCAAGGATTTTTATGTTCTTTTTTTGTTAAACAGTGAGAGCAAAATAACTTACTGGAATATAAAGATAAGAGCTGAATGAGTTGCCACTAACGGGGAAAGGGAGTATTTTCACGGAACCAGTTACTTTATGTACAGTAAAGGAATGGGGAAGCGGTAAAGGAAAGAAGGGAAAACCATGCTGTGTAGTCAGGAGGTGGCGGACTAAACGGCGGTTTTCTAATGGACACTGTGTCTTGGTCGGGAGGAGCCGAGTTCTGGAGCGAAGCAGCAGGTTCCCTTTTAAGCAGAGCCCTGCGGCCTGCTGCTGGGACACACCAGTTGTACCTTCACCCCCCACGTCCAACTGTGGGTGTGTCTGCGTCATTGATAGGCTGCCCATCAAGCTGGAATGGGACCTGCCTCGTGGACAAACCCTGTCGTCCACACTAGGCGTTCACTCGGTTCCTAAGTGGTGTGTGCCTCTTAGTCTTACCCTGCACCCCAAAGCCACCCTGCCCCGTCACCTTCAAATGCCTGTGATCGTTGTTCTCAGGCTGTTGCCTTCCTTGGGCTCTCCGTGGGCCGTGGCGAGTGCGGAGCCTCCTCAGCTGCCTCTTGACAAGGGGGTCCCAGGTCCGCACCCCTGAGCACACAAACGCACTAAGTTATTTTTGTTCTGTGCTTACAAGGAAGATCCATATCGTCGGGCTTGGTTCCGAGGAGGGGGGGAGACTTGGCTCATTCCCAGGCTCACTGATGAAGAGCACGGATTGGCCCCCGGACGGCGAGATGCGAGCAGATCGCAGGAAGGGAATAGCTCCCGGTTTCTGGAAAGGGCTTCTCTTCAGCGCGGCGCAGCCAGGCACCCGGCGGGAGATGCCCCGACTGAGGCTCCCGCGTGCACGGTTCCGAGTGGCGATGCAGCGCCACAGTCCCTGCTTGACATCCTTGCAGAGTTAGAGCCCGTGGAGGAGGAGTATTTCCTCTCTGGTTACCCAGTAATGTGGGTACAAAAGACAGCTAGCTAGCTGTAACCCGCGGAGGACTGAGGGCCAGCCTGGCGGCCTGGCGCGGCCCGCATGGCAGGCGGGGGTTTCACGGGGGCGCAGCGAGCCAGGGAGCACATCGGGTGGAAGCAGGACGCCTGGGCTCTGCTGCCACCAGCTAGCTCGGGGCTGTGGACGGGCACGGCCCAGGGTGACCAGTCGGCCCATTTACCTGGGACTGTCCCAGGCTGAGCGCCGAAACTGCTGTGGCCCGGGAAGCCCCCGTCCTCCGGGGCAGATCTCAGCTCAGCACTTGTGGGATGGGGACAGAGTGAAGCGATGGCTCAGTTTCAGTCCAGTTCTTACACGCCCCTCTCGTGGAGTTTCTGACGCAGTTTATATAAACGTCTTAGCCCGCCCATCAAACTGAATTAAACACCTGTTCCATCTGGGAGGAGGAAGCGTCCCACGCCCCAAATCAAGTGTATTTCCCAAGGTGTGTATTGAATGTTGCATATTCACCTATTTTGAGGAAACTGCAACCAAGTTTTCAAAACAATGTCAGCCCCTTCCTCTTCTCGCTCCCAAGGAATGATGTTAGAAGGATTATTTGGAAGAGTTACTGTTGTTTTATCATAGAAGCAAGTGAAAAAAAACCCAACTAAATGGAAGATAGGTTATTGAAGATCCATGGAACTGAAGTTAGCTTAGCAAGGTTCTGCTCACCACCTGTGAAAACGGATATACGGGTTAACCCATCTTTGAAATTCTCCAGTTAAATATACATGTGTTGTGGAGAATTCCAGCAGATACTCTGTCAGTCTTTTGTAAACTGCTTGCTTCCCCGTGTTTTGTTTTGCTGTTTTGTTTCTGTCTTGAACAGCAGTCTGATTCTAAGCACGTGAAATCACTGTCCTGCACCCACAGGCTGCCCTGCTCCTCCTCTGGCTCCACATCCTGTGCAACAGCTTAGCTGACTTTAAAGAGTTTAGCTAGCACATAGTAGGAGCTTAGTAAATATGGATTCATTTTCAGTTCAGTTCATAATTCAGAACTGCCAAGACATCTGCGAAAGCTGACGCAGACTGGCATTTCCCAGCGTCCCTCCTCAGAGCAGCCCCGACTTCCAAGTCTGGGCAGTGCAGCATTTTACATCCTCCCCCTTGGACAGTCTCACCGTCTGTCAGCATATTCAAGGCTCGGAGAAACCCTGCTGTGAAATAAGCTCTTTTAACTTTCTTTAAACATTTCCCAATCTTATCTGACCATGGAACACTCCTGGAAGCAGCTATTTAAAAACATTTTTTAGCTTAATATCTATATACTCCCATAGAACATACTATAGACTGTGTTTTCTTTTGAATATGTATCCATTTTCTATACCCTATGAAAACTAATTAATAGCGAGCATTGAAGAAACAGTGCCCAGTAGAATTCCTTATATTTTTTGAAGACATGGTTACTACACACACACACACACACACACACAACACACACACTGTTTTTTAAGAGCAGTTTGAGATTTATAGAAAAATTAAGAAGATAGTTTCCATATATCCTCTCCTCCAATTTCCCATATTATTGACATCTTACATTAGTACACTACATTTGTTATGACTAATGAACCAGTATTGATACATTATTATTATTATTTCAATTTCACTTTTTTATTGAGGCATAATTGGCATATAACTAATTAGTTTCAGTTCTATAACATAATTTGCTGTTTGTATATTTTATGAAATGATCACTGCAATAATTCTAGTTAACATCCATCACCACACATAGTTACAAATATATATATATATTTATGTGATGAGAACTTTAAAATCTCACCTCTTTGCAACTTTAAAATATGCAATACAGTATTATTAACTACGGTCACCATGCCATACATTACATCCCCAGGACTTATTTATTTTATAACTGGCTGTTTGTACCTTTTGACCAACTTTACTTTTTCCCCTCCCCCATTGCTTACAACCAGCAGTCTGTTCCTTGTATCTGTGAGCTTGTGTTTTTCTTTTGTTTTGTTTTGACTTTTGTGTTTTTGTTTTAAAGATTTCACATATAAGTGAAATTATGCAGTATTTATCTTTCTCAGTTTGACTTATTTCACTTAGCATAATACCTTCAAGATCCATCCATGGTGTTGCAAGTGACAGGACTTCATTTTAAAAAAAATTATTATCTATTTATTGATTTCAGAGATGGAGGGAGGGAGAGAGAGAAAGAGAGAAACATCAATTTTGTGGTTCCGCTTATTTATACATTCACTGGTTGATTCTTGTATGTGCCCTGACCAGGGATCGAACCTGCAGTCTTGACATATCTGTATGACGCTCTAACCAATTGAGCTACCCAGCCTGGGTAGGACTTTATTCCTTTCATGGTTGAATAATATTCCATTGTGTGTGTGTGTGTGTGTGTGTGTGTGTGTGTGTGTGTGTGTGTGTATATATCACATTTTATGATTCATTATTTTTTAACTGAAATCCATACTTTACTTAGATATCCTTACTTTCTGTTCCAGGGCCCCCTACAGAATACTACATTACCTTGCGATGTCTTGTCATGTCTCTTTTAGGTGTTCTTGGCTGTGACAGTTTCTTAGACTTTCTTTGTTTTTGACGACCTTCACAGTTTTGAGTACTGCCTAGGAATTTTGTATGATTCCTCTCTATTGGAATTTTTTGGATGTTTTTCTCTGATTAGACTGGGATGATGGGTTTTGGGGAGGAAGACTGTAGAGGTATAAAGTGTCATTTTCATCCCATCTTACGAAGGGTCATGCTGTCACCGTGACTTATTAGTGTTGGTGTTGACCTTGACCGTTTGGCTGATACACAAGATTTCTCCCCTGTAGAGGTACTGGGTGTGTCCTGCCATTGAGCACTGTACTCTTTGGGAGGCGGTCACTATGCACAGTCCACACTAAAGGAATGGGAGTTAGACTCCTGCTGCTTGAGGACGGTGTATCTACATTAAATTTTTTGGAATTCTTCTATCTGACTCATCGCTCCTGCCCCATGTATTTATTTAATTATTTGTTTATGTGAGTGTGGACTCCTGAATAATGAATAATGGTTCATTATTAAATTAATGAACCGTAGTCAACAAGTGAAACTTCCCTCACAATTGATGGAAGTAGAGTTCGGGAGGGGTGCTGCAGTGCAAAGGTCACCGAGTGCTTGGGGAGCGTAGTCACTCGCTTGGATGGGATTTTGCCTCTGACATGTTGAGTTCAAAAAAGTGCCAGGTGTCGATGCCTCAGCTGAGAGGCCTATTGTCAAAAGGAGAAAGGAGGCTCTAGACAGTTTTGCTCAGTGGTTAGAGCGTCGGCCCTTGGACTGAAGGGTCCTGGGTTCAGTTCCAGCCAAGGGCACGTACCCTGGTTGCAGGCTCGAGCTCTGGCCCCAGTGGGGGCGCGTGCGGAAGGCAGCCAGTCAGTGTCTCTCACATCGATGTCTCCCCCCTTCCCTGTCTCTGAAAAGCCATGGAAAGAATGTCCTCGGGTGAGGATTGAGAAAAACAAACGGGAAGGAGGCCGAGGCTGAGGTGAGGTGTGTAACTAGCTGCAGGCTTCCTCTGTGCTCTCCCAGACCACGTGTGAATTGGGAAGGACTTGAAGAAAGTGAAGTAATTCTTGTCTTTCTAGGGCTTAGGTGTGGCTTCTAGCCATTGGCACACTGTCTGTCTTTCCGTAACCTACTCAGGCCAGCTCCGTGCAGGCCCGCGATGGGTTTTGTGCTGGAGCTTAACTTTTTGTTTTCTTCACTTGGCTGTGTGTGTGTGTGGTCGTTATTGGGGGTGGTGTGTGTGTGGTGGTGGTGATGGGTGGTGGTGGTGTGTATGTGTGCTGTTGGTGTGTGTGGTTAGTGGTGGTGGTGTGTGGTGGTATGTGTGTGTGTGTTTGTGTATGTGGGGGTGGGGAGTGGTGGTGGTGCATGTGTGTATGTTGTGGGTGTTGGTGTGTGTTGGTGGGGGGTGTTGTTGGTGTGTATGTGTTGCTGGTGGTGGGTGGTGGGTGTTGGTCATGGTGTGTGTGTGTGTTGGCGGGTTGTGGTGTTGGTATGTGTGGTGTGTGTGTTGGTGTGTATGTGTGGTGGTGTGTGGGGGTGTGTGTTGGTGTGTGTGTGTGGTGTGGTAGGGTGTATTGGTGTGTGTTGTGGGGTGTGTGGTGGTGGTGGTGGTGGGGTGTGCGTGTGCGCGCTCACATTTGTACACACTGAGGACACACAAAAGCAAGCCACTGAGACTCCGCCAGGCCAGAACGACATTTGTCAGTCATTCTAGAAGCGTGCGGGGCCCTCGTCGTCTGCAGCTCCTGCTTGGGGTCGCTGCCAGCGCACTTTCGCTGGGAGCTGTTGCTCCCTGTTCCCTGGTGCGGCGAAAGGCAGGGTTCAGGAGTGAAGCTGTACCCTTCCCACGTTTGCTTCTTGTACGGCAGATGATGTGCGGGCTTAGAGCCGAGTCCAGGGACTCTCCTGGCCTTGAGCCTGCTCTGGAGGCTTTTAGACAAGTGACCAGGGGTGCTGCCGGAACAGGTCAGAGGGTGCACAGTGCACCTTGTCCCGCGCAGCGTTAACCAGAGGGTCATGTCCAACATGTCACCCCACCCCACTCTGCACCCCATTCCCATGCTGACTCTTCACTTCGCCAAGGACACAGTCATTGAGTCAAAGGGTTGTTCGTATCTCAGGTGCTGCAGAGGTTCTGTTTCTTGGTGGTCATTCTATTGAATAATGGCAGTGAAATGTTTCTGATCACATATCTGCAGAGCATGGTTATATTGATTTCCAAGCACAGCACAGAAAGCCAAGTAGTGAAGGAAAAAAAGAAAACAGAAAGGAGATGAAAACAATGAAAAAGAGAAATGTGGATTTAAATGTAAATCCTGACTGTTTTGGAAGGAAAGCAGTCGTCTCTGCTTTAGATTTGGTGCACTCCTGCCTCAGTGGAGAAACCTTGTTTGGGCTGTTTCTTTGTGTGGGGACTGGCAAAGTCTAGAGCTGATGAGGCCTTGAGCCTTTTTGAGGCATTTGATGGCAGCCTGCCCTTGACTGGTTTGGCTTCGGATGCTGTATTTGGGATACTCTGCCCCCTTTTTTTTAAACCAAGCTATTGTTCTCTCCCTAAAATGTTCTGGAATACTTCTCCAAGTTATATTTTGCGCATCACAGATTTAGACGTTTCGCCTTCCCATGCCCCTCTCTGTCTCTGTCTTGGCCTCCTCCTGCTGTCTGAGTGGTAACAGAAGCAGTGGTTTAAAGAACCTCAACTATCAGTGACATTCATGAGCTCCAGTCTGAGGGAAGGTTCAGGACAATTCGAAGTGAAATGGCTCCAGGGAGCAGAGCTGCAGGTGGAATCGTGAGCACCTAGATTGTCAGGACACCTGGCTTCTAGCTCCCCGACTGTTTATGACCTTGACTAACTCACCCTTTCTCTGAGTATTGGTTCCCTCATCTCCACAAGGAGGAGTTGCAGTGGGTTCTCTCTCAGCTTTGGTGACCTTGATTGTATTCTAAGCCTTATTTATTATTTTTCGAATAATTTTGAGGTTACTTCCTTTCACTCCACCAGGAAAATATTGAGTTTGATGCATACATGACCACGTTTTGTTATATGTTTTTTTTTTACTTTTATATTTTGTTTAAGTTTTATATAAGTAATACATGCGCATAGGAAAACTTTAAACAATACAGAAGAGGAAAAGGAAGATCTCCCGTCCCCAACACCCACCGTCCTCTCCAGAGGCCCAGCTGTTACTAGTTTCTCGTGTATCCTTCTGGAGAGATTTGTATATGTGTGTACAAACCCCCTCACCCTCCTTTTCTAAGTACAGACAGGAGCGGGCTCATACGTACACTTCTCCCCCTTCAATTTTCCCCCCTCTGAACCATGTTTTGTAGAGATTGTTCCATGAAAGCACCTGCAGGGCCCCTCATTCTCTGCAGTGGTGCACACAGCGCCGCGCAGTGAATGGGTCCCAAGCTCCCATCGGTGGACAGGTTTTATAGCCTTTTGCTGTTATCGTCTGTGCTGCAGTGGATATCCTCAGACAGACTTACTAGCTTTGTGTGTGCCTTACTTTGAAAACAAAGCCATTGGCTAAGTTGCGCTCATTTTTAGGCTCTGCAGTTAATAACTGGAGGCGTCTAGTCTGAAGGGTCAAATCTAAACTACATGGAAGACAGCAGCGTCCACCCCTCCTCCCCAGGGCGCCTCTGCAGGCTGTGCTTTGGAGAGGAGCGAGGGTGTGGCTTTGGAGGCGCTCGTCTCCTAGTCCTAAGCTCCCCCAGATCAGGGTGCAGACGTCCGTCAGGTGTGCCGAGCAGTGTCCGTGTGCCGTGTGGAGATGAGTGAGCGAGTCCACTGAGTAACCCAGGGCAGGACTGTCCGCGCTGGCAGGAGTCTCCCCAGGCCACCAAGACAGTCCTGCTCCCACTTGTCAGGTCAATAACTTACCAGACCTGAGTCATTAAAAATTTTTTTCAAAGTATTTGAATTATACAAAGTAACAGTTAGTAACCTTTGAACTGCCAAAAAAAAACCTTTATAAGCCTACCTTTACCAGCCTTTTTCCTAACCTGAGGGTTTCTGATATTGGAAATACTCAATTTACACATTTCTCTTATAGTCACTGTGGGCATCTGTTTTATTAGTTATATCAGAAAAACACGAGCATCGTTTTTCAGGAAGTTTAGAAACGGCTGCCCCTGGAAATGATCACCATCCTCTTGGCCTGAAAGGGGGTCTGATGAACTGAGCCCTCCTGGGGAGCTGAGCTTTGTCTCACCTGCATCTGCATTGAAAGAGCACCCTGCCACCCCCACCATTTCTGTTAGTTTGCCATCAGTCACGACTTTTTTGTGTTCTCAAGCTAAGAACGTGAGAAATGAATGATGTGCTTTCATTCATTCATCACATGTTTACTGAGCTTTCTGTGTACCAGGGATGGTGCCTGGAGGTGACAGTTCTTTGTGGCGGGCTTAATTCCCGAAGGGAAAGCAAGGCTTCCTACACACTATTGCAGGCATTCTTCCCGGTCCCTGCAGTAGCTCGTCAGTGAGCAGAGAGCTGTCAGTCTGTCCAGGCCCTCCTTGGAACCTTCCTGTTTGTAACCTGGGCAACCTTTGGGCCGGGGCCCAGCTCTGATGAGGGCTGTCTAAGAGGGACTTCCTTGCCGTCAAAGGCAAACGCTGTTTCGAGGGCTTCTCTCAGTTCGAGCAGTTGTTCCTGTTCTTCAGTCTAAGGTGGGGCAGAGGGTGGCCAAGGACAGTTGAAGGAGCAGGGGGACCGGTTCTCGGGATGCAACTCTGGCTGTAGTTGTACCTGCCACCAACCAGAGCACATGGCTTCACCTCTCTGGGTTTCAGACTTCTCTTCCATAATAGGAAGGGGTGGACTAGGTTACCTCCTCTGTTCCTTACAGAGCCTAACATTCTAGCTTTCCACAGCACACGTAAAAACCCACCTCATTTCTTCACACATTTCTGCCAGCAGCTCATTAGTTCCTTGGAGAGCAGGAGCTGTTTATTCCAACCACAAGCCCAGTGCCTGGTACACAGTGGGAATGCAATAAAGATTTGAGTGAGTGGATCAATACATTAAAAAAGGGGGGGGGAAGAGTGGATTACCCCCACCCCCCAGCTGGAGGAACTTCCTGCCATGAAATTAATTGTTCCTTAAGGAAACCAATTGTGTGTGTGTGAAATTGTTGTCTTTGGCCTTGACCTAGGAACAAATAGACCTAAAAGCATGGTTTTCATTATTACGGGATATCGCCCAGGCAGAAGTTAAGCAAATTTGACTGTTCAACTGTTTTGAGAAAAACTAGCGCTTTTTATAAAATGCATTTTTGGTGAGAATGCCAGTGATAGAATTTATTAGAGGATTTTTTTATTGTTTTCTAAAGTGAAGTACGACATGCTAAAATTTAGTGTTGGTAAATGCAGATAAATGGAAAATCCTTTAAAAACTTAAAACACTTCTAGTGCCTTCATCCAATCACAAGTGTGGTTAACATTTTTATGTAATTTCTTTATCCCTAATTTTTCTCTTTGCAAAAACGGAAACATTTTTTCTCAGTCAGTTCTTTGTTCTTGAGCTTTGTTCACACTTCTTCAGGGCAGCCTTTTTAAACGAAGCAGTAACAGGGTCCTGCCTGCGTACAGGTCCCTAGTCCAGGCCCCGTGTTTGCGTGTTGCTAATGGTTCTCACTCGTCCCAGGGGTCGTTGCGTGCCCAGCGTGCACACTCAGCACGCAGGATGCTCGCATGCTCCCGCAGCTCGCTGTCCATGTGCCGGTTGCACACGCAGGTGTCCTGGTGAAATGATCCCATATGTTGTGCTAAGCTTTGTAGAATTTACTTTTGACCACTATGTTCTATGAAAGGCTTAAAATGTACTCTAAACACAGGGAAGGTGTGGAATAGGATTTTTAATAGGGCACAAGATCTGAGACTAAATGAGTCTTCATGAATTGAATTAAGGAATAATTGCCTAAAACAGTACTGATTAAAAGGAAAGTACCTTGGAAGGGACCTCAGGAATCTACACTCCAAACACAAAATTGTGATGGTTTCTTTTCGATGTGCTGTTGTGGGCCCTTGTCATTGACCTCCCGTGTTCCTCCTTCCCACAGTGATGACTCATCAGCACCAGCAGCAGTTGGCACCCAGTGCCCTGAGCCAGCAGAACCACCCTACTCAGAACCCACCAGCAGGGCTCCTGAGCATGCCTAATGCACTCACCACTCAACAGCAACAGCAGCAGAAACTCCGGCTTCAGAGGATCCAGATGGAAAGAGAGAGGATTCGAAAGCGCCAAGAGGAGCTCATGAGGCAGGTATGGCCGTCCACAGTGCCTGGTGGTGCTTTGTGGCCTTCTGGCCAAAGCTATTGGATAGGTAGCTTCTAGCCATCGGGTAAATCTTTCTCTAGAAGCATTAAAAGCCCAAAGCCCTGCTCCAGACCTCACGAGTGGAATGAGTTTCTTCTCCAAGCCTCTGCCTGTCTGCCTGCAGAGCCACCCTGTGAGAACAGGTCTACCTACACCAGCACGGCCGCCTTCGGCTCCCACTGCCAGCCTGAAAGGAGGGAAAGAGTATGTTCCAATTATCTGTAGCGTATTATCCTAAAATTTAATGACTTAACACAATAGCCATTTTATTATATCACACGCTCTGTGGGCCTGGAGTTTAGGCAGGGCTCAGCTGGACTGCTCTTCTGCTCTACGTGGTCACTGAGTGGTATTCAGCTGGTGGGCAGGCTGGTCTGGAGGTCGCAGATGGCGTTGCTCAAGTGTGTGTCACCACGGTCAGGATTGCTGGAGGAGTGTACTTAGCTGGGACTAACACCTGGAGCGTCTACCTATGGCATCTTTAGCATGGCGATCTCATGGTAATGGGACATACTACATAGCAGCTCGGGTCTCCCTGAGAGAACGTTCCCAGAGATGGGAAAGGGAAGCAGCCAGTGTCTTGGGGCCTGGCTCCGGAAACTGTCACAGAGTCACGTGTGCCATATTCTCTTGGTCAAAGCAGTCACAGAGCTCCCTCCCCCGAGGATTAGAGCAGATGGCAGAGGGGATGCTCTGTGGAAGAAATGACAAAGACTCTGCAGCCGTATTTGCTCTGCATGGAGCATGACAGAGGGATCGAGGGAGAGTGGTCAAGGGAAGCGGTCTGCTCCTGGATCTGATGGAGTGGTCTGCAGAGCTGCCTGGGCGTTGATCAGGAACCCTGTGCAACCAGCACTTACTCATTTATTCATTTGATCAGTCAGCAGAAAGTTGCTGTGTGTTCTCTCTGGGTCTGGCTCGGTGCTGTACCTCAGAAACGGAATAGAGACTCCCTGAAGGAACCCAGTGCTTTCCCTGCTTCAGTGGCTTGGCCTGTGCAAGAGCAGAAGTCTTCCTTCTGAGTTGCTAAATTAATATAATGTATGTTCTCGGGTCTCATAAATTTTGCTGGCTACATTTTGGGGAGGAAAGCTTCAGTTTATTGTTCTAATTCTTCAGACTTTGCTTTATGACTCCCATGAAGCCAGATACATGGGTAGCTTCCTTTCACTAGCTTTTAAGGAAATAAGTAGTTTTAAGTGTTTTAGAGAGCTTTCTTGCAGGAACCTGGGGGTATTAGGGTAAACACGATTTTTTCTTTTAGTTACAGCTGATACTTTAAAAATATACATTGACTTAGCATAAATGAATAATGTATAGCTTATCAAATTCTAAGAAAGAAAGTATCTATGCTGTGTGAGGTTTTAAAAACATAGTGAATTAAAATAATTCCTTGGACAGAGCCTTTGGAAATGAGGGAAATGAACACAAGCTGTACCTTGTTGTTCATTTAACTGTCCTCTAAATTTGAGGAATACAACCTAACAATATAACTGCAGTTGTGCCTTTTACCCTGAGGATTTGTGTCTGAACTTTCATGGTTATTTCAGGGTAACAGTTGTTTATACTGTTTTTAGATAAACAATATCATGTTCTTCAGCAGGAAATAATTATATTATTGTTTTCTGTCTTTGGATAATAATTCCATTTGGAATAATTTTTCTACTTGATAGTGTAGAGTAAATGAAACAGTACTGTAGTAACATTTGTTAGTTTTCTTAGTTTTATATTTAAATGAGCTTTACTGAGTTTTTCCCCTTAGGCAAAGCCATAACCATCCTGCAGAGAAAGGCTTGTTTCTCAGTGTCCGCCCCTTTCTGTGTTTCTTTCTCTCGCCCCACCCCCTTCGTTCCCACAGAAAGTATTTCTGAAAAGGGGTGGGGAAAAGTGCCCCAAATTGTTTCCTCGGTTCCAGCTCTAAGTGCCTTTGAACCAGAATGTACTATTGATGGTTCCTGTTACAGAAATGCCAACCAAGTTCCTTAAATGCTGATCCCCAGAGGCCGTGGCATTTGGCGTGTCTTGCTGCCTCATGGTGTGCATTCCACCGTGCAGGGCAGTGGGGAGGAGAGCTGTCCCGATCTGCAGAGAGGCGACACAGTGCAGCTTTGACCATGTGTGCGCCTGCGCTTGTAGTTAGGAGGAGAGGCGATGGAGTAGATGGTTGATGCCACGTTATTTTTATTATGGAACATGAGGAAAATGTCTGAAGAGACTTTAATGGTGGAAGATTTTGTTTCCCATCCAGAAGCAACCTGCTCCTTAGTGTCAAAGATATTTAAGGCCATATAATAGGTGGTGTTGGAGTGTTCTGTGGTCGTTTTCTGGGGCATTTGTCATGATGCCTCATTGTCCAGGTGCGGATTATGTCGGTCATCTTGGTGTTTTTCCTGCTTGTTTGGTGATTTTTCTGCTTCACTATGGGCACGTAAGCCAGGGCAGAGGCAGGGAAACGGATTGGCAGTAAAAGTGATAGTTGCTTCACCTTTTAGCTGCCTTCCAGCATCTGGTAGAAGAAGTGTGTAGGGATGATGGAGGAAATGGAAGGTCCTGATGAGGTCTGAAGGTTATCTGTGGACCTCGGGTGTGCATTCCGGCCCACTCCCACGTCCTTGGTATCTACAACTGCCTGGGTATCCTTGACTCACCCGGAGTTTGTAATTGCCCTGCTGTCCCGTGCTTGCAGAGGGTCCTAATCTCCCAGGGCCCTTGCCCTGCAGGCAGGCCTCCCTGATTGCAGTTCTCCCAACGAAGAGTTTCCTGTGCTCTCAGTATTAGGAAGGGAGCTTGGCAAATGTAATAAATAGGTGAATTTATTCCCGGATTTCTGGGAAGTCATCGCCACTCTGTATGTTTCTGTTATTAAACGTATGGTGGCTGTGACGCCCCCTGTTAATGATATGCTGCGTAGGATTCCGCCTGGGCTGCCTCCCCCCTGCCGCCCACCCCTGGGCGCGCAGTCTGGAGAAACTGTGCCATGCAGCTCCAGGCCTCGGTCCTCTCCGCTCCAGCTAGTGGGCACCTCCCAGGGCCGAGGGCTCGAATGTTAACTCATGTCGGGGTGTGAAGAAAATGGATTTGAGGAGAGCTTGATTGCAGATCTAAAGTGAACCTCCATTGTTTCGTGGTGGAAAAATAGTTTTCCTTCCTTCCTTCCTTCCTTCCATCCATCCATCCATCCATCCATCCATCCATCCATCCATCCATCCATCCATCCATCTCGTCATTCCTCTGTTCAACCAACGCATATATAGTGGAAACTACTAAATGGGATGCAGCCGCCCTCAGCTGACGTACATTTTAGCAGAGGAGACGAAATGCTGAAGGCTGGCTGTTGGCCGGACGCCCCCAAGCACAGAGGTCTAGGAAAGTGAGCGGACGGGGCCTCTTCATTGCTTCCAGTCCCCGCAGGCCAACAAGTTGTCACAGCTCCAGAATTAGGATCACAGGTTCATTACGAATGGCTTCTACAATTTAACGTTGGTTTCTGCAGCAACAGAGTTGAACTGCTTGAATCTGATCACTGGTGAATTATCTCGGATGTGTCAGGTGCTCTGAGTGGAGGGGGTCCCAGGAGCGCCTGGGCGGGGGTCCCGGGACCCTACCTTGTTGGGAAGGTAGATTTTCCCCTGCCTTCGGTAGGCATCTATCACAGACATTGTGAGAGTGAACTTTTGTGGGAGACCTCCGTTAGCCCTGATAATGAGAGTTTAATTTTTGCTAAATTTCCCAAAAGGCTGTCAGGCAGCTCTGGGCCCATCAGAGAAATGGCAGCCCTAGAAAAGAGGGCAGTTTCATTTAAAGTTGTACTTCCTGGTGTCTTCATATTTTTAAAAAAGAAATTAGAATTGTTTGTGGAGTTTTCTTTTTCTTTGAAAGTAGAAAATGAAGTTTTTAACTTTTAAAAATATAATTTAGTGGGGTTTTTTTAATTGCGATAAAATAAATCATTTTGCTAAGTGAAGGAAGCCAGACCCCCCAAAACTGCATACCATATGATTTCATTTATGACATTCTGGAAAAAGCAACAATAGGGACAGAGAACAGATGAGTGGTTGCCAGGGTTGGGGGTGAGGGAGGAGGGGCTGCTACAAAGGGGCAGCATTAGGGAATTTGGGGGGTAGTGGCACAACTAGTTCTGTATCAGTTTCAGTGGCTGTTTCCTCACCGTATGTATTTGTCAAAACTGTATATAAATAAAAATAATAATAAACATAAAACACAATCATTATAGAAAATATTTAAAATACTCAGAAACAAGGAAGAACATAATCACTCATGCTCTTACGTAGGTAGAGCAACTATGAAGATGGTGATTTCTTTCCAGTCTTTGTATGGATTTGTGTGTGCGCTTTGTTTTTTAAAATGCAATTAATAGGCCCGGCCAGGCGTGGCTGAGCGATTGAGCATCGACCTAGGATCCAGGCGATCGGGGTTCGATTCCCGGTCAGGGCACATGCCCAGGTCGTGGGCTCGATCAATGACTCTCTCATCATTGATGTTTCTCTCTCTCTCTCCCTCTCCTTTCCTCTCTCTGAAACCAATAAAGATATATTTAAAAAAAATAATAAAATAAAATGCAATGAATACCATATCCTATTACTGTGTTGCCATCTCCTAGTGTATTGGGCAACCACTTCTTTATTCTGTGTCAAGGAAGTTGTGCTGTGACTTTGGTTGTATCTGTCCTAAGCTGCCTGGAATCCTTTCTACAACAGGCTAAGCATTTTAAGATAACCCGAGCCACACGTGCCTATAATGACTATGGAATGTTCTGCTGTCACAGCTAAAAATTCAGCACAGCATCCGCTCAGTGTTATAAAGGGCATGTTTGCAACTTCGCCCAGTGAAATGGAAAATTTTAGTAACTGCTAAAAAATTGAGAAACAGGCTTCAGTCCCCGTTTGCCATCTGAAAGAACAATGCCTTGACATGAAGACAGACTCATGCCTTTTTCTGAGGAGAGTATTTCTTCCCATGTGTATTATTCATTTAAATATGAAGCTGGGGGTATGAGTGGGGGGTTCTGCCTCTAAGATTTTAACCTTGAGGACTTCCTGTCGGCCCCCAGGGCCTGGAAGACCTAAGTGGAGAAGCCTCGGCCTCCCGGCCCCTCGCCAGGGGCTGCGTTGGTGAGGAACTCGGCACTGTTTGTACGCCATCCTTTCCTTGACTGGGGCTCAGAGGACAGGGGAATGCAGCTTGTCACACAGAAATGCTGACTCAGCCGGGCCTCTGGTTGCCGGGGCAACAAGGAGGAGGGCAGAGGGTTCGGGCAGGAGGCTGCGGAACTTTTTGGCAGGTCTCACGGGTTTCTCTCGGGCTGGACAGCCACTGCGGCCGGCTGGCCAGCTGGCTGGCTGCTCGCAGCCATTCCTGAGCAAGGCGCGGGGAGGGACACACCCGGCTGTGAGCAGCTCTGGTCTGGGGGAAGGTTCTGTGTTTTGTCATGTGAAGAATGCCTGTTTAGAGAGGTTAAAAAGGGTCGTATCATAGCAGATCGTGAAGCACGTGTGGTGGCAATTTCATGAAGTCTTTCCTCTAGAAAAGGGGCTAAAACTTAACTTTTTGAAAAGCATTTTATAGAATTAAGTTTCAGGGTTGACTGTGACTCCACCAGTATTTCAACCCCGCTAGGGCAGCCTGGCTCTTTAAGTTCTTTCATTCATTGCTCGGCATGCTCTGGACACTGAGTGCAGAGTGCTGAGCAGACACATTGGGTCCTTGCCTCGTGGAGCTTCCCTTCCAGCTTCCACCAAGTGTGTGGTTTGTCTGCAAGTCCCAGAAATAATCCATTTTCTAAAATGGTCTCGTGTTGTTGAGGAATGATACCAATTCAAGCCTTTTTAAAAGGATCCTTTTGAAAATGTTGTAAGTTGAACACATTTTTTAAATGGAGGTCCACTGTTTGCACACAGAAAAAAGCAGCTTCTTATTTCTGATCTTAAGATCACTAAGGTACGAAGAAATATTCCATTTCAAAATCCTTTCAGCTATTTTTTTAAGTGAAGAGAATGTCATGGAAGTTATGCTGTGATCATAATATCTAAATTATAATGTGTTCCTTAATGTGACTCTGAGAAACAACAGGGATTATAGAATAACACAGATTGTTATATACATCCTGAATTAAAAGAGCAACAAACAGGCCGTGGGTAGTAATTACGGACTCAGATGTCTTCCCGAAAGTGCTGGGGTTCCGACTGTCCTTTCACAGCGACAGCCTGGCAGCTGAGCAAGTGATGAAGTATCTCAGAGGCCCCGGAAATGCGACAGGGAATCTCTAGAATCCTTTGGCACAGAGTTAAACGAATTTGCCGTGGGGAGTTTTTCTGTGAAGAAGGTGCATAATTCCGGGTCTGCCTCTGAAGGCCTCGGGGCTGGGCAGAGAGCAGCTGCTCTGCACCAGAATAACTGTTGTAATGTTAGGATTTCAAAATGTTGTCTCTGTTTTTTCATTTATTTCTAGTCACCCCACCCTTTATAATGAAAACAATTCAATCTTCCATTTTTGTGGAATCCCTGGCCACATGCACACTTATATCAAGAGGGGCACCCTTGGAAAAGGTTATTGTCATTCGTTTATCTTTTTTTTTTAATATACATTTCCAGTTCAGTTTTTTAAAATATATTTTTACTGATTTCAGAGAGAGGAAAGGAGAGGGAGAAAGAGATAAGAACATCATTGATGAGAGAGAGTCATTGATCGGCTGCCTCCTGCACACCCCGTGCTGGGGATCGAGCTGGCCACCCGGGCTTGTGCCCTGACCAGGAATCAAACCTCAATCTCCTGGATCCTAGGTCGGTGCTCAACTGCTGAGCCTCACCCGCCGGGCTCATTTGTTTATCTTTGAAGTGTATTCCAGGGCGCAAAGGAGGGGCCAGTGGAGGCCTCCCTCAGCCCAGGACAGCCCTCCCTCAGCCCAGGACTGCCACAGGAGGCTTGCTTTCACCTGCTGTTGACTTTTTTGCTCCACTGTTGATTTAGCCCGCAGGGAGCTGCAGGCTGTAGGGAGCTGGAGGGGAGGAGGTCTGAGGTTTGCTTCCTTCTACTGACAAATCGGTGTATTCACACCCCACCCTCCACCTCTTTTACATATCACCCTCTCCCACAGCTGCTAGGAGAGGGTGTTTTTAAACCTACATACAATTATTCATTTCAGGGAGCTAGATGGATGACCGCAAACTCCACCACAAATTCTGAAAGAGACTCTCCAGCCCTCATTTTGCAGCAGTGTTTCCACCCCCAGCTTGGATCTGAAGTCGAAATAAAGTTGTGGTGGAGGAGGAAAGGGGAGGTTCCAGGGACAGCTTTCCAGATCTTTCTGAAACTAGCCTTTAAAATCTGAACGTATAACTTTGCTTGGTGTGTTGTGAAGTCTCGGGACACTAGCTGCACCCATATGCATTGAAAAGGATGGTAGAGCCCATGCACTTCAGTCTTTTTTCCAGTTCAGGATGGTTAACTGTATTCAAGAGTTAAACATGTCGTTTCATGAAATCTTCCTCTATCCTGGGATGGGGTTGGTATTTCCGTGTCAGAGCTGGGAAAGCAGGCCCAGAGAAATGAAACACCTTGTCCAAGTCCCACAGCCAGTCGGTGAAAGGCCAAAAATTTGAGGTCTGACACCCCCAGCTCTCGGCTTTCCTCTCTGCGCTACACTGTGTGTGTGGTGGTCACTAGAGCAGACTGGAGCCAGATCGTGGGAAAGTTGCTTAACTTCTCAATGCCTCGGTTTCCTCATCTGTACTATGGAGACAGTTGGGCTGTCATGAGATGAAATGAAGTAGTTTGTTAAAGTTCTCAGAACAGTGCTCCACACGTTGAGAGCTATATACAGGTATCAGCTAATAGTTCCTCCTCAAAACATTTACCACTATGGGTCATTCATTCTGTTGGCTGGCCCAAGGTGCCAGGTTCTTTATAAATATGCGTTTTTAATCTTTATAACAGCCCAGCAAAATGAGTCAGATGAACAAACTATCAAGAAAGGTTAAGAATTTAGTCTCAGATGTTATAGCTGGGGAGTAGCTGAGCTAGGACTCGAACTCCAATCTTTCTGTTGCCAAGGATACTTTTTCCCTGTGCCAAGCCCGGAACTTGTCTAATAGCACTGAGCCTTTAACAACTGCTTGAGAGTTGCAGTGGCCAGTACCCCAGAGAACGGGGAAGAGCCAGCTCCACCCCTGTAACTAGAAAATCCTTCGTCGTATCGGCCTCAGACTGGGGTGGAAGGGATCTTCCTGTTCCCCTATAGTGGTTCCTTAATAATTTGAGAGCCAAGGTGTGCCCCTCAAGTCTCTCTTCTGGTTAAACAGCCCCCTACTTCTTCACAGGACACTTCACTCAGACCCCTCCCATCCTGTTTTTCTTCCCTGGTCACTCTGTGGCCTCGGCGAAGTGAACAGCAAAGACCTGGGTGCAGCCTTGACTGGAGGTGGGCAGGTCGGTTGAAGTATCTAGAGGAGCAGGGCTGACCTGCTATTTGAGGTGGAAAGGAGGTTGGACCATGGAGATATCAGAGACATGGACTCCACCATCATTACACGTTGTCTGTCTCGCCCTCTCCCCCATGAAGTAGGGCACTGTCTGTGTTCACTGCTGTATCTCTGCAGCTGGGAACAGTATCTGGCACCTGGTAGTCTCCATAGTGTTTTTAAAAAAATAAAGGAATAACTGAAGGCATTGTCGTGGGGATTGAGGGAGTTATTTGACTTGGATTTTGAGCTGGGCTGAGTGGTCACGGCCTTCAGAGAAAACTTGACCGTAGTAGGAAGAGCTGCTTTGAGGCTAGATGGAGGAGTGTTTTGGGAGCCTTGCAGTTTCAGACTCCTGCTGGCTGTGTTTGTTAGGAGTTCAGGGCTGGGAGAAAGGGAAGGTCCTGCTTGCTGTGGTCAAGGTAGTCAGGGAAGGCACCCTGGAAAAGGTGTGTAATGGAACCTCTAAGGGTGGGTGAGATCTGGTTGATGAAGAGAGACCCAAAGTACTGAGTAGTCCAGGAAGCTGAAGACTTGTTTGGGAGAACAGGGTGGGTGGGGGTGGAGGGGACACTGGGAAGGGGTCTGCGAATAGACTTATCGAACTGGGGTGCAAGTGGGAGATGAGAGACAGACCAGAGGGCTTGGATGTGCCTCCAGCTTAGCATTTCTTCTGCCTGGACTACAGGGAGCCGGGGACGGAGCCCAGGGTTAGTTAAGGCAACTGCACCGGCAGCTCTCTGAGTCGGAGACTTGAGCCATGTCGTAGCCCAGCTTTGGCCAACTGTCCCTGTTTTCGTCCGTTTACTTCGTCTAGTGCCCCGTCTGCTGTCTTTGCTTCAGCTGTTTCAGTTCCAGCCGTCCTGAGTGCTGCTTCTTGGTCAGACCAGTCAGGTGCTGGCCTCTCGTTTCGGCCCCTGTGGGGCTGTGGGTGCCATGTGGCAGCCAGAATCATATTGAGTCTGGGATTGAATTTTATACCTAAATTTAGTAGTTGTTTTTTAAAATCCTCCCTTGTTTGGATGGAGATGTATTAGCGAGGTTAGTCCTCATATTTCAAAAACTAGGACTTTGAGCTGCCTTTTTTCTCCTTCCATTCATGAGCAGAAATAAGAAAATACTGTCATTCAAAAAAAGGTGAGACTTTTAGAAAATCTAAATAAAGAATTATTAGGTTATAAGATATAATTAAGTAAAATGAAACTTCTCAGCATTCTCCATTTATATTAAAAACTAATTTTAGCCCTGGCTAGTGGGGGTTGGTTGGAGCATCGGCCTGTACACCGAAAGGTTGTGGGTTCAATTTGTGGTCAGGGCACATACCCAGGTTTTGAGTTCAGTCTTCAATCAGGGTGTGTATGGCAGGCAACTGGTCCGTGTTTCTCTCTCACATCAATGTTCCTCTCTCTCTAAGATCAATAAAAACATATCCTTGGGTAAGAATTAAACACACACACACACACACACACACACTAATTTTATGTTATACAAAAGGGTTTTACAAGCTTCTCCTTATTAAAAAAAAAAAAGAAAAGAAATTGTTTTCTTGGCCTTGCTGACTCGTCTTGGCGAACTTCACACTTTGCTTTAATCCTTCATGGTGGAAGGCGACAGGAAGAAGTGTGTGACACTCAGAGTGGATCAGGCCATGCAGGAGTGTGGTCTTTAAGACTTTCCATTTTGGTTCCTGGGATTGGAATACAGAACTTGAGATGATAATAAAAGTACTTAGTTAACGCTTATTAGGTGACCCCATGTGCCAGGCCCTGTTCTGGGCACCTTATATGTGAAACCTCACTTGATCATGACAGCAGCCCTGCTGGGTAGATGCTGTTCCTGTCCCCACTCTGCAAATGAGGAACATGGGGTAAATCACTGGTCAGGAGATGGCAGGGCCAGCGTTCAAGTCCAAGCACTTGGCCCCCGAATCCCTGCTCCTGACCCCTCTGTGTGAGGAGCAGGGAGGAGGGCAGTGGGATTGTGACCTAAGGTTGGCGTTTGCGCCTGGCTAGTTAGGGTGTGCCCTATAGGCTTATTTCTCACATATTTGTGGTTGAAGATGAGAATTGAATGTCCTTAGTTTATTTTTTTCTTTTATTACTAATTACAATTTAAAATATTCCCACTTAAATTCCAGTAATGTTTTTTACTTATTCATTGAGCAAATATTTATCAAGTGCCTGCTATATGCCCAGCTGTTACAGGCAGTGGGACATAGGAATGAACATGACAGACACTCAGATCCTTTCCCTCTTGAGCTTACATTCTAATGGGAAAGAGAGAACAAATATTTAAGTTGCTATGCAGAAAATTTAATGCAATCTTTGAAGAGATGTCATTTGTAGGAAGCAAACATTGAGGGAGTGAACCGTGGGAAGGTTGGAGGAGCATGTTCCAAGCAGAGGGAACAGTTGGTGCAGATGCTGGAAGTGGGAGAGGCAGCTGGAGGGAGTGTGTGAGGGGACGTCGGAGACGAAGGAGGAAGGTGGACCAGGCTGTCCTGCAGGGCTTTGTGGGCCACCATGTAGGTGGGTTTCCAGCAGGGGGCCTGCATGATCTTCAGGTTGGCTGCTGTGTGGAGTGACTCGTGATAAATAATTCATATTAATCTTGGAGAAAGTGTTGCCTCCTATAATAACTTTCTAACTCAGATGAGCCTAATTTGTATTTAACAGTTATGCCCTGTCTGAGTGGCTTAGTTGGTTGTGTCGTTCTGTACACTGAAAGGTTGTGGGTTTGATTCCCTGGGGCACATACCTAGGTTGCAGGTTTGATCCCAGTTGGGGTTGGGGCATGTTGGGAGGCAACCGATCCATGTTTCTCTCTCACATTGATATTTCTCTCTCTCTCTTTCTCTCCTTTCCTCTCTCAAATCACTGAAAACATATCCTCAGGTGAGGATTTTTTTTTTAAAGTTTGTATTCAGGTTTATTCAACACCCTGTCTGTCTTCTCTCATTTGTTAGTCATTTGAAGGTGGAAAATGATACTGTGAGTCCCCTACAGGCAGAATTTAGCATTGGGCTTATGCTGGGACTATCACATGGGAGTCAAGTCTTCAAAGTAGAGAAACATCAGTGCTGAAGAATGGAGCTTGGTTATCTTTAATTTAAAATAGAGGAAACAGACGTGAAATGGCACGGTGAACCTCTTTCCCCAATACAGTCTAGGTTCTTTCAGCTTTGATGATTATATATAGTCCTTTTGAATTTTATTTACATATTTAGCCACACACAAGAATTAAAAAAAAAAAAAAAAAATCTATATTGTATTTAATTGAAATATGCCAGGAATAATTTAAATGAAGAGGGAAGTTTAGGACTATATGTTTTATACCTAGTTTCTGCTATTTTTTCTTATAATTTAAACATTTTCATATTACATCATTACAGATGATAAATAATACATATGCTTTATGTATATAATATGCATTTTTTAATTCTATGAAATTCCAGAAATGATTCTTATATTTATATTCAGACCACCTAAAATTTCAAATTCAATCAGTATTCTTAAAACATGGTGATAAGGTTTTGTCAAATACAATGAAATGCAGCCATCTCTTCAACTTGTATGTTTAGAAGGGCATCAGTTTGGGGGTAAATCCCACATTTATTAGTGTATGAGTTTGTGGGGGGTTGGCAGGTTCTAGACTCCTCACACCAGGTAGCCCCTGTTGCTCACCCTCGTGAGGCCTTCGGGTAAGCTTTACTTGGGGAATACAGTTTCCAGGGCACACTGCCTGTCATGTAAAGACAACTGTCATAAAATATTCAGTTTTTCTAGATTTATTCAGAAATACTTCCAAGATTTGGCTTATGGATTAAAAAAAAAAAATTTTTTTTTTTTTTTTGGTTTGCTTTTAATGGATGAACTGAATAAAATCTATGTAAGTTATGGTATTCTGATGATTTGCAACCTGAATGAAGTCAACCAGCAGCCCTTCCTAGCTGGGTACTAATTTCAGCGTACATCAGCAATGCAGTTTCTTATCAATCGGTCTCTCACAGCTTGTAAGAGTCTTGCCACAGTAACTCCTAGTAACGGTGCAGTGAACTCTAGTAACCGAAAATTTTTATAGCCGATGACTTCACTAGACTTGTCTAGACAGCAGTTACTCTCTGAAATCAGAGCATGTTAGGGCTGGAACAGATCTCACAAAGATACTGGAACTTACATGGCCTGAATATTTTCTTTGCCATTATAACATGGTTTGGGACCTTAAGGGACGAGACCAATGTCGTTAGCCTGGGAAGTGGGCAACTGATAGGCATAAATATGGGAAGGGCCTAACCTTGGTTTTGGATGAAGTATAAACATATAAAAGTTTTCTTCTCTGGAAACAGCAGCAAATTTGAAAGAAACTTGATGTCTGGTCTTGTTTGTCAAAATGAGAGAGACTCCCTGGAGGTTATACCTAGAGAAAATAACTGCAGTCAAGTCCGTGACCTTTGGGTTGACTCTCTTGGCAAAGTAATGCTAGCTTTAAAAAATAATGCTAGCGTTCTGATTTTTGCTAATGAAGTGCAGATGCTCTCAGTTTCCCGTCAGAGGGATTTGGACTGAGTCTGCGTGGTTCCCTAACCTTCAGCCATTTTAGCCCTCGACAAAATAATTAGTCCAATAGAACAACTGACTGACAAACAGCCTTTTTAACTGATTGTTTTGCTCTCCTGGCTCTTGGCATAAAACTGCCAGATACGATTTAATGCAGAGCCTGAACTCTGTAACCCCACAGTTTTACTGGCTGGTAAGTGGCAAAGACCGGAATGTACCTGCTAGTGCAGAGGAGTCCAGTGACTTGGATTGATTTAGATTTGGTCTGAGCACCTGGGATAAAAATAACCTCATTTCTGAGAAAGTGTCTCGAGAGGCTTTTCTAAGATTTGGGTATTTAAACTTTTGGATGGGTGAAACAGTTGCCACGTAAGTACCCTGAGGGCAAAGATAAGCTGAGCTTCTCATTAACTTTGTGCATGTGAGGAAGCGTCTTAGGCCTGTCTTAGGCTCTTCGGAGAAAGAGCACTAATGATTTCCTGATGCCTTTGACTTACTAGGGGTAAGTGTAAAGTGCTTTGTGCTTGGTGAGCCGTTTTCATGCGATCTATGCCTTGCTCTGGCCCTGTGACGGGGAATAACTTGCCTCTCCCTGTGCCTGGTGTATTCCTGCAGGAAGCCGCCCTCTGTAGACAGCTCCCCATGGAAGCCGAGACTCTGGCCACGGTTCAGGCTGCTGTCAGCCCGCCCGCCATGACCCCAGACATGAGATCCATCACTAATAATAGCTCAGATCCTTTCCTCAATGGGTAAGTTAATATTTTGGGGCCACTTATTTTTGCTTTCTTTATTTTGTGGTCTAGAGTTTAGTGGGTGTTTGTTTATGTGGGAAAAGGTGGGCAGTGTGGAGGTTGGAGTGGGGATAGAGGCAGCAGGTAGAGGGTGGTGGCAGAAAAAGTAAAGGCAGAGGAAGTTAATTACTTTTCTTTTTTGAATCTCAAATTTAAAAATTGGTGCTACGGCATGGGCTGAATCCTTAGTCAACAATTTTAAAATGGGGATGAACTTATAATTTCAGTGGGATGGTGTTGCACAGTAATTATTTGGAAGAATCTTGTGGTTTAATGGGGGGGTGGGAAGCATGCCATATGGCAAATAGAGAACATAGCAGTTAAGAAGTGGTGTTTATGGTGCAATGTGAGCGAGGCCTGTAGGTTAGTTAATACTGCGCTATGATGTCAGCGTCCAGGTTTTGGTCATTGTACTGTGGTTACGTAAGGTGTCCTTGGGGATGCAGGGGGAAGGGTGCACAGGAATCTGTATTCCTTTTGCATCTTCTGTGTGATTCTAAAATTATTTCACAACAAAATTAACTTAAAAAAAGAGATGATGTTTTAAAATAGGAAACATAAGAGGAGATGGAACAGATAGTTTAGTCAGGAATATCTCCATGAGCAGAAGTAGTCAGCCTCAGTCTCTGAAACCCAAATAAAGGGCGGAGTTCTAATTCCTGTGCCTTTTCTGCCTTTGCAGAGGATTCTGGGAAACAAATACAATTATTAGAGTTGTTAAAAATAGATGAAAACAAACAGTAGCTGAAATAATGAAAGAGTTTTAAAACTGTTGATTTAAAAGTATTTAGAATGTTCAGAAAAGTAAAAAGAATAATAAAAGGTTCACGATGTCCCCAAACCCAGATTTCCCATATTTTTATACTTTTTTTTTTTTTTAATAAGTGTTACAATTAATATTTGAACTCACCCCTACCACTACTGAAATGTTTCCTTTTTCCTTCCCTCCCTAGTGGTAGCCCTGCTCACACGCTGTCATGTGTCCCATCACATGTGCTTTTATGCTTCGTTTTTGTTTTGGGTTTTGTTTTTATGCTTGTTGCCTGAAGATGTGTGCATTCCTAAGCAACGGTCAACATTGTTTTCTGTTTTTTAAAATTTACATAAATGCTGTCATACTCTATGTGTAAGAACAAGAAATTGTTATTTTGAGATGAATAGGAAATCAATGTCAATTTACAATGAACAGCCAGTTTTATTTGCTTACAATTTATTAATTTCATTGACATTGGGAATGTATGTTTCAAAACAATTAAAAGGAGGTACAAAGTGTGCTTCTCCTCCGTATGTGGAAGGTTGGGCCGAGTGACAGAACTGCACTAGGTAGGGTTTTCGCGACTGTACTTTAATTCTGAGGTTTCTTTAGTGGCTCGCACTGATGTTTCTCTGCCTTCTGCTCTCTAGAGGGCCGTATCATTCGAGGGAGCAGAGCACTGACAGTGGCCTGGGGCTAGGATGCTACAGTGTCCCCACGACCCCAGAGGACTTCCTCAGCAACGTGGATGAGATGGACACAGGTAGGAGTAAAGCCTGCAAGTACTTGCAATGCATTTGCATTTTTAAGTCGTCTTTTTAGTCATCTCCATTGTAGAATCCAACCAAAAACAATCTCAACAACAAATAAAATGACAACCAAAAAACCACCCAACTGCCCAAGCACTATTAATAAATCCTAGCCCTTCCCCCGTAGTTTATACAAATACAGTTTTGCATCTGGGCACAAGCTTTTCAGTTCTGCTTTTTCTCTTTTGCTGGCCCTGGCTCCACACAGCCCCTTCCTCGCCGTCGCATCAGCACGCGGCTGTCTGCTGGCCACTCTTCCCCAGGGAGTGGCGACGTGCTCGGCCCCTAGTTGTGAGGAATGGGCCGCCTCCTTGAGCAGTGCGCTGTTTTATAGTTCAGCCGGCACGCAGTTTTCCATGCCAGTCACTGCATTTGGGAAGCCGTTGGCAGGGGGCAACTCAGAGGATTGTAGATTGTCAGCTCCAAAGCCCAACATGGTAACAGTGTCCTCCCTCAGCCATGAGAGAGAAGAGCCAGGGTGACCTCAGCCTGGCCCCCAGCCTGCACCGCCCAGGCCAGGCCCGCTGGCTCCCGTGCACGGAGGGAGGCCTTCAGTGCCAACACTGAATTTGGTCTTATTGGCCAAATCTAGATTTAATTATCAAAGTCTTAACCTCCCAGAAGATACTCTAGAACCAAAAAGAAAAGACAGCCGAGGTGTCCACTATTTGGAGTTTTTCGTGCAAGTTTCTCCTCTATCCTCACTGACCATAGAAAATTAACTGTTCTGTGGTGAAAATAATTGCTTTTCCCACTGCTGTTGTCCAGAGTGCCTGTGTTTGTCACACTCTGCTGCTGGACGCCAGCTCTTCCTCCTCTGACTCTAAGTTATCGGTCAGACGAGAGACAGACCTGCCAGCCAGCGTGGACGCCGGGGCAGCGGCCGGGCCTCCCTGCCGGCCGTCACCTGCCTGCTTAGAGGACTGCAACAGGCCGTCTTGTAGGCGTCCCGCAGGGACAGTTTGGACTCTTTGTTTTGTTATATTTAATTTATTCCTTCAGTTTCTCCCTCTCTGCCTGCCTCTCTCCCTCCCTTTCTTTGTCTGTCTCTGTTTTTCGGTGTGAGATTTATTTTGTCCTTTTGGAGCGGCTCCTACCTAAGCACTGGGAAGCCAGTGAAGATAAAAGGCAAAGTTAAATAAGAAAAGACCAAGGAGGCCTAAATCTAAGCTTGACACTAAAAAAAAAAAAAAAAGATGCATTCTATTCTGTAGCTTTTTTGAATGGCCTCGAGTGGGTAAACAGGGAGTGTTTTAAAGCCAAAATGCTTTAATGGAATTAAGCGGCATCCTGAAAAGAGCACCGTCTTTGCAGACGGGCAGCCTAAGTTGCGTTCTCGCTCCTTACTCCTGGCTGTGACTTTGGGTGGGTGCTGCAGCCTCCCGGCGCCTCAGAGCTCTCGCCTGGAAGGTGGGAGTCCTGTGCTCACTTCCTAGAGTCGTGAGATCACAGAGCTTGGCCCCGAATTCTTTATTACTTCTAAGAAGGCTGAGGTAATGCACAGAAGGAAGTTGATGAATGTTAGGGTTCCAGGTTCTCTGGTTAAGTACCAGCCCACAGAGTTTGGGGTCGCTTCTGTGAAGCCTTCATAGGAAGTGGGCATAAACCCTCTCAAGGGGAGAGCTGTAATTACACAGTCACAGGATGAGGGGAAGCCGAGGATGGACAGAGCTCCCGTGTAGCTAGAAAAGGCCTGTTAGGCCCACTGACCACATGCTGAAAGGGAGCGAGCCCGCTGAGCTCTCCCTCTGCAAAACGCACATGAAGCCACAGCTGGACTTGGTGTGAAGACAGAATATAGGAAACACCAAGAGCAAAGCCTGGGAAGTTACTCAGCCTTCCAGAATATTCTGAAATAATCGCACCCTTTTAAGAATTGCCTGGTTTTTGTCTGTCCCACTTTTTAAGTGGATAAAACTACAAAGACCAAGAAGATTACAAGGAAATTGCAACGTTGCTCCAAAGAGAGATATTTTAAAATTGCTAACCTCAACCAAGAAGCTTAACTAGTCTCCTCCTGCCTTCCATGTCTGAGGAGAAAGGATAAGAGGACTTCTTTAAGACAGAGAGCTTTTTTGGCTAAAAAATGTATTCTTGAGCTATTAAAAAGTTAAAACAGGAAATCAATAGAGGTAAATGATCCTAACCAGAGATGAAAAGGACACCCGGCACCTTACATCAGATAATTCTTGAAGGCAGATAGTTTTTTAAACCTCACTTCCATCTGTTACACTCTAGTGGGTAGAAAAAGGTATTTTGGATTTTTTTCTATTTTGATGATTTTTCAATATGCAGCTGAACTTGATTTAATTTTCATTGCTTTTTGCAGTGAAAACCCTACAAAATATTGCTAAGAAGCAATGCTATTTTATGAGTTATAGAAAAGTCATGAAGCTTTGCTATCACCAAAATACAGTTGGCTTATGTTTCCCTCACCCCTAGGAAGAATGTCATTTTCTCCTTGGAAAATACTTAATGCATGTGGTTGAAATGAGTTTTCCGCAGTTTGAATAGTGAAATTTCTGTGCGTGCTTTTCAGGAAGGCTACTGCACTTTCATGACACAAAAGCTAAGTAATGAGTTTCTTACAAATGATGCTGTGGTGGACGCTGGAGAGGTGCATTGTATTCCTTCAGACAGTTGTTTGGGGCTGTTTGAATTAACTCTTTGTTCTAATGTGTCATCAACGGTGATCCAGTTCTAAGGTTTTTCCTTCTCTAAGCTCAATTGACAAACATTTATTGTATTTCTGTATGTACATGAGTTTGTGTGGGTGGTGCCCAGAGCCATGGGTGTGTGATGGACTTCACGTGGTGCTTCACTCCAGGTTGTGAGGAAGGTGCTATAATCCCAATTTCATATGGGTAAACTGAGGGTCAGGCACCGCCTGTGTCTGAGGCCACACAGCTAGAGCAGTCTTGGGCACAAGGGTCACTGCGTTTCTCATGCGCTATTATTCGGAAAGAGCACATGCTTCTCTTGTTACACCTTAGGCGCTAATTCTTCTCCAGATCAGCATTTTTCCAACTGTGTTCTGTAGACTCTGGTTCTGTTAGGATGTAAATTCTGCCAAAGATGGATTAGGTGACTCAATAGGTTTAGGAAATAGGTTTCTTAAGACAAGATAAAATAAAGCAGATTCTTTACTGCAAGACATCTCATAACCCTCCTGTGCTCACAGGCATTGTGACTCACCTGCGTTGTGAGAAAGGCATAGAGTTTGGGGGAGGGAGGAAGGGGGGGGATCTGCAGAACCCACTTTATAAAATGCTTTGAAATTGATCCCTAGAGCCATCAGTGAAGACAGTCTTTTAATAACACGGTTCAAGGAAACTCCTCACCTTTGAACATGGAGTGAGGATATGGGTACATATAAGCTTGCGGTTAAATCCTGAGAGTTTAGCCCTGTGATAAGGCATTTATTACAGTCAGGGCCTCTCGCTCTTTCACAAACAGCTCTTCCTGCTGCTGGGAAGGCACAGATTGTAGGTCAGACCCCCGGGGCCTTCACCGGTGCCTTCCCTGTCCCCTGGACTTGTCCATCTGCACCATGGCTCCCCAGGACAGTTAAAGATCCTTGGCACCTCTGCATCCCAGGAGCAAGCATCGCCAGCTCTGTCAGTGGGGTAGCTGAAATTTTGCCCAGTGTTGGCCCAGCGCAAGTGAAAACAAGAATTATGTTAACACTTGGACTGGTCCCCTCTTTCAAGAGCTTAAAAAGGGAGTCAAAATGGTTTCCTTTCATTCTGTTGCAGGAGAAAGTGCAGGGCAGGCGCCCATGAACATCAATCCTCAGCAGACCCGTTTCCCTGATTTTCTGGACTGTCTCCCGGGAACCAACGTGGACCTCGGGACCCTGGAATCTGAAGATCTGATCCCCCTCTTCAATGATGTCGAGTCTGCTCTGAACAAGAGCGAGCCCTTTCTGACCTGGCTGTAGTCAGTACCATTGTAGCCTGGGTACAGCCATGACCTGACATTTCCTGGGCCTCTTGGGAAGGGCGACGGAGCAGAGCAAGGCTGCAGGTGAACCACTTTCTGCCCCCATGACTCATGCTCCCTCCTTTCCATGTGGCCAGTTTAATCATTGCCTGGATTTGATTGACAGTAACTTAAGTTAAACGGAAATAAATATTCTATTTTCATTTTCTGCAAGCCTGCATTCCTGTGGTGGGTTATGCAGAATTGCTTCCCCGTTTTCCTCTCTGCAGGCCCATGACTAAGCTTTATGGGTGTTAGCTGAAATTTATACATCAATTGATTATAAACCATAAAGAGATGACCACAGGCAGTGACTTCTGACAGGCGGCTCGGTCCAGGAAATGTACACAAAATTAGACCCGATTCACAGTTTCAAAAACTGTATTGATGACAGTACTACCAAATGCTTTAAATATTTAACCCGAGCTTTAAAAATCATCGTATGGGTAGTAAAACTCAGCTGTATGGACTTCAATGCATCGCTGGACCCGTGCTAGCTCTGATGATTGTTACTGCTCTGTATTTGCGAAGGCACACAGCCCTCTTGTAGTTCATCCCCTGTCATTTCGTGGCGTGGCATCCACACAGCTAGTCCTTCCAGCAGCCTCGGCACAGCCCCTGTGCTGCAGACCTTATGAAAGAGACCCGCTGGGTATTAATCATGAGCATTTACTAAACAGAACATTTAAGAATTGCAAGTTGGGTTTTTTTTTTAAAAATTGCCGCTTAGAATTTGATGTTTATTTTATGAAACACTATAATTTTGTAGCTGATGACAAAGGGCAGCCAAATGTTTTTGATGAATCAGTGGCAACTGTGTTTTTGTCTTTTGAAACTGTTCTGAAAGCATCAGGACACGTAGCTTTCAACCTGCTGGAACACACAGCAAGCTATTGCTTTTTACATTCTGAAGCCTTGTCAGTTTTGCTTTTAAGATTTCAAGTGTTTAGAATAGTCTTATCTATGAAACTGTTTGAAGGATGAAGCAGATCTCTGACTGACGTTTAAAAACATGCCCTCTTGAGGGTGTATGGTGGAGACATGTGTTTCTGAATTCAGTAAAATTGATCCCTTAGTATATTATCCTAACCCTGTTTGCTACAGTTGGTATAAAAAGGCATGAAATATGTACTCAATACCTCTTATGTAACCAAAAAATGTTTTTTTTATTAGCTTTTAAGGACTGAGAGGGTGCATCGGGTTCACCTGGCATGCACTCTGTCTGCCAATGACGTCCTCAACTGTTTAGTGTTTTCAACTGACGTTATTTATAATCTATGAATTTAATATCTTTTTAAAAAGACAATAATTCAGGTCTCTGGGAGGAACCTGTCAATTCCCAAGGGGGCTTATTTGTTCGGGATCATCAATAAGGTCCTTTCGATGTATCAGAATATAGAACGACAGAATACATTTATCTTGCTGGAAAGAAGGCACGTGAAAAGGTGCGAGATGAAGTAGTAAAGTTGTGGAATAGAGTGGAAAGGATACCAGTCGTGAAATGGAAAAAGACACGTTATAGTACCCCAAAAGCAAGGCAAGCAGGAGGTGTGAGCGGTGCCCCCCAAAACAAAACAGTTTTCTACTACAACCTTTATACCAAAAGACTGTCGTAGAAGAAAAGAGGGCTTTGGTGCACTTTACGTGGCGGGGGAGGGCAGGGATGGTGGAGCCTGCCCGAGCCCAGGCCCAGGCCGAGGCTGAGCTGCTGCGGGGCCGGGGCCGGGGCCGGGGCCGGGCCGGGGCGAGAGCCTGCTGTGCTTCCAGCACAAGGGAGTGATTTCTTTCTCCTGGGGGACCCGAGGCTTATGTTCCTCCGAGTTCATCTCTCTCTCCACGTGCTCCGAGAGAGATGGGGGCGATGTTTATGTTGCTACTAAATTGAAGGGAGCACTATTTCTTTTTCTCTTGTGTTAGCAATAATTGCAAAAAGAGTTGTACATGCTAAGAAAAAAAAAACACACCAAAAAAACCAAAAAACAAGGGACCTAACAAAACTGAGCAGTGTTACTGTATTTTTTAAAAATATTTTTATAGACTCATTTTCAGGTTATTAAACGTAAAAGAAACAGATACCCCTCTTTTTTTCTAAAGTAGATAAAACATCGATGATTTGTATTATCAGTTTTTAGACGTAATTTCCTAGTAAGCTTGTGGCATTAGAAAATATTAGAAGGTTTTTTTAGTGAAATTAGTTGAAACATTTATTAATGAATATAAGTATTTTTCCAGAATTAAATGTGGACCCTGACTATGTGTTTACTAATAGATAAAGCCAGATATAATTTTTTGTGTTTGTTTTTACGGCCATAAAATATGGTCCTTGTTAAAGAACACTAAATAGAAATCTACATACGAACAGCATTTTAAAAGCTATTTCCTATTATCGTGAGTGTTCAGACCCCTGCAGAATCATGATAAGGTGCTATTTATATTGTTTTTCTTATTAGAAAACAACTGCCAGGATATCTAGTCTTTTTTTTAGTCCTACATCAATCAATAAATTTTAACATTTCATTCAATAGTTTTGCCATAGAAAAGGCCTATTAAAATTGAAATAGAAAAATAATTTCAGAGAGAGATCTTTCTAGGTATTTCCCCCCCCAATAAACACATTTTCTTGAAGCAAATACATTGTTAAAACCTATTTGCAACTCTGTTCAATCTAAGTCATTCTTAGTGTTTCACCATAGTATTTAGGATGTGAAATGCCTTCTCTTTCACTGATTACACAATGTACCAGAAGCACAGAAAACAGAAAAAAATGAGTGTGCTGGGGGGTATGCCCAGCCTGGTAGAAGAGCTCTCTGTAGAAGAAGGTGATCTGAGCGGTAGAAGTGTTGCCAATTACGAGTTGTGTTCTCGTGACATAATTAGGAAGTAACTTCTGAAAGTACAACTTCTATTAAAAAGAAAAAAGCTGTTAAAAAGAAATTGTAGATTAGTTTAATTGGGAAAATGGGAGATTGACAGAGACCGTTTCCCTAACACACTACATCATTTATGTGCTAGTACTTAACTTTTTTACAAAATTTACTTCTACATTTTGTAATGTGACATCTGTGTTTATTTTTAATTTAGAATGCTATGCGTACAAAGGGTATGCAGCCAAATCAGGCAGATCAAACCATTTTACCTGGACTTTGGTACTGGTTTTTACTTCTCTGATTCTGTATAAGAAAAATAAATACAATTGAGTTTCCACTTGGAGCCTTTGTGTTTTTATTATTTGTGAGTGTTCCTTTTACTGAGGGCTTTGGGTGGTACTGTACTGTACTGAAGAGAGGCTTATGTAACCTTCCTGGCAGAGAATAAAAGAAAGAAAATTTTGTAGGCAAACATTTTTTTGGCTCAAATGCCTGTTCTTTAGTATTCTAAGCATCCTTTATTTGAAGTGCCCCGCTGGGATTTTTTAAGACTCTGTATGTGTGTGTGTACTTTAAAGATCCTTCCAGCACCTCACAGATTTGACTGAGACGTCAGAGGTGTAGGAATTCAGTTTTTCTTCTATTAACAGTACAGTATGCCTCCTTGTTGTCAGAACTAAAATCAGCTCCTCGTTCACTCTGTGTGTGATGTGACAGTATTTTCTCTGCCTGTTGAGACCCTCGATGAACACTGCCGTGATCCCTTTGCCACTGCACAGAAGCACTAGGTGAGAGCACTCGTAGCAGAAGAGTGTTTAAGCGGAAGCATTCAGCTAAATGACAGAGCAGAGAGATGCTAGTGGAAACATTACCCACATTCTAGGGTCTAAGTCTCATGCATCGTTTTAAAAACCATATTTTGTCATCACTTGTAACATGCTCGTTGCTGAAAATGTTATAAATCACAACATGTATAAAGTAAAAACTGAAAGTTCTGTATCCCCCAAATCTCGCATTAAAAAAAAAAGTACAACAGATGTTTTACCTATGTTAGATTTTTTTTAGCAAATGGAAAACAATTATACATACTGTTCAGAAGCTTTCATTTTTTTCCTCTTAACAATAACAATGATATTACTAATACTTACTGGGCATTTACTATGTGCCAGACACTATGCAAAACAATTGCTATAACCTAATTTAACCTGCACTGCAACCTTACCATTTCAAGGATATTATCCTCAATTTACATATGAAGAAATTGAGGTTTAGAGAGGTTATGTAACTTCAGTAACTTCACACAGTAAGCAACAGATAAATCCAATACCTTCTGGTCATCTTTCCATGCAGGTACATATAGTTGTACACTTCAATATTTTTAACAACAAATAATATTTGATGTCTATTATTGTTAGCCAGTTGGTAGCTACAAACTGTGCTTCAGGAAATGTCTTATTCTTGTGTGAATATGGCTGGATTTCTACTACCAACAGTAAGGCTTGTTTCACCATTGCCAACCTAGAGCTGGATAATGCCTTTTTTTGACCCCCTCTATCAAATTTTCTGTTTTTCTTTTAATCCTCAAAGAAGGATATTTTTTCTATTGCTTTTCAGAGAGAGTGGAAGGGAGAGAGAAAAAAAACACATCAATGTGAGAGAGACATATCAATTGGTTGCCTCCTGCATGCGTCCTAACTGGGGCCGGGGATCAAGCCCGCAACCAAGGTACTCGCCCTTGACCAGAATCGAACTTGGGACTCTTCAGTCCATGGGCCGATGCCCTAACCACTGAGGAAGCCAGCTAGGGCTGCCTAACCTTTTAAAATCATTTTTTAATTACAGTTGACATACAATATTAGATTAGTTTCAAGTGTACAACCCAGTGATTTCATCACTTTGAATATTTCTTGCCAATCTCTTCTGGCCTGCAAAGTTTCTGTTGAGAAATCAGCTGACAGCCTTATGGGAGCTCCCTTGTAGGTAACAAACTGCTTTTCTCTTGCTGCTTTTAAGATTCTCTTTGTCTTTACCCATTGGCATTTTAATTATGATGTGTCTTGGTGTGGGCCTCTTCAGGTATTTCTCGTTTGGGACTCTGTACTTCCTATACTTGTGCCTGTTTCCTTCACCAGGTTAGGAAAGTTTTCCATCATTTTTCACACAGGTTTTCAATTCCTCACTTTTTCTGTTCTCCTTCTGGTATCCCCATGATGCAAATGCTGGTGTGCTTGAAGTTGTCCAAGAAGCTCCTTAAACTTTCCTCATTTTTTTGTATCCTTTTTAAAAAATATTTTTGTTGTGCTGATTGGAAGTTTTTTGCTTCCTTATATTCCAAATCACTGATTTGATTCTGTGCTACAACTACTTTACTGTTGATTCTCTATAAAGTATTCATTTCAGTTAGTGTATTCTTCATTTCTGGTTCTTTTTAAAAATTATTTCCATGTCCTTTTTATGCTATTGAAGTTCTCACTAACTTCATCTACTCTTCCCCTAAGTTAATTGAGCATCCTTATAACCAGTGTTGTTTATTTGTTTTTATTGATTTCAGAGAGAGGAAGGGAGAGGGGGAGAGAGAAGAGAGACATCAATGATGAGAGAAAATCGTCAATCAGATGCCTCTTGCATGCCCCCACTAGGGATCAAGCCCGCAACATGGGCACATGCCCTGACTAGGAATTGAACTGTGACCTCCTGGTTCATGGGTTGAGGCTCAACCACTGAGCCATGCTGGCTGGGCCTTATGAGCTCAACAAGTGCTTTGAGCTCTGCATCTAGTCGATTGCTTGTCTCCATTTTGTTTAGTCTTTTTTCTAGAGTTTTGTTCTGTTCTTTCATTTGGGACATAATTCTTTGTCTCCTCATTTTAGCAGCCTCCCTGTGTTTTTATGTATTAGGTAGAGCTGCTACACCTCTCAGGCTTGGTAGAGTGGCCTAATGTATGTGTACTCTATGGTCCAGTGGCACAGCTTCTCAGTTCACCTGATGGGCACTCCAGATGTGCCCCCACCTTCATGTGGGCTGTGTACATACTCCTGTTGTAGTTGAGCCTTGATTGCTGTTGGCATGTCATTGGGAGAGATTACCCCAGGCTGGTCAGCTTCAAGGACTGGCTGTGACCGTTGTAGAGGATCAGCTGTGCAGAGGCCCACCCCATGGAGCAGGACTTACTTTAGTGGGGCTCTGGTGCCCTCTGAGTCTGTTCCTTGAGTGTGTCACTCGTGGAGGTGGTTGGGTGGTGCTTTAACAGAGTCTGAAGTTGTCTGCTGGGTGTGCTGGCTCTGGGGCCTTTATGGAGATACAGCCACTGCCTATGTTCAGCTTGGGGCCACCTGGCATGAGCTACAGAGTGATCAGCAGATGACTGTGACTGGTGCTGGGCTTCGAGGTGCCCAGGAAAGGCCAAGCTGCAAACCAAAGCTGGCTGCTGCTAGTGTGGGGGGATATGCCAAGACTAGATGCTGCTTGTTTGAGAAATTTTAGGCAAGTGTGAAGCATGAGTTAAGACAGACCATTTGTATGAAAAAGCCACAGGAAACAGCTCTGGTGGTCCCACAAGCTGGGTGGGGTAGGGTCTCAGAGAATCACTAAGGTGGGGCTAACAGTGTAAGCCAGGTTGATGGAGACTCAGATATGTCATCTGCCTGCTGGGTCTGCCAACACTTCTGTCCGGAAGAAAGCTGTCTCTCCAGCTTTAGTCCCAATGCCAAACAACTCAGTTCCTCTCTGTATGTCCCTGGCACCTTTCGAGCTGCTGCCCCAGTGCTGGAGCTCAGAGAGGGAGTCCGAGTAAGTTCCTACAAGGGCCCTATAAGAGGAACGCCTGGGACCCCAGCAGCCCTCTGTCTCACCAGCCTCAATCCCCAATGGTTTTTATAGCCAGAAGTTATGGGGAAACCTTGCTTTCTGGCACTGGAACCCTGGACTGGGTGGTTTGGTGTGGGGCTGTGACCCTTCGCTTCTCAGGGGGACCTATGCAGCCGAGATATCCCTCCTGATTTTTAACTGTCACATGTGAGTGTGGGACCAGCCCCTTCTGCATCTCTGCTGCTCCTATCAGTCTCAATGTGGCTTCTTTATTTCCTTAGTTGTAGGGCTTCTGTTAAGTTAGATTTTAGGTGGTTCTGAATGATGGTTGTTCTGTAGTTTAGTTGTAATTTTGATGTAGTTGTGAGAGGATGGGAGTATTGCATTTACCTGTGCTGCCATCTTGACCTGCACCCTAATTTTTAAGATTAATATTTTACTACAAACATACAGTTTCCAAAAAAAAGTCAAATTTGATTTGTGTAAACACTAACTTTTTTTGTTTTGTTTTTCCCCCCAGTTTATACTTTCCACAAAATATTAGAGAAGTTACGTGAAATATGTAAATAAAGTTCAAAATTTCAATGAAAAATATATTCTCCATTTGGGCAATAATATATAATACAAATGAATTCTGTCCCCCTCCCCCCCAGCTTTATCAAGATATTGACATATAAAAGTTTAAGGTATACAACATAGTGATTTTATATATGTATATATTGCAAAATGATTACCACAATCAAGTTAGTTAACACATGCATCATTCACATAGTTGCAATTTTTTTTGTGTTGAGAACTTTGGTCTAACTTTTAAATCTTTGTAGGTATGATAGGTATTATAGGTATAAAATATCTTACTGTTATAGCTTGTACTTCTTGAATTAATAGTGAAATTGGCCCAGCCGGGCGTGGCTCAGCAGTTGAGCGTCGACCTAGGATCCAGGTGATTGGGGTTCGATTCCCTGTCAGGGCACATGCCCGGGTTGCGGGCTCCATCCCCAGTCAGGGGCGTGCAGGAGGCAGCCGATCACCGACTCTCTCATCATCTCATCTCCCATCTCTCTCATCTCATTGATGTTTCTATCTCTCTCCCTTTCCTTTCCTCTCTCTGAAATCAATAAAGATATATATAAAAATTAAAAAAATAGTGAAATTGAGTGATCTTTTTATAATACTGTGGCCTATAGTGCATGTGTCAGTTCTCCACCTTCTGTTCCATTTCACTGTTTTTGTGCCCCACACCTCCCACCTTGGTATATTTTTGCTTCCAACAGCTAACACCTGTGGCTCTTTTTAAAAGACATGCTAGAGTCACTTTGCCCCCACACATGCAGAGAACTGGAAATGCCTAAGAATTTACATCCTACGTGACCTTTGGCCAATGACAGGTGGGTGTGTAACATTTTGTGGTATCCAGCAGAGACCACCTTCTTCCGGACTTTGCTTTGTTTCCTTCCTTTTCCTGCACTGCTTTACCCACTCTCTTACCAGTTTCTCCCATATATATCCACTTCCTTGAAAAACAATTCTTAAATAATACTTTTTTAAAAAAATCACTTGTACGTGAGTCCTTGTATCAGGATCTACTTCTGGGATCCAGACTGAAGGTAGTATTCAGATACACAACAAACTAAGTTAAATCAGTAAGAAAAACAAACAGTCCAATAGAAATATGAAAGAAGGATATGAGCTGAAAATGTATAGGGCAGGAAACTGGGTGGCAAATAATTTGCCAACCTCATTACTAATCAGGAAAATAGAAATTAGATAATAATGACATACCATTTCACTTCTATCAAACTGCAACAAAAAAAATTGACACGAAGTGTTGTCTAGGATGTGGGAAAGTGGGAATACAACGCACTGTTGACGGTGGTGTAAACTGATACAGGCACTTCATAGCCTCCATGAAACTGGCAATTTGCTGCTTTGTTGATCTCTGTATCCTCAGTCCCAAGGGCAATGCCCAGAATACAGTGGATGCCCAATTAACATTGGTTGAATTAATTTTTTTCACATTCTATTCCCCAAGGAAGTGAGTAGTTTCAGAGGGAACACACAGAGAAGAGGGGTTGCAAAATAGGGCAAAAGGAACTTCTAGACAGTTCAGTTGATTAAACAAATCTGTCACTAATCAGTGGGTATTGCAGCCAACTATGTTCATCTATGTAGTTGATTAATGTAGTTGATAAATAAGCCTCCTACAGGCATTGCAGCTAAGTCAGTTCTGAGCTGGGACTTGAACATTTATAGTGTATTCAAGGTTTTTTAGGATTGAAATCTATTGAAAATACATATGCTGCCATTTCCCATGAAAAATTGTAGCCACTATATTTTAGGTTTTTCCTAGAGGCACTGGTTTTTAAAAAAATTATGACTAAATATTGTGTGGACGTTATAGCTCCTGGATATTTAATTTACTTGGCTTCCATTGAGAGCATATATGATAGTATTGTGCTGAGCTAAAATCTGGAGCAGCTCCAACATCTGCCTTGCTGCCCAGAATAGGTAAGTATATGTAATGTATTAACATGAATATAGAATTGACATGACATATTATACCCTTTTAGGAAGGCTTTTCCTGGAACAGTTTCTGGTCATTGGAGTGAGATGGGTCTATAAATTTTAGTCCTAAAAGAGAATGGATTTATTCCATGGACACCCTAGAAGATCTGGTACATTCAAGTCCTTAAAGCAGAGCTCCTCAGAACTTTCTCTTCAGTGCTCCAAAAGTTTAACATTCACCATCAGTTAACAAATCATTATACTTTTTGAGGGTCTCTGAAGGATCTGAGAAGCCGATCAAAGCGTTGGATGTTGTTCATAGTCGATGCTCACACATGTATTTACATGATTTCCAGATGGCTCATAAATTCGCTAAAGCCCTTCCAGTGACCTTAGACTCTGCAACTCGTTCCCACAGCGGTTCTTTGAAATAGGTTCCTTGTAACTTAAAAATGAGATTTGATAAAGCCTTGAATTGGAGTTAGCAGAGCTGTAGAAGTTGTGTTTAGAAATGTTCATTTGTAAGGGTCACAGGTAGAGTTTACTATAGAATTTTATATGTCCTAAGTGAACTCTTCTGCTTATAAGTTGTTAGGTCATACTATTAATTGAACAATGTGACCCATGCTTCATATGTTTGCAGTTTAAGGACCAAAAGTAGGGTATCCAATGGTTCTGGTTTGCCTGGGACAGAAATGTTTCCTAATTTGGGGGACTTAGTGTTAAAGTTGGAAAAGTCCCAGAAAACTGGGAAGAGTTTAGTTGCATTATGTTCCCATGGGCAGTACTGGCTACACATTTGTGTGAGACTGCACAAAATGAAAATATGAGGCCCCTTCCTCAAATTTTTTAAGAATTTCAAGGTGGTAGCATTAAAGAAATAAACCAAGTAAGGGGTTCTTCTGAGTGGGGCCCTGTGTGACTGCACAGGACACATGTCCAGGAAGCCAGCCTGCCCGTTGCAATCCTACAAATCAAAGGATCGTACGTGTTAGTGTATCTCTCTGTAAAATTAAGAAAAAAGAGACTAATATAAAGGGCTTTATAAAAAAGAAATAATTATTCAATTAAGCTGGAGAATTATCAATATTTTCTTCTGAAATAACCTCTCACCAAATATTCCAGGGAGCCAGTTGGGTTTTCAGTAATAGAAGCGAGTTCAGTGGGTCTGAGGCCTCTGGTCCTAAGCCAGATATGTTTTTTCCCAAGGATACCAAAGAATGTAAACCTCTTTTAGGACCTTCTTTTATATCTCCAACATTCTCAAGGTCTAATATCAACAACAAGCAAATATATATTGAACACATTAATTAACTCATTCATTCACCACTCTACTCGCTGAGCCTCTGCCATGCTGAAGGCATTGCATAGGCATTGAAAATAAAGTACAGGGATGAAGCAAACTCATTCCTGTTTGAGCTTACAAATTAGCCAGGGCCGTACATTACCGGACAAAGGGTAATGGGAATTCCGAGTAGGGAAGGAAGGACAGGGAACAGCCTCACGTGGGCCATGGTGTGTGAAGCAGGCCCTCTAGCTGGGCAGTGAGCGCTCCTGGCTTCAGGGAGTTACCCGGGCATTTCAGGTAAAGGAAACGGCATATATGAAAGCACAGGATTTTGGAAGAGGAGAGGTGAGAGGGTCCATGGCCCTGGAGGGAGAGTGTGTGGGGGCAATGAGGCAGGAGGTGGGGTCCGTTCAGGGAGATGGAGACTAATCCTTGAAGGGGCTCCTGGGCTTTGCTCCAGAGTTAGAGTTTATCCTACATAGTGGAAGCCACAGGAAGACTTGCAGCCATAGAGTGACTTACGGAGAACAGGTGGAAAAGTGGAGATGGACCAGACTGGAGAGAAGCTGGTGGCCTCTCCAAGTACAAGGGCCCATCTGGTGCTTTGAGGGCAGGAGGAATTGAAATCATGGCCTCTGCCTCCAAGACGGTAATACACTATCATGTGATTAGTAGCCAGCGGATGCTGATACAGTTCTGGAGAGAGGGAGGTTGTTCGGGGCCGGGCGGTGAGGTAAGGTGAGGGGAGCAGGCAGAGCACCCTGGGAACAGGGAGCCATCAAGCAAAGGCCTGGAAGCCAGAATGGAAGAGCAACAGTGTATAATGGCAACTGACCGTGTTCCAGGAGCTGGGCATCGCGTATGTGTGTGTGTGTGTGTGTGTGTGTGTGTGTGTGTGTGTGTGTGTGAAAGAGAGTTTGTGTCTGTGTGTGTGTTGGATTAGCATTACACTTTTGGAGTTATTGAGGCACAATTTACACCTTTGTAGTATTGTCTCTCTAGTCAATGCAGTTTGTTTTCTTAACATTCTCAGAGTATGTGACAAAAAACAAAAAGCCAAACAAATAAAACCCCTCAAAACCTCAGTGTTGGAAGTCAGGCACTAACCCAGCTTATCAGGACAGGTAATTATTATAGTCTCCGAAATCCACTTAACCTTCTGTGTCTCGATACTTACTCTCCTTGTCTATGAAACACTCACTTTGCCCCATTTTATACTTTCCCTTAATGTTTGAACAGATTTCCTACATTCAGGAGGCAGATGGATTTGTGTCATGTACTCAAACACACTCTTTTTCTTATAACATTTTGAGAGTCTTGTAGTTGTGAGACTGGAAGATGAGAGGCTGATATTTTAACTATGACTCCAACCCCCATAAATGACATAATTTCAGCAAGACTAGAGGGCCTGGCCTCTCCCCTCTTAGGATTAGGGGCTGTTTCTAGAAAAAGGCCCCGCTCAGAGATGTTACCTGGGTAATGCCGAATGACTAACAGGGCTGTCAATGGAGCAAATCATTTGTGTGATTAGCGGGGATTAACCGTCACTAAGCCCTTGCACTTGGAAAGAGAATGCATTACGGGGTGAGCAGAGAGGGACACGTTCAGAGTGCGAGGACAGGGGGACGTGCTGGCGGGAGGCTGAGCTGGCTCAGTGCATGCAGTGCTGCAAGCCCTGGGGACAGGTGTGAGCGGCGAGAAGGGCAGGTGCGAGAGCCTCGGTTCCAAGTCAGCCCTGGGCTTGTCCCTGCACCATTTAAGGAGTTCAGTGCGAGCAGCTATTTTTTTTCTTTCTCTTTTCCCTCTCCATTCTGTGACTTGATCTGAGAAGTTCTGATGTGCTAGAATCCTTTGTTCTCTATCAAATGTCAGTCTGTGTCAGCCAGTGAGATATTTGCAAGAATTTTCTATCAGATTGAGAGGATGGGGCATTAAAGAAGTCTCGGGTTAACATCTATCTCAGTGTGCATGGACAACTCAGCAGAGGGCTGGCACTCAACTGCAGGATTTCAGACGGACCTCTGGGGTCTGATTCCTAAAATTTTTTTCAGTTGTCAAAGACTTACCCTAGAACAAACAAAATTAGTCATCCATACTTAGGGATATCCCACTGAATCTTCTACTCACTAAATTTTAAAAAAATATATAAGATTATTGATTTCAGAGAGAGGAAAGGAGAGGGAGAAAGAGAGATAGAAACATCAGTGATGAAAGAGTCATTGATCGGCTGCTTCCTGCACCCCCTCCACCACTGGGGATCAAGCCTGAAACCCAGGCATGTGCCCTGACTGGGAATCAAACCAACATCTCTTGGATCCTAGGTCGATGCTCAACTGCAGAGCCACGCTGGCAGGGCAAATGACTAAATTTTTTTTTTTTTTTACTTTTAAGACACAGTTTTAATTGCATATTTCTAGGGTTTTATGTAATTTCCCTTGTCTTGTATGTGTGTGTGACCCGTGCATTTTTGTTTTGTTTTTCATTATTTTTTTATTTTTGTTTAAAATATTACAAATGTCCCTTTTTCTCCCCAACAACCCATTCCACCCCATCCCATCTCCCTCCTGAGTCCCTCTCCCCAACATTGTCTGTGTCCTTGGGTTGTGCATATATGCATATAAATTCTTTGGTTACTCTCTCCCCCTCCACCCACCCGCCCTCCTCCATCCCTCTGACATTTGTCAGTCTCATCTATGCATCCATGTCATTGAATCTATTCTGTTCATCAGTTTATTAAGTTCTTTAGATTCCACATATAAGTGAGATCATGTGATGTTTGTCTTTCTCTGCCTGGCTTATTTCACTTAGCATAGTATTCTCCAGGTCCATCCATACTGTCCCAAAGGGTACAAGATTCTTCTTGGTGTAAATGTGCCACAGCTTTTTAATCCACTCATCTCCTGATGGGCACTTGGGCTGTTTCCTGATCTTAGCTATTGTAAACTGTGCTGCTATGAACATCAGGGTGCATAGATTCTTTCTCATTAGTGTTTCAGGATTCTTAGGATATATTCCTAGAAATGGGATCACTGAGTCAAAAGGCAGCTCCATTTTTAATTTTTTGAGGAACCTCCATACTGTTTTCCACAGTGGCTGCACCAGTCTGCATTCCCACCAGCAGTGTACTAGGTTCCCCTTTCTCCACACCCTCGCCAGCACATGGCATTTGTTGATTTGTTGATGGAGCCGTTGTGACAGGAGTGAGGTGATACCTCATTGTAGTTTTAATTTGCATCTCTCTGATGATTAGCAATGTTGAGCATTTTCTCATGTGTCTCTTGGCCATCTGTATGTCCTCTTTGGAGAAGTGTCTATTCAAGTCCTTTGCCCATTTCTTAACTGGGTTGTTCGTCTTCTTCTTGCTGAGTAATATGAGTTCTTTGTACACTTTGGTGGAAATTACCCCCTTATCAGATTCATCCTTGGCAAATATGTTTGCCCAGACCATGGGGTTCCTTTGTATTTTGAGGCTGTTTTCTTTTTCTGTACAGAAGCTTTTTAGTTTCATGTAGTCCCATATATTTATTTTTTCTTTTGTTTCTCTTGCCCTAGGAGATGTATCAGTGAAAATTCCACTATGTGGGATGTCTGTGACTTTGCTGCCTATGTTTTCCTCTAGGATTTTTATGGTTTCCCTTCTTACATTTAATTCTTTTATCCATTTTGAATTTATTTTTGTGTATGGAGTAAGTTGGTGGTCTAGTTTCATTTTTTTGCATGTACCTGTCCCATTTTCCCAACACCATTTATTGAAGAGACCATCTTTACTCCATTGTATGTTCTTGCCTCCTTTGTTAAACATCAATTGAGCATAATGGATTGGGTTGATTTCTGGGTTCTCTGTTCTGTTCCACTGATCTATATGTCTCTTCTTATGCCAGTACCAGGCTGTTTTGACTACAGTGGCTTTGTAGTATAACTTAATATCTGGTATTGTGATCCCTCCCACTTTGTTTTTCTTTTTCAAGATTGCCATGACTATTCAGGGTCTTTTTTGGTTCCATATAAATTTTTGAAGTATTTGTTCTAGATCTGTGAAATATATTGTTGGTATTTGAATAGGGATTGCATTGAATTTATAGATTGCTTTGGGCAGTATGGACATTTTAATGATGTTAATTTTTCCAATCCATGAGCATGGTATGCTCTTCCACTTGTTTATATCTTACTCTGTCTCTTTTTGCAACATCCTGTAGTTTTCTGAGTACAGGTCTTTTACCTCCTTGGTTAAGTTTATATCTAAATATCTTAATTTTTTTGTTGCAATGGTAAATGGGATTGTTTCTGCAAGCACCTATTAACACCTGGGCCAAGTTTCCTAAAGCTTTGGACTTCAGTCTCTTTACACCTACAACTGGCTGTTGTAATACAAGGAGCGTCCAATGAGAGAGTGAAGATGAGAGAAGTGACGCATGTAGAACACCCAGTAATTCAGCTCACAGGTGGCCCGTGAAAGCTCCTGTTCCTCCTGTTCATGAGATTTTCCCTCGCTTCCTCCCGCATCACATTTTCCCCCACAGCCGTTCAGACCAGCCAAGTGAGGATAATTCACTTCTTCGTCATCTTGCCCCATTGGGCTGTCAGTGTTGTGTCAGCAGGAGTTTTTGTTTGTTTTGTGTTAGGACCTTGAACAATGCCAAGAACCCTGGTCCAAATGTTTTCAAAATTATCTGTTGAATGAGTGACTATGCTGTGAGAATATTGTCTTGCACATGCAACTCTTCCTCTGGATGACACCACCTCCAACTGACTTGTCTGCTCACCCCTCCATGTCCTGGCTAAGAGGCCTTTTGGGAAATACTCCTGGAAGGGGAGGCATTAGAGGAAAGTGGGATTCTTTAGAAAGGTGGCCAAGCCTGCCCCTGAGAAATAATCCGCTGAGTGCCTGCTGGACCGAGTGGTCACTAGAGGGCAGCAGTGGGCTTCTCCTTGGTGTGGTGAACAGACCCCCACCCAGGGGAGGACCCCAGGAGCTGGGGTCTCACAGGAAGGGGAGGTAGAAAGGCCAGCAGAATGCGGATGTGTTTGCTCCTTTTTGCACTCACTTGCTTGTCCATTGGCAGGGAGATCTGTGGCTTTTGAGTGAGAATCAAGTTACTTTTAAATACAGAGAAAAAAACCACAGGCATTTTCTGAGCGAGGTCCATAGTGGAGTCAGTGGATCCCTGCTCAGGACATCCTAAGATGTGAGTGTCAAATGTGAATTTCTCTGCGTCCTGAATCCGAATGAGGCTGAGGGCTGGGACTCTGCATTTATTAGCAGGCTGCCTGGTGGTTCTGGGCACTCTCAGGATTGAACCACCACACCTGGTGAGTAGTCCCCCACCTGACTTCCAAAGGGCAAGAAGCAGTGGATGATCTATAGAGGTTACATTTTTACTTCATGGTGTCATTGGGAATTCCCTCTCCCTCTCCCTCTGTCTCCACAAAATTCACATCGGGTGTTTGGGAAACTTGTGATGTTCACTCACTTCCTCAACCTGATGCCCTGAGTGGACTGGTCGGTGTGTTGGCCACATGGAGCCCAGCAATGCCCAGGTACTTTCACACAGGCACACATGCACACATGCACTCATACAACGAACACGCACACACACTCACACACTCTCTCATGTACACACACACACACACACACAGAGTCACACATGCACACAAGGACACAAGCACACACGCACTCACACACATCCTGGGACCACTTCAAGACTGAACAAGTTGCTAAATCATCTGCTAGGAAGCCCTGACTTCAAAAAGTTTTAAATTCATAATTAGAATCTAAATCTGGTTCTTAATCTCCGGGGTCATGACTGAGAATCTAATGAAGTCTCTGCAGGGCAGGGAAACAAACTCCTCCTCTGCCCACGTAGAGCATTCAGAGAGTGTGGAAACCTTGGAGTTCTCACCGCCTGCGCTCAGCCAGCAGCTCGGCCTTTCCTGGGCCTCACTAGCGGTGCCTCACCCCAGCCTCCTGAGTCAGAAAGCCTGGGGTGGGAATTAGCCTTCAGGAGTTCTTGATGAATATTCAAGTCTGGGGACACTCCAGGGCAGCGGCTCTCAAACCTGCCTGCTCAGTCCCCTTGGAGTCCCACCCCAGTTACAAGGAGACGGGGCCTGGCGCTGGGCTCGGCGATTCACCGTCTCTGGCGGTGGGGCCTGGACATGGGGCCTTGAAACTGCCCAAAGGAGCTCAGCGCAGGGGCCGGGGTCTGCATAACCAGCCACTGGTGCCACCCGCGGGGCAGAGCAGGCGGCGGAGAGCGCCCAGCCCGGCCTGGCGCTGGGCTCCCGGGCAGGAGGCGGCCGCAGACCGAGACGCTTCCCAAAGCCCCGCGGCCACCGAGGCTCAGCCGACGTCCCGGCCCCTGCCCTGTCCAGCGCCACACGCTGAAGCAGTGACCCCAGCGCTCCTGACGATGACCGCGGGGTAAAGCAGCTGACCCCGGCCCCTTCGGCAGACAGGCCCGCTCCCCGCGCCCGCAGCGCCGCCGCCTCCGGCCCCGCCCCGCCCCGCCCGCGGAGCCCCGCCGCGCAGCGCGAGCCGCAGCCGGGAGCCGGCGCCTGCGGGGCGTGTGCGTGTCGCGGGGAGGGCCCTGCGACGGACCCTGGGACCGCAGCGCTGCCGGGATGACGCGCCCTGGAAGGACCCGGCCCCGCGTGGCCCGTGGACAGGCCCCGGCCCGAGGGCTGCGGGCGCGGGCGGACGCCTGGGGGCGCTGTGGCGCCAGGTGCCCCGCGGGACCGCCGAAGCTCTTCGTGCCTCGGTCTCCCCGCGCTCCCCGGTTACGGCGGCAGCACGGCCCCCGAGGGGGGTGTCGGCGGGTGCGACCCGGGAAGGGCGGTGTCTGAGCGCGGGCTCTGCAGCCAGCCCGGGGCGGGCGCGGGGACGGCGCGCTCCCTGCTGCCGCGGCGGGCGCTGGGGTCCTGCCTCTTCCCTTCTCCTTTTTAAACCCTGTTGCTGCTAGAAATCTACCCCTGCTCCTGGCTTCTTTCCCAGAGAGGTTGAAATCACTACGTAGAAATAATCGGGAATGGCGGGCTCACCACGCAATATACAGATGATGTACCATAGAATTGTACACTTGAAACCTACATAACTATTAACCGGTCACCCTAATAAATTTAATTTAAAAATAAAATAAATTAATAAGAAACAATTGGGAAATAAAAAACATAGGTTTGAGCAACCAGGGGGACTGAGTGTGGTCGTATTTATATAGGTGCTTTGAAAGATTATTTAAAAATACAAGTTTTGATTAAAATATTTAATTGATACTTTTTACAAATTTGGGTTAGCATAAAGTATAACCTTTAAAATGTAGCAAAATTTTAGTATTTCCTTGTACACATGAGCTTTAAGTAGCATAAGGATGGCTCCCTTCCGGAAGCCAGTAGAAGACTTGGTGAGGCCACTAGCATAGCGGCTGAGAGCTGAACACTCACCTCAATAGTCAGCTATCTGGGTTTGGATCTAGTTTTCCCATTCCATGTAATGTTCTTTATGTTTTTCCCTTTGATTCTAAATGTATTTTTTTTTAAATTGCAAAATTGCCATTCTTCGGAGCGTTTTCTCAATCCTTGAAAACTGTGCTCTGGGCCAGTCCTCAGGTTTTTGGTTCAAATAAACACTTATAAAAGTTTTCTGTAGGTTTGGACTTTCTTCATTCGTTAACACCATGTGTAGGGCCCTGGAAAGCTATGACCTGTTTCTAAGCCTCACTTTACTGTTACACAAAATGGGCTAATCATGGTTTCTATATCCGAGGCTTGTGTCAAGTACAGACTAACCCAGACTTAGATAAGGAGCAGCTTTATTCTAAAGGTCAGCTGCCACGGGAGAACCCAATCTCAGGAATCTGCAGGTGCCTCAGACACAAGCAGAAGAGGCCTTTCTTTGTGCGGAGGGTGGGCAGAGCCCAGCAGCAGGGGAAGCTGGGCAGCCAGGGGGCATGATGGCCGGAGTCTGACAGGAAACGTCTCTCCCTGTGGTCAGCCCACTCCCCAGAGAAGCTGAGAAAGGGACACGTCAGTGAGGCCTCAGGTTGGGGCCAAGCACAGGGGCCTGTGGGGAGGGGAGAAGTCCCACAAAGGTCAGGACAAAGCAGAGGGCAAGGAATGGGCACTTGTGAGCACTTGGTCAGTTGTTCTGAGGAGTAAGTGAAACGATCCATGTTATAACTCACCAGGGTTTCTGCTTATTAACAAAGACTGCTGTTTTTCATTATAAATGCTTGATTGTGAAGAACCTGAGACCAGCTGTTTCTTTCTTTGGAGCAGAATAGTCATGATGCCACGACAGTGATAACGTCCCTTGCAGTGAACATCTGCTATGTTCCAGCGCAGTGCAGAGGCCAGCAGGGGCAGGGCGATGGAGCCACAGAAAGGGCAGGCATGGTAAGTTGAGAACTTAGGACAGTCACCTAGGGTTACTCCTGAGGTTCTGTGTCTTCTTAATGCAGATGATGATGTTGCCAGACCCCAAGAGTTCAGGAGAAACATGTATGGAGGGACTGGGCATGTTGCCCAGTTAGAAATGCTGCTTTGAGGGGCCAAGGAGCCATTCAAAAGCAGACATTTAGTGGGCAGGGCTGTGGTCTGAGCTGGAGATAAAGATATGGGATCATGAACATAAGCATGAGAACCGCGGCCGGGCCTGGCCGGGCGTGGCTCAGCGGTTGAGCATTGACCTGGGATTCGGGCAATCAGAGTTTGATTCCCGGTCAGGGCAAATGCCCGGGTTGCGGGCTCAATCAGTGACTCTCTAATCATTGATGTTTCTATCTCTCTCTCCCTCTTCTTTCCTCTCTCTGAAATCAATAAAGATATGTTAAAAAACAAAACAAAACAATAACAAAAAAATTCACGGCCAGCGTGGTCATTGGGGAGAGTATTTAGACCAAAAGAGCAGGGCTCTGAAGTCAGAACCCGACATTTCAGGAACAGATACCGTCCTTCAAATGCACGTCTGTCACTGTGGTGACAGGAATTTGCTGGTGCACTTAAGTGTGCACTCACTCAGTATTGCTGAGCTCTTCCTACATGCAAAGCACGGTTAGTTCCAGGAGAAAACACGAATGGTTCTCCTCAAGCAGCACATGTTCAAGCCCAGCGATTCTCGGCCATGGAAGTTTGTCTCCTGGGGACACTGGCAATGTCTGGAGGTATTTTCGTTGTCACAACTGAGGAAGAGAGGTTGCGACTAGCCCTGGGCAGGTAGAGGCCAAGGATGCTGCAAACCACCTGGGGAGCACAGGACAGCTCCCCACCCTCGACAGAGAATGATCTGGTCCCAAGTGTGAGGATGAGAGCCCCTGACCTACACTAGGAAACAGAACCTGGAGACACAACTAAAACACCATCGCCTTCTGCAAGCTGAGTGGTGCCTTGTAACTTGTCAGCTTGGCTAAGGCAAACTCCATCCCCCAAAGCCCCCTCTCCTCTGCGAGCTGTGGAGGCCGAGGGAGGCAGGGCACCTCCTGGTGCAGACACCCGCCGCCCAGGTGCTGCCTCCCCTCCCGGCATCGGGCAGCAGCTGGGCCTCCAGCCCCCACCGGCCCCGAGCTCCTGCAGCTTCTCTGAGCACTGGGCCAGGGAGAGGTGTGCAGCCCCGTGACAAGGGTCCAGCTTCTTCAGGACACCCGCACCTCCGGAGCCACAGGCAAAAGCCTGGTGTGGGTTTCAGTCCATGCCCATGGGCTCGGCCGTGCCTGCAGGTTCCAGTTGCTCTTCCTCTCCCGCGTTACATCCGCCCCCCTGGCCGATGCCTGCCCTGTGCACTCACAGCTCCAGCATCAGACAGGACACAAGTCTCTCAGAGACTGCAGACTACGGCCCCTCCCCCCCTGCAATTACTAAGGCAGACCCTTGCTATTTATATGTATACTTGGCCTCTGGTTGACCCCTGACTGATACGTTGGGTTAAGATTGGGGTCAGCCTATTATTGTTTCTAATACAGGACAAGGGGCCTTTGCAGAAAGGCCGATTATTTTTCTCCCTGGGGCCCGATTGGTGGTCCTTCCCATGAGTTGTGCTAAACCCTGGACTTATTTCTCCCTCCCCTCCTCTTCCTCGCCCACCTGTCACCTCTTCCCTCTTCTCTCTCTTCCTACCTCACCTTGAGGGCGACTACCCTCCATGGGTCACAGTGTGTGCTAGGGCGCTCTCTCCTGCCTTCGTGGGTGTGTGCCAGGGTTTGTGACTCAGCTTGCACACACTTCATGTGTCCTTTGCATCACACCAACACAAAGTTCTCGTCATATCCTGCTACCACGAGGGGCTTTGTCCCTTGAAGAAGTCTGATGTCATAACTGGGACGATCCCATGATGTTGGGATGGTCATCTAACCATTTGTTTTCAGGTGTGTTTGGTTTTTCTTGGCCCCCCCTGGAGATCTGCAGAGTCCTCGTGCCTTCCTTAAGCTGCTCAGAGCAGAGCTGCCCTCAATCCTGGGCAGACACCTACCAGGCGGGCCTTTGGCCTTGTGCTCACGGGCCCAGAAGAACGCTGGGCAGAGAGGGAGGCCCAGGAGCGGCCCAGGTCAACGCCCAGGGCCACGGTGCTCAGAGTCGGGAACCACATGCAGTTACAGGAAATACCGTTTAGGCTTCTCTACTCATGGGTCTGTCATGGAGCCTTGAGGTCGTTTCAGCCCCTCATTCAATTTGTAGCTCAGATGCCCACTTCCTACTTTTTTGGCTACTAAGTTTGGAAATCTTCCTACAGTTATTTCAGGGCCAGGAACACAGCAAATCTGAGGATTACCTACCATGTGCTAGGTCCCTTGTTAGGCTGTGGGGTGCAGCCTCGAATGAGATACTGCTCTTTCCTTGGCGAATTTGTACTCCAAAATGCAGAGAAACCAATCACATACTCAAGAAAGCAATGCCAAGTTAGCAACTCACATAAGGAAAATTTATGGACAGTTTTATTACCAACCTCGGGCTGTGTGTGTGTGTGTGTGTACAAAGGAAGGGCCCCATCAACCTTACCCTTGTTTCCTGTCCCACCTAAGTCTTCTTCTCCGTGGTAAGCTATTTTTCCTAATTTTATGGTAATTGAATTAGAAAAATTGGTTTTTGTGTGAAAGCTTGTCAAAGTCATGTGTTATTTCTTTATAAAATAATGAGACTGGATTGAGTGATGAATACAAACCTTCATTTCTAAAATGTGCATCAAGGAAAAGCCCTAGATAAGGAATCGATGCCTCCCCCACATTCTTATTTCCTCTTCAAAGAACTTAGGTCGATGATTCAGTCCCAAAGGTCTGATGCCTCTGAACCTCTGGCACATAGTTACCTGTGTTACCCTTTAGAATTTGGCATATACTACATTTTATTAATATTAATTGGTAGAGTGTGAGTGTCCTTTGGGGTCTGACTCCTTTTCATCCATGGTGCCTGCCAGTCTGTGGTCTAGTCAATGGTTGCTCCAGTGGTTGGTTTTTAGCATTCCCTGGTGAGCTTTAAAAACTAAGTAACACAAAAGATAGACTTCTGTGCCTCATCCTCAGTTTTCAGATGCTATGTCTAAACCGGGGCTCAAGAGTCATAATTTTAGAACATTTCCTGGGTGATTCTGATTATCAGCCACATTTGAGAATCAGAGATCTAAACCGATTTGAATCACTGTGTGTGTGTGTGTGTGTGTGTGTGTGTTTATAGTTCTCCCAAGGAGATTGTAATTCATACTTGCCTGCCTTTCCTCCTTTCTGTTCAGTGCCAGACTTGATCTCTGACCTCAGAGTTCCCATTGCCCTCAGGGCAAAATCAAAAGACTTGTGATCCTTCCTGTGTTCAGTGCGATCCCCAGGCGGCCAGCACTCAGGGGCGATGGGTAGTTGCTGTGTTAGTGACTATGAGAAGCCTAGTTGTCAGTGTGCTTGTCAGCGTGGCAGGTTGCAGAGGTGAGACTCTGGCTGTAACTGCCATGAGTCCTCCTCACTGTGCCTGATCCCACAGGCCTCCTGGCGTCACCCTGGGGGCCCTTGGACATTTCTTGGATGATTGGTTGACTTTTAACAGTCCTTTTACAGATGAGGAAACAGACAGACTTAGAAAGTAACTTTCCCAGGATCCCCAAACTGGTATGTGGTGGAGCTGAGGTTTGAACTCAAATCAACACAATAGATTTAACATCATATTAGCGCCTGACTCATAAAACCAAGGTTAGTGTCATAATATAACACATAAAATTAATAATACCTATTACCTTAATTCTGGGCCATTGGCTGACAAGTTATTAACAAAATCAATGATTAAAATATATCTTTATTGATTTCAGAGAGAGGAAACGAGAGGGAGAGAGAGAGACAGAAACATCAATGATGAGAGAGTCATCGATCAAGCCCACAACCGGGCATGTACCCTGACCTGATCGCCTGGATCCCAGGTCGACGCTCAACCGCTGAGCCACGCCCGGCCGGGCCAAAATCAATGATTAAAACATAGTTTTTTGTTTGATCAAAGGAAGCATTTGTAGAAAAGTGAAAAGATGGTATAATTCATTGAACCTTTTCTCCTCCTTCCCCAAACACACACCTTCTCTATTATATTCACACTGAGTTAGGATTTTAATTTAATATACATAACAAAACCCTTACTAATAATGGCAGGCACAAAAGACTACTTACAAGTAACTCACAAGACTAGTTACAAGTTAACCAAACGAAACTAAATAAAAATTATTTATGATGCATCGGTCACTCTTTTTCCTCATAAATCTGGAAAACAAATATTGGTCTTAGTTTTTCATTTTTACTGTGCTTCCTTCCTCTGAATTATGTTAAACTTCCAAATACATTAATACCCGTATATACAAAGAAGTATGTGGCAGTACATGTGATTTTATACATTTGCCATTGCTAGAGAAAAACTTTGAAGGATTTATAAATCTAACTCACGTGGACAACCTGTTTTTTTATTTGAAACTAACCTAAAGCTCCAAGTGGAGCTAAGCTGGTTGGAAAGAAGGAATAACTGTCCCTCCCTGAGCTTTGACAGTCGGGGAAACCGACAACCCCAAAGAGAGAAGGTGAAGTTCAGTGTCTCTTCCCACATGCCACCGCGTCAGAGAAGGTCATCACAGGGGTTTAAACTCGTTTATATCCCTAGAAGGCAGAAAGGTGAATTATACCCCTTTCTTGTGGTTGCTCTCCCCTCCCCTTCCCCTCCCCATCAGCCCTGTTCTACCGATCACTCCCGCCTCCGACTGGTTCCCATACTCAGTCCTCAGTGAATCTCCTCCTCCCCCCACGTAACTATGTCTCTCCTCGGATCATAAATTTCATCAAGATATAGGTTTTGTTCTGTTCTTTTCCTGAAGCTAATTCTATATATTATGTGGCAGCTCTAACCCACTGTGTAGCTCTAGTCAGGAAATGGTGAGACTGTGATGCATTACTGCTGGCACTAGGTGCGCATGACAAATGCCCATTCCTGGGGACTTTTGCATAACATTACTGTATATCTATATGTACACGCAGTCCCATGCCTCCAGGACTGTGGTCAGCTGGGTGTGAGGCTGGAAATTTGGGCCAACTTCAGCCTGGGTACATTAACATGCACAGAGAACAGTTTCTGGGCCCCTGCAACACAATGTCACTGTTCCCTGGGTTGACAGAGGGGGCTGCCCGGACTGTCCAGCCTGCCTGTGGTTTTCTGTAGCTGCCACCCTCTTCGCCGTGTCATTTCCACTAACGCTGGAGGCCAGCCTCGAATTCCCATCCTGAGGAGTAAGGACAAAGACTTCAACTCACCCCACAGCAGTCTCCTAACACTGTCCCCAGGAGGCCGTTGAGCACTTGGAGGGCACAGAGACACATCTGGATCACTGCTATGCCGAGCAGAATGGAAAAGAGGGTCAGATTCCAGGACACCACGTTTTCAGGCTTCAAGCACTTGCTCCATAAGGTTTTGTCACTGAGGTAATCCCTGTCGGGAGCATGGGGGAGAAAAGGCGACAGCTATACTTATGCCTAAAGAGTAGGCCATACCCTAGACTAGAAAGTCACCAAAATAATTTTTCTTTTGAAATACTTTATATCCAAAACATAAGCTCAATAGAAAACATCTCATAATATCAATACTTTTAAAAACAACACTTAACATTTCCATAGACTACATGTTCGTAGTATGTAGTATATAGACTACATACTATGTGTTAGACCCTGTTCCAAACATTTTACACTTTTAACTATTTTATTTCTGATAGAAATCTTATGACTCTTTCCTTCTATTTCACAAAGAAAGACATCGAGGCACAGGTAGGTTAAGTGACTTTCCCCTAGGTCACACAGCTAAGTGACAGAGTGATTTTTGCGAGCTGACAGAGAGGGTGGGTTAATTCAGTATCTATTGGGGAACCAGGGAAATGAAGACACTCCAGGAGCAGAATCTCACACATGTCCCTGAGCTTTGCCTCCCCTACTGTTATTCAGGACTACTTGGATATTTGTCACAATTCTGTCACGTCTAGTGGCCATCATATCATGTAGTTAAAAGGAAGATCTTGACTTTTTAAAAGGCCTAATTCTAGCCAAATTGTGAATTTGACTCAATTATATTTTTGTCAACATGTGGGAAGTCCACATGCAAAAAGATTTCATTAACTAGGAGCACTAAGTAGCCTGCTGCCTTAATCTATATCTTACAAGAACTTTGAAATAGGAGAACTGCAATACATTGACGAGCTGCATGTGAGGAGGCCCCTGCACCGGGAGGGCGTCTGCCCTGAAGGGAAAGCGAAGCACTGTCTCCCACAGCCACAGGGAAGAGGGCCAGGCCTCTGGGTCGCTGTCATTCCTCCTCACACTCAGAGCCACCAGCTGGTCTCCCCCCTTCCTTTATGCCTCCTCTGTCCTCTCAGGGCCTCGATGGGAAGCTCTGTCTGCACCTGGCCACCAAGTCAGCACCCACCTGATTGTGCTTGGATTTTTTTGATGATTCCTGTTTCTGATGAATTCTATAGTAATCAGTACACACTTATTTAATACATTCTGTATTAAGATTTGAAAAATGTTTGCAATGATGGAAGATGCCTTGGCATTTAATAGTCGAAAGAACAAAGGAACGGGCATTTGCTCTTGATTTGAAAATAAAACATTGTTTATAACATTGACTGACTTTCCATAAGAGCACAGGTTCTAGCTGCACTGGCTGTGTGACTTACCTGTAAAATGGGAATCACATTACCTGTGAAATCCTAGAGTTATTGTGAGGATTAAATGAGCTAATACAAATAAAGTGCTTAGGACAGTGCCTGGCATATAGGAAGCGCTCAGTAATGCTAGGATTGCTTTTATTTCACTTGATCTGAGTTGTCTAAAGGAAAGAGCCTGGTATCCTGGATTCTGATGGACTTGGGTTTGAATGCAAGCATTCCTCTTACTAGCTGCGTGTTCCTCACCCAAGTTACTTATCCGTTTCCCACCAGCAGTATCAGTTTCTTCACCTATAAAATAGGCTGAAAGTAACCTCTCAGTTGTGAGAATTCACTGAGAAAACACAACATATGTATTGTTGAGTAAGACCTCTTTTTGGCAGTTATATTTTTAAACGCTCGTCTTTCTGTTCTGCATTTTTCCATGTAGTCCTGTCCCTCTTTACTGTTTTTAAACTTGATGATGATAAGAAGTTACAGAGAAACAATATTTTCCAGGCACATTTGGTGAAGAGAAGGCCCTGAGATGAAGTGATTGGCAGTGTGAGTCTTTCCCTCTTCTGAGGAGCGTGTGCAGTGGTGGGATGACAGCACCTCCTGGAGGCGGGATTAGCAAAATGCTGAGGGTGGAACTTGGAAGCAAGGCTTGAGTTTGGTGCCTGGAGCAACCCTCTCAGTCCCACCCACAAACCACCAGGGATGGCTGTTCCAGGCCCTTCTCTCCCCCAAAGTCTCAGGTTCTGAGACTCTCAGAGATGCAGGCAATGATAGCTGTGCCCAAGTCTCCAACCTCATATTTCATGGCCCTGGGCCTCATCATGTTTCCACACTCTGTGAAGCAAGGGGAGCTGGGGCAGTTTACATCAGCTTACTGAGCCAGAGTTTTAAAGCAGCCTCTTCTGGGGAAGGGCATTTCCACCGAGTGGCAGTCACCCATCACCATCTGAATGGAGCACCATGGAGTTCATGCAGCTCACTTCTTGCAGTGGAAGGAAGGGCAGGGGAGCCCACTGCTTTGCTGGCCACTCTGCCTGGCTACTTAAGGTGCCATCTCCTCCCCTGGGACAGATTCCTGATGTTCCTCCTGCCCTCAGCTGGCTTTGGTCCCCTTCTGTGCTTCCCAGTGCTCTCTATATCAGTTTGGCCATTTATCTGTCTACTTTTCAGGACTGTGCACTCACAAGGGAAGAGACCGTGTCCCCTATCTCTATCCCTAGTTCCAGCACAGGGACTTGCAGTAAATAACAGCAGCTTGCACACCCTGCTGGTGTCCTGGTGGGCCAGCGCTTTACATCACCTTCCCAGCCCACCAGCAGGCGCTGCTCTCCATCCACAAGGCCTGCCCTGGAGTCACCCTCAGGACATGTCACAGTGAATGAACACACGCCCATACGCAGATTGCGAAGTTCAGGCTGGAAATGGACGTGTCTGGATTTGCTCTGGGGTCTGTCTGACTCCAAAGCCAATGCTCTTGAGTGTTACACAGATGCCTCTCTTGAGGAAGCTACATCTCAGTCTATTGGAAGCATGACTTTCTGAGAAAATGCAGGCCCATGCTGTAAGGAGCGCCGGGCAAGGCTTCCTTACACAGCTATAGACATTGCTCTCTTTCAGTCTTCCTTCGACCTCTTGAAAAGATTCATATTAAGTCACAAAATTATTATTGAAAGTGTAACCTTTTAATTTTTTTTAAATCCTCACCGAAGCATATCTTTATTGCTTTTAGAGCGAAGGAAAGAGAGGAACACCGATTGGTTGCCTCTCATATGTGCCCCAGCTGAGGACTACACCCGCAACGTTTTGGTGTGTGGAATGATGCTCCAACCAGCTAGGCCACCCGGCCAGGGCTAAGAGCATAACAGTTTAGAAAGTTCTAATGCATAATAATAAATTCCATCTGTAGCAATGAATTGTAAATACATCTATAATTGTCTGCCAATTAAGATATCTTTATATTAAGAGAAAGAGATTATTCTTTATGTATCTTCTTGTGAGTGCTTGACAAAACTGAATTAAATCGCAAAATAATGAAAGGCATAGTTACCTGTAGCAAAACTTTTAAAACAGGACTTTTCTACTCTCTAAAGTGAGCTAATGAGAGCCGGACATGGGACCCATGGCATCACAAGCAGGGTGTGAGTGTGCCAGGGGAGGTGTTTGGCCCTTAAGTTTGCTCATAAGAGACCACTGTACTCCCTGGGAGTGTGACCTGGCATCTGTTGTGTTTCCTTTCTCCTCCTTTGTTTTGGACATAGATTTACTCTGATTTTAAGTTCATCAAGGATAGTACCATTCAGGTAACAGAATAATTAGAAAAACCTGTTTAGCTGCCCTAGCAGGTTTGGCTCAGCAGTTAGAGCTTGGCCTGCAGACTGAAGGGTCCTGGGTTTGATTCCGGCCAAGGGCACTACCTTGGTTGCAGGCTCTGCCAGTGGGGGTGCATGTGGGAGGCAAGTAGTGCATGGATATTTCTCCCTCTCTCCCTCTCCCTTCCTCTCTTTGAAATCAATAAAGATATATTTAAAAAGAAGAAGAGAAAGGAAAACCTGTTTAGCACTGCACTGATGACGTTGTTAGAAATAATAAAAAAAGGGTCCAGGAAGAAGACGTCACCTGTAGCCCTCAGCCACACTCCTAAGGGGGACCCGGAGCCCTCAGCTGAATAGCCTCAGGAGAGGGCTCCGCCTTCTGCTGTCCAAATGCTGCGCTCAGGCGGCCAACCTCCAGGCCCTGGGGCCCCAGCAGCCCTCTGTGAGAGGAGAGGGCTTTTCACAGGAAATTTGGGTGTCCCTGCCTGTGCTTTGAGGATATTAGAGGCCTTGTATTCCTGTTTGACTATAGAGAAGGGTGGGAGATATTCTATGTGAAACTTGTGAACACACTGAGACCTCGGATTGTCACAGAACCAGAACCGCCAGCTCCGCTGTCTGCAGGCTGCTCTGAGCTTCTTTCACTTTCCACTGTAAATTAATAAAGGGGTTCGAGTTAATAAATTGGTGTCCTATAGATTTTCTAGCAATGAACCCATCTTCCATGTGCGGGGAGCCTCGCAACCACCTTTCCTGACCCTCTGTGTGTCAGTCACTGTGCTGGGCACAGGGGCTGCCGCCGTGAAGAGCAGACATGGTCCCAGCCCTCGGGGAAGTTCGAGCCCACCCAGCACCGTCTGAAGGGCGGCTGTGACGATGGAGCTGCCTGTGTCTGCGTTTTCAGTACAGTCACTACCAGCCCTGGGTGGCCGCTGAATACTTGAAAGATGACTAATGTGACTGGGGACTTTTTAAACTTTATTTGATTTAAATGAATTTAGATTAAAATAGCTACACGAGCTCCTGGCTGCGTCATTGGACAGTGCAGCGTAGAGGCACAGAGCGTGTGATGTAAGGAGACAGAGCCTGGAAGTCAGAAGATGTGAATCTGAGCCCTGTCTCTGCTCCCAACTGGCGGCCTGACTCAGAGCAAGTCAAACTTATTAAGCCTGTCTTGGCAGGAAGCAAATTACCTCTTGAGGTTGTTATGGATACTAAATTATAAATTTGTTTAAAAAAAACAAAAAAAGAAAGTTTTTTTTTTTTTTTTTATAAACTACAAAGCACCATGAAAATATGAAGTGAAGTGTTATTTTAAATATTTCTATTAACATTAACTCTCATGAAGAATCTACACGGTTTCCAATGCCATTAGCTGTAAATTTGCACCTTGAAAAACTGTTAGTTATAGACCATTTGGGGTATTAGTGAAAGCCTTCGGGCCCTGTGGTGAGCAATCATGCTTGTTTTCTATTCTAAGATTTGCAGTGGAAGCCAACACTGTCTGTTATCAATATTGCTAGTTGTTTCATGTGTCTGTTAATAAGCTGTGGGTGTCAGTGGGCACACCACAGCTCTCCTTCCCTCAGGCTGGCAGAGGTGCCCTTTCCTTACTCTACCTGGTCCCTGTCAGAGCAGCAATTAGAGGTGAGCTCTTGTGTAACGTCACTACACTCCCCACTCCAGCTCTGCCTCACAGCAGCATGCCTGAGACTTGTTAGGATGACAGGACATGTGCTGTTTCTCCCCTTGGGCCATTTATTTGCCCCTGCCCCTTGGGGTGACAAGTGGGCATTGCAGGGTGCACCTTACCTTTTGTGGAAGGGGTAGCCCCACTGGCCATTTTCCATGAGACATTTAGGACCCTTGTTGATGGCGATGGCTGAGATGACAAATGAGTATCCAGCGCCCAAGAATCCAATCACAGCAAATATTATGGAGGTGAACATCTGAAAGAGAAGACAGCAGGTTCTTAAGCTGGTCCACAGGTTGCTCTCACCACAAGTAAGCAGCCTGCTGTTGAGCATGGTGACTACAGGGACTTTACTGGTGGAAGCCTGTCTTTCAGGAGATGGGCATGTGGGGCCTCCTAGAATGCTTTTGGTCTTATGTAGCACACAGGTTCTGCTCGTGAGAAAGAGTAGAAGTCTAGAAATTCTCCTTATTAGTCATAACTACATTCCTTGAGATCGAAATGATTGAGTCCAGCCTCTCTTCCATGTGGTAGCAGCCTTTAAAATATCTGCAGACCTTTTATTTCTTTTTTTTAAAAAAATATGTTTTTATTGATTTCAGAGAGAGGAAGAATGTGGGAAAGAAAAATAGAAACATCATTGATGAGAGAAGGTCATTGATCGGCTGCCTCCTGCACATCGCCTACTGGGGACTAAGCCCAAAACTGGGGCATGTGCCCTGACCCAGAATCGAGCTGCGATCTTTCGGTTCATGGGTCAACTCTCAACCACTGAGCCATGCCCAGCAGGCGACCTTTTATATCTCAAACATGTTTTATATTTAACATACCTCCACCCCTTCCACTCTCTAAAACTTTTATCTTCTTTGGGTTAAACAAACCCAACATTCTATCTAGTTCTTTTAAATATTTTTATATGACAGAGATTACTTAATGAAACATAGATTGTCCTAGCATCTTTCTTTTTATTTAATTATAAAATCAAAATAGAATTATACAACATGAAAGGCAGAAAACAACCCTGGAGCCCATTCGATTAACTGTCTCTTACAGATAAAAAAGTAGGTCCAGAGATACAGTGTCCATTCTAAACAGTAATAAGAGTGTAGTGTGGAAACATTAATAATTTTTTAAATAGAGGTGGAAAATTATCACCTCTATTATTTTATTTTGGTGACATGAAGGTGTAGTGCAAAGCACATGATTTTAAAAGTCAGCAGACCCAGGCTCAAATCTCAGCTTTGCTATTTTTCTCTGTATGATGACTCTGCATAATGTATTTCTTCGGAGTGTTAGTTTTCTCATCTATAAAATGGGCAAGGTAAAGCCTGACTAAAGGTCTGCTGTGAAAATTAGATGCCTGGGGAAAAAAGCCATATTTCAAAATCAATATATTAAAATTATTTTATATTTTATACATGTGATTTAAAATAAGCATATATCACTGAAAGTTTATATATTAATCTTGGTCAAGAGCTTATGTTGAAACTTCTTTATAGGAAACTGAAAGTTGATTTTATGTTAATTATTGCCTTATATTGGGTATACATGGTAATTTGCAGAGTTTTCCAATCTCATGGAGCCTATAACTTTTTTTGGTAAGTTCTTGCAAGAACAGACTTCAGGAAATGCTGCTCCAATTCAGAGAGTGCTTATCTAGCTTATTTTCTGTCTCTGAAACACCTTCATGCTCAATCCAAATTGCTGTTCAGTTAAACCAGATGGTGTCCCTCTAGGAATGGCCAGATTGTCCCCAGTGCAGCCATTGAAAACTTATGCTCAGGTCAATGTGTGCTAATGCTGCTCCTGGCCCTTTCCAAGCAGGCTCCGAGTGGCCTGGACACACTTGTTGACGTGTGGTCCTTCATGATAGAGTGGGTGTCTCTTCTGTGAAGGGAGGGTTTCTCACATCTTGAAAGTGGTTAAAAGTGTTTCAAAGTCAGAATTTCCACTAAATAAATGGTTAAATATTCTTACAATTATATTTTTGCTAAAAAGATCTCAATAACCATCTAGTGCAATCACCTCACTTTCTAGCTAATAAAAATAGCTTCATTCCATCGGAGCCTTAGATGCATAATCTCAGTTAATCCTCTCAGCACACCTGTGAGGTGGGTGGTATAAACTACATTTTCCAGACAGGAAACTGAGACTACTAGAAATTCAAAGAATTGCTCCAAGTCAAATAGTAAAGGGTAGGACGCAGATGAATCCTTGGCCACTGCTTCCACAGCCCATGCTCTCAACTTGGGACTTGGTCGAGTCACATGTCCAGCAGGGGCTGAGCTGCGCTGTGAACCAGGGTCTCCTCCCTCCCAGCCCAGTGTCCTGTGCCCTCCACTCCTTCACCACCCCCCCGCCCGAGACACACTGCCGCAGACACCGGACACTCGTGTTTGCAAGTTGCCCTGTGAATGGCATTGGTTCTCCCACAGAAATAAAGCAGCATATAAGGAAAAGGTATCTTTTTGCTTACTTGACTTGAGTTTTCATTATTAGTTAGGAATTATTAAATTACTGATTAAGAATCTCAGGGTATCTAAAATTGCTGTAATTGAAAAGAAAGTGTCAAGTAACAAACAGAAGCTTCATTTAAATGAGACTGGGGGGTCACAGGGGCGCTCTCAAGCCCACTTGGGCCGGGGCGAGGCCTAGAGAGCTCTGGTTGCAGGAGCTCTCCCAGCCCCCTCTTCTCCAGGAAGGGGTCCCCTCCTTTGTTTCTCAGGGCTTGTGCGTGGTTCACCATCACACTGCGTCTTGGGTTGCAATTTTTTTTGTTTCCAAATAAACCTGTTTTGCTGGAGAACTATCTGGCTGTCTATTTTTTTAAGCTAAACAAAAGATTATATTTACAGGAAGACAGTTTGGGAGTTGAAGAGACTGGCTTCCAGCCCTCTTGGCATCCCCCAGGCTGCCACCTCTCTGGCCTCAGCTTCCTGTGGTAAACAGAAGAAAGCAGTGGAAGGTTCTGGAAGATCCCTTCAGCTAAAGCAGTAGGGAACGTTTGGCTCGTGGGTCGTATAAAGCCTGAGAAATCGTTTGATCTGATCCTGCCAAGGCAAATGCAGGTGGGACTCAAAATTCAACAAATCTAGGAGGTTTTTTTATAGCAACATAAATGTATATTAAGTGAATCATAATAATAACGTAAATTTTGAGGGACAAGCAAGGAACGTCCCTTACGTGATAGGACACATAAGGGTACATGACGGGACAGACACGTATGCTTCTCATCGGCTGCCTGTATTGTGGTGACTCAGAGGACAGACAGTGCCAGGCAGGCTGGGCGTGTACACGTCACGAAAGTGTTAACACACTGTGGCCCAACCCCGCAGTCGGTGATGAGACAAGATGCGGTGAGATGATTCCTCGCTTCGTTGATGACCTCGCCTCCGATAATTGACGCTGATGTTGTCAACTCCTCGTTGACACAGATGATAACTCCAATCCAGCCCGTGTCCACGCATCCATGATCAACAATGCCCACAAAAACTGAATCTCAGATGAAGCTTAAGGGAGTTATAGCACACAGAACAGACCTCACGGGGCGATGATGCGAACATGGGAAATGTTCCAAATCCGTGACACAGCAATCAAAGCGAAATAATCGCATTGCTGGCGACACACACACTGGATAGTTATTAAAACTTAAGTGGTGTGACATCCTACAAACGGCGACGACAAAGAAAAGTTGATGCAGAGTGTCAATCTTCCCAAGAGAAATGGACAAATGATTATTTTTTTGTTGAAGTCAAAGGCAAACTTGTGTGCCTAGTTTGTGGCGATGTGTTAGCAGGAATGAGAAAAGCCAACCTGGAGTGTCATTACGGTTTAAAACATGCTGAACTCAATGAATTGGGAGGCTAAGTGCGTCTGGACAAAAATCAATGCTCTCTAGCGGGGTTTGGAATCACGACAAGCCGCTTTCACTAGGCCTTGTTATGACAGAGACAACGTTATTCAGAAGACATCTAGTGAGTTAGCTAGTTGCAAAGAAGCTGAGGCCTCATGTAGAGGGAGTTTGTGAGAGTGCACGGTGGCTGCTCGGAGTTGTTAGCACCAAAGTAAAATCGTCTCAGAGTGTTAGTTTGTCTCGGAGAACCGTCTCAGGTCGGGTTTCCGACTTAGCACAAGATACTGTGAAAATACTGAAGGATTCTGCAGGAGATTTCCAATTTTTCTCTCTGGCTTGTGACGAGACAACGGACGTAACAAATTCTGCCCAACAGGCCATTTTTGTTGGTGGGATAACTGCAGAGTTTGACATGGGAGAGGAACTGCCGTCACTGGAAGCCATGCATGGCCCTACAAGAGGTGAGGACTGGTTGAGAGACTTGTTTTATTCAATGAAAAAACTTGAGCTAACATTTGAAAACTTAAGTGGCCTTACTGCAGATGGGGCTCCAGCCATGGTTGGCTAGCAAAAAGGGTTAATTGCATTTGTCAAGAAAGAACTGAATCGTCTCAGTCTTGATCCAAGTGATTTAATTATCTGCCACTGCATCATACACCAAGAAAGGCTCTGTGCACAGTCGTTGCGGCTCAACAGTGTGATGTCCACAGTAGTGCCATGCATAAATTTTGTCAAAAGCAGAGGGTTTAACAGCCACTGGTTTAAGGAGTTACTGAATGACCTCGACTCTGAGTACGGTGATCTTGTGTATCACTGTGAAGTGTGGTGGCTGAGTCGCGGGAACATGCTCATGAGGTTTCATGAACTGCGGGACGAAGTCCAGCAGCTCATGGAGATGAGGGAAAGCTGTCGGGGAACTCAGTGACAGCAAGAGGCTGTGGGATCTAGCGTCGTGGTGGACATCACCAAGTCCCTCTCAGAGCTGACCGTCAAGCTGCAGGGCCCCAACCAGCTTCTGAGCTCCCTGCTCTCAAACATGAAATCATCTGAAGCTAGATTAAGGCTGTGGAAAGTGCAGCTCGAAAGCAATACCACGGGGCAGTTCCCGCTCTGGAGGGGGAAGGCCTTCTGTAACACTTGGATGTGCTGGTGAACGTGCGAAACTAGCTGAGGCATTGAATGGAAGCTTCAGGGACCTGAAAAGTAAGCAAAAGGAACTGAACATCTTTGCCACCCGTTCAGTGTGGGCCCAGCTGATGGGCCTGATGACCCACAACATGAAATCATTGTGTTGCAAAGCGAGGATGAGCTGAAAGCTGGGGACAACCTCCCACTGCTCGAGTTCCACAAGCGTTACACAAGCAGTGATGGATTTCCCACTTTGAGGAGACATGCATTAAATACGCATCTGTGTTCAGAACAAATTACTGCTGTGAGCCGTTCTTTTCAAAACTTACCATCGCAGAGTCGACTGCGCTCCAGACTGACCCATGCAAACCTGGAACAGCAGCTGCGAGGAGCAACATCATCACCACCAGCTACCATCACGAGCCTCACCAAAGGGAAGCAGTTCCAGCCAGCACATTAGGGCTGAGTTAAGCGTTTGACCAAATATAGCAGGCGAATTTTTAAGTTGATAATTTTGTGTGGCCCTTGGATGATGTTATAAATATCTGAATGACCTGTGGCAGAAAAAAGGTTCCCCCTAAAGTAACCCAGGATTGTGACATCTGCTGGTTAGTCAGTAAGAGAAATTGACTTATGCTATTCCTGCTGTGTGAGCTGAGTAAGCCCTTAGATATCCCTCCTGGAACATTTTAGCAGGCAGATGTTTACAGATGCAAAAACTGAGTACAAATGCAAGCATTCTGCATTTCAGTTAATTCTTAGTAAATGAAAAACCAAGTTACCATAAAATATCAATGAGATGACCTTTCCCTTTTCCAAAGAGTTTCTACTGTAAACACTATCCAATGGAATTGTTAGTTTTAAATATATACTTTAAAATTTTTTAGAAACCACCATTAAAAAAGTAAAAAAAAGTTATATATATTTTTCTTTAACTCGACATATCTAAACTCTTATCGTTTCAACATACATTCAATATAAATATTACTGGGATATTTTAGCTTCTTTTTGTATTAATTCTGTGAAATCTAGAACACTCCAGATTTAATACTTATGGTACATCTCACTTTAGATTAGCCACATTTCATTTGCTCAATAGCCACTTGTGGATAGTGGCTGCTGTATTAGAACACTGAAAAATGGGTTTTTGTAATAAAAGTTAAAAAATGCATGGGTATGGTCCGCACTAAATTATGATTATGGCTACTCTCAGGAGGGAGGGGGAGGTAATAGAAGACAGGAACACATGACTCTCCATTGAACCTATAATGTTCTATTTCTTTATAAAACAATACAAAGAAAATATGGTGTCGAATTATAACTATAAAACTGAAGGTGGGACGTTCTATTTTTATATTCCAATTTAAAATATCTCTTCTCAAAATGAATAAAACCAACATCCCAAACTGATTTTTAAAATTTATTTTTCTTTTTTTGTTTTTTGTAGGTTTTTTTCCTTTCTTTTTCCATTTTCTTTCCTTTTTCTTTTTTCTTTTGCTCCAAACTGATTTTTTTAATAACGTTTCCAGATGAAACACATGAAGCAAGGTACACTTTATGTAACTTTGCTTTAAGTAATTTTAGGTTCAGAAATCTTTTAAAAATGCCACATTACAACTAAGATACCAGTATTAGGACCAGTATGAGATAACTTTGTCATGGGTTTCAAGATTCAAAATTTTTCATGTTAAAAGAAAAAGTATTAAGATCAAGTTTGTTAAGTTAGAACCTGACACTCTAAATTGGTGGGTTTTTTTGTTATTGTTTTTCTTTTTAAAGTTTCTTTATCTTTATTGTTGAAAATATTACACATGTCCCCTTTTCCTCCCCATTGATCCCCTCCACCCTGCATCCATCCCACTCCCAGGCTTTCCCCAGACCAATGTCTGTGTCCATGGGCTATGCTTATAAACATATAAGTTCTTTGATTAATCTCTCCCCACCCCTCCCCTTTCCCCACCTTCCCTCTGAGATTCCTCAGTCTGTTCCATGCTTCTATGTCTCTGGATCTATTTTGTTCATCAGTTTATTTTGTTTATTAGATTCCACATGTAAGTGAGACCATGTGGTGCTTGCCTTTCTCTGATGGGCTTATTTCACTTAGCATAATACTTTCTAGTTTCCTCCATGCTGTGCCAAAGGATAAAAGATCCTTCTTTTTTTTTACAGCTGCATAGTATTCCATGGTGTGAATGTGCCATAGCTTTTTTATCCACTCATCTACTGATGGGCACTTGGGCTGTTTCAAGATCTTAGCTATTGTAAATTGCGCTGCTATGAACATAAGGGTGCATAAGTTCTTTGTGATTGGTATTTTGAGTTCCTTAGCATATATTCCTAGAAGTGGGATCACTAGGTCAAGAGGATGGTCAATTTTTAATTTTTTAAGGAAACTCCATACTTCTTTCCACAGTGGCTGCACCAGTCTGCATTCCCACCAGCAGTGTACTAGGGTTCCCTTTTCTCCACACCCTTTCCAGCACTTGTAGTTTATTGATTTGTTGATGGAGACATTCTGACAGGTGTGAAGCGATACCTCATTGTGATTTTAATTTGCATCTCTCTGATGATTAGCAATGTTGAGCATTTTTTCTTATGTCTCTTGGTCATCTGTATGTCCTCTTTGGAGAAGTGTCTATTTAGGTCCTTTGCTCATTTTTAAATTGGATTGTTTGTTTCCCCCTTGTTAAGTTGGATGAGTTCCTTATATATTTTGGATATTAACCCCTTATCCGATGTGTCATTGGCAAATATGTTCTCCCATACAGTGGGCTCCCTTTTTGTTTTGTTGATGGTTTCTTTTTTGCTGTGCAGAAGCTTTTTATTTTGATGTAGTCACATTTGTTTGTTTCTCTTGCCCAAGGAGATGTATCAGCAAACATACTGCTACGAGAGATGTCTGAGATTTTGCTGCCTATGTTTTCCTCTAGGATTTTTATGGTTTCACTTCTTACATTTAATTTTTTTATCCATTTTGAATTTACTTTTGTGTATGGTATAAGTTGGTGGTCTGGTTTCATTTTTTTGCATGTACCTGGCCAATTTTCCCAACATCATTTATTGAAAAGACTGTCTTTACTCCATTGTATGTTCTTGCCTCCTTTGTCAAATGTTAATTGACCATAATGGCATGGGTCAACTTCTGGGTTCTCTGTTCTGTCCCACTGATCAGTATGTTTGTTTTTGTGCCAGTCCCAGGCTGTTTTGATTACAGTGGCTTGGTAGTATAACTTGATATCTGGTATTGTGATCCCTCCAACTTTGTTCTTCTTTCTCAAGATTGTTGTGGCTATTTGGGGTGTTTTTTGGTTCCACATACATTTTTGAAGTGTTTGTTCTAGATTTGTGAAATACGCTGTTTGTATTTTAATAGGGAGTGCATTGAATTTATAGATTGCTTTGAGTAGTATGGACATTTTAATGATGTTAATTCTGCCAATCCATGAACATGGTATATTTTTCTATTTGTTTATATCTTCCTCTATTTCTTTTTTCAGTGTCCTGTAGTTTTCCAAGTAAAGGTCTTTTACATCTTTGGTTAAGTTATTCCTAGGCATCTTATTTTTTTAGTTGCAATGGTAAATGGGATTTCTTTTAGTTTCTCTTTCTGAGAGTTTATTATTGGTGTATAAAAATGCCATCAACTTCTGGGTGTTAATTTTGTAACCTGCTACCTTGCTGAATTCATTTATTAAATCTAGTAGTTTTTTGGTGGAGTCTTTAGGATTCTCTATGTACAATATCATGTCATCTGCAAATAATGACAGTTTTGTTTCCTCCTTTCCAATTTGGTTGCCTTTTATGTTTTCTTCTTGTCTGACCACTGTGGTGAGGACTTCTACTTCTATGTTGAATAAGAGTGGTGAAAGTGGACACCCCTGTTTTGTTCCTGTTCTTAGGGGAAATGGCTTTAAGGGAAATTGAGTATGATATTGGCTGTAGGTTTGTCATATATGGCCCTTATTATGTTGAGGTATGATCCCTCTATTCCCACTTTGCTGAGAGTTTTTATCAAAAATAGGTGTTGGATTTTATCAATTGCTTTTTCTGCATCTATTGATATGATCATGTGATTTTTGCCTTTCAATTTGTTTATGAGATGTATTATGTTTATTGATTTGCAAATATTGTACCAGCCTTGCATCCCTGCAATAAATTCACTTAGTCAATGTGTATGATCTTTTTAATATATTGCTGAATTCGATTTGCTTATATTTTGTTGAGGATTTTGGCGTCTACGTTCATCAGGGATGTTGGCCTGTAATTCTCTTTCTTGTAGTGTCTTTATCTGGTTTTGGAATTAGGCTAACGCTGGCCTCATAAAGAGTTTGGAAGTGTTCCTTCCTCTTGGATTTTTAAAAATAGTTTGAGGAGGATAGGTATTAATTCTTCTTTGAATCTTTTTAAAACTACCCTGTGAAACCATGTGGGCCAGGGCTTTTGTGTGCTGGAAGCCCTTTGATTGCTGCTTCAACTTCATCAGCATTTATCAGCCTATTTAGACTTTCTGACTCGTCCTGATTGAGTTTTGGAAGGTTGTAATTTTCTAGGAATTTATCCATTTCACCCAGGTTGTTCAGCTTGGTGGCATATAGTTGTTCATAGTATTTTCTTACAATCCTTTGTATTTCTGCTGGGTCAGTTGTTATTTTACCTTTTTTGTTTCTGATTTTGTTTATTTGGGTCCTCTCTGTTTCTTGATGAGTCTGGCTAAAGGTGCATCAATCTTGTTTATCTTTTCAAAGAACCAGCTTTTGGTTTCATTGATCTTTTGTACTTTTTTTTTTAGTCTCAATGTCATTTATTTCTGCTCTGATATTTATTATTTCCTTCCTTCTACTTACTCTGGGCTTTTCTTGTTGTTCTCTTTCTACATTTTTAAGTTGTAGGGTTAGAGAGTCTGTTAGAAGTTTTTCTTGTTTTTTGAGGTAGACTTGTAGTGCTATGAACTTCCCTCTCAGGACTGCTTTCTTTGTGTCCCATAGATTTGGAGTTGTTGTGTGTTCATTTTCATTTGTTTCCAGGAAGTTTTTTATTTCTTTCTTGATCTCTTTGGTAACCCATTCATTGTTTAAAAACATGCTTTTCAACCTCCATGTGTTTAAATATCTTTTAGTGTTTTTACTGTAGTTGATTTCTAATTTCATGCCACTGTGGTCCAAGAAGATGCTTGATATGATTTCAATTTTCTTTAACTTGTAGATACTTGTTTTGTGTCCTAACATGTGGTCTATCTTTGAGAATGTCCCACGTGCACTTGAGAAGAATGTATATCCTGCAGCTTTGGGGTAGAATGTTCTGTAAATGTCAATTAAATCCATCTGATCTAGTGTGTCATTTAAGGTCACTGTTTCCTTGTTGATTTTTGTCTGGAAGACCTATCCAGTGAAGTCAGTGGGGTGTTAAAAGTCCCCTAGTATGACTGTATTGCGGTCAATCTCTCCCTTAAAGTCCTCTAGAAGTTTTTTTTAAATAAATTTAAGTACTCCTATATTGGGGTGCATATAAATTTATCAGAGTTATATTCTCTTGTTAGATTGATCCCTTTAGTATTATGTAATGACCTTTCTTGTCTCTCATTATGGTCTTCATTTTGAAGTCTATTTTGTCTGATATGAGTATTGCTACCCCAGCTTTCTTTTCATTTCCATTTGCCTGGAAAAATTTTTTCCATCCCTTCACTCTCATCTTGTGTGTCTTTTGTTCTGAGGTGGGTGTCTTGTAGACAGCATATATTTGGGTTATGTTTTCTTATCTATTCAGTCACCCTATATCTTTTTATTGGGGCGCTTAATCCATTTACATTTATGGATATTATTGAAAGATACTTATCTACTGCCATTTTGTTTCTTTATGCCTATGTTTTTCATTCTCTTTATTTCTACTTCTAATTATAGCAGTCCCTTTAACATTTCCTGTAATGCTGGTTTTGTAGTGATAAAGTCTTTTAGCCTCTTTTTGTCTGGGAAGCTCTTTATTTCACCATCCAGCTTGATTGATAATCTTGCTGGATAGAGTAGTCTTGGTTTCAGATCCTTGTTTTTCATTACCTTGAATACTTTATGCCATTCCTTTTTGGCCTGTAGAGTTTCTGATGAGAAGTCAGATGACAGCCTTATGGGGGTTCTTTTGTAGGTAACATTGCTTTTCTCTAGCTCCCTTTATGGTTCTTTCTTTGTCTTGAATTCTTGGCATTTTAATTATGATGTGTCTGGGCCTCTTTGGATTCTTTTTTCTTGGGACTCTCTGTGCCTCCTGAACTTGTATGACTTTTTCCTTGACCAGGTTAGGGAAGTTTTCTGCCATTATTTCATCAAACAGTTTCTCTAACCCCTGCTTACTTTCGACCTCCTCTGGCGTTCCTATAATACAAATATTGTTACTTTTCATGTGGTCCCACAGCTCCCTTAGTCTGTCCTCCTGTTTTTTAATTGTTTTTGGGCCTCTGATTGATTTTTTCTACCCTGTCTTCTAATTCACTGATCTGATCTTCAGCTTCCTCTAATCTTCTGTTTATTTCTTCCAATGTATTCTTTATTTCTGCTATGTCATTCTTCACTTCTGACTGGTCATTTTTCATAGTTTCCATATCTTTTTTCATGCTGTTGAGCATCCTTACAATCAGTATTCTGAACTTTATATCTGATAGATTGCTTATATCCATTTCATTTGGCTCTTTTTCTGGAGACTTCTCTTGTTCTTTCATTTGGGGCTTGTTTTTTGGTCTCCCCATTTTGGCTACATTTTGGGTTTGTTTTTAAGTGTTAGGTAGATCTGCTAGGACCCTCAGTTTGTTTGCAGGGTCTCTGGTACAGGCCAATGTCAGACACAGTTTGTTACTGGTCCTGAGTACCCCGTTTGGGGATATCAACAACTGTAGGCTTGAGGTCTCCACTGCTGGGGCTGGGTGCATTTGGACAGGACTAAGATGCATGCCAAAGTCTGGTTTTCTAAGGCCCAGGCCCCAAAGCAGATCAGGGAAAGACTCAAAGCACCCTGAGTTCTGCCTCTGCCTGCAGGCTGATTAATCTGGTTCTCTTAATGAGCCTCAGGCTGTAGTAGCTCTACAGGGTGGGGCAGCTGGTTCTTATCAGTCTCTTAACAAGCCTCGGGCTGTACAGACTCCTCCGGGCAGGGGGACAGGCTTTCCAGCAGGGTGGGGGAATTGCTTTCCTCCTCAGGCAAAAGCCAAAAATTGGCTCCCTGAGAAAGACATCCCCCACAGTCTGAGGGAATGACTTGGCACAGGAATCCAGGGGGGTGTACCCTGATCTGATTCTCCAGAGCCCAGAACGCCAGACTCTCCCCACATTGCTCCAGTCCACTTTGCCCACCCTCTGCTGGAGCCCAAGGCAAGTGGCTGCACACAAAACTGTGTGTTGGCTCTTTAAGAGGGTACCTGCAGTTCCAGCTGCCTCTCCCTGGTAAACAGAAACTCTGCTGCTTTTCACAGCCAGATGTTGTGGGCACCTTTCTCAGTTCTGATGCTCTAGGCTGGGAAGCCAAGCCTGAGGTTTAGGCCCCAGAGTCCTCAGTGGGAACCCCCACAGCTGGATATCCCTCTGGACCATAAGCTGCTGCCTGTGGGAGCCCAGCCAGCCCTCTCTCATGCCTCTGCACTTCCTATCGGCCTCTGTGGTCTCCACTTTTCCTCCTAGGTTATGAGGGTGCTCTCCAGCTTGTCTTCACTTGGTTTTCAGGATGGTTTTCCTATGTTTTAGTTGTAATTTCAGCTTGGTCCCGGGAGAGTGTCAGTGTAGTTTCTACTCAGTCTGTCGCCATGTTGGAACCCATTTCTTTTTTTTGTTTGCTTGTTGTTTTTTTTAAAAAGTAAACAGGCAGCAGGCTTGGAATGTCTCCAGGAGAAGACACAATATTGGGAACAGTGGTCACCTATGGGGTGGGGAGGGGAGGAGCAGCCAGAATTTGGAGCCTGGAAGGGGAAGCTTCCTTTGTCGTCTTTGTACTATGGAAATGTCTTTCTTCATCTAAATGAATAAATACTAAGGAGGGACACTACAGTGCAGTGGTCACGGGCCTGAATGACAGGCAGACCAGTCTGGGTCTGAGCCCTGGTTGCTCCCTATGACCTCGGCGAGTTACCTTTCTGAGGCCTCTATTTCCATTCTGTAAAATAGGCTCAATAATCAGTACCTGCCCGGAGGAGACAATACTAAGCAAGATCATCTGATCAATAGCGAATGGGGCATCAAAGGTACAGACTCTAGAAACTCAGACAAGCCCAGGTGGGGGGCTGTTAGATAGTGCCCAGTACTTCACTAACAGGGTACCCAGAAGTCTCTGCCTATGTCCAACTTTCAGATAATTTCCCAAGTCATTAGTGAGCACTTGATAAATGTCATTATTATATTGTAATATGTTTAGTATCCTGTCCCCACACACTCCTGTTTTCCACAAATACAGACAGCATCACTCTGGGCAGAAAAATGAAAGTAAAGGGCTCACTCTCTTAGGGTTGTTCAATGTCCTGTCCACGTGGATAAACACCTGCGTTTATTATCTGCTGTGAGCTCTTCCCTTGAAACGGAAGATGAACCTGCCCTCCACTCAGGTGCCCTCCAATTCACCAATGTCAGCTCCGTGACCTCCGTGTCTGTCGGGCTCTGGAGGCTGACCAGTCGGGATCAGACCCCAGCTCTGCCCCTGTCCTCGGGGTCCTTGGTCAGCCGAGTACTTCTGTCTGCTGAACCTGAGGGAGGAGGCCCTGGCGGCTGGGAACGGAGGGAAAGCGGGTGGTTTGGGGACATGGTGTGTAGAGACTTGTGTAGTGGCAACATGTTGGAGAAACATCTCTGGTGGGCGTGGAGGTTCCTCTTTATCAATTATTCTAAGAGATATATAGAGATGACCTGAAGTGTATTTTTCCCCCTAAAACGTTAATGTCCTGTATTTTCAGCCTCTCCTACCCTCGGGAAGGGAGAAGCACGGCGAGGTGGGGCATTGCAGTCAGGAAGTTAATGTCCTGTGCCTCAGATTCCTTATTTATAAAAAGGGTGTTTAATGCCTAACTCAAAAGATTTCGTGAGAATTGAGCCTGAGAGTTTAGAAATCACCTGAAATTCCTCCTGAGTGTTCATTTACTTCACTTACCCAACAAGCATTTATTGAGGACATTTGTGTCCTCAATACCCCAGGCACTTGGTACCACTCTCCCCTTCCTGGCACACGAATGCTTACAATATCTTCCCCAAACCCTGCAATGTCCCTATGAAAGGGAGCAAGTGCCATGGTCCATTTTACAGCATAAATAACACTTAGTGAAGAAAGAGCGTTCCATACTGCATTTCTTCTTTCAAGATTATTATTTCAAAGAACTGATGCAGCTGACTTCTGGGGAATACTCTAGACAGACATAGCAAGGGAGAGGACAGGGCCCTAGGGGCCAGGAAAGGGTAGCGAGCAAGGCTGTGGGGACAGCAGCAGGACTGAGCCCTCAGTCCTGGGCCCAGTCTGTTTATGCCTCACGGGCCTTTCTACCCAGCAGGATTCATTAAACCAGGTTCCACAGAAGCCCCGCTTTCCCTAAACACTGGAGGGGATGCTGTGAGCCTTGGGAGAAAGAATTCAAAGCTTTCAGCATTAGAGCGCTGCTCAGCCAGGCTATAGCTGCTTGCTCTTGGTCTGGCAAATGTTTGTAAATACCTGTCTTTATGGAATGGTTATTGCTTTGTCCAGATTCTCAGAACAATAAGGAGACGTGGCTCCAGAGCAGGACACCATGCAATGGCTCTTGGGGGGCAGGTAGGGGCGCTAACAAAGGGCTCAGCCTTGCCCTGTGTAGGCCACTGTGCAAAATGCAGGCCAGGAGTAGCATACGTTTTGAAAAAGAGGTAAGTTATCTACATACTTTAATGAACTGCAGTTTGAAAAGTTGGCAGCTGATTGCAAACCAAACAAAAGCAAGAAATGCTTCTGCTGGCCACCTAGAGTGCGGTGGTCCCTGCTCCAGGGCAACTGTGGCTGGGGCCTCAGCTTACAGACTGGCTTGGCCGCTCCTTTGATGGGCACTGCCCTGTGGACAGTTGGCCAGTCACTTGGAGGTGTCATCCTCAACTCTCACCAAGGGAGGTCCCACCCAGGTGTTGGGGATGAGGGGGTTTAGGAAGCTCAGACAGACAACTGGAATTGGGCAGACCAAATGTTTCAGATCGGATTGACTCAGCTGTACTTGTGAACACATGACTTCTCAGCCTGCCTCTTGGACTTCACTTATGTCTAATTTTAAAAAAAGTTTTGTACAATACTTTGAATGTTTCTTCACTTTTTGCTGTGGTTATAATAAGCCAAAAAATAAAAATAAACCAAACCTTGTTTTAATGGGCTAATCTTCACCTCTAGTTAATAGCAGGGAATGAGCTGGTGGACTGGAAGCAGTGAGTCTTCTCTTTTCACTCAATTTCCTTTTTATTTTTCAAATTGTCATTTTCCACATATTCCCTCAAAGTCTACCAAGCAGAGCAAGATTACATTTCAAGGGAGAAATGAGTTATATATTTCTTCCTATCTTAATTACTTAAAAATACCATATTACATATAACATGTAATATAATTTTATCAAATAAATTGTGGTATTTTACATCTCTTTCTAAGTGATGATAAGGGTTGTTATAGTAATTGATGATTCCTGAGGACTCATGATGGTGCTATGAAGGTGAGACGTTTTCTTTGAATGATCTGTCATCTCAGGTGGACACCTGTGTGGTGTGTGCAGTGCACCGGCCTCAGCCCTTCATTTGTGCTCAAGAAATATTGTGTGATTGGATAAATGAGCAAAGTTGGTGAGAATGATGACATGGTTTTGTTTCAGAGCAGATAGCTTCCCCTTGAAGAAGTTAAGGTGAGTGTGTATAGTTCATCCCTGGGGCTTGGGAGCCTCTCAGGTGGACGGTTGCACCCCAGGGGATGGAGCAGGAGCTGAGCTCACCCCTCATCATGCCTCATTCCAGTTCTACCTTCGCCTTTGCCACGTCAATGTACCTGATCTCCTGATACTTCTCTTTAAGTCAACCCTCTCCTTCATCCATTTACATCCTCTGAATGAAAAGCTAGGATCTTTAGCAAACGTGACACAACATCACTGACTTCTCTGTTAGTGCTGCTTGCAACCCTGGAGCTGGGGGCTTGTGCTCTTTTTGTTAGAAAGGGGGATTTTGAGGGGTTAAGGGTAGTAAGGGCTTCTTTCCATCAAAACAAGACATTTTTCATGATAGACTCAAAGGGTGCAAGAGGAAGTGAAAAGGGAGAAGCCTGCCATGCTGTTGAAAAACATATCACATCTGAGTACCAGCAGAGCACATCCCAAGCTTGGGGAATTCTGACCTAGTCCAACTTCCTCATAGTGCAGGTGAGCAGAGGGAGGCCGAGAGCAGGACAGTGACTTGGCCAGTTGTAGAAATGGGCCCCGAGCTCATGACCTAGAATTCTCCCCACCCCATGAGGAGGATGGATGGCTAATCTTTCCACCCACTCGAGAAAAGATGGATGGCTGCATGGAGGAAAAATTCAGGGAGAAGGGGAAGAGCTGGGCACTGAGGAACTGACCTGGCAGTGGTGTGGGTGGGGTATTTAGGTGACTATTGGGGAGAAGAGGTCACCATCTGCTTTCATATCCTAACCCCTCTATAGATGGACCAGAGAAGGGAATGACTTGTCTAAGGGCTCAGGGCCTCATGGCCGAGGGAGAGAGCCAGTCTCCATCTCTGCCCTCCCAGCCTGCATTCTGTATATTGCTCCACTGCAGTTCTCAGCTCTGCAGAGAATTTATCCTTATTGTTACTTTCCATCCACAGGGAGAATTCCATCTCTATCCCTGCACCAGCTGTCCCCAGAGTCCCGCTTGGGGCTGGTTACTCATCTCCACCCTCAAGATGCCCAGCACAAGGGGACAGTGTACCTGGGAATAATTCTGGTGTCCCCCTGGTAACTCACCGCAAATCTCTTCCCACATTTCTCGTTGCCACAGCACCCACAGCAGTCATTGTAATTCAGGTCCAAGAATATGTTAGCGGGGAGGAGCATCTGTCAGTAAGAGAAGCGCCTCAGAATGAGTCTGGATGTGAAAGGAAGGCCCATGCCTGCCTGACTGTGTGAGGAGCCACAGCCATGGTGTGGCACTTGGTGGCCAAAGGGTATGGCAGGACCTGACAGGGCATGGCTGGCGGGGTGGTCCAGTGTTATTGAGCATTTAGATACCATTTGGATTAACTGCAGTTTCAATGGAGCAAGATTTCAAGATCTGACACTCCAAGTTTCCAAGAAAAAGAAAGTGACCTGGATTGTCACCAAAGTGTCTCTCTCTAAAGTGGAAGTTCCCAGTCTCTATTGGAACCAGAAATGAGAAAGCCTTTGGGCACCAGGAGAGAGAATCCACTGACACCTGCTTCTTAGTGGTTCCAGTCAATCAATTTGCTAGAAAGTGTGTTTCCACCCCCTACCCCTCCTACTGCCAGGCCCCTCTCTTGTTAGATTTAAGAAATTCTGTGACCTTCAGTTTGTTTCCTGGAGCTTAACTGGCCCATGAGAGCCACCAGCCCAAGTTCAATTTACTTAGGAAATAACAGCGGACAGGTCCTTGTCAGGCCCCAGTGGAGAAGGAACAGGTAGGGCACTGATTTTCACCAAGCAGCTAAATATTTTCCTGGTCAGTAAGTGCCCGGTTTAGAAAAATGGGGTGAGAATCTCTTTCAGGGGGATTTTAAGGCTTTCCTACTCACCAAGAACCCACTTCCCAATATTCCTCCGAAATACCAGACCTCTTCAGAAAGGTGGCTGGTGTTGTCTGTCTCTTTTCCTCCAGGAAAAAACAGCAGGGCGTTAGCCAGGAAGGCAATGATGGAAAGCAACAGGAGGATGCACCCCAGGCACCTGGCACACCCGCCGGTGCACATGCTGGGGAAGGACAGCACAGGTCCCGGAGAGGGGTCCCTCACTGCCTCTTTCACGGGGTCTCTTCAAAGTCACTGGCAGAGGGTCCTAGTCTGTGTCCCCAGTTCAGTCTGTATGTCGGAGCTGAGATGCCAACCAGCCTGTGCAGTGTGTCCGTGGGGCTGCTCCAGCTTCTGAAATGGAGCAGAACCTGGACGGCGATTGCTATTTGTATATCTTCACTGACCCACAGGCCTTTTTTGTTAGTACTTTGTTCAGAGTAACCATTTTGCCATGGAGACTAAGTGTATTCCACAAGCTCTGGTTCTATCAGGATATAAGTTCTGCCACAAATGGTTTAGGTGATTAAATGTGCTTTGCTGATAGTGGCTTAGACAAAATAAAGCAGATTCTTGACTGCAAGACATCTCATAACCCTCCTGTGCTCACAGGCATTGTGACTCACCTCCATTGTGAGAAATGCAGAGTTTGGGGGAGGGTGGAAGGAGAGGGGTGATCTGCAGAACCCACTTTATAAAATGCTTTGAAGTTGATCCCTAGAGCAATCAGTGAAGACAGCTTTTTAATAACACGGTTCAAAGACACACCTCACTACTACCTTTGAACATGGAGTGAGGATATGGGTACATATAAGCTTGCGGTTAAATCCTGAGAGTTTAGCCCTGTGATAAGGCATTTATTACAGTCAGGGCCTCTCCCTCTTTCACAAACAGCTCTTCCTGCTGCTGGGAAGGCACAGATTGTAGGTCAGACCCCTGGGGCCTTCACCGGTGCCTTCCCTGTCCCCTGGACTTGTCCATCTGGACCATGGTTCCCCAGGACAGTTAAAGATCCTTGGCACCTCTGCATCTCAGGAGCAAGCATCGCCAGCTCTGTCAGTGGGGTAGCTGAAATTTTGCCCAGACATGAAGTACTTTAGACCCCCAGCAATGTAATCAGTTTCAATGTCAGCCCAATGCAAGTGAAGACAAAAGTTGTGTTAACACTTGGACTGGCCCTCTTTCAAGAGCTTAAAAAGGGAGTCAAAATGGTTTCCTTTCATTCTGTTGCAAGAGAAAGCACAGAGTAGACACCCATGAACATCAGTCCTCAGCAAACCCGTTTCCCTGATTTCCTGGACTGTCTCCTGGGAACCAACATGGACCTCGAGACTCTGGAATCTGAAGATCTGACCCCCCTCTTCAATGATGTTGAGTCTGCTTTGAACAAGAGTGAGCCCTTTCTGACCTGGCTGTAGTCAGTACCATTGTAACCTGGGTACAGCCATGACGTGACATTTCCTGGGCCTCTTGGGAAGGGTGACAGAGCAGAGCAAGGCTGCAGGTGAACCACTTTTTGCCTCCATAACTCATTGCTGTGTCTCACATCAGAGGGGAAGTGCACAGTTGAAAACCTATGGTAGTCACATTTTAACAGCAAAGAGGGGTAGGATGGAGATTTCTCAAGTATTTTCCATCTAAAATCTATATTTTAGAATAATAAATACAGCAAAGGTACATGCAGCACTGGAAGAATTAAAGAAATACTTTGGGAAGCCACAATGTAAGAATAAAAATGTAACACAAGACAAGCGAGGGGTTCTTCTGAGTGGGGCCCTGTGTGACTGCATAAGACATATGTCCAGGAAGACAACCTGCCTGTTGCAATCCTGCAAATCAAAGGATTGTAAGTGCTAGTGTATCTCTCTGTAAAATTAAGAAAAAAGAGGCCAATATAAAGGGTTTTATAAAAAAGAAATAATTATTAAATTAAGCTGAAGGATTATTAATGTTTTCTTTTGAAATAACCTCTCACCAAATATTCCAGGAGCTGGCTGGGTTTCCAATAGTAGGGGAGAGTTCGGTGAGTCTGAGGCCTCTGGTCCTAAGCCAAGATTTGTTTTTTCCCAAGGATACCAAAGACTGTAAAACTCTCTTAGGACCTTCTCTTATATCTCCCAACATTCTCAGGGTCTAATATCAACAATAAGCAAATATATATTGAACACATTCATTCATTCATTCACCACTCTGTACTTGCAGAGCCCCTGCAGCGTTGAAGGAATTGAATAGGCATTGAAAATACAAGGACAGAGGATTCCAAGATAGCGCGGTGAACTGAGTGGAAGCTACACTGACACTCTCCCAGGGCCAAACTGGAAATACAACTAAAATATAGAAAAATCATCCTGAACAATCAACTGCAACTGAAGACAAGCTGGAGAGCACCCTCATCACCAAGGATGAAAAGTGGAGACTGCATAGAAAATGGGTTTGGAAAAGCAGACCTTGATATGCACCTTGGTCCTGTCCAAACACACCCAGCCTCAGCAGAGGAAATGAGAAGCTGTGGAGTGTGGAAACTTCAAACAGGGTTCTCAAGGCCAGTCACAAACAGCGTCTGACATTGGTCTGCACCAGAGACCATCCAAAAAACTTGGAGTCCTAGCAGATCTACCTAATACATAGAAACAAATCCAAACAGGCAGCCAAAATGGGGAGACTTAAAAAACAAACCCCAAATGAAAGAACAAAACAATTCTCCAGAAGAAGAGCTAAATGAAATAGAGATAAGCAATCTATCAGATATAGAATTCAGAATACTGATCATAAGGATGCTCAATGGCATGAAAAAAGATATGGAAACTCTGAGGGAAATTAAGAATGACATAGTAGAAATTAAAAAAAAAAAAAAACATTGGAAAGAATAAACAGCAGATGAGGGGAAGCTGAGGATTAGATCAGTGAATTAGAAGACAGGGTAGAAAAAATCACTCTGAGAACCAAAAAGAAAAATCAATTAAAAGACAGGAGGACAGTTTAAGAGAGCTGTGGGACATGAAATGTAACAATATTTGCATTATGGGAGTGCCAGAGGAGGTTGAAAGTAAGCAAGGATTAGAGAACCTGTTTGATGAAATAATGGCAGAAAACTTCCCTAACCTAGTCAAGGAAAAAGCCACACAAGTTCAGGAGGCACAGAGAGTCCCAAGCAAGAAGAATCCAGAGAGGCCCACACCCAGACACATCATAATTAAAATGCCAAAAATTCAAGAAAAAAAATCTTAAAGGCAGCAAGAGAAAAGCAATCTGTCACATACAAAGGAGCTTCCATAAGGCTGTGAGCTGATTTCTCATTAGAAACTCTACAGACCAGAAGGGAATGGCATGAAGTATTCAAGGTAATGCAGAACAAGGACCTGAAACCAAGACTAATGTATCCAGCAAGGCTATCATTCAAGATAGATGGTGAAATAAAGAGTTTCCCAGACAAAAAAAAAAAAAAGTCTAAAGAAATTTATCATCATCATACCAGCACCGCAAGAAATGTTAAAGGGACTGCTGCAATAAGAAGTTGAAATAGAGAGAATGAGAACATAGGCACAAAGAAATAAAATGGCAATAGATAAGTACCTAAGAACAATAACCTTAAATATAAATGGATTAAATGTTCCAATCAAAGGACATAGGGTAGCTGAATGGATAAGAAAAGAAGACCCAAATATATGCTTTTTCCAGAGACTCACCTCAGAACAAAAGACTCACACAGGATGAAAAAACACACAACACAAACTTCTAGAGAACTTTAAAGGAGAGATTGACAGCAATACAATCACAGTAGGGGACTTTAACACCCCACTGACATTACTGGATAGACCTTCCAGCCAAAATATCAACACGGAAACAGTGATTCTAAATAACACACTAGATCAGATGGATTTAATTACATTTACAGAACATTTCACCCCAAAGCTGCAGAATATACATTCTCCTCAAGTGCACATGGGGCATTCTCAAAGATAGACCACATGTTAGGACACAAAACAAGTCTCTCCAAGTTCAAGAAGATCGAAATCATATCAAGCATCTTCTCAGACATTTACACGATGAAATACTATGCAGCTGTAAAGAAGAAGGATCCCTTACCCTCTGACACAGCATGGTGGGAACTGAAGAGCATTATGCTAATGAAATAAGCCAGCCAGAGAAAGACAAGTGTCACATGATCTTACTCATATGTGGAATCTAATGAACAAAATAAACCAAAGAAAAAAAGAGATCCAGAGACATAGAAGCATGGAACAGACTGAGGGATCTCAGAGGGAAGGCAGGGGCAGGAGGTGGGTGGGGAGAGATTAACATAAGGACTTATATGCTTATATGCATAACCCATGGACACAGACAATAGTGTGGTGAAGGCCTGGGGGGAGGGGTACAAGGTGGAGGGGGTCAATGGGGCAAAAAAGGGGACATTCTTAATACTTTCAACAATAAAGATAAATTAAAAGAAAAGAAAATACAAGGATGAAGCAAACTCATTCCTTTTTGAGCTTACAAATTAGCCAGGGCCGTACATTACCGGACAAAGAGTAATGGGAATTCCGAGTAGGGAAGGAAGGACAGGGAACAGCCTCACGTGGGCCATGGTGTGTGAAGCAGGCCCTCTAGCTGGGCAGTGAGCGCTCCTGGCTTCAGGGAGTTACCCGGGCATTTCAGGTAAAGGAAACGGCATATATGAAAGCACAGGATTTTGGAAGAGGAGAGGTGAGAGGGTCCATGGCCCTGGAGGGAGAGTGTGTGGGGGCAATGAGGCAGGAGGTGGGGTCCGTTCAGGGAGATGGAGACTAATCCTTGAAGGGGCTCCTGGGCTTTGCTCCAGAGTTAGAGTTTATCCTACATAGTGGAAGCCACAGGAAGACCTGCAGCCATAGAGTGACTTACAGAGAACAGGCGGGAAAGTGGAGATGGACCAGACTGGAGAGAAGCTGGTGGCCTCTCCAAGTACAAGGGCCCATCTGGTGCTTTGAGGGCAGGAGGAATTGAAATCATGGCCTCTGCCTCCAAGACGGTAATACACTATCGTGTGATTAGTAGCCAGCGGATGCTGATACAGTTCTGGAGAGAGGGAGGTTGTTCGGGGCCGGGCGGTGAGGTAAGGTGAGGGGAGCAGGCAGGGCACCCTGGGAACAGGGAGCCATCAAGCAAAGGCCTGGAAGCCAGAATGGAAGAGCAACAGTGTATAATGGCAACTGACCGTGTTCCAGGAGCTGGGCATCGCGCGCGTGTGTGTGTGTGTGAAAGAGAGTTTGTGTGTGTGTGTGTGTGTGTGTGTGTGTGTATTGGATTAGCATTATACTTTTGGAGTTATTGAGGCAAAATTTACACCTTTGTAGTATTGTCTCTCTAGTCAATGCAGTTTGTTTTCTTAACATTCTCAAAGTAGGTGACAAAAAAACAAACCAAACAAAATCCCTCAAAACCTCAGTGTTGGAAGTCAGGCACTAACCCAGCTTATCAGGACAGGTAATTATTATAGTCTCCGAAATCCACTTAACCTTCTGGGTCTCAATACCTACTCTCCTTGTCTATGAAACACTCACTTTGCCCCATTTTATACTTTCCCTTAATGTTTGAACAGATTTCCTACATTCAGGAGGCAGATGGATTTGTGTCATGTACTCAAACACACTCTTTTTCTTACAATATTTTGAGAGTCTTATAGTTGTGAGACTGGAAGAAGAGAGGCTGATATTTTACCTATGACTCCAACCCCCATAAATGACATAATTTCAGCAAGACTAGAGGGCCTGGCCTCTCCCCTCTTAGGATTAGGGGCTGTTTCCAGAAAAAGGCCCCGCTCAGAGGTGTTACCCGGGTAATGCCGAATGACTAACAGGGCTGTCAATGGAACAAATTATTTGTGTGATTAGCGGGGATTAACGGTCACTAAGCCCTTGCACTTGGAAAGAGAGTGCATTACGGGGTGAGCAGAGAGGGACACGTTCAGAGTGCGAGGACAGGGGGGTGTGCTTGCGGGAGGCTGAGCTGGCTCAGTACACGCAGCGCTGCAAGCCCTGGGGACGGGTGTGAGCGGCGAGAAGGGCAGGTGCGAGAGCCTCGGTTCCAAGTCAGCCCTGGGCTTGTCCCTGCACCAGTTAAGGAGTTCAGTGCGAGCAGCTATTCATGAACACCTGGGCCAAGGTTCTTAAAGCTTTGGGCTTCAGTCTCTTTACACCTACAACTGGCTGTTGTAATGCAAGGAGCGTCCAATGAGAGAGTGAAGATGAGAGAAGTGACGCATGTAGAACACCCAGTAATTCAGCTCACAGGTGGCCCGTGAAAGCTCCTGTTCCTCCTGTTCATGAGATTTTCCCCCGCTTCCTCCCGCATCACATTTTCCCCCACAGCCGTTCAGACCAGCCAAGTGAGGATAATTCACTTCTTCGTCATCTCGCCCCATTGGGCTGTCAGCGTTGTGTCAGCAGGAGTTTTTGTTTGTTTTGTGTTAGGACCTTGAACAATGCCGAGAACCCTGGTCCAAATGTTTTCAAATTATCTGTTGAATGAGTGACTATGCTGTGAGAATATTGTCTTGCACATGCAACTCTTCCTCTGGATGACACCACCTCCAACTGACTTGTCTGCTCACCCCTCCATGTCCTGGCTAAGAGGCCTTTTGGGAAATACTCCTGGAAGGGGAGGCATTAGAGGAAAGTGGGATTCTTTAGAAAGGTGGCCAAGCCTGCCCCTGAGAAATAATCCGCTGAGTGCCTGCTGGGTGGAGTGGTCACTAGAGGGCAGCAGTGGGCTTCTCCTTGGTGTGGTGAACAGACCCCCACCCAGGGGAGGACCCCAGGAGCTGGGGTCTCACAGGAAGGGGAGGTAGAAAGGCCAGCAGAATGCGGATGTGTTTGCTCCTTTTTGCACTCACCTGTTTGTCCATTGGCAGGGAGATCTGTGGCTTTTGAGTGAGAATCAAGTTACTTTTAAATACAGAGAAAAAAACCACAGGCATTTTCTGAGCGAGGTCCATAGTGGAGTCAGTGGATCCCTGCTCAGGACATCCTAAGATGTGAGTGTCAAATGTGAATTTCTCTGCGTCCTGAATCCGAATGAGGCTGAGGGCTGGGACTCTGCATTTATTAGCAGGCTGCCAGGTGGTTCTGGGCACTCTCAGGATTGAACCACCACACCTGGTGAGTAGTCCCCCACCTGACTCATCAGTGAGCCCAGGTGCATCTATGTGTGTTTTTTATTTCTTTATTTGTAAGTTACATATATGGATGACTATTCTAATGTATTGTGTATGTTTAAAACAGTCACAAAAATGGAAATTTTGAAAGGATGGAAAAGCATCTACATTGAAGTTTCTGTATGAACTTCCAGGCCACATTGTGGCTGACATGAGGCTAGTTCCTGCCAGTGAAATGCTATCTAACTGACCCTCAGGGTGATTGTGAGGGTGCACTCTGTCCCTCAAGTTTATGGCCCCAGTGCCATTGGGCAAGAAGCAGTGGATGATCTGTAGAAGTTTCATTTTTACCTCATAGTGTCATTGGGAATTCCCTGTCCCCCCCCTCCACAAAATTCACATCGGGTGTTTGAGAAACTTGTCCTGTTCACCCACTTCCTCAGCCTGATGCCCTGAGTGGACTCGGCAGTGTGTTGGCCACATGGAGCCCAGCAATGCCCAGGTACTTTCACACAGGCACACACACACTCACACATGCATGCTCACACACATGCACACTCTCACTCGTGCACACACTCATACACTCTCATGTACACTCACACACACAGTCACACATGCACACAAGCACACACACACGCACTGACACACATCCTGGGACCACTTCAAGACTGAACAAGTTGCTAAATCATCTGCTAGGAAGCCCTGACTTCAAAAAGTTTTAAATTCATGATTAGACTCTAAATCTGGCTCTTAATCTCCTGGGTCATGACTGAGAATCTAATGAAGTCTCTGCAGGGCAGGGAAACAAACTCCTCCTCTGCCCACGTAGAGCATTCAGAGAGTGTGGAAACCTTGGAGTTCTCACCGCCTGCGCTCAGCCAGCAGCTCGGCCTTTCCTGGGCCTCACTAGCGGTGCCTCACCCCAGCCTCCTGAGTCAGAAAGCCTGGGGTGGGAATTAGCCTTCAGGAGTTCTTGATGAATATTCAAGTCTGGGGACACTCCAGGGCAGCTGCTCTCAAACCTGCCTGCTCAGTCCCCTTGGAGTCCCACCCCAGTTACAAGGAGACGGGGCCTGGCGCTGGGCTCGGCGATTCACCGTCTCTGGCGGTGGGGCCTGGACATGGGGCCTTGAAACTGCCCAAAGGAGCTCAGCGCAGGGGCCGGGGTCTGCATAACCAGCCACTGGTGCCACCCGCGGGGCAGAGCAGGCGGCGGAGAGCGCCCAGCCCGGCCTGGCGCTGGGCTCCCGGGCAGGAGGCGGCCGCCGGCCGAGACGCTTCCCAAAGCCCCGCGGCCACCGAGGCTCAGCCGGCGTCCCGGCCCCTGCCCTGTCCAGCGCCACACGCTGAAGCAGTGACCCCAGCGCTCCTGACGATGACCGCGGGGTAAAGCAGCTGACCCCGGCCCCTTCGGCAGACAGGCCCGCTCCCCGCGCCCGCAGCGCCGCCGCCTCCGGCCCCGCCCCGCCCGCGGAGCCCCGCCGCGCAGCGCGAGCCGCAGCCGGGAGCCGGCGCCTGCGGGGCGTGTGCGTGTCGCGGGGAGGGCCCTGCGACGGACCCTGGGACCGCAGCGCTGCCGGGATGACGCGCCCTGGAAGGACCCGGCCCCGCGTGGCCCGTGGACAGGCCCCGGCCCGAGGGCTGCGGGCGCGGGCGGACGCCTGGGGGCGCTGTGGCGCCAGGTGCCCCGCGGGACCGCCGAAGCTCTTCGTGCCTCGGTCTCCCCGCGCTCCCCGGTTACGGCGGCAGCACGGCCCCCGAGGGGGGTGTCGGCGGGTGCGACCTGGGAAGGGCGGTGTCTGAGCGCGGGCTCTGCAGCCAGCCCGGGGCGGGCGCGGGGACGGCGCGCTCCCTGCTGCCGCGGCGGGCGCTGGGGTCCTGCCTCCTTTTTTAAATCCTCACCCGAGGATATGTTTTCAAGGATTTTAGAGAGAAGGGGAGGGACAGGGACAGAGCGATGTGAGCGAGAAACATGAATCGGTTTCCCCCCCTAGCACCCCAACGGGGGATCAAACCCACAGCCCAGGTATGTGTCCTGATGGGATGGAGCCCCCCCTTTTGGTACCTGGGGACACTCCGATTGTCTGAGCCACCAGCCTGGGCAGAATCTGCTTTTTCTTTTCTTCCTTTTTGACACGGAGGATTCTGGAAATCTGCCTCTTCATTCTGGCCCCTTCCACACAGAATAAAATGACCATGTCCGGCAAACTCAGGAGTCTGAAGGCCTTGCTAGAAATACGTGGCAGGTATTTATTCAGGGGTCATAGAGTTTTCAAACTGGAAACACAACCAGGCAAAACCCCAGAGGTGTTCCAAGGAAGAAAGAAAAGTGAAAAGTTATAGCAAAAGATACATTCTTGAGAATTACCAGCCCTGCATTCTTGCCCATGGGGGGGGGGGGGGGGGGTCATCTGTCTGATGCCAGGAGGTCCGGTCACTTCCCAGTGGTCTAGAGGATGGATGGCAGGTGGATGCAGACTGAGTCCTTCAGGGATAATCAGAGGACTACCTGGAGGTCCAGATGTATATCCAGGCATTGACACAGGACTGGAAAATTTTAAAAAGTTTGTTTCCAGGCTAGTTAGAACTAGAATATAGTCTTTCCTCAACCTTCATAATGTTAATAATTATAGCAGCTTGGTTAAAGTGACTCCGTTTAATATATTCTCTGTTTTCATTCTCTCTTTACTCAAATAAATAGAAATATTGGGGATTGCATTAAACCTGTATACTGCTTTGGGTAATATGGCCATTTTAACTTGTTGACTCTTCCAATCCATGAACATGGGATATTTTACCATTCTGTTGTGTCTTTTTAGAGATTGAAATAATGCTTTAATAATGCTTTGTAATTTTCAGTATATAGGTATTTCACATTCTTGTTAAGTTTATTCGTAGATATTTTGTTCTTTTGGTTGCAATTGCAAAAGGAATTTTTTTTCCCATTTCTTTTTCTGAAGTTTTGTTGCTAGTATACAGGAAGGCAATGGATTTTTGTACATTGATTTTGTATCCTGCAACTTTACTGAATGTATTTATTGTTTCTAGTAGTTTTTTGGTGCTTTAGGGTTTTCTCTATATAGAATTATGTCATCAACAAGAAGTGACAGTTTTACTTCTTCTTTCCCTGTTAGGATGCCTTTTATTTTTTTCTCTTGCCTTATTGCTCTGGCTAGGACTTCCAGAACTATGTGGAATAAGAGTGGTGAGAGTGAAGATCTGTGTCTTTTTCTTGATCTTAGAGGAAAAGCTTTCAGGTTTTCGCCATTGAGTATGATATTGGCTGAAGGTTTATCGTATATGGCCTTTATTATGTTAAGGTACTTTACTTCTATTCTTATTTTATTGAGTGTTTTAATCATACATGGATGTTGTATCTTATGAAATGTTTTTTCATCTATTGATAAGATCATATGATTTTTATCCTTTCTGTTGTTAATGTGGTGTGTTACATTGATTGATTTACATATGTTGAACCATCCTTGTGCCCCTGGAATGAACCCCACTTGATCGCGATGTATTAACTCTTTGATGTACTGCTGTCAATTTGCTAGTATTTTGTTTAGGATTTTTGCATCTGTAGTCATCAGAGATGTTGGTCTGTAGTTTCCTTTTTTTGTGTTATCCTTGCCAGGTTTGGGTATCAGGGTTATATTGGACTCACAAAATGTGTTAGGGAGTATTGCCTCTTCTTCAATTCTTTGGAAGAGTTTGAGGAGGAGGTTTTACATCTTTTTTGAACAGTTGGTAGAATTCACTGGTGAAGCCATCTGGTCCTGGACTTTTGTTTTTTGGTAGGTTTTTGATGGTTGTTTCAATTTCCTTGCTGCTGATTGGTTTATGTAGATTTTCTAATTCTTCATAATTTAGCCTAGGAAGGTTATATATGTGTAGGAACTTATCCATTTCTTCTATGTTATTGAATTTGGTGGCATATAGTCTTTCATAATATTCTAGCATGATCCTTTGTATATCTGTGATGTCTGTGCTGACTTCTCTCTCATTTCTGATTTTGTTTATACAGGTCTTTTCCCATTTTTCCTTAGTGCTATCCCCATCAAAATAGCAATGTCATTTTTGAAAGAAATAGAACGAGAAATCATCAGATTTGTATGGAACCACAAAAGACCCCAAATAGCCAAAGCAATCCTGAGAAAAAAGAACAAAGCTGGAGGAATCACACTACCTGAATTCAAATTATACTACAGAGCTATGATAATCAAAACAGCATGGTATTAGCACAGGAACAGACACAAAGATCAGTGGAACAGAATAGAGAGCCCAGATATAAATTTACCTGTATATGGGCAGATAATTTTCGACTAAGGAACCAGAAACACACAATGGAGTAAAAACAGTCTCTTCAATAAATGGTACTGGGGAAATTGGAAAGCCACATGCAAAAGAATGAAACTGGATTACAGTTTGTCCCCATGTACAAAAACTAGCTCAAAATGGATCAAAGACCTAAACGTGAGACCCAAAACAATAAGTTACATAGAAGAAAACATAGGTACAAAACGTGTGGACCTTGATCATAGAGAACATTTTATGAACTTGACCCCAAAGGCAAGGGAAGTAAAGTCAAATATAAATGAACGAGACTATATCAAACTAAAAGGCTTCTGCACAGCAAAAGAAACTGACAATAAAACAAAGAGGCAGCCAACCAGATGGGAGATGATGTTTGCAAACAGTAGCTCCAACAAAGGTTTAATTTCCAAACTATATAAAGAACTCATAAAACTCAATACCAAGCAAACAAACAACCCAATCAAAAAGTGGGCAGAGGATCTGAACAGACACCTCTCCCAAGAAGACATATGAGCAGTCAATAGATATATGAAAAGATGTTCAACCTCACTAGCAATTAGGAAATGCAAATCAAAACTACAATGAGATACCACCTCACACCTGTTAGAGTGGCTGTTATCAGCAATACAAGCAATAACAAGTGTTGGAGAGGTTGTGGAGAGAAGGGAAACCTCATTTACTGCTGGTGGGAATGTACATTGCTACAACCACCATGGAAAGCAGCCTGGCAATTCTTCAAAAAATTAAGAATAGAGCTACCATACGACCCAGCAATCCCTCTCCTGAGTGTATACCCAAAAACCTCAAAGTCGTGTATGTGCGAAGATATATGCACCCCTGTGTTCACTGCAGCATTATTCATAGTGGGCAAGACATGGAAACAACCAAAGTGTCCTGTGATAGAAGACTAGATAAAGAAGATGTGGGACATATATACTTTGGAATACTACTCATCCATAAAAAAAGATGATATACTGCCATTTTCAACAACATGGATGGACCTTGAGAATATTACGCTAAGTGAAATAAGTCAGTCAGAAACAGCTAAGAACCATATGAGTTTACTCATATATGGGATATAAAACTGAAACTTGTGGACACAAACAGCAGTGTGATGGTTGCCAGAGGAAAGGGGATGAGGGGGTCTTAATATATGGTGACAGGAGAAGATATGACTTTGGGTGGCAGGCACACAAAGCAATATACAGATCTTGTAACATAGAAACCCACACCTGAAACCTATATGTTCATATTAACCATTGTCACCCCAATAAATTTAATACAAAAAAAGAGAAATATTGGGAAATAAGAAGCACAGGAGTGGGCAACTGGGGGACTCTGTATGGTGTTTTTATAGCTGTGCTTTGAAAGATTACATAAAAACACTAATTTTGATTATGATATTGTTACTGAATGCAAGAATCCATCCACCCAGTGCAAGCAGAGCCAAATACTAAACAGAGAATTGCAGTGGAAAAACATTGGTTATTTTATTATGAATGATGCCATCCAGGAGAATGGGAAGCTAATGCTCAAAAGCCCTAACTCCCCGATGGCATGTAGGTTACAGATTCTACAGGGAAAAGCCACAAGATACTGTGGGTTAGGAATTTCGGGGTCTGGCTGGTAGTGATTGTAGGAGGGAGGTAAGGGTAATAAGTAAATTCTTCAGGTATTGAGAACAAATCGGGGGCCTTTTCCTGTATCCCTCTGTCCAGTCTCATTTGGGAAAGTGTCCAGGGAGTGGTTCCACCTTAGGGCTCAGGAGCTGAAACCTAACTAGGTCAAGATATTATGTTTAGCCTGCCAGAGGTCCAGCTGTTGGGACCCTTAGTAAGATCTGGGCTACTGCCTTCTGCTGCCTTGGGGATGTTCATTCCAGGGAAAGGTTAGATCTCTGGGGGGCATATATATATGATTTCTAGGACTAGGATTTAAAGCTAAATTTAATCAAAGTCATAAATACCCTCAGTTTATATATATATACAGACACACACACACATACATATTTGGTTTCAATATTTTAATTGATAGTTTTCACTAATTCAGGCAAGCAGGGAGATTCTTTACCTAGTCTACTAGGAGAAAAACAAATGAAAGTTTAATAACATGTATACCTTCTGTACACATGGGAGAGACCCAAAACAACTGAGCCACTCATTGAAATGGCAGAGGCCGCCACCTTCAATACCATTTTCAGCTGAAGACAGAAGGTTTGGGGGTGGGAGTCAGTGATGGGAGGGGGCCAGGTAGAGCGTAGTACGCAGGTGAGGTGGTCAAGCCCACTACAGTGAGGGAGAGGCCCTCACAAATGTAAATGTATTTTACACAGGGCAACTTCTACTTGGTTTTTAGAGTTTCTCCCATGTCTGCTGTTTCTTAAAATTAACCAGCCTGAAAGAATCAATATTCAAAGACATATGTTGGCTTGGCAAACTCTGCTCCCCTTCAGCATGAATTAAAAACAGAATAAATTATGACATTTAAAAAAATAACAAAAATCTAGTATTTTAAGTTCTACATAGGAACCTTAAAGTAGCATAATGAAGCATCTCTTCCTAGGTGTTTTGGAAAACTCCATGAGTTATATAGCACAGTGGCTGAGAGTGTGGACTCTCACCCTCAAAAAGTCAGGTTGTCTGGGTCCTGGGTTGCGCATGTGCTGTGGACAGAAAGCAGGCTATGTAACAAAGCTGACATGCTCACTGACTCAGCAACCACACAGGATGGTCTGATCGTAAATTCCTAACTGGGCAGGTAATGGTGAGTAGTCACCATCTTGTCCTATAGATGCCTTTGATTGGGACTCTCTGTGTTTCTTGAACTTGAGTGACTTTTCCTTCACTAGCTTAGGGAAGTTTTCTGTCATTATTTCCTCAAACAGGTTCTCTAATCCTTGCTTGGATTCTTCTCCTTCTGGTATCCCTATAATGCAGATGTTGTTACGTTTCATGTTGTCCCAAAGCTTTCTTAAACTGTCTTCCTGCTTTTTAGTTTTTTTTCCTAATTGCTGCTCTGATTCGCTGTTTGTTTGTTTTTACCTTGTCTTCTAATTCTCGGATTCGGTCCTCAGTTTATTCTAACCTACTGTTGATTCCTTCTGGTGTGTTCTGTATTTCAGCTGTGTCATTCTTGATTTCCAATTGATTCTTATGCAGGCTTATGAAGATCTCATTGAGTTGCTAGATCATCCTTATAACCATTATTTTGAACTCTTTATCTGATAAATTGCTTGCCTTCATTACATCTAGTTCTTTTTCTGGCAATTTCTCCTTTTCTTTCATTTGGGTGTTGTGTCTTTGTCTCCTCATTGTTGTGTCAGTTGTCTGAGGGTACCAGGTCAGGGCTGCAGGGCATGAACAGGGCCTCGTTTCCAGTAGTCTCAGGGCACCAGATCAAGCAGCCTGGTTCCGATGGCAGGCCTGTGTTTCTGGGAGGCATTGGGTCACTATGGCGGGGCCAGGTACACTGTGTCAAGGATGTAGGCCAGGTAGGCAGGCAGGCCGGTTGCACCATGTCAAGGAGGCATAACAGGCAGGCAGGCAGGCTGGGGGCACCATGTCAGGAAGGCGCCCCTGGCAGGGAGGCTGGCAGGTAGGCTGTGTGTGCCGGATCACCGAGGTGGGGCATTTGTCTTGGGGCACTAGTTCAGGCGCCGGGCCATGGCATCGGGCCGGTGCAGGTAACACTAGGTCCGCGTGCCCGTCCATGGCTTCAGTGTATTGGGTCAGGCTGCTCCCTGCAACCTCCTCCTGAGGAGGACCCTGGGGATCCTCCAAAATGGCTCACTCTCTACTCTCAATCTAAGAGAAATGTCTGGCTGAGCAGCTCCGCAGCAGACACCACTCCTTTGCCACAAGCTCTTGCACCCCCAAGAAGCTCCCCCACTGACCGACAGATGCCCCCCACATATTCCCTCACACCCACTCACACTCTCAGCCTCCATTAGGTCCTGTCTGCTGCCATCTTGGACTCCCAGCCAAGATTCCTTAATAAAAGGTTAATCTTGGCCTTAAGCGAGCCCTGTCCATTGTTTTTGTGCATCTAAGATAACATACCTTTGGAATGTCAGGAACTATTTTCTCCAGAGCCTTAGAGGCTTAGCCACCTGCACCAGGGCTCTGCACTCCCAAAGCTCCTCATTGTTATCTTGTGGCCTCATATTGTTATAGGATAGTAAGAAGTAGGGAAATTCCAGGACAAGGGGAATAGGGAAACTGGGACAGATAGTTAAACAGCAGTTTGCAGCCACCTAGTCAATCCTATCTTCCCTAACCAAGGACACTTAAAAGTGCCCTTCTCCTTCACAGAGAGTAAATAGCTTAAGTCGCCCTACTCAGGGAGACAGGTAGCAGAAATCCAATTAGTACTATTTGCCAACCACATCCAAGGACAGATAAAGTTAAGAAAATAAGCCTCATTTTGATGCATCAGCATAGAGCTGATGAACATTCTATTGAGGTCCTTCTCTAAGGCCTCCCCTAAACACCCAGCCTTTAAAACCCCTGAGAACGAAGATCCCAGTGTTCTCCCTGCTGGGAGCATGCCTGAGCCATTCCCTTCCTCCTTTCCTTTCCCCACAGGCACTTATATACAGGGGTGGGCAAAAGTAGGTTTATAGTTGTGAGTACGTGAAACACAGAGTTTACTCTTGTATCCTTGTTTATTAATTATTGTATTACTTTCTGTATGAACAACTGTGAACCTACTTTTGCCCTCCCCTGTAAACTCCAAGGGACCCCAGGAGACTTGCAACCAGGGGAGCAATGGGCAGTGGCAACTGGTCGTGGGCTGACCCCCTAAATCTGTCTCCAAGCCTCTTTTTCTGACTCTCCAGTGAGGCAAAGCAACCCAACCTAGGCTCTTTGTTGCTTCTAGGCCCTTTCTTGTTTCGCTGTCCTAAGTGTGTTTTTGCTGCGGTCAGTGAATTCTTGCTTGCTTTTCTATATTCTGTCTCTTGATTGAAATCTTTCCTTTAAGAAGACAAGAACCGAGGTCTCGTTGTCTTGCCAATAACACTTTCACTCGCCTCCTTAACATACACAATGGATTTCATGTAAGTTTCCTTAGGTTTTTCCCTTTGATTCTAAATGTATTTTTAAAAAAATCAAAATTGCCATTCTCTGGAGCATTTTCTCAATCCTTGAAAACTGTGCTCTGGGCCAGTCCTCAGGTTTTTGGTTCAAATAAACACTTACAAAAGTTTTCTATAGGTTTGGACTTTCTTCTTTCATTAACACCGTGTATGGGGCCCTGGAAAGCTATGACCTGTTTCTAAGCCCCACTTTACTGTTACACAAAATGGGCTAATCATGGTTTCTATATCCGAGGCTTGTGTCAAGTACAGACTAACCCAGACTTAGATAAGGAGCAGCTTTATTCTAAAGAACAGCTGCCACAGGAGAACATGCAATCTCAGGAATCTGCAGGTGCCTCAGACACAAGCAGAAGGGGCCTTTCTTTGTGGGGAGGGTGGGCAGAGCCCAGCAGCAGGGAAAGCTGGGCAGCCGGGGGCATGATGGCTGGAGTCTGACAGGAAACGTCTCTCCCTGTGGTCAGCCCACTCCCCAGAGAAGCTGAGAAAGGGACACGTCAGTGAGGCCTCAGGCTGGGGCCAAGCACAGAGGCCTGTGGGGAGGGGAGAAGTCCCACAAAGGTCAGGACAAAGCAGAGGGCAAAGAATGGGCACTTGTGAGCACTTGGTCAGTTGTTCTGAGGAGTAAGTGAAATGATCCATGTTATAACTCACCATGATTTCTGCTTATTAACAAAGACTGCTGTTTTTTCAATTATAAATGCTTGATTGTGAAGAACCTGAGACTAGCTGTTTCTTTCTTTGGAGCAGAATAGTCATGATGCCACGACAGTGATAACGTCCCTTGCAGTGAACATCTGCTATGTTCCAGCGCAGTGCAGAGGCCAGCAGGGGCAGGGCGATGGAGCCACAGAAAGGGCAGGCATGGTAAGTTGAGAACTTAGGACAGTCATCTAGGGTTACTCCTGAGGTTCTGTGTCTTCTTAATGCAGATGATGATGTTGCCAGACCCCAGGAGTTCATGAGAAGCATGTATGGAGGGACTGGGCATGTTGCCCAGTTAGAAATGCTGCTTTGAGGGGCCAAGGAGCCATTCAAAAGCAAACATTTAGTGGGCAGGGCTGTGGTCTGGGCTGGAGATAAAGATATGGGATCATGAACATAGGCATGAAAACCACATTGGGGAGAGTATTTAGACCAAAAGAGCAAGGCTCTGAAGTCAGAACCCGACATTTCAGGAGCAGATACCGTCCTTCAAATGCACGTCTGTCACTGTGGTGACAGGAATTTGCTGGTGCACTTAAGTGTGCACTCACTCAGTATTGCTGAGCTCTTCCTACATGCAAAGCACGGTTGGTTCCAGGAGAAAACACGAATGGTTCTCCTCAAGCAGCACACGTTCAAGCCCAGCGATTCTCGGCCATGGAAGTTTGTCTCCTGGGGACACTGGCAATGTCTGGAGATATATTGGTTGTCACAACTGAGGAAGAGAGGTTGCGACTAGCCCTGGGTAGGTAGAGGCCAAAAATGCTACAAACCACCTGTGGAGCACAGGACAGCTCCCCACCCTCGACAGAGAATGATCTGGTCCCAAGTGTGAGGATGAGAGCCCCTGACCTACACTAGGAAACAGAACCTGGAGACACAACTAAAACACCATCGCCTTCTGCAAGCTGAGTGGTGGCTTTGTAACTTGTCAGCTTGGCTAAGGCAAACTCCATCCCCCAAAGCCCCCTCTCCTCTGCGAGCTGTGGAGGCCGAGGGAGGCAGGGCACCTCCTGGTGCAGACACCCACCGCCCAGGTGCTGCCTCCCCTCCCGGCATCGGGCAGCAGCTGGGCCTCCAGCCCCCACCGGCCCCGAGCTCCTGCAGCTTCTCTGAGCACTGGGCCAGGGAGAGGTGCAGCCCCGTGACAAGGGTCCAGCTTCTTCAGGACACCCGCACCTCCGGAGCCACAGGCAAAAGCCTGGTGTGGGTTTCAGTCCATGCCCACGGGCTCGGCCGTGCCTGCAGGTTCCAGTTGCTCTTCCTCTCCCGCGTTACATCCGCCCCCCTGGCCGATGCCTGCCCTGTGCACTCACAGCTCCAGCATCAGACAGGACACAAGTCTCTCAGAGACTGCAGACTACGCCCCCCCCCCGCCCCCCCCGCAATTACTAAGGCAGACCCTTGCTATTTATATGTATACTTGGCCTCTGGTTGACCCCTGACTGATATGTTGGGTTAAGATTGGGGTCAGCCTATTATTGTTTCTAACACAAGACAAGGGGCCTTTGCAGAAAGGCCGATTATTTTTCTCCCTGGGGCCCGATTGGTGGTCCTTCCCATGAGTTGTGCTAAACCCTGAACTTACTTCTCCCTCCCCTCCTCTTCCTCGCCCACCTGTCACCTCTTCCCTCTTCTCTCTTCCTACCTCACCTTGAGGGCGACTACCCTCCATGGGTCACAGTGTGTGCTAGGGCGCTCTCTCCTGCCTTCGTGGGTGTGTGCCAGGGTTTGTGACTCAGCTTGCACACACTTCATGTGTCCTTTGCATGACACCAACACAAAGTTCTCGTCATATCCTGCTACCACGAGGAGCTTTGTCCCTTGAAGAAGTCTGATGTCATAATTGGGATGATCCCATGATGTTGGGATGCTCATCTAACCATTTGTTTTCAGGTGTGTTTGGTTTTTCTTGGCCCCCCCTGGAGATCTGCAGAGTCCTCGTGCCTTCCTTAAGCTGCTCAGAGCAGAGCTGCCCTCAATCCTGGGCAGACACCTACCAGGCGGGCCTTTGGCCTTGTGCTCACGGGCCCAGAAGAACGCTGGGCAGAGGGGGAGGCCCAGGAGCGGCCCAGGTCAACGCCCAGGGCCACGGTGCTCAGAGTCGGGAACCACATGCAGTTACAAGAAATACCGTTTAGGCTTCTCTACTCATGGGTCTGTCATGGAGCCTTGAGGTCGTTTCAGCCCCTCATTCAATTTGTAGCTCAGATGCCCACTTCCTACTTTTTTGGCTACTAAGTTTGGAAATCTTCCTACAGTTATTTCAGGGCCAGGAACACAGCAAATCTGCTGATTACCTACCATGTGCTAGGTCCCTTGTTAGGCTGTGGGGTGCAGCCTCGAATGAGATACTGCTCTTTCCTTGGCGAATTTGTACTCCAAAATGCAGAGAAACCAATCACATACTCAAGAAAGCAATGCCAAGTTAGCAACTCACATAAGGAAAATTTATGGACAGTTTTATTACCAACCTCGGGCTGTGTGTGTGTGTGTGTGTATGTGTGTGTATGTGTGGATGTACAAAGGAAGGGCCCGTTCAATGTTACCCTTGTTTCCTGTCCCATCTAAGTCTTCTTCTCCATGGTAAGCTATTTTTCCTAATTTTATGGTAATTGAATTAGAAAAATTGGTTTTTGTGTGAAAGCTTGTCACAGTCATGTGTTATTTCTTTATGAAATAATGAGACTGGATTGAGTGATGAGTAGAAACCTTCATTTCTAAAATGTGCATCAAGGAAAAGCCCTAGACAAGGAATCGATGCCTCCCCCACATTCTTATTTCCTCTTCAAAGAACTTAGGTCGATGATTCAGTTCCAAAGGTCTGATACCTCTGAACCTCTGGCACATAGTTACCTGTGTTACCATTTAGGATTTGGCATATACTACATTTTATTAATACTAATTGGTAGAGTGTGAGCGTCCAGTGGGGTCTGACTCCTTTTCATCCATGGTGCCTGCCAGTCTGTGGTCTAGTCAATGGGGCTCAGGAATCATAATTTTAGTACATTTTCTGGGTGATTCAGCCACCTTTGAGAACCAGAGGTCTAAACTGATTTGTAGCACTGTGTGTTTGTGTGTGTGTGTGTGTGTGTGTGTGTGTGTGGTCTATTTACAGTTCCCCCCAGGAGATGGTAATGAGCACCTGCCTGCCTTTCCTCCTTTCTGCTCAGTGCCAGACTGGATCTCTGACCTCAGAGTTCCCATTGCCCTCAGGGCAAAATCAAAAGATTGTGATCCTTCCTGTGTTCAGTGGCCATCCCCAGGTGGCCAGCACTCAGGGGCGATGGGTAGTTGCTGTGTTAGTGACTATGAGAAGCCTAGTTGTCAGTGTGCCTGTCAGCGTGGCAGGTGCAGAGGTGAGACTCTGGCTGTAACTGCCATGAGTCCTCCTCACTGTGCCTGAGTCATGTTCACTATCCCACAGGCCCCCCGGCGTCACCCTGGGGGCCCTTGGACATTTCTTGGATGATTGGTTGCCTTTTAACAGTTCTTTTACAGATGAGGAAACAGAAAGACTTAGAAAGTAACTTTCCCAGGATCCCCAAGCTGGTATGTGGTGGAGCTGAGGTTTGAACTCAAATCAACACAATGGATTTAACATCATATTAGGGCCTGACTTATAAAACCAAAGTTAGTGTCATAATATAATATACCTTAATCTTGGGTGGGTCCTAGGCTGACAAGTTATTGCCCAAGTCAACTTTTTAAAAATGTTTTTTGTTTGATCAAAGGAGGCATTTGTAGAGAAGTGAAAAGAGAGTGTTATTCATTCAACCTTTCCCCCCTCCTTCCCAAAACACACACTATGTTTATTATATTACTACTGAATTAGGCTTTTCATTTAATAGACATAAGGAAATTCTTACTCAAAAGAGTAATCACAATTAATTCAAACAAGTTAGCCAAAAGACACCAAATAAAAATTATTTATGACACATCGGTCATTCTTTTTTTTCATAAATCTTGACAACAAAAATTGGTCTTAGTTGCTCATTTTAATGTGCTTTTCTCCTTTGAATTATGTTGAACTTCCAAAGACATAAACACCTGTTTGTACAAAGAAGTATGTGGCAGTCCACGTGACAGCCATTTTTCATTCTTTAAGAAAAACTTGTGAAAAATTAGCTTTTTACCTGCTCTTCAATTCTAACGAGAAGCTAAATTGAAAGATTTATAAATCTAACTCATGTGGGCAACCTGTTTTTTATTTGAAACTAACCTAAAGCTCCAAGTGGAGCTAAGCTGGTTGGAAAGAAAGAATAACTGTCCCTTCCTGCGCTTTGACAGTCAGGAAGCACATGGAAGCCGACAACTGCAAAGAGAGAAGGTGAAGTTCAGTGTCTCTCCCCACATGCCACCGCGTCAGAGAAGGTCATCACAGGGGTTTAAACTGGTCCATCTCCCTAGAAGGCAGAAAAAGTTAATTAAGCATGATATCATTTTTTCCCTTTTTTTGCTTATTTCTCCCCTCCCCCCTCCCTTCCCCATCACCTCTCTGCTCCAATACTCTTGACCCTTATTGGTTACTTACTGAATGTTTTCTATACTATTCCGACTTTGTTTCAGAGCTTTAATTTCCTAATTGTGTTTAAGTTATAAGAGTTGAAGCTTCACTTTATTTTGCATCATTTGTTATTAAAAACAATTTCTATAAGTGGCACAGAGAGCTCAAGTGATGTCTCTAAAGCCACAACTAAGTAGAGGAGCCAGGATTTGAGCCCAGGGAGGTTGAACCCAGAGATTGTGTTCCTTTTCTGGCAGCTATGCTGTCTCACTGATTTTCATGCTCTTAGTAAATAACAATCAGTGCAATGTACTGAGCCTTCTAATTGTTGAAATGAATATATATTAATCACCCATGCTAGGTGCTCAGTCAACAACTGTAGGAAGTTGGTTTAACAATCACATTTTACAAAGAAACAAGTGAGGGCAATTGACTTCGCCAAGACCACAGAGCTGGCACTCATCCCGGGCCATAGCTTGAATTTTAGAGCACATTTTTATCTATTGCCTCATTCAAGGACTGTGCCAAGCTCAGGACCTCTATAGATATTTTCTGCCTAGATAAATGCATCTTGATCTGCTCACTGTCTGCAGAAGTTTGGTAAAGGTGGTTGGGGTAACTATGACAGAGAAGTTAGGCCGCTGGCACTGGTAACTTCACTCCTAGAGCGCGCGCCTTCCCGCGGTGTCCTGCTGGGGGAGGGACGCCGACCTCCTCTATGAGAGGCAAGCTCACAAGAGGAGAATCCTCACCAGACTGAGCTTTAAAAAGTGTAGCTCTAATGGGCACTGAGATATTTAGTAGTGAAGTTGCCTGATGTCTGCAAGTTATTTTCCAATGGTTAAAAAAGAGGGAGCAAATATGAACAACTTGTATATCCAGGTGAAAACATACAGGTGTATATTGTACTGTTCTTTTAAATTTTATATAGATGTGAAGCTTTTCCACATAAAAAGTTGAAGAAGGGAGAGAGGGAGGAAATTCCGGCAGGGTTCATTCACCATCTCCTGCCTTTTGACTATCAAGTAATTTATTCATTAAACTTGAGAAAATATGATACCTGAGTAGATGAGACTCAATGAAAAGAGTCAATGTGCTAACATTTAAGGGTATGTTTTTTCATTTATAGATAATACTCAGATTTAGTAAACTACTATCTTGTATTCAAAGAGCAGTAGTATTTCCAATAAATCTTGCAATAAAATTTTTCTACCTAACCTAGCTAAAAAGTGTAACCGTCTTCTGTGAAAGCAGGAAAAGAAATAATATTGGTGTTTGAAATGAATCAGCTGACTCAGAAAGCACGAATTCATTGTGGAGGAATCACAAGACCCACATGCTGAATATTCTTACTGTTATCGTAAAAATAATTTTGATGAATAACTAACTGGTAGTTTTCTTTTCTATACAATTTGTTCAATTGTGTTTATTGACCAAAAATATTACATACAACACAATAGAATTGAAAATTTATAGAAAAAAGTCAATAGCCAGTAAAATTTACTTGTAATACATGCATTTTACAGTAGATTTTTGGAACTTTTTGTTTACTCTTTTATATTTTAAAATATAAAATTGTTAAACCTTTAACTATTATTTAACATTTTGGTTGGATTTCCTTTAGGTCTTTTTCTATTTATAGCATTTTTTTTTTTATATTTATACAATTTTCTATCCTGTATACATTTATTTTCTATTTTGTTCTTTTTAAATAACACTATCTCATAAACATTATTTAAAAAAATGTTTGTTTTATTGATTTTTTTTCTTCAGAGAGAGATGAATGGAGAGGGATATATAGAGAGAAACATCCATGGGAGAGAAACATTGATTGGCTGCCTCCTGAAAGCCCCCTGGTGGGAATCAAGCCCATAACACAGGCGTGTTCCCTGACCAAGAATCCAACCTGTGACCTTTAGGTTCATGGGTCAACACTCAACCATAAATATTATTAATAAAAACAATAAAAAGAAATTCTGGGAGGATATAGAAGAAATTAGGTAACATTTCCTAGGTGGAGAACTGGAAGAAATGGTTGGACAGAAGAAAAGGGCAGGGGGCAGCATTTCCAACAGAAAACCTCTTTATATATCTGTACCTGTGTACACACACGCACATACACGCACACGCACACACACAGGCACACACACGCACACGCACACACACACACACTTTTTGACTTATAGACATATAATGCTTGTTAAAAATTTAAAGAAAAATTTTTGACTCATTTAAAATTAGGGAATGACATTGCCCGGCAGGGCGTGGCTCAGCGGTTGAGCGTCGACCTAGGATCCAGGCGATCAGGGTTCGATTCCCGGTCAGGGCACATGCCCGGGTTGCGGGCTGCGGCCGATCAATGACTCTCATCATTGATGTTTCTGTCTCTCTCTCTCTCTCCTTCTCTTTTCCTCTCTCTGAAATCAATAAAGATATTTAAAAAAAAATAAAATAAAAAATAAAATAAAATTAGGGAATGATATTATGTTAAGTAGATAGACCTTTATTTACATTTATCCACACAATTTCCAAGTAGACAACCGAGTTATTTTTCCCCCCTCATGCACCAATCTGCATATTTAAATAACTTTGCCTGATCTGGTTTGGTCATTAGATGAAATAAATACACTGTCTTACTTCTCATAGGTTTATTTTTATTTTTTACATTCTTACTGATAATTTATAATCAATTTTGAGACTAAACCCTTTGTACTTTTCCTATTCCCGCACTTTGGGAACATTTCTTTTTTACATCAGGTATCTCATCAAAATATAGTTTACTTTTTAGTTGATATGTTCTGTTCTTTTACAGGGAAAAGAAAATTCCTTGAAGTGTGTTCTGTATACTACTTGGCAAATTTAACCCACTGCTTAGCTCTAGTCAGGAAATGGTGAGAACGTTTGGGCCAGGCTGTGATGTGTTACTACTGACACTTTGTACACATGACAAATACCCACTCCCTGGGGACTCTCACATAACATTGTAAATTTCTACATGTATACTCAGTCCTTTACCTTCAGGACTATGGTCAGCTGGGTGTGAGACTGGAAATTTGGGCCAACTTCAGCCTGGGTATGTTAACATGCACAGAGAACAGAGTTTCTGGGCCCCAGCAACACAATGTCACTGTTCCCTGGGTTGACAGAGGGGGCTGCCCGGACTGTCCAGCCTGCCTGTGGTTTTCTGTAGCTGCCACCCTCTTCGCTGTGTCATTTCCACTAACGCTGGAGGCCAGCCTTGGATTCCCATCCTGAGGAGTAAGGACAAAGACTTCAACTCACCCCACAGCAGCCACAACACCCGCAGTCTCCACACAGGGTCCCCAGGAGGCCGTTGACCACCTGGATGGCACAGAGACACATCTGGGTCCCTCCTATGATGAGCAGGATGGAGAAGAGGGTGAGATTCCAGGACACCACGTTTTCAGGCATCTGGCAGTTGCTCCATAAGGCTTCGTCACTGAGGTAATCGCTGTCGGGAGCATGGGGGAGGAAGGAGACAGCTATAAAAAGCAGGCCATACCTTAGACTGGAAAGTCACCGCAATAGTTCTCTTTTGAAATGCTTTCCATCCAAAAATATAAGCACCATAAGAAAAATATCCCATAATATCAATAAATTTAAAAACAACACATAACATTTCTATAGACTACATACTATGTGTTAGACCTTGTTCCAAACATTTTACATTTTTAACTACTTTTTTTAGAAAATATGTCTTTATTGATTTCAGAGAGAGGACCGGAGAGGGAGAGAGAGAGAGAAACATCAATGATGAGAGAGTCATGCATCGGCTGCCTCCTGCACGTCCCCTCCTGGGGATTGAGCCCCCAACCAGAGCATGTGCTCTGACTGGGAATCAAAGCTTGATCTCCTGGATCCTAGGTCGATGCTCAACCGCTGAGCCACACCCGGCTGGGCAACTATTTTATTTTTTATAGAAACCTTATGACTCTTTCCTTCTATTTCACAAAGAAAGACATTGAAGCACAGAGAGGTTAAGTGACTTTCCCCTAGGTCACACAGCTAAGTGACAGAGTGATTTTTGTGAGCTGACAGAGAGGATGGGTTAATTCACCATCTTTTGGGGAACCAGGGAAATGAAGATACTCCAGGAGCAGAATCTCACACGTGTCCCTGAGCTTTGTCCCCCCTACTGTCATTCAGGACCACTTGGATATTCGTCACAATTCTGTCACGTCTAGTGGCCACCTTAAGCCAAAAGTACAATCGTGTCATATAGTTAAAGGGAAGACCTTGACTTTTTAAAAGCCTAATTCTAGCCAAATTGTGAATTTGACTCAATTATATTTTTGTCAACATGTGGGAAGTCCACATGCAAAAAGATTTCATTAACTAGGAGCACTAAGTAGCCTGCTGCCTTAATCTATATCTTACAAGAACTTTGAAATAGGAGAACTGCAATACATTGACGAGCTGCATGTGAGGAGGCCCCTGCACCGGGAGGGCGTCTGCCCTGAAGGGAAAGCGAAGCACTGTCTCCCACAGCCACAGGGAAGAGGGCCAGGCCTCTGGGTCGCTGTCATTCCTCCTCATACTCAGAGCCACCAGCTGGTCTCCCCCCTTCCTTTATGCCTCCTCTGTCCTCTCAGGGCCTCGATGGGAAGCTCTGTCTGCACCTGGCCACCAAGTCAGCACCCACCTGATTGTGCTTGGATTTTTTTGATGATTCCTGTTTCTGATGAATTCTATAGTAATCAGTACACACTTATTTAATACATTCTGTATTAAGATTTGAAAAATGTTTGCAATGATGGAAGATGCCCTGGCATTTAATAGTCGAAAGAACAAAGGAACGGGCATTTGCTCTTGATTTGAAAATAAAACATTGTTTATAACATTGACTGACTTTCCATAAGAGCACAGGTTCTAGCTGCACTGGCTGTGTGACTTACCTGTAAAATGGGAATCACATTACCTGTGAAACCCTAGAGTTATTGTGAGGATTAAATGAGTTAATACAAATAAAGTGCTTGGGACAGTGCCTGGCATATAGGAAGCGCTCAGTAATGCTGGGATTGCTTTTATTTCACTTGATCTGAGTTGTCTAAAGGAAAGAACCTGGTATCCTGGATTCTGATGGACTTGGGTTTGAATGCAAGCATTCCTCTTACAAACTGCGTGTTCCTCACCCAAGTTACTTATCCGTTTCCCACCAGCAGTATCAGTTTCTTCATCTATAAAATAGGCTGAAAGCAACCTCTCGGTTGTGAGAATTCACTGAGAAAACACAACGTATGTATTGTTGAGTAAGACCTCTTTTTGGCAGTTGTTATTTTTTAAACACTCCTCTTTCTGTTCTGCATTTTTCCATGTAGTCCTGTCCCTCTTTACAGTTTTTAAACTTGCCGATGATAAGAAGTTACAGAGAAACAATATTTTCCAGGCACATTTGGTGAAGAGAAGGCCCTGAGATGAAGTGATTGGCAGTGTGAGTCTTTCCCTCTTCTGAGGAGTGTGTGCAGTGGTGGGATGACAGCACCTCCTGGAGGCGGGATTAGCAAAATGCTGAGGGTGGAACTTGGAAGCAAGGCTTGAGTTTGGTGCCTGGAGCAGCCCTCTCAGTCCCACCCACAAACTACCAAGGATGGCTGTTCCAGGCCCTTCTCTCCCCCAAAGTCTCAGGTTCTGAGACTCTCAGAGATGCAGGCAATGATAGCTGTGCCCAAGTCTCCAACCTCATATTTCATGGACCTGGGCCTCAAATTTGACCTGGGCAAGTCAAATCTATTAAGCCTGTCTTGGCAGGAAATAAATTACCTCTTGAGGTTGTTATGGATACTAAATTATAAATTTGTTTAAAAAAACAAAAAAAGAAAGTTTTTTTTTATAAACTACAAAGCACCATGAAAATATGAAGTGTTATTTTAAATATTTCTATTAACATTAACTCTCGTGAAGAATCTACACGGTTTCCAATGCCATTAGCTGTAAATTTGCACCTTGAAAAACTGTTAGTTATAGACCATTTGGGGTATTAGTGAAAACCTTCGGGCCCTGTGGTGAGTAATCATGCTTGTTTTCTATTCTAAGATTTACAGTGGAAGCCAACACTGTCTGTTATCAATATTGCTATTTGTCTCATGTGTCTGCTAATAAACTGTGGGTGTCAGTGGGGACACCACAGCTCTCCTTCCCTCAGGCCGGCGGAGGTGCCCTTTCCTTACTCCGCCTGGTCCCTGTCAGAGCAGCAGTTAGAGGTGAGCTCTTGTGCAATGTCACTGCACTTCCCACTCCAGCTCTGCCTCACAGCAGCATGCCTGAGACTTGTTAGGATGACAGGACATGTGCAGTTTCTCCCCTTGGGCCATTTATCTGCCCCTGCCCTTTGCGGTGACAAGTAAGCATTGCAGGGTGCACCTTACCCTTTGTGAAAGGGGTAGCCCCACTGGCCATTTTCCATGAGACATTTAGGACCCTTGTTGATGGAGATGGCTGAGATGATAAATGAGTATCCAGCGCCCAAGAATCCAATCACAGCAAATATTGTGGAGGTGAACATCTGAAAGAGAAGACAGCAGGTTCTTAAGCTGGTCCACAGGTTGCTCTCACCACAACTAAGCAGCCTGCTGTTGAGCATGGTGACTACAGGGATGTTACAGGTGGAAGCCAGTCTTACAAGAGATTGGACCTCTGGGGTTTCATAGAATGAACTTTGGTGTCTTATGTCCCCTTCTTTACTCCATGTCCATATCTTTTTCACCTGTTCACTGATGACTGAAGTGCTAATTATGATTTGATACCCTTGAACCAAAGATTTCAATCTTGTTAAGTATAGAATCTCTTTTACAGGGCTAGTATGGAAGATCAGTCTATTATCGAATCAAAGAATCTTATCATGAAAGTGATCTTAAAAGTTTTCTGCTTTAATCATCTCACCCCAAGAAGTTACTCTATGTCTTATGTAGCTGGCAGGTTGAGCATATGAGAAAGAGTAGAAGTCTAGAAATTCTCCTCATTGGTTGTAGTTACATTCCTTGAGGTCAGAAAGATGGAGTCCAACCTCTCTTCCATGTGGTAGCCGCCTTAAAATATCTGGACATTTTATATCTTAAATAAGCATATTTTACATCTCTCCACTCCCTCTGCCCTCTGAAAGTTTTCTCTTCTTTCAGTTAAACAAGCCCAACAATTCCAGTTCTTTTAAATATTTTTATATGACAGAGATTACTTAGTAAAAAATTGATTGTACTAGCAGCTTTCTTTTATTAAATTATAAAGTAAAAAATGTTGTACAGTATGAAAGGCAGGAAAGAATCCTAGAGCCCATTCAGGCAAACTGTCTCTTACAGATGAAAAATATTAGGCCCAGAAATACAATTTCTATTCTAAACAGCAATAAGAGTAACATGGAAACATTAATAACTCTGGAAATAGAGGTGGAAAATGATCACCTTTATTAATTTGGTGACATGAAGGTGTAGTGCAAAGTATAAGAGGTTTTATTTTCCTTAAAAATAATTTTTTAATTATAGTTGATGTATAATATTATGTTTCAGGTATACAACATAGTGATCGGACATTTATGTAACTTACTAAGTGTTCACTCCAATAAATCTTGTATCCATCTGACAACATACATAGTCATTACAATATTATTAACTATATTATCTATGCTATACTTTATATCCCAATGACTGTTTTGTAACTACCACTTTGTACTTCTTAATTCCTTCCCCCTTTTCACCCAGCCCTCCCATCTGGCAACCATCAAAATGTTCTCTGTATCTATGAGTTTGTTTCTATTTTGTTTGTTCATTTATTTTGTTTTTTAGATTCCACAGTGAAATCATATAGTATTTGTCTTTCTTTGTCTAACTTATTTCGCTTAGCATAATATCCTCTAGGTTCATCCATGTTGTTGCAGATGACAAGATTTCATTTTTTATGGCCAAGTAATATTCCTGTGTGTGTGTGTGTGTGTGTGTGTGTGTGTGTGTGTGATGTTTTCTTTATCAATTTGTCTATTGATGGGCACTTAGGTTGCTTCCATATCTTGGCTATTGTAAATAATGCTGCAGTGAACATAGGGATGCATATGTCTTTTCAAATTATTATTTTGGGTTTCTTCAGATAAATGGCAAGAAGTGGAATTGCAGGGTCCTTCTTTGTCTCTTATTATAGCCTTTGTTTTAAAGTCCATTTTGTCTGGTATAACTATTGTTACCCAGCTTTTTTTGGTTTTCATTTTTATGAAATATCTTTTTCCATCCCTTTACTTTCAGTCTGTGTGTGTCTTTCAATCTATAGTGCTCTCTTGTAGGCAGCATATGTATGGGTCTTGTTTTCCTATTCATTCAGTCACCCTATACTATTTGATTGGAGTTATTTAATCCATTTGCATTTAAAGTAACTGTTGATAGATATGTAGTTATTGCCATTTTATTATTAATATTTTTATCTTTTTCTTTTTCATCTTAAAGAAGTTCCTTTAACATTTTTTATAATACTGGTTTGGTGGTGATGAACTCCTTTAACTTATTATCTGGGAAGCTCTTTACCTCTCCTTTGATTCTTAATGATAGACTTGCTGGGGAGGGTAATCTTGGTTATAGGTCCTTACTTTTCACCACTTTCAATATTTTCTGACAATCTTTTCTGACCTGCAAAGTTTCTATTGAGAGATCAGCTGACAGTCTTATGGGAGCTCCCTTGTAGGTCACTAACTGCTTTTTCTTTTTCCTTCTGTTTTTAAGATTCTCTCTTTGTCTTTACCTTTTGGCATTTTAATTATGATGTGTCTTGGTGTGGGCTTCTTTGGGTTCTTCTTGTTTGGGACTCTGTGTTTCCTAGGCTTGCATATCCATTTCCTTCTCCAGGTTAGGGCATATCTATTTCCTTCTCCAGGTTAGGGCAGTTTTTTGTCATTATTTCTTCAAATAAGTTTTTATTCCTTATTCTTTCCTTTCTCCTTCTGAGCCCCTATGATGTGAATGTTGGTATGATTGATGCTGTCCCAGAGGCCCCTTTACCTATCCTCATATTTTTGCATTCATTTTCTTCTTTTTACTGCTCTGATTGGATATTTTCTGCTTCCTTGTCTTCCACTCTCTGATTTGATCTGCTTCATCTAATTTGTTGATTTTTTTCTAGTGTTTTTCATTCCTGACTGGTTCTTTTTTATGTTTTCTATCTCCATTTTTAGATTTCCTATCTCTTTGTTGAAGTTCTTGTTGAGATCACTGAGCATCTTTATAATCAGTGCTTTTAACTCTGAACCTGGTAGATTGCTTTTCTCCATTTTGTTCAGTTCTTTTTCTGGAGTTTTGTTCCATTCTTTCATTTGAGACATATTTCTTTTTCTCCTCATTTTGGCAGCCTCCTTGCATTTGTTTCTATGTATTAGGTGGAGCTGCTACATCTCCCAATCTTGGTAGAGTGACCTAATGTAGTAGGTGTCCTATGAAGTCCAGTGGCACAGTCTTTCTGGTCACCTTAGTTAGGAACTCCAGATTTGACTCTCATGTGGGTGGTGTGTGCCCTCCTGTTGTAGTTGAGCCTTGATTGCTGTTGGAATGTCAGTGAAGGGATTGACCTTCAGGCTGATAGGTTGTGAGGATTGGCTGTGACTACAGTGAAGGGGCTATTGTGCAGGTGCTGACTGTACAGAGTAAGATTTGCTTTAGCTGGGTTCTGGTGCCTGCTGAGTTTGCCCATTGGGTGTGCCATTTGTGAAGGTGATTGGGTGGTGCTCTGGTGTGGTCTTGAAGCTGGCCACCATGTGTGTTCGGACTTTTAAGAAGGGCTCTTATTCAGGCGAAGTTCAGCTGTTGCCTGTGCCTTGCCTGAGGCCACTTTGTATGAGCTACAAAATGATCTGTAGAGATTGCCACTTACAAAGCACAAGAGTTTTAAAGTCAACAGACCCAGGCTCAAATCTCAGCTTTGCCCCTTTTCTCTGTCTGATGACTGCATAATGTATGTTTTCTCAGAGTCTTAGTTTTCTCATCTATAAAATGGGCATGACAAAGCCTATCTAAAGGTCTGTTGTGAAAATTAGATGTGATAATCCAAGTTAAATGTCAGATACTTCCTTGTTCTCTCCATGTATTACTAGCAATCTTATCACAACGTATATTTGGAGGATGGGGTTTGAGGATGGAGAGGACCTGATTGTGTCTGGGTAATTGAAATCTATGCAATAATGGAGTTCTACTTTAGTTGGTATTTGTTTTCATATCACACATTGTGAACCAGGGTCTCCTCCCTCTCAGCCCAGTGTCCTGTGCCTTCCACTCCTTCAAACACACCCACGCCCATGACGCACTGCCACCAACACCGGATACTCGTATTTGCAAGTTGCCCTGTGAATGGTATTGGTTCTCCCAGAGAAATAAAACAGCATATAAGGAAAACAATCTTTTTTGGTTACTTGACCTCTGAACTTGAGTTCTAATTAGTAGTCAGAAATTATGAAACTGTTGGTTGTTAAGAATCTCAGAGTATCTAAAATTGCTGTAATGAAAAGGAAAGATTGCATTTATAGGAAGCAAATTGGGAGTCTGAGGAGACCTGGATTCCAGTCTTCTCAGGACCACTCAGGCTCCCACCTCTCTGGCCTCAGCTTCCTGTGGTAAACGGAGGAAAGTGGTAGAAGGTTCTAGAGGTTCCCTTCAGTTAAAGCAGCACAGTTAGTAATGAGAGGAGAAATTGACTTATACTATTCCTGTTGTGTGAGCTGAGTAAGGCCTTAGATATCTCTCCCGGAACATTTTAGCAGGCAGATGTTTACAGACAGAAAAAGAGAGTACAAATGCAAACATTCAGTATTTTAGGCAAGTCTAAGTAAATGAAAAACCAGGCTACCATAAAATATCAATGAGACAATTTTTCCCTTTTCCAAAGAGTTTCTATTGTAAACACTATCCAATGAAATTATGTTAGTCATATATACAGTGTAGGGCAAAAGTAAGTTTATAGTTCATATGAAAAATAATATAGTAATGAATAAGCAATAATACAAGAATAAACTTTGTTTCATGTACTTACAACTATAAACCTACTTTTGTCTTACCCTGTATATACATAAATAATTTTAAATTATCCACCATTGACCACCATTAAAACAGTAAAAAAGTATATTTTCTTTAACTCAACATATCTTAACTATTATAATTTCAACATATAATCAATATAAAAATTACCAATAGGATATTTTACATTCTTCTTTTGGTACTAATTCTGTGAAATCTGGAGTGTATTTAATACTTAGGGTACATCTTAATTTAGATTAGCCACATTTCCTGTGCTCAACAGCGACGTGTGGATAGTGGCTGCTGCATTGGACAGCATAGCTTAGCACATTTGAAAGTGGATTTTTTGTAGTAAAAGTTAAAAAAAATGCATGGATATGATCTACACCGAATTTATGATGTGGATGGAAAAGGGGCTCTGTAATAAATCTAACTCATAGTAACCTCACAGGGTGATCTCATCATAAATTGCTAACTGGGCAGGTCATGTCAGGTAGTCCTGCACTTGACCTAAAAAAGGTTTATCTTCCCCTTAACCAAGCCCCGCCCATCTTCTTGTGCATTTAGGCTAATACACTTTGGAAATGCTTCCTTTCCAGGCCCTCGGAGGTGGAATCACCCTCAAGGGAGCACCTAATCTCATTAACTACCCTGTACTCTCGTCTTGGAGAGTCCTCTGCCTTGCTTTCTCCTACTTCCATCTAACCTTCCTTACCTTCCCTCCTTAAGTCCCAAAGCATAAAAGAACCTGCAAAATGGTCCTTCTTTGGAGCATTTGAGATCTTGCTTCCTGGAAAGTTCTCGGTGTGGCGTCAAAATACTCTTATAAAGGTTCTGTACAGGTTGGTTGTTCTCTTACTCTCAGGAGGGAGGGAGATGTCTCACCTTAAAATGAATAAAATCACCCCAAACTGATTTTTCATAATGTTTCCAGATGAAACACATGAAGCAAGGTGCACTTTATGTCACTTTGCTATAAGTAATTTTAAGTTTACAAGTCTTTAAAAATTACCAAATTCACTACTCAGAGATAGCACCAGCCTTAAAACTAGCGTGGAATAACTAATTTGTCGTGAGTTTCAAGACACAACATTTTTTTGCTAAAAGAAAAAATATTGAGGCCAAGTTTATTATGTTAGAACCTGACACTCTAAATTGGTAGTTTTTTTTGTTTTGTTTTTTTAAAGTAAACAGGCAGCAGGCTTGGAATGTCTCTGGGAGAAGACACAATATTGGGAACACTAGTCACCTATGGAGGGGGGAGGGAAGGAGCAGCCAAAGTTTGGAGCCTGGAAGGGGAGGCTTCCTTTCTCGTCTTTGTACTATGGAAATGTCTTTCCTCATCTAAATGAATAAATACTAAGGAGGGGCGCTACAGTGCAGTGGTCACGGGCCTGAATGACAGGCAGACCAGTCTGGGTCTGAGCCCTGGTTGCTCCTTATGGCCTTGGCAAGTTATCTTTCTGAGGCCTCCACTTCCATTCTGTAAAATAGGCTCAATAATCAATACCTGCCCGAAGGAGACAATACTAAGCAAGATCATCTGATCAATAGTGAATAGTGTATCAAAGGTACAGACTTTAGAAACTCAGACAAGCCCAGGTGGGGGGCTGTTAGATAGTGCCCAGTACTTCACTAACAGGGTACCCAGAAATCTCTGCCTATGTCCAACTTTCAGAGAATTTCTCAAGTCATTAGCGAGCACTTGATAAATGTCATTATTATATTGTAATATGTTTAGTATCCTGTCCCCACACACTCTTGTTTTCCACAAATACAGACAGCATCACTCTGGGCAGAAAAATGAAAGTAAAGGGCTCACTCTCTTAGGGTTGTTCAATGTCCTGTCCACGTGGATAAACACCTGCGTTTATTATCTGCTGTGAGCTCTTCCCTTGAAACGGAAGATGAACCTGCCCTCCACTCAGGTGCCCTCCAATTCACCAATGTCAGCTCCGTGACCTCCGTGTCTGTCGGGCTCTGGAGGCTGACCAGTCGGGATCAGACCCCAGCTCTGCCCCCGTCCTCGGGGTCCTTGGTCAGCTGAGTACTTCTGTCTGCTGAACCTGAGGGAGGAGGCCCTGGCGGCTGGGAACGGAGGGAAAGTGGGTGGTTTGGGGACATGTGAGCATGGAGGTTCCTCTTTATCAATTATTCTAAGAGATATATAGAGATGACCTGAAGTGTATTTTTCCCCCTAAAACGTTAATGTCCTGTATTTTCAGCCTCCCCTACCCTCAGGAAAGGGGAAGCACGGCGAGGTGGGGTGTTGCAGTCAGGAAGTTAATGTCCTGTGCCTCAGATTCCTTATTTATAAAATGGGTGTTTAATGCCTAACTCAAAAGATTTCGTGAGAATTGAGCTTGAGAGTTTGGAAATCACCTGAAATCCCTCCTGAGTGTTCATTTACTTAATTTACCCAACAAGCATTTGAGGACATTTGTGTCCTCAATACCCCAGGCACTTGGTACCACTCTCCCCTTCCTGGCACACGAATGCTTACAATATCTTCCCCAAACCCTGCAATGTCCCTATGAAAGGGAGCAAGTGCCATGGTCCATTTTACAGCATAAATAACACTTAGTGAAGAAAGAGCGTTCCATACTGTATTTCTTCTTTCAAGATTATTATTGCAAAGAACTGTCTTCTTAAATCCCCCCAAACTAGCTGAAGTGCTCACTTCAGAAATGCTCACCAGGAGGTGTCCCTAGGGGGCGCTGGTGAGCCAGACATGGGAGCAGTGCTACCCTATAATGAATATGCTCCTTTATGACCTGACCTAATCTTCCTCTCCAACACACAGGCCTGCCCACCAGCGGGCCCTGCCTATGGCCAGGGTGGGCCTTTACCCACCTAAAAAGGGCGCTGATGTGTGCCTGCCCCTAAATATCTCCTTCACTCACCTACCTTCATTCCCATTATTAAAGATGCCCTTTGTCAAGGCCAAGGTCTTCATAAGACTCTTATTAAGTTGAGTAGGTTAATTCGCTATCCCATTGGACCTTGAGACATCAATTTTTTAAAGGATTAGACCACAGGAGAACCTGTAGTAGGAGAGGAGGAGGTTGAGGCCTGAGAACAAAGCCAGGTGAGTTTTTAAAGCCCACCTTGGAAGTCACCCTCCTCTCTCCTCGGCTCTCACTTAGTCTAGATTATGTGAGAGGCAGGCTCCTGGGGCTGGGCTTCCATGTGCTTGTCCTGAGAGGAGAGCTCACCTGCATTTCCCAGTTTCACCAGGAAACTCTCTTAGGTGATCTCCTGACTTCTTCCAGCTCCACAGCCAGCACACCTGAGTCTACTGCTGGCTCTTAGTCCTGGTTTCACTCCCCAGGGAAAAGAAAGACTGATGCAGCTGACTTCTGGGGAATACTCTAGACAGACATAGCAAGGGAGAGGACAGGGCCCTAGGGGCCAGGAAAGGGTAGCGAGCAAGGCTGTGGGGACAGCAGCAGGACTGAGCCCTCAGTCCTGGGCCCAGTCTATTTATGCCTCACGGGCCTTCTACCCAGCAGGATTCATTAAACCAGGTTCCACAGAAGCCCCGCTTTCCCTAAACACTGGAGGGGATGCTGTGAGCCTTGGGAGAAAGAATTCAAAGTTTTCAGCATTAGAGCGCTGCTCAGCCAGGCTACAGCTGCTTGCTCTTTGTCTGGCAAATGTTTGTAAATACCTGTCTTTATGGAATGGTTATTGCTTTGTCCAGATTCTCAGAACAATAAGGAGACGTGGCTCCAGAGCAGGACACCATGCAATGGCTCTTGGGGGGCAGGTAGGGGCGCTAACAAAGGGCTCAGCCTTGCCCTGTGTAGGCCACTGTGCAAAATGCAGGCCAGGAGTAGCATACGTTTTGAAAAAGAGGTAAGTTATCTACATACTTTAATGAACTGCAGTTTGAAAAGTTGGCAGCTGATTGCAAACCAAACAAAAGCAAGAAATGCTTCTGCTGGCCACCTAGAGTGTGGTGGTCCCTGGTCCAGGGCAACTGTGGCTCGGGCCTCAGCTTACAGACTGGCTTGGCCGCTCCTTTGATGGGCACTGCCCTGTGGACAGTTGGCCAGTCACTTGGAGGTGTCATCCTCAACTCTCACCAAGGGAGGTCCTACCCAGGTGTTGGGGATGAGGGGGTTTAGGAAGCTCAGACAGACAACTGGAATGGGGCAGACCAAATGTTTCAGATCAGATTGACTCAGCTGTACTTGTGAACACATGACTTCTCAGCCTGCCTCTTGGACTTCACTTGCATCTAATTAAAAAAAAGTTTTGTACAATACTTTGAATGTTTCTTCACTTTTTGCTGTGGTTGTAATAAGCCAAAAAATAAAAATAAATACACCAAACCTTGTTTTAATGGGCTAATCTTCACCTCTAGTCACTGCCAGGGAATGAGCTGGTGGACTCTAAGCAGTGAGTCTTCTCTTTTAGCTCAATTTCCTTTTCATTTTTCAAATTATCATTTTCCACATATTCCCTCAAAGTCTACCAAGCAGAGCAAGATTACATTTCAAGGGAGAAATGAGTTATATATTTCTTCCTATCTTAATTACTTAAAAATACCATATTACATATAACATGTAATATAATTTTATCAAATAAATTGTGGTATTTTACATCTCTTTCTAAGTGATGATTTAAGGGTTGTTATAGTAATTGATGATTCCTGGGGACTCATGATGGTGTAATGAAGGTGAGACGTTTTCTTTGAATGATCTGTCATCTCACGTGGACATCTGTGTGGTGTGTGCAGTGCACCGGCCTCAGCCCTTCATTTGTGCTCAAGAAATATTGTGTGATTGGATAAATGAGCAAAGTTGGTGAGAATGATGACATGGTTTTGTTTCAGAGCAGATAGCTTCCCCTTGAAGAAGTTAAGGTGAGTGTGTATAGTTCATCCCTGGGGCTCGGGAGCCTCTCAGGTGGACGGTTGCACCCCAGGGGATGGAGCAGGAGCTGAGCTCACCCCTCATCGTGCCTCATTCCAGTTCTACCTTCGCCTTTGCCACGTCAATGTACCTGATCTCCTGATACTTCTCTTTAAGTCAACCCTCTCCTTCATCCATTTACATCCTCTGAATGAAAAGCTAGGATCTTTAGCAAACGTGACACAGCATCACTGACTTCTCTGTTAGTGCTGCTTGCAACCCTGGAGCTGGGGGCTTGTGCTCTTTTTGTTAGAAAGGGGGATTTTGAGGGGTTAGGGGTAGTAAGGGCTTCTTTCCATCAAAACAAGACATTTTTCATGATAGACTCAAAGGGTGCAAGAGGAAGTGAAAAGGGAGAAGCCTGCCATGCTGTTGAAAAACATATCACATCTGAGTACCAGCAGAGCACATCCCAAGCTTGGGGAATTCTGACCTAGTCCAACTTCCTCATAGTGCAGGTGAGCAGAGGGAGGCCGAGAGCAGGACAGTGACTTGGCCAGTTGTAGAAATGGGCCCCGAGCTCACGACCCAGAATTCTCCCCACCTCATGAGGAGGATGGATGGCTAATCTTTCCACCCACTCGAGAAAAGATGGATGGCTGCATGGAGGAAAAATTCAGGGAGAAGGGGGAAGAGCTGGGCACTGAGGAACTGACCTGGCAGTGGTGTGGGTGGGGTATTTAGGTGACTATTGGGGAGAAGAGGTCACCATCTGCTTTCATATCCTAACCCCTCTATAGATGGACCAGAGAAGGAAATGACTTGTCTAAGGGCTCAGGGCTCATGGCTGAGGGAGAGAGCCAGTCCCCATCTCTGCCCTCCCAGCCTGCATTCTGTATATTGTTCCACTGAAGTTCTCAGCTCTTATCTCCCCACTTGTTTTTAAAATAGGAAGGGATATTTTAAATTTATCATTATTCCTTTCCATCCACAGGGAGAATTCCATCTTTATCCCTGCACCAGCTGTCCCCAGAGTCCTCCTTGGGGCTGGCTACTCATCTCCACCCTCAAGATGCCCAGCACAAGGGGACAGTGTACCCGGGAATAATTCTGGTGTCTGTCCCCCTGGTAACTCACCGCAAATCTCTTCCCACAGCTCTCATTGCCACAGCACCCACAGCAATCATTGTTCTTCAGGCCCAGGAATACCAGTGCTGGGAAGATCATCTGTCAGTACAAGAAGCGCCTCAGAAAGGGTCTGGATGTGAAAAGAAGGCCCTTGCCTGCCTATGTGAGGAGTCACAGCTATGGTGTGGGATTTGCTAGCCAAAGGGTATGGCAGGACCTGACAGGGCATGGCTGGCGGGGTGGTCCAGTGTTTTTGAGCATTTAGATACCATTTGGATTAACTGCAGTTTCAATGGAGCAAGATTTCAAGATCTGACACTCTGAGTTTCCAAGAAAAAAAAAGTGACCTGGATTGTCACCAAAGTGTCCCTCTCTAAAGTGGAAGTTCCCAGTCTCTATTGGAACCAGAAATGAGAAAGCCTTTGGGCACCAGGAGAGAGAATCCACTGACACCTGCTTCTTAGTGGTTCCAGTCAATCAATTTGCTAGAAAGTGTGTTTCCACCCCTTACCCCTCCTACTGCCAGGCCCCTCTCTTGTTAGATTTAAGAAATTCTGTGACCTTCAGTTTGTTTCCTGGAGCTTAACTGGCCCATGAGAGCCACCAGCCCAAGTTCAATTTACCTAGGAAATAACAGCGGACAGGTCCTTGTCAGGCCCCAGTGGAGAAGGAACAGGTAGGGCACTGATTTTCACCAAGCAGCTAAATATTTTCCTGGTCAGTAAGTGCCCGGTTTAGAAAAATGGGGTGAGAATCTCCTTCAGGGGGATTTTAAGGCTTTGCTACTCACCAAGACCCCACTTCCTAATATTCCTCCGAAATACCAGACCTCTTCGGAAAGGTGTTCAGTGTTGTCTATCACTTTTCCTCCAGGAAAAAACAGCAGGATGTTAGCCAGGACTGCAAACACAGCGAGGGGAATGAGGGTGCCCCCCAGGCACTTGGCACACCCGCCGGTGCACATGCTGGGGAAGGACAGTGCAGGTCAGGGAGAAACGTCCCTCACTGCCTCCTTCACGGGGTCTCTTCAAAGTCACCGGCAGAGGGTCCTAGTCTGTGTCCCCAGTTCAGTCTGTATGTCGGAGCTGAGATGTCAACCAGCCTGTGCGGTGTGTCCGTGGGGCTGCTCCAGTTTCTGAAATGGAGCAGAACTTGGAGGGTAATGGCTATTTATACACCCTCCCTGACCCATAGGCCTGGGTTTTTTTTTTCCCCTCCCATAAATGAGATTATGTTCAGAGCAATCATTTAGCCATGGAGACCAATAACCTCTGTTAATAATCCACCAGTGCAGACAAGATACTCGCATTGTTGCAATCGAACACAGGGCTGGAACAAACAGCCTTTGGAACTACTGCACCTTTCATCTGACAGTGCCCCCACCCAAATAAAGAGCTATTCCCCCAGCTCTTCATTAATCACTGTGTAATTAAATCACAGCCTGGCTAACCTCATGTCCCAGAAGTACTTAGTAGTCGACAGTGTGGGAAAGCTTGGAATGTAAGAGTAATCCAGAAGAGCTTCTGTTTTGCTCTGTAGAAAAGTAAGAATTTTCTGATCTAGTCAAGTATCTCTGAGCTCAGGCCTACAGGACTTAAAGAAATTTTTTTTAATCCTTTCCATTGCTTTTCAGAGAGTGGGAGGAGGAGGAGGAGAGAGAGAGAAACATTGATGTGAGAGAGGCACATCTACTGGTTGCTTTCTGCATGAGCCCCGACCAGGGCTGGGATTGAGCCTGCAACCGAGGCAAGTGCCCTTGGCTGGAATCGAACCTGAGACCCTTCAGTCTAAGGGCCGATACTCTAACCACTGAGCCAAACTAGCTAGGGCACCTATAGGAATTTTTTAAACAATAAAATCAGAATAACTACTCATTTACTGCCTGATGGCTATATTTCTATACTTGCTACTGTGTTAAGGTCTACCCCCTTCCCTGAGGTGGTGGAATTAGGAAAAATGCAACATGTTTAGTTTACTATATGTTTCCAATCAAAACATAAAGTTCAAAAGCATTTAGTGAGAGTTAGTGATCTTTATAAGATACAAATCTGATTTTATAAGCTCTTGCTTAAAGTCCTCAGGAGGCCTCCATGGCCCTCAGATCTTAAACCCAGCCCCTTTAACTTGCCTTTCTGACCATCTTCCTACTTCCTTTTCTGCTCCTCCTGCCTCCCTCTCCACTCCTCCAGGACTCAGCTCAGCAGTTCCTCTTTCCAAGAAGCCTTTTATCAGAGATTTAATTTGCAAAGTGGCCCTACCTAGCTTTGCTCAGTGGTTAGAGCATCAGCCTGCTGACTGAGGGGTCCCAGGTTCGATTCCAGCCAAGGGCATGTACCTCGGTTGCAGGCTTGCTCCAGTTGGGGTCTGTGTGGGAGGCAACCAATTGATGTGTCTCTCTCACATCGATGTCTCTCTCTCTCTTTCCCCACTCTCTGAAAACCAATGGAAAAAATATCCTCAGGTGGGGATTAAAAAAAAATTTGCAAATTGACTTGTAGTTATCCCAGGAAAGTAGGAGATATAGCATCCAGTGTTTCCCAAACTTCAGTGTCCACGGAACTCTTCTGTTGTAGAGTGTCTCACAGGACCAGGATTTCCCAGCACATCCTTCGGGAAACTTGGAGCTTGCTCATTTCTCAAGTGCTTGTGATGGGGTCTGTGATGGCAGATAGAAGGTGAGTGGTCATCTGAGGCAGAGGAAGTATAATCAGTGAAGCTGAAGATGGGATTAAGTATGATCTCAGGAGACTGTGAAGAGCTGGGTGCACATCGAGGGTGCTGAGCTGGGAGCAGGGTTGAGAGTCAGCCCAGCTCCACTGACTTGAAGGATGGGAAATATCTGGCCTGGGGAAGGCAGTGACCTGTTCTTAGGAAGAACAATGAACTCTAGTGCTTTACTGTTAGAAACATTGTTAGCGCTTCATGCCTTGGTCTTTTAACATGAGTCTTCAACAAGGGACCACTTTCTTGGGAGAGGCTGGGCCAAATGGCCTGGAGAGTTAGAGGCCATGGAGCCCACTCTCGGACTTCTCCACCTCAAAATCCAAGCAGGATTGTCATCCAAAGTCTGACAGGAGCACATTCAGCGTACTGGCTGTATGCCTGGCCCCACCTAAGGGCTCTGAATTACCAACTCATTTAATCCTCAGAGCAATCCAGTAAGTATTGTGCCTGTTTTAGAGACAAGGAAACCAAAACAACTAGTAAGTGTTGTTCTGGCAATCTACTGATGTATCATAATCCACCTTAAAACTCTGTACTTAAAACAGCAAACTTTTGATTACATACCATGATTCTGTGGGTCAGAAGTTTGGGTAGAGATGCCCTGGGTGATTCTTCTGACCCAGCAGCGGTGATTTGGATGGTTTGCTCTTGCTCAGCTAGTGGCCACACTGTGCTAGTTCATAGAGTCCAAGAAAGCCCCACTCATGTGCTTCGATGAGGACACTGTAAGGCTGGGCTCAGCTGGGTCCTCTCTCCCCACCTGTAGCCTTGGCCCTCCGTGTGTTCTCTGTAGCAGTGTAGTAGGATTTTACATGGTGGTTCAAGGCTCCAAGAGGCAAGAAGTGGAAGCTGCAGCTTCTAAGGCCTGGGCCAGAAACTGAGACAGGGTCACTTTCATATTTTGGAGGCAGAGTTGTCACAGATTCAAGTGGAGGGGCATACCCCTCATCTCTCCATGAGAAGAGTGTAAAAACATTTGTGGCCATTTTAACCCACCACAAATCCTGGGAAAGGCAGGATTTGAACCTAGGATTCTGGTTCCAGAGACTGCACTCTGAACTACCTCAATGTAATGCCTTGGGAATCCCAAGCCGGCATGGACTTCGATCAATACAGGGAGGGCTGCCTACCTGCAGTTAGCTTCAAATCAAGAGCTTCCTCAGCCACAGGCTGAATAATCTGGATAATTCCCTCTACTTTACATGGGTGGACACAGCCTAAGTTAAGATTTGGGCTTTAGGATCTTGCAGGCACCGCCAACACCTAAAAGTCAGTATCTCCAGTTGTTTTAAAAATCAGAATGGGCAACAGCAAGCGTGCCGACCTCATGACTCAGGTGGGTGCTATGTGGCTGTCTCTAATGCAGGTCTCAGTACAAAAGGGCACAGCTTGACCTCTCAGAGAGGCATGAGCCCTGGCTGATAAATCTGTCCCAGGAGGCCGGCCCAAATATTGATCAGTTTTAGCGTTCTTTCATGTTGCTATGGTTATAGGTGAAAAGTTAACTTTCGACAGAAACTCAGCCATCACCCACTCTCCATAAAGTAGAGCATCATTAACTGAGGTTCTTCACCCTCTTTTTATTTTTTCTGTTATTTAAAAATTTTTTTTACTGAATTTATTGAGATGACATTGGTTAATAAAATTATATAGGCTTCAAGTGTACAGTTCTACAATACATCCTCAATATAGTGTATCTTGTGTTCATTACCCAAAGTCAAGTCTCCTTCCGTCACCGCTTACCCCCCTTTTCCCTCTCCTACCTGCCCCACCCCTCTTTCCCTCTGGTGATCACCACACTCTTGTCTGTGGCTCTGAGTTTGTTTTTATTTTGCTTAATCCCTTCACCTTTGTCACCCAGCCCTGCAACCCCCTCCCCACTGACAGCTGTCAGTCTGTTCTCTGTCTCTATGAGTCTGCTTCTATTTCGTTTGTTTGTTTTGTTCATTAGATTCCACATATGAGTGAAATCATATGGTGCCTGTCTTTCTCTGGCTGGCTTATTTCACTTAGTATGATGCTCCCCAGGCCCCTCCAGGCTGCCACTAGGGTGAGGTTTCCTTCTTTTACATCTCCATTCTCTTTTTAAAATTAAATAGACTCCAGGGTTGTAAGGAAGGCTAAGTTAAGAAATTCATGCTAAGGTTTTAAAAGGCGGAGAAATTTAACACCACATTTGTTTTTTATGTTTATAAATCTGACCTTATGAAATTATGTGTTATTCTTTTGTTCTATGCCTTTGCACAGGTATTTCCTTAATTATTTTTTAAAATTAATTTTTTCCAGTCATTTTTTGCTATTAAAAATTCATAAACATATCAGAAAAAAATAACAAAAATAAAACGAGAACAAGCAAAATTTGAAAAAAAAATAATAAAAGCAACTAGCTTAAAGCACTTATGTCAAATAACTTCCGTGGGGGTTAATTTTAGCTTTCATAATCTATTCTCTCAGCATATTTATTGAGCCATTATGTTAAGTGGGCAGAGCTTATAAGAATAGGAAGATAGATATTAATAATATTAATAACAGGAAACACATCTAATATTTATTAAACACAAAGTAATATTTATGATTCTCATATCAACTACATGAAGTATGTTCTATTATTAACCTGCATTTTATTGGTGAGTAAACTGAGACACAGAGAGGTTAAGTAAAGTGCCCAAGATCTTACAATTAGTAGCAAGAGTTGAGATTTAATCCCACACTTCCTGGTTCTAAAAAAACAGAAGGGGCCTGTGCTCTTAACACCAATGCTAATCAGAGGACCTCAAAAGCACAGAATAATAATCGGTGACCTGTGCCCTGGAGCAGAGGAGGCCAGGAAGGCGCAGTGAAGCAGGGAATTGAGGTGGGGATAGGAACCGCTCCCTTGAGAAGGGGTGCTCCCTGGAAACTTTGTTCCTTGTCAAGAAAAGGTCTTAATAAAACTATGTAGTTAACATTTATTGTAAGCTTGCTAATGCTGGGCATGGCTTTACTCCCTTTCATTCTTAACTCATTTTATCTTGACAGTGCCCCTCCAGGTGGGAACTGTAACTCCTTTCCTCCTTGGGAGGCCGAGGCTCACAGGGGTAAGGAGCTTGCCCCAGGCCATGCAGCCAGAAAGTGTCAAGGCAGGATTTGAACTCAAGCCCACACACTGCTTGTTTTATAAAAGGCAAAGGCAGTGCTGGGGAGTTGGAGGGGGGGGCTCATGTCATCTCACTGTCCAGAGACACACTGATTTCAAGGACTGATTTCAAGTTGCGAAAGGATTGAGCATCAGACTTGGGGGGCCTTTCCACGGCCAGCGGTGGGGAGTCCAGAAGCCCAAGCTGAATGATGACTATCACGGCTTGAAATTAAATGACCAGCTTCAAATCATAAAAAGTTAAACTGTTTCCCTTTTATAGACTAGAGACTAACTACAATAGCAAAAAAGCAATCTTCCCAGCAGTAATTGTGGTGATGCACCTGGAAGGTAGAGGATGCTTCCCGAAAGTCCTTGGTCATTATAGTACCCGGTGCTACATGGGGTGCAATATTTTTTATTGAGATTCACATTATCGTGATTATCTGTATGTATAACAAAGCTTCTGGCAAAGTTGCAGAGCAGGGCTTCTCAACCTTTCACGTGCAAACGACTCATGTGTGATCTTGTTAATATGAAGATTCTGATTGGAAGGTCTGGGTCCAAGCTTGAAGTTTTGCATTTCTAACAGCAGACGATGCTGGCGGTCATGTCACAGGACATACACATGGTCCTAGGATCATGCAGTGAGGTGTACACACTTATTAGTATATTATTTCGGACCAAATAGACATCCTCCCTTCGACTTCCCACTGGATCTCCCCTCTGTGTGGTGTTCAGACAGCTACTACTTGCTCTAGAAAACTTCTCTTGTTGAGACAGTCCCAGCCAGCGTGGGGACTCCAGAAGCTGAGCTTTACCCACGCTTAGAGTGCCAGCCCTTTAAAAACTCCTGCGGACACCCTCCAGGAGGGCCCACACTCAGCAGCCTCTCGCCCCTTACCCCTCGCCCCCTGCCGCCTTCCATGGCTGTGGCCCCGGCCCTGTCCACGTTCCGCAGGCCTCCTCCTTCCCCCCACTCCCTTCATCTTATGATCTTTCCTCCCACTTGGTGGAAATGGAGACCCAAGTTCCTCCATCCATCTGCCTTTTAGCTTTTAAGACTTTTACACCCACACTCCCTCTTCAACTCAAATGTGATCCTACCTTCGCCCATTTTTAGTACTTTCTTTTCAGAAAGTTGGTTCCCGCACCTGTGCTCTCGTTTCCATTTCGGCAGTTACAGTCATTCCCTTGTATATCTGGCATCCTCTCCTTACCCATTCCTTTACCCTTTCCTCAATGCCCAGTTCTCACCTTTCTTTCCCAATTATTTATTAAGGAAGTTATAAATACCTGCCAAGTAGAAAGAATTACATAATGAGCTCCCACTTACCCAACAACTACCTGGGGTTATCCTGAAAATTCCCTAGTTGGAAGCTCCCCTGGGCGCCTTCCCCCAGCTGCGCCCTCCCTCTCCATCCACTTGGGCCCCAGGCTCGCTCAGAAAGTCCCTCAGAGCCACTGGCAGGACTGAATCCGCAGCCACGCCTCGGGCCCCATTGTCCTCTGACTTTCCTGCAGCTCTTCCCTCACCTCCAGGCTCTTCCTGCTGAGCAGCTGTGGTCACACTGGGTGACAGGAGGACTTTGGAAGTCACACTGCAGCTTGCCCCTCCCTGAGGCTCTCAAGGCTGCATCTGTCTTGCAACTTACCTTTCATCTCGCCTCTGCCCCAGATATGGAGGGGGACGCTCCTTAGACAGTGCACAGTCATTCTCGTCTAGAAACGTCAAGTCCTTCCCGGTACCTAGCACGGGCCTCCACTTAATCGGGGCGCCATAAAATAGTAACCGATAATGGTGATGATGATGATAATGCTTGCCACTCCTAGAACTATAAAATGGGACTGTGGAAAACACAACCATGTGTCTGCTTCTTGAACCCATAGTTTTGCTCTCCTTTTGGATTAACCACACAGCTACTCACTGCCTAAGCCAAGGCCGGAATTTTCGTGGGTTTATGCTTCCTACGTAATTTGAATGCATTTTTAAATTAAACTTAACACTTAAGAATATACCTTCATCACCTGTTTACAGTTGAATTGAGAGCTTCTCGAGTGTACAAATGTAACTGGCAGGATGGGGTCAGTGGTGTGGCTTAGGGGGCCGACAGAGAGGGGAAGGAGAGGTTAACCTGTCTGACTTAAGCATGATATTTTCTCCCTCAAAATACAAAAGAAACACCTGAAAAAATCACATCATATTGAATGTTTTCTGGCAGTTTAGACAATTATGTTTTAGACAGAGGTGTGGCTCTCAGGAAACCTCAGTCACATTCCTCCCTAGGCACACGCTGGCCAGGAGTCCCAACGTGGCTGCAGTCTCATAGCTGCCATGGTCTGCAGGAGTGGATGCTTATTCATCTGTCCATGTGCCCCATAGATACTATGGTGCTAGGGATTCAATAGTGAACATTTCTGTTCCCAGGGAGATTGCCGTCTAGTGGGCGTATATCGAGTGATATATCAGTTCCCTTCCCTGTTTTTTCCCTTCCTGTTTCTCATTAAAAATAAGAGCATCCATAATTATGTCAGGCATACAATATTGCGGAGAAACGGATGCCCGTGATGTTCCAGCCAAGCCTAGATCTGCCTGTGTTTGACAGAGTCAAGGTGAGTAATGATTTTATCCAGGGGAGTAGAAAATAATCCTGTTTATTGACTTACTACCCTTATTCTTCTGGCAGAAAGAGGAGACTAGGAAACCCATGCGACAGGGTAAATCCTATTGCTTATATCCAACCTCCAGGCCTAGAATCCCTGCCCCGAGTTAGGTGTCAGCTCCCGATGGTCCATCAGAGGGTAGGGCCAAGGCCGCTAGAACGCTGGCTCCTCCGGGAGCAGTAGGACCGACAGGGGAGGTGAGCGTGGGCACCTAAGAAGGCCTTGGCTGTGTCTACAGCATGCTTACTATCTGCAGGCATGGGTGGGGGAGGGGAGGCAACAAAGCATGCATTGCTTTATAATCAGAACAAAACTTTCGTTTATTTTATATAATAAAGCCCACCGATTTGGCGTCATGTAGACCAAACACTGATTTTTTTAAAGTAACTGAATTTCTTAAGTTTTGTCAGACGTTTTGAGTAGCCCAGCCTACACCAGGGTGTGGTCAGCTGAGGATTCAGCTCACACCATCACATCCTTTCACGCATGTGTATGTGTACGAGTGTCTTTCACCTTCAAGGTGTGCTCATATGTCTCACTCAATCCTGCCAGCGAGGTGGCCAGTCAGGTACTATTACAACCATCTTTTTTTGTTTTTAATGGGTGAGGTACTGAGGCCAGAGAGGTCAAAAGAGTTGCCAAAGTTCACACAGCCGGAAAGTGGCAGAACCAGAGTTACAGTCAATGTCCGCTAAATCCTGGGCGAGGGCTGCAGCTGTGGCCACGCCGGGAGCCAGGGTGGCTCTGCAGGCACCTAACCCCAGCTGCCCTCTGCAGCATACAGGCGGCTTCCTGCTCACCCGGCCTCCTCCTCACACATCTCCCCCACGCCAGGTGAAAGTTAACTAAAGAAATACATTTAAGGGTCTTGATGATCTGTATTAAATGTTGTTTTTGTTGGAAGAATGTTAGGATTAGAGATTATCTATTTCCTTTGTGTCAGTAAGTGATTGTTGTGTAACAAAGTACCCCAAAACTCACTGTTTTAAAGCAGTAAGTACTTTTAATTGTTTATAAACCTACAGTTCTTCAGCTCTTAGGTGCGTCTTTGATCAGTTGGCAGGTTGGTTAGGAGCAGACTGGTCCAGGCTGGGGCATCTAGACTCTCCTCCAGATAGTCTTCCATCTTCCTGCAGATACTTAGGCTTATTTAATTGATAATGGCAGAGTTTTAAGAGAGAGAGACTGGATGTGTGCGAGGTCTCATTTTGCTGTATTTTATTGATCAAAATAAGTCATAAGATCTGTCCAGATGCAAGGAGTGGCTAAATAGACTTCTCCAGATGAGGTGGCCTGCAGAGCCACATTGCAAAAGGGGGCCATTGATGGGAGATGCCATTTCAGTCAATCTGAGAATTCCAACCTGGAGCTACCATGAGGAAATGTGGGACCAAGGCTGTTACACTTCCAGATCTCTCAAAAGAACTTGGAAATCATATAAAATATTCCAAGTTGAGAGCGATTGGAATCTAAATTAAAATTTTCAAAATCACCGTGCAGGGCAACAGAGCCTGCATATGACCCTTGGAATTAGAAATCGCAGTTCTGTTGATTACACATGCCGTGTTGCCCCAGTAACTGTGGGTGTTGTGTTTATTTTGATCAAATGTGGAAAGATCAAGTGTTAAAATCAATAATCATCCAAAATTGATGATAAAGTCAAATATCAGCTTCATAGAATGAACATAAAAGATACTAGAACGAACCTGAAATTTTCCAACAAACTTAGTTTTCATTGCGGTTTTATTATGTGAACTTGAAATAGACTGAACTTAGAAGTCTGACCAGCATCAGATCAGTAACCACTCAGTACCGCCCACTGCTAGGTGGCTATTGCAGCAGCCCGTCTTCTGCATGTTCATGACACTGAATAGATGCTCATTTTAACTGAAGCTGGTCTGCACATTTGGAGTTACCTCATCATTATTTAATACTTGCTTTTTTTCCTTCATAGCATTTCTTCTTCTTTTTTTTTTTTTTTTTAAATCCTCATTGGAGGACCTGCTTAGAGAGTGGAAAAGAAAGAAAGAGAGAGAAAGAACATTGATGTGAGAAAAATTGATTGGTTGCCTCCTGCACGCTCCCTGACTGGGGATCAAACCCCCAACCTAGGTATGTACCCTGACTTGGAATCCAACCGGCAACCCTTGGGTGCACAGAATGATGCTCAACCAACTGAGCCACTCCGGCTGGGCCACAGCATTTCGTTTTTTAAGCAAAAGTTGCATATATTTAAGGTGTATTACATAGTGAAGTGATTACTACAATCAAGCTAATTAACATATTGTCTCCTCACGTAATTACCTTTTTTTTGGTCATGAGAACATCTGAAATCTACTCCCTTAGCAAGTGTCCAGTCTACAGTAGAGTATGAGTATCTGTAGTCATCATGTGTTACATTAGCTCTCTGGACTTTAATACTACATAACTGCAACTTTGTACTGTTCGATCAACATCTCTCCGTTTCCCCCCAACTCCCCAGCCCTAGTGACCACCCATCTACTCTCTGCTCCTATGTATTCAACTTTTTATTTTACTTTTACTTTAAAAAATTTTTTTAATTTTTAAATTATTTTTTATTTTCAATTACATTTGACATACATCATTATGTTAGTTTCAGGTATACACACCCCGGTGACGAGACATTACATAACTTAATACATGATCATCCCACTAAATCCTGCAGCCATCCAGTACCACGCCTAGTTATTAGAATATTATAGACTATATTTCTTATGCTGTACTTTACACCCCCATGATTATTCTGTAATGACCAATTTGTACTTCTTAATCTCTTCCCCGTTTTTGCCCACTCCCCTTAACGCGTCTCTCATCTAGCAACCAACAAAAAGTTCTTCATATCTATGAATGTTTCTGTTTTGTGTGTTCATTTTGTTTGTAGATTCAATTGTTAATAGATATGTATTTATTGCCATTTTATTGTTCATATTTTTTTATCTTCTTCTTAAAGAAGACTCTTTAACATTCCATATAATACTGGTTTGGTGGTGATGAGCCCCTTTAGCTTTTTCTTGTCTGGGAAGCTCTTTATCTGTCCTTTGATTCTAAATGATAGCTTTGCTGGGTAGAGTAGTCTTGGTTGTAGGTCCTTGCTTTTCATCACTTTGAATATTTCTTGCCACTCCCTTCTGGCCTGCAAAGTTTCTGTTGAGAAATCAGCCGACAGTCGTATGGGAGCTCCCTTGTAGGTAACTAACCTCTTTTCTCTTTCTGCTTTGAAGATTCTGTTTATCTTTAATCTTTTGCATTTTAATTATGATGTGTCTTGGTGTGGGCCTCTTTGGGTTTAATCTTGTTTGGGGCTCTCTGTGCTTCCTGGACTCATATGTCTGTTTCCTTCACCAAGTTAGGGAAGTTTTCTGTCATTATTTTTTGAAATAAGTTTTCAATTTCTTGCTCTCTCCCTTCTCCTTCCAATATCCCAAAGATGTAAATGTTGGTATGCTTGAAATTGTGCAGAGGGTCCTTACACTATCCTCATTTTTTTTTGTATTCTTTTTTCTTGTTGCTGTTCTGATTGGGTGTCTTTTCTTCCTTATCTTCCAAATTGCTGATTTTATTCTCAGCTTCATCTGCTCTACTGTTGATTCCCTTTATTTCAGTTAGTGTATCTTTCATTTATGACTGGTTCTTTTTTAGGCTGCTGAGGTCCTCACTAAGATCTTTAAGCATCCTTATAATAGTGTTTTGAACTCTGCAGCTAGTAGATTGCTTGTCTCCATTTTGTTTGGTTCTTTTTCTGGAGTTTTGTTCTGTTCTTTCCTTTGGGCCATGTTTCTTTGTCTCCTCATTTAGGCCACCTCCCTGTGTTTGTTTTTATGTAATAGGTAGAGCTGCTACATCTCCCAGGGTTAGTAGTGTGGCTTAATGTAATAGGTGTCCTGTCAGGTCCAGTGGCACAGCCTCCCCAGTCACCCCAGCTGGGCACTCAAGGAGCCTCCCCATTGTAGTTGAGTTTTGATTGCTATTGGCACATCAATGGGAGAGATTAACCCAGGCCAATCAGCTGCAAGGACTGGCTATGACCACTGACCACCGACCTCCAACCACCTTGGAGGATCAGCTGTGCAGGGGCCCAGCGCATAGTGTAGGACTTACTTTAGGAGGGCTCTGGTACCTGCTGAGTCTGCACCTTGAGTGTGTCACTTATGGTGATGGTTGGGTGGTGGTGCTTCAATATGGTCTGAAACTTTTAATGGGGTACGCTGGCTCTGAGGCCTCCCAGGAGGTACAGGCCAAGGTCAGCCACCACCTGTGTTTTGCCCAGGGCCACAAGGCATAAGCTTCAAAGCATTCTGGAGATGACTGCTTCTTGTGCTGGGCTTAGAGTTGTCCAGGTGAGGCCAAGCTGTGAACCAAGGTTGGCTGCTATAGTGCTGGGCCTTGGGCCACTTAGCTTGTAGTATAGGGCTTGCTGAGGTCAGATGCTGCTTGTTTGAGAGATTTTAGGAAAATCTGAAACATGAGACAAGACAGGACCAAAGTATGGAAAAACTGGAAACAGCTTCGGTGGGTCTGAAAGTTGGGTGGGCCAGGGTCTCAGGGAATCCTCAGGGTGGGGCAAACTGTTGATGGAGACTCATATATGGCACTCAACTGGTGGCTCTGTGGGGGAGGGCTTAGCAAAGGATCAATGGCTTCTGCCAGCACTCCTGTCAGGGAGAAAGGATGTCTCTGGTGCCTTTCAAACTGCTGCCTCAGTGCTGGAGCTCAGAGGGAGTGAGGCCGAGTAAGTCTGCATGGACCCTTTAAGAGGAACTGCCTGGGACTCCAGCAGCCTCTGTCTCACTCAGCCACAATCCTGCTGATTTTTACAGCTAGAAGTTATGAGGACTTCTCTCCCTGGCACTGGAACCCTTGACTGGGGGGCCTGGTGTCAGGCTGGGACCCCTCACTTTCCAGAGGGGACCTCCATAGCTGAGATATGCCTCCTGATTTTTATCTGCCACATATGGGTGTGAGACCAGACTGTTCTGTGCCTCTACCCCTCCTACTGTTCTCGATGTGGCTTCTTCTTTAATTCACTAGCTGTAGAACTTGCATTCATCTCCACTTCAGGTGGTTCTGAATGATGATTGTTCTGTAGTTTAGTTGTAATCTCGATGTGGTTGTGGGAGGAGGTAGGTACTTCATCTGCCTATGCTGCCATCTTGGCCGGAAGTCCTATTCAGCTTTTTAGATTCCACATATAAGTGAGATCACGCAGTTGTTTTCTTTCTGTACCTGGCTTCACAATCTTCTCCAGGTTCATCCATGCTGCTGCAAATAACAGAATCTCATTCTTTTTTAAGGCTAACTAATACTAACTAAGATATGGAATCATAGCATTATCTTGTCTGGATCAAGGATGATTTTTCATAAATGCCATTGTATGGTTTTGGAGTTTTCAAAACCTATAACATTTTGATGTGGTTAAAGTTTTCTTTTTGATTTTAATTCATCCTTCCAATATGCAAAGAATTTCCAAATAGGGCTTTTGTTTGAAAGGTGCATGGCCTAAATGCAATTTAAACAACCAAAAATGAAATACAATTCTGAAAGTTTATTCTATTCAATGTTATGAAAATTAGTACATCAATCCATTCTACAAAGATTCGAATTATTGCATAAACTGTGAATTGACTTCCCCATTGATCTATCTAGTTCTTAATAATTATTTGTATATAAAATAAACAGCTTTCACAATCATAGTGGACTATTTCTACATTTTACTCTTGCATTTGTAATTTTATACATTTACATCCTGTTTCTCTAATAGCATGTTAATAAAAAGAGCACATAAAGAGATTCTCTATTCCAAGTTGTATCAGAATGTTTGCCTGTATTTAAATGGAAATATTCAGATATAAGATGTCTAGATGACATAACATGATGTGGCAAAATGTATTTTCTAATGGTGACTATACTAATATACAACCTACCCACATGTTCTTCTCACAACGTGACAAAGGTAGATCCGGTCTCTGCTCCTTCCCTTGAAACTGCTGGAAGTAACACTGAGGATAGGTCCTAAAAAGGCAATATGACCTCTGTTTGGTTCTCTCTCTAGGGACTTCTGCCCTTGGGAACCAGCTACTATGTGGTCAGAAAGCCCACATGTGGACACTCCAGCCAACTTCTATTTGCATCTGACAACCAGCAGTGACTGCAGACTCATGCATGAAGAAACCTTTGGATAATTCTGGGCCAGGGTCTCATTTTCCAGCAGAGGACTAGATATCATGAAACAGAAACAGCAGACACTGTGCCCTATGCTCTGAATTCCTGCCCATAGAAAATATGAGATATAATGAAAGATTATTGTCACTTTAAGGCGTTAAGTTTTATGACGCAGCCAGAGTAACTGGAACACATGCCTTATAATTAGGGTTGCCAGATAAAATATAGGATGACCAATTAAATTATGATTTCATATAAACAATGAGTATTTTTTTTTTAGTATAAGTATGTCCAGTGTAATAACTGGAACATCCTTATACTAAAAAATTACTTGTTGTTTATCTAAAATTTGAATTTAACTGGAAATTCTGTATTTTTATTGGCTAAGTCTAGCATAACCTACTTGCAATATGAACTTATGTAGAATCTATGCTATCACGTTCATTCATCACCCACAACATTGGGAAGATCAGAAATGACACTGCAGATCCAGGCGCTCAGCCTTCTGAAAGTGGAGACCCAGGCAGAAAAGCAGATTGTGGCTGCAGCAGCTGAAACTGAACTCCCTTCACTTTGCAGCTCACATGTTCTCTCTGATCCCAGGCCCATTTATGTGGATGGCTTCAATTAGAGTTGACAAATGGCCACAGAAAACCATTTTCATTAAAAATTTTTTTAAATTAATTAATTAATTATTTTCTTTTCATTTTATTTTTAAATTAGTTTTCAATTATAGTTGACATACAATATTATATTAGTTTCAGGTGTACAACATCGTGATTAGACATTTATATAACTTAAGAAGTGATCACCCTTCTAAGTCTAGTATCCATCTAACACCATACACTATTATTACAATATTATTGGCTATATTCCTTATGCTGTAATTTACATTCCAGTAACCGTTTTTATAACTGACAATTAAAAAAAAATTATCTTTATTGTTGAAAGTATTACAAGTGTCCCCCTTGCCCCCATTGTTCCCCTCCACCCAGCATCCCCCCCCAGGCCTTCTCCACACTATTGTCTGTGTCCATAGGTCATGCATACGTGCATCTAAGTCTTTTGATTATCTCTCCCCCTCCACTCCCCACCCCCGCCTTCCCTCTGAAATTCGTCTGACTGCTCCATGATTCTATGGCTCTGAATCTATCTTGTTCATCAGTTTATTTTGTTCATTAGATTCAACCTATGAGTGAGATCATGTGATATTTGTCTTTCTCTGACTGGCTTATTTCTCTTAGCATAATAATCTCCAGGTCCATCCATGCTGTCACTGACAATTTGTACTTCTTAATACATTCCCCATTTTTACCCATCTCCCCAACCTCCATCTCAGCAGATAACTATTTTAAAGATTTTTTTATTGATTTCTGAGAGAAAAAGGGAGAGAGAGGAGAGAGAGAAACATCAGTGATGAGAGAGAGTCATTGATCAGCTGCTTCCTGCAGACTCCCTACCTGAAACCCCCACATGTGCTTTGACTGGGAATTGAATGAACCACGACCTCCAGGTTCATGGGTTAACACTCAACCACTGAGCAACACTGGTCAGGCACAAAACTATTTTTAAGTGCAGAAAATACTCTGGAAAAAAGCATGTCCATATATATTTTTACTATGCCACTGGGCATCATGCCTCTTAAAACATTGGCATTTTTCTTTATTTTTCATTTTTTCCAATAAGGAAGAAGCAGACGAAATAAGATCATGTCTAGGGATTTGCTGCAAAATAGTCACAAGTATAGGTGGATGTGGAGACACAGCTACACTGGCCAGGGCTGGTGACGGCTGCATTGTTTTACTGCTCTCTATTTTTATACATATTTGAAGTTTTCTATGATAAAAAATTAGAATGAAGAAAGAAAGGCTATATTACTATTTTATGCTCCAGAATCATAGACTGATAGAGCTAGAATGTCATCTAGCCCAGACTAGTATATTGTAGATGACACAATGGAGCCAGGGGAGACAGTGATCAATTCAAGGCCACACAAACACAGCACTTGAACTCAAGCCTTCTGAATTCCATCCAGTGTTTCACATGGGTCACATTATGTCTCATATCATAATTTTATAATAATGAAAAGTTTGGGAACTATTTTTAAACAACTATGTTCCCTTGGATCTCAATCAGAATGCAGACGAAAAGAAGACTATTTGATTTATTAGGTCATAATGGAAAAACTTATCCATATTTAAAATAAAATTTTGTAAATAAAAGGTGCACAATATAACAGATGCAGGTGTTTTACATATAATATGTACATATTCAGTACATATTTTTAAAATGTAATTACTTGTAATGTTCTCTGATTTTCCCCTGCCTCCTCTACACACACACACACACATTTACTTAGATCTTTCTTGACCCTGAATTCAAACAGCACACTTCCCTCCAGCCCCTAACACTTATCACTTCCTACTTTATATTTGATTTAATCAGATGTCTTATGTATCTCCTTATTAATTCATTCAATAAGTGTTTTGTTGAGTGCCAATTCTGTGCCCAGCAGTGCTGGGTTTACAATGGTAATAAAAACAGACTTGGATTATGCCTTCCTGGGGCTTGGTAGGAGAGAGAGAGTAGGCAAGCAAAAATGATAAATATTGAGGGAAAAACCTACAAAGGGACCAGGCAGAAGAGGAGGGCTGAGAATAATGAGGTGAGTAGTGAGCCCTGAGGTGATGCCCAACAGTGCCAGGACATTCAGGGATGTTTACCATGAAATCTGAAGGGTGACGGGGAAAACTCATTCTGGGCAGAGGGAACAGCATGTCCAGAGACCCGGGGTGGGAAAAGCCTTGGCCCAGTGAGGCTGGAGGGCAACGAGCCAAGGCAAATGTGGCATTGCAGATGGAGGGAGGGCAAGTGCCAGACCAGGTGGGGGTTGTGTAGCCATGGTCAGAAGCTAGGGTTTTAGTGCGAGGTCAGTGGGAAGCCACTGAAAGGTTTCAGGCTAAAAAGCAACACAATTCATTTTGTGTTTTTCTTTTCATTGAGATCGCTTTGTTTCCCTTGTGGGAAATGGATTGCACAAGACAAAGATAAAAGTCGGGAGACCAGAGAGAAGGCCACAATAGTGGCCCAAGTGAGTAATGTTGAGGTTGGTGGTAGCTGAGAAGTGGCAGTTTGAGATACGATTTGGAGGTAAACAGGACCAAGTTTGGTTGAGGGGACACAGGAAAAGAGAAAGCCAAGAATATTTCCCAGGCTTTAGGCTGGAGCAAAGGTATCTACACTAACTCTATACATGAAGGTAATTCAGGAAAGAAAAAGTTGTTTTCTTTATTTTCTCCCAGGGCATGGAGTGTGGGCAGTGGATGGTCTGGTGGCAGACACTTCCTTAGGGAACTAGGAGCATCTTGGAGGTCCAGAATCACATCCTCCATCACTGCGCTCTGAGAATGACAGTTGGTGCCCGCCACACAAGTAGGTATTGAATGACTTTTGCTAACTGCATGTGTGAACAAGCAGACCCAAGTAGAGAGGAGCACCTGGGAGATTTCCCCAGAACACAGGATTTGAAAAGAACAAAAGTTTTAAATAATTATTGGTTATTTTAATTTATATTATATTTACATATTGAAGGCCCAAGCCATTTAAAACATTTGTAGTAAAATACACATAACATAAAATTTACCATTTTAGTAATTTTTATTTCATTTAAAAAAATATATAACACCATTAATTTGATCACAATCTAGTAATTTGTTATTTTTCAATTACAGTTGACACACAATATTATTTTAGTTTCAGGTATACAACATAGTGATTAGACATTTATATAACTTACTTAGGGACCAACCCAATAAATCTTGTAACATCTGACACCATACATAATTATTGCAAAATATATTCCCTATGGTGTACTTTACATCCCTATGACTATTTTGTAACTACCAATTTGTACTTCTTAATCCTCTTTCCCCCTTTTCAGCCATCCCTCCAATTTCCTCTTCAATCTGGCAACCATAAAAATGTTCTCTGTATCTATAAGTTTGTTTCTGTTTTGTTTTTTAGATTTCAGCTATAAATGAAGTTATATGGTACTTGCCTTTCCCTGTCTGACTTATTTCACTTACCATAATACCCTCTAGGTCCATCCATGTTGCCACAAATGGTATAATTTCATTATTTTTTATGGTTAAGTAACATTCCATTTTGTATATATATATACCACTTCTTCTTTATACATTTATCTATTGATAGACACTTACGTTGCTCCCATATCTTGGCTATTGTAAGTAATGCTGCAATGAACATATGAATGGATATGTTTTTTCAAATTAGTGTTTTGGGTTCTTCGGATAAATACCCAGAAGTGGAATTTCTGGGCCCTTTTTTGTCCCTCATTATACCCTTTGTTTTAAAGTCTATTTTGCCTGGTATAAGTATTGCTACCCCAGCTTTTTTGCTTGTTTGTTTTCATTTTCATTTTCCATCCCTTTACTTTCAGTTTGTATATGTCTTTTTTATCTTGAGTTTCTTGTAGATGGCATATGAAAGGGTTTTGTTTTCTTATCTATTCAGCCACCCTATGCTATTTGATTGCAGCATTTAATCTATTTACATTTAAAGTAATTGTCAATAGATTCATAGTTATTGTCACTTTATTATTCATATTTTAACCTTCTTTCCCCCTTCTTCTTGAAGAAGTACCTTTAACTTTTTTTATAATACTGGTTTGGTGGTGATAAACTTTAGCTTTTTCTTGTCTGGGAAGCTACTTATCTCTCTTCCCATTCCAAATGATAGCTTTTCTGGGTAAAGTAATTTTGGTTGTAGGTCTTTGTTTTTCATCATTTTGAATATTTCATGCCAATCCCTCTGGCCTGCAAAGTTTCTGTTGAGAAATCAGCTGACAGTCTTATGGGAGCTCCCTTGTAGGTCACTAACTCCTTTTCTCTTGCTGCTCTTAAGATTCCCTCTTTGTCTTTACCCAATGGCATTTTAATTATGATGTGTCTTGGTGTGGGCTGCCTTAGATTCATCTTGTTTGGAACTCTTTGTGCTTCCTTGACTTATATGTCTATTTCTTTCACCACGGTAGGGAAGTTACCCATAATTATTTCTTCAAATAGTATTTCAATTTCTTGCTCTCTCTCTTCTTCTTCTGATACTGTTATGATGCAAATGTTGGTATAATTTATATTGCCCCAGAGGCCCCTTAAACTATCTTCATTTTTTGGACTCTCTTTTCTTTCTGCTGTTCTGAGTGGGTGTTTTCTGCTTTCTTATCTTCCAAATTTCTGTTTTTATTGTCCTCTTCATCTACTTTACTGTTGATTTTCTGTAATGTGCTTTTTAATTTCAGTTATTATATTCTTCATTTCTGACTGGTTCTTTTTTGTTTTCTATATCTATTTTTATCTCTTGTTGAAGTTCTTGCTGAGATCATTGAGCATCCTTATAACCAGTGTTTTGAACTCTACATCTGGTAGATTGCTTGTCTCCATTTAGTTTTGGTTTTTTTCCCTGGAGATTTCTCTTGTTTTTTCATTTGTGACATGTTTCTTTGCTCATTTTTGCTACCTCCCTGTGTTTGTTATTTGGTAGAGCTGTTATGTTTCCCAATCTTGGTAGAGTGGCCTTATGTAGTAAGCATCCTATGAGGCCCAGTGGTGTAGTCTTTCTGGTCACTAGAACCAGGTACTCTAGGTGTGTCTCTTTTGTGGGTGATGTGTGCCCTCCTCTTGCAGTTGAGCCCTGATTGCTGTTGGCACATCAATGGGAGGCATGGAGCCTCAGCTTGATTGGTTGTGAGGGCTGCCTATGACTATAGTAGAGGATCTGTTGTAAAGGGCCTGATACTGTGGAGCATGCTTCAGTTTAGTGGGTCTCTGATGCCTGCCAAATCTTCCCTTTGGGTGTATCATTTGTGGAGTTGGTTGGGTGGTGCTCTTGTGTGGTCTGAACCTGGCCATTGGGTGTTTTGGTTCAAGAATCTCTTGGGAGGGGCTCTGGTGCATGCCAAAACCAGCCGCTGCTTGTGTGCCCTGCCCATGGTTACTTGGCATGAGCTACAAAGCAATCTGCAGATTGTTGCTGCTTGTGCTGGGCTTGAAGGTGCCTGGGAGAGGCTAAGTTTCAAACTGAGGTTGGCTGCCACTAGTTGTTGTCTTGGGGCTGCTTAGCAAGAGGTTCAGGGCACTCTCAAAGCAAGACAATGCTTGTTTGTGGTTTGTGAACCTTTGAGAGATTTTAGGGAAGTTCAAAGCACACATCCAAATAGGCCATTAGTATCAAAAAATCACTGGACTTTTTGGTGAGCTATGGTGGGCTGGTAATTTGGGTTGGGTGGGGTCTCAGGGAATCAATAGGACAAGGTGAACAGTGTTAACCAGTTTGATGGAGATTCAGATATGGTGCCTGCAAGGGGAAGGCTCAGCAAAGGGTTCTGTTAGCACTTTTGTCTGAGAGAAAACTGCTCCTCCAGCTCTTGCCCTGAAGCCAGATTATTCAGTTCCTCCCTGTATGTCCCTGGCACCTTTTGAGTTGCTGCTCCAGTGCTGGAGCTCAGAGTGAGTGAGTCCATCTGCAAGTAAGTCCATGTGGGCCCTTTAAGAGAAATTTCTGGGACTCCTGCAGCACTCCATCTCACTCAGCCACAATCTCTGCCAGTTTTCACAGCTAGAAGTTATGGGGACTTCTCTTCCTGACACTGGAACCCTAGGCTGTGGGGCCTGGTGTGAGGCTAGGACCCCTCACTCCTCAAGGGGGACCTCTGCAGCTAAAGTATACCTCCTGATTTTTAACCACCACCTGTGGGTTTGAAACTATCCTGTTCTGAGTCTTCACCCCAGTCTCAGTGTGGCTTCTTCTTTATATCCTTAGTTGTAGGACTTCTGTTCAGGTAAGCTTCAGGTGGTTCTGAATGATGGCTGTTCTGTAGTTTAGTTGTAATGCTGATACGGTCATGAATGTTTACCTACTTATTTACCTACTCCATCATCTTAACCAGAAGCCTCCCCATTTTAGCCATTTTTAAATGTACAGTTCAGAGGAATTACATGCATTCATGTTATACAACCATCACCACAACCATCCCAGACCTTTTTCACCTTTTCCAGCTGAAACTTTGTACCCATTAAACACTAACTCCAAGTTTCCCCACTTCTTCCTGACCCCAGTAACCACTATTTTACTTTCTGTCTCTATGCACTTGACTACTCTAGGTATCTCATATAACTGCAATCATACAATATTTGTCTGTTTGTGTCAGGCTAACTTCACTTAGCATGATGTCTTCAGTGTTCATCCATGTTGTAGCATGTGTCAGAATTTCCTTCCTTTTTAATGGGCCCTTGATTTTTATAGCAGCTAAAACAACTTAGCGTCGTAAGAATGTTTAGGTAAAATTGAATTGCTTTCCTCAAGTGAATGGCAATGTACAGTCGAGGATACTGGCTCAACAGTCTGCCCCTGGAAAGGACAGTGCTCACCTTGACAGGGCTAGGCAGCCCCCTGATGCTTTGCTCCACTCTTGCCAAGGTGCTCTCTCAGTTCAGGTCTTCCCCCCCCCCCCCCCAGCAGGGCTCCAGAGTAGTAATAGCTGCTCCTTTGTTAATCTCCACCCCTCCACCCCCACTCCCACCCCAGGCTGTCCATCCTGAAGTATTCAGTCTGGTCCTATTACTCTATTTTTCTTTAGTCTGTAATCTATTGTTGATGAATAAATGCCTTGATCTCTTTGGCTCTTGATATTCAAACTCAACTGTATGTCTGCTTTTGATAGTGAGTTTAAAATCGCCATGCAGAATCTCACTTACTCTGTCTAGATAAATTTGTGTCCTTTCATCTTTATGGAAAATGAAAGAGCCTGGAAGCAATAAAGAATGATGTTGACAGTGATGATAGTAGAAATGGGAAGTCAGCAAAAAAGATTCCAGGTTTGATACATATTTCCAAATGTCATTCTCTATAGTCATCCTCCAGCTGAGATTTTGGTAAGGTGGAAGAGCAGTAATTCTTGACAAGTACTGGAATGCAGTTCTTCTGTGCTGATAATTAAGGACTGGACTTGGTTTAAAATCCAGTTATGAAAGTTCTGATGCAGAATGGAGGCACACTTCCAACACAGGTTATCTCTGCATGGGAATAGCCAAAAAAGTAGTAAGAGGCAGAGCCATGGTTTCTCTCCACAAATAATTTGTTGTGTTCTCTGCCATTCAACATGATTTCCATCATTTTAGGAAGGAAAGATTTTTAAATAGTTGTTACAAACACCTACCATGGTTTTAAAAAAACAATAGCAACATCAATATCAAGTCAATGAAATATTCATAGATATTTTATTTTGTGCAAAGTAACTTCTAGTGTCAAGTCAGTTTTTCAACTGCAAATTGAGCTCTATTAGGAGGTCATGAAATCATTTTAGAAAGTCAATATTAAATTTTTTAAATGAAATAAAATAGAAAGTACTGGGATATATCACAATTACTAAGGATAAGTATTGTTTTGTAGAATTTTGAGTTTAGTAAAGTGTATGTGTGGTGTGTATTTTGTGATGCACTTTTTACTGAGTACAATGTACTTTTTTTTTTTTAATATGTTTATTGACTTCAGAAAGAGGAAGGGAGAAGGAGAGAGAGAGACAGAAACATCAATGATGAGAGAGAATCATTGATTGGCTGCCTCCTGCACGTCCCCTACCAGGAGTTAAGCCCATATGTGGGGCATGTGCCCTGAATGGGAATCAAACCTTGATCTCCTGGATCATAGGTCGATGCTCAACTGCTGAGCCACTCTGGCTGGGCCAACATACTTCTTATTGAGGGTCCCAATGAGGGAGAAAAAGTTTGAGAAAACTGACCTAGTTAACCAAATGAATTGATTGCAATGTAGGCCTGGTTACTGCCCTATGTTGTTAAATATCTACCTAAAATAAGTTTGATTTTGGAATAGTTGACAATAAATAAATAGCAGGACTAGTTTTACATTTTCAAACATTAATTTGAACATGAATTTATTTTTCTTCTCCAGAAAAAAGATTTAAGGAAGTTTTTAAACAGTTGAATAAAATGTAATAGAACAAACACACATATACACAAGTAATGAATGACAAAAATGATCTAGAAGGAAAGTCAAATAAAGCCAGGACCAAAGCTAGCACAGGACTAAAGATCACAGTATCCAATAAACTTATATGCCCTAGAAAGTGACAATGAGAAAGAAAAAAGTAGCCCCTGACATCCAGAAGGGATTTGGTGTTTACAGCTGGATGTCAATATTATTACAAGCTAGTCTGATGCTCCCAGTGTCATTTTGTTCTCCTGTCGTACAGAAACAATCTTATAGAATACCTGTATCAAATGAGGTCACTCACAGGCCATGATCAAGTGAAACAAAAACCAGGTCACTGAGCAACACAAAATACCAAATGTTCCCCTCCCTCACTGCATGGGTGACTGTGACTTCTCCACCAATGACAGCTTTAACTTCCTCTAGTCTATGCTTCTTACAGAAAAGACCCACTTTCTTCCAAATTACCCAACCAAAGCACAAATCCTTTATTAGCTTCTTCCTGACACTCTTTTACTGAGATGCTTCATGGTTCTCCCATAGAGTGGGTTCCTCCCACTGCGATCCTTTAAAAATCCCAACCTGTTCAACTACGAGTGTTCGTGGTGGTCTTTGTCTGAAGAACATTGACAAGAGTAAGCCAATAATAGCCTGTTAATGCTTTGTCTTACGTGGGACAATGAAGGATGCCGTCAGAAGTGTATCATTTTGTACTTTAGAGAGAGCGTGCATGTGTTCATTTGTGAAGTAGGAGGGCCGTAGTAGAAAAGGTCTAACTTTATGGTGCTTTATTATCAGTATCTTTCAGACTGAAAATTAGTAGTTACTGACAGTTGAGTTCCCAGAGCATATTAAATCATGATGATGTACTTTAGTTGTGTTTTTTAAAGTGCTTATCATTTGGAGAGAGGTACTGAAATCCATCCAGGGGAGAGGGGAAGTGGGTGGAGGTGTGGATGGAAAAAGACCAGACATGAGTTGATAACAATTAAAGCTGTGTTATGAGTATGTCAAAGTTTATCGCTATATTTTCTTTACCTTTGAATTTTTTCATAAAAAGTAGGAATAAAGATTCCTGGAGTTCAATTGCTTATCAGCATTTCTAGTTTGGGGAGTGCAGAAGCTGAATGAGGCTGTATCTAAATGTTGGCAATCAGGTATTGGAATTCAGTAGGATTCCAGAGGTATGTGTGGTGTGGAGGTGAGGCAAGACAGACCTTTGAAAGATGTTGTGCAAGGAAGTCAGGGAGTTCAGGAAGATTTTAAACCAAATGAACTCTACAACTATAACATCCATCAGATAGACTTGGGGGATAACCAGGTATGAGTCAACTTGGAAGGAGTTTGAGATTCGGGAACACAGCAAGAGGGTCTGGAATGTTAAGCAGGAGTTGAAACCTAGAAAATTTTCTTTCGTAGAGCCCTGCGTGCAAGCCTGAGGTCAGGTCTGCTGCTGGGAGGGGTTCCTCAAGATCACTTCATTGTTCTGCTTGCATCACAGAATCCAATAATTTCACTTTTCTTAATTTGGATGTCAAGATTCTAAGGTCTGGCAAAAATAAAACACAATGTTTTGGGAAAGAAATTTCTAAAGTTTATTTCCATTTTAATGGGGTTGACTTTCTTTCAGCCTTAAATAGTTTTGGAAAGAAGAAACCATTTATTCAAAGAATCCTATTGGGCACCTAATATATATTAGGCACAGACCAATTCTCTAGATAAAAGGTGCTGACTACATAGAGATTAGGATCTAGTAAGAAAGATAGAAATTAATCCAACAATCTCATAAATATAAAGTTACAAATTAAGGTAAGTGCTTTGAAGTAAGGCGCTATTAAGGCATGTGACTTGTATTAGTTGGAGAAATTGATTAACTAGAACTCATTGGAAGTCATGATTATAGAATGATATGTGGCAGCACCAGAAGATGGAAGTAAAAGCAGACTGTTGGTCTGACTAATCAGAAGCCTTGGCTTTTTCTCTGAAGATAGAACAATGAGTTGCAAAGTGACACACTCACATGGGAATGAAATTTTTGGTTAGAAAGAGTTCCAAAGTGATAAAGCCACCTTAAAGACCAGGAAAATGTCCCTTTATCGTGGAATCATTTTCAGTGGTAAGAATGCAGAAGCCTGAGGCATGTGGTAAGTGGTGCTTATTACATACTTGGATGAAAAACTGTCAGCTCAGAAAAAATCATACAAGTTAATATCTTGTGTTTATATCTACATGGAACTCATTTATTGTAGCCATTGGTGGTAGCTTATCTCCAAAGATGTCCAACATCAAAAAATTCCTCCCCTCTGTGTGCATACGTGTTACTCTACCATTCTAGGTGGAGTCTGTCCCACTTCTTCCTTGTCTGGGCTGGCCTGCAGTTGCTTTGTCATCAGAATATGGCAGAAGACACTAGCTATTCTAGGCTCAGGCTTTAAGATCATTGGCAGATTCTGCTTCCCTTACCTTGGAGCCTTAGCCACCACACAAGAAACCTGGTCTGCTCTACTGGGTAAATGGCATGTGGAGGAGCGCTGAGACACCAGGTAAGTCAGTGAAGAAGCTGTCTTGATGCCTAGTCCAGACAAGCCTTCAGATGGCTCCCCTGCTAACTTACTGCTATGGCGTGAGAACAGGCCACGTAGGCCGAGTCAATAATACACTGTTTCAAGACACTACGTTCTGGGGTGATTTGGGCAATAGGTAACCAGAGTCATCTATGACTCCCAGTGCCTAAGTTATGTTCTGCAAATGATTGTTGAGCCAAATTTGAGTTGAACTGTCCTTTTTAGAACACACCAGATCTCTCCAAAATTTCCTGTGGTGTTTAGGAAAGGGCAATGGGGAAATTAGCAGGATGGGGTGAGTTGTCTTGCATGTTCCCATTGGACATGTGTATGAAATGGCAGTGTTGAGGGGAAAACTAATATTTACTGAGGCTCTGTTGTGAGCCAGGGACGGTACAATGCACTTGGCATATGCTATCTTCCTTCATTCTCAAAATACAGTAGTCATTCGAAGGAGGTGATAGAATCATTCCCATTTTAGAGATGAGAAAACTGAGGCCACACATTGCTGAATGAAGAGCCCAGTTGATGGATCTTTTGATTTCAATATCAGTTACGCAGTCTGGAATGCGCACCTCTATCTGAAGGAAATTCCACAGAAGTCACCTATGGGAGTTACTGAAATGCTCTTGTGATGCAATAGCAGATTCTTAGGAAGTGTCTGCCTGAGCCTGACCTGACTCTCTGATGTTCTCTTTTTTTGTGTAAGTGTGGGGAAAGAGATATTTAAGGGTGGAGGTGATACGATAATGGCTATATTGGAATTCACTCGTGCTTCCTGGTGCCCCTTGCTATTCAGACATGCTCCCAGGTATTCTGTATCACTGAGGTGAGAGCTACAGGAGGCTCCAGCAACTGTCAGAAAGCGAGAACACTCCCAGATCTTGGAAGAGGCCAAGAGAAACAGTCTTGTGGAATGGAGAGGGGAGAGGCCAGCAGAGGAGTGACCTGCCACATTTCTTCAGACCTCCAACCTGGCAGGATGCTACATTCCCTGAGCACCACTCCCAGATCTCCCAGGCGGAGTGGTTTCCAGGCTCTGCCCAAAGCTTCCCTTGAGGGTTAGGTGGGGTAAAGGCATCCCAGGTGGAAAGCTCTGATTCCATCCATCTGCCCCTTAGTTTTAGATACTAAGATCTCAGCTTTGCAATGCTGTGGCTTTGATTTCTTTAATACAGAATTGGCTGGATCACCCTACTATTCTAAGGCTTGTAGAGGAGATGGGCGTTGGATATACTCAAGACATTCTTCAGATATCTCCTTCCTCCCTGGGCAAGTTTTTCCTTCCTGAGGTCTTACTCTCCTGCTTCTTGCTTTTAGATGTATGTTATTTCTCTTTCCACAGTTAGAGTCAGGAAATACACACACACACAAATACAGAAAGACCGCCTCATCCTGTGGAGTTGGGAATCTCCCTGGGAAGAGTACTGAAAGGAGGAATCCAATATTTGTTGACTGAATTAAGTGTTATGTTGCCCATATGGTAGGAGAAGTAAAACTATCATCAAAAGGGCTTAAACACCACTGTAGACCAGAGAAACTAGTACTGAATATCTACTGTGTCCCAATTTATACTAAGCATATTTGTTCAATTCTCCCAAACATCCTGTGAGGTATGTGCTACTTGATTTCCATTTTATAAGTTAAGAAACTGTGAATCAAGATATTAAATAATTTCTAAGTAGTCTTTGGCAGTTCTTTAATCTATTTTTTCTTTCTTTTCTTTTTTTGTTGTTGTTGTTAATCCTCACATGAGGATATTTTTTCCATTGCTTTTCAGAGAGAGTGGTGGTGGTGGGCGGGAGAGACATCGATTGGTTGCCTCCTGCAAGCACCCTGGCCAGGTGTGGGGAGGGAACCCGCAACCCAGGTATGTGCCCTTGACCGGAAATAGAACCCACGACCCTCTGGTGGGCAGGCTGATGCTCTAACCACTAAGCCACACCGGCCAGGGCTCTTTAATCTTTTTTTCTATTATATGATTGCTGTATATTTTGGTTTCCCATTTCTTCTTGGGCTAGTTTTGGTTACTAATATTTGCTAAGAACCTGTTCATTTTCTACAGATTTTAAAAATTTGGTGTCATAGCTTGTTCTTGCTTTGGGATTTATTATTTTAATTTTGCAAGTCAATGTAACTGAGGCATAATTTGTATGTGATAAAATATGCCTATTACCTACTTTGTGTGTATAGTTCAGTGAGTTATGACAAAGGTGTACACAGGACCTTCCCATCACCCAGAAGCTTCCTCTGCTCCTTTTTCAGTCAACTTCCTCCTCCTGGTCTTGGGCAACCACTGATCTCCTCTCTCACTGTAAATATGTTTTGCTTTTTTTCTAGGCTCATAAAATGGAATCATACTGTATGTTATCTTTTGTTTGCAGTTTGTTTTGATGAGTTTAATTGCTTTGGAAATTTTTAACTCCCCTCTAATTTTTAAAAGACTTCTCCAGGCTATTAACATGTGACAGGGCTTTTTCTGGTGCCTGGCTGGACAGCCCTGAGGGCAGCCCTCTGAGTACAAGAGCATGAAGCAGAGGGTCTCAGTCTAAAACAACTTGGAGGTTATCTTAGGGCTGAAAATCCAGCCAGAGATCAAGTCTTGCAGGCCTTTCACTGACTCAGCTGCTGATTCATGGGCTTCTATCAGGCAAATCACTTCTGTGTCACAGTTTACTCCTCTATAAAACAGCATATCAAGCCTGAGGGTCTGAGGCTCGATTAAATCAATGTGTTTGAAATCATTAATTTTGAGACTGAGCAAGCTAGTTCATGTGAAGATTAAAAGATAGCTCTGTTTTGTTGGTTTGGTTTTTATTTCTTGTTGAGTCATTGTTAAACCACAGGGCATTCTGTATTTTTACAAAATGATTTTACATGTCTTAGCATCCTTCACAAAACATCATTAGATTAAAAAACATGGAAGGGGGAGGGAAGGAGGAAGGGAGAAGGCGGAGGGGGGTCTTTAAGGAGTTACGTGAGGTACCTGAGTCACAGGCCAGTCAGATCTGAGGGGGAGGGCGGCCTGCAGCCTGCAAGGCTGTCTCGGGGCCGGGATAATACTACACTGGCCTTCCTGAGCCCGATAGCATCTCGCACAGCAGCTGATTGAGAACGTCAGCTATTCAAGTCAGGTGCACCCGTGGACTGCGGGGGTGAGGAGGACCTGAAGCCCCGCCATTGTCTACGGCCCATTTCTGAAGCTTGCCACCAGTGGTTGTGTTGCTTTAACCCAGTGATTTTCCACTGTGCGCCTCAAGAGTTTTTTAAAACATGCAATTCCTGACTATTTAGTCAGGGGCACTGACCTCTCTTCCCTTAGACTGTTAAATTAAAAAATGACAATAGCCACCCTGGCCGGTGTGGCTCAGTGGCTAGCGCAACAGCTTGCACACCGAAGGGCCTCGGGTTTCATTCCCGTCAAGGGCATGTACCTGGGTTGCAGGTTCAATCCCGGCCGCAGTCAGGGCACATGGGGGAGACAACCAATCAACATGTCTCTCTCTAAAGATCAATGGAAAAAATATCCTCAGGCGAGGATTAGCAACAGCAACAACAAAATGACAACAGCCAACACAACAATAGCCTTGATACGAATGAATGGAAATAGAACCTTTTTTGGGTCAGATCAGCAAAAGATATAGTTTTTGGTGTGCGGCAGTATTTTAGTAATTAGTTTATGTGTGCCATTAGATGAAAAAGGTTGAAAATCGCTGCTTTAAGCAACCACTGAATCAAATACTAATGTTAATCTCCATTATTTTTGGAAACCTAAGTGTCTCTGCCTGTTCTACCTTTTAGAATCCTCCACCTATTCACAGGCCTCCTTGAACACTTCCTTTAACTGCTTTCTTTTAACGTCTCACTATTTCTGAAATGATCACTGTCTTGGTGGAGAAAACAAATAAAACATTTTGCTGTTGTAGAGAGAATGCGATTTTGGTCCTAATGTTTTGGGTGGAGATCAGATCACTGTTTAAAAGTTCTGGCTGTTCCACTCTTCTTTCCCTCTTTGTAAGAGAGGAAACCTTCCTATTTGAGACCCATGGCCAAATGAAGTATTTTCAAGGTGACTTTCTTATAGACATGGGGCAAACAGACAGTGGGGCTTTTCTATATGAGCATAGTTTTGTTTAAACATGACCATGATTAAATAAATCAAAACTAAAATATTGAGTCTTAGAAGGGAGTTTAAAAAAACCTGCTTTCACCTCATCCTCTTCAGGCCCCTCTGAGTCTGATGAGCTGCATCTAATTGCTAAGTGGGAACATGCCAGAGACCCGATGTATAAAATGCAAAACCTGCTGAAACTCACAAAGCCATTACCCTTGGAACTGAAATTATGTTTTCAAATAGGACAGTATGTTTTTTCCATTCCTTTTTTTTCTAGTAAATCCTTAAAATATATATAGCTTTTATAATTTTATGTTAAACTAAAGCAAATATTGATGATGCTTTAGAGAAGTAGAGAAGTAGAGGTATTTATTCATGGTCTGAGATGGGCAATCTCTACATGCCTGAGGAAGTTAAGAGAATATGTAGTCCCACGGTCAGAAAGAACAGGTAGCAATAGATTCTTTAAAAGTGTTATGAGATTAACAAAATGTAACCTGTATGTGGCAGGCTGCCTCTCTTTTCTAGCCTGGAGTAGTGATCTTCCCTCACCTATCAAGGTGGGAAGCAATTTATAGTTTTGGTTTTATGATCTCTCATGTCTGAAAGGCTTCACTGGCCACTCCCAGGATTCTCTCTCTCTCCCCCCTCCTCTCCCTCTCTCTCCCCTCCTCTTGCCAATAACCAGATGTGATTCCACACAAATACACAGGAGTATTTCAATCCTTTCTCCCTCAAGGCTTAAAACTAACGATGAGGACCACACTAGTCCTCTCCGGATTCTCCTCCAGGGACACACCCATTAGAATGCGCACAGTGAAGTCTCAGCATTTACTGAAGGGAATTCTCCTGCAGGTGGTGGGTTGGAAGCCCTCTAAGCCGATGCTTGCCTCAGTTTTAGTGATCAACCAAAGAATGCAGTCAAGCCCGACGCAGTCTGTGTGTGGGGGAAAGGTCCAAGAAGAAATGTGCAAACGATCTTGAACGAAGAAGTGAACTGCTTTATTTTTAAGAAATCTCATATTCCTTATGGGATATTTAGGTGATTTTCAAGGTAAAGTTTGAATATAAGCAACTTTCATGTAACACGCTGACTTTGGAAATAAATCTGACCCTCTTCACCTAAATTCCCATCCATCTTTATGATGTCCTCCCCCCATGCCCTACCCCACTGCATCAAAGCTCTTTCCTAAAGGGGCAGGTAAATGTCTAAAGCGTATTTCCGAACAGTAAAAATAAACATTAAAATGTTCACAGACTGAGGGATATTTTGTGCCTTGTAAAATGAGATCTCTTAGGATCCTCTAAAAGTCTTTGAAGGATGGGTGTCCTAGGAATCTACCTGTTCTCCCTGTTTTTTTCTCCTTCAGTCTCTTCCTCAGACCCGCATATAGCTTTTCTACCCTTCAAGCCTCTCATTCTAATGATGTCACTTTGTTCCTCATAGAACTCTCCTGTGTCCCATCCCTCTATCCCCCCAATAATGAATGCTTCAACCTTTCTCTGAATGCCGGTTGCTCGTCTCCAAAGGATACAGCCTCAGTGCTATAAATGAGGGCGAATGCTGGCCCTCTCATTCCATTTCACACTCCCCTCCAGTCAGAATGTGTCCCCATTGTGCAAAGCAATACCTTTCGATAAAGGCATTTACTTGCCTCAGTGGCATGGGTTTAACCTGATCCTTCAGGACCTGCAGGCACCCCTGTCTTCGCCAATGACTGAAAGATCAGGCAGGCAAGGCCGTGTCACAGGAGAAACCACATGAGCTGTCAGTGGTTGTTCTCTTTGCCACCCTTTCTGATTGATGCCAGCTCCCATATGCCAACTTCAATTAGATAGTTTAGATTCTGAGTCCCTTAATAGAACTGGTGTGTGTGTGTATTCTCAAAGTGGGGGTGATATTTACCTTATTCCACATAATTCATAGAGAAACCCTGAGATCCAACTTGGTAGCCCTGGGACCAGCCTCCAGGAGCATCTAGCCAAGCCCCCACCTGGCCCCCAGAGTCCAAGGGGATTCTGAGGGACTCTTGGCCATTCCATAGATAAGTTCTACTGTCTCTTCCACGGCAGATACAGGACTTTCTCTTCCTAGGCCCTAAAATGCCTTCCCCACCAGCTTCATAAGCTCCATCTTTTCTGAGCCTTCCTAGAACTGAAGTCCTGCTTTGAGTGATAGTTTTTGGGATAATGGTCTGAATGATTTCCCCAATGTAGAGCAGCAGCCATCCCATTGCCATTCTCTACCTTAGTATCTGGGTTCTGCTAGTCCCATCCTCCTTGAAACTACAGGCAACGTTCCTCCTCAGGGTTAATGAGGAGGGCTGCTCATGTGTAGGAGTTTCCCCTGTAATGATAAGGGAATCTGCGTGCCTGGAGGAGGCACGTTCCACCACCTGTTAGTCACCACCACGCAGCCCCCCTTTGGGGCCTGGCTTGGTGATTAAGGGCTCCCTATCTCCCTGCTTCCTGTAACCTTTGTTCCCCTCTTCACATTTACAATAGGCTTTCTAATTTCAACTCAGATAAGAATTTATTTGTAAGCAAAGTTCTTTTTGAAAAAGAGTATGTGATGCCATGAAATAAGAATTCAATCCACAGGAAACCAATTTTAAAAGAGTTAAAATGTAACAGTGTTTTCCACCTGTGTTTGAAATTTGAAGCTCTGGCGAATCACCAGAGTAAACAACCCAGGCTCGAGTGTTGCAACAGTGTTTGGATATTGTGATGGAGCATGTTTCAGGTGGCAAGGCGAGGCTACATGTTGGGTAGGTTAGGTGTACTTCATGATGGGTAGGTTAGGTGTATTTCATGTCGGGTAGGTTAGGCATACTTCATGTTGGGTAGGTTAGGTGTATTTCATGTCGGGTAGGTTAGGCATACTTCATGTTGGGTAGGTTAGGTGTATTTCATGTCGGGTAGGTTAGGCATACTTCATGTTGGGTAGGTTAGGTGTATTTCATGTTGGGTAGGTTAGGTGTATTTCATGTTGGGTAGGTTAGGCGTATTTCATGTTGGGTAGGTTAGGCGTACTTCATGTTGGGTAGGTTAGGCGTACTTCATGTTGGGTAGGTTAGGCGTACTTCATGTTGGGTAGGTTAGGCGTACTTCATGTTGGGTAGGTTAGGTGTATTTCATGTTGGGTAGGTTAGGCGTACTTCATGTCGGGTAGGTTAGGTGTATTTCATGTTGGGTAGGTTAGGCGTACTTCATGTTGGGTAGGTTAGGTGTATTTCATGTTGGGTAGGTTAGGCGTACTTCATGTTGGGTAGGTTAGGTATATTTCATGTTGGGTAGGTTAGGTGTATTTCATGTTGGGTAGGTTAGGTGTACTTCATGATGGGTAGGTTAGGTGTACTTCATGTTGGGTAGGTTAGGTGTATTTCATGTTGGGTAGGTTAGGTGTATTTCATGTTGGGTAGGTTAGGGGTACTTCATGTTGGGTAGGTTAGGCGTACTTCATGTTGGGTAGGTTAGGTGTATTTCATGTTGGGTAGGTTAGGTGTATTTCATGTTGGGTAGGTTAGGCGTACTTCATGTTGGGTAGGTTAGGCGTACTTCATGTTGGGTAGGTTAGGCGTACTTCATGATGGGTAGGTTAGGTGTATTTCATGTTGGGTAGGTTAGGTGTACTTCATGATGGGTAGGTTAGGTGTACTTCATGTTGGGTAGGTTAGGCGTATTTCATGTTGGGTAGGTTAGGTGTATTTCATGTTGGGTAGGTTAGGTGTACTTCATGATGGGTAGGTTAGGTGTACTTCATGTTGGGTAGGTTAGGTGTATTTCATGTTGGGTAGGTTAGGTGTATTTCATGTTGGGTAGGTTAGGTGTATTTCATGTTGGGTAGGTTAGGCGTACTTCATGTTGGGTAGGTTAGGTGTATTTCATGTTGGGTAGGTTAGGTGTATTTCATGTTGGGTAGGTTAGGTGTATTTCATGTTGGGTAGGTTAGGCGTACTTCATGCTGGGTAGGTTAGGTGTATTTCATGTCGGGTAGGTTAGGTGTACTTCATGTTGGGTAGGTTAGGTGTACTTCATGTTGGGTAGGTTAGGTGTATTTCATGTTGGGTAGGTTAGGCGTACTTCATGTTGGGTAGGTTAGGTGTACTTCATGTTGGGTAGGTTAGGTGTACTTCATGTTGGGTAGGTTAGGTGTATTTCATATGTTTTCATCTTATGATATTTTCAATTTACGATGGGCTAATTGGAATGTAACCCCCCTGTAAGTTGAAGAGTATCTTTATTATGATCATACAACTTTTTGGAAAGAAGAACAAACCTCATTTTCTGCATGCTCTGAAGACCTCACGCTGCTTTGTTGTTCTCCACCATAGAAAATACTTTAAATACCAGAAGGCCTATGAATACATAAACCATGGCAAAGTAGGAAGATATGTAAGTTTTATTGCTGCTAAAAATAAGTAGAGGCCCTGGCGGAGTAGCTCAGCTGGCTAGTGTCATCCCCATTAGCCAAGGTTGAGGGTTTGATTCCCGAGTCAGGCCCATACAAGAATCAACCAACAAATGCATAAATAAGTGGAATAATAAATTGATTTTCTCTCTCTCTCTTCCTTCCTCTCTCTTTTTCAAATCAGTAAATTAAAAAGAGTAGAACAAGCCACACCTTAAGATGACTAGGAAGCATGAAGTTGAATCATCTCAATGCTCTTTAATAAAAGCTAATTGCTTCCTTCTATTTAATTGCTTATTTATTTTGGGAGCCTTCACTTGTTACTGAAGGTTGGATGTAGAAATGTCATGGGACTTGGCTGGCATAATGCTCCACATAAAATTAGACCATTTGAATATAAAAACCTTTCTTATTGAGACCTGAGAGAAAAGTTCAGGTCTCCGTAAACATAGGGAGACTCGACAAGCAGCTTCCAGATTCCAAAGAAGTCGTATCAGCTAAGACTTTAGCTTATTAGCTGGTGATTTAAGTGTAGTTATAAAGGCTAAAATTTTCATTTAGTTTCTGAGGGAAGGTGGTACTGCTTTTATAAAAGTCTAAATTATCTTTGATCTTCTTAGTCCTGGCTGAGATTTTTTTTTTTACTTTCTATTTTTCAGGGGTGGGATTTTTTTGTCACAGTTATTTTGTGTTGCTTCCAAACAAACATAGGAAGTTACAAATGTGGGAAACCGTGGTTGCACTCATCAAAATAGGCATACAGGATTACTACCATACATTTTCAGTACCTTCAGAAAATTTATTGTGCATGGCAGATTTTAATTATATGTCAAATAAGGGTACTATGAGCTAATCATTGCCTTGTGCACCAAGTAATATTGAACTCTAATTTCTGGAGTTGAAAATCTGGTGCACCAGAGGCAGAACCTTGGTGCCTACTGTAGCATTCTTACTTGGAAAATGCAATGGTTTGTAATGATGGGACTATTTCTAATTAATACACCGGAAAGTAGCTGGCCCTTCTATCCAGTGTGGAAGTCCATTACATTTTCAAGCACATACGAGGGACTAGGGGAAAACAAAAGGAAAATTAAATGAGTCAACACATCTATAAGAAAAAATAAAAGGAGTTGGGATGGTTAGGTTCAGAGATGAGGAAGCTAAACAGAAAGTTTAATTTTATGAAGGCTCTACCATCTTGTTGTTTATCTTAGATAGCGCTTTGTCTTTGCAGAACTGTGTGCCTCCTGACAGCCATGGCTAAGGGAAACTAATCTTGCTCTGTGGCATCATGGAAGCAAATTGTGACAGCTGTGCTGTATTGTGACATCAAGTGCCAAGAATGATGGGCCTTTAATATGCAAGAGTAGATATAAAGCAACCTACTGGCTTGAATAGTAATTTTGTAGTGACTTAATGGATTTTATGTTTAAATTTGGATTGTTTCATGTATATCATCATCTGTATTACTGGGTGCCTATTAAGTGCATGGCATTTGGGGAATATACTGTCATTTAGTCATTCATTAAATAAATGTATTGAAGGGATACACAGAATGTCAACATTTATTGAGCATTTTTGTTTATGTTTTGCTCTTCATGTATATTAACCACTTTAATCAATATAATTGACTTGTGAAGCAGGTACTATTATTATTATTATTTTACAGATGAAAAACTGTAAAGGCTAAATAGCTAAGAAAACTCAGTTACTCATAAAGGCTAAATTAGTTCTCTAAACTCACATAACAATAAATGGCATAATCTGGATTCAAACCCAGGCATCCTATATCTTACACTGTGTTCTTAGCCACTCAGCTCTATAGGATTAAAAAAAAAAGTGTATATATGTATTTATTTAATTCAAATTTTGCATACTGAATTTGATAAAATAGAAATGAACTGTAGATGACTGTTCTGAAAGCTGATACTAATACTTGCTATGAGGATGGGATCTGTGAATTATCTCTTTAATAACAATTACCTATTTCTTTTTTCCCCAAAGCCTTTGTGATTCTTATTTTACTTCTGAGACACGGTCTTCATGTTTTGAAATGAAACATCCTACCTTCTTCTCTAGTTATATTCAAGGGGTAATGGCTATCATTGGAAATGTCACTGAACTTGGAAGGGCTACTGACCTTGTGGAGACGGCTGTTTCCAATGTAAAACCACAGCAGGTACCTGACTTCCAGGAACAGTGAGGCCTAGAGATAAGGCTTTAGAAGAACATCTTTACAGATAAGAATGCAGAGTAGTTATAATAAATTGTAGGACTGCTCAGTACCACCTGCTCTTAGTGATCCTTTCACTTTTCTATCATAATCTGTGAGCTTCACCCATAGAACACATAAGCAGATATCCATCCAAAACAAAAGTTCACTTTGTGTCTTACATGTTCAAGTCTCTCGTTTGTTTTTTGAATGAACTAAAACTTTATGAATAAAATTACAATCCCCTGTTTACCTTCCCAAGTCCTAATTCTCGTATTCCCTCTCCAGAGTAAGTGCTACCATGAACCTGGTGAGTGTAACTTTTAGGTCTATTTTTCACATATTTTTGTTTTTATTTTATTATTATTTTTTATTTTAAAAAATATATCTTTTTATTGATTTCAGAGAGAGGAAAGGAGAGAGAGAGAGAAACATCAATGATGAGAGAGTCATTGATCAGCTGCCTCCTGCACTCCCCCGACTGGGGATTGAGCTGGCAAGCCAGGCATGTGCCCTGACCAGGAATCGAACCCTGATCGCCTGGATCCTAGGTCGATGCTCAACCGCTGAGCCACACCTGCCTGGGCTACTTTTGTTTTTATATGTCGTAACAAACTATATATAATATTATTCTTGCGATTTTAAACCTTTTTACATAAATTTTGTATTATACGTATCTCTTTGCGAGTCACTTTTTATTTCCATATTACTTTTTAACATCTCATCATGATGATATAGAGTTCATTCATTTTAATTGTTGTATGAGATTACCATATCAATTAAACACCTTTATTAATGCATTTTTTAACAATGGAAATATAAAATGTTTCTAATATCTCTTTTGTTAAAAAAATTGTGTTTATAAACATCTTTGCCCTGATTTTTTACCCTTATGCACACATGAGAATTTTTTCTAGAGTATATACCTAGAAATGGGTATATTGAGAAATAAGATATGTGCATTTTCAATCTTACTAGAAATTGGAACATTCCTTTCCAAAGTGGCTGATCTAATTTACATACCCATCTTAAGTATATAAAAATTCTGTTTATTCACCAACACTCATATTTTTAAGATCTTTATCAATCTGAAGGATGTATTATGACCCATCAATTCCACTCCTAAGTATAATATCCCAAGAAATCCAAAACAGTTTTTGAAGAGATATATTTCATTGCAGCATTATTTACAATAGCCAAGATATGGAAACAATCCAAGTGCCCATCAATAGACAAGTGGATAAAAAAGAGGTGGTACATATATATGATGGAATATTACTCAGCCATAAAAAGTAATGAAATCTTCCCATTTGTGACAACATGAATGGATCTAGAGGGTATTACGTTAAGTGAAATAAGTCAGTAAGAGACAGACACATACCATGTGATTTCACTTATATGTGGAATCTAAAGAACAAAATAAACAAAACAGAAAAAAGACTCATAGATGCAGAAAACAAACTGAAGATGGCCAGATGGGAGGAGGACTGGGCGCCTGGGTGAAAAAGGTGAAAGGATTAAGAAGGACAAATTGGTAGTTACAAATATAAATTTGTATGGATGTAAAGTATAGCATAGGAAATAGAGTCAGTAATATTGTAATAGCTATGTATGGTGCCAGGTTTGTATGAGACTTATGGGGGGATCACTTCATATATAATTATTTAACTACTATGCTGTACACTTGAAACTAATATAATATTGAATGTCAACTATAATAGAAAAACCATCTTATGGGTGAGAAATAGTATCTCAGAACCTAAGATTCATTTTAAAGTGAATATAAAACCATAATGTAATTAGCATTATTATAAAATATTATGAAGTGAGATATTAGAATTTTAATTCCCTCTTGCTCAGGTTTTCCTATACTTTACATTCTGATGATTTGGGGCAAACTACAAGGAAATATATTAATAGTTGGCTAAGATCATCTGTAAGTGACTATTCAGCTAGAAGTAGTAACAAGTAAATAATCTAGCATAAAATTAAAATTTTTTTCAGATAAAATAAAGTAAAATATGTTCATTGTAGAAACATTGGAAAATGCTGAGTGCAATCAAGAGAAAAATGGAAACCACTTATAATCCTTTCGTCCAAGATAAGCACCGAGAGCTTGTCTGGTCCCTTTTCTATGCATGTAAATATATGGAGGGTTGTTTTTTCCCTCACAAAATTGGTGTGATGAGCATGCTCTTTTTAAATCTATATTTTCAATTGAACAATGTATTGTAAACATTTCCTGTATCATTAAGTATTCTTATAATACATCGTCAATAATGACTGTGTACTTCTTATCAGATACAGGTAACATTTTATGTAATGAATCTCCTAGTGTTGGACATCTCCGCTTTTTCTTTAGGATAAATTCCCAGAAGTGGCATTCCTGGATTAAGGGGCATTAATGGTTCTAAGGATGACTCAGGGAACATTTTGTGTAAAGGGTCAGTATTTTAGGCTTTGTGAGAGACATGGTCTCTGTCATAACTATTGGAACATGAAAACAACCATAGATAATATGTGAGTGAGTATGACTGTGTTTTAATAAAACTTTATTACAGACCCTGATATTTGAATTTTGTGTAATTTTTACATGTCACAAAATTATATTCTTTTGGTTTTTTTCTCAACCATTAAGAAATGTGTAAAACCGTTCTTAGCTCACAGGCTGTACATAAAAGCGGCGTCTGTGTTTTGCCAGAGACCTTGATCTCAGGTTCGAATAGAATATCAGAACTGAAGGGATGGGGCGAACTTGTAAAATGAGTTTAGCACAGTTTCTTTCTTTAAAATACTAGAGAATGAGGCCTAGATAGTGTAAGCTGTCTGCACTATTCATGTACACATCAATAATAATGCTGTCAGAAGAAAATAGTTTCATCACCTAATGACAAAAAGCAACCCCAAAACATTCTGAAAGAAATGCTTAAACTGGGTACAGAATATAAAGATTTCTGTTTTTTACAACTGCATATAAATCTACAATTATTTCAATAAAAAGATATGTTTATGCTGAAGAAAATCAGATTTTCTAGAGTCCATATCCTATTGTAGGAAGAAATCAAGAAAGAGTCTTTCGGTCCAAATAGCATTTCAAAATGTTTTATTAGCAACCACTTTATTTCCTGATTTAGAAACCAATGCATGTAAGAGCTGACCACACAGATGCCACAATACCGAAGACAGTGCCAAACAAACTCACACCTACTTAAAATAAGTGTGTCATAGAACTTGCAATGATACAAGTTCTCACCCTTTATAAAGTCTGTTACAGGGAAGTTTTACAGCTATCTCTTGTCATTATAGATAAACCTGATCAATGGGGGCCACTCCCAGGGCTCTTGGACCCAGCAGGGCAATCTCTGCACTGTTTCACTGTTCGCAGTCATGATAGCACTTTGCACCGCAGTAAAATATACTTTGACTATCTTCATTTTTTGTGGCAAAAGCAAAGGCAGAGAAGACTCTTCAGTCCCTGCAGAAATGTAGTCATGGCTACAGTGGCAGAGAGGCCCACCCCAGTTCCAAACTATCTGTGATGCAAATGAAATGCCAGATGCCTCATTACTGTTGCTGAGTCTCTTGTAGGATAGATAGGCCTGTTTTGGAGCTCCTAATGGTTGCATATAGTTTGGAATTTCAAAATAATACACCAAGGTAACATGTGCAAAAGGAGAACTTCATACATTGGTTAGAGAGTCTCACAGTTTCCTGGAGTCTAAAAATTGATTTAAAAATGGAGTGATTAATCGATTGATGTATTAATAGTTGAATGATTGGTTCATTTATCATTTAACATTCACTGAACACTATCCATGAACCTTACCTTGGGCCAAGTACTAGATCAAGTTAGAAAACCTCATTTTAGGAAGAAATGGAAGTATTTAAAGTTCTGGCTCTAAACGTGGCTAGGACACATCCACTTGCAACAACCAAACCTTTATTCATTACTTCAACGTAAGATGGTCTCGAAGTTCTCTAAAGCCTTCTGAAACCGTGTGCAGAGTTGAAGATGAGAGTAGAGATTGGGTGAAGTATCTATAAGTCAAGGAACTCCAAAGATTGCCATCAAACCCGCAGAAGCCAGGGGAGAGGCCTGGAGCAGATTCCATCACAGCCTCAGAAAGAATCCGCCTACCCACAGCCTGACCTTGGCTTCTGGCCTCCAGAACTGTGTGAAGATGCACTACTGTTATTTAAGCCCTCCGACGTGTGGTACTTTGTTACATTAATACACCAGGCATTCTCTCTTCTCCTCTCTGCATTTTCAGTTCCCACTTGTCCTGCTTTGGAGCTTTCATATTTTTATTGCTGTTGCCGCCTCTCCGTTCCCCACATCTTTGTGGGCACATGCCTTAAAAAACTAACAGACAAACAAACACTAAACCATTTACCATCAAGGAAGTCAGGATTGGGAGGGGTGAGACTCCTATATTCTGTTTGCTGTCTTTCTGGAATAAAAATTTTTTTTTCCTGGTTTTGGATTTTAAAAATTATTATTTGTGAACATGAATCCTTCCTTTTCCCCTCAGTATTTCCTTAGAAAAACAAGATGCCCTTGTTAAGAAAACGAATTAAAGTTGCTCCCAAGGGGTTTAGTGTTGCTTGGAGGAAAGAAAGCACATCATTTTTAGGGGAGAGTTGTCTCCACTAACATCTTTCTTCTGCTTAAAATAGATGAAGGGAGTTAAAAATCCAGATGTGTGGGGTGGCAGGTAAGTGAGAGTTGGCATACTCATATTTTTCCCCAGAAAAAATTCCCACATCACCCAGGAAGGAGGTTTGGACTGCAAATTAAATAAGTGGTTGCTGCCATGCCATTTAGACAGCAATTACACAAAGTCGCAGGTCAGGAAGAAAAGCAAGGCTGTGACAAAATGCATTTGAAAGCCATTTGATGGAGGCAAGGTTTCACACTGAATAAGAAATTAATGATTGAGGGGCTCAGATTTCATCTTGGGGATTTCAGCAATTGAAGCAGCAAAGATTTCTCAGTTCAGAATTAACTAACGTGCTTACTTTACATCTTAAAAATAGAAATTCATGAAGGATTAAAGAGAATTTTATTTTTATTTTTAAAATTCCATCCTTGTTCCCAATTCCCATGCAGCAAACAGGTTGCTTTTTGGCAACTCTGTCTAAATAAATACCATTATTTTTTATACAGCCTTCTGAATAGTAGTAAAAAATTATATTTATTGAGGGTTAATATCTGACAACGTTTCAGTTATCTACTGCCGAGTTACAACCACCCTAAAATGTAGTCGCTTAAATCAACATAAATTATTATTTTTCAAAATTCTGAATATTGGATGGGCAGTCATTGTGCTGATCTTGTCTAGAATTTTCCATGTGGTTGTGTTCATCAGGGAGATGGGTTGAAGACTGTGCTCAGCTGAAGCTCTCGGCCGGGGCATCTCATTTCTCCATGTGGGTAGCTTGAGCTTCCTCATATTATGGCAGTCTCGAGCATCCTTAGAGGGATAATTTTAACAGTAAAGAAGTCGAAACTTCCAGCCCTCTTAAGACTTGGGCTTAGAAGTCCCAGAATGTCATTTTTGCTGGATTCTGTCCATTATCAGTACGTCACACTTAAAATTTCCTCAGTTGATTATAATACATGCTGGAGGTCATCTCTATAAGTTAGATTTCAGTAGCTTCCAGCTATAATTCATGTGTCAATACAGTGTATTTGTCTTTTTATTCTTAACATGGGGGGAAAGCATTTTGAGTTCAGTATACTTAATAAGTGTGTTAGCCAAGTTAATTATTTCCACAGCAATAGCCAAGCATGCCACTTGCATCCCACCAAATTTTTTAAAGGCTTTTGTGAAAATTTTACAAATTGGGGAAAAAAAATTACCAGGCCAGCCTGATCCAAAAGCAGGGGAAAGATACTGCTCTGTTTGTGTGAGGAGCAGCTGTGTGCACAGGGATGGGAGGACTTGCTGGGAGGCCATGTTCGGAGAGTCCACCACAGACAAGCCCTGTGCTTATTGCTTTAAATGGATTATCTTATTTATTCCCACAATAATCCTATCAGATCATTATTCTTTTCACCATTTAGTAGTGACAATTTAACGCTACTTGCCTCTAATTCTTAGTGCTCAAGCAAGGCCAGAGCTTTTCCCAAACCAAATAATATCTTGCCCTTTTCACCAGCTTTAAAGCAGAAATCATTCCAGATTTCTCTAGAGAGCTGTGGGTCTGAATTTGGCCTTACTGGTTGCTGTGAGCATTTCTTACCTTTCAGTGTAGAGCATTTCATCTGCGAAGCAAGAATTGGTATATCTTCTTTAGAGGGTCTGGCAAGAATTAAAATATAGCATATAAATTAAATATATAAGTTGGGGAAAAAGGCTCAGTGGTTTTAAAAATTGGGGTTAAATAATCAATAATATTTTATATGCTTTTCACTAACATTTTTGTTAATGAATCATATCCATTGGAAAACAGTTTATAAAGAAGACTAAAATTGAAGGTGGCTTTGAAAGCCTGTTCCAGGTATCTACGGCTGCCTAGTACACCACTCCAGATCTTCATGGCTTAAAATGGTAGTTTATTCTTTTTCACAGACCTTTGGATTTACTGGTGGCAAGAGGTCCTTAAGGATTTACTATTGCGGTTATCTTTGGAAGACACACTCTGCCACAAAGTTCTGTCTAGGTTCCTCATAATTAATATCCCAAAGTGGTATTTTCCCCCTGTTGTTTCACTTAGTTATTTTGGCAGATTCTATCACCCATTATATCTTTGACTAGGAAAAACATTTTAGAATCAAAAGGGGTTCTGTGACCAGTCCCTTCAAATGCCCATGAAACACTCATAGGTTGGCTGGCTGACTGACTTTTGCTTTAGAAATCTGCTTCTAACTCCCTATGTGTTTTGGGGAAAATCTCTTAGCCTCCCTGAACTTTAGCTTGTTTTTTTTCCCCCCCTGGAAAACTGGGGAGAGAGAGTTGGACTAGATGGCCTCCAAAGTGCTTTCCATAGCTGACATTCTACAATAAAAAAAAAAAAATCAAAGCGCACTCTACAAGAGGAAATATTTTATAATCCAAGTTTTGCAGGGTTTTTAAAGGCTAGGAAAATATATATTGACAACCATACTCGAAGACAAACATGCACACAGTGTAAATTGATGTCTGAGGTTTGTTAGCACCTGAACTATTTTGTAATTTGTGTTATTTTAATTTGATAGAAAACATCAGGCTAATACATATTATGAAATAAAATAATTTATAATGATTCTTTTCTAATTCTAAAAGTTTGATTCAGTGTTAAAGTTAACTTACAAGTTGAGTCTACTTTAAAGGATTTAAAAAATAATTATATCAGTTTTACAGAGCAAAAGAGCAAGAATTACAGTGTTATCCCTTTTGCACTGCAGGCCATTTTCTAGAGGCAAAATGAGTGAGAAAGAGGCATTTTATTAGAGCATTTGGTTTGGGTGTGGCTGGGAGAAAATGGTCAAAATAATGAGGAGCTTCCATATGACAGGGAGTGACGGTGAGGAAACTGGAATGTAGGTTGGAGAAAGCAAGAAACTGCACTGTCATCGGAGGTTTAAAAGGATGTCATCCGCTGAGAAAGACAGTTTGGGTCGCTCTACCTGCTAGAAGCTGGTAGAAGTTACTAAGTTCAATGTAAAGACTGCTGCTCAATGTGAGGCATTTTTCAATAATTGCAGCCCATATTTAAGGCTGATGTCCCTGAAATAGTGGTGTTTCTATTACTAGAAATGTTGAAACAGAAGCCAGAAGGCTCCTTGGTGGAGATGTTGTTGGAGTGATTCACCCAAAATGCTGAAATGTAGGGTAGACGTAGGACTGGCAGACTCTCGGAGGGTTTTAGCCTTCAGATTTCTTCCTTTGTTTCTTTTGGTGATATTCTAAGGTTCCTGACAGAGTCAAGATTCTATTAAGCAACAGATGGAAAAAAATACCTGCCCTATCTCTAATAAAGGTTCATGCAAATCTTTCAGAAAATATGAAAATTCCAGTTGGTGAATGTTCAAAGGCCAGTGGGAAAACAAAGGAAATATAAATAGTTCATAAACTTATGAAAAATATTCAACCACACTGGTAATAAAAGAAATAAAAATTTGAATATCAACAAAATGTTATTTTTAATTTATTAAATTGGTGAAAATAAGAAAAATAATAAATAATACACAATGTTGATAAAGGTGCAGTGAGTAGACAGTCTCAAACATGGCTGGTGAAAATATAAATTTATTTAGACATTCCAAAAAGCAATTTAACAATGTATATCCAAAGCTTTAAAATTTTTTAAAACCACTCTATATGAATAAATAGCCATACTTTAAAATCATTATTTTTTTAGATGTAATTATGGTATTGTAGTTAAGGTAAAAAGCAAAAAACATTTTTATATTTTGGAATACATGTTGAATTATTTACAGATAAAATAATGATAACTAGAATTGCTTCAAAATTACCCATTGAAGATTGGATGTGCCTGCATGAGAGTGTGGATGAAAAATGATTGATTATATATCGATTATTGTTGAAATTGGGAAATGGAGTTTCATTTTGCTATTCTCTACATTTTTTATGTTTGTAAAATTTCCACAATAGAAAGTAAAAACAGCAACAACAACTACAAAAAGACATCCTTTGACCTAAATCATTTTCCATTTTGAAACATATCCTGATGAAGTATCCTGAATGGCACACAAAGGTTTATGCACAAAGATAATTTCTGAATGTCCCCAGGTTCATGATTCTGCAGGGTCACTCACCTGTGCAAACCATTCAGTGGCATCCCGTTGTTGTCAGGATCAAAACCAAAAACTTGATGCCATCTGCAAGGCCTTGTATCACCTGACCTCTGTTTACCTTGACTTGCCAACGTGTCCCAAAGCGCTCTGCGGCCCACCACTTTGGTCTTCTCTCAGGGGATACCCTTCCCTGCCCACCACTCTCCTTCAGATCAACTCCTACTCCTACTCCAAAGCCCAGGCCAGTGCTGCTTCTTTGGGAAAGCAGTCCTGCATTCGCCAGATGGGACTAGGCTCTGACATATGCTCCCACGGCACTGCACGCTTCTCTCTTTTAGCCCGTCTCTCAATTCTAATGAAGCAGCTAAGTATATAAATATATACTAGCTGTGTAATGACTGTCCACCCCTCTCAGTGACCCCCAGTCTCCTTAAAGCTGTGTCTTCTAGAATTCCCAAATATAGCAGGAATGCAATAAAAATGGGTGCAGTTAATTAACTAATAAAAGTAATCTAAACTCAATTCAGACAACCAAACTCTGTGATTGACTCCACTCTCTTCCTTGGTAATATTTCTGAGTATTAAAACGGAATAGCCAGTTTTTAACCTTCCCAAGGCAATGCTAGGATGAGAGGCTTAAAAAGAAGGGTGCCTCCTACTCGTCTCTCCACCTTAAACTTCTGGTGGTAAATGTACTTTAGAATGTACTTTAGGTGGGAGCCTCCCTGGTCTTCTGAGAAAAGCTCTCCACCCTCTCCTAAGCAGAAATCACCTTCATTCTATAGCAGGGCCACTTTGCACAGTGACGCTGACAGAGAGAGTAGACAAAAACTCCAAAAGGCCAATATCTTTTCAGATAATGAGTGCCTGAGAGAGACAAGGTGATTAAGAGTAAAAAAAAGAGAGAACTTCAATGTACAATGTGACTCTGGCTTTTATTTCATTAGCTCACGAACATATATTCTAGGGACAGCTGCATTCCCTTGGCTTCTGGTCTAAGAAAATGAGGTCAACAAAGTTTAATCAAGGAGAGACGTTCCTGGTAATTAGATAATGAATGGGATTTTGCCCTGGTCTATATTAAATTAGTTTGTTTCCAGAGCAAAAGAGTCTACTTCCTGGCTAGCTCATTTTCATAATCCAGACAATGGAAATAAGAGGCAATAGAAAAAATGTCATCTCTAAATTCTACTGCAGTTCCTGGTGGCTCGTATGTACATGCTGGCTCATTTTTTAACAGTCCAGGCCCGAATGCCCCTCAGCCTGGGTTTGTCTGGTTGTTTCTCACAATTAGATTCCGATGAAACATTTTTTGGTGGAAATTCTATATAGATGATGGCAGGAGACACATGATGTCATTTTGTTCTTCCCCCACCCCCACCCCAGTGCACACACGCTTTAAAAAATAGACAGCACTGCAGCAGCTCTATAAGGCTAAGCCTGTAGGAATTCAAATAGCGTTTTATTCTTTTACGTTCTGAATAGGCCAGATACCCAAAGGTTTTGTTTATTTCTGAATAAACAAAGATCTGGGCTCACCATTGACTTAGCTTTTTCAATTAATCCCATAACCTTTGGCTACAGACCCTGGCCATGCTCTCCATAAAGACCTCAAGTCACTTTTAAAGATGTCCCCAAACAGGGAGTTAGTAATTTGTTTGGAAGAATTGCCCAAGATTTCACAGAGGGAAATGCTACACAAGGAATGAAAGACACAAGGACAAAGGGACATTCTCAGCATAGAGCAGCTGTCATGTGTAACAGAGCGCTGTCACGTGCTTTCATTCATTCAAACAATGACTGAGCCAAGCGCTGTTCTAAGCGCTGGTCTGTGGCCGTGAGCTGAACCATCAAACCATCCTCTCCCCCGCTCTCACAAAAGCTTTTCCTCTTTTGAAAAAAAAGTAAACGTTTGTGAAGGACTAAAAGGTGTTCCTTTTGAAATTCATCATTGCTGTTTCTGTACTGATAGAGATAAATAATCACCTAGACAAAAAAACTTTTTTCCGGAGAGATAGCCAGAAGGTTGGGGCTGGCTGCCCTTCCCTGTGGGAAGCAGTGGTCTCAGTGTTTACGCTGGTCTGCTGGCATTTTTCTGTGTTTCCCAGGCACTACCAGGTTTCTGAGTAACCATGAACTTGCATTAGTTTTGTTATCTGAAAAAAGAAAATCCTTGCTCTCAAGAGCTCTGCCCAGGTAAGGCCTCCAAAGCCCAGGTGCTCTGGCCTGAGGCTGAGTGGCGTGGAGAACAGGCACCCCAGCTCTCACACGGGGGGGAGTAGGGCTGGCTGGGAAGCCAAAGCTTCAGCTGGGAACCTGTGAGAAAAGAGAGAGAAGGAAGGGCGCAGAGAGGAGCAACCATCCTCGAGGCCTAGCCGAGGTGAGCACCACCATCACGTCGCTTGCTTATTTCAGTCTGACTACGAGCTGCTATCTTTGGCTTTATCATTCTTGAACCACTGAAGGCGTGAAGGTGCCCTAGGTTAGCTATGTATTTACTCATTTCCTGAGCAAACTAAAGTATGCATTAGCCACATTACCCCCAGGGGCTTCCATTAATCCTCCAGGTCCGTAGGCTGAAACAGCTGACGAGGCCTGAGATGAGCACGTCTAGAGAAGTTTCAGGTATGTGTCTTCATCAGGTATAATGCAAGCCCGCATGAGAGGAGGGGGTCAGCATGGAGATCGCTGGTTTGAACTGTCACCGCATCTCGGACGGTGCCTCAGTCAACGCGTGTGCCTGGGGAGACACACGGAGCCCCGCATCGTGCCTGGCCCCTAGCTGGGTGCTGGGTGCTGGGTGCTGGGTGCTGGGCATGTGCCCTCTCTTGTGGAGCTTCCCTTCTAGGAAAGGGGCCAGACGTGCATGGGTACAGTACAAATAAGCAATTAAGAATGTGTTAAATATTGGAGCCGAGCAGAGAGTGACAGAAAGTTAAGGAGAAGGGGTTACTGAGAACAGTCAGGACGGCCTCAGGTCACACCATAAGGTGAGAGGGGAAAGGCTAAGAATGTGACTGTGTTTGAATGTGAGCCCCAGGAACTGTAGTCCAGCTTAGGGACAGGCCTTGCTCCAGAAAGAGCCACAGTTTGCCTCGTATTTCCATTTCTAGATTCTGAAAGTGAGCTGGCCAGGAAGTTATCTCTTTTACTTTAAAAATTTGAAAAGTTGGGAAAGGGGAGAATAAATATTGTTTTAAACTCAAATTAGTACCATTTTAATTCCTTAAGAAATCCAAATCAAGTCACTAATCAAAATCTAGTTAGTAATTTTTGTATTTTAAGCAACCACAATGTGCCATGAGACACTGAAGGCTGGGTTTTTGCGTACTTACACCAGACTTATCTCTTTCACCCCGAGGACAGGTAAAAGCAACATCCTGTTTTAGTTCTACTTTCCCATGCATCTTTGAATATTTAGAAGTTCGCTGTGCAAACACTAACTTATTGATCACAGTCAGTAGTATCTTTTTTTGATGTTGCTGTTAAATGGGTAGCTAAGCTCTTAATCCAGGTCCCTTATCAGAAAAACTGTCACTAGGCTTATAACAAAAAATAACAATCACCTTTTGGTTGTCCTTGTAATATTTTATTATAGTTCCATAAAAAGGATCAAAGTTAAGTCTACATGGAACAGAATTGAAGAGTGTCACAGTTGTAAGATTTATAAAGATGCTTGAAAGGCAGAATCACGTTACAGTAGCAACCACTGCAAGAGGAGATGCCACAGTGGCAGCCGGCTCTCCTCCAGCTCGGAGCCAGGCTCTGTGATCCCTGCCTCGGGAATTCTGGACACAGATATGCCCCTTTTATAACTGAAAAACCTAAGGGGACAGATTAGGATTCTCAGTGATTCTCACACTTCAGTGGGCAATAGGATCCCTGGAGGGCTTGTTAGAAAACAGAATGCAGGGTTTTAAAAGGGGAAATGAAGCAGATACGTACATGCAGTTTCATATACACATCTGCAAACACAACAGAAAGCTGTTAACCCTGGTTCCACCAGGGACTGGCCAAAAAGGCAGGAACAGGACTTTCCATTAGATATTCTTTTGTACTTTTAAATATGTACCATGTGGATATGTTACCTCAAACATATAAATAATATATCTATGTACAGCTACATCAGTTAGTGGCCTGAGTCGTTAGAAACACTGACTCTAGCCGGTTTTGCCACATACTGTAGTCATATGTAGTGTTCTGACTTTTCTTTCCCAGAAACTAGGTTTGTGACCTTGGCAAACAGAGGATTGCACAAGTTACTGCTGAACTCCCATAAAAAGCGGGCCGAGTCCTGCGAAGGGAAGAGTTCGCAGTTTGTAACCATACATTTCAAACAATGAACACATCCTACGAGCTTCTTGCAAATATTTGGCTGTTTGAAACCTGCTAGTTTATGCTCCCCTGCCATGAGAACTGCTCCACGGATATGAGAGGGGCCCAGACTGAAAGCTGCATTTCCTTCCCCGTGGGAAAGCACCCTAAAGATGACGGGCCCAGAGCTGCTGGCTGCTCTTGAAGGACGAGATTCACCGAGGATTCACAATCACGGAGCAAAACTCTGCTTCTTGGTTTCTCCCATTATTTACTAGCTTATTGTGGTATGGCTGACATACGGTAAGCTGCATATATTTAAAATGTACAATTTGATGTCTTGACACATGTATACACTCATGGAACCATCAAAATCAAGATGGCACACATTTCCATTGCTCCCAAAGTCTCCTGGCTTCCTTTGTAATTCCTCTCTCTCAGCCCTCACCAGGCAACCCTGCCCCGATTTCTGTCACCATAGATGAGTTTGCATTTTCTAAATTTTATAAAAATGATTCACACAGTATGTATGCTTTTTAATCTGGCTTCTTCACTCAGCATTATAATTTTGAGACTTACCCATGTTGTGTATATCAAGAGTCCATTCCTTTTGTTGCTGAGTAGCATCCCACCATGCTGCAAACCGCAGTTTGTGTATCTACCTGTCTGCTGATGGACATTGGCTTCTTTCTGATGAATCACTGGTGTTTTTCTATTTTTAGTCTATTTTTCCCCATTTTGTAGACGAAGAAATGGAAACTCGAAGAGGCCAAGTACCTTGTTGAAGGTACACAGACAGTAATCAGAGCATAAAACCTTAAAGTGTTAGAATGTCTGAGCTGAAAGAGACATCAGGGCACCTCTGTGTCTGTGTGTTTTTAAACTGTTTGATGTTGAAATTTGAATTGTGATCTACAAGAATTAAGCATTTCTCTTTATTCAAGGTAAAGTCAGCAGAACATTCTTTGCCAGTTAAATGTTGATACCCTTTTATCAAAGTTAATTCTTGACATGCTTCTATCATAGGAAAATATTCTGGAGTGTTCTATCAGCCTGAGGTGACCTCTTTCCATAGGAGCAGCAGTGTGCAGGAGCTGACTGTGAAAACTCACAAGAGCTGATTGTTAAATTTTTAGATGTTAAACATATTATATTAAAAGCAGAGATAATAAATATCAGAAACTCATGATTCCTAATTACTTTTCTACATTACACTATCAGCTAGGCTCTCAAGGCTGCTTACAGCTATTGTATCCGTATGGCAGAAATACTGTCTGGTGATGGGTTGTCCCACGTTTCTTTCTAATCCTCCCTTTTAAAACTACATACCACCATTGCCAGGTCATGGGAGAGGCGTCTCCTTCATAGTTGTATCTGAAGCCTTCAAGAAATGTTTAGGAAATGAGCGAATGAACCAATTACCTCTAAGGCAACAAGGAGGAAGAAACGAAGTGTATTAGGGCCAAGAGAGGTTTTATCTACATTCTCTTTACTGGCCTTCACTGCACTGTAGGAGAGAGGAATTATTGTTACCATTTCACAAGTTTGGGGATTGAATGATTTTGGAGCCCAATGCTGATGGACCCAAAGGACTCTCTCTCCAATATAACTCTTCCCCACGACGCAGTGGCAAACATGGATTGATAATTAGCCACAGCCTGTGCCATCTTATCCAGTCCTCACCAAACCACACTGAGAAATAGATGGTGTCATCATTCGCAAAGAAATGCTGATGACCAGAGGTGAAGCGATTTGTTAAAAAGTGATGTAAATTTCCAAAAATGAAAAAACACTGTGAGCTGGAGTAGGCTGAGAAGACTCTATGGTAGAAGAAAGATTACAGTGGGTACTTGAAGAAAGGTGAGTATTTAGATAGAACTGAAGTTGTCAGGAGTAGGGCTTCCAGTTGGGAAAAGCAAGATCAGGCACAAATGTTTGAGAAACAGAGAGGAGGCCCGGTGACAAGAGTGACATTTCATGATTAAGACCTGGGAGAAAAAAAAGATGGAGAAGTTGGTTGGGCTATATTATGGAAAGCCTGGAAAAGAAATGTCTTAGAAGTTGTATACCCTAAAGGAAATAATTTTGTGGAAGTGACATGATGAAGGGTGTATTTGATTTTCCCTTTCCTTTTAAAATGGGATTTATAAATTTATCAAACTTTATTGAGTATTTAGCTGTAGCTAATTTTTGTTTTCTTTCACAGGAATTGTAACTCATCTATCCTAAAGTTTCTACTTCTGACAGACAGAAACCGTGAGAAATAGAAATTGCTAAGAACCTTTGAACTCTGCTATTTCAGGGTGGAGCAGGACATTCCTCTCTGTGAAAGCGGACTTTCAGATTCCTATAGTTGAGAAAACATTGGAGTTAAATGTGATTTGTGGAGAAAGACCTTTGAGTAAATCAAATGGTTTCTGAGAGAAATTGTATGTCTCTTACTCTCCTCAAATGCTTTCAAACTCAGCTTAGAAACTCTCAGCAAAGATCGGCAAACAACTCCCAGATTTTTTTGTTGGATTCGGCCCTCAAGCTCTTTTTTTTCAAAACACTTTTCCCCCCTCAATGTGTCCAAGGCAGGGTTTTCATGGGATTCTGCTTACTGTTCATTGGCATGCTTTCTCTCCGCTCCTTACCTTTCATGAGAGACCCAATACAGGAAGGGTGGACTGCCCACCACCGGACCTTTAATTAATGAAGGACTCAGGGGGGTGTGACCTACATCTGCTGTAGACTGAGAGTCCGGCCTTGAAGTGACAAAGGTAGCTCAGTATTTCTCTGAAGCTCCTCTTGTGATAGAGCCATGTGCTAAGGAAGCTTTAGTTGGGAGAGGGTAGGAGCTGAACATCTGTGCTCCTGAGGCCTCACTTCCATGGCGGGGCTCCCAGCTGGCTTGGGCACCAGGGATTTCAGTCCCTGAGCCTTAGACTTATTCTTACAAAGAGATATTGCCCTAACTAGAGTGACTATATCATTAGTTTATCATGCAGACCAAGACATTTTTAATAATAAAAAAGATTCTTAAAAATAATTAAAACCATACAGTTTTAATGGACAATAGTGTGGTGATTGCAGGGGGGAAAGGGGGTAGGTGGAGGTGGAAGAGGGCATAGACCCCTCTAAATGGTAATGGGAAAAAAAATGTAAAACAAACAAGCAAAAAACCCCAACCAAACAAAAAAAACAGGTGGGTGATGCCAGGACCAGCTTCAATGACTAATGACCCCCTGCCCTGGCACTGACCAATCAGTAGAGACCATGATCCTTAAAGGACACGCCTGGAAAAGCTGATGAATGTTCTATTGAATCTTCCCCTAAGATTCCCACATGCAAGAGAGAGATAAAAACCCTCAAGTAAAGGGCCTGCCACACACGCTCTCCCTCCTGGGAGCACACCTGTGCCTTCCCTTTCCTTCTCCTTCCCCCACAGGCACTTATCTCCTAAACTCTAAGGAGACTTACAACCAGGGGAGCAATGGGCAGCAGCAGCTTGTCCAGGGCTAACCACTCATCCCAACCTGTCTCCAAGGCTCCCTTTTCTCTGACTCCCCAGTGAGCTAAAGCAGCCCCGCCTAGGCTCTCCTGCTGCTTCTTCTTGCTGCTTCTTCTATCTGAGGCCCTTCTTGTTTCAGTGTCCCTAGCTTTAATAAATGTGCTCTCAAAATAACTAATTAACTAACTAACTAACTAACTAACTAACTAACTAACTAACTAACTATCTAACTAATAATTAAAACCATACAGTGTTAAAAATATTTGTTCAATGGCAAATTAGTTTTATTATATTATTGAATTTATAAGGTAGTTCCATTCAAAAACTACCTTCAAAAATAAATGGCTTCCAAAAATAAAAATAGCATGTCCATATAAATTGAAGTAAAAAATTTTTTAAACTTTTTTATAGTGATGATTTGAATGAAAAAATAACATAAGAAGAATAATTATCCTTGGTATATAGTAATATAATATGTTTCTTAGGTATAATCTGTTTTTAATACCACATTTACAGGTGTGTGGTTTTTTTTTTTCCTGAAGACTATGTTCTTTTTTAATAGTCTTTTTATTTTTAATTTTTCAGAAAATACCTGAAATCACTTTCAAATTTGCATTTTATAGTTAATTAATTTGAAATTCTTAACGCCTTTATTTTCTGTAGTTATATTCTAAATTGAAAAATTAAAAATATTAAGGTCTACATTCTACCTGGTAAGCTCAGAGCAAAGCAGAAGAGGGTTTCAATTCTAATTTTTTTTATGTTAAAATATATAAATATTTAAGTCCCAATATTTTCATAGGTACCATCTTTTTTGCCTCTTTTGAGTATCAATTTTCCACCTTTGTTTGACAAATATACATACATTTTTGTATATTTCTCTTTTTTCCCCCACTTAAATGTTTTGTTTTAATAAATAAAGCATCATGGCTTAGATTTTTAAATCGCATTTACAGATAAGAAGAACTTCTAGGCCCAAAGAGGTAACAGTGAAGCTACTACTGCTGGAAGGAATGCATGCCCGACATGTATGTGAGACCTAAAGAGCAGAGACTTACTGGCAGAGAGCACCATACACATAACCTCTAGACCAGACAAGTAGAAGCAGAGGAAGGGCACAAGACTGGGTAAAGTCCAAGCAACCACCACCCGCGCTGCAGAACCAACTGAAAGTTATGTTACTTTTAGATAAGCTAGAGGTAGGTTCCCTGATCATAGTAAATGAAACTCTCTCCCATTGTTAACAATTAGGTTAAGGGCATTAGTACAGAAGGCTAGCCACTGATAAACATAGAATATTAGACCAGCAAAGAGGAAGCTACAGAGATCATCTATCTTGTTTCTTCAAATATCAGAAACTTCCACATCATGAACTCCACCTCCCAAAGGCTTAGTCCAAAAGCTTCCTGTTGGCATTTGCACCAAACAAGGCTCCCGGTACTTCTGGCATCATCTGCTGAGCTATGAGATGCAGTGGGCTTTCTAGCGTATTGGAAACCTTTACTTTATGATCCCCATTATAGATCGCAACCCCACCAGCTATCTCCTCAGGTAGGCAGACCTCCTGACCAATTTGGACATCAACATCTTTTTTGGTGGCGATTTTGTACATAGGGGTTGCTTTTTGCACTGCAGGCTTTACCAGAGGGAAATCCTGTCTCCGGCAACGAACAATCATCCGGGGCTCCAATGACTGGTACAAACCCTGGAGGACCAGTCCATCCAGCAGCACTTGGTACCTAGTTGTATCTCGTACCACCTTGCTGAGTTTCTGGTTTGCTTCATTCAGTAGGTCTGTAATAAGGTCATCTCTCGCTCTGAGGACTTTGAGTCTCTCTTGATTCATCAAATTGGACATCTGAATTTTTTTCTGCTGCTCTGCCAGCTTTGCTTTCTTCTCATAGCATTCCACAATCTTCAGTCTTTGGGTTTGCACAAGACGACCTTTCTCAATGTTGAACTCATTCTGCTTTCACGTCTGTTTCTTCTGCTTTTTCATTGGTTTCTTGTTCAATAAAAGCCATCATATGCTTACACTGCTTTTGCACGTCAGCATCGCTGCGGGCATGGCGAAAGCGATGCTAGGCCGGTGGACAACTAGCTCGACCTTAGGCCTGAAGAAGATGGTGGAGAAGAGGGAAAGGAAAAGCCTATATTTTTAAAGTAATAAACTGATGTGCTAATTTTATTTGTTAACAGTACTCATAAAATAATGAATGCTTAGTTGATTTAATGACTATGTCCTTATATATGAAATGAAATTGGTCTGTAAAAAAATCCTCTGCAAGGAGCTAAATACATTTTCAGATGAGGGCTTTTTTGATGCTTCAGTCTCTTCCCACGCAGCAGCTTCAGCTTTGAGGTGCCACACTCCCTCATCATGTCAAACTCAAGCCACAGCTGACTCTACTTCTGAGCTTCTTTCACTTACTTTTCAGTTAAATAAAGATTAAATCTGATTCCTTTAATATTAAACTTTGGACGCTCCCAGTGTTCGGACAAGCACCTAGGCTTCATTTTTACTTTCAGCTGATTAACAAGAACTCCTTGGCTAGATTCTCGTAGTATTGGCTTCATATTAATATCGAAAGTGCTGTACTCAGGAAGGGCATCTCTTAAGTATAGCAAGCTGTCATCCAGCCCTTTCTCTAATTTAACCACTTGGATCTCCTGGAATCTAGGCGTATAAAGTTCAAAGCAAATGTCAACACTTTAATAGTCTTCCTAAGGATAAAAAGAGCTCCAAGTCCTGCCCCTGATCTCTGGATGCCAGTCCCCAGAAAGCGGATGGTTTCTCCACTGGCACGTGAGTTGGCCATAACAGCACGAAGCATGCTTCCACAGAGAACTCTGGAATGTGGAGGGCTTTCGCCTTTCTAACATGTCTTCTCTTTTTGTAATTGACATTTCAGAGGATTTGTTCTTCCTCTTGGAGGAATGGGTTCAGGACTCAAGAACGTGGTTTCCTGGCACAGGGAGCAGCACTTGTCCAGGAAAACTGGTTTTGGAGTTGGCAGGAACACGCGGGGCTGAGAAGGCCCAGTGCTCAGCTGCCGGCCTGGCCGCGGAGCCACAGAGGCCGGGGCACGGGGCAGGGCCACCGGCCGCTCCAACGCTCCGGGCCAGGCCCGCTGCGGCACCACAGCCCCCTGCCATGGAGGCCGCCGTGCCTGCCCGGCCACAAATGCTTTTTAAAAAGCAAAAGTCAAGAAATTCTTTATGATTCTTTTGAGTGTTTCAACAAATACAGATGCAGCAAAAACACAGGCTTTTAAAATCTCATTTTATTCTGGTGTAAAATGCAAATTTACACAATGAAAAATAAGAAGTCCATCAAATATTTCTTCATGTAAGGCAAAATAGTCCAAAACACAATTATGGAATTTTAAATTAAATTTTGTAAACCATTTAAACTCTTGTTTATTTTGTTCAGTTTTTTCTGTGCTTTTATATGGCTTAATTTCAACATTTCCCTGTTTGCAAGCTTCATTTTTAATAATTGCAGTTTGTTAAAATGTGAAGGCTGAAGCTGTGGCGTGCTCCCATCTTTGTCACTGAATACTTTAATTAAGGATTTCCACTAATTTCAACCAAAATGCAACCAAAATTTAAAGGACACATTTACAAAAAAGGTTCGATGCCATTCTAGGACACTTGTGTCCAGTTAGAAATTTGGACATAAAGTGAAAACTCAGCACTGTACAGCATCCCATACGCTCCTCAATGGAACCACGGCAGAAGCCAGAGGTATAAAGTGGCTGGCTCCTTTTATTGTAATTAGTAATAAAAACACTTCATTAAAACATGAGCAATCTGGGACTAGTGCTACACCAAAGGAATGCGGAGACTCTTCTGAGCAAACTGGGATATTATGTTGCTCTCCCCCAGCAACTACCTAGAGAAGGTTTCCTTGGCTTATCTTGATCTCAGCCCATATTTGTTTCCTTCATAGAACTTATTGCTTTTTGTTGCAATTAGTTTATTTGTTGACTTATTTATTATATTGACAGCTCCTACCATGAGAATATAAGACTCCTGTTTTTTCATCTTTAGATCCCCATTGCTGAAAGGGCATCTGGCACCAAGCACTGAATAAATATTTGTTGAATGAATGAAATACATATATTGGTATTGCGTTTAAGGTGCAAAATACGTATCAAAAGATTTGCAGGTCAAATTCAATATATTTGAAAATGTTTATTATAAAACCAAGTTCCTAAAAATGTTTTATTTCATAATGATTTTTATTATTCATTTAGCAAATTGTCACCAAGGCCACCACTCTGCTCACTATAGAAGCACTTCCCAGACCCTTCAAGTCTGCAAGCAAAGGGCAGGGCCAGGGATGCTCAAGTCCCACTTGCTGAGATGGCGGTGTAGACATCAGGGTCTCGCTAAGCACTTAGGGCTTAGACGCTGTGGGCACTGGGAATTTTAGCATCTACATTTCTTTTCAGCTTTATACCTTTCTAAACCAGCACTTGTATGCAATTGCGGCTTTGGGAGAGATAGTGGAAATGGCTTTGTTAAATGCAAGAGTTTATGTTGTTTTTGTAAGCAGCAAACTGTCGATGACTGTTTGTATTATTTAATAAACATGCTTCATTTCTCCCTGCAAATGTCTTGGTTTCTGAACAAATTTACTTTGTCTTTTACCTCCTGTAAAACAAAATGAGTATTTCCTCATATTTTAACACTTAAAAAGGTATTCTCTTCACTTCAGCTTTAAAGCATGCTAAGTATTTTAGTTCCAATTAACATCACAACCGCAAACAAATAATTTGCAAAGTATTTTTAATGCACTGCATTTTTTTCAGTTACTCATTGGTAACAAAAGTCTTCTTTATAAAGTAGATGTTCTATGTATGATTTTGGCTGAGTTGCCTCAGTTGTGAGAAAGTAGAGAGCTGTGCTGTCTATGAACAAGGTGTGACTATTAGGGAAAGAAACTAGTACCTCAAGTCACACACAGAAAACAGTCTCATTATAGCCCTTATGTTTTTAACTCTCAACAAGAACTCTATAAGCCTAAATATTCAACACTAAGGGATTCATTGGGTAAATTATAGTATATCCAGTCTATGAAGTAAATCTGTTGGAGCCAAATTTGCTTCTAAATGCTTTGTTCTTGGGTCCCCAGCTGTCAGCAGATGCCTGCCTTTTCCCAGTAATACTGAGTATTGAGACAAGGTGGATGGCAGGCCACCCAGAAGAGCTGAGGAGCATGAGCCACTCCCTTGAAGCAGGGACAGTGTGGTCATTTTATTTGGAGGGAGATTAGGTATATGCAAGGGGTGGGGCTGAAGGTCCAGTATCTGTCCCTGAGTGGAGTTTACAAAAGTCACACATTGTAAAAACAAAATTTTTACAACAAAAGTTGCACATCTTAAAAGGTTTAATATTATTATTATTATATAATCCTCACTTGAGGATATTTTTCCATTGCTTTTCAGAGAGAGTGGAAGGGGGAGAGAGAGCGAGCGAGAGAGAGAGAGAGAAACATTGATGTGAGAGAGACACATTGATTGGGTGCCTCCCACATGCACCCCAACCGGGGCCAGGGATCGAGCCTGCAACTGAGATGTATGCTCTTGGCTGGAATCAAACCCAGGACCCTTCAGTTCAGGAGCGGACCCTCTAACCACTGAGCCAAACTGGCTAGAGCAAAGGTATAATATTTTATTTATTTATTTTTATTTATTTTTATTTATTTATTTTAAACAGTTTTTTTTGTTTTTGTTTTTTAATTTATCTTTATTGATTTCAGAGAGAGGAAAGGCGAGGGAGAGAGAGACAGAAACATCAATGATGAGGTATAATATTTTAAAGAATTACTTTGATATTACATGTGTGCAGGTTATGATGAGAAGATGACACAAGACGGAGTCTGAAAGCAGGAGCCTGAGACCGTGGAGAGGATGACACCTCTGTGTGCTGTGCATGTCTGGTTCCCTACTCGCCAGGGAAAGGCTTTGCTGTCCAGCCAGCCCTGCCCTGGGGTTCGCGTCTCTTAAGTTAGATCAAGTTTGTGTCTTGGTTTGGGATCCTGCAAGGGCCCTAAAGAAGAATTTGAATGCAAGTTATTTATTTGGAAGGGGAAGGGAGCACTCAGAGAGGAGGAATGGCAGAAAAGAAAGCCACCTGTGCAAGGTGCGCTAGCAAACTGGCTGCGCCTGTGTTTTACTCTCTCTAATAATCCTGTGAAAAAGGAAAACTAATTCAGTCAAGCTAGCCATGCCACTCAGCGTGAATCCTGCAGAGGCTCACGGCAGAATGACTCTTTCTTTTAATTTAGTTGTCGTGTGGGATGCCACAGCTTGGGCTTTTGTCCCTTTATTTTATTTAGTTATAAGCCATCTAAAACAAGTACGGCAAATAGGATAAGCGAAGACGTCAAGTCTGGCTGAGCGATAGCACACTGCAGAGCTGTGCTGAGAAGGCTCCTGAGGGTCCATCTGTGCTCAGAAACAAGCCCAAAGGTAGGGGCTGACATGAAGGGGGCCGGGCAGTGCTCACACGCCGTGTCTGCCACCCCCAGCCTGGCTGCCATCGGTACCTTGCTGATTCGTTACCCAGGCCAACAGAGATTACTGTGAGAACTTGCAACAATAATCTAGATATCATTTAAAATACTACAGCTGGAATATTATGATTAGTTTACAATAAGAGAAATTAAATTAATTAAAACCATAGGACCATTTAAAACAAATCTACAGACTGACAATTGTTAAAAAGTATGAGTGAGCTTTTTGGGGGAAAGGCCCTCACCTGTATTTGGGTGGGTGTACAAACGGATGAAGCCCCTTTAGGACAAAAAGTAGCTGAGTTTTAGTGGCCATGTCTTAGACTCAGCAATTTCATTCTAGGAAACTAACCCACAGGTATACTCACATGTGCACATAAGTGCACACTGAGGTGTGCTCCCTGCAGAAATGTCAGTGGTAGCAAAGTCTGGAAGCAGCCTGCGCACCCATCACTAGGGGAAAGATAGATCAATTCTAGTACATTCAGAAAATGGAGCACTAAGCATCTGAAAAGAGCAGTGAAGACAGTGTGTGTAGTGATACATATAGAAAATTCTTCATGATAACTTGCTAATAAAGGTGCAAGATTACTTACTATGCTGGCATTTGTATAACAAAGAGAAGGAAATGCACAAATACACATGTATATTTGTTCATGTAAATTATATATTTAAATGCAAAAATGTGTAACATTGGTTGCCTCTGAGGAAAAATTATTGGAGGGCAGGGAGATAGGAGTGGAAGGGATATTTATTTACACTCTCCCATTCATATCTCCTCATACTTTTATTTTTATAACATGTTAATATATATTTTTAAATGAAGAAAATGAACTGTTAGCTAATTCTAATTGTTCCCTATCCTACTTCCTTTTCTCCATTAATCTTAATGTGGAAGGAAGGAAGGGAGGGAGGGAGGGAGGGAGGAAGGGAGGAAGGAAGGAAGGAAGGAAGGAAGGAAGGAAGGAAGGAAGGGAGGGAGGGAGGGAGGGAGGGAGGGAGGGGGGAGGAAGGAAGGAAGGAAGGAAGGAAGGGAGGGAGGGAGGGAGGGAAGGAGGGAGGGGGGAGGAAGGAAGGAAGGAAGGAAGGAAGGAAGGAAGGAAGGAAGGAAGGAAGGAAGGAAGGAAGGAAGGAAGGAAGGAAGGGAGGGAGGGAGAGAGGGGGGAGGAAGGGCAGGAGGAAGGAAGGATCTCTCCTATTCCCACCACTCAGGGAAAATCGTTCCTGTTTTGGGTTAACATTTTGGTTTATTGATATCACTGTCCAGTCCCTTTTTCCTCTGCACAGGTATTTCTCTGCCTTTGAAAGTTAGAAGTTTGGTATCACATCGCACATGTGCTTCTCTCTCCTGCTTTCTCACTTAGCGTGTCAGTTTTCCGTGTCACTCAGCGACCTACAACAGGCTGCTTCGGGCCATATTCTCCTCCTGTCCTCCCCCCCCCTCCCCCCAAGGAGCTGTAGCTCTGAAAACCTCCCTGGGGTGAGCATGGGCTTGTGCTGGGTAAGTTCTCACGGAGGTGCCTCCCCAGGGTCTCTCGTACCCACCCCACCCCCGAATTCCTCTCCACACCGGCCTTACACAGCCAGCCTAACTTCTCAGACAGGGTGAGTAGGTACCATAAACAGTATCTTACTACTTCTTTTTACAGAGGTTACATTTCAGGGTTTTAGACTGCCCCTCCCAAGAGCCTCAGATCACTGGATGTGTCTAAACACAGGGCACCAAGGCTCCCTCTTAGCCTTTACCCAGCTCAAGTACAGGGGATGCGCTAGGCACAGGAAAAGTGCTGGAGACGCTGGGACGTTGAACAGTGCTCTACAACCTCCTGTGATTGAAATATTTTGTAATAATAAACTTGTTTGGGGCTAATCACACCATCATAATTAAATGGATTTAAATAATCTAAACACAAATTGTGTTTCCATGCATTTAGGCCTTTGCTATTCAATATTATTCCACTATGTCTCAGACACACACACACACCACACACACGCACAATCTTAGAGGCAGTACCTCTGATAGATCAAAGAATAACAGACATGACTATATAATAGACTAAATGATTTGGAAATTGTCATTGTTAGAGGTAGCCCAAGAAAATATTAGCTGATAGGTAATGTTCAAGAGTAGGAAATGGTGCTGTGCACTAAATACTATACATAGAACTTCAACAGGTTCTTCAATTTTAACTTTTATGGAAAAGTCAAAGAAGAAACAGGACAGACAATCATTTTTACACTGAAAAGATGTCAAAGGGAGAAAAGCCAGTCGGTTAATTATTTAGTTTTCTAGAATAATACATTCATTGGTGGAGCCCCAGGATAAGCCCACAGGTGGTCATAAGTATTTCTTGACGATGTGTTTGCATTTTCAAAAACTCCATTAATTATTTTCATGTTACTCAGGGGTGGGGTGGGGTGGGAATCAGATTCTGCTAGAACTGGCTTGTACTAGCTAAATTCACAAGAAGCTGATGGATAAACCCAATAGGCAATTAACTAATTTGGAGTGGAAAAAATAGAGCTATTAGGAAGTCTGGAATATTCATGTTCTCAGGTCAGTACTTTCTTTCACTTGTGGGAAAGTCATCCTGGGAAATCAAATTACTATTGAAAAGTTGCTTGGTAAAATTAAAGTCAGAATAAAGAGATCTGAACAATCTTAGGGAAAAGTGTCATTATAAGGAATCAACTGAAGTCGAAATGATTTGGATAAAATGTGTATGTTTTTTTCAGAGGCTCAGACTATGCATTCTCAGTGGAATTTGAAAACTTCTCCTTTTTAATACATTCTGGTAATAATACTAAAGTCCACATAGGAACTCTCATCTCTAAATTATATTTTAAAGGTCATTGTTGCTGATTCATTTACCAGAGCTAACTATTTTGATTTGAATTTTGGTGTGGCTTGACTCTAATGTCTTTTATAGCAAAGTCAAATAAGTACAATTAAGAGAGGTCTCCCTCATAATATTTTTCTATCAGCTTTCACTTCTGTTTTTAAACACGGCTATCTACTTCCCCTCCAATGACCTTTATCTTGATGTCATTTGGATCAGTATGCCAGACTGGATGCTTTGGAAATAATGCTACATTGCACACTAACGCAATTGCAGTGTGTTACCACTTTAACACGTCCCTAAAAAACAAGGTAGAAACTAAAGGACATGATTTCTGCCTGTGAACCCTCCACCAATTGTTTTTTATTACAAAAATCAAATTAAGGATGGGTACTGAACAAACTGAACTTCCCACATTTTCTATGCACAGAATTTAAGAGTTCACTGTCATGGTTGAATTTATTAACAGTATTAGATTGATCAGAAACAGGATAGCATGTTCCTTCTTTTAATCTTCACATCTTTAGCGTTTCTCACAGTCTCTGGGTAAAGAATGTGTTGGGGGGCAATCCTTCATGAATTCCTCACGTTATACACACCTTCCAGGGAGAGGCATCACTGCCTTTGTTCTGGACTGTTTTTCAAGGACGTCTGTAAAGCAAACAGTTTTGGAAGAGTGGGAAGAGTCTACCTCACCAGCAGTGAGCAGGTGTGTTTGCTGGTCAGTGTAAAAGACCTGGTTCCCTCGGCTCAGAGTTCCTCTCAAGGGCTGTCACTGGCTCCTGCTACTGCTGTAGGCAGCCAAGTCTCATGACTTCTACCAGCTTCTATGAAACTGTGACAAGCTAACTTGCTAAGTGGAAAGTAGGGTGAACTCTCATACCCTTCACAGTTCCTGAGAGTAAGTGTTCAAAAGAAAAGAAAATTTGTTGAATAAAATAAGTTTTAAAATGTTTAGGGAACTTGCTCTTCTAACTAAACAATAGTTAGCCACATAAAAAACCCATGAACTTCTCTTGGCTAGGAGCTCTTTCACAATGTATTTTTTTATAGTACCAGTGTGTGTCAGTCAGCTTGTGTTTATTTTAGATATCAGTGTTGACTTAAAAATATTAGCAGAAGTCTGTTTGGACTTGACCAAACACTGAGTTGTATGATGGGAGCAGATTATTTACTTAGGCATTACCTAGTCCTATAGGAACTGCAGACTCTGGGTAGCTTCTACTTCTTTCTGCATCAGCGTCCCTAATGGGTGAGGCCATCATTTTGGTATAAGAGCTGAAATTGTATTTCTCTCTCTAAAAATAACAACAAATTATCGTTAGAATGACACTCTCATCTGGAACACAAAATACTGAGTTTGGTGTTTATTTTTCCATTTGCTGCAGAGGGGAATTTGTTTTTCTCTCCTTCCTAAAGGGCCTGGCAAGTCTGAGCCTGGAAGCCCTTTACCAAAAGGAAGTGTCCCAGTCTTTCTGCATGGCAGATGGCCAAGCTGCCACCTGTTTCCTCCTGCTAACCATGAGTCCAAGAGCCTGGGCAGAGGGCTGGTGCCAGCCAGCTGGGGATCCCTGGAAAAAATGCTTTCCAAGATAAACAAGTGATTTCAGGCCAATCATCATTCATAACTATCTCAGATGCTATATGGCTTGTCAGAAGGGAAAAGTGCTGGGATCCAGGAGACATAGGTTTGCTGCTACACTCACCTTTTCGTCTGTGCTCCTGGGCAAATCACCTGACTTCTTCCAGTATTAGTTTTCTCACCTGTAAAATTATAACAATGACCCTGCCCTGCCTATATCACAACATTGTTTTGAACATCAAATGAAATAGCTCAATTCTGGTTAGAAAATGGAACAATCTTACAGCCCTTTTATCAACATTTTGGTTATAAATGTAGAAAGGCTTTGAAGACCATGAGGGCTCGCGTGGACGGAGGTATTCTTAGTAAGCGGTATGCCCACCACATTCTTTTTGAGTTTTTGCTTTTTTTTTTGTGCCGAGGAAAACACCACTCTGAAAATCAAGCAAACACATCCTTGAATACTATGATTGAAATATTTCATGATTGATATATTTAGGTCATGACAACACTGACCTGGTTGTAAGACAACTTTATGTGATAAGCTGGACCACAGCAGTCAAAAGCAAATTAAATCAACATTTGATAAAATAATATATAAATTGTAATTTCTTTCTGACTCATTAGATTTTCTTAAAAGAGTTAAAACTTGGGCAACTTCCCTTGACCCAGTTTGCCCCAGCAAGACCCTGAACAGGATAAAGAACGGCTGTCTTGCCCGGCCGGGTGTGGCTCAGCGGTTGAGCTTCGACCTAGGATCCAGGCGATCGGGGTTCGATTCCCGGTCAGGGCACATGCCCAGGTTGCGGGCTGCAGCCGATCAATGACTCTCTCATCATTGATGTTTCTGTCTCCCTCCCTCTCCTTTCCTCTCTCTGAAATCAATAAAGATATATTTAAAAAAAAAGATTCAAAAAAGAACGGCTGTCTAACAGCTTGGTGACTTCTGGCATGAATCAGCCCCCAGAGTGGCACAGAGAGACTCCCAGTTCTCAGCGAAGGACTCATCACACAAGGAGCTGGTCTGTGTGGTGCAAGTCACTATTGCTGTGATCAAAAGTTGTGTGTTTTGACACAGAACGAGAGAAAGAATTTACACAATATTATTTGTTAGTTTTTGTTGTACCGCATAACAATATAATATTAAGACCAGTTTCATGGAAACATGGAATAAAATTCATAAATATATATTCATAGAGATAGTTATAAATGTGACAGAAGGAATACATACTTCTTTTTATAACTTAAATAACATACAGAAAATAATTCATTTCTTTTATTTTAATAATCACTCCTAAATGTGGTATATTGGTCCTAATATAAAGTTTTAATGATACTGAGGAAAGTTGAAAAATAACAACCTCCAGAGAAGTATTTTTTAAACTTCTTCAAATTTCATCTTTAGGACCATTTTACAGTGTTGTCTTACTAACTGTAACCCCCAGTTTCATGTTCTTATGAGATAATCCTTTTTTATAATGGATTTATGGCTTGGCTACAAGATAAAGTGGTGAATTATTTACATGAAGATATTGTGACTCACTAGTAATTTGCTGTTTAAAGATATCTTTATAGTTCTGAGGCTGTTGTATATGCTTAAGGTATTGAAGATATGATCACTCCCTAAAATATTCAGTGGATAATACAGTGTCTCCATTATGAATTTTAATGTTACTTTAAGTATAGATTATATAATTTTGACACAAGACCCTTAAATTGATCATCTTGTCAATCACCCATATGCATTTTCAAAATAAACAGTCATTCTGGTCTTCTACAATAAAAGACCAGTAAATATTTGAACAGATACAACTGGGGGATGGCCTCACTGGCAGTCACATCAATCTAGCTGAAAAGATGCAGATGAAGCAAAACACATCATGTTTTATGTGTTTTCCTGCCTAATGTACTATTTATTGTTACCGTGTTACATAACAGCATAGCACTCATCTCTCCAGACAAGCCAGAAAATCTAGATGTCCTGATAGACTAATTCACTTTCATTCATTTGCACTTGTTTAACACAAATGTGTTCCCAGCCAGGAACATTTCTTCCTTAAGGTTCTGTCACTAACCTTTGTTTTTCCCTTTGGACAAATAAAGCTTCTAAATATTTTTATGATGGAAAAATTCAAACATATACAAAGGCAGAAAGAATAGTATAATAAAATTCATTGCACCTGTCATGCAGCTTCAACAAATATTAACACGTGGCCAATCTCATTTAATCTATACTTCATATCATTCCATTCCAAATACTTCAGTGTGTTTCTCTAAAAGATACATATAAATCTTAGAATAATAACCAGTCACACAGCATGAGATATGGTTTTGGTGTTAGAAGAGTTTTGCCAAGTATAGGCTGAAGATTAAAAAATGTTCCCTGGGACTTAACAATTATGCCCACAAATAGTTGTAGGTTTAAATATTTATCTCCTAACAGATGAGCCATTGTACTCCTTGATGGCTCTACAATTCCAATTGGTTGGCACCTGCCAAGCCATTTCTAACATTCTCTCATAACTCCCTGTGGGTGGATGGATGAATGGGTTGTTCCTTAAAGCAAACTTAGGAAACTTTTCTTCTTGGTGAGGCTGATGGGGCAGGGTGGGTCTACACAGTGACAGAGTAGCAGGGAAAGGTGCTCTGAGACCCTCCAGGTGCAGAGGAAACTCTTTTTCTCTCTTTTTTAAAAAATGTGTCTATTGACTTCAGAGAGAGGAAGAGGGAGAGAGATAGAAACATCAGTGATGAGAGAGTCATTGATCGGCTGCCTCCTGCACGCCCCCCACTGGGGATCAAGCCCGAAACCCATACATGTGCCCAGACCAGGAATCGAAACTGTGATCTCCTGGATCCTAGAAGGATGCTCAACCGCTGAGCCACACCCGGCCCGGCGAGTCAACTCTTTTTCTCAGGCTCTGTACTAGTCTCTAGCCAGGGACATTTCTTCCTTTCTGTGTTGTCATTGACTTTGCCTTTCTCTGGCCCCAAGGTCTATTCAACGGTGAAAAAAAGACATAGGGAAGACCCAGTATTCTATCAAATAGGGAGTGTTTGCACAGCTCTTTATAGCTTACCAAGCATTTTCATAGATGTTGTCACATTTAACCTTCACCATAATACTGCTAGATAGGACTCTTGTGCCTGGCTTATGGTGACTGAGCCAAGGATCAAAGCTAAGGGATTTACCAAGATGGTGCCAAAGATGAAGCTGGGGCCCAAGGGTCCTTTGGCACGCTCATGTTGTTTTGTATTTTTGGGCTCTCTCTAGACTAAAGCTTTTTAAAAATAAATTCTGAAATTACAAAGAATGCAGGAAGGAGTGTGGAATGAGGTTACGGTGAAGCATCTTAAAGGGACAAGGCAATAGTGGACCTCCTCTTCTTTCTCATATCTCCTAATTGGGAATGAACCTACTCTTGTCTTCTCCTGGAGGGATGGGTCTTATTAGAGTGATCTCTATCTTAGCAGTATAAATGGAGTCAATGTGTTGATCCCAAGGCCCTGCCAAAGAAGGGTTCTTTGCCTGGGTCCAGGGATAGATTTCAGCAGTCCATGGGCTTGGATGAAAAAAGATGTTGTTGTTTTTTAATTTTTTCAGAACTTCCCTCAATTACGAATGTAGATTTCAAATCATAGTAATTATTGACTGTTCCTGTGAGTCTGTCACCAAGAGAAACAAAAGGCATTTTCCTATCTCATTACAATTGTCATAGATATCTTGAAAATATCCTTTGCACGCACCACTACTTCAAACATAGTAGCTACTAGACTTGCACCTAGATCTTATTATTTAATGTCTTAAAGACACATATATTGTTATAAAGTTTTAAAGCTATTTTGCTGATTGTATGTCTATATAATGATATATTTTAAATGTAATCATATGTATTTTATTTTATGCATTTAAAAACATTACTCTGAGAAGGAGTACAGGTATCACTAGGCCGTCACAGGGGTCCATGGTACAAATAAAAGTTGTAAAAACTTACTCTAAAGGAACATTCATTGAAAATCTTAAATTATTCCCAAGAAACAACATTTTTAAAGCTTTTGTGTTTAAGGAAGGAACTAATTTGAGGCAACTATTTAATTTTATCATCTCTTCCATCTCCCTACTTGGTCTATTTACTCCTGATAAACAGCACATGTGCCATGAACAGTCATAGAAAATGATACTCCCTTTTCTTCTGGAAAAATGAGTAAGCTGCAAAAAATACTGAGTTCGGTTCATGGGACACTGCCGGAAAGAGAGATGGCTCAGGAGGGAGAGTTTAATGGAAGGGGAAGGAATATCTGCATGGGGAAATTAGCCAAGGACAAGATCTTACCCTGAAGAAGACATTCTGCATTTTGTCTAAAAACAACATTTGTCTTATGTGGAAAATCATGTCCATGCTAACTTTTCTGTGTCCTCTCAACCACAGGTAATCACATTACGCATGAAATAATTTAATAACTTTATTTTCAGCTGACAAGCCATAAAATATATGTTAAATCTGTTCATATCAGGAAAACCATTTATTGCAGTAACATCTCCTAATATATGCTATTCACAGAAAAAAATTACATCACAATTCTTAATGTAGGTATAGAAATGAAAGGGTCTAAACATTTGACTAATATATTTTGATTCTTCATATCTATCAGGAGGAATTTAGAACCTTCAAATGATTTGTCTGATAAAACTGTCACAGTCCTTTGCTGCTAGGAATTATTTTGCTTGGTTTGCTACTTCTTGTATATATCAACACCGGGTAGAATCTTTGAGAAATTAGTGATTGTCAAGGGCAGTATGTAGAGCACAATGTTTAGAAATAGCAACGGGCAGAAAGAAGCTGTGGTTGCTCCATTACAGCTTAGATCCTTGCAGGGCCAATATCTGGAGTTAGCTCAGCAGACTATTTTTCATGTCCCCAAACATTTGCCCTCGCTGACCCATCTCCCTAGAATGTCCTTCCCTGTTTCATTTACTCTCTGCACTCTCAAGATCTGCTGAGTCATCTTTTTTTTTTTTTCCCCAAAACCTTAGCCTGACTCCTCCTCTCATTCCAGATGGGGTTACTTTCCCTCTGTACTGCTAAGGTCCTCTGTCTTCCTTCTAGGGCCTTGAACTGCTCTCACTTCCTCCCACCCAACTCCCGATCATCATGCTCTAGACTATGAACATCTGGAGGCTGGAATTATGTTTTTGAGTTACAGGCAAATATTAGGCCCTCAAGATTTTCTGTAGAATTAATTGGGGTGAATAAATGAATGAAGCCAACAAATAAAGGAAGACTAAGATGAAGGCTGTATAAGGAAGGTGGAGAGGCTAGTTGGTTCCAGGCAGCCTCACTTCCAAGACGTTGATGAAAGTGTGTGTGTGTGTGTGTATTTGCATGGGAGTAGTGGTGGTACAGGGGAAGTGAGCTTGTTCCTACTTATATATACATACTTTCAGTGTAGCAAGTAAGAATGTCACTGCCATTTTCCAATGTATAAATGCTACATTTGCCTAAATCAGAGAAATTTACTCTGTACTTTCACCCACATGACTGACAGAAAATTCAACCTTAATCATGTTCGGGGTGTTCTCTCTTATTCTCCAGGGGTTCATTCAAGGATATCCTGGCATTTGGAATGCCATAGCATGCAGAGTCCTATGAGTTACCCCATCGGCTCTGAGTCACCAGTTTCCCAGGGCACTGGTCAGGCAGCGTGTGCGAGGAGCACAGGGATGCCCTCATGGTGGAGCACTCCGCGCCCACACACAGGGCCTCGGTCTCCTGCAAACGTGGAGGTAAGTGTGGAGCCTCTCATGGGTGCCCTGCAGTCATTCCTGTTAAGCGCTTCCATGAGAGGGAGCCCCAGTCCCAGGGCCTTCTAGAAACCAGCCTGGTGTCTGAGCACATGCCTCACTCCCAGCCTCGGGGAAACCAACCTTCTTCTCCAACTAGGCAGCTTGTGTGCCTTCCACTCCAAGGCCCTAGCCCCCATGCTCTCCTCTGGGGAACCCAATCCAGGGAAATTTTTGTACTGTCATGGTGGGAAACGAATCTGAAAATACCAGTTATTCCTTTCTTTTCAACTCACCTTGTCACATAGGACTTCAGAAGTAACAGGGAGTTTTATCTTCGTCTTCCCAAATTTTCCCCATCCACAACCCACCGGCAGTCCTGAACCGCCCCGCAGCTCCAGCCACTCTTTTGGTTTGCAGCGTGGAAAATCTCAAAGCACAGGGTCTTGGCAGTTGTCCCATTTTTCTTCATCCTGTTCATGACTCCAAAGAAAACATTTCTGACTCAAAAACAAGCTGGAATTTTCTGTTGAGACTTCAAATATTTTCCCAGAGTCCACCATAAAAATAATAAGGTCAGAGCAGTTTAGATGATCTGTTAGAATTCTTGGGGCAAAAGCCTGCTATAGTTTTGTTTATTGTACAAAGAACCTCAAGTCTGCTCCTAAATCAAACATTTTCCAAAAAATAAAGCAGGCTTCCCTCTGCTGCTTCAATTCTCAAGAAGAAGCATCATTTGTTATCATAGAGAGCCAAACAAATATTTATATACACTTACAACTGTTTTTCTGACTTGCACAATTCGGCAGTGGTTACTCAAGCTAGTGCTGCCGCTCAGAACTCCTTATGAATATTTCCTTCCAAATATTTTACTTTGGTGATATAAATGTACACTATATTGCCCAAGACATATTGGGCAAGCATGGTCATCAGTGGATTGTACTGACACTTGGCTTCATTTTGAAAACAGTAGGAAATTCATGAGAGGAGCTTGGGGAAGAAGCAATGTCTTAGTGATCTAATCCCATAATATTTATGTTCTCTTACAAATAGTAGTAACGAGGCCCCACCTATAAACAGCAAAACTAAAAACCTGCCCCATTCTATAAGTAAGACTTTATTTTAAACTAAGTATATCATAAAAACATGAACAAATAATGTTGGAGACAAAAAGAATGCCGGACTTGTGAGAACCCGCATTCCTGCCTTCGATGCTCCCTGAGAATAATTCGGCCCCAGCCAGCTGGGCCCCGCTTGTGAGCCCCTGCGACGTAAGAGAAGCAGAGACGGCCTGGGCGCGCTGCTTGGCACTGGCACAGGCTACATTTTACTCCTGGAAGAGAAAATGCTAAAGGTGGAAGGACAGACAGGAGCCAAGGCAGTCTTCCGAACTTCTTACTAGGGCCAGGGAATGAATGGGCGGCTGAAATGAGGGACCCCCCCAGGCTTTCTGCTGTTCCAAAGTCAGGGGGGCCCTGCACTCAGTGCAGCCCTGGGCTCCGGGTTAATCCCTTTGACAGACTCTAGTAAGGAGTTCCTAAACCTTAGATTTTGTTTATTCAATTTTTGAATAGATCATTCATCCACAGTGTTCAACATTTTAAATGTACTTCGAGGTCTAGCGGGAAAAAGTCTCTCTGACACTCCGGATGCCATGCCCTGCTCCCCCCAGGCCACCTCCCCACCCCAGCTCTCGTCCGGGAGGCCTCCAGTATTGCCAGTTGCTTGTTTGTCTCCCAGAGGTGAAGCAGGCAGGCATTTGATTGTAGACTCTCCCCTCCTCCTTTTTTTATACAAGTTGTAGCCCACTACACAGGTTCCTCCTCACGCTGCTTTCCTGTCTTTACAATATCTGGGGTACGGTTTCATTTTATTACATTAAGAGATTCCTTTTTCTGCAAATGCAGAGTTTTGCACTACAGCAATGTGCAAATATTTTTAGCTAGTCCACCCTTTGGGCTGCTTCCACGCGATGCTGTGAATTACCACGGTCTTAACTTACTTTGTGCCACGTGTCTCTTCAGGGGTCTGGTAAAGTCTATGAATTTCTTCTCACCATAATGTTTTCAAGTGTATAAAGTAAAATCCTTAGGACTGAAAAGAAACAAATAATACTAAAATATAGTTACCAAAATATTTTTACTTAAAAATATTCATGCTTATTTATTAATAAATTAAATGACAAGATCTAACAGGGGGTCTAATAACTACTGCAATCTCATAGTATGAGTAAAAAAATCATATTTCAATGTGCCTGCAATAGCTGTAATGTGACATAAAAGACCTGATTTTTATTGGTAACAAAGGCATAGGCTGATAATACTGTGGTTTCCTGCCTACTTTCATAATTAAAGGGAATGATAAATTTCAGTTAAAGTTTAATGAAAACAAAAACACAAGATTTTCCCCGTAAAAGCTGATGAATCCCCTAATTTTTCAGTACAGCCCTTGTTAAGAAGCCCATATATATGTGTGTATGTATGTGTGTGTATATATACATACATACATATAATTTCCTAAACATTCAAGTATATTCATATATATTTGTAAATTCCCAGAAGTGTTTTAAGTTAGCAAGTGCTAATATATCTCTAATTGAATGCATATTGTCAAACTGTCAGAAATACGGTGATTCTACCAGCATTGACTGAGGGTGGGTTAGCAAGCATTTTAATCTTTGCCGACTTGAGAGATGAAAAATAGTATCTTGGTGTAGTTTATGTTGCATTTGTCTTTCTAAAAGCAAACTTGAGCAATTATTCATATATTCAAGGGTCATTTTCCATGTGTTCATGTCCTTTGCTTCTTGTCTTATTGGGTGTGGGCAGGTTTGTCGTGTGTGCAGATGCCAAGGTGTGTCAGCCACGGACTGATGGAAACAGCACCCCATGCAGCTGGCAACACAACCTTCTAGTTGTTGGTGCCAGTGAAGATTTCTATTTCTATCCATTGTGTTTTTACCTCAGATTACTGTTTCTTCAAATCATTTGAATAAATTAAAACAGAATCTGGAATCCTTAGAGCACTAGTCTTATTTAGATAACAATATTGTCTAAAGCCTGGAAGGGTTCACCAACTGATAACCACAGTTATCTCTGGCAGAAGACGTGGCATGGGAAGGAAGGGTGTGACCAGATTTATACTTTGACTTCTTCAACTCCACATTTATGTGTTATTTGTATGTCATAAAGAAATTAAAAGAATGAATCCACATGATACAATTTCAATTAATACAGAGGGGTATAGCAAGAACAGTAAAATAATTCTCTTTTTTCAACTTCCTCCCAACCTAGGAATTTTAAAAAATGACTGGAAATGCCTGCTTGAGCCCATATGGTGGTTTTGAAACACCTTTTCCCACTACACAGAACCAGAGCTCCTTAGAAAAATAACCAATTCCAGGTCTAGGGGGCAGGAAACGTATGAGATGAGCCGGGCTCATCTTGTTATACTAGGGGCAAGGGAGCGACCAAAGAAGACTGGGGCCCTGGCAAAAGGACGCAGGATGCGACTCGAAGAGTCTCCCACTGACCAGAGAGAGCGTCTGAGCGTCAGTGAGGACAGTAACCTTAATGGCCTAAAGCACATATGGACTCTGGGGGTTCATAATGTTATTAAATAACATAAAAATTCATTGGTCACCCTGGGAGGATGATGGGGAACCAACCCATTATTTTGAACAGTGGTGAATCAAGAAAAGAAATCTCATGTTTGTCCTAATTTTCTTATTTAAACTGCCATAGGCCAGAAATAATAGACAAGGGGAAAGTTTTCTTTTGAAAACGTAGTCCACCTAATAAATGAAGATTTCATGATGGAATACAGTATTTTGTAACTTCTAATAACTTACTTATCTAAGCACTGATCATCAATAGCTGTGAGCATCACCAAAAAGGAAACAATCGGATCTTCGCCCTCAAATAAAACAACATAATCCCATGTAAAAAAAAAAAATTATCTCGCCAGAAAACCCCCATTTCAATTTAAATTAAAAGACCTAAATCTGATAAAGGCCCCAGGTCCAACTACCATTTTATAGGAACTACAGCTGAGCATGTTACACAATATAAGTTTCCAGATTGTAGAGTGCTCTCTTCAATAAAGAAACTGAAGGGGAGGAAATGAAAGAAGTGGAGGGGAACCTTCAGCAACATGTCAACCATTCATAACATGCAGACCTTATTTGGGTCTTGATTCGAACATACAAATGGTAAAAACAAAGCAAAACAACTTTTATAACATTTACAAGACAATTGGAAACTTCACATTGGAAGCACATTTGATGTTATTAAGGAACTAATTTGTAATGTTATACATAATATTTTGGTGGTAATGTTTTAAAAAACATTCTTTTTAAAAGAAAGGTACTGAAAAAGTACAGATAAAATAATAAAATGTCGAATATGCTTCCAATAATATGAACGAAAGGGAGTAGTTGAGGTACTGATGTAGCAAGATTGGTGGTGGATAAGTTTTGGAGCTCGGTGAGGGGATGTGTGTGGAGGCTACTATTATATTATTCTGTCTAATTTTGTGTATGTTTAAAATTTTTAAGTAAACAAAATAACCCCAGATTAATTTTTCCCAAATGAGGACAATGTGGTATGAAAAGAGGCTGAGAAATATATCATTTTTGTTAGGTTCTATTGCCACATTGTTTTTTTAAAAACCAGAATTTTAAAATTCACATTCTTTACGGATCAGAAACATCTGTGTTCCATGGGAAGGAGCAGCTATGTAGCCAGGCGCCTAGTGTTCAGGAGATAGGCTGATGGGTTTGGAGGAGGCCTGTGCTGGAGACGGGCTTACCTGGGAAATAGTCTAGGAGTGGAGATTAGCTTGCAGGAAGTTTCGTAGGGAGAGCGCTTAGGACCTTCACCTTTGGGGCGAGGGGAGTGAGAAGCAGGACTGGGCAGCTGACCTATGATGCAGTGATAGCGGGAACCTTGCTGACCCCACGAGGAGCTCTGGAGCTAGGGTGGCCCTTGTGAATTGTCTCAGCCGAAGCAAGGAAGTCAAGTCTACTTCTCCTCAGTCATTAGAAGGGGGTTGCCCTCGGGAAGGGCCAGCCCTCCTGCGAGGCAGCTCCCGCAGGCTGAGAGCAGTTCCCAGGGGAGCCTCAGCTCTGGATGGCTGACTTGCCCAGCACACTCTCAGCGGACTGGGGACCAGGGCCTTAGGTCTGAAGGGGATCCGGGTAGTTCCCCAGAGAGTCCACTGCATGTCACCACACCAACTTTACTGCACACAATTCAGGGGTTATTGCTTCTAGGTGAGTAATGGGTAAGATTTAGTACCAAAAAGCAAGTTTGACATTAAATTCCTGACAACATACCAAACTCATAGAAAAGGTTATAAAAGGTTTTCTATACTTCACATGCTTTATACCTATACCTACTGTGAATATCTTATATAACAGTAGTCCCTAAGTCCTTTGGGGTTCCCAAAAATGGAAATAGGGCTCTTTGAATTATTTCCAGTACAATTTTAAAGGTGAAGTCTAACACTGAAATTTTTATTTTGAAATAATTTCAAATTTACTAAAAAGTTGCAAGAATAGTGTCAGATACTCTTAATATATCTCTTTATCTAGATTAGCCGATTGTTAACACTTTGCCATATTCACATTATCATTTTCTTATAATGATACAATGATTAAAATCAAGAAATTCAATAATTATACAATGTTACTATCCAGTCCAAAGTCCATACTAAAATTTCACCAATTGTTCCAATAATGTCCTTAACAGCACGCAATGTTTTCCCCTCAGGCCCAGGTTCCAATCCAAGATCATACCTTGCGTTTAGTTGAGATGTGTCCTCAGTCTGCTTCAATCAAGCCTATTTCTCAATATTTCCTTACTTTCATCACCTTGACACATTTGAAGATTGCCAGCATCTTTGATAGGAATATCGTAGAAGCGGCCATATCTGTTTTCTATACTGCCCAATAAATAAGCACAAATTTAGCAGCTTAGGACAGCACACATTTATTATCTCAGTTTCCAGGGGTCAGAACTTTGGTCGCTGAGCGCTCTGTGAGGCTGTAATCAACGTGTAATTGATGGCTGGGCTCTCATCTCACCATTCTACTGAGGAAGGAACTGCTTCCAAACTCACTCAATTGTCTGCAGGATTTATTTCCTTGTGTTTGTAGGACTTGTGCTTCTTCAAAGTTAACAAGGAGAGCAAGGCTCTAGAGTGAGACTGCTAGCAAGACAGAGCCTTACATGATGTGAGATAATCACAGAATGACATTCCATCACCTTTGTCATATTCTGTTGCTCTGGAAGAAGTCACAGGTCCTGCCCATAGTCACGATGAAGAGGTTATTCGAGGACAAATACCAGGAGGGAGGATGGGGGGGCATGTTAACGTGCCCCTCTTCGCATCCTATCAGATGGCTCATGATATTCATTATTAGTCTTACTACTAGTAATGTTAACTCTGGTCATTTGATTAAAGTGGTGTCCACCAGTCTTCTCCAGTTACTCTTTTCCCCTTTATAAATAGTAAGAATCTGTAGGGAGATATATACTTTGAGACAATGTCAATGTTGCATTTTCATCGAACTTTTAATTAACAGCTCTATGAACTTGTGAATTCCTAATTATTCAGCCAGTTATAATCCATTACTAATGCTCAAATTGTTCCGCATTTGGCCTGTGAAAGCCCCTTACAGCTGGCCCCTGTGCCCTTTTAACAGGGATCCATCATTCCCTGAGCACTGCCTGACTTTTAACTGTATTGCTTATATTTTCATTTTCTCTATATTATTATGTTTGGCATCTTAAAAATCTTTCTGGCTGGGAGAGACTATCCCTCCAGGGGCTAGCCAATTCTTGGAGATAGCAAAGGCCCAGCCAGGAGCATACCTTTGAGATACAAACTAACCAGTCCTGAGGCAGACCTCCTCTAGCTGACTCGTGACCCCCGGAGGCAATATTCTGCTCCCTTAATCATCCCAGGGCCCGGGCCAGGCAACCAAGGATCGTCCCTACGTTTATAGCTCTTCAAAGTTATTTAAACTAGCCAATCTTAAATTGTTTATTTTACCCTGCTTTGCCTTCTCCTTGAAACTCTAATAAAGCTCTTCCCTCACTCCTGCCCTTCTGCCTCCTGACACCCGGTGTCTCTCCCGTGGCCCCACATGTGTGCTGCACCTGTTTCTGGGGCTGTGAGTACAGTGCATTTTATTATCCCACACTCCTCCTGTGTCACCAATTGTGACTACGCCTACTTATCATCACCCTAAAGAACACTGAGCACTGAACAAGTTATTCCAGAATTGTCTTAAATTCTCCTTGCTTCAGCCTTGGAACCAGCTGTTTTTCCGAAGAGTCTTGGTTCTTTTTATTGGAGAAAGAAATTTAGAAGCCAATAGCTGGGGGCAGGGTGTATTTTATGCATAAATGACATTAACACGTGTCAATACTTGTTCTCATCTAGCACCCGCCCCAGGTTGGAAGTAATAGGGTGTCATGGTTAAGAGGGTGGGCTCTGGGTCCAGACCTGAATTCTCATCCTGGCACCAGGGACAAGCCCTGAGGCTCTGGGAGCATCACTTACGATCTAATTACCTGCGTGGCAATTACCTGTGTGGCCGTGTTTATAATAGTGCCTGTCTCAAAAGGTGTTGGTGAGACTTCAGTGAGATTTCCATGGAAGGTTCTTAAACTCATGCCTGGCACACAGTAACTGCTCAGTACCTGTTTGCTGAATGAATAGTCGTGTTGATTAGAAGCTCTGACAGGCCCGGCCGGCGTGGCTCAGCGGTTTAGCATAGGGGTTCGATTCCCAGTCGGGGCACATGCCCGGGGTGAGGGCTCGATCCCCAGCAGGAGTGTGCAGGAGGCAGTGGATCAGTGGCTTTCATCATTAATGTTTCTCTCTCTCTCCCTCCCTCTCTCTGAAATCAATAAAGTTTTGTTGTTGTGTTTTTAAAAGAAGCTCTGACAGAAGAATGAAAATAAACCCTGGCCTATATCCCTTTCAGAAAATGAATAAAAAGTGAATTTGTCAGATCTTCATCTTCTGGTAGAAATATTTTTTAAAGAATTTCCTACAATAATTTCGAAATTGTCTTTAATATACTGTGATATACTGTAAGCTAACGGCATCCCTATGGAATGTTGCATAGTGACTCAAGAAAAAAATGCTTTCCTTTCGTTTATGTTCATGTTAGTCTTTACTCATTTAAAAGAAAATCAGAAAGGAAACCACACGAGCCTGGTTCCAAACTTAAATGTGAGCCTGTGCCTGGGACTCTGATTCTTAAAAAATCAAGTCAGCACCGAAGGCACCAAGGCCATGGAGAAGAGAGGAAGTCGGAGGGGAGGCGGCGGAGAGGGCCAAGGCCCACGGCCACTCTCCCTGGTGCTCTCCCGGGGCCGAGAGAGCTGCCAGAATCCGCATCTGCACGGAAGACGCAGGGTAATGCAGGGAGACCAGTCCAAGCTTGTTTCTAATAATATCTCCTCAACAACTGACGGCTCTAAACCAAATTCCTCATTTAATTCCTTGCAGGGACAGCTACCCTGAAGGGTCTCACCAGAAAGCTTACTTGGCTCCTATTGTGCAAGGAATCAATGCATTAGAAGTATTCTAGATAAGTTTTATGTTTTAAATTGGTATTTCAATCCCTTTGCAATTCTTGCTCAAGTTTTCCTCACCTTCTAAGTCTGAAAAAGTAATTTCCAAATCACCGTGAAGGCACTGTGGAAAATCATGATTTTGGGGAATCATTTAGTCAGTTGAAACAGGGCGGGCTAGTGGTTTAACTTAAAAATGGAATGGGTTTCCCATCAGAGTTCCCATAGTACATGACTGTGTTTTTGTAACTTAACACAATGAAGGGGTTGTCACTAGATGATTCAGCAAGTTAGAATCTCAACTCCCTGTCTGGGGAGGAAACCTGAGGCATGTGTTTATGCTAGATGCTAGACTACAGTTCTCTCAAATCAGTGTCAGGCAGAGACTATGCACAGGAAGGTGGGAAGCAAGGTCCATTGTTCACCTTGGTTAGAACCAAGCCTTGCAGCCAAACCCAAGCCTTGCAACCAAACCCAAATCTGTTCCATTTTCTTAGTCTCTCTTTCTCTCCCCAGCCCCCCATACACACACACACACACACACACACACACACACACACACACACACACACCCCAAGTCTCAACTGCTCCATTGCTCTAAAGGTTCTTGGTAAAATTTCCCTAGGGCAAAATCACCAGTAACCTGAGTTCTCACTTCATTCAGTATCAGTGGGAAATTTGCCACACTGGTGTTTGACTGACAGCCACAAAAACCAGTTTGACTGAGAGTAGTGAGACCTCGAGGTCTAGGTGGAGTATTAACTCACCAGCTTGGAATGAAAACTCTGAGAATGCTCACACTGCCTGTTATTTATGCTTCAATCTAAGTCTCCGAGAGCACTGAAGTCATAAAATGACTAAACAGATATACAGCAGGAAGATGGTTTATGCAGAACTCAGCCATCACAGAAAAGCTCCTTTCATCAGGAATCCTTGGAAAGTGGTGTCTAGAAATCAGCTCTGAGCCAGCCGCACTCAATTTCATCCTTGTGTGATCTTCAATTCCCACAGAAGCCCCACTGAGCTGAATTTTAAATGGCACAAAGCAAAGGGAGAGAAGTCTCCCCCAACCTTTCTGGAAAAGAAAAGTTTAGCATATTTTTTATGTAAGATTGAAGGCCAGGTGGGGAAATCCTTTTACACATTAAACCAGGGAAAAAGAAATGAAAATAGGCTTTATTATTTCTCTCCCATACTGAATTCAGAAGATTAACTACTATTTTTAACTTTTAATTGTGCATATATCTTGATTGTTGACAGTTCTATTTTTCTACAATAAAACCAAGTTTATTGTCTATGGCCATAGCCTTAGTATTGTGTTTCCACCATTGCTCTGCCCCTCAACCCAGGTTGGTGGAAGGTGTTCTCTTTTGAAAACACCAGGTTAACTTTAAAATCATTTATACAATTAAAGTAGAATCCAAATAATTAATGTCTTGAAAAGATGTTATTCAGAAATGCCAAATAAGAAGTCCTTAAATCTGGTCAATGTTTTTCATTGGAGGGAGGTATTGTGAAGCCAACATGTGAAGTAAAGGTCATGAGTGCTTGAGTCAGTGGGACTTGAGGAGGAGGAATCCAGAGTGTTCCTCACCAGCCTGTGACTCTAGCCTGCATACTTAACCCATAAGGGCCTCAGTTTCCTCACCTGGAAACAGCTCCACTCAGGAGAGCTATAAAATCCCACTGCACGGGGGAGGGACTGGCATGTGTCTATTCTGCACACTAATTGTCCCACCCTCTTCCCCTAAATGTTCAGAAACTAGGTAACAGTTTTTGGCATCTTCCTCAAAGGCAGCTGGGATCTGGAGAAATAAAAGAGAGCCGCAGAGAGCATCACTTGGTTGGCCAGCTGCTCATGAGAATGATAGGTAAAACTGAAATTTTTCAAATGGAAATGCCAATTTTGCCTAACTTTTCATAAGACATTTTGGTTTTGCTTAAAAGCAAATTACCTTAGAAATGAACATACCCAGCTCCCCTATTTATTTAAGCAAAATTTAGCAAATATTTTTGGGAGCCAACTTAATGCCTGACACTACACTAGCTGCTGTGCCCTGGAAGACAGCCTGCTCTCTGGGCCCTTCGAGGAGCAGGGGTGGCTGGTTAGGATACACAGGAGGGCATCACGGTCTGCGTGCTGCTGGATGGGGTGTGTTCAAGGACAAAGTGGGAGTTGTAGGCAGGTTTGGGAGGCAGGCAAGGGTGTGAGGGCTGGTGTCATGGAAAATCTGGCGAGTTCCGTCACGGGAACATGGCTGGGTGGGGCGGACTGCGCCAGGAAGGAAGAACAGTCAGCGGGACTGCATCTCTCAAACGTGGGCTTGACAACCAGTGTCCAGCTCTGTGATGAAGCAAAAACCACTCTTTACAAAAGTATTCATGGACTGAGGCTCGTTCAGAGGGAACGAGGGAGAGAAAAGTGAGCTTTTAATACAACTGGGGAACTCCAGTATTTAAAAATTACTTGCAAAAGATAATAAAATAATCCAATGAGAATGGAGCAATGGAATTCCAGAGAAGTAGATATAATGAGTTATAAATGGAGCAGGGACACCTCCCTGGGAGACTGGCTTGATGAAAGCAGTAAGTAAGAATGAGTAACATTTATTGAGCCATGGCTAAGTGCCAGCTGCTTCATGTTTTGCACACGTTGACTCACTTCACACATCACAACTCTGTGATGTGGGTTCTGTTACTACCCTGTCAGGAGGCTCTCTCCCTCCCTTGCCTATTCCCCTTTCCTGCACTTATCACCATCGAATACACAATGGATTTTATTTATTTACTATTATAATTATTATTAAAATACGGCTTTTATTGATTTCAGAGAGAGGAAGGGAGAGGGAGAGAGAGATAGAAACATCAGTGATGAGAGTCATGGATCAGCTGCCTCCTGCACGCCCCCATGAGGGATTGAGCCCACAACCCAAGCATGTGCCCTGACTGGGAATCGAACCGTGACCTCCAGGTTCATAGGTTGATGCTCAACCACTGAGCCATGCTGGCCAGGCTTACTCTTATTTTTTATTTGTCTCTCTCTTTCTGCTAGAATGGACTCTCCTTAAGGTCAGGGATATTTGACATAGTAGGAGCTCATTAAATATTGGTGAATGAAGGAATGATAAAAACTGAGGTACAGAGTTGTTTATAACTTGCCTCAAACCACACAGCCAGGGAGTGTCAGGACCTGGAAGCAAGGGAGTGAACAGCTAAGAGGGCCTTTAGTGAGATGGTGATCTCAGCAACGGATAACAGAACCGAGGGCGGAGGGACTGGAGCCTGGAAAGAATAGGCTTAAAAAATTCTTTGATTCACTTATCTGTTCATTCAACTATTCAGCAAATATTTACTGAGCACCTACTATGTGCCAAGCATTGTTTCAGGCCCTGGGGAAATACCGGTGGACAAGCCAGAAAGTGTCCTGCACTCGGAGGGGAAGGGACGGAAATAAGTGAAAACAGAATAATTTCAGGGATGAAAACGCTGGGATGACATTAGAACAGGGCGATGTGACAAAGAGTAACTGGGGGTGCAGAGCACTGTCAGCTGGGATCCCTGGCAAGGCCTCTCTAAGGAGATGGATAAGCAGATTCCTGCGGCAGGAAGCTCCAGAAGTTAAGCTGAGAACGAGGGAGACAGGAAGGCAGAGGTAAGGGAAGGGTCAGGAGTGGAGGCAGGAGAGGGAAGGAAGCCCAGAAAGTTTAGGCGGAAATGACAGTTCTGCACAGGAAACAGAGAGTTCACAGCCGGGAGAAAGCCAGGGTCACCCGTTGACCAAAGTCTAGCCAGGATCAGAGCCAAGCGGTTAAAGAAATTGTCCAGAAAACCACATCTGACTTTAAACCAAGATCCCAAACCAGAAAAGATCCTGCTTTGGGTGGCCAGCTGAGGGGCAGGAGCAGAAGGTGCCACATAGAGTAACAGGATGGTGGGCAAAGGGGAAGGACCTTTATATTACAAGAGAATTCAGGTCAAGCATGAAAGTGCCTTACACTGAACTGCAATTGTCCCCCACAATTCGTGCACGCTTTGTATGTCTGGGTAGAGCTGAGGAGCCATTGGAGATAAGAGTGGCCTCAGAGAACATCTAACACAGATGATGCCTGCCCGTGCTGGGGACCAGGCCAGTGATCCCCAACCTGAGCAAACATAGACTCATTGGGAGTGTTTGTAAAAATGCAGATGACTGGGCCCCACTCCTAGGGATTCCCATTTATTAAGTCCAGGATGGCTCAGGAATCTGCACCTGTGCTGCAAGTGTTCTCCAGATGGGGCCGCACCTTGAGAATGTGTTCAAGGAGCCACTGTTAGGCTTCAGGAGGTCCGTGGACCCCTAGGAATGGAAGGAAGAGTGTGTGGCTGCATATATGTACATTTCTTTTTCTGGGGAGAGGGTCCATATCATTAGAAAACTCTCAGCAACTTAAGAACCACTGATCTAGCCCCGTCCCTTGTCTTACAGAGTAGGAAACAGAGTCCCAGGAATGTAAGTGCCCGGCCTGACCCACACAGCTGGAGCACAGCGCAGATGCACCATCTTGACAAACTCTCTTTCCAAGCCCCTCCCTCGCTCTCTTCTCCCACAAAGGTGGCAGAGAGATGCAGGAAGGGGGTTAAGTACCTGGGGGCAAAGCCATCTAGGACCTGGCCCCAGATGGGCCAGATCAGCAGAGTGGAGGGTTAGAATGAGGGGCCTCAGCTCACTCACCTGTGCTGCCCCCAGGCCCTGACCCTGTGGAATCCTGCCTGCAGTAGGCCTTTAGCCAGGACAGGGCATCCGCTGTCTGTCGGGTGCTTGGTGGTGCAGGAGTGGCGCCCCCGGGCAGAGCCGCCTCCCTACGCCTGAGCAGGCAGTGGTGCCAGCCTCCCTGCCAGCACTCAGCGGCCCACTCATCTGCTTCCTCAGGCCAGCCTGGATCATGGCCCCACCTCTGCTAGGATGCCCAGGCCATGCTTCCTCTTGGGCCCTCCTCCCAGCCCTCGTTCCCCGCCCCCCCATCGCTCACTCCAGCAGGCTCCTCACATTAAGCATGTGTCCTGTCCTCTAGTTTTGGCCCAAATTCTTCAGACTCTGGCCTCGCCCTGAGCTTCTGGCTTCACCAGCCCTGCTCCCCTCTCTTTCCTGAATTAGTAACTCACCATCTTGGCCTTTTGGCCTCTTTTTTTGTCCCTGCTATTCTGTCCTGGTGACAAGGAACCTCCAGTACAGGCCCCAGCTGGCACCCTGTCCTCTCCCCACCCTGCTGGATGGTCCAACCTGCTACTCAAGGTCTAAACAGATGCGGAGTGGGACCTCTCCTTCTGCAGGGTAAGCACATCAGGAAGTTGGCCTGACTGACACCCTTTCTCTGCCTTTACGTGCGAACCCGTCTCAGAGTCTGGCTGGGGGACCGCAGTTCACCCTGCCATTCCAGGTCCTCTCAATCTTGCGTCCCCAGTCTGCTCGCCAGTCCCTCCTCTTCTGTCCCTTTCTTGTCCTTTCTTCTTCCTCTCCTTTCCATCCTTCTCCCACCCGGTAGCCCTCCCTTGGCCCTCCCTGGCATTGCTTAGCCAGACAGCAATGCTCAGGAATAAAAGGTGCCTGAGCTCTTTGTGCTGGCTAATGCCACCTTTGTTTTGGTGCCAGGTTTGTTTTGGAGGCAGCTGTCCAGGAAGGCTGGATGGCGGGGCAGCCTGCAGAGCACACGAGGAAAGCAGGCTGCTCTGTCATTTTCCCAGCAGCTTCCCCCAGCCCCTGGGCGATGGCTCAGGCGCCTTGCCTTTCACAGGGGAGGAAGCGAGCTCAGCGCTCGGGAGGCTGGCCCGGGTTCCCAATTAAATCGGCGCAGAGGTGGAGGTGAACCGGAGCTCGCAGGCTGAGCGCTGTCCAGGCCGCTGCGTGGAGCAGGATCACAGCCCACTGTCACTCCAAGCCTCAGGCAGGGCGGTCACAGCGTGGACACCGACACTTGGCAGTTTCTGGTAAGCTGCACTAGGCTTTCCTGTTCATTCTTTATCCCGTAAAGGAGTTGCACAGCTAATTTCTTGGTGGGGATTAATCATTTGCTCTCCAGCCTAGGACTTCCCCTTGCTCATGTCCTGCCCCTGGTTTCACTAGTCCCAGGGATTTGGGAGGATTTGGGAGGGCGGGACATTCCTCCCTCCCCTCCTCCCCCTCCCCAACTGCAGCCTGCAGTCGGGACCAATGAAAGCAAAGTACCTCATCCACCCGGTGACTAAGAACTCCGGGTATTTAAGAGGTGGTGGGAATGGGCCAAAATCGGCTTTTGCGTTCTGTGCTGACAGGCACACTCCCGTCGGACCGGGGCCCTCCCGAGCTGCAGCGTGAAGGGGAAAGCGGCCCCCAGCCTCCCTGCCACCATGTGCTACGGCAAGTGCGCACGGTGCATCGGGCAGTCCCTGGTGGGGCTCGCCGTCCTCTGCATTGTCGCTAACATTCTGCTCTACTTTCCCAACGGGGAGACAAAGTATGCCTCCGAAAACCACCTCAGCAAGTTCGTGTGGTACTTCTCTGGCATCCTAGGAGGGGGCTTGCTGGTAAGTTGTTCAAAATTATTGCAACCTGCAAAAATCCTCTGCTGTTGAATGTGATGCTTTCTTGTGTCTTCATGGAAAGTTCTCTGAAATGCCTGTTTCCAAATCCAGTGGTTTGTGTTCATTCTTCTTTTGAAAGCAGATTATGCAAAAGTTGACACAAGTATAATATACTAATTCTTTGGCTGTTGCTTTACAAAATCCTCTTTCAACTGAACGTGAACTATCTTTCTGCTAAACTCTCTTACTTTACAACTAGAAACAGATACTAGCTGTTAAATCAGATTTGAGAAACTGGAGTTTCTAGTCCTGAAGCCAGCAGTCCTAGATCAGTTTTGCCTTAGGGAGCTGGGAGGAGTCGGCTGGCTTTCTGTCTAAATCAACAGACCCTGGGATCCCAAATCTCTGCTGTTTGTTCTCAGGCATCTGCAACAGAAAAGAAAAAAAATGGATTGTGAGTGCACTGCTATTTAGAAAGAACTATAAATTTCTTCTTTTATGTGATCCTAGGGTGTGGTGTCTAGGAAAAAGCCCGCAGTCAGCATCGGATCAGGGTCTGAAGCTAGTAGTGGAATGTGTTGTTTTTTCCAAGGTTTGTTTTTAATTGAAGTGAGAGGAATTTGCCTGCCAAGTTTGGAGCTGAAAATATTAGCTTTAACTACAGCATGGAAAGAATGTGTACAAACTTAAGTTTGCTACTTTAAACTTCTGGGATTGAGACTTTTAAAGAGAAGTTTTATAGAATTGCTAATACTGGACAAAATAGTTTTCTTAGTCAAATACAGGATATTTAACCTTGATATACTAATTATGGTTTGATAAATCTGCTTTGAATTTAAACATTACTATCACATTAACATAATCATTTGTGCTTAAATATTATTGCATTTGTTTAAGCTTCTTTTAATCAAACTCAAAGTATTTCATACTTTCTTTATTTAAAGAGCTTTGTTAAAAGCTACAACCATACAATCGTATCTTCAAAGAAGCAGTTCACTTTTAGTATTACAGAGCTTTCCTCTCTCCCACTTAAAAACAAAAACAAAAAAGGTTTCAGTTACTCTGTTAAAGATTGTTGGTATGGTCTATGTTTTACAATAAAAAACAAATCAGATTTAAAGACAAGGTTCAATAGTTCCAAAACGGCAGCAGCAAAAACAAACGAAGCCCCAGCAGTTGCGGCTGGGACTATGCTAGGAACTCAGGGGAACAAACACATTCAGAAGTTATTGTTTCAGCCTTCCCAGGCCACACCCTCACCCTAAAGAATGCTCGGGCACATGACGAGAAAACAAGCAGACACTACATTTAGAGGGGTTTTTCTCTTCGTCATTTTACATTATTTGAGATACTTGATCAATTTAATGCAAAGCCAGTCAACAATGTCAGGAACAGATATATTGTACCAACGGTGCTTAACGTGACCCTTATGGACTTGGGGAAACACAGTGACTTTCATTTGCTTGTTTTCTAACCAGATATTCCTGCCAGCATTTGTCTTCATGGGCCTGGAGGAAGACGACTGCTGCGGCTGCTGCGGCAGTGACAACTGTGGCAAGAGATGCGTGGTAGGTCCTGCCCAGCGGGGAGGCTGGTTTCCGCGGCCTGGGCGCGGGCACCCTGTGGCTCACCCACCTCCCGTGTCTCCCCCCCAGATGCTTTCTTCCGTGCTGGCCGCTGTCATCGGAATCGCAGGGTCTGGCTACTGCGTCATCGTGGCAGCCCTGGGCTTAGCGGCAGGACCTCTGTGCCTGGACTCCTCCAACCAGTGGAACTATACCTTCCTCGACACCGAGGGACAGTGAGTAATTTCTCCGCACAGAGCACACACACCTACCCACCGCATGTGCACGGTGGCGGCCCCGTCAAGCTAAAGGGCGTCACTCACCCGGTCATCCAGCCGCTCAGCCGGGCCCCGGCGCTCGCTCAGGCCTGGATTAGGGCGCCTGAGGGGCCCTGCTCAGCCCCGACCTGGGGGGGCTCCAAGGCTTCTTAATGGCCACCCTGGCGCAGTCCTCATGAGAACCCTACTAGGTGGCTTCCGCTGTGGCCCCTGTTTTAAAGAGGCGGAAACAAAGACAGAGAGATGAAGTAACTTAACCAAAGCCACATTGCTGGGACACGCGGTCAGGATTCGAACCCATGCAGCCTGGCTGTAGAGTTTGTGCTCATGGATAGTATGTACACTATTTCAGAACAATTGGCTGTTTCTACTATTTTATAAGAAAATATCATGGATCCTTATATGGATGGAAACTATGTGAATTTAACCAAAGCCTAGGAAAGTCATACTATCCCTCCCTCCCACAACCCACCCACATATAACTGTTGCTCCCCTACGTACAATGCACTTATTTAAAGAGATCAAGCTTTATCCACAATTTTAACATCAGGACGATTTCAGATGTTCCATTGTTTTATGTTGATACTTATTTCTTGTCTTATATTAACAAAAGAACAGAAACAGCTGATAGAAAATGATGTACATTATAATAAGTGAGTGACATCCTTCTTTGAATTTTGAAAGGTTTGGAGAGACATGAGTAAAAATAATGCGAATAATGAAGTTTAATTGCCTTTATATTATGAAGAATATCCCCCATGAATTGTATAGCATGTAGTAAGGTCATAAGGTCGAGTATGGAATTAGATAAACCTGAGTTTGACCCCAGCTCTGCATTTAGTCTCTAAGTGGGCAGGAAATCATGAACTGAGCTCTCTGCATTTTAGTTACTTCATCTGTAAAATAAAACTAATGGCAGTTGTCAGTGAGATGCTTTATGTAAAATACGTGTCACAGAAGCTGACACACGGTGGGCGCCACCAATGTTGGCTGTTAATATTCTCTACTAGCTTACGATGGAACTAGCCCAATGGTGGCCTATGAAGGAAAATTAGCACTTACTGGAGTTTAAAATTTTGGTGTTCAGAAATTGTGATTTTGTTGTTGTACTGAATGTACTAGTATTGGTTATTCATGTATGCACAGACATACAAAACTACTGCAAAAAGCCATCTCTAAAAAACAGTTATGACTAATGTAGTTGCAATGCAAGGAGAGGTGAGGGCTATCACTCAATTTTTTTATGGCTGTTTGATTATATGTCCCTCCCATGATTCACCTCAGCTTCTACAAGAAACCTTCTGCTTCTATGTCATTCCTCATCTTAGCCTGTCCAGAGATTGCAACATGGAGAATACCTAATGGTCACAAGCCAGTGATTAGTTGCTCAATAGCCAAGTGGGGCCAAATAATTTTTTTTATGTTTTGTCCTGAAATTACAGGTTTTTGTTTCAGTGACATGCAGAAAGACAGGGCCTGAAGGACAGAATATTTTGTAATCGGCAAACTGACTTTCTGATTGGCTCAGTGAACCATTCCAAAGTTAGGTCTCTAATTCCCAGCCCCTTTGTTCTGTTGTGGTGGGAAGAAGTGAAAAGGAAAGAATCATATCCAACCTCTGTGGAATTAAGTCAACCCCAGGCTTTCCCACATAATTAAATCCAATTTCATTAAGGATTCAAATACTCTATGATGTAGCAAAGGTCAAAATTCTAGGAGAGGAATGAGAATTTTTCAAACTGTAAGAATATCCAGGTTTTAGAAACTCTCCTAAGAATTTACATATATATTCAGATATGACCTCAGCATTATTTCCTTACATTTCTCAGAGTGGCTTTGGATTGCTATGTATCATTCAATTACTTTAAAAATGTGTTGAGAACCTAATGTGTGCCAGATAGTGGTCTAGGGGCAGGACATACAATGATGAAAGATCTGGTTTCTACCTTCATGAAGCTCAGACTTCTGGGAAAGCTACGTAAGTAGGTCTTCTCCTGGCCTTTCATTCCTCTGTGACTGTAATGTTAGGTTTCATTCCTCTGTGGCCTTTCACACTTGGTTTACCTGATTAGTATACCTGCTGTGTTGAGATTGCCTCTGTATGTTCCCTTAAGCTGTGTTTTTCCAGGACAGAGCCCCTGCCCCGTTCACTGTTGCACCCCCAGCCCTGGCTTGATGTCTCACTCACACGGAGTGCTCAATACCCTGTGTTGAATTTTATGTTTCTCATGGCAACAAGATATGGGCTAAATTGTCATATTGTGGAATGACATGGATTGGAAGAATTTGAGATAGGCCATTGAATTAATTCATTCCTTTTTTTCTGAATGAAAAAACATCCCACAAAAAGTAGCTTCTGAGGCGTCCCATCAGGTGTGGTCATGTGGTCTGTTTTTATCCACAGATACCTTCTGGATAGATCCACATGGTCCCAGTGCCTTGAACCCCAGCACGTTGTGGAGTGGAACGTCTCTCTGTTTTCTATCCTCTTGGCGCTTGGTGGGATTGAATTCATCTTGTGTCTCATTCAAGTAATAAATGGGTTGCTTGGAGGCATATGTGGCTACTGCTGTACTCACCATCAGGTAAGAACCTGCGAGAAGAGGTCGCAGCCTGGCCCTCGCGTGGTCAGTTACCACAATGCACCATCACGCAGAGAGAAAGGCAAAATTAAACGTGGCTCAGCCTACCAGCACTTATTCCTACATTGTCGTCGTGAAGCACTTACGGCCTTCCGTTTTGCTCTCAATAATGTCTCCTTGAACGCCACGGTCGCTGGGTTACCGTGGTTCTTCATAGTTGGCTCTGTGGATATGGGAAACCGCCACCCGTAGACAAAGTGCCCCATTCAGGAGCTAACCCACTGCTCTGCCTGCAGACACAAAAGAAATGTGCTCGCTTTGCTTCTCTCATTTTCCCAACTAGTTTTCAAGAATAATAGCCAACATTCATTGCACTAGGCATGGTGCTAAACCTGTATTTCAGATGAGGCTGTGACTCAGAGATGAAGCAATATGCCTAAAATCACCTAGTCAGGCAGTAACAGGCTCCCAGCCCTCGGTCATTTTATGCCACAGCCCCTGCTCTTAACCTGTGTGCAATAGTTGCTGTTCTGTTCGGTTTTCTACAGTACTTCCTAAAAGGGAGTCATAAAAAGCCCGAACAGCTAAGCATAGAGAAGCACTAGTGGCCTTTTGATAGCAGCTCACGAAAAGCCTTTCATTGGGAAAGAAAACCAGGAAGCAGTTGTTTCCTGGGGATAGGATTTTGGAGAGAAATATGCATTTGCTAGTAGTGGGGAATGTTCTTGTTTCTATGGCCTCCTAAAAATTATAAATTATTGAATTGATAGAAGTTCAGCTTTGGTCCAATTTGGGGTGTTGTTGTTTTATGTCTTATTCCATAAAACAGGATTAAACAGAAATTTATTGAGCGCGTATTTTTCTAATCATTTACTTCTCTGGTTCAAGGTCTCTTAACTTTCTTTGAAAATAAGACAAAACCCAATGAACACTAAAAGCCCATTGTTACCGTAAAAAACTTCACTGTAAATAAATGGAAACTTTCTATAATATTTGAAGGGAAGTTAAAATAAAAACCTAGTATGCCTTATCAGGCAAGTCCAGAAAGATTAATAATTTCCTTGGGAGTTCGCCAAATTCCCGGGAAAACAAAGGAGTGGGAATCCTTTACCATGGAGCTGTTTCCCGCACTGTGGTTTGGGAGAGGCAGAGAAGAGTCCTCTTGGGATTACTGTAAGGACCTATCTTTAGCCTTGAGCTTCATATAAGGCGAAATTTAAATTCGGTGAAGCCCCACTGGACTTCAGCTCTCATGCAATTTGGGGACAGGCATAATATGTCGATGACTTGAAGTTACTGTAGTGGTTCAGCAGAGTGACACTCTTCCCTGGAGGGAGCAAACAGTCCCCCTGGGTTTACATCTGAGTCACAGCAGGAGTGGCTGCTTTCCCAACACGGCAGAGCAGATCTGTTACCTTTGTTTCTAAGACAAAAGTGACTTTCAGAGGGCAAGGTTTTTAGTGGAGATGAGTCAACTGGGGAACCCAGTAGCATTTAATTAGAAGGGTTACCCACACTGAGCCCACCGCTGTGCGAAACTCCCATGGCATTGTCTCTAAAATCCCTGAGATTAAAAACCTCCCCAACATGTTCAATGCGAGCTCAGCATTGCTAAGCTACAGTTTCCATGGCCCCTTCTGCAGCTCTTACTCCGAGAGGACAGCGGGTCTGCCTGGTTTGTTTAGGAAACATTTTGTGAGCATTGTCTAACGCTCAGAACTGTTGGCCAAAGCTCTGCTGAAGCTGAGATCAGTCGGCTTCATGCTTAAGACAGGAATTTAAAAGGCTGACATGTCATCATTGTTTGTTTAGCCTGTTTGTAACCTAATGCACATTTCATTTTCTTTACAGCAATATGACTGTTAGAAGAACCACCCCAAGACAGGACCACCGTCTTTATTTCATTGTAATTTATATATTTTACTTGTATTAATTTGTAAAACTTCGCACTCGTGTATCATACTTCTTATATTCCCCTTTTATATGTGTGTGTAAAGACTGGCATCTTCATGTGATGTCAGTGTTTGCACTCAGCAAACAAACATTTTTTTAAGGAATGAGAAAATGAAACACACTCTGGAGGGAATTTCCAGGTGTAGTGACGGTCCTCAGCGTATCTGAGATAAACTGACTTGAAGTAATGTTTTTGAGAAACGTTACGACGAGAACTGTTACATCCCGATTACCGCTGTATATATGTGCTCCTGTTTATTAAATGGAAGATTTCTAGTTGCTTTTTTTTTAAGACCATGAAGGAGAAAAATCCAACAACTTGAAAAGATGATTTTCACTGTTTATATGGTGTTTCCCATTGATAGGCCTCTGACCTGGGCCTCTGAGCTGCTTTGCGATCTGGGAGGGACAGCGCCTCGCCAGAGAGGAGGCCCACTCACCATGCTCTCGGCCAAACGAATGAGCCCAGCGGGCAGGTCCCGTGTTCCTGCCCTGTGCGAAGCTTTTGTTCTTCAAAGACAAGCACTCAGGGTCATGCATTTAAGAAGAGAAAGGCCTGGATGATTAGACAGGAAGAAAATTGGGAAACGGAATAAAGCAGTTGATCAGCACGATCCGAAAACGGGGGAGAAGGGAGGTGGGGCAGGCAGACCACAAGAAATACCCCAAACTTGCTTGTTTAAGTCAACAAAATAAAATATTCACTATCACTTTTTTTTTTTTGCTTAGTTTCATTGTCCTTTGTTTAAAATTTCTTTTTCCTCCCTATTTTTTTCCAGTCTGCAGGCTGTGAAACCCCTATTGCTGGGCGCTTTGTGTTTCCTGGTTTCTTTTTCCCACTTTCCCTCCCTGGCCCTTTCCCTCCTCTCCTACCTCTTCTGCGACCCACGCATTGTCCTTGCTCTGCCATCCCTGGGGCCCTCACCCTCGTTTGGCAGCTTCCTTTCTGCTGGGTGCTGCAAGCCTCAGGTTCCTGGGGGGCAGGGGGAACAGACATTTTCTTCCTTGATATTTTATGGCAGTTGTACAGAGTTAGGCTCTTTCCAGAGACAGGATCTCCTGATCTATTTATTGGGAATTGTCTTTAGAAATGTTCTGCTTTCAGTGTTGTCCAAGGATGGAGCGAAGCTGTAATGGCCACTGTAACGGGAAGGAATCTTCAGACCAACAAACGCAGCAGGCAACTCCATAGAATATAACAGGACATATTGCAGGGTAATTTACTTATGGGGACTTTGGGTTGGAGCAGAACACACAACCCGACAATTGTGACAAACTCCTGTCACTGTATTTTTAAAAAATAGTATAACAAGTACTAATAATTGACAAGACACAGGGACAAAGACTGCAGTAGCGTCAGGGGCCATGCCTTCTGGTGATCTTGTGATAGATGATTATTTATAATCGATGCTATCATCAGTTTGATGTTTATCTCCAGTTGTCACGCCTTCCTAACAAAAATATTTATGGCTACATTTTAAGGGACACAGATGTGATCAACTAAAAGGCTTTGATATGATTGCCAAGAATAGCGAGTGAGCTTGGTGAAAGGTCATGGCATGAAGCAAAAAATGAAATGAAGTCTGGGACACAGAGATGGAGTTGGTTTTCTTGTATCTACATCTCTACAGGTGTTTATTTGCCTGGGCAGCAGACAGCGGTTAATAAAGCAGCTTTGCTGGCTCAGACAGAAGAGCGCCTCCTGCCTGGGAGGCACCCAACAATGCCTGGGAACCCTTTCTCCACAGAAGAAGGGTTCTAATTTTTTTTGTCCCCGTGTCCTTCTGGCATTCTGTTAATGCCTACAGATTTTTTTGAAGGATACTGTTTAAAAAGAATAGCCTTGGCCAGGGAACTCAGTTGGTTAGAACGGCATCCCTATACACCAAGGTTGTGGATTCGATCCCTGGTTAGGGCACATACATTGAATGAATAAATAAGGGAAACAACAAATCTGTGTTTCTCCTTCCCCCTCTCTCTCTCTAAAAAATAAAATAAAATAAATAAAAATTAATAAATTAAAAAATTAAAAGTGAATAAAGAAAGCATATAGGAGCACAAAGTAAACAAATATATTGAAATATTTTATCAAAATATTTTTGAAAATTATGACATAGCTGTCTTGATGGCCAGCTCCATCACATCGATGTCTGTGCGCAGGAAAGCAGTGATCACGTGTGATCTAGCAGAGGTCTAATGAGTGGGTCTAAGAGCTACTGTACTTTGCAACATGATTCCAATTGATGAAATTTTGAGATACCCAAGACAATTTTAATGTGGTACGAAAATAATATGTAACTTTGCATTGTTGATAAAAGCATGATCAATATTGCTAATAGTACTGTGATTTGTTGCATGCAGTCATAATAAAGGAATACTAAGTGTTCATTAGAGGTTAATAAAAATAATGACTTTTTCCCCCATTCAAGTTTAACACTCCCTTTTACAGATATCTATCCATGGGCCTCTTGGGAGTTCTTGGACCAGGTTAAGAACCTTCTCAAAAAAGAGGCATAGTGATCAGGTATAAGTGTCTTGTTTTCCTAAATGAGCCCTGAAAGGAAATGGCATAGTAATTATTAACCATGATAGTAATAATAGCAGCCACTGAGTTCCTTCAATGTGTCAGCTACTGTACTTGTTTTCTACACATATTATCTCACTGAAATCCCTCAACAGCCGTAGAAAGTGGTGCTTGTTTCCATTTTAGAGTCAAAGCTCAGAGAGATTAAGTAATCTGCCCAAGGCCATACATTTTGCAAGTGATAAAACTGTGATCCAAATCCAGGTCTAATGTAAAAACCCAGGCTATTTAGCTCCTCTTGCTGGTCCTGCACCTCTGTAGCCCCTGCCCAGGTGCTGGGATCTTAGCTCCTCCAGCACTGACTTGGCCTTGCCACCTGCCTAGGGGCTTTGACAGGCCCCTGTAACCCCCCATCACCCCTCTCCCAGGGCCCACATTGGAGTGGTTCACTTTCCCCTGGGTGGTAAATTTTAAATAATAAGCATTGCCATTGGCCAAAGCAAATAGCTTATCCAAGTCACTGGCTGTCCTGGATCTGTAATACTCTAAACCCCTCAATTTGGCTGTAAATTCCCTCAGGGATTCTGAAACAGCTCATTATCACCTGGCAACATAAAACAATGTAAATGCTGTAGAATCTGGATCACCTGAATAGCACACATGGCCTCAAGGTTAGATAGTTCAATCTAAGGGTCATAGGAAGTAGTAACCGAATTTACCGTGGTTACCAAATTTACAAATAACTGCTCGCATAAAGGAAACCTCTTGAACTGAAATCTAAGAAAATTGATGGGTTGTTGCTTTCAGTACCACTTTTTTCTTACTGGTACATGAGAATGCTCCGGTTACTTTCCCTCTGATGCTTAACCTCTGTGGGAACAGACATGGGGTTTGGTGCAACTTTCCAGAAAAGCTACAATCTATAAAGTCAGCACATCTTTTAACCCAGTATTTTTACTTTTAGAAATTTATTTTAAGAGAATCATCAAAGATGTTCAGTTTCTAGGGATAATTTTGGTAATATTATTTATACCAAGAAAAATGACAAGAGCCTAAAATCTTAACAGGGAACTGGTTTGATCAAATGTCAGCACAATGAAGTTATATATTTATATTTAATATATATAAACTAAATGGTAATTATGATCAGATTCTGGGTGCTTTTGTCTTGATTTGCTTATGTGTACTTACAAAAGTTTCTACAATAAACACATTACTTTTAGAAAGAAAACAAAAATGAGAAGAGAAAGACTCAGTTTTAAAATCATTCGGGGAATAGTCCAGTCTTCAAGGAAATGCCTCAAATGTATGAGAAACCATTGCTCTTATTGGGGAACTGAGGAGCCATTCTCTAGTCAACGCTGAAGAATAAATGTGCCTGTGATTTGGTGGAGGGATGGGCCAGGTGGGGCAGGCAGTAACCACGGGCTAAAAAATATTATGGGGAAGCCAACATTCTTGCTCCGTGTTTGGGAAATGTAAGTTCATGGTATCTATTTAGTTTACCTACTAAATAAGCTTTTAAAAAATAACTACATTATCTGTTTTTCTATTTTCAAACTGAAGGTAATGAAATTCCTTTAAGGACTGACTTTTTATCAGGGCTTTTTATAGTACAGCCTGAATTTTTCTCACTACATTTATGAAATGAAAGGAGTGTTAACAACAGCATGGGTTTACAGGACTTGGCCCAGCCTGGCCCAATGTGTTTTAACAAGCACAGAAATTGAGTCACCCACCCAAGGCTAGTACAAATTATTCCTATTTCCATTTTCATATGAAATATCTGTGTGTGTATCTTTGTCAATGTAGATACTTATTTTAATTATTGTGGTTTAAGAAGCTTGCTAAGCTTTTCAGGAGGTGGATTTCATGTTAATTTCAGAAATTAATTGATTCTCTCTCTCTCTCTCTCTCTCTCACACACACATACACATATACACACATTTTCCTACTATACAGCAATTAAAAAGAACAAACTATTGCTACATAAGACAATTGGGTGAGTCTCACAAATAATGAGAACAGAAACCATCTATACTATCCCCTTCCCCAATTTTGACAGAATTCTAAATGTAATTTCAACTAATGTAGCTAAGTCCTTAAAAGAGAGAAAGCGGTAGTGAGTCTCCTCATGCAACATTTCACACACTAGGTTTTTAATAGGAGTAACACTGTAATAGTTCCCCAAGAGGGGTGGTTTCAGGGTGTCTAGATTCACAAGTTGCATCCTGTCAGTAGAAGACTGTGTCAAGCATTCCACTTGCTAATTCTCACCACACCCCTCTCTGTCACATGTGTACAAATACCACTGATTCATGTGCAGGGCTCAGGGCCAATTGCAATGGCCACTGGAGGTCTCAGATGTAGGTGATGCCTAGAAGGGTCTGAAAACAAAACCAAGGCAGCCAAGTTAGGATCTGTCCAAATACCTAACCCCATGTTGTTTAAGGCAAGCCCTTGACTAAAGCAAGGGAAGCCTTGGTTCTAAAACTACAGTCAGCTATCCTGATAACCTGACACCTATTAAATTTTTAACCTTTAAAAATTTTTTAAACTTTTAAATCACTTTTTACATCAGTCAAATGTACACAAAATGTATGGCACAGTGAATTTTACACATCTTTATACTCATGTAACCATCACCAGATCAAGATATAGACATTTCTAGCACCCAGAAAACTCTCGCCCTCTCCCAGGCAATACACACCTCACCGCCACTGCACACATCCTGAGCAAATATGGTTCTGATTTCTATCACCATAGATTAGTTTGCCTGCTCTTGAACTTTACATAAATTGATTCATAAAGCATGTTGTTTTTTGTGTCTGGTTTTTCTCACTAAACATCATGTTGTTGAATTGTGGCTCCCAAAATATCACCGGAACAATCTGTTCGTATGAGAAAGCTGATTGTACTGTTTACTGCCATGGTGGAGGGTGCCACCTTGAAAGAGCTTTGGTAGTGCGTAGGAAGGGGAAGGAACAGCTGAATTTATTTGGTATTTTGATTCTGGTTTAAGGCGAGTCTTTCGATGCAAAAACTTGAATAGGATCGGTGAGGATCATGATGTCGTTTAGCGTTGGCAGGAACATCAAGGCAAGGATTTTGAGGTGAGAGGTTTAAAGGCTCTTGAGATGCTCTTTATTGAAGAGATGATGGGTCTTTCAGGAAGTTTCTATAGTAAACAATAAAGTTGTTTGCCTCAGCAAAAGTATTCTGAAATAGCAAAGCTAAGCTAATGAAGACTATGGAATAACAAAACTGATAATGTAGACAGTAAGCTGTGGAGCAGTTTATGGTTTCAGTTCTGTGTCCCAGCTGAGGGTGGGAGTGGGTGGTTTCAGCATGCAATATTTTTCAGATTCATCTGTGTTGTCTCATGTAAGAATAGTTTGTTCTTTTTCTTCGCTGTATAGTGTTCTGGTGTTCAAATTCACTACACGTTATTTACCTATCATTCTATTAATGGATATTTTGGTTTCCAGTTTTTGCATTTTAGGAAATATGTTGCTGTGATCATTCTTGTACATTTTTAGTTTTTTGGTGCATATGACAGCTCACTGGTGTTGGTTTCTTTGTTTTTGCCTTTTAAGGAAGCAAACTGCCAATGGAGATTATTTTGTTGTGCTTTAGTTAGCATCCCAGGAGCTCAGAGTTTCTCCCTGGCCTAGCCCCAGAAAGGCTTGACTCATCTCTTCCATCCCCAGAGATGGTTTAGTATTTCTGGATTGCCCAATGTGTGCTCTGTACTGCATAAGGTGTGAGGATACAACTGTGAATAAGATTTCCTCTTTTTAAAAATCATTTTTAATTTTTCAGTTACAGTTGACATAGAATATTATATTAGCTTCAGGTGTACACCCCAGTGATTAGACATTATAAAACTTACTAAGTGATCATCCCCCCAAAATCTCATACACACCTGACATCATATCTAACTATTAGAATGTTATTGACTATATTCCGTATGCTGTACTTTACACCCCCGTGACTATGCTATAAATACTAATTTGTGCTTCTAAATCCCTTCACCTTTTTTCCCCATTCCTCCAACCCCCTTCCCACCTGACACTGTCAAAATGTTCTGTTTTACCTGGCCAAGCATGGCTCAGTGGCTGAGCATCGATCTAGGATCCAGGAGATCACGGTTCGATTCTCGGTCAGGGCACATGCTCCAGTTGCAGGCTTGATCCCCAGTCGGAGGTGTGCAGGAGGCAGCCAATCAATGACTTTCTCATCACTGATGTTTCTATCTCTCTCTCTCCCTCTCCCTTCCTCTCTCTGAAATCAATAAAGATATATATTTTTTAAAAATGTTCTCTGTTTCTATGAGTCTGTTTCTCTTCTGCTTGTTCGTTTCTTTGATTTTTAGATCAATTGTTGATAGATATGGATTCATTGCCATTTTATTGTTCATATTTTTATCTTTTTTTCCCTTTTTTTTCTTAAAGAAGACTTTTTAACGTTTCATTTAATACTGGTTTGGTGGTGATTAACTCCTTTAGCTTTTTCTTGTCTGGGAAGCTCTTTATCTGATTTTCAGTTCTAAATAATAGCTTTGCTGGGTAGAATAATCTTGGTTGTAGGTCCTTGCTTTTCATCACTTTGGATATTTCTTGCCATTCCCTACTGGCCTGCAAAGTTTCTGTTGAGAAATCAGCTGACAATCTTAAAGGAGCTCCTTTGTAGGTAACTAACTGTTTTTCTCTTGCTGCTTTTAAGATTCTTTTTGTCTTTACTCTTTGAATTTTAATTATGACATGTCCCTTGGTGTGAGTCTCTTTGGGTTCTTCTTGTTTGGGACTTTCTGCCCTTCCTGGACTTGTATGTCCATTTCTTTCATCAGCTAAGGGAAGTTTTCTGTCATTTTTTCAAATAGGTTTTCAATTTCTTGCTCCCTCCCCTCTCCTTCCTTTACCCCCATGATGTGAATGTTCGTATGCTTGAAGTTGTCCCAGAGGCTTCTTACACTATCTTCATATTTTTGGGTTCTTTTTTTTTTTTTTTTGCTGTTCTGATTGGGTGTTTATTGCTTCCCCACATTCCAAATCACTGATTTGATTCTCGGTGTCCTCTACTCTACTATTGATTCCCTATAAATTATTCTTTATTTCAGTTAGTGTATTCTTCATTTCTGACTGGTTCTTTTTTATGGTTCCTAAGTATTTTTTCATGCTGTTGAAGTTCTCACTAAGTTCCTTGAACATTCTTATAACCATTATTTTGAATCTGTATCTGGTAGTTTACTTGCTTTCATTTCATTTAGTTCTTTTTCTGGAGATTTCTCCTGTTAACTTATAAAATGTTTCTTTGTCTCTGTATTTTGGCTGCTTCATTCTGTTCATTTTTATATATTAGGTAGAGCTGTTATGTCTCCTAGAATTGGTGGAGTGGCTTTGTGTAGTAGGTGTTCTGTAGGGCATAGTGGCTCAGCTTCCCCAGTCAACTGTGCTGGGCACTCTAAGTGCTCCCCTGTGTGGGCTGTGTGCACTGTTCTGTTGTAGTTGAGCTTTGTTTGCTGTTGGCATCACTGGGAAGGATTGACCGCCAGGCCAATTGAATATAAGGACCAGCTGCTACTATAGCAGAAGAGCTGCTATGCGGGAGTCAACCCTACAGAGCAGGACATGCTTGAGTGAAGCTTTGGTGCTCACTGAGTCCACCTCTTGAGTGTGTTGCTCATGGAGGTGGTAGAGTTTTAATATGGCATGGTCTGAAGCTGTCCACCAGGTACACTGGCTCTGCAGCCTCCCAGGAAGGGCAAAATCAGCCACTGCCTGTGCCCTGCCTAAGGCCACTGGGCAAAAGCTACTGAGTGATCTGAAGATGGCTGCCACTTGTGATGGGCTTGGAGGTCCCCAGGAGAGGCCAAACTGTGAATCAAGGCAGGCTGCTGCTAGTGCCAGGACTGGGGCCACTTTAGTGAGAAATACAAAGCATGCTGAGGCTAGATGCTGCCTGTTTGAGAGATTTTAGGAAAGTATGATGCATGAGGCTAGAGAGGCCAGTTGTATGGAAAAGTCACTGGAAACAGTTTGGCTAAGCCCCCAAGTTGGGCATGGCGGGGTCTCAGGCAATCAGCAAGGTGGGGAAATCAGCATGAGCCAGGTTGATGGAGACTCAGATATGGTGCCTGCCTGTCTGAACTGTGCTGGGGAGGGTTCAGCACAAGAACAATTGATTCTGCTAGCACTTTTATCTGGAAAAAAGCTGCTCCCCAAGTTCTTGTCTTGTTGCCAGACAATTTAGTTTCACCCCATATGTCCTTGGTTTCTTTCAAGCTGCTGCCACAACAACGGAGCTCAGAGAGAGGGAGTCCAAGTAAGTTCATGCATTGGCCCTTTAAGAGGCACTGCCCAGGACTCCAGCAGTCTCTGTCTTTCTCAACCTCAATCTCCACTGGTTCTTATAGCCCAAAGTTGTGGGGACTTCTCTTCCTAGCACTAAAACTCTGGGCTGGGAAGCCTGGTGTGAGGCTGGGACTCCTTGTTTCTGAAGCCTCCACAGCCAAGATATCCCTCCTGATCAAAAACTGCCACACATGGGTATGGGACCAGCTCATTCTACGCCTCTGTTCTTCCATTCATCTAGATTGCAGGTGATTTTGAATAATGTTTGTTCTGATGATTAGTTGTATTTTTGATGTGGTTGTGGGAGGTTTCTAGTATCGCATCTACCTATACCACCATATTGACTGGAAGACTAAGCTTTACTTTTGTAAAGAAGGTTTTCCAAGCTCCATGAGACAGAGTCTTTGACTGTGCTGCTCAGGATGATATCCCCAGTTTAGAACAATGCTTGGCATGCAGTAGGTGCTCAGTGATCAGAGGTCCACAAACTATGGTTCATGGGCCAAATCTGTCTGCTGCCTTTTTCAGTAAATTAAGTTTCATGGGAACACATCCATTCTTTTTTGTTTATATATTGTCTATAGTGGTTTTTCTGCTACAATGGCAGAATTGAGTAGTTGCAACAGTAAGCATATATCCCACAAGGTCTCAAATATGTATTATCTGGCCCTTTAAGGAGAATTTTATGACCTCTAGTCTAACTAGTCACTTGCTTAGCTAAAAATTGATACTTCTATTACAACAAAAGAGAAGGATGAGTATTTGTGTTATTTTTAAAATTATTATAAGAAATTTTCAATGTATTTTTTAGGAGTAGAGAGAGGAAAAAAATGAACCTAATTTATCTATCCAGATAGAAATATGGATATTAGGTGATGTATTAGTTTCCTACGCTGCCTTAACAAAGCACTACAAATAGTAGCTGAGAACAACAGAAATTTATCATCTCACTGTTCTGGAAACAAGATGTCTAATATCAAGTTGTCAGCAGGGCCATGGAGATGCTTCCAGGCTTCTCTCTTAGCTCCTGGTAGCTCCAGGCACTCTTTGGCTTGTAGAAGACCATCTTCTTCCTGTGTCTCTTCACATTGTCTTCCTTCTCTGCGTATCTGCCTCTGTGTCCAAATTTTTCTTTTTTATAAGAACTCTAGTCATTTTGCATTAAGGCCCACCTTAATGACATCATTTAACTTGATTACCTTTGTAAAGGCCATATTTCCAAATAAGGGTCACATTCCAAGGTACTTCAACATATCCTTTCTTGAGAGGACACAATTCAACCCCTAAGAGCAGAAGAGATAATAGTCTCTGTCTGAGACTTCTTCAGCATCTTCTAACCTAAACAGATGTTGTATGAGATGTCCCTGCAAAAGTCTGGGAAATAGCATACACAACACAAATCTTCATGAAGATTAACCACACACATTAACATTTCATACATTTTGAGAAATCTTATAAAACGTGTTTAACTCAAAATTTCCCAAATTATTTAACTATCAGACCCTGGGGCTGCAGCTATGGAAAGAAAGTATCAGCAAATAAAAAGAAAAGCACAGAGTTGGAAACATGGTATAAATTCTTTAAATGACAATAGAGGGTAAATGTCTGAGGAGTCCTTCAATGACAACCAGGAGTTTGGGATGAGGGAAGAAAATTCTCAATATAATTAACTGCTGCCTGTTCAACGGATAGGAAGTCAGATATGCTCTGTCCATGTTTTCTTCCCTCAATAGGTGTGCAGTGTTACCACCTTGTGGATATTGCTTAAATTCTCTGGGGAACACTATATGCCCTTTAAGCAATCTAGCTGCCTAGGTTTGGGAGGAAGTCTTGATTTCCATTGTCAAAATTTAGGGAGACTTCTCTGAGTGGGAGAGACAAAATAATTTTGGCGATATAATTACCCAATTATAAGACATTTCATCGCTCCATAATTTAGTGTCAAGCCAGTTCTCCCACCAACTCCATTTCTAAGTTCCAATGTGTTTATCATGGGGTGTGCTTGTAAGTGAGTATGAGCAGTAGTATATGTAAGCTAAAACCCCTGCCAAATTTGAGAAGCAATTCTATCTGCACTTGCCCATTTATTCTTTTGTGCATGGGTGTGGAGGTATGGGGGGACAAGGACATGACATGAATGTGGGACAGTCAGAGCTTGAAGTTGGAAAGAGACAGAAGTAAAATGACATATTAGTAACCAGTTTCCGCAAAGGCAATCTGGGTGATTCAGTATTTAGGATCCATTCCTAGCTAGAGGGTCAGGGTACCTTGTGATTCAAGTAATCTGTGAGTGCTTAGGTGGTGGTGTATTTTTTTGCCCAGGGAGGCATCATACTAGAGGCAATCACAAATCTCATCTTGTATAATGAGAGAAGTATTCATGTCCATATCATCAGAGCTTGCTACATAGGTGTAGACATCAGGGTTTGATGGTTTGTGAATTTGTGCCAGATAGGAGAACGGGGCTCAAGTACAGAGATAAAGAAGGATGAGGGCTTCAGAGGTTCCCTTGACCCTCCCTGAGAACCACACTTTACATGGCTCCATGCATTACACCCTCCCAATCAGCTCTGCTTCTGAAGGTAAAGCAAACTAAACAGCTTCCATAGACCAGAACTGGGTGATTCTCTCCATTTGCCTTATTAAGATTCCTTCTTTTCCCCTTTGGAAGTCATTACCCTTTAATGGCACAGATAATTGAATTACTACTAGACTCTTATTTGATAAGCACATTTGAGTAACTAAAGAATGATAGATATTTGAATAGCCAAAGAGTCATAAAAAGGAGGCTGGATTTTACTCAAGAGCCCTGGAGTTGGGTTATGGCAGTTGATCTTGGACAAGCCAGTTTTTCTCTCTGAGCCTCAATTCCTAACCTGTAAAGTAGAGATAATAATATTAAGTCTAACTGCATACCATGATTAGGATGATTAAATTAAGTCCTACATGAAAATTTACTGTAAAGTATAAAGTTTTGTGTCAGATATATTACTTTGTCCCTGAATAAAAATATTAGAACAGTAATTTTATATTATCACTTTCATTAATTCTTGCCCCATTTTCTTCCTTGCCCAAGTCGTGGACTCTGGGGTTCAGTTATACCCCAACATATAAAGAACTCACATATTTTCTTCTTTTTAAGAACAGAGATTCTTAACCAGTCTGCATGTTAAAATCAACTGGTAACTATAGACCAATATCTCTCATAAACATAGATGCAAAAATCCTCAACAATATATTACCAAATCTAATCCAACAATGTATAAAAAGTACTCTACATCACAACCAAGTGGGATTTATGCCATATATGCAAGACTGGTTTAACATTTAAAAAGCAAATAATAATAATAAAAAAAAATCAAGTAATCCATCACATCAACAGAATAAAAAAAGAAAGTCACATGATCATGACAACAGATGAACAAAATCCAACACCCATTCATGTTTAAAAAAAAAACCCTCATCAAACTAGGAAGAGAGAGAACTTACTCAATTTGATAAAGAACATTTATAAAAACTCTGCAGTTAATATCGTACTTTATGGTGAGTAACTAGAAGCTCTCCTTCTAAGATTAAGAAAAAGGCAAGCAAGTATGTCCCTTCTCACCACTCCTTTTCAATACCAAACTAGAAGTCATAGCTAATGCAATAAAACAAAAAATGATATAAACATAGAAATTGGAAAGAAATATAAAATACCTTGATTTCACAGATGACATGGTTGTCTCTGTAAAAATCCAAAAAAATCAACAAAAATCTTGTACAACTAATAAGCAATAATAAATAGTAAGTTTGCAATATACAAAGTTAATATACAAAAATTAATTGCTTTCCTATATACCAGCAATGAACAAGTGGAATTTGAAATGAAAAACAATACCATTTACATTAGCACCAAAAAATTAAGTATTTAAGCATAAATCCAACAAAATATATAAAAGATTTATATACGAAACACTCTAAAATGCTGATGAAAGAAATCAAAGAAAAGCTAAGTAAGTGAAGAGATATTCCATGTTCATGGATAGACAGACTCAATAATGTCAAGATGTTACTTCTTCCCAACTTCATCAAAAGAGCCAATCCAATCACAGTCAAAATCACAGCAAGGTATTTGTGGATAGTAACAGATGCTATAGTTTATATGGAGAGCAAAAGGCCCAGAATAGCCAATACAATATTGAGGAGAAAGAACAAAATTGGAGGACAAATGTTACCTGACCTCAAGACTTATTATAAAGCTACAATAATCAAGGTGGTGTAGTATTGGCAAAATAATAGACCAATAGATCAGTGGAACCAAATAGAGAGACCAGAAATAAACTTACCTAAATATAGTCAACTTATCTCTGACAAAAAAGCAAAGGCAACAAATGGTGCTGAAAAAAGTGGACATACACAAGAAAGAAAAAAATGAATCTAGACATGAACTTTACACTGTTTACAAAAATTAACTCAAAATGGATCACAGACCTAAATGTAAAATGTCTAACTGTAAAACTCCTAGAAGATAACAATGGAAGAAAACCTAGATGACCTTAGCTATGGCAATGACTTTTTAGATAAAACACCAAAAGCATAATCTATGAAAGAAATAATTGACAATCTGGAATTGATTAAAATTAAAAACATCTGCTTCTGTGAAAGACAATGTTAAGATAATGAGAAGATAAATCGCAGACTAAGGGGAAATACTTTCAAAAGATGCATCTGATAAAGGACTCATCCAAAATATATAAAGAACTCTTAAATCTCAACAATAAAAAAAATAACCTTATTTTAAAATGAGCAAAAGACCTGCTCAGACATCTGGCCAAAGAAGATATAAGGATGGCTAAAATCATATGAAAAGATGGTCATCCTCAGATGTCATTAGGGGATTACAAATTAAAAAGAGATACCACTACAAACTTATTAGAATGTTCAAAATCCAAAACACTGACAACACCAAACACTAGTGAGGATATAAAGCAACAGGAACTCTATTCCTTGGTAGTGGGAATGACACTTTGGGAGATAATTTAGCAGTTTCTTAGAAAACTGAACATACTCTTACTATACAATCCAGCAATTGTACTCCTTGGTATTTACTCAAATGAGTTGAAAACTACTTGTCTTTTCACAAAAACCTACACATAGATGTTTATAAAAGCTTTATACATATACATTTTAGACAATGGAATATTATTCAGTGCTGAAAATAAATGAGCTATCAAGCCATGAAAAAAATGGAGGAACCTTAAATATTAATATTTTTAAAATTTTATCTTTATTGTTGAGAGTATTACAGATGTACCCCGCTTTCCCCCATTACCCCTCTTCACCTGACTCCTGTCCCACCTCAGGCCATCACTGCACTATTATCTGTGCCTATGGGTTATGCATATATGCATATAAGTTCTTTGGTTAATCTCTTCCTGTCCTCCCCACACCCTCTCCTCTGAGATCTGTCAGTCTGTTTCATGCTTCGATGTATCTGGGCCTATTTTGTTCATCAGTTTGTTTTGTTCATTAGATTCCACATATAAGTGAGATCATGTGATATTTGTCTTTCTCTGACTGGCTTATTTCACTTAGCATAATACTCTCCAGGCCCATCCACGCTGCCACAAAGGGTAAGAGATTCTTCTTTTTTACAGACACTTAATATTCCATGGTGTGAATGTCCCACAGCTTTTTTATCCACTCAGCTACTGATGGGCACTTGGGCTGTTTGCAGATCTTAGCTACCGTAAATAATGCTACTATGAACATAGGGGTGCATATATTCTTTCTGATTAGTGTTTCAGGATTCTTAGGATATATTCCTAGAAGTGGGATCACAGGGTCAAACAGCAGTTCCATTTTTAATTTTTTGAGGAAACTCTATACTGTTTTCCACATTGGTTGCACCAGTCTGCATTCCCACCAGCAGTGTACCAGGGGTCCTTTTTCTCCACATCCTCGCCAGCATTTGTTGTTTGTTGATTTATTAGTGGTAGCCATTCTCGCAGGTGTGCAGTGATACCTCATTGTAGTTTTAATTTGCATCTCTCTGATGATTAGTGACTTCAAGCATTTTTGCATGTCTATTGATCAACTGTATGCCCTTTTTGGAAAATTGTCTATTTAGGTCCTTTGTCCATTTTTAAAATTGGATTGATTGTCTTCATTATGTTGAGTTGTATGAATTCTTCGTATATTTTGGATATTAACCCCTTATCAGATATATCATTAACAAATATGTTCTCCCGCGCAGTGTTTTCCCTTTTCATTTTAATGATGGCTTCTTTTGCTGTGCAGAAGCTTTTTAGTTTGATGTAGCCTCATTTGTTTATTTTTTCCTTTGTTTCTCTCTCTCTAGGAGATGTATGGCGAAAATTATGCTACATGAGATGTCTGAGATTTTACTGCCTATGTTTTCTACTAGGATTTTTATGGCTTTGCAACTTACATTAAACTATTTTATCCATGTTGAGTTTATTTTTGTGTATGGTGTAAGTAGGTGGCTTACTTTCATTTTTTCACATGTACCTGTCCAATTTTCCCAACAACATTTATTTGAGAGATGGTCTTTACTACATTGTATGTTCTTGCCTCCTTCATCAAATATTAATTGAGCATAATGGTGTGGGCCAATTTCTGGGTTCTCTGTTCTGTTCCATTGATCGATATGCCTATTCTTGTGCCAGTACCAAGCTGTCTTGATTACAGTGGCTTTATAATATAATTTTATATCTGGTATTGTGATCTGTCAAACTTTGTTGTTCTTTCTCAAGATTGCTGTGGCTATCTGGGATCTTTTTTGGTTCCCTATAATATTTGGAATATTTGTTCTAGATCTGTGAAATATGCCATTAGTATTTTAATAGGGATTGTGCTGAATCTGTATATTGCTTTGGGTATTATGGACATTTTAATAATGTTAATTCTTCCAATTAATGAACATGGCACATGCTGCCATTTGTTTGTATCTTCCTCTATTTCTTTTTTCAGTGTCTTGTAGTTTTCCAAGTAGAGGTCTTTAACTCGTTGGTTAAGTTTTTTCCTAGGTGTCTTACTTTTTGTTGTCGTTGTTGCAATAGTAAATGGGATTGTTTCTTTGGTTTCTCTTCCTGAGAGTTCATTATTGGTGTATAAAAATGCCATCAATTTATGGGTGTTAATGTTATATCTTGCTAGTTGGCCGAATTCATTCATTAAGTCTACTAGTTTTTTGGTGGATTCTTCAGGGTTTTCTATTTACAATATCACGTCATCTGCAAATAATAAGTTTTACTTCTTCCTTTCCAATTTGGATGCCTTTTATTTTTTCTTCTTGTCTGATCTCTGTGTCTAGGACCCCCAGTACTATGTTGAATAAGAGTGGTGGAAGCAGATATCCCTGTTTTGTTCCTGTTCTTAAGGGACATGCTTTTAGTTTTTGCTCATTCAGTATGATGTTGGCTGTGGGTCTGTCATATATGGTCTTTATTATGTTGAGGCATGACCCTCTATTCCAACTTTGCTGAGAGTTTTTATAAAAAATGGGTGTTGGGTTTTGTTGAATGTTTTTCTGCATCTATTGATATGATCACGTGATTATTATCCTTCATTTTGTTTATGTAGTACATCACATTTATTGATTTGTGAATATTATACCAGCCTTGCATCCCTGGAATAAATCCCACTTGGTCATGTTGTACGACCTTTTTAATATATTGCTGGATCTGATTTGCTAATATTTTGTTGAGGATTTTAGCATCTATGCTCATGAGGGATATTGTTCTGTAATTTTCTTTCTTTGTAGTGTCTTTAACTGGCTTTGGAATTAGGATCATGCTGGCCTCATAAAAAGAGCTTGGAAGTCTTCCTTCCTCTTAAATTTTTTGCAATAGTTTGGGGAGGATAAGAGTTAGTTCTTTGGATATTAAAACTTACTTGTGAATCCATCTTGTCCAGGACTTTTGTTTGCTGGAAGTTTTGTATTACTACTTCAGTTTCATTAGTTGCTATTGGTCTACTCAGGTTTTCTGATTCTTCTTGACTGAGTTTTGGAAGATTGGATTTTTCTAAGAATTTGTCCATTGTGCCCACATTTTCCAATTTGTTGGCATATAGGTGTTCATAATATTTTCTTACAATCATTTGTATTTCTGTGGTGTGAGTTGTTACTTTACCTCTTTCATTTCTGATTTTATTTTTTGGAGTCCTCTCTGTTTCTTGATGAGTCTGGCTAAAGGTTCATCAATCTTGTATATTTTTTGAAGAACCAGCTCTTGGTTTCATTGATCTTTTGTATTGGTTTTGTTTGTTTGTTTGTTTGTTTGTTTTTTAGTCTCTATGTCATTTATTTCTGCTCTGATCTTTATTATTTCCTTCCTTCTACTTACTCTGGGATTTTCTTCTTGTTCTCTTTCTAGTTCTTTTAGTTGTAGGATTAGATAGTTTATTAAAGATTTTTCTTGTTTCTCGGGGTAGGCTTGTAATGTATGAACTTCCCTCCCAGGACTGCTTTCACTGTGTCCCATAGATTTGAGGTTGTTGTGTGTTCATTTTCATTTGTTTCCATGAAGTATTTTTATTTTTTCCTTGATCTCGTTGGTAACTTATTCATTGTTTAATAACGTGATGCTATTTAGCCTCCATGTGTTTGAGTGTTTTTGAGGTATTTTTATTGTAGTTTATTTCTAGTTTCATGCCATCATGACCTGAGAAGATGCTTGATATGATTTCAATATTCTTGAACCTGTAGAGATTTGTTTTTTCTCCTGACATGTGTCCTATCTTTGAGAATGGCCCATGTGCTCCTGAGAAGAATGTATATTCTGTAGCTTTAAGGCAGAATGTTTTGTAATGTCAATATAATCCATGTGATATAGTGTGTCGTTAAGGTTGCTGTTTCCTTGTTGCGTTTTTGCCTGGAATATCTATCCAGTGATATCAGTTGGGTGTTAACGTCCCTTACTATGACTGTATTGCTGATGATCTCTCCCTTAAAGTCCTCCAAGAGTGTTTTTATATATTTAGGTGCTCCCAAATTGGGTGCATAGATGTTTACCAGGGTTATATCCTCTTTTTGGAACAATCCCTTTAGTATTATGTAGTGTCCTTCCTTGTCTCTTGGTATGGCCTTTGATTTGAAGTTTATTTTGTCAGATATAAGTATTGCTATCCCTGCTTTTTGTTGTTGTTGTTTCCATTTACATGGACAATTTTATTCCATCCATTCACTTTCATCCTGTGTGTCTTTTGTTTTGAGGTAAGTCTCTTGTAGACCACATATATATTAGTCATGTTTTCTTATCCATTCGCCTGCCCTATATCTTTTGATTGGAGCATTTAGTCCATTTACATTTTAGGTTATTATTGATAGGTACTTATTTATTACCATTTTTATTCTGTATGCTTATGTTCTTCTCTCTTCCCATTTCTTCTTCTTACAGCTGTCCTTTAACATTTCTTGTAGTGCTGGCTTGGTGGTAACAGATTCCTTTAGCCTTTTTTTTTGTCTTGAAAGCTCTTTATTTCACCTTCAATTTTGAATGATAGCCTTCCTAAATAGAGTAGTCTTGGTTTCAGATCATTGCTTTTCATTATTTTAAATACTTCATGTCATTCCCTTGTGGCCTGTAGTGTTTCTGTTGAGAAATAAGCTGACAGCCTTATGGGAGCTCCCTTGTAGGTAACTGACTGTCTCTCTCTTGCTGCCCTTAAGATTCTCCCTTTGTCTTTAATACTTGCCATTTAAATTTTGACCTGTCTTGATGTGGGTCTCCTTGGGTTCATCCTGATTAGGACCCTCTGTGCTTCCTAAACTTGTGTGACTTTCTCCTTCACTAAATTAGGGAAGTTTTCTATCATTATTTTTTCAAACAACTTCTCTATCCCTTACTCTCTTTCTTCTCCCTTTGGTACCCCTATGATGCAGGTGTTTTTCTGTTTTATGTTGTCCCAAAATTCCCTTAAATCAGGAGTGGTGACCGCCCAGCCTGTAGGCCTTATACAGCCCGAGAATCATTTGGTCTGGCCCTACCAAGGCAACTGCAGGCAGAATAAATCTAGAAACTTTTTTCCATAGCTAATTTTTAAGTTGAGAGTTTTGTATGGCCCATGAATGATGTTATAAATGTTATAAATATCCAATTGGCCCTTGGCAGAAAAAATGTTCCCCACCCCTGGAACTGTAGTCATGCTTTTAAAGTACATTTTGTTTTTGTTGCTCTGATTAATTTTTCTACTTTGTCTTCTAATTTGCTTATTTGTTCCTCTGCTTCTTCCAACCTACTGTTGATTCCTTCCAGTATATTCTTTATTTCAGCTGTCATACTTAATTTCTGAATGGTAGACTTTCATTGTTTCTGTCTTTTTTTCATGCTGTTGAGCATTCTAAAAACCATTACTTTATACTCTGATTCTGATAAATTGCTTGCCTCCATTTCATTTAGCTCTCTTTCTGGAGATTCTTCCTGTTCTTTCATTAAGGCCCTGTTTATTTGTTTCCCCACTTCATCTGATTCTTTGTGTTTGTTTCTTTGCATTGGATAAGTCTGCTATGCCTCCCAGTCTTGATGAAATGACCTTCTTGTGGGACCCAGTGGTATAGACTCTTTGATCTTCTGAACTGGGTGCTCTAGGAATGTCCTTTTAATAGGTTATGTGGGCCCTTTTATTGTATTTGAGCCTTGCTTGTTTTTGTCTGATTCTTGGTGAGACTAAAAGGCTTGCTGACTGTGAGGCTCAACCCCGACCACACTGCACCAGCTGTTATACTGGTGCTCACTGAACAAGACAAGATAGAGCATGGCTGAACTGAAAACACGAAAACAAAGCCAAACTGCAACAAAAACAACAACAAGAAAGACCAGAAAAGAAAGAAAGAAAATACTAAAAGACAGATGACCAAGAGGATTAGAGAGGAACAGAGGGAAAAGAAAACAAGAGAACAAGCTAAAAGAGAATAGAATAAAAAGAGGGAGAAATCATGGATATGAAAGAAAAAAAGGTAAAGAAAAAGACACCCCTGCTCCTCCAAACCTTTGCGTTTGCTATTTATGTATCTCGCTGGATTTTCCTCTGATGTTGAATCTGGCCCCCTGGTGTGTCTGTCCTGGGTTTTATGGGAGGTTCTGCGATGCAGGTCAACGTGAGTTGCTGTCCCTGCCACTGGACAACTTGACTGAAGCCGGGCAGGGCAGAGCCCCCAGTAGTCCGCTGCTGGACCTCCGTAGCCCAGAGGCTGGGTTGGCTTTGATCTAGTGCCTTGAATGTCCCTTTTCTGAGCTGTTTCCCCTTTCCCCATGGAGCTTATCTCTACCGGGGAGATCCTGGTCTTGCACAGACTCCCGTCGGGGGTGGATCCCGCTGTTTGTAGGAGTAAGAGTGGGCACTTCCTCTCCTTCCAATGCCTGGGCTCTGTCCATCTTGCTGGCACCCTCAATCCACCACCTCAAGCAGGAGGGAATAAAAACCTAAAACCTAAAAATAAATCAGCCCCACTTGGCACTCCACTCTTTCAGTGCCACTGCACACACCACCCCTCTCCCGGGTGGGGCCTCCTCCCAGGCCCAACCAGGCCACATGTCGGAGTCCTCACGCTGCCAGACCCAGCCATAGAGGGGTGGATTTCAGAGCCCAGAGTGGTCTCCCCCTGCCTCAGGTGGCTGAAGGGCGGGGCAGAACCAGCCATCCCCCAGGCTGTGGAAGGGGGGCCTCCCCTAGGGGTTCTGGAGGTGGTCAGGGCCTCCTTTCCAGGCCCCACTGGCCAGTCCCCATCCTGCTGCCCTTCAAAATTTCCTCTAGAAAGTAAAGGTCCCTCAGCGTCACTGGTGGGAGTGCCTGTCCACACCTCCTCTGGCCCCCTCCCGCAGGCTCATACTGGAGCTAACTTCCCAGGCAGAGCCTTGGCAAGAGCTTGCCCTGCTCCGACATCGCGCCTCCGGCCTGGACTCCTGCTGCAGTGCTCCCAGCGCACCAGCGCTGTCCCGCCACCTCTGCCCGCTCCAGAGCTCCCGGGTCTGCAGCCCAGCCCCGTGTACTCACCTTCCGTCCAGTCTGTGGTTCCAGCGGCTCCTGGCGGGGAAAGCAACCTCCACCTCCGCAGCCAGCACCCCGCTCCCGAGCCGGCTTCTGGCTTCGGGGCCCTCCTCCCGTGGAAGACTCTGCAGGCACCCTAAAGTAGCCTGCACTCCAAACCCAGAGCGAGAAGCGCCTGGACCTGTGGCCACCATGGAGAAGGTGAGGCCAGGCACCAAGTCCCCCACCTGGGGGCCTTCTCCCTGGGAAGACCTTAAAAACATATTATTAAGTGAAAGAAACCAATCCGAAAAGGCTACACACTGTATGATTCCAACTATATGACATTCTAGAAAGGACAAAGTCATGGAGACAGTAAAAAGATGAGTGGTTGTGGAATTCAGGCAGGGGGATGGCAGAGATGGGTCAATAGGCAGAGAACAGAGGATGGTTAGAACAATGAAGCTACTCCTATGATGCTGTATCGGTGGATAGATGCCATCATAGTTATCTAGTCCTTCAGAATGTAGAACACCAAGAAGGAACCCTAATGTAAACTATGGACTTGGAATGATTTTGAAGTGCTCACCCACTGTAACAGATGTTCCGTTCTGGGGGGGGTGGGGGGTGCTCATGGAGGAGGCCAGGCATGCATGGGGGCAGAGGATACATGGGAACCAAACTCTATACCTTCTGCTCAAGTTTGCTGTGAACCTAAAACTGCTCTAAAAAGTAAAGCCTGTAAAAAAAAAAATCACTTGGTAGCTTTTGAAATTCCTAATGACTAAGCCACACCCCAGCTCAATTAAATCAATACAAATGGGGATGCAACCTAGACATCAATAAATTTTAAATACAACCCATGTAATCCTAGTGTACAATCAAGGCTGCGAACCACAGCTCTAGAAGGAGATAATCTTGCAGCTCTCAGACTGGATGCCAGTTAGAACTGGCTCTTAAATATTGGTAGATGACTAGCCCCACTCCCTGAAATTCTGATTCAATGGGCTCTAGTATGAGGCCAGGGCACTAAAATTTTTAAAAAGCTCTTCTGATGGTTCTAATATGCACCCAGGGTGAGAATCACTGATCTGTAGCAAGAAGGGCAAATTCCTGAACATATGCTTCAAACTCTCCAGCCCTGTACCCACGGCAGACATCACTAACCGCTCCCAGAACTCTTTCCCAGTGAGCCCAGACATGGCCTTGGGATTCTTCTCTACTCAGCACATCAGGCAGACATCAATAATTGATCAGAGTTGCCAATGGTGTTCCCTTTGTCATCTCTGCTTATAGATTTTCTCCATGTCCAAACCAGGGATGGCTTTGTTGTACCTTCCTCCCCGATTCCTGCCTCTACCTCCATAACTCGGGAAGTCTGACATTTTCACAGGGGGACTCTCCAAGGCTGTGACTGCGTGACAGCTGTTCAGGCTTTAAGACAATGCTGAACCTTCACACTGTGCCTATAGTCTTCAGATCTCAAGGGCTTTCTGCAAACATTAACTCATTTGTTTGAAAATGTCTGGTGCTATGAGGAGTAATGACATAATGTTTATGAAACACTCTGCGTTCCCAGGATGAAAGACAGTAAGCTATTCATGTAAAAGGCCGATTTAGAGGCCACGGAAAACACTCACAGGAGTTGGCTGCCTTTTTTGCTTTGCTGTGAATATATTTAAGGCCGGGAGACAGGCTGCACCACCATTCGTTAGAGAAGCACCATGATGTGGGAGGAGCAGCAGTAAGAACAGCCGGTAGAACTCCAGCCTTTGTCACTCCCTAGTTTTGTTATCTTAAACAAGTTTCTTAGTGTCTCTCAGCTTCCCTTGCCTCATATGTCCAGTGGGAATGGTAACGTCTGGCTCATAGTGCGTGTGAGAATGTCAGCTACCCTAAGGAGCCGGGGCACCTTGGGCTGATTTTAAAGGGCACCTAGGAAGCACGTTTGCACCGCAGCTAGAGGACAGGTGGAGGGTGCTGCTGATTAAGAATCCAGAAAGGAGCTTTCCTTTGACTAACATGAGGATGTTGTAAAATTTCCCATATTGATCTATAATTAAGACAAGATCTATGTTGTATCCAAGTTAGCCCTAGGAGTCAGGTTATGTCCATTTAAATAGCTGACCTCTCTATTTAAAACAAAACCTCTTACAGACATATACTAAGTGGCTACTCCACATCAAGCTAAATAATGGTGATTTTAAAAAAACCAAAAACTTTCATTTACCCAACGTATGAGAAGAAGTCCCTGCTGGAAAATGCAGACAGCATGTTCCAGCCATTCTAAGATGCACTTTTTTGTCACAAGTAAAATACCTGAAATTAGAGTGCATCTTACAAGTGAAGGCCAGCCATAGTTTGATTAACAGCATTTCTTTTCTTTTTTTTAAAAAGAAGGGAGAGGGAGAGAGAGAGATAGAAACATCAATGATGAGAGTCACTGACTGGCTGCCTACTGCACACCCCCGACTGAAGATGGAGCCCACAAACTTGGGCAGGTTCCCTGACCGGGAATCGAACTGCGATCTCCTGGATCCTAGGTCGATGCTCACCCGCTGAGCCATGGCCAGCTGGGCTCTTTTCTTTCTTAATGGTTCATAGAGTAAATGGGGCATCTTGTGATTGATGGCATTTTAGGTTCAGTAAAATACAGCAATCACTGTCCCTCAGGGTTGTTTGGGGCTGAAACGGGGTAACAGTAGAAGGCACCTGTATTCGCTATTTTCTGCTGCCTAGCAGGTGATCCCCAAAGTTAGCAGCTTGAGGCAATAACCTTTTTTCTCATGGTGTCTGGGGGCCAGAAATTGAGGAGCAGTTTAACTCAGGTTCTAGGTTAGGGTTGCCCATGAGTCAGCAGTCAAATGTCGACTGCGTCCTCTGTCATCCGAGGCTTGACTGGGGCAGGGGTTCCACCTCCAAGATCCCTCATGTGCCTTCAGCAAGAGGCTTCAGTCCCTCCTTGCAAAGTAGCCTTTCCAGTGAGCTGCTTCCAGCAAGGCAGGCTTCTCCCAGAGTCCTGATGAGAGGGAGAGAGTGCGCCCAGTGCCCTGGACAGAAGAATGGCAGCTGCAGGCTTTCGCACTGAATCTTGGAAGTTACTTCCACACCATCTCTTTTGCTACACTCTATTGGTCACATAGACCAACCCTGGCACAGGAGGGCAGAGATCACTAGGAGCCAACACACTGAGTGGCAAAAAGGAGGTGAGAAATAAGTGTTAATTTCCCCCCCATATAGCACTTTTCTCTTTACCTCATATAAATTCTCTTGGAAGAGACTGAGTCTGCACTTGGGTTTATACCAACATCCAAATCAGGGTTTCAGTTTACATAGCAGTAGAGCTAGAGTGTCAAATACAATATTGTGTTTGACTATTTGATATGTTTGAGGATAGAAAGCTTTCCTTCTGGCTTGTGCAAAACGGAGAACCTTAGGATTTTACTGATCTCTCTCTTGAAAGAAATGCATCCAAACTCTAGAGGCTAGTCACCCAAAATAACTCAGCTACATCCGTGCTTCCAACCTTCATAGAGCAGTAGTTTGGTACCAGATGAGAGGTCTAGAAACAACAAGAGCTCACAGGATCTCAGACCTACGCTCTTCTGGTTGGTCACAAGGGAACTGGCTAAGCAAGAATATACACATGCATTGTAAAAATCTAGGGACTGACTTCAAAAATATTATTGGAAATAAGAAGTATGTTTATTCAGAGATGAGTCTAGGGCAGCCCTGGATGTAGCATCACATACCCTGAGTCTGTGGTTCTTTTTTTTTTTTAAAACATATCTTTATTGATTTCAGAGAGAGGAAAGGAGAGGGAGAGAGAGACAGAAACATCAATGATGAGAGAGTCATTGATCGAGCCCGCAACCCGGGCATGTGCCCTGACCAGGAATCGAACCCCAATCGCCTGGATCCCAGGTAGACACTCAACCGCTGAGCCACGCCCAGCCAGGCGAGTCTGTGGTTCTTAAAGTGTAGTCCTGGCCCAGCATCATCAGCATCACTTGAGAACTGGTTGAAACGCAAGTTCTCAGTCCTTGCTTGAGGACTCCTGAACCAGCCCACAGTGGAGTGGAGACCAGTGAGTCATCTGTGTTTTAATGAATGCTCGAGGTGATTCCAATGCTTGCTCAAGCTTGAGAACCACTGCCCGCTGTAAAATCCGCTTTGGTATGGTATGTACCCCACATCACTCCCACCCCCTTGAAAAAGCACAGCTAAGTTGTAGTGTTTGGGGATGCACTTGCATGGTGAAACTGAAGAAAAGAAGGAAAGTGGTTGCCATAAGTCAGGATAATGGTTGCTTCGAGGGTAGCTGAGGGTTGTGCAAGAAAGGGTACATGGAGGGCTCCTGGGGTAGGGGTGTTACCCACTTGAAAGGTTGTGGGAGCACCCATTGCATATTTAGCATGGGTTTCAGGATGGCAGACAATGCAAATACGGTGACTGGGGATTGGACACATTCACACCCCAGTCCTCATTAAAGAGTAGCTGTGCAGCTCTCTGCGTAAAAGTAAAGCCCCAAGCATATGAAACCCAGCATAGGTATATTGTGTGAAAATACAGGTGTTTTCCAATGCCAACTACCAGTTTCCCTATTCTCTGGATAGCAACTGGGTGTCCAACAATGCAATTCAATTTTGAAACTAACTACTTGGAGTTAAAGACAGATCCTGCAGATTTAAGGGTTCAGTCCCATGACTGTACCCATTTCAGAGTACTTTGGTTGTTCTCATGGCCCCCCTCTTCAGGCTCAGAAATTTCCTAGAGAGTGGCTCATAGAACTCAGGAAAACATATTACTTGTGTTTGCCAGTTTGTTATTATTATCACGGAAGCAGCTAGAAGGGAGAAGTGCGGGGGGTGGGCAAAGTAGGGGGGGACCGGGCAAAGTGCAGGGGGGTGGGCACAGAGCTTCCATGTCCTCTCAGGGAGTACCACCCTCCTAGCATTTTGATGTATTCGCCAACCTGGAAGCTCATCAAATCTTGTTGTTCAAGAGTTTTCATAAAGCTTAACCTCTAACCTCTCTTCTGCTTCCTGGATGTTAGTGGGTGGGGCTAAATGTTCCAAACAATGGATCACTTGGTCGTTTTGGTGACCAGCTCCAACCTGAGGCTACCTAGGGGCTTCACCCTAAGCCTCTTCATTAGTATAAACTCAGGTGTAACAGAATTGGCCTGATTATGAAAAACGAAAGACATTCCTATCACTCAGGAAATTCCAGTTAGGAGTTCTTTGCCTGGAATCTGGGACAACAATGAAATATAGTTTTTATACCACATAGAGGAAAAGGTCTGAGAGGAACAATATGTCAGTAAGAATTTTCTCAGTTAAATGTGACAGAAGCTCAACTCTAATGCCAGTGAATTCAGGGACTCTAGGCCTCAAACAATGTTGAATACATACTTTTGTTCTCTCTCATTTTCCCATCTCCTGCCTCTGCCCCCCTGGCATATTGGCCTCATTTTTTTTTATTACAGATGAGCTTCCTCCACATGGCAGCATGTGGGCAGAATGCATAGTGTCAAATAATTCCTCACTTGAATGATTTATAATTTCAGCTTACTGACCCCAGAGAAAAAAAAAAAAAGCTTCTCTCTCGGTGTCCATAAATAAAATCCCATGGAAAGGCCCCAATTGCCTTGCATGGGTCACAATGCGGTAGGCAGTGAGATAGACATGAACAGAGCAAGGACAATGGGCCAGATATAGGTCACCAGGGCGGAAATCCTAGGGTGCCTAGCAACAGGCAAAAGTGGGAAAACAAGGACCTCACCCCCAGGGTAACCTTCCCTCCCCTAGCATATCTCTGGTCATGTGATTTAGACCCCCTGACCTTTCATATTGCTGGTCATATAGCTCGGACCCTCCCCTGACCTTTCCTCCCCTGGCATGTCACTAGTCATACAATAGATCCCCTTAGAGGAGGAACAAAGGGCAGAAGAGTGGCCTCATGGGATTCCCATGCGGGCCCTTGCACGACCACTCCCTTAAGCATGAACCCCTAGGGATAAAAGCTAGGCCTTAGTTGTGTTTCAGCCCCGAAAAGTAGCCAAACTACACAGTTGACACCATGGCTGACATCAAGACCAGCTGCATTGACTAATGATCCCCTGCCCTGGTGCCAAACAATTAGTGGAGGCCACGACCCTGAAAGGACACACCTGGAAAGTTGATGAATATTCTTTTGAGATCATCCAATGGGACCTCCCTTAAAATCTCCACCCTTAGGATGAGGGATCCAGCACCTCTTCCTCCTGGGAGCATGCTTGTGCCTTTCCCCTCCCCCTCTTCTTCCTTCCAGGCACGTTACCTTTACCTTACTTTCTCCTAAGCTTCAAGAGCCATTTTTTGCCCTGTAACTTGTTTCCTGAGGCCATTTCTTCTACCACTCTCTTCTTCTACCTCTGTAACTTTCTAAATAAACTTTCTCTTATAGTTTGAGTCTTGGCTCTGAATTCTTTCTTAGCTATAACTCAAGTACTGAGGTAACTGAACCAAGGTCTGGTCTGACCTCCCCAGTCTAACACCTGGTGACATTCTCACCACCAACGAGACCAATTCACTATGGTGCTAGAGTTGAGATATTTTGATTGCCTGGGTGTGCACTATGTATTTACACAAGTGGGTGGCTGGATGGGCCAAACACACCAAAATCACATGGAATATTAAAGGGTAGTTCTCCACAGAAAGAAAATAAAGATTCCAAGTAGCCAAAACAATAATACATAAGTAGATTTTATAGGACCCCCACATAAGAATACTTCCTTTGTGCCAGAGATGGAGAGAGGAACATGAAAAGTAGAGAGCAGGGTGTAAACCAAAATTAATCTCAGACTGTAATAAAGAATAAAAAGCATTTATTTGCACAAAAGGAATTGCAGCCCGAGAGACAGATTCAGGGAGCAACCTAAACTGTGCTCCCTTCCAGACGATGGGGAGACTGCCTTTTATACAGAAAGTTCTGGTTCATCCCAATTTTATGCAAATGAGATTTCCAAATTCTGCAGTTGTTATTGGTCAGTTTAGATGCAAATGAAGGCACAATTTAGGCAATTCTGACTGGACAGGGCAGGTCTCAGTCCATTGGTAGAAAGATAAAACTAGGACTTCCCTATAGTGTTTAACTCAGATGGTAGGCGAGAGGGGCACAGTGTGGGAAACTGAGAGTTTAGTTTAAGGTTCTTCCCCATAAGCAGAGTATGTGGGGAACTCCTGTCAGCAAATGGCCACTAAACTCTTTTTTTTCAGACTCTTATTATTCATAAAACTTTTGCCCTTTATTGACCATGGGAAGTTCATCTCAGCAGATAAATTCCTTCCCAGGGCTCTTATCAACTGAATCTTTCTTCTCGGGGTCCACAAGAGTGAGATGGCTTCAAAGAGTAGCCACAGCCCAGCCATCATGGCTCAGGGATTGAGCACTGACCTAGGGTCCAGGAGATCGAGGTTCAATTCCCTATCAGGGCACATGCCCGGGTTGCGGGCTCGATCCCCAGTGGGAGGTGTAGGAGGCAGTCGATCAATGACTCTCATCATTGATGTTTCTCTCTCTCTCTCCTTTACCCTTCCTCTCTCTGAAACCAATAAATAAAATATTTTTTAAAAATTAAAAAAAATAAGACTAGCTGCAGTTTGAACTCAGTAGTTTGAAAAAACACACGTATTAAGTAATGGGATGCAGAAAATTAGAGCAGGTGCTGTGGGGTCTGCCTTGACCATCCACCCTGACTCATTTTCATTTCCCATCCAGCCTCTAGGGAATCCCTTGGCTTTGCCAGGTTGATTGTATCTCCAGAAATGAAGATGCAGGGTAGTGTTGCAGAAAGAGCATGGGACTAGGAGTTCAGTCCTCCTGGATGGGGACTAGGAGTCAGGACCCTCAGTCCCAGGTTCACTACCTTCTCAATAGACATCGCATTAGACCAGATACTATTCAAGCAGAGTACAGTATGGTAAAAACATGGGCAGGGCTGGAGGTGGGGAGAAATGGAAAGATAAAACACCTTCGAGGGGGTTGGATGTATTTATTATCACGAAGATATTATATTACAGGTCTATAACTTCATTGAAAAATAAAAATGATAGAATGAAAATATACTTGGTATTTTATCTTAGCCCTGTAAAAGGAGTTAATCTTCTCTGTATCTCTTTACTTCTTCAGTGAGAGAAGTGCAAGCTACTTTTCCTTATGGATTAAGATAGAAAATAAGGGGGCGAGGGTCTCTTAAAGGATACATATCATTTAAACCACAGAAGACATTTAAGTAAAGGGTGAGTAATTTAGGTTGTCTAGGCAAAGGTGACATAGAGAGGCTCTTTATATTTTGGGAGTTGGGGGGTTGGTGGTGGAAATAATACTGCCACCCTGCCCCTTGGTGATCACCGGAAAGAAAGAACAGGACAGAGGGAGTTTTGTGAACAGTGGAATCCATCCTGACTCAGAGCTTCAGGGGCCAGCTCTGAGGGCACAGAAACTAAGGGGTGGGTTGAAAGGGCAGCCACGCGGTGGCCCTGGTAGAGATGAGTGCTGAGGGTGCGCATTGTTGTCTGGGAACAGCCTATGCCCCTGCACGGCCTGGCATCTTGAGGGCTCCTCACAGCAGACAGGAAGCATTTTAACGTGGACCAAGTGCTCTTCAACAGTGACACTGTGTGGCAGAAAGGAATAAAGACAGCACTGGGCAGAAAGTGTCCCCTGGGGTTAAGGATGCCTGGCCAGCAACCCAGGCTTGCGCAGTTTGAGGGGGTGCACTTCAAGAGGAAGGATGGTCTTCTTGTTACCAGGCTCGGTGGGGGCTGCGATTATTTAGTTCAGTATGAATACTCAGGGGGAGCAGAGAGGGATATCAATTATTTTAAGCTGGTTATTTTTAAGAAACAAAAGATTCAAAGAACCCTTGAGCTTCCCCATAACTGCCTAAAAGAATTTAGATAGAGAACCTGCTCCAGGAAGGGAGCTATCATCATAGATAACTATGGGTTGACATGAACTGAGTGTGACAGACAGGGAGGAACCCATTTGATGGAAGTCTCCTGTGTTCCATTGTTGAAGAAGGCTCCACAAACATTTGTTTACCAAATAGTTCCTTTTTCATTTTCATGTGAATTGCCTTCTTCCTCATTGAAGTCCAAACCATTACACACGTGCACAACTCCCCCCCCTCCCCATTTTCTTCTTAGTTCAAGATGGCATATACGCCTCTCTACCCAATTTGTCCTCAAGTCTCATATTCTTATGGAACTCCCACATGTACATATGTAATTAAGTTATTTATTTTTTTCTGTTAATCTGTCTTTTGTCAATTTGATTTTTAGACCAGCCAGAATGAGTATGAAAAAGAAAATTTCCCCTTCTCCACCATATTTTGAGTTGTTGGAGCAGTTTGTACTGGTTAAATACATTCTAAAGTAAATGTTATAAATAGACTCCTTAAACTTTTGAGAATCTGTAACTATATCATTTTGGTGTTTGCAGGCTTTGCTGGAGCCCCTGGGCATCACGCTGCAGGCCACTGAACACAAGCTCTGTTTCATTTCCTCTCAGTGGCTTGGTGTGTGGACTTGTTTTTTGAAAAGAAGGAAGAGGGAATTGTGGGAGGACCCAATTTTTTATTTCAAATTGGACTACTTGTAGACTAAAAAAGGGCTTCTATGGAAAGTAACCTCGCACGGTGACCTGATCATAAGCTCCTAACTGGGCAGGTTATGGTGGGTAGTTATAACCCAGGCATACAACTTCTTTACCTTAAGGCTTTTCTTTGCCTTAAGCCAGCACTGTCCATTGTTTCTGGTGCATCTAGGTTAACACACCTTTGAAACAAAGAGTTACAGGTTTAGAGAAGATGGGATTTACCATATTTCTCTAATTCTGTGGGCCTTGACTTTGGCTGCATACCAGAATCACCGGGAGTTTTAAAATTGATTTCCAGACTCCACCTCCAGAAGCTGATGCAGTTGGTCTGGAATGTGCCTTGAGCTTCAGGATTTTAACCATAAATTAACATGCAGCTAAACTTGAAACCCGCTGATTTAACTAAATATGTGGAGTGAGCTAATCTGTTCTTAGGTCACAGGTAACCAAGGCAGTTGCTGGTGGCTTTCCCCTTACACACCCTCATTCTGAATGAGCAGTTGTCTTAATAGCAACCAGTGGGAGAGAAAGTCACCTCCACCAACTGTTACTAAAAAATGGACTGAAGCACTATAATTATAACCCCATGAAGTATTTATTTGTGTGTCCTTATAGTACCAAAGTGTGTTCATCAGCCAGCAACTGTGGGATACCTGCAACAGCTGGAATTAGAAAGGTGGATTACGGTGGCAGCCAAGAGACTTTGGGCAAATCAGCCTGTCTGTTTTATCTTGGTTTGTTATCTGTGTGAGTTTATGAGATGAGAATGTTCTTCCTGCATACCCCACAGAACTGTTCTTGGGTCAGTGATATTATGTTGGTAAAGCACTTTGTAATCCATTAAATAATATATGATTGAAATAAAATTCTTAGCGGAGATTAGACATTTGCACTTTTTGAAACTGTAAAAATTGCTATTTTGTAAATTATATTTTCTGCTATCCAGAGCTAAATTTTTCACCACCTTGCAGCAAAGCTCTGATGATTGAGACCATTTTCTAAAGCAATTCTATACCCTAATCACTTACCAGCTAATCTTGGGCAAGATTTCTCTGTGCCTCAGTTTCACCGGGTGTAAAAATTGGATCTAATAATAGTAACTGGGGAAATGGTAGGTGATTTAATATAGTTAAAGCATTTAGAACAGTGGCTGGCATATTACTATCATCAACAGCATTATTTTCTAGTATGAAACTCTGTATAATGCATTATAAAAAATGTCCAATGCTCATTCCCCAAATCAAACAGTATGGAGATTTACAGAGAAAAGTTTTAAAACTGGACAACACATGAGTCCATGCTGCCTGTCACTATTTGAGCCAATTAAGCAGAGATAGGGTTGAATCATATGTGAGCGTTTATTCCAATAATGCCAGCAGTATGGGAGAGCAGTAGGTCTTCCATGAAAATTTTCTTTGCCACCCCCCACAAGCCAGCTGTTTATATTGGGTAGAAGGACAAAGATTACATGGGGAAGTAGGTGAAAGGAGTAAGAATGGGTATAATGGTCACAGGTCATAGAAAATGAGGGCTGGGGGGATTGCAAAAGGGTTGGGCATCTCCGGCACCCCTTTGTTTCAGCAACAAGATTGTTAACCTTTCCATGATGATAGGCAATTAAGAAGAATGGACTGAATTCCAAATGTCCCGGGGCCTACAGCTCTCAGCCCGGTTAGAATGTGCTTTCTCTAATCAGAACAGAACAATCACAGTTAACAGGGCATAATTAATATTTCTTGTAATTATAGTTAACAATCATGGTTAACAGAGCATGATTAACATTTCTGCTCTTAACAGTTTCTTTCTCATCTGAGTCTCATCAACCAGTTTTTCAGCCTGGACATAATTGTTACCAGCTGTTGCATTTATGAACTTAGTACCTTTTGGCCCCAAGTTCCCCCTTTTGTTTCCCTGCTTGTGATAATGAAACGTCCTTTGTCAGCTGACATGATATTGAACCAGAGGAAAAATGGGTTTCGCTTCCTGGTTCTGGTTTGCTTTCTGTTCTTGCTCCTGTAGTGCTGGGTGGGCGTATGGGCAAGATGATGATGGAGCTCTCCCCAGCAAGTCCCATGGGTGCCCCCGCTGGCCTCCCAGAGCCAGCTCAGCAACACTCCTATAACCAGCTTCCTGGTAACTTTCCAGTGAGTGCAATCTATGGGCCAGCCAGCTACCCATCAAATTCAACAGGACTCTCCATGGGCAGTTTCCCAGCGAATCTCATCAGTACCCCCAGCAAGTGGTTTCTTTCCGCTAGCCTCAGGCTCCTGGTTCCCCTGTGGAGCAATTTCCAGCTTGTCAGTCCTGACCTGTGACTCCCAGCCTGTCAACTGTGGACCAGCTCTGACATGAAGTAACCCAGCAAAATATTGCATCATTCAGGGGCTGCCCCTCTCCAAGGCGGTCAGGGCCCCTCCTTGAGGAACTCTGCCTTCCAAGTCCATCCCTTCCTTGGGTACTCTTTCTCAGCCTTAGGGTATTCATCAGAGTCCTCTTATTCCTACTTAGTAAATAATGATTCGTTATATTAAACCTTCACTATGCAAATTATTGTGTAATTTCTGCCATCTGAATGGAAGGCAGGAAGCTGATGGAACCGCTTCTTGTCATAATCGTCTGGAGATGTTCTATACTTATACAACAGATGTGTGTGGTCTATACCTTTATTGTTACATAAACAGTAACATTCTGTACAGTGCTTTTTGAACTCAGCCATCAGTATATATCAGCACACATAGATTTACTTCAAGGTAAACAGTTCATAGTATTCCATGTTATATAGATATGTCATAATTTATTTAATCAGCTTCCTATCAACGGAGAATTAAGTTATTTATTTCCAGTCTTTTCTCTCCACAGATACTGTAGTAGCATTCTTATTTGATTGGCCCATATGCCCATGTGCAAGCATATCTTATCTGAAAAATCACTTCCTGGAAAAGATTCTGCCTTCTTAAATTCTCACCAAACTATCTACATGCCTGGTGCTGCCACCATATTATAAGCATTCTTCATTTTTTTAAAAATTAAGCCTTTTTTTATTAATTAGAATTAAGATATTATTTTACATACTTTTTTTTTTCATTTATTTTTATTTTTATTTTTTTTTGGTTATCTTTATTGATTTCAGAGAGAGGAAAGGAGAGGGAGAGAGGGAGATAAAAACATCAATGATGAGAGAGTCACTGATCGAGCCCGAAACCTGGGCATGTGCCCTGACTGGGAATCGAACCCCGATCGCCTGGATCCTAGGTCGACGCTCAACCGCTGAGCCACGCCTGGCCGGGCTATTTTACATACATTTTAATTGCTTAGAGAACTTGTAAAATCAGTGAAAAACATATCCCAAGAAAGATTATCATCAGATTGTTTGAGGCAGGCATCCTATGCATATATACATACACAAAAACTTCCTGTGTATGTTCCCAGAATATAAATTTCTTCTTGAGAATTCATCATACACTTTTAAAAGGTAGTAACATTTTCCTCATATAGTGCCAAACTGGCCACTAAAGTAATAAAATATTTTAGTACATTCTGAATTACTCCTAGGTATAGCTTGATCCAGCATTTCATTCCTGCAGCAGTTAAACGGCTGTATCAGGGGCTATCCTCGCTGTCACTACCTTTTTTAGTACGCCTGTTTTCTGATCATCAACACATCTTTCACTTTTCCTCCCCGTATTCTCTATGCAGTAAGTCCCAAGTCCTAACATCCTTTTTCTTCCCCTTTTTTAGAACCACAGACATGGAAGCGTGGAGCAGACCAACAGATCTCAGCGGGAAGGCGGGAAGGAGTGGGGGAAGAGATTAACCAAAGAACTGACAAGCAGAGACGAACAGCCCATGGACACAGCACAGACGCAGACAGGCGGGGGCCTGGGGAGCGGTGGGAGATGGGTGGAGGGGGTAAGAGGGGAAATGGGGGATATCTGTAATACTCTCAACAATAAATATATATATATATATTCATGAAAATAAATAAATAAATTATTGATAAAAAAATTTTTCAATTACAGTTGACATTCAATATTATATTAGTTTCAGGTGTACAACCCAGTGATTAGACAGTCATATAACTTACTTAGTGATCCCCCCCCCCCCCATAAGGCCAGTACCCACCTGGCACCATACATAGTTATTACAACATTATTGACTATATTCCCTATGCTGTACATTACATTCACATGACTGTTTTGTAACTAACAGTTTGTACTTTTTAATCCCTTAACGTTTTCATCCAGCCCCTCAACCCCACTCCCACCTTTTTGAAATGAACTATATTGAGATAAAATTTCTGTGCAGTGAAATTCACACTTTGAAGGTACAGCTTTGATAAATGTATACTCCTTTGCAATCACCACGACAATAAAAATACTGTATAAAGTATTTCCATCCCCCCAGAAAGTTCTATGTGGCCCTTTGTTGTCAACTCTCCCCCAGCCAGCCCCTGGTAATCACTGATCTGATTTCTATACCGAAAACTCTGTCTTTTTCAGAATGTCGTATCAATGAAATCATATGGCATGCAGTCTACTTTCTTGCACTTAACATAAGGCTTTTGAGATTCACTCATGTTGTAATATCAACAGTTTCTTCTCTTTTCATTGCATAGCCTTCCATTTATAAATGTACAGTTTAATTTCCGTTTACCAGTCAATGCTTCCAGTTTGGGGTGATTATAAACATTTCTGTAAAAGGCTTTGTGTGGACTTATGTTTTTATTTTTCTTAAGTAAATAAGTAGGAGTACGATTGCTGGGTGGTTGTGTGGTGTGTGTATATTGAACTCTGTGAAAGATGCCAAACTGCTTTCCAAAGTGGCTGGACCATTTTCCACCCCACCAGCAGCAAACGAGGCTTTCTGCTGCTCTGCATCTTCACCAGCACTGGGCCTTCTTTATATGCGATGGAATTACACAGTTGTCTCTAGAGTGATCTTGTAGTTCCATTCTTTTCAAACTATGACCCATCCTTCGAACTGAAAACAGGATGAGCCAAAAATGCTGTCCACTCTTTTTTCCTTTTTATTGAATTTATTGGAGTGACACTGGTTAACAAAATTATACAAGTTTCAGGTACACAATTCCACAACATCATCTGTACACTGAATTGTGTGTTCACCTCCCCTAATCAAGTCTCCATACATCCCCATTTATCCCCCCTACACCCTCCTTCACCTTCCCCACCCCTCTCCCCATGACAGTCACCACACTGCTGCCAGTGTCCATGAGTTTTTTCTCTTTTTTTCTTTTTTGCTGAAGCCCTTCACCCACCCAGCCCCCAACATGACCCCCTAATAGCTGTCTGCCTGCTCCCTGAGTCTGTGTCTATTTTGCATGTTGGTTCATTAGATTTTACATATGACTGAAACCATATGGTATTTGTCTTTCTCTGATTGGCTTATTTCACTTAGTATAATGCACTCCAGGTCCATCCATGCTGTCACCAGGGTAAGATTTCCTTCTTTTTTATTGCTGAGTAGTATTCACTGTGTAAATGTCCCACAGCTTTTTATCCACTCACCTACTGATGGGCACTGGGGCTGCTTCCACATCTTGGCTATTGTAAATAATTTTGCAATGAACATAAGGGTGTATATATTCTTTTGAATTAGTGTTTCAGGTTTCTTTGGATAAATTCCCAGAAGTGGAATCGCTGGGTCAAAAGGCAGCTCCATTTTTGATTTTTCGAGGAAGCTTCATACTGTTTTCCACAGTTGATGCATCAGTCTGCATTCCCATCAATGACGCATGAGGGCGCCCTTTTCTCCACGTCATCATCAGCTTGCTTGCTGATCTACTGATGATAACCATTCTGACAGGTGTGGTGATATCAAAATGCTAGTCATGCTTAAGTGCCTCTGACTTCCTCAGGATAAAGTCCAAACTCTTTAACCTGACATACACAAGACGTTTTGAGCCCCGAGCTCCTTCCTCACCCACCCTCCCAGCCATATTCCTTGTATCCCGCTCGGGCAGACAGATGCAGCCAAGCTCGACTGGTCCCAAGTGGTAGAGTGGCCACTGTTTCCCAACTCAGTGCTTTTGTGCAGCCAATGCACTTGTTTGAGCAAAGTATTTATGTTCCACTTTGAATTCCCGAGATGAAATCACCCTCTGAGTGTTGAGTAATGTTGGCGAGTATGCAAATGAATGTCTACCAGAGTAAACTTTTTCAACTGCTTTTCATGAAAAAGTTCAAAAATTCAGGAAAGTAGAAAAACTGGTGCAATGAAGATCCAGGCTGAATTAAACAATTGTTAACATGTTGTCACATTTGCTTCATTTATCAGTCTACCCTACATCCATTCTTCTCCCTCTCCATCTTCTCCTCCTCCTACTAAATCATTTCAGATTTCAGATTTTTGTTAAACCATTTGCTAAATACATTTTAAGTGTGTATATTTCCTAAAAATTAGAACATCCTCCTTCATAACTATACCATTATTACACCCAAAATAAATTTAAAAGCAACCTTCCAATATTGTCTGATACTATCTATATTCTTGTTTTTTCAATTGTCCCCAAAATGTATTTCACCTTATTGTTTTCCAAACCAAGATTCAATCGAGCATTATATATTGCACTTATATACCAGTAACATTTAACTTTGAGTCTCAGTTTGCCCAGCCACTTGCTTCTATTCACCTAGAAGAGCAGTTCTGTCTCCACCCTTCCCAGGAATCTCCCATAAACGCCCAGCTCCATGCAAGGGTCCTCTGCCTTGCTGTACTTTCACAAAGCCTATGCTTAAATCTATTGAAGATTCTACGTTTTGCAACACAAACTTTTAGCTGAAATTTTCTATTTCCCCAACTAGACTCCAACCAGAGCATCTTGGGGACAACAAATGGGTCATTTGCCTCTCTGCTAGGTAATGATTGTTCAAAACAAATTTAAGGAATAAATGATGGAATGCAGCTCTGAAGTCCTTCACTGTGAAGAGCTGCAATAAATGAATCTACTCTGGAGGGCTTGGAGCCAGGGGGAAGGGAGTAAAAGGCAGGTAAGACAAGGGTTGGAAAGGCTATTCCAAATATAGAATATTGCTTGAGGAGCTTTGAATATGAATTGTATACTCCTTCCCTTCTCTCAGGAGGCAAAGTGCTAGATGTTTACCATTAGTTGGAGATGGACCTAAACTTTAGCTGCATTGTAGACATTTTGGGCCAGATCATTCTAGAGAAAGAATTATAAACACAAAAATCAAGGATACTGCATCCCAATGGCCCATTTCTGTTTACACGGCTGTTCTCTTGTTGCTTTTCTAATATGTTTTTAAGGAAATACCCACTCCCAGTGGATACCTAGATTGAATCATGACCAGTACTTTATGCCCACGGTCAGTGGAGTAATCAGTTTACCCACTGAACTCCTTGGGTGAAATTTCTCTGGGTGAAATATTAGCTTTTGCTGCATTCAAACTTTTATCTTTGTGGCAAACTTTTTTATAAATGTCTTTCAGATACTTCCTTCTTCTCTTCCCGTCACCTGTGAGATTAATGCCAGGATCATATATTAATCCTGGTTTCAAAGTGACTCAGAGACTGCACACCAAGACTATTTTAGGTGGAGTGCTTCCTCCTGAGTCACCTTGTCCCCTGGTAGCAGGCATCCTGCGGATTTCCTCAGCTCTGCTGTTGAGAACAGGAAGCCAAGGCCAGGGGCAGCCAGTGAGCACAGAAGCCCAGTGACTCTTCCCGGTTCCTGATGACTAGCAAGAAAATCCCGACTTAGTAAGAATTCCTTGACAAGAAAACAGGGAATTTACTGGAGACAAATGGCTTCGAGAATGCTTTTAAAGCGTACAAACATTTTGGTTTTCAGCAGGCAGGTTAAAAAAGAGTTTTCTTAGGAATAAAATTAAGCAACATTTTTAGTTGCCCAGGAAGACTTCATTAGATATTTTTGTTAATGGGATAACCAAAGACAAGGAAATTGCTCAACTCCCCTTTTCACAATTTTATCAAGGTTTCCAGCTTGCCATTTCCTCTTCATTCTCTTCTGTCACCCTTACTAAACAGTCTTCCAAATGATAAGTCTTCATAACTACCTGTAACAGGAAAATGTCACCAGAGGCATCTTTTTGGGTGTGACCAAGACTGGGGAACACTAGCCAAGCGTGTTGCCCTGCCCCGACCCTGTCTTCACAGCAGGCATCGGTAGTCTATGTAGCTAACATAGCCGACCCGTATATCGCGCCCACTCAAACCAGTGTGCTTCCAAAATAACACTGTCACTCACGGGGGACCAGAATGCCACACTTCAAACCTATTTGCATTGAAGGAGGGTTGATGCATAAAAGTGTATCAGGCAACGGTGAACATGGTGGAAGGGTCCAAAGAATACGTAAGTCTTGGGCTTAACTTCTTAAGTTCCTGGGCAAGTTTTAAATTTTTTTCTTGGATCTATTTTTTTTTTTTTTTCACACTCAAAATGGGGATTATAATGTCTTCACTTTCATGTCCTGTGAGAATACTTTTTGTTTGTTTGTTTTCAACATATGTGAAAGCTTCCAACACAAAGATGTTGCTTTATCATAATTATTTTGAGGGAGGCCCTGATTGGCAGTGACAGCTCACTTCAGGGACACTGAAAATTCCTGGAAGCTACAGTGTAATGCATTAACCATTAATACCAGATGGGAAATGCTCATTGGCCCCACTCCCCATGAACTTCAACAAAAGGTATTCTTAGTTAGTTCCCTCCAAAGAAAAAATATGGGCAATAAAAACGTTCATGAAATCTCAGCTGAACCCTGTTAGAAGGCCGCAAACACATCTGGTAGAACACACTGTTTCTGGGTTTCTTGGGAGCCAATTATCCTCTTTGGAGGTCACCCTGTCCTCATTTCAGCACCTGTTAGAATTTCTGTGACAAGAAGTCTCAAGGTGAGGAAAACTGAAAGCCAAATCAAACACTCTCGGTGTCGTAAACAGCTTTGCTTAAAAGTTGATGAGAGAGGAGGTGGCTGAGTATTGGCTGAAGAGATTGTAAATGTCACTGCTGAATTATATTGCTTGCTGTTCACTCCATGCTGAGCTTACTTCCTTTTGTTCCTTGAAGAGTTCCTCTCTAAACGTAGTCAGTCATTCTCTCCAAAACTGCCATTGTCATAATTGTTGATTTTAATATTCACTCTAAGTAGACATCCCAATACTCAGCGCAGTCAGTTCCTTTCCTCCAATCCTCTTGCCTTCCAACCTACCTCCCTCTGCCAGTCACACCCACGGTCACAACTTGTATTAGTCTGCTGGGGCTGCCGTAACTAATACTACAGAGTCAGTGGCTTAAACGGCAGAAATTTATTTCTCACAGTAATGGAAGCTTTAAATCAGAGATCAAGATGTCATCAGGCCTGGTTTCTCTTGAGACATCTCTCCTTGGCTTGCATCTCTCCACTGCCACCTTCTTGCGGTGTCGTCCTATGGGTTTTTCTCTGTACACAGGCACCCCAGGTAGCTCTCTGTTCAAATTTCTGCTTATAAGGACACAAGTCAGGTTGGATTAGGTCCCACCTAACAGCCTCATTTAACTTAATCACCCCTTTAAAGCCCCCATGTTCAGATATGGTCGCATTCTAAGGTTATGAGAATTACGGTTTCAGCATATGAATTTTGAGGACATGATTCAGCTTATAACATACCTTTAGACTTTGTCTTCACCAATTCATAAAACATCTTAATCTCAAATTCCAGGATCTCACTTCTTAATCACTGAATTTTATCTTTCCAGTTTTTCTCTCTCTCTACCCAAAACCAGTAATCCCTCAACCACACTGTGATGCACAACCTACAAATCCAACCTATTTTTTGCTGTTCCTCACATTGTCTCATGTCCTTACTCAGAGTAAGTCTCACAGTCTATCATTATAATCACTCTATTACATACAATCTAGATTCCTTCACCTCTCTCTGTCTTCATGGTACTTGCCTGGCAAAATCCCAATCCTGGTTGACTCTGGCTTTTCTTACTACTCTGCTCACACCTCTGCAGCTGAACCTCACTAGGAAGAACACTCAGCCATGTTTCCCAGTCCCATTACAAATCATGACCTCCAAGGGGCCTTCAGTGCCTGCTAGCAATCCTGCCACATTCTCTAGATCATTCACCATGCAACTTTCTTTGGCAACTGTTTCATAACTTCTCCTTTCTCTCCAAATCTCTAATGCCCCCTCCCTATCCTCTCTTTCTGCAGATACAATTTCTGTTTCACTGAAAAAAGCAGAAGCAGTCTGAAGTTTCCACTACCTCCAGTCCCATATGCTCTGCCTTCCCTTCTGATACTAGGACTGAACTGCCCACACTCCTGCGTAACGCCAGCTCCCCGATTTGTGCACATGCTCCCACCTCTTCCCACTTACTCAAGGACACTCACTGTCCCAGCCATTCTCCTCTCTCCCCCTTGGATTGTCAATCCCCACCTCCCTGCCCCACCCACCAACGAAAACGTTCCCATCAGTATACAAACATGCTATAATTTTCCCCATCAAATTTTTTCCCTTGACTCCCACTTTCCCTCCAGCTACTGTCCCACTTCTCTATTTTTTACAGCAAAACTGTCCCTTTACAGCAACATTGTCCTCAAAAGTTATTTCTCTCTGCCTCCAATTCCTCTCTTCCCTTTCCTCCATGAGCCCACTGCAGTTGGGCTCTCATGTTTATTCCACCACTAAAGCTCCTCTGATTAAGGTCATTGGTGACCTTCACATTGTTAAATCCAGTAGCCAATCCTCAGTTCTCCCATATTACTTGCTCCACAGGCAGCTTTTGACTCGGCTGATCACACCCTCCTCAACTAGAAACTCGACTTCCAGGATAAGCTCCTGGTTTTCCTTCCTACTCACTGGTCACTTCTCAGCCCCCTCATTTCCCCAAACTCAATTTATTGGCCTGCCTAGGATTTAGTCTTCAGACCTCTTTTCTATCTATACTCCTTCCCTTAGTGTTTCGTGGCTTTAAATACCATTTATATGCTGACAGCTCTCGTATTCTCCATCCCAGACCTGTTCCCCAAACTTCATATTTGTATCCAACTGCCTAACTGCATGGCCACTTGAATTTCTAATAAGTTATCTCAAAACTTGGGATGCCTGACACTAACCACCTCTCCCTCCCACTCCCAACCCTACTCAACTTGCTGCTTTGTTCATTTCAGTTAATGACAACTGCATTCTTCCAGCTGCTCAGGCCCCAAACGACATAGTCTCTTCATCTCTATTCATTCTGATCTGTCACCACATACTTGGCTCTATTCACTATCATCCAGGGTAAGGCTGGGTTGTTGGAATAGCTTCGGAACTCACCTCTTCCCTTCCCCACATGCCCTTTACAACCTACTCACAACACAGCCACCAGAAAGAGCCTTTTTTAACAGATCAAGTTCTTTTCCTCCTCAAAACTAAGTCCAGATATTACTATTCTTCCCCTCCTTCGCCCGGCCTCCTTGCCCCGGCTCCAGGCTCACTTCTCCCTCTGGCCACGGTGCTCCTGCTGGGCTCCCTGCAGGTGATGCTTTTCCCCAGGTTGCCGGTGGCTCACACCTCCACCGCCTTCAGGTCTTTGCTCAAATGTCACCTCAGTAAGGCCTTCCCTCACTACCCTGTCCGAAATGACACCCCCATCCCATTCTCTAGCACTCTTAGCTGTCCTTTCCCGACTTATTTGGGCCACACTTATCACCTGATAGGCTGGATGTTCTATTTGCCCACTTGCTTATGGTTAGTCTTCCCTCTAGCAGAATGTCAGCGCCCTGAGGGCCAGGATTTGGGACTGTCATGTTCAGTGATCTCTCCTCAGCTCCCAGAACAGTGCCTGGCACAGAGGCGCTCAATAAATACTGAACCACAGTGTTGCTGCTCTCCCCACTGTCCCAAGGGTGCTAGGAAATATGATCTTAGGCAGACTGTATGTCCCTGGGGAAAAATTTAATGACGAGGCTTTATTGATGCACTTTGCTCAGAAACACTAGAGGAAAAAGAGTCACATCCGGGGCAGGGGGGGCAAGAAGCCTCTTGGAGCCATCGCAGTGTAAGACTGCTGGTTTCTAGGTTTGTTTCATTTGAATCCAAAAGTAGCTCCAAGTATCTCAATTTTTTAAAAAAGTATTAGTGTAATACAATTTAAAATTATTCACATAAAAATAAGTTTTTCTCTTGAATTTAAAGTATATGTGTTCCATAGTATTAATATTTTCTAGAGGACAATAACAAATTAAATATAAGTATTTCTGGGCTCAAGATTTTAAGAGTTCATGATACAGAACTCTGGGTCTGAAAGGAGGTCATGAGAAGGCTACTTCTGATCTCTGTATTGTTTATATTCCTATAACTGCTCTTTTTATTTTTAATAATGGCTCCCATTTCTTTCCTACCTTTTCTACATCACCTGACACTATATAATAACCTCATTTAATTGCTTACATAATCTCACTTAATTCTCACATTACCCTTGTGTGGGAGGTACCCTATGTTCTTCCTATTCTACAGCCGAGGCAGTTGAGACTTAAAGTTAAGTCGAGCAGGGTTCTGAGGTTCTGAGGTTACCTGCAACTTTGGCAATGAGGTCAGGCAGTCCTGGAATTCTTCCCACCACTGCCTCCATCACCTCCAACGTGTTAGCGCTGAGTCCTTCCCTCCGCCCCCTCCTCATGTCATCATCACCACAGGGGACCTGTGGCTCTTTAAATGTAAGGCAATAGTTTGTAAGGAAGAACTCTTAAATCCTTGTTTCAAAGTTATTACTCATGAAATCTTAATCAGATTACCCAACTTGCTTCACTCCCTTTTCCTAAGCAGTAAGAAGGTCATGAATTTATCCCTGTTGTTAATTTTCAGAGAGGCAGAGAAAACAGACATGAGCTCTGGTGTTGCAACAATGACCCCAGCAACTGTGACGTCTTATTTTCCTCAACAGCCAGCCCTCCTGGCCCTTTGTGTTTTTTTGTGCCCCTTGCAGTTTAAACAATGCTTGCTGAAGAGGGAGCCCACAAATAAGAACACTGCGTTAAAAGCAGGTATGCAAAGATGGTATTCGAGCCAACATACCACAGGCCTGCCGAGCTCTAGTCCCGGTAGTTTTCTCTTTAACTCCCTTCCACTGTGAGATGAATTTGCCAGACTCAGTGCCAACGCCAGCCCAGACTTCCTTCTTATCACTGCTCGGTTGAGTCTGTGGTGCTCTAACCCAGAGGAAAACAACTTGTTTTAAAAGCAGTGAAAACACCGCATTCCTCTGGCACAGGATGAAGACCAGCTCAGCTCCTCAGTCGTAGATCATTGTCTATTGTTCTGCAAACTGTAAAGCACGACTGTGGCTGCAGTCCTGCCTGCGTCCTGGGCTCCTCACGAATACTAACTAAAGGGCGCTGCCCCAGAAAGTGGTAGGTAATTTTAAAAAAGAAAGAAAGAAAAGACAGGTAGGATAAAAAACAGGCTTTATGTAATTTTACACTCTTGCAATCTCCTGCAGGCTCTGAACAGGGTAGAATGGGGTCTCGGAAGTGTGGAGGCTGCCTCAGTGGTCTGCTGATTCTGCTTGCACTTTGGAGTATAATTGTGAATATACTATTGTATTTCCCAAACGGGCAAACTTCCTATGCATCCAGCAGTAAGCTCACCAACTACGTGTGGTATTTTGAAGGAATCTGTTTCTCAGGTATCATGGTAAGTGGGACCTGGGAGACTTGGGATCACAAAAGGAAGAGTTTTTACTAAGAATTGCTTTGTTCCTACTAAAAGTAATCGGTAATGCAAAATTGTTCTACTAATCCTGGGTCTGGGATTTGGAAGATGGGTGGGGGTAGAGAGGCAAGTAGTCCCTTAGGATTTGGAGAGTGGCTTTGTTTTTTGGTAAACTGCTCGTTTATGTAGCTTCGGCAGTGCAGGAAGTTAATCCTAATAAAAGCTTGTGAGACTCTGGCCTGTAGAAACACTGTGTCCTCATGAACTCTATGTGTCAGTTAGGGTTATTGAATCCCCAGTGGCACTGCTCTTTTCCAGAACAGATTTTCTGCCTGCACTCCCTATTTCTCTAGCTTGATACTCAGACGGCGTGGAAAAGACAGAGACTTGGACGTGCAGACAAATTTGCACTCAGATCTCTGTCATTTGTGCCACGAGATCTTGAGCAAGTTACTCAGTGTCTTGTCTTCAATTGGAAATGGGATAATGGCATTTACTTTTCAGGTTGATGTGGGGATGAAAAAAAATCTAACATATGGCGTGTCCAGTACAGAGACTGACTTGTAGTAGGTACCCAGTGACTATTGTGATTATAAATACTTATTGAAGAATAGGCCATTTCATTGGTAAATAGCGGGACATTATACCCTTAATAATGGAAGGTATTTTTGAAAACTAAATCAAATTGTGCACAGTAAGAATCCATGAGTGTTTTCCTGATGACTTTTCTTTTTTAAAAATAAATCATGTTGGCAACTCAGAGGAAAAGACACTTTTCCTGTCATATCATTGTTAGAAACAACACATTGTACACTGTAAGCTTACTATATCACCAATCACCAGAAGCAAATCCATTATAATCTATTTCTACCTCTCTGGGGGTTTAATTTGTATAATACTTGAATAATTATGTTGGAAAATAGTTTTCACTTTGTTACTGTTTTGCATATTAAATTAGTAAACTTTAAAATACTAATACCCAATGCTATTGAAGCTGCTATATGATGGGTACATAGCAAATGGTGTAGTGTTTCCATAAATAAATGCAAACTTTTGTGAAGATTTTGAAATGGTATATTAAGATCCATGAGAATGCTCTGTCTTCCAAGTCAGTAATCCTAAATCTGAAAATTCATTATAAGGAAATAATCCAAAATAAGAAAAGAGATTATACACAGATGTTTGTGGCAGCATTATTTATAATAAGAAATAACTAGCAGCATCCTGGCATAGAAGCAGCCAAATAAACTGTGATACATTCACTTTTTTTTTTTTATTGATTTCAGAGAGAGGAGGGAGAGGGAGAGATAGAAACATCAATGATGAGAATTATTGATCATCAGCCTCCTGCACACCCCCTACTGGGGAATCAAGTCTGCAAGCCGAGCATGTGCCCTGACCGGGAATCGAACCGTGATCTACTGGTTCATGGGTCAAGGCTCAACCACTGAGCTATGCTGGCCAAGCACATTCACTTTTTATGGTGGTGAAAATTGTAATGATGAAGATCTAACAACATGGAAAATGAACATTCTGTAAGTGAAAAAAATATATAACAAAATCGTGAATAAATTATGATTGCAACTATGTAAAGTATACACAAGTGGGAAAACACTGGTGATACATGAAAAACAAGAGAAGGTGGTGGAATTATGGGTAATTTTCCTCCCTTATTCTTGAGCCTCTGTATTGCATTTATATTTTACAACCAAAAAAGGAAGCAGTTTCTCTTTCAACACAGGCTCTGCCTGTGTTTCTCTTTTGCGCAGGACTCCAGGGCCTAGGTCTAGCCACTTCTGCCAATATTATAAATGAATTTGGTTACTGTATCTGGTTTACTGTGCCTTATCTCATTTCCTTCCATACATAATTGTAGTACATGGAAGAGTTGCAAGCATGATTGTGTTAAAACCTATTAAAATCTGTGATAGCTAATGTGTTGAAAGGAGGGAATATAGGACTCTTTTGCTTATATTCATATAAAATTTAAAACTGGGAAAAGGACCTGTTCTCTATTTTTAATTGTCTAAGATTTTTTAAAAAAAATATTATTGCTACTGCATCAAATGCTTTTAAGAGAAAGGAGAGGAATATAGATAAAGAATTAAGTTGATTGATAAATAAGTAAAGACTGAAGGAATTTGGAAACTGGAAATGTTGACTACGAGCAGTAAAATAACAATGAACTTAGCTTCAAAATCCAGTACTGAACAGTGAGAAAAAAGGATAGGTGGAGAATTTGCCAGAAGCAATACATGTTCCATACCTGCCCCAATCACAAACTATAAATATCAAGAGAGTCATGTCTTTCCAGAACAAATATACAATCCTTTACCTAAGATACCAAAAAAGGGGAAAGTAGAATATATTGAATTCTCCCAGTTTGTTGGCTTGCTACAGACAAAACACTCTGGAAAATTTGTACTTGAGGTGGCTTGAATATGTGGGGGAACTGACTTACTTTACTTTTGAATCAAGAGCTGCTATTTCAGATTTACCGTGCCTCTCACCCCTGATCCCAGACAACAGTAAATGGAGAGAGGCTGGCAAACTGCAAAGTCTATAAATGGCTTTCCTTTGTCTTTGACACCTGGGTCTGTGAGAAATGCAGGTTTGCTGCTAGGTTGTATCCCAATGTCCATACCACTTCTCTTTAATTGTTAGCTTTTGATGACTGATCAACCATGATAATAATAACTAACATTTATCAATCACTTACTATGAATCAAGCACTATGTTCAAAATTTCACACACACTACTCATAATACCCTAACAACACCGTTTTAGAAGACATACTTGCGAGTTTACAGTCAGAAAGTGGCAGAGCTAGGATTCGAACCCAGGTCGACTTGACCCAGAATCTATGCTCTGTGCTCTGGTTATGAGCATGAATGTTAACTAGTGTCCCCTTGGATATTTTTTTCTCTTCCCTGCTATAGATGCTTATAGTCGCAGCAGCCTTTCTTGTCCTGGACAGTGACAACAACTACAAATGTTGCCAGAGTGAAAACTGCAGCAAAAAATACATGGTAAGAGCAATAGTTTTTTGAAGATAGTTGAGTGGGCTTTGACTTTCTTTCCTCTTACTCAGAAACACAAAAATATTAACATGATGCTACCCTCACTGTGATCTGTTTAGTACACAGCCCAAGAATTTACTCCAAAAATAATCTCTTTTTTTTATACACTCTTTTCTTCACCTTTGTTCTGCTGATATTCTTTAGGAAATTCAGAATTTAAAGATAAATGAGATTATAAAATAATTCTATCTTTTTCTAACTGGGTTTCTGTAAAGTCTTTTTTTTTCTTCTTTAGTGAGGACTGACTTACATATAATAAATGGGATCCATTAAAAGAGTACAATTGCATGACTTTTGACAGTGAATCCGCCCATGAAAGCACCATCACAATCAAGATATAGAGCATTTCCATCATCCCAAGAGACTAGTCCTTGGTCTGCTTTTTGTCATTATGGATGCTTTATACTTTGCATCAACAGAACCAGGCAGTATTTGGCTTTTGTATCTGGCTTCTTTCATTCAGCATAATGATTTGGGATTCATCCGTGTTGTTGGGCATAGGCAATGTACATTTCTAAGTTGGAACTTTAAAAATAATTAAAATAGAATCAAGAGAGTATAATATGCCCAAATTTTCTAAGCCTGTGCTGTACAGGCATGAGTTGGGCTGCTACGTTTCTGCCAGGATTCTTGTCTTCATCATCATCGGCATTGCTCACTCATATTTGCATAGCATTTTATAGTTCTTTTACATTTAGCCAGTGAATTAGATCATTCTTGCTCCTATTTTATAGATGAATCACTTGTGGTTTATTAACTAAGAGGAGCTTTCCCAGAGGTCTGGTAGGCTTTCTTTGCAGCAGTGGCTCCACACCATGGCTGTACATTGCAGTCATCTAGGAGTCTGGAGTTGAAATTCCACCCCCAGAGTCCCTGACTTAGCTCGTCTGAGGTTCAACCAGATTTTAATGTGCAGCCAAAATGTTTCTTTAACCAATGCCTTTGGAAGGTTAAAACAGTTTCATAATTTAGCACTGTGCCCTTGGTGAAGAATTGAAAAGTTTAAATATACTTGTGTGTGTGTGTGTGTGTGTGTGTGTGTGTGCATACATGTGTTTTCTTAACCAGTTGACTAAGTATCCCCCAGTAGCTGCTGGTATTATATTTATGGAAAAGCCTAGTGAGGCAATGGATTTAGGTAAATTTAAGCTATGAAACTCAAGAAATTTCTAGAAAACAAATGTATGTGGCAATAAAAATCAATGTGTTCAATTTGCCTAAACTCAGTGTTAGCATCTCCAACACAAATGGATGCTAGAAATAAGCTAGAGTCTGAACAAGGCCATATAATCAACACTGCATGAGATGACTGCCATCTGGATGGGAAGAGCATGAGGAAGGGGAGAGGATTCCCTGCTTAGCCCTTTCAAGGTAGGCTCTAGAATAGAAGTCCCAACTCATATGTCCTCAGGAGCCAAATATCTGATGGAAATGAAAGAAGTGAGCCTGTAGGCATTAGAGCAAACTTTCCATTTAGAGCTACTCTAGTCCAGCCAATTCTTACCAAGACAAAATTGGGCAATAATTCTCTTTTCAATAAAAAGCAGAAGTATGAATTTTGATCTAAATCCTCTCAACTATAAAATGTTGGCAATTGCTTCTCATTTAAATTAAATAAGGCATACCTTACAGGACAAATTTGAGTCTGTACCAGTCTGTAAGTTCTGAAGATCCAGAATGGAAATTGAAGTCACCCGAGGTTCACTTTTTAGGGGAGCAGGTTGTCCTTGGCTTTCTTAGGGGTCCCTGGCTGGGTCTGAAAACTTAAACTGATGGAAGACAGATTAACAGAAGAAAAGCATACACATTTTATTAAATTTTTACATGAACATGGCAGTTTTTACAGGAGAGTAAAGACCTGAAGAAGTAGCCAGAGCACCAGGTTTTTATATGTTATAGATAAAGAAACAAATATGTGAAGAATTGGCAAGACAGAAGGGCTTGGGTTAGTAAATGGATAAGAGGTAACTGGGAAGACAAAGGTTAGTTTAACAAGGCTTGTTTGTATAGATTTCTCAGCCCCAATTCTTTGTCTCCGGTGATATGAATGTCTTGCTTCCTTCTGGCACCGGGAGGGCACCTTTCACATGGGAGCTCTATGCCCTGTTTCAGGGAAGAAAGGCCAGGGGTGGGGGGCTTGGTCAGAGTGACCATCCTGCTTCTGCCACTTTCTTACACTCCTTTAGCTTAAAACATTCAATTTTCCAAGATGCCTTATTTAGGGGGTAGCATTTCCTGAACCCAGTCTGAAACTTCCCCCAAGAAGTCTCACAGTCCACAAACTGAGTTAGTAGATTGTCCCATAGCCCATGAGAGCAGCATCTCAGTCCAGGGCATTTCTATGGAAAAGCAAAGGTTAATGTTTAGAACAAACTATAAACTCTGTTTTTAGGTCTAGTGGGCTGTCAGTTAAAAAGATTTCTAGATGTTGGGCTCCAAGCATCTTCAGATAGAATAAGGGCAGGCAGTGGTCATCTGACAGATTTTCCTAGCTCATAGTTAAATGTCCTTGGGGGTGTTATTAGATGTTCTGGAAAACTTACTGAGTTGCTCACTCAGCAACAGGCATGAAGATTGTCTAAACATGAGCTATTGTGGTACATTCTCTGAAGTTTATATCAAGGTGTCCTACTTGAGATTGCAGGGCTTTGGGAAAGGGCAGTTTTAGTTCTCAGTGATTCCAGAGGGTGGGAGAAAATTGGGAACATTAATTATATGTCTGCATTGTATTTAATGCTGACAACTCTGAAGTTATGTCTGTTTTTTTCCCCTTAAAGATCTTAAAACCAGCTTTGTTTACCAAGGTTATTCCAAACCACATGAACTTAAAAAACAAACCTTTGGGTAGTTTCTATATTTCTGAGAATTTTAGGAATACTTCATTTAACTGTATGCTCAGTTATTTTCAAACCAGTTTGAATAGAACTCCTCTGAAAGATTTTATAAGCTAATTTGATAGTACCATACAAAGGCAGTTTTATGTTACATCCATAAAATATCATTAAAAAGATAAACTGAGATGTTAAAAATATTTTAAGGGTTTATTTGAACAAAAATCTGTTTGAATCAGGCCTTGCCAAACAGGAAGTAGTTAGGTACACTCAACAGACGGGAGTTCAGGGGAAAACCTTTATAGAGGAAAGGCAGAAGCAAATAAGGTCATTATTGATTGGCTATAGCATAAAATCTAGTTGGTGGTTTGTGATTGGTTGTTCCTAGGTTTTAATTTCACAACCTTGAGGCATTTGCAGGCTTAGATTTGATTTGCTTGCATAGGCGCTATGGTATTGGAGCCCACTAGCCTAATGGCCTTCCATTTAATTAATGTAATAACATATATATCAACATAAACATATGGACAGACACACAGATCTTACAGCTTTTGTTAAATTTTAGTCATGTCAAGTACATTAATACAAAACTCACTAGTTTGTAAAAGAACAGAGGGACCAAGTTGAGGTTATCTGCTCAGATGGCTAAAGTATTTTACTAATATACTTGATGAGGTCTGAAAATGTGTATTTGTCCTTGACAAGCAGTCTTACAGAGGCTGTGGTCTAGATTTGGGGCAAGAGAGCTTTCATAGCAGTTTAGGGGTTTTTAAGCCTCTTTTCCCTTTCTCCCTTTCACTCTCAGGTGTTTTTAGGTAGTATCTTAGCTATCTCTTGGGATGTTTACATTTCAAAGACATGGTAAGACTTTTTTCCTTTCTCTTAAGTGCAGAACAGTCCTGTTTCCCATGTCCTGGTCTTTTAGATCTGCCAGCATCTGGAGATGAATAGGGGACACTTGGGGATCAGTAAGGGTAGATGGACTTTGAATTGCTATTAGAGCCACATTTCTGGTTTTGTAAAGACGAGGCTTGTAGGACAAGGCCAGTTTTATATGTTTGTTTGTTTTTTCCTCAAAGTACTGGTTTGCAGCCTGAATGATATAAAGGGCTGACCCACCCATCCAACTACATTATCTTCAATTTGCTTCTTATATCAGGGAGAAGATTTCCAACTCAGATAGAAAGAAAGCATTTCTGTGTTCTGGATTTAGAGCTGTGTGTCTCTGGCATGCTTTAGTAAGTCATCCCACAAAGCCTTCAGCATGTGTTGCTCTCCCTCTGAGCACATAGCTTCATTCTAGCTTAGGAGGGAAGGCCCTAAAACAAAGTTCTATCAGGCTCTCAATATCAACCTCAAATTTGGCCAACTTCTGGCCATAGAGCTCTTTAAAAAAAAAATTGTTTCGAATATGTATATCAAAGGCTTACCTATCAAGTAACTTAAAACCAAAACTTAGCCATGAATTCAAGAGGGACCCTTAAAGAAGGTAAAAAAAAGATGCAGCCCTCCCAAGATCCAGAATCTGACCCTCAGATAACCAAAAGAAAAACTTTCCTGAGAGTTGGCAACAGTCAGTAGGACACCAGCCACAAGCGGGGTGCAACATTTATGCACAGCCATATTTGAGGGCCCCAGTCTAACAACTGGTTGCGTGAGACACTTGCACGCCCCAACAGACAAAAAGGCAAGCCAAGTTCTCAGGACACAAAACAAGAGAGAAACAAGAAAGCAATAGCTGTCCCTGGGAGGGAAAGGATCAATAACTAATGGGCACCTCAAAACCAAATTTTAACGAGAGTCACAATCCAAGGAACTAATTTCTTACAAATGTTTTTACTCCTCCCGATCTAAATTTGGAAAGGAAAAAAATTATTACCACCTTTGCCCAACTGGTTTCAACAGGCAGATTTAAAAGACTGATATGGCAAGAATTTTTACCTTCTGTCAGATTTCATCAGAGATTCAGAGTCTCTCTCCAAGAACAGCTTTCAGATCTAGCAAGGTGTCCCCAGCCAATGGTGCTACATTTTCGGTGCAAGAAACTGTAGGGGAGAAAAAAGTTTCCCTTGACCCTCTTAGGATCTTTAGCTGAGTCTGAAAATGAAACAGACAAGGGCAGATTAACAAAAGAAAAGCATACAAATTTTACTGAATTTTTACATGTACATGCGATCCTTCACAAGAGAATAAAGGCCTAAAGAGGTGGGCCAGGACAGCAAAGTTCTTATAGACAAAGAGATAAGAAATTTTTGAACATTGGCAAAACAGAGGGGTTTGAGGTAGGGGTAGTGAAGAAGTAACTGAAAGACCAAGTTTAGTTCAGTAAGTTTATTTATGCAGGTTTCTTGGTTCCACATTCCCTGTCTCTGGTGATAATGTCTTCTTTCTTCCTGGTACAGGAAGGTACCTGTCATGGGAGTTTCATGATCTGTTTCAAAGAAGGGCAGGTAGGGGGTCAGAGTGACTCACCTCAACTTGCAATTGTCTGCAAATGGAATCCTGCTTCTACAGTTTTCTTAAACTCCTTCAGCTTAAGATATCAATAGACCAAGATGCTTTATATTAATGTAGTATAATCTGAACTTTATCAACTTCTTGGTTGCTATCCATTCCTCCAGGAAGTCTCATCTTTTGCCAACATTTTGTGGGCTGTTTTCCCTGGAAAACAATTATCGACCAAATAAGGGCACTTGAAATAATAGGTAATATTTTTATTTTACTTCGCACTTTTCAAATAATTTTTATATCCATTATGTCCTTAATTTTTTAAATAGCCTTGTTATATAAGTGCTATAATCATCTACACATCTGCATTTTATGGAAAATGAAACTGTGATTCAGAGAGATTCTTTTAAAATTTTTTTTATTTTATTGATTTTTATTTTTATATTTTATATATATATATTTTATTGTTCAAAATATTATAGATGTACCCTTTTTTCCCCATTGACCCCTTCCACCCTGCACCCACTCCCTTCCCCAGGCGTTCACCCTATTGTCTGTGTCCTTGGGTTATGCATATATGCATATAAATTCTTTGGTTAATCTCTTCCTCCCCCCCCACACCCCTAACTTCGCTCTGAGATTCCTCAGTCTGATCCATGCCTCCATGTCATTGAATCTATTTTGTTCATCAGTTTATTAAGTTCTTTAGATTCCACATGTAAGTGAGATCACGTGGTACTTGTCTTTCTCTGCCTGGCTTATTTCGCTTAGCATAATATTCTCCAGGTCGATCCATACTGTCCCAAAGGGTACGAGATCCTTCTTCTTTACAACTGCATAGTATTCCATGGTGTAAATGTCCCACAGCTTTTTTATCCACTCATCTACTGATGGGCACTTGGGCTGTTTCCAGATCTTAGCTATTTTAAGTTATGCTGCTATGAACATAGGGGTGCATATATTCTTTCTAATTAGTGTTTCAGGATTCTGAGGATACATTCCTAGAAGTGGGATCACTGGGTCAAAAGACAGTTCCATTTTTAATTTTTTGAGGAACCTCCATACTGTTTTCCATAGTGGCTGTATCAGTTTGCATTCCTACCAGCAAGGGCTTCCCCTTTCTCCACACCCTCTCCAGCACATGTCATTTGATGATTTGTTGATGGCAGCCTTTCTGGCAGGTGTGAAGTGATACCTCATTGTGGTTTTAATTTGCATCTCTGATGATTAGTGACCTTGAGCATTTTTTCATATATCTCTTGGCCATCTGTATGTCCTCTTTGGAGACATGTCTATTCAGCTCCTTTCCTCATTTTTTAATTGGATTGTTTGTCTTCCTCTTGTTGAGCTGTATGAGTTCTTTACACCCTGGAAATTAGCCCTTTATCAGATGTGTGGTTGGCAAATATGTTCTCCCATACCGTGGGGTTCCTTTGTATTCTGAGGCTGATTTCGTTTGTTGTACAGAAGCCTTTTAGTTTGATGTAGTCCCATTTGTTTATTTTTTCTTTTGTTTCTCTTGCCCTAGGAGATGTATCAGTGAAAATTCCATTATGTGAGATGTCTGTGACTTTACTGCCTATGTTTTCTTCCAGGATTTTTATGGTTTTACAACTTACATTTAAGTCTTTTATCCATTTTGAATTTATTCTTGTGTATGGAGTATGTTGATGGTCTAGTTTCATTTTTTTTTCGTGTATCTGTCCAATTTTGCCAACATCATTTCTTGAAGAGACTGTTTTTACTACATTGTATGCTCTTGCCTCCTTTGTCAAATATTAACTGACCATAATGGTGTGGGTCTATTTCTGGGGTCTCTGTTCTGTTCCTTTGATCTATATGTCTGGTGTTGTACCAATACCAGGCTGTTTTGAATACAATGGTTTTGTAGTACAGTTTGAAGTCTGGTAAAGTGATTCCCCACCCCACTCTTTTCTTCTTTCTCAAGATGGCTGCAGCTATTTGGGGTCTTTTTTGGTTCCATATAAGTTTTTGGAATATTTGTTCTAGCTCTGTGAAATATGCTGCTGGTATTTTAATAGGAATTGCAATAAATTTATAGATTGCTTTGGGCAGTATGGACATTTTAATGATATTAGTTCTTCCTATTCATGAGCATGGTATATTCTTCCAGTTGTTTATATCTTCCTCTATTTCTTTTTTCAGTGACCTGTAGTTTTCCGAGTTCAGGTCTCTTACATCCTTGGTTAAGTTTATTTCTAGGTATCTTATTTTTTTAGTTGCAATAGTAAATGGGATTTTTTTTTTAGTTTCTCTTTTAGAGAATTTATTGTTGGTGTATAAAAATGCCTTTGATTTTCGGATGTTAACTTTGTATCCAGTTACCTTGCCAAATTCACTTATCAAATTTAGTAGTACTTTGGTGGAGTCTTTAGGGTTTTCTATGTACAATATCATGCCATCTGCAAATAATAACAGTTTTACTTCCATTTTTCCAATTTGGATACCTTTTATGTTGTCTTTCTGTCTGATGGCTGTGGCAAGGACTTCCAATACTATGCTGAATAAGAGTGGTGAAAGCAGACAACCCTGTCTTGTTCCTGTTTTTAAGGGAAATGGTTTTAGTTTTTGACCCTGAGTATGAGGTTGGCTGTAGGTTTGTCATATATGGCCTTTATTATGTTGAAGGATGATCCTTCTATTCCACTTTGCTGAGAGTTTTTATCAAAAATAGGTGCTGGATTTTGTCAAGTGCTTTTTCTGCATCTATTGACATGATCATATGATTTTTGTCCTTCATTTTGTTATGTGATATGTCACATTTATTGATTTGCTAGTATTATACCAGCCTTGCATCTCTACATCTCTAGAATAAATCCCACTTGGCCGTGGCGTATGATCTTTTTAATGTATTGCTGGATCCAGTTTGCTAGTATTTTGTTGACGATTTTAGCATCTATGTTCTTCAGGGATACTGGCCTGTAATTTTCTTTCTTTGTAGTGTCTTTATCTGGTTTTCAGATTAGGATGACGCTGGTCTCATAAAAAGAGCTTGGGAGTCTTCTTCTCTTTGAATTTTCTGGAATAGTTTGGGCAGAATAGGTGTTAATTCTTTGAATGCTTGGTAAATCTTAAACATTGGTCCAGGACTTTTGTTTACTGGGAGTTTTTTTATTTTATTACTGCTTCAATTTCATTAGTTGTTATCAGCCTATTCAGGTTTTCTGCCTCTTCTTGATTCAGCTTTGGAAGGTTGTATGCTTCTAGGAATTTGTCCATTTCCCCCATGTTGTCCAATTTGTTGGCATATAGTTGCTCATAGTATTTTCTTATGATCCTTTGTATTTCTGGTGGGTCAGTTGTTATATTACCTTTTTCCTTTCTGATTTTATTTATTTGGGTCCTCTTTGTTTTTTGGTGAGTCTGGCTAAAGGTTCATCAATCTTATTTATCTTTTCAAAGAACCAGCTCTTGGTTTAATTGATTTTTTGTATTGTTTTTTAAGTCTCTATGTCATTAATTTCTGCTCTGATCTTTATTATTTCCTTTCTTCTACTTACTCTGGGCTTTCTTGTTGTTCTCTTTCTAATTCTTTTCGTTGTTTTGTTAAATGGTTGAGTAGAGCTTTTTCTTGTTTCTTGAGATATGCCTGTAATACTATGAACTTTCCTCTCAGGACTGCTTTTGCTGTATCCCATAGATTTTGGGTTGTCTGTTCATTTTCATTTTTTTCCAGGAAGTGTTTGATTCCTTCCCTGATCTCATTGGTAACCCAGTCATTGTCTAATAACATGCTATTTAGCCTCCATGTGTTTTAATATTTTTTGAGTTTTTTTATGGTGGTTGATTTCCAGTTTCATGCCATTGTGATCTGAAAAGATGCTTGATATTTCAATATTCTTGAATTTGTAGAGACTTGCCTTATGCCCTAACATGTGGTCTATTTTCGAGAATGTTCCATGTGCACTTGAGAAGAATGTGTATTCTGCTGCTTTGGGATGAAATGTTCTATAAATGTCAATTAAATCCATTAGATCTAGTGTGTCATTTAAGGTCTCTGTTTCCCTGTTGATTTTTTGTCTTGATGATCTGTCCAGTGATGATGGTGGGATGTTAAAGTCTCCCACTATGACTGTGTTGCTGTCGATCTCCCCCTTAAAGTCCACCATGAAATATTTTTTTATATTTGGGTGCTCCAATATTGGGTGCATATATATTTATAAGGGTTATTTCCTCCTTTTGTATTGATCCCTTTAGTATTATGTAATGACCTCCTTTGTCTCTTGTTATGGTCTTTATTTTGAAGTCTATTTTTTCAGAAATAAGTATTGCTAGTCCAGCTTTTTTTCATTTCCATTTGCATGGAATATTTTTTTTCCATCCCTTCATTTTCAGCCTGTGTGAACCTTTTGCTCTCAGGTGGGTCTCTTGTAGACAGTATATATTTGGGTCCTATTTTCTTATCCATTCAGCTACCCTATGTCTTGTTTGTTTGTTTGTTTGTTTGTTTGTTTGTTTAAAATATTACAGACGTCCCTTTTACTCCCCAATGAGCCACTCCACCCCGTCCCAGCCCCCTCCCCAGTCCCTCTCCCACCATTGTCCCTGTCCTTGGGTTGTGCATATATGCATATAAATTCTTTGGTTACTCTCTCCGCTTCTACCCACATGCCCTCCTCCATCCCTCTGACATTTGTCAGTCTCACCTATGCTTCCATGTCATTGAATCTATTCTGTTCATCTGTTTATTAAGTTCTTTGAATGGAACATTTATTCTGTTTACATTTAAGGTTACTATTGATATATACTTATTTAATGCCATTTTCCCCTTTATGCTGATGTACTTTTCTCTCAATATTTCTTCTTCTTAAAGCGGTCTTTTCAGCATTTCTTGCAATGCTGGTTTGAAGGTACTGAACTCCTTTAGCTTTTTTTTTTTTTTTGGTCTGGGAAGCTCTTTATTTCACTTTCAACTTTAAATGATATCCTTGCTGGATAAAGCAATCTTGGTTGCATGTTCTTGCTTTTCATTACTTTGAGAACTTCATGCCACTCCCTTCTGGCCTCAAGTGTTTCTGTTGAGAATTCTGCTGTCAGCCTTATGGGGGTTCCCTTGTAGGTCACTGCTTCTCTGTCTCTTGCAGCCCTTAATATTCCCTCTCTGTCCTTAACATTTGCCATTTTAATTATGATGTGTCTTGGAGTGGGTCTCTTTGGGTTCCTCTTGTTTGGAACCTTCTGTGCTTCTTGAACTTGTGTGGCTTTCTCCTTCATCAGCTTAGGAAAGTTTTCTGTCATATTTGCTCCACTAGATTCTCTAACCCTTGCTTACTTTCTGCCTCTTCTGGCACTCTTATGATTCACCCCACCAGCAGCCCTGGCAGCTGGAGTCCTAATCCACCCTACTGGCTGCTCTGGTCCCTCTCTGGCTGCAGGAGGGCTCTCTTCCCCTTCTCCATGCAAAACACAGTTCAAATGCTTTCTGGGGTTTGACACAATGCCTTACAGGAAAGCAGAGGGTCCCTGTAGGTGGCTGCTGAGTGCAGCCCTCTGGCCCTTTTCTATTCAGAAGCCACACACTGCAGGACAGCTTTTCCTGTGGTCAGCACCCAGGGTGAAAGTCTTTTGCTCCAGATTCCGCAATTAGGCTTGTTGTTTCCCTGGGAAGGAGTAGTCCCCTCCTAGCAGGCACACTGTTCCCCTGGCTCCCTTTGCCCACATTGCACCAGCTTTCCTTCCCTTCTCCTCTGCTCTGGGTGTAAGATCCCAGCTTTTGGATGCCAGTTCACACTCCCAAGAGGAGGGAGCTTTGCAGCCTCTAACCCTTGAACCTTACAGCCCAGTAGTGGCTTCAGGAGTGACTCCTCCTTTCAACACCTTCCTCTCTTACCAGGCTCTATGATGTTTCTTCAGTGCTCCTTACTCAAAATATGTCCACTCAGGTGTATTTCTCTTGTTTTTCTAAGTTGATTATGCAGTATTTTAGCTGTAAATCCAGTCCGTGGCTGGAAGCAAGGGCACTCTGCTTCTTGTCAGAGTGCTGCCATCTACCCTTTCCCCTATTTTATTGATTTGAGAGAGGGAGGAAGAGGAAGAGAGAGAGAGAGAGAGATCAATGTGAGGGAGACACATCAATCAGCTGCCTCTCTCATGTGCTCTGACTGGGTATTGAACGCACAACCCAGGTATGTGCCTTGACCAGGGATCAAACCCTTGACCTTTCCGTGCAGGGGACGATGCTCTAACCACTTAGCACACCAACCAGGGCCAGAGAGATTCTTATTCTCACTTCATTTTGATGCTTACCTGGATTGTGCAATGTTATCTAGCATTAATTGCATTGTAATGTGTGTGTATATATACATAAATATATATTATGCTATGGTTGTCAATTTCCCCCAAAAAAGAAATTCTTCACTGATCTTTCCAGTGAACTGCTTAAGTGTACATTTGGTAAAAAAGGAGCTCAGTCTTTTCAAAACATCCTTCTTCTTTTTTCTTTCTTTTTAAAAAATTTATCTCTATTATTTAAAGTATTACAGAGATATTCTTTTTTTTCCCCCCACTCACCCCCCCACCCCCACCCCACTCCTGCTCCCTCCCCAGACCTTCACTGCACTATTGTCTGTGTCCATGGGTTAAGCATATAGGCATGTAAGTTCTTTGGTTAATCTCTTCCCACCCTACCCCCTTCCATCTGAAATACATCAGTCTGTTCCACTCTTCAATGTCTTTGGGGCTATTTTGTTTGTCAGTTTATTTTGTTCATTAGATTTTACATATAAGTGAGATCATGTGATACTTGTCTTTCTCTGACTGGCTTATTTCGCTTAGCATGATACTCTCTAGGTCCCTCCATGCTACCTCCTGTCTCAAAGTGTAAAAGATCCTTCTTTTTATAGCTGTATAGTATTCCACTGTGTAAATGTACCACAGCTTTTTTATCCACTCATTTGCTGATTGGGCTGTTTCCAGATTTTAGCTATTGTAAATTGTGCTGCTATGAACATAGGGGTGTATATATGCTTTCTGATTGGTGTTTCAGGCTTCTTAGGATACATTCCTAGAAGTGGGATCACTGGTTCAAATGGAAATTCCATTTTTAATTTTTTTGAGGAATCTCCACACTGTTTTACATAGTGGTTGTACCAGTTTGCATTCCCACCAGCAGTGTACTAGGGTTCCTTTTTCAAAATTGGCATTGGTGAATAGGTAAATTTTCTTTACAAAGTAGCTAACAAAAAGTAGCTCTGTTTATCTCATTCCATCATGGGACAAAACCTTATTAAAATCAATATAAGAAATAGTACTTGAAAGAGCTTTTAATCATATGAGAGGATATCAATGAAATAATTAGCAGACAGGAGAAAAGCAGAATTGTTCCTTTGTTTTTGAAATATATTTTTCCAATTTTCCATAATAAACATATATTAATGTTATAATCAGTAAAATAATTTTAAACAAAGAAATAATATAGATAACCCTTGTTCCTAAAAGCACAGGTTTGTTTTTTTCACTCTTTCTGGTCTCAGATTTTGAATTTATCATCAACTGGCTACTGCACGTTTCTGTTTGGCTGTCTTACTCTCATTTGAAACAAACACTTCTAAAACTAAATTAATTTTTTCCCAAACCAAACTACTCCTCTTGGCATAGTTATTTCTGTCTCCTGTTCATCCAAGTTTCAAACTCTGGATTTTTTCTTCAGTCCATCTTCAGCTACTCATTTCCTCATTGTCTTTTTTCTCCATTGCATGTCTTTGTCACTTGAACTTGTCTCCCTGTGGATTCTTTATTCCTGGGTTCTCTCACTTCCAGCTGGCCTGACATCACTGCTAGAGAAATCGTCCAAAATCATATGTTGGTTTATATCACATCCTTGCTCAAAAACCAACTACATGACTTGTCAGAAAAAAGAACGTATGCCAAGTCTAGGGTAACATAAATTCAAGATGAGCTTGGGACATCTGTGCCAGAAAGCAAGGAAATGTTCAAAGAATGATAAGGACATGTCAGGTGGCACAGGAACTGACTTTGAATGGATGTCCCCAATGGCCATATATGGACCATTTCAACAGCTAAAAGAATAGTAACAGTTATGAATTAGAACACATTGAATTGGAACATCTATGAGTCTACAGAAAGAGATGCAGTGGAGAAAGAAATGGAAGGTTTTTTGCGCAGAAAAATGATAATATAAATGCAGAAGAAATGATAGAAAAGCAGCACATTGCAACCAATTATTGTGAAAATTGGTGATCAATGGACATGAGGATCTTCACTGGGTGCTAAATTCATCTGTTGAAATGTCTTTAGGGAACAGGATATGACACAGCCTCAAAGTACTACCTCGCAAATTATTTACTATTTGCAAAGTGGAAAGTGTGAATTTATAGATCTGAAGGAAACCACCTAAACCAAGAGCTCAGACTTACCATCACAAATAGCAGTGAGAGGCCCACAGTGTACCCACACCAATCACATATTCTTGCCGACAGGCTCAACCCAAGTCCAATGTGGAGAAAATAAAAAAAGTCCAGAATGTAAAATGTTCTACAAGATAACTGGCTGGGATTCTTCAAAAATTATTTAATATACTAAAAAACAAAAAGGCAGTAAGGTATAGATTAAAGGAAACTAAATAGATATGATTTTGTGCATAAACCTTTATTGGTTCCTCTATGAAACTGTAAAAAAACAGCTACAGAATAACAGAATATCTTTATTCTTAGAAGATATGAGCTGATGTATGTAGGGGTGAGAAATCATAATGTCTTTCAAATACTTCAGCAACAAAAATGTGTAAATAAATAAATATAGGTATGTATATACATATACATAAAGAGAGAGAGGGAGAGAGAGTATGCAAGCAAAAGTGGTAAATATTCACAGAAGGGGAGTCTAGGCAAAGGATACATAGGGGTTCACTGTACTGTACTTTCAACTTTTTTGTAGATTTGAAAAAATTTTAATAAAAGGCTATTAAACCTTTGTCTGGAAGGAGGAAGTGCAGAGTCCCTGATCCAGCAGCACTCAAGGCCATGTTCCACCCAGATCCATCAAGCTGCACTCACTCTGTAAGAGAAACAAGGGCTAGACTGTGTCCTATGAACCCTGTCTCCCCAGCATTAGCATCAGGCCTATCACAACTCTCTCCTCTACTCCTCTGCAGGACCCCACTTAGGTCAAACCAATCTACTCTCTCTCACAACTCCGCCTGCGCTGCTCTGCCTGCGAACACTGCTCGTTCTCTCCACGCAATGACAACACCCTCCTCCCCAGCAATCCCGGCCTGGCTGGAATACGAATATGACCATCTAGGCTAACACCTAATATTTCCCCTCATATTACTACATGTGAATATATTAAAATATCATTTACATAAGCAAAAAGCAAGGATCATAGTTTATGGTTCTTAGAGAATAACATGTCTTCAACGACTAAGTATGGATTGATTGGTCACATCCCTTCGCTGCATTATGTCTGAGGTGATCACTGTTTTGATGTCAAAATCCCAGAAAAACCATACTCAAAAGTAAATTCAAAATGGATAAAAAACTTAAATGTAAGACATGAAACCATAAAAATCCTAGAGGAAAACATAGGCAGCAAGATCTCAGACATCTCTCCTAGCAATATGCTTGTTGATACATCTCCTAGGGCAAGAGAAACTAAGGAGAAAATAAACAAATGGGACTGCATCTAAGTAAAAATCTTCTGCACAGCAAAAGAAACCATCAACAAAACAAAAAGGGAGCCTGCTGTATGGGAGAACATATTTGCCAACAACACATCTGATAAAGGGTTAATATCCAAAATATATAAGGAACTCATACAATTTAACAAAAGGAAGACAAACAATCCAATTAAAAAATGGGGAAACGGCCTAAATAGGCACTTCTCCAAAGAGGATATTCAGATGGCCAAAAGACATGAAAAAATGCTCAAAGTCACTAATCATCAGAGAGATGCAAATTAAAACCACAATGAGGTATCACTTCACACCTGTCAGAATGGCTCCATCATCAAGTCAATGAACTACAAGTGCTGGCGAGGGTGTGGAGAAAAGGGGAAACCTAGCACACTGCTGGTGGGAGTGCAGACTGGGGCAGCCACTGTGGAAAACAGTATGGTCCTCAAAAGATTAAAAACTGACCTGCCATTTGACCCAGCGATCCCACTTCTAAGAATATATCCTAAGAAACCCAAACCATCAATCACAAAGAACTTATGCACCCCTCTGTTCGTAGCAGCACAACTTACAATAGCTAAGATCTGGAAGCAGCCCAAGTGCCCATCAGTAGATGAGTGAATATAAAAGCTGTGGGACATTCACACCATGGAATACTATGCAGCTGTAAAGAAGAAGGATCTCGTACCCTTTGGGACAGCATGGAAGAACTAGAAAGTATTATGCTAAGTGAAATAAGCCAGTCAGAGAAAGGCAAGTACCACATGATCGCACATATATGTGGAATATAATAAACAAAAAAAACTGATGGACAAAATGGATCCAGAGACACAGAAGCATGGAACAGACTGAGGGATCTAAGAGGGAAGGTGGGGAGGGGGGAGTGGCTGGAGAGAGATTAGTCAGGGAACTTATATGTTTATGGACACAGACACTGGTCTGGAGAAAGCCTAGGGGTGGGATGGATGTGGGGTGGAGAGGATCAGTGGGGGTAAAAAGGGGACATCTGTAATATTTTCAACAATAAAGGTAAAGAAACTTAAAAAAAAAGTCCCAGAAAAACAGGGAAGGAATTTAGTAAATGAACTAGTCACCTCTATGGAATGCCTAACAAAAAATCATTTAAAAACTTGTTTTTAGGATCAGGTGGGTTTGGATGAAATGTTCCTTGTTTTATCTGGGCATTTTGTATTGCACAGAGTTGAGCGGGCTTGGACGAATAGGGGAAGGTACCTATCTGATCATTTATCCACAGTATTTCCTTGGCTCATTCTGTGGCACTAACCTCCTCCTTCTGTGTTTAATTTAGACGCTGCTGTCCATGATCTTTTCTGCTCTTGGGATCGCTTTCTCTGGATACTGCCTGGCCATGTCAGCAGTGGGCCTTGTCCAAGGCCCATACTGCCGCACCCCCGATGGCTGGGAATACGCCTTTGAAGGCACTGCAGGACGGTAAGGGACAATTCTTCAAAGCAAGGTCAGGAACACCCGGCGTCATGCTCGTGCCCATTTTCCACGGTCACTGTAGGGTTCCATGCAGCTAGTTTAGTGCAGAATTTTCCTTTGTGTTTACTCATCTCCAGACCAATATATTCCTGCACAGATCTTTGTTCAGATGTCTTTTTCTCCAGTCTCGTAAACCCACATGCTCTCACTGTTTTGAGGCTCTCGTGGAGATACCCAAACGAAAGGCGCGTTTCGCCCGTGCCTCAGAACAGGGCTTCATGGTTACCGTGGTCTGGCGACCGCTGGAGCCTGCGCCTTGAGTGGTTCTGGGAGGTCAGTTCTTGTTCTGTGGCCAGGTTGGACATATGGTAGGTTACAGATATAAAGGGGCTCAGCTGAGAGAGAATCACAGTGGCCTTGAATGGGGCCACCCAGGGCTATACCAGCAGGGGCTCCACAGAGACCGAGCCGGGCAGGGTGAGAAGCGAAGCGCAGTCTGAGACGCAGACACGCCTGGGTGCGGGGGTTTGCAGCCTACCGAAAATGCGGTTAGGAGGCTGGTGCGGTGGCTCGGTCAGGGCTTGAGAGACCCGGCGCTGGATCACAGAATGCTTCACGCTGGCACCGTGCTGGGCTCACCGACCTGCCAGCATCTACAGAGGCAGCTCAAAGCGTGGCAGACAGGCACACAGGAGAGGGCCACTGAATCTCTCCCTGTCTCGCCCTACGCTCAGAATTCTAACGGAATAAAACCAGGCAGTGTCTGTACCACTCCCCAGGGGAGTTACATTTCTTCTCAGCTCCCCAGGGCTGGCTCTACTGTTCAAGACCCACATCTTATTTGAGGTCTTCCGTGCTCACCTAGAGCTGCGTGGCAGAACTGCTTCTGTGCTGCCTTCATTCTGAAGGCTCCACGAGGTGCTACGTCCAAAGCTCTTCCTCAGGTCAGGAGAACCTAAAAAACAACGCTTGGCCTTTCTGAGCACTTGGAGGAGACAATCCTGTGGGGTTGAAGGGCTTCAGGAAAGGGACCCTAATGTATCAAGTCCCACTGGGTGCAAAAAAACCATTTTTTTAAATGCCATTAGCCTCTGGATTATCCTCACCCCAAAACCAAAGAAGCCAGTGTGAAGCATTCTGTGATCCAGCAACGGGTCTCTCAAACCAAAACCTTTCAATACAAGAATATCAGGCTGCCCACGTGCCTCCCCACTATGCCTTTCCAGTTGCCTTTGATATTTACATTCACCTGTTTCCAGATTCTCTATTCCATGCAGACCCTGCTGGTACACTTATGACTCTCTATGGTTTACAAGAATAAATAGTACCATAGCCTGGAAGCAAAACAGAAACCCTGCAAGTCATCTTGCTTTAAGTGTTGGGTGATCTGTGCAGAGCATGTACTTGCAACAGTCTAGAGTAAGGATGTTGAAGAGGTTAGCTTCCCTGGTGGCTGAGACTGAGTTAGGAGTAGAAGGGCACCTGAAACGGGTCTAGGGAAATGGTAACAGGAAATTAGATCTGTATTGTGCTTACAGGTTCCTAAGCAGTTTTACATAACTCTCAACAAACAGTCACAGTAGCCTTAATGTTAGATATTTTAAGTTCATTGTCCAGATAAAACTCTAGAGGTCAGAGGTGTAATGCCCCTTTCCCAAGATCCTACAGGCCGGGAGTTGTGACTTCATACTCAGTGCTCTTTACCTCTTGAGACCTAAGGGTCAGTGGCAATACCAAGAAATTCTCAGAGTGCCTCTGAGTGTCCGAGAGCATCGAGAATAGGAAAGATTGTTAAGGAAGAAATGGAGTGGTGAGAGGGAAAAACAAAGAGGGGAGAGAAAACAAAGAGGGGAGAGAGGTCATGGTTGTGAGGGCAGCCACCACCAAGCAGAATTCACTCCTTTCTACCACAGGCATTAATACCCAGACCCACTTGGCTGGTACCCAGGCTGCCTGAATTGCTTTTTTGAGAAAAAAATCATCTTATTATTGACAATATAGTTATAGAAAATTTTGCCCTGTAAATAGGTTTGATTGTTTTTGTTTGGGGGATGTTTTAAAGACCAGTTTTCCATTTTGATTTAGTTGAACAGAGCATGTGCTATCCTCATAAGAAGAGGTAATGGCCATGGCAGACCTGGAAGTAAGCAAAAATCATCAGGTTGACCCAGTGGCTTTAAAATTATCTTGGAAGTTATTTCATTCTCACAGTTCCATGCTGAACTAGACTGATCAAACCTTCTGGCCTTTTGCATTCCCAGTCTAAATCTTAAGAAAGGCAGAACAGCAACTCTCTGAAGCAGCGGTCCTCACACTGTGGGCACAGACCAGCAGCATCACCATCACCTGGAAACTTAGAAATGTAGTCTCGAGCCCCATCTGGAGCTTCTGAATCCAAAACTCTGCAGTGGGGCCCCACAATCTGCATTTTCCCAAGCCCTCCACAATCCTGATGTAGTCTTAAGTTTGAGAACCACCCTTCTAGAGGGCTGTGGGACAGAGCCTAGGAATTTCTAGCAGAATTTGTCTTTCTCATTTTGCTACCTGTGTGATTTTATATCCAGTGCAAGCTCAGCCCTGTCCCTGAGAGCCCAGGCCACGGGCAGTCTTCACCTCCCTTGGTGTGACATCTGCTGCCTTTCATTGCTGTTGAATCTTCAGTACATGTCTTGCTTCCTAATTGCTTAGAATTGTCTCTGAGTCAAGCACCATGTTTACAATAAGCATAGCCCTGCCCTACGCACACTATATGTTCAATATATGTACTGAATGATTTTTTTAAATATACGAATTCATGTTTAATAATATTATGTGTTTTAACAATATATATTTGCATCCGAAACATATAAATAGAATTCTTGGGCCACGTATGTGGGCTTGGCCTCGTTGGATCTTGTTGACCATTTCCCTCCTCGCTCCCAGTTTCCTTACAGATCCCAGCGTCTGGATGCGGTGCCTTGAACCTGCGCAGGCAGTGCAGTGGAACATCATTTTGTTTTCCATTCTCATCGCACTCAGTGGGCTTCAGGTGATCGTCTGCCTCATCAGAGTAGTCATTCAGTTGTCCAAGATACTGTGTGGAACCTATTCAGTCATTATCCAGGTAACACCCCCCACTGGCAACTGTACCTCACCCATTTTACCTCCACTGCCCAACATCCAATGGGTTTTGATAAAAGGCTTTTAGAATTCCATCATTTCCGTTCCATCCCTACTGCCCTCATCTTTACTCAACCTCTGATACCTCCCATTTTTACCAATATTCCAGTGGGTTTGTTGTTTTGTCTACATGGACTAAATCAATGGAACAGTAAAATCTACACTCCATGTTATATGATGAGAACAACCCACTGTTTTCAATGAGCAACGCTTCAGTGTTCCATGTAGATATAACCCAAAGCTCAAATAAATATATGCATTTACATGTATTGAGAATTTTCTTGTTCATAAATAATCAAAGGCTCACAACCTTATCTTCTTTCTTTTGAATGCTGGTACATTCAGCTAATAATCCTCTTTATACAGAGTCATTAGTGAGTGGCTTTTAAGAAGCGAAATGTGTCTACATCTATTGGAACTATTTCTGCATCATCTGCTAAAATATTAATGTTAACTTAATTATAATTGAAACTACTAAACCTATCCAGCAAGTCCAGAGTGAAGAGACATCATGCCTGAGATCTTGTGTCTTGTTTATCAACACACATTAGCTAATCCCTTTCCTAGCAGTTTCAAGTAGATATATTCCTAGTCCATGCTGGTTTGATATAAATGGTAAGGTTAAGTTGCTACCTGGATTATGAATCATTCATCAAGTCGAGGTTACTACTTGACTCACGTTGGTTCTCTTTTTTTTACAGCCTGGAATCATTTGAATACGGACAAGAATGTTTTCCATTATCACGTGATGGTCACCTGTCTCAGTCTTTTATTTAGGCTTGAGGACAATATTCAGATGACTACTTGGTGCTTATTGTAGCCATTTGTGAAATTTACAGTCCTCACTAAAGTGCAAATTATGCCACACTTTCATTTAGAATTTTTTTCTAAGCCATGTGTGTCAAGACCTTTAATAATATTTATACCCTTTGATCAAACAAGTCCATTTCTAATAATCTATACTATGTAAATAAACAAGAATAAAAGATAAAACTTTATGCAAATGTATATATTTCAGCATTATTTAATATCCTGGAAAATTAGAAATATCAAAAATTTGAAGTTTAGGGGAAAGATTAAATAAAGAGTGGCACATGAGTTGTAAAATTACAGGGTCATTACAAATGATGTTTTAAAGGTTATGAATAGTGCTATGTGGAAAAGTAGATTACAAATTTATGTTTACAGTAAAAAGCATAGCCATCTAAAACAAACAAAGAGCACACCAAATAATCAAAATATAGAATAAAAACTAAACCTAGAAGGATTTATACAAAAATGTCAACTGTGGTTGATCTGGATCCTAATTTTCCAACTTATCTTTATTATGTTTTATTATCAAAATACTTTTTAAAAATTCATATTTTTACTATTAAAATTTTTTCTATTTTTCCAACCTTTATTGAAGCATATGCTTTTTCCAACCTTGGGTACCTGTAAATGTAATAGAATCACACTGCAATCACTGTCCAATGAGGAAAGTAATGAGATAGATAAGCCAAAAAGAGTTTTACATAAATGTGTATAACCTAACTCTGCTCTTGGCATTATTTTCTCACACTCGGTGGTGAGTGTGGTGGGCTACAAGGGATATAGCCTTGAAATAAATGAGCAGTTGAAGACATGTCCAATGGGTTAAAGTGACCACTGACCAATTGATAATTGTCATGGGGAGTTGTCACTACTTGTATTTATTTTTTTTTAAGTGTATTAAGCAAAACATTGATAATTTTCCTACCTATACATACCATGACCTTCTTGAGACTAGCAGTCATGTTTTATATTTCCCCATTACCCATAGGCCCTAGCACAAAGTAGGCATGGTAGACACTCGACGTTGAATACTCAAACCAGGCCCTTCTGCTCTCCGTGGCTGCTCTGTTGAGTACCTGTCTCCATCATAAGCCCCCTGGGCCTTAACACTTCTGCCACGTCCCCATCGCTCTCCTCTGTGGACACTGGCAGCAATGCTCTGCCGGCTCCTGCTCAGTGCCAGCGCCGGCCGGTAGTAGCCCGTAGCCTGGAGGCTGCCTGTCTCCTTGGTGCCTGCTCAGCCTACTGCCTTTTGAAAGAGAAGCTGCCCAGCCCATGGCCTTTGCTGAAGGGAGCATCGTGAAAGCAAGCCATGTTGTGTACCACACAATCCCCATGCCCTGACAGAACGGGGACATGGACAGGCTATTGTCACCCTAGTGGCCTCTCACTTAGCCTAGAGTAACACACTTAGGCTAGAGTAACACTTGAGAATTTGAACTAGGATGCCGAGAATGAAGCCACCCAGGCACTGCTATTCGGAAAATTAAAGGGCAAGGAACCGAGTGCAGAGCATCTGATTACTCTCCCAAGCCCACAAACATCATGTCTGATGCCCTCTTCTTTTAGTTCTGTCAGTCCTCTTGGAAACGGACTTCTGACAGGCCAACTCCACCAGTTTGTCAGACACATTCAGATGGTCCCAACCGTGTTTAGATTCAATAGGGTCCCTTACATTGAACGGGTCGTGGATAGGTGTCAACTGAATGACTCCACCACAGAACTGGAAACATTGTCAAAACACAGGGGCACAGTGCAAGGCAATACAGCATCTCTATCAGTAAGTTAAATATTACAGCCACGCAAAATTAAAAGAGAATATGCCAATGATGCAATTTTAAGTAAAAGAGCTCAATACAGTTTGAGCTCAAGTTTTTTTTCAATTTTTTTTTTTTTAATTTTAAGGAGAGAGGACTGGGGGGGGGGGAGAGAAACGTTGATATGAGAGAGAAACATTGATCAGTTGCCTCCTCTACACACCCTGACCGGGATGGTCCACGGGACCCTTGGGTCCATGGGACAACGCTCCAACCAGCCACGGCACAAGTTTTTTAAACAACCGTGTAATTACAAGTAGACACGTACAAATCTTCAGATACACAGAAAAAAAAGACTGAAAAAATACCGAAATGTTGATAGCTAATAATTATCACCTAATGATGAGATTATGAGTTATATTTCTTCACATTGTTCTGCATTTTAAAATCTGTGAAACTGTATTACTTGAATAATTAGAAAAAATAAATATTTAAAATACAAATATACTCTAATTTTTTCTGTAAAATTCATTTAAGGAGATTAAAATAGGGGCTGGGGTCCAGCCCCAGCAGTCCAGGGGTCCCCAAAGGTGTGGATGGCGTTGGCAAAAAATGACAGAAGTATACGGAGACCTCGCTCAGAGCGTCAGGACAATCCGCTTCTCCCTTTACTGCCCTGTTACAACTGTGTTTATACTATTTGATTTTATTGCTGGTTAAATAACAGGACGTCATGCTTTGTTCCGGTTTCCGTTTTGGCCTCTCACAGTTAATGAACGTACCTTCTTATCTGACCTTCGCTAAAGAATTTACATCTGTTTAGGTATGTTAATTTGAGTCTTACCTATTGCTTATATTTCTATCGGCTATTCTACAGGTTAATCTCTAGGTTGTTATTTATACTCGGAAGTTACTATTTTATGGCTCTGCCACAGAGCTAAAAGGAGAATAGCTCAGCCAGCTTTTCTTTGTGAAGGTGATGCGAGGCCTAAGGGAGGGCTCTGGAGCTTGCTGTGATTGCTTTTAGCTGCGGTGACTGCCCGCCTGCCTGGCACCCGCCTCAGCCTCTCCTGACACTCCCTGCAGCCATGGGGCAGATAAGGGAACAGCCCGCATAGTTTACAATGGCACTGTCTCGGTTGTTTCCCAAAGCCTTTTTCACCGTCTCACCTAACAGGCACCAAGGGGTCCTGTCCCCTAGCCTCTCTAAGAAGCTTGGGGGGTTGAACCTGTGTCTGTTTGCCTTTTAATGAACTATGCGGCGTCCGTCATTGTGATATCCTGTGTATGGTAAGGGTTCAGGTGCAGATGGAAATGATCTCTTTCCTGGACTGCTCTTTCCTTGTGGGGGTTCCCAGAGTTTTCCATGAATATGAACATCCCCCAGTAATCCATTCCTCCCTGGTGGCCTCCCTGCGGATGGCCCTGCGCCCCGAGCCAGCAGGGCCGGGACCCAGGCCTCTCCCCGGTGGGGAGCCTCCTGCGGTAACGGGCCTAACAAGCCCTAAACTTTCTGCTGACAGTCTGAGTTCCTCATGAGCGGCAGGATTTTCCCATGCTCCTTGGGGCTTTTACTGAATCATTGTCTTTTCCAGTCCCATCCGACCCCCTGCCAGGGAAAAGTTTCCAGCTGGGGCAATGCCCTTTCCTGGTGCAGTGACTCGGGTAAGGACAGAGCGTCAGGAAGGGGAACAAGCATGGGAAGAGGGACATGCCACACGCCAAGTCCCACGGAGCACTGGCCATGCAGATGCCTCCTCCTTGAAGGACCGTGTCAAGCAGCAAGGAGGGAACGGCTTCCGGCAAATAGGAAAGCACTAGACATGAGGTATGTGTGTGACAACCCTTTTTCTTACCCTTCTTACAGGAACTCTTTCCATTTTCTAATTTTTAGAGAGGCTGAGCCTTGCCAGCTGACCCTCACTGAGAATGATGTCTATGTTATGCATTTATGCTCTTCTGTTTACTATTTTGCTCTCATTTTCCTTGCTTCTATTTCACTGTACTTTTCCTGACTTCTTAAATTGAATGCCCAGCTTACTCATTTTCAACCTTTCTTTTTTTATAAGCATTTAAGACTATGCATTTGTTGTTTCATGCTGTAGCTATATCTCACAAGTTTTGAAATGTATTTTCCTTATTATTCAGTTATAAAATATTTTCTGTTTTTCTTTATGATTTATGAGTTTTTTAAATGTTCTTTAAAACTCCCAAATATATGAATTTGTTTGTTGTTTTTTAATTGATTTCTAACTAAATTGTATTGTGATTGTAGAATGTGGTCTATGTGGTTGTGATACTTTGAACATTTTTGAGACCTGTTTTATGGCTAATATTTGTCAGTGTTCTATGTACACTTCCTGTAAATGCTGGGTGCAGGTTTCTGTATGTTTCTACTAGGTCCAGTGGTTAATTTTGTTGTTCATATCTTCATTATCTTTCCTTTTTGGTTGTTTGCTTGATCTAGGGTTTCTATAAGAATTAAATACTGTATATATGTACACTAATTTATATATATATGTGTGTGTGTGTGTGTATACACACACACACACACACATATCAGAAAACAGTGCTTGGCATATGGAGGGGATTTATTTATCAGTCTTAAAATATAGTGACTTAAAGATATACTCTAGAGTCAAATTGCTCAGGTTCAAATATGAGCTCTGCCTTATTGGCTGTGTTACCCTGGTCAAGTTTACTTAACCTCTCTGTGCCTCAGTTTCCAAACCTGCAAAATAGGAATAATAATAGATTTGCTGTGAAGACTGAGCTAGTACTTATAAAGCTCTTAGAAGCAGGGTGACTTAAATCCGAACCCAGGTGCACTCGAAGCAGACTTGGAGTGACTGAAACCTGGAAATGCCACAGATACAACAGAAAAGGAATGAGATGAAGGAAAGTCATAGGGTCATAGCGACAGCATAGGGTCAGCGGTTTGGGGAGAGAAAGAAGGCAAAGGTAAGAGGTAGGCATTGCTAGACCAAATAGAGTATAAGAGAGGCCCACACTTTGTTTGGCACATGCTTGGAGACTGTGAGCCTAATAGCCATCATACTCAGGTTCCTAAGTCTCCAGCCTCTGGCCTATACACTCCATCCACTGGAAGACTATAAGGAACAGGGTTAATTCAAGGTTACTATTAGGAAAATCCCAACTAGCTATATTCGGAAACACTCCTGCCAGTTCTGCTTCCTGCCCTGTGAGATGAAGCTGGGAATTATGGGCAAGATTCCAGTCCCAGAAAACTGGGATATCAGTAGGAAATGAGTCAAGCTTGAACATGTGTAGCTGGGCAGGTAGGGCAGGATACACAAACCTGGCCACTAAAATCTTTTTACTAGATGTGGTGCCTGGCTTCCCAGGTCAGAACCAACTCATTCTGGTTCTGACCCAAATAACATACCCAATTCAAACCATGTGTTTTTTCTGGGTGGATATGAAAACACACACATGCACACACACATCTTATTTTTACTTCTGCCTAAAATCACACTAAATTCACAATCAAATTTTTTTAAAAGGCACGAACCGCCGCATATGGAGATATTAGGGAAAGAGACAATAGCAATAAAATTTTGGAAGCTACAAAGCATACTGATGAGATATAACTGACCAAAACAACTCAAGAAACATGAAAAACCCCAAGCTGTCAGTGGGGGAAGCTGAGAGCCAACCTGATTTACACCTTAGAATCCACAAAAGATTCCCGATGGATAGCATCAGATACCTCGGGAACTAGGAGTAAAGAAAGACCACTAAGACAAGAAGAATTGGGCGAGTCCCTATACCCCTCTCCTCTCCATGCCCCTGGGAAGTAGCAGACATCTAGAAGTTTTTTCTCAGAAAAGGGTAAAATAAAGGGTCTCTGGATTGGAGGGAACTAGATTCATCAAAGATATAGTTACTACGCCAGAACCAAACAGATTAAGAGACCGGTACATCTGAATGCTAAGTGCTAAGGCACACCTGCCCCAAGCCCTCTTAACCCACCCAGATCCCAGAATGCTGGCAGCCAGGGTTTTACCTTAAAGCTGGAACCTGTATCCAGGGAGGCTGGCCAGCGCCAGAGGAAAAGCTTACACGCCTCCTGTGATAGCCTCAATAGTAGGCTCCCCAAATGTCCACGTCTTAATCTCTGGAGCCTGTGAATATGTTACCTTAAAATGAACTTTGCAGGTGTGATTAAATTAAGGTTCTTTTTTTAATAAAGTAATCCTCCCTGATTCCAGTTTTATTTATTTTTTGTTTGTTTTTGATTTTTTAAATCCTCACCTGAGGATATTTTTCCATTGCTTTTCAGAGAGAGTGGAATGGAGAGAGAGAGAGAGAGAAACATTGACACAAGAGAGACACATCGATTGGTTGCCTCCTGCACATGCCCAGACCGGGGCCGGGGATGGAGCCTGCAACCGAGATACGTGTCCTTGGCAGGAATCAAACCTTGGACTCATCAGTCCGCAGGCCCATGCTCTAACCACTGAGCAAACCGCCTAGGGCCAGTTTTATTTCTTTTTAATTTAATTTAATTTAATTTAAATTTTCCATCACCTTTTATCTCCTCCATGCCCTCCACCACCTCCACCCATGCCCCTAAATTAAAATGGGAAGAGAGCCCGGATAACGCAGGTGCGTCGGGTTAATCACAAAGGGTTGTTATAAGAGGGAGGAGAGAGCGTCAGATCGAGGGAAGATGTGGGGGCAGAAGCAGGAATCTGAGAGGAGAGAAGCTGCTACCCCCCTGGCTTTGAAGAGGAAGGAGGTGCAGGCTGCCTGCAGGAGCTGGAAAAGTCAAGGAAATGGGCTCTTGCCTCGAACCTCCAGAAGCAGCACCGGCCTGCCGAAATCCTGATTGCAGCCGGTAAAACTGATTTTAGACTTCTGCTTTCCAGAACTGTAAGATAATAAATTTTTGTTGTTTTATGTCACTAAGTTTGTGGTTTTCATGGTAGCAATAGGAAATGAATATAGTCATAATTGAAATTTCTCAATAAATGGCTTACCCAGTTTGCCCCACAGTGAGGTTTAGAGTCAGTAAGCCCGGCCCACACTCATCCTCCCTCCCTCCCTCCTTTGCTCCCTCCCTCTGTTCCCAACAGGCTCTTTTTCCATCTGTTATCATGAGCAGGTAGACAAGGATCTCCAGACATCTGATAAAAACCTTCTTACATGAAAGATAGAGACCAAAACAAATTTAAATGAAGACCAATTTGGAGGAAACAAAAATGGAGAAAAGAAACTTTGTTTTTTAATCAAAGAACTTACGTGCATATATGCATAACCCACGGACACAGACAATAGGCCTGGGAATGGGGCAGATGCAGGGTGGAGGGGAGCAATGGGGGGAAAAAGAGGGGACACCTGTAATACTTTCAACAATAAAGGTAAATATTAAGAAAGAAAACTTTTAAAAAATCATTAATTCCACAGAAAGATAAAAGATTCTGTGTTCATGAAAAAGTGATGAGAATCTTTTTTAAAAGGGACATTCATAGAACAAAAAAAGAACTTTTGGGAATTAAAAATAAGATAGTTTAAACAAAAAACTCAGTACAAGGTTTTGAAAATGAAGTTGAGTTATCACTCAGGGACTAGAGCAAAACGAGTAAGTGATTTTTTTTTAAATGGAGCGAAAACTAAGAAAAAAGAGAACAGGTCAGTCTAAGAAATCCAACACCAAATAATAGGAGTTTCTAGAAAGAAATAAGAGAACATGGAGAACAGAAATTATTATAATTTAAGAAAATTTCATGAAACTGAATATCCAGATAGGAAAGACATACCAAATGAAGTTTAAAACTCCCAACTGAAAAAGAATATTCTATAAGCTGCCAGAGAAGAAGAACATTTCACGTAGACAGTATAGTGAGTTGTATCGGCTTTCAGCTTTTGAGCAGCTAAATGGTTCTAAGACTATGGAACATTGGCCTTTAAATTCTGCAGGAAATTATTTCCACGATACAAGACACTTTCTGATAAGTTCTCAAAAAAATCCCCTTTCCAGGAGGTTCCTGGAGGATGCGGCCCATCCAAATGAAGGGATTCTTCCTCCAAGGGGAAGAAATGGGAACCAGGAAACAGGAGGTATCACAAGGGAGGCAGGTGAGGGGAGCCCCACGGAAGGAGGAAAAGTGGATACCCCAGTAGCACCTGTTTGCCAGGTGCAGGGCACCCAGCCTATTCGAGTGGTGTGACCTGCCGGGTATGACAAAGACATTTGTCACAAGAGCTCTGCTGCCGGTGTACTATCCTTCTCACCTCTGGGCAGTGTGCCTGGTGAGATCTTTATCTGCATGCAGTTTTGTTTAACTATGTGCTAATGATGTTCCTGCTCTCCCTCCGGTTTTCCACAGTTCGGGTCACTAAGGCCGTGCCGCACTCCCAGCTCGGCTCCTCTGCCCACGCCTGAGAGCCCGCCGGGGGCCTGGAGGCCGCTCAGCTCACACGCTCGCAGGCCTTTTCACCCAGCAGTGGCACAGCTGCCCCTTCCTGACACAAACAGGCTTATGCTTGCTATTAGTTTTCTTTGAAAATAAACAATATATTGTGTAGGGATAGATATCCAGGTAAAATGGTAAAACGATACAGAAAAGAACAACTTACTTTCTGGGGGGGATGAGCTGTGTTCACCGAGGTACGTTCCAGTGTCACCTTAGCTATCCCTGGATCTTTAACAGTCAGCTCTGGATTTCATACAAAACGTTTTTTTGGAAGTCTTGGGCGAATCTAGCTCAAGGAAGGCCTCAGACACAGCAGCCATTATTATTGTGTGATATGTTTTAAGTATAACAATATTGGAAGATCAAATCCAGGGGGAAGGAAAACCATATTTTTCAAAAGAATCACCTATAATAAACTATTGAGTCTATTAACCTCTGACATCAAATGCCCAGCTCATATATGTATTTATAAAGAGCCTTGAAAGGGCTCTTTCAGAATCGTCATTCTGATTTCTCTAAATAAAGCTTCCTTTTTGAATAGCTAGCATTCAAGATATAAAGTTTTAAACTATGGGATATCTTTAAACATTTTTAAGTTTTTAGATTTGTATCTGCATTGTCTTCTACCATTTTTATTATAACTATAAATACATGGAAATCTAGCAATTGTTTAAAGTGACCGCTTATGATGTTAGTCCCCATTGAAGCATGTCTTCTTATGTGACACAAATATATTTTCCTATGCACTGTACCAATATATTTGTTGTTCTGCTGGAAATAAAATGCAAATTAAATGTAAATAATGCAGGATTTAAAAGTTATTAAAAGTAATAAGGAAATACAAAGTTTTGACAAAGATCTGGTGGAGTTAAACTAGTAAATATTTGAAGAAAACAAAGTCAATAAGGATGGCAGTTTAGGAATATAAAAAGAATGATTTGAATATTATAGATTAAGAGATACCCTAGGGATTGCTCTAATGTTTAGGCAAATAGCCTTCTTTGTGGAGGTGCTGTGAAGATCAACAGTGGAACAGAGTCCATATGTGCTCTCTTAAAGCTCTATCATTCACACCTAAATGACACTTGCTTTATTTTTGGTTCATTCTAAGATTTGGTGCACTTACAAGCCTAATTAAAATTATGTTAAGTATTAGATAGAATTATGTGTAACTGTCATTTTTATAAATCAAAAAAGTCAGGTTTAAACTAATATAAGATGAAAGAATCTTATCTTCTTAATTGGTTTCATTTCTAACAAGAGAGTCCTAATCAAATACTGTTTCCAGTTTCAAAGGGATTCATGTTAAGTGGCCATTTTTTCAGTAGCAATTATCTTTGTTAATTTTATCTACATTTGGGGTTACAATATCATTTGGAGAGCAGAGGTGGAATCCACCCACCACCAGGAGCATTGCTTCAATGGGAGAAAAGTCATCCTGAGGTTCAAATGATGAATTAAAAATTAATTTTTGCTATCCACCCATTATTTTTAGTTGAAGAGTTGTGAGTGTGACCTACCATAATTGTTTTAATATGAAACACACCAGGATGTGCACACCCAAACGAATGTACATATTCTCGATGTCATTGCCCTGGTAGGTTACACAGACATATTCACGATGGGGTCATGGTTTTAAACTGTTGTTTGAGTCTTTTCTGGAATTGCCCTAAAATTCTATGGCAATAATTCCTTTTACTGTCTTTCAAGATGTCATGTCGTATTCAACCGGTGAAGTGGATTGGTTTTAGTAATGCAATAAGTAAACAATTTGGGCGATATATTTGAGGGCACCGACAAAAAAACAAAGTTTGTGTTCTCTGGCCATGTTTTACTTGGGGCTGCAGCATCACCAGCAGCCTCTTCACTCATTATACTGCCCAGTTTCAGAAACATCATTCCTCCTTTAGCAGTGCAAATGAACTCTCCAGAAGGACTTGCTGTACACTGAATACGTGAATGAAGACGTGACTTCTTTATACAAGTATCATTCACATATACAGTGAAGTAAAATGGTTCACAGTTGGTCAACAAAAAAATAACAAATTTTTTCCAATACAATTGAACTTGTCCTTTTATAATCCAGTAGTATTTCTGGTCATTGACTATCTCTGAGCTGTACCAAGCCCCCCCGGTCCCTCTTTCACAAGAGTCCTGACTACTCCCAACTGCAGGAGGTGGGGCTATACAGTTTTGATTAATCTGGATGTTTAAAATCAGCAAAGTGGGCAAAATAGTAAAGCAGAGTGACATAACATAAATTTTTGGGCATATGAAAGGATCCTTAAAATAATGTAGCACAATTTGTAATAAAGAGGAAAACACCTGCCCGGCCAGGTGGCTCAGTGGCTGAGCATCGACATATGATCCAGGAGATCAAGGTTCGATTCCCGGTCAGGGCACATGCCTGGGTTGCGGGATTGATCCCCAGTAGGGGACGTGCAGGAGGCAGCCAATCAATGACTCTCTCATCACTGATGTTTCTACCTCTCAATCTCCCTCTCTTTTCCTCTCTCTGAAATCAATAAAGATTTATTTTTTAAAAACAAGAGAAAAACACCCGAGATGCAGAGAAGATCATATGATTTCCCAGGACCACACAGCAGTTAAGAATATGGGGCTAGAGACCCAAGATGGTGGCAGACTGAGTGGAAGCTACACTGACACCCTCCTGGAACCAATCTGGATTAACAACTAAAACACAGAAAAACCATCCTGAAAACCAACTGAAGACAAGCTGGAGAGCACCCTCATAACCAAGGAGGAAAATGGGAGACTGTACAGAGACTGGTAGGAAGTGGAGAGTAAGAGGGCTGGCTGGGCTCCCACAGGCAGCAGCTGAAGGTCTGGAGGGATGTCTCAGCTGTGGGGGTTCCCACTGAGGACTCTGGGCCTAAAGCCCAGGCTGGTCTCCCCAGCCCAGAGCACCAGGACTGAGAAAGGTGCCCACATAACCTCTGGTTGTGAAAAGCAACCAGGTTTCTGTCTGCCAAGGAGAGAGGGCTGGAAATGCAGGAACCTTCGTAAAGGGCTAACACAAAGTTTCATGTGCAGTCACTCACCTTGGGCTCTGGTGGAGTAGGAGTGGAGTGGACTAGAGCTGTGTGGGGACAGTCTGGGATTGTGGTCTCTGGAGAGTGAGATCAGGGGACCTTTGTCTGGATTCCTGTGCCAAATCATTCCTCCAGACTATGGGGGACATCTTTCTCAGGCAGCCAATTTTCGGCTTTTGCCTCAGGGGAAGCAATTGCCTCACCCAGCGGGAAAGCCTCTCACCCTGCCCAGAGGAGTTTCTACAGCCTGAGGCTCATTAAGAGAATCACATTAATCAATCTGCAGGCAGAGGCAGAACTCAGGGTGCTGTGAGTCTTTGCTTGATCTGCTTCGAGACTTGGGCCTTAAAAAAGCAGACTTTGGTGTGCATCTTGGTCCTGTCCAAACATACCCAGCCCCAGCAGTGGAGACCTCAAGCCTAGGGTTGGTGATAGCTCCAAACAGGGTACTCAAGGCCAGTCACAAACTGTGTCTGACATTGGCCTGTACCAGATACCCTCCAAAAAGACTGAGAGTCCCAGTAGGTCTACCTAACACTTAAAAACAAACCCAAAAGTGTAGCCAAAATTGGGAAACCAAAAAACAAACCCCAAATGAAAGAACAAGAGAAGTTTCCAGAAAAAGAGCTAAATGAAGTGGAGATAAACAATCTCTCAGATATAGAGTTTAGAATACTGATTGTAAGGATGTTCCATAACATGAAAGATATGGAAACTATAAAAATGACCAGTAAGAAATGAAGAATGACATAGCAGAAATAAAGAATACATTGGAAGGAATAAACAGCAGATTAGAGAAAACCGAGGATCAGATCAGTGAATTAGAAGACAGGGTAGAAAAAATCACTCAATCAGAGACCCAAAACCAAAAAACAATAAAAAAACAGGAGGACAGTCTAAGAGAACTGTGGGACAGCATGAAACATAACACTATTTGTATTATAGGAGTGCCAGAGGAGGTCGAAAGTAAGCAGGGGTTAGAGAATCTGTTCAATGAAATTATGGCAGAATATTTCCCTAACCTGGTCAAGAAAAAAGTCACACAAGTTCAGGAGCACAGAGAGACCCAAGCAAGAAGAATCCAAAGAGGCTCACACCCTGACACATCATAATTAAAATGCCAAGAACTCAAGACAAAGAGAATCTTAAAAGGAAGCTAAAGGAAAGCAAACTGTTACCGACAAAGGAACTCCCATAAGGCTGTCAGCTGACTTCTCATCAGAAACTCTACAGGCCAGAAAGGAATGGAATGAAGTATTCAAGGTAATGCAAAACAAGGATCTAAAACCAAGACTACTCTATCCAGTAGGACTGTCATTCAAGATAGGTGGTGAAATAAAGAGCTTCCCAGACACAAAAAAAAAGGCTAAAGGACTTTATCACTACAAAACCAACATTACAGGAAATGTAATGCTGTAATTAGAAGTCGAAATAAAGAGAATGAGAAACATAAGCATAAAGAAATAAAATGGCAGTAGATAAGTATCTTTCAATAATATCCATAAATGTAAATGGATTAAATGCCCCAATCAAAAGATATAGGGTGGCTGAATGGATAAGAAAACATGACCCAAATATATGCTGTCTACAAGAGATCCACCTCAGAACAAAGGACTCACACAGGATGAGAGTGAAGGGATGGAAAAAAATTTTTCCAGGCAAATGGAAATGAAAAAAAAGCTGGGGTAGCAATACTCATATCAGACAAAATAGACTTCAAAATGAAGACCATAATGAGAGACAAGAAAGGTCACTACACAATACTAAAGGGATCAATCCAACAAGAGGATATAACCCTGATAAACATATATGCACCCAATATAGGAGCACCTAAATTAATTTTAAAAATCTAGAGGACTTCAAGGGAAAGATTGACAGCAATACAGTCATACTAGTGGACTTTAACACTCCACTGACTTCACTGGATAGGTCTTCCAGACAAAAATCAACAAGGAAACAGTGACCCTAAATAACACACTAGATCAGATGGATTTAATTGACATTTACAGAACATTCTACCCCAAAGCTGCAGAATATACATTCATCTCAAGTGCACATGGGACATTCTCAAAAATAGACCACATGTTAGGACACAAAACAAGTCTCTACAAGTTTAAGAAGATTGAAATCATATCAAGCATCTTCTCAGACCACAGTGGCATGAAATTAGAAATCAACTACAATAAAAACACTAAAAACCATTCAAACACATGGAGGCTAAAAAGCATGTTTTTAAACAATGAATGGGTTACCAAAGAGATCAAGAAAGAAATAAAAAACTTCCTGGAAACAAATGAAAATGAACACATGACAACTCCAAATCTATGGGTCACAATGAAAACAGTCCTGAGAGGAAAGTTCATAGCACTACAAGCCTACCTCAAAAAACAAGAAAAACTTCTAATAGATTCTCTAACCCTACAACTGAAAAACTTAGAAAGGGAACAACAAGAAAAGCCTAGAGTAAGTAGAAGGAAAGAAATAATAAAGATCAGAGCAGAAATAAATGACATAGAGACTAAAAAAATAATACAAAAGATCAATGAAACCAAGAGCTGGTTCTTTGAGAAAATAAACAAGATTGATGAACCTTTGCCAGACTCATCAAGAAACAAAGAGAGAGGACCCAAATAAATAAAATGAGAAAAGAAAGAGGTGAAATTACAACTGACTCAACAGAAATACAAAGGATTGTAAGAAAATACTATGAACAACTATATGCCACCAAGCTGGACAACCTGGATGAAATGGATAAATTCCTAGAAAAATACAACCTTCCAAAACTCAATCAGGAAGAGTCAGAAAGCCTGAATAGGCCAATAACTGCTGATGAAGTTGAAGCAGTAATCAAAGGGCTCCCAGCACACAAAAGCCCTGGCCCACATGGTTTCACAGGGTAGTTTTAAAAAGATTTAAAGAAGAATTAACACCTATCCTCAAGCTATTTCAAAAATCCAAGAGGAAGGAACACTTCTGAACTGTTTTTAAGGGCCAGCATTAGCCTAATTCCAAAATCAGATCAAGACACTACAAAGAAAGAGAATTACAGGTCAATATTCCTAATGAGCTTAGATGCTAAAATCCTCAGCAAAATACTAGCAAATCAGATCCAGCAATATATTAAAAAGATCATAGACCATGACCAAGTGGGCTTTATTCCAGGGATGCAAGGCTGGTACAATATTCCGCAATTCAATAAACGTGATACATCACATAAACAAATTTAAAGACAAAAATCACATGATCATATCAATAGATGCAGAAAAAGCATTTGATAAAATCCAACACCCATTTTTGATAAAAACTCTCAGCAAAGTGGGAATAGAGGGATCATACTTCAACATAATAAAGGCCATATACGACAGACCTACAGCCACCATCATACTCAATGGGAAAAAACTAAAACTATTTCTCCTAAGAACAGGAACAAGACAGGGGTGTCCACTTTCACCACTCTTACTCAACATAGTATTGGAAGTCCTAGCCACAGTGATCAGACAAGAAGAAAACATAAAAGGCATCCAAATTGGAAAGGAGGAAACAAAACTGTCATTATTTGCAGATGACATGATATTGTACATAGAGAATCCTAAAGACTCCACCAAAAAAACTACTAGGTTTAATAAGCAAATTCAACAAGGTAGCGGGATACAAAATTAACACCCAGAAATTGATGGCATTTTTATATACCAATAATGAACTCTCAGAAAAAGAAACTAAAAAAACAATCCCACTTACCATTGCAACTAAAAAAATAAGATACCTAGGAATAAACTTAACCAAAGATGTAAAAAGACTTTTACTCAGAAAACTATAGACACTGAAAAAAGAAATAGAGGAAGATATAAACAAATAGAAAAATATACCATGTTCATGGGTTGGAAGAATTAACATCATTAAAATGTCCATATTACCCAAAGTGATCTCTGAATTCAATGCATCCCATTTAAACACTAACAGCATATTTCATAGATTTAGAACAAACACTTTCAAAATTAATATGGAACCAAAAACACCCCAAATAGTCATGGCAATCTTGAGAAAGAATAACAAAGTTGGAGGAATCACAATACCAGATATCAAGTTATACTACAAAGCCAATGTAATCAAAACAGCCTGGTACTGGAACAAGAACAGACATATAGTTCAATGGAACAGAACAGAGACCCAGAAATTGACCCATGCCATTATGGTCAATTAATATTTGATAAAGGAGGGAAGAACATACAATGGAGTAAAGATGGTCTCTTCAATAAATGGCGTTAGAAAAATTGGACAGGTACATGCAAAAAAATGAAACTAGACCACCAACTTACACCATACACCAAAGTAAATTTAAAATGGATAAAAGACTTACATGTAAGACATGAAACCATAAAAATGCTAGATGAAAACATAGGCAGCAAAATCTCAGACATCTCTCATAGCAATGTGTTTGCTGATACATCTCCCAGGGCAAGGGAAACTAAGGAGAAAATAAACAAATGGGACTGCGTCAAAATAAAAATCTTCTGCACAGCAAAAGAAACCATCAACAAAACAAAAAGGGAGCTCGCTGTATGGGAGAACATATTTGTCAACCACACATCTGATAAAAGGTTAATATCCAAAATATATAAGGAGCTCATACAACTTGACAAAAGGAAGACAAACAATCCAATTAAAAAATGGGCCAAGGACCTGAATAGACACTTCTCCAAAGAGGACATTCAGATGGCCAAGAGACATACGAAAAAATGCTCAACATTGCTAATCATCACAGAGATGCAAATTAAAACCACAATGAGGTATCTTTTCACACCTATCCAAATGGCTCCATCAACAAATCAACAAACTACAAGTGCTGGCGAGAGTGTGGAGAAAGGGGAGCCCTAGTACACTGCTGGAGGGAATGCAGACGGGTGCAACCACTATGGAAAACAGTATGGAGATTCCTCAAAAGATTAAAAATGGAACTGCCATTTGACCCAGTGATCCCACTTCTAGGAATATATCCTAAAAAACCTGAAACACCAATCACAAAGAACTTATGCACCCCTCTGTTCATAGCAGCACAATTTACAATAGCTAGGATCTGGAAACAGCCCAAGTGCCCATCAGTAGATGAGTGGATAAAAAAGCTGTGGCACGTTCACACCATGGAATACTATGCAGCTGTAAAAAAGAAGGATCTTTTATCCTTTGGCACAGCATGGAGGGAACTAGAAAGTATTATGCTAAGTGAAATAAGCCAGTCAGAGAAAGACAAGTACCACATGATCGTACATATATGTGGAATATAATAAACAAAATAAACTGTTGAACAAAATGGATCCAGAGACATAGAAGCATGGAACAGACTGAAGGGATCTCAGAGGGAAGGTGGGGAGGGAGGAGTGGCTGGGGAGAGATTAATCAGGGAACTTATATGTTTATAGGTATAACCCATGGACACAGACAGTGGTCTGGAGAAAGCCTAGGGGTGGGATGGATGTGGGGTGGAGAGGATCAATGGGGGTAAATATTTTCAACAATAAAGATAAATAAATTAAAAAAAGAAAAAAAGAATATGGGTTCTGAAGGCAGAAAGCCTGGGTGTCCAATCCTGGCTCTGTCTCTAACCAGCTGTGTGGCCCTAGGCAGGAGTTCTACCTTCCTGCTGCTGAGGTCGTCTTACTCTTGAGGCACTTAACAGATAGAAAGTACCCCCAAAATGGTTGTGATTATCATTATTGAAGCTGCTGTTGTTTTCCCAGGCCGCACTGCCAGTTACAGGGTATCTTAGAATGTATTCATTCAGCAAATAATCCGTAAGCCCATACTTTGTACCAAAAACTATTCTAGGTGCTGGGGATACATCAACGAACAAAGCCAACAACAATGTCTGCCCTAATAGAGCTTACATTTTAGTAAGGAAAACAGAGAATAAACTATAGTAAGTTAGAACATGGTAAGTGCTGTGGACAAAAGAAAAAATAGGGAGAATCCCAAATGTTGGGGAGAAGATTGGTGGAGCAGATGGCACTATGAAATCAGGTGTTCAGAGTAGACCTCATTAGAGGGTAACATCTCAGACTTGCAGAAGGCTAAGGAAGGAACCATCAGGATAGCTGAGGGAAGAGCACTCGGGCAGAGGGAGTCCGAGGGCTTTCTGGTGCACGCGTGGTTGGTATGTTCAAAGAACTGCAGGAAGCAAGCCTGGCTGGAGCTGAGTGAGCAGAGGAGAGATGAGTAGAGATGAGAGAAAGGAGGTGATGAGATCATTAAGGAGCTCTGAAAGCCATAGAAAAGGTTATGGATTTCACTCTATCAGAAAGAGAGCCATTGCAAGGCTTTGAGTGGAGGAATGAAAAATTTATATTTTAAAAGGCTCCCTCAGGCTGTTGTGTTAAGAAGGGAAGCAAAGGCAGAAGCAGGGGGACATCTGTAATATTTTAGGAAGCCTTAGGGAGCTTTTACAGTACTCTAGAGGAGCATGGTGGTGGCTGGAACCAAAGAAATGTCAGTAGAGGTGTGAGATGTGGCTGGGCTTTAGATATATTTTGAACAGGTGACAGACTGGATGTGAAATATTAGAAAGAGACGAACTCAGGATAAATCCAAAATTTTGTTGCCTGGGCTGTTAGAAGACTGGAATTGCTATTAGCTGAGGTGAAGACAGTGATTGAAATGGCTTTTGGGGGACGAGCAAGATCAGTTCAGTTTTATAATTCTTACCCCTATTTCTCTATGGGTAAGGTATTGCCCACCTTCTGGCTTCTTTCAAGATTTCCTCTTTGTCTTTGGTTTTTTACAGTTTGAATATGATGTGCTTAGGTATAGGGTTTTTGTTGTTGGTTTTTTTTATTATTCTGACATTTATCCTCTGGGCTTCTTGGATCTGTCGTTTGGCGTCATTCATTTTGGAAAGCTCTAGGCCATTATTACTTCGAATATTTATTTTACTTTCTACTCCTTCTGATCTATTCTGATCTTCTGTATGTTACATCTTTCAAAAGCTTCTCACCATTCTCAGATGTTCTCTGCTGTGTGTTTTGTTTTCATTCTTCTTTTTTTCTCTGAATATCAGTTCTGGAAGTTTCCATTGATGGGTCTTCAAGCTCACGGATTATCTTCTTGGCTGTGTCCAGTCTAATGAAGCATCAAAAACATTCTTCGTTTCTTTTACAATTGATTCTCTCTTAGAATTTTTATCTCTGTACTGACATTGCTTATATGTCCTTGCATGCTGTCTACTTTTTTTCATTAGAGCCCTTAATGTATTAATCATAGTTATTTTTAAATATGCAACTCATCCCAAATCACGCAGGTAGTAAATGGTAGAGTGGGAACTGGAGGTAGATCAGTTTGATCTGAATATACTAGATTTCTTTGTACTTACTGGGCTACTTACTAAGGGGAAAAAATGCAAGCTGAATGAATCTTCTGGTTTTCACATTCCAAAGTAAAATTAATGTTCCTGGGAAGATGAGGAAGGAAATCATAGACTTTCTGGATAAAGGGACATTTAAAGCCTGTCTAAGGAATCCTGACCCCCTGCCTGATGACTGTATCCTTCTACAACAGCTGGTCTAGGCCACAGTGGCAGGGATGGCTCTTCTACACTCAGAGCGAGACCTGTGAGACTGTAACTTCCGAACAATTCCAACCGAGTTGGGTCTCCTCCTTGAGGCCAGAGAACCCATCTCTCACCCATCTCTCATCCATCTCTCATGAGATCCAGTGTGCCTGACCTGGGTCTTCTGTCCAACCTTTCAACTATTTCCCAAGGGTGCAGGGGTATGAATCTCTTCCTCTTGGTTCTCCACTGGGCAGTTTCTCCACATACCTCCATCCCTCCAGGCCTAAGTGTGCCTGACCTGGGTCTTCTGTCCAACCTTTCAACTATTTCCCAAGGGTGCAGGGGTATGAATCTCTTCCTCTTGGTTCTCCACTGGGCAGTTTCTCCACACACTTCCATGCCTCCAGGCCTAAGTACTCTGAATTCCTTCCAACATCTGCTGGTGACATTAAAACCTGCCAAAGCAGCAGGCTGTTTGCCCAGCTTCTTTAAACTCACCAAAGGATTCACAAGTGTGAAAAACTCACAAATAATGAGGCTATGAGTTTTTTTTATAAGCAACAGTTGCTAAATTCTACACAGGTCAAAACTTGCAGACTGTCATATTGCAAAGCCCACTCTAACAGTGGGTGAAAGGGAGCTAAATAACACTTGTGAAATGCTGACTGTGTATCAGGCTCCTTATGTGCCTCCAAGCTCCTCTAAACATGTGCTGTCTCATTTAATTTTCACAGTTCTCTCAGTGGGTAATATTATTATCATTTTATAAGTTGAGAATTTGAGTTCCACAGTCACACATAGGTCGCAGCTGGTAAGAGGCAGAGTTGAGAGTCAAGCCCAGAGCTGTCTGATGCCAGCACCTGGAATATCAGATTGGGGGCTAGATTATGAACAGTTTTAGACGTCAAGAAATTTGAGAATGACTTAAAGAAAGTCATAAATGACAAAGAATTTAAATCATCACTTGAGGACTAAGTTTTAACAATTAAAGAAGAATCTGAGAATGGTAGGTAAAAAGATGGACTAGAACAGTAAGAAAAAGGAGGCTGGAGACTAGACTGGAGACAATTCCTCTAATTTAGAAATAGATAACAACTGTCAGGGAAGGGTGGATGATCTGGATAGCCAATCTAACCAGCAATTAAAAATGCTCTAAACTGACCAAAAAACCAGAATTCTCTGTGGGTTGTGCAGCATTTCACCTGGTCTGACTAATGAAAACTAAATGCATTTGGAATGGAATGGACAGACACGTAGCTGAAGCACATGATAAGCTCTTGTGTAACCTTAATTTATGTAAATAAATACCAATAAGGAAGAAAGCCTGGGTTATAAAAGGAAGCAAGCATCTTTCAGGTAATCTCTCCAGGCTCAGGATTCAAAAATGAAGGCCCTTTTACCACTCGCCTTTCTGGTTTTTATTAGTTCTCCGGGTTGGGCAAAAAATAGGCACTACTATATAGCAATTAAGGAAACTACTTGGAACTATGCTCCTACTGGTAAAAATATGCTGACTGGGAAGCCCATTTCAGAAGATCAGTAAGTAAGACCTTTGCATTGAAAAAGCTACTGTCAGAAGCAATGGTTGGTAACTGTTACCCACTGGTAAAATGCTGATTAAGAATTTCCCAGGATCGACCCTTTAAGGGCACATTTGCTATTAGAACCACTTCCTTTGTGCTTTTAGTATAAGAATGGCGTGGGAGACGGATAAATATGGATCAGACATCTCTTCTTCCTGGGATCATCGCCACTCTTGCCCTCTTGCCACATTCCTTCAGGATCCTGTCTAATTCTGTGCTTATCACCTGTTCTGTTCAAATAGTGCTCAAGACGTAAAACACACTTTTCTCTCTGATGTTATGTGTGTGCCAGAGATTGTAGCATTGCAGCTATCTTCTTGACTTCTCTCTTCAGATAACGGGAAGGGGGGCATCTAGAGGTAACGAGCGGAAGCCTAATTGACTGTTTGTTGGCCAGAATGCCCCCAGTTCTACTAACAAACCTACAGACGTATTTAAATGAGTAAATGATCCTAAGTCATAGGAATTGATCTAATGCTTGAGAGCTCAAGTGAGCTCAAAGTGGTGTTCGAAGCCCTTCTGTAGTTCAGTACAGAGTTTGGTAAGGCCTTTAAACAAAGCCACCGCGTGTACTGCTTGCTGCCTTTGAGCTTGATCCTGTCACCAGGCCGCAGCATTGTCCCTGGCTGAACGCCTGCTTAGATCCCCTTCACACTTCCTCTGGTGTCTGTTGTCTCCACCCAAATTAGGCTGCAAAGCTTCTTACTTCTGGTTGCACTTGATTCAAGATGTTTTCTTTCTAGTCAAAATTTGTTAACATTTTCTCTTTTTCTGTTTGTTTCTTTTTTTACAGAGAGTCCCAAATGTATCTACAACGTGGCCCAGATAGAATAGGATCTGTTTATAAAAAGGCTTTATATTTTCAGTATACTGATGGCACATTTCAAAAGGTCGTTAAAAAACCATCTTGGTTGGGATTTTTAGGTCCGATAATTATAGCAGAGACTGGAGACTATATTTATGTACATGTAAAAAATTTTGCTTCAAGGATGTTCAGTTTCCATCCTCATGGACTCACCTACACTAAAGATAATGAAGGTAAGTGGATTCTCTTTCCTGACATTCCTGAGCTTTTGCTTATAGAGAGGATGAGCCCAGTGCTTCAGGAAAAACAAGTCATCATTAACTGGGTGTCATTTTGAACTAGGAGGAGTTTGGGATGTTTGCATCTTCTTACTTCCGATGTCTTTAATGTTTATATTTAAGACAGTTCTTTTTAAAGTTCTCACTTAAATCTTTTTTTTAACTCGTTGCCATGTGTGTTTTCAATTTTTTATTGAATTTATTGGGGTGACAGTGGTTAATAAAATTATATATGTTTCAATTGTATGATTCTATAATATGTCACCTGTATATTGCATTTTGTGTTCACTACCCAAAGTCAAGTCTCATTTAAATCTTGAATGAATAACTACCCTCGTACAATTCCTGGGAAAGGAAACACTCTTCACTCACCAAAAGGAAATTTTTTTGTAGGAGACACTCATGAGCTAAATGTCAGTTGGCAGAAATACTGTTCTGCCCCATCACATTTCATTTCCTAGTGGATGAGATTAGCCTCTTGGAAAACATCAGTGTCAAGAGGAAGCACTACTTTCTTGACAGTATCTTCCCTCCTACACATCTACACTCACAGTGCCTGATGATGCTGGGGGAAAGGAGAAGGAAAAACCAACAATTCGGGGTTTGTGTGCAACATGGAGTGTGAGAGTCCCAAGAATGAGAGGTCGGCCATGCTTCAAAGTATTCTATTGAATGAAGAAACTTTATGCATAGTTATCAGTATTCTGGCCTCAAGAGGTGGGCATCTGAAGTGAAATTTTAGGAGAAGAAAGAAAAGAGAGCAAGGCCCCAAATTCAGAACTGAATAGCTCAGGGTAATGTAAGCTCTGCAGGCCACTTTCAGACACGAGTGGGCTACTTGGAGGTCACATGGATGTCTCTTGATGTCATGGGTCCCAAGTCCCATTTGAAGTGAAAAAAATATGGTGAGCGACTCAGGAGCCCAGATCTCTGTATCCTATATCTAGGGACATAGTAGGTACACATTAAATATTTGTGGAATCCATCAATAAAAGTGATGGTAGCCTGTTAATACACTGCCTGCATCATTACATTTTGTTCTAGAAAGTGTCAAGCTGGGCATTCAGATGGAAGCCAACTAAAGGAGCCAACTAAAGGAGTCAGGAGAGAGGAGGAGAGAAATGCACGCTTTACTCTGAAAATACAAATTAGCATACATTCATGTCTTATGCTATGACATGAAAGCATGAGTCACATTCAGAATAGTGTGTCCAATGGTTACTGTGACCACAGTGCAGATCATGTTTCCTAGGTGCTCTCTATCCTGATAATACTACGGGTTGGCAAAAGGAAGACGACCGTCTGGAGCCAGGGAGCCGGTATACTTACAAGTGGTTTGTACAGGAAGGGCAGGGGCCTGCTCCCAATGACAGCAACTGCGTAACCAGGATATACCACTCCCATATAGACACTCTCAGAGATGTGGCTTCAGGACTTGTTGGACCAATTCTGACCTGTAAAAAAGGTAACAGATTTTTAAAATTTCATTGCAGCAATTGAGTCAAGCAGAATATGTGGGGTCTCCCTCACTCTCCTACTGGAGTTTTGCTACCAAATGAGCTCTGTTTTCCTGCCTTGATCTTGATTCTCTAGTAAAAAAAAAATAAAGTTGCCATCTGGGACTCTGGGTGCTGGGTGGCGATCTTGAGTCCAACACCTCAGTTCACGTCCAGTAATGCGGGGTGATCAGTAGATGGGAGTCAAACCCGGCCAACCTCACTGCAGCCTTCCTCGCCCCAAAGTGCTGCGGGCCCCTTTCTCCTGCAGAGAAGCGTGGGCTCGGCCGGCGGGAGGCACTGAGGGTGAGAGGCCGCCTGCCGGCTCCTGCACGCTTGGTTCCTTAGGGTTCTGTCTGCAGAGGGTGCAAGATTTTACCTTTATATTTTAAGTTGAATCCATTAGAATCATCAACTTATTTTATAGTAATAGTAATGGTTGCAAAGAGGAAGTTTTGCTGGTTTTTGCTGGTGTTTGTTTGTTTCAGGCACACTGGATGGAGACATTGAAAAAAATATCGATAAGTTTTATGTTCTGATGTTCGCTCAAATTGACGAAAACAACAGCTGGTATATCGATGACAATATTCAGACATATACTGAATCTGGCCAAGTTAATGCTAGTGATCAGAGCTTCCAGCAAAGCAATACGATGTTCTGTAAGATTTAAAAACCTTCTCGATTATAATATCTTATAAGTCTAACTTCTGTGATTCTATTCAGGGGCTTTTTTCCTTTGTTAAGTTTGCTTGCTTAAATTTATGTTTCAGTTTTTCACTCGGGGTGTGCTAGTTGATATGCAAGGCATCTAATAAACCCTGCTGCTTTTCAAAGTTTCCTAGCAAGTAAAGTTAGGCAGATGCATTTGTTTTCAAAAATCTGATATTGATCAAAAGTTGATGTCATGTTTTAGGAAAATGTGTTTGTGCATAGAATTTTTCAGAGAAGATGGTCCTGTTAACTCAGCCGCCTTTCTCCTTGCTCTCTTTCTTTCACGGACTAAGCTTCATTCTATTCTTTCCCCTTTCACCGCTTCCTCACTTTCAGCTGCTTTTCCTCCTCTTGCCTCTAAATCTTTGTGCTGCGACCACTTCCAATCATATACAATATTTATGGCCTTCTTTTTTGTGAAACACAAATCAACTCTTGTCATAGATCATGCGTAAGGGCAATGTTGACACTGCTGGGTGTATGTAATGAGGAAATGCATAGAATTTATACCATGTGGCCCTTATCTATCAGGCTTCATAAGTTAATTTACATTTGTTTTCAGCAATTAATGGATACATGTACGGAAATCTGCCCAATCTCACCATGTGTGCAGAGGACAGGGTCAGGTGGCATTTTGTTGGCATGGGTGACCTTTTCGATATACACCCCATCTACCTCCATGGACAGACTCTGATCTCCCGGCACCACAGGAAGGACACTATTACCGTCTTCCCTGCCTCATTGGAAGATGCCTTCATGGTGGCCAAGGGCCCTGGAGAGTGGATACTGGGCTGTCCGATATATGGTAGGGATTTATTACTTTCATATAATACAGGGCCTGAGGACTTCCAAGGTTATAGCCCATTACAAATGCCTCATCTTCCAAGCAGAGAAACTGATATCTAGGGAGGCAATAGGATTGCCATTTAGAAAGTCAGTGATGAGATCAGGTCTAGAACCCAGGTCTCCGACCCTTTTAACTCTATGATAATAAATGCTTTTTGTGGTTAGAGGGTTTTGTTTTTACAAAAAAAGAAAACAAAAAACCTTTATGTTCATTACCCTGTGAGCCTTACAAAAAACCTGAGTGTTGGACAGAACGGGTATTATTACAGGTATGTTTTTTTAAATTGAGAAAACAAATTCCAAGAGATTAAAACACTTGCCCAAAACCCTATAAGAGGCAGAGCCGGGAATTATGAAGGAACAAACACAGTTGATCCTTGAACAAGCTGGGATTAGGGACACTGACCCCCTTGCAGTCAGAAATCTACCTGTAACTTTTGACTCTCCCAAAACTCAACTACTGAGGGCCCACTGTGGGAAGCTTTACTGATAACATAGAAGTCAATTAGCCAATATTTGGTATATGTATTGTTTACTGTATTCTTGCAATAAAGTAAGCTAGAGAAAAGAAAATATTATTAAGGAAACCATAGGAGAAAATAACTTACAGTCCTGTATTCTATTTATCAATATCATAAGTTTACGTCATCTGTTTATGAAATGAAAAAAATCCACATATGAATTGACCCACTCAATTCACACCTGAGTTATTCAAGGGTTAACTGTAATTGTAATCTATTACTGAGCAAACATCCTTATCTTAGTTTATTTCCCTCTTCAATCACACTGTTCCTTGAATAACAGCATGACTTTCCTATTCTACACGGCCAAACTCTACTTATAATTGCGTGTTTTGTTTTACTTTGCAATCAGAAAATATGATTGTTATCAGAACTGAAGAATTTAATTTTTCCTTCTTTGTACAAAAATGGTGTTTACTTCTTTGATCAAAACCTTTCTTTTTTTTCTAAGTTCCATACTTTGGTTAGCCTCATGCTTCAATTAAGTATTTAAGCAACTAAGCACAAGCGTTTATTAGGATTTCCTGAGTGCCGTGTCCCTCCCAGGGCCACAGGGCAAAGGAGAACCACACACAGCTATTGTAACTCAAGGGCTGAGTCCAACCGTGTTAGGAAGGAATATCATTTTCACCACCGTCCCAGGTCCCTCCCCAGACAGTAATCTCTGTAAACGATTGGGTGTGAACGCTTGCAAGCCTGTTTACTATGCATTTTCACACAATATATATGAACATGTAGAAATAAAAATACATAGCTATGTTTTGTGGTTATTTTACGTCATTAGATCACACTGCATATAATAATCTGCTCCTTGCTTTCCTCACTCATCAATGTCTTGAAATGTTTTCCATGACATTTCCCATCTAACTTATTCTTTAGCAGTGTTATATAGTTTTCCATATTGGGGATGCATACTAATTTATCTAACAATTTGGTTACTGATAGACATTTAGTTGCTTCCACTTTTTTTGTTTATTAACAATGTTGTGGTTAATACCTCTTTATTTGTATCTTTTTGTGCATGTGCAATATTGCTCTTGGATAACTACCAAGAAGTGAAATTATATAATGGAAAGGTTTTTAATTTTAACAAATGTTGCCAGATTGCCTTCAAAAAGCCTGTACTAATTTATAATTTACACTTCCACCAGCGGGGGGGGGGGGCTGAAATAAAAACACAGGTGAAACCCTCGTGAAAATGCACCTGCCGTGATTTTCCACCTGGTTTCCAACAGTTAATCTAATAAACCAACTAACTCATTAGCGATTAGTGGTAGCAATTTTATATCCACAAAGGAAGGCATTTTTGGCCAAATGGACTCTCAAATTCCTTTCAGTAGTAAGGCATTTGCCGTCTTCGTCTGTGAGATGGTACAATGCTGACTCTTCTCTAGTTACATATATTCCTCTCACACCCATCTTTGCATTCTGGCTTTTGTACTTGTTTCATACATTTTAGGTTTTTGCACAAATTCCATAAATAAAATACCTAAAATTTCTTAGAGAAAGGGGAAGTTGCAATATTGTTGGCTAAAATAAAAATATATATGGACTACAAAAAATGATTTAATAACATTCTTGCGTTTGTTTTTCAGAGAGTATGAAGGCCTTTTTCAGAGTAAGGAATTGTCAAAAACCTAACACAGATGCTACTGAGACCCATGTTAAACATTACTATATTGCGGCTGAAAAAATACTGTGGAACTATGCTCCATCTGGTACAAATTACTTCAGTAAAAAACCTTTAACAGAGCCTGGAAGGTAATGATTCGCTGATTGAAGTATTTATGGTTCAATAAAGATAATTGAAACTTTTCAGAGCCCAGCTATTCCTAAAAAGGATTTAGACATCTTATAATAAAAAGATTCTGATTAAAAAATAAAGGTAGAAAAACATCTTTATCAGTAATTGGAAAAAATTGAACCTAAGGATCATTGCCACACAAAATTTTTCCCTAAATGCCTTGGCGGCCAGTGCAAAGGAGAGCACACCGCTCATAGGTTTCCTAGCACTGAATGTTAAAACAGATTTGTTTTATAATTATGAGATATTTAACAGCATAGTGGATAATGTTATCAATAGCAATTTTACAAAAATTCAAAAAAATTACTCATGTGTAATTTATACTTTCCTGCTAAGATCTGAAGGCAATTAAATAATTTCATGTGGCATCCTTAAATTGTATTATATAAATATTTTTTACTCAATAACATTTAAGACTCTATTACCAATTGCTATGTTAATGAGCAAAAACTAAGACTGAGATACATTACTGTAGCATCAGCATTTAAAAGTGCATAAAAGGTTTTTCTGATAGTCCAATTGCTAAATATATTTACCAATTTGAAGATTACAAGAGTTTTAATCCTTCTGGTCTATTGAATTAAAGTTCTGTGTCATAAAATATCAAGTTCTAAAGTGACCAAAAAATAATGTTTTCCATAGTATTTATTTTTCTCTAATTCACGCACCAAAAATTTGAGAAAACTAGAAGTGTTCTATCCAATGAACATTTCCTCTTCTTACATTTTAAGCTCATCGATCAATCATTCAATCTGTTTAATGGAAATTTTGTATTAATTGTGAGAAGCATGTCAGGGCCGAGAGCAAAAGTAGATTCAGAGTTAGGTCCAACTGTCGTCTTGTATTGACTAAAGCACGTATGACGCCGTTCGACTTGCTTGGTTCTCCCGGCCCTGAAATGCTGTGATGCTTAACACTGCGAGTCGCCAGCTCATTGCTGGGGATCGCTTTTTCTCCGCAGACTCCGTTTTATTTTATTATGGGAGAATAAAAATATGAGAATGTCTCTCTCATCTTTAATATCCTCTCATCTCTGCACATACTTGTTTTAAAAGCAATGTTTGTTACTACCTGCCTGAAAAGAATCAGACACACGTCTTTTTAATTTTTATTCCAAAAAGGAAAATTTGTAGGTAAACTGCTAGGTAAACAGAGGTACTTATATACCACACAGAGAGAAAAGACTGAAAAGATACCCATGGGAAATATTGGCAACGGCTCTAGAGAGATGGTAGGATGATGGTGATTTTAATTTTCCCTTTATATTTTTCTTTCTTTCCCAAATTTTCTACAGTGAGCATAGATTACTTTTAAAAATATATTACAAGCAGTTTAAACAGATGTATGTAGATTCTTGCTTTCTTTTCGCATGATCGCTATAAACTTAGAAGTTCTTTGTGTGTCTACCTTCTCTGCACAGTGACTCTCAGAGATATTTTGAACAAGGCCCAACCAGAATTGGAGGAACTTACCAAAAACTAGTTTACCGTGAATACACGGATGCTTCCTTCCAAACACAGAAAGCGAGAGAAGAGCACCTTGGAGTCCTCGGTAAGTCCTATTCACAGCTTGCAAGCCTCTAAGTATGTACCATTTACACAAATTCTGTGCAGTCAAAAGAGTATCCACCCACTCACGGTTCTATTGACTTTGGCTGTCATCCTAAACCTTACGAAAACAATATATTCCAATTCGCCCAACTTTAAACTACATTCTTTTTCCCTACAAATCCAGTAAGATTACTATATTGATCCCAAGGGACTTTTTTATGACCCCGAATCACCTGGACCTTTGGCAGTTCCTGGTTGACTGACATCATCCCTTTAATCCCTTCTCAGACCCTTACGCAGGTAACACAACCTGACAGTTACCCAAGTGACACAACCTGACAATTACATTTATGACAACCCTAACTACTAACCGCTGGTTTCTAGGCCCTGTCATTAAGGCAGAGGTGGGAGACACCCTCAGGGTCACTTTCTATAACAACGGGACCCTGCCGCTGAGCATGCAGCCTCATGGACTGCGCTACAGCAAAAGCAACGAAGGCTCCTACTACCGAACGCCCGGAGGAGGTAAGCAGGGCCTGAGGGCGGGCCAGCAAGCCATGCTGAAATACAGTGTCAACAAGGGGGGGAATTTCCTCCTGAAGCCGTCGTCCAGCCCCCGTTCACATCTGAACAGTCCGGGTGCCTGTTCCGGCAAAGGGATTCTTTCGGCCCCTTTCCACCGTCTCCCAAGGCTCTGCGAGGTGAGCAGGACACAGCCCTCGCTCGCAGGGGTCTTACAGTCCAGGCCAGAGTACTTTGGGTCAAGGATTCTATTTTACAAATGGTTGTTCCTTACTAGGTAGCCCTTCAGCCTCCTCACATGTAGACCCTGGCACGACATTTGTCTATACGTGGCAAGTTCCAAGAGATGTGGGGCCTACCTCCACGGATCCCAGCTGCCTGACCTGGTTGTACTACTCCGCAGTCCATGAGAAAAAAGACACCTACAGCGGCCTCGTAGGGCCTCTGCTGGTGTGCAGAAAGGGAAGTCTCGGCAGGTATGGCAAGCAGGTGAGTCACGGGACCGAGGGCCGGGCAGCTGGGCGACAGTCTCCTGGCACAGGGCCGCAGAGCAGGCAAGGGGGCAACCGGCAGCTCCCGCCCTGTACTCATGTCCCCCAAGCCTGTTCTTTCAAGTCCAGCCTCTATCTTGCTCTGCCCAGTGAACACCCACCCTGGCATGGTCCACGAACACGTCTAATTCCAACTATTTTAACTCTTCATCTCCCCCTGGATGGCTGCACCTGTCCCTCTGCCCTCTGAGCCGTCTTCCTTCCCTCTATTATGCGACATCAGTCACCAAATCTGCGTCTTATTTTAGGCACCGTTACCTCTCTCTGAGTTCCTTCAGCCTCCCGACTCCTGTCTCACTCTCATCCTGCCCCAGTATAACTCCACGCCCCTTCCTTTCAAACCTAGTTACAGCGGCTCGACGCACTAAAACTCACCCCACAACTTCACCCCTCAACTTCCTGACTGAGTCGCCAGCACCAGGCCCTCCGGCTCCTCCAGCCCGCGCCCCCCTCCCCACGCCCTGCGCCTCGTCCCCCTCACAGCACAGGCCGCTGGCCGGGCCGGGACGAAGGCTAATTCACAGCTCTGACTGTGCCTCTCTTCTCTCCGTCGGGAGCGGGCTCTCCTCACTGTTCTGCCTGCTGAAAGGGGAGACATTTTCAAAACTCATACTGAGGCTTCCTTCCTGCCCTCCAGACAGTATTTCCTAACTAAAGTTAGTTGAAGTTCCTGCAGATTACTATAGTTCCCTGTCTATGTTTTTATTAAAGCACTTATCCATGCATTTCTTTTTACTGACCTTTCTCTCCCACTAGATCATAAGTTCCTTGAAACCTTACAGACGTTTTATTTACTTATTGTAACAACCACAGTCCCTCTGTGGCATGTAGTAGGTGCTCAGGAAATGCTTGACGAGTAACTTTCCCTCATTCCTCACTCGCAGGGGAACTAATATCCAAGTTCTTTTCTGCATTTATAGTTTACGTGTAATAAGTCCTTATAAGTTCCCTAACATAATTATATGTATGATTGAATGTATATTTTATTTTTAAATGTTACTATATATTTATATTAATTTATATAAAGTCATATAGAAGTCTCATAATTCTTACATACATCTAATTTTTATATTTTATTCCAAATAGAAATAGTTATACATATTTCATTTCTTCATAAACCCTAAAAATGCAGACTTTCTAGAATTAAAACCATTTTATTGAACTTACTTTCTACAAAGCAGCCTATGAAAAGCCACTATCTGTGACTATCTGATTATAAGGTTTCATTTTATGAAGTTTCAGACGTAGAGATCCTTAGAGTAAGAGCTTTATATGAAAACAGCTGTAGAGATGTCTTCCAGCTCCTTAGTTCTGTGATAAATCTGTTCACTGGGATTCATGCCTTTATATAAAATGTCTGTAAGTGGGGAAGTCAGTTGATGACAATGTCGGGGAGTACAGAAATCTCCTTGCAAAGGAAACCTTGTATGCAGCTCAGCCATTTGACTAGACTTTGAATGAGGACCATCTCTACATTCTTTTTTCTATTTTCATTCACAGAAGGGAATAGACAAAGAGTTTTACCTACTTGCCACAGTATTTGATGAAAATGAAAGTCATCTACTGGACGAAAATATTAGAACATTTACTACAGACCCTGAGAAGGTGGATACAGAGGATAGGGATTTCCTGGAATCTAACATGATGTACTGTAAGAAAACATTTCATTTACATGATAGATGTATTAAGCAGCTGTTTAATTTGATTATGCCTAAAGAGTTGCAGATTGTTTAAAAGAAATGTACATATCACCCCCCAATGTTTGGCTAATATGTTTCATGTTACCTTTAAATATAATTTCCCAATAAAGATATCTCCTCCAGGGTGATACTGTTAAATTCAATTTACCAAATATTTACAATATATTGTTTAGCTATTATTATATGTAAGACAGAAAAGTCACGTATTTCTCTATTGACAAATTAGTGGAGCGGCTGGGTGGGTGGGGTGTTTGCTGAGTTGGTTGGTTGGTGGTTTTTGAAGAGTCTAAGATGTAGTAGAAACAGCATTTGTCTAGAGACTTGGATTCTGGGCTTAACAGTTCCATTCATTAGCTTAATGACACTGGAAAGTAACTGCTCTTCTGGCCTCAGTTTTCTAAAATCTAAAAGGAAAGCATTAACTTGGATCATCTTGAGATTCTTACATGAATGAACTGCTTTATGATTAGCTCTGTTGAGTTTCAAAAGATGTCAGTAAATTCAATACTCTTGACTTTGTCTCAAATGTCTTGCAGCCATAAATGGATACATGTATGGAAATCTGCCAGGACTGGATATGTGCTTAGGAGACAACGTTGCGTGGCATGTTCTTAGCGTGGGATCACAGAAAGACTTACATGGAATATATTTTTCAGGAAATACCTTCACTTCCACAGGAGAAAGGGGGGACACTGTTGCCCTGGTCCCTCACACTTCCAAGACACTTTTAATGACACCCGATTCCACAGGTAAGTAGTGAATCTTCTCCTTCAGCCAGAAACATGTTTAAAGTGTGGAAAACAGTGTCATTCTGTTTGTACTGAAAAAGAGGAATTTGTACAAATAGTGCTTGGAAAATTGTTGCCCTTTTCCATTTAATTTATAGGAGCACTAGTATGTCATCTTCCTGCACCCAAACAATCTTCTCAGCCTCTCCCAGTTTTTTCTTTCTGGGCTCCAGGCTTTAAATCAACGCACAGTCCCCAAAAGCAATGAAGGTGTTTTGAAGAATTTGGCCTTGTTTCCTTCCCACTATCTGCTGCATTTCTTTCTCTCCTGTCCATTTGTTTCCCAGGCCTTCCTTCTGCTTCTACCTCACCCTCTTCTCTCTTCCTCCCTCTCCTTATATCTCTCCTTCCTAGCTTTGCTCTCAAGGCCGAGGTTTTGACTTCAATGAGGTTGATTGTTGCCGGCAAATATTTTTTTAAAATACATCTTATATCAGAGAATTGTTGTGAGGATCAGAGGCGCCAAATTTCCACTCTAAACCTAACACCCTCATTTGTGAAATAAGTATTGTAATGATTTACAATTTACAAAAAGGAATAGGCAACGATCAGATCCCATGAGATACAAGTAATAAAGATGTAGTAAAGCGCCTGGAATATCTTGGACTTTAAAGAAAATGTTAGTGTCTTTTATCCTGCAAATCCAACTTCACACACACACACAAAATTCATCTCTCTTGGTCAAAAGCTACTGGCACCAATCAAATACTGTCTTTGCAATAAACTAGTTACTCTGTAAATACCGTGGGTTGGTATCTTAACTCTTGGTGATACCACAGATTAATTTGACTACATTTTCTACATTCCAAAACTTTTCATTTTACTTTTCAAACAAACAAAATCTGTGATTAAGAGCAATTGGGAGGGGAGGGAATCTTTCTCCAACACGTTCTCCTCTCTACTGCAGATACTCACTCGGTGGCAAGGAAGTTATTGCCAGGCCAGCCCCGCTCTTACTCTCCTTTCCCCTGAACTAAAAAAATATATATATATGCCTGCCCTTTATTTTCTTTCTTAAACAGTATCAGCCCTAGGAAACATGTGGAGATACCAACTACCTGTCAAGCACTGTGCTATATGAGAATCATTTCATTCTAAACAAATTCTCTTTCTCAAACCCTCTGAATCTGACGGTGTTTCTGCCTTGACAGTCTTCTTGAATATGACCCTCCATAAAAATTAATAATGATACTAGAAATATGTAAAGAGCTGAAAGAGACTTACTGCTATGAAGGTAATATTAAGCAGGGTCACAAAGCAATGGGCATAAAACTTACCAATATAACAGACAACCACAATTCAGGTGGAATTCGCTGGTCTGAACCAGGATGGACTTCTTTGGTGTGGTGATTTGTTTTGGCCATGGTTGTTCTTTGGGGTTTTAATATATTTGGCTGAATCCCTTCAACTTCCTTTCACTCCCTCCACTGCTTCCTCTCTCATCTAAGCCACCATCATCTCTTGTGGATGATTTTAATAGCCTCCTAACACGTCTCTTTCCTTCCACCTTGCCCAGTCTAGTCTCAGCACAGCTGCCAGCATGCCCGTATGTCACTCATCAATTCAGAATTCCACAGTGGCTCCCCGTGTCACTAAATAAAGGCTACAGACTTTTCAGTGGCACTCAAGGGCCCATGGGACCCAGCCTTCCATTCCCCACCAATCTTGTCTCCTGGTACTCTCGCCCTAGCTCCCTCCACTCCAGGCACACAGGCTTTTAGATGGTCCTCAACCACACCAAGTAGGCCCTCGGCTTGGGGGAGTTTGCTACCTGTTTCCCCGAGATCCACCATTTGCCTTTCATGAGTCTTTGCCCAAATGCCACCCTCCCATCAAGGCCTACCCTGATTGTCCATTGCTCCTTCGAGCTCCTCTGCCCCCACCCCCAGAATCCTCAGTCTTCCATACACTGTTATACTATTTTCTTTAATGTATAGCATTTATTCCCTTCCAACATACATAAAAGTTATACTATGCTTGTTGTCTCTCTCTACAAGACCTTGCCATATAAGCTGTAAGGGCAAGGACTTTTAACTGTTTTGTTTATTGATGTTTCTGAAGTGCCTTGAAATATGCCTGGCATAAAGAAGATAATAAATATTCATCAAATTAGTGAAAGAATGAATGAACTATCTAACTGAATTTCTTTGGGGGTTTGTATCCTACAGATAACCTCACAGAGAGAAAAGAAGCCTGAATGCAAAGCTTGATGAGTTCTTTTCTTACCCACCTTTAGGAAACTTTGACGTGGTTTGTCTGACCTCGCAGCACTATCTAGGAGGCATGAAACATAAATACGAAGTGAGGCAGTGTTCGGAGCCAAAGCAGTACCCTGAGCAAAAGCAGTACCCTGAGCAAAAGCAGTACCCTGAGCAAAAGCAGTACCCAGAGGAGAGGACTGTTTACATCGCAGCTGAGGAGGTGGTGTGGGACTACTCCCCCAGCAGGCGGTGGGAGAGGGAGCTGCACCGTCTGCAGAGGAAAGAGAAGTATGGCCATGGCTCCAGCCTCTCACCGGGGGGTTCACCCCGTGGACCCCCCTTTCCTTTCAGTGTGTGTGGTGTCATTTTGTGTGTTTGCTATGGCATGTGTGTGTCCTATGCACGTATGTGATGGTATGTGTGTATGGTATGTGCACGGCGTGTGTGTTTAGGACACATTTGATTACAAATAACCTCAAAATGTGTATGGTACCTTAAACTGCAGATGGCTTCAGGTCCTTCTAAATAGGCACGTGCCTGCCTCTGCGCACTGTTTCCTCCTGCCTCCTCCACGCTTGCTTCCTCTTTACCTTCTGGGTGTGTTACCGCCCGGCGCACCACTTTGAGCAACAAGGAGCGTAGCTTCGGCTCCACGTAACATCTGGGATCAGTCAGACTTTCCTTTTGCCGTCATTCATCTCCATCTCCATCTGCTCTTCTGGGAAACTCAAATGAAAGACACTCATTTTTCTTTTAGTAAATTTTGATTTCTTTCTACAATTTTCTCTTTTACTACTTATTCAGTTATCAAAACTAAAATTTTATTCTGAAAACATGTTTTAAAGTATGGAATAAATATCCAACAATCTTACCAGAATGAATATAGTTTTAAAAAAGAATTGCCCGGCCGGGCGTGGCTCGGTGGCTGAGCATCGACCTAGGACCCAGGAGATCATGGTTCGACTCCCGGTCAGGGCACAGGCCCGGGCTGTGGGCTCGATGCCCAGTGGGGGGCGCGCAGGAGGCAGCCGATCAATGACTCTCTCACCATTGATGTTTCTCTCTCTCTCTCCCTCTCCCTTCCTCTCTCTGAAATCAATAAAAGATATATTTTTTTTGAAAAAAAGAATTACTTTCCAAGGTAAAATAGTTTGTAGATATTAATAAATTGCATTTCAACAAGAAGTTCTTCCATATGAGAATGTATCTAATTTAATTGTTAAAGTAGCTGATTTTGTGTTTTTTGCTTTTGTTTTCATTTTCTCAAAGTGCAACAGACATATATTTGGATAACGTTGGGACATTTCTGGGGTCCAAGTATAAGAAAGTCCTTTACCGTGAATACGAAGATGTCACGTTCACAAAGCAAAGAGAACGGCAGGAGGATGAGAAGCACCTGGACATACTGGGTACTGGCGCAGGGTCGCCCGGGGTGCTTCTTGCCCTCCGCCGCTAGGGGGCGGGGCGCGCGGGGACACTGCCAACTTCCTCTGGGCAGAGGACAATGCTGTAACTCTAACTCGAATTTGTTTTACGGGAAAAAGAGTGATTCGAGTAGTGTTTAATGGAAAATAAAGAGACCGTCGAAAATTACTATGGCCAGTTTCACATTACCTGGCTTTTTGCACCCAGAATCCAAGAATTCTGGATCTGGGAGGGACCTTAGAAATAGCATTTAGGGATAATTGCACTGAAATTAAAATGAAGCCCAGAAATTCTATAGCGAAGAGGGGGCTTCTTTGTTTAAATTTGTGTTTAGTTTAAACACTTAAGTGTGAAGATTGAATTTCATCTCTGTCCAAGGGTGCGGAAAGTATCGCCCTTTCTTCCACCTTTGGCAGGTCAGTGAGGCAACCTGCAAGTCACCCCTGAGCACCCACATGTAACGTGTTCGTAAGTCACATGGCATTTCCATGTGCCCAGTCCTTTTGGGTCCTGCTATCTATGTATCTGTCAAAGGGCGTTTTTTGGCATGGGACCCTGAGAAGATGGGTCCCATCTACGGACGGGAATGGTTATTGTTCTTGGCCCCTCTTAAGTGTGTCCCTTTTTTACCCCCGGAGCGAGGTCTGTGCTCTCCAGTTCCCACTGCTCTGAGGTGGCTCCCTATCTTTGCTGACAGCAGGATGTCTGTTTTCTCTAGGATTCTGGCCAAACGCAACAAGATAAATAACACAAAATGACCCTCTAGATCCCATTATTATTTATACAAAAAAAGAAAGAAAACACTTTCTAGAAAAGGAAAAACAAGCACAGTGTTTGGGAAGGTACAATTGCCACGGGGCTCAAGTGTCCTCTATAGCCAGTGTTCTCCAGGTCTCTTCAGGGCTCTGGTTTTAGTAATTATAGCACAAGTTTGAGCAGAGTTCTTACTGCTTAGTTCATCTCAAAATCATCTCTGTTTCAGAATTTTTTGAGCCACCAATCCAATCTGCTTTCAAATAGAAAGATTTATAGCAAATGTTATACCTTCAGTGCTTCGCATGGGATGGAAGAGAGAAAGAGTGAAGTAAAGGGGTCTTCGGTCTGTGAGAGAGACAATTACCCTGGGCCATAAAAAGACTTTGCAGCTCTTCCCAAATTTCCACTAGGGTGAAGGGGGAAACGAATTGAAGGCTTAAATGATGAGGTTGGTCAAGAAAGAAAATAAAGCGCACCACTCCTAAATTGTGTGTTTTTGTACGCATCAACTGATGCTCGTCCAAGTAGGTTTTTTTAGAGATGGAGCTTGTAAAAATTCTAGATGACTTAAATTTTCCAGGCAAACGTCATGTTCTATAAATCAGCCATGATCCACTTGTTAAATGTGTTTGTGTCTCTTTTGGTGCATGTTAGGGAAAGGGGTATGAATAAGTCACTTTGTAAATACTTAAGAGGACACATGACTCATCATTTAAAATAAGTAAAGTTATTGACACATTTCTGTTTTTATATTTCCTAGGTCCTTTAATATTTGCCACTCCTGGTGAGCAAATCCGAATTATCTTTAAAAATAAAGCCTCAAGACCATATTCTATTTATGCTCATGGAGTAAGAACAGAGGATTCCACTGTTGTTCCAACACAGCCAGGTAACTGCTTTGGGAGAAAGAAAAGCCCAAAAGCTTTTATATATGGCGATGGGGCTGATGTTCTTTCTTAAATATGGGTGTAATTCCAGGTGAGAAAGACCAGTGGACTTGGACCAGGAAGAAGGGCCTAAAGAACTTGGGAGAGGAGTCGTTTGACAAGTTGAGTTTGCTTCCAGAAGGGGGCACCATGAGCAAAACCTTCCAGTGTCTACAATCTCTCCTCTAGGGCAGAGGTGGGGGATTCCGGTCCGAGAGCCTAGTGGTTTACTGACCTGTGAGGTCGGCTCCTACTTTCTCACTTCACTTATCAGGATTTTCCCCAAACTTCTTTCTATCCTGCCTCCCCTGCAGCAGTCATTGGACGCAGGTTTGCGCAGTGTGGGTTGACAGCCATTGGAGCCAGCCCTTCGTTGCCAAAGAGGGATCTCAGAGGGGTATCCAGAATGTTCCCCATAGTTCCCCACAAAAAGAAGAAGTTCTAGAAATTAAATGTATCAAGGAAAGAGCCAAATTTAAAAAGGAAAGCTTTATGGGGCAGAGGGAATGAAGGGAGACTTTGATGGTGGTTGAACCATTCCCTTTTGATTTTAAAAACAAACAGTCCTATGGTGGTTCCAACACGAATGGCCTCCAAGGGTGTTTGCAAGTGGGCACTCTGCTCATCAGTCAGGGAGAGAGCACGTTCCCTGTATTCCACAAACGCTTCTAGTGCCTGCTGGGCCCCCGCCGGGCCAGTGCGGTGTGCTGGAGGGAGGGTAAGCAGTAAGCGGATTGCTGAAGACTCCGAGCGGGGCCTAGGGACAGGGCTGGCTAGTGGAGCATTAACACGATGCCACAGGTGCTTGGGAAAGTTCATTTAAGCCTCTAGAAGTGGGAGAGGGAGGGGAGGGTGGGGTGGGGTGGGGTGGGGTGGGGGTGGGGCATCAAAAAATCTTGCCTGCAAGAGTCAAGGTTCAGATTGTGCAGGGGTAATTCAAACAGCTTTGGGGCGGAAAGGAAGCATATGTAACCCACAAATTGGAAGGCTGAGAGCTGGGATTCAAAACAAGTCTGTCACATTTAAAGCCTGAGTTATTGTCACCACAATCGATGTTTGTTGAATGAATGAATTAGATAATTAATAACTGACATTTGTTAATGGCAGAATCACTCTAAGGTTTTGATAACAGTAACCCTGACAACATTGATAGAGACATTGAACTTGCCCAGGGGTCCAGTGCAACCTCAAGGGCTTCATTTGCATCATCTAGTCTAACTTCTAAATTCCCATTTTGTGTGCGTGAGGAAACAGGAGCTCAGAACTGTAAACATGCTGACTAAGATCACAAAGACTGGAGCAGCGGAGCGGGAGTGAAAAACCCACAAGGACTCTGCTGCCAATCATTCGCGTAGCTTTTGCGGCTGCTCATCATCTGGTTCTCCATAAAGAAGTGGGATCCAGAAGATTCTATACTAATACATCGTATCTATTTTAGGAGAGATCCGAACGTACACTTGGCAGATTCCTGAAAGAACTGGTCCTGCCTCGGATAACTTTGAATGCATACCTTGGTTTTACTATTCTACTGTGAATCTAGTTAAGGTAAACTTCAAATCAAATCTCAGTTTCTATCCTGTCTCCTCTTGGGAATTATAATGGAAGGAAGAATGAGTTTATGTTCTGTTTTTAAAAAATCTGGGTTCTATGTAAACTTCCTATTAAGTAACCTAAATGCTGCTAGCTTTTAATCCTACATAGGCTTGCATTTTTCAAGAATAAATTATTACATTATAATTACTTAGATTTATGACACTTTTCAAAATGTCACTGTGATATCCTCCTCTTTGTTTCATTGAGTCAGATCTGAGTAACAGAAAACAAAGTATAGAGTTTTAAAATTCTATGGTTAATGAGAAATAAATATGTACACGTTACATATTTTTTAAAATCCCTCAACTCGGGAGTTACAGTTTATTTTATTTTAAAAAAAGAGTTCCCTCTTTGAACTTTTAGTTATTTTTGCCGCTTTCTGCCTGGAACAAAAATCTACTCAGACATTCAACCCCAAAACAAAATGAACATAAACAAACCAAGGCTCCCAGCTGGAGGTGGCTGTGGGGACAGAGGCAGGAGAAAGGATCTGAGACCTTAGATATTTCTGCCAACCAACTCCAACGCCAGGGAATTCTAATTAAAACCAAAGTTCTGTTTTTTAATTAAGTTGTCAAAAATAGAGCTAAACCCATCAAGGAATGTGTCTAAAATTCCTTTCAGGAGTTTGTTCTCTTTGTTTATTTTTAGATATGTCTTTATTGATTTTAGAGAGAGGAAGGGAGAGGGAGAGAGAAATAGAAACATCAATGAGGAGAGAGTCATTCATCACCTGCCTCCTGCATGCCCCCGGCTGGAGGCTGGGGATGGAGCCCGCAACCCAGGCATGCGCCCTGACTGGGAATTGAACCGTGATCTCCTGGATCCCAGGCCGATGCTCAACCACTGAGCCACGCCAGCTGGGCAGGAGTTTGTTCTCTTTAAACGTCAGTGAGTGAGATGACAATTTTCCTTTAATCAAGGATTTAGCACGTTTTGTTCCATACTCTCAGGCTTAGAATCCTAATAATTAAAAATTCAGGATCTGACCTCACTAAAACTGAAACTTGGTTCCACTCTTTTTATTGGTTGGGGGAAATTTTTCGTTGTGGGCACAGTTAATAATCTTGCTTTGTTTCCTCAGGATCTTAACAGCGGCCTGGTGGGCCCTTTGATAGTATGTCGCAAAGACACTAAAGCCAGCATAGTTCACCGTGTTCTCCTCTTTACGATTTTTGATGAGAATGAATCGTGGTACTTGGAAGAAAATATCAATACCTATTCTCTAGAACCGAACCAAGTAGACAAGAATGATGAGATTTTTAGCCTCAGCAACCAAATGCACGGTAATGTCCACCAACTGACACCCTACCATAGCCTACAGGCTGTTTCCCACAAAGGGAACGGACGAAGGCCCACATTGGTCAAGCTCAGCACAGTTCAGAGAGCATGGTCACACAGAGCTGGGTGTATAGCACAGGGGCCAGGGGGCCACAAATGTTTTCCATAAAGGGCCAGATAGTTCAGAATTTAGGCTGGAGGCAGCTGCGGGGCCAGAGGCACCGTCCCATCTCTGCCGTAAACTCTCCCGCCCTCTGCCCTCGTAGCACAAAAGCCCCTGTAGGCTAGAGGCAAACAAATAGAGGTGGCTGTGAGCCAACACAATGTCATTTATGAACACTGAAATTTGTATTTCATATCAGTTTCACATGCCAGGAAATATTTTCCTTTTCAAATATTTTTTCAATCATTTAAAACTTTAAAAATCCTTCTTTGCTCGTAGGCCATAGAAAAAGGCAGTGAATGGGCTGGACCTGGCTGTGGGCTGTACACCACGGTCTTAGGTGCAGGGCAAATTCTTATGCCTCTGTAGCCACGCAGGCAATGGGCAACCGACAACATCAGCTGCCATTTCTAAACACTTTTCCAAACCTTTCACCTGCATGAACATGGGGACAGGTGGGGTTTGAGGCGAAAGGGAGAGCACTAGCCCTACGCACTCCCCCCCCTCCCCCCACCATCATCAATTGACCTTCACAGGCAGAGCTTTTAAAATCCCCTTGCTTGTCAACCAAAAGTCTCTTACGGGTTGATTGTGACAAGACTGATTCTGTTTATGACCCTCCCCATCTAGAATCACAGCAGTAAGACAGTTATTCAAACAGAAAGCACATAAACAATCTCGATCACAATCTTACTTAATTGCGTCATTAGGAAGCTCAGGGAGATGACTAGGTAAGGGATCTTTAACTAAGGCAGATCCAAATATGATCATTTCCAGTTTCTTAGTTTTCCCCCTACAAGAAATATATGTAAACTTAAAATTAATTTAAGAACTACATCCATTCTAATTATCATCTTAATAGGTATCACAGAGGGCACACAGCACTGTCCTCGGCCCTAATGAGATACACAGGCCCAGAAAACGCACCGTCTCCTCCAGCCGACCCGTGTGGGGGCTGCAGATTGTGAATTGCTACAATTCAAGGCTGACTCGGAGAAATGCTGTAACAGAAACAGAAACACAGGGCTGTCTTTTAAATTCCTGTTTGAAGGTCAAGACAGGTTTCATGAAGGGGGAGACACTGAGTATTTAAGGATGCATAAGGCTCTCTCTAGCAGAAAAGGAGGGAGATGTGAGCTAAGTCACACAGCACCTGGGAAGAAAAAGCCAACAGAATTGTGGAAGGCCTTGAATACCCTGTTGAGAATGTAGCCTTGATCTAAGTGAGGGCTTCTCGAGCTTGCCTCTATTGCCATTTTGGGCCAGATAACTTTGCTGTGTGGAGCCGACGTGTGCATTGTAGGATGTTTAGCAGTATCTCTGGCCTCCATCCCATAGATGCCAGTAGCACCTTCGCCCAAGTTGTGACAACTAAAAGTGTCTCCAAGCATTGCCAAATACCCCTGGAGCACAAAATTCTGTTGAAAACCATCCTACTACAGGCACGAGGGGCACTGAGCTAGGGAAGGATAGGAATCAATGCATATTTCAGGAGCAGCTCTGACAGTCACCTAAGCACTTGTGCTGCAAGTGTGGTCCATGCATCAGCAGCAGCAGTATCGCTTGTACATTTGTTAGAAATGCAGAATTTTAGGCTTCACAGACCTAGTACATCATAATCTGCATTTAAAAAAAATTTTTTTAACTATGTCTTTATTGATTTCAGAGAGAGGAAGGGAGAGGGAAAGAGAGGTAGAAACATCAATGATGAGAGTCATTGATGGGCTGCCTCCTGCACACCCCCACTGGGGATTGAGCCCAAAACCCTGGCATGTGCCCTGACTGGGAATCGAACCTCGATCTCCTGGATCATAGGCCGATGCTCAACCACTGAGCCATGCCAGCTGGGCTAAAAAAATTTTTATTGAATTTAGTGGGGTGATATTGATCAATAAAATTATATAGGTTTCAAGGGTACAATTCTATAACACATAATCTCTATATTATATTGTGTGTTCACCACCCCAGGTCAAGTTTCCTTCCATCACCACTTATCCCCTCTATAATCTCTTCTACCTTCCCCCACCCCCCTTTCTGTCTATCAGTCACCAGGCTGCTGTCTGTGTCTGTTATTTTTGGTTTGTTTGTTTTGCTTAATGTGCATTTTAAAAAAAGACATCTTTATTGATTTCAGAGAGAGGAAGGGAAGAGGAGAGAGATAGAAACATCAATGATGAGAGAGTCATGGATCAACTGCCTCCTGCACGCCCCCGACTGGGGATCGAGCCCTCAACCCGGGCATGTGCCCTGACAGGGAATCAAACCACAATTTCTTGGACCATCGGTCCATGCTCAACCTCTGAGCCACACCAGCCAGGCTTAATGTGCATTTTAATAAGATTCCCAGGTCACATGCACATTAAAGTTTGAGAAGAAATGGCCTAAAGCAGAGTCTCCTAGTTTTTTCTATTGCATCTCTCCATCAGCTAAAAGTGTTAGAACCCTACCTCCATTGATATGTGATTATAGGTTATATATTTGTAATACTGTATTAATGCATTTTATACATTTCAAGAGATGAACACAAAATAGAAAAGTGAAAAGGAGAGCTCATATATATATATCTTTAATTTTAATATTTTCTTCCTATTACCCTTTGAAAACCTTACCTATATAGAGAATTAGAGAGGGAGAGAGACAAGGACCTCAGGCAGATAGCATTTCATTCATACCAGTGACAGGTCACGGAAGTCTGACTTGGGGCAGTTGAATGGGAACACACACCCCTAATATTCTAAGAGCCTCTTGTGATAATTTTAAAAATACTTTAAATACATAGACATATTTAACTGTCCACCAATTTAAGTTTCCTTAGTTATGAAATATTCTAGTCCAACCCAATTGTGTTAAAGCAAAGTCAATGGCTCATTTCCTCAGGCAAGAAAACACTCTGGTATTAGACATCCACGAGCGGAGGCTTGGCCATGTTTAACTGCATCCTTAGGCTTGCTTTAAAATCCTCAGGGCCTCTGAAAACATCCATCATACTTTCTTTTTTCTTTTTTAGTTTATTAGGGTGACATTGATTAACAAAACCATACAGATTTTAAGTGTAAAACTCAACAAAACACCATCTGCACACTGCATCCTGAGCCCCTAGCCCAAAGTAAAGGACTTTTCCTCCCATTTATCCCTTCTTTGCCCCCTTACACCTCCCCCAACCCCTTTCCCTCTGGCTACCACCATCCTGTTGTCTCTGTCTATGAGCTTTATATATATATATATTTTAACTTAATCCCTTCACCTTTTTTGCACCCAGCCTCCCAGTCCTCCTCTCCTCTCTCAGTCTGTTCTGTTTCTATGTTTCTGTTTCCATTTTGTTTGTTAAATTATTTTGTTAATTAGATTCCACATATAAGTGAAACCGTATGGTGTTTGTCTTTCTCTGACTCGCTTATTTCACTTAGCATACTATTCTCCAGGTCCATCCATGTTGTCTCAAAGGGTAAGAGATCCTTCTTTTTTACAGCCTCCTAGTATTTCACTGCGTAAATGTACCACAGCTTTTTTATCCACTCATCTACCAGTGGGCACTTGTGCTGTTTCCAGATCTTGACTATTATAAATAACACTGCAATAAACACAGGGGTGCATATATTCTTTCAAATTAGTGTTTCAGGTTTCTTTGGATATATACCCAGAAGTGGAATCACTGGGTTAAATGGCAGTTCCATTTTTAATTTTTTGAGGAAACTCCATACTGCTTTCCACAGTGGCTGCACCAGTCTGCATTCCCACCAGTAGCACACTAGGCTCCCCTTTCTCCACACCCTCGCCAGCACTTGTTGTTTCTTGATTTGTTGATGGAGCCATTCTGAAAGGCTTGAGGTGGTATCTCATTGTGGTTTTAATTTTCATCTCCCTGATAATTAGTGATGCTGAGCATCCTTTCATATGTCTATTGTCCATCTGTATGTTCTCTTTGGAAAATTGTCTATTCATAAACTTTGCACATTTTTAATTGGATATTTATTTTCTTGGTCTTGTGTAGTTGTATAAGGACTTTATATATTTTGGATATTAACCCCTTATCAGATGTATCATTTGCAAACATGTTCTCCCTTTCAATGGGTTGACTTTTCATTTTTTAGATGGTTTTTTTTGCTGTGCGAAATCTTCTTAGTCTGATGCAGTCTCATTTGTTTATTTTTTCCTTTGTTTCCCTTGCACGAGAAGATATATCAGCAAAAGTGTTGCTTGAGACATGTCTGAAATTTTACTGCTTATGTTTTCTTCTAGAATTTTTATGGTTTTTGACTTACATTTAAGTCTTTTATCTATTTTGAGTTTATTCTTGTGTGTGGTGACCTAGCTTCTTTTTTTTTTTTTTGCATGTATCCTGTCCAGTTTTCCCAACACCATTTATTGAAGACACTGTCTTTACCCTACTGTATATTCTTACCTCTTTTGTCAAATACTAATTGACCATAAAGGCGTAGATATATTACTGGGCTCTCTATTCTGTTCCATTGATCTGTATGCCTGTTTTTATGCCAGTACCATTCTGTTTTGAGTACTATGGCCTTGGAGTAGTTTGATATCAGGTAATGTGATCCCTCCAATTTTGTTCTTCTTTCTCAAGATTTCTGCAGCTATTCAGGGTCTTTTGTGGTTCCGTATAAATTTTTGTAATATTTGTTCTAGATCTGTGAGCTATGCCATTGGTATTTTAATAGGAAGTACATTGAATCTATAGGTGACTTTGGGTAGTATGGAACATTTTAATGATGCTAATTCATCCTATCTATGAACATAGTATATGCTTCTGCTTATTTGTATATTCCTCAGTTTCTTTCATTAGTATCTCATAAATTTCTGAGTGCAGGTCTTTTACATCCTTGGTTAAATTTATTCCTAGGTACCTTATTTTTATTGTTGCAATAGTAAATGGAATTTTCTTAATTTCTCTCATAGTTCATTATTGGTATATAAAAATGCCATTGATTTCTGAATATTAATTTTGTATCTGGGTACTTTACCAGATTCATTTATTGGTTCTAGTAGTTTGTTGGTGGGTATTTTAGTGTTTTCTATATACAGTATCATGTCTTCTGTGAATAATGACAGCTTTACTTCTTCCTTATTAATTTACTTCTTCCTGTCTTATCACTGTGGCTAGGACTTCCAGTACAATGTTGAATAAGAGTGGTGAAAGCAGACATCCCTGTCTTATTCCTGTTCTTAAGGGAAACATTTTTAGTTTTTGCCCATTGAGTATAATGTTGGCTGTGGATTTGTGATATATGGCCTTTATTATGTTGAGGCATGATCCCTCTATTTCCACTTTGATGATAGCTTTTATTATAAATGGATGCTGGATTGTATCAAATGCTGTCTCTGAATCTACGGATATGATCATGTGATTTTTACCCATCATTTTCGTTATGTGATGTATCTCATTTATTGATTTGGGATATTATACCAACCTTGCATCCCTGGAATAAATTGCATTTGATGATGGTGTATGATCTTTTTAATGTATTGCTGGATCCAGTTTATTAATATTTTGTTGAGGATTTTAGCATCTATGTTCATCATGGATATTGACCAATAATTTTCTTTCTTTGTAGTGCCTTTATCTGGTTTTGGAATTAGAATAATGCTGGCCTCATGAAATGAGATTGGAAGCCTTCCCTCCTCTAGAATTTTTTGGATTAATTTGAGAAAGATAGTTGTTAATTCTTTGAATGTTGGTAAAATTCACCTGTGAAGCCATCTGGGCCACAATTTTTGTTTGCTGGGAGTTTTTTTTTTATTACTGCTTCGATTTCATTAGTTGTAATTGGTCTATTCAGATTTTCTGGTTCTTTCTAGAAATTTATACACTATGCCCAGGTTGTCCATTTTGTTCACATATATTCTGTAAGTTGACAGCCTTACGGAATATTTTCATAATACTTTCTTACAATCCTTTGTATTTTTTCAGTCTCAGTTGTTAATTTCCCTCTTTCATTTCTGATTTTAATTATTTGGGTCCTCTTTCTTTTTTCCTTAATAAGTCTGGTTAAAGGTTCATCAATCCTGTTTATCTTTTCAAAGAGCCAGCTCTTGGTTTCATAGATTTTTTTGTATCTTTTTTTAATCTCTGTCATTTATTTCTGCTCTAATCTTTATTATTTTTTTTCCTTCTACTTATTCTGGGTTTTGTTTGTTGTTCTTTTTCTAGTTCTTTTAGATGTAGGATTAGGTTGTTTATTTGATATTTTTCTTGCTTTTTGAGATAGGCCTGTAATGCTATGAATTTTCTTCTCGGGGCTGCTTTCGCTGTGCACCATAGATTTTGGTTTGTTGTGTGTTCATTTTCATTTGTCTCCAGGTAACTTTTGTTTTCTTCCTTGATCTCATTGTTAACCCATTAATTGTTTAATAACATATTATTTAACCTCAATGTGTTTGAATGTATTTGAGGTTTTTTGTTATCATTGATTTCTAGCTTCATACCATTGTGGTCAGAGAAGATGCTTGATACACTTTCAGTCTTCTTGAATCTATTAAGGCTTATTTTGTATCCTAGCATGTGGTCTATCTTAGAGAATATTCCATGTGCACTTGAAAAGAATGTATATTCTGTTGCTTTGGGATGAAATGTTCTCTAAATATCAATTAAATTGATTCAATCCAGTGTATTGTTTAAGGTCACTATTGCCTTGCTGATTTTTTGCCTGGAAGATCTATCCGTTGATGTCAATGGGGTGTTCAAATACCCAGTTATGGCTGTTTTGCTGTTGATCTCTCCTTTAATGTCCACCAAGATTTTCCTTATATATTTAAGTGTTCCTTGTTGGATTGATCCATTTAGTTTTATGTAATGTCCTTTTTTGTCTCTTTTATGGCCTCTGTTTTATAGTTAATTTTGTGTGGCATAAGCATTGCTACCCCAGCTTCTTTTCCTTTTTGTTTCCCCTTGAGTGAAATATTTTTTCTGTCACTCCACTTTCAGTCTGTGTGAATCTTTTGTTCTGAGGAAGGTCCCTTGTACACAGCATACATATTTGTCATGTCGTTTTGGTTTTTATCCATTCAGCTACCCTATGTCTTTTGATTGAAGCATTTAATCCATTCACATTTAAAGTTATTATTGATAGGTACTTATTTATTGCTATTTGATCTTTATACTTATGTTCCTCACTATATATATTTTTTCTTCTTTCTTCTTCTTAAAAAAGGCCTTTTAATAATTTTTTTTCAGTACTGGTTTGTTGGCAATGAATTCCTTTTGCTTCATTTTGTGGTCTGGGAAGCTCTTTATTTCACCTTCAATTTTAAATGATAGCCTTGCTGGATGGAGTAGTGTTGGCTGTAGGTCCTTGCTTTTCATCACTTTGAATATTTTATGCCAATCCCTTCTGGCCTCAAGTGTTCTGTTAAGAAATCATCTGACAGCCTTACAGAAGTTCCCTTGTATGTAACTAACTGTCTTTCTCTTGCTGCTTTTAAGATTCTCTCTTTGTCTTTAACCTTTGTGATTTTAATTATGATGTGTCTTGGTGTGAGCCTCTTTGGGTTCATCTTGATTGGGACTCTGTGCTTCCTGAAATGGTGTGACTTTTTCCTTCATTAGGTTAGGGAAGTTTTCAGCCATTATTCCTTCAAACAGATTCTTGATCCCTTGCTTACTCTCTTCTCCTTCTGGTATCCTTGTGATGTAGATGTTGTAACTCTTGATATTGTCCCAGAGGTCCCATAGACTTTACTCATTGTTTTAAATTCGTTTCTCTTTTTGTTGCTCTGCTTGGGTCTTTACTGTTATCTTGTCCTTTAAATCCCTGGTTTGATCCTCTGCTTCATTTAACCTGCTGTTGATTCCTTCGAGTATATTCTTCATTTCCGGTATTGTATTCTTCATTTCTCACTAGTTCTTTTTTATGGCTTTTATGTGCTTTTAAATGCTTACTATCCCTTTGTTTAAGTTCTCACTGAGATATCCATTCTTTCCCTAAGTCCTTGAGCATTCTTACAACCATTCTTTTAGACTTTGCTTCTGGTATCTTGATTGTTTCCATTTTATTTAAATTTTTTCTGAGGATTTCTCTCATTTTTTCATTTAAGGCATATTTCTTTGTCTCCCCATTTTGCCTGCCTTTTTGTGTTTTACTCTGAATATTAAGTAGATCTGCTATGACTTCCAAGCTTGATTTCAGGGCTTTTGGATGCAGATGCCTTATGGGTCTCAGTGGCACAATCTTCTAGATCACTTGATCTAGGTGCCCCAGAAATGTTTCTTGTGTGGGTTTTGTGCCCCATCTTATTGTAGTTGAGTCTTGAATGCTGTTAGCCCATTTATGGGTGGAGTTAACCTCAGGCTGTCTGACTATAAGTATAGATCTCATTCACTGTGTATGAGTCACTGTTCAGGGGCTGCCCCCAAAGGCGAGCTGTTCCCAGCATGTTCTGGTGCCTGCCAGAGTTTCCTTTGACTGTGCTATTTGTGTAGCTAATTGGGTCAAGTTCTGGTGAGGTTCCAAGCCCACCACTGGTTGGATTGGTTGTGGGGCACTTGAACAGGGTTCTGGCGCAGTTTTGATGTCAGACATTGTGTGTAACTGGCCTTGGGCTACCTGTCTGGAGCTACCATACTAGTCATTGACTGCTGGGCCTGGGTGTGCATGGGAGGGCTCAAGCTGTGTACAAGGGTCAGCTTCCTGCAGCTCTGAGCTGAGGACAGATCAATAAAAGGTTCAAGGCTCTCTGAGGTGAGTATCCAACTGTCAGCTACTCCACCACCCCCTGAGGTTGCCTGGACTTCCTCTAGAGGCTTTTGAAGAAAGACTGTAGAGTGGGCCCAAATTGGCTGTACCCCATTGCCCCTTTCACATGGTACAAACTCAGTAGAGTGGGGCAACTGGGTAGGTAGGACAAGGCTAGTTGGTCCCCTGTTGGGGGCAGTGTGGTCAATGGAGAGAATGTAGTCCTTACTCCAGAGCCATACCACTCAGTCTCTGCTAGAGTTTTCAACTCTAACTCCCCAGGAGGAGTGTACCACCAGTTCAGGTTGGGTGCAGCCAGCTCTTCCAACTGCAGGAGCAAGCTCAGCAGGGCAAAACCATCAGGACTTTGAAAAGCAGATCAAGGCAGTCCTTTGCTGGAGTGGCTCTGGCTGTGCTTGTGGGAAGGGAGCGAGCTTTGTACCTCCCCTTAACTGTGTAGCTGCACCCACCTGTGCCAGAGCAGACCCTCTGAGGGAGATGTGCTTAAAGGTCCAAGTTCTGAGTGGCATTCTCAACTCCCTACCCCAACCCACCGTGGATCTTAGCTTAGCAGGCCAGGGCCTTGACTTGGGAAGATAGAACAGAACAGGTTCCCATTGAAGGTGATGCTGAGCAAACCTACAGGTAAAGGGGAAAACTGACCCCCATTCCAAAATCTCACAGTTCAATGTCTGTCTGAGTGTCTGCCAATAATTTCTCCAAAGAAAGAGATCAGCAAAGGTCCCTGTTTGGTGCAGCCAACATTCCTTTCTGCCAGATTCAAGGTTGGCAAGGTGGTTTCATCAGTATTTGGAGGACTGGGTTAGTGGACTCCCCAGGCTGGTGCTGTAAGAATAGGAGCACCTGACCCTGGGAAGAATGTGCTTTAGGGTGGTGTGGGATGTTGACTCAGAACTGAGACCTCAGTAGCTGACCCTCCAGATTTCTCTTCAGGGCCACACCACAAAGGTCTTCTCTTTATGACTCCCATATGCCCTGAGTTGCCTTCCCTCTACTAGAGCCCCAAGTGACTTCCAGAGAGCAAGCTCCTGTGCAGTGTCTCTTTAGGAAAGCACCTGGGATTCTAGCAGACTCCCTCTTCTTCCCAGAGGATAGAGTCCCTTCTGGTTTTCATAGCCAGATGCTATGCAGGTTCCACTTCCCAGCACTGGTGCTCTGGGTTGTGGGTCCTGGCATGGGATTGAGACACCGTGCTCTTCAGAAGGGACTTTTGCAACTGCAATTTCCCTCTTGTTTCTCATCTGCCACACATGGGTGCAAGGGCCAGCCCTCTCTGTGTCTCCACCCTTCATGCCAGTCTCTATGTACCTTCTATAAATCCTTGGATATAATACTCCTGTTCAGCTGTCCTTCAGTTGGTCATTCAAGTTGACTGCTCTATAATTTAGCTGTAAATCTGATTTGGTGCCCAGAGGAGGTAAGTGTAGCTTCCACTTACTTGGCGGATATCTTGAAACTCCACTATGACATTTTCTATAAGGTGGTGGTGGTGTTGTTGTTGAACACATTATTTCAAATCCTTTTTGAACATAATAAACTATGTCTCCCACAGCAATTAACGGAAGAATGTTTGGAAATAACCAAGGTCTCACATTTCATGTTGGGGAGGAAGTGAATTTTTATCTGATTGGAATAGGGAGTGAATTTGACCTGCACACAGTTCACTTTCATGGCCACAGCTTTGAATTCAAGGTAAGAGCCTGGGAAGTTCCATTTAATTCCATGGCAAGGTAACAGGACTGGAAAGGAAACTACCAAGCCAGAACTGAGGTCCAATGCGTACAATCTATAGTATATTGGATGCAAGTAAATAATACATCTAGCTCTTTATATCTCATGAACATTTGATAAATGCTTGTGAATATGTGAAGTGCATTTCTCACTCGAATCTGATTTCACTCAATACATGAATCAGACGTTGATAATCATCTTTAGTTTTACCCTTTCTATTCCATCTATTTTTTTAAATTTTCAAACTCTCAGACATAAAACATAAAAGAAAAATACCTTGAGCACTCATATACATTTTGCCACATTTACTTTATATATATATTATTTCTGAACCCAACTGAAAGCAAACTACAAACATCATGATTCTTTACCCCTAAATGCTAAAGCATGTGCACCTTCAGAATAAGGACAATCTCTTCCCCAAAAACAATAACATTATCAAGCCCCAAAGTTAACATTAATTTCATAATATAGTCTAACATAGAGTCCTTTAAAATATCCTCAGGTGTCCCCAAAATGCTCTTTATAACTGTTTTCTTTAATCTGAGATCTAATCATTTATGCATAACATTTGGTTGCTGTTGTCATATCTTTTTAAAAAATCAAAAGAGGCCTTCTGCCTTTTTTGTCTTGATTTTTCATCACATTTCATTTTTGAAAGGTCTAGGCCAGTTGTTACATAGAATGTTCCATATTCTTCAATGGTCTGATAGTTTCCTCATGATAGAATCTATGTCCAACATCTTTGGCAAGAACACTCCATAGGTGACACTGTGTACTTATACATCACATCAAAAGGCTCCTGATGTCAACAGGTTCTAATATTGGTGAAGCTAAGTTTGATAACTTGATTAGATAATGTGCACCATTCTCTCCATTTAAAAAGTATCATCTTCCTATTATAATTAATAAGTAATTTGTGAAGTGATTTTTTATTTTTATTTTTTAATTTATCTTTATTGTTCAAGGTATTACAGATGTCCCCTTCCCCCTCCCCCATTATACCCCTCCACCTCACATCCACCCAACTCCCAGGCCTTCCCCACACTATTGTCTGTGTCCATGGGTTATGCACATATGCATATAAGTTCTTTGATTAATCTCTCCCCACCCAACCTCCCACCCTCACCTTCCCACTGAGATCCCTCAGTCTGTTCCATGCTTCTTTGTCTCTGGATCTATTTTGTTCATCAGTTTATTTTGTTCATTATATTCCACATATGAGTGAAATCAAGCAGGAAGTAGTAGAAGTAGGATTTGAACTCCTGACTCTCATGCCAGAACCCCTCACTCTTAACCTCTTCACAAAACTGCCTTCCTTAAGAATGAGCCTATTATACCACAAAGCCTAGTACCGCCTTCTCTCATCTCTAGCCACTCACACTAAACTCCTCACAGATGATCCTAAGTAGTGTTCTCCTTCCCTTGAGGTGGAGTTCAATTAGTCCAGCATTGATGAAGCTGCTGGGCTTTACTCCCTGGAACTCCTGGAGGTAGCAGAGCAGCCCTCTGGGGCTAGTAACCTGGTCTAGGGACAAACCAGCCAGTTACCTCCTGTTTCCTAAGGCTATTAGTCGCCCTCTGTGCCAGGGCTCCAGGTGCCTTGGACAATTGTCAGTTCTTAGTTAAAATTATTTCATATGGTTCTCTATATTTTCTGACATCTTAGAAATGTATCTTGTGACCAATATTACGGTCACCTTAAATGCAAAATTAATCTTCCTCAATAACAATGACTTGAGCTTGCACTTTGCGTTCAACTGGAAATGGCTCTACCTTCCTCCTTTGTACCTTCCAATGTCTCCAGAGTCTTGAAAGCCTAAATTTCTTCTAGTCACCTCCGACTCTCACTCCCTGCTTCTGTTATTTCCCTCGCCTCTCATCTCTTGTGGCTGCTATTTTCCCCTCTCTCTGTGGAGTTAAAAAATGGAACACACTCCCATTTCCTCTGATTCTCCTAAGCAACCACAAAGTCAAGGCCATTATGGATCATAGACTTTTAGTGAAAGTTTGAGGGCAAATGAGGGCTGTTTTTCAATACTACACAGTGCAAGCACTTACCATTTGACATCAGACACCCCTATCTTGAATTATCCCTTCACTATGCATCACTGAGAACCTCTGGCTCCTTTGGCCTTTTACTCTCCTCCTCAGGACTTCTTTCTCTGCACTCTCCCTATCCAGACTCTCCTGACATCTCTCCTCTCTCCAAATTATTCTGGACCTTTTCTTGAGCTACACTCTCCAATACATCCCCCATCATCCAAATACCTGCCATTTTATTGTGCAATTCATCTCCCTCTTTAACTCTCTTTCTAATCTATTTGGGCCATGACCCTGGGCCTCATCTTTCTAAATCAAACTAGCCTACATAGGAGGTGGTCTCCTAAATATCAAGTTCTCTTTTGGGAAGAGAAATTAGCCATTAAAGCCATCAGCCCTCGGGCCCAATACCCGGAAGGCAGATGATACTTCAGGAGCCAGGTGAGCTTCTTTTCTTCCCCTAACTATGAATTTTCCTGATTACCTCCATCCCAGGGAATGACACTAGCATCCTTACTTAGAAACATTTCAGTTAAAGCCTTTGGGATTTGTGAAACCAGATGTTCTCTGAGATCTAGAGCATTGTTCTGTAGGAGATGCTGACAAGGTATCCAACACCAACACTCATGCAGAAACCATTTTAGAGGGAGGTGTTTTCCCTGTGGCTTGTCTAGCACTGAAATGTTCTGGGACTTGTACTCATAGGACAGGTGCAACACCACCTAATGCTTTCTAATTGTCATCTAACGAAGTTTATCAGAATTGGGGAGTCACAGCAAACAGTAAGATGTTTAAATGGCTGACTGACACCTTTTATAAGCTATAATGATGTTTTGTCTCCTTGTTCAGGATTCTGGACTGTATCGCTCTGATGTTTATGACCTTCCTCCTGGGGTCTATAAAACTGTAAAAATGTTTACAAGAGATGTTGGAATATGGTTATTCCATTGCCATGTTAGCAGTCACATTAATGCTGGAATGGAAACCACTTACACTGTAATTGAATAAATAGGTAAGCTAAATTAATTAGAAGTGATCATATTTAAATAAACTTAATGTTTACATAAGAATATCTGATCCACTGACCATTTGTGTGATGTGATACACCACTCTTTCATTCAGAGATTATTCTTTTGAGGTGGCCAAGAAACTCTGGTTTTATTTTACTTACGTAACTATTCCTGATCTAATGAAAAATACTCTGGAGTTAAATATAATTTCCAGATTCATATAATAAATGCATGAGGACTTGAACAGACAATTCATAGAACATGAAATATAAATGACAATTGAACCCATACAGATGTTTAACCTTGCTAATAATTAAATCACTTAAAAATCACCGTTAAGCAACAGTAAGATACCTTTTTGAGTGAGGAAGCTATCAATTCGGCGAAGATCTCCTTTTTCAATTTTCCAGTCAATAACTGTATATATTGCATATACTTTGGGGGAAGTATAAAATGTTTCCACAGCTCTTGAGAGATATAAAATAATGATTCTCATTTTTTCCCATTCAAATGACATTTTCTTTTCTCTCCTTCCCACCTTCCTTTTCTCCAATACATTTACTAGCAACTTCAGTATGAAAACAGTATCTTTGTTACTGAGATTTTCATCAGTTTCTTCGTTACTTAGGCTCTCCATGGAGTCATGATCCTTTGGTCTTTGGACACAATAATTCTAATATTTTGACCCACTAATTTGACCAGGCAGTTGATCTCAGGAAATTATCAGCAATGCCAAAACATACTTATCGCCATGTTATTTCATGCTGATGGAAAACTGAAAACATCTACTGAAGTTTTGCTACACTTATTATGTAAAGTGCTACCTAACTGAAAAAATCATGCCTTAAAATTGTAATAGAAAAATGCTTATAATACAATATTGAGTGATATAAAGTCTACAAAATAGTATTTGAAATATTATCCAAATTCTCTCTACATATTATATATATTACATATCATATATATAAGACTGAACAGAAATTTACTGAGCTATTCATGGTGACTCTCTCCAGGTGGTAAAATTATGAGTGAGGTTTATTTTCTTCTTGTACCTTCCCGTTTCTTTTGAGGCTACCACAAAGTTTGAATTACTTTTAAAACCAGGAAAACTATTAAGCACATATAGCATATGCTATTTTAAGTATTCTGTGCAGCTCTCGAGTTCTGTGGGCGTTTCCCCTGCGGGCGCCCTGCGGGATGAAGGAGCCCAGCAGCTGAAGGGACCGAGGTGCAGGTGGGCGGTTCCTCAGAATCTTCTCTGAGTTGTAAGGACCACATTTCTCAGGAAAACACAAACCTGTTAGCCTAAAATATAATATTACCTGCAGCGATGTATTAATACCAATACTGTTATTATTACTAATACAAGTATGATGATCATTACTTATGAAAAGAGACTTGGGTGTGGTGCCCAAGAACTAAATCCCCATTTATAACACTGTTTCTTGGGGAAACTAGATTTTGCATTTGAAATAATATAAAGCCAAGTCTGGTTCATTCTGCAGGACTTCTGTCCTCATGAGCGAGTGACAGAACATTGCTAGCAATCTAATGGGTAAGCTTTTTGTTGCACAAACAATGGTAATTCTTTTAAGGATTTTCTTAAGACTTATATAAACTTTCTATTTTTTTCCTTAAAGGTATGTAATTATTTTACTTTAATATTCCAACTTAGATCTTCTTGAAACTTTCTTTTCTGCAGCGTAAATATCTCCTTGAAGTCAGAAGTCCAGCTGCTGAAGAAAAAACTCTCCAGGGATGAAGGAGCCTAGGAGGGGCTGTCATCAGTTTGACTCAAATAAACTCATGAAAAATTTTAAAATAATATTAATATTTATATTTAATATTTAATTGAATTTTTTGGGGTGACGTGGGTTAATAAAATTGTACAGGTTTCAGGGGGACAGTTCTGTAGCACATCATCTGTGTATTGTACTGTGTGTCCACCACCCGCGCCCAAGCCCCCTCCAGCCCCCTTCGCCCCTTTGCGCATTCTTAACGGAGAAGACTCAGGACCAAAGCGTGTCGGGGAGAGGTCTCTGCGCAGCTATTGGAAGGTGCTCTCTGTCTGGCGATTAGTACCCATTATTTAGACAGAAATATTGTTAGTGCAAAAGAATCAAAGAAATAAAAGAATATGCTTTAAGAATATGCGTACTTTTGTTCAAATTCTATTCTTGGCAAGAAACTTTGTTCCATAATATGATTTTCTGAGTAAATCTATAAACAAAATTTTTAGAAGACCAATAGTATATGCCCATTTTTCTTTACTTTTAAATAAATAAATTACCACATCGATTTTTTTCTCCAAGTTTGTTTGCAATCAGTCAGCCCTGTGAACCTAGCCATCTTTATGTGAACTGACAAAGCAAAGGTTCTGAATCTGCCAGCTGACATCCAAAATCTGGACAGAATCCTTCCAAAGTGCAGAGCCTGGGAGGCCCGCCTAACACGGCCTGGAGCCACGCTCTAATGCCTTCAGGACCACGGCGCATCTGAGTCAGACAGGCCTTTACTTTCATTCTAGCTGTGGAGTCTTGGACAAGGTATAAAATCTCTCTTATCCATTATTTCCTCATCTGTAAAATGAAGACAATAATAATAATACCTTTTGTGGTATTCTGTAGGCAAATTAATGGCCCCCCAAAGATATTTATGTCCTAATTATGTTGCAGATGCAATTAAGGTTTCTAATCAACTAACCATAAAATAGATTATCCAGGATTACCAAGGCAGCCGGTCCTTAATAATAGAAAAGGGAGGCAGAAGAGAAAGTCAGAGTGATACAAAGTATGAAGGAATCAACCTGCCATGTTGGCTTTGAAGATGAGAGGGGGCCATGAGCCAAGGAATGTGGGCAGCCCGTAGGAACTGGAAGGGACCAGGAAATGAGGTCTCCCCTAGAGCCTTCAAAAAGGAACACAGCCCCACTGACACCTTGATTTTTAGCCCAGTGACACACAGTCAGATTTATGACATACAGAACTGTAAGATAATAAATTTATTTTGTTTTAAGCCACTAAGTTTATGGCAATTTGTTACAGCTGCAAAAAGAAACCCACACAACTAATTGTTGTTGTGAGGATTAAATGAAATAAAATATTTAAAGACCTAAGCACTGTGCTGGCACATAGTAATCATTTATAAACATTAGTGACTGTGATTATAGTTAACATTTATCACTCTTTCAATATTTATTCAACTATGTGACAAACACTATGCTAAGTGCCTGGGATTCAATACAAAATAAGGCCTAAACATTGGCCCCAAGGAGGCCCAGTCTAACTGGGGAGACAGTCACATAAACAGATAGTTCTAATATAAAATATGTATCAATCGTGTTTTTAATTTTTAATATTTTATGATGCTTTGACATCCTGGGGAGCCTTGCTATCTGGGAAAGACTGCCCCTCCCAGAGCTAGTTAATTCTTAAAGATAGTTAACAACCTGTCCCTAAGCCATGCTTTCATATGCAAATCAGCCAATCAAAAGTCCAGATCCCCTGCCCTGGCCTGGTGGCTAGTTGGTTTGATTCCTGGTCAGGGCAAGTATCTAGGTTGCAGGTTCCATTCCCAGCTGGGACACATACAAGAGGCAGCTGATGAGTGTTTCTTTTTCTCTCTCCCTTCCTCTCTCTCTCAAATCAATGAAAATATATCCTTGGGTGAGGACTGAGAAAAAAAATCCATGCCCCAACCACCTCTTTTATCTAACTCTCACACACCAAGCCGCTGTCTCCCTTGTCCTAAATCAACCAAAGCCAAGTACCAGACACCTAGATACAGTCCCTATGCCCAAAGCCTGCTGGAATTTATTATCATTATTATTATTATTATTATTATTATTATTTTGTTGTTAATCTTCACCTGAGGATATTTTTTCCATTGATTTTTAGAGAGAGTGGAAAGGAGGGAGGGAGAGAGAGAGAGAAACATCGATGTGAGACACAGCAACTGGTTGCCTCCCATACGTGTCCCAATCAATAAATCATATGATTTGATTTCCACTGGGGTGGGAATGGAACCTGCAACCCAGGTAAGTGCCCTTGACCAGGAATTGAACCCATGATCCTTTGGAGTATGAGCCAAAGCTTCAACTACTGAGCCACACCTGCCAGGGCTGCAATTATTAAAACTAGCCTATCTTAATCTGTTTATAATTCCCTGCCTTGCGTTTCCTGAAGAAAGCCCAATAAAAGCTGTGACCTATGCATCCCCCTGGCTTCTACTTGTGCCTCCTTAAAAAATCTGGTGCCTCCTCATGTGTCCCTGTGTGACATGTGTGCCTCTCCTTTCTAAAAATCTGTGTGACAGCAACGGCATTGGCCTCTTCATGTCATCACTCAGTCACCTTTTATAAAGTAAGACCTGGGCACAAATCAAAGTGCTAAGCGCAATGCAGAGTGTGCTACCCCAGAATGGTGGCAAGAGGTAACGAGGTTAGCGATGACAAGGGAGGAAAGTGCTTCAGGAAAGCCACACGGGGAAGCTCTATGCAATCAAGCCTCATGAATAAGTTATTCTTTAACCTTTTGTAAGAATAATTCTAGTATTGAGATTCTCTTTGATTGTTAATAAGTCATATGATTTGATTTCCGCTTCATTCAATGTGGTGAGAGAACAAGATTAAAGGAGTAACTGGAATTCATATGCTATTAAAAAGAAATCCCCTTTCCCATAATACTGTAGGTGTCAACACCATCACGGCTGGCTTCGTCCGACTGGAGTCTGGACTTTCTCCCTTCCCCTGCCTGTGACCCCTCCGCAGGCCAGGAAATGCCGAGTAGGGCCTTGACCCACTCATGGGCAACCGAAGACCTGTCTATGTCATCATTCCCTAAATAATCACAAACTGCCCAGTTCCATGGTGCTAGGTCAAGCCGGTGGACTCATTATCAAAGTTCCGTACGTGACCACACTCACCTGTAAAATTCCAGAGTTGCACAACTTTCTGTGGAGAAGGCAGCGCTGCGGTGGTCTGGCTGGTCCTGGGCAGAGTGACCTGCTCTTTTCATACTTGGTGTCCCCTCTGTCACAAAGTGAAAGACTGTCCTCAGTGGTTTGTCTCTTAATAATCCTGATGTCATGGAGGAGAGGCTGAAAGTCAGTTCTCACGCGTCCACGAGAAACGGACGGGCACGAGCGGGAACAGTGGAGGTAGTTTGCACCTGGCCGGAGAGAAATAAAGCTGAAGGGATATTCTGTACGGACGACTGCTGACTGCTTCTTCGATTTTAACTATTATCAGCCCCAGAATCTAGGTTACTAAACAGGCACGTAGTAATTATTTATAACAAACTACGAAGCATACCCGGGGCTCTGAGGTCAAGGCCTGACACTCTGATAAGAGGACAGCTGTCGGGTCCAATCTGGATTCCTCTCCTCTATTTCTTGCAGTGCTCTGAGTCTGCTGAGCCTCTCCTGGTGGCCCCTGACTTCTGTGCCAGTCGTGATGCATCGTTTTGAACGCAGAAATTCTCAACAGCAACATTATTCAAAGTTCTCTTTTAAGTACCAACCCTGGACTCCCCATAAAGAGGTCTGTAGTGTTAAAGAGGGCCTTTCCTCTTATCCAGACAGGCCCGAGGCTCAAACATTCTCCCTACTGCCTGCCACACAGCAGCAGCGTGCTTTTTAATAGGGAAGGTGACTGTCATGAGACGGGACAGAAGCATGGGCACCATGCCCCCTCCTGCACTACAGCATAAGACGGCGACGCTGCTGAACCTCCCCGTCTCACCACGAGTGTGAGGGGAGCTGCAAGTGTCTTTCTGGAGCCCTCCGTCACGATCTGAGCAGTTTTTCAGGCAGAATTTCACGGAAGGAGTGACTTCAGGGATTGTTGCTGTGCTCTGATCACCATCCTTTCAACCCGCAGGCTGAGTTTGAGCCTGGAGAAGAGTGTGAGAGGAGGTGCCCAGAAAGCTGCCGGCTCCTACCAGTGACGACCTGCCTGTGTGGACCAATTTCTTTTTAAACTTTATTTTATTTTAAAATTTTTATTGAATTTGTTGGGGTGACATTGGTTAATAAAATTATATAAGTGTACAATTCTATATTTTTAAAAAGAACATCTTGCAAGGCACAGAGTTTGACCAGTGAAGTCTGGGCAAGATTTTGGCCTCACTCAAGCCCTTTAGGTGGGCAGGAGGGCACACGCATTTAAGGTGGCTCTAGAATGGGGTCTTGGGACATCCCGGGCGGTGCTGTGACTCAGTTCTTTTCTGTATCAGGACAATTAATTAAGACTATGACTTGCTGGTGAACGGGAATCTCCACTATGTGCCTTAACGTGGATCATTTCAATGAATGCACAACGGTCTCCGGGGCTATTTTACACGTGAGGAAGCTGAGGCCCGGCTGAGCGCCCCGCCCGAGGCCACATGGTGCCATCGGGTTGCGATCTTCATGCTGCTGTTCTCGCTGTTCTTCCTGACTGATTTTTCTCCGTACCCCTGCTGCTAGTCCCAGGCCTTTTGCTCTTTATTTGTATATTCCCATCTCTGTTCGGTGCAGGGTAAGTTGTCCCCAGTGCTTAGCAACCGGCCGCGCAGTGGGATCCCTCAGAAATGCGAATTAACTGAATGAACTGTTTGAACATGAGGGTAATTTCCCTATTCCAATCTGTTTCTTTACACAACTTTTGGCAAATATTCCCACTGTGATATTCTAGAGGCAAAGGTTATATTAGCACAAAGTGTGCGCTGTTATCATCAGGATTCTCTTCAGCAAAAAAAAAACTACCTTATATTTTTAGACAAATATGTCATGACTACAGAGGATATTAAAAGAAAGTCTTTTACCCTAAAATTCATGTCCATATCAAAGACAGAAATCCTAGGGTAATAAATTGGGTACTCTCTAGTATTTACTGAGGCCAACCTTTGCCTTTGAAGTCAGGTTGATTTATGTCTGATTTCTCTGATGATTAAAACAGAACTGTCAACCCCCAGTGTGCTCTGCTACTGACTGCAGACAGCAATACAGAACAATCTGAAACTTTCCATGTAGATGTGTTCAGACCTTACAAAATAGATAAATCCTTCAAAATAAAATTTTTAGTTTTAGCTACTTAAATTTGGCATGGTAACAATCACGTTTCGTGTCTTAAAGTTGCAACTAAGTATTGTTAGGCTTTTGCAAGTTAAAGACCCACGTGTTTTGATCCATTTTGCATAATTTTTACCCTGGTTTATTGAAAGTTCACAGTGTGTAGGGCATTGTACTGTGGCATGTTGTTGGAGGAACAAAAGAAGCATTTAGAGGTGATCTCTGCCCTCCTGGAATTTACACAAGGAGGGGAAGAAGCGCAGACTTTTGCACGCTCTAGTCCTAGCAATAACTGTTGACTTTTATGCGTAATCAGAAAAGCTTGGCAACGGAAAACGATTTTTTTCTGGGTTTACGAGAACTGAAAAAAAGTTGAAAATGTTATTTGCTTTAACGAAACAATTTACTCTTATGCAACACTAAATTGGGTCAATCAAGCAAATAAAGAAAGAAAGCCTTACTTATAAAACCGCCCGCTCCTGGTTTCACTTCATTGCCTCTGGGGCTCCAAGAGGGGGAAAAATGAAGACTTTGTTGCTGAGCATTTTTCTATTTTTATGTAGTACTGCAGCCTGGGCAAAAGAAAAGCATTATTACATTGGAATTATTGAAACAACTTGGAATTATGCCTCTGACAGTGGGGAAAAGAAACTTATTTCTGTTGACACGTAAGTCACTATTTTTATTGTTTATAAACCAAGTTTGTAAATTATCAATTTAAAAATAAAGTCATGAAATAGTTATTTAATTTGTTATATACAGAAACTGCAGAATGTGGACTTGAAACCCAAGACACTTTAATAAATGTCCTCTAAGTTCCTGGGGGGTTTTGTTTGCTCGTTGTTTGTTTGTGTGAGAGTGTCCCTGCTCCCACGCCCTTGGTCCCGGGAGCTGTGGGCTTCCTAGGGCCTTGGCAGGTTGTTCCTGCAGCTCCCCTCAGTTCCCTTGCTTGTCCATGCAGACCTTCGTTACTCTAAATAATGACTGTATAAAATGTTATGTTTATTATATACCATTTACTGATTATTAGTGGTAAGGATAAATTTTTTCATCCTTTAAAACATCATTTGTAGAAATCAAATACAAGTTTAACAAATACGACTGTGCCTAATATTTGTTGATGACTCTGGACAGTTAACTGATCTCTCTCAGCTTCAGCATCCTGATCTGTAAGATGGAGAAAATAAGAAAACCTTAAAAGGTTGTTTGAAGAGTGGGTGCTTATAAAACTCTCAATACAGTGCTTAGCACACATGACAAGTGCAAAAAATGTGAGATATTGATTATGATGCCCCCCAAAACTCTATGTACTTAACTGTGTTTAGGTTTCAGTTAAAAGACCCCCTATTTCCAGCAATATTTACCATCCTCAGAAACAAGAGTATAGTTGTCCTGAAGTCTGTGGAATGGAAGTTTACCTATGCTGAGGTCTTCACTTTTTTTTTAACCCTCACCCGAGGATATGCTTTTCATTGATTTGGGAGAGAGAGGAAGGGAGAAAGAGAGAGAGAAACATTGATGTGAGAGCGAGGCATTGATCAGTTGCCTCCCGGAAATCGAACCCAAAACGTGGGTGTGTGCCCTGACCTGAAATTGAACTTGTGACCCTTTGGTGCTCACGCGGATGCTCTAACCAACTGAGCCACAGCAGCCAGGGCTAAGGTCCTCACTTAATAATGTTAATAAACATTTACCATCAAATTGAAGTTTTGCATTGAAAGGCAATGTTCACTACACTTAGAAACATATTTTAATGGTGATAAAGCACAAATGATCCCAATGACCATCAGCTGCTAAGACTGTATCTTTGAAAATAGCTAAACAAGTATGTCAAATTTTATAATTGTTGACTGCTGATAGGCATATACTATTCTTATTAATTCTATGTATGTGTGAAATTTTTCACAGTAAAAAATAAATGCATAGATGATAATACTAATTGTTGTTATTAATTTAGTAATATACTGTAAGGGCAGTTCTGGCCTAAAAATAACTCATTGTAAATAAAACTAATAGATCTTGCAATTACATTTTCAAACCTGGTTTTGGGGTAGCACTCTCTTCTTAGGTGTATGACATATTTTCATGGTTTCACCAAAACCATTATTTTGTATGGATTCAGTATTATTTCCCCTGATTAAATGCACTGTAAATTATATGCAGTTTTGGGGAGAAACTAGCACATTAAAAACAATAGATGCATTTTTTTTAAAAAGGTACCATCCTACTCCGTGTTCCCAACCACCATCCTTCTGCCATTATTCAGGGTCAAACACCAATCAGCTTTACTGAGCATAAACTAAGTACAAGACGTTGCCCCAGGCGTGCCTCAGCAAAGTAGTCTCTAATTCTCGAACTAGAGAATAGAAGAGAGAGGGAACTTAAGAATTTTTTCTTGGGGGTGGGGTGTGTGTAAGTAAAGCATTTCTTTGTTTTTATCCTGTCTGTCCTCAGGAGGTTATGCAACATCGGTTTAATAATCTCCTGTGGCTTCAACATAGCCTAGGGTCATGCAAACTCTAATGGCACTGTCTACTCTGCCTGTGGCTTTTTAAAAACACATCTGAACAGTAAATATTGACTAGCGCTTCAGTAATTTTGCCAATAGTATGCTAAACTCTTCGTATAAATGAGCTTAGGTAGCAATTTTTTGCTTCCTTCTCAGTCTTTGAGGGCCAGCATGCCCGGCTGTCTTAGAAAGGCTGCTGGAACAAAATGCCACCCACTGGGTAGCTTACGAGCAACAGAAATTTAATTCTCACAGTTTGGAGTCTGGGAAGCCCCAGATCAAGGCGCCAGCACGGTCATGTCCTAGTGAGAACTCTCTCCCTGCGTCACAGCCTTCCCACTGTGTTCTCATCTGGTGAAAGAGGCCAAGGGTCTCTCCGCAGCCTCTTTATAAGGAATCATCCCACCCCTGAGGGCCCCATTCTTATGGCCGAAGCACCTCCCAAAGCCTCAGCTCCTAATACCATCGCCTTAAAGGGTAGGATTTCAACATCTGAATTTGAGGAGAACATAAGCATTCAGGCCGTAACACCAACCCAGCCAGCAAAGGGTGACGGGATCTCACCAGATATAGATGGTATTCCTCATTTTGTGAAGGCTAAAAAGAAGTGGAGACGAACAGGCTGAGAAACAAGATTGAAAGATGCGAGAGGGGAGTTAGGCAGGGAATGAAGTTGATGTTGACCTTGAAGATCTGGGACAATCTAGAGGAAAATATCTACTGAGATGACAGAAAATCCATCCGCTATGTTCACTGCTTGGTCAGTAGTACCTAGAACATAGGAGACACTAAATAAATATTTGTGAATAAGTAAAAATAAATGAATAAGAGATATATAAAAAGCTAGAAGAAATGATAGGCTGTGCTATAAAAACTTACACTTGCTCCCAATGTGGACAGAAGGAATTCGCTTTACCCCTTCAAAAATGGTCTTAATTTTTTTATATGATCAAAGAGGTACAATTATTAGCTAAAATACTCTGAAAAAGTCAGTTATAATTATTCATACTCGGAGGTTGCCAAATAAAAAATATCAAGCGATAGCCAGTGAGGTACAAACACTTTATTCGGGATGGCTGTGTGAAAGAGCTAATTAAGCCGCTGTAGCATTTTACATTTCAAGCTCTGAGATTTATTATCACAGTTGCTCTTTTCATGTTGTGCTGGTGAAGCCAGGCTAGTTGGGGCCAATCCCCCACTGGCTTGTGCTATGGACACCCAGGTTGCAGCTTTGCCTACCAGCTAATTTTTTGTTTTCCTTGTGATTTCTGTGAGTAGTAGGCAGAATTTCTTAAATGGCCCCCAAAGATGTCCTATCCTAAATCTCCATGATGTGTTGAGATAAAACTTCCACGATTTATGTTATATTCAATGATACAGCTGACTTTAAAATACGGAGATGATCTGGGTGGGCCTAACCTAAAGCAAAGAACTCTCCAGGGGAACAGAGGGGGTCAGAGAGATACAAAGAGATTTGAGGATTCAACAAATTTGCTGACTTAAAGATAGAAGGGCCCCTTGAGAAGGAATAAGGGAACCTTAAGGAATTGGGAGAGGTGCTCAGCTGACAGCCAGCAAGGAAACAAGATTTCGATCCTATGAACACAAGGAACTGAACTCTGCCAACAGCAAGGATGAGCCAGGAGGAGGTTTCCGCAGCAGAGCCCCTGGGCGAGCACTCAGCTGCCAGCGCAGGGACAGCCTGAGCTGGGACCCGGGCGGCGGTGCCAGACTTCGGCCCCAGGAACTGTGAAATAATAAATGAATGTGGTTTTCAGCTGCTGTGTGATCGTTTGCTGTGACCAATAGAAGACTCATATACTATGTCTCAATTAATGAAGCCAAGACTCCAGAAACTTTTCACACATATTACCCATATTTTAGTAATCATGTATATACATAAACCGAAACCGTATGAGTGCATTATGAATTTATTATCTTACTAAGGCAATATAAACTTTTTAAAATTCCCCTACCATTCAAAACTCACTTCTGGGTCTGACCCTACCAGAAATTATAGAAGTTGGCTATAGGATTATAGACACTGGGGGATGAAAAAGGAAAGATGTGATTACTGAGAGGGGGACATAGCTATTCTAACGAATAGAAGAGAGCATGTTACAACAGTCAACAGGAAGAACTACAATTAAAGTGAATTTATTTTTGGTTCAAAGGGCAACTATAATAGATTCTTTTGATGGAGTATCTGACTGGCAAACTTCCTGCAAGCTTCCAGTAACTGACCCTTTGTCCCCAAGCTGCATCCTTGTAATTAAATAGACATTCCCCAATGACAGTTTGATGTTCATGTGGAGACAGAAATAAACAAATACACCTCCCCCAAAGTATCACATGATGCAAAACACTTCTCAATTTGGTTCACTTGATTTTGTTTCACCACAAGAGACGAGATGTGAGACATATTTTGCATATTGGTATGTATATAAAAGGAGTTTCAAATTTTAAAAACCCTGAATATATTATAAGTTCAGATCAAAAGTAATTTTCACCTCCCCCCAAATTACTGTATACAAAAAAATCTCAAAGCTTAGGCAATGCTCCTCCTAATTCAGGGAATGATTAATACAAGAGAATTTCAATGCAATAAAAGCATTTTATCAAAGACGACTCTATTTAAATGAAGTCTTAAGAATTTGAGAGCAATTTTGTTTTGCATTTTTAAAGTTAAATTTATTGAATGCCATTGATTAATAAAATTATACAGATTTCAAGTGTACAGTTCTATAATACATCAATGCAATATATTGCATTGTACATTGTTGTTTTTTTTGACAGTATTACAGATGTCTCCCATTTTCTCCCTTTTTGCCCCCCTCCACCCAACGCCCGCCCCACCCCAGGTCTTCTCCACACTATTGTCTGTGCCCATGGGTTATGCATATAGGCATATAAGTTCTTTGGTTAATCTCTCCCTGTCCCCTCCCACCAACACCACCCCCCAATGAGATCTGTTATTCTGTTCCATGCATCCTTACCTCTGGCCTTATTCTGTTCATCAGTTTATGTTGTTCATTAGATTCCACTTATAAGTGAGAGCATGAGATTTGTCTTTCTCTGACTGGCTTATTTCACTTAGCATCATACTCTCCAGGTCCCTCCATGCTGTCTCAAAGGGTAAGAGATCCTCTTTACAGCTGCATAGTATTCCATGGTGTAAATACATCACAGTCTTTTAATCCACTCATCTACTAATGGGCACTTGGGCTGTTTCCAGATCTTAGCTATTGTAAATAACGTTGCTATGAACATAGGGGTGCATATATTTTTTCTGAGTTGTGTTTGGGAATTCTTAGGATATATTCCCAGAAGTGGGATCACTGGGTCATAAGCAGTTCCATTTTTAATTTTTTTGAGGAACCTCCACACTGTTTCCCATAGTGGCTGCACCAGTCTGCATTCCCACCAGCAGTGCACCAGGGTTCCCCTTTCCCCACACCCTCGCCAGCACTTGTTGTTTGTTGATGGAGCCATTCTGGCAGGTATGAGGTGATGCCTCATTGCAGTTTAAATTTGCATCTCTCTGATGATTAGTGACATTGAGCAATTTTTCATATGTCTATTGATCATCTGTATGGTCTTTTTGGTCAAGTGTCTATTCAGGGCCTTCGCCCATTTTCTAATTGGATTGTTTGTCTTCCTGGTGTTGCAGTGTATGAGTTCTTTGTATATTTTGGAAATTAAACCCTTAACAGCTCTATCATTGACAAATATGTCTTCTGATACAGTAGCTCCCTTTTCATTTTGTTGGTGGTTTCTTTTGCTGTGCAGAAACTTTTTAGTTTGGCATAGTTCCATTTGTTATTTTTTTCCTTTGTTTCCCTTGCCCTAGAAGATGTATCAGTGAATATACTGCTACGTGTGATGTCTGAGATTTACTGCCTATGTTTTCTTCTAGGATTTTTATGGTTTTGAGAGTTACATTTAAGTTTTTTATCCATTTTGACTTTATTCTTGTGTATGGTATAAGTTGGTGGTCTAGTTTCATTTTTTTGCATGTACCTGTCCAATTTTCCCAACACCATTTATTGAAGAGACTGTCTTTACTCCATTGTATGCTCTTACTGACTTTGTCAAATATTAATTGGTCATATTGACATGGGTCTGTATGCCTATTCTTGTGCCAGTACAAGATTGTTTTGATTACAATGGCTTTGTAGTATAGTTTGATATCTGGTATTGTGATTCCTCCAACTTTGTTGTTCTTTCTCAAGTTTGCTCTGGCTATTTAGGGTCTTTTTTAGTTCCATATAAATTTTTGGAATATTTTATGTAGATGTGAAATATGCCCTTGGTATTTTAATAAGGATTGTGTTGCATCTGTAGATTGCTCTGGGTAGTATAGACATTTTTAATGATGTTAATTCTTCCAATCCATGAACACAGTATATGCTTCCACTTTTTTGTGTCTTCCTCTATTTCCTTTTCAATATCCTATACTCTTCAAAGTATAGGTCTCTTACCTCCTTGGTTAAGTTTTTCCCAGGTATCTTATTTTTTTGTTGTTGTTGCTGTGGTAAATGGGATTTTCTTTAAGTTTCTCTTTCTGAGGGTTCATTATTGGTGTATAAAAATGCCATCAATTTCTGGGTGTTAATTTTATATCCTGCTATTTTGCCGAATTTATTTATTATATCTAGCAGGTTTTTGGTGGAGGTTTTAGGGTTTTCTATGTATGATATTGTGTCATATGTGAATAATGACAGTTTTACTTCCTCCTTTCCAATTTGGATGCCTTTTATTTCTTATTCTTGTTTAATCGCTGTGGCTAGAACTTCCAGTACTATGTTAAATAAGAGAGGTGAAAGCCGACATCCCTGTCTTGTTCCTCATCTTAAGGGAAACACTTTTAGTTTTTGCCCATTTAGTATGATGCTGGCTGTAGATGTGTCATAGATAGCCTTTATTATGTTGAGGTATGATCCCTTTATTCCAACTTTGCTGAGCGTTTTATCATAAGCAGGTGCTGGATTTTGTTGAATGTTTTTTCTGCATCTATTGATATGATCATGTGGCTTTTATCCTTCATTTTGTTTATGTGATGTATCACGTTTATTGATTTTCAAATATTGAACCATCCTTGCATCCCTGAAATAAAATCCAATTGGTCATAGTGTGTGATCTTTTTAATGTATTGCTAGATCTGGCTTGCTAATATTTTGTTGAGGATTTTAGCATCTATGTTCATCAGGGATATTAGCCTATAATTTTCTTTCTTTGTAATATCTCTATCTAGTTTTGGAATTAGGATAATGCTGGCCTCTTAAAAAAAGCTTGGAAGTCTTCCCTTCTCTTGATTTTTTGGAATAGTTTCAGTAGGATTGGTGTTAATTCTTCTTTGACTGTTTGGTAAAAGTTACTTGTGAAACCATCTGGTTGAGGGCTTTTGTTTGCTGGGAGTTTTTTTTATTACTGCTTCAATTTTATAGTTATTACTAGCTTATTCAAGTTTTCTGCTTCTTCTTGATTGAGTTTTGGCAGATTGTATGTTTCTAGGAATTTGTCCATTTCTCTCAGGTTGTCCAGTTTGTTGGCATATAGCTAAATGTTCAAAGTATTTTCTTACACACCACTGTAGTTCTGTGATGTCAGTTCTTATTTTGCCTCTTTCATTTCTGATTTTATTTATGTCGGTCCTCTCTCTTTGTTTCTTGGTAAGTCTGGCTAAAGGTTTGTCAATCTTGTTCATCTTTTCAGAGAACCAGCTAGCTCTTGGTTTCATTGATATTTTGTTTATTTGTTTCAGTCTCTATGTCATTTATTTCCACTCTGATCTTTATTATTTCCTTCCTTTTACTTACTCTGGGCTTTTCTTGTTCTCTTTCTAATTATTTTAGTTGCAGGGTTAGATAGTTTATTAGAGATTTTTCTTGTTTTTTGAGGTAGGCCTGTAATGCTAAGAACTGCTTTTGCTGCGTCCCATAGATTTTAGATTGTTGTGTGTTCATTTTCATTTGTTTCCAGGAAGTTTCTTATTTCTTCCTTGATCTCATTGGTAATTCATTTATTGTTTAATAACAAACTATTTAGTCTCCATGTATTTGAATGTTTTTGAGCTTTTTTTATTGCAGTTGACTTCTAGTTTCATGCCATTGTGATCCGAGAAGATGCTTGATATGATTTCAATTTTCTTGAATTTGTTAAGACTTATTTTGTGTCCTAATATGTGGTCTATCTTTGAGAATGTCCCATGTGCACTTGAGAAGAATGTGTACTCTGCTGCTTTGAGATGACATATTTGGTAAATATCAATTAAATCCATCTGATCTAGTGTGTCGTTTAAGGCTGCTGTTTCCTTGTTGACTTTTTTTATCTAGATGACCTATCCAGTGATGTCAGTGGGGTGTTAAAGTTCCCTACTATGAGTGTATTGCTATCAATATCTCCCTTAAAATCTTCCAGAAGTTATTTTCTGTTTTGGATGCTTCTATATTGGGTGCGTATATGTTTACCAGGGTTATATCTTGTTGTTGGATTGATCCCTTTAGTATTATGTAGTGACCTTCTTTGTCTCTTGTTATGGCCTTTGTTTTTAAGTCTATTTTGTCAGATATGAGTATCGCTACCCTACCTTTTTTTTTTCATTTTCATGGTGTATTTTTTTACATCCCTTTACTTTCAGTCTGTGTCAATCTTTTGTTCTGAGGTGAGTCTCTTATAGACAGCATATATATGAGTCATGTTTTCTTATCCATTCAGCTACCCTATGCTTTATTGGAGCATTTAATCCACTTACATTTAATGTTATTTTGAAAGGTACTTATTTATTGCCATTTTTCCCTTTTGCCTATGTTTCTCTGTCTCTTGATTCCTTCTTCTTCTTACAGCAGCCCCTTTAACATTTCCTGCAATGCTGGTTTGGTGATAATGTACTCCTTTAGCCTTTTTTGGTCTGGGAAGCTTTTTATTTCTCCTTCAATTCTAAATGATAGCTTTGCTGGATAGAGTAGTCTTGGGTTCAAGTCCTTGCTTTTCATTACTTTCAGTACTTCATGCCAATCCCTTCTGGCCTGAAGTGTTTTTGCTGAGAAATCAGCTGACATTCTAATGGGTACTCCCTTATAGGTAACTTTCTGTCTCTCTCTTGCTGTCTTTAAGATTCTTTCTTTGTCTTTAATGTTTGTCATTTTGATTATGATATATTTTGGAATGGGTCTCTTTGGGTTCATATTGATTGTAACTCTCTGTGCTTCCTGAATTTGTGTGACTTTCTCCTTCACCAGGTTAAAGAAATTTTCTGTTATTTTTTCTTTACATAGGTTCTCTATTTCTTGCTCACTTTTTTCTCCTTTTGTTACCTCTATGATGCATATGTTGCTACAGTTCTGTTGTCCCAAATTTTCCTTAACCTATCCTTCTGCTTTTTAATTCTTTTTTCTTCTTGCTGCTCCAATTGTGTGTGTTTTTCTACCTTGTCTTCCAAGTCACTAATTTAATCTTCTGCCTCATTTAATCCACTTTTGACTCCTTCCAGGGTTTTCTTGATGTCAGATATGTTATTCTTCATTTCCAATTGATTCTTATTTATGGTTTCTATTTCTTGTTCCATGCTGTTGTAGTTACCATTGAGTTTCTTGAAATTCTCACTATGTTCCTTCAGCATCCTCATAACCATTGCTTTTTGAACTCTATAGCTGATAAATTGCTTGCCTTCATTTTGTTTAGCTCTCTTTCTGGAGTTTCATCATTTTCTTTCATTTAGGGGTTGTTTCTTTGTCTCCCCATTTTTTTCTCCCTTTATATTTGTTTTTATGTGTTATATCAAACTGCCATGCCTCCCAGTCTTCGTGGGGTGGCCTTACGTAGTAAGTGTTTTATAGGACCCAGAAGTACAGTCTCTTAGATATTCTGAGCTGGGTGCTCTAAGAATGTTCTTTGTTTTAGTTATTTGGGCTCTCCTGTTGTGATTGGGTCTTGAATGTTGTTGTCCCATTCATGGGTAGGATCTCCTCTCAGGCCGGCTGACTGTGAGGCTCACCCCCAAGCACGACATGTGAGCTGTTGTGCAGGTGCTGGCAGAACAAAACAGAACACAACACAACAAAACAAGAAGCAAAACAAAAAACATACACAAGACCCCTACAGCAACAACAAAAGCAACCACAAAAGAAGAGAGAACTAGGAAGGAAAAAAGAGAACAATAATAGAAGACGAAATATATATGAGAAGAAAAAAGAGGGAGGAAAAAGAAATATGAAAGGGCAGAGATGAAAGAAAGAAAATAAGAATAAAAAATAAGGGAAAGATGCCCAGCCTGTGTGGCTCAATGGTTGAACGTAGAGCCACATAGGAAGAGGTCCCTAGTCCTATTCCCAGTCAGGGCACATGCCCAGGTTTCAGGCTCGATCCCCAGTAGGGGGCGTGCAGGAGGCAGCTGATCGGTGTGGATGCATTGACGTTTCTCTCTCTCTCTCCCTTCCTTTCTCTGTAAAAATCAATAAAAAACATATTAAAAAAATAGAGGAAGGAAATGGTATAAAAGAAAAGAGGAAGAAAAAATCATGAAAAGGAAAATAGAGCAGAAAAAGCAGAGAGACAAAAATAAGAAAAGGAAAAAGGAAGATGAACCAGGAGAAAGAAGAAAAAAATAGAGCAAGAAAAGGGAAGAGAAAAATTAGATCCATGAAAGAAAAACAGAGACTAAAAACAACAAATCAATAAAGAAGAGAGATAAAGGAGATAAAGAAAAGGAAGTGAAATGGTTTCTTCTCAGCAGCACTGAGCGCCTCCTGGGAGCCTCTTTGGGTCCTACTCTCCTAATGACAGGCTGACTGTTCTCTCTGCCAGGTCTGGACTTCGTGGGCAGTACTTAGGTGCTAACCACTGTCAGACACTGTCCTACTTTGGTTCTCAGCAACCTCTTTGAAACTTCCAGGGTTTCCACTGTTGGTGTCTGTCTCCACAGGACCTGGCTGGGTACAGGAGGGGCCAAACTGCACTCTAAGGGGTTTGTTAGCAGCATGGGGTCGAGGGATCAGTCAGCAAATGTCCCCAGGTTCTCCAGGCTCAGGCTCCACCTGCCTTCATCTGCCAGCGGGCAGTCAATTTTAACCACTAAAAAGTCTGTTTCTGAAAGGCTTTAGGCGGAATCGGGAATATAGACCTCTGGGTCTTCTGTGGGGGAGTGCTGTTCAAATTTCAGGGAAAGCGATGGGTGTGTTTCCCCCTCCCAGAGCTGCTCCTCTGAAAGTGTGGGAATATTTCCCTGCCCTCTGCTGGGTGCGGATCCTCAAATGCAGTCCAGTGGGATAAACTGGATCCTGGGAGTTTGTATCAGCTCTCCAGGGATAGGGGAGCACCAGTCAGGTTCCCAGGACAGTACAGTGGATGTCCCCACCCCCAAGCCTGTCACTGATGCTCCCTGAGGCTGTCCAAGCCGTTAGTCTTGGCCTCTGCTGCTGCGTCCTCTGCAAGGGCAGAGATGCAGGGTGAGGCAGGCTGGGCTCCTGAGGGTGGGGAGAGCTGCACCACCCAGGGTGCAGGTTTTTTCTTCCTCCTGAGCTGTGGCTGTGCCTCCCAGGAAAACCGGCCGTTTGGGTTGGGGGAGGGCGGGGTGTGACCAAATGCAGGACTCCTGGCCGCTGCTTTTCCACGTCTCCCCACCACGCTTCCCACCCCAGCCTCTCTCTCCTTGGATACCTTCAGTCCACACCGCCCTCCCTCCAGCAGAGCCTCGGGTGAGAAGCTGCAAACAGAAGTCCTGTGCTCTGGGTTTTTAAAAAGCAAAACAAAAACAAGCTTTTTCTCCAATCAACTGCAGTCTCCCTGGTGACCAGCAGCCCTGCCTCCTTTCCTGGCTGGATGCTCCGAGGGCTGCTGGTCTGGCTCTGGTGCCCCAGGCCTTGGCCTCCCCAGGGAAAAGCCCCTCCCATAGCTGAGCGCACCCTGCTCCTGGCCTCCTGCCCCTCTCCCACCTCGCCCTTCCTACAGTCTCCAGGGGGTTTCTGTCCTTCCCTGATGTAAGCCTCCTCCTCAGCTGGACCTCAGTTGGAAATTGCCGGTGAACATTTCCCAATTTCATTTTATTTCCAGTCTGGCCCTGGGAGGAAATTCCAGGTGAACGCTCCCCAATTTTGTTTTATTTCCAGTCTGGCCCTGGGAGGAGATGCAGGAAAGCTCGGCCTATGCTGCTTCCATCTTCTCCCGCCACTGAGAGCTATTTTTAAACTTTGGCCCCAGTAAGATGTATATGAATAGGGCATGGTAGAACACAGATTAGAATATATATATGTGTGTGTGTATAAATATATATATAAAAAATCACCAGGACCAATCTCCTAGCAATGGGAGTGTGTACCACTCTGGAGAAAATTTACCCTGAGGTTTGGATAGACCCTGTGAGATGGAGTGGCTCAGGTTCAAGGAGTGGTCCAGGTCCTTCTGGTGGGCCAGAGAGGGCTTGAGGGGCTGCTCTGTGGGCTCTGCAGCTGCAGCTGTGTGTCTGACCAGAACTGTACTCTGCTGAGCTCCTGTCAGCCCCATGGGCTGTGTGAATCTGCTTGTCGCTCAGTGGTCTTCACTGCCTCAGAATTTTGCTGTTGTTAAAACACCTATATATTAAGACCCCTCCATTGCTACTCATGCTGCAATTTGGGGAGGAAATCCACCCCACCCCACCCCCCGTCCTGCTGTTTTTCCAGCACTTCAAGGTCCTTGAAGTCTCTCCTGTTTTGTTCTAACAAAATGGAAACTGCAACAATCAGAAAATGAAAACAAATAGGAGAAATGAAGGCATGAACATGGATTTGCCAGTCCATACTGGGCACTAAATATGTCACTTCTTTATTTTTCTAATTTTCTGCTTAACCCTCTTAGCACCAGGATTGGGGAAGGAGACCCCATCTCATTTGTTTTTAAGTGGACATTTTGAGGATCCTGGGGTTTACACAATCCAGGAAAATTGGGGTATTTGGTATATGATAAAACTATGAGATACTCATAGTCAAAGCCCTCGGTCAAGCCAGAGCACAATGGCTCTGCTGTTACCAAGACCTGCTCCTGCTGCCCAAACAGCCCCCAGGGCCACGCAGCCACACTCCTTGGCTCCGGCCCTCGGGCTCAATCTGCGGCCCCCACGCAAACCCACCCACAGAGGCCGGCCACGCCCAGACGTGGCCTGGAAACACACCTCTGCCTCTCTGTCCCTCCATCTCGAGTTATTCCACCACCTCTGCGACTGGGCAGCTGAGAACCTTTGCCTTTACTGTGGAGCCTCCAGGACTCAAGCTACCAAAGGAGCACGGAGCAGCATTAGAAACACGGGTGGGCGCGTGGGGCTCCTTAGTAAATGCAGATGCCTGAACCCCACCCAGATGCAGAGAATCAGAAACAATGAGTTTGGGGCTCAGGAACTTGCATTTTATCAAGGTCCTCAGTAGATTCCTATGCACATTAAACTTAAGAAAACTTTGGCTAGAACCTTAGATTTTTTAAAAACTAGATCTTTAAACTCCAGCAATGAAAGTGCAGATCTCCCAGACAAGCCGTACTCTTGTCTCGAAGAAAGGAAGGGAAAATGTCTCTCACTCTTTCCGATGAGCTCACAGCTGAGGGAACAAGATGATGTTTATTCCTCAACCCAGTTATTTGGGCCCCATGGGGGTTGAGTGGAAAATGGTAAGGCATCGAAAGTCCCTGAGACAAAAGTAGTCGACACACACACACACACACACACACACACACACACACACACACCCCACAAACACAGACCCCAGATCATCAGCCTGAGTGTGAGCAGCTCTTACCCTCCTGGAGAAGACCTTGGGTGCTTGGTGGTGGGGTGCTTGCCAAAGTCCCCTTTGAAGTGGGTCCTCCCAAACCACTAGATGGCAGTGCCCACAGCTCCCACTGAGCTATCTGTTCCAAAGTTTGAATACCAAACTCTCTTTTCTTTTCTTTTTTTTCTTCCTGACTACTATTTACTTTGCTTATATTTTTAGGAGAGTTTTAAGTGACTATTAATCAGCCACTAATAAGAATATAAACATTCAATGTTCAAGAATTCTTGGTAGCAAGGGATTAAAAAAACAAAGGGCCTGGCTGGGCGTGGCTCAGGGGTTGAGCGTTCACCTAGGATCCAGGCGATTGGGGTTTGATTCCCGTCAGGGCATATGCCCGGGTTTCGGGCTCGATCCCCAGTTGGGGGCATGCTGATCAATAACTCTCTCATCATTGATGTTTCTCTCTCTCTCCCTCTCCTTTCCTCTCTCTAAAATCAATAAAGATATATTTTTTAAAAAAACAAAAAACATAATGGTAATTTTAAGCCAGAGGTAATTTTAAAATCCACACACATTGCCTGGCCAGCGTGGCTCAGCAGTTGAGCATCGACCTAGGATCCAGGAGGTCGCTGTTCGATTCCCAGTCAGGGCACATGCCCAGGTTGTGGGCTCGATCAATGACTCTCTCATCATTGATGTTTCTCTCTCTCTCCCTCTCCCTTCCTCTCTCTGAAATTAAAAAATACATATATTTTTAAAAAACCCACACACATTGCACACATCATTCCAACCTTGATTAAGTGCTACTAAGAGAAATAAAAATGATAGAATTAATTTAACATCATTAATTTTACTTTATTTAGGAAACAATATAGATAAACAAATATCCAAATTGATTGCTTATAAACTCCAACTTTTCCAGTAGCTGAAAGAGGTATACCATAAGTGAGAAATGTCTTAACTGCTTTATCTTAATATTTCATTTTAATTTTATATTCTATTCCATAATTTCTGTGTTTTAATATAAAAATCTTGTAGGAAATACTCTGGTAAGATGCATCATCTTTTTATGGCACCTTCAGAGGTGGTTCTCTGCCACATACGTGATGTGGGACACCTCACATAATTAAAGACACAGGGCTAAGTGCCAGCTCTCCTCTTCGTTTTTTGGAGGCACCCCCACAATAATAGGCAAACATTTAATGTGATATGGTCATTAATTTCTCTTAACTATAATGCTACCCCCAGATATGAAGGCTTCTTATAGAGTGACTGTCTTCTTTCCCTTTGCAGAGAACACTCCAATATCTATCTTCAAAATGGCCCCAACAGAATTGGAAGAGTATACAAGAAGGCCCTTTATCTTCAGTACACCGATGGAACCTTTACGACTACAATAGAAAAACCTGCGTGGCTGGGGTTTTTAGGCCCTATTATCAAAGCAGAAACTGGAGATACCGTTTATGTACACTTAAAGAACTTTGCCTCCAGGCCCTACACCTTTCATTCCCATGGGATAACTTACTATAAGGAACATGAGGGTAAGTTCAGCTCATACTCTATCTGGAATTTCACTTTTCAGGAGGAACACTTTTAACTTCTAAGACAATGAACTTCACTCCTAGATAAGACCCATAACTATACTGTTTAGCTTTAAACTATTTTATTCATGAATACTTTGGTTCATCATAATGATGCCGTGTTCCTCTTGGGAGTACTTGTTTGTGTAAAGTGTGAACATGATGGGATTTCTGGGCAGACACATAGTGAGAGGCAGTGAGAGCTGGGACGTCCCTCCCAGTGCCCAACTTCTTTCCAGCCGAAGGGTCAGAATAAGAAAAATAAGCAGTGAGCATGAAGGCCTAGAAAAGGTAAAAATCCAGAAGGAAGAAACAGGACTCAAGACGGAGATTGTCTTATCTTTGAAGATAGTAAACATGCTGTGGCCATCGTCACCTCCCGCCCTAACCCTGAGTGAAGTGACGCAGCTGAGGCAGCGTGGGCGCTGTCCTACATCAGCCAAACGGCGCACGTGGCTGCGCGACCCCAGAGTCACATCTGAGACACAATTAAGCAAAAGGCCATTGAAATGTAGGACCTGGAAGCCTTGGGTCTGGTGATGGTCACCTCATCCATAGTACTGGATGATGGCAATGATGATGAAAATATTGGGGTTTTGTTATGGTTAGCAGCAAGGACATCGAAACTGATAGACCAAGGTTCTAGTGCAACCTTGTCTGTTGCTGGCTGAAAACCTTGGGCAAGTTACTTAAATTCTCTGTGCTTCAGTTTCCTCATGTATAAAATAGAGACAGCGATCGTACATAGTAATATCTCAATAAATGTCAGCTATGATCATAAGCAAAAATGCTGAGGCCATTATACAGTTCATTGAAATTATAAGGATCAAGTCTGAAAATTAAGATAAAATTAGATTTGATTAGTTACTAGTCTGTTAAGTGTTATTGTTTTAGAAGATGAATGTTTTAATCACATATATTTCTTTCTTTTTCTGAACCCAACAATTACATTCATAGCATAGAGGCTGACTATCACCTTATTTCTTTTTTATAATTTTATAGTATATTAGGCTACTAATAATTTTTAAAGTATGATAATTGTATTGTAGCTATGTTTAAAAAAGAGTTATCTTTTAGAGATACATTCTTGAGTATTTATAATGAAATGATATGATGTCTGGGATTTGTTTTAAAGTAAATAGTTGGTGATGGACATAAGAGTGCGTGGGATATAGATGAAACAAGGCTGGCCTTGAGTTGGTCATTGCTGAAGCTGGGCTAATGGGTACATGGAGGATCATCATGTTATTCTCTCAACATGGGTATGTTTGGAAATTTACAAAACTGAAAGTAAAACAAACAAACAAAAAATCCCATGGTCACTTCAAGGGGAAAAGTCTGATATCATATAAAAAGCTTTAAATTATAGGAGAGGCTAGCCTTTTGGTTCATACTTCCATATCATGACCCTAGGGCAAGAGGGTTCTTTAAATTACAAACCAAACGTCCCTATGCTGCTGACATATCTATTACCGCTCCCTGAAGACTCAGTCGGGTATGAAAAATAATGATAAAATTTTCTGTGAAGCTTCCAAACACTCTAGCCCCTCATTCCTCTATGTTCAAATAGGACATCACTGCATCCCCAATGGAACACATACTAGATGTTGAATAAATGTCTGTTGAATAAATTAGTAAACAGCTATTCCCTCATTTAAGTGCAAACACATTCAATTTGCAGTTTCATTGCATGTTGCTTCCCAGGAGCCATCTACCCTGATAACACCACAGATTTCCATAAAGCGGATGACAAAGTATCTCCAGGCCAGCAGTACACATACAAGTTGCATGCCACCCAAGAACAAGGCCCTGCTGAAGAAGATGGCAATTGTGTGACCAGAATCTACCACTCCCACATTGATGCTCCAAGAGATATTGCCTCAGGACTCATCGGACCTTTAATACTCTGTAAAAAAGGTACATTGTCTCACTATTGCTCAGAATATATGACCAAAAGACAAGAGATGAGGAGGCAGTTTGTTTTTAAAACATAAGTCAAGTCTTCTGTGTTGTGATTGAGTAGATAAGGCAGAGAAGCAGTGAGCCTAGAAAAAAGGGCAGGGGAGAGAGAGCAGGGCAGGAGAAGAAGGGATAAATGGACCAGGGGGTCACACATGTTGCTCCAGGGAACAGGTTTGCTGTACCTAACTTCACAGTGGTGTTGAAGACAAGTATGACTTTACCAAATGTGATCCCGTAGCGGCACTCCATGGTGATATGGCCTGTGGTTATCTGTCTTGTGTTGGTAAATACAATATCATAGTAACTATTTCTAACCTCATGAAAAAGACAACAAAGGTCAAGAGCTTGTCATTTAATTCTTATTTGAACAATAATTAGTTACCATCAAGGGCTTGTCTCGGCTTGTGGCTAGATGAACCAGAAAATAGACACACAACTTTGAACTAGCATTTGCCAAAGCGCATTTAATAGTTGTGTGGTTAGTGACCAGCCAGAATGTGAGTGCCTGCCAAGCCCAGAACACTGAACATTAAACTTCCTAAGTGTTTCCAGTTCTGTAAAATAGGAACAACTAGTCCAGATTTGTGGATTATTAGGAAAATAAATTATAAAAAATTTTGAAACTATCAGTTACATGTTAAAATAGATGCTAAAGATTAGGTTCTACTAAAATAGCAATTTTTATTTCAGGTTCTCTGGATAAAGAAAAAGAAAAAAATATTGACCAAGAATTTGTAGTGATGTTTTCTGTGGCAGATGAAAATTTCAGCTGGTACCTAGATGACAACATTAAAACCTACTGCTCCGAACCAGAGAAAGTTGACAAAGATGATGAAGACTTCCAGGAGAGCAACAGAATGTATTGTAAGACTGCCAAAGATACGTTAAGTTTATCATGTTGCTCTTGGCCCATTAATTCTGCTAGCTTTATCCCTGCATGTGAATAAGTAGTTACTAATCTGTGGCTCTGATAACAACTTCACATTCGGCTAAACACGTCAATTCAAAACTCTAAGACTCACCAAATTGTTCCCAAACCGCTAGGGAGAAAACATCATCAAATATGGATTAATGTATATGTATGTCATATTTCTATATTTATTATCCTCCATACTCCTAAAAATTATTTGAGGCAGCCTAAAATTATTAAACTTAAATGCTTAAAATTATGCTTATATCATAAAGCATTGAACTATATTTAGGAAAATAGTTTGAAAAGGTATTTCTTCTATGCTTACATTGTCCCGCCTCACTTTGCATCATTTTTTCTATAATTCAGTTCACTTTATTTCTTCTAGAAATGTTTTCTTTTTTTTAATTTATCTTTATTATTGAAAATATTACAGATATCCCCCTTTTTTCCCCCCACTGATCCCCTCCACTACACATCCCCCCCACCAGGCCTTCCCCATACTACTCTCTGTGTCCATGGGTTATGCTATATGCATAGAAGTTCTTTGATTAATCTCTCCCCATCCACTCCTCCACCCCGCCTTCCTGCTGAGATCCCTCAGTCTATTTCATGCTTCTATGTCTCTGGATCTATTTTGTTCCTCAGTCTATTTTATTAGATTCCACATATAAGTGAGATCATGTAAAACTGAATCAGGAAGAATCAGAAAACCTGAATAGGCCAATGACAAATGATGAAATTGAAGCAGCAATAAAAAAAAAAAACTCCCAGCAAACAAAAGCCCTGGTCCCGATGGCTTCACAGGGGAGCTTTCTAATTCTTTAAATTGTAAGTTTAGATAGTTTATTAAAAATTTTTATTCCTTTTTTGAGGTAGGCCTGTAGTGCTATGAAGTTCCCTCTTAGGACTGGTTTCGCTGTGTCCCATAGATTTTGGGTAGTTGTGTGTTTATTTTCATTTGTTTCCAGGAAGTTTTTTATTTATTTCTTGATCTCTTTGGTAACCTATTCATTGTTTAATAACGTTATTTAGCTTGCATGTGTTTAAATGTTTTTTAACATTTTTATTGTAGTTGATTTCTAATTTCATGCCACTCTGGTCCGAGAAGATGCTTGATATGATTTCCATCTTCTTGAACTTATAGAGACTTGTTTTGTGTCCTGACATGTCTATCTTTGAGCATGACCCATGTGCACTTGAGAGGAATGTATATTATGCAGCTTTGGGGTGAAATGTTCTGTAAATATTAATTAAATCCATCTGATCTAGTGTGTCATTTAGTCACTGTTCCTGTGTTGACTTTTTGCCTGGAAGATCTATCCAGTGAAGTCAGTGGGGTGTTAAAGTCCTCAACTATGACTATGTTGCTGTTGATCTCTCCCTTAAAGTCTTTAAGGTTATTATTGATAGGTCCTTATTTATTTCCATTTTAATTCTTTATGCCTATATTTCTCTCTCTATTTCTTCTTATTACTGCAGTCCCTTTGACATTTCCTGCAATGCTGGTTTGGTGGTGGTAAACTCCTTTAGCCTTCTTTTGTCTGGGAAGTTCTTTATTTCACCATCTATCTTGAATGATAGCCTTGCTGGATAGAGTAGTCTTGGTTTCAGATCCTTGTTTTACATTATCTTGGATACTTCATGCCATTCCCTCTGGCCTGTAGAGTTCCTGATGGTCAGCCAACAGCTTATGGGAGCTCCTTTGTAGGTAACAGATTGCTTTTCTCTAGCTACCTTTAATGTTCTCATTTTGACTTAAATTTTTGGCATTTTAATTATGATGTGTCTGGGCATGAGCCACATTGGATTCTTCTTCCTTGGGACTCTCTGTGCCTCCTGAACTTGTGTAACTTTTTTCTTGACTAGGTTAAGGAAGTTTTCTGCCGGTATTTCATCAAACAGGTTCTCTAACCCTTGCTTGCTTTTGACCTCCTCTGGCACTCCTATGATGTGAATATTGTTGCATTTCATGTTGTCCCACAGCTCCCTTAGACAGTCCTCCTGTTTTTTAATCGTTTTTTGTTTTTGGATCTCTGGTTGAGTGATTTTTCTACCCTGTTTTCTAATTCACTGATCCTTAGCTTCCTCTAATCTGCTGTTTATTCCTTCCAGTGTATTCTTTATTTATGCTATATTGTTCTTAATTTACTTCATAGTTTCTATATCTTTTTTCATGCTGTGGAGCATCCTTACTATCAGTATTCTGAACTCTATACCTGATAGATTGCTTATCTCCATTTCATTTAGCTCTTTTTCTGGAGACTTCTTTTGTTCTTTCATTTAGGGCTTATTTTTTTGTCTCCCCATTTTGGCTGCTTATTTGGGTTTGTTTCTATGTATTAAGTAGGTCTGCTGGGACTCTCTCATTCTTTTTTGGATGATCTCTGGTGCAAGCCAATGCCAGATGCAGTTTGTGACTTGCCTTGAGTACCCTGTTTGGAGCTATCAACAATCCAAGGCTTGAGGTCCCCTCTGTTGGGGCTGGATGCATTTGGATAGGACCAAGATGCATACCAAAGTCTGCTTTTCCAAGGCCTGGGTCCAGAAGCAGCTCAGGCAAAGACTCAAAGCACTCTGAGGTCTGCCTCTGCCTGTAGGCTGATGAATCTGATTCTCTTAATGAGCCTCAGGCTGTAGAAACTGCATGGGGTAAGGTGAGAGGTTTTCCAGCAGGGTGGGGCAATTGCTTCCCTTCGGGCAAAAGCTGCTTAGAAGGTAAGTGTCTGCCTCTGAAGTATGGTGCAATGACTTAGCACAGGAATCATAGGGGTGCTCTCTGAGCTCTGTCTCCAGAGCCTATAACTCTAGATTCTCCTCACACAGCTCCAGTCCACTCTGACCTCCCTCTGCTGCAGTCCAAGGTGAGTGGCTGCACATGAAAGTTTGTGCTTTGGCTCTTAAGAGGGTGCCTGCATTTCCAGCCGCCTCTCCCAGACAGGCAGAAACCCTGCTGCTTTTCACAGCCAGATGTTATGTGGGCACCTTTCTCAGTTCTGGTGCTCTTGGCTGGGAAGCCAAGCCTGTGGTTTAGCCAGAGTCCTCAGTGGGAACCCCCACAGCTGAGATATCCCTCGGGACCTTCAGCTGCTGCCTGCGGGAGCCCAGCCAGCCCTCTCTCATGCCTCTGCACTTCCTGCCAGTCTCTATGTAGTCTCCACTTTTCCTCCTTGGTTATGAGGGTGCTTCCCAGCTTGTCTTCAGTTGCAGTTGATTATTCAGGATGTTTTTTCTATATTTTAGTTGTAATTCCAGTTTGGTCCTGGGAGAGTGTCAGTGTAGCCCCCACTCCGTCCACCACCATCTATAATCCTCCTTGAAATGTGTTCTTTACTGCTTAGGCTTCTCTTTATTCTCAGAGACCAAATAATGAACTCAGTGAGATTTTTCTATCATTCAGAATTTGCATTAGAAATCAAATCCCATAACACCAGCTAGACCAGTAAGTTTTGATTTTTGTTTTCTGTTTTTAGCTTCTTCAAAATAAGCTTTACTAAGAAACTGAGAATACAAAAATAATTGTACTGCCAAAACAGAAAGTTAAACTTACTAAGAAAGTACAGGTTTCTGTTTCCAACTTTTGCTTATTCTGGCTGAACAATGCTCTTTCCCTACTTTAATTCTGCCTTCTGTGTCAACAAAAACAGATGTTAGAGAAAGATACTTGAAATTCTAGTCTGGAGAGGTCTGGCTTGGTCCTTCAGGTGCTTCCAGAACCAAATTCCATTTCTCTCCAGAACCACCCAACTTGAACAGTGACCCTAAGTTTCTTCAAAGGGCCTCAGGCCATTCTGCTTCTAAATTTTTAGGTCTTTGTGGCTCTGATCAGTGGTCCCTACCACCCTTCCCCTGTATTTCTTCTTTCCTTTTACATATCTCTTCTAATTTTGTCTTCCAGTCTTTAAAAAAAACCCAAATATACTTTTCCTTGTGTTCTTATTATAAAAGCAACTTATATTTACTGTAGAAAATTGGAAAAATTCTGATAAGCAAAAAGAAATCATCCATACTACCACCACCAACATAATTAATGATTGATTACTAAATAACCACCAGTCTTTTTTCTATTCACTGTATGTGTGTATGTTTTGTGCATATGCACACATTTGTATTTACAAATAAACACACATACATACCAAGATGTATAGTTTACAACAAAAAGGAGCAAATGGGCTTCACCTCCAGTGTTGTGTTCATCTGCTAGTACTGTATTGACAAGAATCCTGAGGCTGCGTTCAGGTCCAAAATTAAAGAGTGCTGTGATCAACTAATAATGTCTGATGTGGGTATGAGAGAGGGAGGAATAGAAGCATATGTGTTAGGTATTTTCTATCCCAAATTGATTTATTTCTACAGAGGTAACTGTCACTATCCTGTGCACCAATGACTATTAGTCTCATCCTCTACTCTTAACTTATAGCTGTGAATGGATATGCTTTTGGAAGTCTCCCAGGACTCTCCATGTGTGCAGAGGACAGAGTGAAGTGGTACCTTTTTGGTATGGGTAATGAAATTGATGTGCACGCAGCTTTCTTCCATGGCCAAACATTGACCAACAAGAACCACCGTGTGGATACTATCAATCTCTTTCCTGCTACCCTTGTTGATGCTTTTATGGTGGCCCAGAACCCTGGAGAATGGATGCTTAGCTGTCAGAATCTAAATCATCTGAAAGGTAGGACATCTTTACCTGAAATTAGTTGTAAGCTAAAAAAAGAAATCATGTCTCAGTTGTGCTACTAATGGGGTAATCATCAGGAATCAGAAACCAAAAGCTAAATATCTTTGGAATGATAAGAACTTTGAACTGGTAGCTTAATTTTATTCCTATGATGGTATGCATCATAATGTAATAAAAAAGATGGAAAGACTAGAACATTTATAAAGTAATGAAATTTCAAAATATATTAATTTTTGGAAAAGAGCAATTGGTCCTGAAAACATAGTGCTGCCCTAATAGTATAACATTGTATGTAGTTCCTCAGCTTTGAAAAATACACAATATTGTAAACACCATAATGTTTATATATTATGCTGAAAATTTGCCTGTTTTTTTTATTTGGTTTTATCAAATACAGCCAACTTTGTTTTTTATTTGAGTCCAGCTATTCCTTGGTTTAACTTGATAAATCTCTTCCCCATCTTTTTCATATAATGTGATAAAACATTCCTAGTTTTTGAAAACTGTTAGTTTGCAATATTGATTTCCTGAAGAAATTGGGTTTAATCTGAATCTTTGGGTATGTTACTTTGACCTTCAAACATAATCTCACCTATCAAATGTGACCTTGGCAGCAGAAGGCCCAGCACAGCAGGTGCACAGCCATTCTGTGTGAGAGAGCAATAATTATAGACGTTCATTCTGTTCTACCTCCACTACCCCACCCTACCTCTTAAAATATGGCAGAGCCCCTCTTCGACACTTATCTATTAATGTGTCTTTTTCTCATTGAAAGACCTCCCTCCATGTGAAAGCCTACAGAAACTGGTACCATATTTTTGAAAACACGACTGATAAATATCTTCCCTCTATGTTGTACAGAGAAGTCTAAGAAAAACTGCTTTGATTTTCCATCAGTAATAATTTATTTATAACTGCTTGCTTTAGTTTATAATATTGTTTCTAGATATCTATTTCTTCGATTTCCATCTATCATTTCACCAGCAGTGTTTTTACAAGGCAGCAGGACAGAGAAACATTGGCTCCATTATCACATCTTTTCCTGTGTGGTTTTCAGCTGGTTTGCAGGCCTTTTTCCAGGTACGAGACTGTAAGAAGTCTTCATCAGAGGACAATATCCATGGGAAGCATGTTAGACACTACTACATTGCTGCTGAGGAAGTCATCTGGAACTATGCACCCTCTGGCATAGACACCTTCACCAAAGAAAACTTAACAGCACCTGGAAGGTACGTCAGAAAAAAAGACTATTATTTTAAAATATGCCTCCCCCTAAAAAAATCATAAAATGTTCATTCAGCAATTAAAATTTTAATTGGTACCTGAAATTGAGTAACTAAGCTGCTCAATATTTATTAAGGTATGTGCGATGAGTCCAAGTTTGAGAACTATGACTTTTGAGTCTTGAGTCCATGAATAAAAGATTTAAAACAGATTTGAAAGTTATAAAATGCTTAACAAAATCCTAAAAAAACACTCAATCCCATTAGACAGATTAATTCATTTGTTTTCCATTTCTGAAAGCACATCATTGCACAATCCAGCAATATTAAATACATTCACAAGGTTGTACAATCAACACTACCCATTTCCAGAAATTTCTCATTATTCCAAGTAGAAACTCTGTTCCCATTAAACAATAATTCCCTAACCCCTAATAACTTCTACTTTTTGTCTTTATGAATTTGCCAATTTTAGGCACCTCGTACAAGTGAAATCAGACAATATTTGTCCTTTGTGTCACTGATTTCACTTAGCAGAATGTTTACAAGGTTCGTCCATGTTTTAGCATCTATCGGAATTTCATTCCCCTTTAAGGATAATATCCCATTGCATACATACACCACATCTTGTTTGTGCAGCTACCTGTTGATGAACAATTGGGTTGTTTGTTGTACCTTTTGGCTGTAGTGAATAATGCTGCAATGAACATTATAACACAAGTATCTGTTTAGGTTCCTGCTTTTAAGTTTTTTAAGATATACACCTGAAATTGCTGAGTCATATGGTAATTTTATCTTTAATTTTTTGAGGAACTGCGGTACTTTTTTGCACAGCAGCTGTAACATTTTACATTTCTTCTTTTTTTTTTTTTTTAATTTTATTATTGCTTAAAATAATACAGATGTCCCTTTTTTTCCCCAATGACCCATTCCACCCTGTTCCTTCCCCCTCCCCAGTCCCTCTCCCCACCATTGTCCGTATCCTTGGGTTGTGCATATATGCATATAAATTCTTTGGTTACTCTCTCCCCCTCCACCCACCAGCCCTCCTCCATCCCTCTGACATTCATCAGTCTCATCCATGCTTCCATGCCATTGAATCATTTCTGTTCATCAGTTTATTAAGTTCTTTAGATTCCATGTATAAGCGAGATCATGTGATATTTCTTTCCCTGCCTGGCTTATTTCACTTAGCATAATATTCTCCAGGTCCATCCACACTGTCCCAAAGGGTACGAGATCCTTCTTCTTTACAACTGCGTAGTATTCCATGGTGTATATGCCCCACAGCTTTTTATCCACTCACCTACTGATGGGCACTTGGGCTGTTTCCAGATCTTAGCTATTGTAAACTGTGCTGCTATGAACATCGGGGTACATGTATTCTTTCTGATTAGTGTTTCATGATTCCTAGGATACATTCCTAGGAGTGGAATCACTGGGTCAAATGGCAGCTCCATTTTTAATTTTTTGAGGAAACTCCATACTGTTTTCCATAGTGGCTGCACCAGTCTGCGTTCCCACCAGCAGTGCACCAGGGTCCCCTTTCTCCACACCCTCGCCAGCACATGTTGTTTGTTGATTTGTTGATGGAGCCATTCTGACAGGTGTGAAGTGATACCTCATTGTGGTTTTAATTTGCATCTCTCTGATGATTAGCAACATCGAGCATTTTCTCATGTGTCTCTTGGCCATCGGTATGTCCACTTTGGAGAAGTGTCTATTTAAGTCCTTTGCCCATTTCTTAATTGGCTTGTTTGTCTTCCTCTTGCTGAGTGCTATGAGTTCTTTGTACACTTTGGAAATTACCCCCTTATCAGATTCATCCTTGGCAAATATGTTTTCCCAGACCGAGCGGTTCCTTTGTATTTTGAGGCTGTTTTCTTTTGCTGTGCAGAAGCTTTTTAGTTTGATGTAGTCCCATATGTTTATTTTTTCCTTTGTTTCTCTTGCCCTAGGAGATGTGTCAGTGAAGAGTCCACTACGTGGGATGTCTGTGACTTTACTGCCTATGTTTTCTTCCAGGATTTTTATGGTTTGGTGACTTACATTTAAGTCTTTTATCCATTTTGAGTTTATTTTTGTGTATGGTGAAAGTTGGTGGTCTAGTTTCATTCTTTTGCATGTGTCTGTCCAATTTTCCCAGCACCACTTATTGAAGAGACTGTCCTTACTCCATTGGATACTCTTGCCTCCTTTGTCAAATATTAACTGACCATAATGGTGTGGGTCTATTTCTGGGGTCTCTGTTCTGTTCCATTGATCTATAAGCCTGTTGTTGTACCAATACCAGGCCGTTTTGATTACAGTGGCTTTGTATTATAGTTTGAAGTCTGGTAATGTGATCCCTCCCACCCCATTATTTTTTCTCAAGATGGCTGCAGCTATTCGGGCTCTTTTTTGGTTCCATATAAATTTTCGAAATGTTTGTTCTAGATCTCTGAAATATGCTGTTGGTATTTTCATAGGAATTGCATTAAATTTATAAATTGCTTTGGGTAGTATAGACATTTTAATGATATTAATTCTTCCAATCCATGAGCATGGTATCTTCTTCCACTTGTTTAAATCTTCCTCTATTTCTTTTTTCAGTGTCACGTAGTTTTCTGAGTACAGGTCTTTTACATCCTTGGTTAAGTTTATTCCTAGGTATCTTATTTTTTTAGTTGCAATGGTAAACGGTATTGCTTTTTTAGTTTCTCTCTCTGAAAGTTCGTTGTTGGTGTATTAGAATGCCATTGATTTCCGGATGTTGATTTTGTATCCAGCTACCTTGCCAAATTCGTTTATCAAATCTAGTAGTACTTTGATGGAGTCTTTAGGGTTTTCTACGTACAGTATCATGTCATCTGCAAATGACAGTTTTACTTCCTCCTTTCCAATTTGGATACCTTTTATGTTTTCCTCCTGTCTGATGGCTGTGGCTAGGACTTCCAGTACTATGTTGAATAAGAGGGTGAAAGTGGACATCCCGGTCTTGTTCCTGTTTTTAATGGAAATGGTTTTAGGTTTTGCCCATTGAGTATGATGGTGGCTGTAGGTCTGTCGTATATGGCCTTTATTATGTTGAGGTATGATCCCTCTATTTCCACTTTGCTGAGAGTTTTTATTAGAAATGGGTGCTGGATTTTGTCGAATGCTTTTTCTGCATCTATTGATATGATCATATGATTTTTGTCCTTCATTTTGTTTATGTGATGTATCACACTTATTGATTTGCTGATGTTGTATCAGTCTTGCATCCCCAGAATAAATCCCACTTGGTCATGATGTATGATCTTTTTAATGTATTGCTGGATCCAGTTTGCTGGTATTTTAGTGAGGATTTTAGCATCTATGTTCATCAGGGATATTGGCCTGTAATTTTCCTTCTTTGTAGTATCTTTATCTGGTTTTGGGATTAGGGTAATGCTGGCCTCATAAAAAGAATTTGGGAGTTTTCCCTCCTCTTGAATTTTCTGGAATAGTTTGAATAGAATAGGTGTTAATTCTTCTTTGAATGTTTGGTAAAACTCTCCTGTAAATCCATCTGGTCCAGGACTTTTGTTTGCTGGGAGTTTTTTTATTACTGCTTCAATTTCATTAGTTGTTATTGGCCTATTCAGGTTTTCTGCCTCTTTTTGATTCAGCTTTGGAAGGTTGTATGCTTCTAGGAATTTGTCCATTTCCCCCACGTTGTCCAATTTGTTGGCATACAGTTGCTTATAATATTTTCTTACAATCCTTTGTATTTCTGTTGGGTCAGTTGTTATATCGCCTCTTTCATTTCTGATTTTATTTATTTGGGTCCTCTCTCTGTTTCTTAGTGAGTCTGGCTAAAGGTGCATCAATCTTATTTACCTTTTCAAAGAACCAGCTCTTGGTTTCATTGATTTTTTTGTATTGTTTCTTTAGTCTCTATGTCATTAATCTCTGCTCTGATTTTTATTATTTCCTTCCTTCTACTTCCTCGGGGCTTTTCTTGCTGTTCTCGTTCTAGTTCTTTTAGTTGTTGTGTTAGATGGTTCATTAGATCTTTTTCTTGTTTCTTGAGATAGGCCTGTAATGATATGAATTTTCCTCTCAAGACTGCTTTCGCCGTGTCCCATAGGTTTTGGGTTGTTGTCTGTTCATTTTCATTACTTTCCATGAAGTGTTTGATTTCTTCCTTGATCTCCTTGGTAACCCATTCACTGTTTAATAACATGCTATTTAGCCTCCATGTGTTTGAATATTTTTGAGTTTTTTTATAGTGGTTGATTTCTAGTTTCATGGCATTGTGATCCAAGAAGATGCTTGATATGATTTCAATCTTCTTATATTTGTAGAGACTTGACTTGTGCCCTAACATGTGATCTATTTCTGAGAATGTTCCATGTGCACTTGAGAAGAATGTGTATTCTGCTGCTTTGGGGTGAAATGTTCTATAAATGTCAATTAAATCCACCACGGGGCCCCTCAGGGCCAGTCACAGATCCCAGCCTCTTGTCACCCGGGAGCTCAGGGCGGGAGGGCTCCTCCCCTCCCCTGAGCCATGCAGATTCAGCGTTTTCTGGGGCTCAACACAGTGCCCCACAGGGAGGGAGGGGGTCCCCATGTGCGGGTGCTCAGCGTAGTCCTCTGGTCCCTCACCACTTGGGTGCCACAGGCCTTGGGACAGCCTTCCCTATGGTCAGCACCCCGAGCACCAGCCGCCCTTAGAGGCTCTGTTTCCTAGGAAGGTGCTGTCTCCTCCTGGACTCACCGCTCCCCTGGGTCCCTCTGCCCTCCGCGCGGGGCGCTCCTTCCCCTCTCTGCTCCGGGTGTGGGGTCCCTACTTTTGGATGCCATCCGCAGGGCTTTGCAGCCTCCAAGCCTTCAGGCTTGGAGCCCAGCACAGGCTTCAGGGGGGACTCCCCCTTCCAAGGGCCCCCTCTCTTACCGGACTCCGTGATGGTTCCCCAGTGCTCCCCACTTGCACTCCGTCCACTCAGGTATGTTACTCTGTTTTTTTCAAGCTGGTTACGTAGGATTTTAGGAGGAAATCAAGTCCGTGGCTGGAGCGGGGCCCTGCTGCCTCTCACAGGGCCGCCATCTTCCTCTCTCGCCAACATTTTATATTTCTACCAGCAACATACAAGTGTTCCAATTTTTCCATATTCTTGCCAACACTTATTTTCTGTGCTTTTTGTTGCAATTAGCTATCCTAATGGGTGCAAAGTGGTATCTCGTGGTTTTGATTTGCATTTCTCTTATGATTAGTGATGCTGGGCATCTTTTCATATGTTTATTGGCCATTTGAAGAAAAGTCTATTCCAGTTCTTTGCTCATTTTTTAAATTGGTTTGTTTTGTTATTGTTGCTGATGTTTGGTTGCAGGAGTTCTTTATATATTTTGGATATTATTCCCTTATCAGATATATGCTTTGCAAATGTTTTCTCCCGTTCTGTAGGTTTTCCTGCCACTCCCTTCATCACGTCCTTTGATGCACACAAGCCGCCCTTTGCGCACTTCTGATGACTTCCACAGCCTCGGGCCATTCTTCCAGCCCAGTCTTCCCTTCCTACTGTCCATTGTGAGCTTTCAGAAACATCAATGAGCTATGCCACCTCCCTGCTTCAAGTCTCTGCTCAAACGCCACCTCTTCAGAGAAGCCTTGTTTGTCCCTCAACTGCTTAGAAAGGTTAAGCAATTTACTCAACCACCCACAGGTCAATAGCTGAGCCTGGCTCTACTCAGGTCTATGGCTCATGAAGCAGAAATTTAAGACCCAGGCTACGCTGATATCCAGATTCACTGGCTCTCAAAACAGCATCTCTGGCCTAGTCCTGCCAGCTTCTGTTTGAGTGTTAGTGACTCACGGGTAATAATTATCTCTAAGCACTGGTCAGAACTCTCTTCAGTTGGTATCCTGGGTGAAGACCTGCTCTCTATTCTTTCAGCTCCATCACTAAACACTTTTCCTTTGGCAGTGATTCCCAGGTGTTTTTTGAACATGGTCCTACGAGAATTGGAGGCTCTTATAAAAAGCTGGTTTATCGTGAGTACACAGATGCCTCCTTCAGGAATCGAAAGGGGCGAGGCCCTGAAGAGGAGCATCTCGGCATCCTGGGTGAGTCCGTGCAGAACATAAGTGACCTTTGTGCTCTTGCCCTGAGCTACACCGACCTCAGAGAGAACGAAGACACTAGGGATGCGCAAGAGCCGACATCAGTGAAACGCAGCCAACTGCTTTTCCAAATGTAGGTTACCAGTAATAAGTCTTCATCATTAAAAACCCTGCCGGCTTCAAATGGCGATTCTTTTTCTTCAAAGAGGCAAGGGGGTTGTGTGTTTAGGTGACGTTGTTTAAACAGACAGCGAAGCTATCAGCCCCTGCCCTTCGCTGAAGATACCTTCCCTTAGAAATAAACTCCAGGCTCCTAACGCGACAGGCTGGGCTTGTCTTAGGCCCTCCGTAGGCTGCCCTCCGGCAGAGCCCGGGGACCGGTTCTTGCTCAGTGGCTGGGGCACAGTAGCAGAGAGGGTGGGTTCCAACCGTCCTCACCTGTCACCTATTAGCTGCGTGGCCTTGGAGAGTGCTCAGCATTCTGTGCCTGTTCCCTTCCAATAAAATGGGAACAATAATGACAATAACAGTCCCTACCTCATAAAGTTGTTGTAAGGGTTAAATGAGTTAATTCACATAAACACTCAGAAAAGCACATAACCCTAAATAAGTAGTGTTTTGCATATCACATAAAGTGGTTGTGTACTACATATCTGTGGTTTATTCTCTACGTGGTGATCATTTGAATTTCGGTGATGGGAATTCACAGCAGTGTTACTCGTCACATCCAAGACAGTTGGCGTTACCTCCTTTGCGTGCTTGAGGTTTATAGCAACCCCCCCACACTCTTAATAATAACACACATCAGGCCAACCGACGACGGGGCTGAGGAGAGCACAGACACTCTGAATAGCTTTTTATAGATGCAGGAAGCCTGTGAACTGACTTGGATAAAAAGAATAACAAATTTCATGAACCTGAAGCTGACTAACAAAAAACCCCTGCTCATCTCTTTCCAATCTCTCCACATCACTGGATAATGGGCTTTTAAAACCCAGGCTTTCTATTTGCTGCAGATAAGCATGTTGCTCACAGTGGTTCTTGTCCAAGGACAGGCCAAAGAAAATAACTGTCTTATATATTCTGGATGTCACATACCAAGGAAGGAAAATAATTCTCTCTTTGTCCCTAGGTCCTGTCATTTGGGCAGAGGTGGGAGACACCATCAGAGTCACCTTCCATAACAAAGGAGCATATCCCCTCAGTATCGAGCCAGTTGGGGTGAGAGTCAGTAAGAGCAACGAGGGCACGTACTATGCCTCCGGTGACAACCGCCAGAGTGGACGTGAGTACAGCCCTCTGCCATCACCACCGTTTAACAGCCCGCTGTGCGCTCACCTCAGGGAAACTGCCCCCTCGAAACGGAAGGCAGGACTTCTGAGAAAACTGCCCAGACACCATCAGGAGCAAGTACACCTCTCCTCCTACCATTTCCAGTTGGGTGGTGGAACTTTGTCCATTCTTAATTGGACGATTAATGACAATGCCGGCAGTAACGTATTTGAATTATATCAATTATACATTTCTGGAGCACTATTGGGGTGATTTTTAAATTTTAAAAATGTTCTTGCAATTATAAAATATTAGATACACATTTTAGAGTATTTGAAAAATCTAAATAGGTATAGCCCAAAATATTATCCATAGCTCAACCACTACTATATTTTTATATAATTCCCCTACTCTTTCATCTGTGTATATCTAATATATATATATATATTAATATATCTTTATTGATTTCAGAGAGAGGAAAGGAGGGGGAGAGAGAGAGATAGAAACATCAATGATGAGAGAGTCATTGATCGGCTGCCTAGCCTGCAACCCTGGGCATGTGCCCTGACCGGGAATCAAAGCCTGATCTCCTGGATCCTAGGTCGACGCTCAACCGCTGAGCCACACCTGGCAGGGCTCTAATATATTTTTTAAATTGGTTGAGGTTGTAGTATATAAATATATTTATCATACTTTGTACCCAGAGTTTGTTTTCTTAGCATTATAAGCATTTTATAAATATAATTTTAATGATACAAATTTTCCATCATATGGATGTAGTTAGGTATTTTTGTATGTCAAGGCTGACCAATAAAGACTAGTGGCTTTGCCACCACCTGCAGTGTCAGTGCAGGCAAGTTATTCTGTCTTTCTGGCCTCAGTTTCCTCAAGTTTAAAATTGAGAAATTTGAACAGGATCACCAACAAACTCTTTCAGTTCTAAAATTATTTTCAGCTCATGTCTGTTCAATAGAAAATTCATCAGTTGCCTCCTATTTCCAGGTGTTGTTCTAGCTGATAGAAATACAGAGTTAACGCTTGCCTTCGAGAAGGTTAAGTTCTGTTTGGGTGGGGTGGGTGATACACACAATATAACATGAAAGGTGCCAGAGACATTGTTAGGAGCTGTGAAAGCACAAAGAGGGGCACTGTCTTAGTCCGATCAGGCTGCTCTAACTAAATACCACAGACTGGGTGGTGTATAAGCAAGAGACATTTATTTCTCACAGTTCTGGAGACTGGAAGCCTAAGATCGGAGCACGGTTAGGTGAGGGCCTTCTTCTGAGCCTCAGGCTTCTTATTGTATTCTCACCTGGTGAGAGGGCTCAGGAGCCCTGTGGGGCCTCTTTTAAAAGGGCACTAATCCCCTCCAGGAGGGCTCCACTCTCATGACCTAATCACCTCCCAAAGGCCTCACCTTCTAACAACATCACATTGGTCATTAGGATTCCAGTATGTGAATTTGGGGCAGAGGAAGATAGAAGCATTCTGATAGTAGCAGGCACCGATTTCAGACAGAGGTTTAGAGGAGCTTCCTGGAGGAAGTCACACCCATCAGTGGTGACCTGACGCAGGAGCACAAGTAGAATTTCATTCAAGTAAGATTCCATTCTAATTCATAAGGAGCACAAAAGTGGGTTATCCTAGACTAAACCCAGTCTACTTTGCAGTTCAAATCACCACATTAGAAAGTGCACTTAACCTCACCAATGTGCCTTTCCCACAGGTGTACCTCCTCCTGCAGGCTCCCAGGTGGCACCCAAAGAAACATTCACCTATGAATGGACTGTCCCTGAAGAAGTGGGACCCACTTACAAGGACCCTGTCTGTCTAGCTAAGATGTATTATTCTGCTGTGGATCCCACCAAAGATATATTCACTGGGCTTATAGGGCCAATGAAAATATGCAGGAAAGGAAGTTTACATGAAGATGGGAGACAGGTAAGTCCAATCAGGGAAAATGGAAATGATTTCCAAGCCCCTTTGAACTATCATTATTATAAGGAAAAGTCTGTGTTTTCTAAACATAATGAGGACTCTATACATGATGTTTATTATAACTTTCTTCAGGCTTATAAGATCTGTATTATGCAGAGATTCACTAGATTCATTCAATTATTCCAAGATGAGTTGGAAACAAAATTTTCCTTGGAATCTAAGGTTTTGTATGATACAATTAGACTTCCACACACATAAAAAAATCTACTTATTAATGGTAATAAGTCATTCAACAGTCACTGAGGAAAATATTGTTTAAAATATTTTTTAGGACAGAGAAAATGACCCTTTGACCTAGAAATAGAAACACCTAACCCCATCATTGTTTTTATATCTAAAGTAAATATTTTAATGTAAACTTTTAAAAGATAGGGACTTCTTTGAAAATGCCTTTGATAAAATTACCACATCCAAAAATCATCATAATAATTCCTTAATATCAGCAAATTTGCAATGTTTACATTTCCCAATTGTCTTTTAATTGTTTCAAGTTTATTGAATGAGTACCTAAATAATTCACACATTACAATCAGTTAATATGTTTATCAAGATTTTGCTTATTTTTTTGTTGCAAGTCATATATCCTATAGAAGCTTCCCATGTCTAGATTTTACTAAATGCCTTCCTGTCGTATCACTTAACATCTTTCTTTCTCTTTCTCTCTATTTCTTATAAATCGGTGGCTAGATATACAAGCTTGATCAGATTCAGGTTAGGTATTTTTGTGTGTTTGGTTTTTGTTTTTGGTAATACTACCTCATGTGTGGTATTGGATACTTTTATCAGGGAATAGATACTATATAATTTTCTCATAACCATTTTATCAGCCACTGATAACCATTTACAATTAGGTTATAAACTAATCAGGCCCTGCACTCTAGTAACGTTCGGATTCCATCATTCCTTCTTTGTTTATTCTATAAACAGGAACTTCCCTTAATGGATTGCTTACCTTGAGGTACATATTATACAAGTAAGAAATAACAAATGCTTAATTCTTTCCCTTTAGTTAGCCTACTTCAAAAGGTCTTAACAGTTTCTTTTTAAGTACTATCGTGAACTCATGGATTTAAGGGTATTTGGTGGGTTCCAGTTCACTGCCATTATGCTTATTTTTCCTATTTTTTGCCTCTGGAGGGACTTGTTCAGGTAGACTCCTTCACTTTCACATGAACTCGGTAGCCTTTGAAGCTCCTTTGATTTCTAGTACAAAAAGCTATTTTAGATTTATATTACACATTTTCTGAGCCAGACCTGTAATCAACCATTTCTCCAAAAAGCCCTGGTTCTTTTGGATAAGAAATTATTTTTAGAACCACAATCTGGGCACTGCAGGGGGGTGGGAGGGCTTATTGCTTTTGGGTTAATCATTATTTTTAAGGCAGAAATGGAAAAGAAATGTAAGATAAATTTCATCATAAGTTTATAGTGATATTTTCTCTTCAATTTAGGTCTATGGCTTTTTTTTTTTTTTTTTTACTTAACCTCATTGATCTTACATCTGTATTTCCCTTCAACTGCACTGAAAAATCTTATTTCTCAATGAATATGAATATTCACTCAATTCATCCCCTAATATACACACAACAGTCTCATAACCATAATTACAACACTGAAGCCAACAATATAATTACTGAAAATAGTTTCAGACTTGTTTGCAGCCGTTTTTGTCCTCAGAGTAGATCCCACTAGGGATGTTCAGTTAAATTACAACTTTAAAGTCATTTGGAATACTTATTCTCTGTAATTTTGTCGCACATAGAATACACAGTTTAATTTAATTAATTTTACTTCTTTTTTAAGGGATTGTTTTTAAAACTGTAATGTTCTTTTATAATTATGTAAGATATTTACCTGCTTCCAACACCTAATCTACAAAAAGAGGCATATTCAAAGAAGTCTCTTTTAGCCTTTCTTTCCTCTCACCTAATCCCTCACTACAGGTAGCTTATTTTTATAGTTTATTCTTTTATTTACTATTATTTTATTTACTTTATTTTTAGAGCACTTAAAGATTCATAGCAAAATTGAGGATACAGTACAGAGATTTCCCGTATACCCAGAACCCCACACATGCACAGCATCCCCCAATATCCACATCCCCCACCAGGGTGGTACATTTGCTAACAGTTGGTGAACCCACACTGACAGCCTTATCACCCAAAGTCCATAGTTTACACTACGTTTCACTCTTGGTGTTAATATTCTGTGGGTGTGGACAAATGTATAATGACATCTATTTATCATTGTGTCATACAAAGTATTTTTTCTTTGCCTTAAAAATACTCTCTGCTCCACCTATTTATCCCTATGGAGACGGTAAAAGACCAGTGGGCAGTCAGTCATACAGGATGTAGCCTTTCTAGATGGCCTTCTTTCACTGAGTAATATGCATTTACCTTGCCTCCGTGTCTCTTCATGGCTTTCTAGTTCATTTCTTTTTAGCACTGAATAATATGCCATTGTCTGGATGTCCCATAGTTTATTTATACATTCACCTTCTGAAGAATATTTTGGTTACTTCCGAGTTTTAGAAATTATGTATAAAGCTGCTATAAACATCCACGTGCAGGTTTTTGTATAGACATAAGCTGTCAGCTCCTTTGGGTAAATACCAAGGAGCCTAATGGCTGGATCATATGGTAAGAGTATGTTCAGTTTTGTAAGAGACCACCAGGCTGTCTTCCCACCAGCAACGAATGAGAGTTCCTGTTGCTCCATATCCTCATCAGCATTTGACGCTGTCAGTATGTCAGTATTCCAGATTTTAGCCATTCTAATAGGTGTGTAGTGGTATCTTATTATTGTTTTAATTTGCATTTCCCTAATGACATGATGTAAAGCATCTTTTCATATGCTTGTTTACCATCTGTATGTCTTCTTTGGTGAGGTGTCTGTTAAGGTCTTTTGCCCATTTGTTAATTGGATTGTCTATGTGTTTAATGTTGAATTATAAGAGTTTTTTTTTAATGTTTTAGACAATAGTCCTTTATCAGATGCATCTTTTGCAAATATTTTCTTCCATTCTGTGGCTTATCTTCTCATGCTCTTAACATTATCTTCACAGAGCATAAAATTTAACTATAATGAAGTCCACCTTATCAATTCTTTCTTTCATGGATTGTACCTTTGGTATTTTATCTAAAAAGTTATCACTCCATCCAAGGTGATCTAGATTTCCAATGTTATCTTCTAGTGTTCTAGTGGTTTTATGACTTTGCCTTTACATTTAGGTCTGTGATCCATTCTGAGTTAATTTTTGTATAAAAAGTAAGGTCTGTGTCTAGCTTGTTGTTTTGGTTTGTTTTTTTGCATGTGGATATCTAGTTGTTCCAGCACCATTTGTTGAAAAGACTATCTTTGTTCCATTGTATTGCCTATGCTTATTTGTCAGATATCAGTTGACCAAATTTATATATTTGGGTCTATATTTGGGTTCCCTGTTCTTTCCATTGATCTATTAGTCTGTTATGTTGCCAATCCCACACTGTTTTGATTACTGTAGTATTATAATAAGTTTTGAAGTTGTCAAGTGTCAGTCCTCCAACTTTGTTCTTCATATTTGGTTGGCTGTTTTGAATCTTTTGCTCTCTACATAAGCTTTAGAATCAGTTTTTTGATGTCTGCAAATAATTTTCTGAGATTTAATAGAATCTATAGGTCAGGGTGGAAAGAACTGACAACTTGACAGTACTGAGTCTTCCTTTCTATGAATATGCAATATATCTCTATTTATTTTGTTCTTTGATTTCATTCACCAGAGTTTTATAGTTTTTCTCATATAGATCTTGTACATATTTTGATAGATTTATACCTAAGTATTTAATTTGGGGGATGCTAATGTAAATGGTATTATTTTTAACTTAAAATTCCACTTTTTCATTGCTGATATATAGGAGAGTGATTTCATTTACTTTTGCATATTATCCTGCAACCTTGCTATAATTGTTATTGGTTGCAAGAATTTCTTTGTCAATCCTTTTGGATTTTCTACATAGATGGTCATGTCATCTGTGAACAAAGTGTGCCTTTTTTTTTCTTGTCTTGTTACTTTAGCTAAGACTTCCAGTATAATGTTAAAAGTAGTAGTGAGAGGGGACATCCTTTCCTGGTACCCGATTTTAGTGGGAAAACTTTTAGTTTCACTCCATAAAGTATGATGTTAGCAGTAGTTTTGGTTGTGTCAGGTTTTTTTTTGGGGGGGGGGGGTAGATTTTTTTGAGTTAAGGAAGTTCCCTCTACTCTTAGTTTACTGGGAGATTTTAGTCACGTATCAGTGTTGGACTTTGTTAAATGCTTTTTCTTCATCTTTTGACATGATCATGTGATTTTTCTTCTTTAGACTATTGATTTGATGGTTCACATTAACTGATTTTATAATGTTGTGCTGGCATTGCATACCTGGAACAAATCCCACTTAATCATAATATATTATTATATTTATACATTGTTGGATATGATTTGCTAATATTTTGGGGCATATTTTATATCTATGTTCATTAGAGATACATTGGTCTGTAGTTTTCTTATAATGTCTTTGTTTCATTTTGGTATTAGAATAATGCTGGCCTTTTAGAATGAGAAAAGTTTTTCCCTGTTTCTATGCTCTGAAAAAGATTGTATAGAATGGGCATAATTTCTTCCTTAAATGTTTGGTACAATTCGCCAATGAACCCATCTGGGCCTGGTACTTTCTGTTTTGATCAGTTATTTGCTATTGATTCTATTTCTTTAGTAGATGTAGGCCTATTCAAATTGTCTATTTGTTCTTGTGTGAGTTTTGGCAAATTGTGTCTTTTAAGGAACTGACCCACCTTATCTAAGTTACCAATTTTATGGGCATATAATTTTTTATAATATTCCTTTATTATCTTTTTAATGTTTATAGGATCAGTAGTGATGTTCCATGTTTCATTTCTAATATTAGTAATTTATGCTCTCTCTCTCTTAGCCTCCTTCAAGGCTTATTTATTTTATTGATATTTTCAAAGAATCACCTTTCAGTTTCATTGATTTTTTTTGTATTGATTTTCCTATTTTCAATGTCATTGATTACTTCTCTAATTCTTATTTTATTTTTTAAAATAAACCAATATGTATGTGTGTGTGTGTATTCATATCCTTGCTTTTTTCCCACCTAACAATATAATCTGTAATTCCCTCCCATCTGTAATATATGGAGATATTACTCATTTCTTTTTTACAGTAGATATTACTTCATTGTGTAAGCATGCTACAGTTTATACAACCAGCCTACTATTTGACAGGAATTTGGGTTGCTTCCAGTGTTTGCTTTTACAAATACAATACAATGGGTAGCCTTGTTCATACATCTCTTTGTATTTTTGTCAGCATACCTTTTGAATAAATTCCTAAGAGTTTTATTGCTTGGGCAAAAGATAAGTACATACACAGTTTTGCTAGATATAGCGAAATTTCCTTCCATAAGAATTATGCTATACTGCATCCCTACCAGGTATAGTGTGAGATGATCTGTTTTTCTACAGCCTTACTACAAAGTGTATTGTTGAATTTGGGAATTTGTACTTATCTAATAAGACATAAATAGTATCTCTGTAATTTAAATTTATTTTTTTTGTTTTTTGGGTTTTTTTGTTACTAGTAGTGGGCAACTTTTCAAATGCTTAAGAACCATTTTCATTTCTTTATTTGACTGTTATAGCTGTAGCTCATTTTTCTATATAGATCTTTTTCTTCACTCATTTGGAAACTATTAACATATTTGGGATAGAAACGCTTTGTCTGAGATATCAGTTGTAAATATTTTTTTCTTAGTTGTTATTTGCCTTTTTACTTTGTTTATGGGTGCTATTTGCCATGTAAAATTTTTATTTCTATCATCTTTTCCTTTATTGTTTACAGATTTTGAGTCATAGTTAAGAAGTTTTCCCATTTCCCGGGTTATAAAGGAATTTGCCCCTACTGCCTTCACATGCTTGTTTTGTTTTATTTTTCACATCTAAATCTCATTTCTATTTAGAATTTATCCCGTTGTACAGTTGAGGAATGGATCAAATTTATCTTTTTCTATATGACTATCCAGTCATCTTAACACCATTTATTAAAAAGTCTAACATTTCCACATTGATTTAAAAGCTGCCTTTATCAGATACTAAAATTTTCATACACAGTTAAGTCTATTTCTTGATTTTCTATTCTAATCCATTCATCTCTACATATTCATGCACCAATAGCATACTATTTTAATTATAGAGTCTATATAATATACTTAATGACTAGTAGCCATACTTCATTGCACTTCTTTTTCATCATTTTAATGGCTATTTTTGCTGACTTATTCTTTCTAATGAACCTCAAAAAAACTTATCTGGCTCCAGAAAAAGAAAAAAAAAAAAAAAGAGCCTAACACTGTTTGGTCGGGACTGTTTCAAATATACAAATTACACAAAACAGACAACAATTATTTTTTTAAATTATTGATCTTAGAGAGAGAGGAAGTGAGAGGGAGAGAGAGAGAAACATTCATCCATTGCCTCCAGCACACGTCCCCACCAAGGATGGAATCCACAACCTGGGTGTGTGACCTGACTAGGAATCGAACCAGTGACACTTTGGTATATAGGACGACACTTCAACCAACTGAGCCACACTGGCCAGGGCAGAACAGGCATCATTATAAAGTTGAGTCATCCTACAGAAGAACATGTTTTCTATTTGTTCAAGTGTACTTTTGTGTTTTTCAGGAGTATTTTATAGTTTCCATTATATAGGTTTTGAGTAATTTTTGTTAAGTTTATATCTGGATATTTTTAATTGGCTATTATAAATGGTAATGTCATTATTTAAAATTTTAAGCATGTAACTTAAAATATATATATACTTTCCTACCTCTGGATCCCATTCTTTGATCTTATGCTTACATTGGGAAGGAATAAAAGGAGATTAAAGTTTATAGAACTCTGTCCATGCACTTTCACACATACTGCTTCATTTGGCTTTCACGGTAACCCAAGAGGCTAAGGATTGTTATCCCCACTTTCTGGAGTGGAGGAACTCAGTGAGTTGAGATTTAAACTGTGAGTTTATCCTCTACATATTTCATTGTCTTCATTTGGAAATGAAGGCGTCACAACACAGAAAGGTCTACAGGAGGCATTGAAAGTCCTTTTCCTGCCCTAGCTGGTTTGGCTCAGTAGTTAAAGCGTTGGCCTTTGGACTGAAGGGTCCCGGGTTGGATTCTGGCCAAGGGCATGTACCTCAGTTGCAGGCTCGATCCCTGGCCTCGGTTGGGTGTGTGCAGGAGGGAACCAATTGATGTGTCTCTCTCACATTGATGTTTCTCTCTCTCTCTCTCTCTCTCTCTCTCTTTCCCTTCCACTCTCTCTGAAAAGCAATGGAAAAAAATATCTTCAGGTGAGGATTTAAAAAAAAAGTCCTTATCCTGGCTTTTTTTACTTGCTAGCCATGTGGCTTCAGATTGGATACAATATTCGAATAATGTAAAATAGTGTCTGATCATAATGAGTATATCTATTATTTTACCACTAAGTGTGATGTTAGCTATTAGTTGGTATTTTTAAATTTTATTTCTGGTTTACTGAAAATGTTTTTCTATTTAAAATCACTTGAGCTGCTCAGAAGACATCTTGTGCTAGGCACAGAATTCATTGCTCAATAAGACAGGCCAGTTTTCTGTTCTAATAGGGTTTATACTGTTGTGTGTGGTGTACCAGAGAGGAAGGGGGGATGGGTCTGAAGGGGGTGGGAAGGAGAGACCATAAACAAACACACAAAGAAATGGAAATAGGTAACTTCAGAAGATGACAATTGTTTTAAAAATCAAAATAGGGTAATATCATAGTAAAAAGAAATCCTAGTTTAGATAAGGTGGAGGGAATATTTGGGATGATATTTAAATTTCAAGGAGGAAGACTTGCAGAGATCTGGGGGGAAAACAAAAGGAATAGCTAATGCCAGGATGTCAAGTTTTTTAAAAATTTATTTTTAGATTTCCTTGAAATTATTTTTAAAATTAATAAAATAAAAAAAGATATGTAAAACATATTTCTTTCCTGCTTTACCCTATAAGTGTGACCAGTTGCATTAAGAATTTCCTAATGTTGAACCATCCTTGCACTTCTGTGAAAAAGCATTACTTGAGCATGGTGTTTTTTTCAATATATTTCTGTGTTGAATTTGATAGTGTTTTATTTAGAATTTCTCATCTAAGCTATAAGTGATACCAGTTTAAACTTTGTGTGTATTTTCAGGTATTATATCATGGCTAGACTATCTTCATTAAATAAATTGGGAAGATTCTTATGTTTTTAATATTTTGGAACAGCTTAAATAAATAAGAACCCATTCGCTACTTAGAAACTTTTGAGTTTGTGACTTTTAAGAAATAGTTATGTTATTAATGTTTTAATCACTGTTTTTATTTCACCCATGGATATTGGTCTATTCAGGTCCTTCTTCTAAGTCAACTGATCACATTTTTGTACACAGTGGTGTCACTTTGTTTGTCTCTCATACATGTGACACTGGACAACAAATGGGTCTGGGCTGCCTTCACCACTTGAGACAATTAAGCAGAGTCAGGGTTGAATCATACATGAGCATTTGTTCCAATAATGCCTGTAGTATGGGAGAGCAGTGGGTCATCCATGAAAATCTGCTCTAAGCCCCCCTCTCCCCATAATCCAACTGCTTATATTGGGCAGAAGGACAAAGGTTACATGGGAAAGTAGGAATTACAGGCATGGGGAATGAGCAAGGTATAATGGTTACAGGTTACAAGCAATGTGGGCTGGGGATTGCAAAGGGCAGGTGCCTCCGGGACTCCATTGTTTTGGGAACAAAGTTGTTAATCCTTCCATGATGCTAGGCAGTTCTTGGAAAAGGAGAATGGACTGAATTCCAAGGTTAACTACCACGTTCTAGGGCGTACAACTCTCAGCCAGGTTAAAATGAGCTTTCTCTAATCAGAACAGAACAATCACAGTTAAAAAAGTATGATTAATATTTCCTATAACCACAGTTAGTCCCCACTATTTTATTTCTGCTCCTTTCCCATTCCTAATGTGGGGTATTTGGAATCTCAATTTTTTTGTTAGACTCACCAGAGTTTTGTGTATTTTATTGGTCTTTTCAAAGACTACATTTTCAGGTATAGCTATTTTAATGTGTTCTAATTTATTAATTTCTGTCTTTATTAATTTTTCTTTAATAATTTTATTTTCTAAAATATTTAGATATTTACATTTATTTTTATTTGATTTTTCTTAAAATAAAAAGCATTTCAGACTCTCAGCTTAGATGTTTAGTTATATTCCATACATTCTAACTCGTAGTGTTCTCATGGACAATATTTACTTAGTATATAGTAATTCATTTCTTTCCTCTTTGATCTAAGAGTTATTTGGATCAAATATGATTTTTTAAGTTTTATAACTTTTTGTCCTTTTATTAGTGATTTTTAGTTTTGTTGCATTAAGATAAAAAAATGTGACCTATAAACTTTCATTTAATTTTTTTCTGTAGATTAGAACATAAAGTGATTTTAGTGGTCCCCTGCTGAAAACCTCACACATCTGAAAATGTCTTTTTGTTGTTCTTTGCCTGGTACAGAATTTTCATAACATAATCTTTTCCCCTCAAAAACATAAATACTACTCCATCTTCCTCTGACATTTATTGTAGTAGAGAAGTCCAATGATTTCCACTATTATTTATTATCAGTATGTCTTCCCTTTAATAACTTGTCTCTAAAATCATTACTATGTGTATATTTTTATTTTTTATTTTTTAAAAATTTATCTTTATTGTTGAAAGTATTACAAATGTCCCCCTTTTTCCCCCAGTGATCCCCTCCACCCTGCACCCCTCCCCACAGCCTTCACTTCACTATTGTCTGTGTCCATGGGCTATACAAGTATGTATATAAATTCTTATGTTAATCTCTTCCCACCCACACCCCTTCCCTCTGAGATTCGTCAGTCTCTTCCATGCTTCTATGTCTCTGGATCTATTTTGTTCATCAGTTTATTTCATTCATTAGATTCCACATATGAGTAAGATCATGTGACACTTGTCTTTTTCTGACTGGCTTATTTCACTTAGCATAATACTCTCCAGGTCCCACCATGCTGTCTCAAAGGGTAAGAGATCCTTCTTCTTTACAGCTGCATAGTATTCCATGGTATAAGTGTCCCAGAAGATGCTTGACATGATTTCAATCTTCTTGAACTTGTGGAGACTCATTTTGTGTCATAACATGTGGTTTATCTTTGAGAATGTCCCATGTGCACTTGAGGAGAATGCTTATGAGTGCCTTGGAGTGGAATGTTCTGTGTCAATTAAATCCATCTGATCTAGTGTGTCATTTAGAGTCACTGTTTCCTTGTTGATTTTTTTCTGGAAGATCTATCCAGTAAAGTCAGTGGGGTGTTAAAGTCCTCTACTATGACTGTATTGCTGTCAAGCTCGCCTTTAAAGTCCTCCACAAGGTTTTTGTTTGTTTTTGTTTTTCCAGCCTGTGTGACTCTTTTGTTCTGAGGTGGGTCTCTCATAGACAGCATATATTTGGGTCATGTTTTCTTATCCATTCAGCTACCCTATGTCTTTTGATTGGGACATTTAATACATTTATATTTAAGGTTATTATTGATAGGTACTTATTCATTGCCATTTTATTTCTTTATGATTATGTTTCTCATTCTCTCTATTTCAACTTCTTTTTACAGCAGTCCCTTCACCATTTCTTGCAATGTTGATTTGATGGCCATAAACTCCTTTAACCGTTTTTTTGTTTGTTTGTTTTTGTCTGGGAAGCTCTTTATTTCACCATCTATTTTGAATGATAGCCTTGCTGGTTAGAGTATTCTTGGTTTCAGGTCCTTGGTTTTGCGTTACCTTGAATACTTCATGCCATTCCCTTCTGGCGTGTAGAGTTTCTGATGAGAAATCAGCTGATAGCCTTATGGGAGCTCCTTTGTAGGTAACAGATTGATTTTCTCTTGCTGCCTTTAAGATTCTCTATCTTGAATTTTTGGAATTTTAATTATGATGTGTCTGGGTGTGGGCCTCTTTGGGTTCTTCTTCCTTGGGACTCTCTGTGCCTTCTGAACTTGTGTGACTTTTTCCTTGACCAAATTAGGGAAGTTTTCTGCCATTATTTCTTCAAACAGGTTCTCTAACCCTTGCTTACTTTCAAACTCTTCAGACATTCCTATGATGCAAATATTCTTATGTTTCATGTTGTCCCACAGCTCCTGTAAACTGTTCTTTTGTTTAATTGTTTTTTTTCTTTTTGGTTCTCTGATTGATTTTTTTTCTACCCTGTCTTCTAATTTGCTGATCCACCTCAGCTTTCCATAATCTGCTGTTCATTCCTTCCAATGTTTTTTTTTTTTTTTTAATTTCTACTATGTCATTCTTAATTTCCTTCATAGTTTCTATATCTTTTTTCATGCTGTTGAGCATCTTTATGATCAGTATTCTGAACTCTGTATCTGAAGATTGTTTATCTCCATTTTATTTATCTCTTCTTCTGGAGAATTATTTTGTTCTTTCATTTGGGGCTTTTTTGTCTCCACATTTTGGCTGCCTGTTTGGATTTGTTTGTATGTATTAGGTAGATCTGCTAGGACTCCCAGTTGAATCGTCTCTGGTGCAAGCTGCTATCAGACGCTTTTTGTGACTGGCCTTGAGTACCCTGTTTGAAATTTTCCACACTCCACAGCTTCTGGTTTCCTCTGCTGGGGCTAGGTGTGTTTGGACTGGACCAAGATGTGCACCAAGGTCTGCTTTTCCAAGCCCTGGATCCAGAAGCAAATCAGGCAAAGACTCAAAGCTTCCAGAAGCTATTATACAGTTTCTTAATGAGCCTCAGACTGTAGAAATTTCACGAGGTGGGGCCAGAGGTTTTCCAGCAGGGTGGGGCAACTGCTCCCATGCCCCAGGCAAAAGCTGCTTAGAAGGTAAATGTCTGCTTGAGAAAGACATCCTCTGCTGTATGGAGGAATGACTCAGCACCATGGTCCACATGGGTACTCTCTGAGGCCTATTCCCCCAGCCAACCCCCCTGGATTCTTCTCACACTGCTCTAATCCACTCTGCCTCCACCAGAGCCCAAGGTGAGTGGCTGCACATGAAACTTTGTGTGTTGGCCCTTTAGGAGGGTGCTTGCATTTCCAGCCCTCTCTCCCTGGCAGACAGAAACCCAGCTGCTTGTCACAGCCAGGTGTTATGTGGTCACTTTTCACAGCTCTGGTGCTCCTGGCTGGGGAGCCCAGCTTGGAGTTTAGACCCCAGAGTTCTCAGTGGAAACCCGCCACAGCTGAGATATCTCTGGACCATTAGCTGCTGCCTATGGGAGCCTGGCCAGCCATCTTGTGCCTCCTTACTTCCTACCAGTCACTATGCAGTCTCCACATTAGGTCCTTGGTTATGAGGGCCCAGTCAGTCTTCAGTTGCAGTTGATTATTCAGGGTGGTTTTTCTTTATTTCAGTTGTAATTCCAGTTTGGTTCTGGGAGAGTGTCAGTGTAGAGTCCACTCAATCTGCCACAATCTTGGATCTCTGCTATGTGTATATTTTTAATCCTTGAATCTTTTCTTCTGATTTATGGGAGCTTTCTTATGATCATCTCCATCATTGATTCAGTTTTCTGCAGGTACTAACCTCAGGTCTCTGCTTTAGCTAGATTTTTAAAATTTGATGTGTTTTTGATCTAAAAACAATCTCAGGAGAAAGACATGCAATCATCTGTGAAATTTTCTCTTCTTTGTGGCAGTAACTTGTCATTAGAGGCTCATACTCTTTGATTCCTTGGCTGCCTGCTTTCTTCTCAACTACTGAATCATTTCATAGACAAGATAGCTTCCTTATTTTTCAATAGGGATGGGGGAAGGGGAGCAAGAATGTTTGTTCAGATGCCTTGAGGTTGTGAAAATTCCTATTCCAAGTCACCTGGTAGGCTATTACTTTCCTTAAGATGATGCCTCCCTCTGATTTCCCCTGCTCTGCCTTATAGGATTCTTCATTTTTGTGAATGTGGATGGCACTTTCCCTGATTTCCAGCACAGGCACCTGTCCCCCCTATTTGAACAACTGATTTTAGGTGGGTTTAATGAGTATTGGTAGAGCTGGCAGGAATGCAGGGAGAGGGGAGTCAGAACTTTTGGGTGCAGTGAGAGGCTTAGGTTATCATGTTAAACCAAAAATCCACTGCATAGATACTAATGAAAACTCTAGTGGTCAGCAGGATGATTTCATGAGCCTCAGTGTACAAAGAGGAGTGGAAACTTCTGTTCTTATCCTCCCCATTAGTGTTGTGTACTCAGAAGCCTTCCTGTGTATCCTGTCTTCACCTTGTCGTTCTTGCTTTGATTTACAGAAAGACATGAACAAGGAGTTCTATTTGTTACCCTTGGTGTTTGATGAGAACGAGAGTTTACTCTTGGACGATAATATTAAAACATTTACAACTTCACCTGATCAGGTGGATAAGGAAGATGCAGACTTTCAGGAATCTAATAAGATGCACTGTAAGTACTGTTTCATCCACCAATGTTTCAAGTTATTTCAGTGCTGCCCATGGAATGCTTTTAATGATACTGAAATTCCGATAGCCTTGCCTATTGTTCAATTTTCAATAAATGATTAAATACAGTGAAGGTAGTACCATTGATTATTTAATGTATTGGTCAATTACTCCTCATTTCACTTAATTCAGGATGAAACATACAAAGTACGTCGATTAGATGCATGGTCCTTAATATGTGCATCACCCAGGCTTCTTAAAAATACAAATTCTTGGGCTCCAACCCTGACCTACTAAATCAGAAACTCTGGGTGTGGGGCCAGCAATCTATGCTTAACACACCTTCCAGGTGATTCTGATCTACACTCAAGTTTGAGAACTGCTGATTAGATGCTTTTCTCATCTGTGGCTTAAGAATGACAGGCACATTTTATTATTTAAGATGAAGAAAGATATGGTCTCTGGTCTCAATAAACTTCAATAAGTCTCATCCTTGACTGCACAGTAGGATCAACTGGGAGCTTTTAAAAACTATTAAAGCTATTTTTAAAATGCTCAGGGCAATCTCCAGAGGTTTTTATTTTATTGAAACCTGGCATCAGATTTATTTTTAGCTCCCAGTGTAATTCTGAAATGCAGTTAGGGTTCAGAGACAGTGAGCTGTTTGGAAAAAAAAAACCACACAACAAAACACACACACACCACCAATGGACAACACGTGAAAACTATTGTAGCAAGAAGAAAAAAATGTAAAGTTGTGTTACAGATTTTTAAAATTGGATCGATACTAGTCATATTACCCACAGTCTTTAAAATATTCCTTTTGATTTAGCATTTTTGCATTCTGGAGGAGCCAAATATATTATCTATTGAAAACAGCAGTGAAAGAAAACTTCCTGAAAATATTCTGCCCTATTAATTCAAGAAGAATCACAGAATTTTCCATCTAGAACAACAAACCCACTCCCAGTCTACAGTGCCCAGGAAGAACTGTTATTTCTCATATATATGGGTGTTCACAATATGACTCTTGAGAGAACTGAGAAGTAGCTAGCTGGGAAGAACAGTGAGGTTCCCAGGGTACAGAACTCTGAGAATCCTGCATTCAGCTCTGCTTCTTTGTCCCAGGGCTTCTCTGAAGGGAACATCAAGGAGTTGCAAAACCACTCCTGACACAGGAAGGAGTACAGAGGCCAGAATGGGTCTTTTAAAAATTAAATAAACAAAGTTGGCTCTGGAAAGTCTAGGAAGTTGTCATGTAGTAGGACATAAGGTAAATCACTTTCAAAATGTTATTTTCCACCTTTTACAGCCATGAATGGATTTATGTATGGGAATCAGCCTGGTCTCAATATGTGCAAAGGAGATTTGGCCACATGGTACTTATTCAGTGCTGGAAATGAGGCCGATATACATGGGATTTACTTCTCAGGAAACACGTATCTGTCAAGAGAAGAAAGGAGGGACACAGCCAACCTCTTCCCTCAAACAAGTCTCATACTCACCATGCAGCCTGATACTGAAGGTGTATTTCCTTGAAGTCAAGACAAGTCTCTATTGGATCAATTCCTGAGGTTTTGGTTTATAGTCCTGTGTTGGGTGATAAACTCATCCCTTCCCCAAGCCTCCCAAGTCCCCTTCCTTCCCTTGGAAGAGCAAGACTGGGCCACTACCTGCTATATGCCAGACAGGTCCATTTCCTGTTTGTCAGTGGGAGGGAAGGAGGTGACAAAAGAATAGACTGGGATTTCTCCCATTTACACAAAGCAGAATCCTTAAAACATTCTCTGTTTATATATGGTCCTTTTAAAGATAGCTGGTGTAACCAAACGCAGGTTCAGCTGTCTGTTGTAACGAAAGCAAAACTTGTGAGAAAGGTGCTGGTGAGAAGGAAAGCACTTTATTTAAGTGTCAGCCACCTGAGAAGATGTGGTACTTTTGTCCCAAAGCTCATCTTAACAGTTCTGGTTAAACTAACAAATTTTATAGGGCTGAAAGAGGGGAGAGAAAACTGGACATGCAGGATGTGTAGGCTGTGCAGGGTATCTTCCCATAGGCCTTGATATGGATCTTTATGGTCACCATTCTTGGGTTGGCCATATGGTATTTTTGTCCACTGAGCTCCTATGGCTGAGTGGTCGGCATCAGCTGGGGTCTTGAGGTCAGGCCACTTCCTAGGTTCACATAGGAATGGGAACTCCTGAACTGTGAAATATACTAAAAAACTTTTAACATGCAAGCTCTAGTTTCAAGAGAAAAATCAGGTTAGAGTAACAAGCTGGGTTTAACATTTACTCAGATTAATATGGGTTGCATTATATAGAATTTTTTATGAGTTTTCTTTGTTAGTTCATTCTTATTTTAGTTCTACTATATGGTTAGCCATAGTAGTATAAAGTTTTTACTCTCTGTTACACTGGCAAATCAGACAAGGCGGAGGAAGACTCCCTAAAGGCTCTGTACCTAAACTTATCATTTCTCTGTAGCCTAGATGTAGTATTCATTTGTCAGTTGTTTGCGATTGAATAACTTATACTAGAAATATAGCCATGCAAATTCAGAGACTCCTACAGGTCTGGCCATGAATGAATAAAAAAAACTAAAAGCAAAAAAAATTTTTTTTTAAATGCTAACTTGCTTCAGGCTTTATTTGGTTCCTTATGTGACACTAAAATGTAAGACAGGTTTAGGGTCACCTTTTCCTTCCTTCATTACACAAGTGTAAATACAACGGTAAACAACAGAGATAAAGTGTCTGCTCTCATGCAGCTGATAAGTATTCTGAATAATAATTGGGCAGGAGAAGGTTCTGGTGACCGATGGGGGGAGTTGGGTAAAGTTTCTCTAAGGAGGTAACAATTAAAGAGGGTTTGAGTGAAATGAGTGCAAGAGCCATGTGGATATTTTGAAATGTTCTAGGCAGAGGAACTGGCAAAAGCGACTGCCCTGAGGCAGACATTCCCTTGACAGGTGGCTTGGGTGGAGCGAGTAGTAGGTCAGTGATGAGAGGTGTGGGACGCCAGCTCGTAACCGGGGCCACAGTAAAGATGTTGATTCTGAGTGAGGTGAGAAGCCACAGAAGGTGCTGAGCAAAGGAGTGACACGCTTTCTTATTCACCTTTCAAGGGACTTTTGATGTTGAGTGCCTCACAACTGATCACTACACAGGTGGCATGAAGCAAAAATACACCGTGAGCCAATGCAGGCAGCTGTCTGAGACTCCAAATCCACTGTACCTGGGTCAGAGGACCTACTACATCGCTGCAGTAGAGGTGGAATGGGATTACTCCCCAAGCAGGGAATGGGAAAAGGAGCTGCATCGTTTACAAGAGCAAAGGTAATTCTCTAGACTCTCATTCCCAATTTTTTAGTTTATCAGAGAAGAGAGAATTATGTTAAATTGCAGTAAAATTAACAGTTGCATTAAACAATAACAAAATGCTTCTTAGGAATCCTCATTAATTTCAGCTTCTCTCAATTTTCTCATAGGAAAATTTCCGTTTGCAGTCACTCATGTTTCTTTCTTTTCTATTGGAGTGTCGTCTCACATTCATATGCCCTTATTTTGTCATTGATTTTCAAGCTTACACCAAAATTAATGCCTCAGTTCAGAGCTAAAATATTTCCTTACCATTTGCTGTTTATGTTATCTTTTCTCCAAAGATTTTATTAGTCTAGTAACCAGTTATTTCACATTCTTAAAGCTATTACGTATGAAAGAAAACTTTAAGTTCTTGAGGGCTGTGTAGCAGACACAGTCTCTGCCCTCCAAGAAGTTACAGGAAAATGCGGTTCAAAAACCACCAATAGCAAGTACCTCATGGGAATGAAAAAATAAGTTCAGCCTGAATAGATGCAAGCTAAGGGTGGTGGTTGGAGCTTCAGAAGCATCCTGTTTAGGGCAACATCACCCGCACTGTGGTTAGCCCTTTCGTACTGTTCCCCCTATGGTCTCCCACACCATGCACCAGCCCTTTGTGGGCATGATTTGACAGATTGGGGCGGGCATGTGTTCAGGTTTGGGGTGCACAACATGGCTGGGAACCTGTAGCTAAGCAGTGGTTAGCTGGTCACTTTGACTGTGATGTTATGATCTGCAGCGTAAAGGAGTTAAAGGTTATTTCAGTGATCATGTTAAAATAGTAGAAAGGCTATAGGAGCCATTAGAAGTCAATAAAAACTTTAGCTAAAAAAAATCTAGAAAAACATGGCTACTTCAGTTCCTATAGACTAGAAACATTGTAGTATACAGGGAACACTTCACTGGTGAAATCTGGACCCATCAAATTTTACAGCTATAAATAAACCTTGGAGATGACCTCTCCCCAACTGAGGCTCCGATAGGCAGGGACTAGCTGGAGGTCATGCTAGTGGCAGAGTCAGGGCCAGGACGCAGGTGGCTCCACCCTGGCCAGGTGCACTTTCTACCACACGTGTCTATTTTTAAAGTCTTGTTAGAATGGGAGCGTGGTATTGAAAACTATCATAATTATTAAAATAAAAACTGTATGTTAATTCAAAATTTAAAATTTAAAACTCAACTTCCATTTTCATTAAGACAAATACTAACTTAGTTGTGTGTGTGTGTTTTTTTTTAAGTGTTTCGAATAATGCATTTTTAGATAAGGAGGAATTTTACATAGGCTCAAAGTACAAGAAAGCCGTGTATCGGCAGTACACCGATGGCACATTCCGCGTTCCAGTGGAGAGAAAAGCTGAAGAGGAGCATCTGGGCATCCTAGGTACTCTAACGGCCCCGTGCGCCAGGCGTGGGCCAGCGGTGTGCTGCTCTCGCAGTGAGAGTCCACGTCCAGGGTTCCATTTCCTCAGTTCATGTATCAAAGTTATTTAAATAAAAATAGGGGAGTTCTCCTAGTTGCTATATGGGATGCTGCCCAATTAATGAATCACTTAATAAAGCCAATTAGATCTTCAAGAAATAAAAAGTTACTCAGTAAAAATGAGAAGCCTATGAATATGGCATAATAAAATATTATTTGTGTCAGAAACAATATATTATCCCATATAGTAATGAAATTGTATATATTTGGTGTTTATCAAATGGATGCTTATAGTTTCGGTGAGATTCCTAGAAATTACTTTCTAATGAAATTCTTAACCAAATTCTCCCATCCCTCCAAAAAAAAAATTTATTTACTTTTAAAATTAATATGTAAATGATTAACTCCAAGGGGAAAAAAATGTACATATAGGTAAGAAAATAAGGAAAGAAAAAGTGTTATCATGCACAAGGCAGGGTGAAAAGTTGCCTTCAATGTTTCAGGAATCGTTTTAAGACAGAATGTTTAAGAACTGGACCACCACTGGTCTTGGGAATGTCCTTGAAAATCAAGCGCAGGGAATGCCACTCCCAGCCCCACTGTTTCCACACTGACAGAGTTCCCTGGGGCTCAGCGACCCTGAGCCCCCAGAGAGACACCCGAGGAAGAACGCAGTGCTGCTGGGTCAGAAATCCTCCCAGACAGGAACCCAGCTAAGCCTGGCTGGAGAGGAGAAATGGGGGGTAGCCCCGCCCACCCTTTCAAATGCAGGACTGCCTGCATTTATTAATTCCTGCTCAGGAAATTCTGGAAGCCAAATGCTGAGATCAGAACTCCTGGCCAGGGGTGGATGGGTCACGGCCTCAGCAGGATTAAACCATCACGCTGCAGGGGACTTTCAGGCCCAAACCTCCACAGGACTCAGATCAGAGATGCACCGGCTATAGGGACAGCCGTTATTAGTGTTTTTATCCTGAATCCTCTGGAACCAGGTGTAGATCCAAGAGTAGTACAGCATGAGGCCACAGGAGGTAAAACAGACTCTGCCTTAATGCTGAGAAAGTTGCCTGGTCTGTGCTTTTATTACTAAATTAGAACTAACCTGACAGACATGTAAGCCACTTTTCCTTTTTCCTCTTGCCAGGACCACAACTTCATGCAGACGTTGGAGACAAAGTGACTATTATCTTTAAAAACATGGCCACGAGGCCCTACTCAATACATGCCCATGGGGTGAAAACAGAGAGTTCTACTGTTACTCCAACTTCCCCAGGTACTCACGGGGCGGGGCCGGGGTTGTGCAATAGATTTTACAGCTCTTCCACAAGTGACTAGTCAGAAACGCATTCCTTCCAGAGAAGTGTGTCTTGAGAAAGTGAAGCTGGTGGCCAGGAGGGGACACGGGGAAGTGTGCATGTGTGTACAGCCTGTGAGGAGGAAGCCTGGTGGCGCTGGGCATCTAGACACTCAGGTCTGAGTCAGCAGAGATGGCTCTGTACACACGCAGCTGGAACACGCCCTGGACAGCACTGCCACCCTGAAAGGGGCTATTTCCCTGCCTGTATCTGAGGACAGGACCCTAAGGACAGAGGCTGCCACTTGAAATCTTAAATCTCCAGTATCTAACCTACTATCTGGCATGTCCTAAGAACTCAACAAATGTTTCACAAAGTAAAAGCTGAAATAGTTTCAATACAGGGGTGCATTTTCTTTCATAAGAACTGTATTTTTCATCTATTAGTGGTAAAGTTGGTTCCAGGAAGGGACATTTCTCAGTAATTTAGCAGTTCCCAAATTCAGGGTGGGGCAGAAGTAGGTTTATAGTTGTTCATGTGGAAAATAATACAATGGTTAATAAATAATAATACAAGAATAAACTCTGTTTCATGTACTCACAACTGTGTATCGAGTGAGAAACTAAATTACCCTATAGGGGAGTAGAAATGAAAAGCCCTGCCCTCATGATCCTCACAGTCTTCCTAAGGAGATAATAAATAAATAAAATACTAAGTTATAAAAAGTACTCTAAAATATCAAGGCAGATGAGCCAGGGTAAGTAACAGTGTTACTATTTTAGGTAGGGTGGTCAGGAAGGCTTCTCTGAGGAGGCGCCACTGGAGACACCTGAGATGGGAAGGATCCTCTCATGGGAAGTTGTGCGGGGAGAGCACCCAGGTCCCGAGATGGGAGGGGACCAGGTGCGCCCGAGGATCAGCAAGGAGGCCGGTGGCGAGCAGAGCAAATGGGAGAGACTGAGAGGTGAGGCGCAGGGAGGGCAGGGGCCAGAGGCAGGAGGAGAGAGGGGGCCTGAGGCCATGGTCAGGACCTCAGATTGCACCCTAAAAACCCTGCGAGGGTTTGCGCTGGGGAGCCATGATCCTGTGAACACTCTGAAAGGACTGTCCGGCCACTGCAGGGGACAAGGGCAGAAGCAGGAATCGGTTAGGGGGCTGTCGCAATAATCTGGGGAAAAGCTGAGACTCGGACCAGCTTAGAAGTGGCCGAAGTGGTGAGCTGTGATGCTTGGGTTGCATACAAAGTGGCTGCTAGGAGGACCTGCCGGGAGGCTGGCGTTGGGAAGGGGAGGCAGGGGGAGCGCCTGGCGACAGCAGCCGCGGCCACTGCAGCTCACGACGGGAAGCTGCGGGCAAGGGACAGCAGAGCCAGGAGGTCAATCGTGCTTTGTTCCCGTGAGGGCTCCGCTGCTGGAAAGGGCAGGGATGTGGGGCAGGGGGCAGGGGCTCGAGGGAAAAGATGCGTCTCCCACACCCCTTGAGGGCATCCCTCGTGTCCTGCTCGCGTCCCTGCCACCGCCGGCCGCATGAATAGAACGGGGCCCCACAGGCGCGGCAGTGAGTCGCGCGGACAGTCAAGCCCTGTGAGCGGCTGTCGCACAGCAAGCCTGGGTGACGGGGCAGGGGCGGGCTGGGAGGAGCCCAGCACGAGCGGACCAGGGCGAGGCCTTGCAGGGCAGCAGGGCGCAGCATCTGGCCATCTTCAGTGCCAAGGTCCTGCGCACGGTCCTGTGTGGGACAGGCTGTGCCACACGGCGTATGGCGTGACGGGCAGAGTGGGACGAGCCCGAGAGGCCATGACCGTGAGATCAAGGTCTGACGGCCCTTCCCCAGGCATCCTGAGATCACCGAGGACAGCGGTGCAAAAGGAGAGAAGGAAACTGAGGGAGCCGCGGGGGGGGGGGTCTAGACACGCACAGGAGACTGGGGCGGGGGCCGCCCCGGGGAGCACGGGGCAGCCCCTGAGGACAGTGTCCTAGAGAAGCTCACCTCGAGGGGTCTGCTGCGACCCTTCCTCGAGTCCTGATACTAGAATCGCCACTGCTGCTGAAGCGCGTCGGGGAGCTCGACGCCCTCGGAGCAGAGGCCCGAGGCCGAGGCGCGCGCTCCAGGGGAAAATCAGGTGCATCGATGCATCCGTCAGGGGCAGGCGGGGAGGTGGGGGGTGGCCGGGGGGGGCCGGCGGGGAGGCGGGGGGGGCAGCGTGGGGGAGGCGGGGGGGGCCGGCGGGTAGGCGGGGGGGGGCAGCGTGGGGGAGGCGGGGGGGGCCGGCGGGTAGGCGGGGGGGGGCAACGTGGGGGAGGCGGGGGGGGCCGGCGGGTAGGCGGGGGGGGGGCAGCGTGGGGGAGGCGGGGGGGGCCGGCGGGTAGGCGGGGGGGGGGCAGCGTGGGGGAGGTGGGGGGGGGCCGGCGGGGAGGCGGGGGGGGGCAGCGTGGGGGAGGTGGGGGGGGCCGGCGGGTAGGCGGGGGGGGCAGCGTGGGGGAGGTGGGGGGGGCCGGCGGGTAGGCGGGGGGGGGGGCAGCGTGGGGGAGGTGGGGGGGGCCGGCGGGTAGGCGGGGGGGGGCAGCGTGGGGGAGGTGGGGGGGGCCGGCGGGTAGGCGGGGGGGGCAGCGTGGGGGAGGTGGGGGGGGGCCGGCGGGTAGGCGGGGGGGGGGCAGCGTGGGGGAGGTGGGGGGGGCCGGCGGGGAGGCGGGGCGGGGGGGGGCAGCGGCTCCCTCGGCGGAGCTCCGAGTGAATGTAGGCGAGGCCTCAGGAAGGCGCTGCGCGGGTTGATTCTAATCCCAGGGCTCGGCGGCCGGCCTTGGGTCTGAGCCGTCCAAGGGAGGGAACGCGAAGGTGAGAGAAAGTCTAAAGCGATCCCGAGCTGGCAGGGCCTGCCCGGGTGAGACCCGGGCACCCCTGGTGAGACCCGGGCACCCCTGGTGAGACCCGGGCACCCCCGCTGCTGCAGACCCTGGGCGAACCCGGGGTGCAGGGGCCCGGGCGCGGTGTCCCGCTAGCTGCGGCCACCCACAGGCCTAGCTGGAGTTCGTTGGCTGGCTTTCTGCTCCCACTCACGGCCCCGGCCCGTCTGAGCAGACTTGGTCCGGCGCTGTGAGGAGGCTGTTACCTCCTGAAAGCCAAGACAACTAAGAAAAGTCTCACAGGAGGGTCCGGTTCGGTGTTGGGCCCAATCCCCGCCTCCCCCCTTTCGTGGTACTGCAAGTGTGTCCAGTCCAGATAATTCACAAACGACTAAGACAGGAATGTGTATATTACAGTTTGTCTTAAAACTGAATTCCTGAAAACAATTTTGAGTACCACCACTTTTAAAATCTAATTTCCTTCACATTTCCAGTTTCTGGGTACTGGTTATCAAGACGTAGCCTGTCTATACATATATATGTATGTGTGTGTGTGTGTCTATATGTGTGTGTGTGTATATGTATATATACCAAATATAACCAGATACATTAACACTTAATTTAGGTGAAACTCACACTTACATATGGAAAATCCCAGAAAGATCTGGAGCTGGAAGTGATGATTCTCCTTGTATTCCATGGGCCTACTATTCCACTGTGGATCGAGTTAAGGTAAACTTTAAGTCATCTGTGTTCTATAAAAAGTCCCAACAGAGACACACAGTTGAGGAAGATGGTTAGTTTTCCTGTGGTCCAATTCTATAGTAAACCTGCAGGAAAGTAAGCTGCTCTGCGATTCACTTTGGTTTCTTTTTGATTGTTTGTGTCTGTTTTTAAGGATACAACTCTATGACTGCTGATTGTGGGTAACACAGATTCAAATATTAATCAATACAGTATTTTACTTCCCTTTCATTTCAAAATACATTAAACACGAAGAACTGAAGTGCCTGATTTCAGAGCTCTGTTATTACACGGTGATAAAAATGCCGACCTCACAATCACAGCACAACTAATGCTGCTGTCTGATTAAATACTTCAAAGCCAACAAAGCGCTCAACAATGGCAAATCAGAACAGGTCCCAAGGCTCTTTTGTAGAATTAAATCTCTAGTCCCAATCTTTCTCCTGAGTTCCAGACTCAGCTATACGCCTGCAGACTGAACTCCGCCAGCATGTCCCACAGGCACTGGAAACTCAGCAGCTCTGAAACGGAAATCGGGCTCTCCCTCCACCCCTCCTGACTTCCTGCTGTAATACATAGCACCCTAAGTAGCCAGTCTACTCAGTTCCAGCTAGAACCCTGGATATAAAGTCTCTGCTGCTCCCCTGAGCTCACCCAGGGAACTCACCCACCTGCACAGGACTCAGCCCCCCCTTTCCTGCCATCTCCATCGGTCAGGTCTGTATTCGCCCCACTGCTGCAGTGGCCCCCTCGTCTCCACCTCTCCCCGTTCCAAGCCCTCCTTCACTCCACCACCGGGATGACTGGTTTAAAATGCAAACACGCTGCCGGTCCATGTTCCGTGTTTCAGTGGCTACCTATGTCCCGCAAGACAAAATCTAAAATTCCTGAACATGGTACAACGCAAAGACCCTTCAGGACCTAACCTGCGGCTACCGATGGCCAGGCAAAGCAGCCTCCCACGGGCTTGTCAGCTGAGGCCTCCCGCCTCCGTGCTCATTAGCTCTGTGCACTCCACCGCAGCAAGAGGTTCATTTCTCCTCGACTTTCCCTGCAGGGCTGAGTTCTGGAGGGCAGGGGCTTTACACGAGTCAGCTCTGGATTTTCAGTGACTGGCCAAGTGCTTGGCTTATGCAATAGGGAAACCGACGCTGTTCATTCGGGTGCTTTTAAATTGCTGCTCATTAGTTGAGCCAATATTTGGCCTCTGCACCCACACAACCTACCTGCAGCTCACCATTGTTCCCATTTAATAACTTCAAGTACAAAGTTGCTGACTTGACTGTACCACATTGGATGAAGTTTACTACCTAAATCAGTCCTTTCAAAATTCCTCAGGTCATGGGCAATAAGGTGCCCATCCAGTTCTCTGAAATCCTGACCTAGCCTTGGACGGTGTTGCTCAGTGGTTAGAGCATCAACCTGCGCACCAAAGGGTTGCGGGTTCAATTCCCGGTCAAGGGCGCGTACCGGGGTTGCAGGTTCCTTCCCCTGCCCCTGTAGGAGCAGGTGCGGGAGGCAACCGATCGATGAGTCTCCTCACACTGATGCTTCTTTCTCCCTCCCCCCCCCCCTTTTACTCCCTCTAAAAATCAATGGAAAAAATGTTCTCAGGTGAGGATTACCACCACCAAAAACCCTGACCTATATCACAAAGATGACTGAAGTTTTTGCTCTTTTCAGGACCTCTATAGTGGATTAATTGGCCCACTGATTGTTTGTCGGAGACATTACCTGAAAGTATTCAATCCCATAAAGAAACTGGAATTTTCCCTTCTGTTTTTAGTTTTTGATGAGAATGAATCTTGGTACTTAGATGACAACATCAAAACATACTCTGATCACCCTGAGAAAGTAAACAAAGACAGTGATGATTTCATAGAAAGCAATAAAATGCATGGTATGATACATATTCTAAAACTTTTTTCTTCCCTTTCCTACTTTTAAATACAATTGCTTTAGAGACTATTCATTTGCTTAATTTTATAATGAACCACATCTTTCTCACTTTGTGAGGCAGAATTCTGTTCAAAGCAAAAAAGGGAATATATTCAAAATCACCTATTAACTTCTCTCCCAGTTCCAAAGTTTCATTCCCTTTTAAATAAGCTCAAAATTAGGATTAAGGCTTTTGATGCTATGTGACTAGAAAAGCAGTGTGACATTATTGACCTTAAAGTATCCATTTCCCTCATCTGTCCTGAAGTAACTCCTATTACCTCAGAAAAGATCCTGTTCCTTGGCCTAAAATCATTCTTTCTGTGAAATAGCAGCTGGTTTAAAATATCCGGAAAGGTAATATAAAAATCATGTGCTTCCCCAGCTATTAATGGAAGAATGTTTGGGAACCTGCAAGGCCTCACAATGCACGTGGGAGACGAAGTGAACTGGTACCTGATGGGAATGGGCAATGAGATAGACTTGCACTCGGTACATTTCCATGGCCACAGCTTCCGATACCAGGTAAGAGCCACCCACGGTCGCTGGTCTTGCTCTATTTGAAAATGTTTTAATAAAAATGAAGAAAATGTTTCCTCAGAGAGACTGTTTTCTGAGTGCGGCACTCGGAGGCAGTCTCGGTGGCCAAACTTTGTTACCCCTGGGCTCCTCCTGGGATTTGCAGGGTTTGCTGGGTTTTCAGAGTTCTGCTCACATTCCTGGGCAGGGCATCTGAACAGACGCGTTAGCAGGGAGGGTAGGAATGTCCCCTTGTGTAACACAAGTGCTCTGACAAAAAGCAAACCAGAGTGAAAGAGGTAACAGAGGTCTTGACTGATGGACTTTCATCACCTCTTTCCTTCCACACTCACCTGACGGCCCACAGTGCCACTGCTCTAGCAGGAACTCAAGGACCACATACCTCTGTTTGTATCAAACACACAAATATACAGGGGTTCCTTGTGGTTTTTTTAGTAGATTCATTTTTCTAATATCCCTGATGTGGCCAATGAAAAATGATTTGAATGAATTCTCACATATAATAAACATTATATAAATGTTGTCATTTTTCTAATTAAGCACAGGGGCGTTTATAGTTCTGATGTCTTTGACATTTTCCCTGGGACATACCAAACCCTAGAAATGTTTCCAAGAACACCTGGACTCTGGCTGCTCCACTGCCACGTGACTGACCACATCCATGCTGGGATGGAAACCACTTACACCGTGCTACCGAATACAGGTGAGTATCACATGAGTGGCTCCTGAAGTCACATATCTCACATATAATTAAGATGCAGTACTTTGCCTAAATATGTCCCCAGTAGGAAGCATCTGTGAATTTGCTGTTGTTCCTTCCTTCTCTGCCTCTGGACAGGATTTTTTTTCACTGCTAAATGGTATGGGACACTGCTTTTCTGACAGTTGGTTCTGAAAACAGTACAAATACTCTCTAAGCTAGTACAAACTGACACCAATTAGATGCAGTGTAATTATACTTAAAATGGATATTATATAAAGAAACAAATCATGGCTTACACACTTAATTTCTTTCTTAAAAGAAAACATTAACTTTTTTTTCTAGGTAGTACCTGGTATACAAAAAAGCGCCCCCCACCCCGAAAAAAAAATCCCCAAATAATCAATATAATTTCAACTTTGCAATCAGGCAGGACAGTGTCTTTCTTGATTATTGCTTGTGAAAGACTGTCTTAGTCCATTTGGGCTGCTGTAACAAAACACAAAACTGAGACGCTTACAGGGAACAGAAATGTATCTCCCAGTTCTGGAGGCTGTTAGTGTGGGGTCAGGGTGCAGCAGTCAGGTGAGGGCCCTTTCACTGGTTGCAGACTTCCTCTTGTATCCTCACATGGCAGACTCTCTGGAGTCTCTTTCACAGGGAGACAAATCCCATTCACGAGGGCCCCACCCTCATGACCTAATCCCTTCCCAAAGGCCCACCTCCTAACACCACCACCTCGGGCTTTAGGTTTTCACCATAACAATCTGGGGGTGGGGGAGAGACAGGGGTGACCGAAACACTCAGATCATAGCAAAGATCCAGGGAGAAAACAGAATATAAATCCCCCACTCCCCACCCCAGCAGGAACACTCCCTCCCTGATAGACGCTGGGCAGACACATCCACCCACTCACACACACACACAATGAAAACACAGGAAAACAAACAGCCCTTTTGTGGATAAACACTAACACAATGTGTCATATGAGCAGTGAAATTCCTGCTTTGTGGCTGCGGGCTCTGCTCTTTCCTGGGTCTTCTGAGTTCAGAATTGTTGGACTTGGCAATGGCAAATCCTACAGGGAGAAATTATGTAGAGAAAACAAATCTTTGTGTTTCCTAAAAATAGGCAGAAAGGAAACATATAAATGGTAGAAAATATAGAAATATATTTCAAAAATTAAAAGTCACTGAAAGAACCACCATTAGTGCAAATGAAAAGTTTTAATTTCTCCTGGTCTTACATAGACACCTTGTACCATGAAAAGCTACTTCCATAAAAACCCTTGATCACAAAGAGTGTACTGAGGTCACTGAACACCCAAGGCTCACACAGGCAAATAAACTGCTGGGTTTCAGGCCAGCAACTGATGAGCAGAGTGAAGGGTCAAAAGGAGAAAGAAAACTTCAGTCTCTAAACATTAGCACACAGCTTACCACGCAAAAGGGTGGTCCTGCTCAGAAAAATAACCAAGAGCCGGGGAACAGGGGTAGGGAATGCATGCACGCAAATGGCTGGCCCGCAGAGGGCGCTGCTGCAGGTAACCCCACACAGGCAGGCAGAGGGCCCCGCACCAGGAGCCTGGAGGCGAGGGGGGTGACAGCTTGCCTGGTTAGGAAAGGGAGATTGTTTTAAAAAGCCATGGAGAAAACTGTAGAACAAATAGAAAATGTGAAGGAAAAACACATGTTGAAAAAAAATGAGAGAGAAATTTGCATTTACGAAAGGTATTGTGTGCGACTGAAAAAAGCAGTAATGAATAAAAGAGAGAGTTTAAACTATATACAGAAAAATGGGGAGCCACACTTATCAGTCTGGATTACCTTTAAGTAAAAGTCTGATAGTGCTTTGGGCAAGTCTACATTAATTCAGACTCTTAGAGAAGTTTCTTCCTACCATGACACACGAGAGAGCACTGAAGGTCAGAGGGAAGTCTTTCAGTGGTAAGCACCAGGAGACACACAATTTCCTCTCCCCCACCCCCCGAAAAATATTTTAAAATGTATCCACATCCTGTCATACTTAACAGAGGAAACATAATTAAGGCCTCCTATGACAAATATAAAAAAGGGTACTTTTTTTTAGACTGTGACATTCTATGACAGTGAGATAGCCTTTTGGAGAAGTCTAGAAAAAAAACCTTGCTTAGCTTTAAGTTCCTTATAGGCAGGGCCTGGATAGTCTGTATTTCTACTAAGTACCCAAATCCAGTACAATACTCTGCTTGGTACATATCTAACCCCATGTTAACTCAAATGAAAAGGAATTTTAAAAACTCTTTTGGACATAATGTCAGACTTACAGAAAGTTGCAAGAGCAGTACAAAAAAAATCCCATACACCTTTCACCCAGATTCCCCAGATGCTACTATTTTGCACAGCCACATCTGCTTTTTCATTCTATCTCCACACACACATTATATATACACTATAAATATACATACTCATGTTTCCTCAAAACAAGGATATTCTCATACATAAGCACAACATGCCTATCAAAATCAGGAAATTAAAAATGATCCCATACTACAGACCCTTTTCCAATTTCCCCAACTGTTCTAATCATGTTCTTCATAGAAAACAAAAATCCTACTCGTGTGTTGTATCCAGCTGGCACGTCCTCAGTCACCCCCAGTCTGGAAGGTCCCACAACTGGGACATTTTTAAAGCCTACAGGGCAGTCCCTTTGTAGCATGTTCTTCAATCTGGGTTTGTCTCACGTTTCCTCATGATTAGATTCAGATTAGGCATTTTTTGGCCAGACTCTGAAAGAAGTGATATTGTTTCTCTCAATACACATGTCAAGAGGCACAAGATGTTGATTTGTTCCCTACTGATTATGTTGACTTTGAGCATTTGATTAAGGAGGTGTCAGCCAGGTTTCTCCATTGTAAAGTTACTGTTTTCCCTTTATAATTAATAATGATTGGGGAGGGAAGTAATTTTTCCTTAAACAAAGCAGTACTAGGATGAAAGATGTGTTTTTAAACATATGACAAGCAGAAAAATATAAATGAATCTATAATAATTAAGCAAAATAACCAATATTTAAAAATTAGAATACATTTAAAGCATCATGTACTAATTTTTTAATCCTATGATATATACTATTTTTAATAATGGTCTTAAAATTTCTTTTTCTATAGAGACCAAGTCTGGCTGAAAGAAATAAATTGGTGATAAGTGAAAAAAAACACACCAATTCACTATAATGTATGTGAAAGTGTTGAATAGAATGTTTCCTTTGGAATGGCTATAAGCATTAAAAGAAGACTGGAAACACACTTTTATGCATTTGTGGGGAAACTGTGTCACACTATTTCACACGAAAATATCAACAGACTATTACACATGGCTGATGCTAACACACTAGGTAATGTAACTGATTCACATAGACCATTCATGTCACTATCACTGGGGCTTTACAAGGCTGTATTCAAAAAAAAAGAAATCTATGACGAGATGTCCTGGATGGTCCTCAAAGGACCACTATTAAGATTCATTAAAATGTTTCCAACCTTTGGATTCCCCATCAATCCCTCTAATGTGCTGCTGACATCATTCCTATTGAACCAGTGGACACAGGGGTACAGGAAGTATAATTAAACATAACATATAATAAAGCAATAAATAAAATAAAAATTAAATTAAAAATAAAAATTAATATTTAAAATAAAATAAAAAGATTCCACATCTGATTTTATCAACCCTTGAAGAAATGGTCAAAAGGCTATGAATCTGGAATTGGAGAAAAGCAGAATTAAGAAACAATTATACAGATTAAATCCTGATAAACATTGTCATCAGGGGAAAAATTTCAAAATATAGTTGTGGAGATGGCTGGTGATTAGCACTTTGTCCAGCCTTAACTAAAGTCAAAGCACACTATCAATGAGCTGAACTTGGACTCAAAATTGTTTGATAAGAGTTAAAAAAGAAGACGCAATTGTGAATACAATGATATATTCCTTTATTGTCACATACACTCTAGCTAAAGAGCAAGAGTACAATCAACAAAAGTGGAAGTGAGGTTTGGCTGAAAAGCGTACATTCAGCAAATCAGGTAACAGCCAGTCAAGAAAGTTACTTTGTAAACTTCTACTTCATATGATTCAGAGATAACCACAGGGTGGGTTTTTAAAGTAACAAAATAATAAAGTTTGAAATCTTCCACTGTGAGAAAACATTAACATCTTTCACAAAGAAAATTGTTTTAAAAAGTGACCCAATAGAAAAAAACTGGAAAAATCAAGAAGATTACATTCTGGACCACATGGAGTGACATTCTTTCACACATACTTGCAAAATGGTTCTTTGTGTGCCTGGGATGAAAAAGATTGTCATGTCTCCAACAACAGTGAATTGATGTTCTCTGAAATAAAAGTCAGTCTCTATCTTTAAAAATACATGCCTTCTTTGAGGAAATTCTTATGCCTTGTAGCTTTTTTACATTCTGGACAATTTAGTGGATTCAGGAAATAAATTATGAAATACCATGGTAAAGTAAGCAAGCTGAAAGTATTTACAATATATGTACATATTCAATATGAAAATCCTTTATTTACATTTCTACTTGGAATTCAATTTTTAAAAATTCAGTCTCATACGCTATTGTGCTGACTTTCCAATGATACCTTCAAGTCAATGATTTTTTTCGACTGCAATAAAGAAGATATGGCAAGAAAAATGCTGCAGTGCCATCTTCTGGAAGGACATTCACGAAGTCCCTTAGTTCTAGTTCCACAGCAACAACTGACAGTGTTTCTGTTTGCAGGAAAGAATATCTGGATTAGAACTAAATGGCTTTATCCAAATCTCTTATCACTCAACCAATCAGAAGTTAGTTCAGGTAACAAAATATTATAACTAAGAAAAAACCCCCGCCAGGCTCTTAAGTCCACACAATACTTTATGGTTTTACAACTTCTTATTTATTCTTTCTAGAATCCTTTGAAGTTTATTTTATATTAGCCCCATGCAATCTGGATTTACTATTTCATTTGATTCAGAGAGATTATTACAATATTTTTCAATAAACTTATATTATCTTCTTAAGAAAAATACAACCATTAGAATACTATTTTTAATGGCAGAACTATACTGCAGCTAATTTATAAAGATTCTTTGCTAGGACAGGAAATACTATTAATTGTTGGGTAACATTTTCCTAAATCACTTCCTCTCTGAGATTTTCATGTTATTAATAAGCACAAAGCTGTTTTCACGACCGTTTACCTTTTTTTCAAACTGCAAAATAATGAACTCTTATGAACATTTTAAATATTAGGGAATTTAGCAAACATTTTTGTAGATAACTATGCAATTTTATGATTCTATTGCTTCTAGATGCATACATGCTGCCCTCTGCTGGGAAGAGGCGGGGTGACACTTAAGAACAATGTTCCCCAACAGACATACTCCAGGGCCACTCCCTGTGGGATCCTCACATGTCCACCACTTGCCCTATTTGCTGGGTGACTGAAGTAAACCTGCTCAGGTGTGTGTGCATCCATCCAAAGTTATCTGTCCAGTATTCAGCAACCTAACCACCCTTTACACAAAGGACTGACATGCCCTTGTTGCTAAAAGTTAATGAATGCAGCCGCAGTGATGTATGGGAAAGATCCCTCGCTCTGGAGTCAGACAGATTTGGGCAGGGATCTGACTCTTCCACCTAGTCCCTGGGTGACTTTAAGAACGTCACTTAACCTCCTGAGTCCTAGTTTCCTCATCTATAATATAGTGGTACCATCTGCTAGCTTCCAGAGGCCTTTGAGAATTAAAACGCAATGATGCACATCTAACAATAATAGAAACTAACTAGTTTGTAAAACCTATCTGAAAAATATGAATTACCAATGCTTTGCTATCAAACTAGTCTCTTTAGCCTAAATGTGGAGCCTATAAGTAGTATCCTACACATAAGAAACTGAGTTGGGGGCCAGTGCACAGTAGTTAAAGAGCCAACAAAAAAGTCTTGCCACTACCCAATTCTCTCCTGCCAACCAGTGAGGGGCTAACACAGGTTATAACTCCAAGAACAAGGTCAAAAGTACCTTAGAATACCTTAAATCCTCTAGCGTGCCTAGAAAATATTCATCAAATGCTGAAAACAGTTATTTCTGGCTGGTGGGACTTTTTTTTTTTTTTTAAATGTATCTTTATTGATTTCAGAGAGGGGACAGGAGAGGGAGAGAGAGAGACAGAAACATCAACGATGAGAGAGTTATTGATTGAGCCCGCAACCTGGGCACATGCGCTGACCGAGAGTCGAACCCCAGTCGCCTGGATCCTAGGTTGAAGCTCAACAGCTGAGCCACGCCTGGCCAGGCTGGTGGGACTTTAAATGGCTTTTTAAACTATAATTTACTACAGTATGAGAATTTGTAACAATAAGCACAGTTCAGAAAAACAGTAACAAATATTTCCTTGAAACAAGCCAATTACTAACCCCCGTTTCAATGGCTCTACATTAATGCAAAGGTTCTCAATCAGTATCATTTTCCCCCTAGGCAGCGAATATCTGGTAATGTCTGGAGACATTTTTGTTTGTTGTAACTGGGACAGTGCTATTGGTATTTAGTGGATAGAGGCCAGGGATGCTGCTCAACATCCTAAAATGTACAGAAGAACCACACACACACACCCACACCCACACCCCCCCCCCCCCAGTCCAAAATGTCAGCCGCACCAAGGGTGAGAAAGACCGTGTTAAGAGATACGAAATCCAAGCTCTAAGCATATAAATCCCTGAGCTCCATCTCCAATGTTACCATCTTGCAATTTTGCCTAACATTTTACTCTAGAATTACCCCTGAGACTCTCATTAGTCCAAGGATATTAAAAAATTGGCTTGTTTCAGGTCACTCAGTAAGTAGCCGACCTGGAACTCAGTTCCAGTTCTCCAGGCTCCGATCCTGGTCGCTTTTCAGTATAATACAGCTGAGGACAGAAAGACCTCCCTTGAAAACAGACCGGAAGTCATTCAGATTCTCCCCTTCGAACCACCAGTACAGATGCTAAGAGACAGACTGCTGGCAAGGGTGCAAAAGAAGAGTGGCTAAAACACTGTACCAGCTCTTGAGGTACGAGAGACTAACAAGGGGAAACACACAGCATGTAGTCCCATGAGCCACACACACACCTGTGCACAGACACAAATGTATTTTGAAGACACAGAAAAATGGAACATCTGGTGGAATGATTATGGGAAAGTTAGGGGTAGAGAGCTGGTGGATGTGGCTCAGAAAAGGGTGAAGAGAAGAAAACCGAGGTAGTAAGATCTTGGACATTTCTTGTAGCACTATTCCTTCTGCTATATCTCCTCCGGCAAGGGAAACAAAAGAAAAAACAAACAAATGGGACTACATCAAACTTAAAAGTTTTTGCACAGCAAAAGAAACCATCAACAAAATGAAAAGACAACCCACTGAATGGGAGAACGTATCTGCCAATAATACATCTGGTAAGAGGTTAATATCCAAAATTTATAAAGGACTTGTGAAATTCAGCTCCAGTCCTGGCCAGTGTGGCTCAGTCGATTGCAGCATCAGTCCATACACCAAAAGCTGGCAGGTTCGATTCTCAGTCAGGGCACATCCCCAGGTTGCAGGTTCGATACCTGGTTGGGGCACGTATGGGAGGCAACTGATAGATACTTCCCTCTCACATTTATGTTCCTCTCTCTCCCTCTCTCTCTCTCTTCCTCTCTCTAAAATCAATAAAAAACATATCTTAAGGTCAAATTAAAAGTAAATAAATAAATTTTAAAAAAAGCAAAACTCAACGCCCAAAAACCAATCCAATTTAAAAATGGGCAAAGGAGCAGAATAGGCTGTTCTCCAAAGAGGACATACAGATAACCAACAGACATATGAAAAAATGCTCACCGTCACTAATCATCAGAGAGATGCAAATTAAAAGCATGGTGAGATAACACCTCGCACCTGTCAGAATGGCTGCCATCAATAGCTCAACAAACGACAAATGCTGGCGAGGGCGTGGAGAAAGGGGACCCCTGGTGCACTGCTGGTGGGAATGCAGACTGGGGCAGCCACTGTGGAAAACAGTATGGAGGTTCCTCAAAAAATTAAAAATGGAGCTGTCTATGACCCAATGAATCCACTTTTGGGAATATATCCAAAGAAACCTGAAACACTCCTTAGATAGAATATATGCGCCCCTATGTCCACAGCAGCGTTATTTACAATAGCCAAGATCTGGAAGCAGCCCAAGTGCCCATCAGGAGATGAGTGGATAAAGAAGCTGTGGGACATTCACACAATAGCTGTAAAAAAGAATCTTACCCTTTGCAACAGTGTGGATGGACCGGGAGAGCATTATGCTAAGTGAAATAAACCAGTCAGAGAAAGACAAGGACCATAAGATTTCACTCAAATGTAGAATCTAATGAACAAAATAAACAAAATAGAAACAGACTCATGGATAACAGACTGACGGCTGTCAGAGGAGAGGGGGCTGGGGCTGAGTGAAAAAGGCGAAGTGATTAAGCAAAAAACAAATACAGCAAAACTCTAAAAACTTCACAGGCACAGACGACAGCGTGATGATTACCAGAGGGAAGGGGGGGAGGCGGAGAGGGTACAGGGGTGATAACCGGCAACGGGGGAGGAGGTCTGGCGTGGGGTGGTGAGCACAGTGTAATACAGAGACGATGTGTTATGCAACTGTAAGCCTAAAACCTGCATAATTTTATTAACCAGTGTCACCCCAATAAATTCAATAAAGAAACACACACATTAGAAATCAAGGATAAAGAGTGTTTGCATGAGGTGACGATGTGACTGAGGTGGGAAGACAAGGGCTACCTGCACTGGGAAGTGACCCACCAACTGTGATCAGTTCAGAATCCTGTGATAGTGTGATGCAGGTGGGCCGGGCAATCAAACACCCGACACTTCCCTCTTCTGAAACCTAAAACTCACTCAGGGAGATGGGCAGCCCAGGAAGTTGGTGTAAAGTCGCCTCCTCCCAATCATGAAGGAGATCTTCAGAAGAACACCTCCCAATGGCCACTGGCTCTGCCTAACACTTTAAAAACCAATGAGCTCTGCTGGAAAAGACAATTCCAACACTGTCAATGTCTGATATTTTATGCACACGGAAATCAATGCAGCTACACCCTCTGTCATCAGGCCAACAATTAACTAGTGATATTAACACACAAGAGGAGAGAACTTGATAACCATGTGTCTATCAAGATTTACAAGTGATTATTATGAAAATTCAAATAATAACTACCAATGCTGTCAAATACTTCATAATTTAGAAACACTCGACTTTTAAATCCTTGAGAACCTTGTCATTCCTCAATACTTGCTTACAATTTATGATTAATAATGATAATCATCTTCATTTCCTACATGAAGTAAATTAAGCATGGAGATCACTAATAAAAATGTAATTGTCTTAATGAAAATTCAAATCCTTAAAATCCTGAGGCTGAGTTTCTGTGACTTTGAACAGTTGTAAAGGGTTTGAAAATATTAACTGGAAAGCATCAGCTCTGTGGCTAGAAGAGATAAACACATGTCAAATGTGATGGGGGGTGTGAATGCTGAAAATCAGCTCTCCAGACCATTCTCAGGGCATCTTCATCTCACTTGAGAATCACATGAAAAGACCAGAGAAAGCAGGGCTTCAGCAAATTATAGAAACTACAGCTAAGATGCAATGAAATGTATATTCAAGCAAAAATGATTTTACCTTTTAATGACGACAGGTAAAGTTGATATTTCTCTCCACCAGATTTTATTCTCTGACAAAGTTCAGGCAGCAATTTTTTCCACCATAAAGTCTATCTTAGGAAAAAATGAATACATTTTAAGCCTGATGCATTTTAAGATTTCCAACAAGAAGATTGTGCAGGAAAATATTGGGCAAAAATATGTCATTTTGGTTAAGGCAGCAACTTTGTTACAACAGAAGTTTATCCGCAGCTGGTCTTCTGCTTAAACTACAACATAGAACTCAGATTTGTAGTTTGAAAATCTAACAGTGTGTATACTGTACGTATATACACGGCTGTTTTCATGCGGAAACAGGCATGTCCTGGGTCATCTCTGAGGTGGCAGGAAGGAAGGAAGAAAATGGACTGAAGTCTCAAACTCTGATTTAGAAACTATTTTCCCATTGTCATTATGTTCCCAAATCTTCAGGTAAATAGGCTCCTTCATCTTCAAATGAGTGATTTTTAGTGAAGATAACATGCCATCACTATATATTTTAATAGCCCCTAACAGCACTCGAAGCACTAAGCACGTTCCACGAATCTGCTTGTTTGACCCGCACAGTCCTGTGGGGCTGAACTGGCATAATTTGTCCCCATTTCGCAGATAAGGCAACAAGATTATCAAATCTGATTATCAGTGATCTAGCCTAGAAAATGTAATCCGAAAAGCATACCCGATTCTCTTCTTTCAGCTCATGATTAGCATACGGGATGACGGCCTCGGGACACCTCTCCAGCAGTGTGTCTATGCACTGCTCATACTCTCTCAGGCGCGTCCGGCACAGAACCTGGACACTGAGGCCAGCGACCGTGTCTTCTGAGAGGGGCTCCAAGAAGGGAACGATGGAAGCTATGTCAAATGAAGGACCACATATAAGAGACTATGAACAGAAAAGTGAAATGTTATGGAATGAGGCACCCCAAAGTCTAAAGCACAACATATACAGTACAATTTCTTTAAAAGACTATAAACCTCACATGCAAGAAAAAAAAAAAACGCAATTTTAGAGCACAGGCATCTGCTACTTACTAAGTTTAAGTAGAGTGAAGTGTTAAATAATATTTAAACCACCTCTAGTTTGAAGAATAACAATCTGTTTCAGAGAAAGCAATCATTTAAAAAATAAGACAATTTTATTTGCTTTGCATAGACTGCATTTTAAAACTAATGGGAATGTGCCCGGCCGGCATGACTCAGTGGTTGAGCGTCAACCTATGAGCAAGGACATTGCAGTCTGATTCCCCGACAGGGCACGGGCCCAGGCTGCGGGCTCGATCCCCAGTGAGGGGTGCGCAGGAGGGAGCCGTCAATGACTCCATCGTTGATGTTTCTCTCTCCCTCTCCCTTACTCTCTCTGAAATCAATAAAGACATATTAAAAAAAGATGTTTAAAAACAACAACTAATGAGAATGCTTCAGGATTCCATCCTAAGGAAATAATCAACACTGTGGTCAAAGATTTATGTCCAATGATGTTTAAGGATGTTTTATAATATTGAAAAACTAGGCTCAATCTAAGTGTTACACAAAAAGGGCTGAGTAAATGATGGTACGTTTGTATGATGGAATATTATATAGCCATCAACCTTGTTTTCAAAGGCCACTTAATGACAAAATGCTCATGATAAAATGAGTAAAAAAATCTCAATGTATAATTATAGTCAGAGCATGATCAGTCCTGTAAAATCTGCATAGGTACATACACACAGAAGCCCCTTTGGGGGAGCCCAGAGGTCAGCTCAGTGAATGGGAGGACAGAGCGCACCTGTTTTGTCTGTATTTTCCAAAGTTTCTCTAACAAACATGCACTACACATACAGCCAAAATAAAATTTAACATTTAAGAAAACGAACACAATTGATATTTTGTATCAACACCACTTGCCACAAGCTGAATATAAGAGAAGGTACTATTTCAGTACTCAGAACTGTAACCAGTATTTTACTTTTAAGCATTTAAACTATAAACCCAGTTGACCCTTGGCAATATGGATTTGAACTGCACAGGTCCACTTACATGCAGATTTTTTCAACTGACCTACACAGTTCACACCCGACTTGTTCAGGGGTCAGCTGTAGTTGGGAATCCATGTCTGCTGAGGGCCGCCGTAAATTATATGTGAATTTTCCACTGTGTGGGCAGCCGGTGCTCCCAACCCTGTGATGTTCAAGGGTCAACTGTACTGTTTTGTACGGGGGTTTTCAAGGTACTGCTTTTGATTCTACCACCAAAATCATCTGTTTTCCCCTTCTTCTGGATAAAGATGAGATGATCACACACTGATTTCTTCTTCTGGCATTCTTTTTGCTACAGCTTCTCAGGCTCACAGGAGGAATGTGAACTACCTATCTGCTGTCGGCATGATTATTTTATTCCAAATCTCTACCATGGAATGGCCAGGAGAATAAGGTTGGTCCCTTTCCTTCCTGCAAGTTTAACAATCTCCTTCACCTGAACACTTTCCTGACGGTAAGAGGGCAAACATGAAAGAAGGGGACAACATGCCACTCATTGATCTCCCAACATGAAAGAAAACACAGACTGTTTCTGTATTCAACTTCTGGTTAATCGAGACAATGGGCTGGGTAGGGTAACCTGAACCACGGTTAAAATGCAGCTAGTCAAAGCATGGCACAAAATGCATGACCCATGAACTTTTCCTTAGTTTTATCCATATCATCAAGGAGTTTAAATAAAACACACCTGATGACACATATACTACAGAATAAAAAAATGGTCCAAAGGTTACTGCTGCTCTTTAAAACTCAGTGCTGCCTGCCTCTTAGCGCACTGGCCTCTTCTCTGCCCCACACAAGCATCACTTACTCCCTTCCCTGATCCGGATCCCTCACTCTCAGCCGGCTCTGCAGGGGTGGAATCCAGACTTCTGGGGCTTCTCTACCTACACAATCAACTTCTCTAGGGCGAGGTGGCTGGCAAGGAGGTGGGGGAGGGGCCCATGACAATTCTGGCAAAGGGCAGGGCATTTACTAGTTACTGTGTCATTTCAGATAGCAACAATAATTTCTATATTGTTTTAAATCTAAGTTTTGCACAAATATGTAATATCACAGTGACTGAGGACAAGAGGCACATCAAATCTGTGGGGTGGTGGTGGGTGGGGGTAGAGGGGAGTCATACAATTTTGAAAAACCTGTCCTGGTGATCCTGAACCACCCCATTCCTCTAGGTGAGAACCATGTGAGATCTTCTTGCTTCTTGAGGGTTATTTTGCTCTTAATGACTAAGACTAATCGACCCACAATAATCTAGAAAGAGCTATAATACGGAGAGTGGTTTAGAGACGTTTAGACTGACTATATTTCTACCCATCAACAGCAAGACTCCCCCAGGAACTGCTCTTTTTAAATACTTTAAAGTGGATTTTTAAGAGGTTGCTAAATTATACTTTTTCAAGCAGTGATTACAAATATGTTTTGTAGCTTTATCAGGTGAGATTTTACTGCACTTGTGACAATTATGATTTTAAATAGGCAATTAGTACACACATTCTGGGAGAGCAAGGCCCTGCCTGCCTGGCCCAATACTGTGTACATTCAGAGCATAAGTTCACGGAGTATCTGGGGAATGAACAAGCCTGAGGTTCAGCAGCTCTATATCACAGGGATACTAAAGATGAGAACCAACAAGAATCTTCTTTGGTGATTTTTTAAGAATGTAAGTAACTCCGCTTCTGGAGACAACACAGACTGTCTAGAGGTCGTCTAAGCCATACTGTCTGTTGAGCTCCCTCTTGACCCGTCCCCAGTTTTGGTTTCCATAAGCAATAACCACACTTACACCTGTCCCAGGGTAAATCAGGGGTTGCAAACTCAAAAGCCTAAAGAGGCCAAACCTAAAGAGCTGAGTGTAAGGAAAATGGACACCACAGCTCCAGATCTGGACCAAGAAGGCACCCTGATAAGAACCGTGGCTGGCAAGACAGCGTGAGCACTGCCCTGGAAGGGGAGCCGCTAGCTGGCTCCAGCCCGCAGGTCTGAGGCCCTGGGGGCCCAGGGTTACCAGTTCTGCTGAATTTTTCAAGAGGAACTTGAAACTCAGAAGCCTTCATTTAAAATGTCAATTTTTATATGTTGGTAGATACATTGGGCAGACCAAACAAAACAGATTTGGGGCTTCCAACTGATCCTTGGACCACTGAACTGTATTAAACAAAACCACCTCCGCATGCAGCCCAGCCTGGTCCACCACGTCAAACGTAGATCTGTTTCTTGTTCCAGTCAAAACAGTCAGAATCCCTGCAGGATGATCCACATCCTCTGATCATACTTCTTATTTTATTTTAATATCCTTTCAGGAGCCAGGTAAACTGGCTCCTTTGACCTATTTCCTACAAAAGAGATAGTGGTGTCTGGATGGGGCTAGAGGCCTAAAATATATGAGTGAAGATGAAAAACAAAAAACAAACATGAATCACAGCAATAAAACACTGCTAAATATTCGCCACATTTGCATTTCACAAAGCGTTTCCAAGCACGTGCTGCAAAAGAGGCAAGAGAGTCATGTGACTTGGGTGCACACTGGGTCTTGGTAATGACACCAGCCTTGCTGTGAGCAGTTTCAGGCAGAGGCAGGAGAGCTTCTGAGCATCCCTAACTATGGACTTTGTCCCTCAAAATTATGTACTCTAGATTAACAGAACACCTGGGGTCTTACCAAATTTATATCCTACATTAGATTGTAACATGTAGATAAATAAATATCTAATAATGTGTAATAAATAAAAAAGAGGCATTTTTATTTACCTGTAATTTGGAGAGATCTTCTGTATAATTTTTGTCAGCTAAGCAATCAGATGATATTAGGACATTAACCCATGGATAAATTAAGCCATAATGACCACAGGCATTTATCTAAAATGTAAAAGAAATTAACATAAACAAAATACTACAATACAAGATGTTCTTCACCCATGCTAAATAGAGCAAGCAATCACTAATCCTCAGCGTGTCACAGAATTAAGTACACACCTTCCTGGGGATGGGAAGCGAAGTCTTAGAGTCAGTTCCCTTGGAAAAAGTTCTAGCCTTCCTACTTCCCACCAAATGGATCTGCATGAAATATTTCCTAATACTTTACATTTAAAAATATTCCAAGGAAGCCCTTTCTAGCAAAAAAAAAGCAATAACGCTTTTAAGCTAATTATACTAAAAAAACAACAGTTAACAGTAACACTGGAAATAATTTTTATCTCTACTCCTTTCCTTGGGAGACAAAATCTCTTCTATAAGTTCTCAAGATAACTTCCCTAAAAGCCCCCTTATTCAAGGAGTTGGTGTCTTTTCCAGTTCACTGAGGCATCCACTGAGAGGCAGTCTCTCAAAGGAGAGGGAGGGGAGGGGGCAAGATGGGTAAAAGCAGCGGTGAGGGCTGCCAGGCGGGTTACAGAACAGCCCGTGTGTGCAGCTGACAGGAAACGGGAGCCTCTCCCACAGCAGGTCCTCACACATAAGGGAGGTTAGCAGATGTCTCTTTTCTCGTGTTCTATTTCATGACCATCCCCTGAGGGAACACAGACACGTTCTGGGAAAGCCTGATCCCTCATGCTTTGGCTACTGAGATACCACTGCAAGGCAGTAACACAGAAGCAGCAGGGGAACTCTTTTGAATATAAAATATTTAAAATGTAGCCCGACCGGGCACGGCTCAGCATTTGAGCGTCGACCCAGGATCCAGGCGATTGGGGTTCGATTCCCGGTCAGGGCACATGCCTGGGTTGTGGGCTCGATCAATGACTCTCTCATCATTGATGTTTCTATCTCTCCCTCTCCCTCTCCTTTCCTCTCTCTGAAATCAATATATATTTAAAATATATATATATATATATATATATAAAATATTTATAATGTAGGCAACCTCACTCATGGGCAAGTTCTAAGGATATTTCTAACTCCTGCTTTAAAAAGATATCTGGTGATGTAACTTAGGTTTTATTCAAAATAAGAATGTATGTACATTATTGTAATGTGTGATGTATTACTCCATTATCTTACCAGATCCTTTGATGTGCGCAACGGTACTGTGTCAGGGGGCTGCCTCTTCGATAATCTCCAGATGTACTGTGATGTGAGCTTGAAAAAGAGTTCCTGCAGCAGCACATCTGGGAGACATGCTACCAGCTGGGCTTCCCAAAAGTCTACCAAGAGCTGAGGAATTGTATCTCCATCCTTCCCACAGAGCACCTTGAACACAGGGAAACAAGCCCCCGTGTCCCAGATCAGTACAGCATCCAGCAAGTTACAGCTCTGCACACACTCCATCATGTGGGCCATGCACTTAATAGTTCACCATTAGCATTAGCCCTGGCACAGCAAAGTCAGACATTTTAACAGGAAACAGATTTGAGCCTGCATGAATAAAATTTTTCTACATATACTCTTTTAATCTATATCTTTATAAACTGGTCATATCTACGTTTGTTTTTTTCAATAAACAAGTAAAAACTCGCTTCTCTTATTCTGCTCCCAGCCCCCACCAATTTTATCAGGACATCCAGAACAATGAACATTTGGAAACTGACAAACCTTAAAGAAGGAATCTGCTTCTTCAATCCCAATTTTGTTGTTCTTCTGCAAGCCCAGGACTGAAGCTACAAGCAACCCAGGCTGGGTCTCCTTCAAGTGAGCCGCAAGCCCAGTTGGAACAATCTGTCCCTTCTTCTGTTGAATCAACAGCCGAGGTTCGAGAATAAAGCCACACACCAACTTCATCTTGAGATAAAAAAGAAATTTAGGAACAAAACGTATACTCCACTCATCTTGGAAATACATGCTAGTACATTCAAGATTCATGGTTAAGCTATTAATAATTTACTTTAATCTCAATTTTTTCTTTAATATAAAGACAAGTTCTTGCTCTAAGAAGATCACTGTTAACTGTCTCCATAAAAGTTAACATCTAATTAAGGTCAAGATGCCCTATTTTTGGAGAGAGCTTTATATTTAGGTGTACTTGATTTAATAATACACCTTAAGCTTTTTCAGAATTGTGGAAAGAAAATTCATCTTTCTAGAATTCTGCTCTTCAAAGCAAAGGATACTTCGATGTTAACTCGCTCTTCTCATCATAACAAAATGTGCCATTTGCACAGCAATAAAGCACTCTGTTCTTGGTTTAGAAACCAAAGTCGTACTTTGGGTGTTTGCCCAGCTGGGCGGTAAAACAACAGTGTAGGACACTGGATCTGAAGCCAGACTGCATGCTTTAAATCCTGGCTCTACCACTCACCAGCAGGGTCATCTTGAACAAGTTATTTAACCTTTCTTTGGCTTAGTTCCCTCATCTGTAGAATAGATATAACAATAGCATCTACCTTATAGCACTGTTACAGGAATTAAATATGAGAACATATGCAAGGGGCTTAGAATAAGCCTGGGACATAGTAAGTGCTTAATTAATGTTACCTTTTAATTTCCCCCCCTCATAATTAGCATCTTTGGCTCATGCCCCTAAATGGCCTCTCTTCCAAGGGAAAGCTACCTTTTCTTTGCTATACCACTCAAATGTCCAATCCTCCATATAGTCCTTTGTGATTTTCCCAAGTGCAGGCTCTTTCTGCAACCACTGGACTCCTAAGGCTCACAGTTAATATCCCACCCGCTGTACTTGAATACACTTCACTGCTGTCAGCGGGCACGCTGCTCCCTCATGCCGACCGTCAGCTCGGGCAGAGCCTCCATATCCCCCATGCTCTGAGCATGCCTGACGCTAAGCTGAAAGGTCTCTGGATACCCACTGCTGCCATTTATAATTCTTTTTCATTTGCCAGATCTGAAGCCCAAGCATTTCCACTTTGTGTCACTTCCTTTCTAATATTAAGCCTATTTTTCTTTACGACTAAGAAAAAATGAGTTAGAAGCCAGAAGAAAGCTAAACACCTCAGGACTCCCAGTCCTACCAGGCAGGACACCGTACCTCTGGATGGCTTTTCATTTCGTTTCTGTACATGTCAAGATCTCCCATTTTCAGAGCCATTGCTGCCTTGGTCAATGTCACTAAGACTGATGAAAACCCGGAGGTATCCAGTTTCCTTAGATAGCTCATGGCAGTTAGAGGTTTAATATTCTTCATAGAAGGACTACAGAGGATATGGGGCAGCTGCTTCGGCTCGGCCACATGAAACATCTGAACCACTTTTACTGCTAATTCCTTTGGTGAACATGAATGAGAGGAAAAGGTCAGTCAGCCAACAGGAAGCAACCAAATCAGGGGAAAAAAAGATACAAAGCCAAGATATAACATTTCAGTTAAAATCAAATTATAGCAGTATGCTTTGATTTAAGAAGATGGAGCTGATGATAACATGGGAGACCTCAGGTGACTGGAATTAATCTCTCTGTAGAGTTAAAATGAAGAAAAAGCTGTGAAAATATATAGCAAATTGTGGCCAGCACTTCTAATTTTAACAAGCATTCAGAAGAGGAAAATAAGTACTGGATTAAATCACACTGGAAAGTCCATTATAAAAAATTACAGCTTAGTACAAAATATACTTAAGGCAGTTTATGATAAAAATTTCATTTCTCTCAAAAATCTTAAAACATTTGGTATCATAATATCTAACTTTGCATATCTGTAGTCATCTCTTTTTAAAAATACATGAGGGCCCTGGCCAGTGTGGCTCAGTTGGTTGAGTGTCATCCTGTGCAACAGGGGGTCACTGGTTCGATTCCTGGTCAGGGTACATGTCTGGGTTGCGGGTTCGATCCCTGGTCAGGATGCGTGTGGGAGGAAACCAATCGATGTGTCTCTCTCACATCGATGTCTCTCTTGCCCCCTCCTTCCTCTCACTCTAAAATCAATGAAAACATATTTTTAAAAAATAAAAATAAAAATACACAAGGGGCTACAAATAATCATTAATAATGTGTAAAGGTCACTAGGCCAGGATATTGTAAGTGAAGCTATGGACACTTGGAGAGTGGAGTGACTAGGGTGGTGGAAAGGGCTGCAGATGAGAAGGCAGGCGAGGGCCGAATTCTGTGCCATTCTTCTAAAGACAAGCAACTGTTATGTTGGGCAGGCCACTCAATCACAGTGGACCATATTTCTCCATCTATATAATGAGAAAGTATGAGAAGACACTTATAAGTTCCTTTCTAAGCTATAATTCTATATTAATGAAGAAAGGGGTACATTAGTTAGCTTTTTAGGAAAAGAAACTATTACCAAAGAAAAATGTTTAGAACTTGACTTCTAAATGGTATTACATAAAATAAATTGCTAAAATGAAAAGTTAAAAATATCAGATTTAGCTAGACAGAAAACTATATTCACTTCGCTTAATTCTTCATCCAGGTTTTCATAAAGTGAATGACTAATATAAAAGATTAATCCCCTCTCATATTTCTGTGATCCATCCTCTACTGCCCAGTCCACTCGAGCCAAAACTTCAGCCATAGAAAGACCAGACATCTTATAGTAGGGCAAGGCGAGGTGGGAATGCTGGGTGTCGAGCCTGAAGGAAAGGAAGCAAAGAAAGCTCAGTCTTGTCATTTTAAGGCAGGGTATCTAGCACACTTCATAATAAAACAGATCATGCTTTCCAGATGACATAATTCTCAAGTACTCTTCTACTGTCATTAGTAGCTGGAAAAATCTCCTAAGTTTTATTCTGCAAAGTCATTCTAATTAATGTAGTTCTGTTTTGCTTGGTCATATTAAACCTAGAAAAAAATTCATTAAGTGAATTTTATTTTCATAATGTAGCTCCAAAATAATGGCGTTTATAGGCAAGGAAAGTCTGTTTCATTAATTTATAATCATTCCCATGGGTGAAGTAAACCTCTGAAACAATCACATGCAAAGTAATTTGTAAACATCATTCCCAGAAATAAAAACCACTATTCATATTAGTGTCCTTTTGTGACATCATAAAAACACTGACTACTAAGGTTAAAATCACAGACTGTCCAATGGTAGTTCTCCCTTAAAGCTAACGGAATAAACTAGTAATACAGCCTGTCCAGGATTTTCACTGGTCATGCCCCACATCACCCCCATCTCCGGGCCTGAAAAGAAACTTCTAACTCATAAATGAAGTGGTAGGCGACTCGTGAACTTGAGACTCACTGCTCATTTAATAAACTAACTACTTGAAGGCAGGTCACGCTCATCTTTGTATCTCTAAGCTTAGCACAGTATCTGGCACATAGTATGTGTTCAACAAATGCTTTTGAAATAATGAATGAGCCACTTCCCCTCATGCGTGCCCCCATTTATCAGGTAACTAACTACCAGAGATGGAAAAGCTAGCAAGTACACCCAAAGCTCAAGACGGCTTCTCTAACAAGTTTCCAAGAAGCATCACCAACCTGCTATAGCAGTCTCCAAGGTGCCCACAGCTTTCTTTAAATGCTTCTAAAAGCTCTGCTTTTTCTCCAGGTTCCAGCTGACTGGCATCCATCAGGGCCGCTCTCACTAACAGATGAGCCTCGCTGAGAAGGTGGATGCAGCTCTGGGTTTTTACAGTCTTGTAGGTATTACTGTAGTCTACCTAAAATAAAAAAGGCAAACAGCTAATGTTGCAGCAGAAAGACTCCTAAAAGTTTCCCAGTTCTTAAGAATACCTATATATATTGTTAGTAAAATTAATATTTAGACACATTAAATCCTAAAACATAAAAAGTGCTTACTAATCATTCTGAAAGGGCCTAGCTAAAGTGCCCCTTCCCGAAATCTATGAGTTAGTTTTATATACACAATTGTAAATACCCCTTTGTTAAACAGTACTCATCATTAGAGAAGGTACTAATGACACTGTTAACTTAGCAATAAAGCTAATGAACATCTGAAATAGTTAACTCTTTTTTAAAAAGCTCAAAGATTTAAATCTCAAATTCAGACTGAGCATCCCTTTTTTTAGCTTCAATAGGTAAACTGAGATTCTACTATATCTATTTCTGTAACTTACAGAGGGCTTATAAAAATTGTTGCTAGCTGAATCTATCTGTATTTTCAGACTCCAGTAGGCAAACCATCTAGATGAGGCCTATGATTTTCAATTAAGCAAAATAAAAAAGAGCAAAATTGATATAATCATCGGCATTAAAATGCAAGGGACAAATCAGGCAAAACCTTGACCTGATGATTAAAATTAACACTACCAATGAGGGGCAGATGGACATCATGATCCTCCCAAGGTCATACCCTGAGAAACACAGTGGATCACCTGTAATACATTCTAGCCAAGAAGAATAGATAAGCTAATCATGAAAAAAAATTTAATGCGGGAAGGGGAAAATATATTTTTCAAAAAATGTTTGTCATTAAACAAAAAAAACAAAAACAACAAAAAAGGGGGGGCTATGAATATATTCCAGATTTAAAAAGGCTAAAGACACATGACAAGTACACTACCTGATGCCAGTAGATCCTGGATTGGAGCGGGGGAAATGCTATACCATTAGGTCAATTGATGAAAATGGAATCTGAAGCAGAGACTAAAGTATTGTATCAGTGTTAAATGTACTGAGGCATGACTGCCCTGTGGTTATGCAAGCATATATCCTGATGCGCAGGAAACATACACTGAAGTATTTAGCCTTAGACTATGACCTATGCATTTATTTTCCAAAGGATCAGAAAACAACTCTGTGTTTATGTGTATAGAAAATGCAAGAGTGGAGAGAAAGAGAGAGACACACACACACAGAGAAAAGCAAGGGGTATGGACTCAGGGTAAATCTGTGTGGGGAATATACAGGTTTTATTTGTATTATTCTTTTTCTTACAACTTTTCTGTAAGTTTGAAATTACAGATTTCAAAATAAAGAGTTAAAAAAAGTTGCCAGGAATGAGTTGGCAGCTGTCACTTTGAGAAAAGAAGTAAGATGCCCACTCTGGGACCCTACTCACAGGACAATGCTACAGGTGCAGCAGTGCCCAGGGACAACTGGCTGATGTTCAGAGAAGTGTGAGACAGAGGCAAATGACCTGAGACGTCGTTCAGCTCATTTCATGGCTCTCTTTCCTAGGGTTCAAAGTAAAGGTCAAAGTCTATTTATAATTAGACTGGTTAACTGATCCTCGTAGGAGGATGGTATGAATACAGGAGGCTGATTTTAGTGAAGGGAACTTCTACAAGCTCCTCAAATGTAGGAGCTGGGAACACGAGAAGGCGGAGACAGGTGAACACTCGCTCCACTGTCGGAGCTCGTGGCTGGTGGGTGTGGCACTCTGAAAGGAAGAGAATTAGAATCCATTTCTGGTCATCAATTCCACTCTATATTTCTACAAATAAGAATCAGAAGTCTGAAAGGAGTACCATTTCTCTGTACAGTTGCACTGGTGAGGTCGTATTCACAATATACAAATTCCACCCAGCCTCAGCTACAGGAGGTGTTTTGAGCTTAACACTGGTATCTTTTCTAGAACTAAAAGCAAAACAAAGGACAAAACTGTAAGATAAGACATATTATTAATAAATGGCAATTTTAAATGGTAAATACTTGATACCTAAAATAATATAACTATGAAATCATTTTCATTTAGTATTTTCTTCAGTGTTTACTGTACAGTCGATTTTTATATGGTTTGTTCACAATGCTGCACAAGCCTACAACATTTAATATTTTATAACTCATCAACTGATACACCAATCACTTCCACTTCATTCCACAAGCATTCTTAAATAGGCAATAAGTTCAAAGAACAGGCAAGAGCCCTCAAAAGGAAGGGGACTTGGCTGTGAAAAAGTCCCCGGGCTACCCGGCCTGGTGTGGCTCAGCGGTTGAGCGTCAACCTAGGATCCAGGCGATCGGGGTTCGATTCCTGGTCAGGGCACAGGAGCAGGTTGTGGGCTTGATCCCCAGTCAAGGGCGTGCAGGAGGCAGCCGATCAATGACTCTCTCATCATTGATGTTTCTATCTCTCTCTCTCCCTCTCCTTTCCTCTCTCTGAAATCAATAAAGATATATTTTTTTTTAAAAAAGTCCCCAGGCCCAGGATCTTTCCTGCAAGTGGCCTTCACGGGTCCAGCAAGCCCGACATCACAAATCCATGAAGCTCCAACAGAGCAACACTCAAATCCCTCACGCTGCCAGGAAAGAGCAGAAGACATGCGAGTCTGCCTGAAGCACTATCCTGTCTCTTGTTTTCACTATGTGATGCATTTTCTGTGGTATACAAACGTTTTAAAACATAGACCTTTGAACAAATGAATTTTCAAATAAATGAGAAGTTTATAAAATCATTTAAAATATGTAATACTTTACAAATGTGCAAAATTACACGTCGTTTATCCTCATGCTAAGACAGTTTTTAAGGTCAGACCACTTAACCAAGGCAACCTGTTCACTCCTTTTGGTGGAACAAGTACAGGCACAAGCAATTAAAAAACAATCAAAAACTTATGTTAAAAATTAAAAATCAATGTGAGATTTGAAATATATGTTTCTTCCCCCAAAACAAGTTTCTTACCTGAATAAGTTTTCCACATAGAAACGTTCAAATTAGATCGCATTCCCTACCACTAAGTTCACAGTGTAGAAAACATCAAATAGAAGCGTAACTAGCCTGAAATTAAGCACTCTGTTCCAAATAATGCGAAAACAGAAAACCGAAGCGTCAACCAGAGATCAGTGTTATCAAATTGCAATTCTATTTTAAGGTAGGTCAGTACATATCTATATATCTTGAATGTCATTTAAGTTAAGAAATACATTGTTAATTTCTTTTGAATTGAAATACCAGAAAATAATCTTTGTCTAAAAATGCAACTACTGAAAGGTCAGAATAGAAAAATATGAAAAGACTTGTCGTATGGGTTAGCATCAGAGGCCCCGTCATTCCCTTGAATTACACAGAATAGCATATCCTTTAACGTTTCATCTAAAATACTAGGTTTTGATTCATTTTCTTCTAAAGAAAGGTCAATTATAAAGGATATTATAGAGATCATTAAAACCTTATTTTCTTTCTCTGGAAAAAGAACACCATAGAAAAGTCACCTGGGCCTTCAAAATTTTGACTCAAAAAAAACATAAAGTAAGACACACACAAAATACCCCCATAACAATCAGTGCAGAAACTCTGGCAGGACTCTGGGGAGAGGGATGCTCACAGGAGCCTCCTGGGGGACTCTCTTCTCTCTGGATGGGGCTCGGGGTCCGCCTTGGTCAGAAGTATGATGTGGTTTTTAAAGTGACAGATGGCTCTCAAGCCTATGAAAAGCTGTATTCTTAAAGCACAGACATCCATACTGACGGGTGGGCAAGCCTAGGAAAGAAAAAACCACAAATTTAACCATGGGAAAAACATACATGAACTTTAACCTTCAAAAATCTGTGTTTATTTGATAGTCTCTTCTGCCCCATCCCCCCCCTCAAAAAACTCTTCAAATTCCTATTCTCATCAGAGCAAGGAGGTTATCCTATCTGAACTTATTTAACCAACTATTTCATATGTGCCTGCAAAGAGCTCCCCTTCCTGAATGAATTCAGAAAGCGGGCGCCCCCGAGGCCCCTCACAGTGGGGACTCCCCACGGCTCTGGGACTGCGGCCATGGCTGGTAAGCTGCCACCCAGGGAAACCCCACTAACGGTGTGCCGGCCTGGGGGTACGCCCAAATGGAGTTTCCAGGCAAAATGAGATGCTACAAAAGGACATTCTGCTGCCCAGAGAGTACACAGCATGGATTCCTAGTAGATGGGAGCGTAGGACAGAAATGCTCGTATGTTCAGAGGGGCCTTAGGTGTGAACACTGCCCAGAATGCCTGACAGGCTGGATGTGTCAGATAAGCTGCAGGAAACCTGCGCGGGAGCCAGGCTCCTGGCCCTGGAAGGGAGCATGCATCCACCTAGAGTGGGTAAGAAAGGTAACAGAGGAACTCTCCCGGGGAGCCCACAAAATGAGGCTGCCAGGCCGTCCCACTGCCTCAGCTGACACTTTTGATTCAGAGGTCACCTTCCTTGGCCCTTTGTACAACGTGCTTGGAAAACACCTCTGTTTATTTTTTCATCCCTAGGATTAGTTGCGGGGCCCTGGCTAGTGCTGAGGAGCTGGAATCTGAGAGGAACGGGAGAAAGAGATACGTGCCCTCTGAGGCCGTGAAATCTCAGACCCCGCAGCTCCCACAGCCCGAGTCAGCAAGCGGCCTCCATGACCTCGCGCTCACTCAGGCGGCACCTGGGGTTTCAGACGGCGGAGGTGCCGGGGAGGGGGGGCCTCTGTGTATGCTCCAAAGGACGGGTCTGACGGGCAGCAATCCCCACCAGATACCGGTCTCCCCTCTCTTCTCCCTTCCCCTCTTTCGGGTTCCTTCCCTGTGGTTTTATGAGACTCTGAGAAGACCTGAAATTATGATTTATTTTCAAGTGTAGATTGATCCTACCTCAATCTACTATATACCCCTACTCTACCATCACCACCTATGTAAGCCTGAGTTTTTTTGTTTTATTTTTAAAGGCATGGTTTGGGGAGAAGAAAGGGAAAATAATCTGTCAGTTCTCAATTTTTACTAGGAAAATAACCTATATTTTAAAAATGATCTCTTAAAAGGCCACAGGTATATCTTAACAACAGAAAGAAAGACAAGGAAGAGCTGTGATTCCGGTTTCCCCGGAGGCTGAAGGTAGACAGGCAGCAAGCCCGGTCAGCAACAAGAGAGCTACAGGCTCGGCCACAGCAAAAAGTTACTGAGAACTCAGGTCACATGAAATGTGACCACCTAATGTGACCTGGGCAACAGCGAGAATGGGAGCGTACCTCAGACACACTAGCACTTCACAGTGCTGGCTTATCAGCATAGCCACCATTACTGAACACTTACTTCCAGATGCCTTTTATCATGGACATAATCTAACTTGTGAAATAGAGGTCATCATAATTTTGGGGTTTCCTGCAGCCTGCATCTTCACAACAAACATCCATTCGAGTAGCTTATACATCAGAGGTGAAATACATATGGTGAATATCATAAAAATGATCAGTATATTTTTAAGAATAGAAATTCAAGGTCAGAAAACATAGAATTTCATCATAAACGACCTCTGTATTTTGTGGTCAAGAGCTTTGCAGAGACTAAGCATACTAAAAATGATGTTATTGATCTAACACACCCATTAGCTCCTAGATTTAGTTTACAGAAATACCAGAGGTTGTTGAAGGCTTGTAAAATTACAAAAGAGTAACAAAAGGCTATATAACAATATAAAGAGATTATTTTAATGCACTTTAATCAATTTTGTGTTCTTGAATATACTAATTTCTAAACTGTGTGAATAGCTATATATAATTACTACCAATATTTCTGTCAAAAAATAAAACTGTAGTATACTACAGTTGTGAAATACTCTCTCTGAAGTTACCGTACATATTCTTTACCAAACTTTTAGAAATAGGCACTAGACCTAAATTCTGAGTGAAGTGTTTTCAAAGTAATCTTACACATTGTCATCTAAACTATGAATCAAAAAATGCTCAGTGTTACATTCCGAAGTTCTAATTCAATAATCAAGATCTTAAGACCTTTACGTGTGCCTCGCTTACAACCAGGAGCAAATGTGAGCATACACAGGCCCCTTTTTGAGCTCAGGGTTCACCGTCATCAAAAGCCAGTTCTAACCTTCAGGGTGGAGTCCACGTACGGGTCCTCCTCACGAGCCGCTGCTGCACTGCACCGCACCGTGAAACACTGCAGGTTGTTACTGAGGAAGAGAGAGAGGCCACTGAGCACAGCGGAGACCAAAGCCCAACGGGGCCACAGCTGACAGCACTTCACAGGCGAACAAAGTAGTGGCCAAGGTGGAAGAAGACTCAAGTATTGGTCAAATGCTGACGAGTTAGCCAGCTTCTTATCAACGAGAGTACCTCAAAACCCCTATAGAGTGTTTGAAAACATAACTGGTCCCCACCTGACCCCTACTGAATCATAATCTCTAGGGGCTGAATCTAGACATGTGCTTCTACAAAGTTCTATGTTTGGTTCGGTTGTACACTCCTAGGTAAGAACCATGGATCTCGGTCAATACCCTCATTTGGCAGACAAATGATGTCCCCAGGATCAGTCCAAGGTACAGAGTTCAGTATCAAGGCCAAGATTAGAACCCAAATTCTTGACTATTATCTCTATCCAACTCATCTCAGAATGAAAGTGGGCTTGCATTATACTGGACAACACACTTAGATGATGCAAACCCAAATCCAATAGTAGAACAGAAAATCAGAGGCTGTCTGATGGAATCTTGACTGTTACCAATCCAGTAGCTTGTTGTAAAGATTAGGGAATGGAAGGGTCATGACTGGTCCATGGCCTCTCTGGAGAATAGAGCCAAATTAGACCCCAGCTGTCCCCAACCCTCACATTCCTCTAGCTCCTTCCACAACCCCAGGCTGCTTCTGTGTAGTAAAACAACCCGGACCCCACAGTAAGTGCACAATAGATGCCTGGTGACTGACGGGTAAGTCAACAATCCAGTACTGACACTAAAAACAGTTAACTTCAAAACCTTGCAGTGAATTTGCAGGAATGATTCTTAAAAATGAATTAAAAAGTGAGAGAAGTAAAAATGAACTCTTAAAAAATAAAAAAGCAAATCCAACAACAGCAAATTGTTAGCTTTGCTTTTTAAGAGTTCACTTTTACTTATTTTTAGCAAATTGTTGAACTCTTAAAATTAAAAAGCAAATCTAACAATAATCCTAAAATAGAAGAAATACTTCTTAACAAGAAAAGTATTCTGACATTTGCCCGGTTGGGAGACTTTGCACAACGGAGGCAGGAAGCACCGGTGAGGGCTCTCTCCATGTTTGCTGGGGCTTCTACTTCAGCCTCAGCCCACTGCCCTCTCTGTCCATTCCCACAAAGTTCTAGGTCATGACAACAGCTCCTCCACTTAGAAATTTGGAGTAGAGAGCATCCTCGGGAATTAAAATGATTGGAAGGGACTTTGGGACCGTGAGGAACAAAACAGCACCTGCAGTGGGACCAGAATGACCAAAGGTCTACTGAACGTAGCTGACGATGGTGAGGGTCTAGATGTAAAAAGGCTGGCTCCTCTGACTCACCTCCACATCCAGGAATTCGGGTGTTGGCTTTGCTGGAATACAAAGGACATGCTGGATGTCCAGGACATGCTGCCACGTGAAGCAGCAGCTGCTCAACAGTGGATCTATGATCCACTGGGGAAGAACATCATGGTGGCATTCTTTTTTTTAAGTCAGATGAAAATACAGCAATTGTTGATGTGGTTGGTTCTGAGAAGTAGGATTGGGGGTGGGGGGCTTTCCCATTTATGTATTTCTATAAAGGTGACATTTTACATGACTTTATATTGCTCTTAGATTTAAAAAAAAATTTTCTATTGCTTTTTTTTTTAGGGTATATAAACATACCAGTCTGCAAGAACACGACTTAAATGTAAGGAGTAGGGGAGCATAAGTTTAGAGGGTCCACTCACTAAATTCTCTGTCCTGTACATCTGTGCAATGAGATGGAGAAAAGATGGATAGTCTTTGGCATCAATATTTTGGGACAGAAATTAATATTTTATTCCTTCTTTCTCCCTCTATTTTTTCTTGGTTTCGGAGATGCTATAGTTTCCTAGGTTTCTCTGCATCCTTGAAGATATCTCTTCCTCCTCTCCCTTCCTAAACAGGACCTTCACCAGAGTTTTAGTCCAACTACTTTTCTCTGCTACACACTCTTGGAACCATGCTCACTACTTTAACAATCAGCTCTTTTTTGATCATAGTAAAACGTCTAAGTTTTCCTCTCTTCCCTAATCGTTAGTCCTGTGTGTCCAAAAGTATGCTTAACATTTCCTCTTCATCTTCCCTCAGCACCTCCAACTCAAATGTGCAAAACAAATTTCTCTTTTGCCCCACATTACACCAGCCTCCGTTCTTTCATATAAGGAGGCTCGAAACTCATGGGGTTTTTCAAGCCTCCTCCATTCCAGGTATCCCATCCGACAAGTTCTTTAATTATCTTGCCAAAGCCTCTCCCACCCATTCTTCTTTCCCCTCTCACTGCTACTACCCTGCCCAAATACAGCCCTTCCTTATCCTTACCAGAACCACTTCAGTAGCTTATTTATCTATGTTCAATCCATCCCCCATAATGCCAACATTAATTTTCCTAAAACAATGCTCTGACCACATCATTTTCTTTGATCAAAACCTTAAAAAATCCTTAGTCTAATTTTCAAAACCCTGAGCTACATATTTCAGCTTCCTCATACCTAAGGAACATCACTACACAACCCTCTGGAAATTGAGAAACTGGCTACCTCCACAATGTTCACTTAAGAAACACACAATAGTATTTCTCCTGACACCAGAAAGGGGAGGAGAGGGAAGCACCCACACTAGGAGTAGGCATCGAATCCCCAGGCGGGCCCTGTGATGCTTGAAATATACTCTAGCACCTGCTGGAGATTCTGATAATACCATTCAGTAGAGAGAGAAAAAATCGCTGTCCTTTTTCTAAAAAAAATTTAATTAACAATACAATTAACTACTGGTTGTTCCAGCAAAACTGTACAACATAGCCTTTGTTTATAGTCTTCTCTCCATAATGCCCTTCTTTCCAAATCTCCATCTGTCAAGTTCTAACTAGCTTTCAGGCCTCACTTCAAATATAAAAACATTCCCATGTGACTCAGCCAGGTAATCTCTCCTCTCCCAGTGCCTACCACTCTCATGAAGCCTTAAGACATTTTTCACAAACCTCCTGGTGTTTGCACCCTGCATATGTGTCTCTGGCCCCTCTAAGTTGTTGCTTCAAAAGCAGATGGTGTATTCACGGTTGCTTGGCCAGATGGCCCAGTGCAAGTGCCTTGCACATAACCTAAGCTCAAAACAACAGGAAATAGAACCAAAAGCAACACTTACTGCTGAGATAAAAGGAAATAAGGTCAAAGTCCTGCTCAGGAAACCCAGTTTACATGCCAGCAGAGCCAGATAAGGCAACTCAGAAGACACCTGCCAACTAGCAACATGACCTTGACCAATCTCAACCTCTGCACTATTTCCCCATCTGTACCAACCGGTACAATCAGGTAGTCTTTCTGGCCCCTTCACAGTTCTAAATCGCTATGAAATAATTAAACTCATACAGAAAAGATATAATAGCAGTGAAAAAATTAGGAAAAGAAATCTAGAGATGCCCTGACTGGCCCCACTGATTTTTCACTAGAAATCCCCATGAAAGTCTTCCTTCATGAAGTACCTCATTCTTTCTTACAAAGATCCCCAACCAGTGTCAGAAAATAAAACAACGGCAAAGCCAGAATCTAAATCATTGATATTAAAAAGGCAGGTATGGGCCATCAAAAGACAGATGCATACATTAATTTACAGTGCTGTATATTGGTTCACACAATTCTCATTTAGATTTGGAAAGCACCTCAAGAATTTACAGAAGAATAAGTGACTCAAAGGCCATGACACTATAACATACCTTGTGATGACATGCAAAAATTGTGGTGTGAGCACCGCCTGCTGAGACTTCTCAGGATATTGGTAAACTGACATTAATTCAACTGACTTGACAACCAGGTAGAGATAGCCCACATGAGGCAATGAGAAAAAGCAAAAGAGACTGAGCAACTCCTTTTCCTGAGATAAGTTTTTTCTCTCAGAAGTAAGAGAATCTGTATGAAAAAGAAAAACACATAAAACCAGTAAATAAAGGGAAGCAATATCTTGACTTTTCTAGGCAAAAAAGTCTATCAGTAGATAACCAGAGTTGTTTAGGGGAAGTTGCTCTTTATAAAAGAATTGCAAGTAAGAAATGAAAATGAAGTGACATAATTAGAATATCACATGTTGTAATGCCTAATAAACTAAGGGATCTAGGTAATAATCATTAATGGCTATTAACATTACAAAAAGAGTCAACCAGATTCTATGTACCTTTCAACAGAACTCAACACTACTTGTGTTACCTAATAATAATAATAATTAATAACGTGATCAAGATTGAGTCTAGACTAGTGCTGTCAACAGAAATGTAATGTGAGCCACATGTGTAATTTAGTTTCCTAGACATTACACTTACAAAAGTAAAAACAGACAAAATACAGCATTTAATATGTTGTATTAACAGACATAACTAAAATATTACCATTTCAACAAGCAATCAACAAAAATGTAATGAGACTTATATACATATATATACCCACACATACATATATATATTTTTGGTACTAAGTCTTCAAGATCTAGTGTGAATTTTACACTTACAGTATATTTCAACTTAGTCACATTTCATGTGCTCAATAGCAACATGTGACTAATGGCTTCCATACTAAAAGTGTAGCTTTAGATAGAACTACCAAATCACAGGGAAATACAGAGGATACAGGAAAATGTTAAATGACACTGTGGGGAGTCAATTAGCAAAATTCAGACTGTGGGAAATTCTACAGTTATTAGTCCAGTTTCTTGCTAAACAAATTGCAAAGAAAAAAGAAAGGAGGAGGAAGGGAGAGCCTATATATTAAAAGAGACTTCAAAGACACAGCAACCAATTGCAATGTATGAACCTTACTTAGAATCTGATCCAAACAAATGAATTAAAGAAAAAATGTTTAGAAAATAGGGAAATCTGAACACTGACTGGATATCTGATGATATCAATGAATTTTTAAAAATGTGAAATGGTATTTTGGGTTTGGTTAAATAAAATAATCCTTTTCTTTTAGAAATACATGCTGAAATATTTATGGATCAAATGGTATAAACTCTGGAATTTGCATCAATAACCTGACATGGGGCAGGGGGTGTTTACAAGGCAACACTGTTGAAGCTATGTGATGGGTACATGGATTCATTGTACTATTTTCTCTACAGCTATGTGCTTGAAACTTTTCATAATCAAAGTTTATTTTTTAAAGTTTAGCTCTGATTGATACTCTTCAAGGACACCCATTAATAACAGAAGAAAGTCCAATACTGCATTCTCCATAATTGGCCCAGCATTCTCCAACCTGTCCAGTTTTTCCTCCCTCCTTTCCCACACACATTTGTGCTCTAGTCAGACAGAGCTGCTCACTAATCTCCAAACACACAATGCTTTTATACCTTGTACATGTTGTTCCTCTTATGTGATATCTCACTAAAATCTCCATCTTCTAAAAGCTCTACTCATCCCTTAGAGCCCAGTTCAAATATGCACTATCCTTCCATATGCCTATTAAGTAAACCTCATTCATCAGATACCTACTAAGTGCCACTGTTCTTGGTTCTGGGGATACAAGTGCACAAGACAAGGTAACTGCATTCATTCTAGTAATGGGGACCGAAGCAGAGACTAAACAAACTGTGTAGTATGTGGAGAGGGAATAGTTTAAACTGAGAGGCCAGGGAAGTCCTCTGTGGTGAGGTGACATTTGAGCTGTGAGATGAACGGCTCACAGACGCTGTCACCCATGATCTGGGGAATGTACATCCTCAGCACTTGAAAAGTAACAAGTCTCACACAAGAGTGCACTTGGCATATCTAAGAGAGAAAGAAAAGCCATCTGGATGGAGGACAGTAAGCAGGGTGAGAGGGACAAGATAAGCCCAGAATCAGGGTCACGCAGGGCATGGAAATAACTTGGGATTTTATCCCAAGTGCTATGGGAAGCCACTGGATAAAAAGTTGACCCTCTCCCACGGCTATGGGCCATCTGGTCTCCAGCCTCGTCTTGCAGGCCCCTCTCCCTCGCCTGACTCTCCCCGGTCTCGCTTCTCTCAGTTCCTCAACCAAGATTCACCCCCGGCCACAACGCCTTTGCTGCTTCCTCTGCACTAACCCTATGCCCGGCCTGCGCCATTTCACTCTTCAGATCCTCTTTCTCGGGAAGCCTTCCCTGACTGCCAGATGAGGTCAGGATCTCTTGTAGGCTTTCAAGGCAGGTTTTGTCTAGTTGCCCCTCCCCCACGGAGCATGCATTTCGGCATGAAACTGTATTCTCGTTTTTGTGATTATTTGATTAATAATCGTCTACCTCCTCCAGGAGACCATAAGCTCCATGAGTGTAAGTACTTTGCCCACTTTTGCTTATTATTGGTTCCCTAGTATTCAGAACCATACCCAACACAGCAGGTACTCAACGCATTTACTAAAACAAACAAAAAATAAACAAAGGTTATAAACACATTTAATCAGAATAATATTTGTATCTTTCCCTAGGCCACATCTAAAGATGTTAAACAGGCCAGGACTAAGGACAGCAACCAATGCTGATTCTCAATTTTTGCTGCCCATTAGACTCCTGGGGAGCTTTTCAAAAATACTGATGTCCAGGCTCCATAACTGACCAATTACATCAGGATCTCCAGCATGCAGTGCCTGGGCATCGCTATTTTTAAAGGCATCCAAGTAAACCCAGTGTGCAGCACGGCTGAAAAGCACTGCTCTGAATGAACTTCCTTCCGTCCACCATCCCCACCTTGCTCACAGGCCATCACAGAAGGCTGCCAAACACCCAGCTGGAACCCAGGTAAACCTCAGTTACAGCAGGGCTCTGATTTCCCTTTTTGGGTCCAGTGACCAGTTTTCAAAAAGGGAAATGGCTTTTGCATGTCATGTCCTCTCCATGGCTTCTCCTACCAGACACAACTTCCCTTTCTAGTGGTCACAGGGATTTGCTAAGGATCACGTCCAAGGCTACAGGGAGACTCAGCAGAACCTAACCTATTATGCACGTCTGTCTGCCCTCCCAGCCAGAGCCTTTCACCTCCCTGCACTGAATCACAGTCATACTTACCTGTCTGGTAAATGGGTAGCAGCTGAAGCGAATGCAACTTAATGTCATCAGACGAGACATAGGATGAAATATCAGGAGCAAAACGTCTGTGAGTTTAAAAAGACAGGGAGAGAGATCTAATTTCTGTGTACTTTAAGCAGATAAATATATATTAAATCCTGGTGAATAAAAAGCTGTCTAATACCTATAGAGCAGATGCTGAACATGGAAATATTTTATTTTTTCATCATCTAATCCCGTTGACTCCAGTGTAACAGATACTCCAGACTGTTCACTATTTTCACCAAGAAGTTCCATGGGCTTTTGGCAGATAACAAAATCATCTGACTCAAGCGGCAAAGTGTCATTACTGATGCCTTAAAAAATAATATTTAAGAAAAGAGTTTAATAACTCCAAATACTACTTGAACGAAAATTAGATTTCCCAACACCCCCCACCAATTAAATAGACATGAAATAATTTTACTTATTTATACAGACACACACCTCATATATTAACAAAGCACTATGGTTCTGAAGTCTTAGCACTCGCTCATTTATTCCTCACAACTGATCAGATACAACAGGATGCATTAATGTCTCAATTTTATACATGAGAAAACTGAAACCCAGAATTCCGAACCCAAGTTCATTCAACTAGTAAATATGAGGAACTGGGACTAACAACTCCTCCTCAAGCAGATGCTCCATTATTTCTATTGACAACTAATGCATTTGCATGCTACAGATAAGGTCACAAAGCCAATGCCATATTTTAGGAATAACGAAATCTATACATAATGTGGGCTGGCAATAGATATAACAGTACTTCAGAGACTGCCAGAAGTAAGGGTTTTCTCTGTACCTAAAACAAGCAAGCAAAGTCATCATTTACCTGCTGCCTGTGTCACTGAACTGTTGGGCTTGCGTGGACGGCGGTAAACACTCTCTCCATTTTTAGGGTTTGACTCCAGTTTTAGGATTAAGACTTCTAAGTCTGACATGACAGCCACATATCCAACACAGAAAGAAATTTCAACAGGAGTGATATTATGTAGGTGTATAACTAAAGAACGTTCAAAGTCCAGTATTGAGAATTCTTCGTTAATGATCTGATACTTCAAACTAAATAAGACTAACTTATTTGTGCAGCCAACAAGAAGGTCCCCTTTCACAGGACAACAGGAAATGCACAAGGGGGTCTCAGAAAGTGGCATTTCAACAATAGACATCTGGTCTCTGAAGGATTCTCGGAAGGGTGCCTCCACATTATGTCCAACCATTCGGATACACACTCGAGAGTTTTCAGTTCTTTTACTTCTCCAGTTCACATAAGCACGTAGAAATGTAGTTTGGTTTTTCTCTTCAATTGCTACCAAATAGTCTCCTGAGAAGGAAATAAGATTATAGTTAGAATTTGTAATTAGAAACAACCACTTACCTTGCATCATGAAAAGGAACTACTAATGAAGTCTAATGTGAATGGTTGAATTACCGATTGACTAGAACAAAACCCAAAGTAAAAGAATCTTAGGTGTATTTTTAACTGACATTAGGCATTTGGGTCCTGAAATAAATACAATCTCTCTCTATTTCAATGTCTTAAGATACCCATGGATTATTCATGTACCTTACGTAGAAAGTATACATTTTATTCCTTATATTAGCTCTAAGTATTTACCAGAGCTCTGACTACAGCTCCAACAAACTCTCCTGACATAAGACTTCAGTAGTATCAGTGTGATGTTAAAATCAGGTATAAATTAAAGAATTCTGAGGTTAGCATAACTTACTCCACAACCCTTCCCTTACCAACAAAATTCACATCTTTATGTCAATGCTGAGAAATAGGATACAGCACATATTAACTAAAATTCATATCCAAGTTTACTTTCCCTTAATCGTTGATTTTATTAGATCTTTTAAATTACAAAGTAATTTTGTAATTACTTTTTGTTGTTGAAAAGTCAAAGTGGTAAAGAGATATCAAATAAAAAGCATAATGATCTCTCCCCTGCAGTCCAATCCGTTGAGGAGCCAATGTTAACACACACAGCCTGGCATGTGCCCTTCTACATGGTCTCTCCTATAAACACAGATCACAGAGTGGTATTTTGCCTCTTTCTTTTAATACCCAAAATGGAATCACACTAAATATATTTAACACTCTGCAACTTTAAAAAATTACCAACAAATTTTTCCCTCCAGGTCCATACATGGATATCTAACATTCTTTCCAATATCTGCATAAGAGCCTGTGTATATATATGTGCCATAATTTATTCAACAGCTCCCCTATTGATACACATTCAAATAACACCAGGTTTTTTTTTACTACTATACTTCGCCCTGCAATAATAGGCCTATACCTATGTATTTATTTACTGGGGGTTTGTTTCAACGGTGTAGGTTCCCAAAAGAAACAATGTTGGGCTAAAGGGCAGGTACATTTTAAATTTTAATAAATATAGTCAGATTACTATCACAATTACAAAATAGAAATTCATGTTACCAACGGCATGGTATGACAGGCCCGTTTCCCCAAACTCTCACTAGCACTGACTCTATGTAATGAGGGAAACATGGGCTCTCATGGTTGACATAGTGTATTATTTTCCAGACCACTTATAAAGGGGGCCACCTTTTCCTTGGTTTATCACCATGTGTAATCTCTTCTGCGAGTTATCCACCTTTTTTATGTTTTAATTTGTCTTAATTGTTGAAAGTATTAGATGTCCATTTTTTTGCCCCATTGATCCCTTCCACACTGAAACTCCCTCCCCTAGACCTTCACCACACTATGTCTGTGTCCATGGGTTGTGCATATAAGCTCTCTGGTTAATTTGCTCCCACCCACCCACCCCCGGCTTCCCTCTGAGATATATTAGTCTGTTCGATGCTTCTGTCTCTCTGAATCAATTTTGTTCATCAGTTTATTTTGTTCATTAGATTCCACATATGAGTGAGATCATGTGACACTTGTTTTCTCTAACTGGCTTATTTCATTTAACAAAATATTCTCCAGGTCCCAACATGCTCATAAGGTTAGGGATCCTTCCTTTTTACAGCTGCATAGTATTCCACGGTGTAAATGTCCGAGATGTTTGACATTTCAATCTTCTTGAACTCGTAGAGACTTGTTTTGTGTCCTAACATGTGGTCTATCTTTAAGAATGTTCCATGTGCACTTGAGGAGAATGCATATTCTACAGCTTTGGGGTAGAATGTTCTTTAGTCAATTAATTCCATCTGACCTAGTGTACCATTTAGAATCACTGTTCCCATTGATTTTTTTTGTCTGGGAGATCTATCCAGTAGTCAGTGGGGTGTTAAAGTCCCCTGCTATGACTGTATTGCTGTTAATCTCTCCCTTAAAGTCCCCCATAAGTTTTTCTTCATCCTGTGTGAGACTTTTGTTCTGAGGTGGGTCTCTTGTAGACAGGAAATATTTGGATCTTGTTTTCTTATCCATTCAGCTACCCTATGTCTTTTTTAATTTTTTAAAATATATCTTTATTCATTTCAGAGAGAGGAAGGGAAGGAGGGAGGGAGGGAGGGAGGGAGGGAGGGAGGGAGGGAGGGAGGGAGGGAGGGAGGGAGGGAAGGCGGGAGGGAAGGCGGGGAGGGAAGGCGGGGAGAGGGAGGGAAGGAGGTCAACGATCAGAGAGTCGTCATTTGATAGGCTGCCTTCAGCTGGGGATCGAGTCCACAACCTGGGCATGTGCCCTGACCAGGAATCAAACCACGATCTCCTGGAGCCTAGGTCAATGCTCAACCGCTGAGCCAATCCCAGTCGGGCTACCCTATAACTTTTGATTGGGACATCTAATACTTTCAACAATTAAGACAAATTAAAACATAAAAAAAGCAGATAACTCACAGAAGAGATTACACATGGTGATAAACCAAGGAAAAGGTGGCCCCCTTTATAAGTGGTCTGGAAAATAATACACTATGACAACCATGAGAGCCCATGTTTCCCTCATTACATAGAGTCAGTGCTAGTGAGAGTTTGGGGAAACGGGCCTGTCATACCGTGCCGTTGGTAACATGAATTTCTATTTTGTAATTGTGATAGTAATCTGACTATATTTATTAAAATTTAAAATGTACCTGCCCTTTAGCCCAACATTGTTTCTTTTGGGAACCTACACCGTTGAAACAAACCCCCAGTAAATAAATACATAGGTATAGGCCTATTATTGCAGGGTGAAGTATAGTAGTAAAAAAACCCTGGGGTTATTTGAATGTGTATCAGTAGGGACATTTGATGTCTGATTGGGACATTTAATTCATTTGTATTTAAGGTTATTATTGATAGGTACTTAGCCATTGCCATTTTAATTCTTTATGGCTATGTTTTTCTCTCTATTTCTATTTCTTATTACAGCAGTTCCTTTTAACATTTCTTGCAATGCTGCTTTGGTAGGGATAAACTCCTTTAACCTTTTTTTGATCAGGGAAGCTCTTTATTTCATCATCTATTTTGAATGATAGCCATGCTGGATACAGCAGCCTCGGTGTTAGAACCTTGCTTTTCATTTCCTTGAACACTCCATGCCATTCCCTTCTGGCCTGTAGAGTTGTTGTTGTTTTAAATATATCTTTATTGATTTCAGAGAGAGGAAAGGAGAGGGAGAGAAACAGAAACATCAAGGATGAGAGAGTCATTGATCGGCTGCCTCCTGCACGCCCCCAACTGGAGGTTGAGCCCGCAACCCAGGCATGTGCCCTGAGGGAATCGAACTCTGATTGCCTGAATCCTAGATTGATGCTCAACTGCTGAGCCACGCCTAGCTGGGCTGGCCTGTAGAGTTTTTGATGAGAAATCAGCTGACAGCCTTGAGAGCTCCTTTGTAGATAACAGATTGCTTTTCTCTTCCTGGCTTTAAGATTCTCTGTCTTGAATTTTCGGCATTTTAATTATGATGTGTCTGGGCATAGGACTCTCTGGGTTCTTTTGGCTTGCAACTCTCTGCCTCCTAAACTTGTGTGACTTTTTCCTTGACCAGGTTGGGGAAGTTCTGCCATTATTTCTTTAAACAGGTTCTCCAACTCCTGCTTACTTTCAACTTCTGGAACTCCTATGATGTGAATATTCTTGTTTCATGTTGTCCCACAGCTCCCTTAAACTGTCCTCCTACTTTTTAATTGTTTTTTCTTTTTGGTTCTCTGATTGAGCTATTTTTTCTACCCTGTCTTCTAATATGCTGATCCAATCCTCAGCTTCCTCTAATCTGCTGTTTATTCTTTCCATTGTATTTTTTATTTCTATGTCATTCTTAATTTTCCTTCATAGTTTCCATATCTTTTTGCATGCTGTTGAGCATCCTTATTATCAGTATTCTGAACTGTATATCTGATAGATTGCTTATGTCCATTTCATTTATCTCTTCTTCTGGAGAATTCTCTTGTTCTTTCCTTTGAGGTTTCTTTTCTTCCCATTTTGGGCGGCATGTCTGGGTTTGCTTCTATGAATTAGGTAGATCTGCTAGAACTCCCAGTCTTTTGGATAGTCCCTGGTGCAGGTCAATGTCAGATGTTGTTTGTGACTGGCCTTGAGAACCTTACTGGAAGTCTTCCACAATCCACATCCTGTGGCTCCCTCTTCTGGGGCTGGGAGCTTTTTGAAAGGACCCAGATGTGCACCAAGTTCTGCTTTTCCAAGCCCTGGATCCAGAAGCAAATAAAGCAAAGACTCAAAGCACCCAGGGGCTGATTGTTATTCAGTCTCTTAATGAGCCTCAGGCTGTAGAAACTCCACAGGGTGCAGCATGAAGTTTTACAACAGGGTAGGGCAACTGCTTCTCCTCCCAGGCAAAGGCTGCTCAGATAGCAAATGTCTGCCTGAGAAAGATGTCCTCTGTCATATGGGGTAATGACTCAGCACAGGGGTCCAGATGGGTGCCCTCTGAGTGCCATCTCCAGAGCCCACAACCCTAGATTCTCCCCACACAGCTCCAGTACACTCCGCCCTCCCTCTGCTTGAGCCCAAGGTGTGGTGCATACAAACCTTTGTGCCTTGGCCCTTTAAGAGGGTGCCTGCATTTCCAGCTGCCTCTCCATGGAAGACAGAAACCCTGCTGTTTTTCACAGCCAGATGTTACGTGGGCACCTTTCTCAGTTCTGGTGCTCTGAGCTATGGAGCCCAGCTTGTAGTTTAGACCCCAGAGTTCTCAGTGGGAACCCCCCATAGCTGAGATATCCCTCGAGACTGTCAGCTGCTGCGTGTGGGAGCCTGGCCAGCACTCTTGCACCTCTGCACTTTCTACCAGTCTCTATGTGGTCTCTGCTTTACATCCTTGGTTGTGAGAGTTTTCTCAAGGTAGTCATTTAATTATTCAGGATGGTTTTTCTATATTTTAGTTGTAATTCCAGTTTGGTCCTGGGAGCATGTCGGTATACCTTCCACTTAATTTGTTGCCATTTTTGGAATTCCTGGTATGAAACTCTTCCACTTTTTTAAAAAATTCCTCACCCAAGGATATTTTTTCCATTGAATTTTTTTTTTTTAGAGTGGGGAGGGGGGGAAGAGAGAGAGAGAGTGAGAGAGAGAGAGAAAAGTAACACTGATGTGAGAGAGACACATACATCGCCTGCGTCTACACACGCCCAACTGGGGCTGATGATTGAGCCTGCAATTGAGGCACAAGCCCTTGACCAGGAATCAAACTCTCAACTCCTCATTCCACCGGCCAATACTCAAACCACTGAGCCAAACTGGCCAGGGAGTTATCCACTTTTTTATTGGGTTGTTTGATCTTTCTTATCCAGGAATAGCAGCTCTCTGGGTAAAAGTGACATTAATCCTTTGTTGGTTAAGATAAACAAGTCATTTTTGGTAGTCTATTGTTTGACTTACTGTTATCATCATAATTAGCTAGTTAATATTAATAAAGGAAAGAAAGCAAGGGAATTGAGACATTGTAAGCATGGTCACCTGAGAAGCTTCACCAGGAAGCTATAGCTTCACACAGTATTGTTTCTCCAAGGGGATTAACACCCCTCCCTTCCCGCATCTAGTACTGGGATTGCTGGGTGCAGAAGGGGGAGATAGGTACATGCACACAAGTCAGGGTGAGTAGTAGGGAAGGTGCTTCCCTGTCAGTCTAGCCTAGGGAACAGTGGATTGGCTACGGGTGGATCCTATTAGAAACATGTGAAATCTTAGAAAGTTAATTGGTTCATTTGAAGAAGCTCCTGGTTAAAAATCCCCAGAGTTCCCTCTCTCTGGCTCTTGTTCTCTCTTGCTCCATGACCTGCACTCACCTGTGCACCTGCCTGTTCTCTCTCCATAGCCGTGTTGCCTTAAACAGCCACATGGCCCATGGCCATGCCAACTTCATATGCAGGATGCTGGACTGGACTGTACTTTAATATGGAGCACGAACTATGGGCAGTGGCCTTTACTATAGCCCTGCTGAAGACACAGTTGGACTTCTTCCATGGTGAGATGGACAGAGATGGGGCCTCAAAAGGGAACTCCCTTAATTTCACATCATCAATAAAGCTTTCCAAGAAACCTCCTCCTCCCACGGGGGCCTCAGGAAATTCATTTCCTCGTGGCACCCCAAGAACTCCACTTCCACTGGTAACACTTTGACTTTGCTTATGGCATCTTTTACCATATGTTTATGTAGTCAGATATATATCTTTTCCTTCTTGACTTCTGAGTTTCCTAACTTGCTTAACCAGTCTTCTATGTCCTCCAAATTACACAAAAATGCTCTTATATATTCCATTTTAGTGATTTCTTATTTAAAATTTTAATCTTTAGGACTTTGTGGATAGGGAGGATAAGTCCAGGTTTTTCAAAATGCAGAGCCTATGGTAAAAGCTAACGTTATTAGGTAAATAAGCCCTTTTCAATGAACTGAAATTGAAAGGCTTCAGTTAGCATACTGACTTCCTGTATCTGCAGTGGCTTCAGCCCATTTCTGCAGATTGTAGAGCTCACAGGGCTGCCTGGACCTCCTCCTCCTCCAAAATGAGCCATTACTCAAGAAAGGTAAGCCTTCTCCTGATGCTGGTTCCTTTGGCCACAGGGATGGAAGCTGTACCTACCTGTTCTCTCACTGGAGACCTTGTTGGATGCCCAAATACTCTGAAGGTTCAATATGTTTTCTCACTCTGTCCCAGAGCAGCAGTTTAGATGGAGTTAGGGTTAAAAGATGCCTATGGCGATTGCTTCTATAGAAATCAGTTTATCTAAGAAGTCTTTGTATGTCTTGCTGCCATAAAACGCCTTGCAAAACCTCTTCCTTTTAGTAATATTTTCCACAGAGTATTTGCAGGGTTAATGACTTGCATGTCTGTCCTGAGGGCTCAGGTGTGAGGGAAGCTCAGTCAGTCATTTGAAAATTCCAGAAATAAATCCTGGGTTAGGCTCCAAATGGGCTTCAGTTACAGCAGCTTGAAGATATTAGCCTTATGAGACGTAGCCTTAAAGTAAGAACGGCTGTACAGAGTTACTTCACATCTAAATCTAAAAAACAATACTCCTAAGTTGTCATGAAGTTGGTTCAAGTTTTGACTATTAAATAAAGAAAATTCTCTTTAGTTTATAAATACATTCTTAAGGATGTGTTGACAATACTGAATCAACCTGTTATTTGAATGGCTTGAACACACTGCAATTCAAGTTCACACAGGCCAAGATAGGTCTTAATAATGGACCTAGGTGCCTATCTACTGTTTAATTCCGTCCCCAGATGAGAACCCAAGGGACAGTCACTCCTGTGAGGTTTCCCTATTGTGCTGTAACACAGTCATAAGAAGTCCACAGCAATATAACAATTAGTGAACTTTCAGTTTAAATTGTGTACATTTTTATATTGTAAAATGTTTGCTGCATATTGATACATAGTGTGATTCAATAAAGTGCTTATAATTTAAAAACTATTTCACATTCAAAATAAACACAGTTATATATTTATATTAAAAAAAAATGCCTGGCCTTAGCAGGTTTGGCTCAGTGGTTAGAGCGTTGGCCCTTGGACTGAAGGGTCCCGGGTTTGATTCCGGCCAAGGACATGTACCTTGGCTGCAGGCTTGATCCCTGGCCCTGGTCGGGGCATGTGCAGGAGGCAACCAATTGATATGTCTCTCTCACATCTATCTATGTTTCTCTCTCTCTCTCTCCCTTCCACTCTCCCTGAAAAGCAATGGAAAAAAAAAAATCCTCAGGTGAGAATTAAAAAATAATAAAATAAATAAATAAATAAATAAAAAGATGCCTGTGGTCTCCATCTTCCTAGAATTCCTTCATTAAATATATATATTTTTTAAATTTATTGTGGTAAAACACACATAACAAAATTTACCATTTCATGGCTTTTAAGTGTACAATTCAATGGCATTAAGTCCATTCCACTGTTGTGCCACCATCCTTCTCCAGACCTTTTTCATCTCCCCCAAAATCCTGTATTAAATGATAGCTCCCCATTCCTCCCCCACCCCAACCCCAACCCCAACTGTGACAACCACCATTCTACTTTCTGTTTCTATGAATCTGACTACCCTAGGTACCTCATGTTATCTGAATCATACAGTATTTGTCCTTTCGTGCCGGGCTTACTTCACTTAGCACAATGTCTTCCAGGTTCATTTGTGATACAGCATTTGTCAGATTTTCACTCCTTTTTAAGGCTGAGTAATATTCTATTGTATGCATACGCCACATTTTGTTTATTTATCTATCTATAACACTTAGGTTGTTTCCTTATCTTGGCTACTATAAATAATGCTATACTGAACATGAGGGTAAGATATGTATATGCCACATTTAGTCCGTCTTTTCACCTGTTGATGGGCATTTGGTTGCTGCTACCTTTTGGCTCTTGTGAAAAATACTGCTATGAACGTGGGTGGTACAAATATCTGCAAAAGTCCCTGCTTTAAATTATTTTGTATCTATACCCAGAAGTGAAATTGGTGGATCACGTGATAATTGTTTAATTTTTTGAGGAACCACCATACTCTTGTCCACAGCAGCTCCCTACCATTTTATATTCCCACCAGCAACGCACAAGTGTTCCAAAATCTCCACATCCTCACCCACAGTTATTTTCTACTTTTTTTATAACAGTGTTTTTAATGGGTGGGAAGTGGTATATCTCACTGTGGTTTTGATTTGCATTTCCTTGATGATTAGTAATGTAGAGCATGTTTTCATGTGCTTGCTGACCATTTGGAGAAATGCCTATCAAGTCCTTTGCCCATTTTTGAATTGGTTCATTTTTTCTGTTGTTATCGGAGTTCTTTACATATTCTGGATATTAATCTCTTATCAGATATATGCTGTGTAAATATTTTCTCTTGTTCTGTGGACTGCCTTTTCAATCTTTTGGTAGTGTTCTATGATGCACAAGAGTTCTTAATTTTGATAAAGTCCAATTTGTCTATTTTTTCTTTTTTTGCCTGGTGTCATATTCAAGTTAGTAAATGAATTTTGAAACTAAGAGTATTTTTTTAGTTATAATAAGTGTTTTATTCATGCATCTATAAATATATGCCTATTTCATTAATAAAGTCTATATATCAACTGTTTATATATAACCTGCAAACTGTACACAGCACCCAGGCTGCCTTGTATGTTTTCAAATCAATAACTTGTTTTGTAAATGATGACCTAGAACTTGCTAAGTGTGTCTACCTCATAAGCCTTAAGATCGGGGCTTTACAGTTCTCTCAGTTAACCCTCACAAGCTCAGACAAACTAAGTAACCTACCTAAGGCAACACAGCCAACAAAGTATGGTGCTGGAACTTAAACCTGGATTAGGTTAGCTCAAAAGTCAATGCTCATTCCCCAATAATGCTGTCTCTCAAAATGTTAGATGGGAGGTATAAGTCTAGAGGACTCTGTGGAGGATATAGCCCTTTATAAGAGAAAGTAACTAAACTTTTTAAAGCAGTATGAGCCCACAGTTTTATTTTACCTGTAAATTAAAAAACCATTCTCAGCCCTGGCCAGATAGCTCAGTTGGTTAATGCGTCATCCTGATACACCAAAGTCATGGGTTCGATCTCCGGTCAGGGCACATAGAAGCAGCAACCAATGAGTGCATAAATAAGTGGAACAACAAGTCCATGTTTTTCTCTCACTCTTTCAAATCAATAAATTAAAAAAAATTTTTAATAAAATATCATTCTCATATCTGTTAGACAGATATGAGCAGAGCAAGGACGATGGGCCAGGTACAAACACCCACCAGGGCAAAACTGGGAAAATAAGAACCTTGTCCCCAGGGTAACCTATCCTCCCCTAGCATTTAGACCCCCTCAGTGTTTCCTCCCTAAAGATAACATCTAGGCCTCAGCTGTATTTCAACTCCAGGCCCAGAAAAGTGGCAAAACCAGACAAGTGGTTCCTTGGCTGCCTCAGGACCAGATACATTGACTAATAACTCCCTGCCCTGGCACTGACCAATCAGTGGAGACCATGACCCTGAAGGAGCACACCTGGAAAGCTGGTGAATATTCTATTGGACATTCTCCTGAGACCTCTCTAAGATTTCCACCTGTAAGAAAGAGATAAATACACTCAGGACAAAGGGCTCAGCTTGTGCTCCCCCGCCCAGGGGAGCTCTCCAGTACTATCTCCTTCCCCCTTCTTCCCTACGAGGGAACTCCACAAGACTTGCAACCAGGCGAGCAATGGGCAATGACACCTTGTCCCAGGTTTACCCACTGAACCTGTCTCCAAGGCCCCCTTTTCTCTCTGACTTCTCAGTGAGCCAAAGCAGCCTAGCCTAAGCTCTCCTTGCTTCTATGCTCTTCCTTGTTTCACAGTCCTAAGTATATTTCTGCTGCCATCCTGGACCCTATACCCTTTGACTCAGTGCTGTGTAGCACTTCCCTTCGGCTATCCCCCACCCCCATCCCCTTTCCTTAAATAAATTCAATTTTTCTTAATTCACGATCTGAGATGGTTATTTTGCCTACCTAAGCACTACCAACCTTAACCTTTCAATATCTACTCTTAAGCCTGAAGTCACTGATTTTTAAAAATAAGTAAACTTTTCCTTTTATGTAACAAGATCATAAACCTGGTTAACATTACTAATACCAGATTAAGGAAAACGCTGCATTCTAATGACAAAATTGACATCAGAAGGCAGAAATAATATACAATGCATCAAAATATGTTTTATGATTTAAGAAAAATTAGGGAGGACTTGGGGGTAGGGAGGACTTGGGGGTAGACTAGAGCTGGTTTAATACACTGGTGCTAAAGGACAGGTGATGAGGGCCATGTGGTCATCCTACCTGCCCCACCACCTCCAGACAGCCCATAAACAAGTGCCCAGCACCAAAGCTCCCCACATAGCGCTCAGCCCTGGCCACCAGGCCTTCCTCCCTTCAGAACAATGAGTTCTCACATCTCCTCTGCCTCCCTTCACACACAAAGCCTAAATTAAGTGTCTATTAATGGCAGTGATGTTAGGGTACCCCAGTTCTTCAAAATTTCTACCTACTTTCTTCCTAACACCCCCAACTTTTATGAAAGGAGACTAGCATCCAATGAGAGATAAAAAACTGAAAATGTTTACTGCTCGGGTAAGAAGCCTACAAAGCACTTACAGTAAATACAGGGTGGGGAAAAAGTAGGTTTACAGTTGTGAGTACATGAAACTTTATTCTTATATTATCATTTATTAATTATTGTGTTATTTTCCATATGAACAACTCTAAACCTACTTTTGCCCCACCCTGTATAAATGACTGGTATAAGATTCGTTCTGTTTTTGACGGGGAGATTTGCCTACAGAGGAAGACACTGGGTGCTTAGACCATGAATCCCCTCATGCCAAAGTTACTATGTGTAGGAGGAAAGAACATTAAAAAGTAAAAGCTGAGATATGGAAGACAAGTTACGTGGATATCCGCATAGCTAGGAGTTATGTGTAGACTAATAAAAGCTGTACCCAGGGGTTGAAGCTCACACAGAGGACTGAAAGTTACCCTTGAGCTATAGGATGCATGCTAATACATTCCACATGACTCTGGTACTGCCTTTAAGATAGCAACTGAATAATAAAAACATCTTTGTTTTCAAGGCCTCATTAATGAGGTCATCATTCTACTCACTGCACAGCAGCCAGTATGGCTCTAGGTCAGTGGTTCTTAATCCTGGCTAAATATTAGACTCACCCCAATGCTGGGCCATACCCCAGGAAACTGACACTGGTTCTCTAGGTTGTGGTCCAGGCACCAGTATTTTTTAAAGCTTTCCCCAGGTAATTCTTATGCATCAGGAGTGCCATCCAAGGATCCCCAGAAACCCCACTACTGAGAGTCAAGAAAGCTTGAAGTCTACATAACGCCTGCCACTTTCAATTCTAGAATAAATGTCAATTTGGAAGAATGGGGCAAATAATGTAAACATGTATTGCTGTCTCTCTCACTCTCTCATACACACACCAAAGTTGAAACTGGTGACTTTGGCACTCAATAGAGCTCGTAAAGGTGAGAACTCCTGTGCCTAAAAGGGGGATGGGGTGGGGAAACTGCCAATATTGTGAAATGATTGAAAAAGATGTCATAAGAAATAACAAAATCAGAATCTTCTGCTAAAAGAGAACTTACAGATCTAATAATTGATTTTCAAACAGGTCTGTGGACCAGTACAGGCCCCTGTTGATGTCTTCACTAGCCCAAAAGAAAAACTAATTACAACGTAGTAAGTTGGTCCTAAAGCAAAGACATCCAACAATTGAGGCTAAGTGTATTTTTCCTTTTTTAAATAATGGTGGCAGTAAATATAAGGGCTCTTCATTTTAAAAAATGCATATATCTTTAGTTGACAAAATGAACAGATACTATGTATGGCAGCCCCACAGTTTTTACTGAGCCATAAAATCCCAGTGTCTGGAAATCACTGATCTAGTGATTCAACTTTTTTTTTTTTAACAGAAACTGAGACCCAAAAGTTTCTATGAACTCACACCCTGCAGCGAGAGAAGGGATTCGAGGGAGATTTTCAGTCCGCCAGGTTCATGCTCTACGCTTCACTATTGCGTACTTCCACCACCAGAGTGGTTCCAGGGTCAAGACCCCAAGTTACACCTTTACACCACTCTTGAAAGGGACGCACACTCTAAGTGTACTTGTTAGGCAGTTTTAGAAAATCTATGGTGAATCCTTTTGCAACCTGAAGTACCTATTCCTGAATGCTGGGGCTTTCTAAAATAGGGATATACACACCCACACAGTGCGCCCTTGGTACACTTCACTTTCCTGGTGGAACAATAATAGTGGGTGCTGCTAAGCCGTTCCTGTTTGGAGGCGGGAGCGGGGTTGCGGATGGGGTAAGGGGTGTTGGGGGTGGAGGGTGTTCTAAGAAGGGGGTGCACGTGTATAGATTTTAAAATCAGCACATAATGTGAGCTTTCAAAAATCGAAGTTAGTGGACAGAGGCACGGCTGTTACAGGGGTGGGCATGCGTTGGCCTAACTGTTGAAGCTGGGCGTACCTGGGGGTTCGGACACTATTCTCCCTACTTTTGTATGCGTCTGAAATGTTGCGTTTGTTTGTCTTTTGTTTAAAGTGCCCGGGCTTTTCGAATGAATGGAATCCCGCTCCCCAACCCCCGGCTTTCCCGGCTAGGGCGCTGGACGAGCCGCAGCCAGCATCCCCGCCGGCTGCGAGCGGCGCCCCCGGCCCCGCCGCGACGCACAGCGCGGCGCGCGCCCCGTCCCCAGCCGCCCGCCGGGCGCGGCCGCCGGCGGGTGCCCGGAAGCGCGAAGACCCCCCTCCCGGAAGGAGGCCCGCGTGACTCACCGGCCTCGCTGTAGGCCAGGCGCAGCACCCGGCCGAGCGTGGAGAAGGCGCCCCTCGGCCGGCACAGCTCCTGGCCGGCCACCGAGAACGCCTCCACCTTGCAGCCCGCCGCCACGAACAGCGCGTCGGGGCCCCCGCCGCAGAACCGCTCGGGCTCCAGCTGGCAGGGCACCACCTGCTGCGACCCGAACGGGTGCAGGTTGTACAAGTGCACCATCCCCGCGGCCGGCTGCGGGCCAGTGCGGGAGCCCGGGGACCCCGCGCCGCGGCGGAGGCGGGGCCACTTCCGCGAGTGGGCGCGCGCTGCGGCGTCACGTGAGCGCCGGCCGGCCGCTGCGGGGCGGGGCTGACGCCGGGGCGGGGTCACGCCCGCCCGGCCCGCGCCGCCGCCGCCCTGGGTCCCAGCGCCCCCCGGCCCTGCGCGCAGGTGCTCAGCCCTGGCCGCCGCAGGGTCCCCAACGGTTGGCAGGCGGGGTCCCGCCGCGTCCTCCCTTCGTCCCTTCACGTTACCGCTTTGGAGCGCGGAGGCGCTCAGGCCTGGGATGCGGCCTCACGGGCGGTCACCTGCTCCGCGGACCGCGTCCCACGCGCTGCAGGGGCGCCACTCGGTCCCCGCAGGCGGCGGGAGCCTCGAGGGCGGGCGGCGGTAGAGACGGGGGTGCCCGGGGCCCCACACGCTGCTAAGCACCGGGAAGAGCTGCTCGGGAACGCTTCACCTTCTAGCAGGGTGGAGCTGCAGGGCGATGCCAGGAACATGCTTGGCAGAAACAAAACCTGGCTGAATGAAAGAATCCGTAGACATCACCTGGTGAACTCTGGGTATTTGACAGATTACTTTGAGCCCCAGAGAATGAAAGGACTAAAGGCCAGAAACCCACTGGCTCTCAGTCCCAAAACTGTCTTGTAATCTGTACCCTGTAAATATTCCTAACATTTCAAATGTGGAGTTCGTGGTTGCAAACCCCCCCCCCCCTTTTTTTTAGCAGTTTGGGTAGGCAGATATTGTGGCTACTCTTTCCAGTTCATCCAGTAAATATATATATAGTATAGGTCGAGGGACGTTGCTTTTGGCTCGCAAGGACACAACTGAAAAGAAATTTCGTTCAGTCATTTTTCTAGGTCAGCCCCTCATGAGCCCTTTCTTCCAAGAATTTACAAAGTAGGTGCAGTTGCATTGAAGTTAAACTCTGCCTTTATTTCCTATGCCCTGCAGATGAATAAAGCACCCCTAACTAATGTCCTTCTTTTCTTCACTCAACCAATAGGGACTCCAGGAGACAACAGGTTCATCAGATTCAGTGAGGCAGAGACCTGGACAAGCCGGTTGCTCTGGTCAGCCATCGAGGGCTGAAAACAGAAGGCTGCTGTAGAAAACACCCAGCCTCGCTGCCCATAGCTCATTTGTTTTAGGTACCATACTCATGAACACCCCTTTCCGCTGCCAATCTCTGCCGTATTTTCCTTTTTATTAATTTTCTCCTTTGAAGCTGAAAATTCCAATTTCAGTACTAAATTAAAATTTCAAAACTAAAAGTACAATTTCATGGTAATTTCCCCTGCATAAAAGTGTCTGTTTTGGAGAAAGGGGTTCATATTTGCTCAAAGCCTGGAACCCCAATCCCTTCTAGAGATAGCCACCTCTCCCTTACTATAAGGGTCCCTACCATTGGCTCATCTAAGATTCTTAGGAAGTAGACATGCTAGCCAAGAAAGGGGGGGGATGTGCCTAGTTTCCATGTTTGTCAGGAGGCTGTGAGCAGGGCTGCCCACTGGCATTCCTGTTAGAAATGCAGGGGCAGCCAAGTTAGTCTGCTAGGGCAGCCGTAACAAAATACCTCAGGCTGGATGGCTTAAACAACAGAAATTTATTTTTCACAGTTCTGGATGCAAGAAATTCAAGATCAGTAAAGGTATCCACAGATTTCTCCTGGGTCTTCTTTCACTGGCTTGCAGATGGCCACTGTCTTAATCCATCTGTGCTGCTATAACAGAACACCACAGACTGGGCATCTTATAAACAACAAAAACTTATTTCTCACAGTTCTGGACGTTGGGGAGTCCCAGATCAAGTTGCCAGCATACTTGGGTGAGGACCCTCTTCAGGGTTGCAGACTGCTGACTTCTTGCTGTGCCCTAACTTGCTGGAAGGATAGGGAGCTCGGTAGGTTTCTTTTATAAAATCACTAATCCCATTCGTGAGGGCTCCACCCTCAAGTCCCTAATCACCTCCCAAAGGCCCACCTTTTGAACACCATCACATCTGGCATTAGGACTCCAATACGTGCCTGGCATCATTAGTCATTAGGGAAATACAAAGTCAAAAACATTGAAAACCACTACACATTTATTATAATGATTAAAATGAAAAATACTGACCATAACAAGTGCTAGTGAGGATATGGAACAACTGGTGTGGATGTCAAATGGTACAAAACCTTTTGAAACAGTTTGGCAGTCTCTTCAACAGTTGATCATATACCTACCATATGATCCAGCAATTCCATTTCTAGGTGTTTACTCATGAGACTTGAAGGCATATATCCTTTAAAAGACTACCCATATTTCATAGCAGCCTTATGTGTAATAGATAAAAACTGGAAACAACTCAAATATCCATCAACGGACGAATGGGTAGACACATTTTGTCTTATCCATACAGTGAAATACTACTCAGCAATGAAAAGGAATGGACTATTGATACATACAACAACATAGATAGAACTCTAAATAATTATGCTGAGTGAAAGAAACCAGACAAAAATAGAGCATACTCTTGCAATGATTCTATTTATATAAAATTCTGGAAAATACAAACCAACCTGTACAAACAGACTGTAGTAGTCGCTTAGCCTGTAGTTGAGGGCAGCAGTGTGAGGGAGAGATTACAAAGGAGCATGAGTACACTTTAGGGAGTGATGGACGTGTTGATTATCTTGATTTTGGTAATGGGTTCATGGGTATATACGTCTTAACTTATATTGTATACTTTAAATATGTGGGATTTTTTTAAAGACCACAAGACATAGTGTAATGGCTAAGAGACCTACCCCAAATCATATTGTACTTAGAGGCAAAGCGAATCTCATTGTACGACTCTCAGTAACATAGCAGCTACTTGATAAATATGCGTTAGAAATAAGCGAGAGGGAGAAAGAGTTACTGTCACTTTCCTACTGAAAACATTCCAAGGACTTCCTCTGATATTCAGATTAAAATTTAAATTTCTTACTTGGCCAGCAAGGCCCTACATGTTCTGGCCAACCTCATTATCTCTCTCCAAACTCATTTCCTACCAGCTCTTTCATTGCCCCTCCTGCTGCTCATTCCCTCCTTATAACCTTAGCACGGCTGTCCCCTGTGCCTGAAACTTGTTCCCAGATCTTCCCATGACTTACTGCCCCCACTTTGTTTTAGGCCCTGCCTAATCCTACTTCCCTGACATTCCATGGAACATATCCTCCACCTCAGACTCCCAGTACTTTTATCACCTCATCTATCTAATTTCCATATTTCTTATTTAGTTTTTATTGTTATCTGACATCATATTACATATTCATTTTTTTGTCTTTCTCCTCTACTAGATAAGAAGCAAGTTGAGAGCAGAGACTTTGTCTTCTTCACAGGTATGTTCCCAGTGCCTAGAACATTGCCTGAGAGTAGGTGCTTGATAAATATTTGCTGAATGAATGAGCTTGCACAGTTGAGTGGAACCCTTATACTCATAGTTATTTAATCTCTCACAGCCTCAAATTCCTCATTTCCTACTTCAGAGTGTTGTCAAGACGACTAAATGAGGTAATGTATTTAAAGCATTTAGTACAGTGCTTGGCACATGGCAGGTGGCTCATGCAATCTTTTTTTTTTTTTTTTGATACTATTTCTCTTTTTAATGTATTTACTCATCTTCAGCCTGATTGGTGGTGTGTTTTTTTCTTTCTTTCTTTTTTTTTCTTTACAGTGTAAGATTTTTATATTTAGAATTAGCCAGCTGGACTCAGTTTAGATGATCCCAATTTTGTTGGCAACATCCAAAGCATCATAGTCAGGAGCCAGTCGAACATATGCCTTCTTCTCTCCATCAGGCCTGATCAGGGTGTTGACCTTGGCCACTTCGATGTCGTGGAGCTTCTGCACAGCCTGTTTGATCTGGTGCTTGTTGGCCTTGACATCCACAATGAACATGAGTGTATTGTTGTCTTCTATCTTCTTCATGGCTAACTCGGTAGTCAGGGGGAATTTGATGATGGCATAGTGGTCAAGCTTGTTTCTCTTGGGTGCGCTCTTCCGAGGATATTTAGGCTGCCTTCGGAGCCTCAGTGTCTTCGGCTGTCGGAAGGTGGGTGACGTGTGGATCTTCTTTTTTTAATGGCTGTGGATGCCTTTCAGCATTGCTTTCTTCGCCTTCAAAGCCTTTGCTTTGGCTTCAGCTTTGGGAGGGGCAGAGGCTTCCTTCTTTGCTTTCGGCTCCATCTTTGTAAAAGGACTCTTTTTTTTTTTTTTAATTTATCTTTATTGTTGAAAGTATTACAGGTGTCCCACTCCCCCTCCCCAGTTGAACCCCCCCACTCTGCTCCCACCCCCTCCCCAGGCCTTCACCCCGTTACTGACTGTGTCCATGGGTTATGTATATATGCATATAACTTCTTTGGTTAATCTCTTCCCATCCTCCACCCCCCTTCCCTCTTTCCTCTGAAATATGATCGTCTGTTGCATGCTACAATGTCTCTGGATCTATTTAGTTTGTCAGATTCTTTTGTTCATTAGCTTCTTCTTAAAGAAGACCCTTCAACATTTCCTGCAGTGCTGGTCTGGTGGTGATGAACTCCTTTAGCTTTTCTGTGAAGCTCTTTATTTGACCTTCTAAATGATAGCTTTGCAAGGTAGAGCAATTTTGGTTGTAGTTCCATGTTTTTCATCACTTTGAATATTTCTTGCCACTCCCTTCTGGCCTGCAAAGTTTCTGTTGAGAAATCAGCTGACAGTCGTGTGGGCGCTCCCTTGCAGGTAACTAACTGCTTTTCTCTTGCTGCTTTTAAGATTCTCTCTTTGTCTTTAACCTTTGGCATTTTAATTATGATGTGTCTTGCTGTGGGCCTCTTTGGGTTCCTCTTGTTTGAGACCCTCTGTGCTTCCTGGACTTGTAAGTCTATTTCTTCCTCCAGGTAGGGGAAGTTTTCTGTAATTATTTTTTCAAATAGGTTTTCAATGTCTTGGTCTCTTTCTTCCCCTTCTGGGACCCCAGTAATACGAATGTTGGGCCTCTTGAAGTTGTCCCAGAGGCTCCTTATACTATTTTCATATTTCTGGATTCTTTTTTCTTTTTGCTCCTCTGGTTGGGTGTGTTTTGTTTCCTCATGCTCCAAATTGCTGATTTGATTCTCAGTGTCCTCTACTCTACTGTTGATTCCTGTAAATTATTCATTTCAGTTCCTGTATCCTTCATTTCAAATTGGTAATTTATTATGTTATTGATTTTCTCAGTTATTTTCATAATAATATGCTTGAGCATCCTTATAAACAAAATTCTGAACTCTGTATCTGTTAGCTTGCTTGGATCTATTTCATTTAGTTCCTCTTCTAGAGATTTCTTCTGTTCTTTCCTTTGTGACATGTTTCTTTGCCTTCACATTTTGCCTGCTTCCAGATGTTTGTTTCTATGTATTAGGTAGAGCTGCTATGTCTCCTGGAATTTGTAGAGTGGTTTTGTGTAGTAGGTGTGCTATAGGGTCCAGTGGCTCAGCCTCCCCAGTCACCTGAGCTGGGCCTTCTAGGTGCTCCCCTGTGTGGGCTGTGTGCACTGTCCTGTTGTAGTTGAGCCTTGGTTGGTGTTGGTGTCACTGAGACCAGCTGCAGCTACAGCCAAAGAATTGCTGTGCTGGAGACACCCCTATGGAGCAGGATTTACTTCAGTGGGGCTTTGGTGTTCACCAAGTGCGCCCCTTGAGTGTCACTCATGGATGTGTTAGGGTTGTAATCCAGCATGGTCGAGCCTGACCACCAGATGCACTGTCTCTGGGGCCTCCCTAGAGGTGCAAAGTCAGCCTGTGCCAGTGCCTTGCCCAGGGCCACCCAGCATGAGCTACTCAGCAAACAGTAGTTGGCTACTACTTGTGCTGGGCTTGGCGTTATCCATGAGAGGCCAAGCTATGAGGCAATGCAGGCTGCTGCTAGTGCCAGGCCTGGGGCCACTTATCAAGCTGTATGGGGCACGCTGCTGTTTGTTTGGGAGATTTTAGGAAAGTCCTAAGCATAAGGCTCAAGAGGCCACTTGCATAGAAAAGCCACTGGAAATGGCCTGGATGAGCTGCAGGTGGGGAGGGGCGGGGCCTCCGGGAATCACGGGGCGGGGCCAGAGGTGTGAGCCAGGTGCTGGGGATTCAAACATGGCGCCTGCCTGCCGGCTGTGTGCCAGGAGGACTCGCCACAGGAGCAATGGCCTCCGCCAGCCCTTCTGCCTGGGAGGAAGCCGCCCTCCACCTCTCGCCCGGATCTCAGGCAGGTTAGTTCCTCCCCGAGTGTCCCGGGTCCTGTCAGGCTGCTGCCCGGCGCTGGGCTCAGAGGGAGCGTCCGAGTGAGTCCGTGCCGGGCCCTTTAGAGGAGCTGCTGGGGCTCCCGCAACCTCCGCGACCCTCAGCGACAGTCCCCTCTGGTTTCACAGCCCAAAGCTATGGGGACTTCTCTTCCCAGCCCTGGAGCCCTGGGCTGGGGGCCTGCTGTGGGGCTGGGACCCCTCGCTCCTCCGGGAAACCTCCGCCGTGGATATGTCCCTCCCGGGTTTAACCCGCGGCACTGGGTGTGGGCCCGCGGCTTGTCTCCAACGTCCAGCCCTGAGTCTCCGCCCCTCCTACCGCCCTCCGTGCTTCTTCAGCTCCCTGGTTGTGGGGCTTCTGTTCAGCCAGATCTCAGGAGGCTCTGAGTGATGGCTGTTTTGTATTTTAGTTGTAATTTTGATGTGGTTGCAGGAGGCAGCGGGTGCAGCTGTTACCTACGCTGCCATCTTGTTTCCTCTGCAATCTCTTTTATATTCTGATATATTAACTTATTTCTGCCACTTCTCTGTGACCCATGACCCTTCTCCCCAATTTGGGCAGCTGGAACCAGGGAATTATATATAGGTCATGAGCCTGAGACCACACCATATCAGCTGAACAAGTTACTTTACCTCCCCATGCCCGTTTCTTCACCTGCAATACCGTTATTGTGAGCCTCGTGTGAAATAATGCACATGAAGTTAGTGAAGGCCCTGCCACATAGTGAGAATAGGCATGTTACATCCCTGTATCTCCCCAGAGGACACAGTGTTATGTGGTGCTAAAATCCTCAGTAATTTAAAAATGAACGATGGCCAGAAATGTAGGCCTTGGAGATGAGAGTAGAGAATGACGGAGGGATGAGAATGGATCTGAACACTAATGGAGGGAACACAGACCAAATAGGGAGAGAGGGTAAATTTCACTGTTTGTGTTAGGAAGTAGAATAGCATAGTGAGTAAGAGTTTGCGCTCTTGAAGACAGACTACCTGGATTTAAACCTTGGCTCTACAATTTACTAGCTGTGTTGTGTTATGGTGGGCAAATTATTTAAACCTTCTGTGTCTCAGTTTTCTCGTTGTAAAATGGAAATAGTGATAGCATCTAACCCCTTAATTTGAAGGTTAAATGACCTAAAACCTGTTAAGGGTAAGAAATGCCTGGCACATTATAAGAGCTTAGTAAGTAAAAGCTGCTATTATCATTTTTTCAATTTAATTCCCTGGTCAATCCAGTGAGGCTCTTGATCCTGGCACATGGCACATAAGGGCCATTATTGTCTCCAGTTAGAGCTGCGTCAAGCATATTCCTAGAAATGCTTCCTGAGGACTCCTGCTTTTCTCCTATAAAATTGATACATGTAAAGTTTAGATCTTTTGCTCAAACTGAGAGGTGGGCCCTGGCCAGTGTGTCTCAGTGGTTAGAGCGTCAGCACCCACCGAAGGGTCTCAGGTTCGATTCAAGTGAGGGAGACAACCAATCGATGTGTCTCTCTCACATCTATGTCTTTCTCTCTCCTCTCTCTCTCTCCCTCCCTTCCTTCCTTCCACTCTTTAACAGAAAAAACAAACAAAACAGAGGTGGGCTTCAGCCTGCAGTTCCAAAATTTTGCTGCACATTAGAATCAGTTAAAAGTGCCTATGCCCACATTGCACCTCTTATCAGGGAAATCAGAATGTCTGGAAATGGGCCAGGCATCAGCATCTTTTAAGGGTTCTCATATGCAACACATTTTGGGAACCACTGGCTTAACCGACTCCGTTTCCTTCTGTGTTGAGGGTGCTGAATTAAGTGAAGTCTTTACCGGGAGGACATTGTTTCATGTTTTTGAAGTAATGTGTATAAAACTATGAAAGTAGCAGGGCTGTCCTAAACTGACTAAAATGCCCTTGAGATGGTCAGTCAATAGTGACCTCTGGTGGTGTGATAAGAACCTAAAATAATAATCTGATTTTCATGCAGGAATGCCCTTAAAACAGGGAAAAAGTATCAATGACCACTGTCCACCCTTTGCCCCTCCACCACATACATATATTATCTAGAAAGGGAAATTGGCACCTACAGAGGAAGTTGACCAAGATTGCAGAAGAATCATTAATAGCTGTGGAACTGAAACTTGACTGGTTCTCCAACTTCCCCTTCCTCTCTAGGGCATCCTCCCCCAGCGTGGCCTCATCTCAGTTTCCCAGCCTGAGCACCACCAGTGTGCATCAATAGCTTCCAGGCTCTATTTCTAGCTCCTAACCATGACCTTGATTACCACAACTGCCAAACACAGTCATATAACTGACCTGAGCCGGAAGTACCTGGAGAGGAGTGATCTCTCTCCTCTGTGCCCTACAGTTTTTACCTCTCCTGTGGGGTAGAAGGCAAAGGTTAACTGACTGGCCAGGGAAGTCTGACCAACTGAGCCTCTGGTTAAGGATAACTGTCTCCATTGTACAAATGAAGAAAATAAGGCCCAATGGAAGGTATTGTCTAGCCCATCCATCTTCTTTTAAAATAATGTTTTTATTGATTTTTAGAGAGAGATGAAGGGGGAAAGAGAAAGAGAAACATCGATGTGAGAGTGGAACATCAATCTACTGCCTCCTGCATGCCCCCTACTGAGGATCAAGCCCAAAACCAGGCCATGTGCCCTGACCAGGAATCAAACCAGCAACCTTTTTGGTGCACAGTAAGATGCCCAACCAACTGAGCCACACTGGCCAGTAGTCCATCCATCTTGACATACTCCTCTCTGTCCTGAATCCAAAGAGCTTCATATCAAGTGGGGAAACTGAGCCCAAGTACAGAACTGCCTCTCCAGGCCGGCTTCTGAAAGTCCTGGGCTAACCTGTAGCACCAGCACTAACGGGGCAATAGGGGTGTGACATTCTCAGTATGAGTTAATAATAGATGATGCCAGAGTACAAGGAAAAGGTATGGGATTGTAGGGTCTGAGAGAAGATGCTAGGATATTAGTGTTGGAGTGTAGAGGCTGAAGATTCAGGGACTAGGGGATGGCAGGGGGGTGGGGTGGATCCTTGCACATGGACTAGTGGAGTTGGGTCACTGCCACAGAAGTGGAGTGGATTCTGAGGACTGCAGATCAGGAGCAAGGGATATCTGGGTCCCCATTTGGGTAGCTTCTCTGTAAACACACTGAGAACAGCCAGAAACTCTACTGCGTCTACCTCGCCGAACATAGCAGATGCCCAGTGCCCACCACAGGTGTGACCCCTAGGATACTGGGACCCCTGGGGACCAAGAGGCCTTCTGGCTACTGTGAGTTGAAGATCTGGGCTGAAGAGACTCTGTCCCTTCCACTCCCTCCAAAATCTCTATTTCTCAGTACTTCTAATTGATACTGTTATAATAACCTGGTCATTAAATAACAGGAAAGAAACAAAGGGAAGACAAGGTAATACAGGCATGCCATTTATATAGCTTTGCCAGGAAGCTGCAGTTAACATTTTCCAAGTCTGTTCCCCGCAGGTCACTGGGGGAGGGGACTGGACAATAGATGCATGCCCAGTAAGGTCTGGGTGATGTGGGAAGGAGCTTACCTGTCAGTCACACCTGGGAACAAGTCAGTGGCCAAGTGTGGCCACTGCAAATGTGGGTAGATTTTATAATTAAGCTCCTGAACAAAGGTCCCCCTTTTTCTCTCCTGCTTGCTTGCACTCCTGCAGGGGGTGCGCTCCCCTGTGCCCATGTGGCTCACTGCCATGTGGACTCTACACAATGGACTAAGGGGTTTTAACTAGACTGATGCTCTGCTGGACCCAGCTCCACCATGGAACGGAAACTCTGGACACTGGCCCTACTTTTGGCTCTGCTGGACCCCTAGCTACACATTTTTCAGGACTGGGTTAAGGGGCATGGGAATTTACCACCCAAGGAATATAATTCCACGCCATTAAAAACCATTCTTTCTCCTGTGGGGGCCTCCAGAAATGCTTATTCCAGCAGTACCCCAAGAACCTCACTCCCAGTAGTGTCGGGAAATTGGACCCACTGATTTCTCTGGCAACATAATGACATCATAATCTAATGAACTGTGACAAATCTAAATGAGGCTTCCCAAACACCATCCCACAGAAGCTAGGAATCGCCTCGGTTCCAGTGACAGAGGGAAAGATCCAGGTTAATCCCTTTCTCTGCATATCTAGTTAAAGAAAACTTTCCTTAAAGCTGAGCCAAGCCCCAAGGAACTTTTTGGGAAATAGAGTCCTGCATGTAGAGGACGCATCTGTAGATGATTCTGAGAATAGTAGGCTGCAGGCTCCAGATACCCATACCCTGCTCTGTGTGCATAGTGCACGCTGGGCTCTTGAGCCTGGAGCTTGATGTTTCTGGGAGTAGGCATGTGCTTGTGTGTGGCCCCCCAGGCTTGGATTTGTGCAGCCTGAAGGCAGGTGAGTGGGACTTTTTCTCCTCCCTCCACCTCTTTTTTATAATCTTTATTGTTGAAAGTATTACAGATGTCCCCCCCCCCCCCCCAGTTCACCCCCTCTGCTGCTGGCCCTTAACGGAGGCTCTATCTGACCTTCCTACAGGACAAGATTTATTCCTTCCAGAGCTCACAACCTGGAAAGGGCTAACAACCAAACTGACAAAACAGCATGGGTACAAGGGCATGAGTTTTAATTGCTGAGTTTGCAGAAGCGTGTGGATGGTGAAGGTTTTCCTAGAGTGACTGAAGTTTATGCTGAACCTGAAGGACCAATAGGCAGGAGCCTGGCAAGGGTAAGGCCAGGGCCAAGGTTCCTGGCAGAGCTATCTGTCACAGGCCTAGGGAACGGGAGTGGTATTAAATCAATAGGATGTAACCATTTTGTGGAGAGAGGTGGGGGTAAGGGGGAGAAGGACTGCTAAAGCAGGATTTAGTAACGTAGACGTTATCCCCAGGGCAGTGTTTAGACATTACATCTCTAGGCAGTGGCCTTACCTGTTCTGAGAATCAGATCTTAGGAAAATTTGGCTTCATGTGAAGCCAATTGGAGGGTTGGAATCAGGAATTTGTGGGAAGAGATTGATAGTGATCTGGGCTAGAGTAGGAGCAGTGGAGGTGAATAGGAGATGGTATGTCAACGAGATATATTTAGGAGGTAGGCTGAAAAAGAATGGTTATTGATTGTATGGGTGTTACTGGCAAGATGACGACTCCTCGGTTCTTGTCTTCTTGAAGGAAAGATTTCAACCGAGAGAGAGTGTAGAAAAGCAAGCAAGAATTTATTGACTACAGCAAAAAAAACCCCTTAGGACAGTGAAACAAGGAAGGGCCTAGGGCAGGCTGCTTTGGCTCACTGGGGAGTCAGGGAAAAGGGGGCCTTGGAGACAGGTTCAGGGGGTCAGCCGGGGAGGAGCTGCCACTGCCCACTCTCCCCTGGTTGCAGGTCTCCTGGAATCCCTTGGAGTTTAGGAGATATGTGCCTGCAGGTGAGGGAGAGGGGAAAGGGAATGGCAAAGGCATGTCACCAGGAGGGAGAGCTGCTGGGACCTTTGTTTTCAGAGGTTTTAAAGGCTGGGTATTTAGGGGAGGTCTTCGGGGATGAGCAATAGAATATTCATCAGCTTTATGCCGATATACCAAAATGAGATTCTCTTAATTTGGGTGTGGTTGGCAAATGGCACTATTTGGATTTCTGTTATTGGGGAGGAGAAGTGCATGCCATTTACTCTTAAGTGACCTTGGTTTGGGGAAGATAGGATTGACTAGGTGGCTGCAAACTGCTGTTAACTCTTAGTTTCCCTATTCCACTTGTCCTGGAATTTCCCTAGCTTCTTACTATCCTATAACATAGGGATGCTGGATTACTTCAGGCTGCCCTGGGGTGTGGTGGTGCCATTCACCTGATAGGGAAATTCACACACATGTACCTAAACATTCTTACACAATGATGTCCTTATTTATACATTATCTCATTCTAAAAATAAACTGAAGGGGATACCTAGCCATTTATCAGCATGTGCATTGTGGACTCCTACTTTTCCACATACTGATAAACCAACAGTCAGTCACACAAATGCACATGTGTTAGATTGGGAAGGACACAAAGAATCAAACTAGGTCCTTGCTCTGGGATCTAAGCTCCTCACCCCTTCCCTATACACCGTGGGGGCTGTTCCTTTCCACTGTGTGCTCTTGAGTAGCAATTTAACATCTCTTGGTCTAGTTTCTGAAAGGCAACTGCTTAGGCAGTAAACTTGTAATGAAGACGTGACATTTAAGCATGATCCTTAAATATTAAAGAATTGTTAGTGTGTTTGTCCATGGATGATGGCACCTGGAGATAAGAGATGCCTCCTAAGAAGAGAAGAACCCAGCATGATAATTTAAAGAGAAGTAGAGAGAAAGGTTAAAGCTTGCTGTGATGGTCTCTTAGCTTTGTTTTGGATTTTTGTTTGTTTTGTATTTTAGTTTTATTTTACTTGGGGCAGAGACAATTATCCATTAAGGAAGAATCTTGCTTAGGGTAACATTAATTGTAAGGGACTCCTGGGATGGGTGGTGAACAGCAGGACAACCCCTTGGCCAATTAACCTCAATAAAAAGCATATCAAGCTTCAGTGTTTAGGAAATATTTATCCTCTTGTTATTTTTGTAGGCCACCTCAGATTCCATATTGAATTCTATATTCTTTCTGGACTTAGTTGGCTGAGATTTTCATTTTTTTGTTTTATACAGTGTGCCATTAAACATCTTTTTACTCAAAATAAACACTCCATTATCTTTTGAATGGTCTTCATCTCTGTGACTTGGATTCCCCCCTCCCCTCAGCTTTGAAGACTCCTTTGAAACACACCCATCAAAAGCCACTCAGCATTGCCTTCCTGCTTAGCTGCTACCTAGTCCAAGAAGCTTCTGAATACCTTTTCTCTAGTTCCCAGGACACAATCTTTTTTTATCTGTTACCCCACTCAGTTAATCTCCCTTGCAGTTTAGTGATTTGTATCTCTTTTTGTATACCTTGCTGCATTATAAATCATGCAAGACATGCATTATTTTCTTTTGTATGTTGAGAGACCATATATTACTCATCTTTTATATTTACTTAATGGCCATGTACTATTCATTTTTGTTTGTATGTGTATATACACTGTTTGGCACATAAACCTCCATAATTCCAATTCCAGCCTGAGGCCAGGAACCACTGGCAAATATAATATTTACTCACCCATTTTCAGTATAAAAAATTAAACATATTCCTTCAATTAAGATGTATAGGTTTAACCAAGCTTTTAAGAATTAGTTTCAAAATATAACATTTCAAGTTTGTTAAAGCTAATTAGAAATGTGTTAGGCAGTTAGACAGGCATGAACAGAGCAAGAATGATGGGTCAGGTACGTAAGGTCACCAGGGCGGAAAGCCCCCGGTGCCTAGCAAAGGAAATTGTAGGTTGGGACCTCACCTTTCCTCTCTTAGCATATCATTGGTCACTCTGTTTGGACCCCCTGACCCTTCCTTCATAGAGATAACATCTAGGTCTCAGATGTATTTCAGCTCCACGCCCAGAAAAGCAGCAAAACCAGACGAGTGACACCAAGGCTGACCTCAGGACCAGCTGCATTGAGTAATGACCCCCTGCCGTGGCGCCAACCAATCATCAGTGGAGGTGCCAACCCTGGAATGACACACCTGGAAAGCTGCTGAATGTTCTATTAAGATACTTCCCTGGGATGTCCCCTAAAACCTCCGCCCTTAAAACCCTTAAGAAGAGGATTCTCAGGGTGCTCTTCCCTCCAGGGAGCACGCCTGAGCCTTCCTCCTCCGCCTCTCCCTCCCCCTTCCCCTGGGCTTGTCATAGTCACCTTCCTCACTCCCAAGCTCCTAGCGGCCCTTCCTGTGCCTCTGTAACTTGATTGCTCAGCCCTTTTCTTCCACGAATTACTTCCTCTGCTTCTGTGATTTTATAAATAAATGCTCTCTTATAGTTTGAGTCTTGGCTCTGAATTCTTTCTTAGCCAGAACTAAAGTACTGAGGTTGTTGAACCCCAGTACAGTCCAGCCCCACCAGTCTAATACCTAGTGCCCTTTCCACCACCTACAACAGAAACTTGATTAAAAACCTGAGTAAATTCATTAAGTTTTAGACAATCTTTCAAAAAGAAAGGTGTTCTTGAGAAAAGATTGAGAATTATTCTCTTTGGAACTTAGTAAAAAATTTTTTTGAATGTATGTACTAGTTATTGCTACTTCTTTCCTAAATTCAAATTTTCTTTCACATAAACAGTAATTTTTAAACAAGTGTATGGTGATTTATCTCTTACCAGAAGAATTTGAATGAGCTCCTCTTAGAAACCAGACAGCTGTGCTTCTCATCCTTTTAAAAAATTAATATTAATTTTATGGGTAAAATATGTCTTGTCCTTTGAATTATCTTTTTAACAAATTTATAATGTAGCTCACTACTGATGTTTCTTGATAAGCTCAATTTTCTGGATATTTACAGAGTTGTCTTGACTTTAGTGTGGTAACCTAGGTCATCAATGTTTTAATATTCATCTGGGGGTACACTTAACTTATTTCTCTTTGACCCAACACCTTACCCCAAAATATTTGAGAATGAAAATTTGATTTGTAAATATTACAGAATTAGCAATTCAAACAGGATATTAATATATTCTGACCCTAAAATTTCCATCTGTTTATGAAGTTGAGTCTTGAAATTTTTAATCCTATTAGATTAAGAGATAAAATTCCTGCCCTGGCTGGTGTGGCTCAGTTGGTTAGAGTGTCATACACCGAAGGTTCGATTCCTAGCCAGGCACATACCCAGGCTGTGAGTTCTATCCCTGGTCAGGAGGCAATCGATCGATGTTTCTCACATTGATGTCTCTCTCTCTCTCTCTAAAAAAAAAAAAAATTGATAATAAAAAAATAAAATTCCTCTAAAAATCTATATGAACGCTTTCTTTTTTCCTCACATTTGAGAAGTGTGTTTGATTTTGTTGCACTTTTTAAAACTTTCTAAAGGGCTATTTGAAATGGCAAGTGAAACCTTAATCTTAGGGTTAGCATAGGTATGGTTGTAGAATGCATCAGTTTGGTGAATTGTGATAATGACTAAAAATTGATTTGCTAATACAACATAGTTTCCCACATTAAAAGAGTGTTTTTGACCCAACCTGCCCTTGATCCCTTGTCACCTGCAGAAAAAAGAATGTTTTTGATAATATCAAAAGTGCATTTAGAGTTAAGTTTTGGCCTTTTAATTTTCTATCCATGAAGGAGGCAGAAAAATATTTACCAAGCATTGCATATTTATTAAAATAAAAAGCACTTTGGCCATGGCCATGTCAAGAACCCTAAATAATTCCATGGCCCAGACTGGTACTTTTCTGAAGCTGGGAAAAGGATTCTGGGCAGGAAGCAAAGGAGAGAGAAGGTCCCAGGCAGGCCTGATGCTTCAGCAATTCTAGTCTTCTGCCATAGTGAGCACTTAGTGAGCCAAGGCCTAACGGAGGAGAAACCAGTTATCTCTTGGGAAAGGCCTGTGTCATCTGGAACACCACAGATTTCTCAGAGTGGGAGTTGATATCCAAGTGTCTCCTAGTTCTTGATGAAACAATTCAGTCAGTTTCAAGGACATGTACCCGGGAAAATGACTGGCTCTGGAAACAATTTTATTCTGATATGTGGGAATAACCCTGCTGATGAACACCAGGAAGTCAGTCTCAATCAACTATAGTCCTTGTTAAGTGCTAGAGGACTCATTAGATGGTAACTTTATTACAACAATAATAGGAATGATAATAAGAGCATTTATTGATTGCTTACGTAAGCCAGGCACTTGATAGTCATTACAATTAAAAAGCATTTTATTTGGCATTTATTTTACATTACTGCCTCTGCCCTATCAGCTGTGGTTGTACCTAGGAATCTGCCCCTGAATATGTAGGGGTCTTAAGAAAATTCAATTGTACATAACTAAGTCACAAAAGATTTTATTTTCTATCATTTCATTTGCCTTGTCTTCTTTGATTATTTAAAAAAATGGTTCAGAAATAATGTTATACCAATGTTACTTTCAAGATTTTGATAATTGTACTGTGATTATGAATGGTATTAAAATAAATGGGGTAAAAAAAATGAGGGGACTTTCTGCATAACTTTTGAAACTTTTCTATAAGTCTAAAGTTAATTAAAAACAGAAAGTTGAAAAAAATTTTCATAATTTCTTTACTGCAATTTATATCATTTATTAATTATAGCAAAACACTCTACATGTTCAATACAGAGATCATTTTACGTGCATATAAGCAAAAAGAATAAACTGAAAATTCCCTAATTCAGCCACCTATAAGTATCTGCTATAAATATCTAGTCTAAATTTATCGAGATGTACATGTATATGGATATATAGCATGTATTGATTTCAATCAGTGATTCAAAGACAGAACTTTATATTTATTGAACTTAATTTGTTTTAAACCTTCAGTTTGCCTAATGGGAAAAGCAACTTAATATGGCCACTTCTAGGTACTTCAGTCCTTTTAAGATTTAAAGTCAATCAAGTTCAGATTTCAAATTCAACCTCCTCCTTACCCTTTAGGGGGCTTCTGCTCATCTTTGTGGCACCAGCCTCTGGCTTCTGTTCACTAGAACCATGAACTATTGGAAGCCTCCAGCCTTCACAGTGCTGGAGACTCACTGGGGACTTAGGATTTTGAAAGACTACCCTGTGTCGTTTAACAGCTACCTCATTAGCCATGGTTACTCCTTCACTTGCCCTGACACAGTTCTGGTCTCTGAGGCTCTCTTTCTAAGATCTGCAGAATTTTGAGGCTACTCTCTGAAAAATGAGGCACAGCATCTTTTTCTTGTGGGATCTCCAGAAAGTTTGCTAGACTGTCTGTCATCCCTCTGAGTCACCTGGCTCCAAGTATTGGCATTCCAGGCCCTTTCCCTGAGATCCACTTAGAGATGTACTCTGAATTTCTCCTTCATTGAGCTTTGTCTCTGTCTCCTTCTGAGAGAGGGAACTGAACAAACAAGCTCTAACAGCATCATATATTCTTCCAGAATCTATTAGGTATGACATAAACTTGGAGGTTTTTGTATTGGAGGCAGATGTTTGAAAATTCAGATTCTTAAAGTTTTTTGCCTTTTCTTTTTTCTTTTTTGCCAAGGTTTTCAAAATTCTATTTTGTTAACAAACTGTAAAAGAACATTTTTTTTTTTGAGACAACTGTGAAAATTTGATTATGAACTAGTTATTAGACAACACCAAGGATTGATTTATTAATTTTGTTGGGTGTGAAAATGGCCTTTTGGTTACATATGAAAATATTCATAATTTTTAGAGAAGTTAATGAAGGCCATTATAAGCAGGGTAGGTTGGGAAGTGACAGGAATGGGAGGCAGGGGGCAGATTATAAAGAGCAACACATAGCACTGTTTGATTTCATGCTCAGAGCAGGGAACGGGAGTGACATAAAATGGGGAAGTATGAGTAAGAGTGGGACTGGGAGGCGGGTGGCTGGAGGAATTTTTTATTCCTTCCCCACCACTGGTACCCACCTTGAAATCCATCAGTAAACCCCATTGGTTTTCTTAGTTTCATCATCTCCCCCTTTCAAGCCACCATCATCTCTTACCTGGACACAAATGTTCCCTAATTACCAGCTAACCAGTCCTTCTGCTTCTGTCCTTGCTCCCTATAATCCATTCTCCACACAGCTGTGAATTAAAGCCTAATTCACATTGTCATTCTCCTGCTTAAAACATCCACTGGCTTTCCATTGCATTTAAAATGAAGTACAAACTCTGCCACAGGCGGTAAGTGCCACTCTCCTCCTTACATCAGTCCATGCGCAGGTCGCTCCATAGCTCCCATTCTTTGTTCAGTTCTTCAGGATACATTCTCCAGTGCGGTAGTTCTGTTGTAACATTTTAATCAAACCAGTACAAACTGCATGTCATTCCAAAAATAACAAAGAATAATTGAGCGATAAAGAGTGTTCGGGTTCAACAGCTAGGCCTGAGATGCCAACTAGCGACGAGATGGACAAAAACGTTGACTTCAAACAGCAAATTCTTATGACATTCACTCTGGATCCTTTAATGATGGGACGGTCATTACACATCGGCCTCGCGTTTTGTATTTTCGCATTTGGAATTTTATCTTTCGGTCTAATGAGCATGGCTTCTTCACTAACTTCACGCACAGCACATTTCCAATCAGGGCATCTTCTGGCCTGTTTTTCGAGAACTTATTTAGAATCTGGCACGACAAAACCGGAACTCTGTTGCCAGTGGCCTCATCATACTTCCAGAAGAAAGGAATGGAAATAATTCGAAATGCCACTGTCTTCATCTTCCCTCTGTTTAGTGAAATGGAGTAATAAATCGCTGCAAATTCGATTTCTCATTGCGCCGCTGGTTTACGCTCACGGATCACGATCGTTTAGCATAACGAACACCGCCTCTTGGAAATGTTTCCAGACCACCTCTCCCGCTGCCGAGGAAGTGTGACAGGTATCACTGCGCAGGGCACGTGTCCATATTGACCCACACGCACAAACACGTTCCCTCGTGGACCCCGCAGTCCTGCTCCGACAGCGCCCCAGCCCTGGAGCAGACCAAGGCCGCCGCCAGCTTCCGCGCCCGTGCTGCCGCCACACTGTGACCAGGCCGCTGCCGCCGCCGCTCAGGGGCTCCCGAGGGTCCCAGGGCCCCGGGGACCAGCGCTGCCAGCCCACCCGAAGGCAGCAGCTCGGAGTCTCGAAGAATCTCAGAAGCCGAGGAAAACAAGCTGCTTCGGCCTCGCCGGGGCAGCCCCGACCCTCAGGGGCAGCTGGTCGCGCGCCCACCGCTTTCAACACTCACCGCATTTCCGGTGGCTTTCCTCCACCGGAAGTGCAAATGTTCCTTTAAATAGAGTGGGGACTCGGTCAGTGTAAACTCCAGTGACGCTCTTCTGAACTCAGCGTGCCTCAAAATTTAGCCGCGGGGTTGAAAATGAGTATTTTGAAGGCAACTACACGGGGTTAACAGCAGGAAGCGAAATTCTGTCTCAAGGGCCTCCACGGCTGGTACACGCGGAGGTCATTCAGTGCGGGACCCTAGTATATGTCACATCAGAGGGGAAATTAGAGGCAGGACGACGCGGGGGCTGAAGAATGGGGCTGAGGCTTAGGGCTTGGGGAAAACAGCGGAAAGAGAGCCGTTTCCCTCATTTTCAGGAGGGGAACCGAACAGACACCGCGAGCACCGCAGGCACCGCGCTCAGGCTGGTGGGGTGCGCGACTTTCCCGCGCATCTGCTTCGGGGGCGGGAAGAACCCGGATGAAACCACCCCCGCAGCCGGGACCCCGCCCACAGTCTTTGAATCGCTGCGCGAGGCGGAGTTGCCCTCCCTTCCGTGCCCTGATTGGCTCGCCTTTGTAGGCCCCTCCTCGTGATTGAGCGTTCCCTGTGCCAGTCACAAAGCGTGGGCGGTGTCTAAGATTGTTGCTGGAAGGAGACGGCGTCGACGTCTAATTAGACTCGCGGCATCTTAGCTGACGGTGGTGCGCTTTTCCTCTGGCTCGGAAAGTGTTCCCCGCGGCTCCGCTGCAGGCCTGGGAGGGGGCGGATCTAGACGCCTGGAGAACGACCCCGGGTGCCCAAGCGTTACCCTCGTCACCCACCCTGCGCCATGTCCTGGATGTTCAAGAGGTGAAGGGGGCTGAGGGGGTGGGGCGCAGGGGGTAACGGCCAAGCCGTGTCCCCAAATGAACCTGACCTTCCCCGCGTTCCTTTAGCGGTTCCCGTGCGGTTTTTGCGCTTGTGTTCGTTTTGCCGGTGGCTCATATAGCCGCGGGAGAAATAATCGCATAATCTTGGTTGACGAGGGGGGGCTCCTCTGGCGAGTCTCGCGCCGGGGCCTTGGAGAAATCTCTGTCAAGGGCTGTGGGGGTGGGAAGGGCCTGGGGCGCAGAGCTCCACTCCTTAGCCGGGCTCTCTACCTGTGCTTTATTCCACAAAACACCCCTTAGATGCCCACTGTGCATGAGGCACTGTGCTCGGAGCGACGGGCCAGGTGAGACAGCCCTTGACCCTAAGTAGCTCGCAGTTTATGTGCGTGCACAGACGTCCAAATATGTATTTGCTGAAGAGCCAAAAGAGGTTTGCACGACCTACAAGGAAAACGCAGGGGAAGTACCTTCCATCTGGCCTTAGGAGAGAGGAATCGTCCTGGAAGCCTCCCAGCCGACTTCCCTTTTACTTTTCAGTATCCAGATTGGTTTAGATGCGCGATCCTGAAACAGTTATTCATGAGGGGCTTGCGGTTACCCTTAAACCAACGTTGAGTGGGAAGCTTTTTGGGTCCGTCTCCCATGGTGGTATGGTTTGAATACCTGAATAAAATAAGGAAGGAATTTAAGTGGTGGATGCTGGATGTATTATCTGTAAATATATAAAGTGCTTCACATATAATATTAGTTATATATTTGCAAGTCTCTTCTAGCTCAATCTCTTGAAATTTTGGCATATAAAGTTACAGATATCACATACATATCAATTTAAATAGGTGATCACTAGGAAAAAGATTTGCGAATGCTTATTGGGGTTTTCACTTGGAATACCCGTGGGTAGAAGAGGCATTACTGAATAGGTAGGGTTCCTGGAAATCTCCCCACTCACTCCAGTCCTGCTTTAACTAGAGTGACACTCTCTTAATCTTATACAGCAGTTCCCACAAAAGATTTAATTTGTTGAAATAAAGTGTGAGAAAACAATTGGCCTATAAATATTGTACGGACTTTGAGAAATACTTGGTTTAATTTTTTTTCCTCTGCTTTTTTTTTTTTTGAATAGGGATCCTGTTTGGAAGTACTTTCAGACTGTCCAGTATGGCGGAGTCCCTGGAAATTTTCCACGCCTCTCATATCCAACTTTCTTTCCCCGTTTTGAATTTCAAGATATTATCCCTCCAGATGACTTTCTAACTAGTGATGAAGAGCTAGATTCAGTTTTATTTGGAACTTTGAGAGGTCATGTAGTTGGACTACGCTATTACACAGGAGTAGTGAGTATAACTTTAGATATTAAGTTAAAATGTGATCTATTTATGGTATTAACCTAGAAAATAAGAATTAGAAGGTGATATGTGCATTTAATTTTTTTTAGTTTAATTGAAATTTATCTGGTCAAGAGATAAATATCTAATGACTAATATTTCTTTACATTTATATCATACTTATAATATACAAAGCACTTTTTCCTGTATGGTCTCATTTGATGGCTACAGTGACTCTGAGGTATATAGGGCATCCATTATCCTCTTTCTATAACTGAAGAACCGAAGCTCAGGAGGGTTACATGATTTGCCCAAAAGGCACAGAAACTGTTGCACATTTACAAAATGACTTCCAAGTCAGTCCATTGCTTTTTCCTCTTCTGCCCCTTAGCACATTTCTACACTTTAATATTTTTAATTTAGAAAGATCAACTCTTACTAGATAGGGGAATTGTCTATTTTTAAGTCCTTTTTTCTTAAGACTCTTTGTCTACCAATTTTTTTCCAGTATCTGTCTCTTTCTCTATTCTTGGCATTATATGTGTGTACCGGTGGGAGAGCCGGGGAGACAATGACATTGACATATGTGGATATAGATAGAGAGTATGTGACTTTCTCTGGTTAGTAGTTGTCTTTGTTATGGTTGTCTAGACTGCATCTGTGTTATTTGGATGATATACTTCTGGTTTTATTTGATTATGAAAAATTTTAAACATGCATGAAAGTAAAATAATACAATAAACTGCATATACCTATGATTCAGATTCAACAGTTATCAAGTTTTTTGCACATTTGCTTATTCCTTAAAAATCTTTTCACTTTATACCCATAACAAAATCAGTAATTTCTCATTTCATCTAATAACTAATCCATAATCAGTTTTCTTGATTGCTTAAAAATATATTTTTATAATTCATTTTTTCAAATCAGAATCAAAACAAAATTCATATATTACATTTGGTTGTTACGTCTCATAAGTCACCCCCCTCCCCTAACCCCCCTTTGTTTCATGTCATTGATTTGTTGAAGAAACTGTATCTGTTCAATGTCAAGTTCTAGTTTTGCCAGTTTTTCTGTTCCCCCATATTTTTCTTATGTTGAAGTTTCTCAAATCTTTGTCTGAAGCATGTTCTTCTGCTGGGAGATTCCTTGAAAGAATTCATGATCTGGATTTGTCTTTCATTCTCCCATATTTTCTTTACATTAGAACTTCTAAGATTATTTTGTGATTGGAAATGTGTTATCTTGGCGATTCCTTAGGAAGGAACAATAGTTTCTGAGTTTTTGTATGCTCGTAATTGTGATGTTCATACTTGTGATGTTTGGCTGAATATGAAAAATCCTTTACCCATAGTTTCTCTCCATGATATTTTGCTGTTGCATAAAATGTTGCTGGTAAGAATTCTTCTGCCAATAGAATTTTTCCCCCCATGTAAGTGAATTGGAATATTTTTGCCTGGATAACTAAAAGATATTTTTCTTTATCTTGAAAGTCCAATAATTTTATTAACATATATCTTAGTGCTGACTCTTTCATAAGGTCATTTTCTTCTATTTCAGAAAATTTTCTTCAATTGTAGTTTTAACTGGTTGCTTTTTCCAAAGCTTGTTGTTCTTCAGGGGCTCCATTCTATTCTCTCTATATTAGTTCTATGTCTGCCATATGTTTATGTTTATTAATTCTTCTGAAATCCTTTTTTTTTTAATGTTTCTTTATCTTTATTGTTGAGACCATTACAGATGTCCTCATTTTAACCCCATTGATCTCCTCCACCCCACATCCATCCCACCCCCAGGCCCTCCCCACACCAATGTCCACTTCCATGGGCCATGCTCATAAAAATAGAATTTTCCTGATTACTCTCTCCCCACCCACACCCCCTCCCCACCTTCCCTCTGAGATCCCTCAGTTTGTTCCAAGCTTCTATGTTACTGGATCCACTTTGTTCATCAGTTTATTTTGTTTATTATATTCCACATATAAGTGAGATCATTTGGTACTTGTCCTTCTCTGACTGACTTATTTCACTTAGCATCATATTCTCTAGTTCCCTCCATGCTGTGCCAAAGGCCAAAAGGTCCTTCCTCTTCACAGCCACATAGTACTCCATGGTGTAAATGTGCCACAGCTTTTTTATCCACTCATCTACTGATGGGCACTTGGGCTGTTTCCAGATCTTAGCTATTGTGAATTGCGCTGCTGTGAACATAGGGGTGCATAAGTTCTTTGCGATTAGTGTTTGGGGTTTTTTAGGATTTATTCCCAGAAGTGGGATCACTGGGTCAAATGGCAGGTCAATGTTTAATCTTTTGAGGAAACTCCATACTGCTTTCCACAGTGGCTGCACCAGTCTGCATTCCCACCAGCAGTGCACAAGGGTTTTCCTTTCTCCACACCCTCACCAACACTTGTTGTTTGTTGATTTATTGATGGTAACCATTCTGGCAGGTGTGAGGTGATTATCTCATTGTGGTTTTAATTTGCATCTCTCTGATCATTAGCGATGTTGAACATTTTTTTCATATGTCTCTTAGCCATTTGTATGTCCTTTTTGGAGAAGTGTCTATTTAGGCCCATTTCCCATTTTTTAATTGGATTGTTTGTCTTCCTTTTGTTAAGTTGTATAAGTTCCTTATATATTTTGGATATTAACCCTTTATCAAATGTGTCATTGCCAAATATGTTCTCCCATACAGTGGGCTCCCTTTTTGTTTTGTTGATGGTTTCCTTTGTTGTGCAGAAGCTTTTTATTTTGTTCTAGTCCCATATGTTTTTCTCCTTAGTTTCTCTTGCCCTAGGAGATGTATCAGCAAACATCATGCTATGAGAGATGTCTGAGCTTTTACTGCCTATGTTTTCCTCTAGGATTTTTATGGTTTCATGTCTTACATTTATGTCTTTTATTCATTTTGAATTTACTTTTGTGTATGGTATAAGTTGGTGGTCCAGTTTCATTTTTTTGCATGTATCTGTCAAATTTGTCCTACACTATTTATTGAAGAGACTGTCTTTACTCCATTGTATGTTCTTGCCTCCTTTGTCAAATATTAATTGACCATAATGGCATGGGTCAATTTCTGGGTTCTCTGTTTTGTTCCACTGATTAATATGTCTGTTCTTGTGCCAGTACCAGGCTGTTTTGGTTACAGTGGCTTTGTAGTATAACTTGATATCTGGTATTGTGATCCCTCCAACTTTCTTGTTCTTTCTCAAGATTGCTGTGGCTATTTGGGGTGTTAGGTAGATCTGCTAGGATTCTCAGTCTTTTTGGAGGGTCTCTGGTACAGGCCAATGTCAGATGCAGTTTGTGACTGGCCCTGAGTACCCTGTTTAGGGCTATCAACAACCCCAGGCTTGAGGTCTCCACTGCTGGGGCTGGATGCGTTTGGACAGGACCGAGATGCACACCAAAGTCTGCTTTTCTAAGGCCCTTGTCCCAAAACAGATCAGGCAAAAACTCAAAGCACCCTGAGGTCTGCCTCAGTCTGCAGATTTGTTAATCTGATTCTCTTAATGAGCCTCAGGGTGTAGAAGCTCCACAGGGTGGGGCAGCTGGTTGTTATCAGTATCTTAAGGAGCCTCAGGCTGTAGAAACTCCTCTGGGCTGGGCAAGAGGCTCTCCAGCAGGGTGGGGCAATTGCTTCCCCCCTCAGGCAAAAGCTGAAAGTTCGCCTCCCAAGAAATATGTCCCCCACAGTCTGGGGGAATGACTCTCCCCAGAGTGTCCCCACACAGCTCCAGTCCTATCCACTCCCCCTGCACCGGAGCCCAAGGTGAGTGGCTGCACACGAAACGTTGTACAATGGCTCCCTAAGAGGGTGCCTGCAGTTCCAGCTGCCTCTCCCTGGCAGACAGAAACCCTGCTGCTTTTCACAGCCAGATGTTATGTGGGCACCTTTCTCAGTTCTGCTGCTCTTGGCTGGGAAGCCAAGCCTGGGGTTTAGGCCCCAGAGTCCTCAGTGGGAACTCCCCACAGCTGAGATATCCCTCTGGACCTTCAGCTGCTGCCTGTGGGAGCCCAGCCAGCCCTCTTGTGTCCTCACTTCCTACCAGTCTCCACTTTTCCTCTTTGGTTGTGAGGGTGCTCTCATAACCTTTTTATCATATTTTTTCACTTTTTTGTTTTCATCCTTTATTTTTCTTACCACGTTTTTCACAAGGTCTGTTCACTGCTGTATTCTTTGTCCTTTAGTCTTTAATCTGACTTTTCTAATTTTTCCCCTGAAATCTATCAGCTTATTTCATATAGAGCTGATTTTCTAGCTCTTATATCCATCTTTAAGCTTTCCTATTTCTGATTTGTGCAGTTTTTTACCCCCAAACTCGCATTATTTTCTAATTTACTTTAAGCCATTATGGAATATTAGCTTATGGTTGTTACTGATCTTAGAACAATCACTATTTGTTGATCTTAGAATAATTTCTATGATACTGGTAAGCTAATAATAATGTGGGTTGATTAAAAGTAATCATTACTATTTTTTATTTTTTAAATGTGTATTATTTATTGTATAAGTAATGCATGTTCATTAAGTGTGAAATGGCTAAAAGCCTTGGGGATGTGAGGGAGGCAGAGGGCATGGAGGGATAGAGAAAAAAAAACTTATGGATACAGACAACAGTGGGGTGATCGGAGGGGAGTGGGTGGAGGTGGAAGAGGTTATAGAGGGGATAAATGGTGATGGAAAAATATAAAATAAAAATTTTGAAAAATGGATAAAAATAAAAGCATTAAATATCCCAAAAGTCTACAGTCCTGAACCCTTTGTTATGCCTTCCACACTTGACTCTTCAAACATTCGAATGTAAATTGAAACTATATTATGTATAAATAAAACGAGATCATACTATGCCTATTATCGTGATCACCTTTTATCTCAAAATATTAGGATTCTCTTTTCATGTCAGCATAAATCTGTATTGTATTATTTCCTTATTGATGGACATTTTGGAGTTGATCACTACTTTGAAAATATTGTAATAAAAATTGAGGTATTTATTTTTGCATGCTTATTATTTTAAACTCTTTTCATTTTTTAAAAAATTTATCTTTATTGTTGAAAGTATTACAGATGTCCCCTCTTTTCCCCCATTGATCCCCTCCACCATGCATCCAACCCCCTTCCAGGTCTTCCCCATAATGTCTGTGTCCATGGGTTATGCTTATAGACATTTAAGTTCTTTGATTAATCTCTCCCCACCCACTCCCCACCCCCACCTTCCCTCTGAGATCCCTCAGTCTGTTCCGTGCTTCTATGTATCTGGATCCGTTTTGTTCAGCATTTATTTTGTTCATTACATTCCATATATGAGTGAGATAATGTACTTGGCTTTCTTTGAATGGCTTATATCACTAAGCATAATACCCTCCAGTCCCCTCCATGCTGTCCCAAAGGATAAGTGAGCCTTTTTTACAGCTGCATAGTATTCCATGGAGTAAATGCTCCACAGCTTTTTTATCCACTCATCTACTGTTGTGCACTTGAGAAGAATGTATATTCTGCATCTTTGGGGTGGAATATTCTCTAAATGTCAATTAAATCCATCTGATCTAGTGTGTCATTTAGGGTCACTATTTCCTTGTTGATTTTTTGTCTGGAAGACCTATCCAGTGAAATCAGTGGGGTGTTAAAGTCCCCTAGTATGACTCTTGCTGTCGATCTCTCCCTTCAAGTTCTCTAGAAGTGTTTTATAAATTTAGGTGCTCCTATATTGGGTGCATATATGTTTATCAGGGTTATATCCTCTTGTTGAAAGTCTGTTTTATCCGATATGAGTACTGCTACCACAGCTTTTTTTTTTTCCCATTTCCGTGGAAAAATTTTTTCCATCCCTTTACTCTCATCCTGTGTGAGTCTTTTGTTTTGAGGTGGGCTTTGTGTAGACAGCATATATTTGGATCATGTTTCTTATACATTCAGTCACCCTATTGGAGCATTTAATCCATTTACATTTAAGGTTATTATTGATATCTATTGCTATTTTAATTCTTTATGCCTATGTTTCTCTTTCTACTTCTAATTACAGCAGTTCCTTTAACATTTCCTGCAATGCTGGTTTGGTGGTGATAAACTCCTTTAGCCTCTTTTTTTCTGGGAAGCTCTTTATTTCACCATCTATTTTGAAAGATAGCCTTGCTGAATAGAGTAGTCTTGGTTTCAGATCCTTGTTTTGCATTACCTTGAATACTTCATGCCATTCCCTTCTGGTCTGTAGAGTTTCTGATGAGAAGCTAGCTGACAGCCTTATGGGAGCTTCTTTGTAGGTAGCAGATTGCTTTTCTCTAGCTTCCTTTAAGACTCTTTGTCTTGAATTCTTGGCATTTTAATTATGATGTCTGGGCATGGGCCACATTGGATTCTTCTTCCTTGGGACTCACTGTGTCTCCTGAACTTGTGTGGCTTTTTCCTTGACCAGGTTAGGGAAGTTTTCTGCCATTATTTCATCAAACAGGTTCTCTAACCCTTGCTTAGGTCTTCTGGCACTCTTATGATGTGAATATTGTTACTATTCATGTTGTCCCACAGCTCCCTTAAACTGCCCTCCTATTTTTTAATTGTTTTTTCTTTCTGGTTTTCTGATTGAGTGATTTTTTTCTACCCTGTCTTCTAATTTGCTGATATGATTCTCAGTTTACTCTAATCTGCTGTTTATTCCTTCCAATATATTCTTTATTTCTGCTATGTCATTCTTAATTTTCTTTATAGTTTCCATATCTTTTTTCATGCTGTTGAGCATCTTTACGATCAGTATTCTGAACTCTATATTTGAGAGATTGCTTATCTCCATTTCATTTAGCTCTTTTTCTGGAGACTTCTCTTGTTCTTTCATTTGGGGCTTGTTTTTTGTCTTCCCATTTTCACTGCTTGTTTGGGTTTGTTTCTAATTGTTAGTTAGATCTGCTTCGACTCTCAGTCTTTTTGGATGGTCTCTGGTGCAGGCCAATGTCAGATGCAATTTGTGACTGGCCCTGAGTTTGGAGCTATCAACAACCCTTGGCTTGAGGTCTCCTCTGCTGAGGCTGGATGCATTTGGACAGGACCGAGATGCACACCAAAGTCTGCTTTTCTAAGGCCTGGGTCCAGAAGCAGATCAGGCAAAGACTCAAAACACTCTGAGGTCTGCCTCTGCTTGCAGACCGATTAGTCTGATTCTCTTAATGAGCCTCAGGCTGTAGAAACTCCTCTGGGTAGGGGAGAGGTTTTCCAGCAGGGTGGGGCAGTTGCTTCCTCTCAAGCAAAAGTAGCAAATTTTCTATCTGAGAAAGACCTCTACAGTATGGGGGAATGACTTGGCACAGGAATCCGGAAGGGTGGCCTCTGAGCTCTATCTCCAGAGCCCACAACTCTAGGATCTCCTTACACAGCTCCAGTCTACTCTGCCCCCCCCCCCCCCCCCCCCGCTGGAGCCCAAGGTGGGTGGCTGCACATGAAAGTTTGTGCTTTGGCTCTTTAAGAGGGTACCTGTGTTTCCAGCTGCCTCTCCCTTGCAGGCAGAAACCCTGCTGCTTTTCACAGCCAGATGTTATGTGGGCACCTTTCTCACTTCTGCTGCTCTTGGCTGGGAAGCCAAGCCTGGGGTTTAGGCCCCAGAGCCCTCCGTGGGAACCCCCCCACAGTTGAGATATCCCACTGGACCTTCAGCTGCTGCCTTTGAGAGCCCAGCCAGCCCTCTTGTGCCTCCCATCTTCCTACGAATCTCTATGTGGTCTCCACTTTTCCTCCTTGGTTATGAGGGTGCTCTCCAGCTTGTCTTCAGTTGCAGTTGGTTATTCAGGATGGTTTTTCTATATCTTAGTTGTAATTCCAGTTTAGTCCTGGGAGGGTGTGTCAGTGTAACTTTCACTCCGTCTGCCGCCATCTTTAATCTCTAAACTTTTTCATTTTTATTGAGAAATGATTTACGTCTCATTTAAGTATTTGATTCCAAGAGTTACATTACATTTAAGTATTTAATTCCAAGAGTTTGATAAAGATATATGCCTGATAATCACCATGTCAATCAAGATATCAATCATTTCCATCCCCCCCAAAAGTTCTCTCATATCCTGTAGAGATTATTCCTTCCTGCCCCTGCCCTAACCACCACCAATCTGATTGCTATCACTATAGACTAGCTTGTTCTAGAGCTTCATATACATTGAATCATACAGTATGTACTTTTTAGCCTGGCTTTATTCAAAGTCAGTATAATTCAGATATATATTGAGTCAGTTTTGGCAATTTTTATATATATATTTAATCCTCATCTGAGGATAGGTTTTTATTTACTTTAGAGAGGAGGGAGAGAGAGAGAGAGAGAGAAAGAAACTGATGTGATTGAGAAACATCAGTTGGTTGCTTCTTGTATTTGCCCTAACTGGGAATGGAGCTTAAAACCTAGGTAGGTGCCCTGACTGGGAATCAAACCCGCAATCATTTTGGTGTATGGAATGATGCTCCAACCTATTAAAATTTTTAAGTAAAGCACCCATTCATTTAGATTTGATTTTCAAATTTATTTTATACTTAATATTATTTTAACTATACTTATGGTTATATTTCTGCTTTCATTTTTTGTGATATATTTGTGTCTATTTTTATTGATTAACCTTGATAGAGATTTATTTGTTTCACCTTTTTAAGCAACCTCTCTTGGACTTTATGATTAATTGTTATTCTTTGTATATTGATTGATCTTTTTATATTCTTTTATTCTATTTTCCTTAGGTTCATTTTATTTTTATTTTATTTTTGGATTCTTGATTGAATGCTTAATTTTAGTCTTATCCAGTAATAGAAGCATTTAATCTTTTAAGCATCTTCAAAATACTGCATTGCCTGTATATCCTAAGTTGTGTTAATTTAATATTGACATTGCTCATTTTTAACTTTTTAAAATGTGTTTTCAGTAAACTTATAATTAAATTTTTTATTTATTGACCCATCAAAGTCTTTATTTTATAATACACTTAATTATTTCTTTTTTATTCTAAAAATTAGTTTTAATTCTTTTATCTTGCTGCTTAGATAATGTTTTCCTTGTTTTTATAGTCTCCATCATTGTGGCCTTTGTTTATTCTACTTTAAATTCTAGTAATTAGCAGTCATCTGTAATAAATGACACTTATCTAATTTTATTTAATGATAATGTATTATAAGTGACATCTAATTATCTTCTTTGAGATAAAATGCTCAAAAAAATGCTAGTTTACCCCATTTTGGGGGCCTATATATTTTTTTGGATTTGCATAATCTGGTTTAAAGAAGATCATGGTATAGGCAGTGACAGAAGGAAGGTGGGCTGGGCGAGAACAGCCATATGCCTCACAGAATATTTCCAAAGGGCTAGAGAGGAGTATGTGATAACCTGGTTGGTCAGGCTTTAGTCAATAGATAGATAGCTAGGAGGGCTATATGTTTTAAATTAAAAAAAATTAAATTTATTGCGATGATATTGGTTAATAGGATCATATAGGTTTCAAGTGTACATTTCTGTGATACAAGATCTGTATATTGCACTGTGTGCCCACCACCCAAAGTCACATCATCTTCCGTCACCATATATTAGTTCCCCTTCATCCTTTCCTTCCCTCTGGCAACCACTGACTTATTTCACTTAGCATAATATTCTCAAGGTCCATCCATGTTGTTGAAAATGGCAGTATATGTTTTTTTCTTATGGCTGAGTAGTCATTGTGTATATGTACTACATCTTTATCCAGTCCTCTGTTGAAGGACACTTTGGTTGTGTCCATGTCTGGGCCACTGTTAATATTGCTGCAATGAACAATAGGGGTGCATATATCTTTGTGAATTCATGTTTTGTTTTTCGGGTATATACCCAGGAAAGGGATTGCTGGGTCCTATGGTAGCTCTATTCTTAATTTTTTGAGGAATCACTAGACTGCTTTCCGTAGTGGTTATAGCAGTCTATATTCCTACCAGCAATGAATGAGGGTTCCCTTTTCTCCACAACTTCTCCAACACTTGTTATTTGTCTTGATCATAGCCACTCTAACAGGTGTGAGGTGGTATCTCATTGTAATTTTGATTTGCATTTCCCTAATTGCTAGAGAGGTTGAACATCTTTTCATATATCTGTTGACCATTTGTGTGTCTTCTTGGGAGAGGTGTCTGTTCAGAATCTCTGCCCATTTTTCAATTGGGTTGTTTGGTGTTGAGTTTTATGAGTTCTTCATATATTTTGGATGTTAAGCCTTTGTCAAAGCTATTTGCAAATATCTCCCGTTTGGTCTGCTGCCTCTTTGTTTTGTTGTTAGGTTCTTTTGTTGTGCAGAAGCTTTTTAGTTTGAAATAGTCACATTTATTTATTTTTGCTTTTACTTTTCCATTGCCTTTGGGGTCAAGTTCATAAAATGTTCTCCATGACCAAGCTCCATAAGTTTAGTCCTATGTTTTCTTCTATGTAATTTATTGTTTCAGGTCTTATATTTAGGTTTTTGACCCATTTTGAATTAATTTTTGTACATGGAGGCACATTGTTATCTAGTCTCATTCTTTTGCATGTAGCTTTCCAGTTTTCCCAGCACCATTTATTGAAGAGACTGTCTTTACTCCATTGTGTGTTTTTGGCTCCTTTGTCAAAAATTATGTGCCCATATGCATGTGGTTTTATATCTAGGCTCTCAATTCTGTTCCACTGACCTCTGTATCTTTTTCTGCCAATACCATGCTGTTTTGATTATTGTAGCTCTGTAGTATAATTTGCAATCAGGGAGTGTGATACCTCTGGCTTCATTTTTTTTCTCCGATTGCTTTGGCTGTTTGCAGTCTTTTGTAGTTCTATACAAATCTGATGATTTTTTGTTCTATTTCTTTAAAAAATGGTATTGGGATTTTTTTAAAGAGATTATCAGTGATAACCTTTTATTTTTAAAAACAAAATGCTTTTATTGATTTCAGAGAGAGAAAGGAAGAGGGAGTAAGAGATAGAAACATCAATGATGAGAGAGATTCATTGATCGGCTGCCTCCTGCACACCCTATACTGGGGTTTTTGCCTGAAACCCTGGCATGGCCCTGACCAGGAATTGAACTCTGAATTGAACTGTGACCTCCTGGCTCATGGGTCAACACTCAACCACTGAGCCACACTGCCCAGGCAACATTGTGATTTTGATGGGGATTGTATTAAATCTGTGTATTGCTTTGGGTAGTATGGCCATTTTAACTATGTTGATTGTTCCAGTCAATGAATGCAATATTTTTCTTTTTGTTGTGTCTTTCTCACTCTCTTTTCATAATGCTTTGTAGTTTTCAATATATGGTTCTTTAACATTCTTTGTTAAATTTATTCCTAGGTATTTTATTCTTTTGATTGAAGTTACAAAAGGAATTGGTTTTCTCATCTCTTTTTCTGAAGTTTCGTTGTTAGTATACAGGAAAGCAGTGGATTTTTTGTACATTGACTTTATATTCTGCAACTTTACTGTATTTGTTTTTGTTTCTAGTAGTTTTTTTGGTAGAGTCTTTAGGGTTTTCTGCATACAGAATCATGTTGTCTGCAAAAGTGACACTTCTTCCCAGTTTGGATGCCTTTTATTTCTTTCTTTTGCCTTACTGCTCTGGCTAGGACTTCCAGAAAAATAGGGTATCCCCCCAAAATGTATAGACACACTGAGTAATTATAAAGGCAATGTTTATTAAAATACATTTCAGTTTCAAAATTGAGCCATCAACTGTTAAAGTGGGTGTACATTTTTTTGGGACACTCTGTATTTTGAATAAAAGTGGTGAGAGTGAGCCTCCTAGTCCTGTTCCTGATTTTAGAGGAAAAGTTTTCAGTTTTTTTGCCATTGAGTATGATATTGGCTAAGTGTTTGTGATATATGGCCTTGATTATTTTGAGGTACTTTCCTTCTATTCCTATTTTGAGTGTTTTAATCGTAAGTAGATCTTGTATCTTATCAAATGCTTTTTCTGTATCGATAAGATTATATGACTTTTATCCTTTGGTTAATGTGGTTTATTACATTGATTGATTTGTGTATGTTGAACCATCCTGTTCCCCTGGAATGAACCCTACTTTATTGTGATTTTTTTTTTTTTTTTTTTTTTATGTATTGTGTTCGGTTTGCTAGTATTTTGTTTAGGATTTTTGGATCTGTATTTATCAGAAATATTGCTCTGTAGTTTTCTTTTTTTGTGTCATCCTTGCCAGGTTTTGGTATCAGGGTTATGTTGGCCTTCAGATTTTTAGAAGAGCTTGAGATGGATAGATTTTAAATCTTCTTTGAATGTTTGGTAGAATTCACTGGTGAAATCATCTGGTCCTGGACTTTTATTTTTTGCGAAGTTTTTGATGGTGGTTTCAATTTCCTCAATGCTGAAAAGTCTATTTAGATTTTTCAGTACTTCATGATTTGGTTTAGGAAGGTTATATATTTCTAGGAATTTGTCCATTTCTTCTTGGTTATCGAATTTGGTGGCATATAGTCTTTCATAGTGTTCTAGTATGATCCTTTGTATATCTGTGATGTTTGTGGTGATTACTCTTCTTTCATTTCTGATTTTGTTTATATGAGTCTTTTCTCTTTTTTCTTAGTGAGTCTAGTAAAGCGTTTGTCAATTTTATTAATCTTTTCAAAGAACAAGCTCTTTGTTGTATTAATTTTTATATAGTCTTTCTGTTCTCTATTTCATTCAATTCTGCTTTAATTTTTATTATTTCCTTTCTTCTGATCTTGGGTTGCTTTTTTAAAAATCATTTTTAAATTTTTAAATTACAGTTGACATAAAATATATTAGCTTCTGGTGTATATACTCCAGTGATTAGACGTTATAAAACTTACTAAGTGATCATCCCCCCAAAATCTCATACACATCTGACATCATATATAGTTATTAGAATATTATTGACTATATTCTGTATGCTGTACTTACACCTCCATAACTATACTGTATTTATGATTTTGTATATCGAAATCCCTTCACCTTTTTCAGCCACTCACCCAACACCCCTCCCATCTGGCAACCATCAAAATGTTCTCTGTATCTATGAGTCTGTTTTTGTTATGCTTGTTCATTTATTTTGATTTTTAGATTCAATTGTTGATAAATATATATTTACTGTTTTATTGTTCATTCTTTTGACCTTTTTTTTTCTTTTTCTTGAAGACTCTTTAACAGTTTTTTTAATACTGGTTTGGTGGTGATGAACTCCTTTAGCTTTTTCTTGTCTGTGAAGGTCTTTATCTGGCCTTCAGTTCTAAATGGTAGTTTTGCTGGGTTGTGTAATCTTGGGTTGTAGGTCCTTGCTTTTCATCACTTTGAATATTTCTTGCCACTCCCTTCTGGCCTGCAAAGTTTCTGTTGAGAAATCAGCAGACAGTCTTATGGGAGCTCCCTTGTAGTTTACTAACTGCTTTTCTCTTGCTGCCTTTAAGATTCTTTCTGTCTTTAACCTATTGCATTTTAATTATTATTTGTCTTGGTGTGGGCCTCTTTAGATTCATTTTGTTTGGAGGACTCTATGCTTCCTGTACTTGAACATCTATTTCTTTCACCAGGTAAGGGAATTTTCTGTCATGTTTTCAAATAGGTTTTCAATTTCTTGCTCCCTCTCTTCTCCTCTGGCATCCTCATGATGCAAATGTTGGTACACCTGAAGTTGTCTCAGAGGCTCCTTATCCTTTATTCGATGAAAGGGAACTTTAGTTCCTGGCAAGGAGTGGGTCCCACTGGCCGAATTTAAATGCCGTATTTTAAAGGTTAAATACTCAGAAACCTAAGCATATACGTTCTCTTTTATAGTTGATCCTGGAAAATATATGGAGTTTGTCTTTTAAATGCCACCTTTTAAAGGTTAAACTATCTTCATATTTTTGGATTCATTTTTCGTTTTGCTCTTTTGATTGGGTGTTTTTTGCTTTCTCATATTTCAAATTGCTGATTTGATTCTTGGCGTCCTCTACGCTACTCAGATATAGTGCCTGCCTGTTGGCTCTGTGGTTGGGAGAGCTCAGCAAAAGAACAGTGACCTCAGCCAGCACTTTTGTCTGGGAGAAACCTGCCCCCTCCTCAGCTTTTGCCTTGATGCCAGACAGTTTAGTTTTTACCTGTATGTCCCTGATTTCTTTCAGGCTGCTGCCCCAGTGCTGGAGCTCAGAGGAAGTCAGAGTGAGTCTATGCGTGGGCCCTTTAAGAGGAACTGCTTGGGACTCCAGGAGCCTTTATCTTTCTCAGCCTCAATCCCCACTGGTTTTTATAGCCCCAAGTTATAGGGACTTCTGGAACCCTGGGCTGAGGGGTCTGGTGTGGGGCTGGAATCTGTTCCTTTTCAGGGGAGGACCTCCTCATCCAAGATAGCCCTCCTGATTAAAAACTGCCACACATGGGTGTGGTACCGACCCTTTCCACACCTCTGCCCCTCCTATACCAGTCTTAATGTGGCTTCTTTAATTCTGTAGTTGTAGGATTTCCATTCATCTAGGTTTCAGGAGATTCTGAATGATGGTTGTTCTGAAGATTAGTTGTATCTTTGATGTTGTTGTGGGAGGATTCTAGTACCACATTTGCCTATGCTGCCATCTTGACCAGAAGGCTTTTGTTTTTCTTTTTCTAGCATTTTAAGATAAAATGTTAGGTTATTTACTTGGGATTGCTCTTGTTTCTTGAGATAGGCCTGTATGATATAAATTTCCCTCTTATTACTGCTTTTGCTGCATCCCAGAAGTTTTCAAATGGCATATTGTCACTATCATTTGCCTCTATATATCTTTTGATCTCACCTTTTATTTCTTCTTTGACCCAGTGATTTTTTTTGTAGTATGTTGTTTAATCTCCAAATATTTGTCGGTTTCTTTACTTCCTTTTTGCAGTTGATTTCTAAATTGAAAGCATCATAGTCAGAGAATATGCTCGGTATAATTTCAGTCTTCTTGAATTTGTTGAGGCTAGTTTTGTGACCCAACATATGGTCTGCCCTTGAGAATATTCCATGTACACTGGAGAAGAATTTGTACCCTGATGTTCTGGACTGAAAGGCTCTGTAAATGTTAATTATGTCCATTTGGTCTAGTGTGTTATTTAAAGCCAATATTTCTTTATTGGTTTTCTGTTTGGAAGATCTATCTAGAGTTGTTAATGAAATATTAAGATCCCCAACTACGATTGTGTTTTGATCTGCTTCCCTTTCTACTTCTGTGAGTAGTTGCTTTATGTATTTTGTTGCTCTCTGATTGGGTGCATATACATTTAGAAGTGTTATATTTTCTTGATATAGTTTCACCTTTATCACTATAAAATGTCCATTTTTGTCTCTTGTTACCTTGAAATCTATTTTGTCAGATATAAGTATGGCTACACCTGCTTTTCTGTGGATGTTTTATTTGCTTGGAGAATCATTTTTCACCCTTTCACTTTGAATCAGCCTTTCTCTTTGCAGCTTAGATGTGTCTCTTGAAGGCAGCATATGTCTGGGTTTTGATTTTTGATCCAGTCTGCTGCTCTGTGCCTCTTTATTGGTAGATTCAGTCCATTTACATTTAGGGTAATGATTGATGTATGAGGATTTCCTATAGCCATCTTATCCTTTATTTCCTGGTAGCTCTGTGTCTCCATTGGTTCTTTTACTTTGTGTCTGTGTTGTTTTTGTTTGGTGGTATCCCATACTTCTTTCCTCTCTTTCCTCTTTTTATAAGCTATGTGTCTCAATTTTGGGGTCTTTGCGTTTGGTTACCATTAGGTTTATGAAAAATAAAGTTGCATATATACAGTAGTTTTCCCCCCCTCTGAGTGCCTCTGATTTCCATCCTCTTTTGCTTATTCAGACCTTTATCCCCCTCTTTTATGCTTTTGTTGTCACAAATTATCCCTGTTCATACTGTAAGTTTTTTGGTGATCTTACTTATAGTGTTGTAAGAACCTTCTGTTCTTTGTTTCAGGTAGAATAACTGCCTTTAGTATTTTCTGCAATGGAGGTTTTCTGGTGATAAAATCCCTCAGGTTTTGTATATCTGGGAATGTCTTTATTTCTCTTTCATATTTAAAAGATAACTTTACTGGACATATTATTCTTGGCTGGCAATTTCTCATAGTTGGTTGAATAATTGGTTCCAGTCTCTGCTGGCTTATATAATTTCTGCTGAGAAGTCTACTGATAACCTGATGGGTTTTCCTTTGTAGGTCACTTTCTTCTTTTCCTTGGCTGCTTTGAGAATTTTTACTTTGTCATTAATTTTTTAAAAAAAATATATCTTTATTGATTTCAGAGAGAGGAAAGGAGAGGGAGAGAGACAGATAGAAACATCAATGATGAGAGAGTCATTGATCAGCTGCAGCCTGCAACCCTGGCATGTGCCCTGTCCGGGAATCAAACCCTGATCACCTGGATCCTAGGTTGACGCTCAACCGCTGAGCCACGCCTGGCTGGGCGTGTCATTAATTTTTGATAGTTTTAATACTATGTACCTTGGAGAGGGCCTCTTTGCATTGAGGTAAGTAGGTGTTCTGTTTGCTTCTTGGATTTGGGGACCTTGTCCTTTCCATAGGTTTGGGAAGTTTTAATTCACTATTTGTTTGAATAGGTCCTCCTTTCCCTTCTCTTTCTCTTCTTCTTCCGGTATGCATATTATTCTAATAGTGCTTTTATTTTGATGGAGTCAGATAGTTCTCGTTGAGCTCATTTATTTTTTTTATGCCCAGGTCTATCTCTTCTACTCTCTCTGTCATTTCTGGATTCCTATCTTTGATATCACCAATTCTTTCCTCCACCTGATTGGCTTTGTTTCCTATGCTGAGTAGTTCACTCATATTCTCCTTAATTGAATGCTTCATTTCCAGGGTTTCTGTTTTTGTTTTTTAAAGTTTCACGCTCTTTGGTAAAGTACTCATTTTGTTCACTGATTTTTTTCTCTAAGTGCATTAAATTGCCTGTCTATATTTTTTCACATTTCAGACTACAATCTTGAATTCTCTGTCATTTATATCATATTTTCTTGTATTCCAGTTTGCTTTCTGGAGATTTTTCATTTTCTTTCTGAGCTGCCTTGCTGCATGGTTATTCATGGTATTTACTAGTCTCCTCTGTTTAGGCATCTGTGTATTATTGGCCCTTCTCTTAGCAGCTTTCTGTGACGAGGTCTTTCTACCAATTTCCAGTAGATGGTGCTGAATCACAAGTTTTTTAGCTCTGTGAAATCTGGAAGCTGACCTCTGTGGCTGCAGTTAGTATAGCCAGGCTGCTTCGAGTGGGGTTTGTTTTGCCCTTTTAGTTATGGTGACCCCAGACCTCTGTGGTGTCGTTTCCTAATCTGCCATCAGTCACAGAGGGAAATAGCAATTCTGCTCTGATAGGTTTCAGTTTACCGATAATGTGCTCCTCAACTTGACACCAAGGACGATAGAAGGTAACTTTTGAGGGTCTAAGGTGCAGTATGGTTCTGTGGCTACGTTTCTTTGTTTGGAGCATCGACCGCCCAACAATAGACACCCACAGCAAAACCCCTGCACTGTGTCCTTGCCCAGGTGACTGGGCTGAGTGCAGTTTGCATCTCTCACTCCTAAAGGAGTGCTCACTGAGGCTCTCTGCTCCTCCCAGCAGAAGGAAGCGCCTGCTACTGCTGGCTTCCTTCCCTCTCTGAACTGCATCTGTGGCTGTCTGAGCTCGCCTCCCCAGTTTGTTCACATTTCCCCACCTTTAGATGCTTCAATATGAGGATCTCTCAGCATGCCTCTGTGTTTAGCAGAAATCCTTTGTTGAGTTGTAGTTGATCAACTTGTTGAAGCTTCAGGGGGAAAGGCCAAGGGAACCTCTCACACTGCCATTCTTCTGACGTCACCCTGAAGAATATCTAGGAGAGGTCTAAAGCAGCTTTCCTTCTTGTCTTAAAAAAATTGTGATAATTTACATGCCATAAAATTCATCATTTTAGATATTTACAAGGATATGCGACCATCCCCACTGCCTAAAAAGAACCCTGTACTTACTAGTAATGACTCTCCATTACTCCTTTCTGTTAGCTCGTGGCATTCACTAATTTATTTTCTGAATCTATGGATTTGCCTACTCTAGAACCTTTCATATAATTAGAATAGTATAATATGTGACCCTTGGACATGGCCTTCATTATTGCCTTCTTTTGTGTTAAATAGATATTTTATAGAGTACCATTTTAATTATCGTTGTTTTTTTTTAAACTATATATTTTGTGTGTTTTTTTGGCAATTGCCCTGGGGAGTTACAATTAACATCTTAATTCATATGATTTTAGTTTGGATTAGTGCTAACTTAATTTCAATATTGTACAAAACCTTTTCTTGTGGATAGTGCTGTTCCCCTCCTTTCTACTCCTTGGTACTGTTATGAAATTAATGTGTGTGTGTGTGTGTGTATATTGATTTTAGAGAGAGAAAAACATTGATGTGAGAGAGAGAGATTGACCTGTTGCCTCCCGTAGACACCCCAATTGGGGATTGAAGCCACAATCTAGGTATGTGCCCTGACCGGGCACCAAACCTGCATAGGATTATGCTCCAACCAACTGAGGCACCAGACCAGGGCTCATATTACATCTTTACATTGTATGCTCCTTAACACAGATTTATGTTTGTTTTTTGTCCTTTTAAATCAAGAGAGAGATGTTAAAACCAAGAAAAAATTAGTCTTTTGTATTTACCTATGTAATTATCTTTACCAGTGCTCTTTATTTCTTTGTGTAGATTCAAGTTATTGTCTAGTGTTTTTTAATTTTATCCTGAAGGTTTCCTTTTAATATTTCTTATAGGGCAGGTCTGCTAATGATAGATTCTTTCAGTATTTATTGGGAATGTCTTAATTTCTTCATCTTTGAAGGACTGTTTTGCTAGATATGAAATTCTTGAGTTTTTTCTTTTAGCATTTTGACAAGTTTTCCCACTGTCTTCTGGCTTCCCTGGTTTCTGATGAGAGAGATCAGATGTTAATCTTAATGAGAATCCCCTCTAAGTAATGAGTTGCTTCTCTCTTGTTGCTTTCAAGATTCTTTCCATAGCTTGATTATTATGTCTGGGTTTAGATGTCTTTGAGTTTATTTTATTTGGAGTTGGTTGAATGTCATAGATATATAGATTAGTATTTTAAATAAAATTTGGAAGTTTTCAGCTATTATTTCTTCAAATATTCTTGTTGTCCCTTTTTCTCCCCCCTTCTGAATATGCTTGCTGTTCTACCAAAGGCCTCTAGTCCTTTCTTTCTGTTCCTGAGACTCTGTAACTGTTCTTCAGACTCTATATAGGTTTTCCCCTGTTATCCAAAAGTTAGCATTCCTGTGAAACCTTTTGTAAACTGAAATGTCTTAAAGCAAAGGAGCAGTAACCATTAATTTATATGGAAAAAATTTTGAGCGTTCCCAGACCCAAAATTCAACATATGCACAATGTCCATTTTGTTAACCGTGATCAAAACGCATAATTACATCCAGCTTTACACTAAATGTAACACCCTTACTAGCTCTCTTAGGCTTTTCTGATACCTGAGGGCACACCTTGCTAATGATGCATAAATTAAATTGAAGTAAAGCACAGATGCTCACAGATAGTTCAAAGCAGTGGGGGCTTGGTGTGGAGATGCTGAGTATAGTTACCTGGGGAAGGAATGTGGTGGTGCCACTATGCTGGTCAGGCTGCACGTTGTCACTTGAACAGCTCGCTGCAAAACAAATGCTAGTTTTCTTTTTCACATGTTTTGTAAAAGTGAAACCCTCTTCATAAATCTTTCAAATAGTGAAAACAGGTAGAGTACTAATGTAGGTCTTAATGTAAAAGTGAGGTGAAGTGGGGGATACCTGTAGTGTCAGTTGACCTACCTTCAACTTCGTTTATTCTTCTCCCTGCTCATCTTTGCTATTGAGTGTCTTTACTGAATATTTAACTTTAGTTATTGTACTTTTTACTGCATAATTTCTGTTTCGGGAGACATTGTTCTCATGCTTTCCTTTAGTTCTTTAAACATGGTTTGCTTTAGGTCTCTGAAGATATTTAAAATGAAAATGAAAATTTTTTTCAATAGGTCACATATCTGTTTTTCCTTAGGACCAGTTGATATTTTTTCCTTAGGAACAGAATGTGGTGGTGCCACTATGCTGGTCAGGCTGCACGTTGTCACTTGAACAGCTCGCTGCAAAACAAATGCTAGTTTTCTTTTTCACATGTTTTGTAAAAGTGAAACCCTCTTCATAAATCTTTCAAATAGTGAAAACAGGTAGAGTACTAATGTAGGTCTTAATGTAAAAGTGAGGTGAGTGAATCATACTTTCTTATTTCTTTGCATGTTTCATTTCTTCTTGTTGAGAAGTTGCCATTTTAAATTATGTGGCAACTTTAGAAATCACATTTCTCCCCTCTACAGGATTGTTTATTGCCGATTTTGGTAATTGTTGTTTTTGTTTAATGACCTCTGAATTAATCCTGTAAAATCTACTCTTTGTTGTCTGTGGCTACTGATGTCTGTATTTAGTTAGCTTAGTGGTCAGCAAATGATTGTACTGGAACCAGTAAATCTCCCAGTCTTTATTGAGAGGACCTGTGGGCACTCCAACACGCAGCCAGGTGGTGGGGCAACTCTGCCTTAGCCTTCATTTCCTGCGTGTTCAGACCTTCAAGTGCAGCCAGAGATGAGAGCTTAGCGCCTTCTCAGGTCTTTCCTGAACATATGCACAGCCTTGGGCATGCATACAGCCATGGGCTTGCACATGGCCTTCCAGATTCCCAGGAATATGTTGGAGCTTTTCAGAGTCCATTGGGACATCTTATTCCCCAGCTTTTTCTTTGCCCCAACTGTTACCACTGCCTGCAGAATTGTTTTTGACAAATACCCATCCAAGAGAGAAGGGCTTTTATACTCTGTGAACTCAGAGGTCAAATAAAGACAGCTCTGCAAGTGGGTGTTCTCTAGAAAACCGTCATATAGGTCAAATAATGACAGCTCTTTTGGAATAAATCTTGAAAGATTCTGCTTCATTGTACTCTCTGGTTATTGCTAGGCAGTTGTTTGTTTTTAAAGGCTGTTATGTAGCCCAGAGCTGGAGATGGGACTAGGGTAGGGATATTCAGCTGTTTTTCTTGAATTAACACTGCTTGTTTTTGCAATCCTTTTATTATAGTTTTCAGAATTCTGAAAAAATTTAGTTCTAACAGTTTTTGCCAGTTTTTCCATTGTTTTTATTGAGAGAATTTTCTGAAGTCCTTACTCTTCCGTTTTCAATAAAGTCACACAGGTAATTTTTTATCAAATGAAATCAGAATGGCATGAGTTGAAGTCTGTATATATTTTCTTATTTCAGTTCCATTCTCACTTATGATTAATGGCTTTTTTCCCATTTTAAAGTCTGAAGAATTCAGGCTTAGGAACCAGTCTGCCTAGATTCAAATCCTAGCTCTGCCCCTTATTAGCTTTATGACGTTGGGCAAATTATTTAACTATTCTGTGCTTTACTGTCTTCATCTATAAAATGAAGTTAATGAATAGTACCTACCAAGTCAATCTATGTAATGTACTTAGAACAGTGTTTGGCAGCACTAAATAAAGATGACTTATTTTTAGAAGTTATCATGTTGAAACTTTTAATGTGATTCTGTTGTTTAGTTTTGACTGTCTCTCTTAGGTATCAAGGATTTGTTACCTTCCCAATGAATGTACATTATAAAAATATTACAAAAAAATCATTAAAATATATTCTTTAATATTTATGTAGAAATATGAGTCCAACAAAATACACATTTTTTATGCAGTGTTACTCAGCATTAAAATATGAAGGGAAATCCCAGGTAAAGTATGATGAAGAAAGCTGCTATTGTATGTTTATTATTTATAATATTACCTTTTCATTATTTTTGTTAGGTTAATAATAATGAAATGGTTGCATTACAACGAGAGCCCAGTAACCCCTATGATAAAAATGCAATTAAAGTAAACAATGTGAATGGAAATCAAGTTGGCCATTTAAAGAAAGAACTTGCAGCTGCTTTGGCCTATATCATGGACAACAAATTGGCACAAGTGGAAGGGTAATGTATTTCAGAGTTCAGTTTTAATAATTTTGAGTTGTATTAATCTTTGAATTTGTTAAGTCTCTATAGTTGTCCTGACAACTTTTATTACTATACCTTTAGTATGTGTTTAATAAATGTTTTAATTTTCCTCTCATCTACCTCCACTACCCTAGCTATTCCCTCACTTTTCTTTTGAATTATTACCTTGGAGAAAAATAATAGAGTATGGTTTGAATATTAGGAAGTTCACACTATCTCTCCAAACCTTTCAGTTCTTAGATTTGGGAGTTTGGAAGTGCTTGTTTAAATGAGAGGTTGTAAAACTGGTAGCCTGTGATCAGATGTAGGTGAGCTTCATTTTGCCTGTACAATGTTTAAAAATTAAAAATATTTCCCCAATATTTGAATATCCTACATTTTACACATTATTTTTTCCTAAGTATAAAAATTGTTTATGAAGATTTTTCTTGACAAATGGAAGAGCTAGTGATGCTGATCTCTCATTTCCACATGACATCAGTTGACTGCTGTTGGGTACCAGCTGTAGCTTTATCCAGGGCATACTCCATTTCTTTTGGGCATTTGTGTTTGTGACCTCAATTTAAATAAGAAATGTTAAGGATATGAAAAGGTGAGTTTGGGAGATAAAGGCTCAGCAATGTCTTCTCACTTGTGTACTTGTTTTCTTCTTTCTCAGTTCATCAGGTTCTTCAAATATTGAGAATAACCTGGATGAGAAATAGTTCTTGCAAATCATTCTTCATTCTCAGAATGGGTTGTTAGCCTCTGGTTTTATTAAGGAAAGGTCTACTCTCTCAATTAAATTTACTATTTTACTTATCTTACAGTCTTGATTGTAGACTATCTTTGTATTTAAACACTGCTTTATCCTGTCTTCTCTGTTTCTTCTCAAATTCTGTTCATAAAAACCGCCCTTTTCTTCTGATTGTTGTTGAAACTATTCCCTGTAATTTTTCTGTCTTTCTAGTCTGCCCAACTAGTTCCTCCCTGTTTTACTTCATGCAAAATTTGAATGCAACACAATGTTTAATAGTCAGATTCTTAATGGGAGCAAAAAATGGACACTTAATTTCTCACTCTTTTTCCTTCTTAAATACAATAGGGTGGTTCCTTTTGGTGCAAACAACGCTTTTACCATGCCTCTGCACATGACTCTTTGGGGAAAAGAAGAAAATAGAAAAGCGGTTTTAGATCAATTGAAAAAACATGGATTTAAATTGGGCCCTGCACCAAAAAGTAAGTTTAGGGTTTAACTTACTATTATTTTGATATTGTAAGAATGTATGAATTTTAAACATTTATTCTCTTAAGTAATACTTTGAGTTTGGTTGACTAAACTTATTTGTGCTTAAGGCTCTAACTCTTTTGGAGTCTTTTTAAGAAAATCCCTGAATTTTTTCCTTTTTATTTTGAAACAACTATAGATTCATAGGAGGCTTCATGCACACACACATGCACACACACACACACAAATGCACAAGAAGGTCCTATACTCCCTCCTCTAAACTCCCCTAATGATAATATATGCAAATCTTGATTGTAAAGATTCTCTTTGATAAATTACATATAGACAGTAAGAATCTTGCAATAGAGAATGGGAGAGAATTATTTGTTTGGCAAATGTTTGTTCAAATAATATGGAATTATTTTAATAATATGTTATTTGAATAACAAGATTCAGCTTTTAAAAAACTTTTTTTTTTTTTTTTTTTAAATCCTCATCAGAGGATGTGTTTATTGATTTTTCAAGAGAGAAGAATGGGGGGGAGAGAAACATTGATATGAGAGAGACATTAATTGGCCTCCTCCTGTACATGCCCCAACAGGGGATAGAACCCAAAACCTGGGTATGTGGGCCTGACCCGGAATTGAACTCATGATCCTTTGGTGCATGGGATAACACTGCAACCAACTGAGCCACACCGGTCAGGGCTAAAAAACTTTTAAGTACGTTAAAGAGTATTTTAAGTGGAACTTATGTTACAGTTTTAAAAGCTATTTACTAAAAGGTAGTCTGTTTCATTTGGTGATTTTATTCTCATTTTGTAAATTATAGCTTTTGGATTCAGTTTGGAAAGTGGTTGGGGATCTGGAAGAGCTGGACCAAGCTATAGTATGCCAGTTCATGCTGCAGTACAGCTAACAACTGAACAGGTGTGCTTTTCTTTTATTTTGTAATTTAAAAGTGAATTTTAAATGTTGAAGAGTGATGTTTAAAAGAATAAGATAAATAAATATGCTGGCATTAGTGATCTTCAGATATATTAAGTTATGAAACATATAGAATAAATAGGATATATATTGCAAACATTTATGTAAAAACAAAGCAGTGATAAGGAATATATCCGTGGACTCACATTCATACATATGTTTAAAACACATACATTGCTGTATATGCATGGCATGTTTTAGTATGTTTTGATGTTTTTGTTGTGTTTGCAATTTTTAGAATATGCAAATACTTTTTAAAAATTGAAGCTTGAAACTTACTACTTTTGGTAAGGTTGCAAATACAGTGCTAAAAAAATTAATTCCAGTTCTTTGGCATTACTCTAATTCTTTGTCTAATTTGTAATTCAGGATACTGTTATGTTGAATTAGTTTTTTGCGGAAAAATGGATATAAAAGTAATGCAGATCAATCTACAAATAATGTCAAAATTTTTTTGTCTTTACCCATGAGTGTTAGCCTTTTTATATTCTGATTGTAATTACTGTATTTTCCCTGCTTATTGTTAGAAGAACTTAAGCCTATGTCTGGTGGGTAAACCTCAGGTTACCTCTCCTAACTGTTTAGACTTGGCGTGATTTCTTCTGGACTATTGCTATGTATTCATGTGCTATTTACAAACGTAATTATGACACATATACATTGCTATAAAAGTTGACTAGATCAATTTAAAGAACCAACTAAAATATCATAGGATCGAAATCATCCTAGTATTTTATAGCACACAGCACGTTTTTTACTGCAGTAATAATAAATAAAAAGTCATTGACTGAAAAAAAAGTCAAATGTACCTGGTAGGATCTACCTAATGGTTTGAATACAACTTTGTAATAGAATCACAGAATTTCAATGGCAGAAGGAACCTTAGAGACATTCTAAATCTAGTTCATTTCTTTCATTTTACAGGAATAAGATACAGGGCCATAAATGTTACTCATGTTGCCCAAAGTTATATATAAGTTGATGTGCGACAGAGCTGTTACTGAAACTCAGGACTTAATCTCTATTCTGTGTTCTTCCAACTGTAACACAGTTGTTACCTTTTACACCTAAAGCACTTATTCATTCTGCCTTCACTGAGCACTGTAGTATCTCAAATAATTTATGTACCTTATGTTATTCAATTTTTATGGTTAATTAAATGATTTAAATTTACCGAGTTAAGTGTAATTATTATTTTAGTTGATTTGTTTCATAATGTTTCTTGTTATTTGTTGTAGCTTAAAACAGAATTTGACAAATTGTTTGAAGATTTAAAGGAAGATGATAAAACTCATGAAATGGAACCAGCTGAGGTACTGAGCCAATATTTTCTATTTAAAAACAAACATTTTATTAATCTATACATTTTTTTAAACACAAGATTAGCTGTTTTCCAGATTCGGGGGGTGAGGGGGAGAGAGAAAGGGCTTATTATACCTCTATGACATTTATTTTATTTATAGGCTATTGAAACACCATTGCTTCCACATCAGAAACAAGCTCTAGCTTGGATGATTTTCCGGGAAAACAGTAAAGAACTTCCACCATTTTGGGAACAGCGAAGTGACTTATACTATAACACAATAACAAATTTTTCTGAGAAGGATCGACCAGAAAATGTCCACGGAGGAATTTTAGCTGATGATATGGGTTTGGTAATTATTCTTTTTCTTGAGTTCGTAAAATTTTATTTTATGATTGTGATTTTATAGACAGTAATTTTGAAGTAGGTAAGAGATAGGAATATGTTGGTGCCAGTATGGGACTAGATTTCACTTTCAGTGTAGAACACAGTTTTTCCTATGGTTTTCACTGAAAATAATGGTAAGTTTATTTATTTATTTTTTGGTACAGTTAAGGTACAATTAAAATAGTGTAATGATATTAACATCTGTTTTCCAATTTTTTTTTAAAAGGAAAGACAACAGTGTTACATAGAATTATTTGTAGTATATCACCAATGTTGTGATATGCAGAGTATTAAATGTACGTTTATGATACCTTACACCAGCAGTTTTTATACTTTCTGGTCTCAGTAACCCTTTACACTCTTAAACATTTTTGAGCAGCCCAAAGAGCTTTTGTTTTTGTGGGTTATATCTATTAATATATCTCTAAATATTTATAGAATTAGACATTAAATCAAAAATTTTAAATTCATTTAAAAATAACAGTTAATAAACTTACTACATGTTAACATGAATAGCATATTTTTAAATGAAAAGTATTCCAAAACAAAAGCAATTTTGATAAGACTCGCATTTAGTTTTGTAAATCTCTTTAGTGTCTGGGTTAATAGATGACATCTGAATCTGCATTTTCGTTCAGCCTGTTGTGATACATATTTTGGTTAAAATCTATAAAGAAGCTTGATCCTTACACAGATACGTAGTTGGAAAGGGAGGAGTGTTTTAATAACCTTTTTAGATAACTATAGATAGTCTTCTTTGAGACAATAACAAAATTAAAAAAGTATTTGTTAAAGATTAGTAGTTATAATGTGAAACTTAAAGATTGTATCAGTGAACTTCTTATACTCTGCTCTATTAAAATCCATTGGTGTAGCTTACACTTTGAATGGATATTTTACCCATGCATGATTTTATAGCATCAGACATTGCCCTTTTGGAAAATATTGGTTCACTGAATTATACAGATCTGTCAAATGTCAATGCATTTCATTATATCAAAAATTTTCATTCATTGGTAATACTGCTGATCTTATTAGGCATTTACATTTTGGAAAGCTTCTGTGCTCATAGTACTGGATACAAGTTTCCCAACATTCTGATTTTTGCTCGAAAGCTGAAATTTTATTATTAACGAGTGCTATCCATTGTTACCCTTTAAGATGATAGCCTTACTTTGTTCATTTTTCAAGACAATTTCTGCCACTCTGTCATGAATAACTAGTTGTTGGTCCTTCTCTCAAGTGAAAATGGTGATGCATGAAAAAGTGACGATATGTGGTGATACATGGTAGTTAGGTGAGCTTGAACTCAGTCTCATGGTGATTTTTCCCTAGATAACCGTCATATTTTGGTATCAAAAGAAGTATTTTATGTGTACTTCCCTTCTTGTTATACAGACTGTTTGAAAGGTGTGTACTTAAGAGACAAGGTTTAATAAAATTAATGTGTACTGCTTCATCAAGAATATTGTTAACATTCTTAAAGTGAAGCTGGCATTGAAATTTTTTTTTACTGTATGTGGCAGTTAATACAATAACCACCATTAGAAAGTAGTGTTACCTGTTTTGTTTCATGCTAAGGCACTAGCAGTTTTGCCTGCTATTTCTTTTTGTGCCATTGCTGCAGATGTTAACACAAGTAAAGCCTTAGGAGTATTATGAAAATAGTTTTGATTGCTATAACTCCTGAGAGGGTCCTGGGGGACCACACTTTGAAAATTGCTGCTTTACACTGCCTTAAAATTCCCAGATTTATTCCTGTGTTGCTAATTATAAATTCAGCTATGAAAAATAATAAAAAATTGCATGATTTTAAGAACTACCTACAAGATATATCATGTTCTTTATAGTATTTAAGTGTGGGAATTATATTTAAATGAAATTTAATAAAATGACTACCTCATGTGTATACTGGAATTACTAATAATTTATATTAGCTTTGAATTATATAACAAGCAGAAGTTGTAGTTTTATGATAAAGTTATTTAGGGTTAATGTTAAATCTTAGAATAGCAGTCATTCAATAAAATGACATTTCTCAGAGATGTTTATAGTATTTATAACAATAAATCATTTAATAATTTCTAATAATGCAGTGCAGGAAAGTATTTCTTAACTTAATGACACACTTCATTAATATGTATGTTATTTAATTTAATAATCAGTACACTTCTGTGGCTATGAATGCTGTTTAATATTTACTTAATTGATTTTGAAATTGGTTTTGAAGTGTTTTCTGGTCAACTGCGTTTTAGAATCTGACCATTTGTCTTTTTAAAACATTTTAAAGGGCAAAACTCTTACAGCCATTGCAGTAATTCTTACCAACTTCCATGATGGTAAACCTCTTCCTGTTGAAAGAATTAAAAAAAATCAACTGAAGAAGGTAAAGTATTAGTAAATGTTTTCTCTGAAGTCTTTGGTTTAGTGTTAAACCTTTTCATTTTGTCATTAAAAAATAATTGCCAAAAAACTGATAATATGTAATGTTTTCAGAGACGTCATGAGTAGCCTTTTTTGTGTGTTGCTGATAATCAGTGAAAATTGGTACCACATTCTTGAGGGCATTTTGGTAATTTGTATCAAGAGTCTTGAAAATGTTTATAATCTTTGACTTAATAATGCCATTTTTAAAGAAACTGAAGAAGTTATCAGAAATGTATTTTTTCCAGAGATAAAAGTACAAGTTTATTTCCCCACAGCAAAGAGACACTTCTCAGTAAGGTAACAGTTAAATTATAGATAAGAAATTTAATACTGTTATGCAAAATTACAAAATTCTATTTTTGAAGAATACTTTCATGATATTTTTTAGTTAAAAAAGAGGAGTGGCACCTTGGCTCGTGTGGCTCAGTGGTTAGAGCATTGGCCCATGCACCAAAGGGTTGTGGGTTGGATTCTTGGTCAAGGACTTGTACCTGAGTTGTAGGTTTGATCCCCAGCCCCAGGTGAGGAGACCAGAGGTCAATGTGTCTCTCTCACATAGATATTCCTCTCTCTCTTTCCCCCGCCCCTCCTTTCCACTTTCTCTAAAAATCAATGGAAAAAATATCCTTGGGTGAGGATTAACCCCCACAAAAAAGGGTGTGGGGGGGGTGTCTGGCAGGGCCAGGGACCCATCTGTGTATAGTGTTTGAGTACTCATTTTGTAAATACATATTTATGTATGTCTAAGTGTAGGTACACATTATATGTGCCAAAATGTTAATAGTGATAATTATGTCCTAGTGCTGAGAATATGGGTGACTTTTGATATTTAACTTATATATATGTGTGTGTGTGTGTGTGTGTTATACATATATATTAATATATATAGCAGATATATGCCTAATATATTTATATTCCGTTTTTAGGAATTAAAGTGAATTCATTTTATGGTAAAAAAGGAAAATGAAACAGTATTCTTTGTTCTGAGCTGAAAATTCAAAGAACTTAAGAAATAACTAAGCAAAAGATCTGTGCAAAAATATTTTTTTTAAGATTTCTAATTTTTTAGATTTCAAAGAGGCCGCACACCAGTTTCTTGCCACTTCTTATTGAGATTCTGTTTTATTAATTTCTGCACTTAGTTAGTTGCATTTCCTCCTTTGTGCTATTATTGGGAGTTTAACTCTGTTATTAATGTCTGAGATTCAGTTCCTTAACTTGAATAGTCCAGTGCTTTATGTCCTGTTCTTTTTACATTTGGTTATTAAGATGAAAGAATAGCACCTGAGACTACTTACAGCTTCAGTGTCAGTTATCAATTTAAAACTTACCAATTATCAGTAAGGCTTTTCCTTTCCCCTCTCCAAGATCAGCCATGCATTTAAGGTGTTATATAGTTGGAAGGTTTTAGAATAGTTTGCTACATTAATTGAAATTGAGGCTGAAAATGTGATTTCTAGCTTAGAATTTATTGCAGCAAAAATTCCAGTATTTCAAGTAGATTTAGATATTCCAAGCTTATAGAGTAAAACATTGATTTAAATTTCATTAGATGATTGGATAGGTTAGATTTGTAGAAAGTTTATCTTTGAACTCTATGGAGAAGAAGCTTGCCTGAACAAAATTATTTAATATAAAAAGAATAATGTAAAGAATATCTTTTATTTGTGAATAAAATTTTAGATTATTTTTTGCATACTGTTTAATATAATGGTCAATACTAATTATTGAAGAAGATTGAAAAACAGTTTTTACATTAGTTCCTTGGAGTTATTAATGCTTTAAAAATATCTTTACCTAAAATAACTCTTCTAGCTACATATTTCTAAAAATGTTTCATTTCGAATTTTTTTCCCATACCATTAGGAGGGGATGTAACTTCTTTCAATCGCATTTTTTTTTTTTCAGTCTTTACCCAAGGATATTTTTCCATTGATTTTTAGAGAGCGTGGAATGGTGGAGGGAGGAAAGGAGGAGAGAGAGAGAGAGAAACATTGATGTGAGAGAGAGACATTGATTGGTCGCCTCTTGCACGAGCCCCAACTGAGGCTGGGCATCCAGTCTGCAACTAAGGTACATGCCCTTGACAGGGAATCAAACCTGGGACCCTTCAGTCCATGGGCCAACACTCTTAACCACTGAACCAAACCTGCCAGGGTTTAATCAAATTTTTAGTAAATCTTAACTGTCATGGGATTTTGTAAGATGTTTAAAATTCTGGGGTTTTTTTTGTTTTGTTTTGTTTTTAATCTAAAACTAAATATCCTTTATTAGCCCTTATTTTCAGCAAAAATTACTTGTACTCCTGTCTACCAATTCTGCTCTCCATTCTGAGGTTTTGATTTACAATATAATAACATCACCTACCTCTTTTTAAACTGCAAGAATTAATTTAATTAATCCTATTTTATTTGTCACTCCTACCTACAGAATCAAGTCAAGAAATAGAAATAAGATGGGAGGAATCTTTCCTTACTAGACTCAGTTAAAAATATTTTCACGAAGAAGTATAAAGTTTTACTTTATTTATGCAAGTTTTTGTATGCGTGTGTACATTGATGTATTTTGAAACATAAGGGTAGACATGAAGGAAAAAGGAAAAAGTCAGGTTGGCAGGAAAATCCCTGATAGAGTAAGAGAGGAGAGAAAAAGGATGGCAGTGGCAGCCTCGTTAAAGATCTGGTGATTACTGTAGGGACTGTTGTTTTAAAGTTTGTCATCTGGAGATCCAAGATGGCAGTGGACTGAGTGGAAGCTACACTGACACTCTCCTGGGATCAATCTGGATTTACAATTAAAACATAGAAAATCCATCCTGAAAACCAACTGAAGACTAGCTGGAGAGCACGCTCATAAACAAGGGGGAAAAGTGGAGACTTCATAGAGACTGGAGAGGTGGCTGTAACTGCAGACACCCACTTAAAGAGCCAGTGCACAAAGTTTCCTGTGCAGCCACTCACTTTGGGCTCCGGTCGAGAGGGAGTGGAGTGGACTGGAGCCTTGTGGGGAGTCTGGGTTGTGGGCTCTGGAGAGTGAGATGAGGGGATGCCCACCTGGATTCCTGTGCCAAGTCATTCCCCGAGACTGTGGAGGACATCTTTCTCAGACTGAAAATTTTTGGCTTTTGACTGAGGTGAGAAGCAGTTGCCCCACCCTGTTAGAAAGCCTCTTTCCCTGCGCAGAGGAGTTTCTACAGCTTGAGGCTCATTAAGAGAATCTGATTAATCAGCCTGCAGACAGAGGCAGACCTCAGAGTTCTTTGAGTCTTTGCCTGATCTGCTTCGAGACCTGGGCCTTAGAAAAGCACACTTTGGTGTGCATCTTGGTCCTGTCCAAATGCACCTAGCCCCAGCAGAGGAGACCTCAAGCCTGCTGTTGTTGACAGCTCCAAACAGGGTACTCAGAGCCAGTCACAAACTGCATCTTAAATTGGCCTATAGCAGAGACCATCCAAAAAGACAGAGTTCTAGCAGGTCTACCTAATAATTAGAAACAAACCCAAAAAGGTAGCCTAAATGGGGGGGCAAAAAACAAGCCCCAAATGAAAGAACAAGAGTAGTCTCCAGAAAAAGAGCTAAATGAAATGGAGATAAGCAATCTCTCAGATATAGAGTTCAGAATACTAATTGTAAGGGTGTTCAATAGCACTAAAAAAGATAAGAATGACATAGTAGAAATAAAGAATACATTGGAAGGAATAATCAGCAAATTAGAGGAAGCTGAGGATTGGATCAGTGAATTAGAAGACAGTAGAAAAAAATCACTCAATCGAAGACCCTAAAAGAAAAAACAATTAAAAAACAGGAGGACAATCTAAGGGAGCTCTGGGACAGCATGAAGCTTAACAATGTTCACATTATTGGAGTGCCAGAGGAGGTCAAAGGTAAGCAACGGTTAGAGAACCTGTTTGATGAAATAATGGCAGAAAACTTCCCTAACCTGGTCAAGGAAAAAGTCACACAAGTTTAGGAGGCACAGAGAGTCCCAAGCAAGAAGAATCTAAAGAGGCCCACGCCCAGACACATCATAATTAAAATGCCAAGAATTCAAGACAGAGAGAGTGTTAAAGGAAGCTAGAGAAAAGCAATCTGTTTCCTACAAAGGAGCTCCCATAAGGCTGTCAGTTGACTTCTCATCAGAAACTGTACAGGTCAGAAGGGAATGACATGAAGTATTCAAGGTAATGCAAAACAAGGATCTGAAACCAAAACTAGTCTATCAAGCAAGATTATCAATCAAGATAGATGGTGAAATAAAGATTTTCCCAGACAAAAAAGGCTAAAGGAGTTTATCACTATATAACCAGCATTGCAGGAAATGTAAAGGGACTGCTATAATTAGAAGTAGAAATACAGAGAATGATAAACATAGGCATAAAGAGTTAAAATGGCAATAGATAAGTATCTTTCAATAATAACCTTGAAAGTAAATGAGTTAAATGCCCCCCTCAAAAGATATAGGTTTGCTGAATGAATAAGAAAACATGATCCACATATATGCTGTCTACAAGAGACCCACCTCAGAACAACAGATGCACACAGGATAACAGTAAAGGGATCGAAAAAAATTTTCCATGCAAATGGAAATGGGAAAAAGTTGGGTAGCAATACTCATGTTGGACAAAATCGACTTCAAAAAGACAACCATAACGAGAGATAAGAAAGGTCATTACATAATACTAAAGGAATCAATCCAACAAGAGGATATAACCCTAGCAAACACATATGCACCCAATATAGAAGCACCCAATATAGAAATACTTAAAACTTTTAGAAGACTTTAAAGGAAAGAATTGACAGCAATACAGTCATATTAGGGGACTTTAACACCCTACTGACTTCACTGGATAGGTCTTCCAGACAAAAAAATCAACAAGGAAACATTGACCCTAAATGACACACTAGACCAGGTGGATTTAATTGACATTTATAGAACATTCTATTCCAAGGGTGCAGAATATACATTCATCTCAAGTGCACATGGGACATTCTCAAAGATAGACCACATGTTAGGACAAAAAAGAGTCTCTACAAGTTCAAGAAGACTGAAATCATATCAAGCATTTTCTTGTGCCACAGTGGCATGAAATTAGAAATCAACTACAATAAAAGTGCTAAAAAACATTCAAACACGTGGAAGCTAAAAAGCATGTTTTTTAACAATGAATGGGTTACCAAAGAGATCAATAAAGAAATCAAAAGCTTCCTGGTAACAAATGAAAATGAACACACAACAACTCCAAATTTATGGGACACAGTGAAAGCAGTCCTGAGAGTGAAGTTCATAGCAGTATAAACCTACCTCAAAAAACAAGAAAAACTTCTGATAGACTCTCTAACCCTACAACTTAACTTAGAGAACAACAAGAAAAGCCCAGAGTAAGTAGAAGGAAAGAAATAATAAAGATCAGAGCAGAAATAAATGACATAGAGACTAAAAAACCAATACAAAAGATTAATGAAACCAAGAGCTGGTTCTTTGAAAAGATAAACAAGATTGATGAACCTTTAGCCAGACTCATCAAGAAACAGAGAGGACCCAAATGAACAAAATCAGAAATGAAAGAGATAAAATTACTGACCCAACAGAAATACAAAGGATTGTAAGGAAATACTATGAACTGTATGCCACAAAACTGGACAACCTGGATAAAATGGACAAATTCCTAGAGAAATACAACCTTCCAAAACTCAATCAGGAAGAGTCAGAAAGCGTGAATAGGCCAGTAACTGCTGATGAAGTTGAAGCAGTAATTAAAGGGCTCCCAGCACACAAAGGCCCTGCCCAGACGGCTTCATGGGGGAGTTTTACCAAACATTCAAAGAAGAATTGACACCTATCCTCTTCAAACTGTTTCAAAAAATCCAAGAGGAAGGAACACTTCCAAAACTCTTTTACGAGGCCAGCATTAGCCTAATTCCAAAACCAGATAAAGACACTACAAAGAAAGAGAATTACAAGCCAATATCCCTGATGAACATAAATGCTAAAATCCTTCACAAAATATTAGCAAATTGGATCCAGCAGTATATTAAAAAGATCATACACTATCACCAAGTGGGATGTGTTCTGGGGATGGAAGGTTGGTACAATATTTGCAAATCAGTAAACGTGATACACCACATAAACAAATTTAAAGACAAAAATCACATGATCATATCAATAGATGCAGAAAAAGCATTTGATAAAATCTAACACCCATTTTTGATAAAAACTCTCAGCAAAGTGGGAATAGAGGGATCATACCTGAACATAATAAAGGCTACATATGACAAACCTACAGCCAACATCGTACTCAGTGGGCAAAAACGAAGACCATTTCCCCTAAGAACAGGAACATGACAGGGGTGTCTACTTTTACCACTCTTATTCAACATAGTAGTGGAAGTCGTAGCCACAGTGATCAAACAAGAAGAAAGAGAAAAAGGAATCCAAATTGGAAAAGAGGAAACAAAACTACCATTTTTTGCAGATGACATGATATTATAAATAGAAAATCCTAAAGATTCCACCAAAAAAACTCGATTTATTTAATAAATGAATTTGGCAATGTAGCAGGATACAAAATTAACACCCAGAAATTGATGGCATCTTTATACACCAATAATGAATTCTCAGAAAGAGAAACTAAAAAAACTTAACCATTGCAACTAAAAAAATAAGATACCTAGGTATAAACTTAACCAAAGATGTAAAAGATTTATACTCGGAAACCTACAGGACACCAAAAAAAGGAATAGAGGAAGATATAAACAAATAGAAAAATATACCATGTTCATGCATTAGAAGAATTAACATCATTAAAATGTCCATACTAACCAAAGCAATCTCTGAATTCAGTGTAATCTCATTAAAATACCAACAGCATATTTCACAGATCTAGAACAAACACTTTGAAAATTTATATGAAACCAAAAATATCCCGAATAGCCACAGCCATCTTGAGAAAGAACAAGAAAGTTGGAGGGATCACAGTACCAGATATCAAGTTATACTACAAAGCCACTGTAATCAAAACAGCCCAGTACTGGCACAAGAACAGACATATAGATCAGTGGAAAGGAAAAGAGACCCAGAAATTGACCCACTTTATTGTGGTCAATTAATATTTGACAAAGGAGGCAAGAACATACAATGGAGTAAAGACAGTCTCTTCAATAAATGGCGTTGGGAAAATTGGACAGATACATTCAAAAAAATGAAACCATACCACCAACTTACAGCATACACAAGAATAAATTCAAAATGGATAAAAGACTTAAATGTTAAGTCCTGAAACCATAAAAATCCTACAAGAAAACATAGGCAGCAAAATCTCAGACATATCTCATAGCATTATGTTTGCCGATACATCTAGGGCAAGAGAAACTAAGGGAAAATAAATTGTACTGCATCAAAATAAAAAGCTTCTGCACAGCAAAAGAAACCCAACAAAACTAAAAGAGAGCCCACTGTATGGGAGAATATATTTGCCAATGACACATTTGATAAAGGATTAATATTCAAAATATATAAGGAACTCATACAACTTAACAAAAGGAAGACAAACAATCCAATTAAAAAATGGGCAATGGACCTAAATAGACACTTCTCCAAAAAGGACATACAAATGGCTAAGAGACATATGAAAAAATGCTCAACGTTGCTAATCATCAGAAAGATGCAAATTAAAACCACAATGAGGTATCACCTCACACCTGTCAGAATGGCTCCATCAACAAGTCAACGAACTACAAGTGCTGGTGAGGGTGTGGAGAAAAGGGAGCCCTAGTGCACTGCTGGTGGGAGTGCAGACTGGTGCAACCACTGTGGAAAACAGTATGGCGTTTCCCCAAAGATTAAAAATTGACCTGCCATTTGACCCTGTGATCCCACTTCTAGGAATATATCCTAAGGAACCCGAAAGACCAGTCACAAGAACTTATGCACCCCGATGTTCATAGCAGCTCAATTTACAATAGCTAAGATCTGGAAGCAGCCCAAGTGCCCTTCAGTAGATGAGTGGATAAAAAAGCTGTGGGACATTCACACCATGGAATACTGTGCAGCTGTAAAAAAGAAGGATCTTTTATCCTTTTGCACAGCATGGATGGAATTGGAGATTATTATGCTAAGTGAAATAAGCCAGTCTGAGAAAGAAATACCACATTACCTCACTCATGTGAATCTAGTAAAATAAGCTGATGTACAAAATGGATTCAGTGTCATAGAAGCATGGAATAGACGGAGGGATCTCAGAGGGAAGGTGGGGTGGGGGGAAGGTTAATTAAGGAACTTATATGTTTATATACATAATGCATGGACACAGACACTGGTCTGGGGAAGGCCTGGGAGTGGGGTAGATGCGGGGTGGAGGGGATCAATGGGGGGAAAAAAGGACATTTGTAGTATTTTAAACAATAAAGATAAAGTTAAATAAATAAAAGGACTCCAAGTGTTCTGTGGTGACATCTCGGGCTCTTACATGAAAGAAAACTACCACATTTTTCTTTTCTGGACGTATAATGAATAAATTCCTTGACATTATAATCAAAAAATAAAATTGATAATTTTAATAAAAAATAAAGTAGTCTACTAAGAATTTCTTTTAATTCTAAAGTAACTCCTGTTTCATGAATGTTTATCACTGTAACTAATATGCCATTTTTTACAGGTTTGTTCTTTGTATTCCTTTTGCAAGGTAATGACTATCTAATTTTCTTTGTTGAGATATTGAAAAAAATTTTAATCAGTTTTTGTATTTTTTCTTTTTTTTTTTTTTTAAATATATCTTTATTGATTTCAGAGAGAGGAAAGAATAGGGAGAGAGACAGAAACATCAATGAGGAGAGAGTCATTGATAGGCTGCCTCCTGCACGCCCCCAATGGGATTGAGCTCACAACCCGGGCATGTGTCCTGATCGGGAATCAAATCCCGATCACCTCGATCCTAGGTCGATGCTCAACTGCTGAGCCACGCCCAGCCGGGCTGTATTTTTTCTTTTCACTAAATGCACGTTTCCCATTTGCTCCAACATTGGGTAACAATTGAAATAGTCTTTATTATGTAAAATAAATATAAAATAGGGTATATCTTAAGCTTATTTAAATCTGACAATAGTACTATGTAAGAAAATACCCTTTCATCCAGGAATGTAATAGTAACGGTGCACCTATGAAACTTGGAAGAAACGATACCAGTGGAAAGACAGATGGCCCAGCCAAAGGTAAACTTTCATTTTGAATATGACCAATAGTTTTTCTAATTTAATTATGTAATTCCAGCTCTGGCTCTGTCATATACAAAAACTTTCGATCTTTTTTCCTAAAGAATTTCATGAAGACTGGTAGTCAGGAAAAATTCTCCCAAGGAGGTGACGATGGAATTGGGTAGTCGTGCACCAGGCTGAGAAGCTGAGGGAAGAGCATTTTTGGTGTAGAAACATATCCTGTGAAAGGCAGTAAAAATGCAAAACAAAAACCCAAATAATAGAGCATATTTTGTTCTGGGACCTCAGAGTAGTTTATGTCATTTATAATGTAATGTGCATGGATAGCAGCACATAAGGAAAGAATGGCTAGAACCAGATTCCAGAGTCAGAGGTTTCTGGACTTAGTTATATGGCTGGATTTAGTAATCACTTCACAAAATTAATTTCTGAAGATTGATTAGAGCAGAACAGGATGAAAATATTTTAAGGTAAGAATAGTAGGTGAAGAATTGGAAATACAACTTTCTGTTTTCTGTACTTTGGTATGTTTGAGATAGGAGAGAGAAACAGAAAAATAATTGGAAAGGGATACAGAATTGAGGGGGTTTTTGTGTGTCTGTTTTTTAGTTCAAGAAAGAAACCCATGGGTAGGAAGATTTTGAATACAATACAGAGAATAATTTGTAGGCTGTGGGAAGAAATGAGATCAAGAGAACAGGTAAATGAGTTAGCATTAAAGGGAAAGAAAAGTATGGCTTAGGTAATTATAGATAATTGAGGGAGTAAAAAGGTAGAAAAATTGGGAGTTTACAGAAGGTGTCATATGATTTTCTTTGTAAAGTGAAGCAGGTCCTCTGCTGGGAGTAAAAGGAGTTAAGAATCTAGGCAAAGGATCCAGTGTAGGGCATTCTGGGGAGTGAACAGGGAGACTGTGATACATAGAAGAGTTGCTAAGTGAAAAAGATGACAGCCGAGACTTGAAAATGCAAATTTATCATGCTCTCTACTTACCGTTCCTTTTTTTTAGCAGCTCTCAGCTGCCTTGGTACAGCAGGAAATTCAGCCAAAATGGGGATTGGCTGGATGACTACAGGGGAAAGACTGGGTACAAAAAAATTGAGGGTACATTTTAGTGAGAAAACACTAGACTAGGAAACAAGTAGAATAGCTGGCTGATTGAAAGAGCAGGAATGGAGATGTTAAGAAGTTGTAATTCAATAAAAAAGTGTTAAAAAAGGTGTGCTGTTGAGCTGGAAAACCAGGGTTTCAAGAAGGATACTGTTAGTCTAAGAATTTACTGATATTTTGTATATTTGCCATTTTCTTTGAAATGGAAGAATCTAGATGTAGCGAAGAACCCAGTGTTTCAGATGTCAAGGGAAAGGATAAATCTCCCAAATCAGAGTTGTCCAGCTCCCGCTCCAAAAGGTAAACACTTACTGAGGTTTGATTATATGTAATGTTTACTTAAATTCTTTCTCTTTTTTTATATGTAGCAGAGAGAGAGATGATTATTATATGTGTGTTACATAGTTCTTTTAAATACATTCTTTTATTTGAAACTGACAAAAATCACTGTGACTTAGGCAGGTAGGCCTTTCTCCTTTTACAGGTGAAGAAAAGTAATAATGTATAAATTAAGAGAATTGGTAATTTTTTTATATTGTCTGAAGGTGACTGGCAGTGCCTAAGTTAGTCATGCTGCTAATTTACCTCCACAGGTTTGTTTAGCACATCAGCAATTGGTAATTTTTAATCACTTGTCTTTCTACCACTTTTTTTCCTTTTTCTTTCATATAGGAACTAAGATTTAGCTTCTGGGTTTGAGACTTTAGAAGAGCTTTATGAATCTGAGGCGATAAAAACTGACATTTATTGGATGGCTTAACAAAAGTACTCTTTGCTCATCTCAGTTCTTTCTCACTTTACCTTTAGTGGAAATAAGACACAATAAAGTCATTTATGGAGAGTATTATATTAATGTAGACTAGAGGGAATACTTCAGTAAAACACATAATGGCCCTCTGATCTCACCTTGTAGCTGTTAACGTTATAAATTTCATTCACCCTCTAAAGTAGATCTAAATATTTGGCTTTTGTTATATGGTATTGCCCCTCAATACTTGCTGCGTAACAGATCTGAGTCTCTGTTAGCTGTTTCCCCAGCGGAGACCTCAAAACTGGGGCTCTGTTCATTGTTCTGTATCATTAACACCTGTCTGCGCACTGAGCACAGAACTAGGACTCATCAGTTTTCCTCTCAAATATCAGATCTTACAGCTCTGAACTGACCAGGAAACTGGTTAACAGCCCTATGCAGTGGACCAGATCAGATTAAAGGACATGGAAATAATAGTGATGAGGACATGGGAAAAACTAAAAACACCAGCCAACACATATTACATCTAATACATGTGTACCTACAGTGCTAGCGGACACTATTGTAGGGGCTTTGTTGGTACTAACATACTTTATCCAGTGAAGTGGATTGTATCTTTATTTCTATTTTCCAAATGGAGAAACAGGCATAGAGACTATTAAATATCTTAACTAAATCACATAGCAAATAAGTGGCAGAATGGGGATTTGAATCTGTGCAGTCAGACTCCAGAGCCCATTGTTCTTAGGCATTTAACCATTGGACTGTACTTTTCCTACACAAAATTTACAAAGTTTTTTATTGTGAAAGAATTACATGTTTGCCTCTTAGCTGCTTATTATATTGGAAGTGCTTTCTTTGATAAGAGTCATTTCATTTCTTTTCTGTTCTAGTTTTATATAAGTGTTTGAATTGAATTGAACTCAGTAATGAAATGATTACTATTTTAGAATGGTTTACTTTTTCAGATTTATTTTAATAATTGGTACTGCATTTTGTATAGTAAGTGCATCTGGTTATGTAAACAGAAGGCTTTGACTTTGGGTGATGGGCACACAATGCAATATACAGATCATGTATCAATGAACTGTATATTTGAAACCTACATCACCCTAATACCAGTGTCACCCCAATAAAATTTAATTAAAAAAATAGAAAACAAAATGCTTTTAGCAAATTTCACTTTCATTTGTCAAATAAAGTTTCACTTGAATTTTTTTTCAAAATATAAGCAGGGGAAAGACAAAAGCATTTGTATTGCATTTGTTAAACATTTTAAAATTTATAATCATTTTGTTTTTGGCTGATAAAAAATTTGCATATACTTAATTTTAGAAGAAAAACTGCTGTCCAGTATGCTGAAAGCAGCGATTCAGAGGAAATTGAAACTAGTGAATTGCCACAGAAAATGAAAGGTAATATGAAATGGATTTGATTTGCTGCTGTGTCCTATATTCTGATTTCTTCGTGTGAGCATTTTTGTATTTGGTTGTTTGTAGGCAAACTGAAAAATGCACAGTCAGTGACTAAAAGCAGAATAAAAGGTATGTATATACATCTCACTATCTATAATTTACACTTAAAAATTATTAAGGAAAATCTCCATTGATTTTCATCTCTCAAGCTTAGGATTCTTTAGTAATAGGTCTTAAACTTGACTACAGTTTACATATGAACTATTCATGGAGCTTACCAGTGATGTTAATTGAATGAGGCAAACTGAAAAAATAGTTTTAAAATAAAATGTGTAAGAGAAAATATTTAAATCAACTTTAAACAAAACAAAATGATTTTTTACTACTTATGACTTTAATAAAAACATTATTCATATCTATCTAAATTGTAATTTCAAAAGTACAGTGGGAGTATGTTCTCGGAAATAATATTGTTCACATTGTTATACAAATGTAAAAATAATCAATGAGTAGCTTATTTCTTTATCTTTAAAACATATACCTTATTTTCTTGTCCACTAAATCAGCTCATACTGTATTCCTAGTTGGTTGAGAAATTGTATTGCATTTGGAAAATAACTTACCACCATTGACTGAACTGAAAATTTGGTACCCTTTTCATTAGAAGTCAGACACCTGTTTCCTTGAAAAACTTGTTCCACGTGGGAGCTGAATCACTTGACATATGGCTGCTTCTACTTTTATATCTCTTCCTCAGGAACTATTTTTATATCTCTTCCTCAGGAAGAGGAACAGTTTATCACTAATAACTACATTCCTTCTGTGAGCTCAGTGTCAGAAGTGGCAGTTTTGGTTACCAGACAGTGTTTTATTCTTACTTAATAATATAAGCTTTTAAGGTAGTGTGGAAGTGGTATTCTATTTTCTTTCCTCAGAAAGTACTTGTGCCTAAGCACAGGAGAGAATGTTTTAAATATCTTAATGATTCTGTGGTTTTTACTTCAGCAGGATCTTCTAAGATTAAAGAAGATATGGACTTTGTATGTGCACTTACTTCGTCTACCCCTGCAACAAAAAAGAAAATGTTGAAAAAAGGTTAGTACATCTGCTGGTGTTTTAGCTTTTATTTTGTTTCCTTTTTTTCCAATGGAAAAATTTTAAATGAAAAAAGTTATAAAACCATATTATAAGAACTTTATAAAGTAGAGAAAGGAAAAAGTACATAATTCCATTTTTTGAAAAGATGTGTTTTGATATGTTTTCTGTCCAGTACCTTTTTGTATTTTGTTTATTTTAGTTAGGTCAGAAACTGATGGGAGGAGGTCCCTTACTCATCTGAGTAGCAGGGACATGTCTTCTAGTGAAAGCACAGAGCAATTTATGGCTGCTTTAAAAACTTAATTTAATTTGGACTAATTTAAATTATAATAAAGATTTACTGCTTGGTATAAGTAGAACCTTCTTTTCATTTAAGAATGTTAGTGATCTTTATTTTTTATTGTCATTTTGTATTTTGTAATTGATAGGAAAACAACACTGCTTAGAAGTCTCAATATTTGAGATGGAAAGAGATTGAACCTAGGGTTAAGGAGATTTGGGACAACTTATATCTCTGTACTGTAGTGTCTTCTATTTTACATGTTGCAGATACAACAAAAAGTGTACTTTCATGGAACTTAGGCCTAATGATGGAGAAAACATAAAATTAATAAACACATAATTATAGATAAGTGTGTGAAAAATAAAGGAGGATAGCAACATAAAAATTGACTGAAGGGGCCTGTGTAAGGCGACATGTCAGCTAACGCAGAGTGATGAAAAAGAGTGAACTTTGGTCTAAGAATCAAACAATTAGTAATAGAAAATGTAGGCATTTCAGGTAGATTTTTTTTGGCCCCAATTTTAGGAATTTTAAGCAATGTTGAATTCAGTTGAGATAGACTTAGAATTGAGATAGAGTTAAGTTCACACAAAAAGACCCTTTCTGTTGCAGACACATAGCAGTAATACAGGAGAGAAACTTAAAAAATCATAGCTGCGATATAACCAAAATAAACATATTTCTGGAAGAGAAACAGAATAGAAACAAAAATCAGTGAGTGGAGACAGAAGCCATATATTGCAGTAAATAGTGATTTCTTAAATAAGACACACAAAAGCATAGGAAAAGATTAATTAAATTCAACAACATTTAAAATTTCCATGCATCAAAAGGTAACAAACATTGAAAAATGTTAAGGCTGAAGAAGATATTTGTGATAAGTATAACTTACAAAGGATTAATATCTAGAATATATAAATGACCCTGTACAAGTCACTTAGAAAAAGACAGTACAATAGGGGAATAGCCACTAAGAATATAAATGTATAATTCTTGGGAGGAAAACCCAAATAACCAATAAACATAGGAAAATATATGCAGATTTAATCATTGGGGAAATGCAAATTAAAAGAACAGTGAGATACCTTCTCACCCATCGTATTTATAAACATTAAAAAATCTCAGTGCCAAGTATAGGCAAGGTTGTGAGCAACTGGAACTCTCATGCAGGATGGGAATGTAAATTACCGTGGAGAGCAGCTAGACCAAGTGTAATGACGCTAAAGATAGACCACCGGGCCCTGGCTTGTCACTCAGGGTTAGAGCGGCAGCCCGCACACCGAAGGGTGGAGGGGTTGCTCCCCGCCCCCAGCTGGGGCGCGTGTGGGAAGCAACCAGTCCATGTGTCTCTTTCACATTGATGTTCCCCTCTCCCCTCCCCCCTCTCCCGTCTTCCCTCTCCCCTCACATTCCTCCTCCTTCACCTCCCTCCTCCCTCACCTCTCTCTCCCTCTCTCCCTTCCACTTTCTGAAAATCAATGGAAAAAAGTATTCTCGGGTGAGGATCAATAAAAAATAAACTTTTTATGTATATATGTATATATATGAAGGATAGACCACCTAGAACTCTATAGATGTGTACAAGGAGACATGAAAAAAATAGTTTTCACTGATGCATTATTTTAGTGAAATTGGAAATAATGTAAGTACTGCCCAATAAGGAATGGAAAATAAAATTGGAGGGTCTCTTTCCATAGGCTGCCTGAGTTTCCTCACAACATGGCAACTGGCTTCCTCCAGAGAGAGTGATCAGAGTGAGAGAGAGAATCTAAGGGAGAGAAGCTGCATTTTTTATAACTTAAGCTCACACAGAACAACCCTAGTGCAGTGTAGGATGGGACTACACAAGGTTGTGACTGTCAGGGAATGGATTATCATTGGGGGCCATCTGGTGTCTGGCTACCAAATTAACTATAGTATAAATTCAGAGAATTGCATAAAACAAATGTTCATCTTATTGAATAACTTAATGAATATCATGAGGTATTCCAAACTTCCTCCTTGTGCCCCCCTCCAGTGAGAATCCTCTACCTATCCTCATGACTAGTCTCTGTTTAGGTAGATATAAAGTTGTTTAAATGGCCAGGTAAAAATCTAGTTACTGTTACTTCATCATAGCTGGAAACAGAAGTCCATCTGCTTCATTTTACTTCTTCCTAATTTATTTTTTCATAGAGGCACATTATTGTCATTTCTTTATTGACTTCATATATATTTGTGGGGAAAAAACACCTAACGTTAGTGTCACTGATTATTCTTTCAGGAGCATCTGCAATGGAGGGTTCAAAGAAAACTGATGCAGAGAGACCAAGAACAACACTGATCATCTGTCCACTTTCTGTGTTAAGCAACTGGATTGTAAGTCTTCACAGTCTCTTAAAATGTGAAATAATTTATATTTGTCTTATAAGATAAAAAGTACCTGGGGAGGGGGTGGGAGGAGGGTAGAGGGAGTCAATGGGCAGGGGGGAAGGGAACATCTGTAAAACTTTCAACAATAAAGATAAATTTTAAAAAAATACATAGCCTGTTGAAATGCCATACATTGGGAGAAATATGCTCAGTCAGCATTTTTTATATCTAAGTTCAAATAATTGTTAGGTGAATTGGAGATATTGCTGAATGGAAGCAATTTTCCTTTGAAGATTTATAGTAGAGAAAGAAACATCATCAGTTGCTATAAGATTTGTACTTCTGCCTCTACCATTTCTGTCCCCCAGAGTAGGAAATGTGTATAATTTAACACCACCGTATTTATGAACTGTTGGACGCTCTTCTAAGAATTCCACTTACATTTTGTTTTTATAACAGCTTGTAAAATTTAATGAGCTCCTGTATGCTCAGTTTTTTTGGTATGTTCTTTTTATAGATTTTCTCATTTAATCCTCACAACTATTCTCATTTTCTAGGTGACCAAATTGAATTACAGAGAAATTAAGTAATTTGCCTAACATCAGCTAATAAATGATGGAGCTAGGATATGGTTGCCAACGTTCTGACTCTAGAGCCTGTGTTTTAAGGCTGCCGGCCAGAAAATGTGCTTTATTTTTCCTCCCAGATTGCTTTGCTGTTGTAAAATATTGCAGTGGAATGGAGCCTGTTTATGTGTTATGTGTAAGGAGCAGCTTGGCTATGTTTCCTTTCCAGCGTGAGCTTCATTCTGCGTGTTATGATGAAATAATGAGTCTGTTGGAAGCACTGTAAACATACAGACCACTGGATGTGAACTTACATTCTTGTCACATCTAAGATTGTCTGCCTCTCTCCTTGGTCTTTCTCATTGGAGGTGGAAGAGCCCTGCTCTTTGCAAGACCAGCACCTTGGCCTATGCATTGGACTTCGTCTCTTCCAGCCTTTGCATTTCTGTTATTTCCCCCTTGCCTGGTTTATTCAGCCTGTCCCCCCCTGCTCTTTCATTAAGCACAGTTAGATCTTTCTCATCTTTAAATACTTTCTCTGGATTGTCTCACATTTAAGTTGCTACTCGGCTACTTTTTTTTCACTGTTATACCTCTTGGGGTTTAATTTCCACTTTGTGCTTTTTCTTACTAACATCTTAACTTATTGTAATCTGCTTTCTGCCACTAATTCTCTAAATTGCATTGGAAAAGATTAGTAGTTATTGTCTAATTCTGTGGTTTCTTTCAGTTCCTCTTGACTTTTATGTAGCCTTGCTTTCTTTGACTTATCTTTTTAAAAAAATATATTTTTATTGTTTTTAGAGAGAGAGGAAGGGGTGGGACAGAGAGAGAAACATCGATCGGTTGCCTGCCGCACGCACTACAACTGGGGATGCACTCACCTCGACTGGGGATCAAATCCCTGAACCGGAACTGAACTGATTACCTTTTGGTGCCTGGGGTAACAACCAACTGAGCCACACCAGCCAGGGCAACTTATCTTTCTATTATAGGTTTTTGTAGTTTTTTGTTTTTTTTAAATTAAATGTTCTCCTGATTAGAGTGCCATTTTTCTTCTTACCACCAGAATGAATTTTAGTTCTCTCTTGCTCTTTTTTAATTCCAACAAAACTATGCTTTTTCTTTTGATGTGTTGTCCATTTTGGGAAGGACAGTACATGGGTACTTGAGTGGCATTTTCAGGGGAAGGTTTTACAAGTATTAGTGGAGGTATGAACAACAGAACTGATTTCTTAAGAGCTTGGGGGTGTGGATATGTATTTTAAGAATGGGTACTCAGGGTGCCGAATACACAACACAGTGTACAGATGATGTGTTGTGGAAGTGTGCACCTGAAACCTGTATAATTTTGTTAACCAGTGTCGTCATCCCAATAAATTCAATAAAAAGGGACAAAAAGGAGAAAGGTTGAATTCACTCTAAAAATATAAAAATAAAAATGGGTACTCAGTGTTTTATTACAATTTTATATTTGGAAAACAAATGTTTTGGTAATATAGACTTCAGAAGGGAAACCCTGGCAAATATTGCCTACTGAGGTTATGGAAAAGGAATATTCTAAAGGAATGAGGAATGGTTGGGCATATAGGGATTTCTGGCCAAGAATTAGAATTTTGTAATCTTGCAACAAGCTATTCTCTTCCTGGCCCCCAAGTAAAGTAAATGACCTGGCACCTAATGAGCAATCTAAATCTACCTTATTTCCACTTCTTTGTCCTCAAACATGGGCAAGAACCCAGTTAAGGGATTAAGATACCAGTTTCACTTCCACCACTTACTTTTCCTGGATATTAAGATCGGTAATTTACCCTCCCAATGTAAAATGAAGTATCACTTCATTCACACATACGTACACGTACACATATAGCGTAGCACAGTGACTAGAATCTCAGTATTGTAGTTCTCTATCTCCAGAAAAGTTAATCTTTTTCTATTTCAAGTTTCAACCTTCCAGATATGCTGTGCTCAGTTTCAAGGCAATTCCTCTGGTTCAGTTTTCTCACCCTGGATTCTTTCTCCTTTCCTTCACCAGGTTTCTTGGTAACATGTTCTGTTTTCACCTTTACTCTTTCATGTTTTATCCTATCTCCCCTTTTGCCTTTGCTGTTTCAGGCTTCATTCTCTCAGGCCCACGGTGGCCCGGTTTTTCTCCCCCTGTAGACTCTCTGTGCAGACCGTCAGCGACTTCTTGTTGCCCTGTCTGGGGAGTTCTTTTTCCCTTTTCCTCTGCCCTGGCTTTGTTTCCACCTTTTTTGTAATCCACCTTTAAATCTTGTAGGGAGAGGGAATGAACATAAATTAAAAATTTTATAATTAGTTTTATATTTCTTCTTGAAACTTTGATATTCTTTCGTCTCTCCCAAATTTTGTTTTCTACCCCACCTTTCTGACCACTGGTTTCTTCACTTCTATTTTTCTCCCATGTTTCCTAGTTTGCCTTTTTTCCCCTTTAAAGCGTGATATATTTTTTAAACATTATGAAAAATTTTAATGAGCTCTTCATTTACTCAACAAGATTAGAGAATTTCAAAATTTGCTTTATTGTTATTTTTTGCTGGAATATTTTGAATCATATCCCAGAAATCATGTCATATCTCCCAATAGAAGCATAAGCCTGCTCTTTACTTTTTATTTTTTTAAATAAGGTAAAGGATTTATTTATTTATGTTACATAAAGCACGTCCAGAGACCTGCAAATCAGAGCTGGTGTGCTATTCTTACACCATTTCATCATCAGCGTCACCTCATGGTCCTAAGATGGTTAAAGCAACTCCAGCCATTGCGTTACGTATCAGAAAGGAGGCAGCCCCTCCCAGCCAAGAGCTTTCTAAGAATTCCATAGAATTGTTTCTTACATCTAAGCAGCCACTTGTATCATCAAGGCAGAGGGGAAATGTGGCTCTGTGTGCTACACATGTTGCCACAGCACTCACTCTAGGGGTTCTGTTTATAAGGATGGCGGGGAAAATATGACTCAAATCTCCACTACAACAGGTAAGTTCCCTGTTCTCAGGGAGTTCGTGTTCCAGCAGGGAAAATGAGATAACCAGTAAGAAAACAAATTACAAAGGTAATTTCAGATGGTGATAAGCCCTGTCAAGAAAACAGAATATAGTGTTGAAATACCGAAGGTGGTGGAAGAGTGGGGGAACTCAGTGTGGACTGGGAGGGCAGAAAACACTTCCAGTTTAGACATCCTGATCTGAAGAATCTGAGCATTCTCCCCCGCCCCCACGGAAGAGGAGAGTAGTGATAAGTAGGTTTTCTATAAGGAAAGTAGGTCCTCATTTTCAGAACTCTTAATTCCTCTTATTATTTTCAACCCCATCAAATGGGTACAAAAGATGTATCAGATACTTTCAGTGGCAAGAGATAGAAAACCTACTGAAATGGCTTAGGCATTAAGGAAGTCCAGAAATAAGGGTGGCTTCCAGGGTAGTTGATTCAGCAGCTCTGTGATGTCATCAAGGATGTGGGCTTTCCTGTTTCTTGGCTCTGACATTTCCCCCCTCCCACCTTTTATTGTATTTCATTTTTTTCCATCACCTTTTACTCCCCCATATACCCTCTTCTACCTCCACCCACCCCCTCACTCCCACAGTCACTACACTGTTTTCCCTGTCCATGAATTCTTTTTTTTTTTTCTCAATCCCTTCACCACCCCCACCACCAACATTCCACCTCCCCACCCCCACCACCAGCATATCTGCCTGCTCTCTATCTATGAGTTTGTCTTTTTTGCTTGTTAGTACAGTTTGTTCATTAGATTCCACTTATGAGTGAAACCATATGGTACTTGTCTTTCTCTGACTGGCTTATTTCACTTAGCATAATGTTCTCCAGGTCCATTCATGCAGTTGCAAAGGGTAAAATTTTCTTCCTTTTTACAACTGCATAGTATTCCATTGTGTAAATGTACCACAGCTGTTTTATCCACTCATCTACTGATGGGCACTTGGGCTGCTTCCAGATCTTGGCTATTGTAAATAATGCTGCAATGAACACAGGGGTACATATATATAGCCTTTCGAATTAGTCTTTGGATTGATTCAGATATATTCCTAGAAGTGGAATTGCTGGCTCATAAGGCAGTTCCACTTTTAATTTTTTGAGATAACTCCACACTCTTTTCCGTAGTGGCGGCACCAGTCTGCATTCCCACCAGCAGTGCTTAAAGGTTCCCTTTTCTCCACAATCTTGCCAACAACTTGTTGATTTGTGAGGTGATATCTCATTGTGGTTTTAATTTGCATTTCTCTGATGATTAGTGACATAGAGCATCTTTTCATATGTCTATTGGCCATCTGTATGCCCTCTTTTTGGTGTTGAGTTTTATAAGTTCTTTATAAATTTTGGATATTAATCCCTTACCAGATGTATTGGTGAATATGTACTCCCATTCAGTGGGTTATCTTTTCATTTTGTTGATGGTTTCTTTGGCTCTGCAAAACCTTTTTAGTTTGATGTAGTCCCATTTGTTTATTTTTCTCTTGTTTTCCTTGCCCAAGGAGATACTTCAGAAAAAATACCACTAGAAGAAATGCCTGAGATTTTACTGCCTATGTTTTCTTCTAGGATTTTTATGGTTTCAAGTCTAAGTCTTTAATCCATTTTGAGTTTATTCTTTTAATATATCTTTATTGATTTCAGAGAGAGGAAAGGAGAGGGAGAGAGAGAGATAGAAACATCAATGATGAGAGAGTCATCGATTGAGCCCGCAGCCCGGGCATGTGCCCTGACCGGGAATCGAACCCCGATCGCCTGGATCCTAGGTTGATGCTCAACTGCTGAGCCACGCCCAGCCAGGCTTGAGTTTATTCTTGTGTATGGTATAAGAAGGTGGTCTGGTTTCAGTTTTTTGCACATATCTGTCCACTTTTCCCAACACCATTTATTAAATAAAGTCTGTTTGCTCTGTTTGTGCATGGAATCAATCCTTAGCACGGCTGACAGGCTTAACCCCCAACACAGCATGCAGTCTACTGTGCAGGTGCTGATCACATGAAGTGGAATTCACCTCAGCAGGGTCTGATGCCTGCCGTGATCTCTCTGTAGATATGCTGCTTGTGAAGCTTATTGGATCCGGCTCTGTTGTTGTATGGAACTGGCCACTGGGTGTATTGATTCTGGGCCTCTTTGGAGGGACCCTGGTGCAGGCCACTGTCAGATTGTGTGTGACTGGCTCTGGACAACCTGCTTGAAGCTATCAGCGATCCACAGCTTTTCGTCCCCTCTGCTGGGCCTGAGTGCATGTAGAAAGGACCAAGCTACACACCGAGGTCTGCTTTTACTAGCACCAGACCCTGGGGCAGGTGGGCAAAATCTCAAAGTACCCAGAGAACTGCCTCTGCCTGCAGGCTGGCTGTTGGGCTCAGTCACTTAAAGAGCCTCTGGCTGTACTCAGCTGGGCTTAAGCTCACAAGGTGGGTCAAGAGGGATTCCAACAGGTGGGGCTATTGCTTCCCCGCAGGCTGATGTTCCATGGAGGGTCGTGTTCTGCCTGAGAAAGTTGGCTTGTGCAGTATGTGTGAATGACTCAGCACAGGGATATTGGCAGCTGACCTCTCAGCTGTCTCCCAGAGCCACCAACCCTGGTCTCTCCTCACACAGCTCTAGTCCACTCTGCCCTCCCTCTGTTGGAGCCCAGGGTAAGTGGCTGTGAAGGAAATTTTGTGTGTTGGCCCTTTAAGAGGGTACCTGGGTTTCTAGTCATCTCTCCCTGGCAGAGATAAGCCCTGCTGCTTTTCACAGCCAGATGTTATGTGAACGCCTTTCCCTGTTCTGGTGCGCTAGACTGGGGAGCCCAGCCTGGGGTTTAGACCCAAAATTTCTCAGGAGGACCCCCCTGCAGCTTAGGTATCCCTCCAGAACTTCAGCTGCCACCCGTGGGAGCCCAGCCCTCCCTCTCGTACCTCCATGTTTCCTCCACCTTGATGTGCCTCTTCTGTAAGTCCTTGGTTATAAGGCTTCTTTCTACCTAGTCTTCAGTTGGTTATTCAGGATGGTTTTTCTATATTTTAGTTGTATTTCCAGCTTGGTCCTGGGAGAGTGCCAGTGTGACTCCCACCTACTCTGCTGCCATCTGGGATCCTCAAGCCTGCTGTTGAAATATTGGCGTCTAGAGGCTGTTTCTCATTGTCGTGTTCTCCTTAGAAAATCTTAATCACTTTTCTAGTTTCATGTACTGTCTGATGAAAACTTTAAAGTCCATAGCTACGCTTGTATTATAGGCTGATATTAAATTTTCCTGGTATTCTTCTCTAGTCAGATATTCTGTAGTAACCAAAATTTTAAATGTCTGAAATACACTCATTATGCCCTTCTCATCTCTACTCCTGCTTTCCCCTTCTTTATTTTAAACGTCTCTATGTCTTTATCACACAGTTGTCCTAGACAGCCATTTTAAGTAATAGCTTCTTTGTACTCTCTTTTATGAAAATATTCCATATTTGATTAGTCCTCAAGTCCCACCAGTTCCTTCTGAGTGTCTGTCTTTCACACTTTTTCTTTGCATTCTGTTCTTACACCGTGTTGGTTTAGGGCTTCACCATCTCTCACCTCAGTGATTTCCCAGCTGTTTCTCCTTGGTGTCTTCTGTCTTTATTCTAATCATATATATATATATATACACATATTTTTTTTGCTTGGACTCACCCACATACATTGTTTTCATGTTAAAAAACCCAAGGCTCAAGTTTTAAAAACCTGTAATGTCCTCAAGGACAGGAACCAGTTCTTATATTTTGTTTTAGGTGTACTACCCTTCTGCTTCATACCTGGCACATGGTAGGCCTGTATTGTATAAAAGTGGATACTGCTCTTGAATCTTTGCCTACTATCTTGAAAATACTGGTTGCTCTTCTTTTACTGTTTAATTTTGATACTTTTAAGTCTACTAAGTAACTGGAAGCATTAAAGATCCTGTGTGTTAAAATATTAAATAAAAAAAATAAATTTACTTATTATTTTAAAGACACTGTATTTTTTTCCTGTTAAAAGTAAAGTGGCTGCTCGTTGGTAGGTCCAGGCAAAAAATTTAAAAAAATATATATCTTTATTGATTTCAGAGAGAGGAAAGGAGAGGGAGAGAGAGAGATAGAAACATCAATGATGAGAGAGTCATTGATCGACTGCCTCCTGCACGCCCCCCACTGGGGATTGAGCCTGCAACCCAGGCATGTCCCCTGACCAGGAATCGAACCCCGATCGCCTGGATCCCCAGGTCGACGCTCAACCTCTGAGCCACGTCCGGCCGGGCCAAAAGTTGTATAATATATTATTATAGTATATATGCCAGTTTTTCTGACAATAAAGTAATGATTAGTATTTTGCTATTTTAATTTAGATTGCAGGAAACTTGATTTTATGTAATTTTAATAGTGTGATTTGTGACACTGCACCAAGATGGTACTTCTTATTCACTTATTAAACCTGATACTAATCTGCTTATTATTTAAAATATTTCTAATTTTCTTTTAGGACCAGTTTGGACAACATATAAAATCAGATGTGCACTTGAATTTTTATGTTTATTATGGTCCCGATCGTATTAGGGACCCAGCTTTGCTTTCAAAACAGGATATTGTTTTGACTACATACAATATTTTAACTCATGACTATGGAGTAAGTATGCTGATACATAGAGATTTTCAAAAGTTTAATTTAAGAAATATGCTTCAGGTTTCTAAAGTGTTCTAAAATTTAAGCTTTATACTCTTTTTTCTTTTGAAATACTTAAGAATACACAGTAAATAAATAGGAATTTGTGTTTTAATATTTTTCCAAAAACAAAAAGGTTGGCTTTTCTTTAGATAGGAATGTAGGAATACTTTCCATTTATAACACTTGAAGTTAAATTTTAAAATTTGAATTGTAACTAAGTCTATATAACCATTTGTCAATGAATTCTCTTTTGAATATTCTAGAATATTTTCTATCACAATGATTTGATTGTCTCACTTTAAGCTATTTTTGTAGCTGAAATTTGTGAGTTTCCTAATTCATTTAGAAGTCTAATTGTTGTTTGCCTATAATTCCAGTTGTTGTTAAAATGCTTTTGAAAACACCTTATTGTCAAAATTCCAGTCTTCTGATCAGAACATTTACTTTTACATAACAGAAAGTAGTTATGTTATATTCAAATAATCCTTATAACTGATAATTTTTATATTATTGGTGTGTTTTAGCCTGAGGAAGAGCAGCTCAGTGTACTGAACCAAAATCACAGCAGGGACTGCCTGGGTTTCAGGGCTAACTGCCACTTCCTAGCTGTGGTACTTTGAACAACATACTTCATACCTTGATACTTCAATTTTTTGTGTAAAAAAGGAATAATAATACTTCATAAGATTGTGAACTTTCAGTAAGTTAATGTGTGTAATGCTTAAGGCAGCACCTATCATGTAGTAAGTTAATATTGAGAATATTAACTCATTGCTTATCAAATTACATGAAGTACTATTGTACCTTCCTCTGTTTTAATTCATATGAAACATTTACTTCAGATGAAAGGGGATAGTCCGCTGCATAGCATAAGGTGGCTGAGAGTGATCCTGGATGAAGGACATGCCATACGAAACCCAAATGCTCAGCAGACTAAAGCTGTACTTCATTTAGAAACAGAAAGAAGATGGGTATTGACAGGTAAGGATAGCATTATACTTTTTAAAACATTAATTCCCAAATATGTATCATTAGGTAAGTTAGTGAGGTAACTTTGTAAACTTCAAGTGGATATAAAGGCCGTGTCAGTATTAGTCGTAGAATCACCGAATGAAACATTTGGCTTGTTCAGTTTATGGGACAACCCCTGGGCTTATTTTTGAACCTTGGAGTTCAGTAGACACCCTAATCTTCCAGTTAGAATCTTGGCTTCTGCTCTTTCCATCTGGGAGTCTGTCTGCTTTTCTAGAGGATGGGGAAAGAACATAAACTCGAGTGATTTTTTGCCTTCTTGCTAGTGCTATTGATTTAAATATCAGATAAGCAATGGACTGGAAGAATTACATCACTAAAATGTCCATACTACCCAAAGCAGCCTCTAAATTCAATGCAATCCCTATTAAATTACCAACGGCATATTTCACGGATATAGAACAAATACTTCAAAAATTTATGTGGAACCAAAAAAGACCCTGAATAGGTGCAGCAATCTTGAGAAAGAACAACTAAGTTGGAGGGATCACAATACCAGATATCAAGTTATACTACAAAGCCACTATAATAAAAACGGGCTGGTATTGGCACAAGGACAAACATATCGATCAGTGGAACAGAACAGAGAACCCAGAAATTGACCCACGCCATTACTCTCAATTAATATTTGAAAAAGGCAAGAACATACACTGGAGTAAAGACCGTGTCTTCAATAAATGGTGCTGGGAAAATTGGACAGGTACATGCAAAAAACTGAAACTAGACCACCAACTTACGTCATACATAAGAATAAACTCAAAATGGATTAAAAACTTAAATGTAAGTTGTGAAACCATAAAAATCTTAGAAGAAAATGTAGGCAGCAAAATATCAGACATCTTATGTAGCAGAATTTTCACCGATACATCTAGGGCAAGAGAAACAAAGGAAAAAATAAACAAATGGGACTACCTCAAACTTTTAAAAAAAGCTTCTACACAGCAAAAGAAGCCATCAAAATGAAAAGGGAACTCACTGTATGGGAGAATATATTTGCCAATGATACACCTGTTAGGGGGTTAATTTCTGAAATATAAAAAGAACTCATACAACTCAACAAAAGGAAGACAGACAATTCAATTAAAAAATGGGCAGAGGACCCGAATAGACACTTCTCCAAAGAGGACATACAGATGGTCAATGGACATGAAAAAATGCTCAATGTCACTAATCATTAGATGCGAATTAAAACTATGAGGTATCACCTCACAGCTGCCAGAATGACTACCATCAGTAAATTAACAAGTGCTGGCGAAGCTGTGGAGAAAGGGGAACCTTGGTACACTGCTGGTAGGAATGCAGACTGGTGCAGCCACTGTGGAAAACAGTATGGAGTTTCCTCAAAAAATTAAAAATGGAACTGCTGTTTGACCCTGTGATCTCACTTTTGGGAATATATCCTAAGAATCCCAAAACACCAGTCAGAAACAATATATGCACCCCTATGTTCATAGCAGCATAACTTACAATAGCTAATATCTGGAAACAGCCCAAGTGCCCATCAGCAGATGAGTGGATAAAAAAGCCGTGACACATTTACACCATGGAATACTACGCAGCTGTGAAAAAGAAGGATCTATTACTCTTTGAGACAACAAGGAGGGACCTGGAGATTATTATGCTAAGCAAATAAGCCAGTCAGAGAAAGACAAATATCACATGATCTCACTTACATGTGGAATCTAATGAAAAAAATAAATGAACAAAATTGAACCAGAGGGATGGAAACATGGATCAGACTGACGAATCTTAGGGTGGGGTGAGGGCGGGAAGAGATTAAGCAAAGAACATACGCGTATATGCATTGCCTATGGACACAGAATAGGGTGGTGAAGGCCTGGGGCAGGGTGGGAACTGGGTGGAAGGGGGCAATAGGAAGATAAAGGGGGGGACATATGTAATACTCTCAACAATAAAGACAAAAAAATAAGCAAATGTTTTTGATAAGGAGAAAGCTGAGTTTACTGGGTCTATGGTCTTTTTCTTTGTTAATATGGCAAATGAGAGCTAAAAATTAGAGCAAAGCTGTATTATGAGATTGTAAATATGTTTAACAAGCGATTATTGTCACAGCTTGGTAGTGGGTGTGCCTGGTACAGCGTGTCCATTTTCAGCTGTTGTCTCAATGCAGTCAAATAGCTATACTCATTGGATATTCTGGTTGTTGAATTTTTACAATTTCCTGTTATTTTTAGGTACTCCAATTCAGAATTCTTTAAAGGACTTGTGGTCTCTTCTTTCCTTTTTAAAATTAAAACCATTCCTTGATAGAGAGTGGTGGCATAGAACAATACAGCGCCCTGTCACAATGGGAGATGAAGGAGGGCTTAGGTAAGTGATTCACTGATAACTGATTAATATTAGCTACAAATGACTGTTAGCAGCTTGAACCGATTTCCACTTTCATTACTGTTTAACTTGGCTATTGGCTTTCCTCTCCAAAAAGTGTTTACAGCTTCATGCCTTTTACTCTCAGAACCTAGTGATTCTTGTTTGGGGAGACAAAGATTTCTAACTACTGCTAAGACATTAACCCTCCCTTTCCATGTTTTTCGTCAAACAGAAAGAAAAGGTAGAGCTTTAGGGTCTTTCTATGTTGCTGTTACCTCTGAAACCACCATTAATAGATTTAAGTAGTGACAGGAAAATGTTCTTTGCTTTGAGGGTCCAAAATGCACTGAAGTTCCATAACTTATCTTGTGGGGCTTTATATAGTGGTGATTATGATGGAATGATCTACAGTGGCATCAACAAGAGTTTTATAGGAGCAAGTTGTTTCTGGTGGAGACAGATAAAACTTGAGAACATAGATAGAATTCAGCTTGGTAATAGCCATTTTACAAGGTACTAGCCTAGTGTATTTTAATTATTTTGCCTAGAATATTGGTTTTCAAACATAGGGTTTGGGACTCATTAGTGGGTTGTGAAATTACTTAGAAAAGAGGGCAGCTGGCAGTATAAAAGAAAATACTCTAGAAAAGAAATAGAGTAGAAGATTTAAGAAAAAAGCAGCACATCACATACGGTATTTTGTGGAATATTTGTTTCTGTCATATGTGTTTATATGTTTGCTGGATGGAGTGAAATGTGTTTCTTACTGTGGGTTTTTGTGGAAAAGGTTGAAAACCCACTAACCTAGTTTGCAGTACTGTTTACTTCATTCCTTAGAACCAGCTATTTAAATTCTAATTTAAGAAATTGTACTTATATTTCAGTGTTAGGCAAAACCTTTTCTGAAAAAATTAGTATTCCTCCTTTTATTCTGATATTGAGATGGGGAGTGTAGAATTATAAAACCTAGAAGGCATTTGTCCCTCTTCTGGATTGTCCCATTGTGCTATTTTTTCATTACTTTATAAAATTTATTTACCTTGATTTTCATTTTACTAAAAAACATTTTAAAGGCATTTATATATTTTTGATATTTAGTATAATTCCTTTCACTTAATAGGTGCTTATTAAGAATGTGAGTATTGAGTATGGGTGATATAGCCGAAGAGTTGAGAAGTTAAAAGGGTTAGTAATCAGAACAAAAATGGGGAGAAGAGCATAAAGATTAAACTGTGTGACAGGTATTGAATTGAGGGCAAATTTCAGTGTATCTGTTTATGTAATTTTCTATTTGTAGAATATGTCTGTGATTATAAGTTTATATAAAAGTCCAAATAAGAGAGAAAAAAATCGTTTGCTAAGGTTATAAAACAGTAATAGCTTAAAATACTCTTTTTTGTTCTTGTTGAATCAACTTATATAGAAATAAGAAGTTATGTAATTATTTGTTTTATTTTCTAGGCGTTTGCAGTCCCTAATTAAAAATATTACACTTAGAAGAACAAAGACAAGCAAAATTAAAGGAAAACCTGTTTTGGAGTTACCAGAGCGTAAAGTATTTATTCAGCACATTACACTTTCAGATGAAGAGAGAAAGATTTATCAGTCTGTGAAAAATGAAGGCAGAGATACTATTGGAAGGTATGGAGAAAGAAAGCCATTTTAGAAAATAATTTTTATTTTCTTTGTTTTTCATTTAACTGAATAGAATTTTTAAGATATGTTAGCAGCAAACTTTGAAATATACTGAAAGATATTTAGTTCTTTAACTCTATTTAAACTACTTTTCATGAATTAATAGTTGAAGTGAATGAATATTATAATTCACAAGGTAAATAATTTCTTTTTATTTTTTATTTATTGATTTTAGAGAGAGAGAGAATATTAATTTGTTGTTCCACTTATTTATGCATTATTCATCGGTTGATTCTTTTTTTTTTTTAAGGTTTTTTTAAATATATCTTTATTGATTTCAGAGAGAGGAAAGGAGAGGGAGAGAGAGAGATAGAAACATCAGTGATGAGAGAGTCATTGACCGAGCCCACAACCGGGCATGTGCCCTGACCGGGAATCGAACCCCGATCGCCTGGATCCTAGGTTGATGCTCAACCGCTGAGCCACGCCCGGCCGGGCTATATTGCCTATTCTTACATTCTTGAATACTTAGAAGTATTTGTTCCCATAAATTACTGTTACTTATAACAGCAGATACTTATTTTATATCACTTCACATAGTATTCTGAATGCTCTGCGTGCATTAACTTTTTATAACAACAGTCCTGTGAGGTGTGTATTATTACTGTTTTGCCACTGTGACAGCCACGGAAGCTCCAGACAGAGGTTAAGAAACCTGGCTGGGTATCAGTTGATTGGAGCATCATCCCAGTGCACCAAGGTTGTGGGTTCGATTTCTGGTTGGGGCACATACAAGAAGCAACCACTGACTGCATGGATAGGAGGAACAACAAAATCAATGTTTCTCTTTCTCCCCCTTCCTCTCTCAAAAAAAAAATTCAATAAAATAAGATTTTAAAAAAAGGAACAGAAACCTGCCCGAGGTTCATAGTTAAATTGGCAGGGTCAGGTTTTGAATTCAAGACAGTCTAGCTTTAGAGTCTGTGCTCTAATCATTAGGCTAAATTTCTTTTATTGCCATACTAAAGTATTAGATTGGCATGTTTTTGGATCACCCATTCTTCCTTCAGAACCTGTATTGCCATTGTTTTACTGCATTTTACAGGGTGTGGCGAAAGTAGTTTTACATTTATTTGTGTAGAAAATAATGCCATCATTAATAAATAATAATACAAGATAAACTCTGTTTCGCATACTCACAACTGTAAACCTGCTTTTGTCCCACCCTGTATATTGAATGTTTCTGTGGAAAACCATGATTTCATTTTACTTTTTAATTTAAAGTCCAGCAATTTGACTAAGGACCTCTCTCTCGATTTTTTCTGTAATATTACCCTTTAAATCTGTGGACTCCAGGCCTTTCCCCCACCTTTTCCTGGAAAGTTCTTTAAGTATTGTTTTCTGTTCCATTATGTTTCTCTCTGTGTATGTTGGCTGTTCTTTATTTTCTTGTAGGTATCATTTTCTTCTAATTGTTTGAATATTTCTGTTTAATTTTGCTTTTCTCAGTCCTGTTTCCCACATCCTTTCCTGTGTTGTATCAGTGGCTGGTCTCTTTAATGTGCTGGCTTTGGTTTCTGATGGTTCACTTTTCTCCTTCCTACTCGAGCTGTACTAGCTCCTCTCCCTTCTCTGTTGTTTTGTCCTACCTTTTCAAAGCTCTTTGTCTCTGCTTTAAGATAATGGTTTTTTTTAGAGGAATTGTTTTATTGAGTGCTGTTATATCATAGCAGTATCCTTGGTCATAATTTTTATTTGCTCTGTGTCAGCACTTTTCTGGTGAGTTTTCTGTCACTGCCATTTGTTTTCTCTCTTGGTCTTTGCTGATTGTGACTTATCTGTGAATGTCTTGAATTTTTTCTGGACTAGCTATTTGCAGGAGATTCATATGAAGGGGACAGGGTCATAGCTGTGCCCCAGACTAATAGGAAATATTCCTATTTAGTTAGGACTCGCGGTTCCACGTGAATTCTTTTAGGTTTTAATTGTGCCCGTATAGCAGATCGGAAGCTTTAAGGTTTCCTACAGCGTGGAATGCTGTGCCCATAGTCTTCTCTGTTTTCTCCTTCAGCTTACCTTCCGTCCTTGGTGTAAAATTTGTCCAGGGCAATTCAAGCCACCAGTCGCACACCTGGTTTTTGTTTTTGCATGTGAGAGAAGTTGATTGTACCTCAGGGCGGGTGGTCTAATTGTGCTCTGGAAGGTTTTTTGAGATCTGCAGTCAGGCCTTTTGGCATCTTCCTTATTGACTTATACTGCAGTTGGCAGCTATTTCTCATATATTTTGCTTTTTTGTTACAAATCTCACCTGGTTTCATTAAAGGTAGAATTTGCTTTTCTGTTTTTTATTCTTGCTTTGATGTGATTTCCAGAGAAGAGAACAATGCCATTTTATTCCACTGTTTTCGAATAGGAAACATTATAATATTTAACGTTTTTACCTGTAGGTATTTTAATGAGGGGACCGTCCTTGCTCACTATGCAGATGTCCTGGGTCTTCTGCTGAGATTGCGACAGATCTGTTGTCATACCCACCTTCTTACCAACGCAGTGTCTTCTAGTGTCCCCTCGGGTAGGTAAATGGGATTGGTTTACACCACTGTATTTGTTAGAGATACTTAAATCAGGAGGAGAAGTTTTTCATATGGCCTAAATTTAGTTTACTTGTCTAATAGACAGTGTTTTTAATATAGGACTCAACTGGGAATATACCCCAAAGTCTTATACCAATGAAATGGGATATTAATGAGGTCTTCCAGGATTTTCACAAATTGATACTCTCAGATCCTTTATTCTGTGATAGTATGTGCAGATCATGTTAAAATGATGCTTCTGTGTAAGGTATAAAATGTGGGTTGGCTGCTATTTTAGTTTCTGAATTTTTCTTAAAATTTCAAATTTAAACCATGTGTTTTGCCTGTAATGGAAAAAGACTAAAACTTCCCAAAGCAAAACTTTCTCCTGTATAAGGAAGAGTAACTTGTCTAGTCACATTACAAATTTTGCCCTGAAGTTAATGTTTCAGCCTTTTCCCTAGGAAGCGATACGCCTGAAGAACTGCGGAAGACGCTGATAAGGAAGATGAAGCTGGTCCTGAGCTCGGGCTCCGACGAAGAATGTGCCATCTGCTTGGACTCCTTAGTGGCTCCCGTCATAACGCACTGTGCGCATGTCTTCTGTAAGCCCTGTATTTGCCAGGTCATCCAGAATGAGCAGGTGCGTTCCATGCTTAGTACAGAGTCAGGGTTGGAGGGAGTGATCACCGAGTGCTGATGCTGAGTGTGATGGAAACTCAAGTCCAACAGACTGAGAGTTTTGCGGATTTACTAATGAATCTTTCATGGTTAATTATATCATTGTTTTGGTTTTTTAAAAATATGTCTTTATTGATTTCAGAGAGAAGAAGGGAGAGGGAGAGATAGAAACATCAATGATGAGAGAGTCATTGATCGGCTGCCTCCTGCATGTCCCTGACTGGGGATCGAGCCCACAACCCGGGCATGTGCCCTGACCGGGAATCGAACCACAATCTCCTGGATCCTAGGTCGATGCTCAGTCACTGAGCACGCTGGCCAGGCTATATAATTGTTTTAATAGGTGATATATTTCTTATAATTAAACCCTGTTAACCTAAAAAGACATTATATTTTTAGTGGCATGTTTCACAGTCAGTATCCTAGTTTTAGTTGTTTACATCATTGCTGTCCAATAAATAGATAATATGAGACACAAAGGTAATTTTAATTTCTTTAGTAGAAACAGATGAATTTAACTTTTAGAATATATTTTTGTTTAGTATATCTAAAATATTAATGAGATACTTTGTTTTTTAACTTAAAATTTTATTAATAAAATTTAAGTTCCTATTCCAGTGGTATTGTATACACTTATAGTACATCTAAATTTGGCTCTGCCACGTTTCAAGGGCTCAGTTGCTGCATGTGGCTATTGGCTATGGTATTGATTAAGGTAGATCTAGATTCTTATGTACGGTGGAATTTTTTGAAGTGAAATAATCCTTTAAGCAGTCTTTCAACTGAGGTAGAATTTTTAAAAACATTTTAATGTGTAATATACATATAGAAAAAAATGTACAAGTCATGATTGTACAACTCAGTGAATTATGAAGTAAATACATCCAAGTAAATACTACCTAGGTCTCCTTGTGTTTCTCCCTATCATTTACCCTCTCCCTCCTCCTCAAAGGTAACCCCACTATACTGACTTCTCACATTTTTTAGTTTCAGAATCTTTTTTATTATAATGGTATTTGGTATGTAGTTATTTAAGAGATAATCTTATTTTATTAGCATGTCTTGACACAAATAGACACAACAGATACTGCTTTGAATGAACCAATAGGATTTAACAGATCTAGACTGGCTTTACAAGCCACTAAGAAGGAAAATTTTTTTCTAAATAGTTCCAACTAGTGTGCTGTATTGTAGTTAGGTTCAAGAAACTGTTATTCATGTTTTCTTTACTTGTCTGCAAATAGTGTAGCAATAGTGTAGCATTTATTGTTTCAAGTTCTTGATGCTAGTCAAGATGACATACTTCTCTTTTTCGCCCATCCCATTTACCACATTAGAACATTGTATCTGCCTGGAGTTCAGCAGTATGGATTTGTATCAAATGGATGAATCTAATAAAAGGTTTAATAAAATGCTAGCTATTAGAGATATAGAATTGATGACACTTTTCAAAAATGTTAGGTAAATTTATATTTCTGTTCCTCTAATAAGTGTCACTCATGCTTTGTTCTTTCTTATGTAGCCACATGCTAAATGCCCTTTATGCAGAAATGATATACATGGGGACAATTTACTAGAATGTCCTCCGGAAGAACTGTCATGTGACACTGAGAAAAAGTCCAACATGGAATGGACATCCAGCTCAAAGGTAAAATATCTGAGTATTTGTTTTACGTTCATAGAAAGAAATACCATGTATAAAAATGATAATTATGCTTTTAATTCTGTCATTTGAATATTATACTTTGTTGGTGATTGGTGGCTTCTTTATTTCTAGTGGTGACTTTCAGAGGAAAGAGAGGTTATATTCAGATTATGATAATATTTTTCAGTCTTAATTTTAAAAATTGGTGGTCTTCTACTTTTGCATTTTAGGGAAATAACATAGCAGCATCTTTCTCTTCATAATAAACATTTTTGAATGTATTTCTCCAATTCTAAATGGAACCTAATGGGCATCCTAATTTTTTGCAGATCAATGCCCTGATGCATGCATTGATTGACTTAAGAAAGAAGAACCCCCACGTAAAAAGTTTAGTTGTTTCTCAGTTTACAACGTTTCTATCTTTAATAGAAACACCGCTCAGGTAAGTCTGACAGTGTTTCTCACTTTCAGGAAAGGATTTCTATATGTGTTTTGATTTGGGTAACAAAAAATACTTATGTTTTATCAGTTTAATTTATTTCATCTATCTAAAACAACATTCAGAGTCACAATAAAAAATTTTTCCTGGGAGCATGGGATTTTAAAGATTAAGTCCGAATTTACTGAAAAAAAATTGAATGTAGAGCCTGACATTGTAGTAGATGGTTCGTAAATACTTGTCAAAATAAATGAGAGGATTATTAGCATAAGGATATTGTAGTTACTTAACATGTTTTTATAGTATAGGAAGTGTTACTTGTCGTTTTTCTCCCCTCCATTAGAGCCTCTGGATTTGTGTTTACTCGTTTGGATGGTTCAATGGCCCAAAAGAAAAGAGTTGAATCAATTCAGTGTTTTCAAAACACTGAGGCAGGATCTCCAACTATAATGCTTCTATCCTTAAAAGCAGGTGGAGTTGGTTTGAATCTTTCTGCAGCTTCTCGGGTGTTTTTAATGGATCCAGTAAGTAATTTTGTAGACTTTTGATATGTTATTACTTCTGTTACAAAAATAAACAAAAACTGTTTGGTAAATACCTTTATTGTTATAACTGATGGTGAAAATTCCTTAGGCAGACTTTAGAAATAGGTATTAACTTATTAAATGTATAGTGAGGGCTTTCTCTTAAGTGCTTTACATACATCAAGTGAAATTCCCACAACAGCCCCACAAGGTAGATCTTGTCCCTGTTTTTCAGGTGAGGAAACTGAAGCCTGGAGAAGTAAAGTAACTTGCCTAATGTCAGAGTGCTAGTAATAGTATCGGAGCCCCTGTCCTTAAGTGCTGTGCTTTTCTGCTTCTCTTCTGCTGCCAGATCCCATGTCTGTTAGCTGATGTTTCAAGAGCAGTGGCTTTATTCATTCATCCAACCTGTAATGAGATCCTGCCTTATGTCAGGACTCTAATAGGCACTGGGAACCTGGCTATAAACAGGATAAAGTAGTTACCATCCTGATGCTAGTGGTCTCAAGCTTTAATGTGCAAAAGAATTAGGTAAGATGTAATTTCTGAGCTCTGTCATCAGAGATTTAGGAGTTACTGGTTGAGACCCAGGAAGCTACATTTTTATATCGGCCCCAGGTTGTTCAGATGCAAGTGTTCCAGCCCCATTATTTAATTAATTAATTAATTAGTAATTAATTATTTTTGTTAATACTCACCTGGGGATATTCTTTCCATTGATTGATTGATTGATTGATTTTTAAAAAAATTTTTTTTTTTTTTTTTTAATATATCTTTATTGATTTCAGAGAGAGGAAAGGAGGGGGAGAGAGACAGAAACATCAATGATGAGAGAGTCATTGATCGAGGCCGCAACCCGAGCATGTGCCCTGACCGGGAATCGAACCCCGATCACCTGGATCCTAGGTCGACGCTCAACCGTTGAGCCACGCCCGGCTGGGCTCCATTGATTTTTTTAGAGAGAGTGGAAGGAAGGGAGGGAGACAGAGAGATAGATATAGATACCAACTGGCTGCCTCCTGAACGTGCCCAGACTGGGGGGGGCTGGTGAGAGGGGATCGAACCTGCAATGCAGGCACATGCCCTTGCCTGGGAATTGAACCGGCTACCCTTTGGTACATGGACCGATGCTCTAACCACTGAGCCACACCAGCCAGGGCTAGCCTCACTATTTTAGAAACAATACCATTAATGGAGTGTTCGGGGTAAATTTTTGTGTCTAATACAGTGCAATCACTTGTGGTTGTGGAATAGAGGCCTAGGGTAGAGCGGGAGCTAAAATTTAAACTCAACTTGACTCACCAGACTGCGACTAGAGCTGCATCCACATAGGAGCACCTCTTTTAATTGCACAGAGGGGCTGTTTGGGCCGGAGGCACCCTGGGCTAACTCAATTTCAAATGAGCACTGGGCACTGCTTGGGCTAAAGGCAGCTCTGCTGTTTCTGTGCATTCACAGATCTAAGATTTGTTGTTTTAGCTGTTGCCTAAAACAGAAGATTCATAACATAAAGAAATGTTACTGAGAGAGAAATTTGAGTAATTCTGCTTAGGCTATTTGGTCAATTGCATGCACCTATTTCTTTGGCTCCCCCCCCCCACCTGAGGGTAACTTTCCCAGTTAGGTTACAACCAGAGCCATATTTAGGCATTTGCAGGTTTCACATTAATGTCATGGATGGCAGTGGTCTGTTGTATTTTCTTGCCTTAGTTCTGTGAATGAAGTTTTAAATCTGCTAGAGTTTTATTATTCTATGGTTATATAAATATTCATTGCATCTACAGACTAAATTACATATTCCTTAACTCAGTGAAAATTCTAGAGGCTGATTTTTGGAATGAATTCTCAAATTATTTTATTCTTTGGTTATTTTTTTAAAAATATGTTTTTATTTTTTTAGATGGAGAAGAAGGGAGAGCGAGAGAGAGAAACGTCAATGAAAGAGAAATATCAGTCGGCTGCCTCCTGCACGCCCCCTACTGGGGATCGAGCCCAAAACCTGGCGTGTGCTCTCACTGGGAACTGAACCAGTGACCTCCTGGTGCGTGGGACCATGCCCAGTCCACTGAGCCACACTCGCTGGGCTATTCTTTGGTTATGATCTGAGTACTTGATAAGGAAGAGGCTATTAATACCAAATAGAGTAACTTAATTAGTATTACAACATTTATCAGAGACTAGCAGTTATAGTTTAAAAATACTTATAGGATGTTTTAGCAGTATTTTTAATCCTCCCCCGAAGATAGGGGTGTATTTTTAATTGATTTGAGAGAGAGGGAGGGAGGGAGGGAGGGGGAGAGAGGGAAACAGCGTGAGAGAGAGCCGGTCATTGGTTGCCTCGCATACGTGCCCCTGACCGGGAACCAAACCCCCCTTTGGCATACGGGCGATGTCCAACCGACACACCCGCCAGGCCTCCGCAGTTCCATAGGAAGCTGATTGTTTGAACATTTCAAGCTTTCAAATGTTGTTTCTAACTTTAAAACAAAAGCCAGGTCCACAAAAATAAGATTCAATCAGAAAAAGTTGCTCATGAAAATCTTTTACCTTGTATAAGAGTTAAGGTTTATTCTGATGTGCCAGCGTGAGCTTTCGGGAAAGCTTGTTGCTTCGCCACTCGCGTGAGAACGGGAGCTGTCAGTTTTATACTGTCGCGAGATGAATTTGATTCCTGGTTGCCATACAGGTATATTATTGCCAGCTGACCATAAAGTTTCTAGACAAATACAGGCAATGGAAAGGAACATTTTACCTGGGCTCTTAGCATAATCGTTTAAAAATGTGTCCAACTGTGAAATAGAAAAAAATTCACAAAATGTGATTAGCTGTCAGTTTTAGAAAATCATAAGCTGAATATGTCCTTAAATCTAACTTCTATACCAAAAACAACCCAAACCTCAAATTACAGCAAGTTAGTAGTAAAATTGTTTTCCTTGATCTCAAGGGAACTTTAAAAAGAAGAAAATAATACCATAAATATAAATCTTACTGTAAACTTATTCCTTACATATGGAATTATAATTTTGTTTCCATTTTCAGGTGGTACTTGCTGTGTAAGTGTTCCTTTCCCCCAAAACATCCTGTTTTTCAGTTTTAAGAATCACCTCAGGTTAAATTAAAAATTCAGTGACCCCTGCCTGACAGTTCCTGGTGGTGTTTCAAAGCCATGTGACTCCTGTCTTTCTAGACTGCAGAACTCTGTATCTTTGGTTATTCTTCCCTTTTCATTGATTTATTGTTTTTTTCTTCCCATAAGAGAGCTTCTGTGATCAGCCTGTTAGAGCTAATGTTTCTTTTTTTTTAATCCTCACCTGAGGATATTTTTTCCATTGCTTTTGAGAGAGAGTGGAAGGGGGAGAGAGAGAGAGAAACATTGATGTGACAGAGACTCACCGACTGGCTGTCTCCCCCGTGTGCTCCGCCCGGGGTGGGGAGTGAACCCTAAACCCAGGTACGTGCCCTTGACCGGGAATTGAAACTGCGACCCTTACGTAAGCAGGCGGACACTGTAACCAGTGAGCCACACCAGCCAGGGGGATAATGTCCCTTTTTTAGTGCAGTTTTGAAGTTAAACTGATTTCAAATATAGATATATAAAATTGCATCAACAAAGTCTTAAATAATTTTTAGGACTTTTGATTACTCCTGAAGTCTTTATACATTTTTTAAAAAAATTATGTTTTTATTGATTTCAGAGAGGAAGGGAGAGGGAGAGCTAGAAACTTCGATGATGAGAGAGAATCATCGATTGGCTGCCTCCTGCAGGCCCCCTCTGGGGATCAAGCCCGCAACCCGGGCATGCTCCCTGACCAGGAATCGAACCGTGACCTCCAGTTCCTGGATCGGCACTCAACCACTGAGCCACAGCAGCCAGGCTATACTTCTGTTTTTTTAATGAGGGGAGGGAAGTGAAAGAAAAATAACCAAAGACCAGCAAAAGGAGAAAAAAAACTTTTTATAAATGGACCCAATTACATCTTTTCTTATATAAATTAAGTTACTTAAGAGGGTATGTAAACTTTTTTCTCTGTTATGCAGATATAGATGAACTTTAAAATGGGGAATAAAAACAGAAAGCTATTAATCAACAATCATTTACACTGTGTGCTTTTCGTGTGTCAGGCCCTGCATTAGATACTAGAAGCACTAGAGTGAAATGACATAATGGGGGTGCCTGCCTGTCATAGTAGTGATTGGGAGTCTCAGGGGAGAGTGGATTTTTTATCCTAGAGCATTTATAATGGCAGTACCTGAATTCAGTCAGTAAAAGGTGAACGAGCCCTGGCCTGGGAGGAGCATCGTCCTATACACGGAAAGGTTGAGGGTTCGATTCCTGCTCAGGGCACATACCCAGGTTGCAGGTTTGATCCCTGGTCATTGTGTGAAGGGGCATCTGATCAGTGCGTCTCACATCAGTTTCTCTCCCTCCCTCTTTAAAATCAATGAAAACATCCTTGGCTGAGGGTCAAAAAAGGTGAGTGAACACTGAATTGAAAGAGGCAGAGGAGGGTGGCAGTAAAGCAGCTCTCCTGTTCTGCTTTAGGCCTGGAACCCAGCTGCTGAAGATCAGTGCTTCGACAGGTGCCACAGACTCGGCCAGAAGCAAGAAGTAATCATCACAAAAGTGAGTTTTTACGCCATCTATTTTACAATTAAGTTTTAAGGGTTTTCAAGTTATACAAACAATGCATGACTATATTATTGTCAAAGATTGAAATAGAATTACACAGAGAAAAATATGAAGATCACCTTTATTCTCTTCAGAGGGCACCACCAGCAGTAGTTTAACATGCGCTGTTCAAACCCCTTTCTCTGTTTACACGCATTCATACCTAACTGTACCTCTGCGAGGGAGCCAGATGGAGAGGGGTGGAGGCGGGGCGGGCAGTGGGGGACAGCTGTAATACTCTCAACAATAAAAATAAATTTTAAAAAATTTCTTTTAAGATAAATGGGATCATAGTTTATTATCCTGAAACATGTTTTCTCCCCCCTCGGTAGTATATATTGGAGACTACCATAGAAGTACATTTAGATCAAACCTAGTCTTTTCCATCTCACACTGACATTCTGTACCCATTCAACAGAACTCACCAGTCCTTCCTGTTCCCGCAGCAACCACCCTTCGGCTTCCTGTCTCTGCATTTGACTGCTGTACAAACCCTTTCTTTTTAACACCTCATATAGATACATCATAATTTATTTAACCAGTCCAATGTATTTGCTAATAAAAACAGTGCCGTAATGAGCATTATATCACATGCATCTTTGTGCATATATACAAACATTTCTTCAGGATAGGTTAAATAGAATTCTGGATTTAGAATTTTTGCTTCATTAACTTTCACGTTGTTTTTATAATAGATTTTACGATGCATGAGAATGATGTGAATTTATTCTTATGTGATGGTAAAAAAAGGTGCCCGTCTAATTTGCATTTTCCTAAGACCTTGGGCATGTTTCACATATCTGTTGCCAATATTTTTTCTGTGAATCGCTTGTTTATATCTTTTGCCTACTTTTCAAAAAGTACAAATACAATTTTTATCGTATAAATAATTCCTTTATACTTTCTGATTTTACATGTTTTGTTATGTATACTGGGCGTGGTTTATCCCAGGCTCTTACTTATCTTTGGACTTTATGTGCTTTTTGTCATGAGAAAGTTTCAAAATTTTTTTTATTTAAAACATGTCAGCCTTTTTCTTTATATCCTCCCGATTTTAAGGTCTTGCTTGGACCAGAAGGCTTTATCTTCAAATTTTAAAACTGAATCTCTTATATTTACTTCTGATTCTTTTGAAGTATTTTGGGTTTTTTGTTTATGATTCATGATATGATTCTAATAATATTAGAATCTTGTTTTCAAATGAAGACCTGTTTGCTTCATTAACGGTTGCTTTGGAAAGTCAATCCTTTTTTCTTTTGATTTGAAATTTCAGTTTTATCATAAACTCACTCATACTACACGTGTCTCTTACGGACTGTTCCACGCCACTGGTCTCTTTTTATTCCATTCCCAGGACATAGTCCTGTTCTAATTACTGTGGTTTTATGAAGTATATTTTGCTATATCACAGGGCAGAGGGCTCGCTTACCCTTCTCTTTGAAAACTGTATTAGTTATTACTGTTACTTACTTGTGAATTGAAGTTTGGGTTTAGGTTACCAAATCTCATTGAAGAAGTCTTGTTTGGGATTTATTGAATTTGTGATTAATTTGAGAACTGTCTTTTTTTATAAATAGTGTTCCTATACAGGAACTTAGGTGGTAGTATCTCCATTTATTTTATTTTTTAATGTATCTCAATATCATTGTATAACACAAGTTTAGTTATCCCAGTAACCAGAACCGTGTTGAATAGCAGTAGTGATAGTAACGACTTTTGACTTGTTTTTTGGGAATGCTTTTACTGTTTATATTAAATATGTTGTTTTTGGTAAGTTTCTAGTAGATGCCCTTAATAAGGCTGAGGACATTCATTTCTAGGTTAATGAGAATTTTCTTTTATCAGGAATAAATGTTGAATTTTATCAAATGCTCCTTAAGCATTTGTTGAGATGATCACTTTTATTTTTTCATGTTATGAATTATATCAGATAAAGGCTGATTCTTGTATTTCTGGGAAAATCTCATTTGGCTTTTTAAATATAATGATAAATTTATTTTGCTAACATTTCAGTTACAGAGCTGCCCATCAAGTTTGTTTTTTGTGTGTTCTTATCTGATAAGGTTTTGAGAGGTAGTGCGTCTTATATCAGAAAGCCGTGCCAGGTGATAAGGGAATGCAGCCTCGTCTCTAGCTATTGTTAGTTTTAGGTTCTCACTGTATAGTCGCGAAAAAAGGGGAGCGGAACGCTTTCTAATAGATTAGTACTGACCATTTTTGAAAGCTACACAACCAAAGAACATAGACAGACATTTTCATCTTTTCAAGTTCTGTTTATTTTTAAAAATTTTAAATATTGTGACCTTAAAAGTACTTAACTAATTTAACTTTTTTTTTCCTTTTAAAGTTTATTGTGAAGGACTCTGTTGAAGAAAATATGCTGAAAATACAAAACACAAAGAGAGAACTTGCAGCTGGAGCCTTTGGAACTAAAAAAACAAATGCTAGTGAAATGAAACAAGCTAAAATTAATGAAATCAGAACTCTAATTGATTTATAATTTGGGGGATTTCAGTAAGATCATTTGATCAGATACATATAGAAGTTTTGGAAATGAGAAAAACAGTTTTAGAAATGGGATCCAGTGAGTATATCTTCTAAAAGGGGCACACCATTTTTTACCAGCGAAGTGGTATTACTGATACATAATCTCTTCTATATATGAACCTATTTTTAATGATATTTCAAATAGCAATAAGTTCCATTATATACTGTGGCCTAAAATAATTTTTTTGAGAAAAAAAAGTTACTTTGTTATTCAGCTTTTCATAGTATCTTTGCTGAGTATTTTCATATATCTTGCAAGTACTCAGCTTTTTCATATTTCTAATAAGGTAAAACCTTTTATACTTTTGATCAAATAAAGAGTTATTTTCTATGTTGGACACATTTGGTTTTCCACCAGTCCTCCCATTTGTGATGCAGTGGATTCAACAGTCCTTGTAAATGATTCATATATAGACTATAGAAGAGATTGATTTTATTGGACTTTCAAAACCATACTTGCATTCCAGAACCGAACTTTAAAATGAGAGACCAAAGTCCAGGTTAGTAAGTTACTTGTAATTGTTTTTCACAGTTTCATTGAGATATAATTCATATAAGTAACGTAGTTTTATGTTCATGAAAAAAATTAGGGACTGTGTTAGAGCACTGTGTTCCCCATTTCAGTCAGGTGGTACTATTGTTTAAATGTAACTTGATGTGTTCGTGTGTAAATATGGTCTGAGGGGGTGAAAGGGAACCAGTTCTACCCAATTTGATTTGAATATTTAAATTATGGAATTGCTGAATAGATATTTCTATATATAGATAATTTTTATTTATGTAGGTTTTTTTTGAAATAACTCTATACATTTTTATAATTCAGAAGACTACTATATGTGAGAGGTGTGATGTCTGGATGGAAGTTGGGCTGGATGACCTCCAAAATCATTTCACTCTTAAGAACATCTTAATCCCGAATGGGAAAATGTTGTTATTGTGTTTAGAATCAGAATTTGTGTTTGGACCTTCACTAATTCATTCTTCCATCTATCTACAGAATTAATCATTTTTCTGTTACTTTTTTGTTAATCAAACTCAGTAGTTGCCACAGAATTCTAGATGATTCTTTAAATCACATTTAAAACAAATTTTTTCCTTAAGGGAAACTTTTTTTTAATCCAAAGAAAGAAGAGATTGATTAATGTAACAGGAGGAGCTTTCTGTTTGGCAATGCGGACTTGAGAACACCTTATGTTTCACTTGTCGCGTTAGAAGCGACTTGACTGAGGGGGGGGGCAGCGCGGTGCCCCAGGGCCCTGGGCAGGCCCGTGCTGAGCGCCCACAGCCGCGCCGCCCCGCCCGAGCCGGCTCGCTGCGGGGGACAGTGGGCTGGCTGCGCGCCCCCGCCCGTTTCTCCCGCAGCAGGCGAGGCGGGCTGGCGAGAGGCGCCGCAGACCTCTCTGCAGGCGCGGGAGGGGGATGCTAACTCGGGGGGCCCACCAGCATGAGGGGCAGTAGAGACGTTCTCTACCTGGCAGGACTAGCACTGCCCCAAATCAGGTTGATCGGGACCTCGTGGATGCAGTTTGTGGGCTCTCCAGTACCGGTGCCCCAGGGCGAGTAAGCACGCGAGCAGCCGGCGAAAAGCGCCACCTGCCTCCCTGCTCCCGGGAGAGCCTGCAGCGCGCTGGGAGGGCGGAGCCTGTGCCTCGACCCCGACATTTACAGACTCGTGTTTTAAACACTCGTAACCAATTTGGCAAGTCATTTAAGAAACATCTTTGTTTTTATATAGTTCTACTGAATGGTATAAGTGAAAAACAAGTTTAATTCATCCTAAGAAAATATATAAACCACTGGAATGGAAAGTTCACATTATGCTATGCTGTTAATTCTGTTTCATTATTACGTAGAATAATAGCTTTAGAAATATCTTGAAGGCATTGTATTCCCACTTGTGGTTCAAACTGAATTTGTTTTAAATTTAGAATCAATAAAAGTTTCAAAAATGTATAAGCTTCCTCAGTGCCATAACTTTAATGACTTTTTAATGAAAATATAATCTTTCATAAACATCCCACTTCTATGAAGATGTGTATATTACATGTCTATATCACATAATTACTTGATTTATAGGGACAGCACAGAAAGTACTATTAGTAACAGTAATTTACTCATAGTCCTACCACCTTTTTTATTTTGCTCAATTTAACTGGTTGAGTTTCTTGCTTAGAAATCATTGTGTATATAATTTTTAACTTTATGTTAAATGTCTTTATCTTCTAAATTATTGGTTCCAATTTTTTTACTGATAATACCTATGCGTAGTGGTATTACTATGTAACACACACTCTGCACTGTAGGTTTTGCTCTGTTACAGCTCTAGGATTGGAAATAATCAAGAAAATAATCTTCTGTTTATTATCAATCAGTGAGTACCAATAAAATTACCCTCCAGCAGGGTATGTTCTGTCAGGGAACACTGGAGGCGTCAGTAGTGCTTATTTATCGTATGCACCACAGTTCTGTTTATCGGGATTTGGAAGATTCATTAGAAACATGAAGACAGTTTTATGTTTGGCTCCTTGGCAAGAACTCGAGTGTTTAACCTTAAGTTTTTAACTATATTAACTAAAGTATCTGCAAACTCTGTAATATGACAGCTTGCCCTCATTTAACTCATCAGTAAGTATGCAGTAGCCTTTCCTACACGTGCTGCATCGTGGATCTGGTGCATTTGTGTGGTTCTCCTGAACAAAAAGCCAGCACAGTCGCTGTGAGCAATCGGGCTGCTTCCCTGCAGTTTCCTCTTTGAAGGGAAAACTGTGGACTGGACACCCCACTGCAGCAGGCGTGTCCTCTCGTGATGTTTGTGCTTGTGTGGTAGTGAGGGGAGCAGACTTCTACGAAAGCCACGATCATTTCCTCCTTGTACATACGCTTACTCTTTTTGTATGATTTCTTATTCCCAATTCCTAGTCAGATCTTCTAATGGTAAAAATGGGATGTTTTTCTCTCTGTTCTAGTTTCCTACTCAACCTTCCCGATCAAGAGTGTTCTGACAAACTTAAACCCATCTCTACTTTTAAATCTGTAATACGTGAAACTACAACTTTAATAACATGTTATTTAATGTCCGTGGCACAGGCCACCTCCATTAACCTGAACCAGGTACCCGAAACTTCATAGTAAGTAGGCTGCCCTGGGACTTGAGCATTTAGAAGAGCAGGTGTCGAAACGACTGCAGACTGGCGGGCAAAGCCGATTCCAGGGTATGTCTTGGCACCCTGGAAACCCAGTCTAGACTATTTCAGGAAGGCACTGAATGTGATCAGAAGTGACATTAAGAGTCATCAAAGAGGTGTATTGTTAAATGTGTGTTCTGTTTACAGAGATAATAGTTTAATGTTTTAGGATGGTTTTCATTAAGTTTGCTGTCTTTTTAGCATTCTTGTTTATTAAAAATAAAGGCAGGTAAAATTAACCAGGACACAGCTTCCTCCTAATCCACTAATTTGCCCTTTTTGTTAGGGGAGGGAAGGGCTATTCCCTAATATTACATTGTAGGTTTAAAAAAAAAATTGCACTGGTATCAATAGTTGATAAAGAAAAGGTAAATTTAATATTTCATGAGAAATGGTCTAGTGCAGGAATCTTAATATGTGTCTACAGATACCAGTGTAAAGAGAATTAAGATAAACATCCTCGTTTGTTATGTGTGAATTAAAGACCTTGATGAAACATGGAGCTAATCTCCAAAGACAAGGATTTGACCTTTGTGTAGGTGCATGTCTTACAGCAAAAGGATATTATGTCCATCATTGTTTACAAGGATAAAGAATGACATAGTGAACATCTCCACAAATGCATGTTGTAATCTGAGTTACTGTTGCCCTTTTATGTCTAAGTCACCCTTGGTATTTTAGGCTCCCTGGAAACAATTTTGCAGTATAATTATACAGCTTTGCATGCGAAAGTCAGTATTTTACCTTAATGAAAGCAAATCCTTGGTAGACCAGGGAAGGAAAAGAAATGTTGGCCTAGTTCAGTGACTTTCCAGCCTCGTAACTCAACACTCTTTTATGCATATTATACTCTTTTCTATGGTAAACTTTCTGATTCCAAAGGTAACAGCCTTCACTGAATACTTATTTAAAGAAGTGATATAAACTTTTTCACTGTAGTTTTATCTTATGCTGTGTAAAAAATAGGGCACAAAGGTAGTAAGTAAATACAGAAATTAGCACCGAAGTAATAGGTTTGATCCCCTCTATTTGCTTTGGTATCATTTCTCAAACATAAAAAAAGGCTTTGAATCTTGGGATCTCTTCTGACTCACGTGGAGAGTTCCAAAATGCAGTGAATTACTACTTGAGTGGCCTACTGCGTGGCCACAAGCAGTACTAGCTGCCTGAAGGTTAGGTTTCGGTTCATCTCAACTGGGCTCCAGAACCAAAGGGCTTCTGAGCAGCTAACATACGAGCCTTCAGTCAGTCCGTGTACTTGACTCAGTAGAAAAGGGACTAGCCTTCATTCCAAGGCCTGATTATTGAACATTTGGCTCTTTTCCTGTTTTTGTCCTAGGCAGACAGTAGTGAGAAGTGGTAAATAATAGACTGGACATCATGAAAGAAACCTGAAAAACGTGAAAGTGAACAGAACACAGAATAAGTACATGAAAAGAGTCGAGCTGCTTAGTGTAGATGTTAAGGAGCCCTTACCCCTAGGGGGATATGTTGGCCCTGAGCACATCACAGTATCACAGCAACTGAAAACAGGATAATTCGGTATAGGCTTGTAAGATACAAAGTTTATACAGAAAGTTCTCAGTTGACATTGCTGATAGATTCTGTGACTCCGCAAATGACGTGTGACAAGCAATTTTATGGTAGGCCGATATAAAAAGAGTTAGGTTCCTACAGTGTCTCTTCAGCGCTGTAACGAAACTCCTTGCTGTGTTGCAAAGCTGAATCATGTCTGAACCAAAACTTACACCTGAAATTTCTATCCATGGACTTTCTCATCCATTTGTTTTTATAGTACAATTTCAGGCAGCCTACTTAGGAAAGCCTCGTAAAAGGCTTTGCAAGGTATTTCCCAAGTCCTATTTCAGGCCACTGTCCTTACTACCTGGCTAGTAAAATGAAAGCTTTCCATTGTTACACTGTGTTACTCCCCAGATTTCTAGTATTTGCATTTCTGTTTATAGACAGAAGTTGCTCTGATCTTTGCCCTTTGCTCTGCTCTGTTTTGCTGTACATTTGTTTAACGCAGAGTTTACTAGCTTTGGAATTGGAGCATAAAAAAATCCGAATCTTGCAGGTTATCTTTCTTATTCTCTGATCACCTGCAAAATGAGGACAGTGTGTATACATAGGATTGACAGAACTGAGATGTAAATAACTAATACTGTCTTTTCCACTTTTTACTTCCTTACCTATTGCTTTTACTTAAAGGAGATTGAATTTCCCTGTCTGGAACTCAGAGAAATCAGTTATCAAATAACATACCCAAGTATCAAAGTAGATTGTAATCCATTTTTGTATTTGTAATAATAAGCAGAGAAAACAACTCATGGCAGACTATTTTATTTAAAGCAAGTCTTGCTTAGCTTAATGTCCCAAGTCTCAGTGACATGAAAAAGGCAAATAGTACACAATTAGAGATGCTGTGATGTTTCCTACATCACTCGAGGAGCTGAGACTGTTTTGTGAAGCCTTCACTAGTTAGAAGTTGAGTCCCTGCTATGTGACAACCAACCACCTCGCCTCTTCATACATCTGCTATGAGCCTGACTCCCTGTTGTGTTTAGTGTGTTTCCTCTGTATCAAGCGGGTCTCTCAGATGTCGTTTGGGGCAGTCATCGGAGTGCTCGGGAGTTACTTAGAGTGGAGATACTACTGTGGCCTCGCCCCAAGACCTACTGAACCAAAACCTGTAGTGATGAGGCCCAAGAAACTGTCATGATCTGGTGATTCCAGGAGCAGGCAGGTGGAGATGCGGTTGCTCAGCCCCTGATCTGACTCCTCTTTCCTCATTAATGTCCAGTCCGTCAGCAACGTCACTGCCTTCGCCCGGTGGAAGCTGTGCTGGATCAGGGCCACAGTCAGCTGGCCTTCCCATCAACTCTAGCCTCAAACTATTTTCCACCAGCTGCAAAATGCAGTGTTCTTAAAATATAAGTCACAAAGGTTAAGACAATTAGACCATCTTTAAAAGTAACTGCAACGGATTGAAACAAAAACGCTATTAAAATTTATTCATACTGGTACTATAACAAAACCCCCTCAAAACCACCATGGTTACCTTGGAGGATGCTAGGGAGCCAATTCCTTATTTTGCATACTTGTGAGTGAAGGGAAAGAATCAAACATTTATCCTGTCATACAGAAGTGTAACCTCAGGATAGCCAAAGTATTGAATGAAGTATGCAGGAATATTCCAGCTAATAAGAGTATCACCATTTTGAAATCCCTAATAATGTATCTAGGTAATGATCATCAGTAAGTTAATATAAGAAGGTAACCAGTGATTTGGAAGTAGCTAACACCACTATAAAGTACTGCCAGAACCACACACCTTAATATAATACAGGGAAACACGGCAAAATGCAGAATGTGGTTTCCATAAATAAATTGCAAGGAGACAACAACAAACAAAAAGGGAGGGTAAGGAAACAGAAGATTCCACCAGAGATGTATCAGCCAGCTGTACTGTATGGCCTTACTTGATCCTGATAAGAACAAAGTGGAAATAAAAAATAATGCAGACATTTGAAGTTTTTTGGTGTGATGATCCTCCAGAGTTCTTACATCTTAAAGGTATATATGGAAATATTTCATATGAAATTTCTTATATGAGATTTGCTTCCGAATAGTGTGGTGTGTTGGCCTGGGGGGGCGGACTTGGTGGAGATACAGATGAAACGACCATTGAAGCTGGGTGATGGGGGTGGTTATACTCTTTCACTTACTTTGTACCTACCCTTTCTCTTTAATAAAAAAATTAGATACAAATTACACAAATGAAACTTTAATCAATTGCTACTGAATTCAGAATAAAATCCAAAGCCCATACCTGGGCCTACGAAGCCACTTTCTACCTCTCCATCCTGCCTTAGAATCCTGTTCTTCCACCAAGTCCTTGCCTGCTCCACGCCTTTGCTCACAGCTCCTTTCTCGGGGAATATTCTCCCCTCCTCTTTGCTCACAGCTCCTTTCTCGGGGAATATTCTCCCCTCCCCTCCTCAGCGCATTTCTTTCTAGCTTAATCAGTATCTTATAGATCTTTCCTGACCACTCTAAGGTTGGGTCTTGTATTAATGTCAATTTGTAATTATATTTGTTAGTTTCTCTTTTGGTCTGTTTCCTACTAGAATATAAGGAACTGTATCTTGTCAGTCCTGTATTTTTAATGCCTGTCACATGTGTGATATGGTAGGTAGTTAATAAATGCTTGTTGAGTGAATTATTCTGTTGTCTGTCTTAAATGTGTATGTCAGCTCAAATTGTGTTTGATGTGAAACTAAAGTGACTGAATAAATACTTTGGTAGATGTTATTTCTGGAATAAGCTCAAGTATTTCCTTGAAACCAGACAATTATCTTTGACCACTGGGACTATGAAAGTAATACAGAACTTTGAAATTATATTGTCCAGAAATAAAGGCTCATTTGCAAGTTACACTGTAATGAAATGAATTTCCATTACCCGTATTTCTCTATGCTTTGGATTCTCACTGGAAGAGTTCAGCTCATACCCCCCAATGTAGAGATCCTTGGAGTATCTCGAGAGGACTTCGGAGCACAGCACCTGGCACACAGAGGCACTTAAGTCTTTGGTAGTGCTTTATGGTACTTGAAGATCATAGCCACTCGATTCTCCACCAGTTCAAATAATTGTAGCTTATTTTTCCTTCAGAAATAATTTTTTACAATTTTAGGTAAATCCACAGGTTCTTCTTGAGCTTTTGTGGTAGACAGCCTCCAAGGTGGTCTCCAATCATCGCAGCCTATAGAATTCCATACCCCCGTGTCTTCATCCACACCCATACTGAACAGGGCTGACCTGTGTAACCAGCAGGGTATTGTGGAAATAAAGGAGGGTGATCTTAAGGTTAGGTCATAAAAGCCACTGCAAGTTTCTGCCCAATTAAACCTCTAAAGTTTCTTCCCTTTAAAGTTTATTCTGGTAATGGTCATCTCTCTTGTTTTCTTCAATGGAATGATTTCTGAATACTGTACTCACTTTAGTTTTAAAAGGTAATTCTGCATCCTACCCACCCTCCCCTAACTTGCCATCTTTGCAACCTAGAATCATCTGTACATTTAATAAATATGCGTTAGGTTTCTATCATTTTAAGTCGTGGATAAAAACACTAGGAGACATTAGGGTCCAGTATTGCTTCTATCAGTCCTGAAATATTAGTGCATATATTCAGACTGACAATGAACCCATGACGACTTTAAGGTTACAACGTGCTAAATCTGAATACCCATTTCCTATGGAGATGCAATGTGGGTGGCAGATTAACTTGACCTCACTTTCATCTATCAGATCCATCCACCAGTGGAGAACTCTAGATTTAATTATATTTGGCTATCTGGAAACCAATTTTCAAAGTATATATTCCAGTATCAAGTTTCATACTGGTTTTAAAAACACAGATTCTACAAATTATGAAAAGTTCCCCAATTCATTTTTTTTCAAGGGGAGTAAGAATCTTTAATTATATTAGACAACCAAACTATGGCAATAAGTCTTTATTTTTCATACAAGGTGCCACTGCTGCTGTGAGAGACAGAACTGAACAAAAGCACTTTAGCATTGCTGCCTCACTGTACATAGAAAACGGACATCTTCAGACACTAAGGCTAGGGAAGAAGATGGGTTAATGGCATTTGTTGATGTGCTTATGAATCACGCAGCAGTGTTCCAGGCTGTCTTCACGTGAAGGCAGAGGGGCAATCACTCAGGCAGCCCTGGATAACTCTAAGCGAAGGAGCAACAGCAAGGCGGACAGATGCCGTGTCCCAACCTGAAGGGAGACTGGTTTGATGCCAGGCTCAGCGCATTTTAAGAGCTGATAGAGCCATTTTAATAGTTTAAGATTGAGTTTCCCCTACCACATAAGTTGGCAATCAGCCTGAGAATTTCTGAATCATCAGCTGAGTAAACCTGGGGTTAAAAACAGGCCTCTGTTTGTGTAACAGAATTGCTACTTCATAACTTCCGCCCAGTTCTCACCTGTTGTCCTACAAAAACCCCTTATCTGATGAATTTTAGTGAAAGCCTCTAGCAACTGTTAACAGACCCAGCTCTAGACACTAAGTATCAGAAAAAAGTGCCTGTGAAGTGGATGTGTCCATGGAGAAGTGGCAGTGTTTCTACTGGAGGTAAGTGTCGAGTTTCCTCTTGATGTTGTCAAAGGCATCTGCTCCCATGTAATCGGCCTGGCCCTGTTCCCACCTCTCCTTCCGTTCTTCCGAGGATACAAAAGGCTGTGCCACAGCCGGGGTCTCCCCCAGGGACAGATGTGATATGGCTCCAGAGACATCTTCCTAGAAAGGAGAGCACAATCAGAGGTTCCTTGAGAGCTGAAAAGCAGACTGTTTTAGAGAACGCAATAAATTGAATGTGAGAAAAGCCAGGATGAATTATCATGCAAAGTAGCAAAAACTGAAAAGTATTACATGAAAAAAAACAAAAAAGGACACAGAAATACACAGGTCATGAGATTTTTTTCCTAACGAAATGAAGACTTCTTGACTCAGTGAAAACATTGGGAGACAAAGTAATTAGGGTTAATGTTTAAGTTCTGCATACCTTTCTACAGAAGCCACAAGAGAAAGCCAGTGTATAGACCAAGTCTGAAAGCTGTAAACAGTTCATTAGAAAGTGTAAGACGGATGGACAAGGGAACACAGTCTCATGATAAATTCTCGATCTGTGTGGGCTCAGAAAGGTTGAGAACTTAAACAAAATGATACCTTAGAGGCTAGGCTTCAGAAAGAACCTAAAAGAGCCGCACCACATAAGTTGTCACATCATAAAAGTGAGAGCTAAATGGTCGAGACCATGCACCAAACTCATCTGCCTGTTCAAGCTTATTACCAGGTAGCATCCATCTATTCTTGTAGCTTCTGTTCATTTAATTAGCTTAGTTTTGAACAACTGTTTCAATTCCCATCTTCACCTTTCTTGGTTCATAATTCTCAGTCGTTGGGTTGTGGAAGGAACAAAGTAAATGCAGGAAATGGAGCAAACCAACTCTACATTAGATTCTCATTACAGACAGACATGCAGTTAACTTTAGCTGTACCATAAAGGAATATCAAAGCTACCCTTCAAATAGCTCGGGTGAGAAGGTACTGGAAATCTTAGCAGAGAAAAAGGAAGCAGATGAATACATATAGGTACTGCTTTTAACAGAAAATGGCAGAACAAAGTTTCTGATTGCCTGTTTATCTGCATGTATAAGTGTATATGGATGCATTTAAATACACTGGAACTCCAAGGCGCTCGGGTGGATTCCATGGGATTGTATTATAGCTGAGGCAACATAAGTCCCTCCCTTGGATTAGCCCTGCCTTTGCCTCCCACTTGCAGCAGGAATGATGTAGGGAGGCTCTTCCAGAGGCCTCTGGCTCACCATATTTTTCACAAGGATCACAGTCTCTCAGGCCGGGATTCGAGTCCCATTTCTGCTACTGCCTAGTCTGTTACATAATTAAGAGAAGTTATGTAACTTCTTTATGCCTCAGTTTTAATATCTAAAAAGGGGATATTAATAATACTTACTTGATAGGCTAGTTTAAGCATTAAATAAAAATAGCTAACTTTTCTTGAGCATTTACTGTGTGCCAGGCAATGTTCCAAGTACTGTACAAGTGTTATTTCATGCTCCATACAAAGCAATTAAGAGTAAGAATGTGAGTTGTTTTTCCCTTTCTCCTTTTCACATTTTGTTACAAGTGCTAATAAGTGAAATGGCTAAAATGTATACCAGAGCAAAGAGAAGTATCTCTTACATAACCTTATAGTCTCTTACAGAAAGGCAATGAACTGATCAGTTAGACTTGATTATAGTATACCCACTGAGCTCTATTCTTTATAGCTTAATATATAACATAAAGTTTTAATTTTTTAAAATTTTTTTACTGAATTTATTGGGGTGACATTAGTTAATAAAATTATACAGGTGTACAATTCTATAATACATTTTTTGTATATTGTATTGTGTGTTCACCACCCCAAGTCAAGTCTCCATCACCATTTATCCCCTTTACCCTCTCCTCCCTCCCAAGTTTATCGTTTTCCAATTCTTCCCAAAGAACAAACCTGAGAGGAAGACCTTTCAAGTCATAAAAGATGCTCAGCACTTTGTTACTGTCAATATTAATATGGATCTTCCTCTTACAAGATTTCTTTTTCAAGATCCTGTATAACCATATAGGAGTAGACATGGCAAATCAAAATAGTCCTGGGAAAGTATTTGTTTATGTTTGTGTAATATTCACTGAAAATACACTCTTCTGAGCAGATAGCAAAAACAAAATAGCTATGTTTAAATGTAGGCAGTTTCTAAAATGAAACGTAGCATTCACTGCTTCAGGAATAACTGCAGGACAGTGGGCTAAAAGCTTACAGTGACAATATATGGGTCTATTGTAAAATCTCTAACCCTTGCTTATGCTCTCAGATTGGAGGAAATTTGCCACAAACTACTTCTGCGTTAGTCTTCGCTAGTAACATCTCCCCCTTCTAAGATGGACAGTTTTCTATCCGCACAATCTTTTTGCTTAAAATGCCACCAACTACTCCATGTCTATTAGTATACAAGCTTTAAAAAATTCAGCACTGAAGGACCTAAAAGGAAAAGCAGAACCTACCACACTGAGGTGTGAGTGGGTGTCTGAGACGAGGCCAAACTGCTGCAGCAGAGGGGAAACGCTGGTGGTGAAGATGTCCCACCATAGGCTGAGGAACTCTGGGTGAGCCATGGTGGGATCATGGGGCTCACTTTTAACACTTTTTGTTTTAGGATCATAGGTATAATTCCACGGTTTGATTCGTCCCAGGAAATGCACAACTTTGGCATTTGCACCAAACCTGCCAAATGAACACAAGTTGACATGGTTAGTGGATTCTGGGCCCTAACAAAGCAATAAGCAGCATTGTGTCCTACAGACTCAACAGTGCCGCTCCCCTCCTATAGTAGTAGTTGGAAGGAAACTGAGTTCCCTGAAAAGTGCTTAGACATGCTTTTTAATTATTCAACTGCATGTTAAATATACACAAAAATTCAAAAGTATCAGTGGATCAGTGCAACAACCAAAACACCAATTCACTGTGCATACAGGTCCAACCGTTTAGAAAACCCATGATGTTAAGTACTCAAGTTGCAAATGCTCACGCTCTACAACCCGGAAGCTCAGCTCCTGGACGTGCACCCTAAAGACACTCTCACAGATGTGTAACAGGAGACATAGTGGAAATATTCACAGCAGCCGTGTTGTGGGAAACAACTCAAAGACCATATGTTAGGTGAGACTATTGTTGAGCAAGTGATCACTCCTTTTCCCAGCCTCCATGGGGAGTGCATTTCCTGCCTCACTGATGTTGGGCACGCTCATATGACCTGCTCTGGCTAACTGGATGTGGGCAGAAGTGAGGGAACCTTAAAAAGCTGTTTTTGTTCACCCTCTTGGAGAAGCTGCAACTCCAGCAGAGAATGTGACCCCCGGCAGCCTGCTGGTTCTGGAAGAACGAGAGACATGGAGCAGACGTGGACCAAACCCGTGGCCTGGCTGCAAACCTGGCTGAGGGGATCAGAGCTGTCCAGGCCTATCCACCAACATGAACAGAAACGGGTGCTTACTGTGGACTGTCACTGAGATTTTATGCTGATTTATCCATTCTATTTTTTTTTTCATTCAAAAAATATTTACTGAGTATCAGTTCTTTAAGTATTCCCACTTTATAACTACTCTTTCAATTTTTCAGGTTTCCATCATTTTTTTTTTTCTAGAAACAGACCCACATTCTCAGCTGGCTGAAAGGGGAGGACTGAGAGGGGAAGGCTCATACATACCTGCATTTCCCTTTTTCTCTCTGGCCAAAAAATTAGCCAAAGATATTTCCTTCATGCAACTTCCAAAGCAAGTATCACTCCTTCACTTTAAACCTTAAGTGGCTCTCTGTGCCTATCCTATGTAATAAAGTCCAACTTACATGACCTGGTCCTTCACATTCTATTTTTTTTAAAGGATAACTTCTGGTTTATTCATATCATGGAATACAATATGGTAAGGAAAATGAATTTTTTTAAATATGCTGAAAAAAAAATTCAAATAGGAATACAAATGAATCCACTTACATAAGGGCACAACAACAAAAAAGTTGAGAGTAGAAGGCGGTAATCAATATAAATTTCATGATACTGGTTCTCTGGCAGAGAGGGAAGCTGTGATGGGAAAGGGGCAAAAAGGAGCTTCTAGGGTTCTGGTTGTGTTCCATTCTTAAGTTGGGTGGTGGGTATTTTAAAAAATGGCACTTTTTTTTGTATATTCTTTGATATACATACTATATTTCACAATAAGAATTAAGAGTGGTCCTAGTCTGGCTTGGAGGAAACCTATGAATCTAAAAACCAAATAATGACGAAGGGGAATACAACAGGTGCCGGAACAGGGAGAGTGAGGACTCCAGGAATTAGGGGCAGGAGGTTACTGAAGGCTCAGTGCACGGGGGCAGAGGTGCTAAGGTGGATGTGATCTGAAGTCTGCACAACTTTACAATAGGAGCTGGGGGGTTACACAGGGAATTCTAGTGAGAGGTGGCAGCTATGAGATAGGTGTACATGCCTGACCAAATGTCCTCCAGCTAGAGCCAAGGAGGAAGCTTTGATGGCGAAAGGTCCCTGCTGAGTGCTGGGATTGTGTGTTAGATTTTAGTGGATTTATTCTATAGGCAACCAAAGGATCTGATCATAACATACAGATCAAAACAATGCAAACTCTGTCTATGTAACCTTTCCTATCTCCTAAAGTTTATTTTTTTAATGTTGGAGACCTGTTATATAGCTGTCATTATCTGAGAGTTTACTATGTTTGGGGCCCAAATTATGTAAGGAAATGACTGTGAATAACATTCCTGCAGGTAGATTTTACGGAAGTGTTAATGGAGGCTCCTAGCAGTGAGCTGCCCAGAGCCAGACAGCTATTAAGTGGCAGAGATGGCATGTGGCACAGTTCTGTCTCTCTTAAGCCTGAACTCTCCCCATCCTACCATGCTGCTGCTCCAAACTCTGCAATAAAAAGAGCCTGTTGTCAGTTTCCTCCCGTGCACTTCTGAAAATGAAGTGGACACCTGACACCCCCAAGCAAGCTCTTTATATACACAAGAGTATTTTACACACACACGCTCACTCACACTCACACATGTACTTGCAATTTTGTTTTTAAACGGACAAATAATAACGTTCAAATCAGGTCTATGTAAGGCACTAAGCTCCATGCGTGGTCCCAAGAGGCTTTTGTACAAACAGGGAGCTGAATCATCGACAAAATAATAAACGGCAGCACAAGTGGGGCAACAAGGCAGGGCCACCAGGGCCATGCTGACATTAGGGCAGTGGCGGGCATTTCCAGAAGCGGCTTCCTGCAGAAGCAGGAGGACCAGGCCAGGGAAGGTAGGCAGGATTACGACAACTGCCTTCACCAAATGTCCAATGACGATGGGGAACCCATCCCAGCAATACTAACCCTTAGGCTGAAACCAGACAATGCACAGGTGAAAGCAAGGTGCTCCCTCACCTTGGACATGCACTCTTCCTGACTCAAGGTCTCGCCTGGAATGAGAGCACTTGTCTGCTCCTCCTGTCTTAACGGACCTGGAAGTCTACACCCACGATTTGCTCAGACCCAACATATATGCAGCCAGGACATGAGAGGTAGAAACACCCACTAAATTAAAACATGAATGTAGAATAAACTCTATTCCTTTCTAATCTGCTCTCCTTGACACTTCACAAATAATTAAGCAGTAGTACAGTAAAAGCTAGCATACAGGGCAGGGCAAAAGGAGGCTTACAGTTGTTCATATGGACCATAACACAATAATTAATAATAAAAGAATAAACTGTGTTTTGCTTCTCACCACTGTACACCCACTTCCACTCGCCTGTAGACTGAGCACGTGTGCCAGGCGCTGTTAACATTTGCATGACTGGCCTCACATAATCTCCCCAACAGCTCTGAGGAAACTGGAGCTTGAAGTAACTTGTCTAGGATCACACTGCTGGGAGTGACAGAGCTGGAGTCCACTCAGGCCGTCTGGCTCCAAAGCCAAGGCTCTTAACCACAACGAGGCTGCTATTACAAGGCACTCCCAGAATTATAAGGACATGGAAGGTGACTTTGTTACTCCATGGATTAACTCCCTACCTACCGATGGTCAATCTGAAAGATGGAAAAAGTACGCCTAATGAATTCTGAAAATATCCCAAATATAGTCACTGGACAGAGCAACAGAACATAACCAACAGGAAAGAAAGCTACAAAGGAACCAAGTTAGCACTGTCTGAAGGAAGACTGTTCTCAAAGTTTAGAGGAAGGGGAAGGAACAAGAACAAGGAATGGACGGTGCTTCCCTAAGTGCACGGTGCAGGGCAAGGTCTCGGGAGGCGCCTCTGCAGCATCTCACTCCGTGAACTGGCCTTCAGAACTCATGCAGAGGAAGCACCTGGTCCAAGCCCCTGAGATGCCACTGCGATGCTGCAAACCCTACACAGTGAGGCTGCTCAGTCTCTGCTGGGGGCAGGACTGCTCACCTAGGCCTCAGGCTCCGTCTGCACCCCCAGGGGCTCAGGGACTTCTGCAGCCTCCCCGAACACCAGCTGCATGCTGGTTAGACACCTTCTCATGTGGCCCATCATCCCCTGCATGTCAACAGGAACGCCATTTCGGGACAGTTCACATCCTGCATTTTACTGTGGCTCAGGCCTGGGTTCCACCTTCATGAATCCATGGTCTTCAGCATCACTTTAATGCTAAATCAGTGTTGCCCTCTGGGGCCCAAGGGAGGACCCTCCTTTCTCAAAATTACCTTCTTTACCCATTCTACCCCAACAATGTAAAAAACTGTATACACTGGACAGTCCTTTCACAGACAGGGCAGTCCTGGTTTTAAGAAAGTTCTTAATAAGCCTGTTTGACATAGAAACTAAAGCCTTAATGGCGGAACTGCCCTTCCCGAGCACAGGTGAGGAATTCGCTGGCTGCTAGCATGATAGGGGAAGAAGAGGGCTGAGCAGGAGTTGGAAGGCTGCACAGTGTGAGGTACCCTCCCAGCAGCTGCCCAGACTTCAGCAACAAAACGAATCACAAAATACATGACATGAGTAGGCTTTCTGAAAAACTGATTGGGGGTCAGGGAATTTGGGGTCAGGAAATTGAGGTACAGACCAGAAAGCAATCATGAGGACCCAGGGGTGTGATTGCAGAGATGCGTGAGAAGAAGGTGCTGGGACACATAGCAACCATGGGCCAGCCTCGGGTGCTTCTGGTTTGGCCTGTGTCAGCTCTATTTCTTGGCAGTAAGAGTTGGGATCTCTTTTTTGAGGAATGGAGCCATCACTGCCACACACCAAATAGATCTCTGGAAATGAATAGGGGTGGGAAGAAACTGAGCTTTGGAGCAAGGACTCTGGAAAGGGCCTGGGTGAATCACTGAACATGGGAGGTTTAGGCCAGCCCACAAGGGCCTTTTGAGGGTGAGAGTGGGTAAGGGTGAGAAGTGAGGCAGCTGCTAAATGGGAAACAAGGCTCAAGAAGGTGGGAGGGGAGCTGAGACAGACTCTGAGGTTTTGCATAAGGCAGTCACCGCTGGAGATTCCTTGAAACAGGGGGACTGGCAGGCCTGACACTGGCTACCTTATATGAAGAGTGTGAGTGACACAGTTAGAACTGCGTAACTATGTACTAACTGCATAAACAGAACAGTGTTTACACAGCAAAGGCTCTCTTAGCTTTCATAATAAAACACTTTGTTTGCAAACATGATGAGCAAAAGGTATCAAACGCTGATTTTGAACCTAGAGGTTTAATGAACTATATATAAATTTCATATAATCATTTTATGTCTCAATCATGTTGCCTGAGGAATGTTTTAAAAAATCATTTTCTATTATTTTAATCAATTTACTCTTCAATCATTTATGGAAATCCAAAATAACCATGTCAAAATAAAATAAGAGCACAGATCCTAAGTATAAGAGGAAATTACTTCTTACTTAAAAGAATATTTTAGCCTAAATACAAATATGGGAGTATTTCTTACAGTAGGGTAACCCAATGTATTTTTCTGGCATTCTCTCTCATCAAAGGCAACAATCAAGTACCTGTGGGAACTTATGTTGCCTGGCTAAAAGCAAAACAACTGATCAATAAGAAGGGAAATGTTGATGGCAGAATATCATCTCAACTAACCTCGGCACAGAACAAGGATAACCAGGAGGTGCACTGACTCATGGCCTGATTTATCCACCAAAATACCAGCCAGGAACAATGAAAAGGAGGAAACATAGCATAATTGTCTCCAAATTGCTGAGAAGCTTTCACTCTGACCCAGCAGTGGGGATTTGTCTCAGCTTTCATGCATCTCTTAAAATAAGTGTTCTAATTTTAACCAGTCCAGATCTCAAAAGAGACATCCAGATCACAAGACACAGTCTGAACCCAAGCCAGCAACAATCCTGCTTATGTTAGCCGTTAGCATAATCCCAGTGACCTGATGTTACCAAAGAGCAGACAGAATTTTCATGACTAGTTAGCAGTTGAGAAATGCAGCTGGTAACATGTAGGCAAGACTACAGAACTGTTCAGAACAGAAAAGGAACTAATCCACAACAGTGCACACAGAAGTGAGTTAGTGTGAAGCTTTGTATGTGCAGCATTCAATTAGGTACTGAGAGGAAACAGCTCAGCTCATGCGACCTTCTCTGGGAAGTGTGGTGGCAGGATAGGCCACCTTGCACCCACTTCAGTGCCACATGCTCTCTGCTGCATGGCCACTCCGGGACCTTCTTTAGACCGACTATCACACACTTTCATCAAAGAATGCCTCCTCTTACCACTTAGTCTAAATCAAGAGTCATAAACCCAAGTGCCCAAGGGCTGGGCTGGTTGTGCTGAGGAGGAGTGGACCAGGTGGGTTGGGATGGGGGATCAGGAGCAAGTGCATGGTCTCATCACTAGAAGACAGTTGCTTCCCAGCAAACAACTGTGGCCACCAGGGATACACCCAATTTTTCCTTGCCTTTCAAGCTAAATAAGTCTCCCAATCATGCTCTGGTAGTCAGAACATCAGTCCTCGAACCCAGACTTTTATAACCTAGACTAGGACCTAGTTATCTATACCACCTACCAGAAGCTGGCCTCTTCACAAAGGAGGCCAGGCCACCAGACTTTCCTGGGTATAGTATGTCATTTCCATACTGGCTGGCTGCCGACCCATTCATTCATTCGTTCATTCTCTCACTTAACCATTAACCAACACACTCTGCCTTCCTGCACGGTATTGTCCCAGTCTTATCTGAAGCCGAACTCTCCACTGTGCACGAGGACAAGTTCCCTTTCACCAACTTAGGACATCGCTCCAGCAAGTCTTTCTTCAATTTTCTGCACCATTAGTGTTTCTCTCCCTCCTTGATCACTGCCATCAACACACAAACATACTATAACTTCTACCATCTTTACAAACACCACCACCTTTTCTGGATCCTCCATCCCCATCCAGCTACCAACCCATTTCCCTGCTCCCTTTAAAGGAATTGCCAGCAGAGTTGTCTACGTTCAGGGTCTCCCATTCTCCATTCTCTGGGACCGATTCAGGCGGCTCTCTCCTCTACCCCTCTACTCCACCAGAGGGGCTCCTGCCAAAGGCATCAGGAACCACTGCATTCTAGGCCCAGTGCCAGCTCTCAGCTGTCCTCTATCTGACCTGTCACAGCCTGACATGGATGCATCACGCCTCTCCTCCCTCACAGGGTTCCTTGCTTGGCCTGTGCAGCACCTCACTTTGCTGGGCTTCTCCTGCTGTGTTATTCTGACTCTGGTCCCTGCTCCTCCTCATTCTCCTGCCTCAGCGCTCAGTCTTCAGGGCTTTCCCATCAAAATCACTCTTCTGGTTACATCACCATGTCCCATGGCTATAAATATCACTTATATGCTGACAGCTCCTATAGCTGTGTCCCACCAGACCTCTCTCCTCAACTCCCAACTCTTACACCTTACTCATTCCACATTTTCACCAGGATGTTCAATATGCACCTCCAACTCAATACACTCAATACATCTCTAGCAATCCCTGCCCACAGTCTGTCCCATCGCAGGAGATGGCAACTCCTTTGTTCTGGCTGCTTAGGCCCCAAACCTGTAACAGTCATCTTTGACATCTTTCTCCCAAATTCCCTTGAATATCTGACTTTTTCATAAGAAGCTGGAAATCTGCGATTCATATGAAATTCCCTAATTTTTAAGCATTGACAACTTAGAAAAAACAAACAAACCTATGTGAGAGGGACAACATATCTGTGGGACAATCAGTCTGCAGTTCACCAGCCTGAGAGCTCGGAGGAGGGTACCTATGACACTCAATCCCAGGAGCTCCCTCTCCTATTGAGAAGGCACTTCTCAGACTCCTGCCCATGCGATAATATTCCTTGTGCCCTTTTTGCCTACTGTCAGGCTTTCCCTTGGTGATGAGGACCAGGGTACGAGAGCAGAACAGGCAGAGGTGAGACTTGAGGACAGATCATCTGAAAGCAATAAACACTTAAATATGAAGTCAGACGACCAGAAATGAACATCTGGGCCCAACAAGCATCACCAATGCCCAGAAAGGACAAACAAGACATCCATGCACTCTCCACTTGATTTTCCTTCAAAACTGAAACCCCAGCCTGTGCCACGTGATGTAAAGGAAACCGCACACCTTGGCAGTGGCTAGGGCGATGAGACGCCAGCTCCCTCGCTCATCTTCACAGCCCCCATGAGCAGAATGTGTGACACCCTCTCCATGTTCCAGGCCTGCTGATAAATGGTGAGCAGACGAACAGATGGCTGAAGAAGAAAGAATGACCCAAATGACAGTGCCTCAGGGTTTTAGGTGTAGAGGTGGGAGAGAGAGAAGGAATGAACACAGAAAGTGTATGGCTTTCTGAACAAATGACAGCAATCTCGAGGAGAACTGGAGCCAAGCAGATCTCGGGGCTCAGAAACCCATTCCAATCAGAAATGCACTAGAACAACAGAACTCAGTACACTAAAGTTCAATTTCATGTTTGGAAACATTGATTTAAAGAGTTTTGATAAAATCTTAGTGAATAAACCACATTCCTGAAAAAAGAAGTAATGGATATAAATATCCTTAGGAAGGTTAAAGCAGTGAACAAATAGAAAGAAATCTTTCAGGTTTCTAGACCTAGTTCGGACACTTGGCCAGATCACATCTAAACTCAAGTGAAAAAGTAAGGGAAAATGTTTCTTTGGAAATTATTTGGTAGATCAAGCTTTTGAGTAAATCAATTTGACCAATTAATTGGTGTGGCAGTTTGAAACAATGCCAGAGAGTTCTTTACCTTTGCTTTGGGCCTGTTTATACAGCATAGCGAGATGCACACAGCTTTCAGCCAGTGGGTACCATAGAGTCCTAAAATGGAACTATATGACTAATTCTAAAAAGACTGAAAAGAATTTCTCTAGTGCTACGCACAAGCCAAATTCTATGCTACACAGATAAAATAAACTGGCCCTCTAGATGGAGAAAATTTAAAGGAAACTAATATTGACCTAAAGCCTGCTATTTCCCAAACATTATGCTCGGCACTTTAAAAAATATTATTTCAGTAAAAAGTGCATTTATGAACTTGTTTCTCAATGCATACATTACAAATTAACTTAAAAATTACTAAACCAAGCAATTTTGTTCTCAGATTATGCCATGTTAAAGAGGATCTTCTGTTACAGAAAATATTACTAATTTTGTTTTTCAAAAGATATGTTTGAGTATTCATTCAAATCTCAGCTATCCATCCAAAGCTCAAAGGTTCTGGGCATCTAATACTTCCATGGTGGTCTCATGGCACATGGCTGCTTGGAGCTGGTAAGACAAGTTCTCCACTCCTTCCATGAAGCCCAAGTTGCTCTAAACCACTCCAAGGTTTCTCATTCTACCTGCCATCACCCTGCTTGCTGTGCTAGGAAGGCCAGCCAACCATGGGGCTGCTCAGTCTTGGAAACTATCACAGTTATTCTGAGCCCAGCAGTGGGATCTTAATTTGTGCTGAGCTCCCAGAGGCCCACAGGGCTCTTTGGGGTGTATCTATAATGACTTGAATGTTCAGGATAGTCTATTTCAGCTTAAAAGATTCAGGTTACAATTTTACAAGAATTTGAAACAAAAAAGGAATATGACTATCTGCCTGAATTTTCAGCCCTTCTTAATTGTAAGAAAAAAATGTAAGGAAAGATGGCTTTAGAGATGGGTCTCTGCAAAAAACAACACAAAAAACAAACAAAAAAAACCCCACCAAAAACATTTTCTGGCAGAGGGGAGAGGAAAACAAGTTCTCTGATCTGGTTTCAACATTCCTAAACAGGTGGCAATGGGGTAAGAGAAGGCATTGCTCCAAGCAGTCTTATTACAGGACCCTAGAGCTGACACCCCCAGGGGTGAGCTGCAGGGATGCGGCACTAACTCTTGCCAGGCCACAGGCCAACTGACGTCTGGCTAACGTGGAGCTGCTCCCAAGTTCCCCAGTGTGTCACCCTATGATTACGCCGATACACTAAGGAGATTTCTAAAAATGAGCACTTATTTGTTGAGCCAGGAAGACGGAACCATCCTAACCATTTTGGTAACTTAGATCTCAAACTATTTTTCTGAGATATTCATTTAGGAGATATTAAAACTGGGTTCTTGAAAGAGGGGCCAAGGTTCTAGCAAACAAGCTTATCTTCCCCCTGAAAACTAACTGTGCTCCACCTGCTTTTTGTTTTTCTTTCTCAAATAAAACAAATGAGACTAGTGTCTGTCACTGAAAGAGATAGTGTGCTCATCTTTGGCAGTAAGATGAAAATCAGATGGACTCTCAATGAGCACAGGGGAAATAGTTGCTAGGCACTGGGGGCTGTGTTACATGAAAACCACGATTCTTCAAACGCTAGGATGACCCTGACTGAGAAGTGAGACCAATTGGCAGGATGTCAGATCCCCATGTTCCCACATATTCATCCCAGGACTTGTGCTCACTCTGCAGAACTGAGTGGGATGGTAGGTAGAGCTGCTCACGCTATTAATGATTCCTTCTCCTTCATACTCTCATTTCTTGCTTAGCTGAATCTAGTCAAATTAAGCCATTGCCCTATTATAGACATAGTCACTTCTGGGGATCAGCTATCATGGTTTGCAGGGACAGTGTTGAAACTGGCAAGGTTATGAGGCAGTATGGATTAAAAAGAATCAGGCCCACAGTGTCAAGCAAGACAGGTTTTTACTTTATAAGGCCAAGGACTGAGAGGCAAATAATGCTTCTCCCATTTCATCCCTCGATGGTGAATCCCATTCTGTTTGCTTTCCTCAAACCACAGTTGGTGTGTTTGAGAGTTTGCCTGTTTTGTGCTAGAAAGGGAAGAGAGTCAAGAGGCTGAAATATGTTGGAGACACACGCCAAGAGAACAGTTAGGGAGGAAAGAACACAAGATACTTATAACCCATATCTGGGGGATGCGACAGAGTCTGCCCAGAAAAGGAAACATTTCTGCCACAAAAGTCTAAACATGCTCATTACTGTATGCAAGACTCACAGAGGGGACTTTGGATAGTGAACTAGGAAGAGTGAAAGGCCCTTTGTTTTCTGCTCACTCAGGAATGCCACGTGGGACAGACATTGGAGAGCCAAGCCCAGCTCAATGGGAGCTCTGCTACTCATGGCTACATCTCAGAATCCACCTGACAGCTTGGCCCCTGCTCAGGAAACCTGAATCATCATCCTGGTTCAACACAAATGAGTCAGAGGCTAAAGGACAGGGCCCAGGCACTCAGAGTGAGACAACTGCTGCAACCTGGCTGCATTAGTTGAGTTAGAACAGCACCAGGGACAGTGCCAAACAAGCACGCTGCCAAAAATAACAGGTATCCACTGAACACTTGATGTGACTAAACTCAAGTCATCTTCAGGACAACCCCTTGAGGCAGGTGTAACTTTCCTCCTGGTCTGCATACGGGGAACTGCGGTACAGCCTAAACCATACAACAGCAGGTAGCGGCAGGGGAGGCCGACAGAGATTACTCTTACGCTCTCCCACCCCACAAACAGAAAGGACTCATCACCCAATGCTCACGGTGTGCTCAGGGTAGGCCAGGCCCTGTTCCACCCACCTCGATGACTGTTCACGGTAACCTCTATGGGACACTGAGGTAGAGACATGCAACTTCTGCTAAACTACAAGTTCAGTCACCACTAACCATTCAGGAAATGGCTACTCCAGGATGTGAACTGAGGGAGTCCAACCCACAGCCCTGTTCTCGGCCATGACACCACACTGCTGTTAGCATCTTGCTTAATCCCCAGCACCACATGGAGGGAGCTGTTAACACCCTCACTTACAGATGAAGAAAGGGAACCTCAGCAGCTAGCCTGAGGCAGAAGTGGGGTCTGCACCCAGTCTGTGTTCTTGACCATGACATACAGATGGTTTATCAGAGGTCCAGGCACCCCAGCAACCGATGGGACCTTTTTCCCATAAGGCAGCTGAGTGCCCTGAAGGTTATTCTAAGCAGAAAGTGATCGATGACATCAGTGCCCCTCCCCAGCACAGCCATGCTTCTTGTGAGAGAAAGACTTCCCTCAAAGTTTCCCACCTGCTATTGCCCTCAGGCTGACAATGAATCCCAAAATCTTAAACCCATTCCCCTGCTCTCACCATCCCCAACAATGAAACGGTTCCCACTTACGCTTTAAATGCTGGGAGGTAGGAGTATATAGAAATGCTGCTTAGGTTATAAATAAATGGCAGGTGTTTTCTGATATCTGTTGTTGCCCAGCTGCTAAAAAACATGTTCAGTAAACCCTGGTCCCCACCTGAAAGAAAAACAAAACAAAAGCCAATTAAAGTCACAGACTTCAAGGACAGTTCAATAATTTTATAGGAATATATGCCTAGACCTTTAAAAACAGGTACTGATTCCATTTTTAAAATAAGAAATTCCATGTTAAGCCTACTAAGGACATTTTAGGGGGTGGCCATGTCTCTGAGTTAATTCATTATTTCAACATATATTTTACTGAGCAGCTACGGTGTGCCAGACACTGTACCAGGCACTGCAGAGTCAATGGTTAACAGAGACGTGGTCATCACCTTCACCAGGGTTTGGGAGGGATGGAGGTCGGGGTACTGATATCAGCAAACCAAGAATCAATAAACACCATCAGAAATGGGGAGGAGGGCAGTGAAGGAAACCACAGGGAACCATGAGTGCACATGGAAGTGGCTCAAGATCTTGTCTGATGGATCAGGGAAGGCTTCCACGAGGACCTGTATTGACGTCAAGCTCTGAGGAGTGCACAGGAGTACTTGACAAATGCAGGTGGAGAGAAGGCTAGGCAGAAGAGACGGCACACACCAAGTACCTGTGGTGGGCAGGAACATGAAGCTATCGAAGGAAGACCTGGGAGATGGTCTGTAGAGGGGGACTACAGAGTTTTGCTGGTTTGTGAACTTTGTAAAATTGGTATCATATTTTTTTCACTTCTTGTTTTCTTATGCCACACTGTAAGACCTTTGTTAAACAATTCTACTTAAACTACTATCTACATGTAATGTAGTGAAAAAATCCTTCTAGAAGTCCATGGAGGTCAGCATAGCAGTTGTAAAAGAGAAATGCCCAATCCGATGGGGCAAGCCTGGGAAACACGAGCAGAGCTGCTGATCCCTCAGAGCCCAGGCTGGCTGCCTCTGGGCACCAAAGGCCCTTTCCATTCACCCTCGGGTACCTTACAAACAGCCATGTGCCACAGCAGAGCTGAGAAGCACTGCTGGAACAGGATACAAGCATGAAGTGGAAAAGGCAGGGTGGGAGACTTATGATCAATGGTGCCCATTCAATTCACAAAACCTTAATCCCTCAACAGGGACCTTTCCTCCAGGTCACTACAGATAATGAAACTTCCAAGGCCACTGTTCTCATTATGTGATAAAGGGTCACCTTTCAGCCAAAAGTTGTGAATTAAAAATAGTTAACCACCACCTAGAAGTCTGTGGCTTAAGTAATTTTTAAATTTAGCACTCTAACCATCTTTTTCCAAATGTACAACTCCCCATCTCAGTCAGACAAATGTTCTAGCTTCATCAGAAAAATCTATGTGTGGTGTTATCCATATCCTCTCTTTAGAAGTCCCTAAACTAGAGCACAGTTCAAAGCAATATGCAAATCTAAGCACGGCTGTGCTACTAAACACATAAGGATGCCATGAAGACTGCTGGATTTCCACTACAAACACCCGTTCCAGTCAAATTCGAGAGGCAACCTTATTTATTCTGACAGGTTCAGACATTCTTAATCTCAACCATCTCAGCACCGACAAACATGATTAGCAGGCATGCTGCCAGCTGTGATCCAGCAGGCCAGGGTGTGGTGACACAGATGGGAGAGAGCAAGGATGTGGAATAAGGAACACGTGGCACCCATCTTGCAAACAAAAGCAAATACCTGATCCTGTAATATCCTTCCACCAGGCTGCCAAGTGCTAGTAAAAATCTACAACCACTTGGTATTTTCCAGGTCTTTTGACCATGTCATGAACCTGGTTGCCATGGACATATTACAGCATTTGTCAGAAAATGGACCTATTGTTCTATAAGACAGAAACGGCACCGAGTACTATCTCTTAAATTTGTGCCCTTGCTTAGTGCTTGCGCAGTCTGAGTGCTCTTCCACAGTTTGTTGGCAGCTGGCTTGCCTGCTGTGGAGAGCAGAAAGGGTGGGTCAATTCTTATTTAAACATGAACCCCAGTATTTCAGCCACAGGAACGTTCCCCCTAGAATCATGCTACTCAAAGTGTGGTGCAGGTTCCAGCAGCATGGGCATCACCTGAGAGCTTAAGAGAATTGCAGAATATTAAGCCCCACACAGACCTACAGAATCAGAATTCACATTTAAATCCCCAGGTAGTCTGCTTGTATATTAAAATTTGAAAAGCAATGGTCTAGAGTAGGGGTGGGGAATATCTGGCCATCTGGCTTGCAGGTATGGCCAGCAAAATCATTAAGTCTGGCCCTGCAAAGGCCTCACCAGACCAGCAATTCCAGCCATCACATTAGGGGCAATTAAATGTTAACCAAATATAGCAGGCTAATGTTTAAGCTGATAACTTTGTACGGCCCAGGAGTGATATTATAAATATCCAAATGGCCCTTGAAGAAAAAAGGTTCCCCACCCCTGGTCTAGAGTCTTTTAGAGAATGTCTCCTTTTTTATTTTGTTATGTCAGAGAATGTAACTCTCAGAAATGTCATTTCTATAGAAAATGTCTGAGTTACATAAATTAGGTGTAGACACTGTACATAAGAAGATGAATAAGATATGTTCTAGCTCTCAAGTAGTTCCCAACCTATTAAGGGGGCAGATATCAAGAAAATAATCTACAGTAAAATACGCTTAATATTATAATAGAGATATCACAAATGCTGGCAAGAAAATGTGGCTCCCTGCTTAGCACCCACTCCCCACGATACACTTGGCTGGCACCATCACCCCTGCCTAGAGCGATATGGCAAGGACAACAAAATTAACTTGTGAATGGGGAATCTCTGAAGTTTACTGAGGGTCACCAGATTAACCCCAGGCAAATCCAGGCATTCAGAGCTTGGGCCTAGCATCACTGCATCTCACTGGCCTCCACTCACTTAAGTAAAAAATAATGGATTTTTTTTACCATTTTATGTTCTAGCTTTTTTTTTCCATCTTAAAAAAAGATTATTTTTTTTAATCCTCACCGAGAATATGCTTATTGATTTTAGCGAGAGGAAGGGGTGGAGGGAGAGAGAAGAAAAACCACAAACAACGATGTGAGAAACATTAATTGGCTGCCTCCTGTTGAACCAGCAACCTAGGTATGTGCCCTGACTAGGAACAGAACCCACAACCTTTTTTCAGTGCACAGGATGATGCTCCAACCAACCGCGCCACCCAGCCAGGGCAAAAAAGGATTCTTAATAACCGATTATTAATTAGTTATATAAATTCAAGAAAACATTTATTCTTGGCTTAATTTTCACTTTCTCAGTCTAAGGCAGGTCTTCCTGGTCTAGATTCCCTTAGCACCCTGAACTTATCAGATTCATAATTACATAATTAATTGTGTAATTAGTTGTTAAGTATAAAAGCTCATAAGCTATAAGCTTTAGAGAGGCAGCAATAAAGTCTGTTTTTTGCCAGCCTATCCCTGGCCCTTAAAATTAGCATCTTGCCCAGATTAGAAGCTAAAGTAATTTTTGAAATACTGAATAAATGGACTATAGAAATGCAGGCAAGAGTGTATTTCCAAGAATATTTCCAGACCCATAAAACAATACAAGACTATCAACTGTGCTACTGATTTAAAAAGACAAAGTACTGCTAAATACTGTGGCTCAGAGGGAAAGATTTAATTTATTGTGGCTGTAGAGATAGACGATTTAAGTCTCCATTTCTTCATCTGCAAAATGTGAAATATGTTAGCTGCTCTCTCAGAGAAGTGAATTTTAAGACATTCATCTTTAAAAAGATTTGTATCATTCGCAGGATATATTTTTGTGCATGTTGCAGTATGGGATAACTGGGAGAAAAGGAAAAAACCTACACATACAACTCAGCCACAGAGTTGAGGAAGTCTGTGGTTCAGACATGGTTCTGCCACCAGCTCTGGGCACTGGGCAAGCTGCTGTCCTGAACCCTAAGGACATCAGGTACCCAGTACTAGCTACATAGCAGGCCCTCGAATATCTGTTAACTGGATACATTAATGAGTGAACAAATGGATGACTACCTCATAGGACTAGTGAAAAATATGTGAAAAAGTAAGCAAAATGATGAGCACAAGAGCCTGTACACATGTAACGCTTTAGTCCCTCCCTCCCTCTCTGTTTCTCAGGAGGTTGACCATCTCTGCTGGTTATAAGGCTAGAGACAAACAGATGGCTAAGTTAAAAAAATACTCATGGGTACAATGAGATAAAAATAGCTCTTAAGAAAAAACTTGTGTGTGCTCACTTATTTTGCTATTACATTTTAACTTTTGCTTTTCAACTTTACTGACTCAATATACTGATTAGCCAAATTATCAACTCAATGACAAATGCAAGAGAACAGAGTAATTTTCAAAGCAATTGATGAAACACCCTAAAGGCCATGGGCAGCCTAGTGTTTGGGCAGCTGAGACAAGCCTACCACAGGCAGCTATCAAGGATGAATCTATCCAGGCAGAAAACCAAGTGAGGTGGACTTCAGTTTCTGAGCTCATTTGATTTGTACTAGTACTATCTGGAAATACCTTTTCCCTTCATTCCTTTTTTGGGCAGGTTCAGTTTGAAGCTTAACTACAAAGATTAGGAAAAGTGGAACTGGGGTCAATTTTGCACTTAACAGAACTTAGTACCAAACCTGTTCTGTTAAAAATCATTTTGAAACCTTATGGTACTCTCCTCATTTACTACATCTCCAAGCACAGAAAAAAACAGATCTTACAATTTAAGAGTCTCGGTGACCACTTAGCATTAGAACGTGGAACACACACGTGTAATGAACTCACAGCAGAGCCTGGATTCTGCTGAAAGTAAAACCGTATCTAATATTCTATCACCAACTTATTCTCTCCTAAACTTTTGAAAATTCAACCATAGACCAAAATTGTATTACTCCAATAAAAAGTTTAGGGTATTTAGGTTACAGTAATTAAAATGAATCCCAAGACTTTTTTTTTAAGAAAACAATAAATTGGAAAATATGAATTGCTCTTTTTAGGTTTTTAGAAATTTGACAGCAATTCTCAAGCACTAAACTCTTGTCTTCAAGTGTATAAGCACCCTTAATTTAGATACATTACAGTCATAGGAGAAAATAAAATAAACCTCAAGTCGCATTCAGACTGCTTTCTTCCAATTAAGCATCAAGTGCATCAGTTTCATTGCACCTGAGTGTATGGAGACAGAATTGCTGATTAGTATCTAAGATATCATGATCTCTCTTTCTCCCTCTTACTGCTAACAAGTCCTGAAGTTAACCTTATCTTGTAAACTAACATTTTATAAAATGTTAGTTTACATTTGTTTCACAACAGCTATTGCTCAACTTTCAGGAAACATGTAACTTCAGATGTGAAGTAAGTGGCAAGACAGTTTGCAAATACAAACAACAGTAGAGGAACTTAGACACCTCACTGTGGGAAATTAGATGCCAGCCAGCCATGAATTTGGTATGTAGTCACTGGCTCTAAATTCTAATGTTCCAGGTATCTGGGAGGAAAGAAGTCAAGGTACCCAGCACCATTTGCCATATTAGGATTATTCTCTTGACCAGAGGTGGTGATGGGGGTGGGTGTGATTGAGGACCAGTGATTAGAGAACGACAGCCACATTCTTTCCCATTAGAAGAGCAGTGAAAACAGCTGCAAATGCTCAGCCATCAGCAGCCTGTGTGACTTGTCAGTGGACACCAGGCCCTATCAGTTTTTGTTGACTATTTGCAAGAAATTAAGCAAGACTTGCAAGATATTCAGACTGAGATACGGTTATGTGCAAACCAGTTTTCTTTAATATCAGTCTAAAAATCCTGGGGATTAAGCACCCTGTTCAGGAAAACTGGGGGAGGGAGAGGGGCTGGACAGATACCTGTGGATATTAGAAAATGTACGGTACAGTGAAAGGAAACATCTGAAAATGTTTGTCTCGCCTGCGGCATAACACCTAAACAAAACTGGGCACTGTATGGAACACCTGAGGCACAGCAAGGTTATTGCCATTAAAAAGTATGCAGCTTACAAAGAAATGTTTTATTAATATTAAGTGTAAGTCAAATAAGTCTTTATGTCACACAGGTATGAATTCAATAAGATAGTATAATAGTCCCCCTAATCTGCAGGCAATACATTCCAAGACCAAGAGTGGATGCCTGAAACTGCAAATAGTACCAAACCCCATATGTTGTTTTTTCCCGCACCCACACACACATACACACACATACACATATACTTTACGGCTCCTCTTTGGTATTTCTGAATTGCCAGCATCACTACTCTTGTGCTTTGGGGCTGTTATTAAGTAAAATAAGGGTGACTTGAACACCAGCACAGTGATAATCCGGAGAGTTGATCTGATAACCAAGATGGATACTAAGTGACTAACAGGCGGGGAGTGTATACAACATGTGAATGCTGGAGAAAGGGATGATTCAGGATGGAGCAAGACAGCATGAGATTTCATCATGCTACTCAGAATGGCATGCAATTTACACCTTATAAATTGTTTATTTCTGGAATTTTCCATGTTTAATATTTTTGGACTGTGATTGACCACAGAAAACTGAAACCACAGAAGCAAAACATGGATAAGGGAGGACTACTGTAAACCCCTCCAGAGAGGAGCAGCCTCCTGAAGCATGGAGGAAACTTTCTCTGATGAGTAAAGCTAATCAACATATCAATCGAAAACCACCTTGCATTTAAAAGCTACTATTTTATTCTTCTGAACTTAAACAACACATTGAGAATAACTATAAGTTCCCATCTGCATAGTTAAATTTTCAACTTTGTCAATTAAGCAGTTCTGTTACTAGAGAAAATTCAACCCCTCACCATCAAAGAGCTAGTGTATGGAACCCCTTCCAAAAGGCCAGCTGCTGGAAGCCATGCTACTGAAGGAAGAGTGCTGCAACCACAGAGGAAACCTCGCTGTGGGTCCAGATTCTGGCTGTAAAAGCAAAAAGTGTTCTCTAGTTGAACATTTTTTACACACCCCTACTTTTTTTTATTTCTCTTAATCCTCAACTGAGAATATTCTTTCCATTGCTTTTCAGAGTGTGGGGGGGAGAGTAGGGGAGGGGCAGAGAGAAACATCAGTGTGAGAGAGACATATCAACTGGTTGCCTCCCACACGCACCCTGACTGGGGTATGTGCCTTTGACCAGGCATTGAAACAGAGACCCTTCAGCATGCAGGCTGACACTCTAACCACTGAGCAACACCGGCCAGGGTATGTCCATACATCTTAACAAATTCATCTACTCCTCTAGCACCTTTTGATTTTAGAACAAGGTAGACAATCCAGGTTGATCTCTACCAGGTAATTAGTTTACATTCTAAAACTGTCACCATGGCACACTACTGCCTGGTATCCACTCCTCTCCAAACACCACCATCTAACATTCTTCTACATTAGAACAGAATTCTCTTTATGCTCTCTTACAATCAAGTGGATTTCAGGCCACTGGGTCTACTTTAGAATGTGATTTGCTTACTGGAATTCAGACTTTATACTGAATTTCTGGCAGAATTATACTACTTCCTTCAAATTCAATGAGAGGAGGTGAAGAAAGCTATGCTCTTACAGGAAGGTTAAGACAAACAGTGGACTTCTGCTAAAATACTCTTATCTTCCTTTTATGCAAAGGTAACTTTTAGTATAAGCAGTAGATATAAGGAATACATGTTTTGAATTCAAATACTAATACAGCTTTCATTCCTTATATGAAAGGAAAATAGGAACTAAAAAATGAGTCAGTCAAGTGAAGAAGTTATACTTGGCCCTGACCACCATAAACACTCAACACATTATTTCTTACTTAAGACTGATTAATGTCAGATGCTGCCATTTATTACAGTCCAGATAGTTCTGCTGTTTTGGAACATGTAACATCCTGGCATAGAGCAGTTTCTCAACCTTCACGTTACTGACATATTAGGTGGGATAACTCTTTGCAGTGCGGACTGTCCTGTACATTGTAGGACATCCGGCAGCACATCTGACCTCTGCTCACTAGATGTCAGGAGCATCTTCCCCACTCAGCCATGAAAACCAAAAATGTCTCCAGACATTGCCAACATTCCCTGGGGGGCCAAATCACCCCAGGTTGAGAACTACTGGCACAGAATATAAACTAGCCAAATAGTGAAACAAGATTGAGACTTAAACTTCCCTAGTTTTTTCAATAACATTTCAAATAGCTGCATATTCCAAATTCTCAAATAACTAAACAGAATTCAATTTCAGTGAACAGCATCATCAAAATCCCAATTTGTGTCATATATTACTTAAAATGTTTTAACTTCCAATCTCTTAACTTCAGACAAACTATTAGATTTAATCTTTTAATTTAGAAAGATTAAATTTTAGATTCTGATTTTTAGATTTATAACTAGTAAATGGAAATGAATCCTTATATCTGCACCCAGGTCTGAAACTTATGTCCATGAAGAAGGCTGTTTCTGCTATTTTCAAAAGATCTACTCACTGAAAATCTCCGGTCTACTCGAGGGAAGGGGAAGGGAGGACAGAAGCCCCCCGCCAGGGTTTGGTCTGCTGCATAGCTCAGGCTCTGGCCTAGCCCAGCAGCATTCCTGGCCTGGGCCTTTGCCACGTATCTGACAGTGAGTCACTGCTGAGAGAGGATTCTCCCTAGGCATGTCCTTCCTAAATACACTGGGTCTTCCCTTTATTCAAAAGGTTCATCAACATTAATTTTTAAAAAGCTGCTTTTGCATTTTAACTGCTAGTTTTGTCTTGTTGTGTATGGTTTTGTTGTTAAAAAAAAAGCCAGCTTATTATTTATTTCAGACACTGTCCTGAAATGGAAGCATATCTACTAATTCATGTGATCAAAATTCGCCAAAGGATGTGAGGCCCTAAATCACAAGTAGTCAGAACTTTTCTGTCTACATATCGCTACAGATACACTTATACATTATGGAAAATGGATGCTGACTTTGCCAATGAATTGCTCTTTGGCCTTGCAGATACCACTCTATCTGATGCAAAGCCTTATAGAGAATGAAAATATGGAGACAAAGATTATTCATGTAAACTTTCTATCTTTTTTTTTTTAATGTCTCCTAAGGGGGTAGAGCCAAATTATTGGGTTTATGCCTCCAATTTCCATGGAAAAACACTTGGTCCTGTTAGGTCTTGCACATAGGTTTACTCAGGTTTAAAGATAGTTGTTAAAGTTTTTTATTTGTCTCAGTCTTTTGAATTCTTGAATAATCATGGTTCATTTATCATACTCTAATTTAGACACAGGAAAAGCAATGAAAGGCAAGTCTGTAAACTGCCTGTCCTAAGTTAGGTTACTTGTATGTACCTATAGAAAAAAGATGCATGTACACACAGGAACACAGACTAGTATTTCCAAAAGTACACAACATAAAAGGCTTGCTACACCTCATGTAATGCTGTGTTCTAGGCAAAAGGAACCTTAGCAACTATATCCCTGAGAAGAGCAGCTCCTAGAAGTTAACTAACAGCTTATCAGATATAAAGATAACAGATACATACCATCAAAACTACCTTGCTCGGAAGCAACATGTAGCAGCTGACTGTATGTTTCCACCGAAGGCTGATACACAAAGACTCCAGAATTGAAGCAGTCAGGCCACCCTGGGTCTGGTGCTGCCGACAATTCTTCTCTCTCAAAAAGATCATCAATATTTGCTAGGACCTGATTCAAAAAGGGGGGAGAGAAAGCATTACAGAAATGTTCTTAAGGTCTCTCTAAGTCCTCCAACACAAAAGATGCAATCTGTTGCTGGTCTTAACCATGCAGATGACAGCTGTAAGGCGGCCTGGGCCTGCTCTCCTTCATCACCTGACACTTATTTTAACCTGAACTTGACAGTCAAGTCTTGGCAGCCTTCCTCTAATGTCTAACTGATCCCAGCTGCAATATACAGCTTTTTAGCCATCAAAGCCACACTCACCAGAGTATCTGCATCCATGAACACACATTTTGAATACTGTGTAAGTGACCAGCAGTGGAGTTTAGTTAACGTAACACCCAACTCAGGCCTCTTCATTAAGGTAAGATGAGCAGAATCACCACTGTCCAAAACGTCTACCGTGATGACTTCATCAAAGACTGTCTCTAAAACTTTCCTGTCAAAATAAAAGTAAAAAACAGTGGTTAGCAACTTTTCAGAATAAGTGGCATCTAACGTACGGCTGTATTCTTATTGGCCTACCCATGCATTAGTAGAGTAATCTGTGACTTTGGCACAGCACAATCTCTTAAATATGTCCTAATTTACCTCAGGACAAATTATGTTAATTCGCATCTGTAGGTAACTTCACTAAAATAATAAGAACTGCTTATGGCGAGCATGAAGCACTTAAGACATTATTAAAGAAGTTTCTATTTTTTACTGTACCGCTGAATACCAGACAAACCATGGAAACAGCTTGTAGAAGTGACTCACATGTGCTAAGAGTACATCTTCGCAACAGCCTACTTAACAATGATATCTTATTAGACCTGATTCTGACTACTGCATATTTTTACAAATGATGCTGAGTGAAGTACATATAATGTCTGCAATGAAGCCTGTAACTAATCACTTTTGCTAAAGAAGTTGACAGAGAACTGCCTAAATCTGTGTGTCCCAAAAGAAGTGAAAGGGCTTGGTTATTCGGTGGCCATTTCTTAGAATAGAATATAACCAGCATTTATTATGTGCTTAGCACTCCTGGCATAAAGAGAGACTCACTTTGGTTTGTGAAGTACAACACTTCTCCATGCCCCAATTAACTGAAGATTTATTTTTCAAAGCAATTTTGAGCTGGGTAAGGGGAGTCTACTTAGGTAAGATACAAAACCCAACCTAAGTTAAAACATGATAAAGACAGATCATCACTGAAAGTTTATATCAGACATGCAGAACACAACTGGTGTTGTATTATCTGTCTCCAGAGCTGTACAAAAATATGTTCTAGTTCACACAGTAAACTTGATCTTTTTGAAAAGAAATGGTCAATGGCACCATTTACCACAGTAAAGGTGCAGGAGTGCATGGGGTGCTGGGGAGGCAGGGAAACTAAGAGTACATCTGTCTTCTTATACACATCCTCACTAAATAGACATCAAATTAGGACATACACATTAGGAGATAAACTTTTTAAAAAACATCCTCACCCAAGGCTATGTTGTTTTTAATTGATTTTTAGAGAGTGAGGGAGATAAATAGAGAAGCATTAATGTGAAAGAGAAAAAGCAACTGGTTGCCTCCCATATGCACCCCAACTCGGGATTGAAACCACAACCTAGGTATGTGCTCTGACTGGGAATTGAACCCACAACCTTTTGATGTACAGGTTGATGATCTAACCAACTGAACCATACCTGCCAGGGCTAAGAGATAAACTTTTTGGCATTTTCCTAAGTTACCCATTAGAAATAAGGCTGCTTGTGTACATGTACGTAGATGTAGACATACAAACATATATTCTCCTTTCAGAGGTCCTTGGCATGTGCTCACATATCTTGAAAAAAGTCACTAAAAAGGTGTTTTCAATTTCTAAGAGGGATATAAGAATGCAAAAATAAATACCGAGCTGCTAGTGTGCCCAGATATTTTTAAAGTTAGTATGAGGAACTAGGTAATTCATTCAGATACTTCAAAATTTAATTCCAACAAATAAAAGTGAACTAACCCAATCAACCAGCAGCTTGTGCCCCTCAGGATGCTCTCCTAGGACAACCCCAAATTCAGAAAGTCTTTTGGCAAATATACTTATCTATTAATTTGTAAAATAAAATCTTTAGGTTACCAATGTCAATGGCAGTGGAGAAAACTGCTATTTTCTTTCAAAGTCACCTGAGGTTTCCCTGGTTTGAAACAGGAAACCAAGTAGCCCTTATTGCATTTTGGGAAAGGAGTGCACGTGAAGTGAGATACATAAAGGGAATGCCTAGACAGAAATGCACTCAGATCACCCTGAGAAGACTTGCTAAGGAAGAGTCCTACTCCTCTTTAGAGTCAGTGAGAGCATAGGACAGGCCACCACATCACAGAAGGGAGCTTGGGTGGCATATCTCCCAAAAGCTAGACAGAGGTTTCAGACCCTGGAATCCTTCACTTAGCACCTCTCATCTTTCTCCCTCTTGGTGCTCAACCTCTGAAAAGGGTATGGCCTCAGTGCCCACTGATGCCAGGAATGGGAGAGGGATGTCCAAGCACCACCATACAGAGCAGCGGAGTCCTCACCTCATAGAGTCTGAGACCTGAGGGGTGGTGAGCACGGCCAGCCTCCTGGTGGTTCTGTGCTGTTTCAGAGATGAGCCCAGCACCAGGGCTCCTTTGGCATAGGAATCGTTTGTGGTCAGTGTCACAAAGGCCTGATCTTAATAAAAGGAAAAAAAACACACACATTCATTACAATGTCCTACCTTGAAAGAGCTACCCCAGGACCCTTTGTAACTGATAATTTGGCAAAAATCAGTTCCTCTCCCAACCTGCCCTAATTTAGAACCCAGATAAGCTAAATTCTCAGACTAGCTTAACTCTCAGAGGATGAACCTGGGGCAATTAACAGGTCGCGGTGAAGCGATCAACAAGTGCAATTCCTGTTTCTCCCGCAAGGCACCACATTTTCAGCCAAGCACAAATCCAACGAACCCAACTGAGAACCCCCCAACAAGCAGAGGCCACATTCTTCATTCTGGTGCTGACATTTCTGCCAAGCCTAGGGCTTTTTATACTGTTTTCTCAACCTGGAGCAAAGGCCACCCACTACACCTCAAGAGTGTCTGTTCAAATGTCACCTCAGGGAGGCCTCGCCTCCTAAATGCTATCTAAACAGTGGCCAATGGCTGTTAAATGGACTCAGGAATCACCTCCTGAGCTCTAGCAAAGGTGCCTCTTTCCCTTGGAGAAGCAAGCCCTACCCTGCCCCCTGCCCCCAACATATTCATTCTCTCTTGCCCTCTCACTCTCACAATTGCTGGGACCAAAGGCAAACGCGATTCTTCTGCTGCTGCACGAAGGCCCCCCTGCCAAGACCCCCGGCGGGCGCTGGGATTCCCGTCCTTCCCTGGCACGATTCCGGGGCATACTCTTTCTGAGGGGATTCTGAGGACAGTAGGTTGGTGGGCACCCAAGCGTACAGGATACTTAGGATCACGCTCTGGCAGGGGTCACTTGGGGTCACTGTGGCCCAAACAGGGAGTTGGGACATTTTGTCACAAAGTCACTGTCTGTCTTAGGTTTCCTCATTCTCCCTTTGCCCATTTTCCAATGCGGAGGCAGGAGGCCGTGGAAACTCCATTGAGAGGCGAGAGGCAAGCGCGGGGTGTCAGCGGGGCGGCGCATGCCCCGCCTCGGACCGAGGGCGTCTCCCGCGGCGCGGGGCTCTCTTCCCGCGAGCCCACGATGCAGCTCAGGAAGGCTGCTGCTCCCACCCCCGGAGGGCCCCAGCGGCCCAGCCGGCCCGTCCCCTGACGTGCCCATCACCCTCGGTACTTGTTCCTTCGACCCCCCCGTGAGCGGGCAACATTTCAGTCTGCCCCAAGGGTCCCCGATGTGGGGCGCAGTGAAGGATGTTCCCACTCAAAAGCGGTGCAGATTCCGGGGATCCGGAAGTAAAGTTTGGTGAGGGCGGTGGGGTTCCAGGGCCCCGGGCAGCAAGGGTGTGGGTGACTCCGGGCTGGGGCAGGGGCGCGACAAATGCGGAGGAACGGGGGCTGCAGCGCGGGCCCCCGCCCCCGTCACGAAGGGGCAGGAGCCCCAGGACCGTGGGTGGGAGGCGCCTCCCCACAGACCCGGCAGCCCGAGTCCGCGCGGCTCACTGCTCCCAGGAGCAGCCCGGCCACCAGCCGCAACAGCGCGGGGAGGACCGGTTACCTCAGAGCCTCGTCCCGGGGCGGTTCCGCCCGGCGGCCCCGACACCTCGCAACAAGTGGGCCGGCGCCCCGCCGCCGCCCGGCCCCGGCCTCCCGAAACCCGGCCCCGAAGGCCTAAAAATAGGCTCGGCGTGACCGCAGAGCCGGGGCGGGCGGCCCAGGAGCCGGGCCGGGCCGCCGGCGCCCCTCCGCAGGTTCCAGCCACGGCAGCGGGGGCGGCTCCCCGAGGCCGCCGCGCCCCCGGCTGGGGAAGGTGCCCGGCCGGGCTCCCCACCCCCATCCCCGCACCAGCGGCGCCGCCCGCCCGGCGTTCCCGGCGAGAGCGGGAGGAAGGACGCGGAGACGCGAGGGACGGGCTCCCACGGGGCCAGGGGCCAGGGGCCAGGGTCTGCCGCCGCCCCGCCCCGCGGCCCCGGGCGGCGGGCGGCGCTGACGCGGGACGCGCCACGCCCGGCTGCTGCCGGCCGCAACTTCGCGGCGGTCCTCCCGCCGGGGACTCCCGGCCGGGGGCGCGGAGGCGGCGGGGCCGGGCCCGCGGGGCGGCGCGGCGCGTACCTGCCATGGTGCTGCCGGGGCGGGCGGCGCCGCAGCCGCAGGTTGGAGCCGAGACGCCGGGCGCGGCGGGAGCCGAGCGTCCGGCCGCAGCGCTCTTATAGCGGCGGTCACGTGGCCGCGCACGCTCCCGGCGCCCGCTGCGGGCCGCGCGCTCTGGCCGCGGGGCGGGGCGGGGCGGGGGCTGCGGCTGCGGGACCGGCCGCCTCCCGCCCTCGGCCCCGGGCCTGGCTGCGGCGCTGCGGCCGCGGGCACCTGCCCGGGGCCGCGCCCCGGTGCCCCTCGGAGCCGCGGGCCGGGATGCGGACTTTCCGGCGGACGGCGGCATCGGCTGGACAAACTCCCAAAGGGGCCAAGGGCTCGGGAACCTCAAAAAACGAACGAATGACCAGCTCACCCCGGGTGTAGCATTTCATCTGAGTTCCACCTGAAGTTTAATGCCACTCTTTCCACCTGGAATTCCAGATCAGCCCCTGGAAGCATTTCTTACTGTTCTCATGATGGTTTTGTGGCTTTGACAGAAAAATAGAATGAATTTTAAGCATATTATTTAGATTTTGGGGGCCCTCTACATCAATGAGATACTTAGGTGTTTCATTTAATCCTCATAGAAACTCACTGAGGTAGGTGTTATAGCCTAATTTTTACCGAGGAGGAAACCGAGGCACAGAAAAATTAAATTTCTAATCTGTGGTCATGTCAGGTAAGTGGAAAAGGTAGAATCTGAACTGTGGCCGTTTGGTTTGCAGAACTGGCTCTCCCAATGGCAAGGCCATGACATCTCCGCTGCACTGGTGCCCTAAAAGGTTAGTAAGTGACAGTAACTGTGGTTGGGTAATGTTCTTGTTTAGGTTAATCTGTTTCACAAATCATGGAAGGATGAATCTGTAATTTTTTTTTTTTAGGAAGTTGAGAAATAGCTCTCTCTAATGTGATCACACCCTCCTCCTCTCCCCAGCCCTCCCACACAGCCCAAAGGCACCAGGAGAGCAGCAAGTAGCACAGTTCTCTGCAAATAATAGTTGCTCAGTAAATGCTGAACGGAAGCCAAACAGGGAGTTGACAGCATCAGTTAAAAACATAAAATAGATGCTTAAGAATAAGTGATTTATATGCACAAGTATTGCTATTCTCAAACCAATTATATCACTGTTTCCTACATCAGAATCGCTTGGGGCACTTTCTGAAATGCAAATTATTTGGTCCTAAGCTCAAACCTGAATCAGAATCTTAAGTGTGGAACCCAAGAACCAGCATTTTAAATATCACTGTCCAGGAGACTCTCTTGGTCCTTCCTTCCCCTTCCTCCCAACCCCACCATAGCATGGAGACCACTGATTTACTAGGGAAGACCTCCTGGTTACTTGGACTATAAACCACCTTTGCAAGAAGTGGGGATGTGGGGGCAAAGGTGCAATGGATGGGTTTCCACTTATTCAATCCTATAGGCTTAGGAGAGTTGGAGCTCTTTAAGAAATATAAGGGCTATCCTTGAATGATACCTTCCTGGGGAGAAGGCAGGTGCTTCCAGGTCTGAATTGCTCCCTTCCATACCAATAGGTGGACCTGGAAAAGTAAAGTTTCCATCTTTCATCCAGGAACCCTCCTGCCATCAGTGACCCTTAACAATCTGCCGCTCGAAGCCTAAGTGTCTGGCTGGACTTCCACCAGGTGTGGTGCTGGAGCCAAAAGGGCAAAGGTAAGAGGTGAAGACAACGAGAACAGCAGAAGCTCTCCTTAGGAATTAGGTCCTCTCTTTCCCACCCCCAGAGTGTTTAAGTAAAAGTGGTCGACAGCCTTCTTACCCATGTTTCATGCATATTTACAGAAACAGAAAGGTTATATAGCTTGCACCACTTTGAATCAATTAAGAACATTTTGAGGTTGCTACAGTCTACTCTTACATGTTGTCTTTTTTTTATTTTTATTTTCAGAACAGTTGAGTATGCTTATAATACCTTTAACTAAATAGGCTGACTACGAAATAGGTTGGACTATTACAAATAACATATTGAAATGCCACCCCGAATTAAAGTGCACTGATTCTGTTACATGCATAATAATTGAACAGAAGATTGGCATTTCTTTCCAAAGAATCATGTCAGAGAACATCAATTAATTATAGGAACTGATTCATGAACAGTGGTCTTATTAGAGCACATGAATCAGCAATGTTTAGGTGTAAGATTCTGTTCCCAAACTTTTTATAATATCTTCATCTTTCATTAACTCATAACCAGAGAAAAAAACCTTATGGATGACTGGAAACCAAAGAAAGACGAAAACTTGCAATCTAATGTTTCCTAACAGAAAATAATTTCAAATAACTCTAAAGCATATTGTTCAGAAGTTTTTACCAGGAGAAAATAATTGTAACTATAGGCTGTGCAGTACTATATTCTGTTTGTTGTTTTTTTTTAAATTCTCATCTGAGGATATGCTTATTGATTTTAGAGAGGGGGGAGGGAGAGAGAGAAAAACATCAATGTGAGAGAGAATGTGTTGATTGTTTGCCTTCCAACCTGGGATTGAACTTGCAACCTAGGTATGTGCCCCAACTGGGAATCCATCCCGAAACCTTTTGGTATACGGGATGCTCCAGCCAACTGAGCCACACCAGCCAGGGCTGCAGTACGATATTCTTATTGAGATACCTGCATTTATTGTTTTCAGTAGGACTCCCCCCCCCAAAAATCCACATTCAACTTCTTTTTTAAATAAAATTTACCAATACCACCAGTAGGGCAGATATGAGATATCTATCAAGTAAATACAAAAGAGAATCAGTGTACTAGTAAATATATATTACAAAAGATTCATATTAAAACTAAAATGTTGCCAAGCCAGTGTGGCTCAGCGGTTGAACATCCACCTATGATCCAGAAGATCGCAGTTCAATTCCTGTTCAGGGTACATGCCCGGGTTGCAGGCTCAATCCCTAGCAGGGGGCAAGCAGGAGGCAGCCAATCAGTGACTCTCTCATCATTGATGTTTCTCTCTCTTTCCCTCTCCCTTCCTCTCTCTAAAATCAATAAAAATTAAAACACAAAACAAAAAAACCCAAAAAACTAGTATGTTTGTGTTTCAGAAATAGAAATAAAATCATTTTACTCTAAATTAGAAAAACCGTCTTGATTTCAGAGTTCCAAGTTGCCAAAGTTGGAATACCTCCCATATTTCTCAAATCATCATTTTTTATTCATTGTCTTTATTTCCTATTCCCTGAGTGAATCACACACCACCCATCCAGCTGCTTTGTTGACGTCCCTAGGAACCACCACTACATGTTGTGTTAATCATGGGCACCCATAGTGACCCACTGCTCAGTTTTTCGGAGTCCTCTCTACACTGAGCTTCAGTTAGGTATGAGAGCAAGGTCTCTGAAAATTTAACATGCGTACACATTGCCTGGGGAATCTTGTTAAAATGCAGATTTCTGCCTGGCCGGGCATGGCTCAGAGGTTGAGCGTTGACCTGGGATCCAGGCATTGGGGTTCGATTCCTTGGTCGGGGCACATGCCCGGGTTGGGGCTCGATCCCCAGTTGGGGGTGTACAGGAGGCAGCCGATCAATGACTTTCTCATCATTGATGTTTCTCTCTCTCCTCCCTTCGTCTCTCTGAAATCAATAAAGATATATTCAAAGAAAAAATGCAGATTTCTGGGTTGAATCTCTCAGGTGATGCCCAGGCTGCAGACCAGCTTTGAATAGCAAGGTGTTCGAACATTCTGGATTTTAAGGCTTTGAATGTAGTGGATAGACATACATGCTGTAGTGAGACAAATGTTTGAGACTTTAATTTGTTAATTTTTCTCCCATGAAATTTGAACTATCAGAATTTCTGAATCCTAAAAGAAAGATTTAAGTTAAAAAACTCTATTCTACGTGAGCACACATAACTATTAACCCTTTAAACCTGTGCTAAATGAGTATATTCAGGATTGTTGGTCCAAAATTAATTTTTAATTGACTTTGGAATGCATTATGTAATTTTTTGGCAGGATACTTGCCTTCCTAATTATGTTTGTTTAAGATAATGCTGAAATCAGTTTGCATTCCCTTGAGCACACACACTGATTGGTGGTGGGAGCAACTGACCTGGAAATGTATTTCAGAGCAGAGGGCACCCTGCTGGCCTAAGACACAAATACTTCCCACAGACAGTTCATGAAACAGATAAACCACGTCTGGCCAGACACAGGAACTAACTAGTTAACTAATGACTTAAACTTTTACCCTTAATTGATAACACACAAATCTGTACCCATAATTGTTCCCAGTGATCACAGCCCTGTCCAATTCTAATCAGATGCTTAGTTTCAAGAAATATTATCCTTAGAGGCCTAAAGTAGGTCATTCTTCAGTTGAGAGCTGGAGTCGCCAACTCCACAAATTGTAGGGGGTTGGTCACTAGTTACATTGCCTTAAAAAATATTTGTTGAGATATAATTAACATATCAAAAATTCATCCATTTAAAGTATACAATTAATGGTCTTCAGTACATTCACGGAGTTATACAAGTATCACCACAATCTAAGTTTAACATTTTCATCACTCCAAGTAAACCTATACCTTTAGCAGTCACTTATTCTCTCCTTTCCCTCAGCTCTCAGCAGCTACTAATCTACTGTCTGTCTCTAGAGATTTATCTGCAGAGATTTGCCTATGTATTGTCTTTTGTGATTGGTTTCTTTCACTTAACATAGTGTTTTCATGCTGCTTCATGTTGTGGCATGTAGCAGTATTTCATTCCTTTTTAATTGCCAGATAACATTTTATAACAGTATACAGATATCCACATTTTGGTTATCCATTTCATGGATAAACATGTTAATGGACATTTGGGTAGTTTCTACTTTTTAGCTATTATGAACATTTGCGTCCAAGTTTTACGTGGATATACACTTTCCTTACTCCTGATATATACCAAGAGTAGAATTGCTAGATCATATGGTTACTCTATGTTTAACAATTCAAGAACTGTCAGACTGTTTTTCAAAGTGTCTGCATCATTTTGCATTCCCACTAGTTTGAGGGGTTCCATTTCCTCACTTCTTAGCCAATACTTGTTACTGTCTTTTTTATAATACCATCCTAATGGGTTTGGAGTGATAGCCTATTGTGCTTTTGATTTGCATTACCCTAATGACAAATGATATTGAACACCTTTTCATGAGCTTATTTATTGGCCATTTGAGTATCTTCTTTGGAGAAATGTCTATTAATGCTTTAATCATTTTTTAAAATTGGGTTTTTTGTTTATTATTGATTTGTAAGAGTTCTTTATATATTCTGGATGTAAGTTCCTTATTAGATATATATGACATGCATATATATGTGATTTGTAAATATATCTTCCCATTCTGTGGGTTGACGTTTCACTTTCCTTTTTTCCTTAATCTCTTTATTTTTAAAAAATATGTTTTTATTGATTTTTGAAGAGAGAGGAAGGGAGAGGAAGAGAGAGAGAGAAACATTGATGTGAGAGAGAAACATGGATCGGTTGCCTCCTGACCACACCCTGACTGTGCAGATTAAACCCGCAACCGAGCATGTGCCTTGACTGGGAATCGAGCCATCGACCTTTCAGTCCATGGGGCAGCGCTCCAACTAACTGAGCCAAACCTGACAGGATGGCTTTTCACTTTTTTGATAGTATTTTTGTTCAGTACCAAAGTTTTAAATTTCTGCATTGTCCAATTTATTTATTTTTCTTTTGTTCCTTGTGCTCTTGGTGTCATATCTAAGAAACTATTGCCTAACCCAAGGACTTTTCTTCTAAGAGCTCTATTGTTTTAGCTCTTAAATTTAACTCTATAATCCATTTTAAGTTGATTTTTCTGCATTGTGTGAAGTAGAGATCCAATTTCCTGCTTTTGCATGTGAATATTGAGTTATCCCAGCACCATTTGTTGAATTGTCTTGGCACCTTTGTTGAAAATTACTTGACTATAAATGTAAATATCCTATTTCTGGACTCAATCCTATTCCATTGATATATATAGGGTGCCCCCAAAATGTATATGCACACTTTGAATAATTATAAAGGCAGTGTTTATTAAAATACATTTCATTTTGAAAATTGGGATATCAGCTGTTAAAGTGTGTATACAATTTTTTTAGCACACCTGTATGTATGTTTATCCTAATGCCATTTCCATGATATCTTGATTTCTACAACTTTGTAGCAAGTTTGGAACTGGGAAGCCTGAGTCCTTATTTTTGTTCTTTTTTCAAGGTTGTTTTGGCAATTCTGGGTCCTTTGCGCTTCCATATGAATTTTAGGATTAGTTTATTAATTCCTGAGTAAAAGAAGCTGGAATTTGGATAGAGATTGCATTGAATTTGTATATCAATTTGGCGAATATTGACAATTTAACAACTTAAGCTTTCTGATCCATGAACATGGGATTTCTTTTCATTTATGTAGATCTTTTTTAATTTCTTTCAATAATGCTTGGTAGTACATTGCCTTTTAAAGTACATAAAGCTCAAACAAATTAGGTCTGTGAGCTGCATAAACACCACAGGCATGGCAGCTGATTTTCATGTCTGCTAGATACTCTAAATTTATATTCTTGACTAAAATCTGATTATCATTTGGTTTTATATGTGGAGCACCACTGTCTTGCCCCATTGCAGGACAACCTTTACAAAACTGCACTTTGGCCTTGTCATTAATAATAGCTAACACTTAACCTGATGCAAAGCTTCTTATACATATTAAATCATTGAGCTTTCCAAATAATCTCATGAGATAGATAGTCTGCAGTCCCCACTTCAGGTGAGGCACAAAGCTTGCCCATCATTTTACAACTCTTAATTTGTAGAGCTGGATATTGAACCAGGTCTCTTGCCTCCCCAGGCTGTACTCTAACCACTGTTTGGTAATGTGTGTACATTGTGCAGCACTCAAAAGCTGCAAAAAGATATGTGTACAGTGAGAAGTAATTCTCCCCTGTCACCTTTCCCCCCAGCTACCATGTTCCCCTCCCTAGAGTGGCATATTATTCTTGCCACAGAAAACTTACTGCTGTGGCTTTTCCTATGTGCTGTTGGAGGTATTTGCTGTGTCACGCAATTTCCTCTTTTGAAGGACCCATGAGAAATTTTTTGTATTGGCCTTGGTATCAGAAAGGTTGCATCTCCTCAATATTTAATTTTTTCTTTATCTTATAGACATTTTGAGTCATATATCAACACATGTGTCCCCATTTGGGGAGCCACTTAGACCCTTGGGGCAAAATTGGCAGCTGTAGTTCTTTAGGCTCTCCATGGTGTGCTTACCTGTGGTGTAACTTTTTACCCTGCCTGACTTACTTATGAAGTTGTTCGAGATCCTTTGGAAGTGGGGAACGAATATGAATTAATTAGTAAATAATTAAATGAGGAGATGTTTCTAGAGGGAGTAGAACATGGAAGATAAAATTTCAGCTCAATTTGGGTGACCCTGGAGATTTTTGTAGTGATTTGTCAGTAAAATGAAGATTTCATAAATTAGAGAGGCAAGGTTACTGATCCAGACATGGGAATAACCTTTTGTAATTAGTTTAAAATCTTGAAAAGACAAAGTAATTTTGCTTGATCTTTTCATCTTACTTTTATTATTTATTATACATAATAACAACATGATAGTGGCCCAGAAGGAAGTTGTCTAGGGTCTCTCACTCTTTCAAATATATTTCACCTTTCATATGTTAGTTACCATATTTGTGATCTTTCAGTTGGTGGGTTAAATATTTTAAATTAGCTAGTTATAAGACTAAAAATTAAGAGAATCTCTTCAGCAGATATCTTTTCTTTAAAGTCAGATTTATTGTGACATAATTTATATACAATATAATTCACTTTTTAAAAGTATATAAGTCAATGAGTTTTGACAAATATATACAGTCACATAACTATCACCACAATCTCCTAAAAACTTTTCTCTTGTGCCTTTGCTATCAATCCCCTCCCCTTCCCCTGGCTCCTGGCAACCACAGCTCTGATTTCTGTCCATATAAATTTACCTCTTCTCGAATTAATAAATGTAATAATGTAGTATGTAGTCTTTTCTGTCTGGCTCCTTTTAGCATAATGCTTTTGAGATTTACCCATGTTGTTGAGTGTGTCAGTGGTTCATTCCTTTTTATTGCTGAGTGGAATTCTTTCACATGCAGGTACTATAATGTATTTATCCATGTGCCAGCAGATGGACATTTGGGTTGTTTCTGCTTTTGGGCTTTATGAATAAAGCTGCCATGAATACTTGAGTGCAAGGAGCAGGATTGCTGGATTGTATAGTATGGCGTATTTAACTTCATAAGGATGACAGTTAACTTTTAAAGTTCATTGACAAATTTGGGTGAAATCGTTAAGAATGGAAGTTATAGTTTTTATATAAAATCAATTATGGCCTAAGGTGATCTGCTCATTATACATTTGAAGGAGAAGGGACTTGAGTCCCCAAGAGTGTTACTGGGGAATTGCTTCCCTCCAGCATGCCCGGTGCCACCTGCTTCTCCTGGGCGCTAGCACGTGCACTCTCAGGGCCTGGTTTGAGAGGGGTTAGAAAAGAGAACTCCAAGGTTCATCACAGTCCAGAGTCTTAGTGATCTAATGATTACAGGGGTTTTGCCTGAAGAGCAGAAAACATCATTGTCACCAAATCTCTAGGTCACAATACATGTATCCTAGAAAGCACTCTCCTGTGGATTATCTCATTTGGTCCTTAAAGCAGTGTATCAGGTAACCCAGCTGGACACATGCATGATATTTTCACAAGGCCACTGGGACTCTAGCAATGATTTTCTTCTTCCTTTTTTCTTTTTTAAAAGCACTCAATTTACAGCTTAAAAAACACGCACACACAAACCAAAGCAGATAGATGCCTCCAACCCTCAGCCCTCTTCACATCACTAAACTACACCCTGTCCGTCAGGTTCATCACATCTATGAGTTCAACCCCAGCCCTGAACTTCCAGGGTGAGGGTGAGGGTGAGGGTGAGGGACGTCTATTGAGAATGTTTGGAAACAAATTAAGGTGTTTTTTTTTTTTTTCCTTTACGGCCAGGTGGGAATGAGTTTCCTAGTTCACGGAGGATCGTTGTGCCTGTGTCACAGATGGCGCAACTGAGACGTGGAGGTTAGAAAATTGCTCACGGTCACTTTCCTAGAGAGTGGTGTGTCTGGGTCGTCTTAAACTGTGCTGCCTTGTTGGAATTTGAGCGGGAAGCAGGGCATTCCCCAGAATTTAGGACCTTGGAGATAAATACTGCCAATGTAGGCAGTCGGTCTGTCAATAGGCTCCCACCGTCTGCTTCTCCTTTTGATATAGAGGAAATGGAGGAATGAATGAGGTATTGGATTTACAAGGAACCTGAGAGACTTGTAGCCCGTGGCAGGCAGAGAAGGTGTAAAATACAGGGAGGGAAATACAGCAAAGAAAGCTCCAAGTGCCTGAAAACCTGGTGTCAGAGGACGTGCTGCTTCACTCCCAATAATTCAATAGGCCCTACCCTTTACTCCTGGTTACAGGGAGGGGCCATCTGACAAACAGTGATTCCTTGGACTGTCCTAACCTCCTGCAATATCTCCACCTGTCTGAAGTTCCTTTTACAGAAGACAAAATATTTCACCTACAATTAGAGAAGAAAGTTCTGGTTAAAGGAGAAGAGACACTTATTTTAAGAGCTGATCAATATCGGGCACAGCGAGGAACAGGTACCATGTATGTGGTCTCACTTGATCTTCCCAGAAGCCCTGCGCAGGAGAGATTACTCGCTCCATTGCGTACACAAAAACGATGACACCGGGAGGTTAAGAAAGCGTTTGCCTTCAGTGTGTGAATATACCTTTCAGGAGCCAGGAAACGGCCTCTGTGTCCAGAGGTGTTTGGTTGTACACATGTACACAGGTTCCTTGGAATGATCACTTCAGATTTTTGAACACAAACTTCTTAATAAAGCAACATGTCTTCAGAAGATGCATTGATTGCGGCTTCACTAGGTTGCACATTGAGCAATTGTAGTAACATGTAATTCTTGGAACCATGGATCTCTAGTCCTGTTATCATTTATGAACTGAAGAGGTGTTTACATAGAAGAAGAAATTCACTTAGTCCTAGCACTTAAACTTTTTAAGGGGTATTTAAGGGTTTTTTCCACATATGAATTTTAAGCATTTTTTAAGGTAAGGTGAGAGAACAAGTGCCTTTTTATTATTCCACGCAAATCAATATGGTCCTTGAGCTTGGAAACCCTTCCTCACTTCTGATTTGCATAACATGGCTCTTAAATGCACAGGGGTGGGCAGAAGTGTGTTTACAGTTGCAATGCAAGGAAATAATACAATAATTAATAGATAATAATACAAGAATGAACTGTTTCATGTACTCACAGCTGCACACCCGATTCTGCCCACCCTTACGCCTCACGTTGCTTCTGCTTTTGCTTCTGATGAACTTGCGAGTTAATTATTTTTGAATTTTCTTTGAAGACTAGATAAATGTTTGGTTCCCAAAATATTTCAGGTTTTGTTTTGTTCTGTGATTGAGATAAATTTTTATTTGGATTTAAAGAGCTTAAAATTTTTACTAAAGTATCCACCATGTTAACCTTAATCGGCAAGATTCAGGGATTCATCCGTTAGTAGCTGTGTTCTGGAAATAGATTTGCAATCAATAGTCTAAAGGCTTCTGGGTAGACTGCCTCCCAGCAGCATGGACTGACTGTGACGTGAGCATTTTTCCCTGCCAGTTCGCATCAGGAAAGCTCCTCCTGCAGCCCAGGATCTTCCTTGAATGCTGCAGAGCTGGGAGCTGTCCCCAGAATTTGATATTTCACAGTCCTATTGCCAAACGCGGCACTGGAGCGCAAACCGCTCCATCACGGTGCACCCTCAGGACACAGCCCGCTTCTGGCCGGGCCAACTCCTAGGAAGGCCATAGGATCTAACCTGCCGGGCCTGTCAAAAATCAGCATGTGAACTCTTTGGCAGGCTTAGTTAGTGTCAGCTGAGGGCAGCGCTTTCTGGAAGCAAGTGAGTTCTCCTCAAGGGAGGTGAGGCCAAGCTGCCCAGCCAGCTGCCGGAGCGATACTCATTCAGGATTCTGGTATACGAGGCTAGGCTTGGATTCATCTAGAAATGGTGGACCACCAAATGTGAAACTCACCAGGGGATGTCTGTAAGAAAGGTACTAAATACCCAGGGACGAACAAAAGAATAGCTTTTAACAATTTGTCCGTCAGACCTGGATAAATCGATTCTGAAAGAAATAGCATTTGTGTAGAAAAGGGGTTGGATGCATTTTGAGGTCAAAAGAAAAATGCTTCGAAGGGCCAGAAGCCGGGCAGCTAGCAGTTCCCAGGGAAGGTACTCAGGTGGTAAGGACAGCTGAGTGTCTCGGGCCATGACACCGACCGCACGGTGTGTGCCCTGCCTGCGGTCTTCTGGGTTGGAGGCTTGCTAGTTAAGGCCTTAATGGCAGGTAAATAACCAAGACTGCTGGCTGACGTTGAAGATGAAGGTTAAATAAGAAAAAAATGGAAGGCAGAGGTTCATACAGGAATCCACATTTTTTTAAGATTTTATTTTTTTTTCTTTTAGAGATTTTATAGGATTTCCTTTATACTTCTATTGGTTTCAAGAAGATTGAAAATTGGGTCCAAACTTTTAGAGTTAGAATAAATAGACCATTGCGTGACTTGTCTCAGTTTAAAAAAGATGAGAAGAATTAACTATTTGGGACAGTGTTTCAATACTGAAATGTTTTTTATAATTCACTTCAAAAAAAGGGATAGAATAAGCTGTTTATTTTGTATGTACTTTTACTTATTTTACTTAATTTTTTAATAGTAATTTTTATGGTACTAAAATAATTATAAAAAAGTCTATAGTGAAAAATCTTTCTCCAAACCCCTATCCTGCTCCCCACAGGTATATATATATAATTTTTTTTAGTGCATATATATATAAGAAAAACAAATATATATGTAATCCTCCCCCCCATTTCATCCAAATGGAACATCCTGAACATCTTGTTATGTGGTACCTTGCCTTTTAAAAAAACAAATAAACTTTATTTTTTAGAGCAGTTTTAGGTTCACAGCAAAATTGAACAGAAAGTGCAGAGTTCCTATATATCCCCCCCCCCCACACACACAATCTTCCCACTGTCAATATCCCTCACCACAGCGGCACATTTGTTACAATCAATGAACCTACGATGCCATCATTATCACCCAAAGTCCATAGTTTACTTTAGGGTTCGCATTTAGTGTTGTAAATCCTATGGGCTTGGACAGATGTCTAATGCCATGTCCCCATTGTTGTGGTCTTGTACAGAATGGTTTCAATTGCCCTAAAATTGCCAAACTGTATTGCAAAGTGTGTGCACCGTTTTGCATTCCCGCCAGCGATGAGTCCGAGTTCCTCTTGCTCCACGTGCTCAGCAGTATTTGGTGCTGTCAGTGTTAAAGATTTTGGCGATTGTAATAGATGTGTATCTCATGTTCTAATTTGCCTTTCCCTGATGACATCTGATGCGGAACATCTTTCCATATTTTTATTTAGCATCTATAATATCCTCTGCGGTGATCTATCTCTTAAGGTCTTTGGCCCATTTATTAAGTGGGTTATTTTCTTACTGTTTAGTTTCAAGAGTTCTTTATATATTTCGGGTAATAGTCTTTTACCAAATATGCCTTTTGCAAATGGTTTCTCCCAGTTTATGGCTTTTTTTTTTTAACCCTCACCTGAGGGTATGTTTTTTATTGATTTTAAAGAGAGAGGAAGGGAGTGGGAGAGAGAGAGAAACACTGATTAGAGAGAGAAACATCAATTGGTTTCCTCCTGTCTGTACCCTGACCAGGGATTGAACATGCAACCCAGGTATGTGGCCCGACTAGGAACTGAACCCTTGACTCTTTGGTGCCTGGAACGACGCTCCAACCAACTGAGCCACGCTGGCCAGAGCTGTGGCTTATCATTTCATTCTCTTGACAGCATCTTTCACAGAGCAAAAATATTTAATTTTAATGAAGTCCAGCTTATCAGTTCTTTCCTTCATGGATTGTGCCTTTGGTGTTTTATCTAAAAAGTCATTGTCAAACCCAAGGTTATCCAGATTTTCTCCTATGTTAGAGTTTTATAGCTTTGTGTTTTACATTTAGGTCTATGGTTTATTTTGAATTAATGTTTGTGAAAGGTGTAAGATCTGTATCTAGAATCTTTTTTTTTTTTTTTTTTTTGGTATGTGGATGTCTAGTTATTTTAGCACCTTTTGTTGAAAATACTATTTTTTTCTACATTGTAATGCCTTTGCCCTTTGTCAAAGATAAATTGACTGTATTTATGTGGGTCTATTTCTGGGCTCTCTCTTATGTTCTATTGCTCTATTGGCCTATTCTTTTGCCATTACCACTGTTTTGATTATTGTAGCTTTATAGTAAGTCTTGAAGTCAGGTAGGGTCAGTTCTCCCACTTTGTTCTTCTCTTTAATGCGGAATTTGCTCTCTGGATCTTTGGCCTCTCCATCTAAACTTTATATCCAGTTTGCCAATTTCCACAAAATACTTGCTGGGATTTTGATTAGGTGTGGTGAGTCTATAAATAATGTTGGAAGAACTGACATCAGTGTGAGAGAGACACTTTGGTTGGTTGTCTCCTGCACATGGCCTGACCAGGGATCGCAAGGGATTGAGCATGCATCCCAGGTATGTGCCTGACCTGGAATCAAACTCGCGACCTTCTGGTGCATGGGACGACACTCCAACCAACAGAGTCACACCGGCCAGGGCTATAATTGCTTATTCATTCTGGAATTTTCAGGTCTTTTGGGGGGGTTTTCTACAAAGATGATTATGCCATCTGTAAACAAAGATAGTTTATTTCTTCCTTCCTAATCTGTAAACCTCTTATTTCCTTTTATCATCTTACTGCATTAGCTAGGACTTCTCATACGATGTTGAAAATAGTGGTAGAGGGGACAACCTTCTCTTGTTTCTGATCTTAGTGGGAAACTTCAAGTTTCTCACCACTGAGTATGATGTTACATGTAGTTTTTTATGTCGTTCATTATCAAGTTGAGGGAGTTCTTAGTTCCTGGTTTGCTGAGGTACCTTGTTTTGTTCCTTAATATAGTCTGGAGTACTTTCCATTATGAACATTAAGAGCTGCATTATTATTATTGTTATTATTTTCAGCTGCACAGTACTTTATTGCATGGGTATACTACAGTTTACTTAACCTGACCCCTGTTGATGGGTACTTGGGTACTTAGGCTATTTCCACATCTTTTAAACCATATATAAAGAACATTTTACATGTGTGAAAATTCCTAAAAGTTGAAATAGTAAGTAAAAGCACATATATATGCATGGGTTACTTTGATTACTAAGTTACCAATTTATACTCATAGAAGTATATATGAAATATTTGAAAAGTTATATCTCAGTGTAGTTTTGGTTTGCATTTCTCTTTATTATTGAGAGGTTGAATGTATCATCTATCTTTTTTATATGTAATAATTTCTTTTATTTCTACATCTTTTATTCAGTTTTCTATTGGACTATTGGTCTTCTTCTTAGTGGAATATGGTAGCTCCTTACATATTATGGAGATTATCCATTTGTCTGATACGAATTACAGTTGTGTATATGTGTATAGACTATTTTAACAGAGTAGATTCTCTGCCCCAGAGATGTTGAAACATATTATCACTTGGTAGGATTATTATAGCAGGTATTCTTGGATTATATCTCCGCACTTTATAATTTTTAAAGTACATTTCCATTTTCAGCTTTTATGATTCATTGATTAAACAAACATTGCTTTATTTAGACTAGAAAAATCTAGGCCTGGTTAACTGTGCACTCTCCATATAAAACAGCTTAGTTTAACACAGTCTACTCAGCATCTCGGTAGAAGACAGAGCCTGGACACTTGGCAGGCACACATTTGTCAAGTGTCTAGTAGCCTGTACCTTTGCACCCTTTTCCCTAGAAATGAGGAAGCAGCTGTGGCCTGTCACCTCTGAGTATTTTGGCCAACAGACTGGCATCTTGGGAATTTATCCAGCATGCTTTCCGGAGGTATTCAGACCCTTTTAGAAGAAAGCAAAGTCATTAAAGGAAACCAAGAACATTAAAGATTTATGCCTCTTGTGTAATTTAGCAGCAAGAAACAAAGAAACAGTTTCTGTTCAGCACATAATATAAGATGAACTGAAAACTGCAAAGAAACATGTTTAAAGATAATACATTTTTACAATATTTTTGTCAAATTGCTCCCATCACACGTTTTACGGGCAGCTTGGGAACATTCTGTACACTGGAAAGATAAAAGCGTTTCCTGGAGCTGGAGGAACAGGAGTCCTGGGTTTTGAGGTCCCCGGGAAATGCTTCTGCATGTGCTGCACGCAGGCAGCAACTGCCCCCAATCAGCAGGGCCTCGTCTGGGACGCGGCCCTGTCAAGGAGCAGTATGGGGCTGATTGGGGCGAATGGCAACGAGAGGTCAGCAGATGCAGAAGAGTTTTGTTCCAGTGCTATTTTATTTTAACTTCGCAAATTTAAGAGCAAGACCTCACTAACCCGGAGTGCTCCGAGGCAGACATTTTCTAGAAGGGATGAAGTGAGTTTAGGTCATAGCAAACGGTTTGGTGCTTCAATTTTCTTTTCCTTTTTTAAAAAAAGGTTTTCTTTCTCTGAGCTCTTTTCTAATTAGCTTTCTGATTCCTATAACTGTCCCTCATTTCCCCCCCCCCTTCAAATTCTGTTTCTTCCTATCTCCAGCAAGTGAAATCAAAGGCATACTTTCTTTTTGTCTTGAGGGAACATCTCTTTTGTTCAGGGACCACCTGACATTGTTCAAGAAGAATGGGTTCGGGATCTAAAAGAGGTGTTGGGTGCAGCCAAGTGCACAATTGTGACACAACCCCCAACAGGGAGGTGGTGTTTGGGGGAGACCAAGAATGAACTCAGTTACTCTCAGCATTGTTTGTGGCTAATCTGGAACCTGTTGAGGTTATAGATAGAAGCTGATGCTGTGGGAAAGCATGAGCCAACCCTACTAGGATTCATGCAAGTCAAATAATTGTTAGACTCATTATATTTCGCCAGCCTAGGAGAACACTCAAGATATCTCACCTGTTAGGCTCCAGGCAGAAAATCTTCTGTGTCAGTTAAAAAATGAGAGGCGTAGGTGGGAGGGCAGGAGAGAGGGAAGAAAAGCGGGGGGGGGGGGGGGAGAGAGAGAAGAGAGAATGAATTAAAGAGAAGCAGCATTTCTTTTGTCACCAAGGTTGAATTTGTGAGAAATTCGAGACCTCCAGGTTGGATTCACAATAATGACGGGGAGAGAAAGTTTAAATGGCTATATCCCATGCGTGGTGTTAAAAATGGAGCTTGGACATATGCAAACGGCATCGAGCGCAGAGCTGAGGCAAGGGCGAAGCTCAGGCTCCGGGGTGAGAAATCAGCTTGAGCTGAGAAACCATCTGGGAAAACTCTTAGACTAATTTGAACTGAACCAAGCTGAGACCTCAAGCATTTCTTTCCAATGAGATCCAAGCTAAACAGTGACACAAGCTGATGCTCAGTGGAGATGCCCACCTGTCGCTGCCTAACAGCTGTCACGGTGAGTCCACGCGGCTCGGAAAGCTACATAATTAACTGCAGTTTGCTTTGAAGTCTACAGAAAGCTGCTTCCTACTGCGGTACATTTACAACTTCTACAACTGCCAGTGAGGTGTTCAGGGCCTCCATTGCCTAGGCCCACTAACTCCTTTAATGTTCAGGTTTCTCAAAGGTATTCAAATCCCTGAAGCTGCTACATGAGGGCTTTCAAGACAGCTGTTTAAAAAAATACGCCTTATTTTTAATCATTAGATTATTAAATAACTTTACCAAAAACATGGCTATAAGTCATGGATATTGTATCTTTTAAAAAAAAAAAATTATTAGGGAGAGCTGTTTTCAAAGGGATCAGATTTGGGAGGAATGGATATGCAATAGTTAAATCAATATGATTGTCTACATAGTAGCATCACACTAAGAAACATGAATACAAATATGTTTATTTATCTTTTAAATCTTGATTTGGGAGTCAATTTTGATTTTCTTTACCTTAGAAATTTCAGAATAGGCCTTAGGAAAAATATATTTATAAAAAGATTTAGACCTAAAGTTCAGAACGAACTTAAGTTTAAACTAGTGTATGTATGTGTTGAAGGTAATGGAATAAATACCACTGAATGAACAATTTATTTGTATTTCACATGTAGCTCTCTGTGGCAATGTGACAGTTGGATCCCTGTAAGGGACTTTGGTTTCTATATCTTAATCATTCAAGCCAAAGTGGATATAATTTTACTTGATACTGCTGTAAAGAGAAAATAATTAACTTGATATTTTTAAAGATAGTGTTGCACAGCATAATTTTGAAATGGATTACTAAGGCTGTGAAATTATGTTAGTTAATTCTATGTACTTTACATTGTAGTAAGAAAAATGCCAGCATTTTCATGCTGAGATTATTTGATAGGGTTAGCAAAGGGTAATTGTCAGTTTGGGTTTATCTTTGTAGTAAAAATCAAATGTGGACCTCATGCATTGAGACAGAAATCCAGAACTTAACCCGTCCTGTGGGAACATCTGCACTTAGGGAAGTTTCAGTTATTTTTCTTTTAAATGTATGTTGTTTTACCTTTAGGGAGTTGATGGGAAGGCATTGTGAGTGTTTTTGTGGCTAAAGTTAAAATCTTTTCATTAAGTGATAATGGACTTAATAAACCTGTTCAAAAAATCAATATATTAGCCTGTATTCAGCACTTAATGCTGACATGGCTTATGTTCAGGAATTGCATTTGGGACCATAGAGATGAATGTTGGATGTGAGCACAGGTTAGGAATAGGTTGTGTTCTTTTGCTATAAGGAAATAACCATTCTGTCTATAAACGACTTTGATTTTTAACAAAGCAGCTATTATAGATGCAACCAATTGGTTTATTTTGGCCCAGAGAAAGATCTGACGTCTATTTGAACATTAGGGACACAGCATGGCTCACTGGATGCAACCGAATAGAACTTGAGTTATATAAGATTCCATAATATGCCTCTAACTTTCTTTATCACCTTTACTATAAAATGAGCAAACAATGCCATTCAGAGGGATTACTGATTATAAAGTATTTTGCAAATGTGCAAGAGATTTTTGCTGATTTTTTTTTTTTGGAATGGGTACAATTATGTTACAGTAAAGATGTGTCTTAAAAAGTGAATTTGTTCTTGGCTGATGTAAGAGACTTAAGGTTGTGCCATTTCCTCCAGATTAGATGAGAATATGTATTTTTTGCAGTTTTGAGCACTTAAAAGTACATTCTGTGGAGAAAGCAAGGAATACAGGCTTAGCTTAGTCCACAATTCCCTGTGACCTCCCTCATTCTTGTCTTCAGGAATCACCAAACCCTATGGCTGCAGACACATCTTTGTCAGCTCTTTCAAAATTAAGCAACACATGTTAATATAATCTTTAGACATTTGGAAATGGAAATACGTCATGTCTTCACGACACACGGACCACATGTGGTCATGAACCGTATGGGTTCTACGTCGGCTGAGAGCATGACAATGCATGAGGGTCTCCATTCTGCTCTACTTTACAAAATGGTGAGAAATTCAACCGTGAGATGACAAGATGGTAAGATGAAAGTTTAAAGAACTTTCATTCATTCATTCCACAACTTTTTTTGAGCACCAACTACTTTTCTACCAAAAGAAATTTACATTTTACACAACAGTTTATAACTATTTTTAACTGCAACAATTCTAGCATTAGAGAGATGGATTCATCCCAAAGCACTCAGAATAAACAACATACACAAAATGATGACAGGTGGAGGGGGAGGCAGAGAAAGAGCTTGAGACTAATGAACGTGACCTCAAGGAAACAACTGAATTCTCTAGGCCTCTGTGCCCTCTGAAATGAGGGTGGATTGGTGACCTGAGAGGCTCCTTCTCACTCTCCAGCTCTGAGGATCACACAGAGATTATTGTGGATCTTACCTCCTATCCCAGCGTAGGAGGTAAGGCCGACGCTCGGTCCTCCCTGTGGAATGAAGTTTTCTAAAATTCTTGTGGTCAGTTGTTTCGTTGTATGTTATACCTTTGTGTAATGATCCAGTGCTCTGAAAGCTGCCAGGTGCTTGATGACGCAGGAATATTTATTGAAAGATCACATCTCTTTAGAATAGAAAACACAACCCATGGGTAAGTTTCTAAGCTCCAGTCTCTACTTTGAATTTCTTTTATGGACAAAAGGGGGGCATCGGCTGATAGAAGGAACGTAAGATATAATTAAAAATTAGTCATGGCAAGCCTGCATAGACATTCATCTATCTTTTGGATTTTAGCAGTTAAGTTACCTTTAGGAATTCACGATAATGCTATCGCCTTCCTGACCTGACAGTGTTTGGTTCTTTAAGAGGTTTTACATGTTTACGTGATAATTTTACCAATGTCCAGAACCATAAAGCTGGTCACAACAGGACAGAGTGATGGTAATAGCTAATGTTCATTTCTTTCTTTTGCAGGGTGAGGAGACCTAGCCACAGAGAGGTCTGCCTGACATCGCTTAGACTATAAGTGGCAGACCTGGGACTTGAACCTATGTGGTCTGTTTTTAAGGCCCAGGCTTATGTCCACAATAACACAACTGCCACCCAGCATGACTAATGATTTTCCATTTTTGTAGCGACTCACACTAGTAGCTGGTCAGCAGGCGTTTTCACCCAGTGTTTAAGCCAGGTGCTGCCGGGCTGGAGGCAGGGCTGCCTTCACCTTGTAGGCACAGTAGGCCAGGGCCTAGAGCCCATGATACTTTTAGGGACCCTAGAAAATGTTTTATATTTTTTTAAATCAGAAGAAATACATAAATGTAATCTAGCCTGGATCATACTTGTCTTTATACTGGTAGAGTTGTAACTTATATTTTAGATATTTTAAAATGTGCCAGAGACAACATTATGCACTCGATCGGAGGGCAGAGCAGTAGCTGGGGATGCACAAAGCTGCTGCTCGGAGGCCCTTCGGAGGCTCCTTCTCTCTGCAGGTGGGTGCCCAGGTGAGTGGCCGCAGAGCCCGTCAGGCAAAGCTGCTCAGTTCACCGTCAGATCTTCACTGTCCTTCCGGGAGAAGCGACCCCACCCTTTCCTGCCTTCGTCCCCAGGTGGGTGCTGGCTTACCTTCTCTCGTGCCTGTACCGAGGCAAGCTTGCTAACGTGCGTCACTGCTGGCCTGCAGGTGGGTTTGGCCTGGTCTGTACAATTTTTAACAAATCAGAGTTAGTTGCCAATATTAAAAAAATTGGGAGAGTTTACATAAAAATCTTCTCTTGGAAAATCAGAAGTCTTGGTAGCACAGGGCCCATGTTGCATGACTCCATCTGGCAGGGGCTGAGTAAAGCTCCTTGCTTCCGTCCCCTTCTAGCCCTGCCTGTCCCGGTCAACACTCGCATTTCAGCCTTTGCATAAGATGTAAGTGGCAGCTTAACGTATTCTGTTTCCTCAAGATCCTTGCAGGGTCACTGAGAGGGAAGGAAACTGTGGAGGTTAGGGTTTGTAGCGAGGGAATCGCAGGCTTCGGCGGGGAGACCGGGGGGCTGTCGGGGCTCTGCACACCACGTCAGGGGAGGCCCTTGCCTACTTTCCATAGGAGCAAGAGTCACTGCGCCCCCTCATGAATGGCGCCACCAGGGCAGCCTGGCTTTCAGGGGTACAGGGAGCGGAGAGCCAGGCAGGACGACCAGCGGGAAGTTGATTCGCACCCAGCCACACCCCCCACGTCCCTTCAGGTGCTCTATGCTGCTGAAACTACATACAAGATGGACTGAAGACAGAATTCCTGCATCTCTTATCTTTAATTTATTATTTTATTGAATTGAATTTTAATTCCATTACAATATTTCATAGGGTTAAATAAAGAGAAGTTTATAGTATTCAGGGTTTACATCCTACTTTTCTCAAAGTAAATATAGTCCTTTTATATTGTTGAAATCACTGTACATCTATATTTTGTTATTTTCACTGAACATTTTTTTCCATGTGCTAATATAGTCCATGTGCCAATGCTGTTAATGGTGTCACTGTATTCCACTTTTTATTTTTAATTAAAAATTGTTTTTACCATCCTTTTATCTTTTTTTATTGAATTTATTTGGGTGACATTGGTTAGTAAAATTATATAGGTTTCAGGTGTACAATCTTATAATACATCATATGTATATTGTATTGTGTGTTCACCATCCCAAGTCAAGTCTTGTCAAGTCTCCTTCCATCACCATTTATCCCCCCTTTTCCCTCTTCTACCTCTCCCACTCCCCTTTTCCTCTGGGAATCCTCATACTGTTGTTTGTGTCTATGAGATTTTGGCTTTCAGTTGTTTTTTTTTTGCTTAATCCCTTTACCTTTTTTACCCAACTACCAACCCCCCTCCCCTCTGACAGCTGTCAGTCTGTTCTCTGTATCTATAAGTTTGTTTCTATTTGGTTTGTTAAATGGGACTACATCAAACTAAAAGGGTTTTGCACAGCAAAGGAAACCATCAACAAAATGACAAGACAACCCACTGAATGGGAGAACATATTCACCAACGATACATCTGAAAAGGAGTTAATGTCCAAAAATTTTAAAGAACTTAGAAAATTCAATACCAACCCCCCCCCTGAAGCAATCCAATTAAGAAATGGGCAAAGGACCTGAATAGACACTTCTCCAAAGAAGACATACAGATGCCCAATAGACATATGAAAAGATGCTTAACATCACTAATCATCAGAGAGATGCAAATTAAAACCACAATGAGGTATCACCTCACACCTGTCAGAATGGCTCCATCAACATACAAGTGCTGCGAGGGTGTGGAGAAAGGGGAACCTAGTGCACTGCTGGTGGGAATGCAGACTGGTGCAGCCACTATGGGAAACAGTATGGAGGTTCCTCAAAAAATTAAAAACAGAACTGCCATATGATCCAGCAACTCAATTTCTGGGAATATATACAAAGAAACCCGAAACACTAATTTGAAAGAGTATATGCACCCCTATGTTCATTGCAGCACTATTTACAATAGCCAAGATTTGGAGGCAGCTCATGTCCATCAGTACATGAGTGGATTAAAAGCTGTAGTACATTTACACAATCAAATACTGCTTAGCCATAAAAAAAGAAGGAAATATTTTCATTATTTTGAAGTATAGGACTTCAAATGAGCTGGTAAATCCTAACTTCAAAGAATGCACATAAAACACTGTCCAGAGAGTTCAGTTCCATTGAGCAACTCTCTGCAAGGCCATCAGGCACCCAAAGGTGAAAAGATTCCATTTTAACTTCTTGTTGGAAAACTTTCTATTTAAGAAAGATTGTATATCAGAGAGATGCAAATTAAAATGACAATGAGGTACCACCTCACACCAGCCAGAATGGCTACCATCAGTAAATCTGCTGGTGAGGGTGTGGAGAAAAGGGAGCCCTAGTGCACTGCTGGTGGGAATGCAGACTGGTGCAGCCACTATGGAAAAATTAAAAATGGAACTGCCACCTTACCCAGTGATCCCACTTCTAGGAATATATCCTAAGAAGTCAGGAACACCAATCAGGAATAATATATGCACCCTATGTTCGTAGCAGCATTATTTACAATAGCTAAGATCTGGAAATAGCCAAAGTGCCCATTAGAAGAGGAGTGGATAAAAAAGCTGTGGGACATTCACGCCATGGAATACTATGCAGCTGTAAAAAAGAAGGATCTCTTACCCTTTGAGACAGCATGGAGGGACATGGAGAATATTATGCTAAGTGAAATAAGCCAGTTAGAGAAGACAAGTATCACATGATCTCACTCATATATGGACTCTAATGAACAAAATAAAAAAGATTCAGAGACATTGAAGCATGAAACATACTGACGTATTTCAGAGGGAAGGGGTGGGGTAGGGAGAAGAGATTAATCAATGAACTTATATGCATACATGCATAGCCCATGGACAGACAATAGTGCATGCAGGGCAGGCCTGGGGAGGGGGCAAGAGAGGGTCAATGAGGGGGGAAGAGGGGGACATCTGTAATACTTTCAACAATAAAGATAAATTTAAAAAATTAGATTTTAAATTCTCTTTGTAACCATGCAGGCTTTATAAGCCTTGCCTATTTTTTCATTCGCACCCACGTGAGCTTTTTATGTCTGCAAAACATTGCTGCTGCCCAACCTTGACATTGGCAAAGGCTCTTCAGATGTATTAGCATTAGCAGTTGTTGGCTCAGGAAGTTGAGCACATTTCTCCCATTTGGTCCTACCACACTGATAGCGTTTCTCTAGAAAGTCTGTAGTTACATACACTCAATGTTTAACATAAATATGTGATTATATAGCCAGTTACTGAAGATAGGGCTGAAAAAGTAAGATTTGTGTGACCATGCTGTCGAGCTTACCATCCCTCCTAGAAAGAAGATTATGACTTGCACTGAAAATCCCTCTTGCCTGCAGAAAAAGGAGGGCTTCACAGATACATTATGATCATTTCATTTCATTTTTCTTACCAAGCTCAGCACCTGACAACCCAGAAATCCCTCTTTGTTAATATGTATTGTTCGCATTTTTCATGAGTTATGGTTTGTATGTATATGGCACTCAAATGGTGCACAGGATGTAGAAGACATGGTTCCTGCCCTCAATGGATTAGTCTAATTGATGAGCCAGGACTAAACAAAGAGCAATGGGCCCTCTATGCTGCTCTATATTGAGCACTAAATTGGATGGTGATAATAGATGACTTAGTGCACCAGCTGTTCAACAGAGAAGACAGTCTGGTTTGGGCTGTCTGCTCAGAGGAGGCTAACATGGGCCTTGGGCCAGACCTCAAGGGTGAGAGGGAGGACACAGTGTGGTGTAATGGGCGGAGGTCACTGGAGTTGAGGAGGTGGGAACAGAGTCATAGAGCGAAGAGTTTAAGCCAGATTGATGAAGGGATGGGCAAGGCACAGGCTAAAGAGCTTCTGCTTTATCCTACAGGTAATGCTAAGCCCTTTTTACGCAAGGGAACAAAAGGCATGATGAATGCAATGCTCCAGGAAGATTAATCTGGAAGCTTAGAATAAAGGGGTTAGAGCAATCTAAGCTGCTGGAGGCTGAAAGGCCAGTTAGGCTCTTGAGCAATCCAAGCATAAAGTGAGTGGAGCCTGAACTCGGGGTGAGGGTGGAGCAGGGAGGGTGATTTCAGAGAATCACCTTTAGAAAAGGTGACTGAATATAGCTGGAGCAAAAAAAGGGTGGGAGGAGTAAGAGATAACTGCATTTAACTGCAGTTTCCAGCTGGATGGGAAGGAGAGCTGCGAGACGGCCCTGCCCTCACCTCCCTTGCCCACTCCGCCTCAGTCACGCAGATCTCCTGGCTGTTCCTGGAACACGAAGCGTGATCCCTTCACACCTGCCAGGCCCTCCCTCCTAAGCCTTCCTCCCCCGCTGTCACCTGGCTTCTTCATTTCGGTCCTACCTGCCCCTCCCCACTTATTTGTGCTAGCTTTGTAAACATTGGGATTTTCAGCCAATACACTAAGTATGAAAGTATCGCTGCCCCCAAACGCCCCTGCGGGCACACAGAGACGGAGGGGCTACGCCGTGGGGACTGTAAAGTGTGCGGTGGCTGGAGTGGCCTTCCCTGGCTGGCCCGCCCTCCTCCTCCCTTACCCGCTTGGTTTTCCTTCCAGGCGTTTCCTCAGCCCACACAGTCGTGTCTGGCCAGCTGCTTGGTCTTCTTCCTTCTCTTACAAGAACGTAAGGGCACCTGGAAGGGGGCCGTTTCATTTTTAACTCACCGCCTCATAGGGTACCTGCCCTATAGTAGGTTTGCAATAAATAAATGCTAATTAAATGAATGAAACAGGGACGTTGAAAAGGAGCTAATTTGGGGAAAGGAGAAAGGCGACGAGCTAGCTTTAAACAGAGGTCATCTAGAAGAGACAGCCCTTCAGGGGGCGACGGGCAGGGCGCTGAGGCTGGGAGGCAGCTCAGCGCCTCGGCAGGCCCGCCTCTCTCTAAGCATCCCGCAGCCTCCCCCAGCACAGCCGCCTTCTCTGTGCGGTTGTCTCCGTGCTGTCCACCTTGCTTTAGAGTCCATCGCCCCCACCATGTGACTTATCTTTCGTCTGGGAGAGAGGAGAAGAAACAGCTTTGGGACAGGGGGACGTACCTGGCACCTGCTGAGTCTCTGAGAGGACAACCCAGGAACCACATTTTCCCCCTTAAGCTACCCAGCAAACAAATACCTGATACTTTCTAGAAACTCCAATTCTATTTCTTTGGATGATCTACTACAAACTTTGAAACAGACTGATGTAGCCTGTAATGACCCAAACGAGACCAGAAACGAAAACAAGGCACACCTGTAACTCATTTGTTTCCAATGCTCTGGTTGCTGCGTTCCCACCACTGCCAGCAGCGTATGAGGATCACCTGCCAACTGACTCATGATTTAATGAAGTGTCTCACGCACATTCATTTGGTTCTCCAAATAATCCCTGTAAGAGAACACATTTCTCCGTTTCAAATGCAGCTCAGTCTTTCTTGATATGAACCACTCTAACATCACTACTGACTGTATTGAAATGAATGAATACATTATAAAGCATTTTATCTTTATTGCTGCCTGAAGTGATCCACAGAGGGTGCAATTGCCAGCTGTGTATCCAGGCACATAATTCCATTACTGGGCTCTGATGGAGCCATCAGTCCTATGGATGGTCCCCTGCTTGACAAATCAGCCATCACATTCCAGACGTGCCTTCCTGGTAAGTGCCCTCTGCAGGTCGGGTCACCCAGCCCGAGTGCAGCAGGTGCTACCAGAAGCCTGGGTGCCAGGCTGATCTTAGAGCTCCTCAGAAAGCCCATCATGCCTCTGGGAACCAGAGGCTACAGCTTCTGATCAGAGGGTCCCTCTGGGATGATACTGACCTATGTTTTCTGGGACTGTCCATAAACATCCTTAGCCAACTGTAAACCCAATTTTAATTCTCTCACCATGTTTGTGTGCAGGGCAGGGGTCAGCTACCATTCGACCGGGAGTGGCAAGGAGTCTCATACTGTTCTGGTCTTTGTGTGTGCACCAGGGGTGAGCCAGTTTCCCTGGTGTCTTTAAATGCCATGTAGTCTATCAACTCAAGATTAATCGAGTGGGGGTGGGGGTGCTTACAAAAGCAGTCCTGCCAGCATGCAAATGTACTCTGCATTCACACTTGACTATGCATTTCTGTGGAATCCCTGGAATTTAGAGGTAACCCTGTCCAGAATTCTCATTTCATAGGTGAGGGATGGGAACTCCCATCACTGAGGCCTCCTGAGTGTCTGGTACAGTTAGGGGCTCTTCATTCATTCTCTCTATTGACTGATGTGAAAGCACTGGCACCTTTGTCCTAGCACAAAGTAAATGTCCAGTCGTGAAGGAAAAAGAACTTTGATTAAAGAGGAATGGGTGAGTAAGTTTGGGGCGGAGCAGAGGACGGTACACGTGGGTGGCTTTGCTGTCAGGAGGGGGAAGACTCAGGAGACCAGGTGGTGGGAGGGGATAAAAAAGGGAGGTTGCCCAGGGTACACTGAACACACTCTGTGTCCCAGGGGAGACAGTGCAAGGACAATCTCGGAGCCAGGTCCTGGGCAGCCTTTGCCACAATATTCCAGGTTGCAGATGTCTCCTTCCAAGGTAAGTTTGTTTGATTGGAATATAGAGATGTACATTTGAGAAGGCTCCAGGGAGTGAAGTTGTTGTTGTTGTTATTTTAATGGTAATAATAGTTACCATTTGTCAAAACTTAACGTGCTGAAACTGCTTGCTATTTGTGCTATGCATCCTACACAAATTAGGTTTTACAAAAACATTGGGGGTTGATGTTCTTACTCTTATTATAGGGATGACATTTCTTGGCCAAGTTCTCATAGCAAATGGCAGGTCTAGGTTGAACCTAGACTTGTTTGGTTCCACGTTTCTGTCACAGAATCCCTAATAAGGAATTTAATCTCTACTCATAACACATGGATTCAATGTCTTCATCCTACATTTTTTATGCTGCTCAAGCCAGTTCAAAGCATAGCAGCACTGAGCATAGTGGCACTGAACATAACAGCATAGAAGAAACTATAGCAAGAAGACAAGCTGCCCCTGGAGCTATTCCCAAAGTCGTGATCTCCAATAATGCTTCTTGACATGTGTCAGCCTTGCTGATCCCTGGGGTACTTATCCCTGAGTCCGGATATCCAATAATAGCTTATGGCCTGGAATTAAACAGACTACCATTCCCTTATTAAACCCTTTAGATAAAGTCTTTTAGATTTGATGTTGACAATTATTCTTGTTTTCATTAATAATAATTAGTCATATTAAACTGTGATACTGAAGGCCTTTAAAAGTCCAACAAGAAGGAAAATATAATTAGGTGATACTAGGATAAAGAAATAATCTTAAGAAGTGGTATAAAGGGGAGAGAGGTTGCTTGTTTATGTATAATAACTATTTATTTATTATATGTTCCTCATCCTTCCTCATTTACTGGAGAAAACCTAGCTTTCTTGGTATGTAACTGGACAGTGTGCACTGGGGAAAGTGCAGCTGTTTCCAGCCCTCTGTGGCCTTGAGCCTGTTACCAGTCCTTTCGGTTCCGGTTGCTTCCGGTATGAAACGGGTGACTGCAGAAATAGTTCATTCTTCACTGAGAAATCACATCACTGCCTTCTTACAGAGATGAAAGTCTTTTACCGTATGGCTCATTCTTTCATTATTAACATTTCTAACAAAACTTTCTTAAAATCACAGAATGTTACTGCCAGAAGAGAGATAATGGATGAAAAAACTTTCCACTGTAAAGGTCCATTCAAATACAAAGTCCTTACAAATACTTATGGGGCATTGGGAGTCTGTTTTCTGTTTGTTCTGTTCTCAGCAGGGAGAGCAGCTCATTAGTGTCCTAGACATGAGCCTTTTGTTTTTCAAATTTATCTTTATTGTTGAAAGTATTACAGATGTCCCCTTTTTTATACCACGGAATACAATGCAGCTGTTAAGAAGAAGGATCTCGTACCCTTTGGGACAGTATGAATGGACCTGGAGAATATTATGTTGAGCAAAGTAAACAAGGTGGAGAAAGACAAATATTACATGATTTTACTTATATGTGGAATACAATAAACTGATGAACATAATAAACTGATGAACAAAATAGATTTAGTGACAGAAGCATGAAACAGACCGACAAGCCTTTTATATTTTGGGAACCATTGCTGGCTAATCCTGTAATCCTTTGGCCTCTAAACAGAATTACCTCAGTTCTTTTAGCCTGTCCTGGTCTTTATTTCCCAAACAAGGCCTGTGCCTTGTGAACCATTTCCTCACAGAGCATCCACAAGGCTTTGCCAGGGCCCAGTACCTTCCTGGAATTCAGGAAACTGCCAATTCTTGGTCCTCAAAATTCTGCCAAGTTTGTTTGTTTTGTTCACATAGTTAAAACTATGTTTTAATTAATTACTGACATTTTAAAATTAAGAGGTTTTGCCTCCGAATTATTCTGATTTCTAGTTTCTTTCAAATTCTGAAGGCTGGGGAATATTAGGCCTCATGCCAGGCTTGGCACTGTGTGCTGGAACTGGGTGTAACTCCCCTGTATGGAGGGGAACTGCCCTCTGGTTCTCCTAAGTAACCATCCTGTCCATTGTTATGGACTGAACTGTGTCCCCCTAAATTCATGTTTTGAAGCCCCACCCCTCAATGCGACTGTATTTGGGGAAAAGGCCTTTAAGGAGGTAATTAAGGTTAAATGAGGACATAAGGGTGGAACCCTAATCCCCTAGGACTTAAAGGAAGAGGGAGAGGCACCAGAGAGCTGTCTCTCCATGTGTGCACAGAGGGAGAGGAAAGGCCCGTGAGGATGCGGGAGGAGGCAGCCCTCTGCAAGCCAGGACAGGGGCCTTCCCAGGGACCCACTGATGGCACCTTGATCTTGGGCTTTCAACCTCCAGACCTGTGAGAATGTTAATTTCTGTTGTTTAAGTCTGTGGTATCTCGTTATGGCAGCCCAAGCAGACTGTCACACCCATCATCTCACCTACTTTGTGCCTCGCTTCTGGGGGTGTTTGAGTTTGAGACCCCTGTTCTATGCTTGAGTGTTAAAAGAGTGAGAATCCAGTTCCTCTACTTTGTCTACTGGTAGAGAAAGATAAATGGAGAAATAATTTGTAACACAGGACATCATGTAAGAGATATACAACGGATATCATAGCGCAGAGAGCTATTGATGGCTGGGATAGGAGGGACAGTGCAGAAGTCTTCACTGTGGGGAGACAGCATGTCAGGCTGTCGGGAGGTTAGGAAGATTTCAATAACTGATGATGAAACGGAGGCAGGAGCACAGGCACGCGGGCATGACAGTGGGTGGCATACTACTAAGTGTGGTTGGAGTTCAGGGTCCATTGCAGGTGTGTGACGGAAGGTGAGCCCAGAAAAGCAGATGGTCAAACCACAAGCCTTGAATGTCATGCCTAAGAATTTGGTTTAATTCTGATGTGAATGAGGAGTACCTGAGGGGATGGAGGAAGGAACTGAATAGATGAAAGATATGTTTTAATTAAGCAATTAAACATATATTTTTTGGGAACATTTAATGTGTCAGGTACTCAAATACAATTGTGGACAAGATAGAACTAAGTCTCTGCCCTCATGGACCTGACAGAATAAACCATCAGCTATGTAGCAATGTCAGGGAGTGATGAGAGCTATGAAGAAAAGTTAAGCAGTGTAAGGGAATAGAGTGAATATGGCAGGTGCTGGTGTTTAGGGAAGGCATGGTATTAGGGCATAACCCTGAATAAAGTGAGAGAACGAATCATTGGGTATCTGCGAGAATAAAATTCTAGACACAGGGACCCACACGAGCAAAGGCCCTGAAGCAGGAGCACAGTCATGTTCAAGAAACATAGAGGCCCATCTGCCAGGAGTCAGCGATGGGATGCAGGGGACAGTGAGGTTGCAGTCAGGGGTCAGATCTTTTTCCAGGAAGGGAACTCTCGGGCAGTGCGAAGGACCAATCAGGGACCAGGACTGGAGCAGGGAGACATCTAGGAGCCTACAGGAATGACGGGGACCTGAGCCTGGGCAGAACAATGGGGTTGGAACTGGGAGGGTCATACACAGGAGAAGGGTGCATTTTGGACCATTACACAAATGAAATCCCCAAACAGAGCTGGCCTTGGGGAAGACAGCGCTTTGGGGGCATGACATGGGCCACCACCTCCCAACCCCTGGATCAACTGTGCGCGATGGCAGCTGTTAGAGATGAGAATCAAAGTTCTATCTCTCCTAAGGTTCAGCCCATCAGTCTGTGACTGTCCCAAGGAAGGGTGAAGGCAGAGACAGGGCTCATCTGCTTCCACAGCTCAGAAGCTCAGAGTCCAGGGCGGTCTCCATGGGGCATCGTGGGGAACAAAAGTTTTCTTCCCTAAAAAGTACAACACTAGCTGCGAACACTATAGACGTCCGGCATGTGTCTCCAAACCAGGAGGTTTGGTCTAGCCCTAGAATGAAATGGCTCGTTCTAACAGCTGAAAATAAAGAGTTGAAAGGCAATGCAGGCGGAGGGGCTACTGCAGGCCAGAATGGGAGTTGGGTTGGTATAGTTTCTCTTCACGATTTTCTTCTGGAGCTTTAGCGAGGAGGTCAGTTGTCTTTAAGAGCCGTGTAAAACTCTGCCTCCACAGTGCAGTGGCCAGGGGGCATGGTGATCGCCCTGGGCATTCTCTGCTAATCTTTCACCCTTGGTGTTTGTCGCTTTCCTTCTTGCATGGCGGGGAGAATTATGAGCTCCTTCAGAAAGAACGCTGTGCTTTCCTTCTTGGCCCCACTGTGGGGCATCCATTAAAAACCATTAGTGAGTATCTGTGGTAAGGGTGCCCTCTACTGGTACACCCTTCTTGTTCTCAGGTCCCTGGCACTACTATCAAATAAATTTATTCATTAAATAAATTGGCAAAGGAGACAAAAGGTATTGTTGTTGGGATAAGTTAATTTCACTCAGTGTTTCTGGAACCTGCTCCCTCGGTCCTAATCCTTACTTGGCCGTGGCCTCTGAATCTTCTGACCCAGGCTTTCTTTGGGATTTACATTTAACCTTTTACTAATCTAGGAAAAAGGTACGAATGGCAGCAAGCGTGGAAGGGGCGTTGATACAACCGGTCTAACCACCTTTATTCCTCTGTTTCTGTGCTATTTACTTAGTGCTCACTTAGGCTATTGAAGGCTTGATGGCCAAGCATTGTCCTAGTCCCTCTACCATCCTAAATGAGTAAGATAGTTCTTGCCTTTGCTGAGCTTGCAGTGTGGTGGGAAAGATGGATGAACAAAAAGAAAATTATAACACCAGGTGACAAATAACTGAGCTGTGAACAATACAGTTGGTGGTCAGAGGGAGATATAAATTAATTTTTTTGATAATTCAAACCCAAAGGTGAAAAAAATGAATGCCTCCCTGACCTGCATCATCCCTCCTGACAGGCGCACCTCTGAGCACTGGATTTCAAGGTGGCATGTGCAGGGGTTCAGGGGGGCGGTGGAGTAGGGGGATCTGGCTCCCAGCGCCTCCCAGAGCCTCGCTAGCAGTTGCAGCTAAATCCCAGTTTTCCCTGAAGTACTAACTGGAGGCTATCTGAAGAGGAGACTTCTAACCAAGGACTGCAAAAGCCACACCGAGGAGGTAGGAAGGGCGCAGTCGTGGAAGGCGCGCTAACTGGGCCTCCGGAGGGTCCCCCTGCGAGGCGAGGAGTCCATCTCCGCAGCCTGGAGCTCCCGAGCGGGGGACGCGCGCCCAGGAGCACCCAGCCGGGAAGGCGCTGGGTTAGGGTCCCCAGGGAGACGCGCGGCCGCCCAGGGGAGCCGTCGGTTTACAGCAACAACGCGCCAAGCCGCTGCCGGCGGACACGCACCTGGACGGCGCGGACGCGGGGGCGGGGGTCACCGCAGGAGAGTCTGGGCGCTGGCGCTGGGGGAGGCGCGGGGGGGCGGGTGCGGGCGGAGCCACCCCAAGAGAGTCTGGGTGCTGGCGCTGGGGGAGGCGCGGGGCCGCGGGAGCGGGCGGGGGTGCGGGCGCGGGCGGGGGCGGAGGTGCGGGCGGGGTCACCCCAGGAGAGTCTGGGTGCTGGCGCTGGGGGAGGCGTGGGGCCGCGGGAGCGGGCGGGGGTGCGGGCGCGGGCGGGGGCGGAGGTGCGGGCGGGGTCACCCCAGGAGAGTCTGGGTGCTGGCGCTGGGGGAGGCGCGGGGGCGCGGGCCCTCCCGACACCCCAGCAGCGTGTCTCCGGGAGGAGCGAGGACTCCAGGCCCAGCGGCCTCACCCGGGGAACAGCAGCGCCCCCTCCAGCCTTCCTCTCCCCGCCCTGAATTTTAAGCCCCGCGGAGGAGGAGACATCACAGGCTGGGGCTTGGACGGCTGGGCAGCCCCAGGGGCTGTCAGTGACTTGCTCTGGGGCAGGGCCAGTCCCCCATTTTCCAGGGAACCTCACGGGAAATCGGATAGAAACCTGCCCCGCGCCCAGCCGCCCGCACCCAGCCTCGGGACTCCGGGGCCGCCCGCTGGCTGCTGGGGCTGCTCGGGCTGCAGTCGGGGAAACGCGGGCGGACTCGGACTCGGACTCGGACCCGGGGCTCGGGCGGGGAGCGCGCCCGCCGGCTCCCCTGAAGCCTCCGCGGCACCTGCCCCCGTGGAAATCCCGTCACCCCGTCGCCGGGTCCCCCGGCCCGCCGGAGCCTCAGGCTGGGCCTCTCCACGTCCGCGCCCCGGCCGCCCGCGGGGGGAGCGGAAGGCGGCGGGCGGGGTCCCGCGGAGCTTGGGGCTGTGCCGACCCGGGCCCCGTGCGGGCGAAAACCAGCCTCGGGCCGCAGCTGGGCTGTTCGCAGGCGCGGCCGAGCCGCAGAGGCCGCCGGGCCGCGGGGGGCACAGCTCCGGGCGGCCGCGGGCGGGGACCTGCAGCCAGCGGGGCTCCGGCCGCGCCGGGCATCGAACCAGCTGCACGCTTTTCTTTATTTTTCTTTTATGTTATTTTTAGGAGGTGGTTGGTCTTTTTTCTCCCCCCCCTTAATATTTCATCTCTCTCTCTCGCTCTCTCTCTCTCTCTTTTCTTTTCTAATTCTATTTTCTTTCCTTTTTCTTTTCTTACACTTTTTCCCCCCTCTGCTTTTCTCTTCCTAATCTTTTTTTTCTTCATTTTCTTTCTTTTTTCTTTTTCTTATTTTCTTTCCTTTCATATATGTTTTCCTCTTATTCTTTTTTCATTTGACTTTTATTATTATTTTTTGTCTTTTTACTCTTCTTACTCTTTGTTGATGATGGTGGTGGTGGTTTATTTCTGTTGTTTTTTGTTTTATCTTGTTTCATTCTATCAGCACCTGTACAACAACTTGCATGAGGTAGTAGGGGTTGAGCCTCACAGTCATCCAGCCTGAGGGTTGATCCCACACACCAAGGGGCCAACAGCAATCAACACCCGTTTACAACAGGAGGACTCCCATAATCCACACAAGGATTTCCTAGAGCACCCAGGTCAGGAGAGCAAGGAGACTGTGCCCCAGGGTCCCACAGGACGCTTTACTTAAGGCCACCTCGTGAAGACCGGGAGGTATAGCAGTTCTACTTAATACATAGAAACAAACACAAAGAGACGGCTACAATGGGGAGATAAACAACCCCCAAATGAAAATGAAAGGAATCTCTAGAAAAAGAGATAAATGAAACTGAGGCAAGAAATTTATCAGATATAGAGTTCAAAGTAATGTATATATGGATGCTCGAGGAAATTACTGAGAATTACAAGAAACTTACTGGGAGCTACAAAGCATGAAAAAGAAAATAGAAACCATGAACAAGAACCAGTCAGAAATGAAAAACTCCATATCTGACATCAAGAATACACTGGAAGGAATCAAAATAAGATTGAATGGAGGATCGAATCAGTGACTTGGAAGACAAGGCAGAAAAAAACACCCAATTACAGCAGCAAAAAGAAAACAAGAATTAAATACAGGAGGTCAGTTTAAGGGAATTTTGTGACAACATTAAACATAATAACATCTGCATCATAGGGGTTTCAGAAGGAGAGGATAATGAGCAAGGAATAGAGAACCTGTTTAAAGAAATAAAGACAGAGAACTTCCCTAACCTGGTGAAGGAAAGAGCCACACAGCACAGGAAGCAGAGAGAGTCCCAATCAAGATGAAGCCAAAGAGACCAACTCCAAGACACATCATAATTAAAATAACAAACATTAAAGACAAAGAATCTAAAGAAAGCAAGAGAGAGATGGAAAGCTACCTACAAGTGAGTTTCCATTAGAATGTCAGCTGCTTTCTCAGCAGAAACACTTCAGGCCAGAAAGTATTCAAAGTAATGAAAAGCAAGGGGATGAATCCAAGACTACCTATCCAGCAAGGCTATCATTTAAAATTTAAGGCAAATAAAGAGCTTCCCAGACTAAAATGGCTAAAAGAGCATATTACCACCAAACTAGCATTGCAAGAAATGTTAAAGGAACAGCTTTAAGAAGAAGAAAGCTAGAGAGAAGAACATTGGTATAAACAAATAGAAATAAATAATAACCTTAAATATAACTGGATTAAGTGCTCCAATAAAAAGACCTAGGGTAGCTGAATGGATAAGAAAACATGATCCATATATATGCTGTCTACAAGAGACCCACCTCGTAACAAAAGATTCTTACAGACTGAAAGTTAAAGGATGGAAAAACATTATGCAAATGGGAACAAGAAAAGCTGGGATAGCAATACTTATATCTGACAAAATAGACTTCAAAACAAAGGCCATAAAGAGACAAAGAAGGTTACTACATAATATTAAAGGGATCAATCCAACAAGAAAATATAGCCCCTGTAAACATATATGCACCCAATATAGGAGCATGTTAATATATTAAAATAAAAACCCACATGGTGAACTTTAAGGGAGAGATTGACAAGAATACAGTAATTGTAGGGGACTTTAAACCCCACTGAAGTCACTGGAAAGATCTTCCAGACAAAAAATCAACAAGGAAACAGAGACCTTAAACAACACACAAGATCAGACGGACTTAATTGATATTTATAAAACATTTCATTCCAAAGCTGCAGAATATACATTCTTCACAAGTACACTTGGAACATTTTCAAAGATAGACCACATGTCAGGACAAAAAAATAAGTCTGAGCAAATTCAAGAAGATAAAAATCGTATCAGGCATCTTCTCATATCACAATGGCATGAAGCTAGAAATCAACCACAATCAAAAACTCAAAAACATTCAAACACATGGAGGCTAAATATCATGTTATTAAACAGTGAATGGGTTACCAATAAGATCAAGGAAGAAATCAAACACTTCCTGGAAACAAATGAAAATGAACAAACAATAAACCCAAATCTATGGGACACAGTGAAAACAGTCCTGAGAGGGAATTTCATAGCACTACACGCCTAATTCAGGAAATAAGAAAAAGCTCAAATAAACAATCTAAACCTACAACTAGAAGAATTAGAATTAGAAAGAGAACAAGAAAATTTCAGAGTAACTAGAAGGAAGGAAATCATAAGGATCAGGATGGAAATATATGACATAGAGACTAAACAAACAATACAAAATCTCAATGAAACCAAGAGCCGGTTCTTTGAAAAGACAAAAAATATTGATGAACCTTTAGCTAGACTCATCAAGAAACAAAGAGAGAGGACCCAAATAAAATCAGAAATGAAAGAGGTGATATAACAAGTGACATTACAGAAATACAAAGGATTGTATAAAAATACTATGAACAGCTTATGCCGACAAATAGGACAACCTGGGTGCAATGGACAAATTCCTAGAAATATAATCTGCCAAAACTCATTCAGGAAGAATCAGAAAACCTGAAAAGATCAACATCAACTAATGAAATTGAAGCAATAATGAAAAAACTCCCAGCAAAAAAAGTCCTGGACTGGATGGCTTCACAGAAGCCATCAAAGAAGAACTAACACCCATCTTCCTTGAACTATTCCAAAAAAATTCTAGAGGAAGGAAGACTTCCAAGCTCTTTTTATGAGGACAGCATTATCCTATTTCCAAAACCACGTAAAAGCACTACTAAGAAAGAGAATTGCAGGTCTATATCCCTAATGAACACATATGATATAATACTCAACAAAATATTAGCAATTTGGATCCAGCAATACATTAAAAAGGTTATACACCACGACTAAGTGGGATTTATTCCAGGGATGCAAGGCTGGCACATCTGCAAATCAATAAATGTGATATATCACATAAACAAAATGAAGGACAAAAATCACATGATCATATCAATAGATGCAGAAAAAGCACTCGACAAAACCCAGCAGCCATTTCTGATAAAAACTCTCAGCCAAGTGGGAACAGAGGGATCACACCTCAACATAATAAAGGCCATATGTGACAAACCTACAGCCAAGATTATACTCAATGGGCAAAATCTAAAAGTGTTTCCCTTAAGAACAAGAATAAGACAGGGATGTCCACTTTCACCACTCTTATTCAACATACTATTGGAAGTCCTAGCTATAGTGATCAAACAAGAAGAAAAAAATAAAAAAAATCCAAATTGGATAGGAGGAAGTGAAACCGTCACTATTTGCAGATGACAGGATATTATACATAGAAAACCCTAAGGACTCCACCAAAAATCTGCTAGATTTAATAAATGAATCTGGCAAAGTAGCAGGATACAAAATTAACATCCAAAAATCGATGGCATTTTTATATACCAATAATGAACTCTCAGAAAGAGCAACTAGAATAGCAATCCCATTTACCATTGCAACAACAAAAAAATATGGTGTCTAGGAATATACTTAACCAAGGAGTTAAAAGACCTGTACTCAGAAAACTACAGAACATTGAAAAGAGAAATAAAGGAAGACACAAATAAGTGGAAGTGTGTACCATGTTTATGGGTTGGAAGAATTAACATCATTAAAATGTTCAAAACTGAAAGTAATCGATAGATTTAATGGAATCCCTATTAAAATACCAATGGTGTATTTCACAGATCTAGAACAAATATTCCAAAAATTTATATGGAACCAAAAAAGACCTTGAATATCCTCAGCAATCTTGAGAAAGAAGAACAAAGTTGGAGGCATCATAATATCAGATATCAAGTTATACTACAAAGCCATTGTAATCAAAACAGCCTGGTACTGGCACAAGAACAGGCATATAGACAAATAGAACAGAACAGAGACCTGAGAAATCGACCCCAGCCATTATGCTCAACTAATATTTGACAAAGGCAAGAGCATATAATGGAGTAAAGACAGTCTCTTCAATAAATGGTGTTGGGAAAATTGGACAAGTACATGCAAAAAAATGAAACTAGACACCAACTTACACCATACTCAAGAATAAACACAAAATGGATAAAAGATTTAAATGTAAGTCATGAAACCATAAAAATCTTAGAAGAAAACATAGGCAGTAAAATCTCAGACATCGCATGCAGCAATATTTTCCTGATACATCCCCTAGGGCAAGGGAAACAAAGGAGAAGATAAACAAATGGGACTGCATCAAAATAAAAGGCTTATGCACAGCAAAGGAAACAATTTTCAAAGTGAAAAGGGAACCTACTATATAGGCGAACATATTTTCCAATGATACATTTGATAAGGGGTTAATTTCCAAAACATATAAACAACTCATATAACTCAACAGCAGGTAGACAAACAATCCAATAGAAAAATGGGCAAAGGATCTGAATAGACACTTCTCCAAAGAGGACACACAGATGCCAAGAGACATATGAAAAAATGCTCAATATCACTAATCACCAGAGAGATGCAAATTAAAACCAGAGTGAGGTATCACCTCACACCTGTCAGAATGGCTCCATCAACAAACCAACAAACAACAAGTGCTGGCGAGGGTGTGGAGAAAGGGGAACCTAGTGCACTGCTGGTGGGAGTGCAGACTGGTGCAGCCACTGTGGAAAGCAGTGTGGAGTTTCCTCAAAAAATTAAAATGGAGCTGGTGTTTGATCCAGTGATTTCACTTCTAGGGATATATCCTAAGATCCTAGAAACACCAATCAGAAAGAATAGGTGCACCCTTATGTTCATTGTAGTGTTATTTATAATAGCTAAGATCTGGAAACAGCCCAAGTGTCCATCAGTAGATGAGTGAATTGAAAAAAAAGCTGCGGTACTTTTACACAATGGAATACTATATGGCCATAGAAAAGAAAGATCTCTTAGTCTTTGTGTCAGGTCAGCATGGAGGGACCTGGAGATTATTATGCTAAGCGAAATAAGCCAGCCAGAGAAAAACATATATCACATGATCTCACTTATAGGTGGAATCTAATGAACAAAATAAATTGAAGAACAAAATAGGTCCAGAGGAACAGGTGCATGGAACAGACTGACAGTTCTCAGAGGGGATGGATGGGAATCGATTAACCAAAGAACTTATATGCATATATGCATAGCCCATGGACAAAAACAACAGTGAATGAAGGCCTGGTGTGGTGCAGGGGTTGAGTAGAGGGACAAAGTGGGAGAAAATAGGGGACATCTGTAATACCATCATCAACAACAAAAAGACTGTATGTACAAACCATGATGGGTTTAATATAGTTATGTTACTAATCCCACAAAGTGGTTTTAGATCTGAATACACACACACACACACACACACGTATGTCAGTTTTCTCCTAAATTTTTTCTTCCATGTTCAAGGGAAAGTTTATTCTATTATAATTTGAATTTTTGGAAAGACTCTACATCCTTAGCTTCAACCAATTAAATAATACTTTTAGTTATAGAATACCAATGTTTAATGAGAAAGGTTTTGTGTGGGTTTTGCTAGAAATCATAGATTTGATAGAAATGATTTTCCTCCCTTTAAAAAGAGAGTTATATTTAATGAGACGCTCCCCAAATCGTTTCTCATAAGGGGGAAGCTTGTCTCCCCTTCGCCCCCCCGGGTTTTGTCACATTTATCCATTGGCTTTAACCGATGGGCTTGGTCTTGTATATGTGCAGCTATGAATGTTACCCAGTCTCCCAATGACCCATAACCTTTCATTTTGTTTCATTTGAAAAATTTATGAAGCAGTTTATTGAGATTTTTCCTATGCTCTGAACCTTCTACATAAGAAAATTTTAAATTAAAACTAGGAGAAAGATATGGGGGGTGAAGAGAGAAAGAGAATTTATTGATGAGCTACCTTAGTCCCCCATATCCATCTCTTGGCTATAAATTCAGATAAAACATGTTGGTGATATTTTGGGGTGTACTTCTCACCAGACATAGATGGTGTTGTTCATTAGTTCATATTTATTTATTTATTTATTTAAAATATTTATTTTGTTTTTAACTGCTTAGGATTCCTTAGGATCAGATTTGCATAAATCTGATCATCTTTTTAATTTCTTTTTCAATATTGGTTATAAGTCTCAAGTGTGCACTAAAGAGGACGTTTCTGTTCCTTAAAGTGGCACTGGTAACCTTTCTTTTCTCATAGGACAGCTATCTCTAGGAGTCCAGTTTTGGTTCACTTTACCTCTATTGCTTATACTACACCTTGTCCGAAAAGCCTCCTAAATTCAAGAATTCATAAGAGGAATTCTTGGAGAAGTATCCATGGAGTCCTTAGTTATACCCTGAGAAACATCGATTTTGGCACCGTCTTGCTGATTTCAAATAAAAACTTCAAGTGGACTTAGAGGAACACAGAGGCTCACTGGAGCTTTGAAGCTGCTTGGTTCTGAGCTGCTCTTGGTGACCCGCGTGGCTGGAGGCACAAGGACTGTGCATATGCACAGAGGGTGAACAATTGAGTCTCTTTTTTTTTTTTTTGGTAGGAGCAAAAGTGCTAAATCAAGGATAGAAGTTAAACACTCAAAATGGCACTGAGGAGCAAAAAGAGATGAGGCAAACTGAGACCGAGGGAGCAGGGTGAGGGCGCTCTGGTTCCATTGCCTGTCCCTCATGGGCTAGGTGTCCCTGAATAAGCCACAGCTGCGCTGGGACTCATGTTCCCTCTCTGTAAAGTGATCAGTAGAATGCTTCTTGGAGGCGCCTCAGGGAGGGTGAGGCAGGAGAGGGGACAAAGTAGTTGGGGCTACCGGTCCCCACTCCTGTTTCAACCGGAGCAGCTCAGTTTTATTCTATTTTATGTATTTGGCTTCATTGTAAGACCTTGTTTGAAGAAAGTAAAAGATCTTGTTTGATCAGGCAAAATAAAACACAACAGAACAAAACAAAAGCCTTCTGAAAATCATTAGACTAGATGATTTCTAAATTTCTTATTAGCTCTAGAATTCTCCAGGAGTCTGAATAGTGGTATTTGTTGCTTTTCTGTCCAGTATCCATGATGATTTCCTTCTGATTTTCCTGCAGTCATCTTGTGACTGTTATGACAAAGCCAGAAGCTGTCAGAGGATGCCACAGAGAGCTTAGGCATCCAGCCAGTCCAAAGGCAGCCAAACAGAGGTGGGTCCTGGGGCAGCCTTTAATTTGAGGATGAAGCCTCACCTGTGGCTACACTGTCTTCCAGGGCTTTCAGTTGAGTCAATAAATTTATCTGTTCCCCTCCTGCCCCCCCTTTTTTTGTTTAAGACATTTAAAGTTGTTTTCTGCCCTTTGCAACCAAAAGATTTCTAATAGAATCAGGTAGTGTTAAAAAGATAGTCAACAAATGTTAACTGAGATGTTGGAATACAAAATAGTAAATGTGTGAGATACAGATCAAGGAGCTCTTTTTTTTTTGAGTAAAAACTTTAATATGCTGTGCTTTGTGAATGGAAATCAGTCCTGACTTACTATCAGTAGGACATTCCCTTTGATTTGTTTACTTAACTAGTAGTCATAAAAACTTACCCTGTGCCCTGGTCAGGTAGCTCAGTTGGTTAGAGCATCGTCCCAGGTTGAGGGTTAGATTCCCCCATCAGGGCACATATAAGAAGCAACCAATGAACGCATGGATAAGTGGAACACCAAATTGATGTCTCTCTCTGTCTCTCTGTCTCTGTCTCTGTCTCTGTCTCTGTCTCTGTTCCTCTCTCTCTGTCTCTAAAAACCAATAAATAGAAAAATTTAAAAAAACCCTCTACCTTGTGAGGCAAAGTGATAGTCTTATTCTCACTAACATATTGGGACCACCTGAACTCCTGTGGAGGTAGGTAAATCTGAGAAATGTGAACCAGATAAAAACAAGTAATTGCAAAATAACAAAGGACACTGAAGGAAACGGGGCTAAAATCACCCTCCTGTACTGCTTGGGGAAAGTGTACATGGTGACAACTTTTTAAGGGCAATTTGACAGTATTACCAAAAGCCTGAGAACTGTGACCCATTTTTATTCAGCAACCCCACCTCTAGAAACTGAAATAAGGAAATAACTATGGATGTACACAAAATCATAGATAGAGAGATATTCATTACAGAATTGATTATAAACACATACACACAAAGGAAAACATTGTAGATGTCAAGAAGCACACATGCTCACTTGCACAATAGAAGCCCATCCACTCATTTAAAGTGATGCAATGAATACTGTCCTATATTTGTAAAAATGTGCACATGCACATGCACCGTGGGTATTCACTGTTCTAAGAGACGAAGCATCCCTGGGGGCGGGGGGGGGGGGGGATACAATGTGGCATTGCGGGACCATGCTGCTCCCAAGCAAACATTAACTGTCCACAGAGTGCAAACGATGCCAGAGGCCACTCTGACCATGTTCGGACAAGGTTAAGACAGAGCCCCTCTAAACCACAAAATGACCACATATCTTCCTCTAACGCAGGTGACTGCTACTTTCTTTGTTTTCAAGCTAATGACAACTCTTACCCACTTTGTTTCCCTGCAAATAAAAATCAAGAGATTCATCACTAAACTGCCCCTTCTTGACAGAATCCAACTCAGATTTGATCCCTGTGGCCCCAATTTCTCCTTAAAATAATCCACAAAAAGCTCAAATCTCATAAGAAGCCCCCCTAACTCCCTTTTTCTGAGAGGCCCACAGGTGTGTTCCTGGTGGGTTCTGTCAATGGGCTTTAGCACTTCTAAATGAGATAAGTACAGCTCCTCCCACCCACCAAAGCTGGCTAGAAACTCCATCTCCATGAGTTTTACATGGTTGGTAGTGAACACAGGAAGGGCTACAACTGTCCAGATCCCTGTGGGAGCCACTGGGGTGCTTGTTACCTTTCTAAGAGGGCAGCTTCCTTTCCTCTGTGCCAGGCTGGGTGCAAGCATCTCATGCTGCAGGGTGAGGCCAAAGGTCTTCGGTTCAGTCCCCTTTCCCCAGGAGCCAGCCGCTCCTCCAGGCTCTCTGGGAGTGGGCACTGCCACTGGCCGCCTCCTCTCCAGCCAACCTTCTGTCACTGGTTCAGGCCTCCACTCAGCACCACAGTCCTGCTGGGCCGATGAGGCCTTGGCCTTCTAGCATCTCCCAGCTTCTATTTCTAGCCCTAGCCCTGCAAGTACAATCTATCAAGCTGTCGAGACTGGCTGGGAAGCTCAGGCTCTGAACAAAAAGTGTTTGGGAGTGAGAGGAAAAGTGCCTTCCTTTTAGAGCAGGGCGTTCAGCACGCACGGGCCCGTGGCACACACTCCAGAAGGCTCTGGATATATGCGCCGAGGGTTAAAAGTGGCCGTCTCTGCCCCGGTGTTTTATGGACCTTTAAAAATGTTGACACATATTACTTATTGCTGTTTTCTGATTTTTCTTACAATGAATATATGCTTTCAAACTAAGAAAAATGTACATCATTTATTTTTAGCTAATAAAAGGGAAAAACAGAAGAAAGAATGAGAGAAGGAAGCAGGGCCTTCCTTGGCAGGTGCACGGGCTCGTGGGTAGGGTGTGAGCTTAGGTCAGTCCTGGGGGTCTGCATTCACTGCCTTTCTGGAGCCACGCAGCAGCTTTTTTTTTCTTTTAAAATTTTATTTATTTATTTGTTAATCTTCACCTGAGGATATTTTTTCCATTGATTTTTAGAGAGAGTGGGGAGGGGGGGAGAGAGAGAGAGAGAGATGGATGTGAGAAACATATCCATTGGTTGTCTCCTGCACACGCCCAGACGGAGAACCTGCAGCCTCCAGGTATGTGCACAGGCCTGGTGCTCTAACCACTGGGCCACTGGCCAGAACGCTCATCAGCTTTTTGGCTCTGATCTGTACTAGCGAGAATGTTTTAATAAGCTGAGTGGCTCTTTCATCCTCTATCAGTGAATACAAGGGGGTCCTACGGAGGTGGTAGAGGGTAGTGGGGGCTCCCAATTGGGGGCAAATGTCTTTTGAAAGGGAAATGGCATGATGGTATTAATGCAGGCTTCATATTAGAATTACTGGATACCAGTGACTTAGCTGATTATTGAGTAAGGAAGGGCGGAGTGGGTAAAGAATGAAGACCCCAATTTTTGTAGAATTGAGTCAATTGCCCTGGGCCAGGCCACTCAGCAGGGAGGGTTTCCAGAGGTAGTGGCCATTGGTCTTCACCTGCTTCCAATTTGAAAAGTCCTGCTCACAGATTCCTAGTCAAATTCCAGGAATTGAGCTCCTCCATACAAAATTCTCCTGTTCACAGGTTCCCTTAGGGCCATCAAGTTTTGTAAATGTCCCTCCTTAGTACACACACTATGCTTATTGTTACAGGGGAAAACATTTGAAAACAGTATTTAATGGTATATATTTATTGTATTGAGTATTAGAAAAGATATATCAAAGCCATGATTTCATAGTCATGATATAATAAAAAATTAATTTCGTTTATGCAAAAATGGAAGCCAATGGACATACTATTAGGTAAATTGCGGGGCAGGTGGTACAGAGATCTGGCAAAAATCAACAGGGACACGTGTGAGTTTAGGCCGGAAAGCCTGGCAGCAGTTGCCGTCGGAGACCTTCTGAGAGGTGGGGCTTGAGCTGCAGTCCAGAGCAGCGGCTCAGAGGCTGGACTGAAAGTACGCGGGGCTGGCTGAGAGCTGGAGGAAACCAGGCTCCTGGTGCCCGCCTGGAGACTTTAGTGCAGGAGGTCTGGGATGGGGCCCCGGGCTGTGTTTTTTCATGAAGTTTTCCTGGTGATCCTGGTGCAGCCAGGTTTGGGAATCTTGAAGATGGGAGTGATACCTCCCTGGGCCCGGGAGATCAGTGGCTCTTGGTAATTAAACCTATTTTAAGTATGTGCTGGCTACTAAGTCTACTAACTGCTATCGATTGTCATCAGCATGGCTTTAAAAACTTTTAAGTTTTAAACTGTGCCTCTGGGTCTCAGCACTGTGTGTGTGTGTGAACTAAAGATGTGCACAGGCGAGCATACTGTATTCTGGCCCAAACCATATTTTAATCTGATTTAATCAATTAAACAAACAGGAGTGAATTATGCCATTAGGCTCAACCGGGATGCAGGGACCAACCAACAGCGTGGGGTAGACCAGGCATGGGAGCCATGAAGTGCATGTTTCTGGGAAAGGAGACGCTGGAGGGGGAACTGTTTCATGGCAAAGTGATGTTTATTCTGAGTTTCAGAGGAATCTCCGTGGGCAGCTGGGAGGGAGGCCCTGGGCCCTGCTGCGAGAGTCCTGTGAGAAGGCGGTAGGGAGGAGTGGGGGAGGCGGGGTGGGGACCAGAAAGCTGCCACCACACCGGGCAGGATGAACAAATAGCAGAGAGCTGGTAGCAGCCAGAGGCACAGTGAGCTTACTGAGGGGCTGGTGAGCTTACTGAGGGGCTGGTGGGTGGGGGTGGGGGGTGGCGGCGCAAAATATTACCCCAGAGGACATTAGGAAGCAGAATTGATTCTTTATGGAAGTCAAACAGGGCAATATTATCTATGTAGTTACAGCAAGTGAGTATCTTGAGTTTCCAGGGGCAGTTGGTGGCTCTGTTTTTTGTTTTTGTTTTGTTTTGTTTTTATAAATGTATCTTTATTGATTTCAGAGAGAGGAAGGGAGAGGGAGAGAGAGATAGAAACATCAATGATGAGAGAGTCATTGATTGGCAGCTCCTGCACACCTCCTACTGGGGATCGAGCCCACAACACGGGCATGTGCCCAGACCGGGAATCGTACCATGATCTTCTGGATCCTAGGTAGATGCTCAACTGCTCAGCCACGCCTGGTCGAGCTGGCTCTGTTTTATTTGGACTGGGTGTTAGGTTTATATGCTCTGATATTAAGGTCAGAAAAACTGGTGAAAGTATCTGGGGCTGGAAGTCCAAGGTGGCATCCAGGTGGCTCTGCTTGGTGTGAGCTGGGATGTGTGAACTGCAGAACCTCACAGATTCAGGGCAAGAGTAGATTCCTGGACCCCATGAGGCAAAGGGCCAATTGCCGGGGCCGGGCCACTCAGCAGGGCTTCCAGAGGTAGTGGCCACTGGTTTTCACTTGATTCCAATCTCCTACTCACAAATTCACAGTAAAATTCAAACTGTTCTGTTTCCATCTGATGTAAAAATTTTCTACCATGCTAAAGAAACCTGGGACCAAGATTTGTCTTATTATTTCCTTATCAAATTCTTTGGACATATATGTTTTAAAACTCATTTCAATCTGTCAGTCCCCTTTTGCTCTTTTTATTACAGAGATTAAAGTTACAGAATTTTTGGTGCAATTTTAAAGACATTGGCTTTATGACAGCTTGGCTATCCTGTGGAATAATTTTATAAACTACTTTTGTTATAGGTGGAGAGAAGTCCTGGTCCCCACGTTGCTCATGGGACTGGGCTTCTTGCAATATCCCAAGAAAAGTAATTTTCTGAGACTCTCACAGGAAGGTGAGATATTATTTCTGTGGAATTACACCCCTGAGTTTCCAAAGCCCCACTTCTCTTTGTCTCCCTAAGGAAGAAGTGTAGCTATGACTTCAATAGGGCTAGAATCAGAGCCAGTCCAGAGTTTCTATTCCATTGTGTATGGGGTCTGCAGGGCCACACGGCCTAGAGGAAACAAGAGCCAAGAGTCACAAGAGAGCAAACTCTTTGGTTTGGGGGATTATTTGTTCCCAAGTGTTCATGAGCTTGTAGTGGCCATGCCCATTCTGGCCAATGACCTCTGTTTCCAGGTTTGACTGACAGGCACCTTCCCTAGTCACCTCAACTTCACTGCGCATGCACCTATCTCCTCTTTGTTGGACCCTTTCCCCTAGTAATTTGTGGGGAATGGGCCAGTGGTTCCCTGGGGAGTGTGAAATTGCAGCTTCCTGGTGAAGCTGCCCACATGACATGCCTATAATGTCTGCCTTCCCCCTTTGCTCCTTTTCTGTTATTAATAACTAGCTAATTACAACAGTATCAATTTGACTTGCGGGGTGGGGTGGGGAGATACCAGACAATGGCACAGAAATGGAGTTTAGCAAAGCTTGTCCACTAGGTGTCGCTCTTGATCCAACTAAACCTGGCTGGTGGTGGTTAAATAAAAGTACATTTATAAAATATTTATTTCCTTGGCTTTGTAAACATGAATAACAGAATGTACCCACCGATGTGTTCTCAAGCCCTTTCCTGGTGATCTCTGTCATAAGAGGCGACCAAACGTCGGTCTGTGGAGGACTAATTCCTATCACAGAGCCACTTTTGTTCGGAGACCTCCACCATGCAGGCAGCCATCTGAGCCCCAGGCTCCTCTCCTCACCGATTGTTTTATATGACACAGGACCCAGCTCCTTTGGGAAGCACACTGGACACTCTGGTGATTCAGCAAATGTTTCCAAAACGCCTCACTTCTGCCCCATGTTTCCTGAAGTGCTGCCTCCCGGTGTTTCCTGCAGCACCTTCAGGGCTCCACCTGTCCACCCACCGGCCCCGCCTGGCAGGGAGAGGGACCCAGCAGGGTGCTCAGGGACCCTCAGCTGGCCCGAGGGAGGCTGCCTCTTCACCCGCGCCACTCGGGGCACTGCGGCCCAAATCCCTGCTAGCAATTTTGAATTTCAGAATATGGAATTATTTGGTACAAGTATTGGTAAATTCTATTCATTTCTCTTTTGCACTGTAAATTTAGAGTTTACAAGAAAGCAATAATCTGATCCAGACAGATTGTCTATGGTTCTAATTAAAAATGGATTTTATAATTATTTAAACATTGTCTTTCTCTAAAATACAGGGAGTTCATCTTCAGGGAAGAAATAGGGCAATAATAACTAATATTTATATAGTACTTTCCAGTTCAGAGGGTTGTCTCAAGCCCATTATCTGGAGTTAACCTCAGCATAACCTTGGGAGATGGATGTTTTTGCCGCCTTGTATCTGACTAGGCCTATAGCTGTAATGCCCAGGCTTGCCAAACGGGAATTTTAATCCAGATTACGTGAAAAGGTATAATATCCATGAAACCAGTAGTACTTATCTAGGGTGTTCATTGGAATCTCCTGGTGAGCTTTTCAGCATAGGTACTCCCAGACCTAAGCTGGACCTCCTCCATCAGAATTCCTGGAGTGATATTGGGTTCATTTAATAAAGAAACATGAAGCAGGTCAGGCAGTGATAGATGTCTTGGGACGAAAGAACACAGCACAGTGAGGTAGGAAAGAGAGACAGGAGGTGATATTTTAGAAAGGGTCAGTGGGTCAGTTGGGGAGAACCAACCTCTCCAGGGAGGGGACATGTGAACTCAGACACTAATGAAGAGGAGCAGTAACCTTTGCAGAGGTAGGTGGGAAGGGTGCTCTAGCAGAGGGAAGAGCAGATGCAAAGGCCCTGAGGCAGGAGTGTGCTTGGTGTGGAGAAAGAGCAGGGAGACCAGTGTGGCTGGAGGGGAGTTGAGGAGGAGAGTCAGCCTGGAGCCAGATGTCAGACCTTCAGCTGGTGTTGCACAATTTTTAAAACAGGTTCTCATTTCTCTTATGTTCTTTTTTTCTTTTCCTTTTATTCTGCCAAGCAATGAAAAGGAAAAACAGGAAAGATAAAAGCACAGCTAAAATACAGGCCTGATTAGCTGCCACCATTGCAATCAGCTTGAAGCTGCAGTTCAGGGCTGTTAGAGACCAAGGAGACTGCAAATGGTTAGCGGTGAATGCGTAGCTGCTAATTTGATAATCACCGTGAACCCGAGGGAAACAGATTTGTTCGCCTCACTGTCTACAATTTACTTTTATTTGTGATTGAATTGTAATTTCCATTTAAAATAATTATAAGGAAACAATACGTTCCTATCAGGCTCACTTAACTACCATCCTAGAGTTTTCAGTTTTGCTTTAACATTAAACCTGGTCATGCTGTCTTTCATTCCTGCCACCAGCGCTTTCCCTTAAGTAGATTCTGTTCTTTCCCTTGTGTGTTTATAACATGGGACCCACTGCACATGCCTGGAGAAATGATGATCGTGTCTGGTTTCTAAGACAGGTGAAATTTACATTTGAAATTTTCTCTCAAGAGAGTTAAATATCTCCCATAATTTTAGGGAAAGAAATCTTTCATGTAGATATAATTTAAAAATATATTTCTGAGAGCAGGGATCGAATGCCACATCCACAAAGTTTAAACCCAGTACTGTCGTGGATCTTAAACAATTAAACAACTAGCCATGATGAATCCATTTACATTAGGTAGCATTAATGGCCATTTCTTTTCCATAAGCTCAGATTTATTATTTTAAATACCACGTGGAAAAATGACATGCTGTGCTATGATTGGCCACTTGCTTACGCCAGCTGGAAAGGCTGGCTGAGAGAGGGCTCCAGATAGGAAAGTAGGGACCGTCGCTGGTCCCAGCAGTCAGAAGCCTGCACTCCGAGCACCTGCAACACGTGGGAGGAATGACTGCAGGAGACATGCACCTGCCAAGACCTCAGGTCGCCTCAGGGAAGCGGCAGGTTGTGAAACTGGAACCAAAATGTGCTCCTCTCTTTGTTAAAACAAAACCCTGCGTCTACCTGTGCATTTAATAATGTCTGGGACGGCATCTTCCCAGCATTGCCCGTGGTGTTCCTTTAAGGGGTGGTTTCTGGGTGATCTCATTTTTATTTTGTTGCTTATCTGTACTTCTTAAGATGAACACACACAATGAAAGACTTGTACAATAAAGTTTATATACTTTTATATTATAAAGAAACCACTAAATGGTATTTTTAAAAAAATGCCATGTGTGTGTTGCATGATATGCAGACCACATCCTGGCTTCCTCTGAGCCTCACGGGTCGCTTTATATCTCACCAATGAATCATTGGCTCCTACTTATTTTACTTCAACTCAAACTTTGCCTTCTACAGTAGAAAACCATAGTTTAATTACTCTGCAGTTTTTTTCACTTTTCATTATAATCACTCCAACTCAGCACCGCAGTGGAAGGGGTGATTTTTCTGTGAGTTGTCTGTGTTTGTAGGTAGGCCTCAGGGAGCCTGGACCACACTGTCTGCTGTATCCCCTTTGTCCACTAGAGGACAACAGATGACAGGGCTCATGGGCCGTTAAGGTTAACTGTGTTGACAGCTTTTTGGGAGACCAGTGAGAAATGGCCCAGGAGTAGCTGGCTGGGTGTCACAGTGACTGTCATTCAGAAAGCCATACGGTTTATTTGCATTGGTGCAAGTTAACACAGAACGTTCCCCTTGCCTCTGAACTATGGGGATGCAGAAAATTAACTCCTGCCTCATTGTTAGGAGGCTCTGAAGATGCCAAGGACTCAGATCTACACACTTAGGAACAGGACTTGCACCAAATAGGGGATCTTTTATAAGACTTGTACACTACGCACTAGGTATTCCTGGAGGTTCTGGTAACTAAATTTGAGGCAGGGGCTGCATAAAGTTGAGATATAAAACATAAATTGTTTTTGCCCTCAAGGTATATAAAATACAAAAGCCAGATAATACAGGTACGAATTCTGTATCAATTAAGGGGGTATAAAAGAGGGATTATTAGTAAAGAAAATAATAGAAAATAAGTTTGACTTTGTGAGAATCTGAAGAAAGTAATGTCTGCAGGTTAGAACTGAGACAGGGGTTGAAAACTGGTGTCTGCCGAATCCAGGCTGCAGAAGTACTTCGTTTGATTAGTAGAATGCTTTAAAAATTTGAATTTATGTAGACGGGTCATGCACCTTCTAGTCTGCTACACTCCCCACCATTCCCTATCATTGTGTGCCCAGCACTTGATGCATTTCTCTTACCTTCCAGGCCCCTGGAGACATTTCGGATGGCAACCCCTGGCTTGGGGGATTTGGGGAAGAGAGGCACAGGAGGCTGGAGGCAGAGTGGCATGGATATTGGGCCAGAGCTGGGAGCAGGAAGGTCACACTGGAGGGCGTGTGGGGCGGGCCGCTGTGTATACACGGGGTTGACTCAGACCAAGGAGCCCTGTTGGAAAACAGGTTACAAGCAGCTGAGGGTGGTGGTGGTGGTGATTGCAGAGTTCTTGAGGCCTGAGACTGCTACAGAGAGCTCGGTGAGTGCTTGAGGATGGGAGAGCAGGGAGCCCTGGGATCAGAGCAGGAGCCAGCCGGGCCCCTGTCCCTGCTGAGCCGGCGGCGCTGCTGCCCCGGGCGCTGGGCCACTGGCTTGCCGGGTGCAGCGGCTTAACCGCGCGCTGTCGTTTCCCCCCAGCGATGGACAGGGGTGGCGCCAGGCAGCCTCGGAGGACTCGCTCGGCGTTAGTTTCCGGTGACTGGAACTCAAAAAATACAAATACAAATGCCAAGACCCTGCTCTTAGTAATTAAACCAGCCGTCGGCCTAGCACCTGTGCTCTTGAGCAGCGCTGCCTGAGTCGCCTTATGGGAGGAAACAGTGGGGGGAGGGACAGGGGCAGAGAGTCGGATAAGGCCAGACCTGGGTTCCCGTTCCAACGTCACGCTTTCCCGAGTGGCCCGAGGACAGCCACTGAGCTTCTGCGAGCTTCTGTTGCATTAGCAAAAGGACGACGCTGGGAGGTGGGCTGGCAGGGATCTTTGGAAAGTAAACGAGGAGTGTGTAGATGGCCGGCACGTCTTCATTCCTAGTTGGTCCTCTGGGGGTCGCTGGGGTCCCGGGGCCCTGTCTGGGAGCCGCTCTCCCGGGGGAAGGGGCCCGGGCAGGGCCGCACCGTCGGAGCGCACCCGCGTGGAAGAGCCGCGGGGAGCCCCGCGCGCCGTGCCGGCCGGTGGGCGCGCCCTGGGCGGGCGGCCTGCGGCGGGCGGTTCCGTGCTCTGCCGTCGGGAGGTCCAGGGAGAGCTGTGCCCAGGACCGGAGGCCGCCGCCAGGGGGCGCGCGCGCCCCGCCGCTGGGGCCCGGTGCTGCAGAGGAACCTGGGGCCGAGGTGCGGCTCTGCCTGCCCCCGGCTGTGGCCTAAGTCGCCTGTTCCTCCCGGAGTCACTTGGCCACCTCCAGCAGTAACCGCGCTTTCCGCACCCCCCGCCCTTGCTAGCGCCTTGCCCCGCCGTCGGTCGTCCTGGGAAGGAAGAGAGCCCAGCGACGAACCCCAGCAGGAGCCTCTGTGAGACCAGTTTCCTCCAGAGAACCTCCCTCAGAAACCTAAACAAACAACGATCTGTTCCACAGCTAACTAGAAAGGCCCTGTCAGACTTTGCCTCAGCCTTAGATGGCATCTGTTTTGGGTAGAACTTTGGGAGGTTTGTAAGGCCGATGTCACTAACTGTGTTTCAGAGGCTCATAGCCCAACAAAGAACAGCTCTTTGGCTGAGTTTTGTCATCTTGAAATGAGGCCTAGAACTATTTATTAACCTCTAAATTAACCTCTGTGGCTGTCTAAAACCCAGCCATAGGCTCCTAAGCACAGAGGCAGCTTAGCGGAGGCAGGCGGGAGCAAGGTGGTGTGGGGAGGAGGTTCAGAAGGGTGGGAATGAGAGAAAAGGCACTGAGATTACTGCCAAGGCAGAGGGAGGAGCACTGGCTGGGGGCTGGGGGCAGGGGAGGGACCGGGTGGGGCAGGTGAGGCAACTGGGTGCCACATTTAAGGAGGGCCCCTTGTCAGGCTCCTGTGCGTGCAGGGCTGGTCCCCGAGAGAGAGTGCCCCCTCACATTTGCACCAAGGGTGCTTGGTTTGCTCATCCCAGCCCAGGCCCTGGACTGAGATGGAAAGACATTCCGGTTTCTCCAAGACAGTTTCAAGTTTTCTTCTTATTTTGGTTATCCAGAGGTTCTGACAAACATCTCAATAGCACAACCTCGGGGCAGAAAGTCTCAGACGATTATAGAGCTTATATTACAGAGAGACCACAGCTTACCAGCTGTAAACACTGGCCATTTAAGGTAAAAAGGAAAAACAAAGTCTTTCTCCAGGCGAGTGTCCATTTGTACTTTAAGTGCAGGTGCACCTCGTTCATTGCACTTCACAGGCGTGTTTGTTTACACTCTGAAGGCGCGGCCCAGCAGCAAAACCATGACGACCTTTCTCTTTATTGCCCTGCTCTCTGGCAGAGGCCTCCTACCCTGGAACCCATCCCGCAGGGTGGCCAAGGGATGTCTGCTTACAGCGGGGGTGCTGCGACTTCCTTCCTCCTTCCCCTTCCGACTCTCCTGTCTCCTCCTGGTTCCCTCTGCTCCGTGTGACACTACTGGCGGGGCTGCCCCCCCTTTTGTGCCCTCCCCCCCTTTGCTTCCGTGGCTCATGATGGATTCAGAGGGAGTGAGAGAATCGAATATCTGTTTCACAGCCATTTCATAAACAATACGGGCTGCCTTCTCCCGACACCACCAGGCAAAGAAAAGCACCGTGGGAGGACGTTTGTGACAGTGGGGTGATGAATTCATGCGGCCAGCAGTGTAGACGGGAGGCAGGTCCGCTGTGCCACTCTGCTTTTGGCCGGGCCCAGGCCGGGATGAATGCCCCTGTGCGCTCGGCTGGAGGCAGGAAACAAGGAGCTTTTCTAGTTTGTGATGAAAGAAAGCAATTTGGGGGGAGGACAGGAAAACCTGCCCCGACCAGGAGTTCAGTTTGTGTTTGTCTCGGCTAAATTGCTTCGAGCCCAGTCGCGGACCCCGTGGCCCTCAGCTGCAGAAATGTCCGCAAGGCCTCTCAGGTGTCCTCACACCCCTCCTGCGGCTCATTCCAAAGTGAAGGAGCGAGTGCAGCTTTCCCAACATTGGAACATAGTCAACACTCTTTACTTTTAAACAACTTGAACTTTTTGAACTAAGTTCCTTTTTTTCAAATTCCATTTTCAAGTAAAATGGATTTCAGAAATTTATTTTAAATCTGCTAAGGATGAAAGTATCCCGTCTCCCGCAGCAGGAGGAAGGATTAACGTGGCTTATGCCGCCCTCCTTTGTTTAAAACTTTTCACGGGAAAGACTGTGCGGCATGAAGACCAGGAGACCAACTGTGCGGAGCTGGGAGCGGGTGTGCGGCGTGTGGAATGCACGCTGCGCAGGGCTGGGGACGCCCTTCTCCTCACAGCCACTGCACATCTGTGTATTTATTACAGTAATTTCCTGGCCAATCACTTGGAAATGTTTTGGGGAAGGAGCTCCCTCTTCACCCCCTAATTTGCAATAGGTGCCATTTGGGAAAGCAGTGGCCCTAATGCTGAGTTAATATTTAAGAGGTGTCTTTTTACTCTTTTGGTCCTAGGCCTCCAGCTGAACTGAAATGATGAATCTGGATTAGGACCTTTCTCCCAACTTGCTGATCATTCCAAAACAAACAACAAACAAACAACAAACAAACATGGAACACTCTAGTTCCTCTGTTCCCCTCGCTTGCATTTGCTTTCTCCTGGGCCTAACTGCTTTTTGCTGGGCTCCTCTCCTTAGACCTTACTTTATGCCAGATGCTGTTCTAAGCTCGTGATGGATGCTAACTTCTTGATCCTGTGTTGTTGACTTTTTTAAGGGTGAGGAAACTAAGAGAGAAAAAGTAATTTGCCTGTGGTCACACAGCCAGTCAGGGGCAGAATCAGGATTTGAACCCAGGCACCATGGCCTCAAAGTTCCTAGTCTTAACCACCCTACTCTCCTGCCTCTCGTGAGTTGGTCTCTTTCCCCCTAAAACTGTGCCACTGCCTGAAGTCCTGTTTAAACTGCTCTGACAGTGGCTATCCCCTTCCTCCACTGTGCATTCAGTCGGATCTCTGGGCACTGTCATTTGATGCCTCACCAGGCCTCCTTCAGGACCAGCCCTAATCTGAATCACTTCCTTAGCCCCGGTTCCCTGCGATTCCAGTTTTCTGCCGTTCTCTACTGACCCACAGCCGAGGCGCCGGCGTGCCTTCTGGTGGACCCCATTCGCCTTGTGAGGACAGGGATGGGAAACTGCTGTTGAGGGTACGCGATTCCTGGGTCTTTTTACCTACCAGTGTGGCAAAGCCTCAGGAGCCTGACAGTGTGCTCCTGGGCTAGGGCCTGCAAAACAGGAAGCCTCCTTTGTTGGTGGGAAGATATATTGGTGCAGCCTCTTCGGAGGGCAATTTGGTAACCTCTGTCACGTGCTTCAGAATACAACTGGGCTCTGACCACATTTTAGTACCTCGGCTACTGCCATCCGGGTCTGAGCCACCACGTTGCTCACCGCCTCTAACGTCTCCCTGCTCCATGCTTGTCCCCCAAAGTCTATTCTCAACACACATTCAAAGTATTTTCAAACAAAGGACAGATCATGTCACATGTCTTTCTCAGATCCCTCCAATTCTCACCAGGAGTCACAGGGCCTTATATCACTTGGCTCTGGCCACACTGGGCCTACTTGCTGTTCCTTGAGCATGTCAGTGATCTTTCCATTCCAGAGCCTTTGCATGAGATGTTTCCTCTGCCTGGAAGAGTTTCCCTAGATATCTGCAGGTCAAACCCCTCTCCCCCTTTAGGTCTTAGATGAACTCTCCCCTCCCCTGGGGCCGTCACTGGCCACTCGATTTAACACTGCAGCTCTTCGTCCCATTCCCTTTCACTCTTCTCTACTTCTTTCCACAGCTGTTCTCACCTTCTTACATACTGACTTACTTATTGTGGTTTTATCTGCTTCTTTCCATGAGAGTGGAAGCTCATCAAGGGTAGGAACATAGTTTTCTGTTTCATTTATTGACAATGCCTGACAAGCTGTCAAGTAAATATTTTTTATAAATATATTTCTAAAATATTTATTGGATATTTTTGAATTTTTTGAATGGCATTTGACTCAGCAATTCCACTTCTAGGAATTTATTTTATGACACACTTATATATGTGCACAAAGCAACATAAACACTGGTAGTCATTGAACATTGTTTATTGTAGCAAAAGACTGAGCAGTTATCCCAAACGGTTAAGCATTACCTAAAGGGGATATAAGTGATTGGCCAAAGTCTCAAACCAGATAGGAATAAAAGCTGATTTGTGTTCCACTACCTCCTGGACAGTGGGGGCTGATGTTGAGGACCAGATCAGTTATAGTCAAAACTTCATTGTCTTTGCACCTCTGATGAAAACTTGAAATATGTACATGTATGGAGCTGTACTTTTCCCATTACTCCCTAAATGGTGAATATGTTTCAAAGTTGGGGGAAAAAGAGGTGTTCTGTTCCTATGTGCTAAAGAGAAGTGCTAATAATTGAGGTCAGGCACTTCCCTCGGGCTGACCAAGAGGTGCTAAGCTGATGCTGTCCCCTCGATCATCTCCTCTGTCCTCATGTGCTTGTATAAAAAGATTATGGAATAAGTCCAATGGTCAAAGTTCAGTCTCCTAAAATATAGTGAAGGGTTTCCAGAAGGCTCACTCTGAGGAATGGGGCTCCTGGAAGAAGGCGGGGAGGGGACTGGCATTTCCTCTCTTGGCTGGATGCAGTTCTACCTGGAGGCTCACTGTGGTATTACCACTGGAGTAGAGTCCACTTCTTGGGAAGCTTAACTGGTGCTCCAAGGGTTTGGAGATAATCTGAACCCAGGGCCTACTGCTTATTTGGTTTCCTCAAGCTGGAGGCCTGTGGGGGTCAGCCACTGCTGGGAAGGAGAAGCGATGGTGGGCAGTTTGCATGGGAAGAGGAAGGAGGCAGCCCCACCTGCAGCTCCTCAAGTCCTTTGGAAAAAGGGAAGATGAATTCACAGGGTGCTGGGTCTATTTTCATGTAAATGAAAATGAAGGAGAGAATCGGGAGTACAGGCCACGAGGTTGTCCAGGCAGCCTCTGGTCCAAGTGAGTGTGCAGGCTTTAGGGACTGTGTTAGTGTGCTAGGGCTGCCATAACAAAGTACCACAAACTGGCAGGCTTAAACAACAAGCATTTATTTTCTCATAGCTATGAAGTCTAGAAAACCAAGATCAAAGGTGTTGGCAGGTTTGGTTTCTCCTGAGGCCTCTTCCTTGGCTTGCAGATGGCCACCTTCTTACTGTGTCCTCACATGGCCTTTCTTCTGTGTGTGTACAGCCTTGGTGTCTTTTTGTGTGTCTAAATTTCCTCTTTGTAAAGGGATAATAGTCAGATTGAATCAGGGTCCATGTTAACAGCTTCATTTTAACTCAATCATCTCTTTAAAGGCCCTTTCTCCAATACAGTCACATTCTGAGGTAGTGGTGTTTTGGGTTTCAAACTATGAATTTTGGGTGGACACAGTTCAGTCCATAACAGGGACCTACTTGTTGTGTGTGGCTGAAGGGAGACACAGCTGCCACTTTCTGAGGTGGCTCTCAACAGTGGAGGAAGGCGTGGTGACGCTGAGCACCGTTCCAAGAAAAGCATCCCCCACGCGAGGAGACAGCCCCATCAGCACGGGCTCCCAGTGGCAGGAGGAGCTAGACTGAGCCGGAGCAAGACCAGGGGGGCCTCCCAAACACCCACAGGTTGCCAGTAATGTCAGAGGGGCTCTGCCTCTCCTGTTCCCTGCTCTCCACTCTAACCCACAGTGCCTGGTCCAGAAAAAGTGTTGGACTCTTTCCTTCTCTCGTCACCCAGTGAGCCTTTTCTCAACTCCAAGTGCCATGAGGCAATGCTAGGTCTACACTGGGGAGAAGAGAGAAGATAAGTTTTAAATTGGACATGAGGCAGGGATTTTAAACAAATTAAACTGAAAACTGAAAGTTATAGGACCTGCCTAAGAATTCACTAGGAGGAAAAGGAGATTCTTCAGAGCTCAGTTGAGTTGCGGTGCTTGAACAAAAGTAAAGGTATCTCAACTTAAACTCCCCTGAGTTGACATTTCTCAATAAACTGGATCTCTCTCTACACAAAGAGAGGAGCATGTCTTGGAAACACAGTAAACTGTTTTCAGTAGTTATCTCTGGGGAAGGAGAGCTTGAGATGGGGGTTGGTGTGGGAAGAAAATGTACTTTTCATTCTACCCTTTTACATTAAAAAGAAATCATGTGCATATATTACTTAAAAATTCAAATACTTTAAAACTAAAGTAATTCGAACCATATGATACTAACAGAGCAGAAGACTGAGTTAAGAAATAGCCCCGGAAGATACATGTCAGTTCCATATATTTTAAAGGAGTTTCTTACTAGTGGGAAAAGTAATTGTTGTAGGGTAAAGCAGGAAACTCGTAATGGAAAGAAGGTGAGGTGTGCTGGGTGCGGAGGGAACCTCTTCTAAGCACCTGGAGCAGATCTGTAGGAGATGGGAGAGGAGACACTTGGGCCAGAGCTCCAATGTTAGGCACCAGCGTGAACCACTGATGCTGTTGCTTGAAGGGGAATAAAAGCTGTGACAGATGCCTGCAAAGGTTTTGGCAAGAAATGGGGTTCCATTTGGTCTGATGCACTTCAAGGTCAAGCTCTTTTGTGTCATGTAGATGTGGCATGTTTTTGGCTCGATGCTGAACCCTGGGGTTTGGGATTTACATAATTGAGGAAGGCACCAAGTCGAGAGGCAATGCACAGTGATTTGGCCAGTGACATTTGATATCATTCCCCGCACTATGCTCACACAGTAGAAATCACTGCCAAAACACCAGAAAAGTATTCTGCTAAAAGAGGAAGGAAAGAGAGAAGGGTCATTTTAGTTCACATATGTGTTAAGTGTATGCATGTATCATTCATTTCCCCACCCATGTTTAATTCTATTCTCGGGTGTGTGGAGTAAATAAAAATTGTGGAGTCATAGGCACTCTGTGTGCACAGATAGTGGCTAGAAGGTAGGGGGATAACCCTATTATGTTCCTAGACCTGAAGTAGGCCTGGACGGAAGGAGTTCTGATGAAATGAGGTACAAAACTGGACATAGGACTGGATGCAATAAGTGTGGCCAGTCCACACAAATGCCCACCACAACGGTTTCCCCCGATACTCAGAGAGATGACAGGGGAAAAGCTGTAAAATGCCAGTGTCTGCTTTGTTTTAGAAGGAGCCTGCCATTGAGTGTGCTCCTCCAAGCAGTCTACTGGGTCTTAAAGAAAGGCAGTCGTTGGCTTTATCTCAATGTTTGTTACTAATTCACGTCACTGGATCTGATGGCTTCAGCCCAGTTATGCCCCACAGGGAGTGTCTTCCCAAGGAAGGACTCATATACCAACCCATCTTGGCTCAGACACTCTATTTCCATTAGGTTTTTAAATGGCAGTTTTATAGTAACAGATAAGAAAGCTACTATGGCATGTGACAGAGCCCTCACTCAAAAAAGCTGGAGCGAAATAAAGATTTGGGTGGAGAGGAAGGGGTAAAAATTGTGACATACTGAATATATAGAGAAGTTAATATGAATAAACTACTGTGGGTATCTATGTGAATAAATATAGAGAACAGTGTCTAATAAAAAAATAAGTTGGAGAAAGAGTCATAAGATAGGCTAGTATTTAGGTAAATCTTTTAGAACACCCCACACTATGATATATTACTTTGTGACAATTGCACATGTAGTAAAAGTATAAAAATATGGAGAGGGACAATAGACACCATATTCAGAACAAGGGAATAAATAGGATGAAGGGTTTGGGAAGCTTATAAAAGGAGTTTCAAATATATCTATTAATGTTCTTTCACTGAAACCTGGTGAGGAGGGGCTGGAGGTGCAGGAGGAGGGCACGGCACTGTTGAAAGCATTTCTGTAGGAGCCGAGTGGCTGCTCCCTGGTTTTGCTTGGCAGTGTCTTTGCATTTCCGAGCCAGGGCAGACAGTGGGGAGGGGCAAAGCATCTTTCTACCTTCTTTTCAGTCATCAGGTTTTCTGCAATGCAGTGCCAACGCATTCATGGGTCACCAATTATATTTCACATCCAATTCTAAGGGCTTTGCAGATAGTGGGCATTTCTCCCAGGTTTTGACAATTAATTGCCAGCTATAGTTTTTATTACTGTAAGTTTCTGTAATTTTTTGGGGTGTGTGTGTGTCTAATGAAGCATCTGTAATTGCTAAAGCAGGCTAGACTATGTTGTTGTAATAAACAAACACCCAAATTGCAGTGGCTTAATCCAGAGGAGGTTTCTTTCCGGCCCCTGCTGTGTTCAGTGCACACATTTCTGGCCAGCAGGCTCTCCTGGGTGGTTCTCCTCTAAGCAGCCTGCTCGTGTATCTAGGCTTCTTGCACTGCACAGCTCTGCCGCCTTCTTAGCCATAGGGGCAGGGAAGAAAGATGGTGGCAGATTGTGACAGACGTTCAATGGCCAGTTTTAAAAGTGGTGAACTTTAGTTTTGGCCAATATGATCCACCAGGATTCAGTCACATAGTCCCACCTAGATGCAAGGGGGTCCAGGGAAGGTAGCCTTTCTTGGTGCCTGAGAGGATAATATAGTAGTGTGGTGAACTCAGCATTGTTCAGCCACCACATTTTATTGAGAATATGACTCTGAGATAGAATTTAAAACTATCATGTTTTGTTCTTTAACTTTTGCATTTAATTATTTACCTAATTATTATCAATTGTGTGATAACTACCTGCAAATTCACCATCCAAGAAGATCAACGACCTTGGCGATATCCCACAACCAACTATATAGTCTTTAGTTACTATGTCCCCTGACTCTCTATACGAGTCAACCATCATCTTGAAACTGCATTGCTCACTTAATGGTTTTCCTTTTTAAAAAAGTTAACCTTTTATCTTTAGATAATTCTAGATTCACATGCCATTGCAAGAAATAGCTATACTACAGTGTCATAACCAAGATATTAAGGATATTACCATTGACATGGTCAAGATATAGAACATTTCCATCATCGCAAAGATAAGTTATGTTGTCCTTTTATAGTCACAGCAACTTCTCTCTGGCCCTCCACCCCCATTAGCCTCTGGCAACCACAAGATTGTTCATATTCTTATAATTTTATAATTTCAGGAATGTTATGTAAATGGAACCACCTCTCTTTTGGGTTGGGATTTTTTTCCACTTAACATAACTCTTTGGAGATTTATACAGATAGCTCCATGTACCAATAGTCCATTCCTTGTTATTGATCAGTAGTATTCCATGGTATGGATGTACCACAGCTTGTTTAACCACTCACCCATTGAATGACATCTGGACTCTTTTCAGTTTTGAGTTATTACAGATAAAACTGCTATAAGTATTCATGTACAGTTTTATTTTTGGTGAACATACATCTTCATTTCTCTGAGATAAATGCCCAAGAGTGCATTTGGTGAGTTAAGTCTTTTAGCTGTTTTAGTTCCCTTGCCTTTCCATATACTGTAAACTTTAAAATAATCTTGTGTACATCTACAAAGAAATCTTGCTGGGATTTTGAAAGAAATTGTGTTAAACATGTATATCAATTTGGGGGGGCATTGCCAGCTTTACTATGCTGTCTTCCGACTGATGAACATGGTGTGACTCTCCTTTTATTTAGATCATCTTTGATTTATTTCATTACTGTTTTGTAGTTTTCAGCATCCATGTCCAGTACATGTTTTGTTAGATTTACACTTAATTACTTAGCTTTTTGTGCAGTTATTAGTGACATGTTTTAAATTTCAGTGTCCACATGTATTCATAGCTAGTATGTAGAAATATAATTGATATTCCTATATTTATCTTGTATCCTGCAACCTTACTGACTTCACTTATTGGTTCACTCTCAGATGGCGAAACAGTGAAAGACAGCAGAGCAGGCATTGTATGAGCCTGTGAAATGCAAGCTCAATTCAGAGGAGACCCTGTGGAGGCTGCAGGTGACAGTGAAGGTGATCTGAGCTGGGTTCTGTCATTGGAGTGAGGAGGCCCCTGGGGACTTTGAGTGCGGGTTCCTAGTGCTCTGGGAGAATGTCTCCCATCCTGGCAAACAAGGAGGCACAAGTCTGTGTGTGACAGTGTGGAGGTCTATGACCTGTGGCAGAATTCAGAGCAATTCCCACTTATTTAAATTTTTAAAAAAACTGATAAATAACTCATTGGGTAAAATGAGGTCATAATGGAAAAATTTAAATATCTAGAATGAATTAAAAAAAATTTATATATCAAGTTTTATGTGATGCAGAAAAAGCAGTGATCTGAGGGAAATTTATAGCCTTAATCTTAAATATTAAGGAAAAAAAAAAGAAAACCTAAATATTAATGGACTAACTGCCTATCTTAAGATATCAGAAAAAGAACAACAAGATCAAACTAAACAAAATACAAAGATGAAAGATAAAAGAATTTTAAAATAGATAAAACTAACAAAGTTAAAATTGTTATTTGGGTAAACTAACAAAATAAATAAACTTTGGCAGAATTAATCAAGACACAAATGATTCTATAAGTAAAAACAAAGAAAATTACTACAGAAAAGAAGGGGTTAAATTGATTTAAAAAGACTTCTACTTTCAAACAAGATGGAGAATCAGGGATCAGATTGACTCATTTGCCAGAAACAACTTAAAAAGGCCAAGAGTATGGAACGGTAGTTTTTAGATCTTGGTCATTAGATTACAGTTGACAGTGAGTGATGCCTGAGAGAGAGAAAATTTAAGGGGAGCCGCATAATTACCCCAGCTTACTGCTTGGAGAGAGTTTTCAGGCTGCAGTTCAGTAAGCATCTGTAGTATCTAACACATTGCTAGTGGAAATGTAAATTAATGCAATCACTTTGCTAAAGAATTTAGCATTATTTTCTATAGTTGAAGATTTAATAGGCTGTAGCCTAGCAAGTCCACTGCTAGGAATACATCAAGAGAAACTCTAGCACATGTACCGCAAAATACATGTCAAAGATTGTTTACGCTAATATTGTTCACAATGGCAAAACCCTGGAAGTATCACAAATGTCCATCCACAACGACTGGATGAATAAACCATGATCTATATCCACAGCAGTCAAAACTGATGAACAACACTGGCATTTGTTGCCTTAAGGATAATGCCTAAAAATATTTTAATGTGAAAAAAGGAAGCACCTTAAGTGTAGGTTGAGCATAACACTCTTTTAGTAAAGTTAAAAATAAGTAAAATAAAAGCTACATCGGAATAAGTAGAGATACAATTAATCTATATAAAAGGAAAGCCGCTGCCACTTCTCCGGACAATAGGTGTATTTTTCCCTGTTCCTCCCACTAAGTACAACTAACACCCTGGATGTAACATATAAGACAAATATGCTGTACAGTACATCCCCGTGACTTATTTACTTAATAACTGGGTGGTTATACCTTTTGACCCCTCACCCATTTCCCCCACCCCCACCCTGGATAGTCTGGCTATTGGTGAGCAGCACCAACACGGCTGCATCCAACAGCGTCCACCTGCTCATCCGCAGAGGTTGTCACAGAATTTCCTCTTCACCGCTCAGTCATATCTGCTTCCATAGCAGCCAAGCAGTCAACAAACACATTTCTTCCTCCAGAATCAGAGCTACTTCACACAGCACAGCCTTTCCGGCTGCAGTTCCTTCAGCTCACCCAGCCCCTGAGCACAGACAGAAGCCACACTGTGTGAGGACAGGCATTGTACCGGACTGGGGAGACAGCATAGAAGCTAAGAACTGAGATCAGGTTCAAGGGCCTGTTGGGCTTGTGGCACGCCCTCCGGCGGGCTGGGGAGTTGAAAGGAGGCATGACAATGGAAGAGATGAGTGTTCTTGTTCAGCGGGACTCATCAGTCACGGTGCCCGTCTCTCACCTCTAGGCTATGGAGGTTTCCCAGACTCTGTACCTCTGTAAGCAACCTGCTGTGTCATGTGTGGTATTCCTGACACTCGACCTCTTCATGATGGACATATTATCAACACTGATGCCATGGTCTATTACAATGGCATTTTTGATGGGCAACGTGGGTGAAAGTGGTAAACCTTGGAGGTTGCTAGGAAGTGTGTGGAGATAACACAACTGCGGCTTGCAGTGCATGGATTTTTTTGCTGTAACTGGAAATGCCTCCAGCCATATAACACATCAGAATGGTTGGCAAGTTTGCCCACATTTGGTGGGACGCGGGCAGGGATGCCTTTCCTTGCCTGTGCTGCCTGAACCAGGCTGGGCACTTCTTTGAGAATTGAATTAAGCAGTGAATTGAATTATCTGTTCCTAATAATACATTTCACTTCAACATTTATTTAGTTATTAGTATAGCTACAGCAACTTTATTTTGGTTGTATTTACTTCATATTTCATTTTCTGTTCTTTTACTTTTAACTTTTTTAAAAAATATACTTTAGGTATATCTTTTTTAAACAGTATATTTTAGATTTTATAAAATCTAAACTGTAACTTTTATCTTTTAAAGTTTAGTTCATATATATGTTAATCATTAATATGTTTGGACCAGTTTAAATATCTCAACTTATTATTTATGTTTTTTTTTCTCTATTTCTATTTCTGTTCATTAACGTCATCTAACTATAGCCTTTCTAAATGCTGACCGAGGAATTGTTTGTTATTGAGGCACAATGAATCAAGAACCTTGTACAGAATGTAAATTAAAGCATTACTTTCTTCATTCAGAAAGTCCTTATGTAAAAATCATGTCGGCTGAAATAAGCAGTTTGATTAGTGATGTAGTTGATATACACTCTGGTGCAAGATCCTTCTCTTGTCAAGAACTGATTAATAGTTTGCAGACCAGCTTGGTGGAACTCACTTTCAGAAATACTGTTTTAGCATGTTCTCACTCAACTTTCAACAGACTGATAGTATTTAAGCTTTTAAATAAGGGTTATTCTGAATATATTTCCTCTTTTACTTTGATGATAGATTTCTCATCCTCTCTTTAAGATAGCAACCAAGATACCCGATCGCTTTTATTCATATATCACTTGCAGCACCTCTTGTATTTCTTTGTTCTTTTTTTTTAAGAAGTCCCCTACTCTGTTTTCAGTCCGGATCTTTGTACAGCAAACTTTCTGAGGCCTTACATACCTGGGAATATATTTACGCAGCTTTTAGACTTGACTAATATTTGGGCTGGATACAAAATTCTAAATTTAAGTTTTTTTCCTTCAGTACTTTGAAAACTCTACTTCCATATTCTTCTTGCAGTCAGTGTTGATTTTGAGCAATTTGATTTTATTCCTTTGATATGATACACTTTTTTTTTCTTGTTCGTTGTTAGAATTTTCTATTTCTTTTTCTTATTCTTAAATTTTAGTGTAATGTGGTGTGGATTTTTCTTTGTTTCTCCTGTTTGGTACTCTATAGACTCTTGTAGTCTGAGACCTGTTATTTTTTTATTTTTTAAATCTGGGACATTTCTTCCCCATTATTTCCTCAAAGATTTACTCTTCTTTTTAAAATTTCTTCTGTTTCTCTGACTTGGATTTTAGTACTTCTGTTCTATTTCTTATTCCTATTGACTTTTCTTTTATATTTCTCATTTTTTTTTTTTTTTTCCCTTTTCATTTTTTCTTAGCAGTGTCCTTTTAAAAATGTAACTTATCTTTGTGTATTTTATTTGAATATTTGTAATTTAAAAAAAAAATTACCTTTATTGTTGAAAGTACTACAGATATCCCTCCTTTTTTCCCTCATTGATCCCCTCTATGGGGCATCCACCTCTGCCCAGGCTTTCACTGCACTATCGTCTGTGTCCATGGGTTACGCATATATTCATATAAGTTTTTTGATTAATCTCTCCCCACTTACTCCCCCACCCCTCCCTTCCCACTGAGATTCATCTGTCTGTTCCATGCTTCTATGTCTCTGGATCTATTTTTTTCCTCAGTCTATTTTTTTTATTAGATTCCACAGATGAGTGAGATCATGTAAAAGTGAATCAGGAAGAATCAGAAAACATGAATAGGCTAAAAACTGATGAAATAGAAGCAGTAATAAAAAAAATTCCCAGAAAACAAAAGCCCTGGCCCAGAAGGCTTCACAGGGGAGCTTTCTAATTCTTTAAGTTGTAGGGTTAGATAGTTTACTAAAAATTTTTCTTGCTTTTTGAGGTAGGGCTGCAGTGCTATGAATTTCTCCCTTAGGACTGCTTTTGCTGCGTCCCATAGATTTTTGGTTGTTGTGTGTTCATTTTCATTTATTTCCAGGAAGTTTCTGATTTCCTTCTTGATCTTATTGGTAATCCATTCATTGTTTAATCACATGCTATTTAGCCTCCATGTGTTTGAATGTTTTTGAATGTTTTTCCTGTAGTTGATTTATAATTTCATGCCATTGTGATCTGAGATGCTTGATATGATTTCAATCTTCTTGAACTTGTAGAGACTTGTTTTGTGCCCTGACATGTGGTGTGTCTTTGAGCATGACCCATGTGCCCTTGAGTGGAATGTATATTCTGGAGCTTTGGGGTGTAATGTTCTGTAAATACCAATTAAATCCATCTGATCTAGTATGCCATTTAGAGTCACTGTTTGTGTGTTGACTTTTTGTCTGGAAGATGTATCCAGTGAAGTCAGTGGGGTGTTAAAGTCCACGCCTATGACTGTATGGATGTTGATTTCTCCCTTAAAGTCCTTAAAGTTATTACTGATAGGTCCTTATTTATTGCCATTTTAATTCTTTATGCCTATGTTTCTCTCTATTTCTTCTTCTTATTACAGCAGTCCCTTTACCTTTTCCTGAATGCTGGTTTGGTGGTGGTAAATTCCTTTAGCCTTTTTTTGTCTGGGAAGCTCTTTATTTCACCATCTGTTTTGAATGATAGCCTTGCTGGATAGAGTAATCTGGGTTTCAGGTTCTTGTTTTGCATTACCCTGAATACTTCATGTCATTCCCTTCTGGCCTATAGAGTTTCTGATGAGAAATCAGCTGACTGCCTTATGGGAGCTCCTGTGTAGGTAACAGATTGCTTTTCTCTTGCTGCCTTAACATTCTCTCTTTGTCTTGAATTTTTGGTATTTTAATTATGATGTGTCTGGGCATGGGCCTCTTTGGATTCTGCTTGCTTGGGACTCTTTGTGCCTCCTGAACTTGTGTGGCTTTTTTCTTGACCAGATTAGGGATGTTTTCTGCAATAATTTCTTCAAACAGGTTCTCTAACCCTTGCTTACTTTTGACCTCCTCTGGCACTCCTATGATGCGAATATTGTTATATTTCATGTTGTCCCACAGCTCCCTTAGACTGTTCTCCTGTTTTTTTTAATTGTTTTTTCTTTTTGGGTCTCTGAGTGATTTTTTTCTACCCTGTCTTCGAATTTGCTGATCTGATCCTCAGCTTCCTCTAATCTGCTGTTTGTTCCTTCCAGTGTATTTTTTATTTCTGCTATGTTCTTAATTTCCTTTATAATTTCCATATCTTTTATCATGCTGTTGAGCATCCTTACAATCTGTATTCTGAACTCTATATCTGATAGATTGCTTATCTGCATTTCATTTAGCTCTTTTTCTGGATACTTCTCTTGTTCGTTCATTTGGGGTTTGTTTTTTTGTCTCCTCATTTTGGCTGCCTATTTGGATTTGTTTCTATGTATTAGGTAGTACTGCTAGGACTCTCAGTCTTTTTGGAAGGTTTCTCGTGCAGGCCCTGAGTACCCTGTTTGGAGCTATCAACAACCCTCAGCTTGAGGTCTCTGCTGGGGCTAGGTGCATTTGGACAGGACCAAGGTGCACACCAAAATCTGGTTTTTCAAGGCCTGGGTCCAGAAGCAGACCAGGCAAAGACTCAAAGCACTCTGAGGTCTGTCCCTGTCTGCAGGATGATTAATCTGATTCTTGTAAGGATCCTCAGGCTGTGGAAACTCTATGGGGTCGGGGGAGAGGTTTTTTAGTAGTGTGGGGAAATTGTTCCCTCCTGCTCCCCAGGCAAAGGCTACTTGGAAGGTAAATGCCTGCCTCTGCAGTATGGGGAAATGACTTGGCACAGGAATCAAGAGGGATGCCCTTGAGCTCTATCTCCAGAGTCTACAACCCTAGGTTCTCACATAGTTCCAGTCCACTCTGCCCTCCCTCTGCTGGAGCCCAAGGTGAGTGGCTGCACACGAAACTTTGTGCTTTGCCTCTTTAAGAGGGGGCTTGCATTTCCAGCTGTCTCTCCCTGGCAGAAAGAAACCAGATGCTTTTCACAGCCAGATGTTATGTGGGAAACTTTCTCAGTTCTGGTGCTCTTGGCTGGGAAGCCAAGCCTGTGGTTTAGGCCCAGAGTCCTCAATGGGAGCCCCCTACAGCTGAGATATCCCTCTGGACTTTCAGCTGCTGCCTGTGGGAGCCCAGCCAGTCCTCTTGCACCTCCGCACTTCCTACCTCTATGTGGTGTTTGCTTTTCCTTTTTGGTTATGAGGGTGCTCACCATCTCGTCTTCAGTTGCAGTTGATTATTCAGGATGGTTTTGCTATATTTTCGTGGTAATTCCAGTTTGGTCCCAGGAGAGTGTCAGTGTAGCTTCCACTCAGTCTGCCCCCATCTTTAATCTCCTGAGCAATTGTAATCTTATCTTTAAAATATTTACTTGACACTTTTTTAAAATAAGATTAAAAAAAAAATCTTTATTGATTTCAGAGAGAGGAAGGGAGAAGGAGAGAGAGAGATAGAAACATCAGTGATGAGAGTCATTGATCAGCTGCCTCTTGCACGCTCCCGACTGGGGATTGAGCCTGCAACCCAGGCATGTGCCCTGACTGGGAATCGAACCCGGATCACCTGGATCCTAGGTCGATGCTGAACCAGTGAGCCACGCCCGGCCAGGCTACTTGACACTTTTTAATGTGTTTTTTTCTTTTATCATATTGATACATTCTTCCCTTTTAAAATATATTTCATTAACCTAATTTAAAATTATTGGTTTAAATATTTTTGCTTCTGATGGGATCTAAAATCCAGATAGTTGTGCTTCTCAAATATCTTTTCCTTTTGTTTTGTGGGCTTGCTTTTTTTTCTGAGGGTATTTTTGAACCTTTCAAGCAATGCATACAGGGGAAGGCCAGACTACTCTCTGTCACCACAGTCTGCTCAGGGGATGAGAGTGGAGTGTATTCATGAGCCCTAATATGGGGAGGGCCACACAGTGAGTCAATCACTTCTCATTTAAAAAAGGAACTCAAGGTAGAGCTTTGCTCTTTGCTCCTCAGGAAAGAGCATCTTTAGGTGGGGGTCTTCTTTAAGCACAGCAACTTCCCAAAGTCAATACCTCAGTTTTAACACCATTTCACAGTCCCTTCTGCCATTGATTTTCTCTTATTTTCAGATCACTTGGACCACACTGAGTTTCTATAAGTGTGGGTGGGTGTAGCTTTTGTCCCAGGATGTCCTTTCTATTTTATCCTTGCTATACTCTACTGGGCTGCCTCTTGTGCAGGCTGAAGCCATTTTTGCCTTCTTACATCATTTCAAAACAACCCTCTGTCTTCATCTCAGGCATTTCTCATACCTTCCTTGTTGTTTTTGGTTGGTCTTTGGGGTGAGAGCCAATAACAATGCTTGGTCGTCTTCCTTGTAGGATCTGGAAATGGATCCATCCACACTTTGCTACTATTTTTGGGGAACCAAAATTTCTTTTAGAACAAAGTAACATATAGTTTTGTCTCTTGGCTTTATTTTTCACAAAAGGTGTAAATATAAATAAAATGTAGAATACAAAAGATTATACCCAAGCTCTTTGTGCTCCATTTCCAATCTTTAGCCACATACAATCTTAGCATTTTTTTATGCTGCCAGTTTTTTTTACCTTAAATTATTTTGAGTGCATTTCTTTTTGTTTATTGTTATGATTCTATAGTGTTTATTTTTAATGTATTGCATAGTTTTAAAATTATATATAAAAACTTAAAGCTCTATTAGATTAGATTATTTTTACTTTTCACACTAGAGATGAGTATAACATCTTTATAAATATTTGATTCATTGCTTTACATTTATTTTAAGAATAAGATTAAAAAGTTCATGAATATAAAAACTTTATGGCTGTTGGTAAGTATTGCCAAATTGCCCTTCAAAGAATGATACTATTTTTTGAATGGTTTTCTATACACTTATTCTGATGTATACTTAATTGCATATGCACAAACTTCTTGTATATCACTTAAGACAAATCCTCTTCTGTCTTTTTACACTACTCTGATTACATTTTTAAAGATACATTAAATTAAAATGGTGATAGACCTCTTTTTTTAAACCACCATTACCTCCAAATAGCCCTGTAAAATCCTCTTAATTCTAATTCTAATTCTAATTTAAGTAATTAGGAATATAAACATAAATTAAGACAATGGGTGACATTTACTCCCTCAGATTCTAGCAATATAGCAATATGGAGCACATGTCCTACTTATACATAGTTTGAGGTCTTAGGTGTTCCAGAAAGGTACAAAATATCTTTTGAAATTAGTGTTACTTCTGTAAGTTGTCTGAACATCTGGCCTCCCCTGTTTGGAGCCATGTAAGTCCTGGGCTTTTCTCTAATGCAAGAAAGGGGTGGGGATGGAAAAAAGGCGGCTGTCAGACTTCTTGCCAACTCTAATGCCTGGTGTTCAACTTAGATTTCATTTGATATTAAAAAAACTCAAAACTGTAACATTTTTTACATATTGAAGGCCTGCTAGTTGTACCTACTACTATCTTTAAACAAACACTCTGAATATATTGCTTACATTTTTATTGTGCAGTATAGTTTACAAAATTCTTGAAATAATTATGGTAAATATGTACCAAGCACTGTTTTAGATACTATATGTTTAATCCTTGCATTAATTTTTGCTATATAACAAACAATGTCAAAATTTTGGGAGTTGACAATAATAAATGTTCCTTTTCTTCTTCACAGATCTGTGGGTTGTCTGCGGCTCAGCTGGGCTCCAGGAGGCTGGCCTTGACTCCAGGCTGTGAATTGGGTTCCCATCTGCTTCACCAGTGCCAACAGCTACCTAGGGCCTGCTCTCTCATCGCAGAGCACAGGATGTAAGTGGAAAGGCCAAGCCACATAAACATATTTAAAACTTCTGCTTATATCACATTTGCTAAACTTCCCATGCAGATCTCATGGCTAAGCCCAACTGCAGTAGACTGAGGGCTGAGGTGTATACTCTGCCCACAGTGGGCAGCACAGAAGTCACATGGGGAAAAGTGTGGATGTGTAACTTAATTAAGGAATGAGTGAAGAACTGAGACCAATAATTCCATGCATCATAATCCTCAAAGCAATTGTGCAGATGGTCTATTGGAAACTCGCTACCATCCCCAACGTTATATTTAAGGTGTTGATTGCACTGCATTAGGGGAGAAGTCTAGTGTACTAGGCAGCTTGAGCAGCCATAACAAAATACCATAGACTGAATGGCTTAAACAACAGGAGTTTATTTCTCACAGCTCTGGAGACTGGAAGCCTGGTACCAGCATGGTCAGGGTCTGGTGAGAGCTCTCTTCCTGCCTTGCCCCCTTCTTGCTATGACCTCACATGGCAGACAGAGAAAAGGAACACACTCTGTTGTCTTCTTATTAGAGCACCAATACCATCATGGGGACCTACCCTGATGACCTCATTTAAACCTAATTATCTCCCAAAGGCATCTGATCCAAATACCGTCACATTGGCTGTTAACGCTTAAACATGAATTTGATGGGGCTTGGGGGTGGGGCTCCAGTCTGCCCATAGTTCCTAGGAACAACATTTCCCCGAGTTCCTAGCCAACAGTTCTGAGTCAGGTTCTGTTAGTGAGAAACCCTTAACTCGAGATAGCAAATGTTCAAAATTAGGAGCAGGCGGTACGGCCTGCAGGGTGGGCGGGTCAAAGGCAAATGGCAGGCAGGAGGCTTACTTGAGTTCTGGACGTGCTTTTGCAAATTACTTGCTTTGGCACAGCCTGCAGCTGAGATCTGCAGAGGTTTTCTGAGATTTCCTTAAGCCTCCTGACATCTGAAAGCCAGTGGTGGTTCTCCTGACCTTTGCTCTCCCAGACCTCCCCGATTTTATAAGCACTTGCCATATTTTATGGAATTTAAGATGATGTCCATTGTGTCACTAAGAAAGGAAAAACTTCCAAAAAGAAAGAAAAAACTTCTACTAAATTAGATGAAAAAATTTCAGCCCTAAGATTTTTATTCCATAATTTAAAATAAAGCTCTTTTAGACGTATGCCGACAGGTTTGATAAAACATATATTACAATCATACATACATAGAAGTGCAGAGACGGGCACAATACATTCGCTGCTCTTTTCTGAAATAACTTCACACTCGGTATTTTGCTCTTGTGAGTAATTCTTCCACAGAGAGGCCTCAGTGAGTGTGTTCCAATCATCAGGGGACACCAGGAGCATCAGTGTTGGATCATTTCTTAAAACAGTGCTCCATCAGGATCTCCTGTCTTTTCCTCCAAGCTGCTAATAACTATTCTGCCAATTTAACTGGTGTTGTATTGTTTTTGTGTGAACTCATGGTCTGTTCTCAAAGCGTCCTTAAGAGGTTTGTGGATTCAAAGTGTGAGGATTTGCAGTGGTATTGTCTGCCACCAGGAAAGACCATAAGGTTCTGCACTTCTCAGTGAGCTAACTCTTTACAGTCTAATACCCATTCCTGCAATACGTCAAGAACTAACCTAACTGCTGGGCTGTGTAGGGTTCCTGGATATCTATTCTGAAGACTTTCAGCTAGCTCAGTGGTAATCCATCTACGTATTTGAGCATATACTATAACTTCTTGGGGGAAGATCTCTTTTTCCTATATCATTTTAAAATTTAAAATTAAATGTAAAACAGCAAAAGTGAACCTTAATCTAAATGTAGGCTTTGAGTGATGGAGACGTGTCAGTGTTGGTTCACTGATTGTAATAAATGTACCTCCTGGTTTGTAATGTTGCTGGGGGAGACTGTGCATGTGTGGGGCTACGGCATCTCTGTACTTTCTGCTGAGCTTTGCTATTAACCTAAAATTGCCCTAAAAATAAAACCTTTTTAAAAATTAAATGTGACAACAACACTTTTGTTGGCAATTATAAGTAGCTTCACAGGTTTTGGCTGCTTTTGTAACCTGCGTCATGGACTCCATCTCTTTAGCACCTTTAGTAATGATAGCATCAGTCCTGGAGTTTCTTTAGCATTTTCTATTTGACTAAACAAATATTTTTATTAATTCTGCAATTGAATCATGTGTTGCTAGATATTAAGTAACTTTTGTCCACGGTCAGCAGAAAGCTTCTGACTGATACGAAGGGCCTTAAGGATGATCCTGGACGGTGCATGAATTATTCACACGAGCCTCTCTTTGATCTCTTCTGGAAGATTTGTCTGTTTCTCCTGTTTTTGCTTCCCTCTGAATTTGGGTGCATAGAGAGCATATTTAGAAAGTAATCTCTGGGAGCAAGTGACCCTCTGGGCATTAACTTCACCCCTGTGGGCACTGACTGTCCCCCACATCCTAATTTCCAGGCGTCTCTGATGTAGAAAAGCAGAGACACCCTTATTGTTTTGAGTAAAGAGAAAGAACAGTGCTGAAGACAGAGAGGTGGCTCCAGGGAAGCACGATGCCGCTCTTGCTTTTCTCATGTTTGCCAGGCCAAAGGCATGAAGCTGAGACTTAACATGAGCTCATGACATTTACTCTCCCAGCCTGTTTGCGCTTCTGCCCCTTTACTTACTGCTTGGGATGGCGGGTCTGTTTATCCCCAGTGGATCTTTTCAGCATTCTCCAGTTCACTCCAACCCCCCATCGGCCCATAAGAAAGTAATAATTGGCAATGTCCTGCAGAAGGGAGACCCTAGTGCATCTGGTTGGCACGCGCTCACCTAGCAGAGCCTGTTCACTCCCCGTCACGTTTCTGCATGGCAGGCAGATTCGGGACTGTGGCCACTCCACCCGGGCATTGCCACACCAGCAGGCCCTGCTAGAGCAGCCTGCCAGGGTTGGTCTTACCCTTTACTATGTCAGAGAGATGTCAGGTGCTATTGGGAATTTAAAAAGTCCATGCAGTCATGGCTGAGTTTCAGGAGTATAGATGCAGGCTCAGGAGTAACCCTACCTGAGGGGCAGTTCACCAAAGTCAGCAACTCAAACTCTGGGAGCAGCTGAGAGAGTGGAGAACAAAAGTGAGCTGGATCCTTCAAGAAAGGCCCAGAGGGAGCCAGGTCTGAGCAGTGAGTTTGAATGGAAGGAGCAACGGATAAGGGCCCCAGGACACTTTTTGGAGCCCAGGCCTCTCAATCAAGTGCCACTTTAAAATGTGATGCTACGCCTCTCTGGTCACCAGATTGTCTGGTAAGTTAGTTGGATTCTGTAGATCTAAGAGCAGACAACTTGATTGTGGGATTGAGGTTTGAATGTGAGTCCAAATGCTACTTTTGCCAAAGAGGCGGGTGACTGACACTTCTCAGTGCCCTTGGAGAGGCTTGGTGGCTGATTCGTGTATGGGAAGCTCAGTTTCTGAATGCCTGGGAGCTCTGAAGAAGAGCCACAGATTAGGTGGGACCATGAAGGGGAGAATCTGGAGGCTTGCTTTCTGGGACAGCAAGACATATTGTGGTCCACGCACTTGGGTTCAAGCCATCGTGTCACTCATGCTAGACCTTGCTGGGGGAATTGCTGTACCTGGCCTGTTGGTGACACTGAGCAGCTCCTGAGTGCACCTGTACCTTGTGGAGCCATGCCCCCCTCTTGCTTTCCCACGGGCTGTGGTGGGGTGGGGGCAGGGGCTAGGGTGTCTGGGAGGAGCAGTTAACCTATCTTTTATTGACTCCTCCTGTGTGAGTCTCTGTTGTCTGTAAACTCTCACCTGTTAGACAGGAAACAGTTCACTTTCAGCTCCAGGGGCCTTGAGTGATGTACCACAGGGATTTATGGCCACTATTGGAAAGCATTGTTCTTGGGTCTCAGGCTTGGGTTCCAATCCTAATGCTCTGGTGAAACCCATGGGCGATTCTCTCAGGTGGGTCCAGCTCTGAGTCTCGGTTTCCTCCATTATATGGTGGTTAATTATACCTGTCTCAGAGCATCATTGGGAGATTAAATAAAACAATGATGTAAAGAGCCTGGCGTGGAGGGCCAGAGACGTCAGCTCTCCTCCAACATAGTCTGGTATGTCAGTTGTGATACCTGATGCTGAAGCCTTAAAAATACAATTCAAATGAAAAAAGAAGATATTTATACATTATTAAAGAAAAGAAACACTCTGAGAAGAATCTTTAGATTTAAAATGAAGAATTTCAAAGGTGGAAGTATAGTTTTATTTCCTAAATGCAGTTGTTTCCAGTGAGTATTTTATCCACTTTAGATGGAATAAAATGTCATATAGAAGAGATGGCCTTCGCATAAAGACATCTGATGAAATGCAGTTAATTAAACACATAATTTGGTACAGGCTGTGTACCCAGCATATTTTGGCACCTAAAGTATTTACTCTGATAAACGGAAGCTGTTACTCTGAGCTGGTCTGAGTTGTTACTGAGACTGAGTGTTTTTAATCTAGCAAACTAATAACTTCATCCCTTCTGACTTAGTGCGTCTGCTCTCAGCCTGGAAAGAGGCTTTACTGCCTCCCAGCTTTCTGTAAGAGTGCTCCATAGACTATTTCTCCAAGATCCTGTTTTCAAAAAGAACATTAAATACTTGTTAATTTATATTTATATTCAAAACTCTAAATTCATTCTAAACATAAGCAAGTCTCCTAATTATGAATTTCTCCCTATAATATTGAGTTTTGGGTGAAAGCCAAGAACTTGAACAGCACAAAAAGTATATCGGCTCAAAGTTTCTTTTCAAAACATTTTGGTCTCTGCCGTCCCTATTGCCTGATGCATCCGTATTAGAAAAAAGGTATCGTTTCAGTCGTGTTCTAAGGAGGCATATTTTGAGGGAGAAAAACCCAAACCTGTGTTTAAAAAAACATTGTGAGGGTTTATTTCAGCTTTAAGCTTACTTAGTGCTTTTCGGTTTCTTCTGGAGATGCAAGTTCTACTTTAGTTCAACTTGAGCTTCCTTCATTCCTGAGTCTCTGTGTGGCTTTTAGAGGTTTGGGGCTTCAGATTTGTGCCCTCTTGAACTAGGGGCATGAATGAGAAGTTGCTAATGTGATGTAAAGCTCAAGACTCTAAATTGTTTTCTGGCTGCAGGTGTCTCAGGGCTGGAGCCTAGTGTCGCAGCAGACCCTGGGTCGGTCAGTCTGGGCGGCTGTGGCCCTGAGTCGGTATTTCTCCCGGGCTCCCAGGTGACGCCGAGGCTGCTGGTCTGAGGAGCACACAGAGTAGAAAGTTCAGTGCACACATTTTAAACTTTAACTGCTTGGGTTTGGATGCTTTTTCTACCATTTATTAGCTCTGTGACCTTGAGTAGGGCATTTAGCTGCTCCACGCCTCCACTTGGCATCTGTCAAAATGGAAGTAATTAATATGGCATTTAGCTCTCAGGGTTTATGGCATTTAAAGAATTGAGAGAATCCATGTAAAGTATTGAACATATAATAGCAAAGTGATAACTACTAATAAATAGTAATATTTATTTTAACTGCTGAAAATAGTTTCTAGAGAATTGGAAGGGGAGAGGAAGGAGTCCTAATATTTATTTTTGCTGGAGAAACATTTTGGAGCAACCTGGTGACTAACCATCCCAGTTTCCCCAGAACTGTCCTGGTTCAGCCCTAGAGTCCTGCCTCCTGGGAAACCCCTTGCTTCTGAGCCAAGCAGAACAGTGTCCCTTATGTTCTATAGAGTTCTTTTTAGTCTTCACAAGAGTCTCGGGACATGGAGTGACTGTGACCCCTTGTGGGCTCCATTACATGTGCTGTGCACTCAAATGTTCCAGCATTCTCACTTAGCCTTTATTTATTCTTAAATATATCTTTATTGATTTCAGGGAGAGGAAGGGAGAGGGGGAGAGAGAGAAACATCAGTGATGAGAGAGTCAGTGATCGGCTGCCTCCTGCACACCTCCCACCGGGGATGGAGCCCACAACCCGGGCCTGTGCCCTGACCGGGGATCGAACCACGATCTCCTGGGTCCTAGGTCGACGCTCAACCGCTGAGCCACGCCGGCCGGGACTTACTTAGCCTTTTAAATTGTGTTCCAGAAGCATATTTGGTTTAGAATAAAATAAAGAGATAAAAGATCTTACCTCCTCTAATAGAAAATGAGATGGTAATCAGGAATACTCTGGACATGCCATGTCCATGAGGCTGCCCTGCCCAGGGTCTGAGGAAGGCACCTCCTCTCCAAGACTTGCTTTCTTATTTCAAAGATGGGCTTTTGTAGGCCAAGTGAAATGGGCAGCGGGTTAAGATGAGGCAGAACGTTTAAACATTTATAAGAGAGAGTGTTAGTTTGTGGAAGGGGCTAGGGAAACTCTGATTTTATTACTTTTTTCTTCCTGACCCTTTTTTCCCAGTCTTCTGCCAAAACCACCAGACACGTGCTCCTTACCGCCTTCATTTCTCTGCCTTTGTAAAAAGTTAATTACAGCAGATACAACTGAGCTTTGTCCGCGGGAACATCAAGGGAAGCCGGGACACCAGCGAGCCCTCGGGCATGCCCCCGCCCCGTCTGAGCTTACGCGACAGCCAAGAACCACGCCAGCTGGAGTCCGCTGCTTAGTCTTCACCAAACAAGCGCTGTAACTCCAGAAATATTTCTGCAAATACTTCTCAGGACTTCGCTTGGTTTCCCTGTGAAGGAAGCTACTGCTCGTTGCCAGAGGAATTTTTACAGTGGATTCCGAAGTGGAGTTTCCTCAGCAGACACAGCGGGCCTTGGAGGAGGTCACATTTTTTATGTTCTAAAATGGATTCGAATATGGCATGTAACATAAAAACCTAAGACATTCAGTATGTTCATAAATAAAAATATAAGTAATAAAAATAAATTAATGCCAGTTATCTTATAATTTATAGAATCATCAAAATTTTAAAGCAGGGAGCCTTATTATACTTATTTATGTATATTTTAAAACTGCTTTAATGTTGAGTGGATTTGAAGTATATAAGTCTGTGTTCAAACACTTGTCTTTGTGATTTACAAACATTTTCATAGATGATGGGGATTTTAATGAAAGTACTCCTGCTTTATTTGGTTTTCAGTCTACAATTTCAGTTGAAGATAAACTGGTAAGTTACTTTTGCAAGTAAACTGTGCAGTTCAATAAAGATCACTAAAATTGTTGAAAAAAACTATTGACAAATAGAAGGCAATTTTAGAATCATTTTGTATCAGTGGTTCTCCGAGTGTCTTCCTGCACCAGCAGCATCGGCATCACCTGGAACTTGCTAAGCCTGAGGATATCGTGCTTCATCGCAGACCAGTTGTTTCGGAAACTGGCGCAGGGGCTTCGCAGCCTGGGCCTGCGCTTGAATAAGCGGCCCGGGCGACTGCAATGTGCGGCCACGAGTCAGAATCCCTAGCCTAGATCATCAGGAAGAGTGAATCCAAAATGATGAACCACAGCTTAGATAACCTCTTTCTCTCTCTGCCTTTTACAGAAGTAATGACCACTGGACAGTGTGGTGTGATGAATTTGAATTTTGAACTGTGAAGATCTAGTTTCAATTTGCAACTTTATATACCCAGGCCACTTAAGTAGTGAGTGTCATGGATTCTAATTTATAAAATGTGGATGACAAATAGCCTCCCCTCAACTCAGTCTCATAAAGTTGTGGTCAAATGCAGGTATGCATATGGGGCGACTTTTAAATTACCTGGTGCTGTGCAAGTGTTACTTTTCATATGGTCCTTACTGTCGGTATGATTATAATTCTCAAAACTTTCTTCTCACTCCCACCCTTTGCTGCATTAAAATTTAATTACCGCTCAAATTTAACTTTTGCAAAGCAGGGATTTAGTAAAAAAGAAATTGGAGAGTTTAAAATAAGAAAATAGACCAGAGTTCTTGTTATGTCTTTTATATATGAAATAAGCGATGTGGATTCTTTTCTTTGTCTCATGACTCCAAAGTGAGTTGATAGCCCACTTCAGTGATACCAGGGCAATAATAATGCATTTGGAACATTAAGTGTCAAATTTCTCTCACATATTTCAAAAACTGTTTTACATTTTTCTGGTTTAACCTCTCTTGACACCAGTGAACTTAAGGCTTATAATTGAAGGATAAGTGAGCAAAAGAGCAGTTCAAGTGATAATATATCCATTTCCATTCCTATTTTCTGGACGGACACCTTTTATGCTAAGTTCATGTGAGAGCAAATTTTTATGACAAAATTATAATCCTCACGTAGCTGTTACTCAGGCAGGCTGAGATGTGTCCCAGTATAATGGATTTTGTGACAATGAAATGCAAGAGAGTCTCCCAAAAGCTTTGCCTAAGGAGTCTCTGACAGTAGCCTATATGCTGCTGAGATTTTCAAGATGCTATTATGACTCATTTCAACTCATTATAGAAAAATGCTTGGTATTTTAATCATGAAATACAATTGCACTGAAAAGGAGTGAGAACTGTAAAGGCATAATCTTTGAAATATTGCCATGTATTCCTATTAGCTGCACTATTTAGTAAATGTTGTTGCTTTTAATGTGGTTTTACGCAATAAAACCTTCTAATTTGGAAGGTTGCATATATTTGTTACTCCTAATTTGAGTTCCACTCATAATTTTCTGCACGTCACTATTTGAATGAAAAGGAGGCGTCTTCTATGACCAGAGGTAATCTGAACTTCACATAATTCTCTATAAATTCTTTCTTCACTAAATGGTAGAATACTGCTTCTCCTATTTTAGTGAGTTAATTTTCTGAGTGAAAATATGTAAAGTTGCCTCAAAATGTTGTAACATGTACAGTTACAAATATCCCAGCAAGAGCCACATATTGTCTTCTTTTTTTTCCTCCAGTTTTATTGAGATACAATTGACATAAACATTTTATAATATAAGGTTTTCAACCTGATTATTTGTACATTATAGGTTATGAAATGATGATCACAACAGGGTTATTTAACACCTTCATCACCTCACATAATTACGTTTTCCTGAGTGTGTTGAGAACATTTAAGATTTACTCTCAACAACTTTCATATATTTATGATACCCAACGTCCATACATTTGGAATGGCCAAAGTAATTTAAACACTTTTGCAGGAACAAGTTGCTATGGGGAACCTGAGAACAGAGAATTTTTGTATTCTCAGTGATCTCCTGTAAGTTTCACTGGGATTTACTTGTTTCTTTTTTCATCTAAACAAAACCAGGCATAGATGTTTGTCTTCAATGAGAAGCAGGCTCTTGTCAACGAGCCTATTGTTTACTCATTCCCTAGTTATAGGATCTATCCACTGGGTAGGATGTGGGGAAGGTACCTCTGATAAGATATTTTAAAATCAGTTTGGAGTCATAATACCCATTGGAAGCTCAAATTTATTTACATGAGTAAATCAGTAAAATCTTCCTTTTTTTACTTTTTTAATTGAGTTTATTGGCGTGACAGTGATTAATAAAATCACATAGGTTTCAGGTATACAATCCTATAATACGTCATCTGTGTATTGTACTGCGTGTTCACCACCCCCCTCAAGTCTCCTTCCATCACCATTTATCCCCCCTTAGCCTCTTCTACCTCCCCCACCCTATTTTCTTATATAATGGAGATGTGTGTCTCAGCCATTAGACCACTGCCAAGAAAAAAAAATCAAAATATAAAACAATGTCCCTTGAGTGAATATGGTAGTAAGAATACTAGAAAAGGAATGATTCAGAAGAATTTTTTTTGTCTGAGACATGCTGTAAGAGACAGCATCACTTGTAACTTGTGTGCAAATTGCTCTTACTGGTAAATGAGAAATGACAAGGGAAGACTCACAGCACTGAGTACTAAAACTTTCCTATAAAGCTTTAGTTTTTAATTTTAACATGGATATTTTTCTTTGCCTATTTATTTTCATAATTTATATAAAGTCAAAGGAGTAAAATATCCTGAGAAACCATACAAAAAAGCTATGTAATTAAGCTAAAAAACGGTCTTGTTAGAATTTTTGATTTTTTTACTCAAATGATTTTCCTCTGATTGAGAAAATAAATGTTCAACTACATAATTGCTTAACAAAATAGTGTGTAAAACTTTTGTGTCCTTTGTAAACTGAATAACCCAGGATGATATTCAACAATTGGGATTATTCTCTCACCTCCTCCATCTATACAGCCAATGGAATTAAAATATTTATGTAAATTTTAAGGTTAGAATTTTTCAGCCCTTTCTCAGTTGAGTAAGCTAGTGGATAATTCCCATGTGACATATTTAATAGGACAAATTTACAATCCCATGTTCTGATCCAGTTTTGAATGCTAAATGTTTACGTATAGATGTTATATTTTTTATAAGGAACAATTTAATATCCTAACCACAGTCTGTCTTGTAATTTATTGGCTCTTTCATGTCTCCCTCCTCCTCTTATAAAGCAGTCTTGTTAGTTTGTATTGGTTTCCCTCCGACAATTTTACACAGGGAACTTTTTCCCTACCTCCATCAGAAACACTATCGCCTTGTAGGTCTGGTGGCACTCATTCTTCTATGGGCCCTAAAGGATTTATGAGGAGTGTCCCAGATTATTTGTTGACCCAGTTTCTCAGGATCTTACGGATCCTCAAAAATTTTATGCAAAGTGTTCTGAAAAGTTAGATTATAGGAAGTTAAGGAACTTTCTATTTGGCTTCAAATTCTGTCAGGCGTCTGTGTTCTGCATTTCTGGAATGTAGACACCACTGAGGTCACCTGATGCAGTATTGAAGCACTAAGGTTGGGGAAAAGGTATTTTGTAACCCTCTCTAAACAACAGCATTATAGAGAGTGTAAAGGTAATAATTACTCTGAGTGCCCTTGGTCAGCATGACTCTCTCTCTCTCTCTTCAAGGTGTCCTGCATTTCCAGGCCTCCTTTCTATCCGTTACGGGCCGGCCTCGAAGCTGACCAGCCGTCCTGGCTGTGCTTGCAGCTGCCAAGAGATGTTTCGGCAGGTAGTTCCCTCTGGTTATGACAGGTTAAACTGTTTTGAATTTAACGTATATTATGTTGAGGGGAACTGGTTGTTTAAAGCACTGAGATTGATCCCCATATGAACCACTTTATTTCTTGCTAGTGTTACTGTTGTAATTAGCTAGATATTAACAATAGGAAGAAAGCAAAGGGAAGCCAGGCATTCGTGAGCAAGGCAGCTTCGCCAGGAAGCTGCAGTTTGAACTCCACGGGGAGCTACCAGTCCATTCTCTGCAGGTCACTGGGGGAAGGGGATCTACAAAGGGGAGATGGACACCTGTGCAGAAAAGTCGGGGTGACATAGGGAAAATACTTACCTGTCAGTCTAACCTGGGAACAAAAATAACTGGCTAGAGGGGTGGAGCCACTGCAAGCACACAAAATCCGGGAATACGTAATTCCCAAAGGAATTCTCTCTCCTGTTCCCCCGGCTTTGTCCCTGCTTCCTGCACTCACATGGCCACGTGGACCCCACACACAAGGGACTGCAGCTGGAAACACAAAATATGGAGCAGAAACTCTGGACAACGGCTTTAATCTCAGCTCTGCTGAAGACACAGCTGGACTTTTCCTTGATGGGATGGAGGGAGATGGGACCTTGGAAACCCAGGGGTTTAAGTCCATGCAAATAAATATCACTCATTGTCCCATGTGAGTCTCAGAAAATTCCTTTTCTCGTCGCATTGCAAGAAGTCCACTTCCACCAGCAGCTGGTTGGGACACGGAGAGCTCCCCACTGATAACACTAGGACATGCTTTTGCTGTTGTGAAGATATAAGCAATATCTACTTGTATTACAAAAATATACATATGTAAGCAAAATAGGTTTTTGAAAATTGAAGATATTCTTTCTTATTAACAGAATGCATGAGAAACATTAATGCTTTATTATTAATGCTAATAGAGGAATATAGAGAATATAGTTAAAAAAACCAGAAGATGCATTTGGAATGTGTTAATTTTACTATATTAGCCCATAAAATGCTGAAGCCACACTGAAAATCTGATTCTGGAGAAACTGAGGATTCTCAACTCTTTTCTGTGACCCACTGTATATCACCTTTGAAAACAGTCAAATTATACTTAGTGCTGGGTTTGAACTTTAATTGGAGCAAAGAAAGGTAGTTAAAAGCTTTTTAAAAAAAGCTATTTGTTAACTTCCTATTAAGAGAAAACAAAAGCAAAAAGAAATAACATAGGACTTAAATGAGCAAGGTGATGCGGAAGCTTTATTTAGGGATAATGGAAGATTGACATTCTGGTGAAAGGCACAAAGAAGAATTAACTGGCTTATTTCAAACTGAGGGCAGTTCTTTAGGAAGCATGCCTGAGGATATACTTGGCAATAAACTTGACAGCTAGCATGGTCTCCTTGCAGGTTGACTTCATCTGAGATTCTGGAAGGAGAAAACCAAATTTGCCTTTATCTCGGAGCTCAAAGGCAAATGCGTGCTGGACGCCCAAGTTGTAAGCCCAGTCTAAAGATGAACCTGATGTTGGGTCTGTAAAACATGAGCAGTAAATACTTAATTAGAAACAAATGCTAATGTTTGTCTTGAAATGGAAATTCACTGGTGTAAAATTAGCCATAAAAAATAATTATGTGTACAGTTAATTGCAGTAATGAATGGGAGTAGTGGTCTGCATAGTACAGAGTGTCGAGTAAAATATAATCATAGCTTTGATACCCACCACACATTTTAAATATATGCTGTGTTTTCAAAATTACATTTTGCTTGGGTTGGTCCTCTACAGTGAGTTTGTTTCCTGGCACACACTATCACAGATGGAGTCTGTCCGAGCAAGGGCAAGCCGCTGAGGAAATCACTGAAGAGGGGTCACTGAAGTCCCACCAATGAAAACTACACATACAAGCTCTGCAAAATTACATTCTTTCTAACAGTTCAGCTCTCTTTCTAGTCATTTGCTAGGGTAAACTCTTTTATAGCTAAAAGACCAAGAAAGTGTAAATCAGTTATCTTAAGGATGCATTTAATCTCCTAATTCAACTTTTCCATGTCAACTTTTATGAAATTTTATTAAAAATATTATTATTTGGTAAAATGATTGAAAATATAAATACATCTAGAAGTTATATACACATAAGGTTTATGTAAGTGTATATAAATACTAATATTCATTCATATATATTTTTTGCTTTACATAATAGGAAAACCATTTTTTTTGGTACATAAAATGATTTATGTTCCAGGACAAGTATTGAGTTTGACTGACATTAAAATTTTTAGGTTTGAAAGATAAGAATTCAAAGCTGTGATTAAAAAAAACAGAGAAGTATTTTGGTGGAAAGAGATAGACTGGCTCTTAAATTATTCAACAAATATTTATTAAACCTTTCATATGTATAATGCACTCTACTTGGCACTGTGGAGGGTGGGAGGGCAGGCAAAGCTGAGATGCCATTGGTGTCTTTAGGAACTTAGAATTTAGGGGAGAGAAGTCAGAGATGCAAAGCCATAGAGACTGGACAGAATATATAAGTACTATAGGAAAGGGACAACATCTTATGAGGATTTTAAGGCAGAAAGAGATTATGCCTGGTGAGGAAGATGGCATTTCATGCCCAGTGCCTGCTCTAATTCCACCTTCGTGGTGGAGGTGGTGTTTGAGGTGAGGCTTGAAGAAAGGTGCACTTTTCCAGATGAAGATGGAAGAAGGGCATTTTGGCCAGTGAGCCACAAGGACGGGAAAGCATGAAAGCGTTTTTAGGGGCCAGTGACATCCAGCTGGACTGGAACCAATGGAGCAGTGAGAGTTTGTAGGCAAACTCAGAAAACCCGATAAATCAGGCCAAGGCGGTTTGTCTGGGAGGCAATAACAGCCAGTGGCGCTACACTTAAGATGGTGAATCCGCATTAGAAAGAATAGAGACCAGCAGGGAGGTTGGAAATGAAAGCTGTGCCAGTGTAGACTCACCACACTCAGAATAGAATTGAGGGCTCAATGTAAGAAACACAACATTTGGAAGTCACAACATTTGATAAAAATTAGTGAGATTTCAATCTGAGTGGCTTAAAAAATCCACATTATTAACAGAAACAGAAACTCAGAGAGGGCAGTGCTGGAGAAAAGAGAGATTAAAGGAAGGAGGCACAATGATATATATTTAGATCAATCAAGAACTTGGAAAAATGAATTTTAAAGTTTGGCAAAAGCATCACAGGGGAAATCGGTTTGCATAAGATCATTATGTCCTTTTGGTGAATTATTTTATTATTCTTAATGCCCCTTTTTGGTTCTAGAAAATTTCTTTGCTCTGAAATTTACTTTACCTGATATTTATATGGCCATGCCTTCTTTGATTAATGTTTTCATGGCATATCTTTTTCCAGACTTGCCGTTTCAACCTGTCTGTTACACTTGAATTGGGTTAATGATAGTGTATTGGTGAAGCATATATTTTTTAATCTGCTTGCTAATCTCTGTCTTTTAATGAATATATTTAGGTAAATTATTGTTAAGATTTAAATTTTCCATTTTATTTGATTTTTGTTTGTTCCCTCTGTTTCTATTACTCTGAAATAAGAGTTTATTTTATATTTTATATCTTTAATTATATTTAATATTTAGTATTTGAATTCATTGCCTTCTGCTTGGTTACATGAACATTTTTAGGATTCCCTTTTGATTTACTTATAATATTGCTTTTGAGTATATAACCTTATATAGTTTTCTTAGTGGTTGCTCCAGGTATTATAATATACATATGCAACTTACTAAAATCAATGTTTTATCGTGTCAAGTGAGATATAGAAAACTTGCATTTAGGTTCTTTTCCCCTTCTCGCTTTTTAAGTACAATTGTCTTGAGTACTTCTCTATGTACATTGAGCAGCAATCAGACGGGGTTATAATTTTTTATTCATCCCTCAGGAGGAGAAAGATAATCTAGTTCATTCGCTCATTCATTCATTCTCTAATCCATTGTTCTTTCTTCTTTTCTATACTTTCAAGACTTCTTCTGTTATCATTTCTTTGTTACTTGGAGAGCTTCCTTTAGCCATTTTTAAAGGGTAGGTCTGCAGCTGACGAATTCTCTTTGCCTGAGAATGCCTTTATTTTTCTGCATGTTTGAAGGATATTTTTACTGAGTATAGAATTTTGGGTTGATAGCTCTTTTAGCACCTGAAAAATGTCACTTTCTGTTGGCCTTTAGTAGTTTCAAACAAGAACTCTGTTGTCATCTGAGTTGCTTTCCCTCTGGATGGTTTCTCCTGTCTGCCTTCAAGAGGTTTTCCTTTGTCTTTCGATTTTAGAATTTTAGTTATGACCTGGTTCAATGTGAGTTCCTTTGAGTTTATCCTGTTTAGGGTTCACTCAGCTTGAGAACATTGGTTTATGTCTTTAGGAAATTTAAGAAATTTCAGTCTTTATTTCTTCAAGTATCTTTTTCTAGCCCCACTCTTCCTCTTCTCCTTTTGGGACTTGGATGACATGAATGTGGGAGCTTTTCTTATGCCACAGTTCCCTGAGGCTTTGCTCACCTTTCCTTAGTTTTCTCTGCTCGTATTGGGTGAATTCTATTGCTCTGTCTTCAAGTTCACTGATTCTTCTTGCCATTGTATTCATTCTACTATTGAGCCACTCCAGTGAGTTTTATTTATTTATTTTTTTATAAAATATTTAAGTTATTGCATTTTTCAGTTTTCTAATTTCCATTTGGTTCCTTTCCATGTCTTGCATTTTTGTGTGTGAGATTTTCTGTATTTCACTTTTTTCATCTGTGACTGCTTGTTGAAAGGTTTTTATGATGGTGACTTTGAAATTCTTGTTAGAGAATTCCATCATCTAAACCATCATCTTAGTGTTGGCATCTGTTGCTTGTCTTTCCTCATTAAAGCTGTGATTTTTCTCACCTTTGGTATAACAAGTGACTTTTGATACTGGACATTTTAGCTATTGTGTTAAATCTGAAATCTTAACTGAAATATATTTTAGCAGCAGTCACCCTGTTTAGGTTTAGCATGCAGGCCCTGGTCTTCTGTTGTGACTTGTGGTTCAAATGACAATATAGTGTTCAGAGCCCTTGCATTGCTATTCTGGTCTCTTGGTTCACCTAGTGCTGTGGGGCTCCCACTGATTCCTGCAGGTAACTGCTGCGTGGGGCAAAGGTGATTTGCCAGCTGGGCTACCTGGTGCCTCCAGGTGGCAAATGCAGGCTCCAGCCTGTGAGGCGAGAGCACTTCCCCAGTGGGGAAAGTAGCAGAAGAGGAGGGGCCTGGAGAGAGAGCCTGTGAGGTATCTGCATATGATATCTATGTTTTGGAAAAAGTCTACGTTTCGAAGCAGTCAGCAGAGACAGAGTAGAAAGAATGGAAAGGCAAATCAGGGGGCTTTAGTGTCAAGGAAGCCAAAGGAATGGCAAGAAGAAGGGATGTGGCAGGGAGTTTGTGGAGCACGTAAGCTGAGATAACTGTCCTGGCTTCAGTGATCAGGAAGACTGCCAGCTTTAGCTGGAGTTGGGTTTAAGTTCGTTAGGAAGAAAGTACATAAAGGTAGGAGTTCGGTAGCAATGGAAGTAAGGGAGTGTCTTACATGGTGTGTCCTGCATGGTGACTGAGAGAGTTAGACATTTTAATAAACTGGGCCAGTTTCTAGCTGTACCAGCTATCCACTTGCAGTTAAATAAACTGTTGTGCTTTCAAAGAATTAAAGAGTACGGCTATTTCATTTTGACAAACTTATTTTATGTGAAATTTCTCATTAAGTTTAGTAGTGGTGATTGAGAATATATATATTTTGTGATTTTTCATAACAGTATGATGTTATTGGGTATAATAAATATTCTTTTATGATACCACTTTTTGTATCTTCAAAATCTTAAATTTACAAACCAAAAGTGTATTAAGGGAGAAATAAATGCAACATTGAAAGCTTTTTACTTGTAAGAAATAATACATTATTGTAGAACTTAATTTGTTGAACACGCTACTTAGCTATTTATTTACCTCCATCTGTACCCACTAAAATATGTGTATATTTATAAAATATAATAACAATCACTTGCTAAACTAACTCATTTCATTAATTCCTATCACAACTTTATGATTCAAATGCCAATTGCTATTTTACAGAAGAGGAAACCTAGACACAGAGAGATTAAGTGATCTGTTCAAAGACACATAGCTAGTAAGTGGTTGAGTCAGGCATCAAATCCAAGCTGCCTGTCTTCAGAGTTCGTGCTATTAGCCACGTACAGTGCTACCCACCATATGCCAATCTATAGTTCTCTCAATAAAGAGTCTTCATTGAGTGCTACAGGTAATTTTTTTTGTTGACAATATTTTCTTAATTTATCAATATTACAAAAACTTTGTATTTTCAAAGCACATTAAGTATAAGGAGCTTACTGTAATACAACAAAAACAAGTCAAAATAAAACTGAACTGAGCTAGGAATTAGGTTTTAGCCCAAAGGAATCCACATAAAGTGATGCTGGTGAATTAATGTATTTTTTTAAAGTATTATTGACGTGCAGTAGACATAATAATCTGCACTTTTGTAACAACACTAAATGAAAATTCCATTTGAAGTAAGAGCTGAAGCTAGAGATACACGGTCATAAATTAAAATATTTTTTCTGCCCTTCTGTTTGTAAATATAATCTCAGCTTGACTTTCTCTTAGGTAGATATTGGGTGTTGTGAGCTACAAATTTTTGGCCTTGATTTCCCCCTTTTCCAAATGTACTGGGGGAAGCAGCCCGGGGCTGAGAAACAGGAGCAGATCTGGCAATTTTGGTGCATGGGAAGGCAATAAAAAGGCACTTTGAAGTCAACTTTTTAATGCATGATGTGGCTCACAAATGGATGATACTCATAATGATGCTGGAGACCTGGTTTCTATTAACTCAATGAACTATTCTTGCTAACCAGGGACTCTGTTCAGTTATTTCTAACATGGTAAAGGATTGGATATGCTATCAATTTGCAAATGTAAACATTTTGCAATCTTTTAACATCAATTTTTGTGCGATCTAAATATTGCTGTTTGTGGCAGAGTACTTGGTATCCAGTTGACTGTGGCCTGGAATGCTGACTTTGTTCCTGTTCTGCTCTAAAGTAATAAAATCTTTCTGTATGTCAATTTTTCAGTCTATAAATGAAGGGTTTGGCTCAGATCAGTGGTTCTCAAGCCTTGTTTCATCTTAGAATCCCTTTGGGTACTTCAAAAAAAAAAATGCAGCTGCCTGGGACCCACTACAGACTAATGAAATCAGAATTTTTGAGGTGGGGCCTGATCATCTGTGTATTATAAAAGCTCCTCAGATGACTCTACTGGGATGGGAGGCTTAAGAACCATGAATTAGATTAGTGATTTTCAACTGAGTGTGCTGCAGAATTGTTAAAACAAGCAATATCTGACTATTTAGTCAGGGGCACTGACCTCTTTCCTCTTAGATTATCAAATAAAAAAATGACAACAGCCAACACAACAATAACCATCCCATGTGAATTAATCAAAATTATAACTATTTTTTTGTCAGCTCGGCATAAGACATATTTTTTGGTGTGCCACAAAATTTTAATAATTAGTTTATGTGTGCCACGAGATGAAAAAGGTTGAAAATAACTGAATTAGATAATCTTTTATGTTTCCTCCTGGTTTAACATTTTTGGCTTTAAGTTATTTGCTATAATTGCTTCTTAGGTTCAAATTGCAAACATTTATTTTTTTCTGAAGGTCAAAGAGCTCTTCACAATTTGGGTTTTAAAAATGCTCCCTCAGACTTTTTCTTCTGTTTCTACCAAATCAAAGAGGTTTGGCTGCTTTCCCCAAGTCCCTGGACTTGCTAAGTAAAACCAGGATATCGAGATGACTGAGTTTAATCGTGGGTGCCCTTGTTTTCGATTCTTCTCAAGTCCACCGCTTTGGACCCCTTCCTTCTCAGGAAGGCTTGGCGTCCACCAGGCGTCATCAAGGCCTGCTCCCCTAACGGCTCTGAACGTCCGTCAGGCTGCTGCAGCCCTGTGTGGAAGAGGCCATGCTTCTGAGCCTGAATTCCTTAAAAATCTTTTAATATCATATAGTAAAACTTCAAAATACTGCTACACAGTTGTACAGAATAGTAATTCCTCTTCAGCCTACCCTCTTGTTTCGAAAGTGCCACACGGTGGGGTGGCATGCAGCTGTGGCATCTTTGGCTATCTGCCAGTTGGAAGGTAACTCCTTGGGAGCAGTCATTGTGACTTAACTCTTCCCACCTCTCTGTCGAAGCTCAAAGCCTGGGCAATTACTAGGTAGGCGCTGCGTAATTAAATGATTCTGCTTCAGTGCCATGCGTAGCTCTGCTCCACTCATAACTTGCATATATAGATGTGGAAAGTGTGAGAGGAACAATCCTTGGATTTTCGGGTTGCCATTTGCAAAGTTTGTTCCAGTTGGAACCCTTCGTTCTCTGATGCTAAGAATATCTGTGCGCTTTTCCTGCTTCTGATGTAGGAGCTGCCCTCACATCGTGGCTGGTGGCTTCTCTGGCCCTGCCCTGCTTCTGATGTAGGAGCTGCCCTCACATCGTGGCTGGTGGCTTCTCTGGCCCTGCCCTGCTTCTGATGTAGGAGCTGCCCTCACATCGTGGCTGGTGGCTTCTCTGGCCCTGCCCTTCTCCGCACCCACGAAGCAGGCTGCCGTTTAAGCTGCTGCTCCAGCCTGTTCGCCCGTCCTTTGCTTTGCCTGCTTTTTGTCCGTTCACATAGCTGGATGCATAATTTGTTCTGAAATCCCGTTGTCCTCCACTTGTGTGTATGATGAATTCCCGGCACGGCTGGATCTGTTTGGATACTGGCAGCATGATCTGTTCGGGTGCTGGCGACTGGCTGGGCCATTGCACGTGTTCTTTAGCCTCTGACAATGACTGGCTGATAGGTGCTTGCTGAGGAATGTCCTAGAGGAATGGCCCTTGCCTGGGTTATTTTTTTAGTCATGAATTCAGTTCCACCAAAGGAGCCTCTGCAATAGGTTGGCTCTAGAAGTTGCATGCGATGACTAGGCATTTTCAAAATTCATACTTCTAGCTCGGGGTAGGGAAGTGGTTTATAAAGTGTGGCCAGGGAGAGTTATTGCAGAGAATCCACAAATTCGAAAAGTGTAATGGAAGTAAGCGTGTGTTTTTGGCTGTGATGAGTTGCCCATGAAATGCAGCCTTTATCCTAAAACACTGGCTCTCATGGCTCTAGGGAGTGAAGCAGGCTGCATCGAGCCTCGTCCTGTGGTGGCTTTGGCTCACGTTTACTCTTTTTGGATACGACAGGACACCACGTCCACTGAGCAAATTCACGGCAACTACTTCTGATGTCCGTGCCCTGCACTATGCGAGATCTTATGTGGGCTAAGAGGAGATCGGAAGTATAATCCTTGCTTTGGAGGAATTAAATTTTGTTAAGAAGTTAAGATTTTGTAAGCAGTTTCACTGGGAATTTTCTGTAAAGTTTGGGCTTAAGAACTGAAGCTCAGAAATGGTTTGGATAAAAGGCAATTTTTAATAAAGTATTTCCAAACGAACGCCAGTGGATCTCGCCACAAGAGCAGATATGACCTCACTTCCCAGGGTCTGGATAATGACCTTTGGTGAAAATCAAATGAATATATTTTCATTGCTCGAAAATAGAAAAGCCTGATTATTTTAGCTGCAAAAACCAAATGGGAGAAAAGTATGCACAGTGCTCAAAATTGTGGGCTTTGGTTTTTGTTAAAACCCTGGAATGAATCCCAGTTTAGCTAGTTACAAGTACTGCCCAAGTCCTAGGGTGTGCTGAGGATATTGGGTCATGGACGCAGGTACTGTTCTGTGGTTTCTTTTTGCATTTAGATAATATATTATTTATTGACTTGTAAGAAATATAAGTCAATAATTTAAAATGCACAAAGCAAGTCTAAAAATAGTGAAGAGGAAGAAGCGGTGCTGAGACACTAAAACAGAACAGCAGAACTAGAGCCCTGTGACCTTCCTTAAGCACCATGCAGACTTCAGCGGGACACACTGGGGCAGGGCTGCTGAGAGGGACAGGACACTGGTTTTATAAGGTGAAGGTGGCTGGAACCGTCGGCTCACCCATTTTTCCACCAGGAGCTCAGGAAAAGGCTGTGCTTGCCTGGGGGGACTAGCCCAAGGAAGAAAGAGTCTAATTAAAGTGAAATGATTAAAATAAAAAAGGATTGCCTGACCGGGTAGCTCAGCTGGTTGGAGCTTCATCCTGGACACCAAAAAGTTGTGGGTTCAATCGCCGGTCAGAGCACATATCTAGATTGTGGGTTCAGTCCCCGGCTGGGGCACATACGGGAGGCAACTGGTGGATGTTTCTCTCTCGCGCTCTTCCTCTCTCTCTCAAAAATCAATAAAAACACATCCTCAGCTGAGGATTAGAAAAAAAGTATCAACTCTGCCCTAACTAATTCTTATTGTTCCTGTGAGCATAAAATGTTGTGTAGTTGGTGGGATAGGAAAGGGGATGAATTAAACCACAATTTTTTAATTTAATGACTTTGGTTGACCTTGTAACCCTGTAAAGAGTTCAGTATAATTTGTTTCTAGAAAAATACGATCCTCACCAATGGCAGATTTTAGCCCCCTGATTCACATACAATTCAAAATCACCTGTTAAAAATAAAGGTTAAATGAGCAATTCCAAATGTTCGAATTCTAATTTACATATTCTATGCTTTTCTTAAATATTTATAAAAAATGATTAGGGAAAATGTCACAGTAAGTAATAGGAAAAATTTACAAATTGTTGATGCTATTGGGCCATAGGCGTAGATGGTTTCATATTGAGTTGATAAAACATCGGTGCTGATCTTTGCAACTTTGGCCTGGAGAGAAAGGGAAGTTAGGAAGTTAGAGAACTATGTAAATGCCATTAATTTACTGGGCATTAAAAAAGTCAATTATACTGGCATTTGCAGATCAAAATAAAATAAATGGTCAAATGAGAAATTTATTTTCAGTAGGAGATATTGTCATTGTGAAGACTTCTAAATGTGAACTCAGTGATGTGCAGTAATGCCTTGTCTCATTTTGTGTGTCTAGGCTTTCTTTTCTCTCTCCTTCTCTCCCTCCCTCTCTGACGTTCTCCCTCTCTTCATTCCATCATTCCTTATAAAAAAATCACATCTTTCTTCTTCCTCTCAGACTTTTTTCTGGTTTCAGATTTTTTTTTTAGCTTTGACATTTTATTTATTATTTTTTTAATTAAAATTTTTTGGGCAAAATTGGTTAATAAGATTATATAGAAATGTATAGCATGCATTTCTATGATACCTGATCTGTACATTGCATTGCATGCCCACCACCCAAAGTCACATCATCTTCCATCACCATGTATTTGGTCCCCTAAACCCTTTCATCGCCCTTCCCTCTGGTGACCACCATATTGTGTCTCTGAGTTTCAGTTTTGTATCCCGCATATGAGTGAAATCATATGGTTCTTAGCTCTTTCTGTCCGACTTATTTCACTCAGTGTGAGATTCTCGACGCCCATCCATGTTGTCTCTGGCTTCAGAGCTTTGTCTCTTCCAAGCCAGCTTGTCCCCTGTTCCTCCTTCCTTTGCCTTTGCAGGGTCCGCATCGCCATAAGACTTTCTCCGCATGAGGTTTAGCAAGCCAAGGGAAGAAGGGTGGTCGGCTCCACTTTAAAACAGTTCTCTCGTACCCTTTGGGACAGTGTGGATGGACCTGGGGTGGGTGGCGGAGGTCAAAGTCTGCGTCCCTCAGCACAGCCCCCACTTCTTCTGATGGGGACTCACAAAACACTTTAAGTATTTTAGTCGCCCAGGTTGACGGGGCCCCTCTGTTTCGGGCGCGGTCGTCACTGCAGACGACCTTGGCACACGCAGCCCCGTGGAACAGCCTCGGCCCACTGGGGCACCCTCAGCCGTGGTTATTTCTCTCCTGTCCCAGGGTCACTGGAGTCGCACACCAGAAGCAGCCCCGGGCCCAGGCCGGAGGGTCCCGGTTCCAGTCCAACCCCAGCTCCAGCTTGCTGGGGACCGGCTACTTTCTTGGAGCCAAGTTTCTTCAACCCATTTCAGCAGGCAGCCCTCAGTCAGGAAAGCTGCTATGACCATGTTCCTTACGGTAGAATGGAATGAAAAGCTCAGGTGGCATGTTAACAAAATTAGGTAACGAAAAATAGTGAATTGGAGTAGTGGAAATTTCTCCTTGAATATTGTAATGATAAAGTCATATTTGTGTAGCAACTACAGAGTCAACTGATATAGCAGGCCTTTGCTTTTCATTCATTTCCATAAACCTCTCCACTCTCTTTCCCCAGATGTTTCTTTTTGCTGAATATCTGAAGAACTACCTGTGTGTTGGTTTTAATCACTGGTCTTTTTCAACTTTTATCAGACTAGAATGAGGAAGCATCTGACATGTTTCTTCAGATTAACTGAATTTTTGTACATATGGATTGTGCTTAATCTTTAGCATGCTAAATATATTAAGTGAGAGATGGCTTGATAAACAACCCCATGCTCTAATTCTTCCCATACAACAAAATATTCACAATACTTCCATAGTGGTGATGATTACTTTTCATTTTTTACATTAGAAAATGAACACTCAGGCAATACATATCTTTGCTGAAATAAGTAGGCAGTTTAAGTAAACTTGGTGTCTAAACACTCTTTATAGCTCTTCTCCTTGAGCCAAGTCAACTCACAGTCCACGAAGCATTGAAGTTCCTGTTGAGATCAGAGCTGATGCACCTGTAGCCTCGGTTCCTGGAATGATTTTTTCTCCACGTGTGGTTCTGCAGGATGAAGTGATGGAAGAGTTTACAGCAGATCAGTCTGTGTCTTTCAGCTTGATCATTTCAGATCCTCTATGCAAGTGTCTACAGCTTTATTGGAAATCTATCTAGTAAAACTGAGACCTTTTATTATAAAGAAAAATATATTGTTTTCTTAAAATTTGTTATATTTTCCAAAAGATTGCTTTTTACATTAATATTCTAATTCAGTTAGTTTTAAAAACTGTTGATTAGTTCTCAGTATTAGAAAAGATAAATGATGTCCTGAAATGACCTATACTTTAAATTATAGCTTCATTACATCGTTCATCATTTATAGATTCAGATATGATACAGGTCAGATTGTGACTGCTGGAGCACTTTTCAGAAAAGAACGTGATGTGATAGTATCTGTCTGAAAGTTCATTATTAATTTCATTTAGCAACAGAAGGGAAATAAAGGGTCCTGTTAAGAGTCACATATCTGTGTCACTATGAAATTTATTTTTTGATACAATTATTCCTCTTCAAATTCTGTCCCAAGTTGATGGAATACAGTGACGTTTGCTTTGAAGTCAATGTATTCATAATATCTTTAAATGACTTGTATTCTTAGCTAGAACATGCTTTTGCCATATCATATAACATACATTCCCTTTATAATTACTGCTTTATTTAATTTTTCCACACTTCCAGCTTCAGCAGCAAAAATTTCATGTTGTTTTCAAGGACCTATGCAGCTAGGAAATCTTGCTTGCCTTAGTCTGAAATCAAGATTTTAAAAAATATACTTTTCTGGATTGGAATTAACTGGTTACCCAAATCTTAGACTTAATGCATAGCAATCAGTGTGCATTAAAGTCAGTAAGTACTATATTAGCTAAGTGCAAAAAAGAAGCTACAAGAACAGTACCTGTGTCCATGACCAAATATAACCATCAACGTTGAACACAGGAAGAACATAAAAATCCATTCGGTCCAGGATTTTGGTCATAATTTTGTTTTTTCCATAAGTTTTGGTTGCCTGTAGGGAACAGGAAGAAACTGAAGCTGTTGGTGTAAAATTCAGCTGCCACATGGAAAGCTGCAGTTATAATAGTAGTAACTACCACTCTTTAAGTCATTTGCCCACGGTCACATGATTTCAAACATATTTCTCCTAAACTGCAGATAAATAAATGACCCATAAATGACAGAAAACAATGACATTTATTCAGACTAATGAAATTAATTGAACTGAGCATTCTTTACAGGATCATTTAATTATTGAGACTTGCAGCATTTCAAATGTAGCATGCAAGATACCTTTCACAGGGAGAAGAGAGGCCAAGTGCGAAATTAGCATGATGGCTTATTTTAGATGGGTTATTTCCCTCACATTCCCTATGTAAATATGGATTGAGTCTGTAAGCATAAGAATATGTAAATAATGAGAGGATCATAAATTAATTATAAACAGGATTAAAGAAAAAGTGTTCTATTGACAAAAAAACTCAAGCATTTAGAAATTGGCTAATCAACTTCTTCCTCCTCACATCTGATTGAAATTTCTCTAATTATCTGGACTTTGCATGACTACTGAAGTCTCTGTCACCATTCTTGGAAACTCTCTCCCAGGCACAGCTGTACTGGGGCCAAGGGATGCCGCATCGTCCCATCACGGGTGTTCCTCTACAGGCTGAGTAAGGGGAGCGGGGGCCCTCAGCTGGGAGAGCTACAACATGGCAGGGGTAAGTCAGCTCTACTGGTAGGTTCATTCCTAGTGAAACTGTCCGTGCCCACAAAGCCACCGTTACAGGCTGCATGCAAAGGCTGTGGAAAGAGAAAGTTAAAGGTAGTAGGACACAGTAGGAATAGAGAGGAATAACTAACTAACTTTTTAAAACAGTGAGTTATTTTCCACTTGGAAAGGGAACGTAAGCAGCCAAGTGCACGTGTGTTTAATGAAATACTAACAGGAACTAAAGGCCTGTGCTCTGAGCCTCCTGAAGAAACTACGTTTGTAGGTTATAACATTAAGGTGGTTTCAGATTTTCCATACTTACCTATAGGAAAAACTCTCATTTTGTAACAAAAAAACTGTTTTCATTTTATAAGCTGTCAGCTGGAGTTTAAGAAGTCTGAAGGAAGGTGTCAATTTTTTAAAAACTGAATGCTGAGTAAGATCCAGAGCATTTATTTCCTGACAGCACCAGCCGTGGCTCGTCTGGTTGAGTGGAACTGCGCTCATTTGGAAAGGGGGCTTGCCACTCAGCGAACTGCTGAGACTTGACCGTCAAAGGAGAGCCCTGTGTGTTCCAATTCACTTACCTGATAGACGAACCACTGGCAGAACGCTGGGGGGATCCATTCTCGGGCGTGGATGCCACAGTCCGTAAAAATAGCCTTTCTTCTTCCATCCCTTTTCCCAATCTATTTAAAAATGAAGTCGAGATATTATTTTGCATGAATTCACACATTGATCTCTTGTTGTCCTATAACCATATTCTCAAAGCAATTCTTTCCCCTGTCTCCTGCTGAATGGGTACCTGTATAAATACATGTTCCCAGGGAGGACCATGGAGTATATGTATCCTTAAATGTCTATACATAATTCATAATTTATTATGTAGAATATTTTTCAAAAGTTTTCTGTAGTGTCAGAGTTGCTTTTAGGCTCTTTTCTTTTTTTTTTTTTAAATCACAATCTATTGTTTTTTTTTATTTTATAGCTAACATTCTTTGGTCTCAGACATAGATTATAAAGTTGCTTCTGTTTCTGCCATTTTCTTTTGTTTTTCTGTCTTCATAACTATTAGGTTTGGACAAAAACTTAATGTTCCTGAGGGTTCACCCCTCCCTGGCATGAGGATGTAACTTTTAGATGAACTCATTTCACTGGCCACCTTCTGTTCCTTATGCTCGGTAACTCTCCACTCCCGCTCAGAAAAACCACGCGAGTGTCAAAAAGTTCCCTCCCTACCCCCTGTGAAGGGCCTTCCTCCCCAGCCACTGGCGCGGATGCCACTTGGAGCTCAGCCCTTCTGTACTCAGATGCTCTAACCACCTGTGTTCAGATGCCCTGATAAAACTGCTTTGCCTTCTCATCTGGCCTCGTGTGTTCCTCCTCTGCAAGCCTCACAATAACCTGGGGATGCTTTGCTAGGCGTGGAAAAGATTTTGTAGCTGTGTTTGAAGTGGCTGTTTGAAGGGCTGTCATTTTGAAGAGCGGTTGGATTTGTTTTGGGTGGTTGGAGAGAATGAATGGGTGGGAGTTTTGGATAAAGAAGGGCTTCCCAGTTATGAAGGGCATGTATCAGGGAGCGGTGTCTTTGGATGTACAAAAGTCCAGCAGCAGCTGAATGGCAGTTACCAGCTGGGTTATAGAAGGGAATCCCCCTCAACATGGGGCGGGATTGCTTCACTTAGTGTTCTCAGGTCCTATGATTCTGTGATTCTTGAATTTCTCTTTTCTTCATGACACTTTAGTCATCAGTTTCACTGAATTTTAATGTCAGGATGCTTCTGCACCAGAGAAACCATTAACTCATAATAAAGAAACAGGATAAGATGTTTGTCTGTGTTAGTCCACGGTGTATGACAGATGGTTTAATCAGAACTTTTTTGGTTCCACCTAAAACCAGCTGTCACTCCTATTCTAGAATGGATGTCTAGAGCGAAAATGTTCTTCAAAAAATAACTTTTTATTGTATCAAAATTAGCTGTATGTGTCAAAAGTAATCTTAAAAATCATGTTTTTCAACAAGAATAAGAATCAGTAGTTCTTGAAGTATTTTTACCTTGAGAACATACGGTGGGTTATCTTTAACAGTGGTTCCAATTTTAATACGAGAGACCATGTCAGGATGGTTATGCACCATTTTTTCAGCCCAAGCAACAATCTTAACAAAAGCAATTTGACGAATTAATACGAGAAAATTAATGAAGACAAATGTTGAGGCTCTTTTTTTTTTTTTTTTTTTTCGGAAGCACAGGCATTTTACTGTAACTTGTCCCAGTATTGTATTTGTATAGCTGTGCTTGCCTGGGATATCTTCTTTAACATCAAACTGTTTCTCAATCACTTCTTGTAGATCATGAGTCAAGATTCTGTTTGATGGGGCAGTGATAAAATTTACATTTACTAGAGAAAGAAAAACACATTTATCTTTAATTTGCAGAAATTTTCTCTTCCTTTATCTTAGATCAACTTATTCTCTTACCGTTTCCTTTAGATGTGTCATGTGCCTGGCTTCAGATCGTCCCTTTAATCTACAGCAGTGCTGTCCAATATAGTAGTCTATATCTGCACGTGGCTATAGAGCACTTAAAATGGGCTTGTCCAAACGTAAAGATTGCTGAAATAGCTCACTAAGAGGTTATATTCATTATATGTTGACATAATATTGAAGATGTTAAAGTAAATAAAATATTTTGTTAAAATTGCTTTTTTTACTAGAATGTTTAAAATTGCACGTGTGGCTTGCATTGTACTGCTGTTGGTCAGGTCTGCTCTATAGTCACTCACACCCTTTCTTCAAAGCACACACCTTCACAAACACACCACACAGGCAACAGTGGGTATTCTTATGCACAAATCTACTCACTGTCCTGAGAAACTTGAGTAACAATATTAATAAGCATTTACTTAGCACTTACCATGAGCCAGTCATTGCTCTAAGCAATTTACATGCATTAAATTATTTCATTTCCAACTGAGATTATTATCCTCATTTTATAGGTGAGAAAGCTGAGGCATAAAGTGTTTAAATAACTTGCCCATGATTGCAGAGCTAGAACATGGCTAGGCAGGTTTGGGGAGTGTGACACAAGATGCAGGAAGAATCACTGGAAGGCTAGTGTTGGGGACCAGAAGGCTTATGTCTCTATCCTCTTATCTATTCCATCTTATCCTGAGTTATCTCATCTCATCTCATCTCATCTCATCTCATCTCATCTCATCTCATCTCATCTCATCTCATCTCATCTCATCTCATCTCATCTCATCTCATCTCATCATCTCATCTCATCTCATCTCATCTCATCTCATCCCATCACCTCATTGAATCCCACGGCTTTATGGCAACCTAAAGGGCATCCATATTTCTATCTCCAGTTCTGGCTTCTGCCCCGAACCTACATCTAACCTCTTCCCCTACCTCTCCCATGACTAGCACATCCAATTACCACCTGCCATTTTCACCTAGATATCCATTTATTTAGTATGGTCCAGGTACTTCTTTACATACATTGTTTTATTTATCTTATTAATATTATCACCATTTTACAGATGGGAACATTGTTGTTCAGAAAGTTTAAATATAACTTGTGTATGGTGGAGCTGGGAATTTGAATGCCAACTTGCCTGACTTCAAGATTTATATTTCAAAAATACCACTGTCGTCATATTCACAAATATTTTTGTATATTTTGTCTGTTTAAGGATTTTCTATTTTGCTCTATTGACCTATTTTTTTTTTACTCTTGTGTAAGCACCAAACCATATTTAATTACAGTTTTAATACTGAATTTTAATATTTCATAAAGTGTCTCCTTATTTTTGCTTCCAAAATTTTTTGAGTAATTTCACCTATTTTTAACAAATGTTTTGTCAGAATCATTTGAAAAATTATTACAAAAAAGGGCTTTTGATTAGAATTGTATTAAATTATGGATAAGTTTGAGAAGACTTATAATTAATAATGAAGCATAATATAGCTTTTTAAAAATTCAAGAAAATTTTATATTTTTTGTTTATTCATATACTTTTATTAGTCTTGTGAGTAGCTTTTTTCCACTAAATACAGGAACTGATTATTTATATATTAAAAAACTTATTGCTTTGGTTATACTTACCTATTAGCCACTGTATTAGTTTAAAAATTATCCTGTTCTAATATGTTTTAGCTATGTCTTCAGGGTTTCTGTGTAGTTATTCTGCAAAAGATTATACTTTCTATTTTTTTTCTATATCTAGTTCTCCCCCCTCTTGTTTTATTGAATTGGCTAAGCTCTCTGAACAAGAGAAATAATAGTGGTAAAAGAAGGTGTTCTAGTTTTTCCTGGTTTTAACAAGAAAAATCTGTCTTTCACCATTAAGTATATATAATATTGGTTGTCATTTTGAGATTAATATGGCACTGTCTATATGATCAAATTATCATTGTCTATTGATGTATTATTGCAATTAAATTTTATTATATTTCTTAATATGTGTAATATTATGTTGCAGCCACAGGAGACTTACAAACACTCACAAAATGTTCATCTTATTTTAGAAATAATTATAAAAAGCTTGTTTTTTGTTGTTATTAATCCTCACCTGAGGATAGGAATCGAACCTTTGATCCTTCAGTCTGCAGGCCAATGCTCTAACCACTGAGCAAAACTGGCCAGGGCTAAAAAGCTTGCTTAACCTAGGAGGAATGCATTGGACACAGGCAAGGTGACTCCCAGGAAGCAAGCATACCATCAGTAGGTGACAGCTGACAGCGGAAAAAAGCAAAGTAAAATTACATAGAAGACAGGAAACGCAGGGGTCAGATGTAAGTCCAAATTCCCCAACATACTTTTGGAACTTAGTCCTTGAAAAGACCATTCTCTCATAGCACAGTATGAAAATTTGTGTTGATGCCCGGCCGGGCGTGGCTCAGGGGTTGAGCGTCCACTTAGGATCCAGGCGATCGGGGTTCGATTCCCAGTCAGGCCACATGCCCGGGTTCCAGGCTCAGTCAATGACTCTCTCATCATTGATGTTTCTATCTCTCTCTCTCCCTCTCCTTTCCTCTCTCTGAAATCAATAAAGATATATTTTTTTAAAAAAAGAAAATTTGTGTTGATAATGATAATTTCTCAACCAAAAGTAAACTATATTCAATATACTCGATTTTGTAGGGTAGTGTGGCTTATAATGGAAATAGTTCTGTGAAATATTTAAAATAAAGGATTTTATGAAGTTGTACTTATCTGAACATTTTCTTTATTTTGATTATATAAAAGAAGTGTTACTCAACTTTTGTTGACGAAACACGTGTGTTTTTCTTCTATGAGCAATGAGTCCTATGTAGGAAGATGCTGTCTATTTTCAAACATTTATTCTAGTCATTTAGGACAGTATTATGCACTCCTGTGCTTCCATGAGTTCTATCAAGTAAGGAAGCAGGAATCTAGTAGGAAGGGCTCTGTGATCAGACATTGTTGGGTTCCAGCCCCAGTTTGGCTACTTAATACTTAATCTGCTCTTGGGCAAATCAGCTATCTCCCTGATGACTCACTTTTACAACGGTGCCAAACGTGCCGTCCAGGGTTGTGGTGAGAATGAAATGAAGTGAAATAGGACATGCACTTGCCATGCCAGAGGCACCCAGGGAACTTCAGTGCAACAGTGAGGATGAGTCACAGACTGACAACCGAGTCACCGTGGTTTGACACGGCTCTGAACCGGGCTTTGATGGCGTGTACTTGTTTGACTGATTTTTTCGATTTCTCATGATGATGAACTGTGACGCCGCAGTGCCCATTCTGCTCATCAGTTTCTTCTGCTGATTGACTGACTGATCTGAGTTCGGAGGCGGAACACGAATGAGGTAGACTCCTAATTAGAGCTTATTTAGCACGTGAGACCAAGTCCTGCTCATGAATATTGATTCCCACGAACAGCACCGACATGCACATTATATGCAATTCACTGTTTACTTGGCTTTCGACTTATGATGAATCTGGGATTTCTGAGAGGAAAAAACTGTGACAATTTTGGAATCAGGTGGGGCATGTTGCACTGAAACTCATACAAAGCCTGAGCAGGTTGGACGTCACGTTTTGGGTGGTCACTACGGGCATAATTAATTATTTCAGCCTCTAAAGAGGGCTATGGCTTTTGCTCTACCCACATTAATAGAAGTAGAGGAACCAGGCCAACGAGAAATGCTATGGTCCCAAAGGTTGATTTGGAACATACAGCAGTATTAATTAGTCACAGGAAGCTCGTATCTAAGGGTGTTTTTAGACTTACACATATCAATTTAGCTCTTGCGATAACAGCAGCAAAAGAAACCTGTGTGAGCTGAAATCCGACCTGTCCACAAAGGCAGCTCCGTGAGGACATCGGAACAAAGCCAGACTGCTGCTGGCAGGGACCGGAAATGAAGCCTAAAGCTGAAAATTAAGAACCAGGCCAGATGTTATTTTCACGAGCCCTTCCAATAACCAGCAGCTAGGCTTACACAAATGAAACCAAATTACCCTCTCAAATATTATTTTAGCACTCCCATAATTGCTTAATTTGTTAAAAATATTCCTGAATGTAGGTGAAAAGATAAATAACTATCACCGAGGACTTAATGCTACGAATGGCTAATGTTTTCCAGTCTTCCTTCTGTGCCAGGCACTCTGCTTAGCACAGCTTTTACAGTTTATCTTCTACTCTTTATCCCACCACTATTCCGTTGGTTGGGCATCATTATTGCCCCCATTTTTATACAGGTTTGGTGCGTTTCCAAAGTTCTCACAACTGGCAGAATGTAGAAGTGGGGTTTGAGCCTAGAGATCTGACCTCTGATGTGACCATTGTACAACCGCACCTCCGCTGCAGGGAGTGAAATCCCTGGATGGTGCCGTCGGGCCTGCAGTTTGCTTAGTTCACTGGGGCTTGTGAAAAGTTTGACCAGTAACCAGCTTTCCTGGAAACCTGTGTCTCATGCCAGGGAGCGGGTGAGCTCAGAGAAGAGGCAAGATGAGCCCTATCCTGGCAATTTCAAGGCGCCCTCCTGCTGCTTTTAGAGAGGGGCCGAGAGGAATGATGAGGACTGTGCGCCAGTGTACCATTGTCCTCCCTGATCCACAGTCTCTCTCTCCAAGGTTTAGTTGCCTGTGGTCAACTGTGGTCCAAAAATATTAAATGGAAAATTCCAGAAATAAACAATGCATACATTTTAAATTGCATGCCATCCTGAGTGCTTCGCTTCATCTTATTACGGAGGCATTGCATCATCCACATCATCAGAAAGAAGACAGTAAGATATTTTGAGAGAGAGACCACATTCACGTAACGTTTATTATAGTATATTGTTATAACTGGTCTATTTTGTTATTATTGTTAGCTTCTTCAGGTGCTTAATTTGTAAATTAAACTTTATCATAGGTATGTAAGTATAGGAAAAAACAGTCTGTGTGTGTATATGTGTGTATGTGTGTGTGTATGTTTATGTGTGTGCATATGTGTGTGTACGTTTATGTGTGTGTGTGTGTGTGTGTGTGTACTGGTGGTGAGGAAGGATGTTTTGGGGAGGCAGAGCCATTGCTATAAGCTGATCTGAATCCCCCCATTCCAGTAGGACAGGGGCTACTCAAAAGCATGATTTCATGTCTCCATAAGGTACCTTTTATCCCAAGTATCTCACGAATCGAGTTACCAGGTATCAAACGTGCCACTTGCGTCCACGGATCTCCCAACACTTGAGGCAGACCTCTGTGACAGGTAATGAGCTTCAAGGCACTAATTTATTCACGAGGAGGGAAAGGGGGCATCCGGTGATGCTATCCTGTGGTGCAATGTGTGTGCTGTGTGTGTGAGTGTGTGCGTATGGGAGTGTGTGTGTGCACGCGCAGCTGAGTAAACGTGTAAGTAGTCTTCCCTCTACTTGATTTAGTAGAAGTAAAGGAGCAGCGAAGGGCGACTTCATGAAACCCCATTTTAGAGATGAAGAAAATGAGGTGCAGAGAAGTTAAGTAAATTCTTCACTGATGCGTGATTGAAATGGGACTGGAAAGGACCGGCCTGGCTCCCGAATCCACACTCTTACCTACACACCCTGCTTTCTGCCGTGACCACCATCTCGTCAACGCTCGGAGCAGGTGTCAATATACCTGTTTCACTCCTGGGCAAGTAATATATGAAAATGTAGAGCAGAAGCGAATGAATGGAATGAGGCATTAGAATTATTTATTTTGTTAAAATACTTATTTTATAGGCCCGTGTATATACTTGGAATGTGAGTTTGTGCCTGACTGGACATGACTGGATCAGTGGACATCAGTGTGAGGTATTGGTGATCGCTGTGCCAGTTTGGGAAAGGTCTCTTTGGCAATCCCCACACAATCTTATGTGGATCTTAATCAGATTTTACTTAACTGTATCATTTGAATTTTACTAATATATTAAGAGTGGTTTTCTGAATTACCTTTTATTAACAACTCTATCTGCTAATTTTAACTTTGATCAGAGAAAAGATAATCTAAAGTGTCTCTAAAATATAGATATCTAAAATATTTAAAACACTGTAAACACACAAGGGTTTTTAACTGCTGAATCCAAATAGGGTGCCTGCCACTCTAGGCTTAGTTGAATGAATGTACTTTCCTTTAGATATTTTCCCACCTGTCTGTTCAGGTTTAATAGTATATACATATTACATTTTTTAATTTGGCCTTTTATGATTTTATAAAAGTGTAAATGAAAAGGGAACAAACATGCTACTTTAAAATCAACTCTGGCTTAGTAATTTAATTTTCTGAAAATTAAAAACAATTGCACCCAGATGCTTTAAATTAAATAGTGGTTTATATGCACGTCTAAGGAAGGGTGTCTAAGTAAATAACTGTGTCAAACCAGCCTTGTAATGTGGTATTATTCAGACTGGAGCTTGGGTCCCATCAGATGTTTCTGTTCTCAGAACCCTCTTTCGTTACTGATTGATACCAAGTAACACATATAATTAATATGCAAATAAAATTATCTATGTAATTAGTACTTGGAGACAAGATTTTAAGTAGTTCTTGTCTGCACAGATCACTTTACATATTTATATTTCTGAGTAAGGTAACTATCTAATTATGTGGCTTTCCTACAACTGTGGCTAATTTGGACCAATTTCTAAAAATCATGTCCTAATTAGATAAAACTAATTTTTATAGGTAGTTTAACACTTTGGTTTTTGATGTGGAGAGCAAGGAAGTATCTTGGCGTAAGATAAATTGAAAAACACACTATTTATGAGGATCTGAATTTAGATAACAAAATTTCTGTTTGAAGTCAGAATTGTGTCAGGCTAGGAGAGCCTATGGAGGACCAAAGGGGAGACAGGGCTGATGTGAACTATTTGATAAAATGGAAGGATGTCAGCCACCTGCCCAGGTGCCTTCTGTCACAGTGATTTATCCAGCTATCCACACTCAAAGCAAACAACCAGCTCATTGTCTACATTACCAAAATATTAAGAAAAACACAATACTTTATTTTTACCCAGCTGTTCAAAACAAATTATACAAAATCAGCCAGCTAAAATTTATTTTAGCTTGGGCTGAGTACTTTGTAAGAATGGGTTGATCACAGGAATCTGAGTCATGTCTATATTAATGAAGCAGAGAGGAGAGTGTAGTAGCTGAGGCGCGCATTTGAGAAGCCCGGCGGTGAGGGGAATGGAGAGACAGTCTCGGGAGTGTAGGGTAGGGCCGGCGTCTTTTAGATGAAGGAATCCAGACGTCACCTGAACCTGAGCGTAGCCGAGGCTTCATCATGCGCTAATTCCTGAGATCTCGGAGGCATATGAGTAAAACGTCTATTCTAACTTAATGGTGCAACTGATAAACACAGAAAAGCACATGCCGATATATCACTTAAAAAGAGTTAAATGCTGGTGTAAATGAACTTGGGAACCCTTCTACCCATATATTAACTTCCTTTGTTTCACATCCCTTTTGAAACAACAGTAAACACAAAGGCAGAGATCAACAACAGCCTGCGGCTTTTTAAGCCACTAAGCCACAAACGAGAACGCTTTCTGACTTGTCTTACATCTTTCCTTACTTTCAGAAGAGTTTATACTTGAGGGTATTGTCGCGACGTCACAGTGCAGCCAGGCCGTGGGGCGGCAGGAGCCCGCCTGCAGCAGCCGCTGGGGTCTCCGTCCCAGCCCAGGTCTCCCGAGTTAGGTGGCGGGGCACGAAGTGGCAGGTGCGGCAGACAGGACTAGTGCTGAGCCGCGTTTAGAGTGGTGAGGGCCTCAATAAACGGGGCTCCTGGGGTGACAAGGGCTGGGGAGCTAAAACAGGGCCCCTTAGTACATCAAATCACTAAATGTTTGAAAGAATCAAGACGCTTTGCTTTCTATGTTGTGTTCACGTCTGATCCTCCCCGACGGGCTCCGTTCTTTGCGCTGCCCCGGGGCCCAGGCAGGGCCTGGCCCGGCTGGTGCTCGGTGCCTTCTACTTCCCCTTCATTTTTCTGTGGGGCCACAATGACTCATTTTGGCATCTTTGGCCATTAAAAAATTCTCTCCCCTTGGACGTGTCTTATTCTACTGCGTTGCTTTTGCTTTCTCGGAGGAAGAATTTCTTTCATAAAAATGTATTTATTCCCTATATATTTTACATTTCCTCATCTCTGACTTAAAGGTGAACACTATGTGGGTCTCCTTTTATGTATCAGGAGGATTCAAATAAAAAAACACTTGGTGCTGGTGGTTACCAGCAGCGTCTGAGCTCTGGGAGATTACCTGTTGGGGCGGCGAGTGTGGCTAAGCCATCCGGGCCTGCTCGCGGGCACCCTGTCTTCACATCGGGCTGATTCTCAGAGATGGCAGAGGGAGATAATTGCCATTCTTGCAGATCAGGGCAAACATAAGATGGAAGTTGAGTGGACAAGTTTGATTTCATTACCTCTGTAGGCAGACCCCAAGAGTGTATTTGGAAGTAATGGTAAGTTTTGTGTCATAGATATACCTTTCGTTTTTCCTAATTCAGAAATAGTACTTTCCTTTCAATTTCAAGACTCTCCAAACTCTGAATGTACAACACATTTGAATATTGAATAATAGGACTTACTCATAGTGCATATTATTTTGATCCAAGGCAAACTGGATGGACTGGGATTCCTTTTCACTAACTCGGAAATCCACCCTCAAGTTAGCAGCCACATGGTGGGCTGGATCCAGATACCAGAAGTCAAGCTGCAGAGAGGAGTTCAGTGTTAGTTACAGTTGTTGGTTTGCTCACCCAACACATGTTCATTAAGAAATGACTATGTGCCATACACCAGGAAAGGGAGGTGGGTTCAATGTCACTAAGCTATAGACCCTTCTTTTAATAAGCTTATGAGAATTTTGCAAATATATTTAAGATCCGTTGAATATCCTGAAGTGGAAAAGAAACCATTTGTGCCAACACCTCTTGCAGGACATGGTATCTGTAAATACAAAAAGTGAGCAGCTTTTGGTTAATTTGTTTGGTTCTACCATCTTGGGGTTGTTTCATAATTAATTTAGCCACAGCATCTGTCTCTAATTGGGAATACAGATTAAATATATGGTCCCCCATTCCCCTTTCTAATTCAAGCCTCAAAACCAAATGTTCCTGTAACTCGAATTCCTGGAAAGTTTGTGTCCAGCAGAAGGCATAGTGCTCAGCTGTGTCATTTTTCTAGCAGTATGTCCTTGGGCAGATTACTATGACTCTTTGAGTGTCAGTTTTCTCCCCTAAAATATGAGGCTAACAGGGCTCTGTTGGGATGTTGCAAAGACCGTGAAATGATGTGAGGTCTGGGACACGCAGGCATTGATGAACTGCTGATCCCCTCCACTGTCTTTTCCTCCAGCTGAGAATTTCAGAATTTTAGTGATTGGGCCCAGAAGGATGGCATTCAGATTAAGATAACTTTGAGAAGATTCCAGCTCTTCCTGTTCTTCAAAATCATACTCAACCATGAAACCTGGGAAGTGTGAAGGAAATGCCCAATTTCCATCCATCACACCAGGCTGTGGGCACGTGTCTAAGTCTACCTGGCTGATTCCTAGTTGAATCCCACTGTACCTCTAAGTTAATTATTATGAGACTGCTATGAACTAATATTTATTGGTTTATTTTGATCAAAAAGCTACTGCTGTATTGAACATATGAGAGATGTAGTGATTTAAAGGTGAGTTAAGCAGGGTGATCTAATCATACAGCAGTTTCTCTGTCCTACAGCAGAACAAGTGTTTGGGGTTCAGTGAACTTTCGTGAGCATTTATTAAGCACCAGGCATGGAGCTGGGTGTCACTAGTGTGGAGGCTAAGAAAGGACTTATGAGAAGCAAGAAGTTCAGTGTGAGAGGGAGCCACACATGCATCTCCAACACGCTGAGCAATGCCAGGGAAAAGCACAGGAGCTCCAGGGCACAGGAAGCAATGCAAACTGGGTCAGAGAGCTGATGGACAGAGAAGACCTCCTTAAAGAAGGAAACATTCCTCCTGGGCAAAGGTGTGCAGGGCCACAGTGGGTGAGTCTTTGGTGTCCATGAGTTTTAGAAAAAGAGGGTGAGGGAGCAGGAGACTGCAGAGGCTGGCAGGCTGGCAGATTGTGAAGGACTTTGCTGCACCAGCACCAACAGAAAATGCTCCTCTAGGCCCACTACTGAGCTCACCTCGTCTTTGATGGAGAAGGAAACTGAGATCCAGAGAGGTTACGTGACTTGCCTAAGGCCACATAGCTGGGATTGGAACCTCTGAAGACCATACTCTTCCCACAGTCGGCTGCCTCTGGTGAAAAAGCTTCAGACGGAGGAATGCAACCATCAGGTTTCAGGGAGAGCGGCCAGGTTGCGGTGTGCGCCGGCCGCTGGGAGGAAGGGCTGGGGCCCTGCATTCTAGCTCGACAGCTAGTGAAACGGTCCAGGAGGAGGCAGGGCCAACATGAACTTGGCAGTGGCCGGGGAATGGAGAGAAAAATGTGGATTTGAAAGACATTTGGGAATTGGAGTAGGTGGAACTTTTGATTGATCTGAGGTGGAGATAAGGGTGTGGGGGACAAGAATAAATCTCGGATTTGGGTATGGGTTTAAATCTGGTGTGTAATCTCGATTATTTAGCTTACTGCCTTTGAACTTCTATTCTTCTGTTTCAAATGGGTTAGATTATGACACAGACACGGAAAATCTTATGGACAATCAGATAGAAGCAGCTGAATAAATGACAAAGTGATTACGCTGGCCTGTTGGGTTTGAAAAGACCAATCTGACTTTCAGAGTTTCCTTTTGCAGTGGATCTGCTCTTGGGAAGGGTGGCCTCTTGATATGATCACCCAGGTCCTGGATGTTATCAGTTAATAACACGTTAACAGAGATGATGCCTCGAAGACCAGGGTGGGAGTGAGCAGACGGGCGGAGCAGGGAAAAGAGGCCCTTATTTCACAATTTCATCTAGAAAAGGCTCTTGTTTGCAAGGCTTTTTGGGGAAAAGTGGAAGTGGTAGTCTGGGGAAAAACAAAAAACAAAACCGAAGCCAAGGAAGTGTTGGCGATTGTCTGAATTATCCAAGCAGCTCCTGCCACTTCCCCTCATCTTTGTCTTTGGGCATTAAACACAAAGTGAAAAAGAAGCAGCTTTTCGAGAACAGAAAGAAAAGATAAAATTTCTCAGTAAATGCTTTACCTGGTTGGTTTTGGCCAAGTCCTTTGGCTCGGTCTTCATCCTGGGGCCTCCCTCGGAGCACCTTCTCCCTTTCCGAAAGCAGAGATGGGAACTGAACCGTAAGGAGCACCCCTTAACCCTGTCCCCACGCGGGGACCGCAGCGCGGGGCGGGGACTTACCTGTCGAGGCAGACCGGGGCAACGGCCAGGGTGGCAGCGGTCAAACCCACGGGCAGGACGATCGGCCTGTTCTTCTCTGCTGCCCTCAGGCCCTCGGCCGGTTTTATGCCTCAGCTCTTATCTGGAGGAGCAGCTGATTTCCTCTTAGGGTTCTGGTGGATGCACTGCCCCCTCAGCCCGCGTGTTTTCTAGGCGCGAGAGGCAGGGTGGCAACGTTAACAGTAAATGCCACGAGACTCGTATTACTTTTACAGCAGGGGATACCTATTTCGCAGGTGGGATGGGAGGCAAATTCCTTTTTTAGCAAATAACTTGCCCAAGGTAATGGAGCTAGTATGTTCACAGAGCTGGGATTTGAACCCAGTTCTTTGCTCTAAAATACTACTCTACCCTATGTTTGCCTGCGGAAGGAATCAGTTTGAATTTGCATTTGACACCTGTGACAAATTTGGGTATCTGGCTGGCCACAGAACCTTGGGGGGTGGTCCTTAATAACACAAAATATGTTTTTGAAGCTACATTGTAAATTGTTAAATGAAAAACGTTTAAATTACAAAATATTTTAAATATATTAAAACATTAGAAGTAATCTGGAAAACATGGATGTAGTCACCATCTAGATTTTATGACGGTTATGCCTCGGCCATGTGTCTGGCTCTGCACCTCTCTTTGCGAGGAAGCAAACATTACAGAAAGAGCTGTAGCTTCCACCTCCCCTCCTCCCCTTCCCCTCCTTCTGTCCTCAGAGGGAGCCCCCAACCCTAAAGCGGTTTAGGACTCCTGAAGGGCAACATAATATGGTTACTCAAATGTTTGTACATTGGCTGCTGTCTTCAGGATCTGGATGCTGCAGGTACCCAATAAATGCTTTTTGAAAGTCTAATTAATGGATAGACCATTTTTAACAGTCTCTTGGGGGGGGGGGGATCTTTTTGTCTTGAACACATCTCAGTTAATTACGGATTATTTGGGAGATGGCAACACCTTTACCCAGAATCATAGGTAATCTAACAGACTGAGTGAATTTACCTAATCAGGTAAGATGTTAGAATTTCCTTTTAAAAATGACCCCTTCACATTGACAAATGTATAGGTGGTCATGTATGAAGCTTCTCAGAGTCATGGTTGCATATTTTTATTATCCAAATACTGTTTTGGGGGAGATTATAAATTATAAGTAGCAGCAATAGCTTCATTTCTCTCTGATAGGTGTGCGATATAATCTAAGACTTTCTTTCATTCCTTCAAAGGTCCCCTTGCCCAACCCTGCAGGTAAGGAGAGGAGGGTTTTACAAATGATTTCATGTTCTTGACATCGGACAAGCTCATCAGCTCTAGAAACTCCCAAAGCAAATGCTTGTTCGGCTGTCTCTAAGGGTGCGTTTGGCAGGGGCACAGAGAGAGAGAAAGAGCTTGACAGATAGAGCCTTGGAGTGGCTCCCGGACATTGGCTACTTTACCTGGAGCAGGCTGCCTCGTCATTCTGGGCCTTGGTTTTCTCACCTGTAAAATGGATGCAAATGTGACCCTAAAAAGTGGCTGCGAGGACCAAATGAGGTAGCATATGTAAGGGACGTGGTGGGTGGCAGGGACTAAGGGAATGCCGTGACCTCTAGGGAGTTGATGAAATTGTCCGATTCTGTGACCAGACCCACAGCTGGCCGTGGGCCGGCTGCAGAGCTGATGCCAGTCGGCGGGCATCGCTCGGTCACCTCAAGCGCTTGCTGTGACCTTAGGGTGAGAGCTCGCTCTGTTTCAATCTGGACCACCTGGAGAATTTTTTAATTTTTATTTTTGTTTTATGTAGTAGCTTTGCTTTTTGGAGTTTTATTTTCTGATTCTAAAAGTAATAAATCCCCCTGAAGATATTTTAGCAAAATACAGAAAAGTTGGGAGAGGAAAATAGAAATCACCATTAATTCTATCATTCTCACATATTTTTTGAAGCCTTTTCTGTGTGACTAATTTTAAAACGGTGAGGAAAAGGCTTCTATATCTTTTTTCAAGTGACGTGTGAAGGACACCTCTATTTAATTTTGGGATCTAAGTAAATGTTTGAAGGATCCCGATTCCCTCAGGATAAGACTTTGATGCGGGACAAATCTCTGACTTCTTCGTATCTGCTGGGTATTGACTGCCGACAGCTCCCTGTTTCTGGAATAGGACACAGACACGTGATGCTTTTAAGACCTGCCACGTCTCCCAGTCTATTTAGCCTCTGAAGGATGGTATAATAGATGGATTGCAAGAATATACTGGCGCTTTTTCTCGGAATGGGTTTGATTTCTTGGCAAGCATAGTTCAGTACAACTTTACGTTATTGCAGCAAGATTTATAAAAGGTCTTGGTACTTGTATGGGGTAGGATAGCTGCTGGACACCGTATCACTCGCTGCAGGATTGGCTCTGTGAGGCAACATGCTTTATAGTTATAATGAGTCTCTTTGAAAAGGGATGTAGAATTGAATGCTCACATGGCAATAATTTTCCACCTTTCTGGGTCTTTGTACTCCTAGGATTTTCAGTAGTGTATGTCTAACTATGGTTTACAAATCCCATTGTTTTTTAAACTATGCTTCTCTGCATATTTTCAGACATTATTGCTATAAGAGAAATGTCCTGGAAAATGAAAGTCAAATTTCTCTTGTAATTATTAGAATCTTTAAATAGTTTTCTGTCTTCAAATCAAACCCAACAAACTTCTGGCACACCTTTAGACATTTCATAAAGGACATGGTAAAAGAAAAATTTGTTACCTTAACTGTGGATGTTGGATGCTTAACATTGAAACAAAACTTAACACTGAAGCAAAATGCTGCAGAAAAACTTGTCTTCCTTAGTGGAGAACAAACTGGGTGTGCGATTCAAGCAGGGTCGGACCTGATGAGGGGCGAGTGATTGCCTGTTCAAATGGGATGACCTGAAAGGATCAACAAGACCCCACCTGGCACCCGAAAAACCTCATTAACTGAAATTCTCTCTGGCCAATTCATATAGGTCAGCTGGCAAAGGCAGCTGAACACATGGGATGTGATTCTAGGTATGTGGAACCTCCGTGATCCAGGCTGGAAAACCAGCCTTGCTATTTTGTAGCCAAACCATTGGAGAGCGGAGGGATTCAGGGCCTTTCCCGTGTGTTGGGTCCTTACTGCTTTGGGGGGATGAGAACCGGGAACTGAAGGAAGGGCTCAGAGCCTGTCTTGGGCTCCGGCCTGGGAGTAAGCTAAAGAGGGGAAGTGACCTCACAGCCGGGGCTCCTCGGCGCCTCCAGTCAGCCGGGCAGGAGGGCATGTGGCACCACTGCGTTGGGAAGGATTACAGCAGACTCTTCTTTCTGGGGTTTTTGTGGGTTTTTTTTGGATTATTTTTTTGCTTTAGCTCAGGCAAGTGACACTCTTAGCCAGTTAGCCAGTTAGCTGTTAACTTTCAGTTGGCAGGAGATATAGCAAAAATGTCTCCGGTGCAGGAAATCTTGGCTACATGGGATTTTAAATGAGAATATTTTGTATTTGCTTTCCTAATCCTTGTTCTTCTGTTTAAAAATTCCTTGTGATTTTAGAAAATCCTTAAATTATATTCCTATTGCATATTGTCTGCATTCCTAATTTCTGTTTTAAAACACTCAATTTAGAGACTTTGGGGGGTTCTTTTTTACTCGCTGGACTTCTGAACTTTGGGCCACAGCACCCCCTAGAGGCGGGGTAAGGGATCGTCCTGTGGAACTATGAATTCGGTGATATGCCTCCAGCAAGCACATCTCTCAGTGACCGGCTGAGTTAGCCTTCCAGTTCACAGCATGCATGTGACTTAAATAAAGAATGGGAAAGACAATTTAGCTAAATTACATCTATTTTTAAAATTACCATCAGTACCGTTTAAGGATTTGTGGGAATTTCTTGTTTGTCCTTAAGGATGTCTTCCTCTTTTTTAAAATCCTCACCCAAGGATATGGTTTTTCCCCTTATTGGTTCTTAGAGAGAGAAAGAGGAAGAGATACATGGTAGATAGATAGATGATAGATAGAGAGAAACATTGATGCGAGAGAAACATTATCCATTGCCTCCCCTGTGCGCCAGACCAGGGACTGTAGCCTGCAGCCTGGGCATGTGCCGTGACCAGGGATCGAACCTGTAACCTTTTGGTGCACAGGATGATGCTCCAACCAAGTGAGCAACCCTACCAGGGCCAGGATGTCTCTTTTTATCTTCTTATTTAGACAATGTATTACTAAATTATTTTGATGATTGCTTGACAAATTGTAGCAGCTTCACTGCTACCATCTAGTGGACAATGAATGCAGTTAATCATTCTTGGGCTGGACAACTTCTAAATAAACCGTGTGACTTCGAAGAATTCTTTTTTGTTTTGTTTTCCGTCACATACTATCATTTAATCTTTTTTTTTTTATTGAAGCAACATTGGTTAATAACATTATGTAAATTTCAGGTGTACAACATTATTAGTAGGTATCTGTATTACGCTATTGTGTGCTCTTTTGGTGGTGAGCACAAAATAGAATTTTTGAATAGAACACTGTCCTAGATATTTCAGCATATTACGGAGATGTGGAATCCTATTTTCCTTGAATCCACACAGAAAACAATGAACTAATATTTTGTTCTATGGTTTTAAAGTAAGAGACATCCCCAAACTATAACTAAATACGTATTATTTTAAAATTTGCACTTTGCAAAATACACTCCACCATTAGCACGTTCATTTCCAACTCTGGAAAACTTCAAGTCCTGGAGTGGTTTTTGGTGCAGCCAGGATTCCTGGCACCTCTTGTTTTACTTCCAATCTACATTCTACACCTCAGCCTGGTGGGTGTTTTAAAAACTGATCACGCCATTTACAACTTAATGTCTTTATTGCTTTCCATTGTTCCTAGACCACTGTTCCAGATCCTTAAGATGACCTGTCCAGTATGGTCCCCACCCCTTCCTCAGCCCATACACAGGCCCTTCTTTCCTCAACTCTCTGTCTCACATCCCTGGCTCCTTCTCTCGGGCTCTGAAGAGTCATGGGCCTGGCAGGGGCGCTCTCTTCGCCCAGCTAATTGTGACTTATTCTTTAGGTTCAGTCCTTCCTGGGTGCCTTCTCTCCACATCGGGCAGATAGGCCTTTTAATGTTTTGGGGTTTTTTTATGCAGTTTGTCCAACTCTTACTTGCTTAATATAAATTAATGAATTATTAAATAGTAAGTTAAATAACTATTTGTTTCACGTCTGTCTTTCCAAATGGTCTATACAACCATTAAGGGCAGAAATGTTCTCTTTTTTTCACTGCTCTGTTCTCAATTGCTTAGCAAAGCGCATGGCACGTAGCACACAGCTCATGAAATAACCTGAATGAGTTGAGTGAGATGAAAGCTAAACCAAGATGGGGTCTTTCCTCCTATACTATGGTTTACAACCCTAAGTTTCCCCTTATCTTTATTCCCCCTTGCAAGTCCCCTTCATGGCCAGTACCTTGCAGTACTCGGCCCGGGTTGGCCAGCACCCCCAGGGCTCCCATGTGCAGTGGGCCACTTCATTACCTGTGCCCAGCGCGCTTAGTCATTTGTTCACTCCAGTTGTCCCCAAAGAAGTAGGCGATCTGTCAGGTTTTCTGATGATAATGACTCACTTTTATTATTCCTTTTTCCAACTAATTTAATAGACCCAGAAGCTTAAAAGAAAGATTGGGATCTGGAAACATCCAGGCAAACAGAAATTAGAACTCAGGACAGGAAAGGCTGAGCGTTTTAGACTAAGGCTCTCAGATGCTCGACTAGTACAGATGCTCCAGGACGTAGCTGGCGATGTGCTTGATCGCCAGCATGGTCTCCTCGCAGGTTGCCCGGATCTTGGATTCAGGAAGGGCAAAGCCGTATCTGCCTTTATCCCGCAGTTCAAAGGTGAAGGAATATTTGATTCCTTGGTCATAAGCCCAGTCATCAGAGCCTCCGGCAGCAGGATCTGAAATGTGCAAACAGCAGAAAAAAAATCTTTACATCTAGGAAGGAAATTAAAATGAAAACCCAGCTTCCTTTTATAATTATGAATGTTTCACTGTGCAAAATAAGATAGGTAGGCTGCTTGTCTAGTAAACAGGATCATAAAGATATGGGGCTATTTAAAAAAATTAGACCATTGTTACCTCGAAACCTCCTTTGTGGGGATGATATGTTTACTGCCCTAGGAAGTATGAAATTCCAATGTATAAACTTCTCAGGGTGCTTGTGTGCTGTGGTAAACTATGCTACGTAGTATGTAACTTCTGGGAAAAGAATGTATACCTGCTAGAAAAATAAGAAAAGCTGCTTGGTGACTGGTGAGAGGAGTGGACTCCAAGCCCTGCTGCCACTGAGCTGAGAGATGACATGGGAGCAGCCAGAGGGCAGGGCTGGGCCTTCATTTTCGCTCTCTCAGGGTCTGGCCTATGCCCTGGCATAGATTAGACATTCGTCCAGTCACTCATTCAATAACAGTTGGTGCCACTGCCACATGGATTATGTCTTCCTTCCTTCCTTCCTTCCTTCCTTCCTTCCTTCCTTCCTTCCTTCCTTCCTTCCTTCCTTCCTTCCTTCCTTCCTTCCTCCCTCCCTCCCTCCCTCCCTCCCTCCCTCCCTCCCTTCCTTCCCTCAACTATTTAATTCAGTCAATGACGCACAGCCCCCACTGAGCAGCAGGCCGTGGGCTCACTCTGGGGATGTCAGGACAAAGGAGAGACATGGCCTCTGACCTCCCAGGCCTTACATTAGGATGAAAAACCTCACTGAACCGGTCTAAGTAAAATATACAAGGAGTTCTCAGGGTATGGAAAGGTGGGTTATTGCTGCTAGAACCCTTAAGAAAATCGTATCTGTTGTCTGCCTCGGAGCAGTTTAAAAAGGACAAGAATGGAGAACTGTGCTCCACGTAAAGCTTCTTAATAAAAGCCTTGGGGTTGGAGCCTCCCCAGCTGCCCTGGAGGCCCCCTGATGATAGGCCTGGGCCCTTTTTCCTGTATTTCCAGTACTTTCAGAGCTGGGGCAGAAAGAAAGCATGCAAAGGCAAAGAACAATATTGGTAGAAGCTGAAAACAGAGCGCACAGAATGTGCCTCCCCGGTGAGATCCCAGCTGGGTCTCACCCGCCTCGCTCTCTCACTGTGTCTCGTCGCTCGTTTGCACACCCCCAGTGACTGGCTTGAGCCTGAAGCAGGCCTCCCTCCTGCGCTTCCTCCAGCAAGTGCCCTTCAGACAGAGCTCCGTGCCGTGGCCCTGGGCAGCCTCCCTGGCACCGCGCTGGGCCGGTTAGTCCGCGGCGTGCTCCCCTTGCGCCCCCTCTGTCAGCATGTAGCTCGCCCGTCCGTGCCGGCTCCTGCTTCCCCCCGGGGCTCCCTGAAGACTGAGCCGGGCCCTCCTGCCCCCTCCTGCCGTCTGTCCTGCCCTCCGCCCTCCTTTCCTTCCCGGCACCAGGAAAGGCTGGCCCACGGCAGATGCTCAGTGGTGCACGTTCACAGACAGCGAATGTTTCCGTGGGTTGAAAGTGATACACTTTTCTCTTATTTTCTCAACAGAAAACTGATGACATATTTTATAAAAAATTCACTGTCGGGCAAAAGCCTCATGCCTTAAATGACCAGAAAGAAAAGGCCCCGGGCTCCCTGCACAGTTGCGACGCGAGACTCACAGATGGTGGTGGCTCCCGGGCCGTAGGTGTACTTGGTGCCGTGCAGCGTGGCCAGCTCCTTCACGGTGGCCTTGGCCAGGGCGTTCTGCAAAAGAGCAGGAAATCAGAGCAACGCTGACAGACAGACGGACAGCACCCACACAGTGCCGTCAGGACAGCTGCAGTTCCCTAACGGCTCATGCTGTTAGCACCCATTCTGACTTCCAGCCAGGAGATCCCAGGGCTGCCGTGAAAGGATGCCTTTCCCAGGGCGCAAGCGGTCCCCGAGCTTCCCTCGTCCCACAGAGTGTGGCATCTGCGTCAAGACCATCTGCTGGCCTCTGAGTCCTCAGTGACTTTTTTTGTCTTTATTTCAGTGTCCCCAGAGTCTAGTCCAGGGCTTGTCACTTAGTGGTTGATCAGTAACTATTTGTTGGAACTCTGAGGATGGGCAGGACTCTCCTTAATTGGTCCTTTACTTATTTTAAATCACTGTTACAGAAAAGTATGGGTTCTAGGGATAAGTTCTGTTTTAGCTACGGGACAATTTTTGCTTCATTTTTGTTTTTATTTACATAGAATTTAGTTGGCTTTTTTTTTTGGAATTCTTATTTAGGCCTGTTAAAAATGTTTTTAAATCCTATCTCAGGCTAGAGAAATGAGGCTATTGCTATCTGTAACTGTCCCAGATACCACATTTATTGACATAATAGAATTTCACTGTGTAGTAAAAGTCAGGTCATGTCTAAGGATTAGTTTGGCAAATTTATCCTGTCTCTGGGTCTTGTAAGAGAAAAGTGGGAGGCAAGGTCTTTATGGTTAATTACAGGCAGACAAAAGTAAAATACACACAAAATAACCCCAAACAAGAAACATAAACCACCCGGCAATGACGCAGGTTATGAAGCCAAGATAAAGCCATGAGAGGACCGTGGGGGTTGGGCAGGAGAGCTACTGAAGGGTCAGGTGACCTTCAGTGCCTCACCGCGAAGCTTAGGCCTCGGCAGTCTCACCGATGCCGGGCAGTTCGGCCGGAAGATTTTTAGACTGAAAAATTAGAGAACATTTATCCTATTTCAAAAGGGAGAATGTTTGAGTTCCAGGATAAAAAAAGTAGGAAATATTAACTCGTGTGTATTCTTTTCTTCTTAGAAGCAGCATCACCCTCTCCAAAGACCCACTGCCCTCCTGCCCCTGCCCTCAGTTCCCGAGGAGAGCTCTGCGCCCAGCTCCTCCCTGCCCTGTGGACGCCCCAATACCCACGGACACCCTGCTTATTTAAATAGGTCATTTGAAAGGCAAGGCCTGCGTAGGCTGCCTGGGGAACACAGACTTGAAACCCGATTGTCTACTATAGGAGAAGCCACGATTCACTCTGGTGATGAAACTGGCTATATTTCACACTTGGGCGTCTTTGGTATGTCTTGTACATATGCTTGGAAAACTGTGAGGTTGGTGATGAAATTAGAATAATTCTATTTACAAAGTAGCAACTTCCCTTCTTTATTTTTCTAATATTAAAGCCAGTGTAGTAGAGTCTTATGTGCAATTGATGAGCACATGTCTGTAAGGCTTCAAGGATTCCAGCCCCCAAAGAGTTCAGGCTTCATCTACTAAATGGTAAATTAGAACATTTTAAAAGAATTATAAAATTTAAACCACGATTTTCTGGTTTGATTGACTGAAATGATGCAAACCGTTTTTGGGAACTAATTTTCTCAGACTTTTGGATAGCAACGTGAAAATTTTAGGGTTTCACTTTCCTTTTTTCCCAAACTGCTAAACTAACATGTGCTTTCTCTGACTGCTCGGCCTCTTTACTGACATGATCTGTCTAGTTCCTGTTCAGTCTCATTCACCAGAGTCAGGTCTTCTGGCCACCCTTTAGTGTAGGGATTGTTGCCAAATAGAATCAAACTAGTCTACAAACATTTCATAACGCTCAGGATAGATTTAAACCATCTTTTAGAGATGCAAAACATGGTGAGGTACTAATTCTTTTGGTCGGTAAACAGTATGCTTTTACTATTCTACAATTTCTTTAACTTGCCATTGCCCAAGGACATCTGTAGTTAGTTATTTTTCTGTAAGGCAGAATCTCTGATTCTAAAAAACTTTTATTTCTTCCCTAGTTACCTTTTTTAGGCTTTTCATCTGCTCTGTTTCCCTGCCCTAAGCCTTGGGTTACTATTTTTATTCAGTAAAAACATGACTCTAATAAGTTCCGGTGGCCTAAGGTACAGCATTGTGACTATAGGTGACTGTACTGCTTTGACACCTGAAGGCTGCTATGAGAATAGAGCTTTAATGTTCTCCCTGTAACTGCAGTACATGGTCATTCTGTGAGCTACAGGAGGTGGCGACTAATGTGAGAAACATTTCACAATATGTGCATGTGTCAAGTCATCATAGCGCACACCTTACCCTTACGCAATCTTATGTCAGTTATATCTCAATAAAGCTGGGGGAAAAAAGATATGATTCTTCAGGGTCAGTTCCAAATGTGAAAAGTTATGAAGACTAGAGAATATTTAAGACAAGATCATTGTCATCCTCTACTGAACTCCTGTGCGTCAGCTGACCTTCAAGTCTCTCAATATCCTTATTGGTGTAACATGATATTTGAGTCATCCGACAAAACCTAAGGGGCCAACTCGTGATCTGTTACCCCTTTTGCCTTAGTCAACTTATCAATTTAGCCAGTTAGGGTCAACACAAAAGTTCAGTTTGCCTTTTCTGAAATAGTTGCTGTGCCTTTGATGCTGAAGATTGATGTTATCTTAAAACTACAGTCATTTTGTTCTGTCACAGTGCACGTTGCAGAAACATTTAGTTTGCACCTCAGCGTCAGCCCCCTTGCCCTCAGTTGCTCTCTCAACTGGACATTTACCTCATCACCACATCTGTCAGTGGCTCTCACCTTCCTCTTTTCTTGGCATGAGAATGTGGGCTTGGCCCTGTTCTTCCCTCTCAGGCTGCATCACTTGCTGTGTCTCACCTGTTCCTTCCGAGCTAGGCTCCCTGAACTCATCTCTGCACACCCTTCCCTACCTCTCCTCACCTTCTTGACCTTGGGTACCCTTCTCCCTTTGCTGGACTCCCCTTCCCCTCTTTGCTCACATGGAGAATTGCTATTGTTCTTCAAGATTCAGTTTTAGTGTCACCTTCTTTGCAAACATGCTCAAACTCTCTTCAGGAGCACTGAGCCCCCTCCTTTGTGAGGGCTCACACCTCTATCAGAGTTCTTATCACTCTGTGCTGTAATCAGTTTTTTTGGTATTTATTTTCTCCTCCCCCCATGAGCTCCTCATGAGAAGGGGTTCTTGGCTATTCATTTTGTATCCTCAACAGGTTGCATAGCACCTAGCACATGGTTGACTGAGTCTAATTCTGCAGCGTCGGGGCATTACAGATGGCCTGATTTGGAATGGGGTGCAGGGTGCTGAGCTCTGCAAAGGCTGAACTGTGACCGCCTTAGTGGAGATTGGGATGCCGGTGGGGAGGGTGGCAGTACTATGTACTGATGGCTGATGAGTTGCCACAGTTTTAGACATCGACCTCCACTGTGAACTTCATTTATTTCTATTAATTTTTTAAAAATGAAATTCATGGCCAGCTGGCTTGGATCAGTGGTTGAGCATTGACCCATGAACCAAGGGGTCTTGGTTTGATTCCTGGTCAGGCCACATGACTGGTTTGTCACTTGATCCCCAACGAGGGGCATGCAGGGGGAAGCTGATCAATGCCTCTCTCTCATCATTGATGTTTCTATCTCTCTCTCCCTCTCCTTTCCTCTATCTGAAGTCAATAAAAAAAAAAAAAATTAAAAAGAAAAGCAAGACCAAATTTGCTACATATATGAACATTATATAGCAATGTTTAAAATAGAAATCTGTGGACCCTTTCTCTTAGCCCCTCAAAGCCAAGAGACAAAAAAATCAGAACACACATTAATCAACCAAAATACCATTTTAAATTCCAATGATCTTAACAAGAATCTCTGGACTCAGTGTGGGTCTTTTCTTTTCAAGAGTTCAAATACTTTCACAAATGTTAGTCATTTATCTTTCCAACGTTATCTGTCCACATTTCATCGACACAGAATTTCATGGGGGAATGGAATGCCATGAGGGCAGTGCGCTTGGTGGGGATGCTTCAACCAGGCTGAGTGACTGAGCCCTGCCAGGAGTGGGAGAGGAGAGTGATTCCTGCGTTTGCGAAAATGTTAGAGTGGTAACTCCTTTCCCTTGTCTACCTCTGTATAAAGGGGTGCAGACAGCTGGCCAAAGACCCGCAGACGCACTAGCTCATCGGAGTGTGAGCCACATCTTGAAAAACACCAATCAACAACACTTTCTGTACAACCTGTCATTTGAGGGACATCTTATGTCTTTGCTCAATGGACTTCAAATTGAGAACTAATATTTACATAAACCTTAGACTCTACAAAGAATGCTTGATAAGAGCTAGGTATTTTTGTCCCCATTTTACAGATAAAAGAACTGACACTCAGAGAGGGTAAAAGAGCTCTCCCGAGGGCACGCAGCCCTAGTAAGTGGCTGGCTCGTGCTAGGTCCTTCTTGCTTCAAGTCCTGTGCTCCTTTTCACTTCTCTTCCTGGCCTCCAAATACTTCAAAAGAAGTGTTGCTGGAGCTGGTTTTACCAATTGTAAAGAACAGAAGAAAGCTAAATATAAATCAGCCTCAAGAAAACTTTGCTTTTAGTCAAGGCCAAACATGGCCAGCCTTTATTAATCCTTAGCTATGAGTTTCCTACCACATCTTATGCATGTTCTCTCTTTTGTCACCTGTTTTCTTAGAAAGAGGCCTTTGGTCACACAGCAAAAGACAGAGCAAGTCTAAAGTGTCACCTCTAACTCAAAGCCCAAGAGACAAAGGAGCCACTGGTGTAACGGTTCTGCAGGCTCTGAGCTCCGGGGGGCTGGTGAGGTGAAGAGAGTGAGGGTGTTTTTCCCACTGACCTGTGTTCCCAGGTGACCTGTGATCAGGGAGCCCCTGACTCAGGACGGTGCTCACGGTCCTCACTGCAGCCTCCGTGCACACAGCAGTGTCACAACAGGGAGGCTGCGGCCTAATCTACCGGGCCCATTATTCTAGTACGAGAAGCAGACGCCTCAGACTGACTAGGGCTCTAAACCAATTCAAAGGACATTTTCTTCAGAACTTTGTTTCTCACTTGGAGTCTGGAGTTTAACCATCCCTGGGGGTGCAGACGTGATAACGGAAGCATCAAATTGATCTTTAACTGCAGTTTCCTTTCTTCTGTCCTGCGATAGCGGGGAACTCACACCAAGGGACCAACAAGGAATTTAACATTTGTAATTTTGGTGCAAAAGGAGAGGCCTGCAAGGCCTAGAGCCGGCACTGAGGAGAAAGCCTTTGGGACTTTAAAAAACAACAGTTTCTGAGAACAGGAAGAGGTAAACAAGCGTGGCTCTGGCTGTGAGGCCCTGGGGTGAGAGCAGGCGCGAAGCTGGAGGGCCTGGCTTCGGAGAGCAGGCTGCCCGTCTCGGCAGAGCCCAGGGCGAGTGTGGGAATGTTTTCACTGATGTCAACCACATTTTTTCTTTGGCTGATCTACAGACATATTTTTAAGCTCTTTAAAATTCAAGGAAAATGTGAAGCGTGAGTCAGCTGAAGTTTCAAAGTCCAGAGAATTTTTTTTTTTTTTGGTGGAAACGGTGCTTCTTTCAAATAAATATTAAGAAATAAATGCTTTAGGATGGGATGCACATGGTCTCCTGCACTTCAGATTTGCAGGACACTGAAAACTACTCGGGAGAAGGGTGGGAGGTCCTGTGGAAGCCAGGGGCCTTGGCCAGGAGTGTGGCTCGGCTCTTATCTGGGCTTACAGCAGGGTTGCTCAGCCGCCAGCTCCGGCCACGTGGGCTGGACAGCTCTCCGCTGCGGGCCGCCCTGTTATCAGCGCCCCCGGCCTCTGCCCACCCGATGCCAAGCTCTCCCACGGTTATGACGACCCCAAATCCCCCACATGGCCGGATGGTCCCTGGGGGCACAGAAGGGGGCAAAACTAGTTTAAAGGAAAGTCAGATAAAGGACATAACTATGGCAAAAAGAGTGTATTTTATAGAAAAAAATTAAAAAGGAAGAGAACTGGTTTTAAAGGCGCTCTGAATCCTTATTTCCCTGTTGACTATGGTATAAATGTCTCCTAAAAACTGCTGCTAGGTCAATACCGCTCAAACATAGTGCTACCAGCAGGGGTGCCAGATTTAGCAAAAAATAGGGGGTTCCCCGGTTGAATGTAAATTTCAGATACACAAAGAATACTTTTTCAGATAAGTCTGCCACCTGCAATATTTGGGACATACTTAAATACTAAAAATTATTCGTTGTTTTTCTGAAACTCACATCTAACTGAGTCCTGTACCTGCCCTAGCAATGCCGTGTCCCGGGTCATGGCTCCGGAGCCCAGCTCCCACGCGGGGTCACCGGGCGTTCCAGCTCCCCCGCAGCCTGGCCGCCTCAGCCCACTCTTTTCCCAGGGGAACTCTCCACCAGGGCCCACCACCTCCACTTCCAGTCCCACCGTGGCACGTTCACTGGCTCTTCTCTCTGTCTAAAGTGCTCTCTTCCTTCCTCTGCCACCCCAATTCTGCGCATCCTTCAAGGCTCAGAACTGTGTCCCCTCTCTGTAACCTTCATTGAATAGCTTCACCACATATCATCGTCTCCCCACCCTGAACTCCTGCTGTTGTGCCTGGTTGGAAACTGCCATCTGCCTGTCTCTTGTGTGGTGTCAGAGGCTGAACCTCAGCCCTTCCGTAAGACCCGCGCTGTTCCCGCTTAATAGGGGCTCCATGAAATTTCTGGGAATTGCCTGATGAGCCATGGACTGACAGGCCCCTGGAGGGGAATTTTAACAAGCCAAGAAGTCACTGAAAATGTCTAGTGGTAAGTCAGCAACCAGTTTCTCTAATCAAAGAAACTCTGCGGCTGTGATTTGAAACTTTTTGTCTTTTAAGTGAGATTACAAATTCTGAGAAAATCCTGAAGGGGATGTTTTGTGCCTCAAGTCCTGTCTGCCTTAGCTGCTGGTGGCCTGCCTGACAGTGGGCTGTGGCCCCAGTGCTCTTGTTATCAGGCAGGGATGTGGTGACAGCTGTGATTGGATGTGTTCGTGCCCCTGCAGTTGTCCACCTCCTAATCACAATATTTCTTCCCTCTGATTTTTATGTTTATCTCTAATCAGAGCCTTGCTCTGTGCTCAGATGCTCGGGTGGAGTGTGGGTTTCTATCCTGGTGGCTCATTAACTGAAACTTTAATTGAGAGGTAGTGAGGTGTCGCCAGGCTGACAGGTGTTAGGCTTTAGAAAAATATATCTTCTGATCAAGTTTAAGAATTTTTCATTAAGACTGTGATTTTTTTTCCTCCTGTTTAATGAATATATACCTATGAAAGCACAGCCAGAATCATAAAGCCTGGACCCTGAGAAGTCAGGCACCTCAGCTGACCAATGTAAATCCTTAGCAAAGTCCAGGGCCGGGAGCATGAAAGACTGTTTGATGAATAACAGCTACATGGGTGCCAACATGGGACACAGCCACACAAGCCTGTGTGTGTAGGCTTGGAAACTGGGGCGGCCTAGGGAATTCTTCAGGATCCAGGAGTTCTAGGCCCTAGGCTCCCTCTACTACTGCTGTTGTCTTAGCCAAGCCTTTATTATCTCAGCTGGAAACGGAGAAAACCAGAGAAATTCCAAGGTTTCCAGCTGTGAAAATTCTGAGCTTCTAATGCAGAAATGTGGTGTGAGATGCATGCCCCTTGGTGGACCTTTGTATAGCCTTTATCTGTGCATATCAGCTGTGCATTGGGTCAAGATGCTTAGTTTACATTTTATTATCCTGGGGTCTTGCCTTTGAACTTAGAAGTGGCATAATGATAATAATAATTATTAAGAGTGCCATGTAGGCCTCTTTGGGAGGAAGGTGTAGCAAAGCTTGGGAGCTCACCATACTTAATAAGTGCAAAGATATGAATAGGTTTGGGAGCTTTTTCAATGGTGTCTCCCAGTTTTTATTTCCTGTGACAATAAAGGGGTCGTACAAGTCAATATTTCATTGTCCTTTAGAATTTTGAAAATGTAAGTATAGCCTTTATCTGAGCTTTAAACCTTGCTTTGGAGATAGTGAGGAACTGGGCGGTTTGTTAAAGCCCTGGAAACTCACAGTGCACTGTCTCTTCTTTCTCTGAAAGCAGTTTGCAAACTGGGGAGCATTGCATGTGTGATACTTTTATGATTCCTCACTCTTTTTTTTTTTACTGATCTCCCGAAGGTGTCTGTTTTGGCTGCCTTCCTCGCTGGTTGGTTGGCATCTGCGCAGTTACTTCTGTCCTTTCACCTCGCTGGTCTTCTGCATTCCTATCTCTGCCTTTCTTCCCTCTGAAGGTTGTCTCATGATATGAGCGATTGTCAGGCAATCAACACATCAGATCTTTCAGAAACAGAGCCACATAAATTTTCATCATGACTCAGATATCAAAGGATTGCTACTTCTGATATGTCCTAGGTTGGGCTGAGAATGCTAATGTAAGTACAGAGTAATTTCCTTCAACCTGGACTCATTTTCTTTGAAGCATTTTTCTTGGCAACAAATATAATCTTATAAAATTTATTAAGTATATAGAGAAATTAGAATCATGCTTATACACACACATACCAAATTTCATGTAAGACAAAATCTGCTTTGCGTTGCTTTAAGAAAATTCTGACTTATCTGTAACGTGGTACGCCCAGAATTTATCCCATTAACTTTTCCCTACCTTTTGTTTTCTACTGTGGGGTCACATTTTTCTAACTGAGAATTAACATGGAGGCACTAGATTTGGATGGAACACTCATCTTTCTAGATCAAGACTTACTTTTTCCTTGATATCCGCATTACAAATAAAACCCATGAAAAGACTAATGATTTTCGTTTTGAGAGACTCAAATTCTCTTTTGGTTATACATGTATGTATAATAACTTTATAGTTATGAGTTGCTCTAGAAAAATGTGCTTTGAAGAAAGTGAATTGAATTTATACAAAATAAGAAAAGGGTTGGAAAGATCTTAAGTTATTCAAAAGATTTAAAGTTGCTTTGGGGTGCCAAGCTAAATCCAGATCCCAAAGGAATCAGAAAATCAACTAACATTTACTTTAGATTTTACTAGTGGCTTTTAAATATTTCTTTAAAGATACTAGGCAAAAGTTTAGTTATAGAAAAAATGATTGGAGATTAAAGTAACTTTTAAACTAAGTACAATTACATTTTGCATTTTACTCACCTATCTTATTATGCTTGGAGAGAGATAAGAAGTAGCATGCTCTTTTCCTGGAATTCATTAGTTTTGTGAATATAAAAATAAACATCTAAGGTAAGATTATCTTGTGATTTGTGCTTTTTTTGAGAATAGATTGTGAATATTTTACTTTGATATAATTCCGTTTATTACACTTCTTTGCTAATTAGAATTTAAAAACAATATCGGAGGACAGGATTTCTAATATCTTTTTAACTGTTACTTCCCTTTCCTTGATTTGAAATGAAGGACTGATTGTCAGAGTATTGGCGGCTCGCTTTCTATGGGAACAGCTTCATTTTTGGGGTGCATGTGAACTGGCCCACCAACCCACTAACTCGGAGTCTTGGGTCTTTTCCTGGATAAAACTACTACAGGAATTAGCAGAAATTATTCAGGAGATTCTAAGAGTAGAACTTGATTTTTTTTAAAGGGAGAATCTGTAGGATTTTAGAGTAGCCCAGATACTATGTTATTATTGTGTGGGGTGACAAAGTTTAAGCCCATCTACAAGGGCTTAAATTTATTCTCAAAATAAGAAAAAAGTATTGAAACTTTGTGAAGCAGTTCAATTCCAAAGAATACTTTAAGCGTTAGTCTTTTAGAATTTATGTTTAAAACTAGTTGCTATTAAGCAAACTGGATATCCTGGTTATTGTTATACTTAATATGGTTTATAATTTTAGTTTTACTGTTTTACTTATTAGTTTATTAGTGCTTAGTTATTATGGCTTCATCTTTTTGTCTTCTGATGTGGCACAACTTAAACATACTCACAGGAGTCAAGCACCCCCCCCGCCCCCTTGGGCTGAAATGAAGAGCTGACCACACCCATCTCTGGGGCAGGGAGCCCTGAGCACCCACTGGGAACACTTACAGACCGAGTATAATTGAAACACTGAAATATTTAATGGCTCCAACTAATGATGTTTTCCTTTGTGTTTTGGTTACAGATATGGAAAATGGGAAGCTTTTTGAAAAATAGGATTTTTTTAAAGAAGGACCTTGTCAGCTATTAGCTAACATTTTTTTCTAAGATGCTGAGTTATTTTTCTGTTTTGCTCTTCACAAAATATTTACAGCATTACATGTTTTATTTGGTCTCTGAAAGACTGACTCTGAAAGTACAAAACAATAATTTCCCCTTGTTAAAGTTACTGGGTCTTCAAATTTATGTATTTAGGTGAGCCAAATATCTGTGTCATTGTCCAAGTGGAATACTTTTTTTTGGGCACAACTCAAATGCTTTAAATCTTGTTCTTTTAGATCACTGGTCCCAACTTCTGGCAGCCAGATTTCTCATAAATTAAAAAAATATTGTTTGAAAAATTCAAACCTGCTTACTTAAAAAATATGCATTGATGTGTGATATTTGTTAATTATGTAATTTAGCTTTTCATGTAGTTACATCTTGAGTCTCCAACAAGATGGCTAGTTTTTTTGAGTCAGGGATACAAAATTTTTTTGCATAATTTTCTGTATCAACTAAGGACCCATTCACATCATTTTTTCATTGATTAATTTACTTTTCTGTCTCACCTCGTCAAACAGTGATATAAGCAATATTAGGATCTCATCACTTAACCCAATGTCAACCAAACGTGCCACATTCCTAATGACATCTGCCACGCTCTGCCTATGTCAAATCCAGCTCAAGGCAACTTGACAAACTTGACTTTCTCATTAAGATTATGTATGAGATGAAGGAACTTTGTTGATTACCCCAGGCACCTCTGAAATCCTCCTGTGAGACAGTATTGTGGTGAAGCAGGAGGAGGTAGAACTATTGTCATTTTGAAGATAAGTGGATAAACCACCTTTTGGGGACCATTCTCTGCATCAAAGTCGTATTTCTTTTAGCTAATTTATTTAGCCAATTCTAGATTCCCAGTAAATCTGTTTTAAGTCTTTTGCTTCTATTACTAAAAATTATTAATGGAACTTCTAGAAATTGTTCTTATAATTTTTTTCCAGGAATAGAATTTTAAAAAGTTCCGCGCTGAAATACCATCTCTACTGTCATGACGACTTACCAGCTCAGCATTGTTCGGCGTGAGTTTGTAATCATAGGAGTAAGGGTAAAGCATCATCTGGGAGTAAGAGTGGATTGTCAGGTACGCTTTGATGGAAGACAGGTTGTTGCGGATGAAATCAGCCAGGGCCTTGGTCTCTTTTTCAGACTCGGCAGAAGGTCCACAGTAAGTGTCGTCACAAGGTCTTTGAGAGGCTCCCATTTCTGGAAAAACATATATTGTTAGTGGTAAATGATCATCGACTGCAGTTCTCACAGGGCATGTTTCAAACTTTCAGATTAGAGAGTTAAAAATAAGTGGTTTCCACAGGAGTACTTATAATCATCCTCATGTATGTATACATTCTAAAACTTGTACACATCTAGTCAAAGGTTAGAGTAGCATGCTTTTAAGCTGACCGGGGAACAGGCTGCCTGTGAAATCAGCAATGTTTCCCTCTGTAGTATTATACAGTGAGATCAATATAGCGTAAGAAAATGAAAAAGTAAGGAGCAAACCAATATCTATGAGAAATTTTCCTATTATTGTAATCATTTTCTGAGACTCGAATCACAAAATTATAATTCTATCTTGATTTTATTTAAATAACTGTTTAATGATGGTCTCCTCTAGATTATACCTTCCACAAGTAGTAGGATTATGTCTGGTTTGTTCACTCTTGTGTTTCCAGCCTCTAGCACAGCTGGGCACACAGAGCGCACAGCACATTTTTACTGACTGAATAAATAAACTCTATGGTCTGTGCTTTCAGAGGTGAGAACTCTAAGTGATAAAGTGTTATGTGCTCTCTTGTGTTAGACACTCCTGCGTTTCTCGTGGTCAGACGGACACTCACTGCACCAGCCGGCGTCGAAGTTCCTGTTGGGGTCTGTGCCGATGCAGCCGGTCGCCTCGTGGATGGAGCGCGTCTTTCTCCACATTCGGTTCTGCAAGTGGATTCAGAGGGGACAGCGAGTGTGACAGGAGGCGGCTGCTTGTCATTTGACCGGTGCGCTCGATATTGGGCCACATACCTTGGTCCAGGTGTAGACATAGCCGTCGATATTGACCACAGGCAAGACGTAAAAGTCCAGTTTTTCGAGAAACTCTGTCATGTGGATCTCACGTCCGTAGGTGCGAATGGCCTGCGGGCGATTACGAAGCAGAATTTCATGGAACAGCGGAAAGCACGGGGCTGCTAAAATTTACGTGGGCCGGATGAACGCTGACTTTGGTAACGAAAGCAGTGTCCCTTGTTGAGGTAGATATTATTAATATTTAAAAAGCAATTAGCAAAATACTACCTATAGTTTTGTTTAAAATGCTTGTTTCTAATTCCTCTCTGTTTCCAGGATACTCTATTTCATCTCCATGTAGCCCACATAATTATTACTTTTTACTTTAAAGATGAACAGAGGTTTAACAAAATTAAAGACTTCGAAAGGACATACAGACTCACTTCCTTCGCAATAATAACTGCTAACTTCTTTTCAAAGTTAGTAGGATCTGAGGGTAAGACCCTACTAAGCAAGGAATGCCTGTGGGTGGCTGTCATGTTTCTCATAATGTCATCTAGAAATTTATTAAGTGTCCGTGAAACCTCCTGTCGATGGTCTCTCCAGAGTGTCCCTCGTGGAAGAAAAATGAGAAACTCTCCCATTGTAAACTGAGCTCGCACCTCTGGATTTGGGGGAGCCTCTCACTGAGGCTCCAAGCTGCACGACAATGGAAGTCTTCCTCTTGCTCTTCTTTCTCGAGAAGGGAACCCTTCAGGGGCTGGACTAGTTCTCCACGCTACGTAATGTGGGCACTTATCTACGAATGAGGACCTCCTGCCCATTCATTATGTTCTCCTAGTCACGGTCTCAGCTCCAGAATTATTTTAAACTTAATTGAACTCTTCTATAGGCTTGCTTGAATAGACTTTAAGATGCTTAAGGCTTCTATGTATTAATCGTTTTTATATACTCTTTGTGACTCTATGTGTGTATGTACATTATAACAACACGTGACAAGCATGGGCTTGTGAGGTCAGAGGAGCCACGGAACCATGCTTTTCCAGTGGTCTACTATTGGAGATAACCACAGTGATGATAACAGTTTCTTCTAGAGGACAGATGGTGAGACAGCCACTGAGGTTAAATGGTGCCAATTGGATACATAACTTGTCTAGAAACCAAAACCATACAAATAGACACAGAAGTGCTTCATAGGAAAGAAATTATATTGCATACAATAATATTCTTATATTTTTAAAGCCCTTTAATGTTTTAAACCTTGAATTTTGAAATAATTTTAGACTTGTGGAAGAGTTGCAAGTACAGGGTGTTCCCAAATACCCTCCACTCAGCTTTCCCTAAGGTTACACTCACATAACCATGGTGCGGTGATCACCGTGATACACTTTGGTACAATACGATAAACTGAGCTACAGGCTTTACTCAGATTTCACTAGTTTTTCTGCTAGTGTCCTTTTTCTTTTCTAGGACCCCACAGTGCATTTGGCTGTCATGTCTCCATGGTCTCCTCTTATCTGTGACAGTTCTTCAGTCTGTCTCTGTCTTTTATGACTTTGACATGTCTCCTGAAGGGTACTGGCCTGGTTATTTTGCAGAAGGTCCCTCAATTGGGCTTCTATGGTTTTTAAAAAATAATTAGAGAGGAGTTATGAATTTTGGAGAAGAATACCACAGAGACGATGTGCCTTTTTAGCTCATAGTATCAGAGGGTGCATTGTATTGATTATGTCTCATACCGGTGATGTTAACCTTGATCACTTACTTGGCTAAGGGAGTTCCTGCTAGGCTTCTCCACTATAAATTTTGCCTTTATAAATTGATACATATTTTTGAGTAGATACTTTTGCGACTGCAAATATTCGACTTCTCTTTAAACCTTTACCCCCGATTTTGCACACACCTGTTGACTTCCCAGAAATGATGAGCAATGTGGTGTCTGAGTGGTGACTTTCCATTTTGCTCATCCTTTGTACATCCGTTAGTAGTAATTCTGTAAGAAAGACTAGTTCCTTCTTTCCTTTTTATTTACTTAATCATCTATTTATATAAATATGGCTTCATGGATATTTAAAAATTTTAGTTTTTAAAGGGCTTTCACATATATCTTATCCTTAGAATGATAAGGAATGGAAACAGTGCCACTTATAGTAGGGACCACTATGCACTGTTTTCTTTTATTCTGAAACATGCAGCGACTCTTCCCAGGAGGTAATGATCGAGTTAGCGTTTATCCAGCATTACCTTTTATCCACTGTACTACCTATTAGCCTCTCCACCAAAGCTGGGTGCAAATGTCCAGGTGAGGGAAATTCAAGTAAATACAAGTTGCTAACTTTTTATTTTAAACCTTGCCTTAAGAAGGTCTCTTGATGAGAGTTGAAACTAATACCCCAAAATGGGAACTTAAAATTATGATTTTTCTGTTACTATTCTCTTTTACTGTAGCTAGGTTATAAGGAATTGATTGAAATAAAATAGCACTGTCTACTTCCCTCTCCCCAAAATCACTTTACATACTTACCTCTCTCACAAACCACTGGCAGAATGCTGGGGAAATCCACTCTCTGGCGTGGAAACCGCAGTCCATGAAAATGGCAGGCTTATTGGGTCCAGGCTTGCCAACCTATTGCAAACAAAAAGAAAATTATGATTCATCACATTTGGGGCTTAACATTCTCTATGCTTCTGAGCTTTGGACTCAACAGGTGAAACTTGACAGCAGCAAGAGCTATATCCCACGGTTAGATTGAAACGTAATACTAGCCCCGTGTGTTCTTGCCTCTAGACACCCACAGCGTTTGAGCTGAAGGCTTACGTGGCCGTTTATTATTTTTATTAAGCTTGACAAGCTCATATTTTCAGAAGATGCTTGGTTACCCCTCTTACTTGTCCTCAGGTGAAGGTTATTTTCAGCTGCTATTATTAGGAGACATGACCAAGACAACTAGATGCCTAATTAGTAGTAATAGTGATTGTTGCTAATCTTGTAAGAATTTTTGCTTCTCTCCCCCTTATTCTTCCTCTTTTTATTTTCTTCATTAGAATCATATGACCTAAGTGGCGTTAGAAGATGACAGGAACAAATTATTGATACGCTTTGTAACGTTGTCTGAGACACATGAAGTTTATGAACCTCTTTAGCAAATGGGATTTGCAAACAACATCTGGGAGAAAAGAATTTCATCAAGGTAGATGATCATTTACGTTGCTTAGAGGAATGTGGTTAAATTTATAGGACATCCATTTTATGGCATTTTTTCTTTTGAATAAGTCAACATAATGATTTAAAAATCCATGTATGACAAAAGAAGCAGGAAATCTGTTTGATCCCCTGGGGGATATAGGTAGGGAAGGAATTTTGACAATGTTTGGGATGAGCAAATCTGTGAAACAGATGGTGATGTGTTAGAATTCACTGATTTAAAGCCCTCAGATATGGCAAGGTCATGGTTAAGAACAATTACCTTGAGGAGGTACATGGTGCGTCCTTCAAATGTGGTGCCGATTGTACTGCGAGAGATGAGGTCTGGATTCTCGCTGGCAATTTGCTCGGTCCAAGCCTCTATCTACCAAATGGAACCGTGTGGATTAATGTGACATTCTTGGTTCAATTCCCAAAGTACCATCTGACTAAGTGATGTGCAGTTCATACCGTTTCCCAGTTGTTGTACTTCTCGTAACTGTGTCCAGCCGCACGGACCTGGCTGTCAAACTGAGCCTCCAGGGTAGATCTCAGGTTGCTTATTAACACCCTGCAATAAACCAAAATGGGTACTCCTGTGAACACAAGGACATTTCCCAATGGACACAGGCGAAAAGCCAGAGCCACTGCACTAGTAGATGGTGCAATGCGCTCTCCAGGGAGTCACGTGTGTTCTTTGGTAGTTCCCGATGTCCTTCACCCTGAGCGGATGATCACAAATGGTGAGCAGATCGCTGAGAAGGATACCGCAGAGTGTGAGCAAGGCAGGCTCTTCCTGGGCCCAAACTTCTCATATTTGGGTGACCTGGACCCTAAACTGGAAAAATGGCTTACTCTGGTATCTGGGGCATTTTCGGTCAGGGCCATGGGCTGCCACACCAAAGTATACACTTGAGCCCTATCTGTGGTCTTCCTCAGGACATTAGCACTAAAAGTCCCAGGTCCCAGGAACCTGCTCAGTCCCAGGTAAATTGGGACAGGCGATCCCTGGAGGCCTGTCTGTATGTTTTTTACAAAAATATCTTGATGGGGGGAAATTCAGAAATATATTAACAAGTGAAAGATTTATTAGACAAAAGAATACTGGGTTTAAAGACCTAGTTTCCGCTTGCCTGTCCTTCTACTGCCTAAAGAAATCTAAGAGTGGGTCTGCAGCGAGGTAATATGAACACGGGTGGCAGAGCCTCTGCGGCCTGCATTTCTATAGACGATTGTTCAGGTGAAAGTGCCTGCTGTCGGAGGCAGGCCTGACGGGGTGTGTGACTTCATTTCTCTCTGCTGCTTTTGAGTGGAAAGTATGTTCTGAAGGGACACAATTTTGTGAGCATGAATGTCCTTACTCGCAGCCCTGTGAATATTCTGGGCAGAGGCCAGTTTGCAGAAGCCTCTGTTAACGGCAGTGGAGCCTTGAGCTGTCTTGATCTGACACGGAGGAGGCACCGCACATCAAAAGCCGGCCTCTCCGCTGCCCAAGGGCACTGGGACCAGGCCCCGGCCCGCAGCGACGTCCTCTGCCCTCCCGCCCGAGGCTCCTTCATTCAGTTAACTTGGGCATGAACTTGTGTCTGTTTATGGAAAACGCAATAAATTAGTACGAAATGATATTTGCCTCCTAGCAAAAGGCAAATGCTGTTTTACAGAGGGTTTTTTTTTTTTTTTAAAGGAAAAGGAGCATATTTTACAGTGTGTTCTGTGGAGAGGGCGTTTTCTGTGCGCAGCCGTGGGCACTGTGAGTGCACTGCTTTCTGTGGCTGCCGGCAATGACCACAAACAACGCGGGTTTGTTATTTTACACTCTGTGGGTCAGCAGCCTACCCGGCCTCACTGGGCGGGAATCAGGCAATCAGCAGGCCTGAGCTCCCTTCGGGAGGCTCCAGGGGAGAATTTGATTCCTTGCCCTTCCCAGCTGCTAGAGGAACATTCCTTGGCTCTCTGCTCTCTTCTTCCATCTTCGAAGCCAGCTTCTCACATCGCATCTGACCTCCCCTTCTGCCTCTCTCTTCCAGTTTGAAGGACCCTTGAGATTACAGTGGCCCTATTTGGACGATTCAGGATAATGTACCTATTTTAAGGTCAGCTGCTTAGCAACCCTAATTCCATCTCCAACACTCACTCCTCTTTGCCAGTTAACATATTCAAATGTCCTGGGGATTAAGATGTAGGCATTTTGGAGGGACTGTCATTCTGCCTGCTGCAGTTAGAAACAATGATTATAGTAAGTGTTATGAATATATTTCAACCCCCAAATTGGATTGTTAGGGAAGAGGGAAGAAGTGGAAGAAATCTTAAATTAGAAATCAAAAGATCAGGGACATAGTTTTGCCAAACTTATCATTTGGACTAAAAAAATTAATTTAATCTCTAGGCCTTAATTTTATAATTTTCAGAATGGGAGCATTTGACTAGCTGGCATTTAATGTTCTTTTCAGCTCTAAGATGCAATGACTTGACTCAAATCCATGGGCCTTGTTCATTTACAAAGATGTCTTCCAAGGTTTATGAAAAAAATTAAACTATGGTTAAGTTGCTAGTTACCATTTTCACAAAATTCAGGAGAACACAGAAGAAACTAATGTCTAGAATAGAGATAGTTTAGGAAAATTATTTTCAAATACAACTAAAAATTAAAAACAGACAAAAACAAAACAAAAATCTTGAAAACTTAAAAAAATTAGCAAGCAGAAAATTTTAAGGAAACAACTACATTCCAAGGTCATCAAATTGAAAAAGAACAAGTCCTGCCAAATAAGGATGAACTTCTCTGACCCAATGACAAACTAAAAATCCAAGAGGAAAAGGTACATGATATCTATCTTCACTTTAACAGATTTACTATGGTCAGTGGGCAGGTAATATAGCATCTGGGTTGTGCGGCTACTTCGTGGGTGCCCAGAGGAAAGAAATCATCAATTAATTGCTCCCAGGCATTCCACAGCCTCAGGACTTCCACTAGCCATTTGTATCTAAGACCATAAACCTGGCGGTGGCCTCTGACCCACGGGGAACCGGCCCTGAGTGGAGGGGCTGCAGACCTCATACAGCGCATCCTGCCCTTTCTCCTGCACCCAGTTCTCAAATCCAAATTGTTCAGGAGGATCAGTGACTGTGCAGGGGTTGGTGTTCTGTTTAGTACTAAGACAAGGCATTCTGTTAACGTTATGACTGTGTTAAATATTAAGCATTTTAATCAATAACCAGGAGAAGCAGCATAAAAATAAGCTATGTTTAAGATGACATCTAAGAGCAAAAGTCTCCTCTAGGAACTTACAGAACAGCATCAGAATGAGGTTGCAGTGTGGTGCTGGCTTTTGCCTGAAGGCGGAAGACTGACCTCAAATGCTCTTTCCAGCCTTATGATTATTTAATTTTATTGGATTTAGGACAAAACACTATTTTAGCTATATTACAAAATATTATTACTAAATAATGAGCCTCTATTCTAGGAGATTAAAACAATGCCTCTTAATGTAATGGAGACCGCATTACAGCTCCAAAATACAGAGGCATGTACACTATTTTATACTTTTATATGATTCTTTTTTAATAGTGCTATCCAACTTCCTTTTTAAAAATATGCAGGCAAATTAGATAACAGGGACTCCCCACAAAGCCAGGAGTACAATGCCTGAGAAGGAGACATGCCTCGGTTCTCTCCGCCTTTCAGGGCCCTGGGAGAGGGGTGTTTGCTCAGGTCCTGGAGGCGGCGCCCATGGCTATGGGAAGACACTTCCATGCGCCCCCTGCTCTGGAGGACACGTTCCTGTGAGAATCTGCATGCAGAGAACAATGTTCTAGGCAGCAGCAGTCAGGCCCTCTCTGGAATGGAGGCTGACACCATCCGATTCCTAGTTTTTTTTTGCATCTAAGGGTGCAACATAAGCATTTAAAAGTGGGTATTTTCCTGGTTACACACATTGTGAAATTCTCCCCATGATAATTCAGAATCTGATACGAGTCTTGGTGGAGAGGGTCGGAACCACTGAAACATCGGAAAAGCTATTTTGGTGGAAGTTGTGCAGTAGATGGTTCCTATTATACACAACTGCACACTCTTGAGGCAGGAAATCGACTAAAGTCTAAGCACAAATTAGTTACCATACGAGGTGATAATGGGATGCGCAGGGACTGCTTGCGGCCTCGGCAAGGATATTGCTAGTGTGCTTCTCCAGGATTTCTAGGGACTTATTATTATTTAATATTTAGAAAATTACATGCACAAATGTGCTCCGCAGTGAACAGAGAAGCAAAAATTAACAAGATCTTTGCCTTTAGGGAACGTCCTGTGTTCTAGATGAGAAAACGTTCAGGAACAATTCCTGAAAGTTTACCCCTGAAAGAATGAGTACATTTTCGACCTGATTCAAAGAGATCGATGTGTGATTAGGAGCCACTTTATTCCTTTGTGAGATGGGTAGAGTTAGCATTCAGGTGGCTAGCGCTAGCTTATGGCCACTGATCTTCCTTTCTTTTTAAAGAATTGCAAAGAAACTATCATCTTTTGAATGTTACGGGAGGCTCCTACAGGCTAGGAATTTAAAAGTCCTTCCTAGTGTAATAATAAGAGCAAAATGTCACAAACGTGAATCTTAGTCACATTTGGAAACTTACTGTGTTATATCTTTGTTTTAAAAAACAGTCAGCTCTTAAGGTCAAATTTTTTTGACTTCCCACAGGCAGAAGCAGATAGCTCAGCTATGCAAAGCACGGTAATGGGGTTAAATGTAACCCTTTCTGTTGACCTTTAAAAATGTATAATCTCCCTCTTTGCACAAAACTAAAGCATAGCAATAGAAGTGTCAGGTGCCATTTATTTATGTAGTGCTTTGTTTGTTTTTCACAACAGCCCTTTGAGAGGGGCATCACATCCTCATCTTAACAGAGAGAAACTGAGCCTCAGAAAGGTTAAGGAAGTTGTCCCAGGTCACACAGCCAGGAGGTCACAGAGCCGGGATTTGAATCTGGTCTGCTTTTTACCAAAGCATTTACTTGTTGCATTGTGCTGCACCGCTTCTCCTGATGCAGGTAGAGATCTTACAAGGGGAAATGCTGACATGTTCAGTAGCATAAATACTATTCTATATGTTTAAGATGTGAAAAACAAGAATTTTCTGTTAAAATGATGTAGGTCACATTTTCCTGTGGTGGGGAATTGGTGGGTAGACGATTGAATTTTCCGGATTGGAGCGTGAAACTGTCCCTTTGCTCCACGCTGACCCACTCCCTGGAGGAAGAACTCTGCTTAGGGCTAAAGCCTCGTTTTCTCCTTCCCTCTAGTGTCCATGCCTCTAGGTCAACATGCTCTGCCCAGTTCTAAGCCTTAGCATGTAGTCTGTTCTCTGCCTAGAGTACAACTTGTTCTTATCTTTGTCTGGTTAATTCCTACTCATCTTTCAGGTCTCAGCTGAAGCCTCATTTCTTACGATGGCCCTTTCTTTTTTAAATTTTTACTGAATTTATTGGGGTGAAATTGGTTAATAAAATTATATAGGTGTCAGGTATACAAATCTATAATACATCATCTATAATGTACTGTGTGTTCACCACCTCAGCTCAATACTCCTTCCATCACAATTCCAACTCCCTCATGCTCTTCCCTCTGCCAATTTCCACACTGTTGTCTGTGTCTATGAGTTTGTTGCTAAATTTGCTTAATCCTTCAACTTTTTCACCAGGACCCCCAACCCTCCTTCCCTCTGATTGCTGTCAGTCTGTTCTCTGTATCTATGAGTCTGTATCTATTTTGCTTGTTAGATTATTAGATTCTACATATAAGTGAAATCTTATGGTACTTGTCTCTCTCTGACTGGCTTATTTCACTTGGCATAATGCTTTCCAGGTCCATCCATGCTGTCACAAAAGGTAAGATTTCCTTCTTTTTTATGGTCAAGTAGTGTTCCATTTTGTGAATGTCCCACAGCTTTTTTATCCACTCATCTACTGATGGGCTCTTGGGCTGCTTCCAAATCTTGGCTATTGTAAATAACCCTGCAAAGAACACAGGGGTGCATATATTCTTCTTTCAAATTAATGTTTCAGGTTTCTTCAGATATATTCCTACAAGTGGGATCACTGGGTCATAAGGCAGCTCCATTTTTAATTTTTTGCGGAAACTCCATGCTGGTTTCCACAGTGGCTGCCCCAGTCTGCATTCCCACCAGCAGTGTACTAGGGTTCCCCCTTTCTCCACACCCTCGCCAGCACTTGTTTGTAGGTTTATTGATGGAGCCATTCTGACAGGTGTGAGGTGATATAACATCATGGTTTTAATTTGCATCTCTCTAATGATTAGTGATGTTGAGCATCTTTTCATATGTCTATTGACCATCCGTATGTCCTCTTTGGAGATGTGTCTATTCAGGTCCTTTGCCCATTTTTTAATTAGGTGTTTTTTGGTTTTTTTTGGTGTTGAGTTGTATAATTTCTTTATAAATTTTGGATGTTAACCGTTTATTAGATGTATCATTGGTGAATAAGTTCTCCCATTTAGTGGGTTGTCTTTTCATTTTGTTGATGGTTTCCTTTGCTGTGCAAAAACGTTTTAGCTTGATGTAGTCTATTTCATTTGTTTGTTTTTCTTTTGTTTCCGCTGTCCGAGGTAATATATCAGAAAAAAATTGGCTACAAGAAATGTCCAAGATTTTGCTGCCTATGTTTTCTTCTAGGATTTTTATGGTTTCAAGTCTAACACTTAAGTCTTTAATTCATTTTGAGTTTATTCTTGTGTATGGTATAAGAAGATAGTCGAATTTCATTTTTTTTTTTTTTTTTTTTTGCCTCTTTTGTCAAATATTAATTGGCCATAAAAGTATGGTTTTATTTTTGGGCTCTCTATTCTGTTCCATTGATCTATGTGTCTGTTTTTATGCCAGTATCATGCTGTTTTGATGGCCTTGTAGTATAGTTTGATATCAGGTAGCATGATTACTCCAACTTCGTTCTTCTCAAGGTTGCTGTTGCTATGTGGGGTCTTTTGTGGTTCCATATAAAGTTTTTGAATATTTGTTCTACTTCTGGGAAATATGCCATTGATATCCTGATAGGAATTACATTGAATCTATGGCTTGCTTTGTGTAGTATGGCTATTTTAGTGATGATAATTCGTATCCATGAACACGGTATGTGCTTCCACTTATTTGTATCTTTTTCAATTTCTTTCTTCAGTGTCTTATAACTTTCCAAGTACATGTCTTTTACATTCTTGGTTAAATTTATTCCTAGGAATTTTGTTTTTTTGATGTAATTGTAAATGGGATTGTTTTCTTAGCTTTCCTTGATAGTTCATTACTGATGTATAAAAATACAACTAATATCTGGATATTTATTCTGTATTCTGCTACTTTACTAAATTCATTTATCACTTATAATCATTTGTTGGTGGAATTTTTAAGGTTCTCTCTCTATAGTATCATGTATATATATATATATGTATGTGTATATATATACATATACATATAACCATTTGATTTCTTCCTTTCCAATTTGGATACCTATTATTTCTTCTTGTCTGATTGCTGTAGCTAGGACTTCCAGTACTATGTTGAGTAAGAGTGTGGTGAAAGTGGACATCCCTGACTTGTTCTTGATCTTAAGGGAAACGAAGGTAGTTTTTGACCATTGAGTATGATGTTGACTGTTGGCTTGTCATATACAGCCTATATTATGTTGAAGTATGTTCCCTTTATTCCCAGTATGCTGAGAGTTTTTACTATAAGTGGGTGCTGGGTTATATCAAATGCATTTTCTGCATTTATTGATATGATCTTGTGATTTTTATCCTTCATTTTATTTATGTGATGTATCACGTTTATTGATTTGCAGATATTGTATCAACCTTTCATCCCTAGAATAAATCCTACTTGATCATGGTGTATGATTTTTTAAAAGATATTGCTGGATTTGGTTTGCTAATATTTCATTGAGTGTTTTAACATCTATGTTCATCAGGGATACTGGCCTATAATTTTCTTTTTTTTCAGGGTCTTTTTCTGGTTTGGAATTAGGATAATGCTGGCCTCATAAAATGAGCTTGGGAGTCTTCCTTCTTCTTAAAATTTTGGTAATAGTTTGAGAAGGGTAAGTGTTAGTTCTTCCCTGAATGTGTGGTAATATTCACCTGTGAAGCTATCTGGCCTAGGACTTTTGTTTGTTGGGAGGTTTTTTGTTTTTTCCTGCTTTAATTTCATTAGTTGTTATCTGTTTATTTAGATTTTCTGATTCTTCCTGATTCCTTTTTAAAGATTGTATGTTTCTAGGAATTTATCCATTTCTTCCAGGTTGTCCAATTTGTTGGTATATAGTTGTTCATAATATTTTCTTACAGTCTTTTGTATTTCTTTGGTGTCAGTTGTTACTTCTCTTTCATTTCTGATTTTATTTATTTGCTGCTTTTAAGATTCTCTTTTTGTCTTTAAACTTTGCCATTTTAATTATGATGTGTCTTGTTGTGGGCCTCTTTGGGTTCATCTTGTTTGGGACTTTTCGTGCTTCCTGTACTTGTGTGTCTTTTTCCTTCATCAAGTTTGGAAACCTCAACCCCTTGCTCTCTTTTTTCTCCTTCTGGTACCCCTATGATGTGAATGTTGTTACACTGCATGTTGTCCCTTAAACTACCCTCATTTAAAAAATTTTTTTTTCCTTTTGCTGCTTTGATTGGGTGTTTTCTGCTACCTTCTCTTCCAAATCACTGATTCAGTCCTCTATTTCATCCAACCTACTGTTTATTCCTTTTAGTGTTCATTTCAGATATTGTAGTCTTCATTTATGACTGGTTCATTTTTATGGTTTCTATTTCTTTTCTTATGCTTGTTATCTCTTTGTTGAAGTTTCTTTAACATCCTTATAAACAGTTTTTGGAACTCTATATCTGGTAAATTGCTTGCCTTTATTTAGCTATTTTTTCTGGAGATTTCTCCTGTTCTTTCATTTGTGGCATTTTTTTTTGTCTCCCCACTTTGCTGCCTCTTTGTGTTTGTTTCTATGTATCAGGTAGGTTTGTTATGAGCTCCAGTCATGGTAGGGTGGCCTTATGTAATAGGTGTCTTGTGGAACCCAATAGTGTTGTCTCCTTGGTCACCTGAGCTGGGTCCTCCGGGAATGCTTTTTATGTGGGTTATGTGGGCTCTCCTGTTGTAATTGAGTCTTGATTTCTATTGGTCTATTTGTACATGGGGTCAACCCTCAGGCTGGCTGACCATGAAGACCAACGTGTGCCTCAGTGTATGAGCTGCTGTGGAGGTGTTGATCACACAAAGCAGATTTCACCTCAGCAAGGGCTGATGCCTGCCAAATCTCCCTTTGGATATGCAAATTGCAAAGCTAATTGGATCCTGCTCTGATGTTATCTGAAGCTGGCCACTTGGTTTGTTGTTTCTGGGGCCTTTAGGGAGGGACTCTGGTACAGGCCAAGTATCAGGTACTGTCTCTGACTGGCCCTGGACAACCTGTTTGGAGCTAATAAATGAACCAAAGTTTGTGGCTGCCTCTGCTTGGCTTGGGTGTGTGCAGAAAGGACCAAACTGCATACCAAGGGCAGATTTTACCAGCACCAGGCCCAGGGACAGGTCAGCAAAAGTACCAAGGGACCCTGAAATCAGCCTCTACCCGCCTCCACCTGTTGGCTGCCTGTGAGCTTTAGTCACTGCAAGAGCCTCTGGTGATAGTCAAGTTACATGAGGTAGGTTCTCAGTGAGTCACTAGGTAGGGCTGAGTGGTGTTCACTAGATTGACACAAGTTCCAGCTTGGTGCCAGGGCTGGGCCTGAGGCCATTCAGCAAATGTCCCAGTATATACCCAGTCTGGCTGCCACTGCTGGGTGCTCGCACAGCTTCATGGTGGGACAATGTCTCAGAGAGTCATCAGGGTGTGGCCAGCAGAGTTCATCAGGCCCAAACATAGCAAGATTTGGCCTTATGAAGGGAGGACTCTGTACTACTTGGGTGTGTGAGGGGAAAATGGCCCCTGTCCTAGAGCCACACAACTCAAGTTATTCCAGATTCTGCCAAAAGCCTGTTCTTAGCAGAGGAAGGCCACATGGAGTTGGGTCTAGTGGGCCTGCCGGGAGAGAGAGGTACAAGTAATGCTTGGAGGAAGGTGAGGAGAGTGGCCTCTGCTGCAGAGCCATACTACTCAGTCATGACACCCCCTAAATCTGCCCAGACCTCTATACCCTGGCCCAGGCAGCTGACTCCTCAGCAGAGTGAAAACTCCTCAGGGTGGGGCCACAGGGAGTTCAGAGGGTGTAGCTATTGCTTTCCTCCAGAGTGATGCCATATGAAGGGGAGTGCTCCACCCAAGGAAGATGGCATGTCCTGTTTGGGATAATGACTCAGCACAGGGATCCTGGTGGCTGTTCCTTCAACTCTCTCCCTAGTGCCACAAACCCCAGTGTTTCCTCACACAACTCTAGCCTACTCTGCCCTCCTGATGCTGGAGCTCAGTGTGAATGGCTGTGAATGACATTTCTGCATTGGTCCTTTAAGAGGGCACTTGCGTTTCTAGTGGATCCCTGTCTCTCCCTGAGGGACAGAATCCTTGCTGATTTTCATAGCCAGATGTTATTTGGGTGTCTTCCGAGCTCAGGTGGTCTGGGCTGAAAAGCCCAGCATGGGGATCAGATCCCATGCCTCTCAGAGGGAACTTTTCCAACAGAGATATTCCTCCAGAATCTCAGCTGCCACCTGTGGGAGTGGGGCCAAGCCTTTTTGCATCTCCACCCTTCCTTCCAGTCTCGATGTGGCTTCTTCTGTAAATCCTTACTCATAAGACTTCTCTTTAGCTAGTCTTCAATTGGTTATTCAGGTTTATTGTTCTATACTTTAGCTGTAATTCCAGTTTGGTCCTGGGAGTTGGTGAATGTAACATTCACCTACTCTGCCACCATCTTAGATCTTAAAATATCAGGGTGGCTCTTTCTAGTCCCTAGACTTGGTCTATTTCACTTCATCTTGAGCCCTTTACTCTTCTTGACTTCTATTCCACATTACTGAAATTTTTATTTATAGTCTGGTTTCCTCAGAAGTAGGTAGAGCCATATCTATCCTTTTTGGTACTTGGTATATGTAGGCACTCACTATTTGCTGGGTGAACAAATGGACAACTGCCTTTACTTAGGAGAACATTCTCATCTTAAAAGGCTGGACCAGTGTACTATTTGGGGAAAGGAGACTTAGTGTGATCAGCTTAGCCAACTCTACTCTAGGCCTTTGGAGAACCACCTTCCTTTTATTCAGCCGTTCTGTCCATGCCTCTCTTACCACTAGAGCTAGTTGTGGGGCCTTGGGGAACAAAAGACAGAAGGACCACTCAGTCCGACTCTAGTCTGGTCCTATTATGAGTCACGAATAGCCCTTATGGCTCATAATAGGTCTGACTTCTCACCTGGAAAGTGGACTTGATATGATTTGTGAATAAAATTGTGTCTAGCTGATAATAGAGCATCAGTTGGTTTGGCCTATAGTATATTTACCTGACTGAAGATTTGGGGTTCAATAATAAAAATAATTTTTATTGAAGAAATAACTAAACACAAAATTGACCAGGCCTGAAGTCCTAAGATTTGGAATCCAAGACCACCTCTGCCATGACTTATTTGTGGGGACCTGGGGAAGTCATAGTCTTGATCTTATTTTTACCTTCCCAGAGTTATTCAGAGGCTTGGATGAGAGCATACATGGGAGAGAATTTTAATAGCTATAAAACTTAAACTTACTCATATGGTAGTTCATTCTGCTCCAAAAAGTCTTCCACAGCGGAAATATCTTGTGCTTGAACACGGAAGTCAACTGTACTGTGAGGTGTGACTTGTGTGACAGAATCTGGTTTCCAGAAGTCAATCTGAGTAAGAAATAAAATATATTGTATTGGACACCTATAATCTAATGGATGGATTATCATTGGCAAGAACATATTGCTCTACTCCATTGAGTTATTTTTAAACTCAAATTATTCATGAAATCTCTTAGAGATATATCCTTTGAGTGAATAAGTGTTGTGACCAAGTAGTTAGATGCCAATAAAAATGTTTACATATATTTTCATAGCCTTAATTGATTATCAACAAGCATGAAGAACATATAATTATTTCCCAGAATGCTAGTTAATTGTAGTTTCTATAACTACTCTTTTCTATTTATTGATTTTCAAGAGCAGTTGCTTATTGAAATAGCAATGTTTGTGGAAATGGATAAATGTGCTGAATGCGTGATGAAGAATTAATTAGAACCACAAAATTTAATGGAGAGAAATTGAGCTTTCCTTTTAAATTTTTAATGAACTTATTTTATGATGAAGTCAGTGCTGCACATGTCAGAATAATGAGTGAACCCGGGGACATTCCTGACCTGTGGAGGATACATAAGGGAAGAAAAATGTATCTTTCCACAGTAGTCATCTAGGTACCATGACCACAAACAAAATACTCTTGAGAATCCGGTAATGTACTTTTGTTCAGTTATTCATCAACTATTATTGAGGGCCTTCTATGTGTTAGGCTCTGTGCCTGAGACTATAGTGAGCAAAAACAATAGTGAGCAAATCTAACATAGCTTTTGTCCTCATGAGGGATATTTTAGAGAAAATTATGCACGAAAATAACAAGATGATGTATTTGATAATCCTAATGATTTTTAAAAATGGATGTGTGGTTTCAAATCTCCTGTTTCCATGGAAAAATAATAACTAAGGACATGCTGTCTTCTGTAGTTGTCTGTTTTCCTGTTCCTTCCTTGGGCTGAATAAAGGCCTGGAGGCCTGATGTGAGCAGTGGGTCTTTCTCTACCTCGGTGTCTTGCACAATCCCTGTTTAGATTTTACAAGCTAGTCTCAGGCCTGAGATGTGACAGATGGAGATAGTTAGGACCATTGCTTGGAAACTTGGAAGGGAGTTGGGCAGAGTTAGAGGTTCTTTAATAGAAACTAGTGAGGTAAAATATTAAGATGACTCAATTCTAGATACACCTGTGGAGAATCCAATAGCTTATATCCTGTCCTGGTAATCTTCAAACCACTATAGTTGTCTAGTGGGTGCTGAGTCATGAGTCAGGGTCATAGGGAATGTCAGTGCAGTGGGAGGCAGGGACACAGGGATTACATCAGGAGGGATTCCAGAAGAAACAGTGTGGTTGTCACAAGGTCTTGAAAGGATAGAGTATTGATGATTTGATAAGGACTGGCTACAGCATGTGAGCTAGAGAGTCAATGTTCAGAGGATGAAGATGAGATGTTGAAAGATACTGGAGGGAGTAGAAACCATATCGTGGTAAGGACAGAAAATAAGGGACTGGTAGTGAATTCTGGTTAGCCAACGTTCTCAAGAGCACAATGAAGACAAGCACATTATAGGAAAAGCATATTTTCCTAAGTTAACTCTGAATTTGTGTTTCTAATAAATGCTTGTCATTCTAAGGTAGGATGGGAGAGGGAGGTGTGTCTTCGTAGACACAGAAGTTTAGAATTGGTAAAGCACATAAAGTCCTCCAAGTATCTGTAGCAAGTTGGCAGTGCCCTCCCCATACATAACGCTGGGATCTATTAGTGTCCTTAGAGGGCTCCCCACTGCCAAGATCTGCACCTCTGTGCTTGAAAGCTATTTCCCTGAGAATTGGATAAAGCTGAGCTAACAGTTCCAAGCAGGCAGGAACTCCCAAAGAAATAACTCTTGTCAGAGAAGTGCTCAACCATGACCCTGGAAGTGGATGTCTAAATACTCCAATTCCCTCACTTCTCAGGTAAGATAATTCTGAAGTGTGTGATTTGCACTCTTCCCTAGAGTTTCTCTGTAGCATTAAGCTCTAGTCATCCTCTGTGGTAACTGACTTAATAGGGACCCCTTTGTTGGTTTCTCTACATCGCTCCTCACTTCTCTATCAGCACTCCCTGCACTTCCCAAATGAAATCTTTGCTCTCAAATCTTTGTCTGAGGGTCTGCTCTGGGAGAATCCATATTAAGATGTAGCATCCCACTCAGTGGAATAAATGCTTGCACAATATCCTTGGTGATGGTTCCAATACATTCTTGAGTAGGTCCAGTTCCACTTCAAAACAGCCTAATGATCTTGTGGATGGTTTTATTTTTGTTAGTAAGTTGCAAGTTGCCTTCCCTGATCTCTTAATCCCTTGCGCATTTGTCTTGGCTCTGCCAAATTTTGCAGAGGGTGGGGGGAGGAATACATATGATTCTGCAGTAAGAATGATGGATTCTTTAAAATAAGGTGGGGGAATCTCATAAATATATTTGACAAAAGACTTGCAGACCTAACCTGAAGTTCCTTAAAAATTTCAGTTTGGCATGGAGAAATCCTTCAGCAAACATACTGACATTTAACACTATGGAGCCCTGCAATTATGATGCAAACTTATTATACTGAAGTCACTTCCCAGTGCTTAGGAGAAATGGAGCCAAAAATCCAGAGCAACAATATAGGTACACAGATGTTTACCAATGGATCAAGTATGGATACAAATAATAAACTCAAATTATTAGCACAAGGAGGTAAATATAAATTTCAGTAATTACATGACCTTGTGAGTGAGATTATGTCTGAAGTATAGAAATGGAGTAAAATATATAATATGAAATGTGGGGAATTGAATTATAAGTTAAGAAGTTATACAACTGAGGTCATAAATATAATCCAAGAAACGGAGTGACAAAGAACCATAAAGAACATAAGTTGGAAGATAAAAGAATATCTTTAAGTGATAGCACTATGAGATGTCAGCCTAATCAGCCAGCTGGCTAATAACTAAAGAGCTTTTCTTAAAACATATCACAAGCTAATGCAAGATACAGTAGTATGTCCACTACTTTATCTTAAGTACATTCTTCATTTTAAATTCTTTGGGGAATAAAATGGGTGTATAACACAATATTGGTGTTGAGGATCTTTGGTTCTTCACAAATTTACACAAATTTGTTTCTTCACATTGCATTTGACCAGAAGTTGAGCATATTATAGATTCTTCATTTATCTTGATGAAATTTTCCTTTCTTATTGGGAGTGGAGGTGACTTCTATTGTAGGCTTGATTCCTCCTGATTCATGGAAGAACTTACTAATGTAGTGGGAGTGACAAGAACATTGGAAGACTGTAACCAGGCTACTCTAGGCACAGATAAACATGTACCTTAAACTAGAGAGACATAATTTAAAAAGTACAGAGAGCTTGGCCCCGGGTGGCTCAGTGGTTGAGATCTTGGTTCCATTCCCGGTCAGGACACATGCCCAGGTTGCAGGCTCGGTTCCCAGTAGGGGGCGTGCAGGAGGCAGCCCATCAATGACTCTCATTGTTGATGTTTCTAGCTCTCTCCCTTTCTCTCCCTTCCTCTCTAAAATCAATAAAGACAGAGAGAAGAGAGTAGGCTTTATGGTGAATGTCACCAATAAAGGAACAAGTGCAACCCTGATTGCAAAGAATAAAAGTCCTTACTATACAATTACAGATGAAAAAGGGGAGGCAGCTAGAGTCCAGTGTGGTCACAGATCTCTCCAATACATTTAACTTTTAAAAGGACATGTTCAAAAGCTGAGAGGAAGGACACATGGCCAAGGATGAATACAAAGACTAGATGCCCTTGTAATGATCTTATCAGGAAGGCTGCAGTCCAGAATATGCTGTACTTGCAAGATTGCTAAGGAGAATAAAAATCTCTTTTTCAATCATGTTGGAATTAAAATGAGTAAAGAAGGAACATGCAGTTCCACTGCTTGGAGCTAAAGCATAGTGTTTGCAGCTAGAAGAGGGAAAGTAGCCCTATTTAACTCCTGTTTGGCTTTGTTTTTTCCAAGGAGTTACCATTATCTCTTGTTTCTTCCTATACTGAAGTGAAATTAACATAAGGAAAGAATTTTTCACATTATGATTTTAGCAGAAATAACCTCGTTTGGACAGAGAACATTGAGACCCACGGTAGATGTGAAGAGAGGGGATTATACTGGCCTTGTAAATTGCCTTCCAAATCCCAGATGTAATAAACACTTATATAGTTCTTATTGTATACATTCTTTCTAAGTGCTCTACTTATATTCTTCTAAATTTCACAAAAACCCTATAAGGTAAATACTATCATTGTTCCTCACTTGATTAACAAAAATGTTGAGACCCAGAGAGGTGTCCAAGATCCAGCTAGCAAGTGGCAGACCCAGGAGTTGAACCCAGGCAGTCTGGGTCCATATTCTCTTCTCTTGATTACCATAAAATGCTGAATTTTAGGTAACTAAAAAAGTACTGCAGATGTGTTTGCAGAACTTTCTCAGCAATCTTGGAGGAATCAGAGCTTGAGGGCATCTCTGAGGAGTGGAGGGGGCAAGTCTTGGATTTCATAAAGAGAAAAGCAGGAGCTCCTGGGGCCTGGCATGGATGCTGGCAAAGCTGCAGAATAAGCTGGAAGCAGATGGATTGTGAATGCTCAGAAAAGGAAGCTGTGATCCCTGGGAGCCAGCACCGTTTAAAGCAAGAATAAGTCGGGCCCAATTAGCTTCACCTTATTACTGGAAGAGACTGCTAGCCTGCATGCTGAATTTGGGTCTCAGCAAAACATCTGACCAAGTGTCTTCACTTATATTCTTTTTTACAAATTGGAAAACAGTGTTATCTGTAGGTGAAACTACAGAAACATGGGCAGTTGGGCAAACTTATTGAAGAAGAGTTGGTTAATGAATCACTTTCAGTGCTTAACACTACGTCTGGCAAGTTGGAGGGTCAAGGTAAATGTGCATTGAATGAATAAACCATGAAGGAGGCCTCTAATTCTGTGCTGACCCCCAACTTCCTTAATATTTTTCTTTGTGACAAAGATGAAGTTGAGAAGGCAACTTATCAAACTTGCTATGGATGCAAAGTTAGGGAGAATTATTACCCTGAATGACTGAATTTATTTTTTAAATGATCTCAACATGCTAAAAAGAAGCTATTAAGATAAATTTTATTGGGGTAAATCTAAAATCTTGCATTTAGGTTAAAAATCAATTAAGAGATTACATAAGGAAGGATATCTTACTTGAGGGTGATTCATGTGAGAGAAAAATAGCTTAATGGTTTTTTGATTGGCCATAGGTTTACTATGAGCTAAGATTATTCAATGACTGTTCAAGATGCTAAAAAGGATCTTGGGCCCCATTAATAAATGTCTGCTTTACAAATGAAGGTAGGCAATGGTCCTGCAGCATGTATTAATCAGAGCACACCTGGAGGTCCATTGTCAGTTCTGAGAGCTACATTTTAGAAAAGAAACATAGACAGAAACCTTGAGCAATGTTCAGAGGTGACCAGAATGATCAAGTGTCTGTAAAGCAGCGCTACGAGAAATGATGGAAGGCCTGGAAAAGATAAATCTTTGAGATAAGACAGTATTTGGCACAGCTAGGTCCAAGCTAGAAGAGGTAGCTTTCAGCTTCATATAGCTATTAGAATTATTTTTAAGGCAGATGGGCTGCTCTGAAGAGCAGTATTCTTACTGTCCCCAGAAGTGCTGAAACAAGTTTTATTAAGGCTACCAAGCAGGGGTGATGCTATTTCTATGGAGGAAATTCCAGATTTGAGTGGAAGGCTGGGATAGATGACTTTATATTCTCTTTCAATTCTAAACTTCTGACTCTGTTTTACATTATGACACTGTCTACCTTCTTTTCTTTGCCTCCATACCTTAAAAGGTAAAAAAAAAAAGTCTATAGAAAGAAGAGATAGATGGATAGATACTTAGGAGCTAGTAAGATTATTTTGGTTTATATATTCATGAAGAAAGAGCTTTGACCTAAGTGAACTATTTGTGATCAGCAACAATTTTTTGCTACAAGACATGCATACTTAAAGATGTCAGTTTTTATTACACATTCAGTGGATTTTTAAAAAGTAGCATAAACATTTTGGTTTCGTGAAAGTAAAGAGAAAGCATGGAAATCATTCATGCCTTTTTACCTTCCCCCCCTCAACTGCCTCCCCCCCATGTCATATCATGAAGAGGGCCTGGATCAAGGTCCTGAAAACTCAAGCTGTTTGATTTGGAATGAAATAAAATCAAAGAGGACAGATGAAACATGGGATGTGGAAATGAATTTCAAGTTGGACAAAAGCCCAGTTTTTCAGTAAGATCCAACTTGATGATTTTTCTTTTTTGCCTTAGAAGGGAAGTGACTGTACATTAGCTGTCCTCTGACCTTTGTGACAGCCCAGCTCATCCTGTTGACATGCTCTGTCAGCTCTTAGAAAAGTTACCTTGGATTTATAACACTATGGGGCTTGTGGCAATCTAATTTAGGCAGGAAAAAAAAGTATGTGGCACTACGTGTTTTTCAAGTTTTTATTTCTTGCTACAGAAATGCGTTAGTTAGTATTTCATGCCAGTCTCCCTTTGATGGAATCACAGTGCAGTCTAAAGTCTCAACTTTAGAGTAAGTGTGAGCAAGCCTGCGGCACAGAACTGTTCTTTACCTGGTGGGCGCTGGCCAGCTCTTGGAGCAGGTCGATGTGATCCTGATCTTCAACGCTGACGCGGAACACCTTCTCCCTGAAGGCGGGACGGCAGAAGGAGACAGCAGCTCAGGTTGGGCAAGACATTCACATTTGGGGCCTGGCGAGGAAGGACTTGCTCATCTAAGGAGCCGCTTACTTACCCTTCAAAGTGCTCACCAGAATGGTGAGCAGACGCGAGGGCCACGGCCACGAGAACCAAGAACGCCAACATTGTGCCTGATTAGGTCTTTTGGGTGTGTTTCACCTGCTTTTATAATCCAGGGTGTTCCTTGTTTTTTTCTTCTGATTGCAAATAGGTGCTATCAAGTCGTGATTAACGACTTTCCTGGCATTGCTGCCTTGGTGGCTGAGTAAAGTCAGAGAGGATATCTCCCTCCACACCTGTGGAAACAGAACAAATAATCTCAACTTCAACCGATCTCATTCGGGCGTCAGGCCTTGAATAGTCTGGAGGGAGAGGAGTTTTACAAAAAATCTGTTTTTTAGTCTTTTTTTTTTTTTCATTTTGAATTGAGAATTACATACAATTAATTGTATAGATTTAAAAGTAAATTTTGATGAATTTTGACAAATGTATACACCCATGTAAATATCCTGATCAAGGCATAGGATATTTTCATCACACTGAAAAGCTCTTTGGGGTGCATTTTAGTTTGTTTTTCCTTTAGGTGGCCACTATTCAGATTTCTAGCTTCATCCATTAATTTTGACTGTACTAAAACTTCATGGAATTGAGGACATACCACATATATTCCTTTGTGTCCGGCTTCTTTCTTTCAAGATAATGTTTTTGAGATTTATTAGTATTTTGATTTGCATTAGTGGTTTGTTCATTTTTATTAACAAGTAACAAGGAATTCCATTATATGAACATACCACATTTATCTATTTTTCTGTTGACGGATATTTGTGTTGTTTTCAATTTTGTGTTATTGTGAATAAAACCCCCATAAAAATTATTATACAAATCTTTTTGTTGACATATTTTAATTTTGAGAAGAGGTAAATAAAAGTGGAATTGCTAAATAATGTAGATGCGCTATAACATTATAAGGCTTCCCCATTTTCCCGCAGTGGTTGTACCACTTTAAGCTTTCACCAGTATCCAGTCGCTCTGCATTCTCTCCAGCATTTTGGTATTAATCTTTAATTTTGGCAATTCTAGTGAGTGTGAAGTGGTACCTAACCGTTTTAATTTGTATTGTCCTGGTACTGATGATGCTGAACATCTTTTCATGTAGCTATTGACCATTTGTAAATTCCCTTCAGTGAAGCATCTTTTGAAGTCTTTTGCCTTTATAAAGAAATTTATTGTTTTGCCTTTTAAAATTGTTTTATAACAGTAGTTTATACATTCTGTATACAAGTCCTCTTTAAAACTATATCTTGCAAAGACTTTTTCCAGTATGTGGCTTTATTTTCTCAACATTATCTTTTGGTGAGCAGAAGTTTCAAATTTTGATGAAGTTTTAGTTTATCAATGTTTTTCTTTTATAATTCATGGTTTTTATATTCAAGAAATTTTTTACTATTCCAAGGTCTCAAACATATTTGCCTATGTTTTCTTTTCTTTTCTTAATGTATCTTTATTGATTTCAGAGAGAGAAACATCAATGATGAGAGTCATTGATCGGCTGCCTCCTGCAAGCGGCCCACGGGGGATCGAGCCCGCAACCCGGGCATGTGCCCTGACCAGGAATTGAACCCCGATTGCCTGGATCCTAGGTCAGTGCTCAACTGTTGTGCCACGCCTGGCCAGGCTCTATGTTTTCTTACAGGAGCTTTGTACTTTAGGTCTTTATGTATGGAGTCAGGTATGGATCAACACATTTTTAATATGGGTATCCAATAGGTCCAGTACTATTTTTTGAGAATACTTTTCTTTCCCTATAGAATTACATTGGTTTCTCTGGCAAAATTCATTTGGCCATAGGTGTGGGGTAATTTCTGGACTTTTAATTGTTTCATTGGTCTGTTTGTCTAATTCTGTGTAACTATCACAATGTCTTGGTTATTATACTATATAGTAAGTCTTAAGTGATATAGTATGTAAGTCCTTCAACTTTGTTATTTTCCAGGATTGTTTTGTCTATTCTAAGCGCCTTATATTTCAATATATATTTTAGTATTAATTTGTCAATTTCTATGGAAAATCTTGCTGGAATTTTGATTGAGATTGCACTGAGTCTATAGAGCAATTTGGGAAGAACTGATATATTTATGATATTGAATCTTTCAACTAATATACATGTTGTCTTTGTATGTTAATCTAGGTCTTTGTGAAAAAGTGTGAAGGGTCTGAGATTTTATTCTATCTTCAAGGTAAAAGTTATCCTGCCATGCACCACCAGGTGTGGTTCAACAGTTGAGCATCGACTTAGGATCCAGGAGATTGAGGTTCGATTCCAGGTCAGGGCACATGCCCGGGTTGCAGGTTCGATCCCCAGTCAGGGGTGTGCAAGAGGCAGCCGATCAAGGTCGACTCCCTCATCAATGATGTTTCTGTCTCTCTCTCCCCCTCTCCCTTCCTCTCTCTGAAATCAAGAAAGATATTTTTTAAAAAAAGCTATCCTGCCAGAGTTTCATACATGTTGGCAGAAGACAAGACACTCCTGGGTCAGAATCAAAGGACTTTATTATCTACGGCGCAGTGGGTGGCATAAGCTTTATATTTGTACCAGTCCTTTTATGCTCAGTCTTATGGGATGATGGATGGTGGGCCCAGGTGAATGTTTGGTACTCAGGTTTGTGTCACAGCTGAGGTATACTGAGTTTAAGGAACTCCCAATTTTATGTGGGGGCTGCTAGCAAATCTGCCAACGTTTGTTCCAGAAGAGACATTAGCTTTATTATCCTAGAGGTTAACAGAACTTTCTTTGCCCTAAAGGCAGACACTGTTTCTGTCTTCCAGGCTGTTTTCTGTAAAAATATCTTTGAAAAGGTAGTTCAGAATAAAAACTGTCCTAAGACATGCAGAAACAGAGGACTCCATGGATACCTTTCTCAACAATACCTTTCTATATACTTTTGACTTCTGGTGAATTTTCCCAAGAGTATGTTACTCTCTTGGTCACTTTGATAATTCTGACTGATGGGCTGGGACCAAATCCATTCAATTTGTCGAATGTGGCATTTAATTAAGATGACTATCAAAGGACTCCCAGCAGCATGATGAAACCAACCTGCAACACTGACCTCAACCACGCCTCCCCAGGATACGAGACCCGACCAGCTGAACAAATTCCATGAACCATCAGCGTCTGCTTTAGAAAGCCACGTAGCTATCTTCTTAAATTTCAGTACTGACTATTCAGCTCCACCTGAAGGAGTAATACAGATACAACAGGATTTAGAAGCTATTGCACGCACTTCACCATGGCCCGCAAGGAGGGAATCTAGGGCCATTATATCATGGATAACAACCCCTGGTCTTAACTAGCTGAATGAAAGAGAGAACTCATTTATGTAACTAAGTTCAGCAATAGTGCTGGCTTCACAAATTCAGTTGACGATGCTTGTTAAACCTGGGTTTCTCTTGTCAGTCAGTTTTGTCACGTGATAACAGAATGGCCTCTATTGGCCCAGTTTTGCATCCTACTGGATTGGCAATCTTATTGTAAAAGTAGTTTCTTTTTCCCCTAAATTCTGTCCCAAATTTTCAGATTGAATCTTAGTGGACTGAGTTGGCACATGTGCCTCCCTATCTTTGAAGCAATTCTGTGGTCAGGATAATGAGATGTACTGATGGCCGGGCCTAAGTCATATGACCAACCCTACGCCTTTGGCATAAGCCCCACACAAAATACAGCTATTGCCACCTTTCCCAGGATGGATCTTGAGCAGTCCTCACTTGTGTTTGTCACAGGCTCCCTAGTCAAAGTTGTGGTCGCAAGTTCAGGCCCTAGCTACAAGAGAGGCTGGGAAAGTGGGAGTCTGACTTTTAACTTAAATAATGGGAAGGGCCTCTGCCTCCTCTGGCTCTTTGGCTAGAGCACTCTGCAGACTTAGAGAAGGTATTCAGATCTGATGGCTAAAAAGAATGACAAACATACACTGAAGAAGGACATGACCACTTGTGGGTGACGTGTGGTGTTACGCTTGGAACTGCAAATATACTAGAGGGTTTATTTCAACTGATGCATCTTTTAACACTTTTTAAAATTTATTGGGGTGGCAATAGTTAATATGAATATATAGGTTTTAAGTGTGGGTTTCTATGTTACAAGATCTGTATATTGCTCTGTGTGTCCACCATCCAAAGTCATATCTTCTCCTGTCACCATATATGAAGACCTCCCTTCACCTCCCCCCACCCCAAATTGATGCTTTTTGAATCTAAATGGAGGACAATTGGAATTTTCAGTTAGTAATTAAAATTTGTTTTTGTTATTTACAATAATTTTTTCATTGATTTGAAATTTCTGTTTCCCGTCTCATATTTATATATTTGAATTCTTCTTTTTTATGCACAGTTTTGTCTATTAATAAGCCAAGAGGCACCGTTATGTCTGTGTTTGATATAACAGTGTGAGATTTTGGAGAATCTGTAACTGCCCCATGATGTTATAATTCATCCTATGGGATGTCTCAGTTTCTGGAAAAACATTTCCAAGCATATTCCATGGTGTTAAATAAGAGAGGGTGCTGAGGTCGAATGTGTATGTTTTAAACTAACACAGACAAGCTCTTTTAGTGCAGGGCTTTTTGGAGTCTAATGTGTATTGTAAATCTTCAAAAATGTACCTCACAGTAGAGCACTAGGTTAGTTAGACCAGATTAAATTAGAGGGCTTAGCACCGTTGCCACACTCCAGTGTGTTTGGCTGTGGAACACTTTCTTCAAACGCATCACTTAGGCCATTTTGGGAAACTTGACTGAGTTCACAAGTGGAGTCACATTAAATTAAAAGTTTGGCCTTTTGGATTCTTGGTGAGTTTTGTTCAAGGCTAATGAGTTTATTTTGACTTCAATGTTAAGGTCACTGGGTTAAGGGCTACGGAATATTCAGAGATAGAAAGGGCTCAATTCCTGCCCTTTGAGCCCTGCTGTGCCAGGCACGCAGTGGTCAGGCACAAATATTAAGGGAGTGGTTTTCGCGACAGTTTTCATTTTGTTTTAGAGTGTGGGGTTAACAATAGGGTCAATTGATGATTCTGGGTTAACCATTCTCTCAACCTGAATGCAACCTCGAACTGATAGGTGAGGAGGAAATAGAGGGCTCTTTGTCACTAAAGGACCAGATGACAAAAAGGAAGAGAGATAAATTAGGGAACGTGCAATTTCTGTTAAGTCAGAGAAAACAGCTCTAATGACTTGGACGAGTTAAGTGCTTTGTACATGTATTTGTGTCTATTGGATATTGAATAGGAAAAATTTTATATAAAAATGATTCAGAAATCCTGTGTGGTCATCTCCGTCACTGTCATATCCTGTCATCAATTGCTAGACTGTTTACTATGAAAGGAGAACACTGTTGCTTCAATTCTGATGTTAAAAACACAAAAGGATTTTAGGCCATAGAAGAGGGAAGCTCCTAAATGGGAAGTTATTTCTGAAAAGAGTTAGCTTTTCTTTTTGTTTGCATCCAGTCAAATTAACTAATTGGCTCAGCCAATTCAGTGAAACTACGGCTCATACCCTAATCTTAACTGACCAGTTGTTTGTGGGGCAGCCAGTTTCCCTGATGAGTGTAACTGATTGGTGACCCAGGCTATTGGTATTGCTCCAAGGAGGGCAAAAACAATGCAAAAATGTTATCCAGGTGCACAGGGGCCTGTCAGCTTTGTGTAATCATGTTTACTATTCTAATAAACTGCCTTTTTTGTGGACATGATCATGTTTACTATTCTAATAAACTGCCTTTTTTATGGACATGAAAGGAGATGCTAGTTAATATTTTCTTGGTTGGCTTTTCTCTCTGGCATCTACTGATGATGTTGATATATATATATATATATGTAAATATATAAATATAAATATATATATAAATATATAAATATAAATATATATATATATAAAATGTATGATCATCATCATCATTAATGGGCATGGTCTGCATATCTCTGGTGGGAATGTTTGTTAAGAACTGCAGACCGGTATTTTTGAAAGCTGGGAGATAAATAGGACAATTTCATCCCATAAATCTTACCACCTGACTCATCATTTGAGGTTCCTTATTGAAACAAGGAAAACATCTTTAATCATGCAAATATTTGGAAACTGCAAGCATATCTCTATTTGGAATTTGGGAGATAATTACAATGGACAAGTTATGATTGATTAGCTCATGAAGAATGGGTTAGTTAGAAGGCAGTTGGTCCTCTTTCCAGACTTGTATCAACACTCCATCAACAGGAATTAAGAAAACAGCATAACTAGGCTCCAGCTCCTTGCTGAGGGCAATTAATCAGGGCAGAGGCATGGGGAGGTAAGTTGGAATGATGCCAAATAAATCAACCTGGTTTTGTACCTACATTTATCTTTGTTAATGCTTATAGACCATCTTAATATTTTGACCTTTGATTTGTGTATGAGATGATAGGTATTAGGAAAAAATTCCCCGGTATTTTGTCTTATTATATGAATAAATTACATGTTATATTTCCATAGTAACACTTTTACTTTATGAGAAAGATTTGTTTTATTCTAGTTTGTAAGGTAATGGGGAGCTATTTTTATTCTTAAAATGCTGTAACAGAACATTAAAGCTCCTTAAAACCTTTTGAGGAAAGGGCAGGGTTTTCATAAATAAATGTTAATAATATAAAATGTCATATGGGTAGAGAAATAAAAGCATAGAATCAATTTAGAAAAGAAAATGTCAATATTTTCTGACAACCTGTTTACTCTTTACCTGATAAGAATCTTAAAAAGGTCTGTATGGCTCCAGTTCAATTTCAATTTATTCTTAAAATTAGTTTGGAAGGGCAACCTCAGGCACACAGGTGCTGCAGCCGAGGCTGCCGCTTGGCAATCTGGTTCTAACCATCAGGTGGGGTTTTTCTGTTCCCCGAATCTAAGTCATTGAGATGCTTGTGTTTGTCTCTGTTATATTACTATGAGGAATTTTACAGGTAGAGAACCGAGAGTTATTTGAAAAAATTGACATTTGAGTGCTGAGAAAGATGATCAGTATGATGGATGTTATCACTCCGATTTTCACCCATTAAGAGTGATATATTTTAATGTTGGAATGCTGTGCAGTTCCTTTGGCAGACTAGGTATTATATCATATTCTTAAATAATAAAATCCTTCCAAAGAGCTGAGAATTAAGTAACAAAATTGACACCTTGATTGAGATTTAAAAGAAGATTCCAGAATCCTTGTTTTGTTTCCTTTTACCCCAGAATGTTGGTCTCCAAATGCAAGGAGGGTTGAGCTTGCTTCACAATTAATGATCTAATTTTGCAGCTCTGCACGCTGCTCCCAACATCGATCTGACTCGGAGGCAAGTCTGTTAAACATGATGTCAGCAGGAATTATTCTGACAGCTGCCAGAAGCGGTCACATAAAACTCGAGTTTTCATTTTAGAATGTGGTGGTCTAGAATATTGGTCAGATATCTACATGCTAAGTAGCACAATGTTCATGAGAAGAGCTCACCAGGAAAAGTGATCACATTGTCAACACCAGCTTTCTGGGAACATTGGGAGGTAAGGCTGGAACACACAAAACCCTCCCCTCATTTCAAATTAGACCAACAGAATCCAAGGCGCCTTCTCCCTCTCCATGGGCTCTGCTGTTGCTTTACTGCCACGGGCAGCGATTCCAAGCCACATGAAATGCCACCGCTGACACACAGGGTGCTGGCCGTTCACGGTTCCCTGTCAATCTGGGGAGAGCCTCTCTCGTTGGGCGACAGTTTTTATTCTCGGGATTAATGAGCCAGCATCAGATAACATGATGAAGTTGCTCAAAGCATGGTCTCGTGTTTTCTAACAGTGTTAGATAAACAGTATCTGCATTTCAGAGTGTAACACAAGGATAAATCAAAGAGCAAATTAAATTTAGGTATGCCATCTGCCGCCTTGATTTTATGAACGCCCGCCCACAGGACATTGACTGGGCACGGACGTATAAGCCATTGTCTTTTATTGCCGGACTTACAACAAACATTGGACAAATGTTCACCCATGCTGCTGGTCTTCTTGGAAAGGGTGAAATTCAAGCAAAAGTGAATATTTTTGGTTGTTGTTGTAAGTTTTTGTTTTAATAAAAATAAACACAACAGAAGAAAACACAGCATGTCCTCGTTTCTCCGAGTGCAGCATCTCAGCAGGCTTTAGGGAGGCATCCACGGGGGTAAGTTGTTTAATGCGTAATTGTAAGCAGAACTGTAAAAAGCCATACCAGGCTTCCATGATTTTATTTTCTTCTCCTGGTAAAAGATCATTGCTTCTCCCTGGGCCCCTAATGGTTAAGACTTTTACAACTTTTCCATTTCCAAGGAAGTTCTTGATTTCTTCTGATGGTGTGTCTTTTCTTCACAGTGGTTTTTTTATTAATTATGTTTTTTCCAATGTTTCTGAGGAAATTTTCTCATTCTTTCTTTAAAACTTAAATTTTTAAAAAGCCTCTGTTTTCAAAGGGACAGTAGGTCTATTTTCTTTGAGCAGTTTAATGTAAAGTATGAAACTGCATTTTGGTGCTATCATTTGGAGACATTTTTATTTCTTAATGTCTGTTGCCAATCTGGTTCTTTAGCTGCATTTGCTTAGATACAGGCTTTACCAGGACTGGCAAGAGCTGCTTTTCAGGACTTCTGTAGATTTTTAGCTAACACCATAAAATGAGTTCTCTATTTCTGAGGCTAATAAAAGTCTTAATGATATGTGCATCCAACAGATGGGGCAGAGGGCTATTTTGGCTGTGGGCAGTTGAAATCTGCCCTCAGTTGTTTGTATAAGGCTCTCACTAAAGTCAATAAAAGGTAATTTTCACACACAATTTAGTTCAGAGTATAAAATGCAGGGAAGAGTAGCTGGTTTAAGTCCAATGGGCATAAGGGTGGCAGTTGGTAAAAGTTTTGTTTGATGGCAAATTGTAACTGGCAGACTGACAAGTTGATTGAGAGAAACACAGGACCAAATACAGGACAATGGCACAGCTTTGGAGGCAGAGCAAGGGACACAGATGAAGAAATTATCCCCAACATCTCGGACATGAGCCTTGATGATAAGAAAAACCACAAAACACCAGAACTCTCTTTTTGTTCCTGGTCTCCTTTCTTTTTCAGTCTCTCACTTTATACTGATTTTTGAAACCATTCATTTGCTCATTTCTACTTAGCATTTTATCCAACAAACAAAATGTTCACATATATCAATACTGCCTTGTAGGGACATCATAATGGGCTTCAGTCACATCCAGAACCTACCCTGCAGCCATGTGGGGTCAGGGTGTGGTGCAGGTCAGGAGATCTGGAAAGAGGACTCCATACCTTTGCTTGGTTATGGTGAAGGGATTCATGTTCAATGCAGATAAGGCTTCCGTGGGGCTGAGAAACAATGTGAAGAACAGGCTCACAGTGAAAATTATATATAGCAACCACCTGTGACTTTGCTCTTTCATGCCCTTATTAAATGATTTGTTGCTGATTTACACAGATTAATAGCTTACATGTATTTTGGGAATTTAAAGTCAACAATGGTTTTGACATGCATTATTTTATCTGATGCTGGCGATTTCTGAATATGGAAATGTGCGCATGGCAGCTATGTGGAACAGGCTCATGTTCTGGCTCTTTTTGTTAAATCCCCAAAGGCAGGTACTGTGACTCTATACCCAAGAATACATGACAAATGAGAAATGAGTTTATAGTCATGGAATTAGCAACATTTTGTTAGGTTACTGCAGGTTTTCTCAGTCTTAACACTATTGACATTTGGGGCTGGACAAGTCTTTGCTGTGGGGGCCGTCCTGTGCTTTGTGGGGTGTTTAGCAGCATCTGTGGGCTGTCAATCAGACACCAGTGGTAACCCACCTCCTCTGTCTGAGTGAGGCAGCTGCAGTTTCGTGAGGTGCCATGAGGTAGGACAACTATGACCCTGAAGCATGGCCTGAGGAGTGGAAGCTGAGAGGTGACGAGATGGAAAGCGACGGCAATTGCCTACAAAGAGGGAGGCAACTAGAGTGGGATGCTTTTTTTGAATAGAAGTGACTTGATTTCTTTAAAGTTCCTTGGCATTTGTTCCTTCTGAACATCTGCAAGTGCTTCCATCCCCCGGGGGAGCTGAGTCCCTGAGTCCAGCGGGGCCTGGCTGTGCTCTTCCCCACTTTTCTTGGGCCAGATCCTCTACCCTTTCCCGGTGAAGGCAGGCTGGGGCAGCTGGGCGCTGTACACGCATTGCTGTCTTTTGTTTTAGTTTTTGACACTACCTCCCCAACGTGCAGTGAGGAAGAGGGACCCGCTTCTTGCTAATTCCTGTGTCTTCGTGATCCAGCTGATCTGGATTCAAAACCCAAAATGAGCTTTGTTATCCTTGACATTTTCCCCATAGCTCGGCACACATTCTGGACTTTGGCCTGCCTGATATTGTTAGCAGAAATCTGTGCAGGCACTAGACATTCTTCATGTGCTTTTTTTCTTTCGCCTTTAACACATATTTTAAAAAGAACTGCTTTTTTAGGATTCTAAAGAACCAATGTAATTTATTCCTGAGTTCAGTGTAATTTGCTAATTTCTGAGTTATAGAATTCTTAAAAATATGTAACTGCTCACTAGGTGATTTAAAAGAGGGTCGTTTCAAGACTGAAGGGAACGGTGCATTTTCATTTGAAGTGAAGCTGAGCTTCCGTGAGAGTTTGAATGTGGACACCGAGTACGTTTCTGAACGAGGAGATTACGGGTGATTGTTGAAAGCCTGATTAATTGCTCAGGTCCTTTTGATAACAGACTGCTTCTAGTTGGCTTCGGTCTTTCCAGATGCCGGAGTTGCGGAGACAGACCAGACACTTCCACACATTGGTGCCTCTGCTCGTGCCCTGCCAGCTGCTTGAAGTATGTCCCTTCCTGAAGTCCAGCTGAGGAAACCCTTGGTCCTCGCTGACCCCAAGCCGCAGTGCTGTCCTCCCTCCCGCCCCATTTTAATGTATCTCAATTTGCTATAGTTCTTACAGTGAATAGCATATCATAATCAAATTGGTTACTTTTTAAGTTAAATAGTGATACGTAAAGTAATGATTTATTTTATAATTGGTGGCAATTTAGGTTAGACTGAATACAGAATGTGAGTCGGTACTGCCAATGTGTTATTCAGTGGAAATGTGCAGTAGGCATTTGGAAGTGATGGTCTGGGTCTTTGGAGTGGTGAAGGTGTGAAATACACTAACCCGTCCCCAAATTTCCAAAGTCTCAATTCATTACAGCATCAAATCTAACGCCCAAAAGCGTACTGCTGAGAGGTCATGTAAAATAAGAATTGATAAGGAACCAATGAGGAAGTAAATTTACAAAGCTGTGTAATTATCACCAAAGTCTAACTTTAGAAACTTTCTATCATCCCAAATATATCTCTCAGGCCCCTTTGCAGTCAATCCCTGCTCCAATCCTCAATTCTAGGTAATCACTGATCTGCCTTCTATTTCTATACAGTTTTATTTTTCTAGGCATTTCATATACATGGAATATTATATTATATAAATAGATTTTTATATTATAATTTATATGAAATGGAATGTTACATTATTATTATTATATTGTATTAATGGAATATTATATTATTCCAGATCTTTTGTACCTGGCTTACTTCATTTAGCATAATGTTTTTGAGGTTCATTCATGTTGTAGCATTTATCAGTAGTTCATTTCTCTTTTAGTGTTGAATACTATTTCATTGTCTGGGTGGACCATGTTTTGTCTATCCATTCACCAGTTCATGAGCACTTCGTATGTTTTCACTCATCAACATTCACATATAAGTCTTTATGTGGGTGTATGTTTTCATTCCCTTGGGTAGATACTGAATGATTTCTTTATCAAACTATGAATACTTGTCTAAAGAACAGAATGTTGTTCTACAGACATCTTTGAAATTTTCTTTTTATGTGGGGTTGTATTGAAACTTTGTATTGAGTTATATACCTAAAAATTAAAATACCAATGAGTATGTGAATATGAGAAGTGCTGCTAAAAGACTGTTCCAATTTATTGGTACAATTTACTGTCATTCACTACTAACTACCTCCAGTCTTCCTGTCTGGAATAAAAATGACATACATTATGTTTACTACTCTGCTAATAGCACCAAAAAGCCTACCAATTGTCATTTCCAAACTGTCTGCTGTGAGGCAACGTAGCAACCTAATTCTTTAAGACAGAGCCCTTCAGTGTATCATTTAATCTGCTCCCTTTTGCCTTTTTTTGGTAAAAGGACATTTCACATTTGCAAACTAAGATTTAGGTTGATTCTTAAATGGGCCAAAATAAAAAAAGTAACTTATTTTAAAACATTTTTTAATCCAGAACAACATGTAGCATAGTTTATTCATTTATCAGAGAAGCTAAAGAGATAGAAAAATTTCTTCCACCTCGATTTGCTCTGTTCCCTGGCTTCTTATACAATCTAGAGATCAATTCTACATTTGCGCATTTTTGATAGTATGAGCTTGGAAAATGTGATGATGATAAATGTTAATATAACATTAACAACAAAACTTCTCAGGACATATGGTCTTCACTGGATAAGATGGTCACAACCACATCAAAATTACACCTAAACTACAGAACAGGTATCATTCAGAACTGCCTGGAATCTAGCTGCACAGAAGTCCTACAACTAAGGATATAAAGAAGAAACCACATGAAGACTGGTAGGAGGGGCAGTTATACCCACGTGTGGCAGATAAAAATTGGGAGGGATATCTCAGCTGCGAAGGTCTCTCCTGAGGAGTGAGGGGTCCCAGGCGCTCCCACCCAGAATTCTAGTGCCAGAAAGAGAAGTCTCTATAACTTCTAGCTGTAAAAACAAGCAGAGATTGTGGCTGAGTGAAGTGAAGGGCTGCTGGAGTTCTAGGTGTTCCTTCTCTTAAAGGGCCCACACACAGACTCACTTAGACTCACTCCCTCTGAGCTCCAGCGCTGGGGCAGCAGCTTGAAAGGCACCAGGGACTTACAGGGAGAAACGGAATTGTCTGGCTTCAGGGAGAGAGCTGGAGAGGCAGCTTTCCTCAAACAGAAGTGCTGGCAGAGGCCATTATTTCTTTGTTGAGCCCTCCCCCTGCAGAGCCAGCAGGCAGGCACCATATCTGAGTCTCCATCAGCCTGGCTATAACTGTTCACTCAGTGCTAGTTATTCCCTGAGACTCCACCCCACCTAACTTTCAGGCCCATCCAAGCCATTTCCAGTGCCTTTTCCATATAAAGAGCCTGTTTTAACTCATGCTTCAGACTTTCCTAAAATCTATCAAACAAGCAGCATCTGGACTTAGCATGCCTGTACCTCTTGGTAAGTAGCACGAGGCCTGGCACTAGTGGCAGACTTTCCTGGGTAAGTCCAAGTCCAGAACAGCAGATTGCCTTGAAGCTCATGCTGGGTGGTCCTGGGTTGGGCACAGGTGGCAGATGACCTTGGTCTAAACCTCCTGGGAGGCTGAAGCGCCATTGTACCCAGTGGATATCTTCAGACTACTTTGAAGAACCACCCAACTACTTCCAGAAGCAACAAATGCAAGGGGTGGAGTCAGTGAGCACCAGACACCCACTGAAGTAAGTCCTGCTTCCTGGGGTAGGCCCATGTATAGCTGATCCTTCTTGTTCATTGGTGGTCACAACCAGTTCATCCAGTGATAGGCTTGGGAGTAATCCCTCCTACTGAGGTACCAACAGCAATCAAAGCTCAACTACAACAGGAGGGTGTACACAGCCCACAGGGGGCACACCTGGAGTGCCTAGCTCAGGTGATTGGTGATGCTGTGCCATTGGACCCTACAGGACATCTACTACATAAGGTTGCTCTACCAAGCCAAGGAGATGTATCAGCTCTACCTAATACATAGAAACAAACACAGGGAGGCTGACAAAATGAGGAGATAAAGAAACATGTCCGAAATGAAAAAACAGAACAAAATTCCAGATGGAGAACTAAACTAAATGAGGACAAGCAATCTACCAAATTCAGAGTTCAAAACACTGGTCATAAGGATGCTCAATGAACTCAGGGGAAGAGTAGATGAACTTATTGAGAACTTCAACTAAGAGACAGGAAAAAAAACAAAGATAGAAAATTTAAAGAACCAGCCAGAAGTGAAGAGTACACTAACTGAAATGAAGAATACATTACAGGGAATCAACAGTGGAGTAGATGAAGTAGAAGATGAAATCAGAGGTTTGGAAGATAAGGAAGCGGAAAACACTCAAAACAGCAAAAAGAAAAAAGAATACAAAAAAAAATGAGGATAGTATAAGGAGCCTCTGGGACAATTTCAAGGGTACAAACATTTACATCATGGGGTTCCAGAAAGAGAAGATAGGGAGCAAGAAATTGAAAATCTATTTGAAACTTCCCTAACCTGGTGAAGAAAATAGACAAGTCCAGGAAGTGCAGAGAGTTTCCAACATGACAAATCCAAAGAGGCCCACACCAAGACACATTATGACAAAGGTTAAAGACAAAGAGAGAATCTTAAAATCAGCAGGAGAAAAGCTGTTATTTATCTACACGGAGCTCCCATAATACTGTCAGCTGATTTCTCAACAGAAACTTTGAAAGCCAGAAGGGATTTGTGTGAAAAAAAAGCAAGGACCTACAACAAAGATTACTCTACCCAGCAAAGTTATTTAGAGTTGAGGGAAAGAAAAAGAGGTTCCCAGATAAGAAGAAGCTACTAAAGGAGTTCAGTACCACCAAACCAGTATTAAAAGAAATATTAAAAGTTCTTTTTTAAGAAGAAGAAAAAAATCTGAATAATAAAATGATAATAAATACATACCTATCAATAACCACTTTAAATGTAAATGAATTAAATGATCCAATCGAAAAACATAAAGAGGCTGAATGGATAACAAAATAAAACCCTTAGGTATGCCTTCTACAAGAGACTCACTTCAGATTGAAAGATAGACACAGACTGAAAATAAAGGGATGGAGAATGATATTTCATGAAAGTGGAAACAAACAAACAAAAGTTGGGGTAGCAATATTTATACCAAACAAATTAGACTTTAAAAGAAAAGCTATATAACAAGAGACAAAGAGCCCAGCAATTCAACTTTTCTGAAGAAACCTCAAAAACTAAATTAAAAAGGCATTTGCATTTATATGTTCATTGCTGCACTACTTACTATAGGCAAGATGTGAAAGCAACCTAAGTGTCCATCAATAAATGCATGGATAAAGAAAAAGTAGTGCATATATACAATGGAATATGTCAGCCATAAAAAAGAATGACATCTTACCATCTGCACAACATGGATGGACCTAGAGGGTATTGTGCTGAGTGAAATAAGTCATACAGAGGAAAACAAATGCCGTATGATTTCACTTATATGTGGAATCTCAAAAACAAACAAAGAAGCAGAACCGAAACATACTCCTAGATGCAGATATCATTTTGATGGTTACCAGATGAAGGGGTTTTAGGAGTATGGGTGAAAAAGGTGAAGGGATTAAGAAGTACAAATTGGTAATTACAGAATTGTCATGGGGATGTAAAGTATAGCACAGGGAATATAGTCAATAATATTGTAATAACTATGTATGGTGTCAGATCGGTACTAGATTTATTGGGGTGATCGCTTAGTAAGTTATATAATTTCTAATCACTAGGCTGTATACCTGAAACTAATATAATATTGTATGTCAACTGTAATTGAAAAATAAAAATTATTTAAAGTAAAAAAAGCATATGGTCTTTATTCATTCATTTATGTATTCCCTAAACTAGCTTCTTCTTATTTCTAAAGATATTTATGTGGCATCTTCCATGTGCTAGGCTCTGAGCTAGGAACTTAGATTAAAACTGTGAACAGCCATTTAAATTGTATACAGTAAAAAACCCCCACTATTTAGCAGATGGCTTTCCCAACTAATTAGAAAAATGTTAATTTACTTTGGACGAAGAAACTTATAACTTTTAGTTACTTGATTTAAAGATCTTTGGGGCTTCCCTTGAGTTCTTTGATGTGATCACTCACTTGGCCTTTTCCCTGAATCACCTGTGGGTCTGGTATTGAGCAGCTTCTAAGACCAGAAAAAACGTGACCAAAGATGAGGAGCATCATTCTCTAAGTTGAAAGTTCCAACGCCTCCAAGATGAGGTCTTCTGAATCTTACATCTCTTGTTGAAACCTAAGGAGAAAGATGTAAATATTGTTCACAAATAAAAATGAAATGTTAATTACAAGCATAAAAAATAAAAATGTTGTTCTGTCCCATTCATCTAAAATTCTTACACATTTCCTCACACTATTGATTTTATACAAGATGCTTAAATGTTTGATTCATTTGAATGCGGCACGATAGATCCTTAAAGATGCCTGCCCTCTTGGGTACCAGATTCCCAGATGAAATATGATTTAATTTTTAAAATCAAACTTCTCTGTGTCAAAATGAGTGCTCATCAGGTGACATCTAGGGAGTGAAACTTTTTATAAATTAAAGAAAATGCTGTGCTCAGTTTTTGGAAGAAAGCCTAGAAACTAGCGATGCTATTATGTAAGAGAAAGGACATCTTCAACACAGAAATCTATCAGGTTACACTTCAAACATATCAAAATCTAATTCAAAGGGGTTTGGAGTTTTTCAGTACCCTACAAAGACAATCTAACCATAGTCCAAAATGGATACATTTTCCAAAGTCTGGACATCCATAATATTGGTTGAGCTACACCAAGATCACTCCTGTTTTTTCTAGACTTCTCTCATATAACATCAACAAAATATTGAATTCCAGTATCATGATATTGTGATTTATATAAGAAACATATGTTTGGTTTTTGTCCCAATTCCCAGCACAGAGCTCCTAAAACCCTTAGAATTTATTGAGCAATAAGAGCCATAAAGGTGCCTTGATATTCATAACAAACCCCTTTCAATCACACCTGAGTGTATGTTAGTGAGGTGGCTTTTGGAAAGCACCTAAGGATGGGGGTTGGCTGCCAGGGGAACCAACTGTGTGATTAGAAGGTTTAAATTTTCACTCTTACTAGCCTGACCTCTGGGAGGAGAGGAGTGAAGGGATGAATCAATTGCCAATGGCTAATGATCTCAATCAGTTATCCCTATGTACTGAAGCTGTCATCAAACCCCAAAAGGAAGAGGTTTGGAGGGCTTCTGGGTTAGTGAACACATACAGTATTGGGGAGAGTGGTGCATCCAGAGAGCATGGAAGCTTCCGGCCCCTTCCCACATACCTTGCTCTATGCATCTCCTCCATCTGGCTGTTCCTGAGTTATATCCTTTTATAATAAACCAGTAATCTTAAGTAAAATATTTCTCTGAGTTCTGCTAGCAACTCTAGCAAATTAATCAAACCCAAAGAGGGTGCCATGGGAACCTCTCCTCTATAGCTGGTGGGTCAGGAGCACAAGTGACAACCAGAACTTGCAATTTGCATCTGAAGTGAGGGAGGGGCCCAGTCTCCTGGGACTGAGTCCTTAACCTGGGGCATCTCGTGTTATCTCCAGGTGGATAGTGTCTGAATTGAGGTCAATTTTAAGTCACCCAGCTGATGTCACAGAAAATTGCTTGGTGGTATTAAAATACTCACACACTCACACATGCAGTCACACACACACACACACACACACACACACACACACACACACACGCACACCCCCAGAAGTATTAACCAATGCCAAATTAGTAAGTGCACTTTAAAGAGTCCTTATCAGCCCAATAGCTTTTAAATAAAAACAGGCGTGTTTGGTAGTGAAATAGCAGCATAGGAAATACAACTGTGTTCCTTGTGTGCCGGGAAAGGATCGGAGATGATCTGAGTTCCATAAATACGCCTCCACTACCACAGGGCCCCTGGAGAAAGGGTTCTGATACCGCAGGCAGCAGGCCCTGAGGAGCACTCAGCCTGGGGCTTTGTCCTGGTGGCCAGGTGGGGCCCGGGCTGGCCCAGCTAACTGCCTCTGTCTGCAGGCACAGCCACCCCAGCGTGCGGCCCCCAGGCACGAATTAAACCGCGCAAGGGCACTCGGAAGAAATTAACAAAGCTCCAAATGGAAAGTGACTTTAAAAAATTCATTCTCTTGTTATTTCAATTTTACGATTAATGGGAAATGAATAAATGAAAAGACCAAGGAGAGAGAGAAAGTAGTAAAGGATTATCACCACAACACAAAGCTTTTATAGATATTATGTTTGAATGTGCTAAATAAAGGAGATGGATTTTTAATTGTTTCCGTGGTTTTAAAGATCACTTAAAAATTATTATTTTGGAAATTTGCAGGCTAAGCCAATGTATTTTGAATTTTGAAGTACAGAAATGACCAGATATTAACTTATTTGGGTGAGATTTTTTCCTTTACGTTGTATCAAGGCAGGTGACATCACCCTCAGTATAATACAAGCTGCTTATACTTGAAGTTAAAATTATTATTCTACCAACTTTGGTGAGTAAATAATGGCACAGCATTGCACACCACTGGTATATATTTTACCAAATACAAGAAGACCAAAACAGATTCCTAAACAGGGAAAAGACAATTCACATTACACAAAATTTAACTATGCTTCCTTCTCATAGTTTGCAATATTTTCTGGTCAGCTGAATGGATCAGCTAAAGACCATGTTGTTTATTGAGAACTTAGTCTGCACCAAGCTCAGTGCTAACAGCTTAACGTGGCTTGTCTATTTTGATTTTCATAACCGCTCTATGAATTACTCCTCTTCTATATTTGAAGAAACTGGGACTTAGAAGAAAGTAAATGCTTGGGGTCACACACAGCTAGGGGAGCCGAGATTTGAATCAGAGGCATCTGTTTATTTGTACTTGAAACAATAAGAAGAGAGACCTGTGTAGTCTGAAAAGGGGTGAGTCGTCTAAAAGAAAAAGTGTGAATTCAGGGGTGACTCTCACACTTAAGCGTCTACCTGCCTCCTGACTGGGTCTTCATGATGAACCCAGAACAAAATAACATGGAAATCTTTGTGTCAGAGTAATGGAGTGGTGGCAACAGACCTCATTTTTTTTGCTAGATAGCATAGTAAGCGCTTTTCCTCAATTGGCATTCTAATAAATTATCATTTTTCCCCAGACAGCTTTCTACCCAGGTGGCTGAATTTTTGTTGCAAAATTAGTTCATATAGTTTTACACAAAATGACATTAAATGTTGTTACACGTGCTTTATTGAAATGAAATATTTAACATTTTAATGAATTCCCTTTCCTCATTGGTAGGTCTAATCTATCTAGCACAATTTGAAAATAAAATTTCATTTACAAGTCTCTTGTTTTACTATTGTTTCCATATTTATTCTGTGTGTTTTTTTAAACCACTTACTGGGGGATTTAACAGCCTTTCTGGATTACTCAGCAGTGGCCCAGAGGCCAACCAGAGAATCCAGTGACCTCTAAGAGAATAATCATATAAGATGCTTCTAGAATGTTATTTGAGGAGGGTGGTGGTGGTGGTGGTGGTGTGTGTGTGTGTGTGTGTGTGTGTGAAGTATTATTACACTTCTAATTGCCAGTGTATGGTTGCATATTTGAGGTATGTGGATAATAATTTTAAATGCTTGAGCTTCCTTACAATCTTCTTGACTGTCCAGAAATATCTTTAGGATTTTGCTAATGCTAATTTCTATTATGATATGGGATTAGCTAATATAACCTTAATTTCTATAGGAAGAGCTTGATAATTGTTAAAAATAAAGTCTGCAAATATTCTACTTTGGAGATTGGATAGCTTTACTGATTGGATATTGACTAAAGGTGGTAAACAATGCCCTTTTCATTCTGAGCTGTGGAAGCTGCTTTCTTTCTTTTACTCGTGACAAAGAGGCCTGGCCCGGGGCAAGCTGCATGCCTCTCACACCTTGACTGTGCTTCAAGGAGCAGGTCCATCTGTGCCCAAACAGTCACTGCTTGAATGGAAGACCAGGTCAAGGGCCTGCTCCAGGGGCCTGCTCAGGTGCTGAGAGCATCCAGAAGTGGATTATGGGGCGTGAGACATGAAAATGAAGTGAAGGAAGAGAGTGGGAGAAGGGAGTAAGGAGAGAAGGAAGGGAAAACAGATACAGAGAAGAAATAGCGAGAGGCTGCAGGAAAAGGGCTTGGGAGACACGGGCCACGCCCGGGAACATGGCAGAACAGAGCACCAGGGAAGACCCTTGTTTGCTGTACCCTTCTCCTTGTAATCCAGGCTCCTCAACCTGAGATCCATGGAGAGAACTCAGGCCCGTGAGCTGGGGTTTGAAAAAAGTCACATCCCTAAACCCTTCACTTCTAATGGCAAGTTGGCATTTCCCTCAACTAAATACAGGCCGCAGACCCCTGCAGCGTTAGCAACACCCATGACTGTAGAACAACTATTTTCATAGTACAATGTAATTGCTGCAGATATCTTAAAATATTACCTATATGCGTAAGCACTTTGAAATCATGGTAATTACTGGACTTGTCCCTAGATCTTATTTAACTCTTTAATGTAAAAGCATTATACTATATCATGCATTTGACATTTAAATAAAATTGTGTTTCCATATAGTTTCCTATGACTTTTATTTTATGCATTTAAGAATATTCTGAGAAGGGACTCATAGGCATCACCAGGTACTGACGGGGTGCCCGGCACACAAAAGGTCGAGCACCTGGGCTGGGTGGCGAAGCTGCCCGTGTGAGTGGCTTCGGGCAGGCCTGAGATACCCCTGCTCTCAGTTCTCGGGGTGGTGGGTGGCAACCCCAGGCAGGTTGCCTGACCTCAAACAGCCTTGCTTGACAAACATGAACTTTTTGTGCTCTGTGATGTGAGGAAGGTTGGGAATCACTCCCTAAATTACTAGTGATTTGACTCTTTTAACATTGGTCTTCAAAGGAAACCACACTTTTTCAAATTATCTCATGTTTGGTCTCAATATCTTTATTTTCGGGAGAGACACAAGAAGCTCTGTGGAGGAGAGGCTCAAGAGTTCCTGGGGAGAGTTCCTGAGGTGAGTCCTTGGCACGAGGACCAGGGAAATGGAAGCCCATTCAAGGGATGCTTTTTGGCTTCTTTCAGGGGATGGGGTAGAGGGTGGACTGATTCTCCCTGAGAAATGTACTTCCCATGAGTCCAGAGATTCTTTTCTATATGTTTGGGCATAAAGTCTAAATGACTTTGACCCTGCCCACGTTCCTATCTGACCTGTAAAATGTTCAGTTTATTAAGTTTCATCTCACAGAGCATAACGTGGCAGTGCCTTTAAACTTAGGCAGGTATAAAAGGGATAATTTCTTATCGATGCCCAAAACTTCTTGTGAGAGGTTCAACTGATGACTTTCTCGTCATGTAGTCATTTCTCCTTCTATGTAATATAGAAGGTTAAATTTTAATAAACTCAGAGCCATACTCCATTTGTCATTGGGTGCTCTCTAGTCTAGAACATGTATACATACCAATTTTGCCTCAGATTTAAAAATAGAATTATTCTATAAAAAGGGCCATGTAGTTGGCTGGACTTGTGACATTTTCTCTGTGATACTTGATGTCTGAGTCCTGACTTTGCAGTAAAAGGAAAATGGAATCTTTTTCTCTTAACACTGTAACAAGCGATGCCAGCCCAAGGACCCTACAGAAAGTGTCACACTCAGATGAGCAGCACTGGGGTGTAGAACAAGACCATTGACTGACCATCGATGACATCTCCTGTTTCTTGGTATCCAGGAGACTGAAAATCACTTGGTTTCCTTTATCTGGGCCCCAGCTGTCATGGGCCTGATTCCAGTTATTTTGATCTGGCGAGGCTTCCTGTTGGCCACGTGAGTGCAGCTGAGGAGGGGCCGCCGCGACACCACGGTTACAGCTGACGTGCGCCTCCTCATTTTGATCTCGGTCAGTGTCCTCAGCAGTACTGCTGGAGCCCATCTGCTTATTCCTTTCACACGTCCAGGAGTTTTTTAAGAGAGACTGAAAGGAATTTTTTTCTTCTCCATTAAACTCTAGACAAAGAGCAATTGTGAGCCAGTGTTTGTTAATCCATCATATTATAAAGCATAAAAATCAATAAACTGGAAAATTCAAAGTACCCCTATGTGCCCACCAAGCCCTCATCTCCAAGGAATTCGTTCATCGGGAGAGGAAGCTTCACAACAGATTTGTTAGCCTAACTATGATGTATTTTTTAAGCAGTTTGTACACAATAATTGATCAAAAGTCTTCATAACAGGCTTCCCAGAGCAATTCATTTGTTCAGCAAAACAGTATGAGTAATAGTTGGAGCACATGTGCTTCATAATTTTGTTGGGAGAAAAAGCACAGCAGCTGTAGTTCAGTGTAGATGGCCATCAGAAACAGCTGATTTATCAAAATGAATTGATCTTGGCAGTTTCCATTCTGGGGCTTAGATTGAGCAACACGATTAGAGTTCAGTGCTGCTCACGTAGCCAGAACAAAGTAATGTTGGCTCCTTTTCCGCTAACAGAATGGGATACACCATGGGTAATCAGAAAACCCAGAGTTCACCCAGTCATTCAGATTAAGCCACGCATCTAAGTGATCAATAAATGGAGTAAAAACATTCCCTGCTCTCCCTCTCCAAGAAAATGACAGTTCAGTACCTTCTTTTAAACCCGAACCTGCTGTCTTCCCTTAAATCACAGAGCACATTAGGAATAAAACCCGTTTCGGAATACCAGGAGGACAATGGGCGGAGAGAGTTAAAGTTGAGCTTGCAAAATGACCCCCCAGTGAAACAGATTATGGCTCGGACCCTCCATAAGGTTCATTTTGGGACAACCCTCTGTCAATTAGTGCATATAATCCTGACTGTTAACCATCGATCACAGCCCTGCACAGCTGCATACCTTCAAAAATTCTATCTTTTTCCAATCCACACTGTGTCGTCTAAAAAACTGTGCCTGATGCATTTGGTTCAGCAGCTGCTTCCTTACAGCACTTGCCCCCCGGATACGCAGGGCACATCCATAGCTGGCCATCTGTGCTCGAGTCGCCCTCCCTCGCTCCACATCTCTTTGGCTTCTCTCTCCAAGCTCCCAGTGGGACACTTGACCTTCAGGTATTGGGAGGCGGTCAGAGATGCGAAGAGCTTTGGATCACACGCAAGGGATGCAGAGCCGAATGACTCCATGACAGCGGCCTGTATGGGACAGTGACCATGGTGGTATTTTTTTAAATGGAGAGAGTTGCTGCAAACGACTCAAACCTAAGTTCACATTACCTGCCTTGCCTTACTTAAGAGGACCAGGTCAGCGTTCGTTTGTTGTTGCCTCTGAAGCTTTAAAGGTCCGATCAGGCCCCCCCTCACACTGCCGGGAGGAATGCTCTGCTGAATGTGTTACCTGCTTCCAGTGCTTCCTCAGGCTGGGGACTTTGCGCTTTGCCTAACGGCGTCGTCTTGGGTGCCAAGTCTGTTCTGTGGGGACAAGTTGAGGAGCTGGGCAGAGAAAAAATGAATTTGCTCACATGCTAGGAAAGTCATGGTCACAGTGAAAAGTCTGTGGTTTGCTGCCGCAGTCAGGAGTAATAGAGCCCTGCTTGGGCTCTGCTTGGAGGACGGTGAGGCTGAAAGGAATTTCTTGAAGGTCCAAGGCTGCTCTGTAGCTCTGGGCTCTGGTTGGCATCTACTCTACTCCAGGTTAAACACCATTAACCCACAAGGACTGCCAAGTTTTTATGACCAAGTGTATTCATGAACCAAAGCGCAATGGAAATAAGCTAGTATCTGGAATAAACAGAGCGAAGGCTGGAGAGTTGATTTGTGAACTGTTATCCTGCTGTTGGTGAGAAATAACACTATTGCCCTCTTCAGTGTGCAGAAGCCAGTCTGATGAAACATGTGACCATGAGGACTGAGCCCAGGATCAGAGTCACCGCCGCCTCCAGAGCTGATCTGGTTTCCAACCTCCTCTGGCCAACGATAAGAGCTAAACTGGGTTTTGTGAGGACTGAACATTAATGAATTCCTCTACTTTTGTTTGTTTGTTTTAAAATATGTTTTATTGATTTCAGAGAGAGGAAGGGAGAGGGAGAGAGAGAGTTAGAAGCATCAATGATGAGAGAGAGTCATTGATTGGTCGCCTCCTGCACATCCCCTGCTGGGGATCCCCTGCATGTGTCCTGACCAGGAATCCAACCATGACCTCTTGGTTCACGGGTCAGCGCTCAACCACTGAGCCATGCTGGCTGGGCTACTTAAAGGTTTTTAGATCATGTGATTTTGGGGTATTTTCAGCATTTCATCTAAATCCTCTGCCGTTCATTATTAGCTCTTTCTTGCCAATTGATTTCCTCCACTCAAGCCCTCCCATAAGATAAAATGTCTTCACAGATGTTTTTCCATATTTAAGGGTATCAGCAGTGCCCACCAGAGGCAGGCCAGAGGGAAACGGCATGGCCTGGGGACAGGGCGCTGAGCTGGGGGCAAGGTGCCCTGGGTACCTGTGTGATGTTGGACCAACCACTTAACTTTTCCGTCCACCGTGTTCTCTGAAAGATGACAGGGTTCCTCTTGTGACCCTTAGACAGCGAAATCAAACAATGCCTACCACTTTCAGCACAGGTGACAGAGCTACGTTAGTGTTTGTAAATACAGGCTACATGCGTTAGCATCAACATGGTATCAATGGAAAAATAAATATTCGATCATGGTATTTAAAAAGTCTGTGCACTTTTTTCAGCCTCCTTACAATCTATTTCAATTTATAGCTTTGCTGTGCCCCAGGAATTCTAAGGTTACTGTTATTTAATATCAGCAAGACTGGACATAATCAAATATTTCGTGGTGCTGCTGTCTGTAGTAGTTTATGAGGAGGTTTTCCCCGGCGATGTGCAGATGGTGCTGCATTCCCGTGGCAGCTTAGTGCTCCCCCCCCCCCCCCCGCCTCCCTCCTGCTCCCCAGAGCCCTGTGTCAGAGGCAATGAATGCTTAAGTAGGCTCCGTCAGGGAAACTCTCCGTGACCCTGGAAACGGTATTTAACCTTTCCATGGATCAGCATCCAAATTGCAAAGCGAAATGACAGGAGCTGCCTCCTTCACAAGTCTGTGAGTTATGACTAAGAAAAGGGGATTGTAAAACACTCTGAAAATCCTAAATGCTGCAGACAGGTCTAGTGATGTTAACAGTTCACCAGCTCGTGCCTGGCGGCCATCACTAGGCCCTTAAAGCCAGCTGTTTTGTGGCAGTCCCCGTCATTTCCTACAGGAAATGGCAAAACTCTAATGACCAACACTTTCACCGGAATTAGACGCTTGTACCAGGGAGCCTGGATTTCCGATGTGTGAGGCGTGTTGGTGCTACAGCAAAGTGCTTCTCCTGCGGTTAAGCCAAGGTCACGAACACTGTTAGCGTGGCTCCTTTCAACAGCACGGAGTGTGCAAGTCTCTTCATAACAGCCTTTTCTTTTCTTTTCTTTTCTTTTTTTCTTTTCTCTTTTCTTTTCTTCTTCTCTTTTTTTTCTTCAGGAGAAAAAAACAGATTTGGCATAAGCTATATGACAGCCACAATGAGGCTTTCTTATGTATGAAAGACACTGACAATCAGCCCCACGGGGTTTATGCGATTTGAGAATATAGCTTTAAAAATCATATTACAGGCAGCAGTACTTAAGATTAATACAGAGGCCATTTACCTTTTTATTATATGGTTTATTAGCACTTAGGAGCTTGATTTATGAGAGAAAAAAATTGAATATAGTGTGTCAAAAGTGAAGACTGTGCATGAAAATTAACCCAAGAAGGTGGCACTACAGTCCTCAGTTTTAGAAGAGAAAGTTGTTGAACGTTTGCTGCAGTGTGGCTACGGGTTACCTGGGAGGCGAGCTTCCAGGAGGGGCTACCTCAGGGACAGGAGAGAGGACTTCTTTCGGGGGGCGGCGACTGTGGGGGGACCAAAGGGAGAATGTTTGTAACGGGGTGTGGGAGACAGTGGGAGACCAATACAGAGGAAAGAGCACATGCAAAGGTCCTAAGGTGAGCGAGGCTGTTGTGTTTCCAGAGCAGGCAGAACACTGTGGCTGGAGAACTACCAATAGTGTGGAGCATGGCAAAGTGAAATTTAAGCGATACGCAGTTAAACTTTTTTTATTAAAACATATAGTTTGTGAAGTAAAACCTTAGTCTACGTATCAATAAGTCAAAAGTTACTGTGTCTATATTAAAACTGCGTGCATAAATATTAACATAGGATCCCACTTCTAGAGATCCTAAGGAAATGATCAGAGATATATAAAGAGGTTTATATCCAAGGGGGCTTATTTTGGTGTTGCTAACTTTTATTTTTTTTAATCATACTTATTCAGTTTCAGGACACTATTTTTATCCAGCTTTCTATAAGATTGATCACGTTTTTGTTATTTCTCACTTTTTCTTCTACTGCTTTGGAAGTTTCTTGTTCCTTTCCTGCTATCTTTACGCTTTTATGTGCCTTCTTAAAGTCTAAGACGAAACCCTGCATCTACCCTCCTCTGAACCAATGTAAGGCCCTCGCAAACCCTTAGCTCTGAAATCCCCCACTTGCTTTCTATTTTCTTTAAAAAAATTTTTAAATTGATTTTAGAGAGAGGAAGGAAGAGAAAGAGAGAGAGACATCAATGTGAGAGAGAAACATCGATTGGTTGCCTCTTGCACATGCCCCCACCAGGGATCAAATCTGGAACCTATGTGCCCTGACAGGGGAATTGAACCCACAACCTTTTGGTGTACAGGATGATCCTCCAACCAGCTGAGCCACACCAGCCAGGGCCCCACTTTTTTCTCTGTTTTTGACCAATGTTTTAGTCCCTTTGTTTTAAAGTCATTTCTGGTCTAAGGTTTTTTTTTTAAAAAATATATCTTTATTGATTTCAGAGAGAGGAAAGGAGGGGGAGAGAGAGAGATAGAAACATCAATGATGAGAGAGTCATTGATCAGCTGCAGCCCGCAACCCGGGCATGTGCCCCGACCGGGAATCGAACCCCGATCGCCTGGATCTTAGGTCGACGCTCAACCGCTGAGCCACGCCCAGCCGGGCTCTGGTCTAAGTTTTAAACAATTAAAACTTTAGTTAGTTACTTCTGATCTATTTTTTAACATTTTAATTTTTTAATATAAAATAATTTGATATGAAAAATTGTAAGGATAGAATAAAGAACTTTTCTTCCTGAAAAATATTTAAGTGGCTGATGTATTGCCCTATGTGATACTCCCAATTACTGAAGTGTGTAATTCTTACAAACAAGGCAATTCCCCTACATAACCACAAGCAAACATGAAAGTCAGGGAATTAACACCGATCTATTGCTACCATCTAATCAGACTCCTTTCAGATCTTGTCCGTGGTCTCAGTAATGCCCTTCATACAGGACCCAGCACAGACTCAGCCCTGCAGTAGTTGCCACGCTTCTTTAATCTCCTTTATTCTGGAGCAGGCCCCCAGTCTTTCTTGACTCTCACATTGAAATTTTGGAAGATCGCAGCCCAGTTATTTAGTAACGTCCCTCAGTTTTTGCACCTCTGATGTCTCCTCATGGCCAGAGTCAGGTTGTGCATCTTGATAGGACTGTCACAGAAGTGATGCCACACTTGTCTCATTGCGCTGTCAGGTGGCCCATGGTTTGGATTTGTTCCATTGCCGGGGATCACAACCATGATTAAAGTGGCATCTGTCATGATTCTCCACTGTAAAGGAACTCTTTGTCCCTTTGTAATTAATAAGGACTTTGTGAAGTACTTTGAAGCTGTACAAGTAACTGATTCCTCTTTAAACTTTGGCCAAGTAACTTTAGCATTCATTGATGTTTCTCAGCTGAATTAATTATTACTCTGATAGTTGTCAAATTGTGATTTTTCTGATTTCTTAATCTATCTCCACTTATTCATTGGGAGCCTCCTGTGAAGAAAAGCTTTCTCCACACTTAGACGTTTACTTATTTATATTAGTGTGGACTCAGGAATTCCTACTTTATTCAATGGATTTTTATTTTTTAAGTTTTTTTTAAGGAAGGTGGATTGCCACGTGCAGCACCTCATTTGGATGTGTCTGGACTTGGAAGCTTGACTACCCTGTGTTCTCCCACAAATGGACCTTGAGAGCTAGTTTGGAGGTTCTAGCAGGGGAGCGCAGCTATTCGCCTACCCTTGACCGAAGACCAGTCCTTTACTCTATCAGGGAAGGTCACCCTGTTCCACGGAGGGCACAGCTTAGGGAGGGATGCACTCGGGTGGGTGAGGGGGGAAGGGGACACCCGCCCAGCCAGCCAGATCAGCCCAATCAACCCTGGCAATCAAGGGGGTGACAGATGTTGCAGCCAGATTGCCCTCACATCCTATGTAATGGATGATAATCTGTTGCAATAATTATTTATTTTGATGCTCAAATTGTCAAAAATTTGGCTAGTAGTCCTTTACACTGACGTCTGTGTCTTTGATATTTCCCCATGATTCTTTGAGCATTTTCTTGTTTTCTATCCCAAAGATGTTCCAGCTTCACCTTATGCTTTCCCTGCCCCAGCTCTGGAAGCAGCCATTTCTCCAAGGAGCCCTGGTTCCTCTCCTAGTGGACAGCAATTATTTAGAAACTAAGATCTGAGCGTTAAATGCAACCATTGCTGTAATTCTCAGGTCTCACTCACATATTCTCTCCCTCTCTCCTGTGGCATGTGCACACTTTACATAAATACATATACATATACATACTTCTGTATTTACTTTCCAAACTGTTTACGTTCACACCCGTGAGTTCCACTGACACCCCCAATTCCAATTCATCTTATTTTTTCTTTTCACATTTGCCATCCTTTCCCCGACGGTGAGGAAACTGGCTCCCATTATCCTCAATATATTTATTTATTGCATTAATTCTACCTGTAAGGAGCCCAGTTCTCGCTGCAGCTGTGACCAACTCACTGCCCTTGCACAAGTGCCCTTCTTGCTGAACTCCACCCAATGACCTTTGAACTGAAATATTTATGCTTTTAAATATTTTTATTCCTAGAATTTCCTTTTAAAAAACCACATTTATACTTAATCTGTCCTTGACACAGAGCTTCTTTCCTTTATTTCTTAAATGATCTGGAACTTGCTTTCACACTTACTGGCAAGGCCTTGTTGGGGCTGCTCTGCCAGCGCGTTCCCAGGGCTCGCCGCCGGGGGGCGCCTCCCCGCTCCGCCTGAGCGCGCGCGCCTCGTTTCTGGGGGGCTCCTAGTTTCCCGCTGCGAGCCCTGCTTCAGGGGGGGCTGCCACCGCACAGGGCCCAGCGCCCCGGGCTGCAGAGCCGGCCCTGCGGGCTCACGCCTGTGGAAGGGCTTTGCGTTCGCCTCTTCTGGGGACTTACGAGCTTCGCTGGTTTGGACAAACTAGTCCATTAATTTCTCACGGAGACACCCGCGCGGGAGTGTGACCCGCAGGCCCCGGGGGCGCAGCGCGTGGTTCTGCTTTGCGGCTGGCGGTTCCTTTCCAGCCCTCTCTGTGCACACGGCCTCCAGCAGCCCCCCGCGGCCCCCGCAGCTCCCCGCAGCTCCCGGAGGTGGGCGAGCACCTGCAGCGCGCAGCCTCCCTGGCTCCTGGCCGCGAGCGCAGCGCGGTTCCCCCCTGGCGGGCGCAGCGCGGTTCCCCCCTGGCGGGCGCAGCGCGGTTCCACCCTGGCGGTCACGTCCCCTCGCTCAGCTCAGCTCCTGGCTCCCGCTGTGTCCCAGCCTCCAGCCCCTGTGGCCCTGATTCCGGTGCCCCTGGCGAGTGCTTTCATCTCCTACATTTCCTTAAAATTTTTAGCATTCGCTTTGTTTCTGGAACCTAGCAATTTCCCTCTCCTGTTTTGCATTGGGCTACATATTGAGATTTAAATTATTTTGTTTGCTATACACTAGCGCATATTTTAATGTTTTGACCAGGGCAGTCTGTAGCGTTTCTAGTGATGAAATATTGTAAATGACTTAAATGTTTAACAATAGTGGACTACTGAAATCAATTATAATGTAGCTATAAGGTGGAATAATACATAACTATTACAAATAATGTGGTTTAAATATAATCCAATAGATAGAAAATGCTTGTTATATAATATTAGGTTAGGAAGCATGATACAAAATTGTAGGATGATAATTTGATAATTATGTAAGAGAACAAAAAAAAATGTGTAAGAAAAATGTTCATAAGTATATACTAGAATAACTATGTATGGTGTCAGGTGGGTACTAGACTTATTGGGGATCACTTCGTAAGTTATATAAATGTCCAATCACTATGCTGTACACTGGGAACTAATATAATATTGCATGTAAATGTAAATGAGAAATTAAAAAAAATTATACTGATACCTGCCCAATAAAAAAAGAGAATATACTAGAATGTAAAGTGACTCTGGTTTATGAGATTATTATTTAATTGATTTTATTTTCTGTAGAGATACTAGAAAAGTAACTGATGAACATTCCTAAACCATAGAATTTCTTAAGTAGTAATAGTAACAACACCAGTGGTGCTTTATAACTCCAGTATTGGCTGATTATCTGTATTTTGGTTGAAATAAAATACTTTAAGGCTGAGGACAGGGGAAAACTAAGCAATCGAAAGTGTTATTTGAGAAATAACTGATCTTATTTCAGTTTTTAACATTATTTTAAAAATAAACAATGAAAAAATACTAAGACTATTCAAGGATTGTGAAGACTTTACATGTGGACTGGCTATTCCTTAAGAATAGAAATAATTTCTAAGACACTTAATTGTAAGGTTTTTACCTATATTTTGAATTGAATAAAAAAAGTTTTCAAAATGAACAAGGTACTTTAATTTCAAGCCAGTCTGAGCATTCTCAAAGGGAGCTTATCACTTGAATTTGAATTGAATATTAATAAGAAACCATCTTTATATGATTATCTAAATTAAGTTTGATTATAATTCTGTAACTTTGCCAATCTTTTGTTTTCTTATTGCCCCAGGACTAAAATTTAAATTTTATACTCACTGAAATAAGAAATACTACTAATTATCAGTTCACGAATAGCATATATATTTGTACTCAAGTAGATTTTTATAGTTACCAATAAAAAGCATGTATTTTAAAATCTGGCTGTGTAGTTAAAAGCTGAATAACTGTGTCCGGTGATGATTCCAGTTTAGAGTGCACTGCGGGGAGCGCGACTGTGAGTTGTATAGCCCTAAGAAAAATAACAAAACCAAGCCAAAATATTTATTTTCCTGTGCATGTGTGCTAGAAGCAGATTTTATGATAAAGTAATTGTTTCAGACACTTTAGCATTATTGGAGCGCTTAATGTATTTATTTGCCTGTGTAACTCAACCCAGTTACTCTGCCTGGCGATGCTCACAGCTGTAACTCATTTCTAACTCTTATCTCCTTTTAATTGGCTCCATCTCCATAATCATTGGCGACTGTTTTTCGGTGACTTTTTCTGTGAGGTTTTAAATGATTCCTCTCAACATTCCCGTCCAACTTCCCTGTGTCTTCTCATAGTCCCTTCTGGCCCTTCGCCACCCTTTTTCACACACAGAAAGCGCCGTTTTACGCTCTGGGGTCAGCAGGCTGCGTGCTCTGGTAGCCCTGAGGCCTAGGGACTCGGTCTCAGGTCACCTGGCTCCTGGGGCCACCTGTTCCCTGGGCAGTGGCCTGCGGCCTGGGAAGCCCTGAATTTCCATCTTGTCTCTGTTTCATCAGGATTTCATTGGTGGGGTCTCAAGGTTTTCATTTTCGCACTTGTTGAAACTTTAGAAAACTTAAACCAACATTTAAAATTATAAATTATTTGACTAAGTAATCAAACCCTCAGATGCACATAGCTCTTAAGGATGGTGGCCACCTACAGGTGGGTAGTGCTCAGCAATGTTCATCAGCGAATGGGCGAGGCTTCCCTAGAAGCACCCTGCTTGCGGGGCAGCTGCCCTGAGTGATTCCCGGAAAAATATTGTCGGCTGCATCTTGAAATCTTGAAGAAATTTACATTTTTATAAACATGCACACATATTAGATGCTGGTTTTCCATGGTCATAGTCCCCTCTCCATTTCCTCTCCTTTTCTCTCTCTCTTTTAAAAATCTAATCATTTGAGAAATTTAAGATTATGAATAATTTATTTTTTGAATTTTATATTATATAATATAGGAGTTATTTATTTTTAATAAGAAAGAACTAGGTCTAGGAACAATTTCCAGGAGAAAATAATTTCAAAGCCATATTATTTCACAAAGGGACACTACCCTCTACTCTAGAATTCATGTGAAATAAAGGGGGAAAAAAATTCTTTTAAGGGAAGGCGGGGGAAGCAAACACTTGTTGAGCAACTTGGTGCTAGGCACTACCTCAGCCTTTCTTACATATGTTAGCTGCTCACATTATAAATAATATAAATTACGTTATGTACAAATAACATTTTCCATTTGTGCCTTTGCTATCAACAAACCACAAATGGAGCTGATTGAATTACACTATTCCTTTAGTTTCCTAATGGGTTGCTCTCTTTCCTTTGTCTATATGGTTCTGATTTATCTGCTTATTTCTGCTTATTTTTAAAAGTTACAGTTCAACTGTATTTTTATTATATGTTCCTTCAAATTCCTTTTCTGAGAAAACAAATCTGAATAAATAAAATGAGGATTGTGATAGATGCTCTTAAAGGTAGCTTTGGACCAGGAATGTTCTATTACTTTATAGTGAGAGCATTAGAAAGTTACCATATATCCCAAATTCTCTCTTCAAGCAAGTGAAAAGCTAATTTAAGGTTTTGGCTCTTTATAAGCATTTCACAAATTCCAAGCTTTGCGGGGGCATCTTTCTCTGAGGGAAAAATATAATGATAATTTATCACAAATAATGTTAGATAAAATTTGATAAAAAAAAAGTTTTTAGAGAAGATCTTTGTTTCTTGGAATGCCTTTGTTTCATCTGAAAAACACCTGTGCAAACTTTGGTTGCAAAATAAAATCTTGGGAAATAAATTCTTTCATTTTGGGTAAAAGCAAGAAATTATAGAATAGTGGAGAGACCAATAGACTGAGGCTCAGGGGAATAATCTGGAGTGTTTGGAGAGAGAAAGACATGGTTTGAATCCTGAATTGCCCGTTTACTGACCACTTGGCCTCATGTAATTTCCATAACCATAGACTGCAATTTTCTTAGCTATGAAAAGGAGAAAAATGATAACTTGCTTGCCTGGGTTGCTCTGATATTAAGTATCGAATTCAGTGCCTGGCACTTGGTAGGCTCCCCACAAATAGTAGGTGTCCTTATCTGTATCAACAAAGCCCTGCTTCAGGTATTGGTCTCACTGCTGTGTGAGCTGCTCTGCTGAAGTTCATCATTCTTGGCCACGCCTCCCGGGGAAGAATTCTGTGAGATGGATGTCGAGAATCACGACTCTATTCGGCACATCCATCTCACGTAACTGTCAAGAGCACTACCACGGATAAAGTGTGGCTGTCTGGATTGGAACCCAAGCCCCGACATGCACCAGCCGTTGGCAGGTTGCTTCGCTTTCTGGGTCTCAGTTTCGGCATTTGTGTTATGAGGATGACAACACCATCTATCGCATAGGATTGCTGTAATTTAATGTATGACAATGGCTGGCACATTGTCAATACTTAGTAGCTATTAGGTGTTAGTGATAATTGAGTCACTTTCAGAGGCACTACTAATGCTGGTGTTGGAAAGCCCTGTGCTACCAAGGATGGGGCTCGAGCTTTGGCATTAGCAGAGTAAGGCTCAAGTTTTATGCTGTTTCCCAGCCTTGCAGAGGCTGCCTGTTAAATGGCAATACTATTGTTTACCTCCTATGGTGATTGTGAGGGTGACCTCTTCTTGACTTCTTATCACAGTGGTGAGAAACTTACTAGGGAGTAATCCCATTTTCCTGGAACTGGAAAGAACAATGGGGACAGTAATTCAACTAGAAACTAGGAGTGACAGTGGCAGTTTGTGACCCAGGTTCATCCTTAAGAGCTTTAAAACTGCCCAGGTATGGACATTTTATACTCCCACTTTTTCAAGTTGAGGAGCAGGAAGATCTCCCCTTTGAATTTCTCCTCTGGCTCTCTTGCTTGAAACAGACAGCTATCAACATTATAACAATTATTAAGGGCCTGCTCTCTGCCACACACTTGCCATACATTACCTCACTCTTTCTTCCCATGACCTTGATGTTGACCAGCTCCCTGTCTGACAAATGATTAAACTGAGGCCCAGAGAGATGAAGTGACTGGCTTAAGACTACATGACTCATGGGCAATTGAACAAGGACATTGCTGGCACAGCCCACTGCACCCTGATTCATCCCAGTCAACCAAACACTAACTGCTCGCTGCACCTGCAGGGGCCTGTGTCCATCAGCGGAGCCTGCCAGCGCAGAAGAATGGGACTCCTGGAAGTGACTGTCGCTTGAAATAGGCACACTTGCCCTCTAAGCTTGAACCTCAGTGGGGCAGGACGAGCTGACGTCTTGCCAGGCAAGGGGACGTGTAGCTAGGACAGCAGGTTTGCATTGGCAGATCCCTGATCTGAGCACACTTTCTGCCTCCGCCCACTTGAATCTGTGCCCATGTGGCTGTGGAACACACTGGAACGACGGCAGCAGTGGTCACCACGGGGCCGCCTGCTTCCACCGTAATCAGTGGCAGAGGAGCTAGTGAAAGCGGACCATATAAATTTCTGGTTTATGCAGTCAGGTGCCCTGGGTTTCCCTCCAGGACAATTCTATTAAGTTCTACCACAGTACATTTGTGATATTATTTTCACATTCAAAACCTGCATTTTGTGCATTCATATTGGGTAATTGGGTGTTTATCTGCTCAATTTGCATAACAGGCATACTGACATTTTTATGTGTAGCAGACGTGACTGTCATACTCAAGAAGACTGATGCAATTTCAGAGCATGGCTTTATGATAATACCACAAATGGCAGACCCTTTTGGTTGTGTGCAGAGTTTTGTAAATACTCAATTAGCAGCAAAGGAAGAAAATGTGACCTTCAATGGCTTATTATTGGTTGAGACATTTTCCACGGAAGTATTAGAGTAGAGTAATTGGTGGTTCATTTTATGTTTTATGATCTACAGATTCTCAAATGCAGGTTTGTGATATTTCTTAATTTGACTATAGGTATAGTCACATGTACCAACACGGCTTAATGAAGGATACATTCTGTTATACAGGTTTGTGGTGTTGTCCCATCCTGGGCCCTTTGAAGTAGACTCTAAAGTTATTTGTTTATAAATTATGTCATTATCTTGTGAATAATACCATTACTGCATTCTTGTCTTATAAGGATCAATTTCCTAAATGTAAAGATTTAAAATATACCACAATACCAAAAACTCTGCTTTGGCATTCTTTTTTTTTAGAATACACAGATCCGCAAAAATGGAAAAGACCTGGATCCCTAAAGGCTCTGGTTCTTCATTGTTTTGTGTGGTTTGTACATATTATCTCTCTAAATATAGACTGTCCCCCAAAATGTATACACACACTTTGAATAATTATAAAGTTAGTGTGTATTAATACATTTCATTTTCAAAATTGAGCTATCAGCTCTTAAAGCATGTATACATTTTTTTTTAGGACACCCCGCGTAAGCTATAAGCTTCTAGAAAGCTGGGGCTATATTTTTGCTCTTTATTATTTCCTTCCTTATGTATGCTTTGGGTTTTTTACTTTTCCTAGTTCTGGAAGAGAGAGCTTGGATTAGTGATTTGAGAGTGTCCTTTTTACTAATGTATGCACTTAGTGCTATAAATTTGTCTCTTGACACTATTTTATCTATAGCCTACAGATTTTGATATGTTTTCATTATCATTCAGTTTAATGTATTTTTTAAAAATTTATTTCCATTGAGACTACTTCTTTGATCCATGGGTTATTTAGAAGTATGTTGATTAGATTCCAAGAGTTTGGAGATTTTCCTGCTACCTTTTTGTTACTGATTACCAGTGCGATCCCAGTGGTCAGAGCACATTCTCCTAGCTTGCTGGCATAGCCACAACAAAACACCACAGGCTGGCTGGCTTCAGCAACAGAGATGTATTCTCACAGCTCAGGAGGCTGCAAGTCCGATGTCAGTGCTGGCAACTTTAGATTCTCCTGAGGCTTTTCTCCTTGGATTGTAGACAGTCACCTTCTAATGTGTCTTCTCATGGCCTTTCCTCTATACACATACATTCCTGTCATCCCTTTCTCATAAAAATACCAGTAATATTGGGTTAGTGCCTCACTCTTATGAAGGCATTTAATGTTCATTACTTCTTTTTTAAAAAAATTATCTTTATTGTTGAAAGTATTACAGATATCCCTCCTTTTTGTTCCCCATTGATTCCCTCCACCCACATCCACATGCCCCCAGGCCTTTACCACATTATTGTCTATGTCCATGGGTTATACATATATGCATATAAGTTCTTTGATTAATCTCTCCCCACCCACTCCACCCCTGCCTTCCCACTGAGATCCATCAGTCTGTTCCATGCTTCTGTGTCTCTGGATCTATTTTGTTCCTGAGTTAATTTTGTTTATTAGATTCCACATATGAGTGAGACCATGTAAAACTGAATCAGGAAGAATCAGAAAACCTGAATAGGCCAACAAGAACTGATGAAATTGAAGCAGCAATAAAAAAACTCCCAGCAAACAAAAGCCCTGGTCCACTGTCCTCAGAGGGGAGCTCTCTAATTCTTTAAGTTGTAGGGTTAGATAGTTTATTAAAAAATTTTATTCCTTTTTGAGGTAGGCTTGTAGTGCTATGAATTTCTGTCTCAGGACTGCTTTCCCTGTATCCCGTAGATTTGGGTTGTTGTGTGTTCATTTGTATATGTTTCCAGGAAGTTTTTGATTTCTTTTTTGATCTTATTGGGAACCCATTCAGTGTTTAATAATATGCTATTTAGCCTCCGTGTGATTGAATGTTTTTGAGTGTTTTTACTGTAGTTGATTTCTAATTTCATGCCCTTGTGATCTGAGATGCTTGATATGATTTCAATCTTCTTAAACTTGTAGAGACTTGTTTTGTGTCCTAACATGTGGCCTATCTTTGAGAATGACCCATGTGCACTTGAGAGGAATGTATATTCTGCAGCTTTGGGGTGAAATGTTCTGTGTCAATTAAATACATCTGATCTAGTGTGCCATTTAGTCACTGTTTCTGTGTTGACTTTTTGTCTGGAAGATCTATACAGTAAAGTCAGTGGGGTGTTAAATGCCCCTACTATGACTGTATTTCTGTTGATCTCTCCCTTAAAGTCCTGAAAGTTATCATTGATAGATACTTATCTATTGCCATTTTAATTATTTATGCCTTTGTTTCTCTTTCTCTCTATTTCTGCTTCTAATTACAGCAATTCCTTCAACATTTCCTGCAATGCTAGTTTGGTGGTAATAAACTCCTTTAGCCTTTTAGCCTTTTTTTGTGTGTGTGTCTGGGAAGCTCTTTATTTCACCATCTGGCTTGAGTGATAGCTGGATAGAGCAGGCTTGGTTTCAGATCCTTGTTTTGCATTACCTTGAATACTTCATGCCATTCCCTTCTGGCCTGTAGAGTTTCTGATAAGAAATCAGCTGACAGCCTTCTCGGAGCTCCTTTGTAGGTAACAGCTTGCTTTTCTCTTGCTGCCTTTAAGATTCTCTCTTGTCTTGAATTTTTGTTATTTTAATTATGATGTGTCTGGGCATGGGCCTTTTGGGTTCTTCTTGCTTGGGACTCTTTGTGCCTCCTAAACTTGTGTGGCTTTTTCCCTGACCAGGTTAGGGAAACTTTCTGCCATTATTTCTTCAAACAAATTCTCTATCCCTTGCTTATTTTCTTCCCCTTCTGGCTCTCCTATTATGTGAATATTGTTACATTTCCTGTTATCCCACAGCTCCCTTAAACTGTCCTGTTTTTTCATTGTTTTTTCTTTTTGGATCTCTGATTGAGTGATTTTTTTTCTACCTTGTCTTCTAATTCACTGATCTGATCCTCAGCTTCCTCTAATCTGCTGTTTATTCCTTCCAATGTATTCCTTCCATTGTATTTCTACTATGTCATTCTTCATTTCTGACTGATCATTTTTATAGTTTCTATATCTTTTCTCATGCTGTTGAACATCCTTACAATCAGTATTCTGAACTCTATATCTGATAGATTGCTTATCTTAATTTCATTTAGCTCTTTTTCAGGAGACTTCTATTTGGGGCTTGTTTTTTTGTCTCCCCATTTTAGCTGCCTATTTGTGTTGTTTCTATGTATTAGGTGGATCTGCTAGGACTCTCAGTCTTTTTGGAGGGTCTCTGGTGCAGGCCAATGTCAGATGCTGTTTGTGACTTGCCTTGACTACCCTGTTTGGAGCTATCAACAACCCACGGCTTATGGTTCCCTCTGCTGGGCTAGCTTGTTGTTCCAACAGAGGGACAAGACCAAGAAGCACACCAAAGTCTGCTTTTTGAAGGCCCAGTTCCAGAAGCAGGTCAGGCAAAGACTCAAAGCTCCCAGAGCCTCTGCCTGCAGGCTGATTGCTCTTAGCCTCTTAACGAGCCTCCGGCTGTAGACCACAGCAAGGTAGAAACTACACAGAGTGGGGAGAGAGGTTTTTCAGTGGGTGGGGCAATTTCTTCCCCCTCCCCCCAGGCAAAAGCTCCCTGGCTGGCAAAGGTCTGCCTGAGGAAGATGTCCTCTGCAATATGGGGGAATGACTCAGAACAGGAATTGAGATAGCTGCCTTCTGAGCTCCATCTCCAGAGCCTGAAACCCCAGATTCTTCTCACACTGCTCTAGTCCACTCTGCCTTCCCTCTGCCAGAGACAAGGTGAGTGGCTGCACACAAAACTGTGTTGGCCCTTTAAGAGGACGCCTGCATTTCCAGCCATCTCTCCCTAGCAGACAGAAACCCTGCTGCTTTTCACAGGTGTGGGCACCTTTTTAAGTTCTGGGGCTCTGGGCTGGGAAGCCCAGCCTAGGGTTTAGACCCAAGAGTCCTCAGTGGGAAACACCCACAGCTGAGATATCCCTCCAGACCTTTAGCTGCTGTCTGTGAGAGCCTAGCCAGCCTTCTTGTGCCTCCACACTTGCTACCCATCTCTATGTCTCCACTTTAAGTCCTTGGTTATGAGGGTGCTCTCCAGCTTGTCTTCAGTTGCAATTGATTATTCAGGATGGTTTTTCTCCCTTTTAGTTGTAATTCCAGTTTGGTCCCGGGAGAATGTCAGTGTAGCTTCCACTCAATCTGCTACCATCTTGGAATCTGCCATTCATTATTTCTTTAATGCCCTATCTCCAAATATAGTCACATTGGGAGAGAGGGGATAGGGCTTCAACACATGAATTTCTGGAGACACCATTCAGTGCATAACACACACTATGTATGATTTCAATTCTTTTAAATTTGTTAAGGTTTATATTTTATGGTCCAGGATATGGTCTATCTTGACATATTCTTGGGCACTTGGGAAGAGCATATGCTTTCTGCTGTTGTTGGATGGAGTGTTCTATGAATATCAAAATCCTTTGGTTGGTGGTGTTGTTGAGTTTTGTATTTTTACTGATTTTTCTGCCTATTTTTTCTAGGTGTTGAGAGAGGGGTGCTGGAGTCTCCAATGATAATTATGAACTTGTCTATTTCTTCTTCCCATTCTACCTATTTTGCTCCACATAGTTTGCAGCTCTGCTGTTTGGTGCACACACATTTAGGATTGTTACTTTTTCTCATCATTTAATGTCTTTCTCTGTCTCTGCTTGTTTCCTATGCTCTGAAGTCCACTTTATCTGATATCAACATAGCCACTCTTATTTTTTTTATTTTTTCAAAAAGTATATCTTTATTGATTTCAGAGAGAGGAAGGGAGAAGAGGAGAGAGTTGAAACCTCAATGATGAGAGAGTTGTCATTGATTGGCTGCCTCCTGCACACCCTGACTGGGGATCGAGCCTGCAACTCGGGCATGCACACTCTTATTTTTCTTTTGATTAATGTTTGTATGATATATCTTTTTCCATCCTTTTACTTTCATCTTGCCCATATCATTATATTTGAAGTGAGTTTCTTATAGACAGCATATAGTTGGGTCACATTTTTTAAAACACCACTCTGTCATTTTCTGTCTTTTATTTGGAACATATGGGCCATTTACATTTGAAGTAGGAAGCATAGTGCCTCCACACAGATGTCCACATACTAATCTCCAGAACCTGAATATGTTACCTTACACGGCAAAGGGAATTAAGGTAGCAGATGGAATTAAGGCTGTTAATCGGCTGGCCTTGACTAGGGGATAGCTCAATTATGTGAGTGCTAAAAATGTAATCACATGAGTCCTTAAAAGTAGAAGAGGAGGCAGAAGAGCTCAGAGTGATGCATAGTAAGAAGGATGCAACTCACCTTGAGGATGGAGGAGTGAGCCACAAGCCAAGGAATGCAAGCAGCCTCTGGAAGCTGGAAAAGGCAAGGAAATGGATCTTACATGGTCTACAGAAAAGAATGAAGGCTTGCTAACTCCTTGATTTTAGCCTGGTGAAAGGCTTTTGACCTACAGAATTGTAACATAATGAATTTCTGTTGTTAATGCTGCCAAGTTTGTGGTAATCTGTTACAGCAACAATAGAAAATCAATACAACATTTAATGTAATTGCTGACGTTAGGGTTTCTTTTTATTTATTGTCCTTTGTTTTCTCTGTTTTTCATGTGTTCTATTTTCTCTGACTTATGTGTACTATTAAACATTTTTAAAAATTGCATTTTATTTATGTATAGTGTTTATAAGTGCATCATATTGTCTAGCTCTTTTTGGTGATTGCTGTACGTATTGCATTATGCCACCTAACTTCTCACAGTCTACTGCTGTTGTCATTTTACCATCTCCCATTTATAATTATCTTAACTATCTCCTCTTCATGCATTTGGAACCACGTCAGACAGCATAATAATTTTTTCTTCAACAGCCAAACATATTAGAAAACTTAAGAGGAGAAGGAAAAGCTATCGTATTTACTATATTTTTGTTTACTTGTGTTTTTTTCTCTATTACAAGGTTCCAAACTTCTTCCTCTCATCATTTCTTTTCTGTTTAGAGACCCTCTTATAGCCATTCTTTTAGGGTAGGTCTGCTGTGGACAAATTCTCTTAGTTTTCCTTCATCTGAGAATGCCTTAAGTTCCCCTTCATTTCTGAAGGACATTTGCATGGGCATAGGATTCTAGGCTGACAGTTCTTTTCATTCTGCACTTGAATAATGCCGTGCCTCTTCCTCTGGCTCTGTGGTTTCCCATGAGAAATCGGCTGTCATTGTAATTAGTTTTCCCATAGGTAAGGTATTGTTTTTCTCTAGCTGCTTTCAAGATTTTTTCTTTGTCTTTAATTTTCAGAAGTTTAATGCTGTGTTTCTGCATAGACTTTTTTAGGTTTATCCTGTTTGGGGTTTGCCCATTTTCTTGAATCTGTAAGTTTATAACTCTTGCCAAATATGAAATTTTAAGCCATTACTTCTTTGGGTACTTTTTCAGCTATGCCCTCTTTCTCCTCTCCTTTTGGGGCTCTGGTGACTCAAGTGTTAAATCTTCTGGAATAGTCCCCCAGGCTTGAGGTTCTGTTTATTTAAAACTTATTTTTAAAACTTATTTTCAGATTTGGCAAATTCTATTGTTCTAACTTCTATTTATCTGGTTCTTCCCCTTGTCCCACTCTCCTTCCACCATTCCGCTGCTGAGATCACCTACTTTTAAAATTTGGATTATTTTTCAGCTGTAAAATTTCCATGTGGTTCCTCTTTATATGTTCTATTTCTTTGCTGAGACTTTTTTTTTGCTGAGGCTCTAACTTTTAAAAAATTTGTTTTAGGGGTATTCAAAACTGCTTATTAAAATATTTCTATTGAGGCTGCTTCTAAATCCTTGTCTGATAACTCTATCTTTGCCATCTCAGGGTTGGTCTTGGTGTGATGAGTAGTTTTTCATGGGAACCTGATCGATTTGCACATTGTATTATGCGACTCTGGATAGCATTAACCCTTCCGATTTACCTGGTTTTCTCGATGCTGTTGTGGTACAGAGAGCACCACCTCATTGCTGCCAGATGGAGTTAGTTCTGGTTCCCATGCCGCCTCTTTTGAACCTGAGTGGGGAGGCTCTGTTTTACCCTAGGCCAGGGTGAGAGTTCTGGCTTATTGTGTGGAAGTGGTTTTGCTATAATGAGATTCTGGATGTCCTACTAGTCCTTCTCTGATACTTCCCCCATGGGGAGCAAGAGGGGAGCCTTGTTACTGCTGCAAAGGGGTGGAATTCCAAGCTCCCCAGTGGTCCTCACTGACACCCTGGGAGGACCTTATTGTTGGCTAGCAGAGATTCAAGTCCCAGCTCTCCTTTGGCTCCCTCTGACTCCACCCTGGGAAGGGTGTTGGGGCACCTCAGTACTGCCATATGAGAGTAGAAGTCTAGGCTCCAAACTTGGCCTTTGCTGGTGGGTGGGGGTGAGGCCACAGCTTTTTTTCTGTGACATTTTCAGTAGAGGAGTTGTTATTTAAAAGTGTGCTGTCTTCCTGGGCTACTCCTTTCCTGGTCTTTTAGCAAGAGAGAGCAGAGTTTTTGGGGGGGGCTTCTTTTCTGTGCCCATTGTGGCTTCTGGGTTGTCATCATATTGAACTCCAAGTCTGGTGTATGCAAGGCAGAAAGTAAACCCAGAACTCACTGGCATGTTGTTTCTAGGGTCCTGAGGCCCCTAGCTCATCTGTCACCTTCTCTCCACCTTTCATGTTCTTCCTGTTTTATTTATGTATGTTGGTCAGGGTTTCAGCTTTACTTAGTGGGAAAGATAGAGAGACGTGCCTCTATAACACCTTCCCAGAAGGGGAAGTCTGGGGGAGGGCTATGTTTTTACTATTCCTTTGGTATCTCCAACTATTCCAAATACATACACAAAATGCCAAGCACTTTTTAAAGAACATGATTTTAATTATTTATTTAATTATTTTTTAAAAATTATTGAATTTATTAGAGTGACATTGACTAATAAAATTATGTTGGTTTCAAGTGTACAATTCTATAATACATCATCTGTATGCTGTATTGTGTGTTCACCACCCCAAGTCAAGTCTCCTTTGATCACCATTTATCTCCCCTTTACCCCCGTGTCCCTGCCCCCACTCCCCTTTCCCTCTGGTAATCACCATACTGCTGTTTGTATCTGTTTTGTTTTTATTTTATTATTTTATTTATTTATTTATTTTTTAAAATTTATCTTTATTGATCTCAGAGAGAGGAAAGGAGAGGGAGAGAGAGAGTTGAAACATCAATGATGAGAGAGTCATTGATTGGCTGCCTCCTGCACGCCCCCTGCTGCAGATCGAGCCCACAACCCAGGCACGTGCCCTGACCGGGAATCAAACCTCAATCTCCTGGATCCTAGGTCGATGCTCAACTGCTGAGCCACCCCCAGCCGGCTGTTTTGTTTTTATTTTGCTTAATCCCTTCACCTTTTTCGCCCAGCCCCCCACCTCCCCACCCCTGTGACAGCTTTCAGTCTGTTCTCTGTATGTATGAATCTGTTTCTATTTTGTTTCTTTATTTTGTTCATTAGATTCCACATATCAGTGAGATCATATGGTATTTGTCTTTCTCTGACTGGCTTATTTCATTTGGCATAATAATCTCCAGGTCCATCCATGCTGCCACAAAAAGATCAGATTTCCTTCTTTTTTATGGACGAGTAATACTCCATGGTGTAAATGTCCCACAGCTTTTTTATCCACTCATCTATTGATGGGCACTTGGGCTGCTTCCAAATCTTGGCTATTGTATATAATGCTGCAGTGAACATAGGGATACATACATTCTTTTGAATCAGTGTTTCATGTTTCTTCAGATATATTCCCAGAAGTGGAACTGTTGGATCATAAGGCTGTTCTATTTTTAATTTTTTGAGATAACTCCATACTGCTTTCCACAGTGGCTGCATCAATCTGCATTTCTACCAACAGTGCACAAGGTTTCCCTTTTCTCCACATTCTTGCCAACATTTGTTGGTTTACTGATGGTAACCATTCTGACAGATGTGAGGTGATATGACATTTTGGTTTTAATTTGCATCTCTCTTATGACTAGTGACATTGAGCATCTTTTCATATGTCTATTGGCCATCTGTATGTCCTCTCTGGAGAAGGGTCTATTCAGGTCCTTTGCTCATTTTTATATTTTTATTTTTAATTTTTTAAATCATCACCCAATGATTAAAGGGGGAGAGAGGGAAACATCAGTGATCAGTTCCCACACATGCCCTGACTGGGATTCGAACTCACAAACTTTTGGTGCATGGTACGATGCTCCAACCAATTGAGCCACCCGGCCAAGGCACTCATTTTTCAGTTGGATTGTTTGTTTTTATAGTGTAGAGTTGCATAAGTTCTTTATAAATTTTGGATAGTAAACCCTTATGAATGTATGTATCATTGGCAAATACGTTCTCCTATTCAGTTGCTTGTCTGTTCATTTTGTTGATGGTTTCTTTTGCTGTGCAAAATCTTTTTAGCCTGATGTAGTTCTATTTCTTTTGTTTGTTTCCCTTGCCCAAGGAGATATATCAGAAAAAATATTGCTATGTGAAATGTCTGAGATTTTATTGCCTACGTTTCTTCTAGGATTTTTATTGTTTCAGGTCTAACATTTAAGTCTTTAGTCCACTTTGAGTTTATTCTTGCGTATGGTGTAAGTTGGTGGTCTAGTTTTATTTTTTTGCATGTATCTGTCCAATTTTCCCAACACAATTTATTGAGTAGACTGTCTTTACTCTACTGTGTGTTCTTGCCTCCTTTGCCAAATGTTAATTGACCATAATGGTGTGGGTCTATTTCTGGGTTCTCTGTTCTGTTCCACTGATCAATATGTCTGTTCTTGTGCCAGTCCCAGGCTGTTTTGATTACAGTGGCTTTGTAGTATAACTTCATATCTGGTCCTGTGATCCCTCCAACTTTGTTCTCCTTTCTCAAGATTGCTGTGGCTATTTGGGGTCTTTTGGGAAAACACTATTTTTAGGACACAATATTTGATCTCTTGTGAGGCACTTATCTGCATTCACTCATTCACTCGACAGATATTTTTCTAGGTTTAGAGGACACACAATGGCTTCCTAACTGGTCTCTCTGTTTCCACCTGTGTCCTCTGTAATAATGTTTATTTTCCACATGGTAGCCAGAGTGAGCATTTACAATGGTAAAGCAGGTCATGAACTTTTCTCCTTAAAATACTTTATTGACTTTTCACCATAATTCAGAATGAACTCAGAGTATTTACTGTGACTAAGTAAAGTAGGGGAAAATTCCAGTGTGAGGAGCACCGGAGTTCTGGGTTCTAGCCTCGGCTCTGCCACCAGATGAGGGTGCGGCCTTGACAAAACATCTAATTTCTCTAAGCCTGTCTTTCTCTGACTTACAAATAAGGGAGTTTGATGAGCCATCCCAAACTCACCACTATCCCTTATGTTCTACAAAGATCATAGATATAAAAACTTATGTACTGTATATAGAACTTTTTATATTTTTGTAGAAGTGTAAATCTCCTTGTCTCTGAGTGAATCTAGACAATTATCTATAATGATGTTATTTAAAGTACAGGTCTTACAATAACCTATATAATCACTGTAAAATCTTCACATTCTCCACACTTTTTGTTTGCTATTCCTTTGGCCCGGAGTGCTTTTCTTCCAGATATCTAGATGGCTGACTTCCTGTCACCTTTGCTCAAGGTTACCATTGCAAAGAGGTTTTTCCTGATATGACCCTATTTTCAACTGAATCCCTGCCCCTCCCCTAAACCTGGCAATTACTGTCCTTTTCTCTGCTTTCTTTTTCTCCATATGACACTTATCACCTATATGTATTTTATTTATTTACTTATATTCTATTTTATTTATTTTTTTATTTACTTATATTCTATTTTATTTATTTACTTACATTTTACTTATCTTATTTTACTTATCTGTCTCATTCATTATCTTCTTTTTCCACAATGTAATTTCTATGATTGCAGAGGTTATTTTATTTTTAAAATGTTTCTTAGGAGCTGTATTTCCAACAATTTTAACATGTCAGGTGCTCAAAAATATTTTTTAATGTGTATACCCCAGAGAGAATTTATCTAATGTGAATCCCTAAAAGGATTTACTATTAAGACAGACTCCTTGGGGTTAACTGGCCCCAATTCAAAATTAGAGTCTAGAGGCCATATGTTGACCAGGGTCTCTCACACACTCTGCATCCCAGAAAAAAACCACAGACTGAACCGTCAGCTTTCTGCACTAGGCCTTGCCTGTTTGGCTCCTTGTTCCGTCATCCTTATCATAGTACCACTCAACCAGTAGACTGTAACTTACCCCAACCAATCAGAAGTGCACAGAATGTACCTTCATTTGCAACGAATCCAAACTATTCGTAGTTAATGCCTTCATTTGCATTAAGTGGACCTTGGTGGGGAATTTGGGTGCGAACTTTTTCTATAAAAGATGATCTCTCCTTTGTCTCAAAGGGGCACACTTCCGCTTTCCTTGGCTTAGAAACTGTATTCTTGGATAAAGTCTGCCCTTTGCTCTCCAGTGACTTCTAGGGGATTGGTTAATGAAGGAATGGTTAAATTTACATTTATGTTGTGCAATCTAACTTACTTTGCCATTGACAAAGAGAGAGGAAGGGTTGAAGTACTCAGACCCTTTTTTTCATCAGCCTTTAGCTTTGTTTGCATGCATCAGTCACCCTGAACCAGGCTCCAGAAGTTGCGTTTCACTTAAGTGATTATCTGGATAAATCTTGCATCCATCTGACACCATACATAGTTATTAGATTATTATTGACCATATTCCCCATTGTCTACTTTACATACCCATGACTATCCTATAACAACCAATTTGTATTTCTCAATCCCTCCACTTTTTTTGGCCTCTCCCCCTAACCCCCATCCCATCTGGCAATTGCCAAAACATTCTCTGTATCTGTGAATCTGTATCTGTTCTGCTTGCTCCATTTATTTTGTTTTTAGATTCAATTATTGATAGATATGCATTTGTTGCCATTTTATTGTTCATATTTTTTATCTTCTTCTTCTTAAAGAAGACCCTTTAACATTTCATATAATACTGGTTTGGTGAGGATGAACTCCTTTAGCTTTTTCTTGTCTGGGAAGCTCTATCTGTCCTTTGATTCTAAATGACAGCTTTGCAGGGTAGAGTAATCTTGGTCGTAGGTCCTTTCTTTTCATCACTTTGAATATTTCTTGCCACTCTCTACTGGCCTGGAAAGTTTATTTGAGAAATCAGTTGACAGTCCTATGGGAGCTCCCTTGTAGGTAACTAATTGCTTTTCTCTTGTTGCTTTTAAGATTCTCTTTGTCTTTAACCTTTTGCATTTTAATTATGATGTGTCTTGGTGTGGGCCTCTTTGGGTTCATCTTGTTTGGGACTCTGTGGTTCCTGGACTTGTATGCCTATTTCCTTCACCAGGTTAGGGAAGTTTTCTGTCATTTTTTCAAATAGATTTTCAATTTCTGGCTCTCTCTCTTCTCTTTCTCGAACCCCTATGACAGAAATGTTGGTACACTTGAGGTTGTCCCAGAGGCTCCTTACACTATCTTCATCTCTTTTTTTTATTAAATATATTTTTATTGATTTCAGAGAGAGGAAGGGAGAGGGGGAGAGGGATAGACATATCAATGATGAGAGAGTCATTGATTGGCTGCCTCCTGCATGCTTCCTGCTGGGGATTGAGCCCACAACCCAGGCAGGTGCCCTGATGGGGAATTGGACTGCAATCTGGATCATAGGTTGATGTTCAACTGCTGAGCCACAGCACTGGCTATCCTCATATTTTTGGATTCTTTTTTCTTTTTGCTGTTCTAATTGGGCGTTTTTTCCTTCCTTATATCCCAAATCACTGATTTGATTCTCAGCTTCATCTACTCTACTGCTGATTCCCTGTAAATTATTCTTTATTTTAGTTAGCATATCCTTAATTTCTGACAGATTCTTTTTTATGCTGTTGAGGTTCTCACTAAGTTCATTGAGCATCCTTATAACCAGTGTTTTGAACTCTGCATATAGTAGATTACTTGTCTCCATTTTGTTCTTTTTCTGGAGTTTTGTTCTGTTCTTTCATTTGGGCCATGTTTCTTTGTCTCCTCATTTTGGCAGCCTCTCTGTGTTTGTTTCTATGTACTAGGTAGAGCTGCTACATCTATCTCCCAGGCTTGGTAGCGAGGCTTAATGCAGTAGGTGTCCTGTCAGGTCCAGTGGTACAGCCTCCCAATCACCAAAGCTGGGCTTTACACTTCCCTATTGTAGTTGAGCCTTGATTGCTGTTGGCATGTCAATGGGAGGGATTTACCCAGGTAGATCAGCAGCAAAGACTGTCTGTGACCATCCACCACTGACCATTGTGGAGGCTCAGCTGTGCAGGGGTCCACCACATAGAGCAGGACTTACTTCAGAAGGGTTCTTCTGGTGCCTGCTGAGACCACCCCTTGAGTGTGTCACTTGTGGAGGTGGTTGGGTGGTGCTTTCATGTGGTCTGAAGCTGTCCACTGGGTGTGCTGGCTCTAGGGTCTCCCTGGAGGTGCAGGCTAAGGTTAGCCACTGCCTGTGTTCTGCCCAGGGTCACCCTGCATAAGCTATAAAGTGACCAGCAGATGGATGCTTCTTGTGCTGGGCTTGGAGGTGCCCACGTGAAGCCAAGCTGTGAACCAAGGCCAGCTGCTGCTAGTGCCGGCCCTGGGGCCACTTAGTAAGAGGTACGGGCTCGCTGAGGCCAGATGCTGCTTGTTTGAGAGATTTTAGGAAAATCTGAAGCATGGGCCAAGACAGATGAGCTCAACATTCTTAACTAGCAGTGCCTAGCCAAATCCTGGGTCTTAACTATGAAACGTGCAGAAAAAAATAAAGAAACCGAAGCCTGAAAGATAATCTTCATTTTATTTGGCATCTGTGCCTTTGGCCTCCTTCCAGTTATTCTGGGTCTATGTAGGTTTCTGCTGAGTTTTCAGTAACAAGTAGGGCCTGATATTTCCAAAGGCTATCTGCGAGGCCAGTCTTCCTTCTTGTGGGCTGTTTATCTCATTCATTACACTAACAAAACATTGGGATGAGAAATGGGCTAGCACAGAGGGAACTCTCCTGACTCATGTTAGCATATGAGACAAAGTTGCAACATCACCATTCTCTACCAAAAACAAAAAACAAAAACCCCTCAAACAAAAAAACAAATCAAAAAAGTCCTCAGGCATAAAAAAAAGTATTCTATGGATTTTGCAGAATCTCTAAGTTGTCTCATGCTGTCCCTCAGCCAGAATGACTTTGCTCATCAAGCGTTGTAGACAATGAAGCTGTTGGTAGTATTTACCTTCTTTTTTCCTTTATTTCATGCAGAACCAGGGCTTGCAAAAAAAAAAAAAAAAAAAAAAAAAGCTATACATCACTTAAAGGAAGGCAGATTGAAATGGAGCCATTGCTAAGTCCTGGAATGTGAAATCCTCAGCCTGGGTGGTGGCTTAAAAATTGATTCCCTCCTGATAACCTGACCTCATAAGCTGGCCTGGTGAGAATCTCAGGTCCAATGTGGTGCATTTATAATGTCACAGGTCATTTCCTTTACTTTGCTAAATGCATTTTTCAAATTGGTTTCAAGTTGATCCAGCTACCTCTAGCTGAGTATATTGGAAGCATAAATGTCCTAAATATGACAGATAGGTAGCAGCTGTTGTTGAAACACTGACACTCTTTTGAAACTACCTCCATGGTGAAGTTGAGCTTTGCAAAAGCCACCACTCTGAAATATTTGCCTTTGTGATACACTTTTACATGAAGTCTGGCCCGACAGCAACACTGAGAAGGTACATGCTACCATCTTCAGGTTCTGATTATAAACCTTTCCAAGAAAGCAAAGTAAACCGAGAGATGCCATATGCATTTATCAGTTCAGGCTCAGCATTTTCCACACTGATTTCAGATATTTTCCCTACCTATTCCGTGCAGCCCAATGTGGACTCCATCCCCATGACCAGGAACTGTGTACAGTTGGATTTGCTTTATGATTTTTTGGCCCGATGAATGTTATTATTTCCGTGTGGGCAGATAATATGACAATATATAATGTTAAGTGAGTCTCTGGGAAAGAAATGGAATTTATAAGAATAATCTAATCCACGTGGATATTTTCCAGCTCAACATGGGCCTCTTTTAATCCAAGCTTTTTCTTAAAAACTGTCTTTGCGATTTGAGTGCTGCCTGCCGCACACTGACACTGCCGTTACAAAGATGCATTAGATGGAGAGAATGGTGCTGATTCTTTATGACTGGAGGAAATAATGACTCCCTGTTCTCTCTAATCATGCTTTTATGGTTTGTTTTCCAAAATATTGCATACTTGACCTTAAAAGGGGAAAGAGACTGCACATTTCATTTAAAGAGCAATAAAAAGTTGGGTTCTCATTTTGCATTTAAACCTATGGGGAATGCACTTTACTATGAGATATTTTCACTATGATCCCCAGGTCTCAGACAATTCTGCTGACTCTGGCTGCTTGAGGACTGTATTTCTCAATAATTGAAAATAGATGCAGTGGACTTTGACCTATTTTACTTTTGGTGTCTCCAACTTGAAATCTACTTTCTAGTCTTCCATGAAGCTTTAGGAAGACACTATTTCAAGTAAAAGGAAAAAACAAAACAAAACTCATGCTTTAATCCCTCCCTGCCATCACTATTTACCTTTATTGGTCCTCCCATTAAAATATTAGAAAAAAGGTGATAATGGTATTGTCTGTTGCACCTGTTTAGATAGCTATTTCACCAGTTTTCTGCTGTAAAGTGTACGTGAGTGAAAGCTGGCCCTCTTCAAATCTTCAGCTCTCTTCCATCAGGCAATTGGTGTGTCCAGCATCATCCCTATAAACGGGAAGACCCCAAAGAGATCACTAGGAATAGCTGAAGTAAACTGCTTTAAACATAATAAAAAGCATAACTACTCTATTCCTTTGGAAATGAAATAACATTGTAGTTAAGGCAAAAGTTAATTTGGAGCTTTCCCTTCAGTTGTTAAGAACCTGAACTCCCCCAATTTTGGCTCCTTAGACCTTACTTCTAAGCTATGAGGTTGAGGGATAGAATAATTTTTTAAAAATAAAAACAAGTTCACAGAATTTTCCACCTGTCCATTTGGGGCCAGAGACTTTTAATAAAAATGTGTTACATTTGTGTAATGCAGTGTGTAAGCATTCAGTAATGCCGATCAACTTATATCTCAAAATGTACATGTGACTCTGATCACCCATGTTGTTTAGAATTCTTACCTTAGTTACTGAGTTCTGTACAGAAGTCATCCTTAAGAAGTCTTTGGAAGTTTGAAGTTACAGTTTACAAAATATGTTTAACGGCATCGGTATGCTTTATTTCATTCTGACTAGCAACAAATGAGTCACAATTTGATAAATCTATTTGTTTTCCTCTTGAGTTGGTGGTAGAAGGATTCTCCGAGGCTCTGTTACTCTCACTATGCTTCTCTTAGCTTCAGTACAGTATTGAATCCTTATTTTGCAGCCTCTTTTCAGAATGAAGTATTAGTTTTAATGAGACATAAAATATTCATAATCCATCTAATTCATTTAATGATCATTCAAGAATTTGGTGTTTCTATTGCTTTCTAACACAGTGTTGAAAACAGGTTTCATTTATCATTAGGATTTATTTGATGAATGTCAACTTACTTTCAAAATATCTAAGAGGATCAGCCTTAAAATTTAATCAGAAATTAGTGACTAAACTGTCACTCCATCTATACATAATCCAGGCAATGTATTGCCACTTTCTGCATAAATTTTTCAGATTTGTTATTTTAAGTCTTCATAATTGACAGTCACAGAAGCTCACTCCACAAAGGGGGGCCAACAGCAGAAGCAATTTGGAGGTTCGTGTGCATCGGAGCTGCAGCAGTAGGGAGTGATTTTTGCTGAGTGTCCACCATGCACCGAGCACACCAAGTAATTACACAAGTCTCACTTTGTAACATGAAGTTGGATGTTTGGAAAGCATATCACACCTCAACAACTTGGGCTTAGGACTGATTTTATTTTCTCAGCTCTGACTGCTGGTTTCCTTATTGTTGCTTGTAGTGAAAGGACAGAGTAGGAAGCCATGAGGACTTTCCAATTGATCAATGGAAGCATTTAGTTATAGGACCTTGGAGTTGTTAGGGACTTTAGAGCCCATCTAACCCAATCCCTTAACTTTATGGAGGAGGAAACTGGGACTCAAGGAGGTTAAGCAACTTGCTCAAGGTCCCTGTCACTAGGCTGTGGGCTGGTTGTACTCCTGGACCATTTCTATGCACTCCAAGTGTTACTTCTGGGGAGTGGATGGCTTTCTCAGGCCTTCTATCTTGGAGTAGACAGAGTCCCTTACCCGGTTTAATTTATTTTTGGATCATCACCTTTGCTTTCAGTGCATCCTGTTCCATTTCCTCTGGATCTCTGCAAGTATCTTGCTGTAGCTGTGTCGGGCTTGGGGGTTCTGAGAAACCAAACCAGAAGTCTGACATTTTCAGGCTCTGGTGAAAGCGAATTAGGACTTATCAGGAAGCTCAGCCACAAGGCTGATGGAAAGGCTGAGCCTGAACATACAAGTCTTCCCATTCATTTCACAATGAATTCTTTTGTGCCTGCATTACCTATTAAATTTTTATAAGCATTTTTTATTCAAGCCAGAGCTAGAAGGATGAAGAGTTTATGAAAGGATCAAAGCATTTATTCCTTAATTTCCTCGAGCTATAGTATGAATCCCTTGACACTGGTGAATTTGTTCATAGAAGCATGTGTTTGTCAGAAAAAAAGAAATCAGCCAATATCCAGGCAGTGAAATGCTCATTGTGTGTGTGTGTGTGTGTGTTTTCAGGGTATGATAAATTATTATTCCCACAAACTCCTATTTTCTTTGGGCTGCCTGTGAGATATTACTTAACAAGCTGCCTGTGAGATATTACTTAAAAAGCTACCTTGAATTTATTATGAAAATAATTTTCCTTGGACTCTTTAACAACTATACTTTGTAATTTTTACTTCAATAAATATAAACATTGAAGATATTTTATTTTATTTTTAAATATATCTTTATTGATTTCAGAGAGAGGAAAGGAGAGGGGAAGAGATAGAAACATCAATGATGAGAGAGTCATCGATCAAGCCCGCAACCCCGGCATGTGCCCTGACCAGGAATTGAACCCTGATCGCCTGGATCCTAGGTCGACGCTCAACTGCTGAGCCACGCCCAGCCGGGCTGAAGATATTTTAAAATAACCTTTAAGATATTTGTTACAGTAAATGAAAACCTTTCTGGCTTCCAGCTTCCGTTTTCATGAGTCCTTTACTCAGCGATAGTGGAAGGCACATCTGTGCCGTTAGGGGGTTACGTTTCCACTTTACATTACAGAGCAGGAGGGCTGCCCTCTAATGCCTGTGTGGGTACCCCTAGAGCTGATTTGGGTTGAAACGAATTAATCAGAATTGTAAATTATTGCATAACTCTTCCATTCTTCATTGGGAGCTGTAGTTAAAATGCTGGCACTGCCTAATTACCAGGCTCTATTCTGCCTTGTCAGTGAGGCTGGGCCTTTGTTTCTTTCCTGAAACAAACAAAACAGCGTTGGAACTGTCAGGAAACAGCAGCAGCTCTTGAAGGCTAACCATTACCAGCTTTTGTCATATGGTTGTAATTGTTGCATGAATTCTGCTTCAATCAGGGAAAAATATGCTTAAGTGCCAGTAAAAGTTTCTACACTGCTATGAAATTTTGCAATTTATGGCTTTGTGCAGATCTGCCTGTGTTACTAGGCAACACTGTACGTGTCGTTCACTCAAATTATTCCTCAATCCTCGGCATTGCTGCAAACTCTAGCTGAAAAGCCACCACCGCCACCAACAAAACCATAATAAAATTTTAAAACATAGGGCTACATCTGATGACAAAAGTGAAACGGAAGTTGCGATGCTGAAAAAAGAAGCAGTATTTAAAAAAATACACTGGGTGGAAAAACAATAAGAATATTTAGAGCTTAACTGTATTCACCTCAGGAAAAAAAATGTAGTTCCAAATGGATGTAATGATCACATAGTTCTCTGATTGGCCATTAAGTGGGCCAGGTTTTTGGCACTTAAGCCACCATATTTGTGAGGCTGGTGTTAATTAAGAAGTACACTGCAGGATAGTCAGTGACCAGGCAAGGGTGGTGTCGTTGCTCGCTCGCTGTGGGTCCATATGCATCTGAGAGAAGATAAAAGCCTGAAACAGATAGAAAGGCGCCGTCTCCCTCCTTAGACAGTCTGCCTGCGGCTGCGGCTGCGCTGCTGCACCGACCAAGCCTAGCATCTGCACGAAGCCTGAGCACTGTCATTTAGCAGGCAAGACACTGTAACCTGTTCCTCGGAGCAACGCCAAACTTAACGGCAAGGCCAGAGCCGCAGGCCTTGCGGAGATGCCCGAGGACTCAGAGCAGGATTAGAGAAACCCTGGAATGGCCGTGGGAGCAGCCCCAGCGCCCCGGTTTGTGGTTTGGCCGTGCTTTCTGGTTTGAATGCTTTTAGTGTTTTGAGTTGCTGTTATTATTCTGATCCTTCATAGTCACCATGTCAAAAGTAACAAAACTGAAGTCTCAGGCAGAAGCTCCCCGGAGTCCACGTCAGCACAGCCCTCACATACAGGCATGCTTTAGGGGAGTGTGCGGCCTCCACACCCGCGCCGCGGGGGCTGCAGTTCAGATGCCGGCGGAGCTCTGACCTTCTGCTGGGCCCTCGCCTTTAGGTGTGAGAAGCACTGCTCTAGACTCTGACGTCTGAAGCGGAATTGGGTCCCTCCCTGCCACGGCCCTTTGCCTTTAGGCCCGGCGGTGTCTCAGGAGCTGGGAGCCCTGACACCCGGGCCATGTGAAGTTGTGGCCAGGAGCTAATGAGGACAGGTGGCTACCGAGCCGGGCTTGGCTTATTAGAGCAGCTTCCACATGACACTGGGCTCCTTTTTTAAAAAACAGATCTTTATTGATTTCAGAGAGAGGAAGGGAGAGGGAGAGAGAGAGGAACATCAGTGATGAGAGTTGTCATTGATCGGCTGCCTCCCGCACCCCCCCAACTGGGGATCAAGCCCGCAACCCGGGCGTGTGCCCTGGCGGAGCACTGAACGGGCAGCCCTCCGGTGCAGGGGCACACTCAGCGTGCAGGCAGCCCTCCGGTGCAGGGGCACACTCAGCGTGCAGGCAGCCCTCCGGTGCAGGGGCACACTCAGCGTGCAGGCAGCCCTCCGGTGCAGGGGCACACTCAGCGTGCAGGCAGCCCTCCGGTGCAGGGGCACACTCAGCGTGCAGGCAGCCCTCCGGTGCAGGGGCACACTCAGCGTGCAGGCTCACCGGCGGGGGAGCTCCACCGCGGCAGCGCGTGCTCGGAACCTCCCTAAGGCCGCTTTATAGGAGAAGCTGGGTTTTCTTCCCCAGCGAAGGTTCTGATAAAAGAGGAAGGGGTGCAGAGAAGGCCAGGGTGACGTGTGGGATGGGGTGAGAGTGGGGACTGGTGGAGCCTAGAGAGAAATGTCCAGAGGGATGGAGAACTTCCTGAATCAAGGGCATCCCTTAGAGCCTGTGCACGGGGCGTGTGAGTGCGTGTGTGTGAGTGTGCGTGTGAGTGTGCGTGAGTGCGTGTGAGTGCGTGTGAGTGTGCGTGAGTGCGTGTGAGTGTGAGTGCGCGCGTGTGTGTGTGAGTGTGCGTGAGTGCGCGTGTGTGTGAGTGTGCGTGTGAGTGTGCGTGAGTGCGTGTGAGTGCGTGTGAGTGTGAGTGCACGTGTGTGTGAGTGTGCGTGAGTGCGCGTGTGTGTGAGTGTGCGTGAGTGTGCGTGTGAGTGTGCGTGAGTGCGTGTGAGTGCGTGTGAGTGTGAGTGCGCGTGTGTGTGAGTGTGCGTGAGTGCGTGTGTGTGAGTGTGCGTGAGTGCGTGTGAGTGTGCGTGTGTGTGAGTGCGTATGAGTGCATGTGTGTGAGTGCGTGTGAGTGTGTGTGAGTGCGTGTGAGTGCGTGTGTGTGACCGGCGCTGTCCCACGCGGGTGTCGCAGAGCGGGGTACCCGCAGCCCGTGGAATGGCGAGGCAATCTCTAAGCTGACCTGGGAAGGCGGGGGCGCTAGGATTGACCACGGGAGCGTGACCTCGGGCCTCTGCCGGGAGCTCTCCGGGAGGCTGGGTCCATCTCGGTCAGGTTGCCGTGGACCTAGAGGCCCCGCTGACGTCACAAACACGTCACTGCTCCTGTCAAGGACACACTGGAGGGCGCCCTTAGCAGAGCGCCGGGCACCCTCGCGCCGCCACCTTCGCTGAATTGGTGGCGTCGTGCTCGTCGTTGGAAGAACGTGACTGAAATAACCAGACGAGGCTCAGACCTAAACGGAGAGTATCGCTCACAGGTCACCCACCGCGTGACTCTGCATCGCCACCTACAACCCTCTGCGAGAAGCCCCCGGGTGGGTGCGGGGAGACGGCGGAGTCGGCGCGTTCTTCCGCTGGTGGAGGTGGCGCGGCCGCTCCCTGGGCGGGGCCCTGGGTCGCCCGACGCCCCGCTGCTCCCGGCCCCGCGGGCTCTGCGCCTCTGCGCCGGCTGTGCAGCGCGCTCTCCGTGGGGGCGCGCAGGTCGCCGCCCCGCGCCCACGCCCTCCCCGGCCCCCCGCGCTCATGCTGGGCGAGTCCCCAGGTCGGCGGCTCAGGGCCCGGCCTGCGGCCCGTCCTCCTGCGCCCGCCGCCCCGACTGCGGCCGGCCCCTGCCTCCCCGCCTGCGGCCCTGCGCCGGCCTCCCCACCAGGTTCGCGGCCTCCCTCCCCTCCCGTCCCCTTTCTCCCGGACTCGGGTGCAGTTGGAGCAAATCATACTTCTGTTTTCATTATTCCAGGTATATTCTTCGTCTAAATTTATTGCCGAATCTTCATCGTAAACCTTAGAAGGAAAACTGTCTCTGGATGTAACGAAGTTTCTCCACAATATTTTTTCAAAAGGACATCATTCCATCAGGTTGCATGAAGGTGAACTTTGACACGAACATTAATTTAGGAGTTTCTTCCCCCTTTCATTTGGTAAATGCTATCTGCATTCCAGGCTGCAGACAGGACCAGAGTGTTGAACTAATTACTGTGACAGTTAGCAGTCGTAGCCTGTTTATTTGCCAGACCCAATATAAGCTCATCCAAAATCAAATTAGAATAAATGTAAAATTCAGTGCTATGCTGTGGGAGGTCAATTAGTACTTTCTATTAAAGAGCCCAACTTTCAAGGACAAAGACTTTTGAAATTTTATGCTGAAACTCAGTTAACTATGAGTTTAAGACAAAGTAAAATATTACTAATGTTGATTTTGAATAAATAGACATAGATAATATTTTGGAAGTTACCTACATGATTCATGGTCTGTGATGCCATTTTTTTGTTGTTTTTTTTGTTTGATTTTAGGGAGCAACATAGTTTAGCAAATAAGAGCACAGATTATGGAGTCACCGTGCTTGGGTTTAAATTTCAGCTCTAGCGTTTCCCAGTCAAGTTACGTTGGACCAATCATCTAAAATCTCTAAGCCTCTTTTTGTCTCATTGGGTAAGAGAGGAACTGACAAGACTGGTCATCCTCAGGATGAAATAATACAATCCATATATGTAGGGAACACTGTGGCCGTCCCATAATAAGAATGTGATGAATGGTCACTATGATGATTTAATGAAGACTTGAGTTTGGGGGTCAGGAAACCCGCCCTCCACTGGCATAAGGAAAAGGAGAAGTCGGGGGTAGCGAGGTCCTGGCAGGGAAAGTCAGCTCTCAAACAGCATCCTGAGGACATGGCCCATCTCCCTCCCCAGGCCTGCTGCTGCATTGGTTCCCGGCTGACTATTCTCAGGCTCCCTGCGAAAGCGCCAGAAGTTCCTGCTCCGCCCTCTGCAGAAGCCAAAGGGCTGCAACTGCTTTTCGCATCCACTTAGGTTCCGTATAATGCGAAACAATAAACATTTTGTCTGGTAGTTCTTTGCAAAATCAGAAAATGCACTTTAATTGGGTCATTTCGGTGATGTGCCCATCCCATTGCAGTCATAGGCCTATGACAGGCCAGTTTGCTTAGGTGTCACTGTCCCTGCTGGATGTGCTGGCAACGGGACATCAAGAGCCCAACTTTCAAGGACAAAGGCTCTGCCCCATCCAGACTGCACTGACTGTGGGAAGGGGTGGGCACCCAAATGGAAAGAAGGGGCTATTGCTGGAAGAGTGACAGGTTTTCTTTGCTGTTTTTTTTTCCCCCCCTCTGCTGTCTACTTGTTACATGAATAAATGATAATGGCAGTTACTTATTTGTAAGGGCATCAGGTTATTTCTGTGTGTGTGTGTGTATGGTTATTGTTGCATGTTTCCAATGATTGATACTGAGGCACAGCTTTAGATAACTGCCCTCATATCCTCTGGCTAACATACTTTGCTTTATGTCCCTTCAGCACCACTTAGAAACTTCTCTGTTACAGTGCAGCTAGGAGAAGGCCCTAGCTGTCACTAGTGAGAGTGAATCCACACCTAGGGTCCTTCCGTCACACGTGCCGGCTGACTGACAGCATACTTGCTCTGGATTCTGCACATCCATGCTCTTTTCCGTGGGGAACTCTATGAGGGCTTCTCCCTGTTGGCTAACAGCACCCATCCTGCTTTCTCTCTGCCATTTTGGAGAATCGAAGCTTATTTTGTGAAAATTATCATTTAGCAATGGTGGTGCCAATATGGCTTAGTGGAACTTCGTCAGACTTGGAAAAGAAGTTCTGTGAGATATATTCCAACTCGTTGGGAGGTTCAGTGAAGATTTTTTGTTCAGTTTTTCAAAAGAAGCTTTAAAAGACATGGAAAGAATCAAGAATGGGCCCAGGGGCATATATGGCTCATCATCATTTTGAATTTGAAGCAAAGTAATCATAATAGTAAAGTGCCTTTTAATAGTTTCAAAATTAACATCATTTATTCATCACACTTATGTCTCTTGTGCACAAGGATAAATATTTTCCGATCATGCTGCTTGAAGGGCAAATCTCAGGGTATTTAAGCTCTTAAAGGGTTATTATACAAAGCTTCTTTGTATATGAATGATTTATAATTAAATGTTAAGCTAAGTTCTCTCATTCTAAGTTGTCTTTTGGAAAAAAAAAGACAATAATTTAATTCTGGCTCTTTCTGATTGTCAAAATTCATTTTTTTTGGACCTTAGTTAGCTCATTTCTCAAGTAGGGTGGGTGTGTTATTGGTAGAAGTGGAATCCTTGGGGTGCTGTGGGGAAAATAATTTCTTGAGGCCTCCACAGGAGAATGGGGTTTCATGGAAAGCTTTATTGATGATGTAAAATTAATGGGGAACCCCTCCAGGGTCCCATCTCTGTCTCACCGTGGAAGAAGTTCAATCTTGTCTTCAGCAGGGCCAAAATTAAGGGCACTGCTCAGAATTTCTGTTCCATATTAAAGTCCTGTCCAGTCCTGCATCTGGCTAGCTTAGCTTGTGTTCTCAGCTGCAGTGCATTGCATGTAGGGTCCACATGGCCATGGGCCATGAAGCTGCTAAGGCCACATGGCAGGCAAGCATAGGTCATGGAGCAAGAGAGAGTAAGGGGGAACAAAGGGCTGAGAGAGAGGGAACTCTTTGTCTGGGGATTTTACCCTTCCAAGATTTAGTGCACTTGCAGTGGCTCCACCTTCCTGGACAATATTTTTCTCAGACTAGACTGACAGGCACCTTCCCTGCATCACCCCGATTTCACTGCCCATGTGCCCATCTCCCCCTTTGTCTTATCCCTTGCAGGGAATGGACCAGTGTTTCTCTGGGGAATGGGAAGCTGCAGCTTCCTGGTGAAGCTGCCCAGATGACCATACTTACAATGGCTGGCCTCCCCTTTGCTCTTTTCCTATTATTAATATTAATAACTAGCTAATTATGGTGATAACAGGTGGACTTGTTGAACAAAGGCCTTTCCCACTGGATTTGAGCAGATTAGGATGCTGTGTTCTCACTCTCTATGAGATCTAGACAACATCCAGGTCATGGAGAGAGGGGAGAGTTTAGGCAGCTACAGGACATATATTTGCTCTCTTAGGTGGCATGGGGTGCTCTTTTTACTTAATATTTAAGGGTCCAAATTATATTTATTATAATTTATTGGGCAACATAAGAGTGTTTTACCACTGTGCCACCTCAGGGGGAAATCTCAGTTTACAATAGAGGGACTGAGGTCCCTACTCTTAGTCCCATCCAACTAAGGGTCTTTCTGTGTCATCATAACTCTTCTCCTCTAAATATGTACACTACTGGGTGTCTTGTTCTTCACCCTCTCATAATAAGACACATGAAAGAGGGACAGCCCCCATGACTTCTTATTAAGATAGAGACCAAGATATTTTGGGACCTAGACTGGAATCATTCCTGCTGGATAGCCAATGGGTGATGTGCTGGCCACGTCAGAAGGGAAATTCTTATTGGTCAGTCAGGAAGGAATGCATGCAGATCTCAGCTGTTGATCACTATATTCTGTCTGTTGATTAGAGACACGGATGCTGGTTTTAAAGTATGAGGTGGGCAGGGATACAGCTGGGCATCAGACATCAGTAAAACAAAGGATTCAAACATTGCTAAGGTGTTCTTGCCTTTAGTGTTAACTTCACTCTAACTAGTACCTGTTAGAAAAATCCTTAGGGAAAAACTGATTGGTTCACTTTAAGCCTGAGGATAGGGTTATGGGGAATCAGAGGGGAGGAAATAGACTCAGGTCCCCAAAGTGGTGAGTAAAGAAAACGAGTGTGAGGGAATGTTGGATACTGGCACAAAGGGTGACACCCCGAGGGTGGAGAAGCAGATGAGCCAAACTGTGATTGGTTCACTTTAAGCCTGAGGATAGCGCCTGGGGATATAGGGTTATGTAGGAAATGGTGGTCCTGTCTTTGGGTGAGGTAGGAAATTCCCATGATAAGTGACACAGCACAGATAGTTCCCTGAATGTCCACTCACAAATATATTAGACAAGAGTGGGTGTAACTACAGATGTCATCTTTTGACTGATTCAATTAAAATTTTAAATTTGGAAAATCTGACTCTGATTATTAGTTCCAATATTCCACCACTATTTTGTATTAGTTTCAGGTGTAAATTTATTCTTCAGTCTCATCAAAGCCTCCCGTATGGTGCTACAGAGGACCTCTTCTCTCCCAACATGCATCTGAAATATATAAATATACAGTTGAGTCTTGCCCCATGTCATTCTGTCTACTATTTATATAGCTTGGCTCCCTTTCTAATATTTAGATTCCCTCTTCTTCTGATTGGCCTGGGCCTAGTGGCTCCAATGTGGGCCCCGGGCCCTAAAAATCTGCATGAAGCTCTCTCATGAGGTTTGCACCTTGGCCGTGGAGGCATTCCGTGGTTGCTGTCCACTCCACAGTCTCACTGCAGCTCATCTGCTTCTCCACCCTCGGGGGTGTCACCCTTTGTGCCAGTATCCAACATTCCCTGACACTCGTTTTCTTTACTCAGCACTTTGGGGACCTGAGTCTATTTCCTCCCCTCTGATTCCCTAGGTTGGCACATATTATTGGAAAAAATTGCCCCAGTATAGAGAGTCATAAAACTGAGAATCTGTGGTAGCGGACGTCCATGAGCCTTTCCATGGCTTGGCAATCAAGATTCTTCGCATTCAGCTCTCTCTCATCCTGCCCACAGCGGCTGATTGAAATGTTTAACATATGTGTCCTAAGCTATGTTACACGACTCTAGTCCCCTAGCACAGAGTAGGGAAATAATGAAAATTGCATACAATCCATGAATAAATGAATTATCAACTGAAAAGACCAGTCTTTCATGGGGAAAATAAGAATTGGAATGTAAATAGAAATACATGTATTGCCCTTAAGTTCTGATGGGTACCTAGATCTTTATGGCAAATATTCACTTCTGCATAAATTTAAAAATATTCCAAGAAAATAAGGAGTCCACCTAACCTCTAAGTGTTTTCATGAAGAAGAAATCATAACGTCCCATCCTTTAACTTTGGTACATAGAGTCTTAACTTCAATATTAATTTTGAAAATGCAAGATTAATCATTGAAGTTATGAATATCTATGGGATGGTGAAAATCACAATGCAATTTAATAAAGTAAAAATGAAAACAAGGCTTGAAACATGTCACTCACGGCAGTTAATAAATACATGAGACAGTGTGCATCTAAATACAATGCTTTACCAGAAATCCTATCAACTCTCACTTATCAAATGGTTCAGTAGGCTTATAGTAGTTGTAATCACTTGGATTAAGAAGACACATGAACAATAAAAGGACTGTCATAAAGCTGACTTGGAGGGATTTCAAATAGGATAAGTTTGCACTAGAACTTGGGATGAGCTAGAATTTATATTTTAGAGGCAACCCTTTGGGAAAATTGTAAGGACCTTTGGAGCTAGTGGCTGACATTACGTTAGTGAAATTAAAAAATATATAAAAGGAAAGTGCTGTGAGGCATGTGTAACCACATTCATTCACAAAACAACTCTATCCTTGGGAATGGGAATGGGATAGGCTGCTTTGTGGTGATCCTGCCAGCCCACTAAGGCCTCTCTGAATGGCCTGGTCACCCACACCCCCATCAGCGGCTTTATACACCGTCCCAGCCTTTGGCCACCGTTTATTGAGCCCAGTCTGTGTGGACTCCAGGAGCAGCAAAGGCTTCCAGGGAGCAGAATGAGGCACAGCCCACGGGCAGCAGAAATGCCACAGTGCTTTCTTCAGGGCTGTCCCCTCCCTGCCTGTGGCTCCTGGGTCTTTACAGTAAAATTTCCTTTTCTGCTAAAATCTAGTCAGTATTCCATGCTGCTGAGTCTGAGGTGAAATACGTTCATGCATGTTGCTGGTATTGTAATTGCTTCAAGTTTCCTGGAAAATATTTGGCAATATGTATTACGAATATTAAAAATGTTTATATCTGTATACCCAGTTGTACCGCTTCTAGGAGTGTATCATGAGTAATTTATCGATTCATGTACTTGAATGTTCATCATAATGCAATTTATGATACTAAAAAGTCAGGAAAAAAACTAAAGGATCCAATTTGGGAACTAGTTATATCAGGATGTGTCAGTATTTTGTAATGTTATGCACTTATTTAAATGTTTTAGAAAAATATTTAATGGTGTAGCAATCTACTATATTAGGACATTAAGTACAAAATCTTATACAAAGTACTACACACATTGTGACTCCAACATCATGATTTATATAAGTATGTGTATATAATGAATACAAAGTAAAAGAAAATGTACCCAGGGGTTAAAAATGGCAATTTTTAAGTGAAATATCTACACATGACTTATCTGTATGCTTTCCTATATCTTATAAATTTCCTGTAGTGATCATCTATGTAATTAGAAAAATTCTGTTATTAAAAAGTGTGTAAAGTATTGTATTATTTTAGTGTTATAAGGAATGAGTTTTTTTTTGTTACACGAAAAACTTTAGAAAATTCAAAATGAGGCATTTATTCCATGTTCAGTGGAATGAAATGTATTCTTTGTCATTTCAGTGGCAGGATATAACATCTATAACCAACAGTACCAAACCATCAGCTGTGTCAAAATTTAAATGGAAATATATTTGTACTTATTCATAATTGTCTTGTTTTAAAAATAAATCAGTATCTCTTTTAAGTAATGAAGGTGAAATATATTGCAATAAAATTTTATTTTAATGTAAATATAAGTTTACTGGGTTTTAATCAAGTAACAACAGTTCAGAGATATGGGTGTACATATACATATATAGGTAGAATATATACTTTTTAAAACAGTAAAGCATACTTTATGATATATCATCTTTTTACCACAAAAATATATGTACTTCTTAGATATGAAATGAAACTAATAACTAGGAAGACACGATGACCTGGGCCCAGAGTTAACACTTTACAAGTAGTTTAACTTTACAGGTGACTTTCCCAACATCCTTATACAAATCAGCCACTCAGCTGGCATGCTCTGGCAGTGTGAGTCAATAAGACACTGGGTGAATTTCATAAGTTTCTTAAACTTGACAACTGCTGCTTAGCCAGTCTTTCCAGGAAATGTGATGGTAGCAGGTAGAAGTGGACCACAGCTGCTAATGACTAAACAGACACAAAAGTTTCACTGCCCTTTGGACACTGGGGAGAGCAGTCTTGAGCTCTGATCTCTTGTTGCTCCTCTAAAGGCCTAACCTATTCTAAATACCTTTACCTGGGAATCAGAAATAACAGAACAAGAGCAGACTGGGGGGGGGGGGAGCATTTCCGCCAGTGAAATTTTTCCAAATCAACGCAGTCATCCGGTCTCTGACACTGGTCTTTGGGCAGCTATCATCTATCTAAAGCAAAATGTGGCAAGTGTCGCTTTGCTTTGTTTAGTTGCAAAGGAAAATCTTTTGTTCAGAGCTTTAGAAAAGTCAGTTCAGTCCACGTAATCCACTTCTTAAGTTTCTGAAAAGTAGCTGATGCTTCTTTGGTAGGGAAGTGCTGTAGAGGAACCCTTCTCTTGCGCCCTTTGCCACAAGCCTACATTACAGACAGGCTCCCAGGGTGTTACTCAACCTCAACGCACGGGGCAGGCTTCTTGGTGGATGAGTTTCCATTATCCGAGGGGCGGTAGGAAAGCGTGCTCATTTTTGTGGATAGACTGGAGTGGGACTTGGCCTTTGGAGGGATGTACTTCAGAAGCTGGAGAAAATATTTTTTAAATTTTTTCCCAAGAAAGCCATAGAAGAGAGGATTGAGGCAGTTGTTAAAATAAGCTATGCAGATAGTGATGGGCATGGCGGTGTCAACAATATCTGTGATTTTACAGTCATTTATGATGCCCAGCTGAATCAGAACATCCAGGAAAGTGAAAATTTGATGGGGAACCCAGGAGAAGAAAAAGAAAAGCACAATTGCCATAATTATCTTGAAAATATCATCATTTCTCTGCTTGCTCTTCTGAATTTCATAAGCCTTCTTTAGGGCCTTCCAAATAAGAGTATAACTTGTAAGAATGATGAGAAAAGGAAACAGGAAACCCAGAATATTCTTGGTCAGGCCCAGCCCTGCGGGGAGGGTTGAATTTTGGAGTTCGTAATGGAAAGCACACACTGTGATGTTGGTGTTCTCAATGAAAAACACGTTTCGGTGGATGATAGTTGGCAAACTGGCCAAGCCAGCCAGCAGCCAGATAGTGATGCAGGTGACTTTGGCCACAAGCATTGTGCGCCGAAGGCGGGACTTCATTGGGTGAACGATAGCCAGGTAGCGATCGATGCTCAGACACGTGAGTAGAAACACACTGGCATAGAGGTTGAAGCTGACACTGGCCGACGCGATCTTACACAGGTAATTGCCGAAGGGCCAGCGGTATTCCATAGCAGTGTAGACGGCCCACAGCGGCAAAGTCAGTAAAAAGCATAAGTCAGCCAGCGCTAAATTCAAGAGAAAGACACTGGCCACGGTCTTCAGTTTCATGTAAAAGTAAATGACAATCACCACCAAGCTGTTTCCAAATATTCCCACCACAAAGATGATGCTGTATAAAGTAGGGATCATGACAAATATGTAATTGTGCCGTCCAGCTTTGGGACAGTCATCTTGGATTCTTTTAATACCATCGTCAGTGGAAGAGTTGAGGATCATTTTGACCTCCTGGGTTAATTAATCTCGGACACTAATGCCAAATGCACCTGGAAAAAATAAAAATGAAAAGGTGAAAACTAAGTAACTTTCAGTCATAAATGAATAGTTTTATTTCTCAATCATAAGTACAGTAACTCAACTTTGGTTTTAGGAAAGAACTAGATCATATTTTCTGGAGAGAAACTATGAACTAATAAAGTGTAGATTACATATTTAAATTAATTTTGAGAGCATATTGCTTTTCTGGGAAGTGATAATATCCTCCAGACAAGTAGAAGTAGGGTCCTACGTGAAGAAAATGATCTAGGTCCTTTGTTTTTTTTTTTCTAGAAGTAAATCCTAGCTTCCAAATTGATTTAAAAACATAATATAAACTTCAGAAAACACTACTGAATTAAATTAGTCATTCAGAAAGATGAGTTTTTATTGAGGTAAGCAAGGCCAATTAATTTGTCTAATGTCAGACCTGTGACACATCTGTATCTTTTTTTTTTTCTTTAAATATATCTTTATCGATTTCAGAGAGAAGAAAGGAGAGGGAGAGAGAGAGATAGAAACATCAGTAATGAGAGATTCATTGATCGGCTGCCTCCTTCATGCCCCCAACTGGGGATTGAGCCCACAACCCGGGCATGTGCCCTGACCGGGAATTGAACCCCGATCGCCTGGATCCTAGGTCAACGCTCAACCGCTGAGCCACGCCCGGCCGGGCAGTATCTTATTTTTTAAACAATTTCATCTCACAGTCTTTACTTAGGTATAAAAATTATCAGCATCCTCCTTTAGGTGGTCAGAAGAGCTGTCTCTAGGCCACTGAGGAATTGGTCACTGTGGGAATTGATGTAGGAGGGGAGAGGGAGGGCTCAAGACAGTGAGGAAGGGCATTCTTCCCAAGGCTTTTCAGGCCACTATAGGCAGTAACCACATTCTTTAACTTCCAATTCAGTCTAGCACAAGGCTTTGGATTGCCTAACTTTTATGTCTGTCAGCCATTTCTGGAATTAACTTTAAGATTAGCCATCTGTATAACAAGGACGTCAAATGAACAAATTAATCAGGATTATCAACATGCCTTTTGTGGGAGCTTGAGATAGCAGCAGTTCTTTAGGGTTTGGGGAAGAATTGGATGCTCAGAAAAGAGCTCCACTGAGACTTCTGCAAATATTTGCTTCAATAGTTTACATAATCAACAATTAAGCTATTCATTTATGTGATTTAGAAAATCAACCTATTCTGCCCTTGATAGGAGTCCATCAGAAGATCCTCGGGAGGTGCTGTGAGGGTAACATCCCCGGAGGTGGCACAGGCACGCTCGGGAAAGTCAGCATGGGGCCGGGCAAGGTTGGCCGGGCAGAGCAGGGGCGCCGGGCCAAGGTCCTGCCGCTACACCGGGAGCAGGTGCCGAGGTGAGCGTGGCTGCGAGCTCGCCTTGCAGCAGAGTGTGCTGGGCAAGACCAGGGACAGGAATAAGACACTACTTGTCTGCCCGGGGAGCCGGGTGTGGCACCCGGGAGAGGGGATGAACACGTGTGCCTAAGGCGGTAACATGTGGGTGCAAAGTGCTGCTGTGGAAAAGACTAGAGCGCAGAAGCCAGAGTCTAAGAGATGACCCTGGGAAGAGGGGCTCTCGGGGCTGCTCTGCTCCCCGCGGAGGCCTCGTTCTTCCCGTCCGCTCCGGCTCCAGGTCCTCATTAACTTTCACTCGGCCTAACAAAATCCAAACCCCGTCTTCCCTTTTCTTTCACGAGGGCACTGGCATCACATTCAGGCAGCTGTCCCGCCCCTGTGGCGCCTCCCAGCGCTCCGGGGCAGCTGGCTGTCCCATTCCCTGAGCCCAGGCAGGTTTGACAGTCTTACGATGGCCTGTGGGCCTGTCTCCCCCGGTCTGTCGGCAGCTCCAGGGCCTGGGCCCGCCCGCCCGGGAGGCACGTGCCGCCTGATGAGGAGGGTGGGCGAGGGCACGAAGGCGGGTGAGCAGCAGGGAACTAAAAGCTGGCAGGACGGAGCCCTGAGGCTGACTCCGGGGGGCTATGGAAATCAGGCGACATGCTGCTTCCCGAGCAATCTCAGAGGAAATACTCAACGTGGACCTGGGCCTCACCTAGGATAAATCAAAACCAAACCGAACCAAACCAAACCAAAAGAGACAGACCAAAGAGAAATCAATAAATAAAAGCCCTTAGCACTTTCAGAAATCTGAAGTTTGCCAAACAAAAGATGAAAAGAAGGAATAATTTAATAAAATTTGGGGCTCTCAGGGAGGTATGACCTAGTTCCTCCTCACCCAGAAGGATTTCCTTACAATTTGCTGATTTTTCAGTTCATTTTATTATAATTACTAAAATTATGCCAAATTAGAAATATAAATTCGTTTAGGTAGACAAATATTCTCTATTAAAAATTAAACGCTACATTAAAGGTTCATGTGCCAGCAATCATTTATACCTTAATATGGATTAATTCACTTATTTGCTCTCCTAACATCTAGTTGAGATCAGTTGGATTTTGCCTAGGAAAAAATTGGAAATGTCAAGGTTAAAGAATCTCAAAGATTAGAAGCAGCCTGGGTGAGCTCCACAACTGAAACTAGGGCAGAGGTAAATATTTGTTTCAGCTTGGGACAAGGGCACTCAAAGATAGGAAGAAATAAACGATGCATTAGGATCCCCTGGGTGCCCTGAGCCTGGGTGCAGCAAGGCAATTCTCCCCTTTCTTCCCTCCTCTCTTGACCTTACTTTGAGGGACACAACTAAGGCTGGGTACATTAACCCCGTGTCTAGAGTGAGCGGACTTTTATTGACAAGGCTGGAACTGTAACCATCATTTATGAAAGAATTTCTATGGGAAAAAGTTTGCATTTGAGAGGACCAATTTATCAACATAGCTTTGGATCCCAATTCCTTCCCAGCCTGAGGTCAGCTCTCCTTCAGCTCTCACCAATCCTGATGGACTAATATTTAATGTGTGAAATGTTGTTCTGAACAGCTAGAGGAGCATCCCTGGAAATTTTAGTGAGGGATTTATTATTTTAATGAGTTTATCACTTGAGAAACTCTGGACATAGCATTGAATATGCTAATTAGAAGAAAGGTTTACAGAAATGTTTATATAAGTAATGACCAGGACTTCCTACCTGGTAAGGAAACAAGTGTCTAATACTTGAGGGTGGAGGAAAGAGAAGGATTCTCAGTGATGGGAACAGAAGATGGAAATAGCAGGAAGCGACACAGGGAAGCAGAAATGCAAATAGTGCCTTCAGTGAGCAGTTACCATTCATCATCCCATGTTCACTGACCACCTACTATGTGCTGGGGTCAGGGGTGTAAACTGAATAAAGTCACACTTCTCTATCATTTGTGTCTAGTTGGATACGCAGGGGCCCTAAACACGGAATGATCTCCAGTGTGTTGAATATTTAACCATGTAAGAGGCCTGTGGAATGTTCTGTGTTTACCATTGACCCAGGCTGGTGGGGGGGGTGGGGGAGAGATCAGGGATGCTTCCCAGGGAAGATGGCCCTTGGACTTTGGAAGACATGTGGCAAACAGAGTGGTTAGAACTTAAAGGCAACCAGCTGGCCAGCCAGGGTGGAGTAGAGATTGCGTCATCACTTGAACGTTTCCCTTCTTACCAGAGCCTGCAGCAGCACCCACGGGAAACAGCCCCTGCAATTTACAGGTGCTGCACCATCCTCTGGGCAGGGGTCTGGGGAGTGAGGAGCACTGGCTGGGAGGGTGACACAGGCCCTACTGGTGTGAGAAACAAGAAATATGGTTCTCTGGTCTGCACCGTTCTTTTGTTATGGTGGTTGTTTTTGGCATAAGCGTTTGTAATGATCACTCACTTCTTTTTTCTTCCTACTTTTACCTTTTGGCCCCCTTCACCCATTTCTCCCACTGACTGGCTTCCTTAGCTGAGAGCTCTCGGAAAGAGGGCAAATGGAAGTCGGGACTGGCAGCCACCCGAGGCTGATGCCAAATGAGTGGGAAAGAGTGGCTTCTTTTGTCTTTGAAGCTGCAAGGAGCTGTGCTGGTGAGCTGAAGGAGGCAGAGATGTGTTGTGCTAGGGGCCAAATCTGTGAGTCCTAGAAAGCAGCTACACTTCGGTTCCTTCTCCAGGCGGGGATAGGCAGGTGGGATATCTACAAAAACACAGAGGCTCCACCTCTCCCTCTTTCTAGCTTTTACACATTTTCTCTCGAAGGAAAGAAGACAGAATTTGGAGTCAAAGTGCTTGTAATGGAATCTTCCTTTGCCACTTGCAAATCTGTCACCCTATGTCTCTGACCATGAGCCTCACTGTAAGAAGCTTTCCTCATCTGTAAGAAACAGAAACAAGGATCCCACTGCACATGCTTGTAGGGATTAAATGAGGAATGCACTGGGCATAGCTTTCAAATAGTGTTTAATTAATGTGTTTTATTGGAATTGTTGCTATTATCTTAATGGAAGGCAAATGCAGACTCAACTACAGGTCAAAAAAACATGAGCTATTTTTAAAAAGGGCGTTTGTTATTGATAAGCTCTTTCTCCTGCTGTTAAAAGGCTAAAAATACCAAGCTGTTGTTCTTTCAAAGTATGAGTAAAAAATAATCATAAGCAGCTGAATAAATTTGCCGTGAGTCAGGTGGGAACTTGCAGTCTGCTGCCAACACAAGGTTGGCCCGTGGGGCCGCACCACATGGACCCACCCACTGCTTGATTTTCTAGGAGTTGCCTGGTGTTCCCTGACACTTCCTCTGGCTCTTAAAAACAAGCATATGGGAGGAAATTTTTTTTAAATTCTAAGAATATTTCCTTAAGACTTTTGATTAGAATATTAATACCTTCTTCAGCTTTTAAGGAAGCCAAAACCAATCTAATTAAATTGTTCATTACAAGCTCCTTTTTAATGAGTTTGCAATCTAAAGAAAAAAATACCCATAGTTTCTTATGACAATAAAGAGAGAACTAAGAGACCAAGTAATTATTTTTTGGAACAATCTTCTATCCGAGTATCTTTCTCAAATTCAAAAAGAGTTGGCCAGTGTTTGTAAGTCATTTGCTTATAGTGCTGGACAGCTCAATAAACCATCCCATTCAAGCCATTCTCTTTATTGCTCCTGTTTTATAATTCAGACTTTGGAAAGCAACTGCTTCTGCTTCTGTGCGTTTCCCTCAGGAACGAATGAGGCATTCTCCAGGCAACAACTGCGACCCGCCACCCATCCGTGAATTCACTGACTCACAGAAGTTAGCACTAAAATTTTTAGGGTTTCTACTTTTTACCCCAACTATACTTGGTCTTTTTTTTTTAACCTCCTGTCCTTATTTTATGAGGTCTATTTCTACTTGATCTCCTTAAACACTTGAACATCTGTACGTTAGGAGCCCTTGTCCAACTGCGTTACTACTTGTGGTTTCCTCAGGGACAAATTCTATTGGTCTCATCTGTGGAGGCTTTTCCTTAGTATCTTCCTTCATCTTCAGCTTTATAGTCTTTGACTGTGAGGTCATGTATGGTGGGAATTAAGTTCCTTAGGGGGCTGAGTGGTGAGCTGTGACATTGCTGCTTAGGCATGGAAAAGGTTTAACGCCAATTCTCAGCCTGGTTTCCAGCCCCATACTTTGTCTGCAGCTACTACAGACTAGGCCCTCTGCCATTCTCATATTTTGGCTGGTACACAGTTTTCCAGCCTTTGGTCACAATAGTGATTTTTCCAGTTTCTGGCTGTAACCGGAAAACCTAATTTCAATGGCCTTCAGTACATGAGTCTACTTGTCTTGAAGTCCACCCTCAGAAAGTCCTTGTTAGAAGTTGATCTTGGCTGTGCATCTGGTGTTGGCTCTTCTCTGGCCCACGCGTCTCTGCTTAGAGCCATGAGGTGACATTCTATGTGTTCAGAGGAAGAAGGGGAATTTCCATGACTGCTTAATCCATTGTCTTCATCTTGACTGGAAGTTGCTCTGCACATTATTTGGAGATAAGAGTTAAGCTGTTTGGACCCAATCAGCTTTGGACTATAGTCTTTCCCATCTTCACGTCCCCCCGCTGCCACCATGCCCTTTGATGAAGCATGCAGGCCCGTGGGTGGCTCTCTCCATGCTGGCAGTCACGAAGGCAGAGCACGCAGAGCGCCTGCCCATGGGACAAGTGGCCAGACTGCTTTCAAGTCAGGCGCACAGGAGAAAGCACTCCTAGCCTCATTTTCTATGTCTTTATTTTTTTTTTTTTTTATTTTTTTCACTTTCTATGTTAAACACTCTCCTTGGAGATGATTTTTCTTTTCACCTCTGAAATTCCTGGATAAATATTCTCTTAATACAAAGCATTTCATTGCAATTATTAATGCAATACTAATTCAGTATTTGCGATTCAATCTCCTCAGATTAATGAGGGCTGTGTGATGTGTCTAAGAGGTAAAAGTGGTTTCTGCCCTCTTCCGAAGGTGGTGCCACCCACTGCGGCTGCCCTCCCAAGAAATGCAAACAACACATGCCGCTTCCTTGCTTCTGCACACGACCAGCTGTAAGCAGCTGTGGTGATGGCTGTTAAATGCTCTGTCACCCTCAACTAGCCCTCACTTTGCTTTCTCGCAAATAGCCCAAGAACCTAAAGAACTCAGGTTTATGAAAGGGTCTTCAGAAGTTCCTTCCAAGTTATGATACAAATTGTACAAAATGGTAATACTAAATTTTAGCTTCTTGGAGATAATCCAGTACTGTAATATCTAATAATGTAACACTAACCTACAATTAAATCTCTCTCCACTCCGGAAGCTCCTACTTATCATAAATTATAGTTTAAACAACTCAGTTGTGCTGAACATCCCGAGCCCGCTGAATAACACCTTTCATTCCTATGACATTTCCTCTTACATCTTTGTAGCCTAAATTCTTGGCTGTTTTGTTGTATGATTTCTTTTTTTTTTTTTTTTTGTAATTTCAAAAAGAAAAGAGAAACAGGTAGAGATGAAAGAAGATATGTGACTAAGTCTAATCATGTCCTTAAAAGTCTTCCTTTGCCATGTTGGTGTTAGCAGAAAATATTCTCTTTATATTAAATGCAGAGGGCCATGGGAGGTTCCGTGAGCCGAGAGAGCTGGGCCCCAGAGAGTAGGAGAGAAACACATGGAAACCTAATTTGGAAGAAAGCTCCTATACGAATGAACCCGTCCTCTTAAACTCCCAAATTCTTCACACTTATGGAATCACAGAATTTCCCTGAGGGAATCACAAACACATTTCAAAGGATCAGCATCTCGACATCAGGGGAGGAAACTCGGGTTTGAATAGTTCGGCTTTTGGAGGCTCTTCACAGGCTTTTCTTTTTCAACAAATGAAAAAGGTGGCGCTATGTAGCCTCCCTGTGAACAGCGGCTGCTTTACCACCTTCGGAAGCCACTCCAGTTTGCTTTGAAACCAAATCAGCGGCAGAAACTGCTCATCTCATTTCAATTTCCATTTTAAGGTGTATGAGGAAAGTTATTGGGCATAAAAGGAAGCACTAATTTATACCCTTAGAAAACTATATTATAGAATTTATATGCATTATGAGTTTTATGTTAGAAATTATAGACTACATGGCAATTTATTTCAGATTAAAGTTTTTAACCTTAAACAAATCACATAATAATAAATTTTATAGGAAGCTAAAAGATTAAGTATTCAATATATTGTATGTGTTTCCCTAAATTTCTCAAATGTCTGGATTGCAGTAGGTATTGAATGATAGTCCACTAATTGTCCTGCACAGTGTGTAAGGAAACTAGGTCTAATTTTGGCTTTCCCACTCACTGCTAGGTGACCTTGAACGAGTCACTTAGCTTCCCTAGGCCTGTGAATCTTCAAGAAGCTGAGACACACAGAAATCTCCTGCAGCACCGAGATTTCATCATCTTTCCTTTGAAGAGGCACACATCTTTTGAAGACAAAGGCAATAATGGCTTGATAAGTAGAAATGACCTGATAAATTATTAAGTTAGGCAATTATCTGTCTATTATCAATATAAATATTATTAATGCCACAATGATTTAATAATAGTCCATAATTAAATACAAGAACTCTTTTTATTAAAAACAAAATGAAAAGAATTTTACTTTTTAATAAACTCCACCTAGGATTATTATATTACAGTGAGGGTGCCCCCTGGCACCGCTGCCCATTTTTTAAATGAATTGTCTCCTCAAAGGAGTGTTTTCCTGGCACAGCATTTGGATAGCTGCTTGTGACCCTTGGTTAATGAGGTCAAGGTTGTAGGTTTGGACCCTATCTGGACTAGCTGGTTTCACTCCATATGTGGGCAAAGGCTGTGAGCCTCTCGGGCATCCCCTGTGTTATTCATTGGCGATACCAGGTGACTGAGTAAAGGCAGATTGGCTCATGGCTGTAAATCAAAATGAAAAGCGTGCACCGCAGTTAGACAATCACACTCACATCGTCCTATGGAAAAGGTGGCACAATATGCTATTGTTAACATAACTCCCACCAAATGAACCTACGCTCAGATTTTTTTGTGGGGAAAATACAACTTTTTAAAGTTCAGCAACCAGTTAAGGTGGTTCAGTTGCCCAGATAAAAACATGGACATGAAGGTAGAGAAGTGCAGAAGACCCTTATAGTAATATTATTTAGAATAATATTTTGAAGTATTGTATTAAGTCAATGTTTGGAAGAGCTAAATGGACTTTTGTCCTAAGAAAATGAGCTATGTAAGGGTCATTTTACTTGATTTATGCATGGTTACATTTTTTTCAAACAGTTTTGTACATATTACATTCTCTGCTTTTTTACTTTTCACACTAAAATGCTGTAAAAACTGAGACAGCAGAACAGTCCGATAGAGAACGCACTGGACTAGCGAACTGTTGAAATGTCTGCTCTCACTAACCAGCAACAGGGTCATGTGCAGGCAACTGACCTCTTACTTTGTTACCCTTTAAATACTAAAAAATATTTAGAATGAGAATAACAACACTCGTTCTCACCTCTATTTCATAGATTGTTAAGGGTAAAAAGTGAGGTCTTCGAAAAACATAAAAGCACTTTGAAAACATAACCTTTTATAATGCAAGGGCAAGTAAAACGAATTTAATCAAAGAAAACTCAGAACTCCAAAAGGCTAATAAAACTTTTTTCGTTCAAAAATTCAGATTTAAAAAAAATTGGAATATAGCTGCCATACCACATTACATTAGTTTCAGGTGGATAGCATAATGATTCGATATTCATATACATGTGAAATGACCACCGCAGTAAGTCTAGTTAGCATCCATCACCACACAGTTAGATTTTTTTTTCTTATGATGAGAACTTTTAAGATCTACTTTCTTAGCAATACTCAAATACGCAATACAGTACTATTAACTGTAGTCACCATGCTGTACATCGGCACAGGACTTATTTCATAACTGGAAGTTTGTGTCTTTTGATTCCCCTTTGTCTCCTGTATCTCTGACTCACCCATTTTGCCTGTTACCCCTCTAGTGACCACCAATCTGTTCTCTGTATTTAGCAACAGCAGACATATTTTCATTATTATAATCTAATGCTTTTATTTCAGAATTATAACGAGTCACCCGATTAATGCTAAAACAAAGGTAGAATTGTAGATATTGTATAGCTTCTACATTTAATATTTATGACAGCAAATGTTTGGGTACAAAGTGGGCCCTCAGGCCAAATCTGACCAACAGATATATTTTCTTTGGCCCAGATGCATTTAGAGATTTGGAATTTTAATCTGCTATAGTTCACTACTTCCCACCACTCTGTGTTTCCTGATGCTTTTGGTCAGTGCTGTTCAGAGAGCCACACATGTAATTTAAATCTCCCTCGCAGCTACATTAAAGCTTAAAAGTAAACAGGTGAAATTAATTTCAATAATATATTTTATTTAACCCTGTATTTCAACATGTAGTCAACATAAAGATTATTGATATTTTCTATTCCTTTTTTTATACCAAGTCTTCAAAACCCAGAGTATAACTTGTGTTTCTAGCACATCTCAGGAAACTAGCCACACTTCGAGCACCCACTCACAGCTTGGCGCCACCTAACTGGATGGCGCACCATTAGGCCCTAATCTCCCTAAGTCAGCCCTTCTAGCAGCAGTTCTGAAAATGTCCCTGGAGCTGAAGCATTATTGTCACCTGGGAATTTCTTAGGAATGCAAATCCCAGGGGCCCCAGAGGCCTTCTAAGTCAGAGATTCTGTGGGTGGGGCCCAGCCACCTGGGCGTTAATGAGCCCTCTAGAGGATTCGGGACCCATGCTAACTTTTAAAATCACTGCCCTATTGGCATCTTAATTTGCAACTCTGGCTTCCATGCTGATAATCTAGGTTAATGGGCAAAAACAAATCCAACAAACAACTGAAGTGCCCTCGGCTAAAATGTTTCCATTCGACCCTTCTGAGGCTTCAAAACCTGAAGTAGACTTCTATGGGCAGCTTGAGAGTGACTCATAAAACGGTGCATTTCTTCTAAGCACTCAGGACCGGTGTGCTTCAGGGGAGCCTAACAGGATGTTATCTAGTAAAATACCCCTTGCACCTAGTTGCACAGGTCTCTTTAACTAGAGTGGGGTGGGTGAGACCCACCTCCATGCATCCCCTAGCGAAGGTCCACCGGGGGCCGGGGCACACTGACTCAGGTGAGAGCCAGTTAAAGTAATAGACAGGCATGGATACGGGAACCCCAAGACCAAGACCAGGCACAGACACACCTTGGAGACACTGCGGGTTCAGCTTGGGACCACTCAACGAAGCAAGCATCATGCTAGAACCAGTCATCCTTTCGCTGGTGGAGGGTCCTGGCTTCAGTTTGTAAAAAATGTGACACCTGTGACGTGCCAGTAAAACAAGGTGTGCTGTGCATGATTCACCTCTCATGAGCTAGGAGGTCTTCGCTTTGTGCTTAACCTTTGACTCATTTTCTTCATCTGGAAGCAATGAAATGAAGCTCATGACAACGATGAAGCAAAAAACACACGTCCACTGTGGCTCACAACATTGTTGGGAACATCAACAAGTTCATGGATGTGGAGATGCTATGTGATCCCACAGCTCTGAGACTTTCGTTAGTGTCATTAAATTCACACTATGGTGTAAATGACTAATTTCCCGGCTGCAAGCCAATTTGGGTAAGAGGGGCTGGGAAACAGCCCATGGTGCTGGAGGTGGAAGAAGCTAAAGTACCAGAAGGAGGTGGAAAGGCTCAGAGAGGGACTGACAGGCACTACTCATCAGGTACCTGGGCCAGACTGTCTGCCAGCTCTAATCTCTTGAATGCCCATATAATTTAAAAATGGAATTACAATGATAGCACACCACTGACTGTAACAAAAAGTTTAGACCGCTCTATCTCCTATTACCGAGCACTCCACTTTCTACGTGGGGCTGCTTGTGTTTTCTGATTAAACAGCCTGTGCTAGAGGCACGGATGCTGGGTTAAAGGTAAACAACACTCTGCCGACTGAAAAATACGATGAGATATCGGTGACTGCTGCTTCCTGCGAAAACTTCATTAGCAATAAATGAGTTACCAGATGTCACACGTCACATTTGAAATTACAATATATTCCCAGTATTTGCAGGAGGGGAAAAAATGTACTTTCCAAGAGAGCCACATAAGATAATGCACCACTTCTGCCCTTGACTTGTTCCGCCACCAAGTGTAAAATAAAATGTAGCCCTCGGCTTGGAAAGTGGGAACAGCCCCTCGCACAGGAGGGCCGCGCAGCGAGCGGCACAGGACTTGTGCAGTAGCACCTCTGTAACGGCAAGGAGGGTGCCTCCGAACCGTCGGTGCCACACCGCAGCCACCGGCTCCCCTTGTTTTTAACTTTGCTATGGCAATTTCTCCTCTTTGCGCCTTCACTTCCAGCAAGCGATTTCTACTTGTGTTACCCGGGACAAAACTGTTCGATCAGCAGCCGTGGGTGCCGGCTCCACTCTTCCTGAACTTGCTGGAACCGCCTGTGGTTTGCGCCCGCTCGTGAGACAGGCGAACGCTCCCTGCGCGGCTCCACTGGCTGAGCTGACTGTCCCGTCCTCGGCCACGGGCCTCCAACCTGAAGGCAGCGGTGGCTGGGAGGGATCCCCGCAGCAGGAAACGGGACAGAATATTTCACGCGAGCCAGCAGAAATTTCAAATGACAAGCCGATGTGGTAGAACTATCTAACATCCTGTAGTTTTTATGAACAAATATTTTTGGCTGAAGAAGGCTCATGTTCCTTTGCAATTTCAAAATCTCCACACTAACTCCGTTCCAGCTGGAAACCACGGCTATTTGAAAGTTTATTTTCTTCTTGCCAATTTATTTTTGTTCTTAGGTGAAGCTTATAAATAAAATTAAGAGGGTGAAAGTGAATTGTTACTGTCAAGCCTCCTCTTGGAGAAATATTTACATAGAATTTCTCTGCACACAGAAATCCCCCAAAGCACTTAAAAGTTAATTTCTAGATCATTAACAACTCATCAGATGTGAGGGAGGCAGGAGCTACTGCCTTTTGTCTCAAATAAAGGAAATGCTATCTTGAAATGATTAGCTATGTCATTGTGGAAAATACCAATTTAAAATTGTCAGCTACACGACTTCAGCACAAAGTGACAAGTGTTCAAATGAGCTTATTTAGTGTACAACTGTTTTATACTCTTCTGTGGTTTTTGCTGGTATCTGATTCACAAGGACTTAAAATAGTGGCTCAACATTAACATTAGTAACATTTATGATTTATGATGAATTGAAGGCCAAGTATTGTGATAGCTGCTTTTACCTCTATAAGTGCTCTGTTACGGATGGACCGTGTCCCCCACAACTCATAGGTTGAAGCCTTAATGCCCAATGCGTCTGTATTTGGCAACAGGGACTTTAAAGAGATAATTGAGGTTAAATGAGGTCATAGGATGGAACCCCAATCCAATATGATTGGCTCCCTTAGAAGAGGAAGTCCCCAGGAATGTACTCGCACAGCGAGAAGGGGGCTGTCTGCAAAGTGAGGAAGAGAGGTTGCACAGAAAGCCACCCTGCCAGCCCTGATCTGGAACTTCCACCCTCCAGAACTGTCAGAAAGTAAATTTCTGTTGTTTAAGCCACCCTGTCCTAGCCTCTGGTATTTTTATTAATGCAGCCCAAGCAACTAACACGAGGCCTGCGAGGGGAGGCATCACTACTTACTGTTTCCCTTCTTCAGATCAAGGAACAGGCTTAGAGGGCAGCTCCTTACATTTTCCACACTCTAAAGTTTCCAGGCTCAGGTTTTTTTGTTTCGAGGGGGGGGGTAAGGTCATTTTTTTTCAGACTATAGTTCAATGCTTCTCAATTGTGGGGTAATTTTGCCCTTCAGGGGCATTTGGCAACGTCTGGAGACATTTCTGGTTCTTCTAACAGGCGGAGCAGGGGTGTTACTGGCATCTAGTGGGCAGATAGCAGGGACACTGCAGATCGTCCTACAAAGCACAGGACAGGGCCCCGCAACAAGGAATTATCTAGCCGAAGGTGGGAGCAGTGCTGCTGTTGAGAAACCTACTTCTAGTTCCTACTCTTATTCAATCTGCAGTTGATAATCTCAGTTCTTATTTTTTATGAAATAAGTTAACTATATATTTTATTGGTGATGTTTGTCTCATGTATTGTATTCCTATCTTCCCAGGGAAACTATAGAGCCCTGAAAAGATAAAACTCCTGTCAGGGAACCTTCATATATCCAAGGTCATGTTGAGTGCTTAGAAGTTATGGAATCGCAAGTTAACTAATTATCTGTTGTGTCAGGTCATTCCTGAAGTTACCCTCTCTAGCCAGTTTCCAGAACTCCGTGTTCTGCACAAGTACACTGGGGGAGAGAACTGGAGCTTACAAGGTCTTCAGGAAATGTGATGGCTGTTACAGTGGTCCCAAGGTTGCCTCTGGAGAGAGGAAGCCACCATGTGCAAAGTCAAACCCTGCCCTCTGGTGGCATCACCGCCACAGACACTGCCTGCTGGGACTCAGGGCCGGTGGAGGGGAGTCAGCCAGTCCCCAGTGAGGGTCTGAACTGACCGCAATGCTTGAAAGTAAGTTCAACTTTGCATTCGCCTTGGCTTTTTTCCTCTGTGGGACGACACATTAAATGTAGCCTGTCATCAAGGCTCTTGTCAGAATTGGGCCAAGTAGAGAAAAGTGAGACAGGATAAACATACGTAGTTACAAACGATAATTTCTGCAAGTTTCGCAACCAGAGTTTCCTTTACTTAGTTTGAATCTGTTACTTGCCTCCTCTAACCAACGGCTTTACTGATCCATAAAGATATTGAATAGAAGTTTTTGTAGGCAGAGAACATTTCTGGGGAACGGGTCTCTAAAGGAGCAATATTAATAGAGTTCTATTACCAACATTTCAGTTGTTTATTGGTTCCTGTGGTATTTTCCCTACAACTTTCTTATAGACCAGTTCTAGAAGAAAAGCCTATTGCATCTGAAATACCAGCTGAGGAAGTTTTTTCTCCCCTTTTCCCATTAAGAACTCTCTTCTCTTACTAGAACGCCACTGTGCTTCTTATCACGGAGGCAGCCTTTTCTGTATAGTGATGCCAAGTGGGTAACATTTTAGTGAGGCATTGAAGTTGTGATATGCAACTCCATGGGAGACAAACAAGGTCATCGAGAAGGTCTTTTCACTGAGGACATCAGGACTTTCAAAAGATGCAGGTAGCCTTTCCTGGATAATTGGGGCAAAACAGAAATAAAGAAAAAAGCCAATAAAGTACAAAAATAGGTCACCACATGGAACCACTCAGAATTAAGAGTGAAAGATATGGTGAATGCTGATGTCAAATCTTTTTTTTTTTTTTTTTTTTTTTTTTTGAGAGTGAGAGACAGGAAGGGAGAGGGAGACAGAGAGAGAGAGAGAAACATTAATTGGTTGCCTCCTGCACTTGCCCTTACTGGGGACTGAACCTGAAAAAACCTGCGTAAGTGCCCTGACAAGGACTGAACTGGCAACCTTTTGGTGCGTGAGATGAAGTTCAACCAACTGAGCCATACTGGCCAGGGCCTGATGTCAAAGCTTAATACATAAAACCAGAAGCAATGAGTAAGAAAGCAACATAATCTAAGAAGTCAAGAGTAGAAATCAGTCGATTGCAGGATGTATCAGGGGAAAAAATGACTTGGAACAAGCACTGCTCTAGAACTCAGGGTGGAGGGCTTGGGCTTTTTCTTTCTCTCTCTAGGAGCTGAGACCTAAGGCAAGTCATTAACCCTTTCCTGAACTCTGATCTGACAAACAGGAGGAAACCTTATAGCCTCTACATTGCCCTTGGAGGAACTTGCAAGATTATATGTTTAAAATAATTACTTAAAAATATAGTATATTACACCCATTCAATATGAATAGACTATTTAATACATGGCTGGAGTGGAAAACTAATCTACATATCAGGAAGTGTATATTCAGCACTTAGAACCTTAAAAGGGATCATTAATCAGTGTTAGCAGAGCCTACTGGTAGTCAGGCAGGCATTACAGGAAACTATCCATAAGCTTTGAAGTCACAAAGTCAGTTAAGATCCTGGCTCCATCTCCGACTAATCTTGTAACTGGCTAAGTTATTCTGCCTCTTAGAGCGTTAGTCTCCTCATTTTAAGGTGGGTTAAAACTTAACCGTATACCGTTAACATGAGGGTTACATAAAACAAGGAGGAAAAAAGACTGCCATATATTAAACACTCAATAAATCTAGTATCTAGTATTACTGTCATTACATATATTCTCAATATATACTCATATGTCCCCATACAAATACTGAGTTAATTACCCCATACTTTTACTTTTACCCCATACTTTTACTTTTTATATGTGTTATTGTCACATGATTACACATGGCATAAAGAGTGGAATGATGGTAAGAGCCCTGCCAGTCTGATGCTATAATGTGTGATTAATCCCATAAAGCAATGTGGAAAGGATCCATAAAGGATGCACTCTGAGGAAGTGAAAGTATGAAAATCCAAAGCATAGATGATCTGAAGATTAAGTTGAGGGAGAAAATAATATCATACTATAGGCCTTTGCTTGGTGAATCGTACCTCAACTAATTAAAGGACCAAACTTTCCTTGAAAATACAGGATTCAGAGAAAAATTTTCTTTGCCAACAGCTCCCCTAGTATTCATATAACTCTCTTTCTTGAATTATCTGAGTTAACATGCGGTAATTGTTATTTAATATGATTTCATGAGATTCACTTTGTAATAATTATACAACACTGTATTGTTTCTGGTAATAACATTTTTGGAATTACTTTATTACTATATAAAATAATAGAAAAACAAATTAGGCTAAATATTTTTGTACTCAGAATTGGGCAAGCAGATTTGTGACGTTCATTAGAACTTTGTGAGAATAACATATAGGCTAATAATTTTTAATATCACGAGATGAAGAGGTTCCAGTTCAGAGAAAATATGTTTATAAATCAGTTTCTTTCACTAGGCATATTATACATGTCAATGATCAGCTTAAAGCTAATCTCCAGATAAATTACATGGTTTCTTTATGTTACACCAACACATTAGCATGTTCTCTTTACACAGAAAGTCATTCTGCAGCTGTGGACTTTCAATTTAGGTTTGGAAAGTAGCTTTATCTTAATGTGGATCAGGAAGTCACAGAAATTTCTGCTATAGAAGGAAATATATGGGTCAAATTTATTGCTTTTCTTTGGCAAAATCCAGGAATATATATGTATGTCCTTTGTCTCTGTAAACACACACAGTTGCTGTACTGCAAATGGTGTTCTGGTTGCCAGGTTATCCCAGCAAAGTCTATTTTAACCTATAATGTCATTGAACTATTATTTTCTCCAGTGTGCTGCTTTCACTGAAACAACTCATGTCAGAAATTCCTAACATTTTATTGCTGGAGTGGTCCCTAGAAATGATATGCCGTCACATATTCACACGCTGACGGGCTGGGAGTCGTGGAGATGGGTGACGTAGGCATGGTGGCAAATGGGGGACCCTCCCCTCTCTGAGGACTGGGGGTGGGAGAGTCACTGCTCAGCTGCAGCCAGGTGTGGCAATTGTGCCCAGGGGGAGATATGGGCCGGCTTCTTAAAAATAAGCTTGAAATTTCAAATTTTATGGGAAACATCTTATTTTGGAGTGTTTTCAACTAATATGCAAGTGGAAAAAATAAGCAACACTATGGCGCTGAACTAAACAGACTTCCCCAGATCCGCTCCGGTACAAGGGCGGCCCGTCCACAGCTGAGGATGCCGGCCGCCCGCCCGGGTCACAACCGAGGGGCTGCAAGCCCCGCCGGAGGCTGCAGACGGTGTCGCGGCGTTTTTATCCTGCACCAAGTACTGAGTGTGTTTTTTAGATGTCCCGTCCTTCCATTTCCACGCCAGCCCGAGACGGACGAGCTGGAGGTGGCGGGAAAGAGGCGGACGGGATGAGGCGCCCGCCAGCTCCGGCCAGCGGCTGCCACCTGGGCGGCAGGACGGCCGGGCCCCGGCCAGGGCCTCGGGCGACAGCCGGGCCGCCACCTCCCCTCCTGTCCCTGCCACCAGCTTACTTTTCTCCTTTCATTTTCCATATTATTAAAGATGCCGTTATATCTTTTAGAGCTGCTGCTGTGTTTCACTAACGTGATGTCTCCACATGGGAGAATGCAGCACAGAATCTGAGATATTTGGGTATTCTTGCATGTTGCTTTGACATTTATTTAAAAAATCGTCTAGTGCCCAAAAGATTTTCTAAAGTGAAATGGACAGCCCAGCTGGCGCGGCTCAGCGGTTGAGCATCTTAGGATCCAGGAGATCGAGGTTCGATTCCCGGTCAGGGCACATGCCGGGGTTGCGGGTTCAATCCCCAGTGGTGTGTGTGTGTGCGTGCGTGTGTGTGTGTCCTGCAGGAGGCAGCCGATCAATGACTCTCTCTCATCATTGACGTTTCTCTCTCTCTCCCTTCCTCTCTCAGAAATCAATAAAACTATATTTAAAAAAATAAAAAATAAAGTGAAAGGGACTGATGCTATTTCACAGAGCCACACTGACCCAATGTCCTAGTCACATAACTGGTGATGAGGTTAAATTTTAAAAGATGTTTGGTAATTGCTAAAAGATATTTATTTTTAAAAGTTTCATTATCAAGCAAAGTGTTTCTAAAGTCAACTGTGATGCTCTAAGCATGAAATTACCTACACATTTGTGTCACGAGGTTACCCTTGTGTTTTTATACTAATATACCTTCTAAATTTGTTCACTGCAGGCTTAGGAACACACAACAGAAACCAATAAAGAGACTGTATCTGCTATGGATTAGGAGACTACACTGACTGAGGGAGTCACGGGCTTAATTAATTCTAGGTGGATATGGAACGTTTCTGATGAGCAGTAACACTTGGCCAGCATATACGTGTCTTAGGAGTCTAGCTCTAATAAAACTTCCTGGACTAGTAAATTGACTTTTCACCTTTGCTCGCAAAGTAGTTTCATTCTCATGAGTGTGTGTGTGTGTGTGTGTGTATATTTTACAGCTTGCTTAGGATTTGTTATTAATCTCTTATTTATTTGCAGTCTTACCAAAGGATACTGCTAGCATTTTACATTTAACAAAATAAAATGAGACTTTATGGCCAAATACATCTTCAATGTTTGTATATGCTTTCATGGGTTTCTAAAAAATAAGACATGTTCCATGGTATAGATTTATATTATAGATTTATTTATATTATATGGTATAGCTTAATTTTATAGATGTTACTTTTAAAATGGTTAGCAACAAGCGAAGACTGATAGAGACAAATTAGAGTTGGTAATTACTGGTCTGTGTCTCCTGTAATTTCCACTATATCAAAATTTGTTTCTATGTTTTGTATATATAAAATATATATTCATAAGTGTTATGCCCTCTTTTTTAATTGTAGTCTTTCACTTGATCTCGAGCATATTTTGAATTCCGTAAAAAAAACAACAAAAATACACCCCCCCAAACACGTGCATTTTGGTTAATTGCTTGGTTGGCTGGAAACACACAGTTCATGATTTTATACATAGTACGTTGAATGGGGAGCTGCAAAAGTACTAATTTCCATTTTAATTTTAAATAAAGAGATAACATTTTATGCCTTTTCAAATCACATTAGTTTCTTATCTATGGCTTCACTTTCTGTGGTTTCAGTTACCTGCAGTCAGTTGTGGTCTGAAAATGCTGAATTTCTTCAACCATCGACCTCTGCTGTTCCTGACATTCAGCCACTGACATCGTCAAGGCTTGATGATCCTCCCGACTGCTTATCAAAAGGTCAGCAGCAGCCTAAGTGCCCGCGTCATTCACGCCACCCCATCTCATCACGTAGGCATTCTGTCATCTCACATCATCACAGGAAGAGCACAGTCCAAGATATCGTGAAAGAGATTCCACATTCACATAACTGCTATAATCATTTTATTTTATTAGTTATGATTGTTGATCTCTTACTGTGCCTAATTTATAAATTAAACTTTATCATGGGTATTTACGTATGGGAAAGAAACATACTATATATAGGATTTGGTACCATCCACAATTGCAGGTTCCCACTGGGGGTCTTGGAATGCAGCTCCTGCAGGTAAGGGAGGCTACTGTACAGAGTTTTCCAGGCGAGACAGAAAACAAAGATGAAAAATGGTGATCTGATTACGTTAACTTCCTTGTAACTCAGGAAGTGCCATGTTGAGGACTTCCAGCAGCTCCTTTCCTAAGGGTCTCTATGCTAGAGTAAGGGCGTGTGAGTACACAAGGCAGTGGAATCTGCTCCTTGAGCCAGAGACAGGCCCCAGCAGGGATCCAAGCGAGATGGAAAGGGCCCACCTGAGGGCCTGAGGCACTCTGTCATCTTCAGCTGGTAGCCCCCTCTCTCCCTCTTAAGGGGAGAATTCACCCAGGACTTTTAGTATTAAGCAGGTATTACATATTTGGCTGCTGGGATCAAATTCAGGATCCAGGGAAGAATACTGTGGAGGCAGTGGAAAGAACATGGTCCTGGTATCTGGGACTCCTGATTGGAGTGTTCCACTCTAGACATTCAATTTCAGTGTTTTCTATGTCTCCCATGGCTCTACTTAACATGCTCAAACTTTCCTCTAGCTTCTTGAACACATGGAATCCAGTTATAATTACCATTAATGTCCTTGGGTACTAATTCTATCATCTGTGTCATTACTGGGTCTATTTCCATCGATTTATTTTTTCTTCTCTTTATGGGCTGTACTTCCCTGGCTTTTTGAATGACTAGTAAATTTTGAAAAAAGTTGATTTTAGAGAGATAGAGGAAGGGATGGGGGAGAGACAGACAGACAGACAGACATCGACTTGTTGTTCCACTTATTGATGCATCACTGGTGGATTGGATTCTTGTATGTGCCCTGACCAGGGGTCGAACCTGCAGCCTTGGCATACTGGGATGACCCTTGAAACAACTGAGCTACTGGACCAGGGCGCATGCCTGGGAATTTTTGAATGGATGCTAAACACTGTGAATTCTGTCTTGTTTGGTATTGGATGTTTTTGCATTCCTATAAAATTTTTCCAGCTTTGCTCTGGGAAGCAATCACTTGCAAACAGTTTAATCCCTTTAGCTCTGACTTTTAGATTTTGGTAGGTGGCAACAGAGCAGAATTTAGTCTAGGGCTGGTATTTTCCCATTCCTGAGACAAACCCCTTCTGAGTACGCTTTCTGATGCCCCTTGAATTGTGAGGTTTTTGGAACGGGGACTGTTTTCTGGTTCTGGACGATCTCTGGGGTTTCTTTCTTCTAATTCTTTTGTGTGATTACTCATGCATGGACCGAAACACAAGGGCCCCTGTGGGTCTCTGGGCTCTTTCTTTGTAAAGCTCTCTACTCTCTGGTACTCAGCCCTGTGGACTCTAGCTCTGTGCTTCTCTGGACTCCCAGCTCCATCTTCTCAGCCCAGGGAGATACTGGAGCTCCTTCTGGATTATCTTCCTTGTGCTCTGCTGGAAACTCCCTCCAGCCAGTGAGCGGGGCAATCACAGGGCTCATTTCGTTTCCTGTCCCTCAGAGATCACTGCCCTTTGTTGTCTGATGTCCTCTGTCCTGAAAACCATTGTTTCAGATTTCCCTATCATCTATTATCTATTATCTATCTATTATCTATCTATCTATCATCTATCTATCTATCTATCTATCTATCTATCTATCTATCTATCTATCTATCTATCATCATCTATCTATGATCTATCTATCTATCTATCTATCTATCTATCATCTATCTATCTATCATCTATCATCTATCTATCTATCATCTATCTATCATCTATCTATCTATCTATCTATCTATCTATCTATCTATCTATCTATCTATCATCTATCTATCTATCTATCATCTATCTATCTATCATCTATCTATCATCTATCTATCTATCTATCTATCTATCTATCTATCTATCTATCTATCTATCTATCATCTATCTATCTATCTATCTATCTATCTATCTATCTATCTATCTATCTATCATCTATCTATCATCTATCATCTATCTATCGATCTATCGATCTATCTATCTATCATCTATCTATCATCTATCTATCTATCATCATCTATCATCTATCTATCTATCTATCTATCTATCTATCTATCTATCTATCTATCTATCTATCATCTATCTATCTATCTATCTATCTATCTATATCTATCATCATCTATCTATCATCATCTATCTCCATTTCTTTAGTTGTTATTTTGGCTGAGAAGTTAATCCCTGTTGCTCCATCCTGGATGGCTGGAAGCAGAAGTCTCTGGGTTTGATTTTGACGCTACATCTTGTGTGCTTTTTGATTTTGGAAGAATTACTCTCATCCTCTTCTGTGCCCAATTATGAAATGGCAACAATAATACAGTAGGTAGTCAGTGGAGTCATAGGGGAGAGCACGTCAGAGTCCGTCGGTTTGGCAAAGGAATGTTCATCCGCTGCGAGGGGACTTTAAAAACCCACCACCTGCGTGGGAGGCGCTCTCCGCCCAGCAGGACCCACCTGAGCCCTTTCTCCTGCCCAGACAGGGGTACTTGGCGGAGTGACTGCCCTCAGCCCAGCTACTGACCCTGCCCTTTACCATGTGACCTGCTGGTGAAGGGCCTACAGGTGAAAAGGCAGCTTGTTTCCTCCCAGAACCCATGGGCACAAACCAAGTTTAACGGAAACATTTTGCCAAAGCTACGCCACCCACACAGTGGTGGTACCATCAACAGGATCTACGTGATTTGCAGTTAAAAATAGATTTTTTTCTTATTTACACCTTATTTAAAATAGATGATCATTTTCACCAAACTCCTGCGAAGCAGACTGCATAGAACTACTAATTGAGAACATCTGCCCACCATTATAAATACATGGAACTCATTAGCTTATAATCAGTATATTGACATTTGAAAATAGTGATTTTAAAGGATATATTTCTTCTGTCATATTAATTCCAACTTACTAAAGTAGTAACCAGAGTGAGAAAATAATAAAATCGTATGGCTTTTTTATTGCATGTTTATTTAGGCCAAAGCAGTATGAGGCAGCTAGATTAATTACTTTTATACTGTTAAGTACTGTATGTAGTTAATTATTTCATCTAAGTTGTGTCTGAGCCAGACCTGTGAATTACTGCTCATGCCGGGCAATGATGATAATTTATGTACTCCCTCCCTGCTACGGCTTGTTAATATATTATTTTTGATTTGAAACTAGACATTAAAAGTTTGCAAGAGGCTTTTAAAGGCTACCCCGTGACATAAGTTCTAAAATTATGTATTTCAAAATTAAGGTTGACAACCTGCTATGATAGGGAGTTATTTAGATGATGGAATTATAATAGATTTTGTCCGAAAAGTGTATTTTATGCTTTCACTCTGATCTGTTGACTCTTTTGGTTTCAGCTTGTGCCTTTCACTCTGCCCCACTTTAATATGTGGATGTTGCTTTGGCCCTTAGGAGGTTTTCAGCATGCACAAAACCAGATCTTACCCCCTAGCCCAATATGGCTAAACACATTTAACTGTGGTTGCAAGTGCCCAGTGACCTCAGGTGCATAGAGAGGTGCTCTCAATCACCAGGAACTCACCAAGCCAAAGAGATGACACTAAGTTCATGTTTAAAACATAAGAGCAACTTGACATAAGTTGGTTAATAGGTTCCCAGAGATATTTGTACACAGTCAAGTGAAAGGGAACCTTAAAGTTTTATACATTCAAATTTTAAATTTTAAGAGATGCCATTAAATTAAAAGCCAAAATGATGAAGAGATCCATAAAAACAAAAAAAACATAATTAAAAAAATAAATGGATGCTAGAGTGTCCTTACTGCTCCTGGTGTGGTCCTAGATGGGAACAACAGCATCATCTGGGAGCTTCCTAGCAAAGCACTCAGACCCCACCCCACCTACTAAATCAGCACCTGCATTTCAACGAGATTCTCCAGCTGATTAGGGTATCCATTTAAGTTTGAGAAGCGCCAGTCCAGAGGGACAGTTAGTAATCACTGAGGCTGGCACATGGATCCGAGAGTTCGTCCCTCGTGCAGACTGGAGAGCTGCCCCAATTGCTGAGCCCGCCCCAGTGGAGTGTGGCTGCCCAGGGAGAGACCTGGAACTGGGCAGCCACACTGTGGCCGTGTGAGGGTCCCCCGAATTTCCATGGAGAGCCCTTGGAGCCCAGAGCAGGAAGGGAGGGTCCCAGTAGGCAAAACTGTGAACCGAGGAAAACAAAACCTATTTCGCATAACACAAATATCTGTCAGCTCCATTCGTGTAATAAATGGGTTGGATGGTGATCTTTTGGAGGAATCTCCACAGAGATGGAGACTTCTTGCTGGGACTTCAGTGGGGAGGGCCTTTCTTGTTTTAGGAGAATCGAGCATTAAAGAGGATGGGAAGGACTCCACCTTCCCTTGACCCACATTCTTACCTTTTCTTTGTTTATATGAAATATGTGAATTTTGCAGTGTGAGTGATTTTAACTAACAACTGTTTTTTCTCCTGAAAATGCTCGCACTGGCCTCCCAATTTCCTTCCTTGCAGAGGCTTTCAAACTGTTCAACCACTAGAGGTCTGTATTACCTATTTAAAGACTTCAGACCCAACAGGCTGAGAGTTTCCGCTCCCAACGTCAATACCTATTTCTACGTTTTAAGATTTAAAATCTTTAAAGACACAACACCATGGAATAAAAATCACAACAATAGGAAACAAAGGACAAAAACTAATAGGAACCCCTCCACTGCTACTGCTGACAGCGAGCACAACTGCATACTCTGGACTCAGGATCAATGGCCAGTCATAGTCAGATGAGCGAAATTTATAATCTGCAAAATAATTTTCCACAATGCATTTTAAGACCACTATGTTTAACTCTAAATTTTAAGCATTTATTTTCCTATTGCAACAAAAGTTAAAGTAATTTAATTCTCAGTTTAGTTCACTTAAAACACCAATTTTACAACATTCATGAGTGTTTTTAAATAAGATTTTCTTTTATTGGTCAGCCAAGATTAGATTAAAAATTAATGTTCTCCCAGGCTTACTTTATAACGCTCTGCTGAAATTTTATAAACTAACGCATGAGCCCGGACTTGAAGTTATAATAGAAATGATGGTTGCTAGTGGCTCTCCCGTTTTCTCTGTTCCCTGTTGGCCGGGGGATTTTCACTAGAGTAGCCCATTTGGGTTGGCCTTCTGCCAGTGACGGTGCAGCTCTGAGCCCCCAGAAATCTAAACATGGTGTCCCATTTACAGACACCTGATTAATAATGATGAAACCTTTCTTTCCGTAGCCATACAGAGCAGGACTCCTAACACAATGCACACTCATAAATTCACACCTTTAAATGCAGTGGTTGAAAATATTGGACATAAAAGCTGTAATTTACTGAGTATAGCACCGGGGGGTTGGGATTTGGACGCCAGATTTTCATAGATTCTAATTATGCCTGCATTTGAGTAAGTGGCTACATTTGTTGCCAGGCAAGGTGTAAGCTAAGAGGTTCCCTCCTTTTAAAAGTCACTGGCCTGTGCCGCCTCCAGAAACAGAAGCAGGCCTAGTGTGGCTTCTCTCTGTCACTTTACTAAAACACAATCATTTGCAAGTGTTGCTTAGCAGATCTGCTGGATTCATTTCAAAGGCTAACGTTTAACAGAGGAGAAAATAACCCACCCCAATCCTTTTAAAAAGTGTTGTTGGTGCAATCGCAGGCAAATTACCTAGTGTTTTATATAGGTCTCAAACCTAGGGTCAAGCTGACTTTAGTAACGTCGAACCCTGCTTGTCTACATAATCCAGCTGATCAGCAGAAGGAAACCAGTTCCCAGGGCAATCATTTGTCCTACCGGCCACATTATTTAAAGTAGTTAAGTTTTTCTTTGTCCCTGTTGCATTGCCGCGTGTGGCTGATGGCGCATGTATTAACACTTTTCTCATTGAAATGTGACAGAAAATACCTGCTTTAGCCAATCCCGAACATGCCTTTCAGAGCTCCTGACTCTTCTATTGTTCAAAGTAATTCTAGCTTATACTTGCATCCAATATCAGTATAAACCTTTGATTAGATATTAAGTGTTCACTTGTTTACATATGTATATGTTAAAAAATAATACTGATAGTATAGCGCCTAACTAAAAATAGCAACAGGGAGACCTCAGGCTCTAGAGAATGTGGTGGGTTACATCCAGGAGAGAAATGGTCACAATTAGGACGCTGAAGTCAGTCCCAAATTCTAGTTCTGATCCTGGCGTTGGTTAGCAACGTGGCCCGTTAGGCCCAGTGTCTGTGAAAAAATGGAGCCAATAGGAGAACCTAGCCTGTGGGGTCCTCGTTGTTGTTGTTTTGGTGGATTCAGTAAGAAAAGGCAGATGAAGTGCCTGACCTAGTAAATGCTCAATTAACAGATGTAACTATGGTTTTCTCTGATCCTTTTTGTCTACACTTATCAAATAGTATTGGAATACAATGGCAATAATCACAGTTGCCTCTAAGTGTTACTGTGAGAAGTAAGATTCTGTGTATGAAACAGTACCTGGCACCGGTTGCTTCCCAAACTCGTCTGCCAAAGTTTTCACCCACAAAGCTGGACGGAAAGTCTGCAGAGTTTCAAGGGTGATTCATTCCCGGAGCTGAGGTTCCTTATTTATTTATTTATTTATTTTTGAGTAAGGAGACTTGCCATTTAGATTACTTTAAGTCTCCCGTATTTCTTTCGTATCTAGATGAGACTAAAATTTGTGACTCTGCCCGATTAAGAAGATAAGATATTGCACTGAAGTAAGAGTCAACTAGAAAGAAATTATTTTCAGTGCAGTTAAAAAACTGAAGTTAAGAATCTGTTCAACCTCAAGCAATAAAAAGAAACAAGACGAAGGAGCTTAAAATGCTATTTCCAACCCTTTCCTTACCCTAAGCCAAGGTTTTCCTGGTATAGTCTCTCTTTCCCGGCGAGGCTCCACGGCAGGAGGTAGCTGTGACTAGTTTTTCACTAGGGACAGAGCACTGACTCAACTTCAGCCATTATTTTAGCTAACTTGTCTTCCCGATACTATTTGGATTTAGAGTTAGAACTGCCGTATGTTGCAACGAGCACCAAAGAGAACCAAGAGCAGCTACTGACACACAACTGAAAAGGTTTCCCCGGAGGGAAAGGGCTACACTCGCAGCTGGGCCCCGAAGCAGCACCTTGGAGGCCACCCTGGGCTCAGAGGCGGCCGCTTCCCGGCCCGGCAACCTGCGACAGGCCGCAGCACACAGCACCCTCCGGCTCTTGTGCCACAAGGAAACCCTGTCACTCAGAGTCATCTGCTGTGTGTCCCCAGGCGTTCTAGCTCCCCGCAAGGCCAACTGGACAGGATGTCAGTGATGTGAGGGGTGCTGGGAGGTAAATTTTTGTCTAGTTATAAATAAGTAACCGTCCGTGTCATTAACTCGCCCTGGACCTGAAGCTGCACCAGAAGCTCTCTGGGGGTCATGCTTCAGTTGAAAAGCCAGCCACACGCTGGCAGCTAAGGGCTGGACCCCACGACGTCTTCCAGTCCACTCCGCACAGTCCCGTTTCCCGGAGCCTCCTTACAGCACCACCTCTCTGGGAATCAAACCAGCATTTCCACTTCCAAGGGTGTACCCAGGACTCTCCACATGTGCAAAAAATGTACAGCGACGTTTACCGCGGCATCGTGAACCTGCCACTGAGTATTGCTTTTCCAGGATAAAGAAAGGCGCATGTTTTTCCTCATTCTGTCCATGATCACTCCTCACTTTTTACTCCTGGGATAGTCTAACGGAGGCCTGTGAAGCAGTTAAAAAGCTGGCGCGTGTGGGGAGCATGACATCACGCGTGGTTTTTTCCCTTGGCCCCATCGCTAGAATCAGTAACTGGCCTTTGCCTACGCTGGAAGGAGAGGAGCTTAGAAAATCAAATTATCAGCAGAGAAACTATTAGTCTTCATTTTCTTGTTTCCTACCTGCAAATACAAATTGTTAAATCCGCCTGTTCCCTAATCCTCATTAGGAAATCTTGAAGAATAGCAGAACAGGAGGGAAAAAATAGTAAGGGGCTGATGAGAGAACACCACTAAAAAATAACGAAGTCAGGCTTCCTCTCTCAGCGCGTCCTACCTATTTAGTGTTGGCTGAACCTGGAAATTTCCATTAAATAATTTTATCCCTAGTTATATGTGGGTGAATGCCACAGATACAATCCCAACTGTGTCTTTTTGTTCAGAATTCTCTTTTTTGGTCGACATGAAGACAAAATAATTTAAATGGAATAACCAGTATATGAAATCACTTTGCCTTCGGGGGTATCCCTACGACTTGTTTACTTCATTGGTGACGTGTCTAAGATAAGGATTATCCTTCGAGCGATCTAATGGCAATGTCGTGCGCCCCTGGCTCTCTGTTGCTGAGGAGTTTTGTTTAGGGCGAAGTGACAGGCGAAGTGTTCTGAAGCGTGCCGAGGGCACTCATCAGATCAGCTGGGTGTCCAGCAGGAATGGGCACCAAAGCAGGTTCCCAGGGATTAGCGTCTGAGTTCCAGCCGCAGAGCTAGCCCCTGGGGATTGAGTCATAGACCTGACTTTAAAATCTCCAATTCTGGAAACATTTCCCTACATTTCAAAACACTTAAAGTCTTTAACCCAGTCAGGTTTTAAAATTTCACTTGTTTCCACTCTTCCAGATCCATTCTAGTTTCTGCCCGTTAGTTCACCCCCTTCAACACCTGACCACTCTTTTTTCTGTCTTCTTTTTTGGGGTTTCTAAGGATACCGGCCGATGAGCTGTGCTTATCTTCTGCGCAGCACTGTCTCGGGGCCTTTGCATTTGCTCTGCCCTCTGCTCAGAGCCATCTTCCCCCAGGCTCCTTAGAGCTCCTTAGAGCTCCGTGGCCTTGCTAGGGGGGCTTTCTCTAACCCCGGTTCAAAACTGGCCCTCCCCTCTCTGCTCCCGCGCATTCCGTTCCCGCTCTCCACGCCATCCCATCTCCTGCGTTGCGTATTTTACTTGATCGTTTCTCTGTCTCCGTGCCCTGGGACTAAGTGCTGAGGCCAGGTGTCTTGTCTGCTTTGCTCACACTTCGTCCTCAGTGCTGAGCACAGTGACTGGCATGTAGGTGTCTAACAAAAATACCTACTGAATGAATCACAGCAGAACCTGTGGCAAACTGCAGCCTAAATAGGAATAACTTGTATTTAATATAATTCTCATTCAGGATTCTTACTCTCATGACATTTCTTTGATATTCCTATTTTAGAGTGAGAGAAAAGAAACTTAATGATTACCCCCACCCTTTCAATCACAAAATTCTAGGTCAGGAAAGTTGCAAAATGAAATGTCATCAGGATCTGGGCAGTTAAATCAATGTGTGAAGCACCCACTATAAGGCATTAGGGAGTGGTGGGGCCTGTGATAAGTAGTAAGTTCATATACAACCCTATTTAAAGGCATTCGGATCAAAAATGAAATTTAAACCACAGGCCTGTTTGAAGAAAACATGTCTACCAGTGGTTTCAAAGGCCTATTTCAGCTTCTGTTTGTGGCCAACAGGACCATGAAGATATTTTCTAGGTCACAGTGTTCTTTCTACCCCTTTTCCACTATATATTTAGGCTTGGGTATGTGCCTGACTCCACATCAAGACAGAAATACTCAACTGATCAAATCTAATTACATTTGCTTTCCAACTAAATTGTGTATCACCTTCCCCTCTTGTGAGAGACATGGCCCCTCTTGGGTCCCCAGCATCTGATTATTTCAAACCTAATTGATTTGTGACATTTCATTAATACAGTTAACTAAAACTAATTAGACATATTGAATAAAAGTTTCCTGTGAAATGAATTATTCTATTTAGCTTAAGGGTTCTTAACTGATAGAACGAACTGCTGAGGAGGATTGCAGAATTACTTCCTCTTGGGATGTTCAGCTATATGTATATATAAATTCAACCCATATGGATTGATGGATGATGACACCATAGAAATTAAAAAAGAAAATGACTGATTAAATACAAAAGTTAAATATATCAAAACATTCTCCTAAGAAAATAAAAATCACAAAATTGGTTACATAGATCTCTTCATTTTAAGATGTCAAATTAGGTCTGTTAAATTTGTCATATCTTAAGGAAGCTATGATAAATTTTTAAATTTAGTGACATTTATTGTTTTATTCACAGTATAACTTTTCTTTTACTTAACTGGTACCTATTCCATTTCTCATTCTTTAATTCAGATGGTATGTTTTGTCTAATTTGTCCATCTAATTAATTCTAAATTCCAGCAGAAATAGGGGAAGAGCCTACTACTACTTCGGTTGCTCCAAACCAAGCTGATGTGTTGGGGGCAAAACTTCTCACGGGGCCATTTCCAATGTCCCCACTTGTTCACCTGTGCACAGACAGACATGCTCTGTGTACAATGAAGACTAGCGCTCCTGAATGGCTTAGAGCCATTAGTGCTGCATGGGTCACATGAGAAGCTGTCGTCATCGGTGACTCTAATTTGCACAGCCTTCACGCTGCCAGAGCAGGCTGGGCTTCTTGTTAAGGAAGATGCTCAGTTGTGTTATCCTTCTGCTCCATACACTGACCCCACCAGAGGGACCAGGAGGGAGCAAAACACCCACATTCTTCCTCTTCCAACTGGGAGCATCGCGGAGGAGCAAGGTTCAGGCTCTAGGTCAAAAAAGAGCCCTGACCTACCGCCTGGTTTTAGCTGCAGCAGCTGTTTGCTTTCTCTGGCGGCCCTGCTGCGTGCAGAAGCTTCTGGCTTTGCCGGGATGAGGGAGGAGGGCGGCTGCTCCTGATTGGACGCTGGGCCTGTGGTGTGACACTGTTCCTGCTGTCTGTCCCAGGGCCCCCGGGTGAGTCTAGCATTTGTTGAAATTCTGGAAAGGTGCCAAAGACCTAGTTCCAGATAACTGGTTACCTACTGTAGGTATGCACTATATCATTACATTTCTAAGATATCCTAGAACTTTCTGGAATTTAAAAAATTACTCCTAAATGTCTCAATCTTCTTAAACTTGTTAAAGAGAATAACTAGTTAAAGGGAGAGGATGACAACACTTGTGGTACTAGTCAAAAGCTCTTTCTGCCAACAAAACAGAGCCTCTGAATTTAGAGGCTAATTCTCTGAGCTCTTTTAGTTGTTAAAAAATATTAACAGTAATATAATTTAAATTAGTCTCCTATATAGTCATGTGCTAAGCATATCTACCTATATTATTTAAACCTAGGAACAATGTTTCTATAGAATAATAGGTTATTTGGGGTACACTCTATAGAAAAGATATAATTTTGTTTATTGAAAAAACACTCCACAGATTGCTAATGCTTATTTTGCCTTTTTTCCATTGGTGAGGCTCTAGGATTCGTATTTGATGATTACAAATTTGGTTCAAACTTCTATTATTTATGATTTCATTGAAAAGGGATACTTTTAAGTGTGTAAATAGCACATTGGCCAAATACACACCTTTCTAACAGCAAGTTATATAACTATTACAAATCCTTGGTGCTTCAATGACTCAAAGACAAACTTGTTTTTAACTTTTTGCCTTGTGTAACACACAACTAATAGTCCAGGGGCCAAATGGAATTGAACTAGTGGGTATAAGTGGCTGGAAAGTAATTGAGACTGACATTTTAATAGTGGGATCATATTAGTGGAAGTGGTGACTGAGACCTTTAAGAATATAACGGGGCGATTATATTAATTAAAATTTAAAACTACTGCTATCTGTGATATATAATTTGCAAGTAAAAATGGACACTTTTACTATTTTGTACATTTGTATAAGAAAAGAAGTGGTCTAATATTTATTTTGCTTCATACTCCAATTGCCTAAGAAACATAAATCAGCTTTAGCCACTACAATTGAGACCTATCTATAACTGTAGAAAAAGAAAATCTTAAAGAATGTAAATAGTAAGAAAAAAATACTGGCCTTTGAAAATGATCCTACACCTTTTCTAGTGTTTCTTACTTGGAGATGTCAGTGATAAAGATAAAAAAAAAGCCAATAGCCATATATTAGCTCAATATAACTGTGTGTATCTCTTTTCACAATTTTTAAGAAAACAAGAATCTTTGACTTTAAAAATTGAAGATATTTTATGTACTCTTCTAAAGTCAGGTTTATTGAAGTATAATCTGTACACAGTAAAATTCACCCTTTTAAGGTGTATAGTTTTAATGACTTGATAAATGTATGCAGCTGTGTAATATACAGTCACTACAGTCAATATACAGGATATTTGCATCACCCCCTCCCCCAAATTCCCTCGCACCTCTTGTCCCCCCTCCAAACCCCAGTCATTGGCAGTCATTGATTGGTTTCTGTCCCAAAAGTTTTGTCTTTTCCAGACTGTCATATAAGTGGAATCACAGGGCACGTGGCATGCTCTGAGCGCCTTTCCCTGTGTGACCCTAGTGTAACCCTTTGCTCTCCTCACTGCAGAGTGGCATTTTGTTTTATGGACAGAGCACAGCGTCTTTTTCCATTTCCCTGTGGGTGGACATTTGGATTGTTTCTAGTTTTTGGAAATTATGAAAGAAGCTGTAATAAACATTCACGTTCAGGCCCTTGTGTGGACATATATTTTCATGTTTCCTAGGTAAATACCTGAAAGTAGGGGAAGTGGGTTAATAAGCACTTATTTAAGTTTATAAGAAATTGCCACACTCCCCAATTGGCTGCACCCGACAAAGGCTTCTAAGAAGCTAAAAGTATACCAAAGTGTGTGTAGATGGAGGAAACTGATTCTCACTGAGCAGATTTATTTTTATTTTTTATCCAGTTTTAATAGGCTTAGTTAGCAGACTGTTTAAAAGCCCACAATGGATTAGAAACAGTAAGCTAGAGGCGGTATGGACAGGTTGTTAGTGATCAGAAGCAGCCAAAAATGATATTCACTGAAGTGACTATAATTATTGATTTTAGAAAAGTCAGGAACCACAGGGCTGAACTTCTCCCATCTGGTAAGTTCTAACTGACAAGCTCCCAAACATGTCTGCACATTAGAATCACTCGGGAATATTTTCCAAGTCTCAGGGCCCAGGCTGCACCCCCGAATGAATAAGTCACGAATCTGGGGGTAGATGCCCACATCAGCATCGGATGGTGTGAGTGTGGAGACAAGCTTGGAACCGCATCCTGGAAGCACGAAGATGAAATGGAAGTGGGCCGGGGGCCGGGGGCCAGGGGCGGGGGGCCGGGCCCCCGCACAGCCCTGGGCAAGCCCCCGCCTCCCCGCCTGGTGGCATCTCCCCGTCACTGCTCTGTGATCGGGTTCCAGGCAGGTAGGCGCCAGATGATTCCGCATCAGAGCCCACGGCTCTAGGCTTCGTCAGATTGACAACAGCCATGCTCAGGAGATGCCATTTCCCAAGCACTGGCTCTATGCTGAATGGTTTCAGGGACCTCCTGAAAAGAGTCTTTTCCACGTGAAACTTGTGTTCTGTATATTGAGACAGTTATATCTGTTTTCTCTAGGTTATATTTTCAAAATGTGGCTCCATTTGCCAAATGTATAGGAAGTTTGGACTCTTGGAGGGCGTTTGAAGCTGAGCAGATTCCATACAGGTGACAGTGTTTTGAACGCTGCCTTGGGGTGTCCTTGCTACACGGTGGTGTCCTTGCTACTGACTGGATTGTGAGAAAATCTGATACTGAAGACCTTAGGTGTCATTTAATGAAATACTTAATTTCGTGTATTTTAATATGCAAATAAACAGGAAAAAGAAAGAGTGCCTGTGAGAACCATATACCATATAACCTACCACTGAGAAAATTGGAATTTAAAAATGATTTTACATTTCCAAGTAAGTTTAAGAGAGCATACGAACCAGCAGAAGCGTGCTGCTTTATTAATGACTTTGCGTGCAGCAGTCCTGTCCAACAGAACTCTTTATGACGAAAGAAATGCTTGTATCTGTGCTGCCCAACATATAGCCACTAACTGCGTGTGTCTATTGAGCACCTGAAATGTGGCTAATACAACTGAAGAACTGAAATTTTGATTTCAGTTAGTTACTCATAACTCATATTTAATTAAAATAATCATATGTGGCAAATGGCAGCCGTAACAAACAGTGCAGGTCTCTAGATTTTAAGTCACTGAAGATAGTCTTTATTTTTTAACTGTCCCCAATCAGCTTTTCCCCATTTTCATAAGTAGATTTCAACCTGAATTCTTTGAGTCCTATAAAACAGGGTTTGAAATGCTGTTTACACAGGACTGATTTAAATCAATAAGAGGTCAGAGTTCTGTGGCTGTCAGCTGGTTAAAGGGAATCACAAAGTTCAGAAGGTCCTTCTGAAAACACTTTATGTATTTCAATATAATGCCCATGGACTGGGCTGGGGCCTTGGAGATTATTTTATAGGAAATTGAAAGCAAAGGTGCTAGTTAGTGGCAGAATTGATATAGCATCAATTTTTTAACAAAGAGAAAGCAACAGAATTAAGTGTGTTTTGCTTACTCATCTGAAACTTAAAAGTTTGAGAAGGTTTAAAATTGTACATAATGTTTTCTTCAGTGTTTTGCTACGTGTAAGCAAAATGTCATAGTTATTCTGGAAGTTGTGCTACGAACGTGTGGATGTTAGTCAGAAACCGAGGGCTTCCAAAATGCAGGGGACGGCGCGGGTCCAGGCCTCACCTCCGGCTGGAAGGCCGATCCCTGCCGCCCTGCTCCTTCCCTGCAAGGCCCCGGCTGTCAGGGACTCGGAGCGCCTCTGCTCACTATTCTCTGAGGTAAGGTAAAGCTTCCTGTCTTAGTGTATTATTAACTAGGACATATATTTTAAGCACTTTTTCCAGAGCTGGATTTTTGCTGAAAACATGCTCAGTGCAGCTTCCTAGGCTTAACTGCACCTCAAACAACAACAACAACAACAAAACAAACCCTAAAGATTTCCAGCGACAGAACTCTGTGGAATGTTACTATTTTTATCTCCAAGATTAAAGCAGTCCTAAATAGCTTCCTAACACCACCATGGAGTGCCCTCCGGCCGGCGTTTCCTACCTGCCAGTCCAGCAAATAATGAAGCCCCCTCTCCGTGTGCCGGGCCACCCACCCATCCCAGCCGCCGGCCGCTGTGACGAAGTGCAGCCCCGCACCTGCAGCCGGGGAGCTGCTCTCACTCGCCCCGGAGACATCAGGGACCGTCTCCCTGGCTAAAGGGGGAAGCTGGGGGCTTGTTCTTTCAGCTGAGCTTTCATTGGGGGGAAAAATTGGAGTTTGTTTGTTTGTTTTTGTTTTTACGAAGCCCGTGTGACAGGAGCTGGGCTGACAAAGCAGCCACGGCTGCCCTTTCGGGTTCTGAGTATGACACCCCGTTACATGACTCCAGGGACCCCGGCCAGCAGGGGGTTAGGGGAGGCGGGCATTACAGGGTGCCTCTTTCTCCAGTCTCTTGGTGCCATGTTCCCTGTGTCGTGGAGTGAGGGAGACTTTTGTAAGAAGAGATTGAGGCATGTGGCTTTTCAAAAGGCGAGCAGGTCAAGTTTTAAGGTTTATGTGCTTCTGGAAGTAAATGCTGGGGCATCTCAAAGGCCAAACCTCCCATCCTGCGGGGTGAGAGCGCACAGCATTCCCCTGGTTTTTCAAAGTCCCACGCTGTGCAGCGTGACAGCCCCCCTGGAGCCATTGCCCAGGCCCCACGTGGCAGGGCCGTCCTTTGTCACAGGGACTGCAGAGCTCGCACATGGTCTCACAGCAGTTTACAGGTGGACATCCTGGTAATCCTGACACCGTCTACGCTTACACTCCTATAAGCACATACAGGTTGTTAAGCTACTGGAAGGGATGGGGTAAGGCTGGAGTTTCCTTCTCTCTGCTTCCCCTGTTTCTGTCACTGGACAGAGGTATGCGTGGCTTCTCCTGCTGCCTCCAGGCTCGACACATTACAGAAAACTACTGACAGATACAAGGCTGTAGGTGTAACGCATTTACCTGGGTGCGGAGCGTCTGCGATGGCTTCAGGAACTTACTCGGACAAAAGCCCAGCCATTTTAGACCAATCAATGATGTATCAAATCTGCAAAGAAAACAATTAGTGGGATTCACTAAATATGGTCAGATTTTATTTTTTAACTTACAGGGTAAGCACTAACTACATCTTCTGAATGTTTCTGGAGGGAAAAAAAGTCATCTGGTCCCCGCCAAGGACATATTCTTCTTACAGAGTTGGGCTGCACTGAGTGGCGACCCTGTCATGGGATCTCATCCTCGCCTCCAGCCAACATCATCCCCATGCCCTTGTAGGGACACACCAGAGAAGAAGAAACAGAACATTTTCGTGCAGTTTTATTCTAAGACACTTCTGCAGACATAATTACTAAATAAAAGGAATATAATAGATTCTTACTTGTGAATCTAGTTAAACTTTGGTAAATGATTATTTTTAATATAAAGCTTATATAAGTGTTATTGAACCATAATTTAAAAATATTTTAAAAGATTTTTGTTTCATATTTCATAGAATATATGCATGTGATATGTCAAGTTACAGAGGAGTGTCATGTAAAGTGTGTGGTCCTAGCCCTCTCGAACTGTCTTTCTGGGTCCACTTCCCAGAGATGCTTCCTACTAGTAGTTTCTTATGTATCCTTTTAGGACTTTTAAAAAATATATTTACATGCATAAAAATGTGTATGTCCATGTTGTTTTCATTTTATGCATCATACTAACATTATACTATTCCACTCTTTGTTTTATTATTTTTTAACTTAATATGGCTAGTAGAATTTTCACATCAGTATATGTGAGTCTGCCTCATTCATTTTGAGGACTGTACTGTATATTATTCATTGCACTGACACATGGTAATTTATTTAACCAGCCCACTATTAATGGACCTTAAGTTTTTGTTTCTCCTTTTCAGTTTCCCTCTTTGGCTGCTTAAAAAATTGTCTCAGGAGAGATCAGAGATGGCGGCAGACTGAGTGGAAGCTACACTGACACTCTCCCGGGACTAAACTGAAATTACAACTAAAATATAGAAAAACCATCCTGAATAATCAACTGCAACTCAAGACGAGCTGGAGAGCACCCTCATAACCAAGGAGGAAAAGTGGAGACTACATAGAGACTGGTAGGAAGTGAGGACGTGAGAGGGCTGGCTGGGCTCCCACAGGCAGCAGCTGAAGGTCCAGAGGGGTATCTCAGCTACGGGGGGTTCCCACTGAGGACTCTGAGGCCTAAACCCCAGAAATGAGAAAGGTGCCCACATAACATCTGGCTGTGAAAAGCAGATGGGTTTCTGTCTGCCAGGGAGAAGCAGCTGGAAATGAAGGCACCTTCTTAAAGGGCCATTGCACAAAGTTTCATGTGCAGCCACTCACCTTGGGCTCTAGCAGAGGGAGGGCAGAGTGGACTGGAGCTCTGTGAGGAGAACCTAGGGTTGTTGGCTCTGGAGACTGAGATCAGAATGCACCTGTCTGGATTCCTGTGCCTAGTCATTCCCCCACACTGCAGAAAATTTGCTGTTTTTGCCTGAGGGGGAAGCAATTGTCCCACCCTGCTGGAAAACCTCTCCCCTACCCAGAGGAGTTTCTACAGCCTGAGGCTCATTAAGAGAATCAGATTCATCAGCCTGCAGGCAGAGGCAGACCTCAGAGTGCTTTGAGTCTTTGCCTGATCTGCTTCTGGACCCTGGCCTTGGAAAAGCAGACTTTGGTGTGCATCTTGGTCCTGTCCAACTGCATCCAGCCCCAGCAGAGGAGGCTGAAGCTTAGTGTTGCTGATAGCTCCAAATTCAGGGCCAGTCACAAACTGCGTCTGACACTAGCCTGCACCGGAGACCCTCTAAAAAGACTGAGAGTCCTAGCAGATCTACCAAATACATAGAAAAAAACCCAAACAGGCACCCAAAATGGGGAGACAAAAAAACAAGCCCCAAATGAAAGACCAAGAGAAGTCTCCAGAAAAAGAGCTAAATGAAATGGAGATAAGCAATCTATCAGATATAGAGTTCAGAATTCTGATTGTAAGGATGCTCAAAAGCATGAAAAAAGATATAGAAACTACAAAGGAAATTAAGAATGACATAGCAGAAATAAAGAATACATTCGAAGGAGTAAACAGCAGATTAGAGGAAGCTGAGGATTGGATCAGCGAATTAGAAGACAGGATAGGAAAAATCACTCAATCAGAGATCCAAAAAAAGAAAAAACAGGAGGACAGTTTAAGGGAGCTGTGGGACAACATGAAGTGTAACAATATTCACATTATAGGAATACCAGAGGAGGTCGAAAGCTAGGGTTAAAAAACCTGTTTGAAGAAATAATGGCAGAAAACTTCCCTAACCTGGTCAAGGAAAAAGCCAAATTCAGGAGCACAGAGAATCCCAAGCAAGAAGAATCCAAACAGTCCCACACCCAGACACATTATAATTAAAATGCCAAGAATTCAAGACAGAGAAAATTTTAAAGGCAGCTAGAGAAAAGCAATCTGTTACCTACAAAGGAGCTCCCACAAGTCTGTCAGCTGACTGACTTCTCATCAGAAACTCTATAGGTCAGAAGGGAATGTCATGAAGTATTCAAGGTAATGCAAAACAAGAATCTGAAACCAAAAGTACTCTATCCAGCAAGGCTATCATTCAAGATAGATGTGAAATAAAGAGCTTCCCAGGCCAGAAAAGGCTAAAGGAGTTTATCACCACCAAACCAGCATTGCAGGAAATGGCAAAAGGACTGCTATAATTAGAAGTAGAAATAGAGAGAAACATAGGCATAAAGAATTAAAATGGCAACAGATAAATATCTATGAAGAATAACCTTAAATGAAAATGGATTAAATGCTCCAATAAAAAGACTAGGGTAGCTGAATGGATAAGAAAACATGACCCATATATATGCTGTCTACAAGAGACCCACCTCAAAACAAAAGACTCACACAGAATGAGAGTGAAGGGATGGAAAAATGGAAATGAAATAAAAAGCTGGGGTAACAATACTCATATTTGACAAAATAGACTTCAAAATGAAGACCATAAGGAGAGACAAGAAAAGTCACTACATAATACTGAAGGGATCGATCCAATAAGAGGATACAACCCTGATAAACATATATGCACCCAATATAGGAGCACCTAAATTTATTATTATTTTTTTAAATATATCTTTATTGATTACAGAAAGAGGAAAGGAGAGGGAGAGAGAGAGACAGAAACATCAATGATGAGAGAGTCATGGATCGGCTGCCTAGCCCGCAACCTGGGTGTGTGCCCTGACCGGGAATTGAACCCCGATTGCCTGGATCCTAGGTTGACGCTCAACCGCTGAGCCACGCCTGGCTGGGCTAGGAGCACCTAAATTTATTAAAAAATTTCTAGAGGACTTTAAGGGAGAGACTGACAGCAAGACAGTCATACTAGGGGACTTTAACACCCCACTGATTTCACTAGATAGGTCTTCCAGACAGAAAATCGACAAGGAAACAGTGACCCTAAATGACACATTAGATCAGATGGATTTAATTGACACTTACAGAACATGCTACCTCAAAGCTGCAGAATATATATTCTTAAGTGCACATCAGTAGATAAGTGGATAAAAAAGCTGCGGTATGTTTACACCATGGAATACTATGCAGCTATAACAAAGAAAGATCACTTATCCTTTGGGACAGCATGGAGGGACCTAGAGAGTATTACACTCACCAAAATAAGCCAGTCAGAGAAAGACAAGTATCACATGATCTCACTCATATGTGGAATATAATAAACAAACTAAACTAATGAACAAAATAGATCCAGAGACATAGAAGCATGGAAGAGACTGAGGAATCTCAGAAGGAAGGTGGGAGTAGGGGAGTGGGTGGGGAGAGATTAATCAAAGAACTTACATGTCTATAAGCATAACCCATGGACACAGACATTGTTACCGGGAAGGCCTGGAAGTGGGGTGGATGCGGGGTGGAGGGGATAAATGGGGAAAAAATGGGGGCATCCGTAATACTTTCAACAATAAAGATAAATTTAAAAAATTGCTTCAATAATCATATTTACACATATGCATTTTTCTACTTATTTGAATATATCAGTAGAATAAGTTTCAAACAATTACTGAAGCAAATTGTTTGGTCACTCTAAGTTTTTGAAAGATACAAAATATCTTCTACAAAAGTACACCAATTTATGATACCAAAAATCTGGCTTTTATCAAATCTTAAATTTGTTTCTCCATTGGATAAGTGAAAAGTCTGTATTTGCTTTGATCTGCATTTCTTTGGTTATGAAAGAGGCTGCGCTTCTCTTTGTTTTCTTACTTTATGTAAATGTTCTCCACAAGTTTGCCCTCATGGCTTTTGCTCATTTTTCAAATTAGTTGCTCACTATTTCTTATTTTAAAAAGCTCATGTTATGTTAAAGAAACTGGCATTTTACACGTAATGTGTGGCAAGCTGCTTTCTCAAGTTCCTCTTCATCTTTTTATTTTGTTTATGGTATTTTTACTATACAGCTATTAAAAATATTTTTTTTATGTAGCCAACTTTATTAATATTTTTCATTATGGATTTGGTTTTTATGTAAGGATTTTTTTTAAAGCTGAAGAGTTAATAAGGAAGCTTGTGTATAGGTTGCTTTTTGGAACAACATATCGGTGTTACTGAAGCACTGTTATAGAGAAGAATTAGAAGGATCTATTTTTTTCCCAATTTCTTGGTGGTTTTGTTGTTATAGCTAATGAAACTTCCCATAAGAGAATTTTTCCTATAAAATACCACTATGGTGTGAATTCTCTGGAATCTTGTGAAGCTCTAGCGTACCTTGGGGTAGAAATTAGAGATGGGCCAGATCTGTCAGGGCCATACTTCAGAGTTCGTAGTGGCTGCCTGAGATCTGAAATCTAGAGGGGGTTAAAAGGAAAGTAATAGAAGTTCCAAAACAAACCGAAAGAAGTATAAAAGTAATAGAGCTTCATTATTAGAAACTTTTGAAAGCACATGGAAAAAAAAAGGAAAGAAAAAGTCACCTTTGATCTTAGCCTTGATCTTAATAACCCTCAAAAGCTTTTAAGATTTGTTATATATATTTCCTAGTCTTTGTTTTCTGTTCTACAATATGTAGGCATTTAAAAAATATATCTGTGATTTTACTCACAAATCAGTGCTAATATACGTAAGTTATTTTCATTAGAACACCAATACCTAAGTAAGACCTTAGTGGAGCCTTGACAAGAATCACCCAAATACATACACACTCTGTCCCATCATATGGCTTAACCTAATGGGAATTTAAAAAATAGAAATAGATTTGTGTTTTTCTCAGAAATCCCTTCTGTTAACTTTGTAGATCAAACACCAGAACACATTCAAGAGATCATTACGTAGTAATCATATCAGATTCTTTTTCATTCCTGATAAAGTGGTAGCAATTAATTGTGTGAAGGTTAAGGGGCTGGGAGACATCAGGGTACAATGTCTTTTATGTGAAGTGGCATCATCTGATTGGGCAGAGATGATTAAAACTGGGGTAATGGAATATTCTTGTTCTAGGGGCATGCCATGTAGATTTAGAAGCTTAGAAAATGCAACTGAATGGGATAACAAGAAGAATTTCGGTCAAAAAGTGAAGAAAATATATATAATGATAAATCTGTATATGTATGAAGTCTACTAGAAGAAATGCTGTGAGATTTTTTTCAATTTATTTAGGAAAAACCTGCTGCATATTATGTTCAGCCACAGTCACAAATATTTGGTTTTAGCGAGACGAGCAGGACTCCGAGGGTCACAACGGGGTCACTGCACTGTGTGATTTATCAGCACTGAGGATTGCTGCCTGCTACGTGCAGGCTGTCCCTGGACACTACTGCCCCTGGGTTTTAGCTTAAACAGTAACTTACAAGTTAGATGTTTCACTGTTCGTGCTGCCTGGACATCTAAAGGTCCACATCCAAGCAGCTAGTGAAATTCTGTCTCCAAGGACGTGTCCCTTCATTACTGAGAAAACTGTGTCTGCTCAGTCCTGATGACACACCCCTCCTCTCAGCTACGATCACTAGGAATCCAGACTCACTCAGTCTTCTCAGCAACATCAATGGGCCCCTGTCAAAACTACAGACCCCTGGCCAGATCCAAGTGACAGCTGTCGGAAGGACGAGCCTGGAGGAACCGCTCTGAGACCAGCGCTGCGGGCCCCTGGCTAGGATACGTTAGCACCTGCCTGCTCACTGACCGGCTGGTAGCCGTATTCAACTACAGCTTTGTAAACGATTGCTTGTATACAAGTGTTTCCATTAAAAGCGAAAAGAATGAGACATAATTTAGTTGGACGGAACAATTTATGCATATAAGGAATGACTTGTTCAAGTCAAGGGAGAACTTTTTTGTTTTTATGCCATCAGAACACCAAAAGGTAAAAACAGTAAACTTTAGTTAAGTTATGGGGGAAAATAGAGATATCAAACCTTAAGTGTTAAATAATGGGCTGTCATAATTTTAGTCTTTATTTTCCAACTAAAGAAGGAATTTCTAGAAATTTTTGTTACTGCACTTAAACTTCAGATGACAGGCAAATGTTACAACTAAAATGGAATCGATCTTCTTTTTCCCATGAGGGAAACAGACCCTGATTTCACATCATAACTTTAAGTAAATTCTCAAGTAATGAGTTGGCTTAAAAAGCAGGCAGCCGAGTGCAGAGCAGACAGTGGGGTGGCCGCTGAGAGCACAGCAATCAGAATTCCTGCGTTTAAATCTCGAGTCGACCAGTTACTGCATGTGGGTGAGCTACTTACCTCCTTATTACTCAGCATCCTAATGTACAAGGTGAGAATAAAGCGGTGAATATTTCATAGCGATGTCGCGAGGATTAACTGAAACATGTGTAAAGGCTGAACATTCTGTCTGGCCCATTAACATGCCAGCGGCTTTATTTGCAATGTTTATTTAAAAGCCAAAAAAAGAACCTCTGGGTAATCATTCTGAACCAGGATGGGCGGCTGCGCTTCTCTAACTTTAATGTGCATTTGAATCACCTGGGGATCTTGTTAAAATGCAGATTCTCATTCAATGGGTCCAGGCGGGGTCTGAGATTCTGTACCTTTAACAAGCCCCTAGGTGATGTCCCTCAGGCTGGTCTGTGGACCTTGGCCCCTGAGGTAATTGTGGCTGGTTGCTCCTAATCTGTGATTCAGTGGTTCTCAAAGGGGAAGCAGGGAAGGGGCAGAAAGGAAAGTGCGGACACAGGCATTAGAGCTAAAACGCCCCCGGTGATAGTAATAAGCTTGCCTTAGCTGTTCCCTGACACCTCAAGAACCACTGACCTGGTATCTCAACCTTTTTTCATTTCTTTTTCTTACTCTTTCCTCTACTTGCCCCTTACCATTATAGCTTTAGACTAAAAAATGGAATTAATACTTAGTTCCCCAATTAGTAAGTCTACAGCATCAATTTCAAGGCATTGGATTATACCGGGATACTGTACTTAAATTAGATTAGAAAAATGGTTTCTAACATTTCTCTTTTAAAATACAGGGATCTGAAAATGCATTTAACATTTTCCACAGCTTTAGCAGAAAACAAAGAACTAACAAAGAGGTAAGCAAGTGACCTGTGGAGCATTTAGTAATAGAATACAAGGATATTTAGTCCACGTATGATATGCGATCCATACCGTCAAAGGAGCTATAACTGCATGGGGAGGGGGAAGCTATTGTGGTTACTGTGGAAGTGGCCGGAATCACACAATGTGACCGCATTAGACATCCACCTGGTCTGACAGGTGGGCAGGAGGAGAGCTGTTTTTAAGTGGTTCCCCACCCCAGTAGCACTGAGATGATTAGGGAAACCCACATCTAACTATGTACTTAGCTTGAACAACAGTTTTCTAGGACCAAGATCAGTCTTCTACTTTGGTGTGTCCCCAGGGCTTCATATCTGTTAGATCCACAGTAATCCCCCTGTAATATGTGCTACTGTTGATACCATAGTTGATACATTTCGAAGATATAATTCTTCATTTTCCAAGGTAGTTAAGAGGATTTTTGATTAACGTGGGAAATATCTAAAGATAACTTAGAGAGCAAATTAGCAATCAAAACTCTCTTTCAGAGTGTATACCATATGTGTAATTCGCCAATATTCTTACTCTGAAGTACCAAAGTACTTAAATCCATTGATCTAAATAAGATTTTAACATCATCTGGTGAAAGAACAAAGCAGCTTATATATGTATAAAATGAACAAGGAATCACATAAAAATGGACTCAAACTGAATGAATGATTAATCATATGATTTAAAAATTTAAATATATCTAGAACTGGGACTTGAAATATGAAGGCACAATGAGATTATGAAAAACAAAGCATACACATCTCTTACCCATTTTCTAAATTTGCAAATGTCAGAAAATGAAACGTGAGACTAGCAACACAATTTAAAGTACTGTTGGAAGGAACAGTAACATGAACTGGCTGATTCTAGACATTTATTTCCAGTTAAGACAATTAGATGATGCACCTATTTTAGAAACCAAATAAACAAGAGAAAAACTCTTCTAAATTGAACTGTAAGAATAATGTAAAATAAAGCAGCCCTACAGTATTTATAGTGTGCCGTGAATTCTTTGTTAGTGAAATATTCTGAAAGACAACTTTGGTTTTCCTGCTCAAGGGAATTGTCCCCGTGGCCATCTACTATGAAGAAAAACAAAATCAAACAGCAAGACTGTACTGCGAATACAAAGAGCTCTACGAGCAAGATTCACTTGTCAGCTCCAACCTATTCTAAATATACACTGGTTTTTATTTCCAACTGTCCAATTTGTCATTACAGTGATCACTAACTAATGACACACACGGCAAATCTGTAGCTCTTTAGAGTTTTTTTTTTTTTTTTGCTGTGACTGAAACATATTTTAGATCTTTACTAGGATAATGGAACTCACTTGCCAAATCAGTTTAATGTTACCTTAAATCCCTATAGATATTCCTTGATTTAAGGTGGCTTTATATGGTTGGCTATTGAAGAGTTGATTTTTGGTAGGAAAAATTCATATCATGAATAAAACAGAAAGTATAAAATAACTAAATTTAGACTGGAAATGAAATAAAATTTACTTCTGCTTATGGAAGTTTTCCTAGACTTTTAATAAGAACCTAGTGAGAAGAAACAGGAACCATGTAATCCAGTGACTTTCGGCAGTTTTGAAAGAGTGGCCCATTCTGAAGGGTAATAAGCACTTTCCAATGCGCTGCGTGCAAGTCGATCTGTGGAGTGTGGGAGAGAGCAGGGAGACAGCGCTCCTCACCTGGCCTCGGGTACTTTGTCGGATTTTGTTGCTCTGCCTCTGTATTTGTTTATTGCCACAGCACGTCTTCAAGACAGCTTTTTAATCTTCACAACACTTGGACTTACTTCAAACTTCTAAATAAAATTCTTAATTTGCTAGCCTACTCGGGAGACTCTCTGGCCGTCCCCAGTCATGATCAGTGGGAAAAGCCTGGGGAGAAGGGCCGGGAGCCTGCATTGGGAGTCCAAACACGCAAGGTGCTGGGACTCGATCTTGGTCCCTGTAGCAAATCTGAAAGCAAAATACAGCGACTCTCAGGCAGCTGCTTGAAAAGGACACCATGACGGCACAGACAAAACTGCAGGAGACACACATCATGCATATAAACTATGAGTTTCAAATGGTATTTTACCTGGCCTTTGGGTGAGCATCAGATTAAATTTTCTTTCATTATTTTCCCTCCAGCATAGGGCAAATAATTAGTCATGGTAATAACAACAGTATACACAGCAGCAAAACCCCCAAATCACACACACACATACAATTCTTACCTCAACCTAGAAAAACACCCAAAATAAGAAAGCTGAACAATCCACAGTTCTGTCCTTGTTTGAACACTGAACCAGGTTCAAGAGTGATGGGGAAGCTTCCAGCTCAGAGCTCTCGGGATGCGAGCACTGCCGAAGCAGCAGGGACTGGGAGACACTTTCTAAACCCCAAAGAGGATGAGCTGCTTTGGAACCAGTGGAAGAAAACCAGTTTCCATCTGAGTTGGATGACAGACCTGTTGATTTGTTTCAAGGTCAAAGAAGAGTCGAACCAGAAATCAAGGCATCAAGATGGGCATAAAGACCAATGATGTCAGACAAGAAGGGGAAGACAGAGTAGACAACAGACTTAACTCTAGTAATCATGAAACTCTAGCAAGCGCTGAGACCCAGCAACTCAGGGTCACTCCCCGAGTCTCAAATCAGGTTACAGAGCTGGCAGCCAGAAGTTGTGGGATGGACATGGAGCCAGCTCTGGAAAACTTACTGATTTTCCAGAGCAGATAATTTACCAGGAAAGTTATTTTGCCAGTTTTTGCAATGCCAAACATGGGCTAAAAGGGTAATTATTTTGGACGTATTTTTAAGCAATAAATAAGAAACCAAAGGAATCAAAGAATTTTATTACTGGAGGGAACCTTATATGCAGGGACTTGAGGTTCAGGGCTTTAAAATAACTTCCCTAATAGCACATGGCTAGTTAGGTGGGAGTCCCTCCCTGCTCTGGGCTTCCTGCCCTGCAGGGCCAGGAAAGCTGGTAGCACCCCGGGCACCTGAGGAGGGATTATCCATGGGGGCCTTTAGAGCTGGGGAAACACTACAGAGACCAGGGAGAGAGCACTTACAAGGGGGTTACAGCTTATGCTAAGGGGAACGAATGCCTGGGACCCAGGTCCCTCAGGTGGTGATCACGACGAAGAGGCATGTTGGGGATGAGGCACCTTCAGGAGGAGGTACACTTTGAACGGCAAGGTGCCAGATTTCTTGCCTCTCTCACTGTTACTTGCTCCTTCTGGAATGACACCAGAAATAAATGTAGGCAAGTCCCCAAAGTGATCCCAGGGGAAAGAGAGCACCTAGACTTTAGCCAAGGGGAAGGCTCCTGAGTGCGGTAGTGCGTTTTTATACTTATGAGGCCATCAGCAAACGGGGTTTGGTAAAGACGCCCCAGATGGCTTCAGTAGCCAGAGCACCAGTGCTGCCCAAAGACAAGGGGCAGGAGGCGCTTTGGGGAAGACTTGCTGAGGTCCCCCGGAGACCCGGCGGGCTGGCCGCTGGGAGGCCCGGAGGACGGGCTGCTGGCGGGCAGGTGGAGGGGAGGGAAGGAGCCAGCAAGAGCTGCTTCTAAAAGCCCGACTCAGTTACGAATTTGCACTGGCCGGGGCTGTGGGGATTCGGGTGCGGAGATGCCCGGGCCTCCCTGCCCCAGTTTGAAGAATCAAGGGGCACCTGGGGACAGCTGAAGCTGGGAGAGTTTAGGGGGCGGGCGGCGGGGAAGACGGGCGCGGACGCTCGCAGCTGCGCCTCTGAAGCTGCACAACTTTGAAACCCACGGGCGCCCGGCGGGGCCGTGCCGCCTCCGCGCAGGTCGCGGTTAAAAGGCAGGAGTTCGCTAAAAGCCTCCGGAAGAAACTTTACTTGGTTTCATCTCATTTCTGAAGATTTCTCGCTTGTCTTCGAAAGAGTTTGGTGAAATCGAAATGAAATTCGGGGGGCGCGCGGCAAACAAGCTCAAACTGTAACCTGCCAACCCCGACGCGCCCCTCCCCTGATTTGGGGAGGCGCCCAGCTCGGGTGGCCCCCGACCCAGCGGAGCTCGCCCTCGGTGGTCCCGCGAGCCCCCGCGCAGCGCGCGGTTAGGACACCCGGCCCCGCCGCCCCGCCGCCCCAGCCCTGCGCGGCGCGCACCCACTCACCGCGCCCGGCGCTGCGCGCACGTCGGGCAGCGAGCGGCCGCGGGTGTCGGCCGCGGGTCGCGCGTGCGGGTCTCCGCGCCGCCTCGCGTCGGGGCCGGGAGCCCTCGCCGGGTGCGTGCGCCGCTCCGCGCCTGTCGCCGCGGCGGGCCGGGTGGAGCCGCCGGCCGTGCGCCCGCGCAGAGCCCTGTCGCCAACGCTCGGGGCGGCTGACGGGCGCTGGAAGCACCCGCGCGGAGGCGGCTCGGGTTTATAGGGTGGGGCGTCGTGCGCGGGGCTCGCGGCGGGCTCCGCTCGGCCCTCCCCTCGCTCCCCTCCCGCGCCCCGCCCCGCCCCGCCCCGCCCCGGAGACCCTCCGCCCCGCGCTTCCTCCCCGCGGCGGGCGGAAGCGGGAGGACGAGCGGCGTCCCCGAGTCACCTACGGGCGCCGCGCCCACCTGGCCCGGGCCGCCGCGGGGAGGGGGAGACGCGGGCGCGCGCGGGCCCGGAGACGGCGCTCTCGCCGAGGCTCGTGCTCCACGTCGCTGTTCTTCCCTCGGGAAACTTTTCGGGCTGAACGAGGGAACTGCGCTCCCCGCGGCTCGGCTCGGGCGCTCCTGCTGCGGGCTCCAGGCTCGTCCCGCACGCCGGTCAGCGCCGGGCAGAGGGGGCATTGTTCCTGCGCCCGGGCAGCGGTCAGAGTTGCACTTTTGAAAAACGTACAAGTAGAAAAAGTTAAAAACAAAATATGACCGCATATTTAAGGAAGAATGAACATAAATTCTTCATAAACTATTTCTAAAAACAAGAGGAAGTATCATTTCCAACTCATGCTATCAGCCCAGTGTTACCCGAATACCCAAACCAGACATCAGGAGAAAAAGAAAACTTCTTATGTATACAGATAAAATCCTCCACCAAATGGTAGCAAATCAATCCCGTAACATAAAAAGGATTATATACCCTAAGTGAGATTTATCATAGGAATGCAAAATTATTTTACCAAAAATCAATTAATATAACACACCATTTCAATAGAACCAAGAACAAAAATCACAGGATCATCTTAATAAGTCAGAACAAATATTTGATAAAATCCAACACCCTTTCATGATAAAAACACTCAACAAACTAGGTATAGAAAGGAACTTCCTCAAACTGTGAAGTTCATTTGTGAAAAACTTACTAACATCACACTTAATGCAGTGTCTCTGCTTCTAATGTCAGGAACAAGGCAAAGATGTCAGCTCTCCACACTTCTCTTCAGCATTGTACTGGAGGTTCTAGCCAGGGCATTTGGACAGGAAAAAGAAATGAAAGGCATCTAGATTAGAGAGGAAATAAAAATATTTCTATTTGCAAATGACATGATCTTGAGTTTAGAAAATCCCAAGGAATCAATTTAAAAGCTGTTATAACTAATGAACAAGTTCAGCAAGGCTTTAGGATATAAGATCAATACACAAAATCAGTTGTATTTCTCAATGAACAATCCAAAAATGAGGTTAAGAAAAACCTATGTGTACCATAGGTGAAAAGAATAAAATGCTTAGGAATAAATTTGACAAAAAAGGTGTAAAGCTTGTACTCCGAAGGCCAGAAAACATTGTTGAAAGATATTAAATTAGACCTAAATGAGTGGAATGACAGGCTATGTTCATGGATTGGAAGACAATATTATTAAAACAGTAATAATCTCCAAATGATATATAGATTAAACACAATCCCTTTCATAATCCCAACAAGCTGTTATTGAAGAAATTAACAAGGTAATTCTAAAATTCACATGGAAGTTCAAGGGACCCAGAATGGCAAAAACAATCCTGAAAAGGAAGAACAAAGATAGAGAACTCACAACTCCCAATTTCAAATTTTACTCTAAAGCTATGATAACCAAGACAGTGTGTTACTGGCATAAAGATTACATATATATATAGTCTGTGGAATAGAATTGAGTCCAGAAATTAAACCAACACATTATGGTCAATTGATTTTTTACAAGTGTACCAAGACAAGGGTACCAAGTCTTTTCAACAAATAATACTGGACTGTATAGTCACATGAAGAAGAATGAAGTTGGGCCTCTTAGAATACCATAAAGAAAAATGAACTCAAAATGGATCATAGGTATTTTCTCCTGAAAAAATAAAAAGGTCATAGACTTGAATGCACTAGGTGAAATTATAAAACAATAGAAAACATGGGAGTAAATCTTTGTAACCCTGGGTTATTCAGTTTTCTTGGATGTGACACCAAAAGCTTAAGCCACACAAGGGAAATAGCTAAATTGGATTCATCAATATTAAAAACTTATGTGCTTCAAAGGACACCATTAACAAAGTTAAAAGGCAACCCACAGAATCAAAGAACATATTTGCAAATCATGTATTTGATAAGGACTTGTATCCAGAACATAGAAAGAACCTTATTCAATAAATAATAAAAACAAAAGTAACCCAATTTAAAAATGGACATAAGATCTGAACATTTTTCCAAAGAAGATGGGCAAATACCCATAAGCCCATGAAAAAATGCACATCATTAATAATCAGGGAAGTGAAAATCAAAACCATAACGAGATATCACTGCATGCCTACTAGGATAGCTATAATAAAAAAGTTGGATAATAGCGAGTGTTGGTAGGATGTGCAGAACTGGAGCCCTCAGACATTGTTGGTGGGAACATAAAGTCGTGCAGCCACTTTGGCAAATGCTGCTCAAAATGTTAGGCATAGAGCTACCATATGGTAGCTTACATTTTTTGAATTTTCACAAAATTAAAAATACCAATTTTTGTACAAAATAATCAAATATGTAGTAAGCTTAGGTTTGTGCAGGAGAACCTGGTGGGAACGCAAAGCTGAGGAAGACACGTGCTAACCCAGGAGGGAGACAGCAGTCCCCACCCCGCCTGATTGTGCCTCTGGGGCAGGGCCCTGCCTGACTTCACTATACGCACAGGGTGCCTGGACCATTATAAGAATTCCCACAGGTGCAAACAGGAGACAAGACTGACTTTGAGCCCACATGAGCAATATATCTTGGCAGAAGATGTATATTCAAGAAGGTGGATCTTGCAGGAGAGCACGTTAGAACTGGGAACCAAGGGAACAGCGTGTGTGAAAGTACTTTGGCAAAACATTATTACTTGTGTGGGAAAGAGGAATGCTGGGATTTTGTAGAGCATATGAATAACAATAACAATAGCTATCACTTATTGGATACTCACGGTACATCAGACGCCCATTAAACTCTTTATCTCTGTTACCTAATTAGTCATCACAGAAAATCCATCTATAAACAGGAACATTATTTTACCCATTTACAAATGAGAAGCCTGAGGTACAGAAGTTAAACAACTTACTCAAGTTTACAGGATTTGTAAGAGACGGAGCCAAGAATCCGGGTTCTCTGGCATGAGAGCTTAGGCATTCATGGCGCTGGCAGAGGACAGTGGTAGAAAGAACTAGAAAGACGGGGCTAGCATGAAGGCGGAGGTCAGAGGTTAGCCGAGGGGCCTGAGGTGGATTAGGAGGCTGGGGAAGGACTGCGTCTTTGGAGGAGCATGAAGTGTAGAGGATAATGCGAGAAGCGAAGGTAACAGTGGGCCAGGCCGGGAGCAAGGAGGACCTGCAGGGCATTAGGCCTGGAAACAGGGTCAAGGCAGAAGAGAGGGGGCTGGGCATGAGTGACCTGGCAGTGGGGGTGGGGGGGAGGGGGAGGGGAGGGGAGGTGCTGAGCTGGTTGGAGAGGCAGCTGAGCCGTGTGTCCACTTAAGGACTCTGCGCAGGTGCTGTCTGGATCCCCTGTGGGGGGCATGTGGGAGGCTGCTGATTAGTTTCCCTCTCATATCGATGTTTCTCTCTCTCTCCCTCTCCCTTACTCTCTCCCTAAAAATCAATAAAAAAAATCTTTTAAAATTACCTAAAACATAGATACAAATATACACATACACATACACACACAGAAAAAAATGAATGCATATTCACTAAAATGCATACAGTGGTTATTTCCAAATGCAATAATTATGAGCATTTTAAATTGTCTTCTTTTTATGCTTGTTTCTGTTATCTAAATTTTATATAACGATTACATCAGTATAAAAATTAACAGAATGTACACAGAAGGCAGGGAACTTAGCATAGGAACAGTTTGGAGAGCAAGGATATCAGGGGCACCTTTTGTGGACGGTTTTTGCTGACACTAAACTTGAAGGCCCAGTGACTTAAGCCCTGTGAATATGCCTCTGCTTGCATTGTTTCTGAAAATAACATGTAGCAGGATTTTATGGGAAGAGATGTTGAGCAGGAGGTCAGAGACCTGGAGCCCATTTTCCATTCTCAGAAGAGGCATCAGTGGAGCTTGGCCAAGCCGGCTGACAACTGGACCTCCCCTCACAATGAGGGTTTTCCAATGCCCTGTTTACTAGTTGTGTGAACTTGGACAAGTTACTTAACCTCCTTTACTTTAGTTGGCTGACCAGCAAAATGTGAGTACTAATAGCACCCAATTCAGTGCGAGTGGGGATTAAATGAAATAATACTTGTAAAGCAAACAGTGCCTGGTCTGTAGTTAGTGCTCAAGAAACATTGGCTTTTTAAATTAACCCCAGTAATTCTAAATACTATGTTATCCAAAAATTCAAATACACAGTCGCTATTCTAAGGAATCCTAAGGGATCTATCTTAATCAATATACTTTACTTAAACTGATATTCTGCTTTAAGTAGCTTTAGAGGAATGTAGAGAAAGAGGTGACGATAGTCGTGCAGTGCTGTGGAGCATCCCTGACCGGGCGTGTGGACGGCCTCGTCAGCTGCAGCGAGTGTGATGGCGCTGGTGTCACAGCGAGGCTGGCGTCACAGCGAGGCTGGCCTTAGGCGATTTCCTCCAGCTGTCTGCGAAGTACAGCGTCAGAAACTAATCCCCAGAGTGTGTGAGCAATGCCTTTGCCCTTCTGATTTTCCATCTTTTACAAATGTAATTTCTTAAAAAAAACCAAAGTTATCAACTTCATAGATCACTAATCAGACAAGATTTCTACTATTTCTCATCACTTCACTTACAAAGATGGAGAAGGAAGATTCCTTGGTTCCGTAGCCCAGCAGAGCCTGAGGATATTGTCCCGCAAGCTGGTGGACGTGATGAAATTTGTGAAGGCGAGGAAGGATCTAAAAAACTTAAATATATTATTCTTAGTTATGTTTTGCTTTAACTATGAGTTAAATATTTAAATGTTCATGAGGAAAGAGGGAAAACTAGTAAGAATAAAGCTATTAACTTTAGAGATAAAGTCAGATGTAGTAAATTAAAGATGGATCGATTTAGTATTGAATTCACTTTACTTTCTAAAAAAAATCAAGGTTACTATATTCACCAATAACAATGTTGGTGGCTCTGTTTGGGTGGCTCAGTTGGTCGGAGAGTCGCCCAGGACATGAAAAAGGTTGCGTTTGATTCCCAGTCCGGGCTCATACGAGAGGCAACAGATCGATGTTTCTCTTTTTTTCTCTCTCTGTCTCCCTCTCCCTCTCTCCCTCTCTCTCTAAAAATCAATAAAGTCATATCCTCAGCTGAGGATTTAAAACAAATGTTGATAGATGATAGGAAAGAATGAAAAAACACTAAACAAATAAAATTCCCAACAGGAGAGTTGTAATGTGTGAGTGTTTTAAATCTGTGAATATTGTTTTTCATAGTCATTGCATTATTGCTAATACATCATGCTCTGCATAGAGGAGCTGACATACATACGAATTATACCAGTTTCTTAAATATTTAACTTTAAAAGAAGGAAGTTTCGTGTAAAAATGCTAAAAAATCAAGGTGCTGAGAAATGAAGTATCTGGAAAGAGCAAGGTGGGTATTTAGGATGGCAAATAGTATATATTTTTCATATAAAGAACTCAATAGACTTTCAGACTAAACATTCTGGAAAAATGGGTGACATTTGAGAAGTTTTGTTTGAATTTAACTGTCTGAGGAGAGATGAGATTAGGCTGTCCCAGTTTTAGTTAAACTCCCATTGTCTTCAGAATACAATTAAAATCTTTTCCACCGTATTTCTCTTGGTTCAGTTTGGGCGGGTGGCTCCTTTACTGTCAGATAGGTCATTCACGAAATCGGCTGGCCGTCCTTTACTTCCTGCAGAGGTCATGTCATCAGGCTGGCACTTGGCTGATGCTTCTGGGGCACCCGGCCACCAGGAGAGTGCTCCAGTGGCCCAGGGCACTCGCCCACCTGCTGACTGAGCTGCATGGCTCCTGGTCCACGCAGGGTCAGGGTCAGGGTCAGGGTCAGGGTCAGGGGCAGGCGCAGGGACAGGGCCAGGAGCAGGGGCTTCCTCCCTACTCAGTGAAAGGCACATCTTGGACAGAGCGGAGATGTTAGAGCTGATTTGAGCTCCATTAGCTAGAGACAACTCCTAATGAATAAAGCTTCCTCCAGTCCATTTAGAATGTTTAACTTGACCCTACGGGCCAAATACTTCCTTACACATAAAGAACTTATCTTTAGAAAAGTAAAATTCTATGCACTCCCCTGCAGCCTCTGGATTGTTAACAGCTCTCGTCTTGTCAGGATTTCACATGCACTAGTTTTCTTGCTGGAAGATTCGCAAACACAGCTGCAGACAGTCCGGGTTTGGCTGGCTTGAGGCCCCCTTACAGCGAGGTCTGAGCAATTGTTTGCGGGGAGATGGAGCAGGAGTACTGACGGAATACCACTGGCGCTCGTCCCCCTCGGAGACCTGCGGCGGAGGTGTTGTTGGTTGAAGGTGTCTTCTGAGTAGCAAGGTTTTAAAAATAATTGCTGTCTTTATGTCAACGAAGAGTTAATTTTCCATTTATCCTTATAGGATTATCTTCATTTAAAACACTTTTTTCACAGGGCTATTAGCATAATTTGAGACAGACACGTTTTGGCTCGTTTGGCTAACTCTGCTCGCACTCACGCTTTCTGTCTGGCTTTTATTCCATGTTCTTTCTAGGTGAACTCATGCTGCTAGTTGCTCATTAAATTGTTCTTGCACAAGTACTTCCTGATCAATTCTATTATTATTTGTTCTTAGCCTTTCCCAGTATTGATGTTAACTGCTTGGTAATTTCCTGAATCTCCCCTTGGGCACATCTTAAATATTAGAAAAATTATAATCATTTCCTTCAATTTTTCCACAGCTCACCCATCATTCTCTATTTGCTGAATTGTTTATGACTTAAAGATCTACAGGATATAAATATATTATACATATAAAATAAATATAGTGAGGATAATATTCTAAAATATTTCTTAGCAAAGAGACTTATGTTTCAGTAAAATATGTTTTGAACATACTAAAATGAGATGAAAATTATCAGATAAAAATCAAGCATTAACAGCCGAGTGTGCTTTTGTTGGCACATTATTTGGCTTTTCTTGAATTAAAAAATATAAAATCCAGTTATTAAAATTAATTACTTAAAAATACAAAGTACTATTTCATTTATATTATTTATCCATGAGCAATATATGCTGTCTCGATTTTTTTGGTTTTTTTCAGATATTGCTTATTACAGTGTAGACGTAAGCAAGTTTTTGAACTTTAGACCCTGAAGAGACACAATTAATGAATAAAGCACCTATAATGACACTGCATTAGGCCTGGGGGCATCAATGGGACACGTCTCTGAATATAAGATGTTGACAACTAGTGAGGTGAGAATGGGAGGAATGTGTGCTATTGTGTTTAAATACTAGAGATATGCCCAGAGAATATCAAGAAGGCCAGAGTCAACTCTGATAGCTACACATTGGGGAAAGTGTCCACACCAGAGGAGGTATTTGAGCCTTGCCTTGAGGGTTAGGGTCTTCTGCACAGAGGTCATGGCACGTGCAGATGGCACTATGACAGTGTGCCCTTTCCAATAGGGGCAGAAGTGAAATGCAGTGCTCCTTTGTTTAACCTTGGTCTGTTCTGCTGGCTTGGAGTCCCCTATTTACCAATAGCCTGGCATAGCACTGGCACACAGTACATGCTCAATAAGTGTTGGTTGAAGGAATGAGTGGGTACAGGGAGGACAAGATAGTAAAAGACTAGGTTCACGTGTTTACATTTATTCTGTGGGCAACGAATGCCACAGGGATCAATGAGCAGGGAGTTCTGTGATCCCATGGGTTATGCAGGAAGGTGAAAAGTAATCCTGGTGGAAATGTAGAGGACCAGACCTTGGGTCCATTGGGTTAGAAATTCCAGGAGATGAGTTGAAAATTCCAGAAGAGAAATGAAGAGAACTTAAAATGGCAACTTGCCCTGCGGGTGGTGGACAGCCTCTGAAAAGCAAGGGGAAGGATTTATTGACTAGCTGGACATGCGGGTGAGAAAGAGGTAGAAAGGAAAAGATGAGATTTCGGGGCTGGCAGGTGGGTGAGGGCAGTGTTATTAACTGAGATCATGAATACAATAAAGGAACATATTTTAGAGGAAGGATGAGTTTAATTTTGGATGTGCTCAGCTTGCTTTCTTGACGGGCGTCCAAGTAAAGTAGGGTTTGGGCTGGGATATGTAATTTTTTGAGAGTCATGAGTATGGAGATGGTGCTTGAGGCTATGGGAGGAAATGAGCTTTATAAGAAAGAGTAAAGAGAAAAGAGAAGGAAAAATGAAGATGAAACCTTGGGGAACACACTTGTAAGGGATAGACAAGGGCGGGGGGAGAGTCAGCAGACGTGGAGACAGATGCTGCCTTAGGCACCTGCATGTGTTGCCTGGTTCGAGCTCCACAGCAGCTGCGGGAGGCCTTGCCGGAGGGGACAGGCTCTTTTCCAGGATTAGTGTCCGGAAACTTTGGCTGAAGGGAGCAGAGGTAAGCACTCGTCAACTTTTTCTGTAAAGGGCCACATAGTAAATATTTAGGCTTTTCGAGCTATTCTGTCTCTGTGGTGACTACTCATCTTTGCCTCCTCTGAAGTTCAAAAGCAGCTATAGACAAACAAATAGGGGTAACTGTTCCAATAAAGCTTTATTTATGGGCGCTGACATTCAAATTTCATAGAATTTTCATATGTCAATAATGTTATTTTTTGTTTGATTTTTTCATCACTTTAAAATATGAAAACTATTATAAGCTCATGGGCCATATAAAAACAGGGAGCACATAGGTTAGTTTACAGAAATATGGGTGTTAAGTGTCAGATGTGAGCCCTAAAATATTACCGAATCTGGCAACTAGAAGTTGATGACCCAGCAAAAGTGGTTTCAGTAGAGTAGGGACAAATTCCCACTGTAATAGGTTGGGGAATAGTTAGGAGAGAGAGAAAATAAGTGTAGAAACTTTTTTTTTTTATTGTTCAAAATATTACAGATGACCCCTTTTCCCCCATTGACCCTTTCCACCCCCAACTCACTCCCCTCCCCAGTCCCTCACCACACTGTGTCCTTGGGTTACACATACACGCATATAAATTCTTTGGTTAATCTCCCCCCTCCCACCCACACCCCCCCACCTTCCCTCAGATTTGTCAGTCTGATCCATGCTTCCATATGACTGAATCTATTTTGTTCATCAGTTTATTATGTTCTTTAGATTCCATGATATAAGTGAGATCATGTGATATTTGTCTTTCTCTGCCTGGCTTATTTTGCTTAGTGTAATATTCTAGAGACTTTTAAACAAGTTTGGCAGAGTAGGGAAATACAGAATAAAGGTAATGCCTTAAGGGAGAGGCAATGCCTAGAGAGGTTTTATTTTGTTTTGTTTCTTTGTTTTAGGATTTATGCAATTTTGGAGGTAAAGGAGCCATGTGAAAAATACTAGCAATTATAGATTTTGCAGAGAAGAGCTCATTGGCAGAACAAGATCCTGCGGAAGACAGGAGGGCATGGGGTTCTGTGCACAGGCGGACAGATAACCCTTGGTTTTCAGCTCTTTAATTGAAGTTTGGACTAAGCCATCTATCCTTTCCTGTGGTCCCTATTAGGAACAGTGCTTCTGAAATGCCTTCTGAGATGACTAGGAGGAATTCTATTTGATTTTTAAAATTATCCTGTCTGACAGATAAGTCTGGGTTACTGTCTACATTTTACAGATGAAGAACCTGAAGACCAAGAGTTAAATGTATCCAGAGACATCCAGCTGACAGATGGAAGATTAAAAAGAGACACTAATTCTTGGCCCAATTCCCTTGTGTTCTACTTCCTTTCCCACTCTAATGTGCAACATACAAGAGAGTTTGGTGGTGATATAAGTAAGATTTGAATGACACATTAATCTACTTACTTGTATTTAAAGATCTTTTGATTTAAGGGCTTATACTAAAAAAGAGTCATCCCCCGTAGGGTTCTATTCTGGAAGTTTGAAGTAAACATATATTAATTCCTTTTATAATGAAGGGTTTATTTTTGGCTTCTAGTTGTTAAGACCACTTAAGAAACTTGAATTACAGCTCCTAGCTACATAAGTGTAGGTAATTCCTATATATGCATAGAGACCTGCTCTGATGATGTCATTTGCAGGACAGTGGACTTGGTATGAGCGTCCCTCAGTCCTTCTAGCCACTAGATGGTCAGATAGTAGGCAGATGGATTATTCTCGAGGGTGAAAAAAACTTGCCAAAAACTTAGGGATGTTTGTAGATAGTTGAAAAATTATGGAGACAGTTTATTTAATTCATGCTGAAATATTAACCGCACGAAAAGCTCTCTCTTTTTTCCTTTACTTTCAAAATAATTGAGAAATGGTGAGGGACCATAAGCAGTGGTGTTTAAAAACTAAATTCTACCTGCAGTTTGAATTTCTCTAGGGCCTTCCTGGATCCAGAGCAGCCTGGAGGCAATGCTACCTGACCTGACAAAAGAGTAACTTTCCTTGGCTCCCCGCCACACCCCGCATTTCAGCTCTCCCCACACTCCTGTCTCACCTCTGCCAATGCAAAAATTGCTAAAACCTTCAACTCTATAGTCCTAATGTGTGCTAACCAGGAAGGGCAAAGGGGCTCCAGGGAAAGTAGTTTACAAGAAAAATGAACAAATGTAAAAACAATTAATGCATGGGGAAACCTCTTAGGTCGTGAGAAAAGTATATTGGGAAAAGAGCTCAACAGAGGGAAGAAGCCTTAGCATAGCTTCAAAACACATTGCAGTTAAAGTAGGAAAAAGTTTAAAAATTGGCAAAAAAAAAAGAATTAGTCAAACTCGCTGAATTATTATTTAAATATTTCTCATTACCCACGATAAGTGGCATCTCCAACATGCCTGCATATGAAAGAAAAATTATGCCAAGGTGTAATGGAACTTTTCAAAAATTTAAGGAATAGAAATAAAGCATGTTTTATTAAGACTAGATCCTTCTTTGAGTAAATAATTTTGCATATCAAATTAGGACTCTATTTTTAAAGTTGCATTTCCTTTCAGTGGGCTATTTTCCTCCCACACTCGACTTGCCTTCCTTCTGCTCCTCTGCCTGGGTTCCTGAGTACATAGCTCTCTCATCACTAGCCTTGACTCTTACCTTAATAAATCCCTGAGTCCAAAGTCACTCTGAATCCAATTTTACATATTTTGGCACAACAATATTATTTTAATTACTATTTAATGATGTTGTCATACTATAATTCTTCTCTTTTGAGATCAAACCATACAGTTCTATCCTCTGCTGCATCTCCTTTCAAAGACAGATAGATGCTTAGTACATGTTCTGGGACAAATTGTTTTTCATCAATAGAGATGCACCTAAGGTGTCTTTTCCACAGATGTTGCAGGAACAAAATGACTTGCAGTTTTCCTTCTAATTTATTATATTTAGTCAGCGCTATAATTAAATATTAGGAACCAAAGGAAATTAAAGTATAAAGTTTCCTGGAAAGGAATTATCTGTCTAATTACTAAGAAGGCTCCTAATTGTAAAATTCAAAATATGCAAGTAAAAGAAACTCAGGCAATAATTTTGAAAACATGTTCATTGTAAAACATTACACATATAGAAAAATACATAAAATAAACATACCCTGTAGCAAGTAATTACAAAGCAAACACCCATGTAAACACCATCTGTTATGGACTGAATGGTGCCCTCCCGCATCTCGCATGTTGAAGCCCTGATTCCTGTGCGACTGTGGAGATGGGGCCTCTAAGGAGGTGGTAAAGTTAAGTGAGGTCAGAGGCCAGGGCCTCAATCTGACAGCACCGGTGTTCTTGTGAGAGAGGCCGAGGCGCTCGAGAGCTCTCCCACCGCACAAGCACAGAGGAAAGGCCCCTGAGGATGCGGTGAGAAGGCAGCCATCGGCGCCGGGGGGCCCTCAGCCAGCCGTGTGGGCCCCTGGACCTTGGGCTTACAGCCCCCAGAACTGTGAGGACATACGCGCCTGTTGTTTGTCTCCCAGGCCGCGGGATTCTGATAGGGCATCCCTGGCAGACTAACGCTCCATCCAGGTCAAAAATATCACCCGGCCAGAATGTCGGAAGTCCCCATTCTTGTCTTTTTTCTGTCACATTCTCCTTAGCGTTCACCACCTTGCTGACTTTCATGTAATCGTTTCTTTGTTTTCCTTCATACTTTTTCCACACGTGGATGTATCTCTAAACAATACGGATTTTAAACGTCATATAGCTAGATCTATGCTCTTGATTGTCTCCATCTTCTGTTTTTGCTCAACATCATATTAGTAAGAATTTTCCATGTTGCTGTGTATAACTGCAGTCTGTTTATTTGTATTATGATAGAGTATTTCATTGTATAAATTTACCTACTACATGAGTTCTGCTGTGGACAGGCTTTTGGCTTGAGGTTTTGGCCATGTGGGTATTGTTGTAATGAACATCCTTATCGACGGCTCCACCTGGATAGACATTTCTCAAGGTATCACCCAGAATGGAATAGCTGGGTCAAAGGGCCTGCTAAAAACAATAATTCTTAAGTATAAATTATTTTATGTCTTTATTTATTTTTCAGTATACGTAACTTTTTATTTCTATTATTGGGAAAATTGGGGTACCCTTTTCCCCACGGAGTGCTGGGGGTGGCATCCTTACAATATTTCAAGAAAAAGAATTTTTCTAGAACAGGAGGATGAGTGATTTTTATTTGTGTGGTACAACTTGGGGTTTCCAAAGTCCCATTTCCCCTTAGTCCAGTTATAGAAAAAGTGTAGTTGGGGTTTCAGTAGAGCTAGAAGCAAAGCCAGTGTCCAGAGTTTTCATTCCACGTTGGGCCATGTGGACAAGTGCAGGGGAGTGAAGAGAGTGTGCCCCCTGCAGCAGGAGTCCCAAGAGAGCCAAGAGAAACCAAGAGAAACCAAGAGAGCGAACTCTTTTGTTTAGGGTATTAAATATCCCAGATTTTGCATCCTTACAGTGGCCATGCTTATCCTGGCCAATGACCTGTTCCCAGGCGTCACTGACAGACAAGTACCTTCCCAGCATCACCGCAATTTTACTGCGCGCGCATGCATCTATTCTCCCCCCGTCCAGGCCCTTCCCCAAGTGATCTGCTGGGACTAGACCTGTGGCTCCCTGGGGGTGTAAAGCTTTAGCTTCCTGGTGAAGCTGCCCAAATGACATGTCTATAATATTTGGCCTTCCTTTGTGCCTTTTCTGTTATTAATAACTAGCTAATTATAACGGTATCACTTGTATTCTTTGGTCCAATAGACAAAATCATATATATATATATATATATATATATATATATATATATATATATTTTTTTTTTTTTTTTTTGCAGAAAAAAAGCCCTAGTATTAGGAGCATAAGCTTTAAATTGTGATCTTGCAATAGTTTTGCAACAACCACTCTCTTAGGGAATAAATGAAAATGTTTTTTTCTTTTCATGCTGTTGTCACTTGGTGAGCTCCAAGAAGTAATCTGTTTACTTTTCCAATTTCTATCTTAAATCTCAAGGGCACTTAGCTATATTGGTATGCTACTTAATTTGCATTTGTACCCCATCCCCACCCCAAGTCCATTTTCTATCCCCCCCCAGGCCTATTCCTTGGGAAGTTGACTCCCAGAGCAGGCCTCAACTTGATCTTCTTGCTTCTGGTTGGGTTTGGCCAATGAGAGACTGGGTTTGCATTCTGGTTCTGGCTTCTTGTTGGGTTTGGCTAATCTGAGGCAAAGGCAGGGTGTCTGAGGGGTGAGATGTTGGAGTATCTCTTCCTGTCTCCTTCCCTGCTTTGGAATTGAGTCTCTAGTAGTGGTTCCACTCCTCCCTGTGCCTAGTTCCTTCTGGAGGCTCAATCTTCTTGGCTCCTGTTTCCACTGGGGTGCAGGACCATCGACTCCCCCACCCCCCAAGACTCTTTAGCCTTAGGGGTGGTAATAGCTTCCCACCGCTGCTTGTCTACAAGCACCTCACTGCACCTTATTTGCTTCCTTGTCCTCCCACACTGCTGTAGCCTCGTGAAAGTCTTCCCTAGTCCTTCTGGGGTGAATGCTGTTTCTTACCGGTACTCTGCCTGCTATCTGGATCTTGAATTTCTATTAAATAGAAATGCAAGTGTTTCTTTAAGTACAATGCCTATTCAGATTTTCTGAATTGTTGTCACCTTTTATTTTGAGTTTAAGTAGAAAAGTGTTGCTAAAAATGAAAACGCTGATCCAAATGTAAAAAGAGACATCAAAGACTGACTAGTGTTATTGAATATTAGGTGATATGTATGAAAGTGAATTGGAATATGCAGCATATGAATTAATCTAGGATCACAAATTAGAGCCCATATGCCTTATCTGCAAGTTGAAGATTAGTCAAATTATTCATGAGTTTCTAAATCTCTAATACTCAAAGATTTCTTGTTTATCCCTCTTGTATAAGCGCATTTAAGAAGCTCTTTTTAAAGACCTACTAAGCTATTCCTTGCATTTTATCTGACTTCTTTTTGTTCTGGTTTCTGCAGAGAGTGCCTCATATTCGGGAGTGTGGTAACAAGGCTGAGTCCCTGAAAGAACCAGGAATTTCAACATTTCAATTAGTCGTAGGTTCTACCTCCATTTTCCAACATTTAAGCTTGGCAGAAGAAAATGCACGACCTTTCTAAAATTCCTGCTCCGCTGAGCCCAGGACAGTGCATAATCCTAGTAAGCTAGTAAGCTTTTATAGGCTCTGTTGCTATCAATGACTCGAGGCTTGGTGTGAATTCCTAATCTACATCAAGGAAACACCTATGTTGACTAACACATTTTGTCTTGGGTATTTTGATTTTATCAAATTCCAGCCACAACAACAAATGAGTTATTTTTTAAAGTACAGTTGTAGTTTAATTTGAATATAATATATATAAAAAACCTGTCTTTCCTTAGCACCATTTGTGTGTGTTACTTCTGAATGTACAAGCATGAAATATTTAAGCATTATTACCCAAAGACTTTGCACCTATACAGTGAAAAAACAATGAAAAACAAAAATAGGGGTCAATGTATTCAATTGACCCCAGAGATGTTGTATTACTCTTGAGTAGATATAAGTGGTGAACAATTTTATTTGTTGATATATTGTAGTTGGCTCCCTTTGAATACATAAACTTTAGTATGTACCTAAGATAATATAAGAAATCTTGGTCTTGGTATGTTATTTCCAAGGAAGAAGATGACATAATATTGCCCATGATATTTTCATTGCTCAGGAAAATATCTGGGACATAGTAGATGCTCAATAAAGTTCATTTTTTATTGTTGAGAAAGCCAATGTTATTTATTCATTGAGGAGACCCACTCTGATTCTTCATATCTGTCAAATAGTTATCATGTTAGACTCATTTGCTACTTTAACAGTTGTGTTGCTTGTAGTTCAATGTTTTGCATGCAACATGAAACAGAGTATAAAGATGAATCCTATGGAATATGCTGTGTTGAGGCGAATTCCCAGCCACCGAGATGCTGTTTGTATTGCTTAATAGCCTCTGAAATCAGTATGAGACTAATGTACAGTTAATAATTTTACAACTGTCCTCTCCTAACACAAGACATAAGGCTTTTAAATAAAGGGAACAAGTTTAAATATAATTTGTATCAACACATTAGAGTAACATTTGTACTTAGGGGAAAAAAAAGAATGTAATGGGCTTTAACCCATTTGCAGTTCAAGTAGATGCTCAGCGTTACTTTGACATTACAGTGTCTTTGCAGCTTTTAAAATTAATTATTTTTTCTTTTCTGTTAAATTTCAATTGCCTAAAGTTCTTAAATAAGTGAAAATTTTTGAGGATTTAGAGTAAATCTATCATTTTAAATGTGTGTGTATGTGATATTTATATGTATACATGTATATATAACATTTTAAAGTTACATAATTACTGACTCCGGCTTCTGACCCTTGGGTATATTTTAATTTAATGTGTTCAATAATTGGAAAAATACAAGATGAAACCAGTTAATATGGAAAAAACCAGTGCTGAGGTAGGATGCTAAAGTGAAGCTAGAGTGTAAGGAACATTGGGAACAGAAGGAGCAGGTGTAGCAGTGCCCAGGCGCCAGTGCTGGGTGAGCTGGCTGCGTTCTTGGGTGGCCTGGGCTGTGGAACAGGAGAGGATGCCTATGGGAACCGTGAGCGCAGTGTCTCAGCTCAGCGCGTCGTCAGCCGGCTGCAGCTCCCCTGTGTGACAGGCTGTAACTCACCCACACGTTCTTTAAAGCTTTCCTGTTGAATAGACCTGTATAGATGTTTCTCTCCACTTGCCATGGGCACGTAAAGCGCATGAAAAGTGTCCTGTGAAGACATACTGATTTATCATCATTTCTAGAGCCGTAGAGAGCTGTAAAGAGCTTGGAGTGTCCTGTCCTTGTGCAGATGGGAAGTTGAACCCTAGGGCAGGTAAGTGACTCATCCGGGGATTCACTTGTTACTGATTAAACCAGAATCTCCCGACTCCCTATCCAGGGCTCTATTAACAGCACACATCAAATGATGACTTAGATTTATAAAGAATTGAGATAGACCAGAAAAAAACACTGTTCTTATAATACAGGTTTTAATTACCAAACTGATCCTCATGCATTATTAAAGTACAAATGTGTCTCTCTCATATACACAAAATGAGCACTAAATGTACTAAGTAAATTCTGAATATTTTAAAGGTAACAGCGGTGTAACAAGAAAACGAGAATTTTTACTATCGCCATGCAATTCACAGGTTGATAATTTTAACCTATTTTATAGGAGGCAGACTAGAGAAGAAAGAACACAGATTGGGAGAAAACGAGTTCTTGTCCTGAATTTATTATGTCTCAGCTGTTTGATTTTGAAAAGGTTATTTAACTTTTTCGAGTTTCAGCAACGTCGGCTTGAAAACGGATGTATTCAGCTCTTGGTTTTCGTGAGGAGATCATGCGATAACATTTTGTGCGCTGCGAGGGGCTGTCAGGGTGGAGCACAGGCTTAGGAAGGACTGAGCTACCCTGTGCTGTAGCCGTTTCTGATGCCCGCTGGCGAGTCACCTTTCTAGGCGCCTCGCCTCCTGTATGGAACGGATAATTTATGTGAAACTAGCATGCACCACTGTATTTTTCAGCGCTATTGATAATGACATCCAAATGTTTTTATATTATAAAATTCATATTGTTTACATTGCTTAATTAATAATAGGATGTAATGATGGTAATTATTAAGAAAGGAAAATATTATTCTATAATAGCTCCTCATTAAAATGTATGGAATATCAGTAAAAACTAAGCAAAGAGGAAGTTTCTTGAAACAAATTCACATGGAGTGACTTGAGGATAAGCACGACTATTTGAAAATCAGGCGAGAATCTATTCTTACTCAGTTCTTCTCATTTCTGGACTCAACTGGCCCTTATAAACCTTATTTGTCTTAATGACAATTCCTCATTTATTCTCAGCTGTGCGTTCTGGCCCAGAGTCATGGAGAAAAATAAAATGGACAGCTTTTGGCCTGAGTCCAGCGTTGAGAGAGAGCAATTAAACCTGCGAAGATTGGTAAAGTAGTTTGTACTTTGCATGTGAAAAGGAAGGAAATGAGAATCAATAAACGACAGGCAAATGGAACTTTACATAGACCTGTAAGAGTTTTGATCTCTGGGTAAATCCCTCACCAAAGTTTAACACTATAATTTACTTAGTTTAACTCTTTTCATATAAAACATTTTTTTTTCTGTGTTCAATTTATTTACTTAATCTATTTATCTATCTATTATCTATCTATTGTCTATCTATTTATTTATAATCCTAATTCGAGGGTATTTTTTTTTTTTTTTTTAGGGAGAGAGGCAGGGAAAGAGAAACATCCATGTGAGAGAAACATTGATTGGTTGCCTCCTGCACACGCCCCAACTAAGAATCAAACCCACAACCCAGGTACGTGTCCTACCTGGGAATCAAATCTGCAGCCTTTTGGTGTGCAGGGCAATGCTCCAATCTGTTTTTCTAAATCCCTTTATGTTTTTCACCCAGTGCCCCAAACCCCCTCCCCTCTGGCAACCATCACTCATCGCTGCATCTATGAGTCTGTTTCATTTTATTGGCTTGTTTATATTGTTTATTAGATTCCACATATAAGCAAGATCATGTAGTATTTGTCTTTCTCTGACTTGTTTCACGTTGCACAATACCCTCTAGGTCCATCCATGCTGTCGCAAATGGTAAGAGTTAGTTGTTTTAATGACCGAGTGGTACCTGCTGTGTATATGTCCCCCTCTTCTTTATCCTCTTATCTATTGATGGGCGCTTGGGTTGCTTCCATAGCTTGGCTGTTGTAAATAGCACTGCAGTGAGCATAGGATAGGGGTGCATATATTCTTTAAAATTAGTGTTTTGTGATCTTTTGATTACATACACAGAAGTGGAATTACTGGGTCATAAGGCAGCTCCATTTTTAATTTTTGGTTGTACCTCCACACTGCTTTCCCCAGTGGCTGCACCAGTCCGCATTCCCACCAGCAGTGCACAAGGTTCCCTCTTCTCCACACCCTCGCCAGCACTTGATGTTTGCTGATTTATTGATGATAACTATTCTGACAAGTGGGAGGTGATACCTCATTGTGGTTTTAATTTGCATCTCTCTGATGGTTAGTGATGTTGAGCATCTTTTCGCTTGTCTGTTGGCCATCTGTATGTCCTCTTTGGAGAAGAGTCTATTCTGGTCCTTTGCCCATTTTTAAATCATATTATTTGTTTGGTGTTGAGTTGTATGAGTTCTTTTAAAACATACTTTGAATTGTGAGAAAGAAATTCAATTTTCAGAAAGAAAATGTCAGGAATTCAGATTGCAAAGTCTTTGACTTGATAGAGGTACAGATTCTACAACTGGGGAAAATTACATAATTGCTTAAGATCTTTTTAGTGAACAATCATGAAAATACTATCCTTAGAACAATTTTAGAGATTTTGAAAGAAGACACTGTTGAGCAAACAAGGGTAAGTGACCCTCTGAGCACACATCAGGCCCTTCAGAGGGGCTTTTAGTACAGGAAACTCGCAGCAGCCCCCCTGCGGGTGTGTGGCCCCGCCTCTGAGGAAGCAGACAGATCCAGCAGCATCGTGCCGCTGCGAGACTCGGAGAAGGAGCCCTTCAGCTGGAGCCCTTTAAGCTGAATGACAGGGGAAGACTAGCCCTCACCCTGCATGATCAGAAGCTGAGTGAACATCCCTCAGAGATGGGGAGGGGACTTCACAGGCTCTTCCCAGTTGTACATGGGATAGTTGTATCACGTTAGCTGGAAGCAGGACTTTGCTATTGACTTTAGTTGGAAATTAAATATGATTTAAAGGCATATATGGGCACCATGTTGACAGGGGGTGAGCTATGGTGGCTTCGTAATATGTCAACTTGGCCAGACTGAACTTCATTTCTCAGGATTCCCTGCACTCTATGTTCCTAATTGAGATGGGCCATAAGAGACATTTTTTGCAACATTTGGAGACTGGAAAAGAAGCAGCCTGCATATTGTCTTTGCATTCAGACTGTCATCTAGGTGCTATTGCAGCTCACTCATGCCGTCAGCTGCTGGTGTGGGGCAGGGACCAGGCCTGTGATGCTTCATCTTCCCCTTAGTCCCCTTTCTGCTCCCTCGGCTCCTGGGTCAGGGGTGTGCTTAGTGCCATAGTGAAGAACACCAGCTTTTGTGTTTGACTGTATTTATTAAATAGAGACAAACACCAACATGCCACCTTGTAGACTGTTGCTTGAAGTAGATTCATTCGTTTTTTATTGATAAGGTATTTTAAATCATAATAACAGTTATACCATGTTACTTTAGAAAGTGGAGTTTGTTTTTCAATCATTTTTTCCTTTTTTCCTGTATAGATGTATAGATGTATGTACTAGTGTGTATATGCATATCTCTGTGTGTTTTTGTGTGTGCGTGTGTGTGTGTGTGTGTGTGTGTGATAGGGAGGGAGAGATTTGTTAACGCAGAACATCTAAATGTGGCAATAATTATTTCATAGTTAACACAAATTTTTGCTAAGTTAATCCATCACTTTGCCTTTGCTGTATTTTAATTCAGGAACTTAATCATCTATACCTGGTCAACACTTAAAATTGAACAAATAAACAACTGTAAAAGTCCTTTATAGAGACAAGTATCAAACATGAAGAGACTCTCTTTAATTACTTAACTCATTTTTTAATGTTCCGCTCATATAATTTTACTTTCCCCATCTACTATGTAGATATTGGAAAAGTAGTGTTTCCTTATAACTAGGATGTCACTGTAAAAAAGTTGTTAATAAAATCGAGCCACCTACAATGCTAGTAATTTACTTAATTTTTTTCATGAAATACGTAAGGTCTTTGAGTTTATGTGTAAAGTTTTAGGGACTTGAATGAAAAATTAGTCATTGAATTCATACTGATGCTCTAAAAGTTATTTTTCATGTTTAAAAAATTGGAAACTCTTAAAAACTTGACAATAAGAAAACAAGAAATCTGATTAAAAATGGGTATGGGCCAAAGACCTTAATGGACACCTCACTAAAATAGAAATACAGATGGTAAGTGGGCATATGAAAACACAGTCTGCATCATATATCATCAGGAAAATGCTAATTAAAACAACATCGAGATACCGCTGCATACCAATTAGAATGTCTAAAATCCAGAACACTGAGAAGTCCAAATGCTGGCGAGCCTGTGGAGCAGCAGGAACTCTCATTCACTGGCGGTGGGAACGCAACATGGCACAAGGACTTTGGAAGACAGTCGGGCAGTTTCTTACGAAATTAGACATACTATTACCACACAATCCAGCAACGTTGCTACTTGGTATTTACCCAGATTAGTTGAAAACTTATGTCCACATAAAAATCTGCACACAGATGTTTACAGCAGCTTTGTTCATAATTGGCAAAAATTGGAAGCAACAAAGATGCCCTTCAGTTGGTGGATGGTTATGTAAATTGTGACACATCCATATAAAGGAATACTATTCAGTGCTAAAAAAGCCAATCTGAAAAGGCTGTATGATAGTATGATTCCAACTATATAACATTCTGAAAAAGGCAAAACGATGGAGACAGCAATAAGATCTGTGGTTGCCGGGGTTTGGGGAAGGGGAGGGGAGAGACGGATGCCTGGGCAGGGGATTTGCAGGCAGCGAGAATACTCTGCAGGATGTTACAGTGATGGGCACATTTATTATACATTTCCTACTCATGGAATGTGGGGCACCAAGAGTGAACCCCGATGTAAACCAGGGCCTTTGGGTTGTTACAACGTGCGGGTCTAGGTCCCCCAATTGCAATAAACGCATCACCCTGGGGGGTGTCGATGTGGAGGAGGCTGTGCATGTTCGAGGGCAGGGTCGTATGGGAACTCTCTGTACCTGCTCAATTTTGTTGTGAACCTTAAACATTTCTAAAAAAATAAACTCTTAAAAAAATTGGACAGGTATCAGCATTTATTGACAAATGCAAAAATTAGAAATATGTATTCTTCCAGAGAAAAGCCAGTTTCTGAGGTCGGCACAGTAATTCCTACCTTCAAGGAGTTTACACTCAATTAGGGAATCGATATCTGAACACGTGGAAAGGCTACCGAAGTCTGTTAAGTAGATCGCCGATCACAGCTCATCATCAAGGAAGTTGGAGTGGTTCTAGCTCACCCAACAATCTTATGATCCGAGAAAGGAGAGTTTTGAAACCTGTCTCCGCAAGATAGGTGCTGTTTGGAGCACTGTGTCCCACCTGTGAGCTGGAGCCCCCTGGAGACTCAGCGCCTCCGGCAAAATGTAGACCACTTTCTCCTTCAGTGTGGGAAGCTTTCATTACGAGAGCCACCTATAATCACTTGCTAGGAACTGGAATAAATGCAAAATGCGTAAAACTCCAGAAACTGAGTAGATTGAAAATGCGGAAATAAGAAATGAATCTCTTCTGTCAACAAGTAAATATTATACATCAGCATGGAAAACTCTATGGAAATACAAACTACATTTTCTCTTTAGTAGGGGCTTGCTTCCCCAGTATTTGTCATATCTCTTTGGGTTCCGAGGAGATGCTATTTCCAGGGAAATATCTAGAGGAACCTAAAGGAAGTAGTTTTTATTTGGTTCAAATGGTGCACCAGGGATTTCTTAAATCTTAGCTTAAATAGATTAGATTTACTTTTATTTACTGTCTCTTCAAATGACTTTCTTTAAACTCATCCTTCTCTTAAATATTCTTCACTTGCCCCAAGTTCTCTTTAATTGCAAAAAGCCAAGTAAAATGCTTCCAAGAAAAAAATTACTTAGTTTTGATGATCAGTTTTTTAAAAGATGGAAATTTGATTTTTTTCACTGTGCTGCTTTTTATGGTTTCCGCAATTGATTAGGCGCTTCAGTCATATGACTGAAGGGCCTAATCAATTGCGCCTAATATATATGTATGTAAATACAAATATTGTTACATGTACAGTGTTTCCTTTCCTAACAAGAAGTATTAAAAAGAGTATTCCATATTTCCACCCTCAAAATTAGGTGTGCTTAAAAATTCACGGTTTGACTAAATAAATCTTTCGCTAAAGAACTAGTAGTGAAAATATATGAATCCTAAAAACAATGCCACCCTGGAAAGGAAGCTGAAACATGTCCTGGCAATACAGAAATGGCTGCAAGTCGCCTGCACCTGTTGCTGTCATTCCTGGAGACTTCACTCGTGCTTTACCCTCTGACAGGCTCCTTTTCCCCTCCTGCCTTTGTGCCGCCCCTTCCTATGCATCCTCGCATCTGTAGACCCACCTCAGTTGCCGTCTCACCCAAGCAAGCCCCTGGGTAGCCGACTGGGCTGACTGCCCGTCTTTGTGTCCCTGGCATGCTGACAGGTGGCTTTTCCATTAGACCACGAGCCCTGGACCTCAGGGACTCTGTGTCTAGTGAGGTGCCCCTCACAGGGTTCCTCCAGCCACAGCAGGACTTGGGAATCCAGTGCATGCTGTTTAATGAAATGTATTATTTTAAACAGCTCTTAAGGATTTTTTCAAAATTGAGCAAATCTTGCTTGCCAGATGTTGATTTGGAACATAAATATGGCTCTAATATATATTGGGCACCGACCATAAAGGATATAGAAGCCAAAGGAACACCAGTAGCTTCCCTGTGATTTGTGTTTCCCTCTGAGAATCATTCTCTGTGAAATTTAGTGAGCCCCAAATTGTTTGTTTTTCTCGAAGCTGTGTTTATGAAATGCTGTGCTTGACACAGATATTTTTCCGAGTCAGATAAATTCCACGCAAGTCCACCCATTTAAGCCCTGGACACTTGACCCTCATTTCATTTCCGTCCCCTAACCAGTTTAAATGTGCCACCAGCCTCGCTCACGCCTCAGACACAACCCTCAGAGGAAGAGCGATTATTCCAGAAAATGACACCAGGTAAATAAGCTCTATTAAAAGAGGAAGCAAGAAGCCATCCAGGGTGAAACAACAATAACTGTTTATTGTGATGCCTCTTTTTATGAGCGTTTCCGGGCCCATCTGTGGTATTAATGGCGTATCAAGCGAACCTCTGCATGAAGAGGAACTGTCCTCATTGAGATAAATGAAGCAGAGGCGAAGGAAAATGACACGAGGTTCACCTTGTGAAAGTCAAAGTCGAGCGGGGCCCTGCCACAGGCAAAGCCGAATGCGACAGAGTGGAGCCGGCAGCCACGGGCCTAAGGTAATGGGCTGATCGGATGAGGTTCTGTATTTTTTTAATCATGTGAATTTTATGGGGACCAGCATAATACTAGTCACTAGAATAAAATATAATTTAAAAAGAAAAATTCAACAGCAGATTCATTTTTCAGATTGAAAAACAAACTTTCTCAAATTTGCGCCAAGCAAAGGGCCAGAGAAGCTTGTAAACAGGCCCCGTGGCCTCCTATGCCTGTGACTGTCGCAGCGTGTCATGCTCTCCTCCCCAGTGTCGCTGCCGGGCCCTGCATCAGGGAAGAAGTAAAGGTGCAAAACCCGCTTCAACAATCAGGATATAAAACCACGTGAACTCGGATTAAAACTAGTTCTTGTCCTTGGTCAGCGACGTTATTCTCAGGTGCACCTACCCAACATTTATTGAATATATTGAATACTCAGTATATCCCAGGCCCTGCTCTAGGTGCTGTTATATTTATTATCTCATTTAATGCTCATAGAAGTTCCAGCAAAACAGGGATGAACTCTTTTAGAATAAATTCCACTTATATAAATGCAAACAATGCACGCATGCCGTAAAGTTTTATGTTGAACCATTTAACCCAGCCTATCTGGATCTGTATTTCCCTTGGACTTCTGCCAAGCTTAGAAATCTATCGAGGTGTTTTTCTCATTGTTTTATTTGCAAGTTTGTGTTGCTGTTACACATTTGGTGAGTATTTAGGAGCACGCACCAAGATTCCTTCCCTTCACTGCTGTCCCATCTTCCAGTGGTTGGCAGATTCTGTTTCTCCTCCATAGATGAGATTAATTTAAAATAAACAATGTCCCAATTAGACAGGAACCTCACATGTAGTCACAAATCAGCTCTTATGCAGCGCCACCCTGCTAGGAGCTTTAGAGTATAGAAACATGACAAACATGCATGTTGTAAGGTTGGCATATTTATAAACAGAATTCTAAATATTGTGACGTGAAAAAGTGGAATTATGGAGAAACTAGGGAAGGGTATGGCAGGGATGGAGCCCATTGGCAGAATGATGCTTAGGCGCTGGGTTTTAAGGATTAATCCGAGTTGATCAAGGACAAAGGCTCGGAGAGGAGAGTGACCAGGGAGAGGAAATTCGATGTTACGAGCAGAAGGATGAGCATGTGTAGACACGTGGGAGCCTGGGAGTGCACTGTCAGCCTGGGAAACTGCTCACAGTTGCAATGGCTGAAGCATGAAGAATCCCGGGAGGGGTCCAGGAATTAGAATAATTCACGCTGCTATTGTAAGTAAATCTCCAAATTGTTAAGCCAATCTTCCCGTGGCTTAACAGAATCCAGGCCTCTTTCTTAGGAGCCAGTGAGGGTGTTCCTGATGGGAAGTGCCTTTCTTCTATGCCATGCAGTGATTCAAGGATCCAGGCTCCTTCCATCTTGTGGGTCTGCTATCCCTTAAGACTTTCTCTTTTTTGTATTCAGCTGGCAAAAGAGAAAACATTTATAACATTTATAACATTTATTTCTTCAAATGTTTTGGCCCAAAAATGACCCATCTCACTTCCATGGACAGACCATAGGCAAAAACTGGTCACATTGGCCTCACTTAGACACAAGAATTGCTGGGAAATGTAGTCTCGGCTGGGCAGCCACTTCTCAGGAGCAGCTTATGTTACGGAAAGAGGAACACCAAGTGTGGGGACAGTTAGCTGTCTCAGACACCAGGGACAACTTGTTCCTTTAGCCATGTTGACTTCTCACTGATTAGTTTAAAGGCTGAAATTAAAGCTGGAGAGGTAGCGCAGCTGGTAAAGGAGCGTGGATGGTAGAAGGATGCTAGTCCATTCCACACCTCCTGAAGCTCTGAACTTTCCAGAGCAAGTGTGGACCCATTAAAAGGTCGCATCTGAGCATCCTGTGAATTGATCTTACCTCAATTGGATTCGCACTCACGCTGGAAAAATTAGGGGCTTTGGGAAGGATGGAAAGAGCACTATCTTGTTCCATCAAGACTATAACCTTTGATTAAAATAAGTCCTTGTTTAACTGAGAGGTCAGAGAATTAATGTTCATTTCACCAGTTCACTGATCAAGATCCCAGATGGTTTTGTTTAGGAACAGCGTTTACTATGAAATCACCTGTCTCCAGAGTGACTTTAAGAATTTTAGACTGTGAAGCAAATGTGTACATTTTCAGTTTATGGTAAAAGCTTCCATTCGTTTATGAGCTGATTTACTTGTTCAGTTAACATTTCTGACGTATAGTAGGCGCGGTGCTTGGAGAGGGGCGGAGCAGTGAGTGTATCTCTGTGTGGCTGGGATTTAGGAGAAAAGTCTTCACCTTCTGAACCAGTGCACCTAAGGGACACCACACAGGTGAGTCAACAGCAGCGGCTCATGGTGGCACTGATTTCAACTGGTAGGAAGGGCTGTTCTTTCCCATTCCCAGCTGCCAGGGCAAGCCATGCAATTCTCCAGGGACAGGTGTCCATAGGCGCGGCTTGAGGGAGTACTGCAGGGATTCGGAATGACACTCTTCCGCAAGCCATGTCTCTATAGCGTGTCCCACTGCTAATGACTGATGCTGACATTCAGCTACCACCTCAATAAGGCTGACTGGGCTCCACATGAGTAAGCCAGAGATCTCGCTGGTCAGAATGCAGGGCTCGAGAAAGGAGAAAAGATGGCAGGAAATGGAGTGTTGGAACAGAGACAGCAGTACCAGGATAGGGAATTGCTTTTAAAATATCATGTAGGCCTGGCCGGCGCGGCCCAGTGGTTGAGTGTCGACCCATGAACCAGGAGATCACGGTTGGATTTCCAGTTGGGGCCCATGCCCAAGTTGTGGGCTTGATCCCCAGTAGGGGGCGTGCAGGAGGCAGCCGATCAATGACTCTCTCATCACTGATGTTTCTATCTCCTTCCTTCTCCCTTCCTCTCTCTGAAATCAATGCAAACATATGTTTTATATGTCTTTATTGATTTCAGAGAGAGGGAGGGAGAGGGAGAGAGAAAGATAGAAACATCAATGATGAGAGAGTCATTGATTGGCTGGCAGCCTCCTGCATGTCCCCCATGGGGGATCAAGCCCACAATCCAATCCGGGCATGTGCCCTGACCAGGAATCGAACCGCTATCTCCTGGATCATAGGTCAGTGCTCAAGTGCTGAGCCACGCTGGCTGAGCAATGAAAACATATTTATTTTTTTATTCCTCACCCGAGGACATTTTCCCATTGCTTTTCAGAGAGTAGAAGGGAAAGAGAGGGAGAGAGAGAGAAACATTGATGTGAGAAACACATGAATTGCTTGCCTCCTGCATGTGCCCCTACTAAGGCTGGGGATCGAGCCTGCAACCGAGGTACGTGCCCTTGGCAGGGATCAAACCTGGGACCCTTCAGTCCAGGGACCGACACTCTAACCTTTGAGCCAAACTGGCTAGATCTGAAAAGGTATTTAAAAATATATATATTATATAACTACTCCAGCTAAACCACCCAAGTGTGCAATAGCTACCTAATTACTAAAGGGAATCTTTTGACAGATGTTATCTGTGTGGGTATTTTTACACCTGAAATAAAAAGAAAAAAACATGTACTAATATGCTAATTTAAGATAAGAAAGAGAAAGTTTCAGCTCTCCATGTTCTTATGCATTTTGACGATGTTAATGCACTTGAGCTACTGTTGAATAAAAGGCCCATTTACAGTGGGTGTTGGGAATGTTCAACAAAATGGGTCCTTGGTGAACTGCAGATCCTTTGAAAAGCACGCATTATGCAACCTCTAAGAACTGTTTGTACAAAATCAGGTGCCTGATCTGCTTATACTTTGCCACACAAAACTCCTTCACATCATTTAGGCGAATTAATAGCCACTACAGGTTCCCATTTCATAAGAGGCAGAAGCTCTCCCTGGAATGTTTATAGAAGGAAACAATTTACTACTATTGTGGACGGATATCAATTGTCAACTTGGGTTCCACAAGCCTGGAATCGTTTTTTTACCTTCTGTCATGTTGGGGTCAGTTTCTTATTGTGAATGAGAAGCTGCCTTTGCCCTTCGAGAGAATGAAATAAAACTAGAATAACCTTTGTGCTTCCCCTACCTGCCTTCCCAGCCTAGTGTTTCGGCGCCTGAAGAGATTATTTTTGGATGTCATTAAATATAGCTAGTGATCCTTTAAATGAAATGGATTAAATGGCAAATGGCTTACCGTCTCCTACCTTTCAGTTTTGTCACCAGAAAAAATTCACAATTCAAAATATGATGTATAAAGTAACCCTAGCTCATCTCTATTTCTATTTTTCTTGGGGAAGAAATTTCATTGGTGATAATGCTGCAGGGATGCTGATGTGAGTATCTTTCATCAATATCTTCTTACGGCAGCAAAGCGACTAGTCTCAGTTGTCTCACTTGAGGTTTGGGAGTTGCCAAGGCTTCCAAGATTTTATTGGGGAAGGAGAACTGTAACCCCTCCCATAAATGTTTTTGCCAATGTTGAGTTTCCTCTCTTTAAGAATTTTCAAAGATGTGTGATATTTTGAGCCATTTACTTCTTAATTCCAACCATTTCTTACCAGTAGCCTTGCAAGTGAAAAGCTAGGTATATTACAATAAAAAGCTAAGAATATACTATAGCTTTGTAGTATATATATTTGTGTGTTTGTAAAAAAATATATATTTGTAAAAAAATATGTATTTGTGTGTGTTTGTAAAAAATATATATTTGTGTGTATATATATATATATATATATATAGCTGATGAAATTATTTGAGCATATTAGTTATTAACCCTGAAGTCTTTTTAAAACTAAAGACCATCAGCTGTCACACACTCTTTCTTTTGAGATTTCAAAACTGAAGTCTTTTCTTTTGTAGCGAGATTCAAAAGTGATTGGACACGTGGGCAAGTGTGGAAACTAAATGTCATTAAGGGGAAACTTAGGTAAAATACCAGGAAAGTTTTTCCTTCTCCGATAACTGATTTATTTAATTGTAAAATTGATTGGCTTCGATAACTATGCATTGAGCATCATCTCTAAGCATAGACGGTGAATATGAGAGGGGTACGTGTGGAGGGAAACAGAAGATCCCGGGCTCCCCGTCGCTCAGAAAGTGACAGTTTAGGACTGGGCTTCATTGCTGCGCTTCCCAATTCTTGTATGAAAATGAATCAGTCTAATGGCTGAAACCTTTCCCCCCAGCTTGCTCTCCCGCTGTCAGACCCACTGAAATGGCCTGGGCTGTGCAGACATGCCCGTGCCCCGTGCACTCGGGGACTCACCGCAAAGGACCAGAGCACCCAGGGTGACTTCTCACGTCGAGTAAGCTCATCATAGGGTTAAGTCACAGGATGAAAAGGCAAAATATTCTTAGCTCATCCCTCTTCAAGTCTCCTCAGCCACAGGAGAAGGTCCACAGACTAAAAGTGTGCCAGGGAGTCTGAGGCGAAGCGTGGCTTCGTGTTATTATTGATAAAAGCGAGTAGGCTGGAAATCCCATGTCTAACAGTGGTTTAGAAGCTGCCATCTAACAGGGGAGAAATATGGGAACTCTCATCATGTGGGCTATCTCCCGGAAAGGCTGATTTATCCGGGTAGCCCACATCTGCCCAGCTTGCTGACGGTGGCCGTGTCACTTTGTCCATCCTTTCGGGCTCGGTCTAGCGTAAGGAGGACAGTGTGGCCCGCGTGGGCAGGGGGAAGAGCGCCGGCGGGTGGAACCTGAGGTTCCCAGGACCTGAGAAGGGCGCACAGCTGTAAAAACTTTTTGGAGAGTAATTTGGTGATATGAGTCACAACTTAAAATACTCTTTGGCCCAGCAATTTCACTACAACTTATGCTAAGGAAAAACACCAGAAAGTGTACAAAGATGATTATGGGTATAAAAACGGGTTACTCATCATAAGTCTTTTTGAATAGTGAAAAATCCTCCCAAGCAGGGTATTATTTAGTGAGCGGTGTAAGCCAAGTGGAAGGTCACCGAGTTAGTGAAGCAGGCTGGGTGTCGGACGGCCGTGGCCTGTCGAGAGTGTGGCAACCGTGCAGGCAGCTCTAGTGGGTGGTTGCTCGTTGGGGCTGTTGGCTCAGGGTGGCCAGAGTTTTTGATTTATCACAATAAACTGTAAGTCCATGTTTTTGTACGATATTTTTAAGTTTTAAAATTATGTGCAGGAAAAAGCACATGGGCTGCCAGTGAACACCATTTTAACAGATAAATTATATGAAAATCTACAGTGGAACAAAGACACCATTACTAAAAACGATGATATAGCTATATCTTATTGACATATAAAGATGCTCCAGGTGTTGCAAAGTAGCGTGTGTAATGTCATCCCAATTTCTGCAAATACATGTAACATCTTTGTTGCATTTGTACGCAGAGGGAGAAGACTTGCACTATATCCACTAAAATCCTCATGGCTTTCCCTGGGTGATGAATCCAGGGACACTTTGATTTTGTATTTTCTAATTTTTCTACTTTGAATATATATTCTGTAATAAAGTTTAATTAAAAGTAGCAAAATATGTTTGATTCTGCAATGGAGAATGTGATACGAAATGCAACAGGAGAGCGGAACAAGAAGGTGAAGGTGGTGGATTTATTTTTATTTATTATTTATTTATTTATTATTTATTTATTTTTTATTTATTTTATTTTTTAAATGTATCTTTATTGATTTCAGAGAGAGGAAGGGAGAGGGAGAGAGAGAGAAACATCAATGATGAGAGAGTCATTGACCGGCTGCCTCTTGCACGCCCCCAACTGGGGATCAAGCCCGCAACCCGGGCATGTGCCCTGACCGGGAATCGAACCCAGATCGCCTGGATCCCAGGTCGATGCTCAACCGCTGAGCCACGCCCGGCAGGGCGAGGTGATGGATTTAATAGGACGTTTAGGAAGCACCAAAACTGCTGGGAAAATCAAGGCACTCAAAAGCCATCTTGACAAATATGTTTAATATTACTGGCAAGGTGATTTCACAAAAGGGCATCAGAGTTACAAAGAGAAATAAGACAGAGTCTCTTCCCTCTACGAGTTCAGAGTCTAATAAGGATCTCCCAGTGTTACCTTTTAGTTGTCTAACTTGGAAATATAATCACAGAATAAAATAAGGACATAAGAATAAACAAATTTAGAAACTGGAAAAACTGAAATTTTGTTTTTGTGCTTGGTTTAATATGTCAGGATGATATAGGTCTCAGAAATCAATATCATTGTGGAATTATACTTGATTTTAATTGGGAAAATGTCATAAGACAATTTAGAACTATTTTAAAATATAGTGGAAAATTGAATACTGATAAATTTACCAGAAGATTCTGCACAGAAAAGTTATAAGTAATTTGTTTTCTTGTCATTCAAAACATAATTAGAAACATCATGTTCCAGATAAAATATGTACTCCCTTTTTGCTATATAGTGTCAAATTCTATGTAAAGCAGGGGTGATTTGGACAGAAATCCAAAGAAGTTTAGTTGCCAAAAATGTTCCACATCAATAAAAGGTATTAAAAGAGTCACAGACGCCAAAGATAAAACACTTTCAGGAGACTTCGATGCATTTTTTCACTGTAATAAAAAGTACTAAAGAGAGGAAAAAAATGAAAATTTAAGCTAGTTACACTTTAACTTGTGCTTTATAAAAGCATCTTGTGGAACCTCACGAGAAGCATTAAAGACAATGAAAATATAAGAGTGATCACTTGCAAGTGGAAATGTGAATCGATGTGATGAAATGTACAAGTGACACAAAGTGATGGCTGGTGGTGCTGGGCGAAAGGATGAAAGAAAGCGGTGGGGACTGGCTGAGCAGAAGGCGCACAGGTAAATAAGCGGCGGCTGTAATTCAATCCATAGACACGCAGGGTAAAGATCCTAGACACTAAATTCAAAGGAATGTGCTGCTGCAGTCACACCTTTAAGAGGATTAAGTCTCCGGGCGTCGGTGGAAACACACGGGGAAGTTTCCGCAAGGCTTTTCATGGCAACAGCCCCCGACCGCTTCAAGAGGCACTAGCAAGAGAATTCCATTTCAGGAGAGGAAGCTCTGAAAGAATCTTTAAAAATGTAAGCGGGATTAGGTATAGAAGGCCACATTTATTTTCGATTACTTTAAAAGCAGAGAGATGATAAAGTTTAGAGAAAGAGTGCAAACCAAAATGATAAAAATCCCAGATTTGCTGAAAATAGAAAAAACGATACACCAAAGAGTACCAGTCACAAACAAGGCTGAAAGAGTTTAGATCACCGCTCTGTGCTTTTTAAAGAAATATCTTTTTATAAATCACATTTTCGAATTTCTGTTATTTGTATAAATTCCTTTCCTACAATGTTTTTATTATACTGATTTGAACACTGCTCTCTCAACAAACAAAACTAAATTGGCTGTGAATAAAGAGCCTCTTAAAGCTTTATCCTTAACGACGACACCTGGTGCTGCTGAGCTGCACGCTCATCCTCCTGGTCCGGGGTTTCTCATTAACTTCCTCGCCAGGCCCAGGGTTCCCGACATGCTGGCTTTGTAGGAACAAGGCCCTGGCCTTGGCTCCAGCTCACCGGGCGGAGGCCTGGGTGAGAACATTGCCAGACCACGTCAGGCTGCAGGGCCCAAACCTTCTTTCTTTCCTCTGACCCTCACTCCCGCTTCCTCTTCCTTCTTCAAAACCAGCTCCTTCCCGCTCATTCTATGTGTTGTCACCAAGGGACCCACTTCAGATCCAAAGACACGCTAATGGAAACAAACAAAATAAGCTGGGGGAGCAATACTTACATCAGACAAAATGAACTTTAAAACAAAGGCCATAGTAAGAGACAAAGAAGGACACTACACAATGATAAAGGGAGCAATCCAACAAGAGGATATGCCCTTGTATACATTTATGCTCCCAGTATAAAAGCACCTGAATATATAAAGCAAATCTTGATGAACATAAAGGTAGAGATGGACAGTAATCCAGTCATAGTAGGGGACTGTAATACCCCATTAACATCAATGGATAGAAAATCAAAAAGGGAACAGTAACCTTAAATGACATACCATATGGATTTCATTGGTAGTTTTAGAGCATTTCACCCCAAAGCAGCAGAATATACATTCTTTTCAAGTGCACATGGAACATATTCTAGGATAGACCACATGTTAGGCCATAAAACAAGTCTCAATTAACTTAAGAAGATTAAAATCTTATCAAAGTATCTTCTCTGACCACAATGGTAGAAAACTAGAAATCAACCAAAGGAGGAAAACTGGCCCTGGTCTGGTGGCTCAGATGGTTGGAGTGTCTTCCTGTATGCCAAAATGTTGCGGGTTCAATTTCACATCAGGGTACATGTACAGGTTGAGGGTTTGATCCTGGTTGGGGGGGGGGGCATATGGAGGCAACCAATCAATGTTTCTCTCTCACATCAATGTTTTTTCTCTCTCTAAAAATCAATAAAACTATATCCTCAGGCGAGGGGTAAAAAAAGAAGAAAACTGGCCTGGCCTATGTGGCTCAGTTGGCTGCAGCATGGCCCAGTACTCCAACAGGTAGTAGGCTCAGTCCCCAGTTGGCACGTGTGGTTGGCAACCAATTGATCTTTCTCTCTCACATCCATGTTTCTCTCTCTCTCGCTCTATCCCTCTCCCTTTCTGTCTCTAAAAATAAATAAAAAATAAATAAACTGAAGAACACAGAAACACATGGAGTCTAAATAACATTACCAAAAAATGAATGGGTTAACAATCATGTCAAGAAAGAAATCAAAACAAATCTTGACACAAATGACCTAAAATCTATGGGACAGCAAAAGCAATTCTAAGAGGAAAATTTATAGCAACATAGGCCTACCTCAAAAAACAAAACAAAACAAAAAAACACAAGAAAAATGTCACCTAAACCTTATATCTAAAGGAGCTAGGTAAAAACAACAATCAAAGCCCAAAGTTAGTAGAAAGAAGGAAATGAATGATAATGATCAGATCAGAAATAAATGAAATAATCTAAAAAAATAAATAAATAAAATAAAATAAAACCAAGAGCCGGTTCTTTGCAAAGATAAACAGGATTGATAAACCTTTAACCAGACTCATCAAGAAAAAAAGACAGGACCCATATAAATAAAATCAGAAATGAAAGAGAAGTTACATCTGACACCATAGAAATACAAAGGATTATAAGAAAATACTACAGACAATTATATGTCAACACATTGGATATTCTGGAAGAAATGAATAAATTTCTAGAAACATACAATATTTCACGACTGAATTAAGAAGAAACTGAAAATCTAAGCAGGCTGATTACTACCAACAAAATTGAATCAGTAATAAAAAAAAACTTCCAACAAACAAAAGTCCTGGACTAAATGGCTTCACAGGTAAATTTTACCAAACATTCAAAGAAGAACTAAAACTTATCTTTCTCAAACTATTCCAAAAAAAATTCTGGAAGAGGGAAGACTCCCAAACTCATTTTTACGAGGCCACCATTATCCTGATTCCAATACCAGACAAAGGCATTAAAAAAATTATAGGCCAATATCACTAATGAACATAGATGTAAAAATTCTCAGTAAAATAGTAGCAACCCAAATTCAGCAAGTACATTAAAGAGATCATACACCATGACCAAATGGGACTCATTTCTGGATGCAAGTCTGGTTCAATATCAGCAAATCAATAAATGTGATACATCACATAAATAAAATAAAGGATAAAAATCATATGATCATATCAATAGATGCAGAAGAAACATTTGAGAAAATCCAGCACCCATTTATGATAAAAACTCTCAGCAAAGTGGGAGTAGATGGAGCACATCTCAACATAATAAAGGCCATATATGACAAGCCCACAGCCAACATCATATTCAATGGTGAAAAACTAAAAGCTTTTTCCTTAAGATCAGGAACAAGACAGGGATGCCCACTTTCATCTCTCTTACTCAGCATATTGGAAGTTCTAGCCCCAGCAAAATAAGACAATAAAAAACACTTAAAAACATTCAAATTGGAATGTAAGAAGTAAAACTGCCATTATTAGCAAATGAAATGATATTTTATATATACAGTACCCTAAAGATTCCACCAAAAACCACTAGAACTGATAAATGAATTCAGTAAAGTAGCAGGATACAAAATTAATATTCAGAAATCAGTTGTGTTTTATATACCAATAGTAGTTATCAAAAAGAGAATTAAGAAAACAATCCGATTTACAACGGCATAAAAAATACCCAGGAATAAGTTTAACCGAGTATGTAAAAGACCTGTACTCAGAAAATTATAAGACTTTGAAGAAAGTAAGAATAAATGGAAGCATATCTTATGTTCACGGAGAGGAAGAATTAGCATCATTGAAATGTTAATACTACTTAAAGCAATCTGTAGATTCAATGCAATCTCTATGAAAATGCCAATGGCATTTTTAAAAAACAGAACTATAGTTAATAACCCTTAAATTTATATGAGACTGCAAAAAATGACCTCGAATAGCCACAGCAATCTTAAGAAAGAAGAACAAAGTTGGAGGAATTATGCTACCTGATATCAAACTATATTACAAGGCCATAGTAATCAAAGCTGCATGACACTTGCATAAAAACAGGCATATAGGTTAATGGAACAGAACAGAGAGCTCAGAAATAAACCCACACCTAGATGGTTAATTAATATATGACAAGGGGGGAAGAACGTACAAGGGATAAAGACAGTTTATTCAATAAATGGTGCTGGGAAAATTGGACAGATACATGCAAAAAATGAAACTAGACCACTTTCTTATACCATATACAAGAATAAATTCAAAATGGACAAAGACTTAAATGTAAGACTAGAAACCACAAAACTCCTGGAAGAAAACATAGGCAGTTACCTCTCTGACATTGCTCTTAGTAATATTTTTTTTTTGACATGTCTCCTTGGGCAAGGGAAACAAAAGGAAAATTAAACAAATGGGACTATATCAAACCAAAAAGTTTTTGCATAGGAAAGAAAACTGTCAACAAAGCAAAAACACAACCTACTTAATAGGAGATATTCACCAATGATACTTCCAATAAGGGGATAATATCCAAAATTTATAAGGAATTCCTACAACTCAACACCAAAAAATCCCAAACAATCCAGTTAAAAACAGACAAAGGCCATGAACAGACATTTCTCTGAAGAGGCCATGCAGGTGACCAATAGAACGTATGAAAAGACACTCAATGCCACTATCATCAGATTAATGCAAATAAAACGACCTCAGACCTGTCTGAATGGCCATCATTAATAAATCAACCAACGGTGCTGGCGAGAGTGTGGAGAAAAGGCAACCTCTGTGAACTGTAGATTGGATTGCAACTTGGTGTAACCACTGTGAAAAACAGTATGCAGGTCTCTCAAAAAATTAAGACTAGAGTTATCTTATGACCCAGGAATTCCACTTCCATAAAGAAACCCCCAAACACCAATTTGAAAAGATATATGCACCCCTATGTTTGTTGCAGTGTTGTTTGTGATAGCTATGATACAGAAGCAGCCCAAGTGCCCATCAATAGATGAGTGAATAAAAAAGCAGTGGGACATTTACACCATGGAATATTACTCGGCCATAAAAAGAATGAAATCTTATCATTTATGACAACGTGAATGGATCTAGAGGGTATTATGCTGAGTAAAATAAACCAGTCAGAGAAAGATAAATAGCATGTGATTACACTTATATGTGGAATCTAAAGAACAAAATAAACCAACAAACAAAACAGAAACCGGTGGCTGCCAGAGTAGAAGGGGGCTGTGGGCTGGGTGAAAAAGATGAAGGGATTAAAAAATGCAAATAGGTAGTTTCAAAATAGTCCTGGGGATGTAAAGTACAGCGTAGGGAATATAATCAATAGTATTGTAATAATTGTTTGGAGCCAGGTGGGTACTAGATTTATTGGGGGATCACTTTGTAAATTATGTAATTGTCTAACCCTATGCTATACACCTGAATCTAATATAAAATAATATTTTCAACAGTAATTAAAAGAGAAACACACAAGAAAAAAAGAAACCCAACTCCTTCCCCAGTGTAAATTCCAATTTATAAACCCATTTTACAGACCATATCACGAGGAGTACGTACAGGTACTTAATCTATGAGGACTCCTGGAATTTATCACATTTTATACATATTTGAATTAGAATTTGAAATATGACTTAAAATTTTAAAGAAATCTTACTGTAAAATCCAATTGGAATTCAGGTGACATCCCTGTGGTAACTTTTCTCACACTTCTTTCTCACAACCCAAAAAGTTCAGGGGGAACCTGAGGCCCTGCTGCCTGACCTGCGTTTACACTGAAAATCAAGATCAAGATCAAGGGGTTTCTCCGCATGTTCCAAATTCAAAACAAAAACGAACCCGACAAAATCAAAATGTGTAATTCCAATGCTGATAGGCCGAGTGAATTGCAAACGAGGCTACTTCTATAGCTGGTCAACAGAAATGATAGCTTACGAGGACTTCCCAAGACTGGCACTTCCTGGGGCAGTCACTAAGCGGTGGCCATAGAGCCAGTGCTGAACACCTCACCTGAAGGTCAGTGACTTTGGAACCAAAGTTAGATGTCAGGAAACTGCCACCATGCTGATTTAGCAATAATGTTCAGCAAATACAAGACAGCATTAAGCTAAAGTAAATTCTAAAGACTGTACATTTATGCAGGCCAGGCTGGCCCCCCCCACTCCCATTTATCTCCTTGGGAAAATGAACCTTAATGCCAGTTTTGAGTTATGGGGGAACCTGCAGGAGTACATGCCTCATTGCATAAAACTCAGCCACCCCGTAACTCTGAGATTGCCAGGAGAGGTAACTCTAGCTCTAGCCCTTTCTCTCCCTCTGTGCCCTGACTTCTCTGCAGGCCTGGGCAGCCCGGGAGCTTGGGCCTCACCCACCTGAGATTGTTGAACTCCAATAACGCAGACCACACAAACTCCGGAAAACCAGCAGCACCTGAAAACCTGCCCGCAGCTCCGCTTGTTTCACTGCTGCGTGGTGTTACGCAGCAAACTTGGTTTGATTTCTGCGGTAATAAAAGATAAATCAATATACTCGATTGTGTACTTTTAAAGACTTTTTTTAGGTTGAATTATTTGCCTAGAATTTTTTTTGTTGTTCAAATAGGTCACTGTTGAAAAGCCTGGGTACATATCCCTTGTATAATTTCTGGGGTGCCTGGGGAGATAGGCTTTATCTATTTTATTAGCTTCTCAGTTTCTTAAATTGTATCTGATTGGTATTTGATAAACACAAGTCAAAATGATGGAAAGCGTGAAATAAAGTGTGTGGTATTGCCTAGCTGTCTAAAGAATGTTCATAACATTTCATCCATAGTAAAATAGATTTTGAGCTTCCAATAACTGAGTTACAAATTGGATTTGGATTGATTCTGTTGATTTAAATTAAGGCTGGTTTATAAACAATACAGTGAGAGTCATTGTTGCAAATGGATTATTTGTGTCCACAATTGCACTGCAGAAAGCAAATATGCCACATCTCCTAGGCAGCAAATCCCTGTCTGGTCAAGCTACAGCGATTGTGCTTTAACGTCCCATCTTCAAGAACTGAACGCATTCTTTCTCATCTGTGATCATCTTGGCTCAAAAGACCTAGGCAGTTTTTTCTTTCTTTCTTTTTTCTGCAAAGGCCCTATGATTCATCATAAGAAACAAAAACTGGCCAAAATCATTGTGCAACGATCCCTCAGGAAAAAGAGCTACATAACTAATTGTGGCTTCAGTTTTCCAGTTGATGTTCTTTCTATAAGTTAATTGTGTCCTTTTAAAGTCACCAAAACAAAACAAAACAAAGCAAACAAACAAATACAACCTTTCACTTAGGACATTTTGTTCATGATGCTTTGTATCTTTAATAAAAATGCACTTATATTCATGTCAGTACTGGGCTAATAATGCTCAGAGAGGCCATGAAATGCAGCCTCTGAAAAGACATGCATCTGTCATGCTGTGTCTTGGCCTCACATTGGTTCAGAAACATAAATACATCTAACGATTATTGTACCACTTAATGACCCACTGGATCTATAGGAGGTTTCATAGATCAGGTTCAAAGAATTGTGAAAAGCAAAATTATGATTTGAATATAAAGTCGAAATTTTCCACTTTTAACAAAAGAAGAGTAAAGATGGAGGGCAATTTGCAAATTCAGTGAATGCATGTGGCTCACAAATTAAATTCCCCAAATTGTCATGTTTCCTATTATTTTCATAGAAAATCAAGACAGAACTTAAAAAAATTACAAAAGGAACTCATATGCAGCAAGAGTATAAGCTAACATAGAAGATGTTAATAGTGCCATTAGCCAGTGTGATTTCCATCATTAGCAGCCATTATTCTAAGAATGTAAGTGGCAGATAGAGAGCTCCGCTGAAATTTCCATTCTTTTTGTAGTCAGCATGTAAAATGCATGCACTCGGTCTCTTAGATTGCTGCTCTTTCGTCACAAATTGCTCGTTATATTTGCTTAGACTTGTGAAATGGAAAATATTTTATTTAAAGGAAATAAATGCAGGAAACATTGAATAGAAGGCTTATGACTTTTTTAGAATGTGGATTTAAAAATTTTTATCAGTGGTAGTAGACTATAAGTGAGTCAGTAGAAGCTAGGCATTCTGGCAATTAGGGAGGAAGGAAGGAAGGAAGGAAGGAAGGAAGGAAGGAAGGAAGGAAGGAAGGAAGGAAGGAAGGAAGGAAGGAAGGAAGGAAGGAAGGAAGGAAGGAAAGAAGGAAAGAAGGAAAGAAGGAAAGAAGGAAAGAAGGAAAGAAGGAAAGAAGGAAAGAAAAAGAAAAGCTACACGGTGACTAATACACCCTGGAGAGGGGTTCTAGATCTTTTTAAATTAAAAGTGATTTTGAAAGGGGCCCCGATGAAGCAGTTAAGGAAGCTTCTGGAATCGTAAGTTGCTTACTTCAATCAGAAGTTATACTGGTTCACCTTTGGTGATTATAGTGAATATAATGCCATATATAAAAACTTAATTCCCGGATGTCTCATTCAAAGATGGAAATGTAGATAGAATATACTAGAATTTTGGCCTAGTCTAAATACCAGAAGAAAGACAAGGAAGTGAGGAAAAGAGTTTATATTGCTCTCTTTAGAAGAGAAAGTGGCAATATTAACTTAATTTCAGCATAATATGTTACAGCCTTTGACCTTTAGCTTTTATTCTCCTTATGGGGTCGTTTCTTAGATGCTTCATGTTGCGACCATTGCTTGACATCCAAAAGCCAAGAGGCAGCATGTTGCAGAATTTGAATTAGTGTTAAACTTCCCTTTCTGAGAGTTCAGCTTGTACTCTGCAACGGGCCCCGCAGATAGAGCGCGAATCCGTGTGCTGTGCGATGAGAACGGTGTACGTAGTGCTAACCCACAAACCGCCAGGTCTTCAAATGATTTTTAAGCCATCATCACACACACAAAAATTGCTCCTGAGTGGCTTTAGTGCAAAGCATATTTTGACTGGACTTGAGTTTGTAAGAATTTCAAATTTGTATATAACATGTGAAATATCTCAGCCTATCAAAAAAACTGTTAGCTCTCTCCCACCATCTGAGTGCATTGGATTGATTGCACCATATTATGGTTCCTTCAAATGCTATTTTAAAGCAAAACGCTTCATGAATGGGTGAGCTTTTCTAACATTGAGGGTGTTGTTATAAACATTATTTTTAAATGCATTTAAAAAAATTAAACATTTTCTTTTTATTTGCTAGAGGTACCTTGAAAGCATAACTGCTGTGTGACATCTACCGTTGGAGCCGGTGCCCTGACTCATCCCATCCGCAGCTTCTAATCCGTGCCTTTTAACCCGTCTTCTTTCTTCTTGAAGCAAGAACACCAACTAGCACTCATCAGCTTTAAACGACAGAAATCCCAGTTAGTAATTCTGGCTGAAGTCTTTTGTTAATGCCTCATATTTGTGAAAACGCTCCCCGTCCTGGGTTTTAATGTATGCTGCAATTGAAAACCGCCAGTGACACCAGAGAGCATACCGTTTTTTAATTTCCTTAAAAATAAAAAGCTAGGGAATTAAATGCCTGCTAATGAAGTGTTACATTTCTTAGTTTTCTGCAACTCATTTTAATTGAAAAAAAAAAAAAATCCCTTCAAGCGTCTCCCATTTTCCTATTCTCAGAAGAGAAATAAGAATGATTTATAAAAAAACTGCGGTTCAGCAGCTAAACCCCTGAAGCCCAAGGAGGCGCTTCCTCCCACCCCGCGCCCCTGTCACACGTGTGAGAGGAGGTGTGGGGTTCAGATGCTCAGAGATGCATTTTCAACGTGTTTTTTCCGCGGGTAGATATTTCAGGAGCGTCATCTCAGGAGCTTAGGGGCGGGGCCGAGGAGCCGCGGGTCCCCTGGCCGGCGACACGGAGCCAAGTCGCTCGCTCTCCAAAGCGCCCCCCTAGGCGCCCCCTGCTCCCCGGAGGCGGGCGGAAACCGCGAGGGGCGCGGGGACAGAGCAGCCGGGGCGGGGTGCAGGCTTCCTGCGGCCCCGCCACCCCCGGGGGGACCGTCTCCCTACCCCGCTGCCTGGGGCGCGTCTGGGGGGGGGGCGAGTGTCCCTGTCCCAGCGCTGCCCGCCCAGGGCGACCGCGGGCTGTTGGGGGAGGGGGAGCGAGCCAGGGAACAGGGCGAGAGGCCTCCGCTGTCCCCACGGGGGGGGGGGGGGGGGAGCAGGGAGAGGGGGAGAAGGAATAGGTCGGGCAGGCCGAGGCCCCTGTTTCTCCAAGTGAGGCGCTGGTCTGGAAGCACACACGCGAGTGCCTCTGAAGTGGTGCAAGTCGGGTGTGTGTGTGTGTGTCTGTGTGTGTCTGTGTCTGTGTGTGTCTGTGTCTGTGTGTGTGCATGTGTGTCTGTGTCTGTGTGTGTCTGTGTGTGCGTGCACGTGTTTGTGTCTGTGTGTGTGTGTTTGTGTCTGTGTCTGTGTGTGTGCATGTGTGTCTGTGTCTGTGTGTGTCTGTGTCTGTGTGTGTGCATGTGTGTCTGTGTCTGTGTGTGTGCATGTGTGTCTGTGTCTGTGTGTGTCTGTGTCTGTGTGTGTGCATGTGTGTCTGTGTCTGTGTGTGTCTGTGTGTGCGTGCACGTGTTTGTGTCTGTGTGTGTGTGTTTGTGTCTGTGTCTGTGTGTGTGCATGTGTGTCTGTGTCTGTGTGTGTCTGTGTCTGTGTGTGTGTGCATGTGTGTCTGTGTCTGTGTGTGTCTGTGTCTGTGTGTGTGCATGTGTGTCTGTGTCTGTGTGTGTCTGTGTGTGTGTGTGTGCATGTGTGTCTGTGTCTGTGTGTGTCTGTGTGTGTGCGTGCACGTGTTTGTGTCTGTGTGTGTGTTTGTGTCTGTGTCTGTGTGTGTGTGTGCTCGTGTGTGGGGGTGCACCCGCCTGCACCCGAGGGCACCCCGGCGCTCATGCAAGCGTGTGCAGTGTCCGCTGGCTGCGCCCAGCCTTCAGCTCCCTGGCTCAGGGAGCCTGGTGCGGGGCCCAGGAGGCCGGGGACTGGCTCCGTACCCGAGAAGGCTGCCGTCAGGACCGTGGGGCTTTGCCACACACTCAGGCCGAGGAAAGTCTCTTCACACTCCGCGGATCCCTCTAGGAGGCAGCCCAGCCTCCTAAGTTCTGAGGATGCCCTGACTTCTGTTCTAAAGGAATTTCAGCGCCTGAGACACCTTGGTCGCTGGCCATTTGACAGCTGTTTTATGTACCCAGCTCCTGCTCTTCCTGGGAGGATGCTGCTGCTCCTCATGGTCCGAGCAGGGAAACATGGTAGAATCTGCTTCAGAAACATGAAAATTAAGCACGAGCTTTTCTTTTTCATGGGAATATACTCTTTTAGAAAATATGAAACGTTTATGGCATGCAGCATTTACACATTTCCCCAGAGTGCAAACATTTCTTTTTCATTTATTTACCTATTTTTGCCACTTGCAATTCAAATCAGCAGTAGATCCCATATATATGATCAATTTTGGGGAGGAAATTTTTTTTCCTTTTCTTAATAGTTGCTTTAATTTTTTGTTTTCATGGCTCTGTAACCCATGAACATTGTCTAGGTGACCCGTCACAGTCTTAAGGCCAACAGATCCATTGCTTGTGCTCTCAAACTGAAGCGTTCAGCTTTAGGTACCATTCAGAGACTGTCCTTTGCAAGGGAGATGACCAGCATTTCAACAGCATGTCTCCCTGGAAGGGCAGATTCTGCTATAACTTCCTTGTCTGCATCAAAAGACGCCAGAGGGATGTGGAACATTTCATACCCCACCTGTAGAGCAAAGCTTCAAGGGGCCAGCCAGCACTTCCTACCTGGTATCAGTAGCCCACAAAGGGACTTTGGGATCCTTCTGCATCAAAAAGTACACTGTCTTCAAGTTAAAATGTCTTCAAAATCTTCTGGTTCAAAGAACACATCAGATGCAAGACTAATGTCTCGTGGTGGCAAAGCCAGAAGGTCCAGAGATAGGTGACCCCACCCTAGTCCTACAGCAGGCACCTGTGGCAGGTTATCCGTGTGGCAGCTCTGCTGAGAGTCCCAGACAGTGCGGCAGCCCTGAACTGCCTGACAGCATTGCCCCAGCACCACATTTTTCAGCTAGAGTTTCTGGAAGGCTCGCTCCAGCTCCAGCCTCTAAGATGGCCTTGCCGGGTGGAGATCTTCCTCGAAACCGCAGGTGCTGGGCCAGGACCACAGCACAGGGCCGAGCGTACATGCCACACTGGAGATGCAGGACCTGTGGGACGCAGACTTCCCCGGTGGGGTGGCGCCACGTGGCCCCGCAGCAAGAAGGCGGAAAGCACCCTCGGGCGACTGAGTGGCAGCAAGGGGGTGGGGTGGCAGACCTGAAGCCAGGCAGCTGAGACGCAGAACAGGTGGCCAGCGGCAATTATTCGGAAATGGATCGTGAAAGTAGTTGAGCAGGAAATGAACGAAGTAGGAGGTGACTAGATCCATAACAAAGTAATTATTCCCTGTATAAAAAAGTTTATCAAGGAATTCTTTTAAAAGTCAAGCTGATTGTACGCCATGATCATTGATTTATTTGATACAGATGAAAAATGGGTGCTATTTAAAGTGAAAATTTAGGTACTAGGGGTGGATGGAGATCAATTCCAAGGGTAAGGAAGAGAAAGAGATTGCTGCTTGCCAGAATTTCAGTTTGCACACGCTCCCCCTCCAGCCTCCAGAGCTAAATGCCCAGACTTTTGAGGGATAGAATTACAAATTGATAGGACAAGCTCACCAGAGGCTTTGCAAGGGGGCTGTGGATTCTCCCTGGAAAGCACTTACCCTGCAGAAAAAGGCATCGCACCAAGACACTGAATGAGAGAGAAAGTCATCTGAGTAGAAGAGTGACCGCCCCTCAGCTTTATCTTCGGCACAAGCATCCCATCTCTGACTAATGGGCGAGCCCCACGCAGACCAGAGCAGCCACAAGAGAGACCTGTTGACCTGAAGGCCTTGTAAGCCATTGGGACACAAATAGCACACCTGTAGAGATGCCTCTAACATAGCAAAGCACGAAGAGGGACAGGCACCTTGTGAGCTCAAGTGCTCCTGGGGTGGTGCTCACTTGAACAGTGGGGATCCCTGTTGGCAAGGTCAGTCCTGTGAGAGATGGGAGAACAGCACCACAGCTTGTCAGAGATGGCGGTGCGCTATAGGAGTGTTCTTGTTTGTGAGGTACCACTGGGGATCTCCACAAATATTTGATTGGGATTTTGTAGGACGCTGAAGATTTTGGATTATCTGTCAAAGACCAGAACCAGTGAAATGTGAGTTATAACTTTTGTTTTTAACCCATTCTTTCATGAAGCTCAGGAATATTGATTTTAAGTAGAAATCTATATTTTGGGTAAATATAGATTTGACCTGGCTTGATAGTTCTGTGGGTTCACAACACTGTTACTGACTTGCAAGCATTTTAGACGACCCTCCTAGTGGGGAAGAGATTCCTGGTTTTAGCCTTAGTAACTGTCAGATTGACTTAGGTCTTTAGGGGACGTGGACTGAAGGTTATGTTTTTGTCAATAGGAACTGATTTAAAACAACTCTAATGCACCCCTATGCTCATAGCAGCCCAATTTACAATAGCTAAGATCTGGAAACAGCCCAAGTGCCCATCAGTAGATGAGTGGATAAAAAAGCTGTGGCACATTTACACCATGGAGTACTATGCAGCTGTAAAAAGGAAGGATCTCGTACCCTTTGGGACAGCATGGAGGGAATTGGAAAGTATTATGTTAAATGAAATAAGACAGTCAGAGAAAGACATGTACCACATGATCTTACTCATATGTGGAATCTAATGAACAAAATAAACTGATGAACAAAATAGATCCAGAGACATAGAAGCATGGAGAAGACTGAGGGATCTCAGAAGGAAGGTGGGGATGGGGGAGTGGGTGGGAAGAGATTAATCAAAGAAGTTATATTCGTATATGCATAACCCATGGACACAGACATTGTTTTGGGGAAGGCCTGGGGGTGGGGCGAATGCAGGGTGGAGGGGATCAATGGGGGGGACATCTGTAGTACTTTCAACAGTAAAGATAAATTTAAAAAATAATAAAACAACTCTAGCCTGTCAGGTGAACAAGCTTAAACCATGGTCAGTATTCTAGGGGCTTTCCTGGAGTGTGTTTGGAAGGTGTTTCTGCATGAGCTAATTGCAACCAACCCCAACCACACTCACCTGGCAGCCGGTCCTCTGGCATCCTTGGTGAAGCCCTTTGTTAATAGATTTCTGCAGTTTATACACAGCGATGTCCTATTTGACCAGAGGTCAGACTCCCAGCACCCTCTGTTCTCTGAATTGCAAACTCATAAATAAGTAAAAAAGGTCCTTGAGTAACCAAAATAGCTCCCCTGTCCCCAGACTAAAGCCATGGGCTTTCCTTCTTAAAGATTTATGAGCTCTCACTTAGGCATTGTTTATTCTTACTTAACCGAGGTCATAATACTTGTGCGTTTTCTGGTTTCCCAGCTTCCCAGCCCAACGTAGATTATGAGTAACAAATTAGGAAAGGGTAAGGGAATATGAGAGGCAGCAAACTGGCAGTAACGAAGCGAGGGTTGTTAGAGAAGGAAGAAGGAGGCAGAAAATTAAGAACGCAGGCCCAGAGCTGTGTGTATTTTATGGAATGCTGCAGTGGTAGCGATTCATAATGATGGCACAGCTACCATGAAGGCCGAGTTATGGTCAGCAGTTGCTTTTTAAAAAGGCAGGGAAGAATTTATTATAGTTTTCAAAATGTACATAAAATGATATAAAAAATAGGTTTGAGCAATCTAGATGAAATGGGCAACCTACCTCCTTCCCAAAGACGATTACTATATTTGAATTCTCAGAGCACTTTATTTGTGCCTTTTTAACGGCATTTGCTGTTTTCATCATTGTATTATAGTCATTTGAGTTCATGCTAAATGCCACTTAACTCACTCGGAAGCTTGAGGAAGCTGGATTCAGCCTCTATCATGCCGTGATGTTTGCGACTTTGATGAGGCAGCCTGCCTCTCTGTGCTTTATTTATAAGACATGGGATTTGGAACAAATGGACTCGGGGTCCATCTAGCTTGTAAATTTTATTCCTCTATGTAGTAAATTATAAGAATTTTATAGCAAGGTGAGGAAGTACAGATGGATCTCAATTTTACACTTTAAGGATACCCGTAGTCACAACCAAATGAATTACACCGGCCGATAGCCTGATTAATGCTCATTCCTCGCAAAGTAAATAAAGGAATTTCTTTTTCAAAGTCATATTTGGCATCTGTTGCTTTTACTTGCTTGGCAACCATTTTCTGTTCTGATATTACTTTGGAAAAAATGCCTTTGCTATTATCCCAGTCTAGGTGGTTCTAGAGAGGGGACCTCGTCCACTGGCTCTAGAATGGTCAAATGACCTGGGCTTGACCCATCGGCATAAGCCACCCCTTAGGGCAGAATGATTGACTCAGTGAAGGACATGTGACCCAAGCTGAGGCAATAAGGGCCAGCTTCAGGCTTTTTACTGAAATTATTCACACACCCAAGAAAGGTGTAGACATAGTACCTTGTTAATGTTTTTTATTTTCTAGGAAAGTAGAGTCCTATAAAAATATAAGTGCATTGAGATATAGCTCCCATTAATTAAATACAAGTCAATATGTCACTATTTAAAACATATTTTTTAATTCTCTGAGTAAGTAAAATTATTTAGTAACACAGATTGATCATAAGTCATCCAAATGAATTCCAGAATTTTTCCGACTTCAGGCATTATTGATGTGATTTTTTGTTGTTGCATGCATTTGTTCCTTGCTAAAAATGCCCAATCTAGGCCATTATTTCAGATAGGAAATGCCATCAAATCCCTCCATTGAATCCTCATCATAATAATTCAATTTCAGGACATTTCCTCACCCCCCGAAGAAATTCCAAGTCCGTTGGCAATCACTGCCTCCTTCCCCCTCCACTAACACCAGCTCACGCCTCACTAACCCCGTCGCTGGCCCCGAGCAACCACTAATTTACCTTCTGCCTCTACTAATTTGCCTAGATTGGACATTTTATATAAATGGACTCTTACAACATGTGAGTTTTTTTGACTTACCTTTTCACTTAGCGTAATGTTTTCGAAGTTCGTCAGTGTTGTAGCAGGCATAGGTACTTCATTCTTTCTTATTGTGGGATAATAGCCCCTTGTATGGTTATGCTACATTTTGTTTTTCCATTCATTGTGGAAGGAATATTTGGCTCTTTCCATTTGGGAGATACTATAAATAATGCTGCTATAAATGTTTGTGTACAAGTTTTTGTGTGGAATTATGATTTCATTTTTCTTGGGCATATACGTAGAAGTGGAGTTTCTGGGTCATATAGACTCAAGAGGTCTTAACTGTGAGCCCTGTTATCTTCTAATTAGTCAAGATGACTTTTCTATCTTCCATATAATTTTTTAAATATATGTTTTTATTGATTTCAGAGAGAGGAAGGGAGAGCGAGAGAGAGAGAGAGAGAGAGAGAGAAAAACATCAATGATGAGTCATTGATCGGCTGCCTCCTGCACGCCCCCTACTGGGGATCAACCCCTCAACCCGGACATGTGCCCTGACCAGGAATCGAACCCCGATCTCCTGGATCCTAGGTCGATGTTATGGCTGAGCCCCGCAGGCCGGGCATAGCTTCCATATAATTTATGTAGAAGGATGCTCTACTGAGGTTTTACCTTCAACTTTGTTCTTGTTTCTATAGGAAATTGAATCAATAGTAATTTTCTCCCTTCTGTACCTCTCTTTACCCAACACACCATCTTTAGAAGATAGCTTTGCCAACTTATTCCTAGATATCTTGTCCCAAGGGAAATGAAAACCAGTTTGTGTTTCAAAGGCAATAAACAAGCCCCAGGTAGGTCCTTTGGGGAAGAGATGGGTGAAGACAGAGGAACTGGGAGGTGGAGGGTTTGGTTTTGGTGATGTTCTGTGAGATATTGGAAATGTATTCTCTAAATGAAGGGAGTGGTCATGTCTATTTATTGGGAAAATTCTGGGGAGCAGTGGGTGAGAGTCCCCTGTGACTGTGGACCGCTGTGACTTGTCTGAAGATAGAGTGAAGGACCAGAGGAAACAGTAGTAAGTGATATTGTAGTAAAAGTGGTGACCACCAAGGTTCAGGCCCATTCCCTGGACTCCTGGAGCTCCGTAAATTCCTAGGGTCCATGAATAATCTTGAAGGTGACAGACTCAGTAACGATCAGAACTGGATTATTCCTGCCAAACCTGGTGGGTGCAGTCATATTGATTTGGGTAAAAAAATATGTGACTTAGGTACTAAAAAGGAATAGTTATATCTGTTTTAAGTTCATAAAGGATGCCAACCCATATATACCAGTCTTTCAAGATATATAAGCCATCATGCTTTTAAACACTATTATTGACTATGTAATTTCTCTTACTTCAAATAAATGATAACGAATAGGGCAATTTCACCGGGCCATAGAGACAATGATTATTAACATAAGGACCATTTGACATTCCGTGATGTGCAGATGTGACAGTTGGCAGCCATAGTCTCGACTTTTTCTCTTATGCCATCGGAAAGCCATTTTTAAAACAGAAAATGGTTATGAAACCTGTTCAATTGTAGACATTTTACAAGTTATGCTGAATTGAGCAGAGCTTAAAATGACTTTTCCTTTTTGAAAGTATTTTGGCCTCCGTGTTTCTTACATGTCTGAATTACGTGAGTGTGTACATAAGCCCTCGCTCGGAGAACATCGTAACCGTTGCTGGTGGTTGCTGGTGTTGATACGTCCTGGAAGGCTTACATATATTGTCTTTTCTGACTTTTACAATGAAAGTTTTAAGTGGATGTTATTTTTATCCTTTTATTGATGAAAAACGGGCTCAGAAGATTAAGAAAGCTCCCCAGGGTCATACAGAGAGTAATTGGTTACGCTGGTTTTTGATCTTGGTCTTTCCACTGTGTTTTGCTTTGAGACCCATTAACAAATTCAAGTTAAACTATTGAGCACCGGCTCTGCTGGGCTCTGGGGTTAGAGTACTAGGGGTGGGGCAACGCAGCTGAGTCCTCTCACATTGTCACTTAAAATTTAATTTAATACTTTCCTCACCTCTCCTGCTTGGCTACTTGTTTCTTCCTTCTCATTTCCCCATTTGTATCCCGTCAGCAACACCACCTTTTTAATAGTGTTCTGACAGTACCCTTCCCGTTCAAGATGTTTTAAGAAAGCAAGTAATGTATGACACAGGGCAAGGGAAGAAAAACTCTAAAGAGGCAGTAAAATTCAGCAGAGCATTCACCAGGCTTCCCGGGAACAGCTGATGTGAACATTGACTACCAGTTTGAGCTTTAAGGCGGTTTATGGAGAACACATTTCGCAGTGTTAAGCACCATGGAGATATATGTACATTTTATGCCACAATCAACCATAACATACCAATAAATCTTCAGGGCAAAGTCTTAATGTAATAAAATAAAGTTTCAGGAACGCAGAATAGCTTCAAGATAGATTTAGCGATTTGAAAATGCAAGAGTCATTTAAGAATTTAATCCCAAATTTAGTCTACTAAATCACATGGATTCATCATTTTTCCATCAAATATGGGAACCAGGAAGAAACTTACTATTTAATTAGATTTTGGCCGAACATATAAACACCCAGGAAAAATCAGATCAGCCAAAAATATGAAAGTGGGACACCAGTTCTTAGCAGGCTGAACTTTCCTCTAAGCCTTATATATACAAAAATTAAAAAACAAATGAAAACAAAAGCCCTCAAATGCCAAAAATAAACCAGAGTGAAACACCATGTAAAGTATTTCTTCCTTCTACCCTAAATGTTTCTGTGGAGTAAGTCAGCCTGAAGGAATTCAAGTTCTGTTTTGATTCTTTCCCCACTTACTACCCCAGGGATCCATGTCTTGCCTGACTCAGCACCGGAGCCTGGAAATAGAGCCGCGTTTGGTGTGTGCACCCCACTGACTGCAGGAAGCGCTGAACTCCAGGCGGAGACCAAACGCACTGGATGCGTCTGCAGAGAAAGACGATTGTGTCTGGACGTGTTGATTTTTGCTGTGCGGGTAATTAAATTTTATTTCCTCTTATTGTATATCAGGAATGAATTAGTATTGTTTCAGAGCAAATGCTTAAAATTCTCATTTTTTAATTGGTTTGTTTTTAATAATTCCCATATTCTGATTTTTTTCATGTCCCCTTTTCATTAGTGGAGACGATAGTTTATAAAGTAACAGAATTGTAAAAACACCTTGGTTTTATTTTGCATTAGTTTAATTCTATATCTAAACATGCAACTGTTCTTCATTATTTTCTTATATGCATTCCCTTGCATGGCTGCTTCCTGAAGTGAAAGAGAAATATATGGGAATCGCCCAAGTCAATCTGAGGAGTTTTAATACATGAGTTTCTCTGCCTGTGGAGAGAGTATCACACTCTTTTATTATTTTATTTTATTTTTTTGGCAGATTTATACAGAAAAATCCTTTGGGTATAGTCGACTAGGGCCAATGTCTATTATGTAACTTTGTTATTTTATTTACCAATACCTTAATATGCCTGAGATTTTGAATATTTTCCCACTGTTGACCTGTTCTAACCATTCCAAGTTAACCTTTAACATGTGCTAGTGTATATTTTTAAAATCATGATGGCCTTAAGAGAATATAGAGTCTGTGATTGTTTTGGAACATTTACTGAGGAGACCATAAGAAAAACATCATTTAAAATTTGGAAGTATTTATTTTAAGAGAAACCTTATAAAAGTATATACTTCTGCATATAAAAATGTGCACGTGTCATAAGTGTATGGCTCAGTCACAAAGTGAACACGCCCACATACACACCTCCCAGGTCAAGAAACACAGCACTGCCAACCCTCCGCAGTCCTCATGTCTCCCCCCAAAACACCTCTTCCCTGCTTCCGAAGATGACACTATTCTGGCTTCTAACTCCAGAATAGTCTCGATTCCTTTAACATTTACCTGCTAGTGTAATAATGTTAGGATCTCGCTGTTTTCAGTCCATATATGCTTGTGGAATCATTCATGTACTTTGTTGAAGTTGTTTACTTGAAGTTTTTATTGTATTCCCTTCTATGGATTTCCACTGGATTATTGAATATTTTTATCATTTTTACTGTTGATGGGACTTTGAATTGTCCAGTTTAGGAATTACAATTAATACTACTATGAACATGCTTGTACATGTCTTCTGATGAACATATGCACCCTTTTCTCTTGGGCATACGCCTGGGGGTGGGACTGTTGCTCCAAAGGGTGGCCTGTGTTCATTCAGCGTCACTGGGCACTGTCAGGCGGGTTTGCCAAACGGCCCCAGTCTACACTGCCACCAGTGAAGGACTAGGGCTGCCGCTTCCTACATTCTCAGTATCTCTGGTATTGTTGGTCTTTCTAAACTTCATCCATTCTGATGTTTGTAGAGTGACATCATATTTTGGGTTTAATTTGCATTTCCTCGATGATTAATGAAGTTTAGCATCTCTCAATATATTTATTGTGTGTTTGGATATCCTCTTATGAAAGGTTCTTTCCAGGGTCTTGCCCGTTTTTCTATTTTCTTGCCTTTTTCCTATGATTTGCAGTTCTTTATGTATTTGAAGTATAAGCCCTTTGCCAATTGCATATGCTACAATTATCTTCTCTACCTTGTGGCTTGCTTATTTACACACTTAACAAAATATGTTATTGAAAAGCAGATGTGAACGTTTATGTAATCGAGCTTTTCTTCTGTGGTTAGTGCTCTGTGTGTCCTACTTAAATAATTTTTGCTGCCCTAAGATCATACCCGTGTTCTCTCATGTCATCTCCTCGAACCTCTGTCCTTGCCTTTTCATCTTCAGCCTATAATCACTTGAGACTGATTTTGCTGTGTGGTATGAGGGCTCTAGTTTCATTATTTTCCATATGAATAGCTAATTCTTCCAGCACCGTGTAAGAGGTCTTTATCCACTGCTCCACAGCACCATCTTTGTCATAAATCAGATTCCTCCAAATGTGTGGATCTGTTGCTAACTTTCTGTTCTGCTCCATTGGCCTATATTTGTCTACTTTTGCACCAGTGAAAATTGTTTTATTGCTATACTCAACAATAAGTCCTGCTGTCCAGTACATATGTTAGAGTGCTCCTTCAGTTTGTTTCTTCTTCAAGATTGTTCAGATATTTTTGGTTATTTAGGTTCATATGCATTTGAGAATCAGATTGACACACAAACATTCTGCTGGGATCTTTATTTGTATTGCTTTGAATCTAAAGACTAGTTCAGGAAGAACTTACAATTGTTTTACAGTCCCATAAATTAATATTAATTTTTTTCTGTTTATTTAATATTCTTTATTCCTTTAAAATAATATTTTATAGTGTTTTGTTTTGTTTTTTTGAGAAGAAGTCTTTGTTATACTTTTGTGGGGAGGTCTTTGCTACATTCATTTCTTAATAGTAGAAGCCTTTTGACTCTACTGTAAATTGTTACTTAAAACTTTTTTCTAATCATTGTGGCTAACTTGTAGAAACAAATTGACTTTTATACTGATTTTGTATCCAGTGCCTGTGCTAAATTTACTTACTAATTCTAAACTTTACTTATAGATTTTATTGAATTATCTACATAAAGAACTATGTCAATCATGTTTTCTTTCATTATTATCTGGAAGGGGCTGCCTAAAATTGCTATAATTTCTTTCTTAAAAGTTTGGTAAATTCACAGGTGAAACATATTTGGATTTGGCATTATCTTTGTATGAACAGTTTTAATAATAATATTAATTTCTTTATTAGATGTAAAAATATCCAAAATTTCTAATTATATTCCATTCAGTTTTTTTAGAAATTTGTTTATAATCTACTTATTTTGGATTTAATTGTTTTCTTTTTCTAGCTTTTTGCATTTATGGCCACCAATTTCTCTTTAAGCACAGATTTTCTGCATCTCACACCTTAGATTGAAAATATTAAAACATTTTTATTGTGATTTCTAATTTGACCCAAGGGTTATTTGGAAGTACATCATTTAATTTCTAAGCATAAGAGAATTTTCTAGCTTATTTTTGTCATTTAAATCTAATGAAATTCATTATGGTATAATGTCAAAAAAATCATTGACACCTGTTTTATGTACTAATGTGTGATTAATTTTAGTAAACGTTCCTATACACTCGAAATCCTGTGTAGTCTTCTGCATTGTTTTGGTGCAGTGTTCTCCACTTGTAAAGCATAGAGGTTTAAGGTGGAAATTTTAATTTACCTGTGGGAGGCAGCTGACCTCACCACTATTCCTCCAACATCACTTTAATTTACTTTTGGGAAAAACTATTTTTTCTGAGGCAAAAATGAAACACTTGATTTGGTTTTAAAATCTACGTCTTTTTAAAGCAAACACCCAATCCTGGTACTTAGAAAAGCTTTTATGGAAATTATATAAATGGGGATATTTACAAGAGAGAGTTGTATTTCACTGGCTATTATAAACTGGGTTTATCAGTTACTGCATCTCTGTTTCTGAGAATTGTGGTTCTTATAGAACAAACATTGAGACAAATATTTTATAATCAAGGCTTTCTGCAGGGTTCTGTTGCTCTTCCTTGGTCAGTGGGCTGTAGGAGACAGGGAGCTGTGTGAATGCTCTACGGAGGCTACATTTTCCTTGGGCCTTGGCGTGTTATTTAAAATGCAATAACTCAGCTTTTGGAAAACCTAGTGACGTTGGACTACGGTGCTCTAATATCTTGATGGAAATGGGAGGCAAAGGCCAGGACCGTGAGTGACACCAATAATAAGACAATGGTTAGGACGGTGTTCTCTTGAAGGGGCTCAATATTGTCTTTTTGTTAGTCCTGTACTGTACTGTGAAATGAGCTCTTGGAAGGTGATCTAAGACAAATAAGAGAAACTACCTTTTTTAAACCTTGGGTATGTTTAGCTGGTAAGGCAGATGCTTGTGACTTCATCGGGGCTGTTGAATATTTTCTTCCTTAAAATAGAACCTTACAAAAAAAATAGAGCCTTAGAGTTTCCTTTTAGGGATCACCCGTTTCCTGTTATCTAGAGGAAGAGTTGATGCAGTGACCTGCCTTCTTCTTATCGAGGGGTGAGCTCGGCCAACATGACGCCCCTTCTCAGAACACAAAAGCTGACAGTAACGGGCACCCATTCGCTTCCAGGAGCGCTGTCTTCGGTTCCACCCACTGCAGGCCGGCTCCTGTCCCTTCTGATTCCTGCCCCCAGGGCGTCATGTGATTCCTGCCTGTTTCCAAACCCATTTCTTTAGCCTTCTTATCAGTTTTCTAAGCTGATAATTTTCTTTCCAAATATATATCTTCATTGTCTATAATCAGTCTCTTCCTCTCAAGCTGTCATTACTGATGAATGCAGAAAAAATTAAATCAGAATGTTCTGGACCCTTCTTGCTTAAAATAATTTGGGGATAGTTCTGTATTTTAGGGGTAAATATGCAAGTGAATTTTAAGCTAAATTCATTTTTAAGGTGGTTTCTTACTTTTCAGGAGATACACCTCTCCCTCCCCCTTTTAAAAGGAGGAAGTGGCTGCAGGGACCAGTTTACATCTTCAGACGGGGGCCAGTGCAGAAGCCTGAGGCCAGGTGCTGTTCCCCTTGCCCTTCGCTCTTTTCTAACTTGTCACGCTGGGCACGGTGACGCTGTACCCACTCGCATCTGGGTCTTTTCAATGGGAGTTTAGTCCTTACCTACCTTCAGTTTGCAAACCTGAAAAAATCTGTAGCCTTCCCTTTCATACCCCAGGCCTCGCCTGGTCCCTGCTTCCCTCCGAGCTTCCCAGACCTCCCGGCACCTGCATGAGAAGGTCCATGGAATTTCTGCATGCTCTGCGCCGGGTGCAGACTAGGACCCCCGCTCAGACCACTCTGCATGGAAACTTCCTTTATCATTCTTAAATTGTTGTCTGGGTGGCACCGTGCTGTTCCAGTGTCACCTTAAATTGGAGAATTTAGTTAGGGACGTGCAATTTTCCCAGGCTGCACTCTCAAAAGTGAGGAGAAAGCACTCATATCTCCTGCACTGAGAGACACCCAACTGGGTATTTTATTACCTCCCTTCCTCCTATCAGGGCTTATTTGAAAAGCCTGATAGTGGTGCTTTATTTCTTCACAGTTGACTCTTGAGTGGCATCTTTCTCTTCTTTCTCTCTATTCTATATTTCTGGAAATTCTGGGCTTCCTATTGAGGGGGAACTTCTCTTACATAATAATATATATTAGGATTATGACTTCCCAGTATTTAACACAATACATTTTCATTTTTATTTCTGCAAAGACCAATGAGGGTTAGTAGGGAAAGGGGGGAGAATATCCTGTGTGTTCCTCCTCCAACAGTGAACTCAAGGAGTTAAGGTTCTGTCATCATGTGTCTCTTCAACCTCAACACTTTTTACATCTAGCCATGTGGAGAGTAAAGAGAGCGTGTGAAAGATCTCCAAGAGACCTAATGGGTGTGTAATGGTGAGGACTGGAATTGGCATTCCTTACTGGCCACATTTGATGCAGATGTGTGGGAGCTGGGACGGGTAGTTTTCTTGTATGTGCAGGAGGAAAATGAAATGAGTTGATGAACATTATTTCCATTGCATCATACGCTACTTCTTCCCACTGCTGTGGGAATTGCTTTTCCTTTTTCTGGTCCTTTTCAGGTCTGAGTTTTGTGGTTTATTTTTGTTCTGCTGCCTAATTTGTAGCATGGGACCCTTAAAGCAACTGATTTGCTAGGTATGTAATTGAGAGTAGTAAAGTGACTGCTAAACGTCAAGAAAAGTAGTTCAAATATATTACTTTCTTAGTATATTTGGGTTTCCAAACACAGAACCTTTGTTGGCAAAAGTGAACAAATGTTAAAACTGATTATACTAGTCTTCCAATAAAAATGGCAGAGTAGGCAAATGTTGCACTTACCTCCTCCCACCACCACATAAAAATGACAACTAAACTGCAGAACAACCATCATTGAGAACAGCCTGAAATGTGGTTAAATGGAAGTCCTATAACAAAAGAGATACAGAAGAAGTCACCTCAAGACTGGTAGAAAGAGTTGAGATACAGAATGGGCTGGTCCCACACCCACATGTGACATTTAAAAATCAAGAGAGATATCTCAGCTTCAGAGGTCTCTCCTTGAGGAGTGAGGAGTCCCAGACCCACACAATGCTCCTGAACCCAGGGTCCTAGTGCCAGAAGTTAAGTCCCCATAACTTCTGGAAGTGAAAAACCAGCAGGGATTGTGGTTGAATGAGACAGAGGGGTGCTGGAGGCCCAGGCATTCCTCTTAAAAGGTCCATGCATGAATTTAATCATTGATGGACTCACTCACTCTCAGCTCCAGTGCTCAGGCAGCAGCTAGAAAGGGCACCAGGGACATAAGAGGAGGAACTGAATTGCCTAGCTTTAGGGTGAGTGCTGGAGGGGCAGCTTTCTGCCAGACAGAAGTGTTGGCAGAGGCCATTGCTCCTTTGTTGAACCCTCCCTCCACAGAGCTTGCAGGCACCATATCTGAGTCTCCATCAACCTAACACTGACTGCTCTGTCCTGGTGACTCCCTCAGACCCTGACCCACTCAACTTCGCAGCCTACCCAAACCCCTTCCAGTGGCTTTTCCATACAAGTAGCCTATCTCGGTTCATGTTACAGTCTTTCCTAAAATTACTCAAAGGTTCACAACCCCCAAACAAGCAGCCTCTGGTCTTGGCATGCCTCATAACTTTTGCTTAGTAGTCACAACCTCACCACTAATGACAGTTAGCCTCAGTTTTTAGTTTAGGGTCTCCCAGGCACCTCCAAGTCCAGCATAAGTGTCAAGCATCTGCAGATCACGTTGTAGCTCATACCAAGGGGCCCCAGAACCAACACGCCTGGTGGCAAGCTTCAGTCCACACCAGAGCAGCACCCAACCACTTCAAAAAATGATACACCCAAGACAGACTTGGCAGGCACCAGAGCCCCACTCAAGGTAATTCTGCTCCATAGGTTCAGCACCTGTACTGCAGCTCTTCCACTGTAGTCACAGCCATTCCTCACAATCAATCAGCCTGTGGGCAAATCCCTCCCACTGATGTGCCAATAAAAATCAAGGCTCAACTGCAACAGGAGGGCACACACAACCCACACAAGGGACACACCTGGAGCACCCTGGTTCAGGTGACCAGGGAGATTGCATTCCTCTGTCCCACAGGACACCTACTACATAGGCCATTCTACCAATACCAGGAGACATAACAGCTCTACATAATACATAGAAACAAACATAGGGCATCAGCCAAATTGAGGAAACAAAGAAACATGTTCCGAATGAAAGAATAGGAGAAATCTCCAGAAAAAGAGCTAAATGGAATGAAGAAAAGCAAACTACCAGATGCAGAGTTCAAAACACTGGTTATAAGGATGCTCAGTGACCTCAGTAAGAATTTCAACAAATAGAGAGAAAACATAAAAAAGGAGAAAAAATGATAAAAAAGAACCAGTCAGAAATGAAGAATACAATAACTAAAATAAATAATACATCACAGGGGATCAACAGATTAGATGAAGCAGAGGACTGAATCAACAATTTGGAAGATGAGGTAGCAGGAAATCTGAACAGCAGAAAGAAAAGAGAACCAAAATAATGAGGATAATTTAAGGAGCATCTGGGACAACTTCAAGTACACCAACATTCACATTATAGGGGTGACAGAGGAGAAGAGAGAGAGCAAGAAATTGAAAACTTATTTCAAAAATTAATGATGGAAAACTTCTTAACCTGGTGAAATAAACATACAAGCTCGGATAGTACAGAGTCCCAAGCAAGATGAATCCAGAGAGACCCACACAAAACCACATCATAATTAAAATGCTGACTGTTAAAGACAAAGAGAGAATCTTAAAAGCAGCAAGAGTAAAGCAATTAGTTAGCTGCAAGGGAGCTCCCATAAGACTGTCAGATGATTTCTCATCAGAAACTTTCAGGTCAGAAGGGAGTGGCATGAAATATTCAAAGTGATGAAAAGCAAGGACCTACAAATAAGGTTACTCTACCCAGCAAAGCTATCATTTAGAATCAAAGGATAAATAAAGAGTTTCCCAGACAAGAAAAAGCTAAAGGAGTTCATCGCCACCAAACCAGTAGTATAAAAAATGTTAAAGGGACTTCTTTAAGAAGAAGAAGGGGAAAAAATGAGTAAAATGGCAATAACTACATATCTATCAACAATTACTTTAAATGTAAACAGGTTAAATGCTCCCATCAAAAGACATAGGGTGGCTGAATGGATAAGAAAACAAGAACTCTCTGGCTGGTGTGACTCAGTTGGTTGGAGCGTCACCCTGTGCACCAAAGTGTCATGGGTTCAATTCCAAGTCAGGGCACATAACCAGGTTGCAGGTTTGATTCCCTGTCAGGGTGCACGTGGGAGGCAACTGATCAATGCTTTTCTCTCACATGGATGCTTCTCTCTCTCTCTCCCCTCCCTTTTTTTCTCTCTATAGTCAATTTTTAAAAAAAGAAAGAAAACAAGGCCTTTACATATGCTGTCAACAAGAGACTCATTTCAGATCGAAATACACACATACAGGCTGAAAGTAAAGGGATGGAAAAAGATATTTCATGACAATGGAAACAAACAAAAAAGCTGGGGTAGCCATACCTATGCCAGACACAACAGAACTTAAAACAGAGGCTATAACAAGAGGCAAAGGAAGACCCAGCAATCCACTCCTGGGTATTTATCTGAAGTAATCCAAAACACTAATGTGAAGAGATATTCATCCATATTGCAAATAACGGATTGCACTATCAATTACAATAGCCCAAATATGGAAGCAACCGAAGTATCCATCAATAGACAGTTGGGTAAAGAAGTGGTACGTATATACAATGGAATATTATTCAGTCATAAAAAAGAATGAAACCTTGCCATCTGCAACAACATAGATGGACCTAGAGGGCATATGCTAAGCAAAATGTCACACAGAGAAAAACATATACCATACGCTTTCACTTGTATGTGGAATCTAAACACCAAAGTAAATGAACTAGCAAAACAGAAACAAACATAGATGCAGAGAGCATTTTGATGGTTGCTAGATGAGAGAGGGGTTGGTGGGGGCGGGGGGTAGGTGGAAAAGGGGGAGGGATTAAGAAGTACAAATTGATGGTTAAAAAATAGTAATGGGTATCTAAAGTACACCATGGGGAACAGTCTAATATTGTAATAACTATCGATGGTGTCAAATGGGTACTAGACTTATGGTGATCACTTTGTAAATTATATAAAATGTCTAATCACAGTGTTGTACATCTGAAACTAACATAATATTGTATGTCAACTGTAACTGAAAAATAAAATTATTTTTTAGAAGCTGATTATAGTGAATATAATTCACAAAATGCTTTCAAAAGCAAAGCTTATAGTAGCTGGAACTGTTTACATGAGTTTATATATACATTAAGAACTATATTTGCAAATGTCTATTTCTCCTGCCTGAATCCTACTATAGTCTTGAAACACAAACATGTAATTGTCAACATGTAATATATTAAAATATCAACATATAATAACTACTAAATTCAAAAGCAATAATTTTTTGGAAATAATTTCAAAATAGCATAAAATATCTAGGAATACAGAAGTTACTTGAAAATAAAATTATCTTTTATATTAAATATTATAAAATTATCCTTTATATTAAATATTATAATAACAACTAATTTGCCTTGATACATTTGTTGGGACCCAGGGCAAAGAGCCTTCAAATATCCCACAGTGGCATATTATTTATTTTGAATTAAAGTTACTTGAAAAGCAACTGGTACAAGAAGGGCAGGTTGACCTTCCTTTATCTCCTTGAGATGTAGGAAGTATATCTCCTCACATGAAAGGTGCTTTCCTTCTTCCAGGGGGGCTGGGAGAGTCACCCTATTGCCAGACTGAAGGAATCCAGGGCCCAAAGGCCTGTATCAACAAACCGTGTTACCTCTTCACCAACTTAGTGCCTCAGTCTCTCTTTCTGTTTCTTTTCCTTACTAATGAGCCCCGAGCCTAATGTTCTTTGTCCTGTCAAATCCTCACAGATTATTGTTCCTTTGTCTAAAAAATATAAAAAGCTGCCTGCTCTGATCATTTCTCTCAACATCATTTATGACCTCCCATGTGCACATATTAAATAGTTTTTCTTCTGTTGACCTGGTTTGCTGTCAACTTTATTACTAATCCAGTCATATGAACTCAAGAGGAGTAGAGGGGGGTGGGGTTTCTCCCTCTGCCTGACATATTTTTAATTTATAGTTGACATTTATTTTTTTGCCTCCAAATAAATATAGTAGAGATTAACTTGTACCATTGATTGACCTTTAAATTTTCATTATTAGTATTTTCAGAGGATTAATGTGTATACTTTTAAATATTTTTTCATCTCATCACAAAAATATCCTGCAGAAAATGAATAATGAGAAAATTAATGTTAATGTTTTCTGGCTTAGGATGTACGTTTTTATTTGATAGTTAAATTCAAAGTAATGGAAACGGGTGCCCTCCTGCATGGTGACTTAATTTTTATGCCTCGTTTCATGTCACATAAAATATTCCCTGTAAATATTTCTCAACTCAAGGTTGTGCATTAAAAAACTCACTGCCTGGGAATCATAACAAATGTAATTGAGTAGAGGTTTTAATGGCTTAAAAGAAATAGTGTTCTTACTTCTTTCTTCTTTGGAAATGGCTAATTTTATTCACCTCACATACTTATTTCTAGAATATTTCATGATCATTTCTTAGAATCCTGTTATTGCTTCATGAGAGATTGAAACACGTTAGTGATTAACATCACTGACGGAGGCGTCGCAGTTCTGGGAAGTAGACTATGGTTCTTTATGCCAGAGATAGGAAAACAATTTAGGGTGAGGATGAGGTGTTTTTTTCCTATAAACTTTTAATTTTATACATGGAAATAATTTCTGTCCTTCTGCTATTCTGTGACTACGAAAAATATATACTGTATTTTCCACCTGTGGTTGGGAATCTGAGTATCCCATCTGGAAGGCTCTCCTAAATTATACTTGAATTTCCAACTGCGCCTAAGGGGGAGTGGGTGGTGTCCCTAAGCCTCAGTGCCCCTAACACCTGCATTGTTCAAGGCTCAGCTGTACATTTAAAAAGTCAGAGCCTCTTGGATATAATTTCATGACTCATTTAGTTTATGTTATTTAATGGCTCTGACAATACAGAAAATTTTAGAATGGTCTTGAAAATAGAAAAACTGTAATTCCAAATGGAATGCTTGTGGTTGTTGCAAAACAAAACGCTTGGTGCTTTTCCTACTTTATGCACATTCAAGTTCTGCTGTCATAAATCCTGCCCATTCTCTTCGCTCTTGATTTGCGTGGAATCAGTGTTACAGTATTTCGTAGAGAATATGGTCAGTTCTTTGCAGTAAAGAGGGAGCCCTGGGAATTTTTCCTAAAAATTAAATTTCACGCTACGCTGGCAATAATCAAATAACAACGGAATTTGCCCATTCATAATTACTTAGTTAGGAAATTTATTACCATTCTAATCATGTATCTTATTTACGACACCACCCGGTAACTGCTATAGGTGTTTTAATCATTAACCTATTGATGTATCTGAGCACCGACGTGTTCCTGTCTTCCCTGGAATGTCATCATTCTTATTTTTGAAGAGGAACGTCCCCCGCACAGGGCAAACAACTGGCCACTATGTAATTCGAGTGTTATTCCTGGTTCTGTCTTAACTGCTTGTGTGGCCCAGACCAGAGACCTTCGTTGCTTCATTTGTGAAAAAGAGTGTTAAATGAAAGCCCTTCTCGGGTGCTCCCAGTTCTGGCGTCTTATGAGCCTGTCCCTCTGACTCCAGCCTGGCCGTCTAGCCTGAGCTCTCACACTAGCCAGCAAGAGAGCGACCGGAATGGGCGTCCTCGCGTGTCTCCCTGGAGCCCATTCCTCCCTTCCTCCAGCTTAAATTACTCTGATTTTGTTCTGTTTTCCTCTGCTCCCCTGCCTGCCACACACACACACACACACACACACACAGAGCAGGTCCAGGAGTGAACTCTGATTGGTTAATGAAAATTGGAGCAGTCACACCCTTTGGGCAGTGACTGGATTCGGGGGTGCACAGGTAATGTGATTTGGGGCAATGAGGCCTCAGGTAGAGAATCTGGGAGGCCTCTTCGTTCATCAGCGGGAAGAGCTTCCAAGGGAGACGCTCCCACTGGGCGGGCGCAGGGCGGGTGCTGTCCAGTTCTGCTCTGGGCCGCTGTGGCCCAAGGAAAGCGGCGTCATGAAGTTGACACTGGACAGCAGAGAAATAGGGTCCTGATGACATCATGAAGCTGCCTGGTTAGTCAACACTGGGAAGTCTTAATAGGTTTAGAAACTTTGTGGTTTATTATTGTTTAGCCAGTTTGAGTTAGGTTTTCTCTTAATGACAGTTGACGCATCTGCATACAATGTATTTGTATCTTACCAGACAACACAAGTGAAAGCGCCCCCAGGGAATAAAAAATGTCATAAAAATTCAAGGGCTAAATTGTTTGATGGAACTACTTCTCTGCCATTAATGTGCTTATATAAATGTATTTGTCCTATAAATATTTATTGAGAGCTTGAGATGTGCTGGGCACCATATTAGGAGGTTAACTTTTAGAACACATCCCAATTAACTGGCTTCCTCAGGGCCACACAGGGAGACTGAAGCGGGGAGAGACAAAAGACCAGCAATCTAGTTTTAAAAGGACTTTATTATAGGCCTTTTAGTAACCTGATGCATTTTTTTCTTTTTCTTTTTTTTAAATATGTCTTTATTGATTTCAGAGAGAGGAAGGGAGAGGGAGAGAGAGAGAGAAACATCAATGATGAGAGAGTCATTGATTGGCTGCCTCCTGCAGGCCTCCGACTGGGGATCGAGCCCACAACCCGGGCATGTGCCCTGACCGGGAATCGAACCCCGATCGCCTGGATCCTAGGTCAATGCTCAATCTCTGATCCATGCCTGGCTGGGCGCCTGATGCATTTTTTCACTTCTGGGAAATAGACATTTAAAGTTAGGATATGCTACTCGTAAGACAAATGTTCTAGGATATTCCCAGCTGAAAACGAGCTGCTTCACATTTTTCTGACATTTTCTAGAAAGGAAACTGGGTGATGATAGAATAAACAAACTGTGTCAAACTCATCACTGTTACTGGAACACTCCATATATTTGGGCAAACAGTGTGTGCTGTCTTTTCGTACATCAAGCCTGAAATTCACACATGGCTGATGAACAGCTCGTTGCTTTCATTACCCCTTTCTTTAGTGGTAATAACACTCTTAATCTAATAATTTGGTTAATGTCAAACTTCCTCCATTCACTCAACAAACACTAAGTTCCTATTCTATGCCAGGCATTGTGCTGCTACGGCTGGAAGTCCTCACTTCATATCCTTTATGCCTCCCAAGAATTTCTAATAAACTGGCAACATTTTTACCTAACTTTCGGATCTTCACGTTCTTCCTACCTTTTGACAGTATCTTCTGCTGCTCATTTTGGAGTTTTTTCTGCTGTAAGTAGATCCTTCTTTGTCCCCAAGTGCACGTTTTGGTTAACCACTCACTACTTTTTACTTTTAGAACACTTTCATTGCCCCAAATATAGTTTAAGTCTCATCTGTTTTGAAGAAAATTATTATAAAACTAGGCTTCTGCACCCAAAGTATTAGATGTGAGGGAAACATAAAAACAGTTTTGAAAAACAAGTACTCAGAAAATTTATCTCCACATGTCCTTCCTAAAATCATTGCTCAAAGATGTAATTTTGTAAGATGATGAAGGAAAACAAGAAATAGGGCCACATGAAAAGCAACAAGGCGTATATTAGTTATTTCTCTTGGTCCCGAAGATAAAGTGAAATTTAACTCTTCAGATAGAATTAAATACTTAATAATATGTTAACAGTTGTTATGGTTTTTTGTGTGTGATGAGATTAGGAGGTTTTTAAAATTTTCTTCAAGATGTCTTCCTACATTTTCCAAATGTTCTACTATGAACAGGCTTTATTCTGATTATTAGAAGATGAAAATATATATAATTTAAAGATATATAACTGTTACTCTATAATGGAGAAAAAAATTTATTTGGGAAAAGTTTAATGCTATAATTGGAAAGCTATTTAGAGATGGTAGTCAATTATTACGATTTTGCTCTTGCAAAATGCCTTACTTCTATTGGAAATATCCAACCATGGTGATCTTGTTTTTATGAACTTTGATACATCCCTATAATAGAGAACTATGCAGTACTAAAAAACTTTTGACTTAAAACTGTGTTTATTGACATAACTCCATTCAGGGCAAAGAAGTATTGTTTTATTTTTCTACAGTAAAACATGGGAAGGATGCACATTAAAATGATGGTTGCGATTTTTCCCAGGTAATTTAATTATTGGCATTTTAAAAATTTCTGCTTTCTGCTTTCTATACTTGATACAATGAATATGCATTTCATATGTAGTACAATGCTTTTTAATATGTCCTCTTCAGGTTCTTGAAGTATGGGAAGAATCACTTGAGTTGATAGGAATTAACTGCAGTTGTACACAAGGTATAAGAGAAGTAAGCACCCCCACCGCCTTTCCTCGGGGACCCTGGCTCTCCACAGCCAAGGTGTGAAGCAGGCTTCAGTAGGCCCATCCGCCTAAAGATCAGCTGAGCTTGAGGCCCAGGCTCCCCTCTGTTCTCTCGACATGTACATCACTGAAGGCAGCTTTGGGTCCCGAAGCTTGTCATGATGCAACGTAGGGTGCATTTTGGCAGTGCTGAGGCCAGATGTCCTTAGGGACACAAGTCAGTGCCATGGTTGCTTTTGGTTGATGCATCCAGCTGTATCCACATGTGTAAATTAACTAATGACATGTGAGTGTGAAAGAAATAATTCCTGGAAAGCAAGAATTCCTGCTGGAGTTGCTAGTGGTTCACATAGATGAGGTGGTTGCAATGCATGTAGCTTCCAACGAACACTTCGTGGCCTTGCTCAGCCCCTTCTACATCCAACAGCACATCATTCACGAAGCTGAGAATATTGGTTAAGCAGCTTGTTTGTGCCCAGGAATGTGCTAGATGCAGTAAAGAGCAAATGCAATCAGGTTACCAGTGTTTACCTAGAAACAGTTCTCTTATTATTACAGTGGATACACTTTTTCTGGTTTTTAAGTATATCTACATTGATATCCATATCTGTATCTATAATTTCCCCTCGCAACTTTGTAGTCATTGTTTTGTTTTGTTTAGACACTCAGTGCAGTCGATTAGAAGTGGGATGCGAGTCTGATTCTCATTTCTTTGTTGGAATCAAGTTTTAACATTCTGGAAGCTTTCACAATTCTTTCTTTGTCCATTGAATTCAGTAAACGTCTAGCTGTGCCTTTTTCTTATTGTTTCCTGCTTAGGTCTGGATGGGCCCTTTCAATCTAAAGACTTGTATCTTTCCTGAGCTTAGAAAGTTTTCTTCTACTGGCATTACTCTAGAATTTTCTTATCGCCTTGAACACTGTTTTGTCTATCAGGAGTTACCTTTTCTCTTACATTTTCTATTTCTATGTTTTTGTTTTTGTCCTCAGAGATTTATTCAACCTTATCTTCCATGTCACAAATTCAGTCTTTAGCAACATTCATTTTGTGATTCAGTTTGTTCGAAAATTTTATTAATAACATTATGACCTACATTCCAAGAACATCTTTTCTTTGATCGCTCCTTTTCACAGCAGTATATTCTAGTTTTATGGATGCAGGTGTTTAATTTTTCTGACATTAATTTAGAACAGTTTCAAATTTCTGTTCTGCAGCACTACTGTTTCCTCTGGGCTTAGGGGTTCTGGTTATTTATCACAGCCCTTCCCTTTCACACCGTTCATTTGGCTCAGATGCTTGTTGACTCCCCTCTCTCCACTGGCAGAGCAGCATAGGGACACCCTGCGTGGGCTCTGGACCAAAACCCTGGCTGCGTCAAACCCTGGTTTTGTGATCTGACACGAGTTCCTTACATTTTTTGTGCCTCTACTTGTTTATCTATAACATGGTAGTTACTAAAGATTAAATGATATACATGCAGCAGAGTGCCTGGCACATAACAGGTGCTCAAAAGAAATCAGCTGTGTCATTTTAGCTGCCATTATTATTTTTAAATGTAATCAGATTTGGGGGATGGGAGGTTGATGAATGCCTGGGTTCAGTCCACAATTTAAACGGGAAGAATGCAGCCTGAATTTGCACTGTTAGAACGCTGTTTAGTGTAGGATGAGACAACACAGATGCAGGGAAAAGTGGAAAGGAAAGTGGATGAACTTGCTTTGCACAGGGGCAGGGAGACAGGCAGAGCACACATTGGCCTGACGGCACAGCCCATGTCTCTACAGAGTGGCCTGGTTTCTGAGCTCGGCCCACCCCGGCCCCTGTCTTTTCCAGCTACATTGCGTATCGAGGCTTTTCTCTGGTAGGATGAAGTAAGGCGTTTCTTGCTTGGTTTTAATGACTGGAATAATAATTTATACTGGCACTATCTCTTCTTTATAATTATTTTTATAATCTGCTGTAATAAGTGTTCTTTTCAACAGGAGATAAATAACATATACAAGCCCTAAAAATTATCGTCTCTTATTTGTAAAAAATGGCATTGTAAAACTCAACAATAACATAGGTTGAGCCAATTTCCATCTCTTGGGGGTTTTCTTCTATTTTAACCAATAATTCAACTTGAAATTTGGTTTTAATTTCACTACAAGATTTAAGAGCAGAGTTTTTGGAAGCTATCTGGATGCCAGATCTGTTATGTCACATTTCTGTCTAGAGAGCTTGTCCACACAGAGGCCTCGCCTTAAGCCCGTGGATGACACACAGTCCCGAGTTCTTATTTCATTTGTCTCCATCATTAGCTTGATGGAGAGAATCTTCTTGGGGAGAAAGTGATAGACTTTGATAGCACTTGGATATGTTTAATGTCTGTATGATTCTGACTTTATTATAAAATTTCTCTTTTATGTAAAAAGTACTTTCTTACCCAACAGTTCATCAGCTACTACCAAAGCTATGTTTCTTTGTTCCTTGACATATTTCCAAATTTAAGTTGCAAAACTTTTTGAAAACCCAAAGTAAGTTATAATAGACATGTAAGGAAAGATTGCATTTTTAAATAAATGCAAAACTCAGATTGGATGTTTTAAAAGAAAAAAAAGACAAAGAAATTTGTTGTTTAATAGAGACTGTTTTTAAAAGCTATATTTCATTTATTTATTTATTACTCACAGTCTTACTTTATTTTTTTAATTTTATTTTTCAATTACAGTTTCCATTCGATATTATTGTGGATTAGTTTCAGGTGTGCAGTATAATGATTAGTCAATCATGTACTTTACAAAGCGATCCCCCTGACATTTTCCAGCACCCACTTGGCACCACTCATAATTATTGCAATGTTATTGACTACATTCCCTATGTAAAAGGCTATATTTAAAATATAATTAAAAAAATATATTTTACTCGTGATGTGTTTTGGCCATATGATGATTGTCCTCTGAATGAAAAAAGTGGACATCTAACGACAACTTGGGGAAAATCCACAGGAAGGTCATGGTTTGCTGTTGTAGTTGCTGAGTGTTTGTTTAAAAATATCTATATGATGAGGAACGAGTGATTGCTGGTCCCAGGGTATTACAGCTGCAGGACGCTAAATATAGACTCAATATAAAAAACACATTCACTGTGATTTCAAAAGTACTGCACAAAGCGCAATTTGTACTAAAAAATGAAATACCCGATCATGGGAATAAACTTGACTGACTTTTTTTAGTCTTTGAAAGAGTCGGTAGCTGCCAAAGTGTGCATCTGTTTCTTCTACAGTGATTACAAATCCATTTCTTAGAGCTCAGCATCCTTCAGGTTTATGCACATGTGGCAAAGCTGCCTTGTTTTCATGGGAATTAGTGAAAACATAATCACAGGGATCCAAAGACAACTCTAGAAGTTGTCTATTTATTTGTGTTCAAAAGTCACAGCAATTTTAACTGCAACTTAAGTACCCGAGGAAGGAAAGGAACACGCTGTGCCTTAGGAAGTGTCTGGGGTATTTTAAAGGGTTAGTGACCTACAGGGAACATTTCCAGGGAAGTAAGTTCTAATAGTTGCTGGGAGATACAGTGGGATGTTTGAAAGTAACAAACTGACAAAGTGGTGAACCTTAAACAACCAAACTCTTCTATTACGGTTCCAATGCCGTAAGAGAAGTGTTTGAAAAGAGTTAAGTAAAAAATAAATGATTCTAAATAGATATAAGCCCTTCCTCTTGATCTGTCTACATAGTTGTTTTATGTGAAAGTGACAAATAATATAATTTGCATAGGACTACATAAAAGAGAATATAAATGAATAATTGCAGCAACATATAATTTTTAATCATTAATCTCAGCTGAATGGCCCTAATGAAGTTTAACAAAGGCTATTCTATTCCTATACACAAAATGCCAATTACCTCTATTCTTGAAGAACAAAATCTCCAGACACAGCTACTTGAATAAAATGAGTTTATTAAGCACAGGGTCTAAACAAAGATAACCCAGAAAGTAAATAAGCAGCCACACTCAGCACACAATGTTCAGGAAGCAGGGATTCACATATTTAACAGGAGGTATTTCAGAAGGCAACCTCAGGACCAAGTGGGATTATAAAGAGTAGAAATAAGATGTATCCATGTGCACACACATGCCAAGTTTTGAAAAAATTATCAGGCAGTGGAGAGCCAGTGCTTCCATGGAGATGCGCCCCGACACGGGCAACCCTGAACCCGGCGTCCCGCCTCCGGGCGCGTCCTGTCCTGAGTAGATGCGATTTCTTTTCTCTCTCGGGGCTTTCAAACTTCTTTCCTCGGCGTTCCCATTTTGGCGTTTCCACTGTCCTCATGCATCACCTGCGCTATCATTTGCCTAATACTTTACCTTAGGTTGCTTTAAGCCTAAGTTTAGGAAAAGAGAAGTACCGCCCCGGCTGCTGTGTGATTAGCATCCTCTCCCTGAAGGAGCGGACGGCGGCCAGGCCCGCGCCCGAGCGCCCGAGCGCGGGGGGCCTGCGCTGAAGCCGGGGTCCCCGGGCACCCCGAGCGGAGGCTGCGCCGAGGGAACTGAAGGGCTGGGGGACGCAGAGGGCAACCAGCTCTGATGACCTTACCACCGTGGTTCTCCTGGCCTGAGAGCCGCCTGCCGCCCGCGGTCCGCACGCCCCCGGCTGGGGGCCCCGCGTGCGCCAGGGCGGCGGCTGCGTGCGCCTCGGTTTTGGGGGGGGGGGTTGGGGGGCTGGGGGGGGTAGGCAATGACAGCGGGTGCGGGGCCTGCTTTCCGCAGGGGGCGGGAAAACGAACAGCGGGACGAGTGGGAGGGTGCCGACCTGGCAGGGACGGAAAGTCCCTGGACCGCCCGAGGCGCCCCGCGGGAGCGCGCCCCCTCACTGCTCCAGCGGGCCCGGCCCGGGCGGCCTGAGCTTGGGGCTGGCGGCTGTGAACGGGGCGCGCTTTCCGGGAGGCGGGGGTCGGGGTTCCTGAGTCACAGGCGACGCTGTTTGCAGGAGCCGGGCGGGCTGTTGGCTCCCCTCGCCGCCCGCGCGACCCTTCCCGCGTCGGTTCCCCCGCAGCAGAAGCGGGACGGAAGCGAACGCAGCCCTAAAACAAGGTTTAATTTAAAGAACATGCGCTTTTCAAATAATGTCTGGGCTGCCTCTCTGACGCTCTGGAGGGTGAGTTTCTAGCTGCCTCTCGGGGCGCCCCCGAAACGCGCATGGGCCGTCCAGGGACAGAGCCGGCGCGGCTTCCGTGCGGGACGCGGGGCTGTTTCTTCACCTTTCGTGAATCCCAGAGACACTTTGGAAGTTATCATGGGCCGGCCGGGCGAGGCTCGGCGGTGGAGCGTGGACCCAGGATCCGGGAGGTCTGGGTTCGAGTCCCGATCAGGGCACATGCCCGGGTTGCGGGCTGGATCCCCAGCGGGGGGCGCGCAGGAGGCAGCCCATCAATGGCTCTCTCATCATTGATGTTTCTCTCTCTCTCCCTCTCCCTTCCTCTCTCTGAAATCAATAAAAATATATTTAAAAAAAGAAAAAAAGTGGTGATGGGGTCCGGATAGGTTCAGGGCTCACATCTCAGGAGAACAGGACTCTCCATGAGCCAGATGGTGGGACTGGGGCAACCACACAACTACAGCCCCCTTCAGAGTTGGCCCTGAAAACCTGGGTGCAAGGGGTGGTTGTCCACAAACATGTTCTAAGAGGAAGGATGGCCCACGCGCGCACCCGCTTGATTCATGTTGATGGGCTGGTCATGGGTTTGAAATGAACTCGTCTGAAAGAGGGTGACAGAGTGGCCTAGGGAACAGGTGTACAGTTCTTACCATGGGAACGGAGTGAAAAATACTTGTGATCCACGTAAACGTTTGCTAGAGGGCTTCACCTGTGAAGAAGATGCTCAGCAGTGAGGTGGACAAGTTGGCCCATCGTGGATGCCGGTCAGCCTCTTATGCCCAGCACCCTGGTGTCTGTTTCATGGGTCCACTAGGAAGCGGCCACGGCATCAGGAACGGAGGTCACATGTGGGCTCAACAACAGGCACCTGCTCTCACCAAGGGAGTCCCACCTGACGGTGGCAAAGGACAACAATGAGCTCGGCACCACTCACTAAGGGAACTGCTGGTTGCCTGCACATCAGGGAGGAGGCCGCACTTGTCCAAACAGGGACAGACTCGTCCAGGAACAGATTTGCTTGCCCTGCCGTCAGGGCTTCTGCTGGCTTCTTCATGGATTACAGATTGCTGTATCCATGGCCTTCCATAAAGTCTCACCTCTGACCAGGGCAATCACGCCCATGGAATTCACTCTGACCTTACTTTGTGCCCCGCACCCCGCAAAAAGTATTGACAGAACAGTGCAATGGGCCAAAGAAGGCTCAGTTACAGTGCCAGCTGGGAAAAATACCCTGTGTGGCTCAGCACTATTTTATAGGATGTGGCTAATATCCTGTAAATTAGCAACTAATATTTGGTTCCATCTACATAGTCAGAATATGTGTAGGAACTGAGGAGTAGAGATGAAACTGGTTTCTCTCACTGTTTTGCTTAATAACATACTGGTGGAATGTCTGCCTCTTGTCCCCATGACCTGGGCTCTGTGAATTTTAATGTTCTAGAGAAACCAGGGGACATGATTATGTTTTTGATAAATTAGATGTTCCCTGGCCACTCTGGGTTCTAAATTCTTCTAAACCATCCATCTATCCTTGGGGTTCTGGTTGGGTTCAGGCAACGACGAGCCCTAGTGGGAGAGTGCAGAGGAAGACATGGGAGGCCACGGTGTTCATTTTCTCCCCCCTCCTTATAGTTAGCAGACCGACAGACCGAGGACCACTGGTCTTTGCTTCTTAACTTATATGTGAGAAGCCTGAACCGAGAGGTGCTATGATTTATCCAGAGGATCAATTTTAAAAGGTTTTATTACATCAAGCCTCAGGAGAGCCTGAGTAGCATCAGGTAGAGTCAGAGGCTGTAGACTCAAGTGACATGCTCTGCCGTCAGGTGTCAGATGGGTGGGGAAGGTGGTTTGATGAGTGGAAGCAGGCACCACATGAGTCGTTGGGACTGGAGAGTGCCTTGGCCCCCGTCCAAGGGAGCACCCTGTGCTTAGCCTCAGCCTGTTGCCACGATGTTGGGGATGCAGAGCCCGGTGCTGCCAGTTATTTGGGCTTTGGACAGAAGCTAAAAATCTCTGAAATTTTGTGTGAATTCTTTTAAACAGCAGTTCATTTGAACTTTGAATACTATGCGGGCTAGCAAAACAAACATGATCTGTGGGCCACATGAGCTGGTATCAGCTACCGCTGGAGAATCTTACAAAGCAGGGCATGTGGCTGGGTGGGAGTGAGATCTAGCACTGAGGACCCTGGGGAACAGAGCCGGGCAGTTGCTTGGGAAGTAGTGACAGGGAGGGCACTTGGATTTACTGTGATGTAATAAATCAGGGATAATGAAAGCTTGAAGAATGTCAGAACTTGGGAAGAGGGACCAGATTATGGAGGTAAAGGAAAAATTAGATGCCTACGGTAGGAGACAAGCAGATAGCTAAACGATTCTCAAGGTTTCGGTTGGGTAAAAATGCCATTCACCAAAGTTAGGAGAGCGTGAGGGGGAGGAGCCAGCTGTGCAGGTGGGTGGGATGTCTAGAAAGTTAGTATGTTCAACTGGAATATGAACTTGGAGGTGTGTTGGAAGTTAGGTGAACTGGGAACAGTAATTGGGATTTGAAGTCATCCTGATGATCAACAAGGCGAGACATAGAGAAGGCTAAGCCTAATACCCAGGGAGTATCATTCTTCAGGGTGGAATGCATCGAACTTATCAGTGCACAGAAAACTGTTACAATGATAACACATCAACAGGAGGCACAAGGAGTCCATCAGTTATAATATAGGCTAAGGAGAATGTGGAAAGCAATATATGATTCTGGTAAATGAATCACTCCAATTTATGAAAAAATGTTCATACCCATGTTTTTATTTTTAACAAAAATGATCAGAATAAAAACTTAAAGAAATTATTTTATTTTTATTTTATGACAATAAAAGTGTCAAAAATTTTATAAACCATAACATATTGGATTTATTTACATGGTAATGATATTCTTATGTGTGTTTTATTTTGTCTTGTTGCTTGTTTAGGTCACACAGCCATTTTGCACTAGGGAACCTGCTGCTGAGCTGGACCTTATGGTGAACGCCCCTTTAAGACTGCTTCCACCCTGGGCTGCCAGGGCAGTGCAAGGGGGACGCACTGTTTTAGGCTGTTTCATGTGGGGGAAGGGTAAGAGCTCAGAGAGACAAACTTGAGCAAAAATATTTAAAATAACAAAGCCAACATCGTGTGAGGGTGACTTTATGTGTGTGTATGTGAGTGAGTGAGTGAGTGTGCGAGTACAGTGGTCTTGCAGGAAAAGAGGTGGTGAAAGTTCCTACTATGTCAGGACTACTGCAGCTGGGTTTGTAGACTGAGTGGAAAGGACTTTCTGGTGCTGGGACAGGCCATCAGTCTAATAAGCTGGAGATCCAGGAGCCCTCCCTTTGCTGGGGCCTGGCGATTCTGGAACACTGGGAGAGATGTCAGTTCCTGAAAACACTTCCATCCGCAGTGCCCTACTCATCCCGCATCTGTTTTGCATTGGTGATGTCAAGCAGTAATAAACGTGTCTTAAAATAACATCACGCCTTTTAATACAAAGGTCCTTAAAGTACACTTTGTTCCAGACTTAGGAGCACTCACCCCATATCCTGTAGGAGCACTCACCCCCTTATATGCTGAAAGGCAGCTGTTTCTGAGAAGGAGAGAAAACCCAATAACTGTTCACAAATGGAAAGGAATAGCAATGAGTAGAAAGTGTATGTCTTGTGAGCCTTCTTAGTTGTGGGCTCCTCTTTCTTCCAGTGCCTGCTGTCTGCGCCTATCTGCCTCTCTGTCTCTGTCTCTCTCTGTCTCTCACTCTCTCTGTCTCTCTCACACACATGCATGTATGCATAAGCCTTTAGGAAATTTCAAAAGCAGGTGATAACATAAGTCTATTTTAACAACTCTCAGTACACTCTCCTCAAATCCACCTCTGTTCAACTAAAAACTAGAATTTAAGAAAAGCCACAATAATTAGTTCAAAAATTCATCCTGTTCAGTGTTTCTTCTCTGACAGAATCATTCTAGTTTGCTTTTTGACAGGTTAATATTAAAATGCATAAGGTAAACTTCCAAACCTTTCAAATGACTTGCCATGGACTGTAAACACTAAATTACTAAGCCTTTCTTATATCTATTTTGTAATTCATTAACACATTAATTATTGAATAGATTATGTACATGATATAAAATCCCAAATGGGTAAAATGATATGTCTTTGTCCCATAGGGACTTTTTTCCTCTGGAGGCAATCACTGTTAATTATTTACTGTGTAATTTTCCAGAGATTATAAATATAAATCTGTATACAATGTTTTCATAAGCACTTATGACAATATATGTATATATGTATTCATACATACATTTTTATACACTTCTTTTCTCAAAATATATTAATATAATTGTTTTAACACACATGTATGCATAGCATCTGCATAGTATTGTTTTGTATGGGTATATCTTAATTAATTTAACTAGTTCATTTAGAAACTTTAGTTTATTACAACTGTTTAACTATTATAAATATTGGTGCAAGAAGTGCTCATGTACAAAAATTAGTTTTGAAATGTGTGTGTGCATAAAACATTTCTAAAAGTGTAAATATTGTTTTAAATGGCACATACATTTTCAATTATGATGGATATACCAAGTTACCATCCATAGATGCCTTATAGATTTATATGCCCACCAAAAATGTATGAGAGTGCTTGTTTCCTCCTGTCTTTGCAACACAGTGTACATGTATTTGTATCTTTGGCAGCTGGGTAGGCAAAAAAATGTGTTATATTTTTTATTTTTTTCCCTTTTTATTAAATTTATTGGGGTGACTCTGGTTTTTAGTTTTAATTTGCATACTTTTTTACAAATAAAATTGGTTGTATTGTCATGTGTTTAAGAGCTATTTAAATTTCTGTTCTCTGATTAGTTTGTCCATTGTTCCTTTTGCTGTTGGGTTGTTAATTTATTTGTAAGAGTTTCTAGTTTAGTCAATTATTTTCTGTGATGTGTTGCAAATATTTTACCTATTTTTTCACATGCCAGTCACTACTGATAATGGTGTTTTTTGCCATGCAGATATTTCAAACTTTTAAATAATTGAAATTATCAATTTAAAAAAAATATATATATATCTTTATTGATTTCAGAGAGAGGAAAGGAGAGGATTAGAGAGAGACAGAAACATCAAAGATGAGAGAGTCATTGATTGAGCCCACAACCTGGGCATGCGCCCTGACCGGGAATCGAACCCCGATGGCCTGGATGCTAAGTCGACGCTCAACCACTGAGCCACACCCAGCCGGGCTCAATATTTTCTTTTATAGCTTTTAGTTTTGTATCATATTTAGGACTTCAATGCTTTAAGTTCATAAGTAAATTCTCTCTATATTTTACTTTTCTTGTTTACACTTTCACATTTAAAATCTTAATCTACGTGAACTTTATTTTGATGTAAGAAGTAAGTAGAGATCAAATACTATGTCATTCAATATGTCTATTGGTGTTCAAACATAATTTTTAACAAATCCATCGTTTCTTCTTTGATACATAATGCTACTTTTATATATACTTATATACAAATAAATTCATTTGGAATTTAGGCTTATTTCTGGCACCTCAATTATGTTCCATGAACTTAGTCTTCTTTTATTTCACTTATTTTCAGAGTTTTTATTATTGTTTATTTTTTCATATGAGTGTAGAAATAAATCTGTCATTCCAAAATTAGAATTGACAGTGGACAGGTAGAGGGGTAGAGAGGATCAATGGGGCAGGGGGAAGGGGAGACATCTGTAATACTTTCAACAATAAAGATAAATTTTGAAAAAAAGAATTGACATCTTTATGATGTTCAGAGGTAGAATAACTTCCGATGGGTACATAATACCAGACTGTCGTGCTACTTGTCCGTTCTTAAGTCCAGACTCTACTACTTACTAGCTTTGTGACCTTGAATAAGAAACTTTCTATGTCCCTATCTGGATGATAAAAAACAAAAACCAAAACAATATTAGTACTAATATCACATGGCAGACTAAGATTTTATGCATATAGGATCCAAGATGTTGGCGAGAAGGTGGAAAGTACACTCATCTCCCCCAGGACCAAACTAGAATTACAACTAAAATGTAGAACAATCAACCTAAATAACCAACTGAAGACTAGCTGAACATGAGTCTTATAACCAAGGATTTACAGAAGAAGTCACACTGAGACTGGTAGGAAAGTCAGAAACTCGAAAAGGGCTGGCCCTGCTCACACGAGAGGCGGCTGAGATCCTGGAGGGATATTTCAACTGCAAAGGTTCCCCCTGAAAAGCATGGGGTCTCAATCCCAAGCCAGGTTCCCAAGCCCAGAGCACCAGAACCAGGAAGAGGTGCCCACATAACATCTGGCTGTGAAAATTAGCAAGGATTCTGTTCACCAGAGAGAGACAGAAGTCTTCTAAAGACTCAAGCACTCTCTTAAAGGACCAACACACAAAATCTCATTTGCAGCCACTCCATCTGGTGGAGGTAGGGCAAAGTGGACTAGTGTCTTGTGAGGAAAAATTGGGGTTTGAGGCACTGTGTAGAGAGCCAAAGGGAAAGCTGCCAGGATCCTGTGTTGAGTCCCTCTCTCAGACTGCAGACACCATGTTTTTTGAGTAGAGCACTCTCCTCCTCATGGCATCAGCCTGGGGGAAAGCAATAGCCCCACCGTCTGGATTCCCTATTTTACCACCCCATGGAGCTCATGCCCTGCTAAGGAGTCAGCTATCTGGGCCAAGGTGTACAGATCCAAGCAGAGTAAAGAGGTGTCAGTGACTGAGCTGTGTGGCTTTGGGGTGAGGGCTACTCATCCTTCCTTTCCCTAAACCTGACCCGTGCTCCCCCTCTTGGGAGATCCACTGGCCCACCCTTCTGACTTCTGGCAGCCTTGCTCTGCTGAGCTTAGGCTCCTGGAAGAATCTGGGACAACTGAATTGTGTGGCTCTAAGACAGGGGCAATTTTTTTTCTCACACACTTGACCGGTGCCAAGCCTTTTCTTCACACAGCCAAGTCTTGGTCTCTTTGGGCCTGATAAACTCAACTGGCCTCACACTGATGACTTCTTCACCCTGACCCCACCACAAAGGTTTGCGAACACCTGGCAGCGAGACTTGGTATGCCCTGGGACTTTTGCTGAGTAGCCTCAGACTCAGCACTGGCATGGAGTTTGAACCTGTATCAATCTGATAAACACCACTCACCCATACCTGGTGACTCACTGAGAACCTTATTCATGCAATTTGAGTGCTGCCAGAGGATCTTTCAGTGACTGAGCCTAACAGGCAGCCATCAGGCAGAGGCAAGGGAAGGCATACCTTCGGGTGCCTTGAGCCTATTGCTGACCTTCCCCTGGACTCAGAGCTGGTGGAAGCCAGCCTTTGTGTACAGCTTTGTTCTTCCCACTGCCACCCAGGCCTAGCAGAGGCAGCCACAAACTGTGAATAGCTTTGTAGCTCAGAACCGGTTGCCTAGGGCCAGTCACAGGCAGTGTCTAACACTGAAATACACCAGAGTCTCTTCCAAGAGCTCCCAGACCAATATATCCAGGGGGCAGCTTCAGGCAACATCAGAGCACAATCCAATTAACTTCACAAGTGGCATATCCAAAGGGAGATCTTGGCATGCAAACAGAACCTGCCGAGGGGAATTCTGCTTCATTCAGTCAGCACCTACACAGCAGCTCATACACTGTGATCAAGGTTGATCCTCTCAGTCAGCCAACCTGAGGGTCAAACACATGCACAAATAAGCCAGTATAAATCAAGATTCAATTACAACAGGAAGCTCATGTAATCCACACAAAGGACATTCCTAGAGCACCCAGCTCAGGTGATCGAGGATACTGGGCCACTGGATCCCACAGTATAACTACTACATAAGGACACCCTACCAAGACTGGGAGTCTTAATAGATCTACCTAATACATAGAAGCAAATACACAGAGGCAGTCAAAATGGAGAGACAAAGAAACATGCCCCAAATGAAAGAATAGGAGAAATCTCCAAAAAGAGAGCTAAATGAAATGGAGGCAAGCAACTTACCAGATAGAGAGTTAAAAAAAAAAAAGGTTATAAGGATGCTTAAGGAAATTAGTGAGAACTTCAAGAAACTTAGTGAGAACTACAACAGGATCAAAAACCACATTGAAACCATAAAAATGAACCAGTCAGAAATGAAGACTACAATATCTGAAAAGAAGAATACACTAGAAGGAATAAACAGTAAGTGGGATGAAGCAAGGGATTAAGTCAGCAAATTGAAAGAAAAGAGAGCAGAAATCACCAAATCAGAGCAGCAAAAAGAAAAAAAAAAATTAAACAAGGTTAGTGGCCCTGGCCAGGTAGTTCACTTGGTTAGAGCATTGTCACAATATGCTAAGATTGTGGGTTTGATCTCTAGTAAGTTGAACAACAAATCGATTTTTCTCTCTCTCTCCCTCTCTCTTTACCTCTTTCCCTCTCTAAAAAAAAAAAAAAAATTGAAACTAATTATAAAATAATAAGGATAGTTTAAGGGACCTTTGGGACAACATGAAACATAACAATATCTGCATCGTCGGGGTATCAGAAAAATAATAGAGAGAGCAAGGGATCAAGAACCTATTTGAAAAAACAATGACTGAAAACTTTGTTAACCTGGTGAAAAAAAGGTATTCAAGTTCAGGAAGCACAGATAATTCCAAACAAGATGAACCCAAAGAGGCCCACACAAAGACACATCATGATTAAAATGGCAAAAGTTGAAGACAAAGAGAAAAACCTTAGAAGCAGCAAGAGAAAGCCTGTTAGTTATCTACCAGGGAGCTCCCATAAGACTGTCAGAAATTATTTCTCAAGAGAAACATTTCAGGCCAGAAGGAACTGGCATGAAATATTCAAAGTGATGAAAAGCAAGGACTACAACCAAAGTTACTCTACCCAGCAAAGCTGTCATTAGAACCAAAGGACAGAAAAAAAGCTTCCCAGATAAAAAACAACAACACAGACTAAAGGAGTTCATCATCACCAAACCAGTATTACATGAAATGTTGAAAGGTCAAGAAGAAGAAGGAGAAGGAGGATGAGGAGGAAGAGGAGAAGGAGAAAGAAGGAGGAGGAGGAGGAGAAAGAAGGAAGGGGAGGAGAAATAAAAGGCATCCAAAATGGAAAGAAAACAACTGTCACTATTTTCAGATGACATGATAATGTATATAGAGAGACCTAAAGATTTCACCAAAAAACTGCTAGTACTGATAAATGGACTTAGTAAAGTAGCAGAACACAAAATAAATATCCAGAAATCAGTTGCAATTTTACATACCAATAACAAACTATCAGAAGGGAAATTAAAAAACACTTCCATTTGCAAATACATAAAAAAAACCTCTAAGTATAAATTTAACCAAGATTGTAAAAGATCTGTACTTGGAAAATTGTAAGACACTGAAGGAAGAAATTGAAGAAGGTACAAATAAATGTAAGCATAGACTGTGTTCATACAGGGAGAATTAACATCATTAAAATGTCCCTACTACCCAAAGCAATCTGTAGATTCAATGAAATTCCTATCAGGATACCAATGGTGTATTTCACAAAACTAGAACAAATACCCCCAAAATATATATGGAACAAATAAGGGGCCCCAAATAGCAATAGCAATCTTGAGAAAGAAAAACAAAGTGGGACGAATCACACTTTCTGATATTAAACTATATTACAAGGCGATAGTAATCAAAACAGAATGGTACTGGCATAAAAATAAACATATAGGTTAATGGAACAGAACTGAGAGCCCAGAAATAAACTCACTCCTTTATGACCAATTAATATTTAACAAAGGAGGCAAGAACATACAATGGGGTAAAAACAGTCTATTCAATAAATAGTATTGAAAAAATTGCACAAATAAGTGCAAAAAAAAGAAAGAAAAAAAAAGAAACTAGACTACTTTCTTACACCATCACAAGAATAAATTAAAAATGGATTAAAGACTTAAATGTGAAAATTGAAACCATAAAAATTTTAGAAGAGAAAAAATAGGCGGTAAAAACTTGGACATTTCTCATAGCAATAGTTTTTCTGATATATCTCCTCTGGTAAGGGAAACAAAGAAAAAAAATCAAAATGGACTACAACAAACTAAAATGTTTTTTCACAGCAAAGGAAACCATCAGCAAAATGAAAAGGCAATCCACTGAATGGGGTTAATATCCAAAATTTATAAAGAACTTATAAAACTCAACCCCAAGCAAACAAACACGTCAATTAAAAAATGAGAAAATGACCTTAATAGACACTTCTCCAAAGAGGACATACAGATGGCCAACAGATGTATGAAACAATGCTCAATCATGAGAGAAATGAAAATTAAAACCACAATGATATAACCTCTCACACCTGTCAGAATGGCTACCATCAATAAAACAGTAAACAAGAAATGCTGGAGAAGATGTGGAGAAAGGGAACCCTTGAGCGCTGTTGGTGGGAATGCAGACTGGTGCAGCCACTGTGGAAAGCAGTATGGAGGTTCCTCAAAAAATTAAAAATATAAATGCCTATGATTCAGTGATTTCGCTTCTGGGTATGTATCTGAAGAAACCCAAAAAACTAATTTGAAAAAATATATGCACCCCTATATTCATTGCAGTGTTAGTTACAGTACAAATTTGAAAGCAGCACATGTTCATCAGATCAATGGATGAAAAACCTATTGTAATTTACACAATGGAATACTACTCAGCCATAAAAGGAAGGAATTCTTACTTTTTGCAGCAGAATTGATGTACCTGAAGAGTGTTTTGGTAAGGGAAATAGCCAGTTAGATAAAAATAAATGCCATATGATTTCACTTATATGTGGAATCTAAGGAAGAAAATAAACAAACAAAATTGAATCAGACTCACAGATACAGAAAGCAGACTGACAGCTATCAGAAGGGATGGGGGTTGGGTGGCTGGGTGAAAAAATTAAAGGGATTAAGCAAATAAAACCCACTCCCCATATACACAGATGATAGCATGCTGATTACAAGAGGAAAGAGGTGTGGGGCGAAGTAGAAGGTGAAGGGGGGATAAATGGTGACTGAAGGAAGCTTGACTTTCAGGTGGTGAACACACAGCACAATATAGGATGATATATTATACAACTGTACATTTGAAACCTATATAATATTATTAACTAATGTCACCCCAATAAATTTAATAAAAATTAAAAAAAGAGTTAATATATTATCAGAGGCTTAGAACAGCACATCATGCTCGCTTATTATAACTCTTACCTGTTATCATTGAATCTTTCTATTCAAAAGAATGAGATGACACCAGTGAATTCTACCAAGTGTTCAAAGATGTAAAACCTATTCTCAAACTCTTTCAAAAAGTTGAAGAAGAGGCAATACTTCCTAACACGTTTACCAGGCCAGTATAACACTGATACGAAAACCTGGCATGGGTAACACCAAAAAAGAAATTTGCAGACCAACATCTCTGATGACTACAGATGCAAAAACCCTAAACAGAATACACCGATACCTCAAAAGTAATACATCACAGTCTTGTGGTGTCTGTCTGCATTCGGCATCAAGGTAATGAGTAAGGCAGTGTTGGCTCCTCTTTTATTTTCTGGCAGATTTACTGTAGATTTGGCATTAGTCTTCTTTAATGTTTGGGAGAATTCATCAGTAAGACCATCTGGGCCTAGATTTATCTTTGGGGAAATTTTTTAAAATTTAAATTCCATTAAAAAAAATAGATATAGGGTTATTTGGGTTACCTTGAATGAACTTTGACAGTTACTGTCTTTCAAGCCATTTCAAGTGTTCAGATTTATTAGCATAGGGCTTTTCTTAATGTTTGTTATTACCATTTTGATGTTTGCAAGACCTCTGTAGTGATGTCTGTCTTTAATATAATCTTTATTTTTATTTATGAATGTTTTATATGTACTTGGAAAGTATATGTATTGTGTAGTTGTTGGGTTTGAGTGTTCTGTTTAAGTCCATTAAGTCAAGGCGGTTGGTTGTAATGTTTAGCTCTTCTCTATCCTTACTGATTTTCTGTCTGCAGTCTGATGATCTTACCCTTTTAATTGAAATGTTTTTTACTATTTACACTTAAAATCATTTTCAACATTGTTCCATTGAAATCTACTTTTTTTTTTATGTCTGCTTTATCTGACCTAATCTACTACTTTAAATATTTTTTCCATGGCATTTCAGAGAGAGTGGGAGGAGTGGGGGGAGAGAGAGAGAAACATCGATGTGAGAGAGACACATCGATTGGCTGCCTCCTGACTGGGGCCGGGGATCAAGCCTGCAACCAAGATTTCATGCCCTTGGCCAGATTCAAACCCCGGACCCTTCAGTCCGCTGGCTGATGGTCTAACCACTGAGCAAAACTGGCTAGAGCTACATTATTTGATATTAATATGGTCACTCTATCTTTCTTTTAATTAGTATTTCTGTGAAATATCTTTTTTAATTTTTTAATTTTTACCCTGTGCCTTTATAGTTATAGTGATTTATTGTGGGCAGTATATATTTGTGCCTTTAAAAAACAACAACATGAAAATCTATGGCTTTTAACTGGTCATATTTAAGCCATCTACATTTTATGCAATTTTTGCTATTATTGGTTTTAAATCCATTTTGTTATTATTTTTTATTTGTCCCATCTTTTTTTTTTTTGCTTAATTTTCCTTCCTTTTCTACCTTATTTGCTATTATTCTATATATAGAATTAAGTTTTATTTTTTAATACAATTTTATTATTACCTATACTTCTTAAAGTATAAGAAGATTTGCACTAAGATTTGGAATATAAATCTTTAACTTATCACTGTTTACCTTCATCTAATATTATACCACTTACATATAGTGTAAAGCAATATATCTCCATACCCCTCCTGTCTTTTCTGCTTCTTTTGTGATGCATTTTTCTTCTCATATCATATATACCGTAATGTATTCAGTTGATTTTTGTTGTAAGTCAGTTGTCTTTTATGGAGATTTAAAAAGGAGGAAAAAACTTTTTTATGTGACCATATATTTGCCATGTACTTGTGATTTCCAGCACCCTTCACAATATTTTGTAGATAAGAATTCCATCTGGTATAATTCAATTGTCATGAATTTTAATTTTTCTTCTTTAAATATTTTAAAATTCTCTTTCCCACTTTTCTTCTTCTCTTTCTGGGATTCCAGTCATTATTTTTATTCTTTTTCTCTCTGGGCTTCAGTATTAATAGTTTTATCCAGATGACTTCAAGCATTTTCTCCCCTTTCTTGTCTAATGTCTTATTTATCCCAATTTAGTGTATTTCATTTCAGATACTGCATTTTCTTCTGCAGACATTCTATTTGGGCCCATTTTTATATTTTCTATTTCTCTTATAATCACATTATGTTTTTCATTATGTTCTTGAAAATATGGAGCATATAGGTAATGGCTGTTTTAAAATTGGCATCTGCTAGTTCTTTCCTATCAGTGTCTGTTCAGCTTTTATTGATTGATGTTTTATTTGGGTTATGCTTTTTATTTTTCAGCTTCTTTGCATGATTGGTAATTTTGGATTGGATGCTGAGTATTGCGAATATTCTATTTTTGAGTGTTAGATTTTTCTCATATTTCTTTAAATTGTATTGGATTTTGCTCAGCGGGACAGTTAAGTTGCAATCAGTTGGATCTTTCCAAGGCTTGCTGTTTAAGCTTTGAGAGAGTGGTTACAATCAGCTTTAATCTAGGACTAATTTAATCCTACTACTAGGTCTGTATTTTTCTCTACCTTATGCCTCATGTATTAAAAGTTCTTCTCATTCTTGCTGGTGGAATACAACTTATTCCCAGCCCTGTGTTATCTCCAGCAATCTTTCTAGCTACTCCTTTCCATTAATTCTATCTTCAGTCCCAGAATGTTTCCTCTCATGCATATGCAGAGCAAGACTTAGGCACAGGCTAGAGGAAATCTTTTGTAATTCTTCAATGTTTTTTGTGTTTTTTTTGTGCGGACCTCACTTCTTTGATATTCTGCTTTTTTTCTGGGATTATTGAGATATAATTGACATATCACTGTATATGTTTAAGGTGTAGAGTATAATGATTTGACTTAATATATTGTGAAATGATTATTGCTATAAGTTTAATTAGCATTTATTATCCATATAGATGTAATAAATAGAAAAAGAAAACTAGAAAAAAATTATTTGTGATAACTCTCAATATTTACTCCCTTACAACTTCTTTATATATCATACAGCAGGTTAACTATAGTCATCCTGTTGTACGTTACATTGCTAGTACTTATTTATCTTGTAACAGGAAGTTTGTGCTTTTGAAAACTGCAGGTGCCTCAGTCTCCTCAAACTCTTATTTCTGTCTCTTCAACTAAATGAAATGAGCAGGATCTGTTTGGGTTTCACCTCCATGCACTGCGGTCCGGGAAATGCCTCCACACAGTGAGCTGGTGCAATTGCAGGGCTCAGCTCGCTCGGCTTCCCTTTGCTTGGGGATCACAATCTTAATGATGCCTGTTGTTCAACGTCTGAAAACTGCTGTTTCATATGGTGTGTGACTTTCTAGTTGGTTAAAGTGGGAGGCTAAGTCCTGTCCCTGTTTGCATCTCTCCTGGAAGTGGAACTAAATGGATCCTTTTACTTTATTAAAATATCTAAATGATTTTTGCTTGTGTATATGAATACATTTGGTATCTGCCTATTAATTTCACACCCACAAATCTCACAGAATTGTCTTATTTTGGCATAATTTTGAATGAAATTGGGTTTTCCTAGTACACTGTCATATCATAGGCAATTTGTTGCCTACTTTTTCCTAATTCTATACATTTTACTTTCTTTCTTACCTAGCTGCACGAACACTTCTAGAATAATGTTAAATAATAGTACCTACAGTGCATAACCCATATAGTTTCATGTACTTGTCTATCTAATTAGTGACAAATATTTCGGACATAAATTCGGAATATATACAATCTATTAACAAAAATGGGGCTTTCTTTTATTTTCTTAAAACTACATTTAAGTTTCAAGCTAACACTTTAAGTATTTGGTGATGATACTTTGTGCCTCATCCACAGGCCCCTGGCTGCTAAAAAAGGCTTAATTTTATTCCATCCAAAATACTTTTTATTGTAGTCTTTGCAAGACACTTTTTTCCCCCTGTTATTATACTTTTTTCCTCTGGATAATTTTAAAAATCCAATATTTAATTAAAATTTGTTTCAAGACTTTGCTAATAATGCATAGCTTATTGTTGCAGTTTTAAAAGATATTTGTAGAGAACCCAGATTTTTTGGGGGGGATGCAATTAATAGTTCTGAGCCTGTTAAAGGATTTTAAACAATTTTTGCCATTTAGGGTTTTGTGGGTTTTTTTGTCTTAAATCTGTCCTTACAGAAGCTCACCAGCCACTCGTTTCCTCATCTTTCCTTTCATCCAACCTTATAACATAATGTAATATCTTTACATTTATTTAGTGCTTTTGACTCCCCAAAGATCTCTTGTCTCTGTGGTTGGGCAACTCTTCTTTTGCATCAGCGGGGCCCAAGGAACCTTACCTAGCCTCTTCTTCCGAGATCCTTGATGTCCTGGGTAAACTTTAAATATCTTGGATCTAGAACAATTTAATTATGATGCTGTAAATATTTACCCTGGTTTGGAATTTAATTTTAAATGTATAACAGATTTCATGTACTTTTTGAAATATTTCTTTTCATATTGGAAAGAATTCACAAATTCTGTATAAAACGGTAAAAAAAAATCTTAATATATGAAAAATTTAGTTTTGTGAAAAAAGAAACTGCAAACATAATTTATTATTAAGTATATATAGCAATCTCAATAGTAACAAACAATGGATTACAACTTGCAGTCTTCAAGGGAGCTACTTAAGGAGGAAGTACAAATAATTCAACCACTTATTTGTAACCACGTTCTACAAAAGTGATTCAAGAATTTTGGCATCTAAAGTAGGTTACAGTTACTCAGAAATTTTGTTTTTACATTTCCTTCAATATCAAAATTATATTTTTATAAGACAAAATTAAACTTCAAAATAATTCTAATGCTATAAATTGTTACATATCTGACCTTACAAGTGGTTATAAAAAGGAAGGATAAAGGCATGAATCTATAACTACACAGTTAGTCTTCTGTTCTATGGTAACACAGTCTACCTCCTGCTTTTTGGTTGGTATATCAATAGAGATGATAAAAAACATTTTAACGCCCATGAGTTCTGGAAATAGTGTAATCACTCAGTCAATACCCATTGTAGTAGAACGAGTTGTTCACCCCGATTCTTCCCTCCCTCTGAGTCCACGGCCTTTGTCATGCAGCTTTTTGGTGTCCCCACTTGGACTCTAGGCTCCGCAATGTGATTTTCTTTGGCCAGTGGGTCTTAGAAGATTTGATGCAGCAGAGGACTGAAGGGAGCCTTCTCGTTTCCACTCCTCGGCCTAGCTGAAGAAGGTGTGGGCCAGCCTTGCGGGGCATCAGAGTGTGGAGTGGCCCACCCCAGACAGCTAAGTGGCCAGCCAAGCCGGAGGGCGTGAGGGCCTCCCCGAGGCCAGGCTGGGTTAGCTGCCCACTCGGCCGCAACCCCAGCGTAAGTGAGCTATCCAGATCATAGGAGCCGCCTCAGACGAGCCATGAGCGCTTGTCTTGTGTCACCCAGACTGCCTCGTTGCCTGCCCTGTAGCATCATTATGGCAATAGGTGACTAAGATGCCCGGGAAGGGAACAACATTTGAAGCCTTTTGCTATTTCACACATACATTTATTCCCTTTCTAAATGTACAGAGGGGCCTGGCCGGGCATGGCTCAGGGGTTGAGCGTCGACCTAGGATCCAGGTGATTGGGGTTCGATTCCCGGTCAGGGCACATGCCCGGGCTGCGGGCTCGATCCCCAGTCGGGGGTGTGCAGGAGGCAGCCGATCAATGCCTTGCTCGTCACTGATGTTTCTATCTGTTTCTATCTCTCTCTCCCTCTCCTTTCCTCTCTCTGAAATCAATAAAGATATATTTTAAAAAATAATAAAAATTTAAAAAAAAATAGAAGAAAAAAATAAATAAGTATACAGAGGGGCCTTGAGGTCCAGGCTTCTGTTTCTTGGTATCATATATTTCATCCTGTCTAGATCATACTACCCTGTGCTCTGGTGAATTCTCAACCGAATTACCACTTCCATCTGTAAAAGTTTTAAGTTTATTTACTTTAAACTTGCGCTGTTAAACTTTCCCAGTGTTTGAACAGTTCTTTTGCAGCTCCTGGTTCTTACTATGCCACCATGTACCTCGAACAAACCTTTATAGCTGAAAACCAGAATTATATTTTATCTACTTAGTCAACAGAAAGTGATAAATTGCTTTTAAATTATTCAAGTAAGTGTTTTATAACTGAAATTGAACTGATATTGAAAATATACATGCACATGCAAACACAAAACATATGTATTTATATAGCTAGGCAATTAAAATGTTAAACTGCTTTATACATTTTTACTTTAAAAAATTGCCACGTTTTCCACTCACATTATTTAATATGAATCCTTCAACCAATAAAGGAAATTGACTTCTGCTAAGAGGATCTAACCTTGCATTTTCTTTTTTTCCCCTTTAATATAAAATATGCAATCTCAACATTACATTAACATAGATTTTTGCATTTAATATGCAATAAAGTGAGTTGTTAAACATTAAATTGTAACAATGATAAGCTTTTAATGTAGTTAAATATGGCAAAACAAATCAGTACTTGGTTCTTGATTGATTTTGATTGTAATGTGTAGACAATCTCATTGGATTATGTGTTCATTACAGAAAAGAAAGCGAAATGAAAACCAACAGAGCAGCCCTCCAGCATTTCAGCACCCTGTCCATCTACGTGCTCTCTCCAGTGTGAATATTAAAGGGAATGAATTTTGAGCCACTGACACTAATATATGTCATTTCCTGAAGAATCTGTTTAGTTACCCTGAAATGCAGAAATAATTTGAAAAAATTCTAATGCAGATCAACTAATTACAGAAGGAGATGGCCTAGGTGTGTTTAAAATTATGATTTGAAGAGATGTAGATGAGTAGACAGAGACAATATTGAAACACATTTTGATAACTGTTCAAATGTTGAATAGCTAATATGTAGCCATATGTATCTCCCCTTCTCTGTATATTTGCATTATCTAAAAAGTGTAAACACCAAACAGTGAAAATTCTAAGATATCAGTTCAAAATAATGTAACTTTGCCAACTCTAAGAGGATTTTTAAAAGCCATATTTTCATTTTAAATAATTTTTTTCCTGAAAAACTGGGAATGACATCATACTGTCTATTTTGATATCAATAATTCTCAAATATACATAAGGCAGAATTTCACTGGAGCAAAAGCAAAAGTGTAAAATAAATTTAGGAATTATCAGAGTTGTTTATAACTTATGACTTTTTATGCTAAAATATTAAGTTGGTTGATTGTTATGAGGTCAGTGTCCCTTGGTGAATTTAAATTATAAAATAATATAAGAATCATATATCTTATGGATAAATGTGTGATTACGTTAGCAAATGCAGTGTTTCTAGGCCGTCACATATTGGGGTGACACGAATCCTTCCCAGTCAGTTATGCTGTAAAAGTATCTCTGTGCTGGTTGAGCCAACACTGCACCCAGGCGCCCGCCCTCTGGGATGCCAGCATCAAGTGCAGGGACAGGGGACAGCGCTTTCTGCCCTGCCTGGCTGATCGATGGGACGGGAGGAGGGGGTCTCCTCCAGGTCCCTAGGAAGGGTTTCTTGGCACTTCACTGCATTTTCTTTTCCAGACGAGAATCTCTCTGCTCTTGAGGGTAACACAGTGTCATTACTCTTGCATGCACATATTTTACTGCCAAGCACCCATTAGGAACCCAAAGCCCATGTTCTGCTACATTTATTTCTCTCATTGTGCATTTACTCTCACCTCCAAGCCCTGTGAGGAGACTTTGTCTAATCGCATTTCATTTATGGTGAAAGAGGTTTTGCGTTAGAAGTGACAAAGAAGGCAGCTAGCACTGGGCCCGCAGCAATTTGCTACGTAAAGCTTTTGTCATCCCGCAGTTCAGATGAACTCCGTCAGTGTCAACAAAAGCCATGGCGTTCCTGAGATATAAACTTGATCTAATTTTATAAACACTCATGCATATTACTTTCAGTTTTGGTGAAATAAAACCAAGTCATTTTTTCTAGTATTTGTCTGTTTGATTTCCGGGCACCCTTTAGGGGCAGCCATGACAATGGACCTGGGGTAAAAGCCAACCCAAGCCTGTTACAAAGCCGCACTCTCTGCACAGCACTACCTAGGAGCTCTGTATTTTACACTGTGGATTCAAAAAAGTGTAAGCTTTTCAAGGTAAGGGCCTGGTCTTTCATTTCTTTGCCTCCACGCCAGTATCTAGTATGTTGTTAGCTATGTTCGTACCAGCTTTTGGGTGAACTAAAGCAATTTTGAAGGAGATGAACTTTAATGCTATATTACATTTGCGGGATCAGAATGCTGGGATAAGTCAGTTGACATGTATTGTATTCAAAATCAGGATGCAGAGGGTCCAAAAATGCAAACATTCTTGCTGAAGCCGATGGAGGAAACAGTGACTCCAAATGCATGCTCTACCAGTGGTGTAACAATTATACATCAATTAACATTAGCCAAGGTGTGGCCTTTTTCAGGCTCAAAATGTATATTTATGTCTAAAGGTGGCATATTTTCTCCACCAGCATGCTGTGTATGAATGCAGAAATGCCTGCTGCCTGTATACATCAGCAGGCAAACTTTACACAGCATTGAATTAAAATACTTCTAAGAAACTTCTTGTAACTGATGTGGATTAGAGCCAGTAGCCCTTTTAAAGGGAAGCATCATTAAAATTTCAGAAGAGACTGGGAATTTTCACATCAGTCAAAGAATAAGACAGGACGAGGGAATTTAATATCATCCTCTGGAGGTTAACACCATCGCTTTGTTGAGCAGCTCCTGACATTTGGGCATTTCTACACTCCTTTGGTAGAGAGAAAGGAAATAACTAATAGCTTAATTCCTGATGTCAACTTTTTTAGACAAAACAGATCTTTAATGCATTTTTTCCCAAATGTATGCCCTAGCCAGTTGCTTCTGAGGATAAGAGCATACATTAATCTCTGAAAACAGTGCTGAAGTCCAGGCTGGTATTCATGTAAGCTAACTGGCCAGGCAATAGTTTCTAAAAACAATATTTGTTTTATTTACATTAATTTAATGTTGGTTTTCCACAGTTTATCATTTTTATATAATTAGTTTTTAATGACTTTAGTTATCATAGTAATGACCCATTTGAAAATGAACTTTAAAGGATACCAGACCTTTTGATTTAAAAACATTTGTTGGTCTGATTATGTTAAGTGGTGACATCAGAATTTGACCTGGATACTAAGAAACTAAGAAGGCATAATTATGTGATTGGGTCTGTGTAAAATTGGCCAAAGCTTTTTTTCTCCTTTTTTTTCTTAATCCTGACCTGAGGCTATTTTTTCCATTGCTTTTCAGAGAGAGTGGAAGAGAGAGAGGGTGAGAGAGAGAGAAACATCGATGTGAGAAAGACCCATCAGCTGGTTGCCTCCCGCACCAGCCCGGGGATCGAGCCTGCAGCCTAGGCCCGAGGTAAGTGCTCTTGACCGGAATCAAACACTAGACCCTGGGGTCCGAGGGCTGATGCTCTAACTGCTGAGTGAAAGCGGCTAGGTCAGCCAGAGCTGCTTTGAAGTGAGACAAAATTGCCTCCAGTAGGCTGCGAGGACAGCCGACAAGGGAACTGAACCGAGTAGCCTGCCACGTGCTCCCTTCCAGGAGGAGCTGGCTCAGTCCCATCAGGCGGGTGCTTCACACACCATGGTGTTGCCCTTGCCGTGCCCGCTGGGCCCTGCCAGGGCCTGCATGCCAGTAACGGGACCCTCTGCTCAGCTGCTCACAGGCTTTGAGGTTTCATCCTTCAGATGTGTATTTATATGGTCTCTGCTTTGAGGGCATAGATTACGTTTGGTTATTTTCTTAACCTTCTATTTGGAAGTAATTATGGATTCACAGGACATGGCGAAAATGTACAAGGTGGTCTCATGGAACTTTCACCCACCTTCACCCCATGGTAACATCTTGCAAAATCATAGTATAGTATCAAAACCAGGGTATTGACATTGGTACAATGCACAGAGCTTACTCAGAGATCATCAGCTTGACACACTCATCTGTGTGTGTGTCTAGTTCTGTGCAATTTTACCACTTGTGTAGATTTATGTCACCGCCCTGGCAACCAAGATACCACAGGCTTGCTCATGTTACCATTTATAGGCTCATCTCCCCCCACCCCCAACACTTGGCTACCACTAATCCATTCTACATGTTATGTTGTTTCAGGAGTGATATAAATGGAATCACACATTATGTAACTGTGAGATTGGCTTTTTCATTCAGTGTAATTCCCTTAAGATCAATCCAAGTTGTTAGTATTTCAGTGATTTTTTTTTTTTTTTTGAATAGCAATCCATGGAATGAGATATGGAGACACCACAGTTTGTTTAGCATTTACCCATTGAGGAGCATCTGGGTTGTTTCCAGTTTTTGCCCTTTATAAATAAAGCTGCTTTCAACATTCATGTTTGACTATTTTATAAATATAATTTTCCATTTTTATGAGAGAAACGTTCAAGAGCAGAATTGCTAGATTGCGCAGTGAGTGCATGTTTAGGTTGAGAAAAATCTTCCACACTATTTTTAGAGTGGCTGTACCATTTTACATTCCCACAAGCAATGTGTAAGTCATCTGGTTTCCCTGCATCTTCAACGACTGTTGGTGTTGTTCCTATTTTTTATTTTAGCAGTCTTAATTGTTGTGTAGTGATGTCTCTTGTGGCTTCAATTTGTGTTTCCCTAATAACTAATGATGTTGTATGTCTTTTTCATGTTCTTATTTGCCAGTAGTATATCTGCTTTGGTGTAATGTATCTTCATGTCGCTTGTCCAGGAAAAAAATTTCTAGTTGACTTTTCTTTACTGTTGAGTTTTGAGAGTTCCTCACATATTCTCGCTTGATGCAAGTGCTTTGTCAGATACGTTTTCTCCCAGTTTGTAGCTTCTCTGTGTACCCTCTTAACAGTGTTTTTCAGGGCACACTTTTTAATTTTGAAATCTAGTACATCAATTTTCTTGTTATGATTGTACTTTTGGTATCAAGTCTAAAAACTCTGCCTACCTTTAATTTCCAAAGATTTTATCCTTGGTTGTTTTCTAAAAGTTTTATAGTTTTATTTTTTACATCTAGGTCCATAATCCATTTTGAGTTGATTTCCTTTATTAGGTGTGAGGTTTATTTATTTATTTTTTAATATATCTTCATTGGTTTCAGAGAGGGGAAAGGAGAGGGAGAGAGAGAGAGAAACATCAATGATGAGAGAGTCACTGATCGGCTGCCTCCTGCAAGCCCCCGACTGGGGATCGAGCCCGCAACCCGGGCCTGTGCCCTGACCGGGAATCAAACCCCGATCGCCTGGATCCTAGGTCGATGCTCAACTGCTGAGCCACGCCGGCCAGGCAGGTGTGAGGTTTAGACCAAAGTTCTTTTTCCCCACCGCCTATGGATGACTAATTGCTCCAGCTCCATTTGTTGAATAGGCAATACTTCTTTCATTGAATTGGTTTTTCTTCTTTGTCATAGTCACTTGGAAATATTTGTGTGGAACTATGTCTAGGTTTTTAATTCTGTTCTATCATTTTATCCTTCTGTGATACCACCCAGTCTTGAGCACTGGAGCTCTATAGTCAGCCTTAACATTGAGTAGAGTGAATCCTCTTATTTTATTCTTCCTATTATAAATTGTTTTAGCCTTTATAGGCCCTTTGCTTTTTCATATACTTTTTAAGACAAGATTATTTATGTCTACAAAAAAACTTTGCTAGGATTTGGAAAGGAATTGCATAAAACGTATATCGCAATCTCAGGAGATTAACACCTTTACTATGATATAGCTTCAAGTCCATGAATACGATACAATATGTCTCTATATACATAGGTCTTTGATTTCTTTCATGAGCATTGTGTATTAAGCACACAGATCCTACACATGTTTCTTTTAGTTTTATACCAAAATATTGTATTTGGAATGAATATAAATATTTTGTTTTAAATTTTGGTTTCTATGTGTGTGTTTTTAAAAATATGTCTTTATTGATTTTCCAGAAAGAGGAAGGGAGAGGAAGAGAGAGAAACATTGATGTGAAGGAGAAACAGGCTGCCTCCTGCATGTCCTCTATTGAGCACGTGCCCTGCCCGGAATCGAACCCGCAACTTTCCGGTGCACTGCATGGTGCTCAACCAGCGGAGCCACTCTGGCCAGACCTGGTGTCTATGTTTGATCTTAGTATATAGAAATGTGAGTGATTTTTTGTGCTAGACTTGTTTCTTGCAACCTTGGATTAACTTCATCGTTCTATGAGTTTTTTTTTGGTAGATTCCTTGGAATTTTCTATGCAGAAAATCATCATCTGCAAGTAGAATAGTCTTAGTTTTGGAGCTTATATACCTGAACTTTTCTATTTATGACAAAAATTTGTTCTTTTAAAAATTCTTGTCCATTATATATTGTTTTCTATAACTTTCAAGGGATTGATGATTTTCTAAAATAATTCTTAGATTAGTGGCTCTTAAAGTGCAGTTGGGCACTCTCAGGAGTCCATTAAAACTCTTCCAGTGGAGCTACAGGATCAAACTTTGTTCAAAATTATACCAAGGTGTTATTTGCCATTTTTGTTCTTATTTTTTCATGAGCAAATAGTGAAACTTCCAGAGGCTATATGTCGTGATGTTTCAACAGATTCAGAAATCCAAGTCTTCTATCATCACACACATTGAGGAAATTTTTAAACTACAAAATAATGCCACTGCACTAATCTTTTTGTTTTTTGAAAAATTTATTTTTTCATAGAAATGGTTTATGTATATTTAACATGCAATGCATTTATTCTTTTAAAAATGAATTATTAAATAAATATTTTATAATTTCCTCAGAAATTAAAACTTCTCCTATGAAAAATATTGATAGATAAAACCCTCATAAAGAAAAGCTCTTTGAGGTCTTCAAGAATTGTTAGGGGTTTAAAGGGGTTCTGAAATGAAAAAAAGCTTTGTGACTCTCAAATTTAGGTCAATTCTATTTAAATTAATTCTCTGGGTTACCAATTTATTGCTTAATATACTGACTGGTGGTAGATAAATATGGGTTGATTTTTAGGAAAGTATCTTTTGATCTTGCTAGTTTGTTTATGGCAGAGGAGAAAGTCTCTGTCAGCTTTACAACTTTCTTTACATGAAATCTTACATGAAAGTCCAATATTTAAAAAGTGAGAACAGCATTGACTGCTTTCCCTATGCTGTACTTTATATCCCTGTTGACTGCCTGGAAATCTCAAGGGGAGCACTTTGTAAAGTATATAATTGTCTGATCACTATGCGGTACACATGAAACCAACACAAAATAATACCGGGGGCGGGGGAGTGAGAACAACAGCAGAGACAGCTTGGAGTTTGTGCTGTTCCCGTGTTTGTCCTCAGACCTCAGGGGCCACAGTAGAACGAATCCTAAGCATCCTTTGAGTGTAATATGAAAATGATGATTACAGAGAATTAATTGCATAACTACGTAAAGAGATCCAGAATCTTGCTTAGTGGCTGACAGAGTAGGGCTCAACAAATGTGTTACATGAGTAACTGCTGGAACGTGGACTTGTTTATCATCAGATCATTTTTGAAATAGTAGCTACTAAAGTGAAGCTTCATCAATAGAAAACAAAACTGAGCTTTATTACCATGGGGCCATAATCACTTAATGTATTTCACATCTAAGTACATTCAGACAAATATCTGAGTTCCAAATAACTGAAAAATGACAATATGAGAAAATGCAGTTAGGCGAGAAGTCCTTGTCAAAGCCGTGCTCCTGGGGAAAAGAGGCCTACGTGAAAGGCAGGAGAAAGGCTGTGTTAGTTTTAGAAGGTAAGGAAAGGGATCAGTTAAGAGCAATTTTTAACAACATTCTCCACGTTGCATGAGTTATGCCGAATTATCATCACTTTAGATTTTCTCACTTCCACCAGCACATCTGAGAGCTTGGTGATGGGGTCGCAGAGCAGGGAAGTATTGCAAAGGTAAGACTCTTCGGCCAGACTAGATCGTCAGTGGAAGAACTAACACGTGTTTCGCCTGAAGCTATCCCAGAAACAGAAAGAAAAGAATTACGCTAATGGATGCACACAAATTCAAAAACGAGAGGTTGAAGGGACGTTCTAAAGCAGCTGCTTACTTAGCGAGGCCGCCTTCTGCTGCTGGATTACCACGCGGCTGTTCTTGGGGGGGCCCCACGCGCTGTGACACTGGCCCTGTTGGCTGCAGCAGGAGTGGCTTCCAGCATCTTTCCATGTCTTAAGACAAGGCTTAAAATCACACAAACTGGTCAGCACGCCCCCTAGGACACTGTTTCTCACAGTCAGCAGGAAACACATTCTTCATGAGGTTGCTATTTTTATTTACAGAAAAATGTGGGGCTGTTTGTTGTATCATCATTAAAACAGTCAGAGGATAAGGGAAAGTTGATGGATAACTTCCTGATATAAATGAATTTTTTTTTTTAAAACTCCCCTAAGAGTAGAGGTCAGTAACACGCTCTCGCACAGTAACACAGATCTTAGTGTTTATAAGAAGGAACCTCGACAACAACGTCCCAAGCTCGGTAAGAGCGCCTTCCTTCTGTAAAAGGCCAAGCAGAAGGAAAGGGTCGAGGAAAGTGAAGCCAAGTGCTTTCGTCGGTGGTGAACTACACGTCCTCAGTCACATCTGGGAAAGGGTCCTCTATCTTTGGCTGTAATTCTAGGAGAGGCTTTCCTCCGCTGGGGCTGGTTAGCCCTGGGTGGAGAAAGGCCCCAGCTGGGTGCAGATTTCCATGCCTGCCAGCCCTGCAGTGTGCACGATGGATTATTATCAGCCTCTTTTCCTTTTCATGCAACAAAAAACAAAGTCCATGAAGGTCTGCCCTCCTTACCACTATAAACCCAGTTCACAAAACAAGCATTTAATATTTGTCAAATATATGTACAACTATGTAAAGTTTCTCGAAGTGAACTTCTGGTTTTGGCTGTGTTGCCTTTATTAGCTGAAAGAGAATATTCATAGTCAACAACACAGGCTTAAAAAATAAAGTTATCAAAAAGCATGTAAAAAAGTTCCTGTAACTGATTTGCGCACATGTTTATAGAAAGTATGTTTCTAGGAATAACCCTGTGATGTAGGACAAATACCAGAAATTAGCACCAGCTCTGGTAAAATGTAAACATTTGTCAGTCTATAGCAGTGGTTCTCTAACATTTCAGTGTCAGAACCACTTTATACATTTAAAATTGAGGACTCCAAAGAGTTTTGTGCCATGGTGGGTTATATCTGTAAATATTTACCATATCAGAAACTAAAACTGATAAAATTGAAAATATTTATTTATTCATTTAAAAATAGCATAGCTTGCTTTTTACAAATAATTACTATAATTTTCAAAACAAAAAGTGAAAGAGTAGGATTTTTTTAAGTTTCGCAAACTTTTATAACTTCTCAAACCTACTCTTATGTTCAATCTGTTGTGATATCTGATATCCATGAGACTGACAAATGTCTTTTGTTTAAATAAGAAGACCTACAAAATACTTATAGCTAACATTGTACTAAATGATTACTCTCCCCCTAAGGTCAGGAACAAGGCAAATATGTCCAATCGAGCCCCTGCCACAGTGCTGGAGGTGCTAGTACTGGAGATGCTGGCCAGCACCATGGGGACAGACAAAGAAATAAAAGGCATAGAGATTGGAAAAGGAATCTATAAAACCAAACCCAAACCTAACCAACCGACAAAAAACCCCTAAAAATTGCTGGAACTATAAAGTGAGTGAACTCACTGAGATAATCATTAATTTCTATATGTTAGCAATAAAAAGTGGACATAAAAATTAAAAATATAGGATTTACAATCTTTCAAAAAGTTGAAATACTTAGGGATAAATCAAACAAAACATAACATAAGACATGTAGGCTTAAAATGGTAGCATAATGAATAAATAAAAATGATCTAAATGTATATTCGGGGGTTGGAAGAGTCAACATAGTAAAGAGGTTAATTCTTCTCAAATAGATATATACAGATAGAGCACTACCAAGATTTTTTTTCTAGATATAGACAAAATTATTCTAAAATTTGTATGGAATTAAGGACTTACAATAGCTAAAATTTTTGAAACAGAAGAAAAACCTGGGAATAATCTTACTATACAGGGTCAATAATCAAAATTGTATAGTGTTGGCAGAGGAGAGATATTTGGAAGAGAATAGGAGAGAACCTAGAAATAGACCCACGCAAATATGGCCAAGTGATATTCGACAGAAGTGCAAAAGCAATTCAAAGAAGAAAAGAGTTTTTTCAACCGCAATCTAAACCTCAAACCTTATACATAAATTAAGTTAAAATGAATCATGAATTTAAACCTAAAATTTAAAATTTTAGAAAAATACATGAAGTAATTTTTGAGTTTTAAGGTTAGGCCAACAGTTCTTAGACTTGACATAAAAAATACAGTCTATAAAAGGAAAACTTGATAAACTCAACCTCATCAAAATTAAAAACTTTGACTGTGAAAGACCCTGCTAAGAGAATAAAAAGACAGGTTACCTACTTGGAAAAAATATTTACAAATGACGTATCTGACAAAGGCTCTGTCTAGAATACATAACAAACTCTCAAGGCTCAACAGTAAAAATGAAACAAGTGAATCAGAAATGAGCAAAACAAATGAAGAGACACTTCACTGAAGATGATAAACAGATTGAAAATAAGCAAGTGAAAAGTCATTGGGTATCATTAGCTCATCAGGGAAATGCAAATTTAAGCCACGATGAGATATTGCTGTACAGTTATCAGATTAGCAAAAATAAAAAATAGTGACAGCCCCAGATGCTGGTGAGGGTGTGGAGGAAGCGCCTCGCTTACCTGACGCGGCGGGAATGCCAACCCGCACGGCCCTCCGGCAGGCAGCGTAACAGTTTCTTAAAAGCTAAACATGCAACTGCCCTGTGACCTAGTAATGGCACCCTGACATCTCAGAGAAATGACGACATGGCCACACAGAAGCCTGTACACAAGTGTTCACGGCAACTATTCACAGGAGCCTAAAACTGGAACCAGTCCGGAGGTTCCGGGAATGAAGAGCTAACACACCGGGCTGCACCTATACCATGGAATATAAGGAGGGGCCAACAGTTTAGACAGACACCCAAATACCAAAAGGGCGCTCATGGCATAGACTCCTTTAAATGGCAAAGTTCCAGAAGCCAAGAGCTGGTCACTGGCCGCCGGCTGCCAGGAAGCAGGCCGGGTGGAGGCGACAGGCAGGGCTGCTGCAGGCGAGTGACAGAAGGAATCCTTGTGGGGGTGATTGTTCTGTATCTGGGTTGTGTGAGTGTCAGTATCCTGGGACACTGTCCTACGGTTTTAAAAATGTTAAGTTATGTTGGAGGGTTCATGGGCTCTCTCTGTATTATTCCTTTTGACTGCATTTGAAGCTACAATTCTCTCTCAGAATAAGTACATACTTTCCAAACTGGAGATACTCTCACTGGCTTTGGAGGGATGGTACCTAGAATGGCACAGAATTGGTTAAAAAGTAATTTACTTTTTGATTTTTAAAAACTGGAAGACATCATGACTAGCACAGTTCTAAGAATTTAAGTAAAGACTTTTCATAATAATTGGAGGAAGAGTGCTTACTGGGAGTGTTAAAATTTTTCTCCTAAACATAATTTAACTGGGATAATTTAATTAGTGTATTCTTACTATTCTAAAGATATAACTGCAAGCTCTTTATGACTTTGCATACCTCAGGAGCACTAAAAATGTGTTGCCAAAGGAAGCTGTTCATTTTCAACTGTTTTCATTGTCTTAAAAGACTCAGTAGTTCTTGTTTGCAATGATACTGGGAAGTAATAGATAATCTAAATGAATATACTGAGAAATGGTACTTTCATATCTATAATCTAATTTTCTTTCAAATGATCAGTTTTGTAGTTTAAATGGGGGTTTTGGTGCATTGGTTTTTAAAAACCATATAATGAGATAATTCAATTTGTTTATAATGATGTCATCTCTTTAAATTATGCTGGCTTAGAAGCTTTTATACAGCATTAACAGAAAAAGAAGAATAAATGTTGTTAAGGACTAAATGTTTGTGTCTCCCCTTCCCACAATTCTCATATTGAAATCTTACTCCCAGTGTGAGGGTGATATGCAGTGAAGCCTTTGGGACTGCTCAGGTCATAGGGTGAAGCTCTCATGAATGAGATTAGTGCCCTTATGAAAGACCCATGAGTATTATGCTAAGAGAAATAAGCCAGTCAGAGAAAGACACATATCACATGATCTCACTGATATGTGGAATCTAATGAACAAAATAAACTGATGGACAAAATAGATTCAGAGACATGGAAGCATGGAACAGAGGGAAGAAGGGTAGGGCAGGAAGAGATTAACCAAAGAATTTATATGCACATATGTATAACCATGGACACAGACGACAGTGCCGTGAAGGCCTGGGGAGGGGGCGAAAGTGGGGTGGAGGGGCCAATGGGGGAAAAGAATGGGACATTTATAATACTTTCAACAATAAAGATACATTTTTTTAAAATAGAGACATGAGATAGATAATCTCTGCTCTGTGCCATGTGAGGATACAGCAAGAAGATGGCCACCTATAAATCAACAGTGTTCTCACTAAGCACTAGGTATCCTGGAACCTTGACGTTAGATTTCTGTTTTCAGAATTGCAAGAAATAAATGTTTGTTGTTGAAGCCATCCAGTCTATGGTATTTTGTTACAGCAGCCCAAACTGAGTAAAACAGATGTTGAAATACTTTAAGAATCCATAAGGGTGACTATATGAAAGGGTGAAATATTGCAGTTACCATGGAAACCCCTCTTGCAGGGGCCAGGACCTGCTGGCATGTGGCTGCGCAGCAAGAACATGCGGGTCCGAGAGGGCCTGCCCACTGCCTCAGCTTCCCAAACACCACAGCGTTCAGTAGAAATTACTCCCTTTAGCATCTCTGCATCTGCTATGCGAGTTTGGGAGGTACTTAGAGAGGGGAAGAGACTGATTATTTCCAAAGGGCCTTGGAGAAATTGGGAAGGAAAAAATATGAGAATTTCTCAAGGGGCCTTTTAGCTAAACTACTGAGTCTAGAAATCTTTGAGCATGGAAAACATGCTATTTGTTCTTATCTGCCTCTGTAGGCAACCCAGTTAGAATGAACTGAAATGACATTGTTTTCATAAAAAATACTAAGCCTATATATCACTTTTAATTAAATATAAGAAGTTACTTATGCCAGGAACAATAATGTAGACATTGGCATATTATAGAAATAATACTTCCTCAGCAAACGGTGAGTCTAATCTGCTCATTTTTTGCATGAAGGAAACGAAGGTTCTGAAAAGTGAATGGATTTACCCAAGTCCATAGCTAATTAGTGGCAGAGCAAGCCCAGGACTACAGGCCTTTGATTAAAGGTCATAGCTGTTAATTGTACTAATTTATTAACAAAGAAGATATATTCTAGTGGCAATTTCTTTGATTCCTCCTCTACAAAAGCAGTAGGAAAGTACAGGATGCATGGTTAAATATTCTGCGATGCTTGTGGCAGCTACTAGGATGGTCTAATTTACATACATTACAGGCCTTGTCTGGTGTTCTTTGTGTTTTGCAGAGACTGGAAAGCAAAAAATTGCATTTTCAAGATTCCCTTGTGGGAGATTTTTGGATGTGTTTAGGTTCTGCCAACCACATCGCTCTGGCAAGACTTGGATTCGGGTCTGAGCCGTGAGGGGAGGGAGGCAGGAGGCCAGGCTTCCATTTCAGGGCTTGGGCGTGGTGGAGGCAGCTGGCCTCTGCAGCTGTTTTGTGTGGCGCGGGGTGGGCGGGTGGCAGGGCTCTTTCCCATCCACGGAGGACACCGTGATTCTGAGGGCTGGGAGCTGTCTGGGTCCTTACCCTGGAGCCCATTCTCAGATCCCCACCAGTACCTGGCGATAAATCCCTTTCTGCTTAATCCAATCGGAGTGATTTTTGTTATTTTCAGCTAACTCCTAACCAACACCCTGTTACCAGATAAAAAGCAAAGAAAAGATTGTAAAATAAACTGCAGCGTAGAAATGGAAACGTGAAGGCCTTGAGCTAAGAAAGGAAAGCATGGTTTGGGCTGAGACTGGGAGACAGGGCCTGCTTCAGGGAAGGGAAAGGAAGCTAGGAAAAGGCACACGATTTCTTCAGGTCCTAGAAGAAATCAGTGACGACGGAGTCACTCTCATGTTATGATTATGTTCTGGAAATTAACATGCAACAAACACTTGGTCCCATCCAAGTATCTCAGTTACCATTTAGCCTCCTGGAAACCGCATTAGAAACAAGAAAGAAGTATGCCTTAGTGCAGAAGTGGCTTTACTGTGTCCCTGTGCACAAGGATCTCCTGACCTGCTTGCTGATGCTTGAAATGCCCTTAACAGGGGACAAGTTATACATAGTTAGAAATAAAAGTGTCAAAATGAAATGCTGATTGAGTTTGTGTGCAAAACTCATCAGTAGTAAAGGGCGATTGGTTAATCAGATCAGACTGAATGCTCATTTCAGGGCCCTTATTGCTTTGCCGATGTAACTGATTGTCACTGACAGAGGGCCCACTCTGAACCTGGCACAGGGCCTCGAGGTTGACACACTCCATGCCATTTGGGGTCTCTACAACTCTAGTTCTGTACAGTGTTTTTATTCCAATTTTCCAGGTACAGAAACTGAGAGTCAGAAGGATGAAAAAACTTGCCTGAATCCTGAAGACAAGGCCCAAGACAGTCTTACTCAATTTCATAGTTTGGATCGGGTCAAGTGTATTTGACTTTACATGGCTAAGGATGGATTGAAACCGTGCTCAGATAGAGCTTTCTCATGGGGAGGCCGGCAGGAAGTTCTGCTCTGCATGATTTATACCCTTTTCCTTTTAAAATGCTTACTTTTTTATAAAGGATTTATTAATAACAACCACAACAAATAGCACTTGTAGATCAGTTTACAGTCTATTCTCTTATAATGCATTTTTTATACATTTTCACTTTTTGTCTTCACAACAACCCAGTAGGGACCGGGACGCTTCCCTTCCAATTTCAAGATATAAATTGAGCCCTAAAAGTTGAAGTTAGTGCCTCAAAGCACTCAGTGAGTGAAGATTTTGGATCCTAAATGCAAGGATTCAGTCCCAGAATTTCACAAGAATCTTATTATTGTTTAGAGAGATAAGTAGTGGCCTGGAGACCTTCAAAAACACTCTGGGCCACACAGAGGACCAAAAAGTGTTTCTGTTTCATACTTACCCACTTCATTCCAGTAGCCACCTGTACTACTGAGCACACTGCTTGTGAACTGTTTATGTCTGCCGTCTCAGGATTCTGGACAGTAGAGGCTGTGAGGGCTGGCATTTTACCTTTTCATTTAAATAGTTCTAGCACCTCACATAATGCCTTGGGTAGAGTAGGCATTCCATGTGTTTTGATTGAGTACTTCCAAAATATCAATTTTCAAAGCAGAATAAAAATAATAAATTTTCACTCCAATGTTTTAGCTGACATGATGGATTTAGTGTATGGGGACTAGCAAGATTCATAAGAAATATTGGCACTAAGTAATTCATGTGTTTTAGGAAAACCCCATTTTTACTACCAGCTACATTTGGTCAAGCATTTTACCAAATATGTTACAACTAATTTAAAAATCTTGATAGAAGCACCTTTCCTACAAGAGAACATTGCTGTGATTTCCTTCCCCCTCTACACACTGGACTAGACAATTTCTTTTGGTGCCAGAACGAAATGGCAGCGCTACCTGCCTTTGGAATCATGATGAATGAAGTTGCCCAAAAGTGAAATTCAATCTGGGCCTTAACTCATATTGCCAAGTGCTGGCCAGTGAAAACAACCATTAAGAGAAAGACTCCTGATTTATTCCTTCAATTTTCTCATGCAGACAGAGCATTTGTGGTCAAATGGCACCTAAATTAAATAAAAACATTCCAATTTTAAGTCTTAATTTTTTGACCTTTGTATATGATGGAAGACTATTGCCAATCTGCTCTGGAAATCTCCCAGGTTTGAATGGATGTTTGCATTACAGAATGTCCTAGGTTTTGTTGTGTGCCCTGAAGGTGGCAGCCGTTATAGGACTTTGTTTTGTTTTGTTTTGTTTTAACTGCAGGAAACATGTAGCTCTATTGAGTGTCCATATAATTTTCAGGTCATTTTGCAGCCTCGGATACATAAATGCTTCAAAGAATTGTTGACTCAGGTATTCAGGTGTGGCCTACAGGTTTACAATGTTTGAAAGGCAGGAAGAAATGGAGCAGAAGTCTGATGATCCCAACTCATTCTAAATCACCTCCCTGCTAGGAAATTTGCTTTTCTTGTTAGTTGTTGTCTATCATAACAGACTAGTAGTCTCTGTTTGGAGATGTTTATATGAAAAAATTGTGAATTAATTTGCGTACACTGGATTTATTTAGGAATCAGTAAATAATAGTTACAGAGATTATGGTCTCTGAAGGGTCAGAAAGAATTACGTGATATGAATATGAAATGAAAACAGATTCAGAATTGAGTTGAACCAATGAACTTTCCATTTTCTATATTGATTTAAGCATTATTCACATTATAATAAAGCTAGACCTTTCTTTGTCTGACTTATCCATTTGCTATCTTAGAGATATTAGAGGTTGAATTTTTTTACCTTTGCAAAATCATGTTACCTGTGCAATCAAGCACCATTATCAAGCCAGTTCATGACATGGAATTCTCAGTAAATAGCTGTTGATTCTTTAAACACTATGTACAGATGCTGTGAATGCCCTTTAGTTGTACTCTATGACACAGGTATACCAAGTGGACTTAACATATTCACTTTAATACAAAATAAATTATATAATATAGCAGACACTTCAGATTATAACGTTTACTTGAACTAGGTCTTTGGAGATTAATGCTACTAAAATTTTGAATGTTTTTTTTTTTTTTTTAATGTTCAGATAGTGGGAGACATTCTTGAAATAAATTATGTAAATAACTTAATTTGGTGCATTACAGTTTTTTACAACTTGCACAAAAATATAATGTATATCTTTTGTTCCTCCAGCCAATAATGTGAGATAGAAATACCAGATGTGTCATTATTATTATTATTATTAATTCCACTTTATAGAAAAGAAAGGCAAATTTCAGAACATTTAAGTGAACTTCCCTACATTTTTTTGCCTAATAGGTATTGGGCAAATGATTGGGATACAGATTTTCTGACTTCAAATACTCTGAGTTTTTTACTACATGCCATTTTTCAGTTAAATCTACAGAGGATGAAGTTAAAACTTGTTGACTTGAAGAGGTCAGTGGTTAAACTTAAAAAATTAGGTGTTTTTTCTGGTTTATTCCATAAATATAAAACCAGTTCTACTTGGAGCCTGAGGGTGTGGTGAAAGAGACGTGGATTTGAAGTCAGAGTTTGAATCTCAGCTGTGCCACATGGATGTGACTTTAATGACAAATCTCTATAGAATTCTTCAGTAAAGTACAAATAAACAAAATAAAAAAGAAAGAACAAATGAAACACTAGAAAAATCTGTGTGAATGTGAAACATTACCTATGTGCGTGGTCACAATGCTGTCTGTCTGTAAAACGGAGCTGATTATACTTGTGGCGAAGGGTTGGGTAAAGAACAAAGTGCAGAGCGCCCAGGACCTGCACCTGGTGGCTGGATCCTGCCAAAGGCCAGGGAAGTCATTTGGCCTCCTGTGCTTATCTGAATACACCTCTGTTCAAACGCATTCTGTAGTTTCGAAATAACTGATCAACTGTCTCATTTATGTTGCTCTTCCTTCTAAAAATATATATTTATAATCTTTCTACGCTGTGGTTTTGTGGTTTTGTGTTCTAAATGAATTTTGGAATAATATGGTGTCAGGGTAACAATGCAAAATGTTAGGCTTACTTAGTGAAATGTAGTACTGTCATTGATGCTATTAGTATTTGGGTAGGATTTTTACAATCTTTTTCTCATTCAAAAAAGTTTATGAAATTATATGACTAAGAAGATATATTTCACTCTTTAAAGCTCTTTCTGGCTTAATTCATAAATAAGATTAATGTGGTGGGGAAATTATCTTTTATTGGATCACGTATTAGGCAATTTTCAGTATAAATAGCAATTTATTTTCTTACTCAGTGTTTGAACCTTGGCCTCTTTCTGGAAGTTGTAACTAAAAAAAACACAGAAGTCTTTTAAGTGTAATATGCTTGACATTAATTTGTTTCCATTCTTGGATACTGGCATGAAAGCATAAATTTATGTCTTAGTCTCAGGAGACTACACTTAATAAATGGATGAACATTTTAAAAAACTGAAACCCAAAACAGCATCACATATAAAATGCAAGTAGGAACCTATGTTCCGAGAAAAGAATGGAAGGAAGCCTTTCCTATGTATCAGGCATTCAGAAGAAAGACTTAGAGAAGGTCAAATGATCTGATACTAAGTGGTCTTTCTATTTTTTTGTCATTTTACTTTAATGTCTGTATTGTATATTGAAAATACTGATCATATATACAAGGTGGGAAAAAGTAGGTTTACAATTGTGAGCATGTGAGTTTATTTTTGTATTATTATTTATTGATTGTATTATTTATTTGTATTACAACTGTAAACCTACTTTTGCCAACCCCATGTATTTATGATCACATAAGATATTATCAAGAATAAGTGACAATCACCTTTTAGGATTCACATTATTAATTAAATTGTAAACAGATAGGACACTCTCATTATTTATGGAGGGCCCCTCACATTTGGTAGTTATGCTTGAAACATTTCCATAAAGTGTTACTTCTGCTTCCTGTGTCACATCTCTTTAAGTTTCTTAACATTCTTAAGAGACAGATTGATCTTGTTCAGTGGCCCTTTCCCTCAAAACAGTGCACGGGTGATACTTCTGAAGGTTTCTGATGTCACGGCAATTAGCAGAGAACAGGGTCATTGCCACAGAGAGGCTGGGCTGGGAGGCTCAATTAGATGGCAGGCCAATGGTCTCGCCACAGCTCTGGGGTTGGTGTGAGGCTAAATACAAATTTAGCCCGTCATGAGTGAGAAAAAGGGAGAAAGAACTGTCTTTTTTAGAGATTATGCCCTTCTTAACTCAGATGGTTTATGGCCATTCAGTTTGAAAATTGTAGGGGTGGTAGGAGGCAGTTATCTTTTTTTTTAAGGTGATTAGTTAGCAATATAAGTGTTTCTCTCAGTGTATCTACCCTCCTTACTTAAAAAACCCCACAAAACCTAGTTTGTGAAATCCTGAAGTCTAGAAACCACCAAGTTAAGCTGAGTTAAGAGGTTCACTCCACACACTAGCCTCCCTGAGTGGGCACTCGATTAAATTTATGGCTCAGCAGAGCACAGCAAACAAACAAACAAACAAAACCACTTGTCATGGTCCATAAACATCACTAGCAATAGGCAAAGAGTTAACAGGAAATGTCTGAAGCCAAATTGTCATCATCTTTATATAAAAACTAGCTGATTTTGTAAAAGTTTATCCATTAAAATGTGATCATGTTTTGGCTTTGTTTGGTTTATTTTTATTTATTTATTAATTATTATTATTATCTTTATTGTTGAAAGTATTACAGATGTCCCCCTCCCCCTACATTGCTCCCCCCCACTCTCAGTCCCCCACCAGGCCTTTTTAAATAGATTATTTAGTTGATATGTAAGGGGTTCAAAAGCCACTGCTGTGATAAAGCTGACCTGCTCTTGTAGGAAAGCCACAGTGGAAGGTAGAAATGCAGGTGATGAAGGATATATGGGGAACACAGAGACTCAGATGTGAAGACACTCAGACTTTCCTTGCCAAGACTTTTCTAGTGATCGGGAAGAGCTATACATGCTGCCCCATGGGATGCAATGCCTGGGAGTCAGCAGTAGGAAAGCAGCCAAGGGCAGTGGAACAGTGTTTTTTAGAGAAAGCCCATCAAAAAAGACAGGAAAGCTGTGCTACATCCCCTTTCTGGTGGCAAAGATTCCTTAATTATAATTGACCCACCAGTGAGTGCAGTTCTTACCACCACAGGTGACCACAAGAAGAAATAGGTATGAGGGCCTGAGTAAGAGCAGACAATGGCCTGAGAAAAACTTTCAGGTAATGAGAGACATCTTGATGCTTAGTCTTTTTCATTTAAAATCATTCTTTAAACTAGATTTCTATCTTTAATTGTATTTCTATATGCCATGCGGTCCACAGATGTGCTTGAAAGCATCTGAAAAATAATTGAAACTTTACAAAAATTTTACTTTCAGATAGCTTTCCTTGGGATACTATCCACAAGTTTATTTTAATTACTTTAGGTTTCTTCTCTGTGTTCTGAAATATTTCTTCTGTTTGATTTTCTGTGCTACCAATTTTGGTTCTAAACAGGTGATTATTCCTCACTTTTAGTTGATATAATGACTTTGGTAGTGTGGAGGGGATGCTAGAAAAATATTTTCTGTGGTACAATAAATGGCCTTGAATGTTTGTTTCTGTTGTTGTTGTTTTTGCTAAAGTTGTCATCTGTATATTCTAAAAATTCTATTTCCCCAGCAACTACTTTGGGGTGTTCTTCTTTGTTGTCTTCTCTTGCTAGTTCTCCTTAATGTATTTTTTCCTTACCTACTGATGACTCTTTTTATCTTCATGTGTCGGGTCAATGTTTTGTTTTTTCCAGCTGCCTAAAGAATGAGAGGTCCTTGTACCTGCAGAACAACCTTAGAGAATTTTCACCCTTCTCTTGAGGGCATTATGTGCTTCTGCTTCTTCCTGGCAGAATGTTGCCCACGGCATCAAGGAAGAGAAGGAATTCAACCTTTATGTAGTTCTCTCCCAGTTCCTCCAGGGCCAAATAAGACCTTCTAGAATACTATCCTTTCAACACACACACACACACACACACACACACACACACACACACACACACACAGCTCTTCCTCGGGAGGGACAAAGCAATTTTTAGGCCAACCTCTTGGGAAAACAGAGTCCCAGACCCTATTCCAGGCTTCTTTCTCTGACTGGCTCCATCTGGCTCATAAGTAACAAAGGACTGAGCTTGTTTTGTCATCTAGAAATTTCGGCGGTTAAATAGCGCTACAAGGGGAAAATGAGTTTTCAAACTGCTACCAACTCCCATCATCTTCTCAAAGCATCTGTGACACCAGGAATATTAAAATCCACCACCTTCTGGTATATGTGTGTTATGTATATGCATGTAGAAATACATATATATAGTTATATATATACATAGTTATATATATAATTATATATATTCTTAATGAAGGCAAGGATGTATTTTTATCCTTGTTTCAGCCCAAGTGCCTGGGAAGTCCTGGGGGAATATCTGAGATAAGGTAGTAACTAATTGTTAGATTTGTATGTGTTCTCTTCAGAATGAGGCATGCTGTTTAAAATAAATGATTTGAAAAGCAATTGTGTCTAAGATGGCTGTGGATCGAGTGGAAGCTACATTGACACTCTCCCAGGACCAAACTGGAATTACAACTAAAATATAGAAAAACCACCCTGAATAATCAACTGCAACTGAAGGCGAGCTGGAGAGCACCCTCATAACCAAGGAGGAAAAGTGGAGACCTCATGGAGACTGGTGGGAAGTACAGAGACATGAGAGGGCTGGCTGGGCTACCACAGGCAGTAGCTTATGGTCCAGAGGGATATCTCAGCTACGGGGGGGTTCCCACTGAGAACTCTGGGGTCTAAAGCCCAGGCTGGGCTCCCCAGCCCAGAGCATCAGAACTGAGAAAAGTGACCACATAACATCTGGCTGTGAAAAGCAGCCAGGTTTCTGTCTGTCAGGGAGAGATGGCTGGAAAGGTAGGCACCCTCTTAAAGGGCCAATGTACAAAGTTTTGTGTGCAGCCACTCACCTTGAGCTCCGGTGGAGGGAAGGCAGAGTGGACTAGAGCAGTGTGAAGAGAATCTAGAGGGGCTGGCTGGGGGAATAGATCTCAGAGGGCACCCATCTGGACCCTGGTGCTGAGCCATTGCCCCATACTGCAGAGGACATCTTTCTCAGGCAGACATTTACCTTCCAAGCAGCTTTTGCTTGAGGGAGAAGCAATTGCTCACTCTGCTGGAAAACCTCTGGCCCCACCCTGTGGAGTTTCTACAGCCTGAGGCTCATCAAGAGAATAACAACCTCTGGGTGCTTTGAATCTTTGCATGATTGGCTTCTGGACCCAGGGGTTGGAAAAGCAGACTTTGGTGGATATCTTGGTCCTCTCCAAACGCTCCCAGCCCCAGCAGATGAAACCAGAGCTGTAGAGTATGAAAAACTTCAAACAGGATACTCAAGGCAAGTCACAAATAGCATCTGACATTGGCCTGCACCAGAGACCATCCAAAAGACTTGGAGTTCTAGCAGATCTATGCAATATATAGAAACAAATACAAACAGGCAGCCAAAATGAGGAGACAAAAAATAGCCCCAAATGAAAGGACAAGAGAAATCTCCAGGAAAAGAGCTAAATGAAATGAAGATAAGCAATCTATCAGATATAAAGTTGTTTAGAATACTGATCATAAGGATTCTCAACAGCATGAAAAAAGATAGAAACTATGAAGGAAATTAAGAATGACATAGTAAAAATAAAAACCCCCACAACATTGGAAGGAATGAACAGTAGATTAGGGGAAGCTGAGGATCAGATCAGGAAATTAGAAGACAAGGTAGAAAAAAATCACTCAATTAGAGATCCAAAAAGAAGAAACAATTAAAAAACAGGAAGATTGTTTAAGGGAGCTGTGGGACAATATGAAATGTAACAATATTTGCATCCTAGGAGTGCCAGAAGAGTAAAAAATAAGCAAGGGTTAGAGAACCTGTTTGAAGAAATAATGACAGAGAGCTTCCTTAAAATGGTGAAGAAAAGTCACACAAGTTCAGGAGTCACAGAGAGCCCCAAGCAAGAAGAACCCAAAGAGGCTCACGTTCAGACACATCATAATTAAAATGCCAAAAATTCAAGACAGAGAGAGAATCTTAAAGGCAGCAAGAGAGAAGCAATCTGTTACCTACAAAGGAGCTTCCATAAGGCTGTCAGCTGACGTCTCATCAGAAACTCTACAGGCCAGAAGGGAATGGCATGAAGTATTCAAAGTAATCAAACAAGGATCTGAAACCAAGAATACTCTATCCAGCAAGGCTATCATTCAAAATAGATGATGAAATAAAGAGCTTCCCAGACAAAAAAGGCTAAAGGAGTTTATTACCACCAAACCAGCATTATGGGAAATGTTAAAAGGACTGCTGTAATAAGAAGTTGAAATAGAGAGAAAGAGAGACATAGGCATAAAGAAATACAATGGCAATAGTAAGTACTTATCAATAATAAACTTAAATATAAATGGATTAAGTGTCCTAATCAAAAGACATAAGGTAGCTGAATGGATAAGAAAACATGGCCCATATATCTGCTGTCTGCAAGAGACACACCTCAGAACAAAAGGCTCACACAGGCTGGAAATAAAGACAAACAAACAAAGAAACTTCTGCAGGACTTTAAAGGAGAGATCAACAGCAATGCAGTCACAGTACCAGACTTTAACGCCCCCACTGACCTTATTGGATAGACCTTCCAGACAAAAAATCATCAAAGAAACAGTGACTCTAAAGGACACACTAGATCAGATGGATTTAATTGACATTTACAGAACATTCCACTCTAAAGCTGCAGAACAGGCATTCTCCTCAAGTGCCCATGGGACATTCTCAAAGATAGACCACATATTAGGACACAAAATAAGTTTTTACAAGCTCAAGAAGACTGAAATCACATCAAGCATCTTCTTGGACATTTACACCATGGAATACTTTGCAGCTATAAAAATGAAGAATCCCTTACCCTTTGAGACAGCATGGTGGGACCTGGAGAGTACTATGCTAAGTGAAATAAGTCAGTCAGAGAAAGACAAGTGTCACACAATCTTACTCATATGTGGAATCTAATGAACAAAATAAACTATTAAACAAAATAGATCCAGAGACATAGAAGCATGGAACAGACTGACAAATCTCAGAGGGAAGGTGAGTGTGGGTAGAGATTAACATAAGAATTTATGTGCATATATGCATAACCTATGGACACAGACCATAGTGGGGTGCAGACCTTGGAGATGGGGTACAGGACGGAGGGGATCAATGGGGGGGAAAAGGAGGACATTTCTAATACTTTCAACAATAAAGATAAATTTAAAAAACAAACAACTGAAATAAATATTAAAAGTATTCAAATCAATGGCTGACTTCTCCTTGAAAGGTCATGTTGATAAAAAAGCCTTTGGTTCATATTAACCATTGTCACCTCAATAACCTTAATAAAGTGTTAAAAAATAAAATAAAATAGATAAATAAATAAATAAATAAATAAATAAATAAATAATTTTAAAAAGCAGTTGTGTCTTGGCCAGTGTGGCTCAGTTGGTTGGACCTCCATCCCATACACTGAAAGATCATGGGTTGGATTTGGGCCAGGGCACATATCCAGGTTGCAGGTTCAGTCCCTGTTGGGATGCAAGTGGGAGGCAGCTAACTGATGTTCCACTCTCACATCGATGTTTATCTCTCTCCCCCCACACCCTCTCAAATCAATAAAAGCATGTCCTTTGTGAGGATTAGAAAAAAAAGCAATTGCATAAAACAATATAGTTGAGCCTATACCATACAGAAAATTCGATAATATATCACAAAGGAAGTGGGTAGACAAAGGTTTATTAGAGTAAGAGAGTGACATCAGATGGTACCTCAAATACACAGGAAGAAAAGAAGAGAGCCAGCGATGGTAAATAAGAAAATTAACATAAGAAACTATATAACTATATACTTTTTATTTTTCTCTTAACTTCTTTAAAGACATAAAATTATATAAATCAATAATTATAACAACGTGCTGTATTGTGGTGTTATATAATAACAGCAGAGAAAAGAAGAAGGAATTGAACTACATAAGAGTAACATTTGGATATTTCACTGCACCTAAGACAATATCAATATAAGTCAATTCTGATAAGTTAAGGTATCTATAGTTAGCCCTAGAGCAACTACTAAGAAAAATAAATTATACAGTGAAAAAATCATTAGGAGAAATCAAATGTTACTCTAGAAAGTATTCACTTCATGAAAAAGAAGGCAATAAAGGAGAAACAAAGTGGCAAAAAAGACATGTAAACTGGCAGACATCAATTCAATGCTCAATCATAAAATTAAAAATATAAATACATTAAATGATTGAATCAAAAGACAGAGATTGCCAGACAACATAAAAATTACATAACCATGAACTCATAACTTTTAAAGCTATAATCTGAAAACTATGTGCCTTCTATGGGAGAGAAACTTTATATTCAAATACAGAAATAGGTTAAAAATAAAAAAAAATGAAAAAAGATATATCTTAACCATGAAAAATCTGGCATTGTTCTATTAATATACTTTAAAATAAATATTACTGGAAATAAAGGACATTTTATAATGATAAAAAGTTTAATCTCTCAGGAACATATAACATTTACATGTATGCCCTAACAACAGAACCCCAAAATATTTGAAGCAAAACTACTGAATTGAAGGGGGAAATAGATGATTTAACATGAAGAGTTGGTGACTTCAACACCTTACTTTCCATACTGTACAACACAACTGGGAAATATTTAACTTGGACAACTCTATAAACCAACTAGATCTAACAGTCATTGGAAGAACATTTCACCCCAAATTAGCAGAATACAGATTTTTCCTAGATGCACATGTGGAACTCATAAAACAAACTTCAGTAAATATTAAAATATTAAAATCATACTGAGTATGTTTAATGATCACAATGGAATGAAATTAGAAATAAATAACAGAAGAATATATGGAAAATTAACAAATATGTAGAAATTAAACAACACACTCCTAAGTAACCAATGGGTCAAGAATAAGTCACAAATTTAATTAGAAATTACTTTTACATGTATGAAAAGGAAGACAGAAGATAATGAAACTTAAGGGATGAAATGCAAGCAGTTATTGGAGGAAAATTTATAGATGTAAACACTTTAATTAGAAAAAAAGAAAAACCCCAAATTAAAAACACACCTTTCACCTTAAGACACTTAGAAAAGAAGAGCAAACTATACCTAATAAAGCAGAATGAAAAAATAATAAAGATTAAAGTGGAAAAATAATGAAATAGAGAACTGAGAAAATAAAAGCAAAAGTTGATTCTCTGTAAAAATCAACAAATCTTCATGACCATAGGTTAGGCAAAGCTTTCTTTGTTATAAAACCAGAAGCACAAGCAGCAAAAGAAAATAGATAAATTCTACATCAAAATTGAAAATTTTGTGCTTCAAAGGATACCAGCAAGTGAAAAATAACTCAGAGAATTAGGGAAAATATTTTCAAAACATATGTCTGATAAGAGACTTGAGTATGGAGTGTATAAAGAACTCTTAAAGCTAAATAATATAAATATAAACAATCTAACTTACAAATAAGCAAAGCGACTGAACAGACATTTCTCCAAAGGCCAGTGAGCACATAAAAAAGATGCTTGACATCACTAGTCATCAAGGAAATGCAAATGAAAACTCCAATTAATTATAACTATACAACCACTAAACTGACTATAATAAAAATACGCAGCAATTCTGCTCCTAAGTATACACCCAAAAGAAATGGAAACATATTCCTACACCAAAACTTTTACATAAACTTTCATAGCAGCATTATTCATAATAATCAAAATGCTGCAACAACCCAAATGTTCATAACCTGATAAGTGGACAAACAATTGTATTATAGGCATATAATGGAATATCATTCAGCCATAAAAAGGAATGAATTATTAATATATACCACATGAGTGCACCTTATGCTGTTGAAAGAAGCCAGCAATATAAGTCAACATTTTGCATGACTCTGTTACATATAATACCCAATTAGAATTAGTAAATCTATCGTGACAGAGATTATGTTAGTGGTTGACTAGGCTGGGAGAAATAGGTGGGGGAATGACTGCTAATAGGCACTGGGTTTCTTTTTTGGGTGTTAACATTCTAAAATTATATTATGATGATTGTTGTACAACTCTGAATTTTCTAAAAACCACTTAACCAAACACTTTAAATGGGTGAATTTTATGGTATTTAATTTATATTTCAATAAAGCTGTTTTATATCTAGGTCTGTATGTATGCATGGTATATCTACTATTTTTCAGACACTTTACAAGGGGCTGAGGATATATTGGTGGAAAAATATGTACATTATCTAGTAAGTCTTACTAAATATGTACAGTAATCAAGATGGTATGGTACTGGTGGAGAACTGGACATAAAGAAAAGTAGAAAAGATAACCCATAGTTACACCCGTAGAAATATGATTAATTGTTTTCATGAACATGCAAAAGAATTCAGTGGATGAAGGGCAGCCTTTTCAATGAACGGAGCTGGAGCAACTGGACATTTATAGTCTCCTCTCCCCAGAACAATAAGAACCCTAACTTAAAACCTCCCACTTTATATAAAAATTAACCAAAAATGGATCAGAAATTTACATGCAAAACAATAAAACTTTTAGGAAAAATAATAAGAGAAAATGTTTAGGATTTAGGGAGAGGCAATGATTCTTAGAATTATCAGGAAAAATACTAACCATAAACATAAGGATTGATAAATAGGGTCTCATCAAAACTAAAACCTTTTGCTCTGTGGAAGACTTTATGATGGTTGTTTACTTGCCAACTTGACCGGGCCAAGGGGTGCTCAGATATTTGATCAAGCGTAATTCTGGGTGTGTCTCTGAGAGCGTTTCTGGACCTGAGATTGCACTCCCTAATATGGGAGGGGCCAATTCAATCAATCCAGTCTGAACAGATGAAAAAGGCTGAGTGTGAAGGACATGTCTCTGCCTACTGGGTGAGGTGGGCATTGTTTTGGTTTTTTTTTTTTTTTCTGCCTTTGGACTTGTACTAAAACATTGACATGGCTCTTTTTGGGTCTTGAGCCTGTCAGCTTTCAGAGTGGAGCCTCCGTTATTGGTTCTCCTGGTTCTCAGCCTGCAGGCTGGGACTGGGACTACACCTCTGGTTCTCCTGCTTGTTGAATCTAGATCTTGGGAATTCCCAAGCTCCATAATCATGTGAGCCAATTCCTTACAATAAATCTATTTATACATTGGTTCTGTTTTCTTGAGAACCCTAACACACCCTGTTAAAAGGATGGAGAGAGAAGATACAGACCAGAAAAAAAATATTTGCATACCACAAATCTGTCAAGGACTCAATTAGTATACAACAAACACTTGAAACTCAAAAGTAAAAATTCCAAAAAAAAAAAAAAAAAAATTCAATTAGACACTAGGCAAAAGACTTAAATGAATATTTCACTGAATAGGATATACATATAACAAATAAGCATGTGCAAAGACGTTGAAAATCATTAGCCTTTGTGGAAATGCAAATTTAGTTGACAATGAGATATCATTACATAGCTATCAGAATGGCAAAAATAAAAATAGTTGACAAGAACAAATGCTGGAAAGGACGCAGAAAGACTGGATTATTCATACATTGTTGGTGGGAATGGAAAATGGTACAAGTCATTCTGGACAACAGTTTGGCAGTTTATTGTAAAGCTAAATATGCAACTACCATCTGACTCACCAGTTGTACTCCTGGATATTTATTCCACAAAAATGTAAATTTATGTTCACACAAAAACCTATCCACAAATGTTTATAACAGTTTATCTGTAATATTCCCAAACTGGAAACAACCCAGATGCTCTGCAAAAGGTAGTGGTACAATAAACTGTGGTACATACATACTATGGAATACTACTCAGCAATAAAAAAGAATGGACTATGGATACATGCAATGGCCTGGATGGACCTCCAGAGAATTATGTTCCGTAAAAAAAGAAAGCTAACCCCAAAAGATTACCAACTGTTTGCTTTCATTTATATGACATTCTTGAAATGACAATATTTTGGAAATGAGGACCCTTTAGTGGTTTCCAGGTGTTAGGTATGGTGTGGGAGGGGTGAGTATGGCTACAAAGGAGAACACGAGGGTTCTTTAGAGTGATGAAATTTATCTGTATTTTGACTCGTTTGTAAGATGTTACTAGTGAGGGAAACAGAGTGAAGGATACATGGGATCTCTAAATTATTTCTTACTACTGCATATGATACAGTTGAACCTTGAACAACACAGTTTTGAACTGCACAGGCCCACTTACATGCAGATATTTTTCAATAAGTATACAGTACTGGAAATTTTTTGGAGATTTCCTTCTACCTTGAAGCAATTGTCTTGACTGCACTAGGTTGTATTGATTACACATAAAGCAATTATCAATACATGAATCATTATACCTGTAAATAATCTTAAATTTCTCTTTCACATTATCTTTTGGTTTTTGATTTTTAGTGTTACTAATATGTATAACATCTACAGTGTTCTGTATCATATAAGACATTCTTGATGTAGGTACTTATAGATGATTCATCTCATAAAGAGATTATGTAATCTTGATATTGATTGGTAAATACAATACAGTATTGTATATGTATTTTGTTCTTCCTCATGAGTTTCTTAACATTTTCTTTTCTCTAGCTTACTTTATTGTAAAGATAGATTATATAATACATATAACATACAAAATGTGTATTAATCCACTATGTCATCAGTAAGACTTCTGGTCAACAATAGGCTATTAGTAGTTAATTTTGGGGGAATCAAAAGTTATACTCATAGGACTTGTGACTGCACAGGGGTAGGCACCCCTGACCTCCACAATTGTTCAAGGGCCAACTGTACAATTATTTCGAAATAAAAAATTTAATTTAAAAAGTATAAGGAACTCCACTGACAACTTGAAAGGCTGATATGATTTAGCCAAATAATACCCACTAATGTCGGCTACCTTAAATGTCAGAGACATGATTCTAAAGCAGAGCTTCCCGAACTTCAGCAAGCTGTGGCACAGTAGAAAATGGTAATTCTGAGATGACTGACTCCAGCTCCATCTGCCTGCCTCAAAGGCTGAGGATCATAATATTGGCACACCTTGATCCCACATTTGGTGTGCCAGCTTGCTTGTGCCCCAGTTGGGAAGCTCTAGCCTGGAAAGCCTAACATGGTTTTGAGAGGATCCCTACATGACTTCACCATCTGAGCCTAGCTGTCAGTCACAGAAGTTACTGTGGAATAGTAAATAACCACATTTATCATACGTTGCTTCCACCAGTATTACTTGGCTGACTAAATGACTTTATGTTGGAGGGAAAGAGCATGAGTATCAAATACCATGATAAACATTTAATTGTTAATCATTGTGAACCCATGACTACTTCCTTCCCTAAAACAAGTTATCACAAAGGAATCCTTTCTATTTACCATCATAAAGAGTTGAAAATTGTGCATCATGAAAGAGTTACCTATATTGTTCAAATATTCAATATTTTCTTCATAACTGTTGTCACCCCTTTAATCCTAACCTTGCTGAACTCTTCCTGGAGCCCTAAGAGCCCTGTTCCTGGACCTTCATATGTCCCCCAGGCACTGCTTCTGTTCCACGATGTCGCCTTGGGAACCGGCTGGCATACTCTGATAGTCCAATGATGGCCTAGTGGACAAGTGGTATAAATTGTGTACACACAAGACAATGAGGAAATGATTCCTCCCAAAGAATATCAAGTTTGAACAACTAATAGCTACTATATATAAATATGAACTCAATGTATTAAATGTTTCCAAAAGAAGACAAAACTGGTGTCTGATAATCATCTTAAAAACACTCCTTTTATTATATAGCAAAAAACAAACATTACCTTTTTATATAGATAGGAAAATGATCTATTTATTTTTTTAAACTTATGTCCCGGTTCCTTCAATATAATCTTTTATAAATAATTTATCTTTGTAATGTATAATATATTAATATTTAATTTTGTTCTAGTTCAAATATTATCATATTCAGGGGCCAGAATATTATATGTGCACATTTATATATATTTATGCAACTTATAGAATCCTCAGAAGTTTACCCAAGTTTTATGTAGCAATTTCTTACATAAGACGAAGGCTATTTGGGCCACTCATTTGTTTCTAATTTTCATTGTTCCTGATATTAGATTTATGGACTCAATATCACTTATTTTGAAAAAGATATGTCTACAAATATTATCATTAATCCATACATCAGGGGTTCTAAATTCCTCAAAAAAAATAATCACCAAACACTCAAATATCAAGCCATTTCTTTGTGACTAGAAAAAATAACTATTTAATTGTAAGATGCTTGATAAACCACTTTTTAAAATGTAATAAAGAAATGGGATACAACTATCTTCTAAATACCAAAATATAACAATATAGAAACTCCAAAAAAATGTTTAAAATATATATAAAATGCAACTTTATTTCCTTCCAAATTGAACCATTTTTAATAAGTTTGTTATAAAGATTAACCTACTTCCAGGCCCAAGTAACACATTTATCACAACAAAAGCACTCTTTGAGCTCTCCCCCAAGAGCAATAAAGCAACATTATGCTACTTCGAGATATTCGCAAATTTCATGGGGCTGTCGTCTGTGAAGGCCATTTTGCTTTTGAAGGGTTTATAGACACGAAAATGTTAAATGCTGCTGATCTCTAGAGGCATTTAATATTAAGAAACAACGACAATCTTAAAGCTTGTTTCTCTTTTATAAATGTTTATGATACTTCGGTGATCAAACGTATCACAGAGCACAGATTAGGACGTAGATTTCTTTTGAGCGGTTGGCTGTATTGCCTCAGTCTTGACCCCAGGATAAGAGGGTCCGGCTCACTTTGTAGCTGATGCTAATCCTTGCAGTATCTTTCTTGTAAAGTTTAAGATGTTTTGTAAGCCCAGTTTTCCAGCTGTCCCAGTTTTCTGACCCATTAATCTGAAATCCACTGTGAGCCTTCAGCAACCTCGTAGTTTCTCAATGGTACTTACGTGATAATGTTGCTCTGATGTTAAAATGAGTTAATTCATTTATAGTACCTAAAACAGTACCTGGAACGTGGTAAAAACTTAGGAGTTAATTGAGCTTATCATTACTGCCGTTGTTAAATTTGAAAATAAAAGGATACACAGAAAATTAAGCAGTATTCACCTAAAAGCACTTAATACAAAATATTAGCAAGGCAAAAATGGATCGAGCGGCCTCTATCTCATCTTGATTCTAATCTCAAAATAGAATACTATTTATATACTATTTATTTTCATTTTGGTTTCCAGGAAAGAATTCGAATCAGAACAATCTGTTTTAAATCTTGTCCCTTCTACTTACTAGTTACATGACCCTAATAAAGTTAATCTAACCTCCCCTATACTCAGCTGTGAAGGAAGGATAGTCCTCAGGGGGGTTGGGAAAAATCAAAGAAAATAATGTGTGTAAATATCTAACATACGACTTGGCCCAAATAGTACTCAATAACTAATTACTGCTTTTCCATTCCCATTTCATTCTTGTAAAGTGAGCAATTTGAAAGTAATAATGACTTTGATAAGAAAAAAGCGAATGTAGCTAAATGCATCAGGCTAATTTTAGTCTATTTTTCATTGCTTAAAGAAAAGCTTACAGGTAAGAATCAATTACTCTGATTTTTCTATTGCCTCAGAGAGAATTAGGTATGAAATTATGAGAATTAGAAAGAATTTTTACCTTTTTACTAAAAACTTTTTATATAATACATACACAACAATCTTGTACTAATTCTTTTCACAAAACTTTATAATAAAAATGCTTCTTTTCTCTCTTTCTTATGAAATCCTTATTTATCATTTTTATCATGGTCAGAGAAGTATGATATACTATATATATGACATATATGATATGTCATATATATATCATAACTACAAATATTTAGATTTGTTCAGGAAATCATTCTCAATTTTTTAACTCTCTTTTTTATGTTATTGAAGAACTGAATACTTATGTGTGTATGCTGGAGAAGTTTAGTGTAATGAAACAGAGCAGAAATTAGATTACCCATAATCTCACACTCAAAAAGAACTACAGTTTAACATATTTTCATTTCCCCCTCCCCAATTTTTTGCAGATAATCCAGTTACTTTTTAAATATTTCATAAATTTATCTTACATGGGAAGGACAATGGAAAACTCCACAAAAGTACAGATTTCTGAAATGAGCCGGTATACATAGGATGGGTGTCTTGATGAAGGGCCTGGAACTGGCTCCTCAGTGTCCTCTCACCTTGCTGGACGGGGAGGAAATGAACTTATATGGGGGAGCCGATGGCTTCCTTGGGTGGGAAAGGCAGGTGGAGCCTCCGTGCTGCATACAGTTAAATTATTCTCTCTCCCTGCTTCTTGCCCCCGCTTTTGCATAGACCGCAGTGTTGAATTCTGAGAAGTGAAGTGTTTATGTGAAATAACATTATTACTTTGCACCTACTTTTCTGGTAGCTTTAAACATAGCCAGTATAATTGTAAGGGAGCTTACATTTAGATTTAAGGCAGACTCTATGGTTATATTATTTCATATTTGATTATATATGATTATATATCAATCTTAGAAACTCCAACCTTTCATTGGTAGGCCATTTAGAAAAATATGCTCGGGCTCCACCTGTTTGTTGGGTCTCTTCTATTCTGGGACTTCCAGAGTTACTCTGAGCTTAGGGGATGCTGCTGGACATGTGGGCTTTTCACCACCTCAGAACAAACAGGAGTCCAACAGGGAGGCAAAACATGATGGGAATGAAAAAGCCACAACTTAAAGCTTCCAAATTCTCTAGTGCTAATACGGATTCAGAAAGCGCTGGAGGTACTCCTTCAGGTACTGCAGGATGACTTGAAATTCTCACAACTCCCTTCTCCCACTTTCCTAGTAAAATGCAAGATCCCTTGTGGACCAGAGAGATATGTTCTGAGTATGGACCGCTTGTCTAATGGCTCAGAAAAAGAACCTTCATTGAGTACAGAAGCACTTTGTAATAAAGCTTAGGGCAACAGAGGAGCACAACAGGGCCAGGGTTTGATTTCATGTGCAGTAAGATCAAGGTTACTAGTTATAGAAAAATACAAGTTAAATTTAAGACTAAAGATGCTCTTTGGAGGAAATGAATCCCCCTGTTGCCAGGTTGTGTTTGATTTCAGACACTTACAGGAAAATCAGCCACCATCTGGAGTAAAAGCACCACCGCATTTCCAGACTCCTCTCCCCCAGCCCAGAGCTCACCCCTCTCCTTCTCAGGGGCGGAGAGAGCTGCAGCCTTCTGGAAAGGACCTCAGATGTATTTGCTAGAGCCACTTCACCACCGGGGGACGGGGTGGCTGCCCACTGTCCTGCGGGAAGGGTGGTGCCTCACAAGGAAACAAGGCTGGGAAAGGCTTTAGGGATAGGCTTTGGAGGTGAGGAAATGAAGAAGTTAGGGAACCAGAGAGAAGATGTGGGGTTAGGGCCTTCATCCCTGCGGGGCTCAGACACATGGCTAAACTAGGCACATGGTCTTCCCTCCATCAAAGTCTACAGGTTTACAGTTCTCATTCTAGTTAAAATATTTTAGTTAAGAAAGGCTCCCTTGGGGTCCAGGGTGTTATGAACTAGACAGGGGCAGTAAAGCAGAATTTGGGACAGAGAAGGGAACTTTGTCCTGATTTGCCTCTGCCCCAGACACGTAGAGAAAGGAAGGGAGACAAGTTCCTGCCTCTGGTCGCAGAAGAAAGGAACCAGCTATAAACCTGGGTTAGGCACTGTGAAATCAGAAATATCCCTCTGCTTCCCTAATGGCCTGTGAGAGACAACAAAGGGAATCAACAACTATTAATTATTATTTTTTGAGCTTTATTGAGGTATAATTCACAAAATTATTTAAAGCATACAATGTGATGGTTTGATATACGCATACGCTGTGAAAGGATTCCTGGAGTCAGTTTGATGAACACGTTCATCACCTTTCAGTTACCTTTTGTGTGCTCGCGAGAGCACCTGAGATCTACTCTCTCAGCAAATTCCAGTGATTTGGAACAGTGTAATCAACGATAGCACCCTGCTGTACATTAGCCCCTCAGACCTACTCACCTTATAATTGAAAGCTTGTACCCCCTCCCCATTTCTCCCAATCCCTGCCCCTGACAACTACTAATTATTGAGGAGATGACCAAGTGAACAAAATATTATTTTTGAGAGAAAGGGTAGAGAAGAGGGAGCTGAAGTATATTTAACAACAACAAAAATTCCTCCTTTACAAATGTGCTATGCACGTGACAAAGACAGAGCTCCAGAACCCCAGAAACAAAGGCCAGATACTGAAATGTAAACACACTTTTAAGGGAAAGAGTTTGGTAGACAGCTCCAAGGGGAGGTAGGTGGAGGTTTGCCTTCTGATTACAGCTTCTATGGGAGAAGACCAGAGTATGTTGATCTTATTGTAAATATTTTTATTGCAAGCATAGAAAATAAAAAATAGTATTCCTGCTGACTCAAGCTAACTTAATAGTTAATTTGCAGATGAGGAATTTTAACAAGGTAAACACTAGGCAGAGATGTTTTGCATGGGGAGAAAATACTGTGCAGCAAATTGCACCCAGTTCCTTATTTGGAGCAAAAGCAGAATCCAGTTTGTGTGTGTGTCTATGTGCAAACTCTTTGAAAAACAGCTATGTGTAATTCCTTTTGAGCAGCCTCTAGATAGACAGAGACAGCTCAGCAGTAAGCCTAAGATTCAGAATGCTTTTTGTTCCGTTAGGTGATGATTGCAAGCTGCACCGGTGCTCGCCAATGGGCACCAGCAGGGCCCATTTTGAGTTCTGCTCAAGGCTGATTTTTAATATTAGTGCAAATGGAATCATCAAAGCCAGCTGCCTCCACATGGACGGGGAGGGGATACAGGGCCACATGCTCTTATCCATCACAGGGAGTGTCTCATGTTCTCACCTTCAGAATTCAAATGTCTCTGGAATCTGTGGCGCTGGCCTAAGAGGTACGTTCACCATGAAGAATCAGATACCTCAGCTCGTGGTCTGAGAATCACGTTGGACCTTTGCTCACGTTTCGTTCAGGATTTGGCGGAAACAGATTCCAAGGAGGGTGTCATGCTTCCACTCCTGAGACGTCTGCTGCCCTCCTAAGAAGCCCCGTGCTCTAGGTTAGTGGGAGCACATGCGGTGGAACCGAGAGCGGTGCTGGGGCTGCAGGCCCGGAGCCTCGTGTCGCCCCCGAATTTGGTACTCAGTATGCGTGAGCGTTTCACTGAGCTGGCTCTGCCTGGGTGCTCGCTTTGTCCCTCTGCGTCAGCAGCACTGCCTTCATTTTAATGACGAGGAAACCCAAGCTCAGCGACTGACTGGCTCCAGGCCAGCCCTTGGGGCACCAGGACTGCAGGGCAGCGCCCTCCGCGGGGCCTGTGCGGGCGCACTGCCTTTGGAGGCCGAGGCACGGGCCTCATGGGATTGTGCGCCTGCACCCGAGACGCCGGGGACATTGACACTCACCAGCATTTCCGTAATGGCACAGAATTATTATCTGGGGCCTGAAGTGAAGGTTTTTCTGAGACCTCACTGAAAAGCCTAACGGGATTAATTCAATCACACTCAGGTTCAAAGAACATTTGTTGCAATTTAAATGTGGTCAGGGTGCATTGATGGGAGAGATGAAAAGGCCCCCTGGCCGGACAAGGCCTCTTTGTCCAGCAAGTTCCACTCACGCGGAGACAGACTGACAGGCCTGAGTCCGTTTGCTGCAGGTTTCATGTCCCCAAATGGCCACCGTGTGTCTTCTGTTTGCACACTGTCATCCGAAGCGCAGGCTTACCATTCCTGGGTCGAAAGGTAGAGCCGGGTTCCCGTCCCTGGGATCTGGGTGGATCTGGTGGACCTGGTGGACCTGGTGGATCTGGTGGATACGGGCGGGCTCGCATCTGCTTTGACTGAGTCCAGCAGAGAGGCTGTGCGACTACCAAGGCTGCGCTCGAAAGGCCTAGCAGCTTTCGCTCTGAACTCTGGAACACTATCTCTTGGAGCCTTGAGCCGCAGATAAGAGAGTCAGCAACCCTAAGTGAGGCGGCCATGTGGTGTGCAGGCCCTCTGGTGACAGTTATAGTCCCTAAGTCATCCTAGCTCAGGCGCCAGCCATGTCCAGACGAGAGCCTCAGATGACCCCAGTCCTCAGATGGCCTCAGTCCTCAGCCACCCTGAGTCCTCAGCCTTGGATTCTTCAGAATCCCACACACGGGGCAGAGAGGAACCATCCCTGAGGTCCCTGCCCCGTTCTCGCAGGATCCATGAGTTTAATCAAATGGGTGTTACATTTTTCATCAAATTGGGGGTTGATTTGCTACGTAGCGATAGTAACAGACACCTCAACCTCCCAAGAGGAGGCTGCAGTTGTGTGAGGCAGGGGGATGCTGTCAGGGCTGCATGAGGGGTGCCTTCCCCCTCAAGCTTTCTTTAGCACTTTTTATAAGGGGGGGCAAAAAGACTGGAAAGTTAGTAAACCAATTGGCCAAAAGGTCACGTTTCCCAAGTGGTTTCTAACTTTAGAAATACTGTGCCCGGCCGGGCGTGGCTCAGGGGTTGAGCATCGACCTAGGATGCAGGGAATCGAGGTTCCATTCCAGGTCAGGGCACAGGCCCGGGTTGCAGGCTTGATCCCCAGTAGTGGACCTGCAGGAAGCAGCCGATCAATGATGACTCTCCCATCGTTGATGTTTCTATCTCTCTCTCCCTTCCTCTCTCTGAAATCAATAAAGAGATATTTTTTAAAAGAAGAAATACTATAACAGTGTGTTCTCAAATTGAACAAAATATGCATAAACTGTTCTAAAGGAAAGTGTACAATATGATGCAAGAAAAATGAACATTACAAAAATTTCCCCTGTCCAGCCGGGCGTGGCTCAGCGCTTGAGCATCGACCTGGGATCCAGGCGATCAGGGTTCCATTCCCGGTCAGGGCACATGCCCGGGCTGCGGGCTTGATCAATGACTCTCATCATTGATGCTTCTATCTCTCTCTCCCTCTCCTTTCCTCTCTCTGAAATCAATAAAGATATATTTAAAAAATAATAATAAAAAATAAATAAATAAAAAAATTTTCCCTGACACTGTCTCCTTGATGCTGTTGGAACACTAACAGGTGCTGAGACGGTGCCGTCAGCACTTTTATTATACATTATTTGGAGCCTGAGTCATATTCTGTGCGTGAGAGGAGGCCTCCATTTCTGCCCTCGGGGTGTACAGTTTAAGTCAGAGGCACATGGTAAGTGTCTCTGAGAGAACACAGAGTGCTCTGGTCTTAATGCTGATTTGGAAGTTTTCAAACAACTTAATCACCACAAAGCAAAGATGTCCAGGGCACTGGGAAGCAATGACAAGACTCTCTCCAGAGCTTCAAGCCTTGATTTCAACAGGACAGCTCTCCATTTTCAGCTCTTCATAAAAGAAGCCAATTCCCTGCTCCAGGATAGTTACAAGAACTGTGAGATGCTGAGTTCAGTGATGTGCAAGGAACAGTTTAATTGAATGTTTTTTTAAAGAAGGCATCTTTGAAACTTGGCTGTACATATGTTAAAAAAATAAAAACGTAATAAAATCTACTAGTCAGATGCAAGGACAATCTGAGTTAGTAATAAGTCTGAATCACACATTATGATAAGAAAACGTGGTTTTATTACTTTACAATGAAATAAAATAACTTCTACAGTTAGAAAGCTATTTCTAAATAAAAGTTTTGCATGACTATTTTAATGCAAATGATCGAGGCCGGGGAGGTTCTCTCTAGATCCTGACAGTTCAAAGAAAAACTGGGGAGCCCAAGGAGAATGAGACATGACTTTATTCGGTTGCAGCAGGCTGAATGCACAGAGAAACAAACAATCCCTTCCTGGTGGCAGCCAGCTGGGCATAGACGGGGGACAAACGGCACCCTGGGAGACAAAATGCACCCCTGAAAGTCCCAAGCCAGTCTATAGGGGCTAGAACAACAGTGGTTCTCAGCCAACGATGGGTCAGACCTTAGTCAGCTAACATGGCATCTGTTATGACTGTGTTATATCAGGTTTTCATAATGGGGGCCTTTGCCAGGAGAAGGTGGCAAGAAAGCCTAAGTGTTTTCACTTTCCCCACAACTATTTTTTCATTAAATGGATAATTTATAACTCGCATTATTGATCAACTGACCCCCTCCCTTCCCCAGCCCTCTGCACACCCTCGATCCACATTTAGTAAGAACTTAAGTTTGCTAAGAACTCAACAAACATGCAGCAAATGTCAACCTTGTGCCTAGTTACCAGTCTAGGGGGTGTGCAGAATTCTAGAGAAAACAAAGATACTCCTTTGCTGTCCAGGAGCTTAGATTCTGATTGAGAAGTTATTTTTAAGGAACAATTAGCTAAGACTACAAAATGGCTTATAATTATACTTTGTGCTGTAGGAATTCTGCAAGAAGTCAGATCCATGGAATTGCTAAAAGCTTCTTGGACAATGCTGCCTTGACTACATATAGTAGAAGAATAGAAATTGTTTAAAATTTTAATGACATGGAACTCTATTTAAACAATAAGACATAAAAATCTTATTTAATTTACCTTCTATATTGTATTAGTTTAAGAAAAACTTTAGTTCCAGGTATAAAAAAGGTCTAAATTAGCATCTAGATAGTAGATGACTTAAATGAAGCCACATGAATTAATGAGATTTTTAAATTTTAATTTTTATAATAATCACACACACACCTTATATAATATGAATGGTTAAAGTATCAATGTTAAGTATCATCAATTATTGATTATGGAGGTGACAGATTCTTAGTAAATGTGTTGACTTTCTCTGGGATGTTATGCTGGAGAAAAAAACTGGCTTAGACTCAGAAGACTTGAATTTGCACCATGACGATGCTCTCTGCTAGTTTTGTGGTTGAGGAAGCCATTTAAACTGCTGTACATCAATTTGAGAAAACAAAACGAGTCTTAATCACATAGTAAGATGGAGAGATGCACTTTAAGAGTTTATAGTAAAATAAAATAACTGTAGCCATTAGGAAATGATTTTCAAGTACAAGTTGGAAGACCTCAAAACCAAAGTTTTCTTATCTGTGAAGCAGACGTCATGATACCCACTTAGGGAGTTTTTGTGAGCACTAAATGGAATTTTAAAAGGAAATTTAGTACCCAAAGTAGAGGACACTATTATGATCCTACAATATTGGTTTTTGGAGGCATTAAGCAAAAAGAAGCCACCTTCTTCTGGAAATAAGGGCTCTGTTCTGGAAATAGTGCCCAGTCAACAGCGATGTGTCGCTTACCTGCCCGGCTGCTCTCTTTTTTTGGTTTGAAACGTCTTATGAGAATAATAGTATATCTTGAAGCACAAAGTTAAAAAACAATTCAATAATTTTAAGCACTTGACTTTAAAGGGGCTTTGGGTTGAAATAAAGTGTAGAGTAAATGTCTGATTATCTAACATTCTCCTAACTATAACTCATCAGTCCTTTCCTCAGAGAACTACTGAAGAGTTACGTTTCCACACCGGGTGCTAGTGTGTTTATGGGAAGGAAAGAACGCAAAGAAATACTTAATGCTCATGAAAAAACTCGCTTCTTCGGGGAACATTTAAAAAAGTGAAATGTCTGAGTTTCCATCCAAGCGCCCAGACCCACTGGGGTCAAATAGTTGACTTTGGCCTCTGTCATCATAATTGTCTTGTGGCTCCCTTTGCACTTCCCTTTCTTTCCCTTGGTGCTCCCCAAGCGGGGACACCATACTCTGGAGGCTCTTCTGTTTTCTAAGTTGCCTTGAAGCCAACTTGATGCAAAGGCTGTGGGACTCCCAGGGGCGGCCTGGGCGGCCTTCCTGATGCTCACATTAGAACCGCTCCCAGGATGCTCCCAGGCCCAGCTTCAGGTTCTTCCTCAGCCCTGGCTTCCGCCAGTCCTCGGCAGTCCTGGACAGTGTATTTGATGTTCCTGCTTAGATAGCTCCCGAGGCGTACAGGAGAAAGCTCCGTCTCCTTTGCAGCTTGGAGCGATGGCCCCCAGTGTTCTCTCTGGCCGCTCCCCACGCCTGCCGCAGGGCCTCTGTGTCCCTAACTGCCTGCCCCCTGCACCCCCTCTTGCTCCGCGCCTGCCTCAGGATCCCTCTCCACCTGGAATGTCTTTTTTCTTCTCTGCAGAACACAGGTCTGTTCCTCATCTCCCTGTTCTAAAGCTGCTCCCCACTCCCCTTTACAAAATCTTCACTCACCCGAACGCAGGATTAGTTATATCCTTGGCACAGAAATTATATGAGCCTCTGTTACGTCACAATGTCAGGCATTATTTTTGTATTTCACCCAGAAGAATGTAAGCCTCTTGAAGAGAGAACCCTGCTTCATACATTTTTATCTCTTTTCCTTTGGGGGACTGCTTGGCACCCATTATGCACTTGATATTTACTAAATATTAAATGAAGATGTTTTATAATTTATGTTGAATTTGTCTTAAAGAGAAAACACAGTCCTTTCTTTACTAGTAAAATAACAAAGGCACTACACTTTCTCTGTAGAGCATATGGGATCACGTATATAAACAGATTGCAAAGTTCGTAAGGCATCGCACAGGTTTTGGGGTTGACCTGACTCATTCATTCATGGAGAGGCAGTGGAGCTTGGTGGTTAAGAGCATGGAGCTCTCTGCTGACTGCCTGGGTTGGAATCCTGGCTGCACCTCTTACCAGCTGTTTATTCTTGGCAAGATAGTTAAAATCTCTATGCCTCAGTTTCCTTGACTATAAAATGAGATTATATAGCAAACTTGCTAGTTGCTGGTGTGGATATAGAAAAAAAATTATGTGAAAACTTAATATTTAAATTACAACTCTATCTCATAGGGTTGTTAGGAGGATGTAAACAGGTTAATATATGCAAAAAATAGTTAAGCAAGCCTGGCATATAACAAGTACTATGGAAGGGTGGACAATTGGTTATTCATTGACAATGGGGAGTATTCACTAACAAAAGTATTTATGAAGTGTCCACTTGTGATAGTTAGTGTTCTGTGTCAAATGGACCAATAAACAAATAAAATATGACTTATGTGCTATGGAGAAAATTAGAGCAGAGAAGGGGGAGACGAAGGACAAGATTGGTATTTTTAATAGGGTGGTCAGGGAAAGCCTCTGTTGAAAACACAAGTATAGCTGAGGAAAGATTGTTCTAGATGGGGGAATAGCAAGTGACAAGCCTCAGACAGGAACATAGGTGGAGTATTTAAGGAAGGGCTATGGTTAGTGTGGCTGGGAGGGAGGGAGAGGGCCAGAGGCTGGGTCCTGAAGGGCCTGAGAGATCTTACTGAAGGGTGTGGCCAGGCCTTACTGAAGGGCCTGACAGATCTTACTGAAGGATGTGGCAGGCCTTACTGAAGGGCTTGATAGATCTTACTGAAGGGTGTGGCCAGGCCTTACTGAAGGGCATAGCAGACCTTGCCTTCTACCATGGCTGGTAGTTTTTGAGTAGATGAAAGATGGGATTACTTAAATTTAAAAGGTTTGTAACACATTGCATGACCGATGACTGCTGGAGCAGGAAGACTCGATATGAGGCTTTTGTAATAATTCAAACTCTGGTGCCAATAATTTTCTTCTGCTGATTTAAAACAAAAATGCCTACTGAACGAACATTGTACACACATTGTTAGTGGTTGTTAACATTTTACTATTTTCTCACTTGAGCAATACATCTGAATCTAATATGGTTATTAAATTCTTCATTTATTTCATTGCTAGTCTTGATTAAGACTTGGTTAGTGGTTTTACTTTCATATTTCCCAATATCTTACTATAATATTCTGCACGAAATTTAAATAAGAAACCAAATGCTGTTAACAGCTATCATCGCATCGCCTACTCTCTTTGTACTTACGTCTGAATCCAGTCAGCAAATACCAGCAACGTTCGGAATGGCTTACGGTACCTTCAGATTTCACTATGAGTTTAGGTTCGAATAGAAGTATGTTTTTATATCATTCATATCCCTTTCATCTTTTCCATTTTATTTCCTTTGATAAGGTAACTCATTTCTTGTACAATAAAGCTACCACCTTTTTAATATCTCATGTTTGTCTCTCTCTTACTTACACTCTCCTCTCTTGCCACCGGCCTCACCCTTTCTCTCCTTTCCTTTCCCTCCTTCACCTCTACTGCTCCCAACCCCTGAATGTAACTATTAGTACTGATTAGTGATTCAATTTTTTTCAAGATATTTTCATGTTTTCCACACTGACATGTTATCATTCTTTGTATTCATATTTTACTTTTTATTTCCTAAAACTAGCTCAGATGACAAGGGCCAAGATGATTTCTTGATAAGCCCTATATGAATATTCACAAGTAGGTTTTTACGTCCTCAGTGCATGCTCTTCAGTAACAAAATACTAAATGACGGCTACTCTGCCGAGGCACTGACCCTCCAAATGATCAGGGGCAAATAACTCAATGAACTTTGTACATCACTGTTTATTTGGACTGTGACTTCTAGTTCAATCATGAGAAATGTTTATTTTCCCACCCATTTGTGTATATAGTTATGCTAAAATATTTCATTACTATTTTTTAAAAAAACCTGAGCTGCTGAATAGAAGGAAAAAAAAGAGAAGAGAAATGTATGCTTATTGTTGCAAAGCCTGTGGGAAAAGTAACATGAAGATAAAGATTAAAAAGAAAAACAGAATGTCAGCGAGAGTTGATCCAATTGCATGAACTGAGATTGGGAGATCACAGAAGACTAATCCTGGGACAGATATTTACACAAGCCAGCTGGGGTTGGGTTAAATGTCTAAAAAGAATGCAAAAGGGATGCCCAAAACATTTTGCTGACTTTCATCCCATTACCACAGACAAGTGGCTGCACAGAATGGGGCTGGCTTCAGATGACTACAGTCCTGAGAAGCAATTACAGCGGCTGAAGGAAAGCAAAACGCTATCATAGAATGGTCTCCTTGGTTACACAGAGACTCCGGTAAGAACCCAATTAGGTATATGATGTTGGATGAGGGAGGTGAAGGTTAAAAATAGAAGAAGGAACAAGCTGACGTAGAGCCACTCTCAGGGCAGTCAGGATGTACTCAATTCATGTGCGTTTCCAAGTAGATACACTTGTTTACTTGTGTGTACAATAGCTCCTTGAAAAATATTGTTTCACATACAACATATCCTTCCACCTGAAGGAAGCCAACTCTCATTTTTAATTTTCTAATTCAAAACAACTGTTCTAAAGTAAGAGATTTGACAGAGGTGTTTCAATTACAAATGATTTCATGGGTTCCAAGATACTTGAGGTGAAGTTATCAAAATATTTGGCAGAAGGGTTGGGAAATTTGAAACCAGTTGGGTTAATATTAGTTGTATTTGTTTTCACAGCACAGATACAATATGCCAAGGTCTCGGTTAACTTCTAGGGCTATTTCTGGTTCCCATCAAATTTCAAAGGTTGCTGAGTGGCTTCAGGCAAGCATTTTTCACTGACGGTCTCTGTCTGAGCATACGTGTGGGGGTGCAGGGATGGGGTACATGGTGGGCAGTGGTTGAATCTGCTAAAACCTAAACTGAATAAATATAAAAACAAACCCTCCCAAAGCACTAAAGCCCCAAAGTACTGACAATTCCCTGTGAGCAATGCGGAACATGTTCCCTGAGCGAGAAGCGCAGACATTTTTACTGTACACCAGAGAATTCATCTTCTCTAACATCCAGAATTACGGATCCGGGACATTGAAACAATTACTGAACATTTACAATATATATCTTTAGCCCAGCCTTCTCTCTAGAGGCTCATTTCCAGCTTTCCTGGCAGCCCTTGCCCTGGATACCCCCAAGCACGCCACACTCAGTCTGTGGAAATGGAGCCACTCTCAGGCCTCTAATCGGATCCTTCTGCGCATTCTCTCTCTCAGTTATGTTACCACCAGTCACCGAGCCAAAACCCTTAGCCCCTTTGGTTCATGCTTTCCTATCACTCTCCGCATCCAATCGATCACCAAGTCCCCTAGATGCTTACATTTCCTGTCCCTTCCCCCGCACTGTCCTTATTTTCCTGTTCGGTGTTCAGTTAGTGACAGATGTGTTTTGAGTGCCTTCTATGAGTCAGGCGTCGTGGAGGGCACTGGGGACACAGAGTAAAGAGACAAAGTCTGGATTCATCCACCTGAGCAAAACAAAGTTAATCTTTCTTCTTTCCAAACGGTCCTCCTCACTGTTGCCATGGAGATCACGCTGAGATATGGATGCAGTGCTCTCCGGCTTGAAATGGGCTCCTGAGCATCTATAAGATAAAACCTGATCTTTAGGCAAAGCTCTGTGAGACCGTGTCTGAAATGTCCTTGCTCGATGGCTCCATCTGCAGTTCCAGTCAGGCTGCCTTAGCTCCAGAGTGGGAAACAAAAGGCGCCCCGAGGAACCGTCTTACCTTCCCTTCCTTTACAAACAGCCTTCCCTAGAGGCTGCGCTAACTCACATTCCCACCAGCGCGCACGGAGGGGCCCTTTTTCCACACCCTCCCCGACACTTGTGGGTCTTTGGTGTGGTTTTTTTTTTGTTCTTTTTGATGATGGCCATTCTAACAGGTGTGAGGTGGTATCTCACTGAGGTTTTGATTTGCATTTCCCAAGTAGCTAGTTACGTTGATAATCTTTTCATGTCTTCCTTGGAAAAGTGTCCATCCAGGTCATCTGCACACTTTTTAATAGGATTGTTGGATTTTTGTTGATGTTGAGTTGTATGAGTTCTTTATGCATTTTGAATATTAACCTCTTACTGGAAGTATCCCTTGCAAATATTTTCTCCCATTCGCTTGGTTGCCTTTTTGTTATATTGATGGATTCTTTTGCTGTGCACAAGCTTTTTAGGTTGCTGTAGTCCCATTCATTTAGTTTATTTTTGTTTTCCTTGCCTTTGGGGTCAAGTTCACAAAAACACTTCTGAGACCAAGGTCCATAAGTTTAGTGCCTATGTTTTCTTCTATGTATTTTATTGTTTTAAGCCTTCATTCAAGCCCTTAGGCCATTTTGAGTTATTTTTTGTGTTTGGTGTAAGATAGTAGCCTAATTTTATTCTTCTGCATACGTCTGTAATTTTCCCAACACCATTTATTGAAGACTTTTCTTTCTCCAATGTATATTCTAAGTGTTCATGGACAGATTATTGGATAAAATATATATATATATATATATATATATAAAATATATGTGTATATTATATATATAAATATTATATATACATATATATATATATATATATATATAGAATGGAATAACCATATAAAGATGAAATATTAACATTTTTGAGAACATGGATAGATTTATTTATTTAGTAGTAGGAGTGGGCCCTGGGTTTTGTTATGCCCCTGCCCATGAAGCCACCTATATGTGGCTTGATTATGCTTAGGTGAGCAAAAGCCCTTGGGACAAAAGTCAGTTAGGCTTGCTTTCCTCTACAGGTATTGGCTTGTTGATTCCTTATTAGAATTTGATGATTTTAAGAAATAAAATTATCTATCTGTCATCTACAATTTTCTATCTATGTGTGTAGTCCTTTTTAGTTATTTTCAACAAGAGTGTTGGGCCTGCCATGTAACTTGAAATAAAACTCTATTTTTATTTTTATTCCTTTCCCCATACTTTCTTTTGCCCATTGTATTATCTTTTCTAACTGTTGAGGATTAAACCTTTCAAGCTTTCCATCTTTTTCTAATATAAATGTTAAACCTAAAAATTACTCACTTTGTACCATTATAGTAGTATTTTAAAAATTTGATGCTTTCACTACTGTTCCCTTATATTTTTTCCAATTTGTTATAATTTGTTCCTGACCCTTCTGTGATATATAAGTACATTTTAAATTCTAAAATGTATTTTTTATTTGTTATATTTTTGTTATGTATTTCTGTCTTGATTGAATATGTCTGTATTGATACTTACTGATGCTTGATATGTTTTCTTTTCCATTTATTTATTTATTTATTTATTCATTCACTCATTTATTTATTACCTTTTAATGTCTTCATATCTTTATACTTAAACATATTTACATATATTTTATATTTCATATAGTTTAGTATATCTAATCTAACCAATAATCTCTTTAATTAGTAAATTTCTTCTATTAACATTCATTGTGATTATTTATATATGGTTTAATTCTAACATCTGTTAAGATTTTTCTATTTAACTTGCCTTTCTATGCTTTTTGGATCTTTATTTCCTTTTATTATAATTTTTATTTCTTCTCCATATTAATAATTATACTTAGAATTTAATCTAAATACTTGAAATCTAAAGTTATTATCACTACACTCTTTTTAAAAAATTTATTTCCAGAAACCCGAAATTCTGAGTCTTTCCCTTTTGTTTTATATGTCATTATTTCCCACATTTATTTCTACTTTGTTTTTAATCCTCAAAATTAGAGTTTATTATTATTGTTTTATCAGTCAATGCTTGTCTAACTGTCTCCAAAGTTTTTATAGTTTTTTTTTTATCTAAACCTGAATTGACTGGCTTCTGTTTATGAATTCTTCAGATAACCTTTGTGACATGTTAGGCCTCGGTGGAGGGACACAAGCAGGCTTGTCTCTCTGTGCAGGTAGATGTCTCATTCGTTCGTTCATCACTTGTGCACTTTCAGCTGTCACCGAGCCGGCAGCTGTCTGGGGGCCCTGGCTTTTAAGGGAGTTTGGCTCTGATTCCCTGTGCTCCTTGGACTTGGGGCTTCATCCCACCTCTGAGCCCTTTCTTGCTGAGATCAGCCTCTCCCCAGGGCAGTCCAGAACCAGCTTGTCTTCATGTCTCTGGAGTTACTCTCCTTGAGATCAGCTCCTGGGGCTCCCTCTTACTTTCTTATGGATGAGGATCTCCTTGACAGGAGCTATTTTATGTTGTCCAGGATTTCTGCGTGTTTCATTGTTCGAGGGTTTCCAGGTTCCTTAATCTACCCTGTTGTCATATGTAGAAGTTGCGATCCTGTTTTCCTTTATTCCTCCCCTTGTCCTTTCTTTCTATAACCCAACTTGATGCTCTAAAGATGCTACAGGTGATTTGAAGATGCAGCAGTATTTGGCAAATATGTGTAAAGCAGGGCGTTTGATTTGTTGGTTACCCAAAGGAGTTAATGGAGGCAGGTAACTTCATTATTATTATGAAATTGTCCTTGACCCAAAAGGCACGTGCCACAGGTTTCTTTCTTCATTAAAGCTCCATGCAATATAATGCATTTCAAATGTGCTTTCCCCCCTGCTTCTTCCTCTTTGCTTTCCAGTGCCGAGCAGTTTCTCGTAAGTAATTGGTGCTAATTTTGCTGAAATAGTGCATGAATTAAATACACACCCAATATAAATACATAAACCATATGAAGAAAGTAAGGATGTAAGGGGATGAAGTTTTTGTTTGTTTTCTATCTCAATATTGAAGTGGTAAATTGTTTAAACAAATCATCCTAAATCACTTGAGCTCTGGCTGTAATATAATAATGCACAGAACATTGCATTCAATGTGAGTCATATCTCAGGTTGGAGATATCAATGTATCCCAAACCTCAGAATTCTATTTCCTTTATTAACTCATTTTTAAACTTCAGACCTACATAGTAATTTTCACTAACTTAGCTCTGAATGAAATAGGGAACTATAAATAACTCATTGTAAGCTAGACTGGTTCACTTTTTGTTAACTCACATCCTTTATAGAATATAATATTTCAAATCATTAAAAAAATATATCAGAGACTGCCTTGGTCAGGTAAGTAATCAATGAATATTTGTTGAGTGTGGCCATTCAAAGAGATAAATGTGGGAAAATAATTATTCTAATTGTAACCAATGATGTATGTGTGTTACAAAAACATATTTTAAAGAAACTATACTATAGTTAAAACTGACAGTCCCTCAAAGGGAGCATTCTAAGAACATTTAAATTTGATTCCTACTGCTAATGCTTGATATTAAAAATGCAAATATTTCAGAAAATCAAATGTAGTGTTTTTCTACAGTAATGTTCACTTCAGCAGTCATTTGTAAAACAAAAGATCCTGAAACTTACTAATACTTAAAAAGGAACAAGAAAGAAACATAGTAACAGTATATATGTATGTATATATGTATATATATATTATATACATATATATATTATACACACACACACACACACATATATATATATATATATGTTAAATGTGATTAGAATAAATGCAATTTAAATAAAAATCCCAGTGGGAAGTATATCTCAGAGCCTCCCATTTTTTCCCCTCTTTAAAAATTCCTTCACAGTCACTAATGTGGACAGCCCTTGTCAATCTCCCTGATGACACATAGCCTCAATTTTCTTACCTCATTTGTTTACTAAGAGCCTCTGATTTGCCGTTACACCAGGTGTTTTGCGAGATGGGAAACCTAAGCTCATGAAGCGCTTGCACTCACAGCCTTCCACCCACAGAGCTCTTTCCTACAGAGGCTCTCCTCTGAGTGCTCACTGCACTCGCCGCAGGAGCTTGAAAACACCCAGCTCCCAGCCCAACCCCTCCAAACAAATTGACTTCTAGTCTCATAAGCACCCTGTTGACAACGCACACTGAGTTGGCAAGATTTTTATGACAATTAATATCTTGAAGAAGATGCAGTGAAGCACTGAACCTGTGCGAGGTGTCTGGTGAGATGGAGTCAGGTCTGAGCACCAGGCCTGGCGCCAGGCGGCAGCTCCCGGGCCCAGCCCAAGTGTGGGTGGCCTGGGGCGGCCGCATTTACTGCTCGGGCGGGAGCTGGGGAAACAGGCCTTGCTTGGGTCAGCATATGTTTTGGTATTTTTAAAATAGCGATTCATTATCAAAATACTTTGATTTATTACTTTTTCTTGTCTTCCTCTCCCTCCTTTTGATTAAAAAGGGAAAAGACTGAGATAGGTTTTCCAGACTGAGGCAGCCAGGGGACCGCAAGTGGATTTGTTAGAGTTATTATAAGGGTTAGGGTTTGTTTCTTTGTTGGTCTTTCCTTTTGATGGTGGGAGGAAAGGTTTTTTGATTAAAAGTAGAAAAGCACAAGAAGGTATCCTAAATAGGATACTGTCAGGTCCTGGATAGATAAGGGAGATGAAGAGCAAAGGCCGGAATAGAGTGAAACATTTAGTTGCAGAAAGAAATTAATATTTAAGAATAAATACGTAATGAAAGAAAAATATTTAACAAAACAATAGAGAAGGGAAACTGCTCATCTCCTGGCATCTTGTTTCCCCTCCGCCTGAAAGTGTGCTGCTCACATTGTTGGGCGTCCTGTGCCTGCCATTCAAGTCCGGTCCAGATCGGCGGGATAAAGTGGGTTTATTTGTTTTATTTGCTTTCTGAACTGTTTCCTAGCTTTTTTCCCGGGGAAAACCCTCATATTATCACAACATTTTTTGATGGAGAGTTGGAGAGTTGTGAGAATATCTGTTTTCCCATGTGATGAAAAAAGCATAAAACCTAGATTCCCTTTCCTTCCCATATGGCCGAGTAAGCCCTTCCTGGGTAATAGCACATGCTTCACCCAAGTGATTTTCCACCTGAGGCTTGTAAAATCGTGCGCATTTATATTCTTGGCTGCCCTTTATCTCAGCTGGAATGAAGACCTGTGGGCTGTGACCATATATGTAGAGTCAGTACAATGCTACTCTTCCTGAATATTCACAAAAGGTTTGTTGTATTGTTAAGGATGTTGATCCTTTTAAACAGAACTTTTAATTGAAATCCCACTTGGGACTATACCTACAATATGAAGAAGCGGCCATTAGATAGCGGTGCACAGGAAGATGGTAAGGGACATTTCCAGTACACTGTTTTTAAACAATTAAAGAGAACTTTCAAATAAGATGCAGTGATGGGAAATTTCCAGCAAGCACTGGGCTAGCTACCCAGATGCCCAGGGCACAGTCCCCAGCGCCGAGGCACTCCGTGTCTAGAGGCTGAAGCAGTGAGCAGGACCCACACATAGCGTGCCTCGATGTGAGCGCCGGGGGGGCAGCCTCTGGTCGGGGCTATGGGGAAGCCGTCCTCGGGCAGCTGATATCCCCACTTTGCCGAGGGCTCTGAGCTTGCCAGGTGGCTACGGGGCTCAGGAGCATTTCACACTAGTGAGAGGCTGGGCGTCCTGCGCTGCTGGGCAGTAGCTTGTATTAGGGTCACAGAGCAGCCAGGCCGGAGTAGCCGGAGGTTAGGCACTGAGGGGTTTGGGTTATTACTTTTTATGGACATAATGTTAATACCGTTACATTTTGCCATTGAAAACTTAACTCTAGGAGACTGTAAAGTGTGGACTGATGATGTGAGGGAAAGTCAGGCAGCCATCGCTATAATCCCAGATAAAGGGAATAAGGTGGCATCCAAGGCAGTTTCCATGAGAACACGGAGGCTGTGGGACCCAGGAGACACTGGTGACCAATGGCATGTGGACAGTGGCCACAGAGAAGGAAACGCAGGTAAGATGCTTGGTTTAGGTAAGTGAGTGAGTGGTGATTTCCTGGTTAAAACAGAGAATCTGTGAGTAGGACCAGAGTTGTTCGGGCTTGAAGGCAACTTATCTCCCTGAGTGGGAGAGAAAACACTCTGGTCTGAAGTCAGGACCTCTGACAGGAGCTTTTTTTCAAGCAAATGTCTTCACTTGATTATCGTGAGAGAAGAAATAGAAATGATGTTTGAAAAGACATAGAAAAGAGAAGACATTCAATTTCATTGAAGTCCTACTCCAAGGATTTAGTGGTATGGTAGTTACGGAAGGTACAGATAATACTATCCCTCTACGAGTACAGTTTCATTGAAGGTCCACAAATATAAGTCAGAACGTTGTAGATGCTCATTTGCTGAAGAGCGTGCATTTTCAAGCATCTTCTCTGGGATACTGTGTCACCTTACAAACCCTACTATACTCTTAATCACATTGTGACAGTGGTTTTTTTAGAGCACATGCATTGAGTTTTATAAATCTTTGACTTTCTAAGACCTAATTATAGTCATACACCTACTATGTAATTAGAACATAGTAGGGCCCCTAAAATATTTTGTGAATTGAAGTACCCACTAAGTAATTGATGTAATAATTACAGGTTATTTAATCAATTCCTTTAAAGGAGTCAATTTCTTTAGATTTCCCAATTTAAAAATGTTACATTATTACTTTGTGAAACACCTATTTATTTCACACTTGAAATAAAATAACATATATATTATAAATGCTTTTAAACTGTTCAGGTGGGACTGACTCTCAAAGATGCACCTAGTGTACACGACTGACTCAGTCTGTCACATCCCTCTCTTTTGCCTGCAGTGCTTTTAATGATCTGTGATTATTTTGATTATTTCTTTGTTTTATATATGTTTCCTTATTAAAATATAAGCTCCACCAGAAAAGGGAACTTACCTATCTGATTTATCTCTATATCCTCACTACATAGGATAATACCTGCTTATAGTTAGTACCAGTAGATGTATCCTGAGTGAAAGAGTTAATGGATTTTAAAATCAAATTATAAAACTTTGTTAGAAAGAAATTGGTGAGGCCTTATTCATAATGATAATAGATAACTAGATACACAGTAGAGTTGTCATTGATAAAGGCTTATCTATTCTCTACCTGTAATAAAAGGAGCAACACTTAGCATGTGACGGCTGCCAGGCGCTGCCTTGGATCTTCAGTCCCACTTAACTTGGCAGTTATGCAGGTGGCTTTTAAAGTCAGCATGTTTTATAGATGAAGAACCTGAAGCTCAGAATGTCACATAACTTGCTCAAAGCCCCACAGACGAGTCAGGATTTTAATCCAAGTCTGTAAAGTGCCAAATCTGTGGCCTTTTACATTACACCCAAAATTATATTTTTGCAATTAAATTTAGTGTTTTCAAAGTATTGCAAAATTTTAAAACTGTTTGCAAAATAAATATATGTAATTTTAATGAAAATTAGAAAATAAAGATATTCTTACTTGTCCTCAGTACAGAGTTGAAGGAGCCTTTGTCCAGGTATCTGCCCACGTGTCTCAGGTGGAAACATATCCCAAATGTGTATTACTGTGCCTTACAGCAAGCGATGCCAGACCGCGACAGGGGCGGCTGCGGGTAAGACATATGTAAATTATGAAATAGGGACGAACCCCTTTTCTTCCACTGTAGCCCCATTACTGACCTCAAAACACGGTGAAAGATTGTTCTCTTGAGATGCAAGGTGAGTAATAAAATGAAATGTTTTCCTTTTGTTTTCTATGGAAACTTAAGCTTCTCTTTTCTATGTATACACAGAGGAATAAATGTCACATAGCCAGGAGTATTCCAAAGATTTATATATACTTCTTATCTCAAATAAGATGTCTCCCTGTAGGGCGGTTTGTATGAGTTTTTCCAATGAGCATAAGAAAAAAAAGTAAAACCAGGGTCAAAATTACCTTCCTGAAAAATATATGCAATAAAAATGCTCTTTCTCTGTAGATCCTGCAGAAATATCGAGAGGGCTTTTTTTCACAAGAGAATAAAATCGCTTTGAATCTCATATAGAATAATAAAGGCATCAATAGCCAAGAAGCTTGTAAAAACGGTAAGGGGAGTCTTTCTTTATAGATCCAGAGCATCCTTTTAAGTCATCACATCCCAGTCAACGATAGTCCCTGGAAATAAGCAAATATGCCCGTGGAGTCAAAGAGAGAACCAGGAGTGGGTGCAGGCACTCACGAGAACTCCAACGTGACAGTGACGGCCGTTCCGCTGAGTGTGACGACACGGGGCCACATACCGTGGCTTCCGTAGGAAAAAAGATGTAAATCGTGCCTATCTCACAGCATTGCCCAAACACATTCTCCGTGGATTCACACTGGGGAAGAAGGTTTGCAAAAACAGATGAAGTCAAAAGGTTAACATTTATACAACATGATTTTTAACAATTCTCAAAAAAGAAGACATAAACCAATAGGCAAATAGTCGAAGAATATGAAGAGACAGTTCAGAGAAGAGCAAACATAAGTGGCCCCCCAAGGTGTTTCACTTCGCTGCTAGTTAAGGAAATGCAAGTTCAATTACTGATAGTCTTCAATGCTTACCAGACTGGAAACATTTTAAGGCTCTAAATGCCCATTACTCACAGTGAAAACTTCCAAGTTATGTTGGGAGAGCAATTTGTTAATATACATAAAAATTAAAAATAAGCACAACTCTTTGACCAAGTAGTCTTAATCCTGGGAATCTAACCTTCCAGAAATAGCAGAAGCAAACATATGAATACATATGTTCAAGTTTCTGCACAGTTAATACTGCAAAAATCTGTAAAGTGAAGTCAGTTCCCAGAACAAAGCCAGGAGCACGGTTTTGCACTGAAATAAGGCTAAATGCATATGTATATCTCTATTTGCATGAAAGTTCTGTGTGTATTCAAATGAATGCAAATTTATGTATGCTTATGCATATATGCTCATACGAACATTAAAAGGATAACAACAAAAAGGAACATATACGTGCTATCAACATGTGTCGCTTGGATGAGATAGGTCATGTGTGAGGAAAGAGAAAGATGAAGAGGGAAAGAAAGGTAAAAACCTCAATATTTTTAATGTCTTTTGTGAATATACTAAAATATTACATTTAAATATGTAAATATTATTGTATATAAATTATATCTCAACAAGGTTGTTAAAAATCTAGTAGTGTGGTAGTGGGATAACAATAAGTGATTTTTGAGCATCTCATGTGTGAAAATATAGTGGTAGTTATCAAATATTGCTAATCACTTATTGCTTTATCTGCCCAAGGCAATAACATTCTGAAAAATAATCCTTTGCAACCATGTCATAGAAGTCGAAAAGGTCAACTTTTCTCCCCTAACTACAGGTTGGACACTGCAGCTGAGTCATCGAACAGCCTGGTTCAGAGTCCTGCATCTGCAGAGAATGGGGTCCAAGAAGGACCAATCAGTCTTCTGCTTAAGGATTTTTTTGATTGGAGCCTGAGGGTAAGATCTCTTTTGTCCCTGGTGAATGCTAGAAAATGTAAGTCTGTAACTCTCTGTGGATATTTTTCATTTCTACATTTGCTTCCCTTTCCCAGCTATTTGCAATGGGAAGAAATTAAAGCTACCTAAAAAGGAAAAACAATTAAAAGTGGGGAACATTGATGTTTCCCAAATTTCAGCTTTGCCCTTGTTGCTCTGATATTATTTAAACTGATTGGAGTTGGGTTTGATACTTGGAGCATAAGTTCTGTCCTCAACTACCTTAGTGATTACTTGTGAAAAATATATAAAGGATTGGAAGATTAAATAGAAATGTAAGCCTGAAAGCAAAACATAAAAACAAGAGCACCTGTGATGCAAATAAACATGAAAACAAGAGCATCTGTGATTGATTTCCAAATGAGCAATGTGGACAACCAGTTTCATGAATTCAGAGGAAGAGTCAACACTGTGGCTTGGGTGATCTGAAAAGAGCTCTTGGAGGGAAAGGATCAGGACTAAGTTAGACCTTGAAAAGTAAATTTTCTCTTAGGGTTGTGCCACCTTTTGTAAATGGATTTCATTTAGTCATAAATCTAAGAAAGATCCTCCAGAGGCAGTTAAGACACATATGTCTTAAATAGGAAATGGGAGGAGAGGCAACTCATCTATGATTATGGGAAGTTTTTTTCAGATGCTAATATAGATGGGCATATATCAGAATTTTATTGTAGAAATAATGTTCTGTTTATATTTTTCTTAGGTCATGTAATAAAATTAATAAATTCTGGCATTTAGAAAGATCAGTGAAGCTTTTAAGCGGATGGAAAATTAATGAAATCAGAATCAAGTAAGGGTGAATTCTGGTCAGTGTGTAGAAGCATCTTAGTTTTTAAAAATAATCAGCCCAAGTTCCACGGACCCTTAAAACATGCAACTTCCAATTACCCTGTGTGGCTTTGATGTCTCATTTTAGTTTGAACCCTGATCTTGACTCATGAAACTCTGTTGTATAACATGAAAAAAATTGACAAAATTTCCCTAAAAGCTCCTAGTTTTCCATAATTTGTTTCTTCTGAATTTTCTCTTTTAACACATATCCCAGAGGTCGTAATTTCTATAAATTGTAAAATCCCATGAGGAAGGCCATAATCTTGGTAACATCACCAATGAACTCAAGTAGTCCTAAGGAGCCTTTCATCAAGATATTTTCTTGTAAAGAGGGAGGAAAAAAATAAATTTAAGTTTCTAACACTGGGAATTATCTTCCTCAGTCTTCCCCAAAGGAAATGCCAGCAATATCCTGACAAATGCATTTCATTTGGTTCCTTCTGACTGATCAACATGTAACTGAGCAAAATGGTAGAGCTGTGGAATGTTAGAACAGAAAAATGGTTTCTGGCACCGTTTAGTCCAGGGCACCTCTTTAACAACACCAGTGCTGAGATCCGGAGAAGCTGAGGTTTGCTACAGCAGGACTGAACCACCCCTAGAAAAAAGACTTCTTAATTCCTACGGAAAGGATTTTCAGATACCATTTTTCTTTCCTTGAAAAATATCAATATTGCTTGCTTCAAAGTATTTCAGAGACATTTTTTTCATATTGGTTTTGTTTCAACAAGCACAAATATTTCTAATTGTTTAGAAGTTGGGAGCATCTTATATTTTTGTTTTTTACTTTAGTATCTTCTAAAATGTTCATATGCAATAAGAATAATCTTGGGTGAAACTCTTTTAAAACTATGGTGAAATTCAGGGATGGAGGAAAATTTCTTTAAAAACATGAAATCCAGAAGCCACAACACAAACATAAAAATTTGAGAGAATAAAAAAAAAAAAAAGACAACATAAAAAATATGTGGGTAAAAATCAAAGCAAATAATTAATGAATTTGGAAAATTGTTATAACATCAACTCCTGTTGATTAATCTCATATATCACCTTCCGATTGGATTAGATATGGATTACATTTCTGGCAAGATGTTGATTCTCTTGGGTTTCCTATCAGTAAGGGAGCTAGAATCTCCAAGCTGGGCCAGCCCAGTCACTGGCAGACTCAAAATCCATTTATCCCAAAGTTATGTAAAAATATAATTTTCTGAGTGTCATGAAATGAAAAACACTGGGAATCCCTAGTTTATAATATACCAGAGGCTTTTGTGAACTATCATAGAAAAGTCAAACAGCCTGAGAGAAAAATGGGTCTGAAAGATAACTCACAGAATTACAGATCCAAACTGCCCGTGTTAAAAGGCTCCGTGTCTCTTTAGGAACCGTGGAGATGCAAATTGAAGTAAAAGCGAGATAGCTCTTTACACCCATAAGGCTGGCAAAAATGAAGAAGCCAGCGAAATATTCTGGGGGTAGGAATGCAAACAGAAGACTATTCTCATTCATTGCTGGTAGGTAAAATAACTCAACCCCTTTGGAAAGACAATCTGGCCGTGTCTGCTGAGCTTTAAAATAATCATACATACCTTTGATACGACAATTTCACCCTTGGAAATACATTCTATAAAATTAAATCACCGGCATTGATTTGTATAAACACACACACACACACACACACACAAGCACACACTGGAGGATACTTAGTGCATCCTTATGTATTATTTTTTATAGTATTAAAAATCAGGAACCAAAATGAACAGATAAACACATATTAATAGAGAAATGCTATATTCAGAGGAAAAATAACCTGAAATATGATAAACACTTTTGTAAGAGATAAATACCTCAGAAAAGACTCTTGGAACTGGAAATGAGATGTTTTATAAAATGCCAACAATAAATCTCCGATAATATTCATTTTTGTGTGTCTAATAATATTGATTTTCTTGTATTTATATGAATAACTTGCAGATAAAATATTTAATTTTGAGTCATAATATTTCATCTAGATAATTATATTTTGGAAGATGGCATAACTCGTCTTCTTTTTCATGTAAAGATAATATATTTTTATCTTTGTCCAGGTCACCTGGCCGAAGCTTGTACCATGACTGATCTGTCTGGAGGGACATGGAGCCCTGAAAAGGGTGTAACTACGGTGAGAGATGCCCCTCAAGACATCAGAGGTGGGGAGAAGCTTCCTGGACTCTCCCCTGACCTGGGCCTCCAAGCTCCTGTGACGGTCTTGAGTCCGCCGAGCGCAGCCGGGAAGGCCGCCTGGAGGAGTCCGCCCTGAAATGCTGAGCAGACCAGCCTGGGGCTGCACGTATTTCCTCTGGCTAAGACGATGCCTTTGACAGTTTCCTTCACCTCCTCTCTTAGCATCCCCAAGATTTTTTCAGATGATCTTCAGATTTAGATTTGTTAATTTATAGTAATCTCTTCTTTATAGATATTTGGAATTTTTAAAATAACTGTTCTAAGCAAAATCTTAAACCTAATGTAAAGTTCCATTAATTTTATGATTCACCATATAACTCTTTTGACATTCTCAAGCCCTTTCTTATAATTCTTCTTTTTTTACTCATTTGCAAAGAACCCCGTAGGTAGGTGGCATATTCTTAACACATTGCTGTTCTTTTCTGCCATTCTGTCTTTTATGTAAGGAAGAGAATTTTAATATGTAATTGATTTTTTTCTTCTAGGGGCTACTTTTTCTGCTTGGCAGTATGTAGGTTATTTTTAAATTTGGTATTGAAATTTAAAATAAAATGAAAATTTTAGCCTGTCACTTAACTTTTTGAATCTGAAGCTTCAATTCTGTCTCTGTTTAGGGTTTTTTCACCCCTTGATTATTGCTTCTCCTGGATCTTGACCCCTTTCATATCTATCTATTATCTATCTATCATCTATCTATCATCTATCTATCTATCTATCATCTATCTATCTATCTATCTATCTATCTATCTATCTATCTATCTATCTATCTATCTATCTATCTATCTATCATCTATCATCATCATCTATCTATCTATCTATCTATCTATCTATCTATCTATCTATCTATCTATCTATCTATCTATCATCTATCTATCATCTATCATCTATCTATCTATCTATCTATCTATCTATCATCTATCTATCTATCTATCATCTATCTATCTGTCTATCTATCTATCTATATCTATCATCATCTATCATCTATCATCTATCTATCTATCTATCTATCTATCTATCTATCTATCATCTATCTATCTATCTATCTATCTATCTATCTATCTATCTATCTATCTATCATCTATCTACTTATCTATCTATCATCTATCTATCATCTATCTATCTATCTATCATCATCATCTATCTATCATCTATCATCTATATCATCTATCTATCTATTATCTATCTATCTATCTATCTATCTATCTATCTATCTATCATCTATCTATCATCTATCTATCTATCTATCTATATCTATCTATCATCTATCTATCTATCTATCTATCTATCTATCTATCTATCTATCTATCTATCTCTATCTATCTATCATCTATCTATCTATCTATCTATCTATCTATCTATCTATCTATCATCTATCTATCTATCTATCTATCTATCTATCTATCTATCTATCTATCTATCATCTATCTATCTATCTATCTATCATCATCTATCTATCTATCTATCATCTACCTATATCATCATCTATCTATCATCTACCTATCTATCTATCATCTATCTATCTTCTATCTATCATCTATCTATCATCATCTATCTATCTATTCTATCATCTATCTGTCTATCCAACCTATCTGTTATCTATCTAATCTCCTACTTGTTTGTTGTTGTTTTTTTGCTTGTTTGTTTCTCTGGAGAACTTGAATACAGAGCCCATCCGAGACCTACTGAATTAGAAACACTGAGGTTAAGATCCAAAAAATTGCCTTTTAACAAGCCGCCTAGGTGATTGATGCAGCTGAAATGTGGGAACCACTGCCAGAGACACAAGTTTATAACATCTCTGTTTAGAACAGCAGAGTACTGAAAATAACCCATGCGCCTATACCAGTAAAGGGCATAGATGAGCACTGCAGAACAGTGAAATAAATGAGCTCTAGCTAAACACAACACGCCCCTCAGAAATATAACAGTTATTTAAAAGAACAAGAGTGAAAATTACAAGTGAAAACATAACAACTATACATATTCCCAAAAACTAAAGAGTATCTGATTGAAGGAGGTAAATAAATGCAAGTGGCAGAAGTGGCCAAGTGATATGAAAGAAGCAAAGAGCGATGAACCGAAAATTCAAGGGAGTAGTTATTTACGAGGCATCGGGTGGGAGCCCTTCAGAGTCTTTAAAATAACCATAACATTTTACTTCCTAAGGGGAAACATAGTATTCATGTATATTGTGCCTATACCCTACACACATTTAAAAGTATTTGTTTTTATTTACTCAATATCTGGTAACGACAGCAATAATAAACACAATACCATTTGTTAACAGAAATAAAACAAATGAGCAGAAGGAGACCACACAGAACCAAGTGGGCCGCTTTCCCTGCGGTATCCACCTTCATAGGAAGCGTATACGCAACTCCAAGAATTCAGCAATATTTGCATTCACGCCTCTCCTCATCTTCCCTTTGTCTTCATGCACAGGTTCAGCCATGAAAATTGATACTAATTTAAATGCAAAGTCAGACTGGTTTTTTAAGGATGAAATAGGGAAATGCACAAATAAGTAAGAAATATAAGCCTGGAAAGGCAGAAGATAAATCTTAGCAATTTTAAGTCCAAGTGCTCCAATTCAATTAAAAATGTGAGCTCCAGTGAGTGACTGAAAATTACATCAGCATGTTCCCTGAGTTTTAATGAGACAAGGAAAAGCTGTGATCCTCACAGGGAGGGCAAGTGACAGAGGATATTGTGTGAGCAACAGGCTCTGTACCTGGTGACACTGTGGAAAAACTGCCTCCTTGTCATAGACTGAATTGCTGTTCACACAGGAAATGGGATTAAAATGGATGCTGGCCAGCCACACCACACACGTAAATTCGTTTCAGTTCAAGATGACTAATTATTACAATAAAATAGTACTCTGTATGTAAGCAGAGGAAATCTCTTTCCTTTATAATTACATTTGGGCACTTAAGGATGGCAAGTTTCAATTATAAAAGGAAGAGTTAACCATTTCTGTCTCACTTGGAAGTATGCTATCATTTTCATAGCATTTTATCTTGGCAACTAAACAAATAAAGACAGGTGTGTGTGCCCTACATGGAGGTAAACAGATTCTGTGTGTAATAATATTTCAGACAGTACTTTTGAGACATGAGTGATGGTGCTAACTGCGTAATGTCTGTCTTGCCACAGGATAACTTGCCAGTTAGGGACAATAGAAACTATACATTTTTCAATTATATGTTGAAAAATGGTTGTTTCTTAAAATAATTGGTGGGTATAGCCCCAATGAATAGAAAACTTATAAATAAGCATATAAATAATGGTGTTTTAGTTTCAGTGCTGCTTGAGTAAAATAGTTGTTTCTGGTATAATTTCTGTTGGCTTTTGCAGTTGGAAACATAGACCAGTTTTCCTTAAAACTGTTTGAAGTTTTTAATGAGTTTATTTGAACAGCTGAAATTCAAAGGGAATTTAAGGATCTGGACAATTTGGAATGTCTGAGGGCCGTCAGTGAACTTTTGAACAAATTCTAGGAAGGACGTTGACCCTGTGTGTTGTAGGAGAAGCTTGTTATCAAATGATTAGGCGTTTTATCAGTGCTTTACTTAAGAAGAAACCCTTTCTCAAACCAACTGAAGAACAGCAGTGATACCTAACTGTATCTCATCCAATATTAGCAAATAGTAAATATGAACCAAAACTTTTAGGGTGATTTTCTAATGATACCTATTGTGATACACAAAAAGAAAATAACAACACCTAAGTATATTTCAATACCAAATTAGTAATTCTTAAAAATAATTTTGAGGAGGCAATAATCAAAAGTGGTATCTCATTTGTGCTGGCAATTACCTAAACTGGTACAAACTTAATTAAAATTAATTTGGTATTAGAAAATAAGAGCCATATAAATGAGTTTATGAAAAATAATATACTAACATGAATAAATATGAGATAAAATATAGCATAAAAAGATTTAAACAATGCAATCATAACTATGCAATAAGCCCTCCTAGGTTCTCCCAAAATAATAATAAACATAAAAGAATATAAAAAAATTAACATAATAGTTGTCTCTAGGTGGCTAGTTTTCCAGCTCTTCTGTATTTTCTAAATTACCTACAATGAAATGTGCTACTTTATAACAGAACAAATCTATTAAACTTTATTTTAGAAAGAAATATTCAAATCGACACTACATTAAAACAGTATAGAAATGTTCTAAATTATTTTTTAATATTGTATTGGGTATAATATGATTTTAAAATGATGGGCTACTGAGTACATTCAAAAGACAATATTTATTTTCTGTGTTTAAATGATGCTTTTTTCCCTATTGGATACTAACCTATTATTTTCTCTGACACCAGATAGTCTTTGTTTGCCAGAAATGTAGAAACGGTTCCTGGTGGTCCTGTGTGTAAGCCACTTGGCTGACCCAGAGTGTACTGGAAACACAAGAGCTCCATGATGTCAATGTACTGATGACTAACCTTTTAAGCTGTGGCTGTATTTGATAAAATGGATTTTTGCTTTCCTGTTCACATGATGATCTGGGGTCAGTTTCGGATATTGTATCTTCTCACAGCTATGAATGGCAACTCAGATTCAGAATTAAGACATTGTGCTCTTTTATGTTCCAGTCGATACTAAACGTCATTCTCAGTGAACATGGAGATCTACCTGTATCTATAGTTCTTGAAAGCTCGCTTCTTTGTTCTTGCTCCAATATTTGCTGTGTAAGCAGGCGAGTGCCACCAGACTGATAAATTGTCCTTAAACTTTTTGATGGAGAAACAGGGAGAACAATAAATAGTTGTTTGTGGAGGAAGGAGAAAGAAAAAATTGTCTCAGTAAGTACATTTCAGTAAAATATAAAATTAAAGGATCACATTCAAATGATATGTAATTTTGGAGACATTTCTTCTTAGCCTAGTAGAGGGATGGGTAGTTAAACTAGATTTTAGATTGCATAACAGTTCAAGTATTAGTGTGTTTGAAGAAAGACCAGCAAGATTCATTTGAACCAAATTAGATTTACTCTGGGCTAGACTAAGGAACTATATATTGTGTCCTAGAAACAAATAGTTCTGTGAGTTAACTATGTATGTAGAACCACAGTTACAAATAGTAACAATATTTATCTATGGTTCGTGTAAAGATGAGCTTCAAAATTATGAGAGTCTATCAAATAACCAGTGATGGGAGGAGGCAGAGTAAGAATTATAGACAATTATGTTCTCTGTACAATTATAGAGAAATACATTTGTGGTTGTAAATTGGAAGACATCTGAGAAATGAAGGGGATCTCTTCCAAGGGTGATCCTATGTTGATATGCACAAAGAGCTCCCTAGGCCCTGGCTGACATGCTCAGTGGTTAGAGTGTCAGCCTGCACATCAAAAGGTCAAGGGCACATACCTGCAGGTTGCTGGTTCTATCTTTGTTGGGGAAGGTGCAGGAGGCACCCAATTGATGTGTCTCTCTCACATCGATGTTTCTCTCTCCTTCCCTCCCTTCCACTCTCTGAAAATCAATAGAAAATATATCCTCAGGTGAAGATTAACAAAACAAAACAAACAAAAAGCTCTCTAGGTTTCTATTCACTGTATTTAAGTCTGAACCAAGAAAATATATTGGGACATTATCTTTCCTAGGTTTCTCTTTCTTTTGTCATTAATTGACATCTTAATTTCTAAGCTCTCTTTCACCAAAATGTGTCCCTAAAATGCAATTTTTATATAACCTCCTGCTGGACGGTTATATAAGTTCTATTTAAAGGGCTTCTAATCTTTCCTACATTAACCACCTGAAATTTTTCAGTTAGTAATGGCATTTTTCTTGAGAGTGACAAAAATCACTTCAGTGAGTAAATCTTTGCTTTCTAGGGAAGATTATTAGAATGGGAATTTGGAAGTAAGTACCAGCTACATGGCAAAAAAGAGCCCAATGTTGGTGATAAAGGATGGTGTTTAACCCCGCTATATTAAAGCATCACAACTACTAAGTGATGTGACAGTTATCAAATCTCTCAGCTGGAGTGAATTAAGATGGGATACAGGAGAAAGAAGATATGTTGGCTTGTGCAGTATCTTCAGCATTTGAGTAATATGGGCAATGTGATTAAGGACTGTGGAGTTGATTAATTGTTAAGTGCCATCAATGTCTTGAAGGGAGAAAATGACAAGCTCAGATCAATTAACTCAGGGCATGGATCCCATGCAACTGATGAGCAGACTGTGCTTAAGATCGTGATGATGGTCAAGTTACAAAGAAAGGATTTCCAGACCTACCAACTACCTATGCAAGGCAGAGAGCATGTAAGTAGGACGGGGGCCCTGTGACCTGAGGTGGGGTCACTGCTGGACAAGTTTGAGGTGGACCCTGTAACTTGGCAAAGAAGGTTCTAACAGCCAGAAAAACTCCTCTTGCTAAAAGATAACAGCTTTCCCTTTCCTCAAAAGCAAAGTCCACACTTGAGGTGGATACACTGAAAAGTGATGCTGTCAACAGCCAATGAGGAACTGAAGGCTTCCAACTACCACATAAGTGAGATTGGACGTGGATTCTTTGGTCCCGGTTGAGCCGTCAGGTTTCTGAGTCTCTGGCCAGTCTTATCTGTACCATTATAAGACACTCTGAGGCAGAACTACCCATCTAAGCTGCTCCCAGGTTCCTGACCCATGGTAATTATGAGATAATATTTGTTGTTTTAAGCCACCAGTTTGGAGGTAATTTGTTACACAGCAATAGATAAGTAATGTCATGAAGGAGCAAAATGCTGCCAATGGAAATATCATGATCCATTCCCAGTTTCCAGACCTGAGTCAGTTCTCTGTCCCAGGGCATGCCATTTGAAGGGAAGGTCAGATCTCCATGTAAGAAGACAGCAAGTTTCCTCAATTCTTCTGTAAAGATATTTGTGGACATTTATTAGAGCAACTATACACAAAAAAAGGGAAATATCTAGATTTTTAAAGAGCTATTGAATATAGGATTTGAAATGGCATCAGTGAATCCAAACCACCATTAAGGCGACCTTGTTAGAATGAGGAAGGAAGAAGGCCCAGAAATAAAGACTCAAGTCTGTTTCAGAATGCACCGAATATGGGTCTATGACCTCATGGTATGGTCATTTCATCATTACCTGAGTGCCTAATTGAGATGGATTTACTTAGCAGGTCTTTCATTGTTTGCTTGACCTATGGAGTAAAGACCATAATTATAGGAAAGGCCAATTAGAAGACACTGAAAGTGTCCTTCCCCAAACCAACGTAAAATATCTTAAACAATCCTAACCCTACGCTGAGTGAATGGCAGAGATTTAATACCAGCCTTAATGACTTCAAGGACTCAGAGATGGTGATCCTAATAATGTCTGTCTCTGCTTAATGAACCTGTATAGTCCCTAACAAAATAGATCCAGATAGTTGATGGCAGATGGTAGTGGAATAGCATAAACTTAACCTTGTGGTAGCTCCAGTTGTAGCTGCTGTGTAGGGTGCAACTCTTTCCTAGACAATTCAACACTGACTCTGTCACTGGATATGTACCTATTCTCCCTCTAAACATGTTTTCAATCCCCATAAGAAATTCCTGTTTCAGAATCAGTTCACATTCATATTTAATAGACAGCAATACATATTTGTGATCTTGCCTCAAGGCTATGTCTATTCTCCTGCTCTCTATTACAAAATAATCTGAAGGGATCTAGATGATCCGGACATTTCCACAGAGTATCTTACTGGTCCAATCATTGATGACATCATATTAATCAGATTTAGTGAACAGGAAGTTGTAAGTAATCTGAATGTGTCTCAAAACATGGGAGAAAACCCAGTAGATTCAACTACCTCCTCCTTTGAGTAAGGTTTTAGAGATCAGGTGATCTGGATCATGCTGAGATATATACTCCAAAGTAAAGGATATTACACTTTGTACCTCTTATCACTTAGAAAGACAAATAGTGTTCAGTGGGTGTCTTTAGAGTTTGAAGAGAGCACATGCCACTTTGATGATATTGCTCCAATCTATGCATTGAGTAACCAAGTAAAGATTGATAATTTTGAATTAGGTCCAGAGCAAGAGAGGGTTTTGCAGCAGGTTTAGGCTGATTTTTGCTTGGGTCATATGACCTGGCAGATGCCATGGTGCATAGTAGACAAGGATACTATGTGGAGTCTCTCTAACCCCCAATGCAAGAGTCATAGTACCCTTCTTTCAGACTTTTGACCACCATCCCAGCCATTCATCATTCCTATGAATCCATGAATATCCTTAACTCAACCACTTCTCCCTTTGCTTGATGACCAGGTGTACTGCTGGTATCCACAGTATATAATGATGCTATGTAGAGTCTTCTGCAGCTCCAATAAGAGAGTCACAGCACTCGCTTCTTTGGTTCTGAAGCAAGGCCCTGCCATCTGCTGCAAAGAAATAGCCATAGCTAAAAAATAATTTCTAAATTGTCATTGTTTCCTAACTATAGGACAGGAAGTTCCTGACCATTGGACATCAAGTAACTATGTAAGCAGAGGTGCCCATCACAAGATAAATATATTCATATCCAAAAAGTCTAAGAAATGGGAGGAACAGCAGAAATCCATTGTATGATGGAAATAAGGGGAGCAAGAAAGTCTGAAGGGCACGAGTGACACAAACAGGGGACCAGACCTCCATGATTTATGTCTCTGTTGAAGCCACACTTTCCCCCCCTCCCCCACAGCTATGACCTTAATTAGGGAATACCTGAGACTAGATATGATAGAAGAGGAATAGAAGAAATCCAATCCTGGTTCTCAGATGGGTTGACTGAGTTGATGAAAGCCAAATGTGGACTGCTGCCACCACACTCAAGCCCTATTCAGCAATGGCCCTTAAAGACAGTTCAGAGAAATACATTCCCCAAGTAGGCAAAGCTTAAAGCAGCACTTGGTAACCAACTTCATACAAAAAGAGAAATAGGGAAGGGGAGGATATACATGGGACTCATGGGTAGTGATAAATAGCTAGGCTGGTGGTCAAAGGTCCGAAAGAAGCAATATTAGAAGATAGGGAACAATCCGGAGGAGAAGCATGTGGAAGAATCTGTAGTGTGTCCCTGATCAATGCCTGCAAGGGCATCAACCACAGAATAATCACACTAATAAAAGGAGTTAGCCAGTAGATGCCAATCTTCAGTTACCCAAATGGTAACAAAATAGGCCCATGAATGGAACGGCAGAGCTGAAGACTGTGTATGGACTTGACAGCATGGGCTGCCTTTCACCAAGGCTGATTTAGCTATAGTGACAATTGGGAACCCAAGCTGTCAGCAGCGAGGCTAACCCATGTACTCAATTTAGTCTCCTCTGCGGAGACCAGCCAGTCACTTGACTTTGCGTTGATAATATTAGACTTCCATCCTAAAGGTGTCAGCAATTATCTTCATTGGGATTGATATTCTAAGTAGGTTTTTCTTCCATGCCACAGTACCTTGGCTAGCTCTAATATGTGAGCTCTCATAGTATCCCTAAATTTTTATCAAGCATTATACATATTATCTTAGGTCAAATGACCTGCTTTACAGCAAGTGAGGTGTAACAATGGCATATGTTCAAGATAGCCATTGGTCCTACCATCTGCCACATCACTTAGAGACTACCAGCCTAAGAGAATGTTGCTTAGAACCAATGGGAATGTTATGGTGCTTTTTCTGTGGCAGGTAAAACATATGAATTGGGGAACCAAAGGTGAAGTAGAAGCTCTTTCTTTATCATTACTCACCACAACCCATACTGGTTAATTTGTGTTGGACTGTTAGAGGTACTGTTTTCCAAGGGAATGATGCTTCTAAGATTCCTTTAAACACAAGGGTATAATCACTGCAGTCATTTTAGAGTTGTTGTGACAATAGACAAGTAGCAAAGGAAAAGTTACTGTACTATTATAATCGTGTAATAATTGGTGTATGCATACCATGAATATCCTGAGGAGACACTGTGGTTGCTCATTGATAACTGGATGTGCAGCTCAGATCCCTCTGTCTGGGCAAGCAACTTAGTCTGGTAGAAGTGTTGATTAAGAGTGATAGGAAACTAGAATGTATCCTAAAGGAGTAATATGATGAAAATTGTGGTTTCAAGACCAACTAAAGCAGCTGAAAGAACTTGTCCCACTAAACTCCCTTATGTAAGTCTTCCCACCCCCAAATTGTATTGGTAAGCATTTTGAAGATGCTTTATCAGGATGGAGTGAACTTGATGTGGGGCACAGGTAGATCTGAACAATGAGTTGATCGTACAAGGAGTTGATTTGAACAAGGTGCTGTCTGTGTTCCTTCCATATTCCCTTAGGGCCTTACTGTTGCAATGTAAGACAGCCCTGTGACTTCCAACTGTGTAAGGACTCTCTCTTGCACCTGGACCTGCCCTGCTCAGCAGACTGAAGTGCTGAAGAATGAAAGTCCCTGAGGACGTCCTCAACTAAGGGTGATGGGAGTTGATGCATAAACATCTCCGCTCCTTCTCCCCTCAGGTGGGCTGATTCTGAGGTGCTTGTTCCACACTCATCGCCAGTGGGATCAAGCTCCAGTTACTTACAGTGGAAAACTTGTTTGAAAGCACTCACTCCATTGACTGTTCTCCCTTCCCTATTTCAGTTCTCCATAACCCTACTGCCATTTTCTTAGCCCCTCTCCCTAACAAATAGACTTCTTCCTCAACCCAGAGTCTGCTTCTGGGAAATACAAATTAAGGTAACATGTGTTGCCTCTCTTGGCTTTGCACTTTACTTCACAGCACGAACACAGTAAACATGCAGCAATCATATCAGGTAGTCTAAAGGCTCTGGGAACCAATTTCCAATGTGGGTTTTGGTGCCCCCCCCTCCATATCACTAAACAATTCTCAGACATCAGTTGGCTGTCCTACAATTTAACTCAATTCTGATACTATCTACCTGGAGATAGTGTCAGATTCCATAGGTTAAGGGCTTAGTCCTACAAGATAGTTTTACTTCCAACTGGCTATAAACCAGAGGTTCCCACAACCTCTTTAGAGCCACTGGAGGTAACAGAGCTCAGAGAAATATTACCAGTTTGTTATGAAAGAATATAACTAAGGATCAGCCTGATGGAAGAGATGCAAAGGGCAAGGTATGGGGAAAGGGCACAGAGCTCCCATGCCCTCTCTAGGAGCTCCACTCTCCCCACATCTCCACGTGTTCACCAAGCCAGAGAAGGTTACTGCTCACAATACTACCTGTGTTTTTTTTGGTGTTTTTTGTGTGTGTTTCTGTTTTTTTTGTTTTTTTTAGTGGAGGCCTCATTACAAAGGCAGGATTAATTAAATTATTGGCAATCAGCAATTGATTCAACCTCCAAGCCCTCCCCCTTCCCTGGAGGTCAGAGGGGTGAATCTGAAAGTTCCAACCCTCTAATCACATGATTGGTTTCCCAGGCAACCAGCCCCCATCCTTGGGTGGGGTTCCAAAGTTACCTTGTTAACATAACAAAAGATACTTTTATAGCTCTCAGTACTGGAAATTTCTAGGGTTTTAGAAGCTCTGTGCCAGAAATAGAGACAAAGACCAAATATATATTTACTATAAATCACAATATCACTTAGTCTCTTCTCAGTCTTTCATTTGGAAGAGTTTTGCAATTTCCAAAATCCACAATGCTATGGAATGATCACATGAAGCAATGGAATCAGCATCCCATCCTGAAGATAAAGGATGCCCATTGGGTTACCCGGATGAACAGGGCTACTTGCCTCTAATTCCAGTTGTCTGTGAGACTCTTAGCATTTTATAACTAATACTTATTGAGGAATCAATATGCTCTGGGCACTCTTGCAAGTGCTTTAAATATATTAGTTAGTTTATTCTTCAGCAATCTTATGAGGTAATATGAGGTGTCTGTGGGGAAAACGAAGATACTGAAGCCCAGAGTAATTAGCACATTGACCAAACTCTCAGAGTTTGAAAATGGTAAAACTTTTGAATTTTTTTGTTTCTGTTTTCTCCCTCAGTGTCAAGCCCACTGGTACACTTTCTTGCTGCTGAAGCTATGATTATACCTCTCATCTTCTCTTTATCTACTCTTTTATATTTACCCCTCCTATGAGTCTGATGGACCAAGTAACTAAGCTTATTAGAGCTCTGTATAAAATAATGGTAAATTTGTGATCAGCAAGTGGTCACTCAACTTTGTAACATCTGTTTAGGTTCTTCAGATGCTTTCTCAGATGTATTCTTATATAGTTGAGATTCCACTTCATGGAAAAGTGAAGTTTAATATGTTTTCAGAGTGATGTTTTGTTTAAATTACAACCCCTACTGTGACCAGGATCCCAATATTTGAGTCTCTCTGCCTGTGGGCACTGGCCCAAAGAAATGCACAAGCAGGAGTTTGCAGTAAAGAAAGAAAAATATTGAGTTGGCCAGTCTGTAGTATGGGGAGCTAATGCTCTGTCTGAAAGACCCAACTCCTTGATGGCATGTAGGCTACAGATCATATAGGTCAAAATCACAAGGCACCATGGACTAGGGGGGTTGAGGTAGTCCTGGAAGCTGATTGGTCAGGGGAGAGGTAAAGGTAATAATGCACTTTTTCAGGTATTGAGGACAGCTCTGAGGTATGCTGTGGTATGAATCTATCTGGTCTCCCCGTATCTGGTCTCATGGAAAAGTAGCCAAGAGGTCATTCCAGGTCAAGATATTATTTTTAGCCTGCTAGAGGTCCAGATCTTGTGACCATTAGTGAGATCTCAGCTATTGTCTTCTGCTGCCTCGAAGGTTGCTGATTATCCAGGAGAGAGGCTAAGTCTCTATGAGGGGTGTAGAGAGTGAGAAATATGATTTCTAGAGCTAAGATTGAAAGCTAAATTTAATCAAAGTCATAAGGACCTCAGTTTCACTGTTGAATGAAGTTGCCTTTTCCTGTTTCTGTTTTCATGTTTTTCCCCATGTTAAAGCTTGTAGTCTTTCAAATTTGTGAGTTATATTATCAGTTTGAATAAAATGTTTTTAGTATATGTAGATATATCATTATTCAAATTTATTTAAAATTTTATTATTATTGCTCTATGCTCCAAAAATTAGAGTGACTGGTATTTATATATATTTAATGAAAGAGCAGAATATGAAACTATAAACCAAATTACTGTTAAAAGTGATCTAGTTGAAAACAATGAATATATATATATTTAAATATATCTTTATTGATTTCAGAGAGAGGAAAGGAGAGGGGGAGAGAGAGAGAAACATCAATGATGAGAGAATCATTGATCAGCTGTCTTTTGCATGCCCCCAACTGGAGATCATGACCACAACCCGGGCATGTGCCAGGACCAGGAATCGAACGCCGATCGCCTGGCTCAACCACTGAGCCACGCCCAGCTGGGCAACAATGAATATTTTAGAGGCATACGTTTGAAGCAATTAACCAGAATTTTAAGTGCTATATTGTATTTTGAATGTAAAACACTACTTTAAAATCTGAGTTTGAAAAAAAAAAGACAAAAATAAATAACTGCACTCTGAGAAGCAGATCCTTTCTCATTGAAAAAACAAATTCTAGTTGCACTTGTCAATTGAATTTTATATAATTATGGGGATATACTTTTCCTTCTTGTAGGCATGGCCTTTTCACTTCTCCCTTTATTAGTCAAAATGGGGACATATGTCACATAATATATTTGCTCTTTGATGTACAGTGCCATGAAAATTTGTCAGCTTACCAAATGTTTAGTTAGGTTTGAAAGAATTAAGATGATTCATTGAGATACACTAATTAGGAGGGAATATGCTAAACATTCAATGTATTTAGCCAGATAACTACATTATTAATTTTATATTCATGCATATACTTTCATATTCTTCCTAAAGAGTTACTAGCTTGATACCCTGGCTGGTGGTCTCAGTGGTCAGAGCATCTGCCTGTGAACTGAAGGGTCTCGGGTTGGATTCAGGTCCCTTGTGGGGGGCTCGTGTGGGAGGCAACCAATCGATCTGTCTGTCTGTCTTACATTGATGTCTTGATGTTCTTCTCTCTCTCTCACTGTCTTCCTCTCCCCCTCTCCCTTACACTCTTTAAAAAATAAAATCAATGGGAAAAAAAAATATCCTTGGGTTGGGATTAACAACAAAAAGAGAGTTACTAGCTTGAAACTTGGCCTAATCACCACTAACAAGTGAGTTTTCTGCAAAGATAAAAGCTTTGAAAATCACTACAAACAAAGCATCTTTTTTTTTGTTAGTTAGTTACATTAAAATATTCATGTATTTTACCGAGTAATTAAGTCAAATATCAATTTTAATCACTGCATCCTTAGTATATATTTTCTGTAATTCAATCGCAGCAGTATAATATCCAGCAGCTAAAATGCCGTATTTAAATGGAATTTGAACTGCTGGATATTGAGACATGGAAAATCACCATACCTGCACTCAAGCGGTTAAGCTGAGAAATCCATGCTTGGGAAGTAATGGAGGAGAGACTGGTTCATTCCACATATTTAACAGATAGGTTGTAAGGCCAATTTACAATGTCTTTCTTAGTCTATGCCTATGGTTTTGAAGTAAGGCTACTGATTGTGGACTTAATTTAATTTAGAGAGTTGATGAGGAGAGTCCTTAAAGATAGAAATCCCACTCTATTGGTTAAAAAACTGAACCTAAAGTTAAATCTGAATGCTGTTATCCCAGAAGACAGCCAAGGTTGCTGTGGGGGGCAGGGGGTATCTTCACTGCTAGCTTTCCAAGAAAGGAGTTGTGCATGGGAAAGCTTTATGATTTAAACTACAACTTGCAGCTCTTCAATTAGAAGCAATTTCAAATGTCAGGTTTAAAGTCTATACACATCTCACATTAAATGTAGCAATTGCCTTGCACATAGTTTGGTACTAGCTTAATTCTTTTTAAGTCTAAAGGAAAATATGTTGAGTAGGAATAGAAACTGCAAAATAACTACTAATGTCATCATGTTTTCTTTGTGCTGACACATCAGCGTATTAGAAAAAAACTCTCGTCGTATCCTGGATGTGGTCACACTTAAAAACTCTGGCTTTTTTCTTCACTAAGCTGCCTCAGCTTCCCCTGGCATTGTTCCAAGGAGTGGAAGTCATCTAGGAGATGTCACGTAGCTGACGGTTCTAGAGCCTTGACGAAAAACTTAGAATTAATAAAAAAGACAAAATTGTGAAAATCCATGAGTAGCTCATCTGACAATTGGGCACACAATGTTTAGCTGAGATGTCCCAGCTTTCAACAGGCAAGCACGTGCTAAAGCCACTCGTGTTCTTCCTGAGGGAGGGAACTGGTGTCCTGGGCAGGCCTCGATGGCACCGATCTGTCAGAGCCCACCTTTGACTCTCTCGTTCGGGTTAGGTTCTTGTCCATAGTTTCTGAATTATTGATTCCTTAAAGGCCAAGCCATCCCAGTCTGTGACATGTGCATACCTTATCAGGATATTTAAATATGATAATCTGAAAGCCTTCTGGAACTTTAATACGATGCCCAGTGACAACATATTTTGTGTTTTATACTTTCAAAGTCTTGGCAAAAAGACAGGGCTTTCTGGTGCCGTGGCCTCATGTGAGAGCTCGGTACCCTTTAAGGTTCCCTTTCTCTCTTCAAATTTTTGTATTTTAATTTTCCTTTCTCATTTGATTCTTTTTTTTTTTTTCCCTTCCCTAGAGTCCTTCAGGATGCTAATTCTTACTTTGGTTTCTGTGTTTCCAGACTCTGTCTCCCAGGGCCCTCCGCGGTGCCTGGCGTGTTGCTCTGCGTCTCCCTTTCTGCTCCCCTTCTGTGCCTTCTGCCTTCCTGGATTTCTGCTGCTTGAGGGCACCCTTTCAGCCGCTTATTTCCTATTTATTGTCTTATTTGGCTTTGTAGTGACAGCCTAGTTAATTTATCAGTGCTCTGAATTTTGTCTCAGATGCTTCTAACATTTGCGGCACCGCAGTGGAGGAAAGGCGGATAATGACAAGCTCCCTCCAGCTGCTGCCGTCGGAGTGACGAGGTTAGAGGGTGGTTCCGAAGCCGGGCTGATCCAAGCCTTCCTCCCCCCGGGCGAGGCCCAGGCCCGGCCATGGCAACTCCACACCTCATTGCAAGCTGACAGAGAACCCCAACACAGCAGATGGTCAGAAAACAGGGCGAGGCTTGCTGGTCAGATGGACACTATGAAGCTCCTCCAAGGCCTGAAGGACAGGCACAAGCTTCCAGGAAAACTGTTGGGGAAAAAGCACCCTGTGTTTCCATTTTAAATGCCTTCCGTTTGGTCTCACTTGTTTTGAACCTCCCTTCTAAAGCCAGGCTTGAACAATCATTCTTGGAATGTAAACTTTCTTAGCCTCTCGATCCCTGGATTATGTCCATTTATCATGAAGGGTCGTTGTTTTATATGCGTGATACAAATCAGAGGCCTCATTTAGCTTCCCGCGGTTTCCAGGCATGTGATACTGGCTAGAACACGATTCTCCTAAAACGACAGTGCTCACAGGGATACTATGTGGTGGCAAATTTAGGCCTTTATGCATAAGTTTTTAGATAAGATCAAATACATTTAGTGATAGGACACCTTAGGAGATATGTTTAGACAAAAATTCAGTTTGAGCCATTTCTGCTTACTTTATGTAACCTGCCTGTGAAAGGACCCTAGGGTTGGTGAAAATAACTTGATATACCAGCAGTATTATACATTCTGTTAAAATTTCTCTATGTAGCTATTTTACTTCAGAAGATCCAATTTGACCCTTGGTGTGTGCAGATCCATCCAGGGCAGGTCTCTACTTCTGATAACAGGGAAAAGCTATCTGTGGGCTGGGTGATCCATTTCTCTGCCCTGTTCAGTGGCTCCCAGGCGTCCAGAGTTTGTCACCGTTACACCATCGACACTGACGTCTTACAGTGCTCTTCATGTGCTAAGCCAAGAGATGGAGTTTTCCCTACATTAATTTAAAGGCTCTTTAAGATCCATGCACCCTCTACATTTCACACCTTTGAACTCAGGCACCTGGAATGCCTCCCAATCCCCAACACAGACAACAGGCTGAGCTCTCAACTCCTCTAATGAGGGTCTCAAGTGTGCGCTTTCCTCTGAAGACTTTCTCATCAAACTCTTAACCAGGTAAAGGTGGCCACTCTTTTATTGGTTCTCTCTGTATCCTACACACTTTTCAATCACAGCCCCTAGAACTCGTTGGGACACCTGGGGTGTGCTCCATACAAAACAGGCGATCAGTATTCGTTGACTGACGGATAGATGCACCATCCAGATGGACATCCGACTACTTGCAGTTCCCTCCTCCGGCTAGCCTGCGGGACTAAGTCAGACGACTGTGCTTTTCTTGTGCATTTTATGTGATTGGTCAGTGCCCTCGCCTGCTGACTTGAGTTAGATGAAGAAGAGAGCCAGGCTGGCGTGGTTCAGTGGTTGAGCATCGACCTATGACTCGAGAGGTCACTGTTTGATTCCGGTCAGGGCACATGCCCGGGTTGCGGGCTCGATCCCCGGGGGAGGGAGGCATGCAGGAGGCAGCCGATCGATGACTCTCTCATCATTGATGTTCCTATCTCTCTCTCCCTCCCCTTCCTCTCTCTGAGATCAATGAATAAATGTATATGTATATTTTTAAAAAAAAGGAGGCAAGGAAGGAGAAATAGCCAATATTTATGAAGGGCCAGCTAAGATAGGCACTGTGCTAGGCGCTTGACACTCAGTTCATTTACCTCACAACTAACCTCTAAGGAGGGGCTATTACCCCCACTTGATAGGATGGGAGGCTAAGGCTCTGAGAAATGAGCGACTCTTCCCAGGGTCATACACGAGAGCGGAAATGAACTCGATCCCTGTCCCTCTGACGGCAGAGCTCAAGCTTATCTAACTGTAAATGCAAACTTATTTTTCAAATTCTTTGTGGCTGACTATCCCTCCATGAGGCATTTCCCAACAACATTACAGGCATTTCATTTCCCCACCCCTATGTGGAGTTAGATAAAATTATCACATGGTATTTACGGGACTATTTAGAAATGTTTTCCCATTCCGTGAAGGCCTGGGTGATATCTTATCTCCAGAGCCCGCACATGGCCAGAGTCGTAGCTGGGTAAACGCATGAAAGTCCTCACTGTACACATCTTATCGCCCTTATCGTGTTTGTAGTTGCTCATTTTACATTTTGTTTCCTAGCCTCACCTCTGATGATGAACAAAATCATCAGCTAAGTGAAGGGAAGACTAAGGAAGTAAAGGTGTGAATGTACACAGGGGACATCGTGGGGAAGCTTTGTTCCCAAATACCACCTGTTGAACTCTCCAGACTTACTCGTCCCTGTCTTGTCTAGTTCCAACTCAAATTTTGAGACTAAAGACACGCATTTTCTCCTCAAGGAAGCTCCCTTCCCCCAGTATTTACATCCAAGTGTTCCCAGCCTGGCCAAGGGACAAGGCTCTTGGCTCTAGCCCCAAGGCCCTGGTGGCATCATTGTTTATTTACATCTGGGTCCCCTAGAGACTAAGACCTGGAGAACAATTTCTTATTTAATTGTATGTCCTTAATTTGTGGCATATTTCTTAGCCTGCAATCAAAGGTCAATGGCTATTTTTTGAATGAATGGATTATTCTGTATATTTATAAATGGGATGGGAGATCCAGAAAATTAATTGAGAGGGGGAGAAGTTAAAGCTAGTCTTCGATTTCCCCCTCCTTAATTTGTGTCACTTTGGTACCCCAGGGGATTGCAACTACAAGTAAACTCTACCTTGGAAGTAGTCACTTTGTGCTGTTTAAAAATGTACAATAGTTGTAAAAATGCAATCCAGAACTTTCAAAGTTTTCAGCAATAATCTTAAATTCCAGCAGATGGTGGTGTTGTTATGAAAAGCTGGAATCCCTTAGGTAAAATAAAACACTTCTCACTTATCATAAAAACTGCTTTGTTCCTTTCTCCTTGGAAAAATGAAGAAGAAAGAAGGTTTCCAACGACTCTTTATAAGATTTAGCAAAGAATTAAAACATTCTCTTTAAAAATTGGTCCATGTTGCTCCATGGTAGAATGGTTATAGGGTTTTTATAACCATCCACAGTTAAAAAGGACTTAGAATTCTTTATTTTTAAATAAATTAATATATGTTTCTGGGAGTGGGGTTCAGCATTTGCCTATTTCATCTCGAGGTCAAATTGTGAGTGATGATATGGGGCCACTGTCTCCCTTGCCTTAATCCAACCGCTTATTTCCTAGTCCTAAATTAAAATGTGTAGTACATCCTGACTGGGCAGTGAGAAGGGCACAAGTCAAACACTTCAGAGCATTTTTAAAAGGCTTCAAAATGTCTGAGTACCACTCCAGCAAGCAAGGTTTTGGATTAGAACATTTATTAATGCTTTCTAACGTTAAGTGGTTTCTTACAGAACTATTGATTGATTTCTTGAAGTGATATACGTATTTCTGTTGCTGTAAGAAAAGAGGGTAATTCATTTTCTCCTTAAATCTTTTGTTCTTTTCATGCTTGTTACCAGTTAGTATACAAATACAGAGGAGCACAAATTCATGAATTAGCAAGATTACAGAGATATAAGGGTTTTAATAGAAAATTTTTTAAAAAGGGGGTTCACTTCATTTTAGTACCATTTTTTGTTAAGAAAAGAAGGTTCAAAATAGTTGACCTGGTGGGGGGACCGGGAGACTGAAAGAGATTAATCAAAGAACTTATACGCATATTTGCATAGCCCATGGACACTGACAACAGTGTGGGGAAGGCCTGGGGGGGGCTGGGGCTGGGTGAAGGGAGGGGGGGGGATGGGGCTGGGTGAAGGGAGGTGGGGGGGGCAGGGGCTGGGTGAAGGGAGGCGGGGGTGGGGATGGGAGACAGCTGTAATACTGTCAACAATAAACAAAATAAAATATAATGAAATATAAAATAGCCAGAGACTGAAAACAATAGTTGACCATGTTTTTAAATTTTGGGGTTCCTATTTTTAAGGAATATTAATTGTACACAGGCTACATCAATACTAGACTTTCATATAAGTGACTTTTAACATCAGCTCTGAAATTTGTTTTGAAATGTTTGGAGAAACAGGATTTGTTGTATGTGCTCCTTTTTAAGGCCCTGTATAGCTGTATAAAATACATTTTATTGCGAAAATGATTGGATGTTATCCAGAATTATTTTCAAATCAGTGACAGAAGTAATTTTTTCCAAAGAATTTCTTTACTCTTTTAGAATGTCTTTTTAAAACAAGGATAATTTTAATAACAATAATAATACAGTCACTTTAATATAAAAATTAACATCCTTTTGGATGTTCAAGAACATGTAAAGTATTAGAAAAATAGATTGTAAAACCTGATTTATAGTATATTGACTAAAATAAAATTTATTCTTACTAATTTAAGTCATAGCTTCTTTTAAAACATCATGAAGATATAAATGACTTTATTCCAAGTGGAAATCATGTAGTAGAGTCAGACTATAGTGCTTTCAAAAGGAATTTCCTTTTAATGGCTTGCAGATGTTGTTGTGTTCAATGCCAGTGAAAAAATGAGTTAAGTCTTAAGACATAAAACTTTACATGAAATTAATCCCCTGAGTGGATTAAGTGTTTTCACTATCATCAAAAACATTTTTTGAAGAGTGAAAACAGATATTTAAAAAATGTATTACTAAATATGTTTGCTAAATATTTTAATGCTATTTCTAAAGCAATCTTTTAAATTGAAAGTCCCCCCAAAATCAATTTTCTTTTGTAAAGAAAGCAAACCTTAACATTTCAAAACCCTGTATTTGCTTTTGCTTTTTCAATCAGCATTTTAGAATTTCAAATAAAGTATATGAGTAAAACAAGGTTTCTAAAGAAATACACATCCCTTTTTAAAGGTTACCTATTTCAAATGTATGTCAGTGCTTTGCAAAGTGGTCCTCCAGTAGTAACAGCATCACAACAGCTGGGGATGCTTTCAAAATGAGGTGGGTGGAGCACGGGGATATATGGCCCAAGGTGTTTTGTCATAAGAACTTTACGGACCACAGTGGCTGAAATGCCAGCTAGAAGCTCATTGCCACCAGCTCCTCAGGTCTGCTCACCAAAGCCCAGGCAGCTATGCAGTGAGGGTGACATCAGCTGACCTGTATGATGCCACTCAGTGATGGGTTTAAACCTTTAAAGAAAGAATTTCATGACACAAGAAGGGCTTGTTAAGAATTGACTTTCAACTTCTTTCCCCCCAAAAGGAACTGACTTTATTTATTTATTTATTTATTTATTTATTTATTTATTAAGTTTCTTTACCTTTATTGTTGAAAATATTACAGATGTCCCCTCTCCCCCCTCAGTGATCCCCTCCACCCCGCATCCATCCCACCCCCAGACCTTCCCAGACCAGTGTCTGTGTCCCTGGGCTATGCTTATAAACTTACAAGTTCCCTGATTAATCTCTCCCCACTTACTCTCCCCTCCCCGCCTTCCCTCTGAGATCCCTCAGTCTGCTCCATGCTTCTATGTCTCTGGATCCATTTTGTTCATCAGTTTATTTTGTTCATTACATTCCACATATTGACTTTCAACTTTTTAGCTATTGAAATCAGCTTTAGAACATGCCGATGTCTAGACCCCGTCACTGTTATTGGAGGATGCACAGGTGGGATTTCTCTGATGCTCGTGGGCGTGGGGTGACCTTTCCCCCCTGGGAGCTGGGGGTTGGGTTCTTGTGATATCTTGAGGAAAAGAATTTTCTAAGGCTGGCACCAGAGGGTGAGATGTGGTAGAAAGGTTTATTTGTGTGAAATTATATCACTCGGGTTGTGAAGTCCCATTTCCCTTAATCCAGTCCTGGAAAACGGGCAGCTGGGGCTTCGGCAGAGCTGGAAGCAGAGCCGGTGCCCAGAGCTTCTGTGCCATGTGGAGCTGAGCCTGGCACAGCATCAGGCTAGCCACAGTCCATCAGTCCATTGTGCAGGCCCCATATGGCTGTGAGAGCCAGGAGGGCAAGAGGGTCAAGGGAGCCAAGAGAAAGGGAAGGGAACTCTTTTTGTTCAGGAGTTTAAATATCAAATTTTCCGGTGCTTGCAGTGGACACTCCTACACGCCTACTGTGGCCAGTGCCCTGTTCCCAGGTATGACTGATAGTCAGGCACCTTCTCACATCGCCCAGACCTTGCTGGGCATGTGTCTATTGGCCAGTCCCTTCCCCCAGGGGTCGGAGGGGTACAGACTTGGAGAGTGTTAACTGCAGCCTCACCGCCCTATTTCTGTGCCCAGCTACACCCTCATGAAATATTTACGGAAAGATCCATTTTTTTTCATTTTTAATTTTCTAAGGGTGCTAGGAGTATGAAAAATCACTCAGAAGTAGTAGCATGCTAAATGAGTATTAACATTCATTTCGTCATCTATCAAGTCATCTTAAAATTAAGGTATGTGGATGAAGTCTTCAGGGTCTGAAAAAATTTTTCTTCTTTTTAAAGGGACTGGGCATATCCCTTATACCAAGTTGCTCTTGGGCATTTTGTAAGTGCTTTTGTATTAAGACATAATCTAAATGAAGTGATAGAAAATGGTCCAAACTTCAAAGAGGAAGAAAATGAAGAAGTTGAGGGTAAATAATAGTGGCCTCTGACCTGGACTCCCCTCACTCCCAAGTGCCTCTTTCTTGCACTCATCCCATCTGTGGGGTCAGCTCTGCTCCAGAACCTGGGACCAATGTTAACTTCATTTCAGAGGAGTTTAAATATTTGTAACTGAGTCCTCAGGGAGATTTGCCATTGAATCCATCTTGGTTGTACAGTGACCTTTTGTTTCATTTCTAAAAACTGCAGTGCCGGCCTTGTTATGAGATCACATAATGCACTCCCTCGTGGACACTGAGGTGGCCGCACTGCTCTCCCCCGTGGGCACTGAGGTCGCCGCACTGCTCTCCCCCGTGGACACTGAGGTCGCTGTACTGCTCTCCCCCGTGGGCACTGAGGTCGCCGCACTGCTCTCCCCCGTGGGCACTGAGGTCGCCGCACTGCTCTCCCCCGTGGGCACTGAGGTGGCCGCACTGCTCTCCCCCGTGGGCACTGAGGTGGCCGCACTGCTCTCCCCCGTGGGCACTGAGGTGGCCGCACTGCTCTCCCCCGTGGGCACTGAGGTGGCCGCACTGCTCTCCCCCGAGGACACTGAGGTCGCCGCACTGCTCTCCCCCGTGGACACTGGGGTCGCCGCACTGCTCTCCCCCATGGGCACTGAGGTGGCCGCACTGCTCTCCCTCGTGGGCACTGAGGTCGCCGCACTGCTCTCCCCCGTGGACACTGAGGTGGCCGCACTGCTCTCCCCCGTGGACACTGAGGTCGCCGCACTGCTCTCCCCCGTGGGCACTGAGGTGGCCGCACTGCTCTCCCTCGTGGGCACAGTGCTGCACAGCAGTGCGGGTGGGAACTGGCTGGAGGGCAGCGTGCCAGCAGTTCTGACCCACCGGCCAACTGCTTGGCCTGGGCCTTGCCGGCCTGGTGCTAACCTGCTGCTCTTACTCACGTTCAAACAACCAAAACCACACCGGGCTCCTGAGAAATGTGAGCCCGTGCCCCTCACCCTCCCTCTCAGAAATCTGCTCAGAAGTGAAACAGATCCCTGTGGCTCCCTTCTCCTTAGTCACTTTCGCCAGACGCTGCCTGCAGAGTTCCTCAGTCTTTTATTGTCCATATCAGTTCCAGGAGACGTGTTATCCTCTGTCCAGAACATGAGGCACCTGCATTTACCTTGCCCGTAACCCGAGCTGCGTTTGCACGGATGAAAACTATAAGCAGTAGAGTGGTAAATATTGGCCTTTCAGTCCTATGACTCCTAATTCCCCCCCTAAAGTTATTCAGTTCACAGCGATGCTGTGTGTGTAATTATTCCCGTGTAACACAATATTTTGAGGGCATCAGCTTGGGGCTTATGAGTAGAGTGTTGCAGCAGTTGGTGTGATCACAGTGCCATAGAGGACGGATGGTGTCACCGTTGCTCCCAGCCGTGTCTGAGATCCACACGCCCAGCGCTGTGGGACTCTCGCCTGTAGGGTCCACATTCTGTGCCATAGTCACTCTTTGTACACCAGCCAACAGAAAAAGGCAAGCAGAGGTTAAGTTCAGAGTTCAGATCCCTTTCAGAAAAAATTGTAATGTGTATAGGAAAATTGTTTGTCAAGAAAAATATTATACCAGTTTGTTCATAAACAAGTATTTTTAAACACTCTCTTGGACTTTTTGACCTCTATACATACGCTGAGTATAAAAGCAAAAATAGATCAGATGTGTGAACCAAATCTCTTGCCAGAAACCCTCGCGAGATTGTGTTAAAATAAATAAGATAGGTTGGATGGTAGGTGAGGCTGCGCTGGCAGTTGCTCGGCCTTTCTGGTCACCTTGCTAAAAGGCTGACTTTTTGAAAGGCAGGAGCATTCTTCCTCAGCGTGATGCAGATTTCATTTTTAATTTTGCAGGTGTCTATTGATTGGCTACTATGTCATTGACATTGTCCTGGACACCAGGCACTCAGGGATCCATCCTGCTGGGAAGGAGCCACAGGTGTTTTATTTGCAACCAACTGCTGTCCTCTAACCCTTGCCCCTGTCTGAAGCTAGTTGGAAAATTCTGCATTAGGAGCAATAGAAAAGGAAAAAAATGACAAAACATTTTTTGAGGAGAACCATTCTGCAAAAAATACATTATTTTTTGTCCTAAATCTGATTTATAGGGTGTCCCCCCAAAATGTATACATACTTCAACAGCTGATAGCTCAATTTTGAAAATGAAATGTATTTTAATCAACACTGCCTTTAAAATTATTCAAAGTGTGTGTATACATTTTTGGGGACACCCTATGTTTATCTAGGTTGCCATTTATTCTTTGCCAAATGCTACTATTTTGTTGCCATAGTCCATTACTTATTTAAGAAATCTTGTAGTTGCTGTAATCTATGTGTGCACTGAAGCAAGGTGGATTTGAGGTTGAGTTCTTGAGAGCCTGGCTTTATATATACCTCCTAAGAAAATTTCCTTCACTTCTTTCCTCCGCCCACTACCCTTAAAATTAAGCCAATATTTTGTGTCAGGTGGGGGTTAGGAAAACCCAGCTCTGAGGGCCAGCTAGACTATTGGGATTGGAACATAATAATTTATCCATAAACTGTGGCTAATACCTTACAAAATTATCATAGTCTGAACATTCCTAAAGTGATTGTTGTAGTTGGCAGAAGGAACTAGAAGGTCAAAATCTTGGAACAAACATTTGTCCCTTTATGGCCAGATTGGAAATATATTATAAGAAATTGTAGTGGAGTTCTCTGTATGTCTACTATCAATGCAATATTTTAAGTGTGAAAAAAGATCTATTTAAAGTTTTAATTATGAAAACTTGTTTTTTACTTCATATAAAGAATCCAAGCTCCACAGATGTTTTGCAAGCTTACCTTTCTTTAAATAAATAAACACACACACCTAGGCCTAAATAAACAGATAGATAGCTTTGTAAATAGAAGTATTTAGGGATAACTAGAGAACCTTGTAATTTCATAATTGTTCTTTCCTCCTGAGGACTTTGGGTAGTAAGTTTTATTTAGGCAACAATTAATTCAAGTGAATGAACTGGCTGTTTTCAGGCAACAGGTCTTTCTTGTTCTCCACCACATCCAAGGCAGTGAGTCAGGGCTGGGATCAATCACCTGGTCAGGGAAAGTTCCAAACAATCATTAGTGTTGGAATTATATAAGGCATCTCTTCATGATAACATTTTAAGATTGAGAGGGAAGAACTGCCTTGCTGAATTATAAACTGCAGAAGTGGGAAGTAGCACCAATTACAAATTTATCCATTTACTAGAGAATCTAAAACTTGCAACAATTTGTAGAGAAACATCCCATACTACTATCTTATTGCCATTTACGCAGCTTTTTAAAAAAACAGATTTACTGCAGAATGATGCACTTTTGCTTTTGGAAGTTACCTGAATTGTGACATGGATAAATTTCTATTTGACTCTAAAGCAACTACCACCAAGAAATCAATTGATTGGGGGTAAATATTTCAACCATCAACTTTCTATGTGATGATTTTACATTTTTCATTATGTTATGAGATTATGCTATAGCCTAGGCCAGAGCCTATTGCTGTGAGCTAGCAAGATGACAATTTAATGAGGTATAAAACATATACACAAATTGCAACGTCAATGATAATGTCTTAATAGCTTAAGAGGCCTGCATAACTGCCTCATAAACCAAGGCATAAAGAGACACAGCATGTTGACCTCAAGCTTATAAATCAGCAACCCAAGGGCCTAACAGCTACGTGACCTGGAGCAGAGACAGTTTTCTTTAAAAAAAAAAAAAAATCAGGATGTACAACACTCATAAACAACCATTTTCTTAATCTAAAAGTAGGACTAAGCTTACTTTGTTGAAATAAAACAACATAAGTTTTACAGGCAGAACGATGTTAATTAAAAAAAATTATTTTTCCCTTTAAAAGTTAAAGAATGAGAATCCACTTCCATGTTATCAGTAAAAGCTGAAGCACAGCGGCGGGAAGGGGGGACCGGGTGTGGAGTGTGGAGGGGCCCCTCTCAGGTCACCTCCACACTAGTCCCTGCTTCCTCAGGTGAGTTAAGAGATCTCTAAGGAGTCAGCCAGACTCCTTTATTTTATAGCTGGCAGACTTTCTTTGAACATCTTCCTAACCCTTTAGTTCTGAAAGTTTTACTGACACACCCATCTGTCCTCACCTTCCAGGATGGAAACCACAGCTGCAGGGACAACTGCCACTTGTGAATGTCCTGGACACTCTCTGACCATCAGGCTCCACACCTGATGAGCTGTCAGTTTTTCTAGATTTTTATCACAGAATTAGAAAAAAAAGGCTGTTGGATTATGAAGGATACCAACTTAATGATGGTGCATTTTATTAATATATTTAGGAGAGACAGAAAAATGAAGTAGCAGTCTAGCATAGAGGTAAAGATACCATTGCTAGTTAATAACTTAATAAATGTGTAATCTTGAAAAATTTATTTTCACTATCTTTTCATCTCCCTAACTATAAAATGGGAATTATAATGGTGATAATAGTAATGGTGACCTCAAGGTTGTTTCTCACTTGGAGGACAACCTGGTGCACAGTAACACTCTATAGAATTAAGCATTGTTGAGCTCAGCCCTCTCCTTGAAGACTTCCCCTAATTAGTCAGGGACACTGGCATGCCTCTGCTGCTGTGTATTTCACATGGATTCAAAATATCTTTATAATTATTTTTGAAGCCTGACACTTTTATACAGATTAGGGAAACTCTAGAGAAAAACTTGCTTTGAAGGCAAAATGTTAATATCTAAGTTAATAGTATTTCTCTTAGAATGTGTTTTCTGTTGAAAACTTTCTTTTATTGAAAGGAAAGCACATTCACATTCTCAGGGTTTACAGCTAAGGTAAAAACCTGAAAAACATTTGACTGTCAAAAGTTTCATTACCTGTCAAAACTAGAATCTTTATTAGAATTTGATGAAAAAAATTCAAGTTTATTTTTATCACCTAAACTGGCAGGGTGTGTTTTAATTAATTTTGGTAGTTTTCTCCATCTTTTAGTATTTGGGGAAAATACAGATATTTTCTATATATGCAAATAGCACTAAATAAATTTTAATTTAAAAATCCAAATATACATTCCAGTATTTTCCAAACTTGTTTGATTTTAAGTATCACTGAGAGTCTTTTTTGATAGTCAGATTCCTATGGCTTATTCTAAAGCCATCAATTCAGAAGCTCTGAGTTTCTCTCTAGAGAGTTTTTCTAAAGAGAAGCACTCTAGGTGATTCTATGATCAGATAAGTATATAAAGAACTTAAGTAAACATTTACCTTTTTTAAAAAATATATATATCTTCATTGATTTCAGAGAGAGGAAGGGAGAGGGAGAGAGAGAGAGAGAAACATCAGTGATGAGAGAGTCATTGATCGGCTGCCTCCTGCACGCCCCCCACTGGGGATTGAGCCCGAAACCAGGGCATGTGCCCTGACCAGGAATCAAAACGCAATCTTCTGAATCATAGGTCGATGCTCAACTTCTGAGCCACGCCAGCCAGGTGTAAATATTTATCTTTTGAAATACAACAGTGGACTTTCTGAGAGGCTTGTATTAATAAAAATAGTGCAAAAGTTTGAATAGTAACAAAGTTTACATTTTATGAACAGAAATAAATTTATCTTAATTTCTTTTAATCACCTCACACTATTCAAGTTAGTTATTTAAGATTGTAGTAATTGCCTCGGATTATAAAGTGCTTTGACTCTGTGGACCGAAAATGAGAAGCGTAAACCATAGCTAAAGAGATTCTTAAGTGAAGACCTGTTGCTGGTTTAATTTGTGAAGGGACTTTAAATACTTTTTTCTTTAACAAATGATTTAAACTATCTGCATGTTGGTGCCTGCTAAGCTATTGTGTGAAGTTTTACCAGCTGGGAATTATCCCCTCATTCTTTGGTGTGATTAACACTTCCAGCTGTAGAATAATTAAAACGTCAATCAGTCTGAAATAGAGCAAAACAGTTTCTCATTTGATCCTTCAGTTGGAACATCAGGTGCCTGCATCTCCTCCCAACAAGAGTTCAGGTCCACCTCTGTCCTCTCCCCTCTTCTCCCTTCTCTCTCTCTCTCTCTCATACACACACACACACAATGGAGCCTGAGTTTGGGTACTACTCAAATTTGGTTCTTCAATAAGCCATTGATCTTTCAAGTTTTTTTTGTTGATTATTAAAGAAAATTTGGGGGAGAAATAATTAGCAGATGGCTAAGGCACCGTTGAAGATAGTATTTCTGTGTGGTGTATATTTCTCAGAACAGGTTAACTACACTCCTGGTGTATATTTCTCAGAACATGTTAATTGCACTCCTGGTGTATATTTCTCAGAACATGTTAACTGCACTCCTGGTGTATATTTCTCAGAACATGTTAACTGCACTCCTGGTGTATATTTCTTTCTCAGAACATGTTACCTACACTGCATTTAACCCCTCCCCCCGCTGCTTTATTGAGATAGAATTGACATACAACATGGTGTAAATTGAAGGTGCGCACTGTTGATTCGATACACTCATATATTGGGAATGATCACCGCCATGTTGTCAGTTAAAACTTTCACCATCTCACATAGTTATCGTTTCATTTTTGCCATGTAAACATTTAAGATCTACTCAGCAACTTTCAAGTACTTAATACGACATTATTAGCTATAATCACCATGCTGTACATTAGATCCCCAGAACTTACATCTCTTATAACTGGAAGCTAGTTTAGCTCTGAGCCCTCTTCCTTCCTGACCTGTCAGCACTGACCTGGTATATTCCCACACAACTTGCCATCATCACCTCCCCAGGCCAAGGCCTAAGGGACTGATCCACCCTCCAGATGATCAAGGCCTAGAAGAAAAAAGTGATGGAAAATAATATTCACAGCATGTTGTTGAATGATTAGTGCTTTAGAATGTTCTAGAGTCTTTGCTCTTGCACCAACATAGTGCCTGGGAAATGCGTCACTTAAATGCACACCCCTCTGAAGGCCCAGCCCACCTCTGCCACCCAGAGATTCTTTGATAGGTCGTGGTGCCCAGAGTCAGCAGCGCCTGGGGGCTTTTATGATTTCCAGTTAGAGGGTGTGTTTTTTTAACTTAATTAAGGCTTTAATAGGAGTTTATGTCCCTTAGAGGGTTATTGTGAAGTTTAAAGTGGTCTGAGGAATAAGTACCCCAAATACCTATTTCATCAAACATGTTTTTGAACTTCCTATTTTACTCAGAGGACTACTGCTAATCAGATGTATGAACTCCTGAATGAGCCCGATGTCCACCCTGGGTAACAGTCCCAAGACTCCACAGTGGTTGTTCTGGCAGTTTCTCTGAAGCCTTTTAAGAAGGGGTGGCAGCAAACTGTGAGTGAAAAGGGTGCTTAATTGGTTGAAGCTACAAGGTTGGTTTTCTGAGAAAGGTCCTTCCCCTTGAGGGCACCCTGAGCTTCCTTTCAGCTGGTCCCTGCTCTGGGGACACCTGAGCCCCCGGGAATGTGGTGGAGCCCTGGGAGCCTGGGCTCCTGCTCCCGCTGTTGTGTCCGAGAATCAGATCCCCTATGCGGCGAAAAGACAATCACTCCAGAGCTGGTAATGTAACAGCAAAAGGGACTTTTATTCCAGCTAGCTGGGGTTCAGTCGTATCCAACGCAGTGGAATTCTGACTCGAACCCTGATCTAAATTTACAACAAGCTTATATAGGGCTACAGTGAGCAAGCAATCATTGTCCTTGCAAGGGTTGTAAATTCTTTAGGAAGGGTGGGCTCAGGATGTTTCTCAACCACAGGTGCCTGAAGCTGGAGTGCACCTGGTATTCGTCAAACCCACCGATTTAAGTTCATTCCTGGAACTGCCTCCACCCTCTGCAGTTTACTGAGTCACTCATGTATGCCTTTTGTCCTGCCCCGGGGCCTAGGGGCCTGCCTCTGTCTTGGTGGGTCCTCACACCGCCACTCAGGAGCGCATTTACAGACTTCACCTCTGAAGGCCCATCTGATCTTTCCCTCCTTCTAAAGTCCTGTGCACACAAATAATATTTATTGAATATTGGGACTTCCAGAAAATTTCCTCTTCTTACTATTTTTTTTTCTCTCTCTCTTTAGTACTAAACCTCCTTGTTCCAAAAGGGAAGTTAAGGCAGCTGTGATTTTTTAAAAATATGTTTTTATTGATTTCTGAGAGAGGAAGGGAGATGGAGAGAGAGATAGAAACATCAGTGATGAGAGAGTCATTGATCGGCTGCCTCCTGCACGCCCCCTCATGAGATTGAGCCCGCGCCTCGGGCATTGAGCCCTGCCTGGGACTAACGGTGACCTCCTGGTTCATAGGTTGACCCTCAACCACTGAGCCACGCCAGCCGGCCAAGGCAGCCCTAATCTTGACTTAGTTTTATGGCAACAGAGTCACTTGACTGGTTTGGGAGCCATTATCCTCATAGGTAAAAGGTGATCATGCCACTGACGGCTCCGTATTCACTGAGAGGCTGAGATTATGCCAGCAAGGGTGAGTCCACTGAGCCCTTAAAAAGGGAATTTGGGAACCAGTCACAGAACTGAGACTATGGTTCCACTACGAAAAAATGCCTTTTAAAAAGGACAATAAAATTCCTTCAAGTATAAGGTCTGTACTTGAAGTGTTAAAGTTTGTAGTTATTGTTGGCATTTTACTCTGGGTCACAAATATTTTAATGATGGTGGGTCCCAATTGCAATACTCTCACCTATTTTTGAAGACTATGGTACATTAAAAAGTAAAAAATACAAAGTTACCAAAAATGTTGACATTTTTTTTGCATCTGAGTGAGTTCAAAGCAAAATCAGGGTGTGCCCTGATGGCTGCGCTCTCCCCGAGAGCACGGTGCTACAAAGGTGCCCAAGGGGCAGGGGAGGGCTCTGCAGACTTCAAATGGAGGCTGCTTCTGACAAAAGGGAAGCACCAGGCACCTTGATGAGCCATTAACAGGCCTCACGCATCTACAGCTGCATCTACAGCACTCTGGAAATTAAAGAATTGCCAGCTTTTCCACCTTGGGACAAAACACATTTGTGCTAAACAGCCGGTAAGTAAATGCAGTAAACATATTTTTACAGTGAATAGAATTGTTTTATATTTGGGGGACTGATTGTGAATTTCCATGGCTTCTTGATTAGCAAACATTTGGCAGCTCTGGAGTCTTTAGACATTAAAATGCCAAAACAGATTTTTATTCTCAGACTGAGCTCCTATTTTTTTTTTTCTCTCATCCCTCTAACAATTATCCTCAAAACATTTGAAAGTACTAAAATAAAACGTGTTCTGAAAACACACTCGGAAACGTTTTACCTGTGTGACTTTAATAAGCATGTAAATAAGAAGTACTGGATGCTTTCAAGGCAGCGATGAGGACCGGCAGGTCCATGTGTGAGGAGTGAGTGGTCGGTGGGCACCTCCCAGGCCCCGCCTGGGCGCCGCGGGGTCTCTGCTCCAGCCAGAGGGAAACAGATGTTGGCTCCCAGCCTCCTGGTTTCTCTCTTTGGAATGACATTCCTGCTCATGTTTTGAAATGAATGGATTTCCAAGAGATTTAAAAGTTCTCAGCAATGACTTTCATCAGTTTCCACTTTTTTTTTAATGTTATCACATTGAAATTATCTCCTTTGGGAGGTTTTGTCTTAAGTGATAATTTTGAGCGCTGACTCTGACCCCAGCGATCCTGCTAGGATTAGGAGATCGGCTGTATTTGTTTTACACTCATCCTTTCAGTGTTATTTTTTGTTATAGCGAGACCTTGCACTTCTTGTTGTAACTAATTAACATGAAACCATTTTTTCATTCTATCAACTTTATAGAAAATTAAAAATGTAAAGAAAATCAGTAAGTAAAGCTGTTTAATTTTGCACGGGCTCCCGTCTTGACGGCAATGCAGGGCTTTACAAACCTTCTGTGATTGTGTATGTGTGTGTGCATGTGTAAAAGAAGCAGCCATGGTTTAATTTTATAATTAAGCTCTTGCTTCTGAAACAAATCATTACAAAGTGGCTTAAGACAATGCACATCCACCCCTGACAGTGCAGAGGTGAGCAGTCTGAAATGGGTTTCACTGTGTCAGTAGGGTTACCTTTCTTCTGGGGGTTCTCAGGGGGGCTCTCTCTCTTGCCTTTCCATTTCCTAGAGGCTGCTTGCATCCCCTGGCTCCTGGCTCCCTCCTTCATCTTCGGGGCCAGCAATTGCGTCCCTCTGGCCTGTTTCCATCAGCACCTCCCCTGGTCTGACTCTTCCTGCCTACCTCCGATAGGGACCCTCCTGACAACATTGGTTCCACCTGGATAATCCAGGATACTCTTCTTATCTCCCTCTCAAAATCCTTAATCTGCCACATTAGCAAAGCCATTTTTACCATTTGAGGTAATATATTCATAGGTCCTGGGCATTAGGACGTGGTCACCTTGAGGAGTGTGGGGGGCTGTCATTCCGCCCACTGTAATCCTCTTAGTGGCACCAAATTTCCTTCTAATAAAATCCTTGCTACTCGCCTCTCCCTTCAGCAACACCATAGCTTCTTACTTGTGAAGTTCAGCATTTTTATCTGTATAAATCACCTATTGCCTTAGGTAACCGTCTTTGAATACCCATGAATTAATGCCGAGTCGGGGCTCCCTTACTGCTCGCTGTCCATGGGGTGCAATATTCCATCTTGCTCGAACTTCTCCGGCCTGCATTTTCCCCCGGCGCTGCTTTCGTTTCCTGAAGCTGCAGCACAAATCCTTCCCTGGCGGCGCCATGTCCATTAGGATGCTTTACATGAAGCGATTTCTTGCCCTACGTCTCCTATTAATGTCCCCTGTTCCGTGGTGCCACTGCCAGGCCACTGGACAATCCCTCCTGCCTTGAAGTTGATGACATCTGACGGTCACTTTTCTCTCCCCGTTCTTGGTACGAGCCGTTTGCTTCCAGGGCCGCAGCTTCATGTTCTTTATCACTTTATGTTTACGGCTTGCAGGGAGTATTTCTCTCAGATTCTACTGTCAGCGTTGCTGTCATCAGGCAAACTAGTTCCACTTACACCACCAATGGCTCCGTATCATGGCCCCGCAGCCTCCCCGAAGTATAACAGCCCTGAACCCTGAAAGCCCTTGGAACTTACCAAAGAGAAGGTGGTGGCCTGCAAGCTTCCCCTCTGGGACGACCACCTTCCCTCTGAAGCTTCCCCTTCCCTTCCCTCAGGCTTCTCTGAGCCTGGCTGTTTCTTTGCCTTCCCCATTCCCCATGGCTTAGGCTCTCTGTGAGCCTCTACTGATACCCTAGAGCAGTGTTTCTGGAAATAGGGGTGAGGTGAAGGACCAGTTTTTATTTGCAAACCTTCCGTCAGCTGATACTTTAGTAAAATACAATAAATGTGAATTATTTGGGAATTAAAACGAGAGAAAAAAACAAGACACTAAATACAAAGCAAATATTTTAAGATTCAATAGAAATAAAATTATATTTCAATAAATATACTCAAAACAAATAAAGTAGGACAAATAAAAGAATTACAAAAATCAAACAATGCATTGAAAATGCGCTTGTAAATGATTAACGTAGAGTACAGCTGTTTTACTCAGTCCTGTGGTATTCTGCAACTGTAACTAAATATAAGAACAAAATGTTTTTAGTAAAATCAGCTCCCTATATGTACACTCTAAATAAACACCATATACATAAAATTTTGTCTTTAATGTAAAAAAGTTTGCTTCTTGCCTGTTGATTTATCTCCTCTAGAGCATATTGATAACAATGTGCTTGTAGGAGATAATAGTATCTATATTTTTCTATATTATGCTTTCATAATACTTAAAGTACAGGAACTAGTCTCACAAAAGTATGTTGGCAGGAATGAGAGAAGAGATTTAAGTAATTCTGGCAAGCTTAGGTTATTGTTTTTACAAAATAATGTAAGTGATGCTCTATTTTCAAAGTTTATGTTCAATCCTTCATCGGGAGCTGATTTTAGTAATTTATCCTGTGAAGTTGTAGTTAAATTTAAATCATACTTGGATGAAAGAAATGGATTCCAGAGCCATGAATTTCCCCTGTATGAAAATTTCTATGTATTCTTCTTTAGATGGAAGATGAAATTCATAATATTTTTTAAACTGCATGAGCTATTTGGTGGTAACTTTTTGAAAATGAGCAACAAGACCATCGCCAATTTCAATGATAATTATTGTTAAATCAGGGAACATATCATAACAACCTGTAGAAATTCTGTTCTTTCAGGCTTCTAAATTTCACTTTTTCCCTTTGATTCACCTGCCACCAAACAATATGTTCGATTTCTTCCTTGCCTAGAAGTATCAAGATAATTAAAAATACCAAAGACATCAGACAAATAAGCAAGCCTGGAAGGAAAACCGCATCTTTAAAAAGCTGGAACCAAACTGGAAGTGGGTTGAGTTTACATTTTTTTAATAGACCTTCCCCCTTAATCAATATTGTGACTCATAACACAGTAATAATTTTTAAATAATCAGCTTCCGTATTTATAAAATAATAGAGAATAATTTCAAAGTTAACACATTAGCCTATACATAATCACCATTTTTAGTAGGACAGCAAGCTTTCTGTTTAGTTCAGCTGAAAACTTTTGCGTAGGAGGCTTTCTTGATGAAGAAAGTTCTGTGTTGATTAATACTTTTGGCTTTAGCTCTGGAATCTGGGCAATAACCCCAGAATGTTTTTCCTTGTCTTGCGCCTGTGAAATGTGCCATCAGAAAATACTTCTACACACAGTTACTGGCTCTCACACACTTCAGAGCTGGTGTGTTTGTTGGCAATAAGGCAAAAGAAAAAAAGAAAAGAAAAGAAAAGAAAGAAAAGAAAAGAAAAGAAAAGAAAAGAAAAGAAAAGAAAAGAAAAGAAAAGAAAAGAAAAGAAAAGAAAAGAGAGGGGAGGGGAGGGCAGGGGAGGGGAGGCGAGGGGAGGCGAGGGGAGGGGAGGGGAGGGGAGGGGAGGGGAGGGGAGGGGAGGGGAGGGGAGGGGAGGGGAGAGAAAAGAAAAGAAGAGAAAAGAAGAGAAAAGAAGAGAAAAGAAGAGAAAAGAAAAGAAAATCTCCCTCCGTGTCAGCATCATATTGGAATTACATTTATACTAGAAGAAATACGGGATTGGCAATATCTGTGCATTCAACAAATTGTGATTAAAAATGTATCACTAGCTTTATTTGGTTTGCCTGTCTGCCCTTCTTACCATTAGCTAGTGCTGAATTTTTGAGCAATGCTATTGTTGGAAACTGGCACTTAAGCTACCTTTTTAGCCACAAACACATCCAGCATTTTCAAACAAACATCTTTGATGTAGTCTTTTACTTATATCTTGGGAATTAACATAGACTTTTATTCATAGCATGTTCAAAGTACTACTCTATAAGAAGTCATCAAGTTATAATGGTGAGAATTATTGAACATTAACAGCTTTTGAAGTCAATACTCTTTCAAAAAATTTTTTTATTTTAATTTATTTATGTTCTTTATGTTATGTGTCTTTGTGGTTTTAATCCTTCCCTAGCCAGTATATCTATGAAATAATATACTTTCAGGTTAGCATTTCACTATCAATTCTAATTAAAAACCAAATTTCATATACAAGAAATTTCATATGCTTTGTGGTAAAACCATTATGAATCCATTATAATCTTCATTTTTTTGGAATTACTTCCACTGTCATCATTTATTTGTTTACATGATTTATTATGACTACATGTAGAAAAATTATGTATTTTCTAAAAAAGAAAGTCAAGTAAAGCTTATTTCACCTCTATAAATTAAGGTTAAAAATAAGCACAAATTTTATTTTCCAAATTTATTTAATAATGTTCAATTATAAATTTAAAACAACTTGATTAAAAATTAAAATTAGTATAAAAATAACAAGATATAAAAATATAAACAATTATTTTTCTTATATTTTAATATAATTTTAATTTTGGTTGATGAATTAATCTTAAAACGCCAGACATTGTAACACTGTGACATGTGGCACATGTGAGTCCACATGTGGGGATTACAGCAGGAGATCTGGTCTCCACCCCACTCAATGAGACGAGACCACTGCTCATGCCTTTGGATGTCACAGCAATGTGGAACTTCTAGAAACATTTATAAACATTTATTTTCAATTTCTGTACTTATCTCTTTCCAGACAAATAAACAGAAGAATCTGCACCAGCTAACAGACCACACTTTGGTCTTAAAAATAAATTGCAGGAGCCAGGCTGCCATGGCTCAGTGGTTGAGCATCGACCTATGATCCAGGAGATCGAGGTTCAATTTCTGGTCAGGGCACATGCCTGGGTTGTGGGCTCAGTCCCCAGTGGGGGCTTGTAGGAGACAGCCGATCAATGACTCTCATCATTGATGTTTCTCTCTCTCTCTCTCTCCCTCTCCCTTCCTCTCTCTGAAATCAATAAAAAATATATTCTTTTAAAATTACAGAAGATAAAAATCCCCTGTGAAGTTTGTTTAAATGCAGATTCAGAAGCAGTAGGCCTCAAGTAGAGTCCAATGATCTGAATTTTCAAGACCCCTTTGAGTCTCTTATAGGGGGTATTTGTGACATAATCTCCAAGAAGGCTCTGTTAGACTCCGCTATATTGATCATATTTTTCTGTTCCTTAGAACAATGTTTCTGAGGATGTTGACAGGAGTCACCTGTCAGCAGAGCAGATTAGCGGCCCTCACTGTGGAATCGCTGAGTGCTGCTTGGGAACCTGCTTCTTTAAAAAGCCTGACCAGATACCCTGTGTATACTCAAGTCTTAAACCCACTGGCCGGCATGCTCTGTACTACCCTCTTTTTTTCATTTCCTCCTCTATTTCTAGTCATTTTAATTCAAATACAGAATAATATTTATTTTACTTTGAGATTTCTAATTGCTTTCTCCTTTCCTTTGCTGGGTTCCAGTCCACTTTCCTCTGCAAGGCTCATTCTTTTCTACCTTCTGACCTTTAATGAGGAAATCCAACCTCATGACCTTAACATGGAACCTCTGCCCCAAGTTCTACGGCTGCAGGAAATGAATCCTGCCTGCAGAAGCTTGGAAGTGGATCCTCTCTTCTTCCAGTCTCCAGAGAAAAAGCAGCCTGGCTGCCACTGTGGAAGCTTAGAGAGACCTTGGGCCTCGTGCTCAGCGAGCCGTGCGAGCTGCTGGCCTAGGGAAACTGGAGGTAGCCCGTGTGTCGCGTGAGCCACCGGGTGGCTGGCCACTCCTTACGCAGCAACAGAAGGCTGATACCCTTCTTTCCCTTCTGTTTTACATTCACTCTCCAACTAAGTTCGCCTCCTCTGCCCAGGTGATATCTCTTGCTGCTATTGTTCACTTTTCACCACTGCCGTTTTGGCTCAGAATTTCATGTATTCTCTTTTCTGTCACTGAAATGGTCCTTTAAATGGCCTTCTGTGCTCTCCACTGCCCCACAGGAGCTCCAACCCGGGGAGCGCCACGCAGTCCTTTGCTAGTCTGAGAAAACCACACGGGGGACCGGTGGGGAAAGGGAGTATTCGTTACTACACTGAGGAAGGCCGATGGAGGCCGGTGGGCGAGTTTCTACATCAGCCAGAGTCCCTTAGGGGCTTATCTCGCCCTGGGGGGAGGGGGCATTCTGGGAACAGCCTGCGTGCAGGCCAAGAACTGCCCGAGAGCCTGGCGAGGCTCCTTAGCTGTCAGGGACGTGGGAACCCCTGGGTCTGTGCTGCTCCGCTCCTGTGGCCTCTGGCCAGGCGGACACCATTCCACTGACTGGGAGGGGAATGGCTATATCCTGGAGTGACCCCGCGCCCACTCATCCTGAGGACCACTGGAAACAATGACCACGCCTCTCCATCCGGAAGGGGACAGGGCCACTGTGGCTATACGGTGGGGACTTTGATCTGATGATTTGGGCTAGGGAGCACAGTTGAATGACAATAATGTTCAGGACAGGCCGTTCGAACAGGTGGCTGAAATGGAGAGACAAGGACCGAGGGAACCTAGAGATGGGTAAGAAACTGAGGAATCACTGTGCCGCCAGCTGGGCATCGAAAGTATAAAAAAACATGCTGGCTATTTGAGTGATTTAATGTAATGAACTGACTGTAAATGAGATGATCCGTTTTGTGTTGCTTCTTATGCCTTTGTTCATAGAAACAAATAGTGCCCCTTGACTTTTTGAGAAGAAATAAAAGAAAATATGCATCTTACGTAACCTTTTACTACTAACAAAATTCACGTATTTCAAAGTCCAGACAAAAGTGTTTGATACCAAAGGAAAAAAACTTGTGATTGTTAGACCTGCTAAAAAAGGTGACTCACTTGAGCTCCTTTATATAGTGGATGCTTTCCACTAGGAAACAAACAAATGTCCGTGTTAATCAAACCAGCATGGGAGTTAATTAGAACCCAGAGAACAGCGGATGGACTTAGCACCTTGACACACAAGAATCTGTTTTTAAAGATGACCTCAAAAGGTTGCATAACAACCCAGCCCAGCACTAGTCAAGAGTAACTAATTAACTTCTCATTTTCTCCTTAGTAATTTAGTTCTTGCTCTTTGAAAATATTTCTAAATTGAGAAATCCCCATTAATTGCTGCATATCGGTTGTTCACAGGAGGGTAATGACCCTTTACTTGATTGTATATGCCCATCATTTAAATTTTTTCATGTGCGTCTTAAAATCAGCTCTTAAACATGAAGCAACTTTAGTTAATAGTCTCATTCAATTTGAAGGTAGATACAGAAGAAAACTTCCCAACACTACATGGAGAGTATTTTCTTACACACCAGGGGATTAGGGGAGAGATGGCCCCAACCTCTGTCACAGATATTGCTGGGTGGCTGCCTCGTCATCCCAAACCTCCAGAGGCTTGTGATGAAAATGCTGATGATGTTGCACGGAGCGTTTTTCTCAACAGTTCTTTGATGTTATAAGTGCTGCTCTCACCCCTTTCGGGTGAAAGATCTGCCCACTCATTGGTTGCCCAGACCCAGCACTGATAAAAGAGAGGTCAGGGGTCACCTCAGGTGTTGCTGGGACAGTTTGTTAAGTTGTGTTTATGGTTATGTTTATGTTATGCTATATTGTGTTACATCTGGTTTGTATAATCAGTCACTCTACCAAGGTCTCACAATTCTATTAACCAACCAGAACAAACTCAACTCTGTGTGATCCTCATTTTGACAACTAGCCCAGATTTTCTTTTACTATTGGCCCCATACTTCTAAGTTGCTTGTGACCTTTGGATTCCCCCCTGGTTTTATGGAGCATCTTCTCTTCTTTTTAAAATTTTTTATCTTTTTCTAATCCTCACCTGAGGGTATGCTTTCACTGATTTTTAAAGAGAGAGAGAGAAACATTGATAGGTTGCCTCCTGTATGCACCCCGATCAGTGACTGAACCCACGACCTAGTTATGTGCATCTTCTCTTCTTAACTGTAGAGTAAAATTCGTGCCAAGACTGACAGCCCAGATGTGAACTGCTCCACAAACAAACGTCTGGTTTGTGAATTGTGATGTGAACTATTTAACACTAACCACGTTAACCCACTACTGCTCTCCAGCCCCTCATAAAAGACAAAGCAATAATAACAAAAACAAGTGCTTATTAAGGACTAGAGATACTGCACTCGAGTGACTGGTAAAAGAAACAAACATGAGGGGGGAAGAAAAAGATTAGGGTTTCTGCCCCAGTAGGATTAGGTCACACGCCGGGGATGACTGCTGCAGCTCCACCGAGCAAGAGGAAATGGCACAGCGCAGCCAGAGATGGCCTCGTGCGTGGGCCGGCCCCTGTCTGGGCCGCGGCTCCTCCCCGGCCTCCTGGCCCAGGCAGAGCCCCGGCCCCGCGCCGCTCTGGCTGGACCGGCGCGCCCTGCACTGCACGTCGCTGACCGGATTCGGGGCACCCTTCATGAGAAGCTACAGAGGCCTTGGGGAGCTGTGCTCCTTTTCCTGTTTTCGTGAATCCTTTTCGTTGCTTGCTTGTTAGTGTCAGCAAAACAAACTGAAGACAAATAAAGCCAAGTCCACGTCAGCTTGCTGGTCAGTGTTGGAATCCTGATCAGACTTTGTGGGCTGTTTACTTCATTTCCTCCCCCAGTTCAGCCCCAGGAATGATGCAGAAGGGAAAAAGACAAAAAGCCTGGGTCTGGAACGAAAGTCAGCATTGAGAGAAGGTGCTGGACAGAGGGGTGGCTCTGGGCCGGTGTGCAGGGCAGTAGCTGGCGGGCCCAGAAGGATTTCAGGGACAGCATGGAGACTGCCCGAGGGGAAGGGCTTTCGAGAACCACTCTGCCTGCAGCGGTGCCTGCTGCCCCTCACTATGGTAGAGAAGCGCCTGTCCAGGTCTGCTGGTGTCAGCAGGGCGACATCAGAGACGCTCAAGACCACGCAGACTCAGCTGCTGGCTCCTAAGCAAACCCTGCGCCCCAATCCTGCCCTATCCCCTCCCCACAAACTCTCAATAACCAAACCAAGGGATAAAATGCTCTGGGGCGAGAGCAGTATTGGAGCAAAGGATCCATGAAGGGCAATGCCAGCTCTTGGGGCACAGCAAATGTGACAGAGGAGAGCAGATCAAGTTCAGACGGTGTCTCCCCAATCACTGCCCCGGCTGAAGTCCTCCCACCGTAACCAGCCAGGAGCAGCACATGCTGCTTCACCCCCTTCCACATTGCCAGGGAGAGCCTGGAGACCCCCCCCCCCCCCGGTGTGCTTACTGCCGACAGGAGCCAGACACAGGAGGGACAGAGTCCTCAACAAAATATTAGCAAATCCGGTCCAACAATACATTACAGAAGAGCGATGGTAAGGATGACAGAGAAAACACACAGGCCAGAAGACAATGGAATGATATCTTTCAGCTGAAAAAGAGAGTCTGTTAATTGACAGAGTTTATAGAACCCGAGGCATGGATACGTGGAACAGACTGACAGATGTCAGAGGGGGGAGGGCTGGGCTGGATGAAAGAAAGTGAAGGGATTAGCCAGAGAGCATATGTGGCTAGCCCATGGACACAGATAACAGTGGTGATGGGGGGGAGCAAGGGGGGGCTGGGGGAGGTGGCAAAGGCGGGGGAAATGGGAACATCTGTAGCAGTGTTAACAATAGTAAAAATATAAAATAAATTACAATTTTTAAAAGTCCTGGCATCATGTGCTTAATAGGTGCATTTTAACGATCTTTCCAGCTTTTATAAGTTGCCCAAGAAAGTAATAAATGTGGAAGAGTTACCCAACTACTTTTATAAAGTTATCCAATCTCGATTCCAAAATCAGATAAGAGAGTAAATATGATAAAATTGTGAGTTCATTTAACTTATGAAAATAGTTAAAATACTAAAAAAATAGCTAACCCAACTGAACAATGTTTTTAAAAAAAGAATCCATGACAATCAAATAGGGCTTAATATAAAGTCAAGGATAGTTCAAAACCAGAAAAATCTGTCCATGTAGTTTATCACATTAATGGACCAAATTGAAAAAAATCATTAAATAATGTTCAACAATTCTTTATTATAAAAATAATCAGAAAACTGAATTTGGAAGCTAATTCATTAACTCGAAGATATCAGCTACTAAAAACACCCATTAAAAACACAATCTTTAATAAAGAAACGTGTACATATTCCATCAAGTCAAAGAATAAGACAAAGATGCCAGTTTTTACTCCTGTGTGATGTTATAAGGGCTAAAAGCACAAAAACTGTAAGGATTCAACAGAAGAAAGCAAGTATCATTATTGGTAGGTGATATCCAGTGTGATAAACTACCAGGACTGATAAGAGTCTGGGGAAATGGCAGATAAAAAGTTAATTTATGGACTTCTGGTTTTCAATTAAGAAGCTTGGAAGTTGCTGTTCCATCCTAACAATAAGGAAAAAGCTGCACAGACTGAAAAATTAACAACTCTTCTTGTGTCCATAAAAGAAGTGAAGACACAGGGCAAGCCACTGCCCCTAAGGTTGGAGAGACAGACACAGGGGTCATGGCCTACCAGAGCAGATGCTCAGCAGAAACCTCCTTGGGAACTAGCGCCAGGGCAGGAAAACATGCCTGTAGACAATGCATTACTGGAGGCTCAATGTGGACAAGCCTGAGCTTAAAAAACCCCAGGGGGGCTTGATCATAGGGAAGTCCCCACAATAGTGTGAGATCTCCCCCCAGGAGCTCAAATAGCCTCCCACAGTAAATATTGGGGGCATACCCTTGAGCTCCTGGAAGGAGTAAGGGGAAAGGAACCTGTTTTGAAACCCACCAGAGCACTCTGTTCTTCTTAATCAGGCCCACCGTCAGGGGAAACTAGTTTCCCAGGGTCTAACCTGGTGGGATATTATCAGAACCTAATTGACCTGGGGGAAAGGAAAACCCAGTTCCAGGCCACTCTAGCCATCCTGTCCCACTTAAGACTCAAAAATGTCCACCAGATGGGCAGTCTGCAATAATCTTTGTAAGAAAAGTAGCTAACCATGACAAGATTAGTGTCCAGATTTCAGTGGGTGAATTGTAAGGTGGAGACTAGCAGGTTTAGATCATAGCCAAGATGTTTCCCAGAGAGAAGGCAGAAGACAGAGTGGTAATAGGCGAGTGTGAGATCGAGGGAGCAGCTGTCCCTCCCCCTCTTCAGCACTTTCCCCTCTTACTCCAATTCTGGTCCAGTCATGAGCTCTGTAGAGTTGAACTCCAGTCAACGCATCCATCTTCATGTAAGGAAACCTTTGTTTTAATCTTTTCGATGAGAAAGATTTGAGTGTATTAAGAGACTTTGGGGAGCGATTGAGCAAAAAGGGAGAGGCAGAAGATAAAACAGAGAAGGAGACAGTTGGTTTAGTGAGGCTCTAATGCTAGAGTGAGGGGATGGGAGGGGAATTAAGAGCAAGGATTAGAGCTAAGAGGCAAGATTATCTTCTCTTTCAAGTGGAATAAAAAGAATAAATTGGGGGAGGGAGGGGAATAAAACGTTTGTATGTGGTAGGAAAGGAAGTTGAGGAAATTCATATACTGAAATTGCCTTTATTTCTCTGTGACTTAGGCAGCAAACTCATCTGCTGAAGGTACGGTGTCAGATTACGTGAAGCTTGGGAACAGAAATAACAGTTTGGAACTGAAAAAATGGCATTTTCTCCTCTACTGGGATGGAACCAGCTTCAGGATGCTCAGAGCATGGCCATGCTCTCGATGACCTCAACTGTGACTCTTTCCTTACAAGTAGACAGCCATGGTAAGAAACCTGTCACCGAACTCCAACTGAGTACTAAATGCATGTGTTTCTTTAAAACCTCCTCAACAATCACGAAACAGATGGCCTTCCACAGTTAGCATCACCAGAGCATCTTGCCAGCCAAGCCTGTTTAGCCCCGAAGATGGCTTAAGTCATAGCAGTTTTCACTGGCCTAACTATATTTCACTGTAGGGCCATTCACCTACTAATTATTTACACAAGCCTAATAGCTTTTATAAAAGTTAGACTCAGGAGAAGATGGACTGTCATTTTCTTTTTTAAAAAAATATAATTTATTTCTTTACTAAAAAGGTTCATTTTGAAATATAGGTCTAGTTACTTAATTCCCTTGCTTAAAACTTGCCACAGTCTCCCTATCGTGAGTTGGGATAAAGCCATCCTTGTTTGTCATGGCTCTCAGGGGAGTACAGCATGACCTGGGTCTCTCAACCTCATGACCTGCGCGCTCCACAGTCCCACCCTCCGGTGGAGTCTCACTCTCAAAATCATGATTTGCACTTTTGTCTCTGAGCCTTCACCTGGGGCTCCTCTATCGCTCACCCACTTGTACTACATCATGCTCGTTTGTTTATACTCTTGTTTCACGTCTCAGCTTAAATATCACTTCTGAGAATCTTCCCTAAACTTCCATGGCAACCCTACCATGTGCTCCCAAGCTGCTCTGGGTCTCTGCTTTGCAATTGCCTTTTTACCTGTCCATCTTCCTCTGTATTTTCAGCCACATAAGGTCAGAGACCATATATAAAAGGTCACCGTTCTTTCTGTAGCACCTTATATGTCATTCCGGACACATAGTAGGCACTCAGAAAATATTTGTTAAATGAAAGCATGGCTCTATTGTTTTCTGAATTTGGGAACAGACTATAAAAACAGCGAGAGTGGAGTTTGGAGAAATGATCCAGTCCTGGTGCTACCTTTTACTAGGTATGTGACCTGGTAAAATTACTTAAACTTCTTTGAACCTTATTTTTCTTAGTTGTAAAGTGGAGATGTCTACCTACCTACCTGTTTCATTGTTGTAAGGAGTTTACTTAATCCAAATAGATCTCTGAAAGTATACAAAATTATGACAGCCGTATCAATTACCTAGAAAGTATTTGTGAGTGTGTACAAGTTATTTTTTCCACTTGAAACATCAGTGCCAATGCTTTCTAATTGTTTTCCTCCTTTTTCTCTCCTTCTGCTCATTCTATTATGGCGGCACAAAACAGCTATTTACATGGTTAGTTGAGATACCAAAGGAACTAAAAGTAGCTAATGTTCCTTAAGCAGTTACTCCATGTCTGGCACTGTGCTGAGCTGTCCATATGTCCTATATCCCTAGCACTTACTTTATCATTCTATTCATTGTTATGGAGAGAGAAGTCATTTGTCTTCCTGCAGTCAGTAGTGATCGACTGAGAATCTTATCAGTTATCTTAATAATTCAGGTAGGCAGAGTATGCCTAGTATTTCTCTTGTGTTCCTTCACCTCTTCATAGTGCTAGTGCTCAGAAGGAAGGGAGAGAGAGAGAGACATGTGGAGAAACTGAGTCGGAGCTGTTCCCTTCCCACAGTTTTCACTCACAGAACACGCCAGTCTAAAGCTGAACAGCCACGGCCCTTCCTCTCGAAGGTGTCACTGAATTCTGGGCTGTCCTCCTCTGGGAACTCTCATGAACATCCTGGACACTTCAATGGCACTGAGATTTCACGTTGTTGTGTTTGGGTTTCTAAAATACATAATTGCTGCTTATTGTCAGATTCTTCTGTTTCCCAGTAGGCTTTGAGCTTTGTAAGGATAGGAACTGCATTTTATTTGTCTTAGCACCTTTATTTTGGATAAGTCACCCCCTCACTTGCACACATGTACACACTGACACTGTCAGGTAATTGGTATGGCTGTCACATGTTTGTGTATCTTGCACAGATTGATTTCAGGTAAGTAAAAAACACTAAATAAGCAGTGTTGGCTCCTGTGGGAAGTTGGGGCTCTGAGAAAAACAGTTGGGGGGAAAGGGGGTTTTCAAAATGAATAGCTGTGTTTCTCTGCTGAAGACCAGGGAGATGAGAGAAAATAGGAAACTGTGCTAACGTGACCTTGGGCATCATTCTGGACTCCCAGCTAACCTTATTCTGCCACCTCAGTCAGTATAATTTTCTCAATTAAGGTCTGTGTTCGCCTCTGTCAAATGAACCTCTACTAAAAATGACAGGATTGTCCTCAGGAAAAGCTAATAAATGATTGCAAAGTCGGAGAGAAACAGCAGCATCGGGTAAACCTTGAATAATAAACCAGGACATTTCTGTACTAAGTCAAACTAAGAGGCCTTTAATTTGGAATCTTCCAGTGTTTGGCTATCTGTTCAAAGAAAAAGAATCACATTAAATGTATGTATAAAAGAAAAGCTGACAGTTGAAAAACTGAAATGAAAAGTAATGACATAAACAATGTGAGAGATGCCTTCAAGGAGACGAGTTCTCCAAAAGTTGAGATCTCAATTTAGAACGTTTCTTTCTCTCTAATTGTTGTTCTGCGTGCTGTTGCAATATGATGAAATGGCCATAAACTTAGTGTGATAGGTTTGCAGAATAATTTAATTATAATTTAACATTTACTTTTATGCTATGCAATTACTTACATTGCTTTTTGCTGAAGACAATACATTTAAGCAGCTGCACGCAATGAAAAAATAGCTGACAGGGTCAATTCTGAAGTTATACTAAGGTTTAGTTACATTCCTTTTCGCCCAGTGGACTTAACAAATTATGCAGCATGAGACCGACGGAAAGATAATCAGACAAGTAACCAGGAACCTTTGACTCTCCTCTAAACCTTTTCAAGATCTAGCTCTCCGAATTTTATAGTTTCTTCCATCTTTAGTAGTTAAATCATTATTTTCTTATCTATAAACATTGTCATTAGACTTCAGTGTTTCTTTCATTCACCGACATTCTGTGAGAAGGATGCTCATGTTGCTTATAGAATCCAAGAAAGGCTGTGTCGTTTATGAGATTAAACTCATCCCCAAAGCCAAAGTCATCTACATATGTTGGGCGTCTACTTTATGGTATTGCGCAAGACTGGTTCATAACGTTTGACTGTTAGTTTGCATTCTTGATTCCTTTATATCTTTCCTCTTCCTGAAAGTTGCATTACAAGTAACTTTCGCATGAGTTTTACTGCAAAACATTTGTTGCCTGGTTACAATGCAGAAATGACTACACCAAAACATCACTTAAGATATTTTTGTGTTAAATATCATTTCCATGTTCTCACTCTGTGACTTGAGGAATATTCCATGTTAATTTGGAAATGAACAGGGATTTGTTTTACAGGGATTTGTTTTAATATATCAATTTTGACTTGTATTCTGACAGTCAACAGGCTCCATTAGAAATAGAAGTTCCAAGTACAGGGAATAACGTAGATATCTATATTTTTAAATCTTTTAAAAAACATAAAACTTTTTAGTCTATTTATATGTTTTATAGAGAATACCAGACATGTTTTAAAATGCCTGGTATTCTCTATAAAGTATATAAATTACCATAAAAATTTCACCCACTTAAAATACACAATTCAGTGTTTTAAAATATATTCACATTGTTGTGTATCCATCACCACAATCTAATTTTAAAATATTTTTACCTACCCTAAAAGAAACTCCACTAAGCAGTCAATCCCCATCTCCCCTCCCCTCTCCTCTCTCCACTACTAAGCAATCATTAACTATTTTGTCTCTGTGGAATTGCTTATTCTAAATATTTCAAATAAGTAAAATCATATAATATGTGTCTTTTGTGATTATATTAAAATAGATGAGTTCTTATTTCTGTCTGTCTTATCTACTTTTTTTCCCTTCACAAATTTTTTGGTTTACATTTTCTAAACCATTCTAGGCAAATGACACAAATTACTTTTTTTAAAAGCCTCTATAGAACAGCATCTAGGCCTTCCGTGGATATTTAGTCTCATGCATTAATTACCTTACCATCAAGAATCACTTCTTTATATTTTTCCACCAGCCAGCTCTGCCAGTGGTCCACGCTGCTCAGAATCAAGGCATAGGCATTCAGGTTGACCAGAAGGTTTAGGCCTATCAGCAGGATGATTTTACTATGGAACCGAAGTGAAAAAAATTGAAGTTATAAGAGTTCCTTGGACACACCTTTTAATGTCATTTTTTACTCCATTATATAATGAAGATATTGTACAAGACAATGGACATATTGTTAAATGTTTAGATTTCTTTTTGTGATCCCTTTCTTATTTCTGATGAGTTATGGAAAGTTTTACTAGTGGAAGACTCAGAAAAAAATGAAGTGTTCATATATTCAGATAGACAAGAGTTCCTGTTTTGTCTTTTCAAACGTTTTTGCCTTGGTGGAACACTTTGTCAATGTGAAGATGTGCTTAATCCATGTCTGGAAACAACAAAGTTTATCTCTAAGGATGGAAAGAATTCTCAGACCAAGAAAATACAAATTAACCTTTTCCATCTTTAACGTTACAGCATATGATTCTGTTGGTGTGTGCTACCCTTCAACTGAGAGTCATGAACAGACATTTTCTTACTTTACTGTGGATCCTATCAAGTGTCATGTTCATATTTTATACCACTGTTACAGTGTGGGGGAAATGTCTTAACAATAATCTTTCAGGTTATCTATATTTGCTATTTTTTATTTACCATTTTTTATTTTAATACTAATTTATAGATAAAAATTACTTTGAAAGTTAATCCAAGTAAAATGTAAAGACCCCACTTAGAACAGAAGCAAACACATGCCAAGATGCCTTCCTTTAAATTTGTCTGGAAAACTAGCATAGGAACCAAATTCTATTCCCTAACATAATCTATACTGACATATTCATAGAATTTTTACAAAAAGTTACAAAGAACTAAAAATTAGTTTCCATTTTTTTGCATTAAGATTCAAGTGAGTCCTCAATTTTCCATGTATTTTATTTTAGAAGCTAATTAATTCTGGATTGAAATTGTGGCAGGAAAGTAAACATCTCTACCACTAATCATTTATATGAATTGTTAGCTTTTTAAATTTTAGTTTTATTTATATTTCTTCATTGCTTATTTACATATCAAGCACTGTGAAAAGAAAAAAAATCTTTTTTTATTCCACTCAATTTTAAGCCCATTTTCTTTAGTTTTACCAATGGCATATCATATTTTCTAAATAAGAAGTTGTTAAATACATACGTAGCAGACTTTGAAATTTTAACTGAATGTATCAATTTAAATAAAAATTCTTGCAGATGTATATTTACATTTGAGAACAATGACACAATGAAAGGAAAGAAAGGAACATTTCGATAACTCTCCTCGTTATGTTACTGTTGTAATTAGCTAGTTATTAACAATAGGAAAGAAGCAAAAAGGAGGCCAGACGTTATAAGCATGATCACTTAGGCAGCTTCACTAGGAAGCCGCAATTTCACATGCCCCAGGGAACCACCGGTCCATTCCCTGCAGATAACGCGGAGATGGACGCTTGTGCATTGAAGTCAGGGTGATGTGAGGAGGCAGGGCCCCTGCAAACCTGTGAAAATTTGGGAACACATAATCGCCCAAACAAAGGAGTTCTCTTTCTTGGCTCTCTCTTGGCTCTCGGCTCTTTGCTTCTTCTCTTTTTTGCCCGTGTGCCCGCCATAGCCATGCGGCCCTGCAGATCCCACAAGCGACGGGGCGCTGAACTGGAACTTGGAACACAAGCTAAGCTAGTCTGTGCAGACCTGGGATGGCGCTCTGGGCAGTGGCTTTAATTCTAGCCCTATGAAAAGCACAGCTGGACCTTTTCCTTGGCAAGACGAAGGGAAAGGGGACCTGGGAAACTCAGGGGTTTGATTCTGCAGAAATAACTCTTCCTACAATATCTCATCCTTCCGTGCCAGTCTCAGAAATTCCTTTTCTCAAGATATAGCAAGAAACCCACACCCCCCGACAACAGGTGGGGACGGAAAGGTTAAAGTTGGTGGTGCTCGGGCAGCTAAATAGCCATTTCGGACAGTGAATAAAGAAAAACTGAATTTCTTTAAGGAAAGGGGATGGGGGTGGGGGATACCCAAAGGGACGGGCTACACAGCACTGAGCCAAAGGGTAGAGGGTCCAGGATGGCAGCAAAAATATACTTAGGACTGTGAAACAGGGAAGAGCGTAGAAGACGTGACAGGAGAGCCTGGCTGGGCTGCTCTGGCTCACTGAGAAGTCAGAGAGAAGGGCCTTGGAGACAGGTTCGGGGCGTAAGCCCCGGACGAGCTGCCGCTGCCCATTGCTCCCCTGGTTGCATATCTTGTGGGGTCCCCTTGGAGGGAAGGAAGGGGAAGGAGATGGCACTGGAGAGCTCCCGGGAGGGCAGCACACCCTGGGTCCTTTGTCCTAAGCATATTTATCTCTTTCTTACAGGTGGAAATCTTAGGGGAGGTCTCAGGGAGACCTTAATATTCTTAACAGAATATTCATCAGCTTTCCAGGTGAGCTCTTTCAGGATCCCGGTCTCCACTGACTGGTCGGTGCCAGGGCAGGGGGTCATTAGTCAGTGCAGCTGGTCCTGAGGCAGCCAAGGCACCACTTGTCTGGTTTCTTAGGCCTGGAGCTGAAACACAACTGAGGTCTAGATGTTATCTTTAGGGAGGAAACGCTCAGGGAGGATAGGTTACCCTGGGGACAAGGTTCTTGCTTTCCCAATTTCTGCTCATTAAGCATCTGGGGTTTTCTGCCTTGGTGAGTTTCTGTACCTGGCCCATCATCCTTGCTCTGCCCATATCTGACTAACAGGGGCAGGGAGTGCTCCCCCTCAATAACAATTATAAGAGAGTGTAGCTATCCACTTGTTGTATATACATCCACAATCCATAGAGTTTGCCGAATATAAGCTTCAGAATAATATACATATGTAAAATGCTAATTTAGGCAAATTCTTACTTCTGATTGACTTGACATATACCACAGAATTTCCCCTCCTCTAATTTTATGGTCTTTGCAACTAATTACATATTTTTCACTGCATAATTAAAGGTATACCAAATATTTTTTGGTGTTTAATAAGAGGAATCTAGGTAAGTCCAGGTTTAGCCTGTGGAGTAGGTGTAGGAACACTGGGGTTGTTGTGGAAATAGAAGCATAGGACATAACCTGAGCATTGCAAAGAATTAAATATGCCTGACCTTGTGTGAATTTAAGAAACAAAATTGATTTATAACAAAGCTAGTAAATGCAGAGGTAAAGATTTTCAGACTCTGAAATGAAAAACCAAAAACAAAAAAGGGTTATGTTTCCCTAAGGTGGGTCTCTTGTGGTAGACTGTAGCAAAGCAATAACAGAATCGGCAATACTTGCATACCCAGTGGACTATTTAAATATTACTGTGAGTGAGAACAAAAGACTTCAAAATTCCCTAGGTCTCTTGTTTAAATCTATACGGGAATACAGATTTAGAACTCAATGGAGCACAATTGCATAGAGAGCCTCGGGAGGCTACAAGGACTATGAATATTGATGGGAATTCACTTCTGTGGTGTGCTCAGAACAAATGACAACCAGAGTAGTAAACGACTCTTTCCTTGGAGATGCAAATAGATTCCATAGGCTGTGAACTGAGACTCTTTCCCACTCAGATCTTACTCAAAGCAAACAGTGTATTTAGAAGGGGACGCATCCCCTAACAATTAAATTGGGTATGGCAAACCAGAAACAGTGAAACAGAATTAGTTCCAACTCATTATAACTATAAACAAGTCTTTCTCTCACCAACTAGGCTAGAGATGGCATTATTTTTGCTTCACACTTTTAGAAATAAATGAATTCACTCTGGAAAAGTTGTCTTTGAGTATTTAGCAAGATTTTGCTGGTTCTGAAGTCTATAAGTGCTACCCTTCAGAGAGATACAGTATTTTTCTGGAAGATTATTGCTATTATCATTTTTTCTCCTGTTGAAAACTCTATTTTCCAAATAAGAAAATTTCTCTCTGGAGTCTCCAGTGGTTCATAAGTGACCTTTTAGATGACAAAATGCCATGAGCCTCTAAGGGAAAGGTAAAAATTAAAATAGTTAATTCAAAACCTGAAAATGGTATTCTGAAGAGAAAAAGATTTTTTTTCTTTTTTGAGGAGAAAAGCAGCAAAGACTGTTGAATGGAAATTTGGAGAAGGAAAAATATACTCAACCTGAAGGCAGGTGAGCAAAAATCATCAGAAATAATGGAGTTGATTAGTAAAACTGTTGTTCTAGAATTTGGCAGGATGTCTGTAAATAGCTACAGCACGTGTGTTGTGGTTTGGAAACAGGCTCTTCCATGGGATCACGAGGAAAGGACTGCAAGGATCCAAGCACGGGAGATTGTGATGTGCCAATGTGGTTTATTGGTGATGGCTGCACTTGCCCTTGGGTTTCCAATGCCCCATCTCTCTTTGTCCTGCCATGGAAAATGTCCAACTGTGTCTGCAGCAGGGCCAAGGCAAAGGCCAGTGCCCAGAGTTCCTGCTTCATAGTCCTTATGAGCCTGTGCAGTCTGCGGGCCCCAGGTGGTCACTAGACCTGCATGATCACATGCTCCCAGGCAAGGCAGAACACAAATGAATGGGGTGGTGAGTTGAACGGGTCGAGAGAGAGAGAGAGAGAGAGAAAGAGAGAAAGAGCGGGGGGGAGGGAGAGAAAGATTTCTTTGTCTCCTGGGATTAAGCATTCCCAGGCTTAGGAGGAACCAGTGTTATGTCCGAGAATCAGATCCCCTATGCGGCGGAAAGACAATCTCTCCAGAGCTGATAATGTAACAGCAAAAGGGACTTTTATTCCAGCTAGCTGGGGTTCAGTCGTATCCAACGCAGTGGAATTCTGACTCGAACCCTGATCTAAATTTACAACAAGCTTATATAGGGCTACAGTGAGCAAGCAATCATTGTCCTTGCAAGGGTTGTAAATTCTTTAGGAAGGGTGGGCTCAGGATGTTTCTCAACCATAGGTGCCTGAAGCTGGAGTGCACCTGGTATTCGTCAAACCCACCGATTTAAGTTCATTCCTGGAACTGCCTCCACCCTCTGCAGTTTACTGAGTCCCTCATGTATGCCTTTTGTCCTGCCCCGGGGCCTAGGGGCCTGCCTCTGTCTTGGTGGGTCCTCACACCAGAAGCTTTTCAAAATAGCCGATTATGTTCCTAAGCTTTCCAGGGCTTCTGATGGGGTCGACCCCCTAGGCAATGATGTTTTTCCCAGATTAGACTGACAGGCCTGTATGGTCAAACACCTCTCCCTGTGCCGTTTTGACTTCATTGGGCATGTGTTTACCTCACCCTTTGTTCTATCCCTTCCTTCAGTGATCTTTGGGAAATGGACTAGTGGTTTCCTAGGGGGAATGTGAAGCTGTAGCTTCCTAGTGAAAGAGACAGGCCTCTGCTTCCCAGCGTATCATGCTCAACAATGTCTGACTCTCCCTTCGCTCTCTTCTTTTCAATAACTAGCTAAGGACAGTAATACTGTAAAGCATTAGCATAAAGAACAATAGTTTTAAAAGATCAAGCAAATTTAGATTATTTGAAAGACAGACAAAGGATATAAATTTGTGCATTGCTTTATTTCTGTAGGAAAAATAGTCTCAAAATCTCTTTTGCAATATTTGTGAATTTTCTGAAAACAGGGGTCACATATTATTATTCTTTGTTTTTCTAGGACCTAACTTGAGTTTTATATGCAAAAACAAACCAAGAGCCTGTCTACATAGCAAATGCTAAGTGCCAGCCTCTCGGGCTTCTAAGATATCGCTGGAAATGCATTAATATGGGAAAACATGCACTTTGCTGGCTTTCTCTTTAGGAAGATCATTACATTCTGATACAAGGGATTCTTTGGTATGGTAGAAGGGATTCATTAGGAAGCTAGACTTCAATGAGTATGCTCAAGAGATAGGGGATGACTAGCAATTGCTTCTCAAGGAACATGTTTTTTTATTGCTGTTTTTTTTTAAACCATAGGGCTTTAGTGTTCCCTGTGGAAGATACAAGTCTCCCAAAGTGCACAGTGGCAGAAAAGCAAAGAGCCAAATTGAAGAGGAAATCGAGCTATTCTACCAGTAGCTCCTTCTGACAAGAGACCCTGTCTTCTATCGAAGTAAATATTTAAAATTTACACAATGTTTATTTGGAGTCAGCAAATTGTCAGCCTCCTCCAAGCACCCACATGATTCAGTCTCGGTCTGCTTGCGTATTGCCATTACAGGCGCTGTGTACACACTGGCTACTACTTGCTTCCCTTCTTGTTACAGGACATTTCTGCAAGGGGGAAGTAGGGAAAGCCAAGCTTTCTCTACCCACACATTTGAAAATTATAGTTAGATACAGCAGATTCTGTTGGAGACCATCAATTTTATCAACATTTCCTGACACATTTCTCTATTCCTTCATGCCATAAGCAGCTGTCTCAGCCGCCCCAGCTTTCCTCCTTTCTGTGCTTCTAGCACATCTACCGTGCAGAGCTGCTGAGACACGCACAGGCTCTCGATAGGCAAGCTCAGTGCCTTTCCAAGATGCAGCAGGGTCCTGATGAGCTGAGAGTATTGATACCATTGTAATTAACTAGTTATTCATAACAGGAAAGGAGCAAAGGGAAGGACAAATATCATAGGCAAATCATTCGGGCATTTTGCTAAGAAGCTACAAATTTACACTCCCCAGGGGTCCAACAGAGGGGAGACAGAGGCATGCCCAGTAAAGTTGGGAGGACTAGCGAAGGTGCTTGCTATCAGTCATACCTGGAAACAGGCCATTGGCCAGAACAGGCATGGCCACTTCAAGGGCACAAACTTTGGGATATTTAACCCCCTAAACAAAGGAGTTCTCTCTCTGTGCTCTTGGTTTCTCTTGGCTCTCCTGGATCCCCTTCATTCACCCACATGGCCCACAACCATGTGGACCCCCACACAATGAACTAATAGAGTATAACTAGCCTGATGCTGAACTGGACCTGGCTGCAACATGGGATGGAAACTCTGGGCACTGGATTTGCTTAGCTCTACTGCAACCCCAACTACACTTTTTCCAGGACTGCGTTAAGGGAAACGGGACTTTGGAAACCCGGGGTGTAAGTCCACAAAAATAAAAATCACTCATTTTTCCATGCGAGTCTCAGGAAATTCTTTTTCTCGAAATAGTGTAAGGACTCCACCTCAAGCACTCAGTGGGGAAAGGGATACCCCAGTTTCCCCAGTGTCAGTATTAGAGCAGTTCTTTTTAATCTTGACACACTTGCAGTAAGCTGACACAACCATGGCCCTACTTTCTCCAACTGTCATTAAAGATGTAAGTCCCTTAGATCATCCATTTTCTCTTTAGTTTTTTTCAGCCTACTATTGTTCTACCTGACAAACTCCTCCAATTTCTGAGAAACTTCTGTTCTTTGATTATTAGACTTCCATTTTTCCTTAGTGTCCTCACTGTTCCTTCAGACAATGCTTGCCCATAAGTGAGCATGGGCTTTTCCTTGAGAAAGTCTTTGTAGCTTTCACCAGTAAAAGAAAGGCTGTTATTCTGCCAAACCCTTCATTTTCTGGTCTGTGGTTTGCTGGGCCCATGGCCAGAGGCTGCTGATTGCCTTCCTTCTGTGGAAATAGAATGTCCAATTTTTAGCTGGGTCATAGTCATCTTGAGTAAGGATATTTCCGAGAATCCCTTAAGAATAGCATACAACTAAGTTCTGGTTAATGGGATATCAGTGGAATTAGCGTGAATAACTTCCTCAAATGTCTGTAAAGGAAGGAAAGAGGCCCTTCTTATTTCTCCCTCCTATTAGCTAGAAGGTGGATGGGATGGAGCTGGACCAACTGTGACTTGAATGGAGGCCACAAATTAGTATGTTAGACTAATACTTATTGCCATGCAAATAGCATAAATAAGTATTTATAGATTGGAATATAAAAATATTTTTAAAAATATGTTTTTATTGATTTCAGAGAGAGGAAGGGAGAGGGAGAGAGAGATAGAAACATGAATGAGGAGAGAGTCATTGATCAGCTGTCTCCTGCACACCCCCTACTGGGGATCGAGCCCGCAACCTGAGCATGTGCCCCAACCAGGAAATAAACCTTGATCTCCTGGATCTTAGCTTGATGCTCAACTGCTGAGCCACATAGGCCTGGCATAAAAATACTTTTTTATTTTTAAAAATTGTATAATTTTTATTTTAAAGAAATACAGATCATTTAATTAAATTTTTATTCAATTACAAAACAATTTCTATAATATTCTGACAATCATTTGCTAACCTTTCTTTAAAAATGGCTTAGAAGGACCTTCCTCACAACATAATTCATTAATATTTATGTTATTATATGGATATGGTTATTTCCATGCTACTTTGGAAGGACAGAGGTAAACATGTGGGATCAAATCCCATCTTAAACATAGAAGTCCTAGAAATTTTGAATTTCTTAATGTTAACACTTCCTAGTGATACACTGGGATTTAGCTCTTCATAACTTCTCTCACTTGGTTCTTAGCTAACTTTGGAGATGAAGACCAGGCTGGTAAAGAGAGTTTGTTGGGCAAATAGGAGAACACATACCCTCTATAATGGAGATAAATTTACTGAGCTCCAGCCTATTCTATAATTCAGGAAATTGCTCTTTTATCCTGTCTTTAAGTTCATTTCCCTCAGTTGTAGAAATAACTTTCAGTTCAAGACAAAACAAACTAACACTGGTAGGCCAACTATGACATACCTGAATAATATTTCTAGCCTAAAAGTCCCAGAATGTGACCACTATGTTAGATTCACATGGTTTAAGAACAGCCCCTCCCCTCTGGGCCATTTTTGTATCAGAAGCTTAGTTATGTCTTCATTTGAAAAACTGATAGGAAACAAGGTTTTGAGAACATAAAAGCCAAGAACTGGGAAGCATTCTCACCTTAGGTACCTCTTGGTCTATGAGTTTCATGACATCATGGAAAGAGACAGTGAGATTATAAGTATGACATGAAAAATTTCATCACAGCAAGGCTGGGCCTGATGGGAAAAATGATTAATATTGCTCCTGTATGTGGTTCCTATCTTTGTATGGCTCTAATCATCAATAAAGCTTTTTGAAGGCAGATAATCTGAAGCAGTATTATAGTGTGAGCATGTGAGAACTTCCTCCTGGTAAGGCCAATAATGAACTTTGTTTGTTACAGTCAGACAGCCATGAATCCCTAAGACAGCAGTCCTCCTTTATGGGAGGTTTCACTTTCCAAGGTTTCAGTTATCCGTGAGGTACAAGTATATTAAAATGAAAGTTCTAGAAAGAAACAATTTGTCAGTTTTCAATCGTATGGTGTTCTGAGTAGAGCGATGAAATCTTGCACCACCCCGCTCTGCCCCACGCAGGACAGGAGTCATCCTTTTGTTCAGCGTCCCCACACTATATGCTACCCAACCTGTTAGTCACCTAGAGGCCCCTCATTTGGACTGGCTGTCACAGTGTTTTGGTTCAAGTCACCCTTATTTTACTTAATAATGCCACATTCACATAACTTTTATTATAGTGTACTGGTATAATTGTTCTGTTTCATCTTTGCTGTTCTTAATTTCACACAGTGCCTATTGTATGAATTAAACTTTATCGCAGGAAAAAACATGGTATATAAAAGGTTTGGTACTATCTGTGGTTTCAGGAATCCACTGTCAGTCTTGGAACTTACTCCCCTCAGATAAGGGGAAACCACTGGATGGATTTTTGTTGTTCTGCCTATTTTTTTGTGTGTGTTTAAAAAGATATCTTGAGATTTTTTTAAATTTTTTTTTGCTAAAATTCAATTATTCAGTTATCTGAAATGTTTTACTCTTGCTTTCTGTGTTTGACTTCCTTTAGAGAACATGGTTTCCTGAAGTACACACAGCTCTTCTTTATTTTTCATGTTAAAAGGGGGGTCAAATATATGGTGATGGAAGGAGACAACTCTGGGTGGTGAACACACAATGCAATATACAGATGATGTGTTATAGACTTGTACGCTTGAAGCCATATAACTTTATTAACCAATAACTATATTAACCATATAACTTTATTAACCCAGTAAATTTAATAAAAATTTAAAAATTAGAATATTTCCTTATTCTATGTTTCAGAAATTTGTCGTATTTGTCAAAATTCTTAAGTACTCTTTGTTCATGATTATATCTGTAGATTTTGTTTCCTGGGCTGTAAATAGTCAGAACCCAGGATATTAAAGTAATTTAAAACAGCTCAATGCTCTCGTATTATTTTGATGTTTTTGTTTGTTTACCAGATATTTATTTAGGCCTGAAGTGTTTAGGTTTGGAGTTGGGGATGGAACTGTATCAACTAGATACACAGATTTTTCTTTCCAGGACTTAGAGGAAGGAGAGAGGTAAACACTTGGCTTCAAATCATGGTGATAATAGTTAAAGTAATTGAGTGTTGCTATTTCATGTCTCCTCCTACATGCTCATTTTTTCCTAACAGTGTTATAGGGCTCATGCCATTCATTTTCCAGAAGAGGAAGCTGCTGAGCAGAGAGCTCCAGAGAGTTATTAAACCTCTCACAACTAATAAGTAGCAGTAGCAGTATTTAAATCTAAAGCTTGTATTAACATCAGGTTACAACTATGGCTTATTCACCTTACTTGATTTCAAATTCTGTCCCTCATTAATTCAGTTGACTGTGCCAGTTTTGGTTTTAAGGTCATTCTTCTTAATTGAGAAGCTAGAAACAAAATCAGGTTCTGAAGTAATGCTTATTTTCTGTCACTCACAGATGTATCCCAATTTCATCATCATTGGCCATGTGTGACTGTGCGGTGCTAATACAAGCATAACATCGCGGTGCCTTTTCCCAATGGTGCGGAATGTTCATTTTCATTATTCCAGTTTGAAACATATTTGCAAATCCCTTTATATTGTTTGTTCTAAGACTCATTCACAACTAGCCTTTCTATACATTCCAACCTCTCTGTCATGAACTTACGGGTTTCTTCTCCCTTTTCTATGCTTCTTCTTCCACTGACTCATATGTCCTTTACCTCCAATTATCAAAGACATCTCTGGTGAGCAGTATTTTAAATGACATTATGCTAAGGGAAATAAGCCTGACACAGAAAGGAAAAAAACAACAACAGCATGATCTCACTAATATGTGAAATCGGAGAGTCAAATACATAGAGACAAAGAGTAGAAAGATTGTTACTTGGGGTGTGGGGGGAAATGAAGAGATGCTGCTCTAAGGGTACAGAGATGCAAGATGACAGTCTGGAGAGCTGATCTTCTGCATAACGGCTATGGTTAATGACACTGTATTGAATATTGGAAATTTGCTAAGAGAGTAGATTTCAGGTACGTTCATCACATATAAAAATGGCACCTATATGAGGAGATGATATGTTAGTTTGACTGTAGTAATCACTGCAGTATGTATGTGTATCAAATCATTGTCCACACACCTTAAATATATATACTATTATTAAAAATAATTTAAAAAACAAATGTCTTTCCCCCCTATGGTTTATCCTTATTAGGATCATATACAGACATTACATTTTCTCTTTATTTGAAATATCTTATTTCTGAATATATTTGATAATAGCGATAATCCTTCCCATTCCCTAAACTTCTGGAAATCAGTTTTTCTTGTCTCCTCTGATAGCATATCAAAAGTAAAGCATATCCTCTTTACAACCTTCAGTCCAGGCTCTCCAGGTGCAGTGGCTCTCACAGAGGTCTTGCTAAGCAAATAGCCTGAGTGTAGCTCTTCAAGTCACGGGACTGGGGCATGAAGCGTGCACAGCTAATTCATCTAAGAAATAGTGCTCAAAATCTTTACTTGCTAACTGTGAAGAATAAATGAGATATTGTAACATGCTGTGCATGAAACCTGCATTATCCCATGCCAATTGGGATACTTATTCTTAAAAAAATGACAGTGTTTACCATTATAAAATTAGGAGCCGGCCAAGGTTATTTAACATTTTTGCACAACTCCACGTGGTACCATTTCCATAGCATCCCATGTAAGTGGCCTCCCCTGCAGCTGTGCAAAGCCTTAGCTTTGAACTCAAGCTCCTTACTCCATGGCCTCCAGATTCCACTAATTTAACAAACATGCGTTCAGTGTCTACTAGGAGCCTGGATGACAGGAAAATGAAGACAAATAAGACATCATTCCTTTTTCAGTAGAGCATAAAATTGAATAAAAATTTCAGATAGGGAATTATGCTAGAGGGGGAAAAAAGAGCAAGGCCCTGCGCTTTCCCATAAGGTTTCTTAGTTCCTCTCAGGAACAAGCTCCTTCTCTGGGTGGAGAAGTGAGCAAAAGCTGGTCTTTGTCAGGAGGAGTGCAGGAAAGTGCAAGCTCCTTTTCACTGCCCAGGACTTGGAGAGCTGAGCCCAGGCTGATTTCCACTCCCTCTCACAATCTTAGCAAGAAGTCTTTGTGCAGAGGGCAATGTGCAACCTGTACTAGGAGCCCTGGATTGACAGTTGCAATGAGGCTGTACTTTACTTTTGGATTTGCTATCACAGAAGATCCAGTCACACTTCCCAGTGAAGCCTCCAATTGTGCATCACCTGTGTGAAGCCAAGTTACCACGTCTTGGCTTACTGTTGCATTCAATGAAATAGGAATCCGGCATTTACAATAATTAAACAGCAATTTAAAATTGGACTATCGTGTTTAGAGAAAATACCAAATGGGATTGCATTCATACATCAGGAACTTTTAAAAAATTTTTTTGTGTCTTTCTCTTTCAATACTTCATATCCATGGGTGGGTGGGGCTGGAGAAAATATGTTGCTTCCTGTCCCACAGGAATAAGTCATCAGATTTTTATAGAAATTGGCTTTACTTAGAAGTAAAGCTTAGAATAAAGATGAGAAATGTAATACAGTATGATATTTAAGAAAAAAAAATTCTAATTTGCAGACATCATTGAAGTCCATAGAGTTGGTGAATTAAGATAGCAAATTTCTTTTTTACCTAATATTAGCTCAAGTTAGTGGTGGTGTAATTCGAATTACTAGTTGCCCAAAAGCCTTGTAAAATATATCACAAACCAAAGTTTCAATAAAACAAACTGCTGTACTTCCTTTTGACTCCTAACCCTAAAGGCTCATGAAAAATATATACACTCTGGGATGGGGAGCAGATAATTAGTGGTTGCCTGTAATTCTGAAGCTGAACATGTTCAATCTGGGTAATTATGCGAAGTCAAGTAGAAACACTATTATCAGCTGTTAAATGCTATTGTACCACTAGGCTTTTTACCTTTGTTTTTCCACTTGAGATGAGACATGACACCTTAATTGAATGTATCCTCAAGTTGATGACAAATTTTAAAATATACAAAAGTACTTTCCCCCTACTGAGTACTCAAGAAGATTCTAAAAGTAGCTGAGACCAATCTCACAAGTCTACAGATAACAATGTATTTACCTGATGGTTCTGAAGTTTCTTCTGGAGGAGCACCGAATACCTCTATATTTATCATTTATGTTTTAAGCTTTAAAAATGGGCTTTTCAAATCATTTTTTACTTCTTTTATTTATATTCATTTACTGCTCTATTTGTGTGAGACCATCCTGAGAACAAGATTGAAAAGCACATCATTCTAGAATCCTTAAGTACTCGAGGAGTTGTTTGGCCCAATGCTCCAGTTTGCAGAGCAGAACAATGACACCCATAGAATTTTGTACTTTTAAAAAAAGACATCAAGCTTGCTGTGGCCTATCAGGAGGTAGTCCCCGATGCATGCTTTCAACTTTAAAATGTTCCCAGGAGTTTTGGGGTTCAGTGCTCAAGCCTATGTGAGCACTTGAACAAAAATCAAGACAGTGAAGTATATTCAAATTATATTTTATAAGTTTATGTTCATCACTTAAGTGTTTTTCAATAGTCATAGTAATTTTGAAAACACAGGAAGCAATAGTTGGGATAAGAGAGAGGGAGAGAAAGAGAAAGAGAGACATAGATAAAAATAGGCATATGATTTCAATACCTTCCAAAGGTATTTTTTGACTAACGGGACACGTATTACCCCCTATATTTAACTGTCAATGTAAATATAGAAGAGAAAATACCAGCTGCTCTTCCAACTATTCTCTTCACTTATTTAATATATTTTAAACCCTTACTTTTTAAGGATTTTTGGTTAAACTTAGATCAGTTATTCCTTCAACTCTCTTCATTCAAAAGATTTGGATATAAATAGTTAGACCAAGAATGGAACAAAACATAAAAAAATAATGTATTTGCTGTTTCATCCATCGATGTTTATTTTAAAAAGACTGAAGGGACTAGGCTGTGGAAGAAAGATGAATTGCAGAACCGTAAAGGACACTCCAGATAGACGACTGGTTTGGGAATATTTTATTTTTCATAATTACGCCTACTGAACTTGCAGTGATGCTGAGACACCTCACTGAAAGGGACTAATCCGAAGGAAGGGGTCTGGGTCCCAGTCTCCTAAGTTCTAGTTACTCATTTAGACTGTGCAAGTTTCCCAAGGGCCAGTTGTTCAGCAAAAGAAAGACAAAGGGTCAAGAGCTAGACCTTAGAGAATTCTTGGGTTTAAATATGAGATTTAAAAGCTGAGGAATCAGAAAAGGCTAATCAAAACAAGAAGCAGAGGAGCTGAGAGGGAGGAGGGAGGGAAGGTGGCTAGTGCTCCAGGGGCCAGCGGGGAACAGCCGGAGACGCTGCCCTCGTGAGCCTGCAGCGCTGGTGGTCCTGGTGGTCCCGGCCTGCGAGGGAGCGGGTTGGCCCAGAGCGCAGGAGCCCACTCGCAGGCCCGCGTGTCTCCCCCGGCCTCCCTGCGAGACGTGACCGCGGCAACCTGCTCTCTGCCTGAGCCCCACCTTCCAAGTCCTGGAGTCATTCGGAAAGAAAGGGTCACAACCGTATCCTTAAAAGCACTTTACCCTGAATGGCTATAGACAGGATAGATACTGAGTATTAAAATAATTGTCGAATAGATAGCTTATTTTTTACACTTCCTCCTGCCCTTAATTGACCACTTTGTTGACTGACGTGCCAACTTCTGCCCTGTGAGTGTTCCTCTCCTGCTCTGCCACTGGGGTGCCGTGAAGACTGTGTGCAGGCTTTCCTCCTAGATGTTCAGAACCCGGGGAGCTTGGGCATCACCCCACTTAGCCCAGTGTCATGGGAAAAAGCAGGCACGAAACAGGCTATGTGCTCTGCCAAAAGCACAGCTAACTGCCTTCAGAAACCGCTCCAAAGCTTCCAGATTGACATCATGAGTTAACTATGATGTATCTCATTTTAAGTGCATTTTTATACTACATCAAGGCCAGAGATGTTTAAATAGAAAGTAATAAAGACCAGGTCTCCGCTTTGCTGTTACTCTGTGACCGTAGTAAGTTACTTCACCTTTTGGCACCTCGTTTTTCTCAGCATCAGGGGAGCAGGGTCGTGGGGCCTCTGCACCGACTGGGAGGACTAAGCAGGAGAACCCTTTAAACCCGCAGGGCAGTTTCTGGGAGCAGTGAGCGCCGGTGCCCCCCGTTGTTAGTTACGCTCTTCTTGTTGTCACTGTTGTTACAACTTACTCCTCGGCACACGCAAAGCAAGCCTCAGGCCTTTTCTGAAGGAAATATGTTGTGTACAACTAATGTAATAAAATAAAATTTGAATTGTGTTCCTGAGAAATTTATAACGGAGAGGATTTTAGTTTGATTATAATTCTGCTGTTTATTTCCAGGAAAGTCATTCAAACTATCTGAACCTTAGTCTCCTCTTTTGTTAAAGAAGACAGCAAATTATTTCTGTCTCATTGAGTTACTGTGAAACAAATAATGCGCAGGAAGGAATTATGTAAATTATAAAGTGATGTACACAAGTAAGACACCATTTTCTTTGTGTAACCCCCGGTAGGACACTGAATCCAATGGAGCCCTGTCCCACAAAATTACTGCTTGATTTTAATAGAATAGGGAAGCCGGTTGCATGGCAGCCTTCACTCCTTCTCTCGTTCCCACACATCCCGCTTCGCTCTTCCCTTCTCCCTCCCTCCCTCCCCTCCCCTCCCCTCCCCTCCCCTCCCCTCCCCTCCCCTCCCCTCCCCTCCCCTCCCCTCCCCTCCCCTCCCCTCCCCTCCCCTCCCCTCCCCTTCTTCTTTCCTTCCTTCCTTCCTTCCTTCCTTCCTTCCTTCCTTCCTTCCTTCCTTCCTCCTTCCTTCCTTCCTTCCTTCCTTCCTTCCTTCCTTCCTTCCTTCCTTCCTTCCTTCCTCCCTCCCTCCCTCCCTCCCTCCCTCCCTCCCTCCCTCCCTCCCTTCTTCCTTCCTTCCTTCCTTCCTTCCTCCTTCCTTCCTTCCTTCCTTCCTTCCTTCCTTCCTTCCTTCCTTCCTTCCTTCCTTCCTCCTTCCTCCCCCCCTTCCTCCCTTCCCCCCTTCCCCCCTTCCCCCCTTCCCCCCTTCCCCCCTTCCCCCCTTCCCCCCTTCCCCCCTTCCCCCCTTCCCCCCTTCCTTCCTTCCTTCCTTCCTTCCTTCCTTCCTTCCTTCCTTCCTTCCTTCCTTCCTTCCTTCCTTCCTTCCTTCCTTCCTTCCTTCCTCCCTTCCCCAGTTCCTTCTGAACGCCACCGTATGGCAGGGCCTGGGCTACGTATTGTAAATAATGACGTGAACTTTCCCTCAAGGTATCTTAGTGTCCAGTGTGGAAAGCAAACACACACTCGGAAATAAATTACTCAGTGTGATGAGAGCAACAGTGACTGTATGAACTAGACGGGAAGGTTAGTTATGCAGCTACTGAACTAGGTCTTTGGGAGCATGTCTTCCTCTCTTTGTGTTCTCTTTGTATTACAAAATCTTTAACCACAGGAAACAAAAGTTGTGTCTGAAAAATGGAGTTGTTGGCAGATAATTTACTATAAATGCAGGGTGCTCAAGAATTATTTGTTAACTAATTAATTTGCAAATATATAATTTTAAGTGAAATATGTTTTATTAGGAGTCTAATAATTGTATAAAATGACTGAAACTTTCTGAAATTTCAAGCTGGTGTTCTATATATAATAATAATAATAATAGTTATTATTATTAAAATATAACTATCTGCTATGAACAATGAAAAAAATCTCTAAAACATACAGATCTTTTCATTAATTTCCAAATTCCAAAAATCCTCTTTATCTTTGAATTCAACTTAACCCACGATAGTGAAAAAAAAATAGAATCAATATGTGAAGTATTGTCTCTTAATGACAAGTAACTGCACTTAAAATTCATGTCAGTGTGGAGGAATACTAAAGTAGAAATTTGGCCCTTTACAAACTGTAATCCAATGAAAAATAAGCAAACATGATACTCATATATTTGTACTGAGCTACATGAACACAAGTGGGAATTGTCAGATCAATGAGATGATTATGGTTGGGTGACTAAGTCTGAGGAGGACTGCAAACAATTCCAGAAAGATCCCAGTAAGCCTTTAATCCCTCCTTTTGTAGCTTATTCTCACAGTTATTATTTCTTGGCTATTTATGGTAATTGGGACGTGTCGTAACCTTTCCCCTCCTTGGCTGAGTCATCACTGAACATCTCTCTGTGTCCCCGGTCTTTCTGTGCCCCCAGCTGTCGAAAGGCTCCCTCCCCTCCTGCCGCTCTCACTGCGCTTGGCTCCTGGCTCAGCCCTGCTCCCCCTACAAGACTCTTCCCTTTATGCCCCGCACACAGGGAGCTCAAGATGGCATCAGACCCATCCCCTTTACTCCAGGGGTCACAACACCATTGCTGCAAACACAGGAACTTTCTACATCGACTCAGTTTCCTTGTCTTTCTGTCTGCTGGTTAAATGCCACTAAAGATAATTTAAACTGCTTAATTCAGGTAGTTTCAAATCGAGAGACTCCTCCTTGTGGCACTTGAAAATGTTTCCAGTTTACTCAGACTGAATATTATATTATACTTTAATTATATTCACACAAACTTATATAAGGTTCATTCAAAGCTTATTTTCATATTAATCTCATGATGAACTTGGAAAATAAATATTACCATGAACTGTAAAAATATTTGTAGCAAATAGGTAGTCAGAATTATATTTAAAACCTTAAAAAATGTATCTTTATTAAAAGTCCTTAACCCAACAAAATAGTTATTAATTTATTGGTTATTATATCTGACAATATTATCTAAATTCTAGGGAGACTGAGGGAAGCAATAAGAAAGAGTTAGATGACAAAGATTTCTCTGGCTGTGGAGGTATGTTGTACATAATAGCTCACAAAGGGAGCCCTTTGCCATGCACAGCTGTAGCACACCCCTGTGCTCCACAAGGATTTCCACACGGCGGCACCAGTCTGCATGTCCACCAAGAGTGCATCAAGTCCCCTTTCCCCACACCCTCGCCAGCACTTGTTTGTTGATTTGTTGATGCAGCCATTCTGACAGGTGTGAGGTGATATCTCATTGTGGTTTCAATTTGCATCTCTCTGATGATTAGCGATGTTGAGCATCTTTTCATATGTCTCTTGGCCATCTGTATGTCCTCTTTGGAGAAGTGTCTGTTCAGGTCCTTTGCCCATTTTTAATTGGATTATTTTTTGGTGTTGAGTTCATAAATTCTTTATAAATTTTGGGTATTAACTCCATATCAGATGTATTGGCAAATATTTTCTCCCATTCAGTGGTTGTCTTTTTATTTTGTTGATTGTCTCCTTTGTTGTACAAAAACTTTTCAGTTTGATTTAGTCCCATTTGTTTATTTATTCTTTTATTTCCCTTGCCCGAGGAGATATATCAGAAAAAATACTGCTATGAGAAAAATCCAGGATTTTTCTGAGTATGTTTTCTTCTAGGATTTTTATGGTTTTGAGTCTAACATTTAAGTCTTTAATCCATTTTGAGTTTATTCTTGTTTGATTTGTAAGAAGTTGGTCAAGTCTCATTTTTTTCTTGCGTGTATCTGTCCAATTTTCTCAATTCCATGTATTGAATAGACTATCTTTAGCTTATTGCATGTGTTTGTCTCCTTTGTCAAATATTAATTGCCTATAAGATGTGGGTTTATTTCTGGGCTTTCTATTCTGTTCCATTGATCTATATGTCTGCTTTTTACGCCAACACAGTGCTGTTTTGACTACTATGGCCTTCTAGTATAGTTTGATATCAGGTAGCATGATTCTTCCAACTTTGTTCTTCTTTCTCAAGATTGCTGTTGCTATTGCTATTTGGGGTCTTATGCGGTTCCATATAGATTTTTGGAATATTTGTTCCAGGGCTGTTAAATATGCCATTGGTATCTTGATAGGAATTGTGTTGAATCTGTAGATTGCTTTGGATGGTATGGACATTATAATGATGTCAGTTCTTCCAATCCATAAATTCTTCCAATTTATTTGTATCTTCTTCAATTTCTTTCTTCAGTGTCTTATAAGAGGTGGAAGAGGGTGTAGGGAGGATAAATGGTGATGGGGAAAAATTTAAATAAAGAGAAAAAATGTAGACCATTAAAAACACCCCAAAAGCAATGTATCACTAACTGTCTAGACCATCGCAAACCATGTTTCTGGCCTTTCTCACTCTAGTCTTTTCTCCTTTCCATTCACTTTCTGCTCTGGTCCTCTCCTCTGTTTGACATAAACTTCTTCCCATTTCTCCTTTGAACTTTCTAAATATTCAATTGTATGTCCCTTTCCAAAGGAGCCGTGCTCTCTCAAACACCTTTGAGATGGCACAGGCTCTTTTTTCTTCCTTCCCTTTCCGTGCCCAGTGCCCCCTCGCTGCCAGCTAGCTAGCTCATGGCGTGGAGCCGCTTCACCTCCTGTGCCCTGAAGATGCTCTTATGTAATCTGTCTTCTCATCTATCAACGTATCTCGCCTATTTGCTTATTCTGTATTTTGTCTAAATTTGTGTTATAGATTCATTAGAATTTTACTTAATAAATGTTTATTTGGTGCCTGCTGCGTGCCCAGCACTGTGCTAGATATTGTTAATAGAAGTAAATAAGTAGGTAGGATTCCTGGCTTGAAAAGCTCATTGTTTGAGATAGACCCTCACTTGGGCATCGCTCACGTCCGCTCTGCAGGCCTCCCCGCCGGGGCGGACCTGGCAGCTGCCAGCAGGCCCTGGGTGTGCCCTGCGGCCAGCCCCTCTGTGGACACGACAGTATCTGTCTGAGAGCACAGCGCTTCCCCGAGGCTGCAGGCCAGGCCGGGCCAGAGCCGTGCCCTTCTCCTCTCCATTCCCGGCCTACGGGGGCAACTCAGTGTGTACAATTTCTTAATGAAAAAGTTAATGCAAAACTCTGGAAATGTCCACAGAACTTTCTGAGCTATTTAAATTTCACTGTGTCAGGATTTCAGTGTTTCATTATGTGTACGTTTGTTTTCTATGACTTTTTTCTTTTAAAGATCCTAATTTAAAATATCTCTAAATAGCCCGGCCGGGCATGGCTCAGCGGTTGAGCATCGACCTAGGATCCAGGTGATCGGGGTTCGATTCCTGGTCAGGGCACAGGCCCGGGTTGCGGGCTCGATCCCCAGCAGGGGGCGTGCAGGAGGCAGGGGATCAATGACTCTCATCATCTCTCTCTCTCCCTCTTCCTTCACCTCTTTGAAGTCAATAAAGATACATTTTAAAAAATCTCTAAATAGAATTGGAATTTATTTTCTTTGATATCATTCAGTTATTTATTTATTGGAATGAACATTCTAGTATAGGCAATGAGAAGCAGAAAGCATGACCATTGTTTTTACAAAGCTCATATTCTAATTAGGAAAACAGGACAGATCTTCATATTTATATGATGAACCCATTAAAATTTAATAATAACTTTTGAGGAATGCTTACTATATGTCAGACATTAGGCTGGAAATTATGGATTTTTGAAGATTAAGATGAGGTTTTAACCTTAAGATTTCTGCTTTACGAATACAGACCTAATGCAGCATATAGCCACAACAAAGAAAAAATAATTAACATGTTCATTAATTGTGCTTTGTGAACATCTCTATTGTAAAAATTTATTTTAATTAAGGCCATCTACTTAGATCAAAGTTGTTAACATGGCTTCCATGTGTGAAATGTAAGGTGGAAATTCTAATTTGTCTTTATCCAAGTCCTGTAACAGAAGACGACTTCTTAATTAAATAAATAACTAACTTTGCTAATGAAAGTGAGAAAACAAATGCTGTGGTCACTAGTAATGATATAGCTTTAGTTACATGTATAGTCAAGGCAAATAAAGTTAAAACAAGTCATTGGCTATAATTATAGAATATGCATACATGTTTATTTATGCATATATACATTAAGTAAAATGTCCAATAGGCAGAATAATGACCAAGTACACAGATAACTAAAATAATTAACAATAAGAGTTAAAGAATTCTAGACTGATGAGACATCAACTAATTGATGGAATGGTCAGAAAACATTAATTAAGAAAAAATAGTGTTTACCAAGTAGAAGGAGAATTATATGTGCATATATATACATATATACTTCTATACATATATATGTGTGTATATATATATGGAGAGAGAGAAAGACAGAGACAGACAGAGACAGAGAGAGAGGAGATAGTAAAATAGCAAGTACCATTTTGATTTTGGAGAAATAAATTACACTGGTATATAGTCTTGAGTCTTGCTCTTATATAAGGTATATAGCTATCAATGTTGGTGATCACTTGCTTTTTGGTTGGGAAACAGAACAAAAAGCCTTAACATAAAAGAAAATTTATGTTGTAGCACACATGACTATCAAAGCCATTGAAAGTTTGTGCAAAAATATCTTTTGTTCATAATTGTAGACATATTAGAAAAAATGTGTCTCACATCTTTAATGTCTCTCATTGCAAATGTGGACAGCCTTTATGTAATGAAATTGTGTGTGTGTGTGTGTGTGTTGAATAGAATGTGGAAACTGAAAAAGTAAAAGGTGAATAACAAAACAACACTGTGTAATATTCTCGTAAATTGGATATTTCTTGAAAAACAATTTCTTTAAAAGATACAGTTTTGTGTAAATAAATGAAAACTTCTTTTTAAAAATGATCTTAGGGAAAGACTTAGGTAGCTCATCTTATAAGAAAATATTACAAAAGCCAAACTGTCCAGTTTTATTCCTAGTATTAAATATACAACAGAGAGTGTGGCAGTGGTTACAGTCCTGTTTCTACTGTTTCTACTGTAGTTTGGAGTTATCTCTAGCTAAATGACAAAGTTAAAGTGATATTCAATATTTCCTGTGGATTCCTGTTAATTTGTAGTTTTAATTTGTTACCATTCACAGTAGAACAATTTCCTCACCAGGTTTCCTCATTGAAAACAATCGTCAATTTGCCAGAGCTCCTACCACACAATCTTTTGAAGTAGAGAGGCAGAATTGATTTTCAATAAGAGGGAAGATTACATCCTTGTACAATGTCCATTATCTCTAAAAAATCTTTAGCTTATGATAATATGGGTTCTAATTACCTCATTACTCTTAGCTGCAATTATTCATCATGAAATATCTAGATATCTTTCCTCTTCTACAAGAGAAGAGAGAGCTCATGTGATATTTGCTCTTCTGACCACAGCTTAGTTCTTAGAAACAGACTGTGTTAAATAACAAAAATTGTGAACACAACAGATATGAAAAATTAAGAGAAACTTCTCAAAACATTGAGCCAAAAAATATTACCTTTGAATGCCCTTTCCTCACTCTTAGAATCTGTCCAAATGATTTAAAAAGAAAGAATTGAGGGATTGTAACATCATTAACAAAAATAAACTTCAAAGCATTATTTCCAGATATTCATAACAAATTTAAAGATGATTCTGGGAATCGATGTTCAGCTTCTTTTCTGAAGACACCAGTGCATTACTGTGAGAAATAAATGGAGAAAAATTTGATCCCAATAAATGTCATGATTAGGAGACAGTGTAGGAAAGATGGAAGCTCCTTCTTCCACTGCAGATCAATAGCAATCCATAGCTGGTGGTAGGTCTGGAAGAGAGAGGATCTGACCATGTCTCATTGTTTTCTAGGAGTTGTCATTTTTTAATCCACAGCCCTTGGGAAAGGCAAACAATAAATAACAGCGTTTGCCAGACACTGCCTTTGTATAGACTGCTTTATGTCAAGGTCCTTAAATTTATTGTTTGTCTTAAACACAGAGACAGAAAGAAAAGAGGCAAGCTGAAATAAAGTCACAGATGTGTATCTGTGCTTTCCACACTATCTCCAGAGCCCTCAAAATAAACTACCTTTGTAGAAATAGTGCGCACAGTCATTGGACATTTGAGTCACTGTCGTCCATTCAGAACTGCTGTGCGAGTGACCAGGCCACTTTGGCAGAGTGGAGGGAGTGAGCAGGGACCGGACACTGAAGCACTTTACCAACTGTGAAGCGTCTGGCTATAAACCCTGGAGAGCTGCCTTTTTGCATTTGCAGTCGGTTGTATTTTATAAAGCAGAAAAGATTGAGTCTGATTCTTTACAGAGGGACTAAGTGTGTAAACAGGTTTTACATATTACAAAGAATGTCTCTTCCTACTTTCCACACACACACACACACACACACACACACACACACGTATATATTTGTCCGCATAAGCCATATACTTCCTCCTACCCCCAAAAGTGAGGGGCAAACTGAAACTTTTGAAGATTCTTCTGGCACAGCAATTTTCAAGGGATGTCCCACGGCACACTGGTGTGGGGCAAGAATTGTTAAGACTTGCAATAGCTGACCCTGTCGCAGCACCTCGGATTATCCATAGCAGACTCTGTCATCGTCACCTCCTCTGGGTTCAGCATCCCCAGCAGCAGCATCTGACTGACCATCCTTAGATAATGTGACCCTCATCTACTTGCCAGAGAATGACGACAGAAAATGTAATTTCCCATTTAGCTTCCAGGGTGTAAAGCGTGTTGGAATCCTTCAAAATTAGAGAGAGAATTTGTTTGCTGGGCAACCCAATCACTTTCTACTAAAATGTTAAACCGTTTACATTTAAAGACCTTTTAGGAACAAAATAAGGAAAGGAGAGATACTTCAACAGAAAAACAAATGAGCAAATGACATGCAATACAGAAGTGGAAATACAATGCCCAATGTCTAACTTCTCAGTAATAAAATAATGCAAATTACTGAAAATTAAAATGTGTAAAAAATGTGATTAGCCGAAAATATAAAAGTTTTGAAATATCCAGTTCTGGTGATGATGTGAGGTAATAAACACCTTGATAGGGTGTTAGTGGGAAAATTAATTGATAAAACTTTCTATAGAACAATCTCAACTATATTCCTACCAGAATGGAAGCTCTATGAGGCCGCCGTTCTCTTCTGTTTTGTTTATTACTATATTCACAGACCTACAATAGTGCTTTGCAGTTGTTAGGTTCTATAAACTCATTCTATAAATGTTTCTCTAATAAATTAATATCAATGTTCAGTTTCTATGTAGTCTTTAGCTATACAGTTCCACTCCCGACATGCATCTTAAGCATGTAAACAAGTGTGCAAAATTTTAAAAAATGCAAGTATATACAACATGATTGTTTATCTGTAAGAGTGAAGCATGAGGGAAAAGATCTGGTTAAATATACTATGATCTTTACATACAATGGAATATTATCTAGTTTTAAAAATATAAATGTGTTAACATGAAAACATTTACAACCCATTACTGAGTGCAAGAAAAACAGTTTGCAAAATATTATCTCATTCAATGTGATTTTTTTTCAAAAGGAAAGGACATCTCTATAGACACATACCTGCATGAACAATAATCTGCCAGTTATATGCCTCAAAATGATGAGTGGCTCATCCTTTATCTTATCCCTTCTCTTCCTTTTCTAAAAGCTTCGTTCCCAAAGCCTTAGGGGGTTCTCTGCCCAAAGAAGGGGACAATGTTGTTTGCAGGAGTTTAAATACCTCTACAGTCCCAGTCACCAACAAATCAGTCTTGACTAGTTCTTATTTTTCCAAGCTCAACTTCTAGTTCTCTGATGTCCCAAATTCTTTGTGATGTACAGTACAATTGCTGTTCTGCTCTTTAGTGCCTGACACCTTCACCTCCCCCAGACAGCCTCACTTCCTTCCTTATCAGCTTCATTTCCATGGTCAATTTTTTAATCACTCCCTTGTATATAGCCTCAGCTTGCTCCTCTCATCTTCTCTTAGAAACCATCCTCTTCTGGGGAGAGACTAGGAAAAAGCAAAGTAAATAAGTAAACTCTTTTATGTTAAGTAATGTTAACAGCTATGAAGAAAAATAAAACATGGAAGAAGAACAGAGTGTGGTTAAAATTTTACGTAGGCCTTTTATGGGCAGGTGATATTTTAGAAAAAGCCTGAAGAGATTCAGGGAGCAAGTTGTGCAAACACTTGGGTGAAGGGCATTCCAGGTAGAAGAAACAGCAAGTGCAAAGGTTTGGAGGGGGTGGCATGCCTGTTGTGTTCAAGGGACATGAAGGACAGCAGTGCAGCTGTAATGGTGGGGTAGTGAAAAGATGACCTGGGAGAGGTGCAGGTGACCAAATATGTGGAGCCTCGTTTTACCACCTAAAATCCTTACCACGCTTCACATTTTGAATGTTTTCTATTTTGTTTCTTGTGTAATTTTTTTTTACATGGTTGAGATTATATCACTTATCTTAATTTTTTGCATTAAGCCTTTTATGGTATTATTCCTTTAGCATTAACATTTTTCAATGTCATGACAACACTTCCAACATCTTTTATTTTCCCCTTTAAATATGTCTTTTGACTTGAGAGAGAGGAAGGGAGAGGGAAGGAGATAAAACATTAATGGCTAGAGAGTCATGATCAGCTGCCTCCTACACGCCCCCTACTGGGGATCAAGCCCGCAATCTGCGCACGTGCCCTGGCCAGGAATCGAACTGCCACCTGGATCATAGGTCAGTGTTCAACCCCTGAGCCAAGCCGGCTGGACGCCAACATCTTTTAAATTACTGCATAACGCATTATCACACATACATATACAACATCTACTACTATGGACTGGCCAGAGCATTCCAACCATTCATATAGAAAACAGGTAAGAAACAACACTGATGATTCTGCAACTCAGAGCAGACCAATTTACTCTGAACTCTCCTGAGCCTGTGGAGTGGTTCTTGCCTAATTTCCATGACCCATGATGGTACCACTTCCCTGTTTTTTGTTTTTTGTTTGTTTAATACAGCCCATGTCAGAATCCATATCTTGATAAGGCTCCTGTTTTCCTGTTTCCTGTGCCTGAAACCTCTGGAGATCTCAACTATGGGATCTTACAAAAAAAATAACAATCTGTTGATGGTTTCTTTTGCTGTGCAGAAGCTTTATATTTTGATGTAATTCCATTTGTTTATTTTCTCCTTTGTTTCCCTTGCCCTAGGAGATGTATCAGCAAACATATTGCTACCAGAGATGTCTGAGATTTTACTGCCTATGTTTTCTTCTAGGATTTTTATGGTATCACAACTTACACTTAAGCCTTTTTTCCATTCTGAATTTATTTTTGTGTATGGTGTAAGTTAGTGGTCTAGATTCTTCTTCTCCTTTTTTTTTTTTGCATGTACCTGTCCTATTTTCCCAACACCATTTATTAAAAAGACTGTCTTTATTGTATGCTCTTGCCTCCTTTGTCAAATATTAATTGATCATAATGGCATGGGTTGATTTCTGGGTTCTCTGTTCTGTTCCACTGATTGATATGTCTGTTCTTGTGCCAGTACCAGGCTGTTTTGATTACAGTGGCTTTGTAGTATAACTTGATATCTGGTATTGTGATCCCTCCAACTTTGTTCTTCTCTCTCAAGATTGCTGTGGCTATTTGGGGTATTTTATGGTCCACATAAATTTTTGGAGTAATTGTTCTAGCTCTGATGTTCTAGATATGATGTTGATATTTTAATAGGGATTGCATTGAATCTATAGATTGCTTTGGGTAGTATACAAAATGTAAAAGGATCCCACTGTATGAGAAGACATATTTGCCAATGATACATCTGACAAAGGGTTATTTCAAAATATATAAAGAGTTCATACAACTTAACAAAAGGAAAACATGCAATCCAATTAAAAAATGGACAAAGAACCTAAATACACACTTCTCCAAAGAGGACATACAGATGGCCAAGAGACATATGAAAAAATGCTCAAAGTCACTAATCATCAGAGAGATGCAAATTAAAACTACAATGAGGTATCACTTCACACCTGTCACAATGGCTCCATCAATGTCTGAACAAATGACAAGTGCTGGTGAGGGTGTGAAAAAAAGGGAACCCGGTACACTGCCAGTGGGAATGCAGACTGGGGCAACCACAAAATAAACTGATGAACAAAATAGTTTCAAAGACATAGAAGCATGGAACACACTGACAAATCTCATATGGAAGGTGAGGTGGGTGGGTAGGAAGAGATTAACTAAAAATTTATATGCATATATGCATAATCTATGGACATAGACAATAGTGAGGTGAAGGGTGGTGGTGGGTGCAAGGTGGAGAGGGTTAATGGGGGAAAAAAGTGGACATCTGTAATACTTTTAATAAAGATAAATTAAAAAATAAACAGTTACTGCACTTCTCCAGACTTATTTTCTTATAGGTAAAATGAAGGAAATATATTTTTAAATTATCATATAGTAATGCTGCACAAGTCTGATAGAAAATACATTAGCACATAGCCAACTTTTAATTTTCCAGTTATGGAATATCATATGGCATTTGGAGTAAAACAGAAAAATGCATACTTTCATTAATGAGTTTGATTCATAATTTACAAATAATTTAACTCATCTAAACAATGAAGTACATATGCCATGTTGAACACCTTTTTAGTTCGTTATGACTCAAGAATCTTAGAAGGAATGCATGATGATAGCCTTTGGCCACGCAGCATGTGTATGGCTGGAAGCCCTCGGAAGAGTGGGGAATGCAGAAAAAGAAACACAGAATAAAGGTTGATAGGAAACACACTAGGCACATGTTTTATCTCCTCTTTTGGAGGAGAATTCTAGAGAATATCGGCATTTGATCCATGAGAGGTGGAGGGAGACCAGAAAATTGGGATGATCCTGGAGTAGCTGGGCCATTCCTTGTCTGTAGCACAAGTATCAGTTTTGACCATGAAGACCCTCTGGGCCGGCATCTTCTACATACTGCTTTATTGAAACAGGGTTCAGAGACATTACGTGGATCTTCATCCTAAAATGGAACAAAAGATCTGCATCATCAGATCACCCTTCATTAAGTATTAGCTGCCTGTCTGAAATGGCACTGCAAACTTCTCTGTAGTTTCTAAGAACTTGAGTGCTTTAGTGAATTAACAGTTACCACTCCTTGATTTTTAAATGGCTGTAGATATTAATGGTACTAATGCATATTATTTAAATAACAAAACAAAGAGAGCCGAAGTCTTCCAAATTACCACCTGCCTCCTGTTATCTTTAGCATTGTGGTTGTATATGTAGTGTGTGTGTGTGTTGCTTAAAAAGCACAATACTGTGAATGTGGTCTTTCTTCACTACAGATTTCTGTTCAGAAAATGAAACCTCAAGGAGAGAAAACCACTTTTATGCTGAAACCCAGATGAATGGCCATTTTGTCTTTCAAGCTCATGGAAGTTTCCTTTCTAAATCTTCCCCAGCACATCCATCCAGATTATGGCTTCTGGTGGAGCCGCCTAATCTCACAGTGGGAAAGATACATTAATGGAAGTCAGGAGTAGGGATATTGAGGAGACTAATGGAAGCTTTTAAGAATTCCAAGTACTCTTCATATTAGAGCCTTTGTCATAAGGTGACAATATTAACAATAATAACTCTCTCTAACAAAAGACTAATATTAGGTCTGTCTCAGAGCCACTGGTTCCATTCCATGTTGCCCAAGGATGCCTTGATTTCCATTTCTAGTCGTGAGTACATATTGTTCAATTCAATAACCTAAATTTTCACTGGTAAAACAGAACATCAAAATGGATTCAGTAATTAGCTTCTCCATTAGGTGGCTCATTTAATTTCAAAGCTAATGCTATCCACATTTCCGTTTCTAATTAATCCAAATATAGAAATGTGAGAGTAACCAGACAGTGCGTTCTTTGGAGAGCTGAACCTATGACATTATCATAGTGGCAGCAAACTTTCATTAGAGATGTGATATAGAATAGAATTCCAAACAAGTGGAACTTCTCATCTGTTTTCTTGAATTTATTTGTTTTGTTATTTTTAAACATTTCAGAAATATGCAACTTGTCTCGGCTTGATTTCTTGAGAAATTTTTAACCATTTGTAAACAAGATACACTTTTTTACATAAGATTTAGAATACCAAATTATGAGTGGAAATTATTTTGAGATCAAATCCCAGAAATTTAAGGCAGTTATGGAAAGTTCCCCTGAAAAATGTGAAAAATAAATATATGCCTATCTGATGGGATAAGGTAGCAGATTCCATTTCATTAACAGATTTTTGCATATGTGAAATTATGTAATGTGACAATCATTCCTTTCATTCTTTTTAGGGATATATAACCTGTATTCTAAACTTCTTAACAGTCTAGTCAATTACTATGGAAGCAGGAAAAGGGAAAAGAGAGAACACTCGGATTCAAAGCTATAAATAACCTTTCTACAGCTAAATAGAATGTGGTATTGGCCTATTCACTCTCCAGTAGCTAGAGGGATTATTTAAATGTGCTTAACTACATAAGTTACATTTTCAAATTATGCTGTCAAGGTTTCCCTAGAAGGAGGGTGGAGGAAGAGATTTGTCTTTGGGTAAATATTTAAATATACAACCATATGGCTACTGTAATGTTCACACTTATATAAGAAGCAGAATAAAATAAAGAATTTGTTTATTTATCGATTGTTTGAAGGAAAGAAAGTCAAAATCATTCGAACCATTTGGAGGTCAACCTGGGAGCCTTTATCTGGAAAAAGCCTGATCAATTCCCAAAAACAATAGTCTTGAGACAACCTGAAGAATAGTGTAAGAACTATTTGATCAAAAGGAACCACAAACAGAGAAAATGAAAAGAAGCTCTCAGAGAGATCCAACGCCTCCTGCCATCACAATGATACTGTTGAATACAATGAGATAAATTGGATTTTCCTGGAGTGGTTGAAATTATGATTAGGATAGCTTTCTAAGAGTTATTTTTAAATGGTTGCAATGAGATTTTCAAGTAAGAATTATACATTAAGTTTTTAAAATGTCCCAAAAACTTGGTCAAGCAATAGGGATATTTAACCTCTAGAACAAAATGAAAGCCTGGCTGTTTCTTAAGAACAGAGCACCACCTTGTGTTGGTTCCTTATTACACTTCCCTGGGACACCTAGGGAAGCCTCCCAGTGGTATTCAATTAGAGCTTGTCCGTAAAGCTACTGAGTGAAACGGGCAAGCACAATAGCTTCTCAGTCGTCATAATCTCGTAGCCTTATGTTTAGCTGTGCTTATGTTGTAGGAAAGAAAAAATATAAAGAGATGATTAATCAGACCAAGCAAAAAATCTTTGTGCCTTTTAATATAAATGCTTTTTATCTCAGGAAAGAATTTTGTAAACTAAATTTGTAGCTCTGAACCTAAGTTGATTTTGCATTTAACACATTATACTTGTTGCTTTTTAACGTGAACTAGGTTAAATAGCAAATCTCTATGAAGCAATTTCGAGTTTGAAATAACTTAGAAGTGCAGTATTTCCTGAGTAGTCAACAAATAAGCGTTATTTAGAAATAATCAAATCAATCAACTATCCCTAAGTGGAAAATAAATTCACCTTAAATGTTTCTAGTAGAACCATGAGGGCGTTAATGCAGTGAGGAACATTAGTGAGATGGATTCCAAAGCCGCTTCATGGTCACAGAATCACGACTCTAAGGATTTTATTTTTTATATAAAGTGGGGAACTTAAAGTTTTGCAGCTGATGCAAGTGTCAATCTGCTCATTCTTCAAAATTAGACTCAAATCTGAACATACCCTCTTCTGTGGTCACCCATTCTCAGTATTCCTGGAGCATTTGGCTTTATAAAATTAGAACTGTTTTTTATTAAAGTGATTTTTGCTAATGTTTCATCTCCTCCATCGTATCTTCAGTTCTTTGGCTTTAAGACCTGGTCTCAACCTGTTTTTTTTAGGACCCCAATTGTCTTAAGAAGTGCTCATCTTAGGAGCCTTTCTGCAGGAGGAGACACTTTCTGCACTGTGGGGGAAGGGGGTGGTCATGTGGGAGATCGCAGGAAGCACAGGCCACGGTGACTAGGGAGTGACTGACATGTGGCTAGTGTGACTAAAACTAGTTTTTAAATTACATTTAATTGTAATGAATGTAAACTTAAATGTAAATAGTCCTTAAATTTAAATAGTCACATGTCGCTATCTGCTGCTGTATAGACAAGGGGCTCTACAGAAATGCCTTAACAAGAAAACATCTGTTGAACGAATAAATGCCAAGGTATGTGAACAAGAGGTGTTAAATGATTTCTACTGTTTTTGGTGTAGGAAATAATTAAATTTTTAAGCTTTACATTTTATGTCTTATCTTAAGTAAAACTTGAAAATGTAATAACTCATCCATGTGAGAACTTTTTCTAGATTGAGACACTTCTGCTTTTCTCCTATACTTCATTCTCTGTCCTTCATTCTCATATAGTTCAAAGATAAGTTTTTTTAAAACCTTGGATGAATTCTGAAAAGCAATAAATTTAATTATTTGTTTTATGAGAATAACAAAGACAAGTACAGGTCTATGTAAGCAAATTTGAAATTTATATGAATAGGCTCGAAATTCAGTACAATCTTGTCCAAATTTCCAAAGTTGAGTGACTATAGAACCCCTTATCTTATTAATTCTTCCTCTTCCTCCAAATGGAATAATACTTAGGATAATATAGCATCCTGAAAAAATTTTTTCAGGATAGAACACTGCGAGTGTATGGGCCTACCTTAATATTTTTCATTCACCTTCCAATTTTATTTGCATTTATTTAACAAATATTTATTAAATCTATATTATATGTCAGGCAGTCAGCCAAGTACTGGGACAGATATAAAAATAAACTCTATAACCATGATTAAGTTTCAAAGTTTTAAGACCAGAAAGCAGTTAATTTTAAGTTGATAGTAGACATTGAATATTTAGTTATTCCACTAGCTCTGTGACATTCTATTGCTAACTTCACTTTACAACACTAAAAATAAGGTTTGGGGGTGTTAAGTAACTTCAAAGTACTATAATGGCAAATGGAAAAGTCAGGATTTGAACTCCAACTTTGATATGTGCAAGCCAGAAACTGATGACAGCCTCACTATATTCAATTTTCTATAAATAATTATTTTAAACAAAACATTATGAGAGCCTTAAGAGTTTTGCGGGAAATGTTAAGAGCACTTGGGTGAGCAAGTCACTAAAAGTACGGTAATTGTCATGAATGTGAATGTATTGAATGTACATACACTTCTATGATATACAGAAAAGTGGATTAGAGCATAAGTGATGTAGAATTTTGTCTCATAATTACATAAATATTTGTCAAGCAATATCCACTTTGAGATAGAAAGAAAACAGATCCCCTGATTCATAGACTAGTATTTGTTGCTGTGCAGAGATGCCTGAGCAGGCCATCCACAGTCTTCTTTGAATCACTATATGAATAAAATGTCCCCCAAATATTTTCGACAGTTTTGGTGTTTAATTACTAAATATAAAATGGGAAATCCATTTGGATTATTTTAGCAGAATGACTTTTGTTTGGGAAGATGGATCTATTTATATATTATTTAAAATGAAACATCCCTTACCTTTTAGAAACTGAAAAATTCTACACGTCTTAAAATTTAATTTTTCCCTTTGTTTAGTTTTTTTTTTCTAAATGTGTAAACACAAAGATTTGATGTCTAGTTTTTGAATTGTGATTGTAGAAATGATGACCACTCATTGTAGGAAAACCATATTATTTTCAAGCAACTATAAGCCAAATACCTGTGGGTAGGTGTGAGAATTCACTGTTGGATTAGTATAGCTTCGTGTCATAAGAGCTAATGTTTATTAAATTAATGTTTATTGGACTTATTTTTTCTTATGCTTCCTCTATGACACTTTTATTCTTCCTGAATGTCTGGGTATTAAATTTTAGGGAACATTAAAATTTCTAGTGAAGAATTCTATTTTATTTAAATTATCTAATTTCTCTTTTTTTGTGTGTTTTGTCGTAGCTGGACTTCACAGCTGGCCAGTTATGTTTATGATAAAGCAGTTTTATACTATATCCAAAGGATTAATTAGTTCTTCAGTTATTCCTGTTTTATTTTTAGTCATCTATGTGATTAATCAATTCAAAAGTATACATTTCTTGAACACTTACAGTGTGTCCAGCCTTGCAGCTGGGAGTACTAAAGAAGTAAGAGACATGGCTGTGTCCTTAAAGCTTGGCAAGTTTCTCCGGTGCCAAAATTAACAAATATCATCATTATTATCAGAAAATATAAAGATAAAATTAGCATTAGGTCAATAAATGCAAGAGGAATTTGAAAAAAAAGAAATGTCAGCCCTAGCTGGTTCGGCTCAGTGGTAGAGCATTGGCCGGTGGACTGAACGCCCTGGGTTTGATTCCAGCCAAGGGCAAGTACCCCGGACCTGGTTGGGGCCTTGCAGGAGCAACCAATCTTCTCTCTCCCTCTCTCCTTTCCACCCTCTCTGAAAAGCAATGGAAAAAATATCCTCAGCTGAGGATTAAATAAAAAAAACAAATAAGTAAGTACCTGCGTGGGCTCACTGTTCTTTTCACAGCAGCCCGGTGAGGCAGGAGCTATTTCACTCCCCCTTATAGATGAGGAAAGTGACTCAGGCAGGCTAAGCCATTTGGGGAATTTGGCTCCAGAACTTACCACGTTGGAGAAAGCTGGGGTTGGTCCTCAAGCTGAGTTTCCCAAAATGCGTTGAGTTGAAATAAAGAGCGTGTGGAGTGAACCTGGAAAGGAGGCGGCCCTGCGGGCCCGAGGTGCGCGCTGCGCTGTGAGGTGAGCAGGGCTGTGGGCCGCAGGCGGGCCTGGGAAGCTAAGGAGCTGATTCTTCTGTGACAGGGTTCAGAGTAGGGCAGTTGCCCATTAAATGGCATTTTAGGAATGATTTCTTTAGTAGGTGAGGATGATTGACTTTGGGGAAAATAGTTGCCATCAGAAGGGCAACTTTTCCTGAAGAAGTTGCGAAGGAAATACTGCATTGGAGACAGGGGCGGACTAGGGAACCTCTTTCCACTTCTAAACTGGGCCTTGGAATGAGCGCTGTATTGTCCCTGTCCGTGTTTATAAATCTTCTGCTTTCTTCTCAGCTCACTCGAGCGCTCCGTAGCCACCGTTTGCAGTTACATTGCTCAGCCATGGAGTAATCTGCGAGGGACCACATAGTTGTTGATTTTAGGTCTTCCCACCGGAATGTAAGCACCACGAAGAAAAAAAATTTATCTTGTCCATCTCAGCACCCTTAGAACCTTGACTGCACCCCGGCACAGCAGAGGCTGTAGAAATGTGGTTTTGAATTTTCATGTTACTGGCTTTTGTTTAGGCTTAGCGGTGGGCATACCTGCGTGGCAAGATTGGAAAGAGGCGCGATGCAAAGCTTCACAAAGACGCTCAGGGAGAACTGCATACAAGAATGTAACTAAGTTTAAAATGATGATGGCCTAATTCCAATTACTCAGAAGCTGATTAGTTTGCGAATTGTCCACAGGCCCCCTGCGTCTCTTCTTCTAACTGCTGACAACTTTTGGCTAATTTTGTGCTCATTAGCACTTCCTCCAGAGCCTGGGCAAGGCAAGGGTGTAACCTCTGAGTCTGTCCACTTTGCTGCTTGTTAACACTTGTGGGGAGGATTTGGTAAAATAGAGATTGTAACTATTGGCAAAGATGAGTATTTTATATTGTTATTATATATTTTTAAATTATTATTCCTCCTTTATGTATGGCCTATTTGACAGGCAAATGTGCAATGTGAATATAACTAATGGTCTTCTGATCATGAACTGTTGTTGACATGTCCATACTTATGGATTATAACGGGAATAGATATTTGAATTCAAAGGTTAAATTCAGCAAAGTTGTCATGCCGAAGTTATTCAGTGTGATGGTGTGTATCTTTTATGTCTCTTAATGTTCGAGTTAGATGACCTGTGTAACTTCATACAAAAATATTTTTTTAATTAAGAGGAGCCACACGTTATATTTTAATGACTTCATTTGATCACAAACCCATATACAGATAATGAAAATACCAGGTTCTGTAATGTACTTAATTGCAAAATAATGTGGAAATAGAAATATCAATAGAAAGATCAGATATAATAAATCAGACATAAAGAAATAACATAAAAATAAATTGTAATTATAAATTCAAATTCATTATAAAATAAAATGGAAACATCAGTGAAAGACAGAAATACTAATAATGTAGATAACTTGCAGCAGGACTCATGAGATTTAAGATATACTTAATAGTTTCATTTTCTGAAGAAATGTAATAAAAATCCTCAGCTACATAGACCAACCCAATTTTTTCATGAAATCTCTTCCTCACGGTGCAAAAAACTATTTTGTGATTCTGGAGTTGGTTGGAATTTGCCACATGAGGAAATTCCATTATTTTAATTAGCACAGTGTTTGTAATTAATAAAGAGTCAGCAATTATATATAGGTATAAAGATTAAACTGGAATCTTTTACTTTTATCTTTATTGAAAACACTAAGGAAGTAAAAACATGGTTGATTATATTCTTATAATTTTTTTAAAGTTAAACTCAAAATGGGTTTAAGCTAAACATTTTGCTAGGTATTTGCTAGGTGTATAGCAAAGTAATACAGTGAAAAATAAAGGGTATGGCTTGACTGAAAGGAGAAGATTATAGATTATTTGTAAAGATCTTTTATTGACTTTGATTGCTGAACATCATTTGAATTAGCTTTGAATGGGCACAAATAAGTAAAATTATATCACTTAAAAATGTAGTACTTAATGGAGTATATTTTCAGTATAACTTAAATATGTTTGTCTCAAGTTATGCCATATTTTCCTGAATATGTTTCAAGAATTATTAAGTGAAGTCGGTGATGTTCCTATTAATCAGATTTTATAGTCTCTACAAAGTTTACATAAGAAAAGGTGAGATATAAACATATATAAAAATGAGCAAGCTTGGTAATATTCAAATTCCTGATTTTAAGTGCATTGATAATGCTGTATATCTCCCAGCGCTGCCAGTGTATTGTCCTGATAAATTCTATTTGTATTAGGAACTCTGAGGGAGGAGACAAGTAATTTAGCACAATGTTTTTTGACCATTGAAGAACCTGCCAGAGAAACATTTACAATATCTGTCATTGATAGATGCATATTTAAAAAAAAAAAAAATTGTTCATTTTTAAATTTTTGAATTTTCACTCACAGGTAGTTATAAATAGGACTGGTGATCAAATGCTACCCACCAGTATTGCTTATGGATGGCATCTGTTCTGAATGGTCCATGCCAAAGCCATACTAGCTGTTAAATATTTTTAATATCATCCTATTTGTAAATATGATTTTACTGGCTTTTGTGTATGAAAAAAAAATTTTCCAGTTGATTACTTGCTTTAGAAAACAAACCATTTTAGCCCGGCCGGGCGTGGCTCAGCGGATGAACATCAACCTAGGATCCAGGCGATCGGGGTTCGATTCCCGGTCAGGGCACGTGCCCGGGCTACGGGCTCAATCAATGACTCTCTCATCATTGATGTTTCTGTCTCTGTCTCTCCCTCTCCTTTCTTCAATCTGAAATCAATAAAGATATATTTTTTTAAAAAGAAAATAAACCATTTTTAAAAGATAAATGACTTTTTTCAGCTTACTTATAAAATAAGCCACAGTTTATATTTTCTTAAAACTCACATAGTAAATGCATTATTATCACAATAAGGAGTACTGTGATTGACAGAGGACACCGACAGATGCATCCCGAGGACACACACTTTCTTAAATAATACAAGACAAAGATACGTTTGCAGGGATTAAGTAGAGCAGGCGTTAACCGCGTGCTCCCCGGGAGAGGAGCTGCTGGAAACCCCTGTGCGGGTGAGGAAGCCACCGGATGCCAGGAGCTCTCCCAGCTGCCCCGGGACTCTGGCCACATGCCTGCCGGCCACAGACACAAGAACAAAACCACCTCAGCACGTTCCTCAATCACGTTTGTGTCCCTATGCGAAACGAGGCCAGTCCTCCGGGAGCCGCCTCAGCCGGCCCAGGCTTCAAGCCTGTGTGGGCCCCCCCAAACTAGTATAATCATTTTCACTAGCCAGCTTGGATTATCCATTGTAACGATGTAGATTGTGGAGTAAGTAATTCCCCTATTACATCATTATCTGTTTTTCTCAGTTTGGACAGTTGGAAGCTACCAAATTCCTTTTGGTGCCTTACACGCTGGCAGAGCCCTGTTCTCCCTCTGCCTGTAGTTCCTCTCTCTACATAGAGAAACACAGCTTTATTTGTGTATATTTGTGTATATTAGACAGTTTGGCTCAGTTTTGTGTAGCTGTTCATTTAGGGTTGGGTGAAATATTTTAATTTGTGGTATGAAATGAGGGAAGGCGGAGGTCCTCATTGTTCCAGGAGCTCTACAGGTCACACACTGTTCTGGAGTCTTTCCCAATGACAGACTGAGTACATTGAGACCCTTTATTGTGTTAACCAACCTAGGGAAAACACAGGAGAAGACGCACACATTCACACACACACACACACATGCCCCTCTATGCATTTATAGCTGCTTCCATAGAAATTACCTGCAGTTGTGAGGACTTCTCCTTTCCTGATGATCTTTTCCCTTTAGGACATATTACCCCACACATGGCCACTAGCGTCCATCTACCTTCTGCTTCTCCTGAAGCTGGGACAGATGAGAAAGCGTCCGGGACCTTTCTCAGGCTAAATGCACCGAGAAAACAAGGGCAAAATAAGCCCCGGCCACGTACCAGGTGCAGGCCCGTGGGAACCCAGGGCAAGACTCTGGCATTAACCCACATGCCAGCATCGCCGCGTCGCCTGCCTCCCTCAGAGACAAATGTCTTTGGCATATACAATTAGAAGGCCGAAGTGGGTATTTTCAGCTACATTCATCTTTACCAGGCACAGGGAGGACAATGTTTAAAACTGCAAAACAGAAATTCTTTTACTTTTACCCCCCAAAATTTAACCTGGGGTGAGAGAAATCTGTGCAAAAGCTAGAATAAGTACAGCTAAGTAAACTTGCTTTTAAAACTGAATTCAAAGTATTCTATTTTTTTTTGAGTTTTGTCTCTTTTCTAATTACAAAAGGGTACATGCTTAGGGAAATATATAAGAAATTAAAAAACAAAACAAAACCCAAACTGCTAATCATTCTAGTTTTTCTGTTAGCCCACAAATCCCAGCCCTCAAATGTAAGTGACGCTAATGCGATCCTTCCACATCGGTTTCTAAGCTTATACAGGTTGTACTCATAGGCACTTTTCCTTCCTCTTCTTCTTTTGTTAAACAGATATGAGATCCTAGTACAGAAATTAGTGTGAAATTGTCTTTTATTTACTATATCATGGGCACCCTTGCAAGTGTATATACAATGCTCTTTCTTCCAAATAACTACATTCTATTCCATAGTGTGGACATCCTGAAAGCCATTTAACCACTCTTCTGTAAGTGGATGTGATGGTTTTTGTTATGGTCATTTTCCAGTATTTGTGGCAATCAAGCAAAACTGCCATCAACATCTGCCTCCACACACCCCTGCGCATGGGCCCAGGGGAGCTTCCAGAGGTGACTGCTGCGACACTCAGTGTGTATATACGTCTGGTTTTTATTTTTAGTGAGGTTTTGTGAACTCACACTCATACCAGCAATACTCACTCATACTGAATATTATAGTTCCTCTCATTGTTATTAACTTGAAAGGTAAATGATTGTACTTTGAGTTGTTTCAATCAGCGTTTTCCTGGTTACCAGGGGTTGGGAATCTTATTTATGCTTATTGCCCACATGCATTGCCTTTTCTGTGAATCTTTATCACTTTATAAGCACTTTTGCAACTTTATAGATATTAACCTTTGTTATATATGTTTCAGATATTTTTATATATGATGTTGGGGTATGCAGTTTATAATTTTTATGTGGTCATATATATTTATCTTTCTCATTAATTTTAAAAAATATTTTCTGTATCCTAAGATTAAGAAATATTTTCTAATATTTTTCTAACTTTTTACTTAAAGTTTAGAACTTTGCTATAATTGGTTGGAAGTAGGAGTTTTAACTTTTCTATTCTATGTAGATAGATAATTATAACAGAGTGAGACTGTTTAAAATATAAAGGAAATAAGATTCATTATTTTATATTCTTTAGTTGAAGTGGACTTTACTGTGATTTAGATATGGATATAACTTACAACAATGGAATCCATGCTAAGTTATTATTTTCTCTCAAACTACAATGTCTTCTTTCCCAACTATAAAAATTTTCAATAACATCAAATTTTGGAAATATATTTAAAGGTCTAAACTGCTACCTATAGCTACATAACATGTACATTTTTATTTTTACTGTTTTGGTAACTTTTATGATAGAAGCATTTATTTGACCACATACAATAATGAAATAAAAAAAATGACTGACATTTCTTAGCTCCTTTCATAAACCAGTGCTCATAAAATGAATTTCATCCATTTGGTTATCTGTGAGTTGTTACCTAAAAATAAAAGGCCTTTCAAAGTGAGAGGCAACAAGCACTTCTTTGAGATAAAAAAGAATAGCTATTGGAAAGCACTGGTTCAGGCAGAAACCCAAATAGTGTTCTGATTAGGGGTCAAGGGCAAGATAAAGAGAATTTTTGAGAAAGGGAAGGGGAACAATTACATCACAATGACAGAAGGAAGGAAATTCTATAGGTGCAGATAAGCTAACACAGTGATGCTAATATTAAACAATTTTGTTTGTTTTTTAAATCCTTACACTTGGGGATATTTTTTCCATTGCTTTTGAGAGAGTAGGAAGGAGAGAGAAACACTGACATGAGAGAGACACATTAATTAATTGTCTCCCAAATGTGCCCTGACTGAGGCTGGGGATCAAGCCTGCGATTGAGGCATGTGCCCTTGTCCAGGATTGAACCTGGGACCCTTAGTCCACAGGCTGATGCTTGAACCACTGAGCCGAGCCGGCCAGGGCTAAACAATGTTTTTAATGTTCTGTCTAGTAGTCATCTGTCCGAACTGGTCGTCATTATAGCTGCTTTCTAATTATGCTTGCAAACGGTTCTTTGGTGTATAATGTTGCTTTAGGCCCAGTTCAAAGGTTATTTTGCTCTGTTTTAACATTCCATACACATGTTGGAGGTTCCTGATCCAAGAGAGAAAGTGCATCCAGGATGATTCAGCAGAGGGAGGACAATTGGAGCTCACCTGGGCCCTCTCTGGACCCCCTGCTGTGAGACAGCCTTTGGCTTTGATTTACAGCTTTACTTTAATTCTAGTGCTATATATTATTATTTCCCTGCAATAAAGTGTAGGTATGTAACCATTGTGGTTGAGTCCTGTGAGTCTTCTTAGTGTCTACCTTAGTTTTCTTCAATGTCCGATTGTCATTATTGGTGTGGCTGCCTTAGCATATTTTTGTGCTGCTTTGAGAATACACTTCCACATACACATGCACAGCATTAGCCTCTTTATTTAAAAAGTTGCTCTTTTTCTTACTCTACCCTCTGGTGACTTCTTTGCTCTTTCATATTCTTGAAATATATTATGGTTTTGACGGGGACCAAGGGTTAGAAAGGCTACTGCCAAGATGAAATATTAAAGAATATTTTTGAAATTGCAAAGGTGAACTTGCATTTAATATTCTGCAACACTGTATTATTGGAGTAATACCACAAGCCCACTGTAGAAAATGGATTTTTTAGTGACAAGGTCAAAGAACATATTTCTGGAGACTCAAAGAGATATACTGGTGTTCCACCAATGTTTTTCCACTAGTAAAGTTCTCCATAAACAAAGTTTTTTTGCTATGGTCATTAAAACTGCCAAAGTCCTAAAACATATGAGGTTACTCAGTAATATTTCAGTTTCTGGGAACCATTCCTAGTTATTTTGAAATGAAGTGCAGTCATGTGATTTTTTTCTTTGATGAAATTCTCTCCTAAGTGATATAAGTCACTTATGTTTAAGGCACAACTTTTTCAAGTTCCTCCTAAAGATCATAGGAGTACATGATAAGATGGAATCTATTTAGACCTGGGTTATCAAGTAAATATAGTGAGCAGTAGTCCCTAAGAAACTGTGGTGGACATGAAGGGTGAGCAAGAAATAGACTTTGATATGTTAAGACATGAGTGTCTGTTATTGCAGCATAACCTAGCTTAGGCTGGCTAATATATTTCTACTGTTAAAAAAAAGAGAAAAGAGGTCCAAAATGGAGTCACTTGTGCTAAGCTCATGTCACCAGACCAAGACTTGATACCCAACCTAATTAGAGTTTCAGCCTTTCCCAGAAGTAGACTCTTAAACCAATTTGGAATTACCTGGTCAGTACTAATGAGTTAACATGGCTGATCGACTCCTGCTGTCCCCTAAAGGAAGGTGACTTTGACACAAACAATCGATTCTTTGCTAGTAGTTTCCTTGTCCCACTCACTTCTGCCTATAAAAGTCTTTCATTTTGTACAGCTCTTCAGAGATCCTTTCTATCTGCTAGAAGGAATACTACCCAATTAATCAATCATTAGATAAAGCTAATAAGGCCTTTAAAGTTTACTCAGTTGAATTTAGTTTTTTAACACTATCTTACATCTGCCTTCTGGTACATACTGAACTTCTGGGATATTCTGCCTATATAAATTCTAGGATACATGATTTGTTCAATGGTTCCCCCATAAAAGCTCCTCTTCCAAAATTTTTAACATTTTCTTTTTTAATCATGGAATAGTTTTTGCAAATTAGTTTTCTATTGCATTTTATATTTTGTAACTAGAAAAGATTCTTTCCTAAAATGTGTGTGCTGCATTATAAGGTTAAAGTGGAATATATATTCCTTCCAAGAGCCATTCACTTCTTGATTTTTCTGCAGTGACGTGGTAACTATGTTCTCAATCAACGCCCTACTTCAGTGGTTACCGGTTACACCCATTTTTGCATGATTACAAGAGGAACACAAGCGACGATAATTTTGAAATTCATTACAATGCCAGGGTTTATATGCTCTCATTAAGCATTAATTGGTAGTTGATGGCTATTGCTATTTTTAACACCATTAGTTCATAGCAATATAATTAGTAACGCTAAGTACAGGAGCCACATTAATAGCATTACTAATTGTAAATCTGGAGATAGAAACACAACATGACTGGTTAATTTCCAGGCAATATCTCATGATAATTAGCTGTAGGACATTTGTGCTGAACTAGAAAGGTAAATAATTTAAAATTTTTCTACATTTTTTTGTTTGCAATACTAGTACCACTCTTTAATGCATGGATTTCTTTCCAGCTTCCCACATTATCATTTTTTCCTTTTGAGCTCCTGTCTGTGTATGCTAAATGATGATTAATTTGTCTCTCACAAGAAAAAATATATAGTCATTTGTTGAACAAATTTTAATGTCACAAAATATATTAAATGGCTCAATACTTTTATTAGATTGTATTTGGTTTCTAATGTTTAGTGCAAAACCTCTTAACTGTTTTTAATATGTCCCCTCTCTTTCCTCATTTCTCTAGCAACAAAACTAGCCAGCTTCATAAGTTTACTGTTAAGTTTTACAGTAGTGGAATTAAGGGGGAAGTGTTCTCAGGCTATAATAAGTAATTAAATAAACAACTAGATATTCTACCTTATATTCATGTTACTTAACTTGTACAGGTTCCCTCTGCAGTCACATCACATGGGATTTAACAGTCTATAGTACCTACGATGCTGGGGAACATATTCTTTAATTGGCCTTTTATGTGCTTGCTAAAGGACAGGGTTTAGAAAGAGGTTCTCTATTTTTCCCTTTTCCTTTTGTCTTCAGAAAGATTATAGTGGCACATGCGCGATGAAACTGGGAACAGTAAGACACTCTGCTTTAGTTGAAAATATTTCAGTTGTTGTGTAAGAAATCATAAAATAGACAATTAAATTTTGCATTAATCCTTCCAAACTATTTTTCAGTTAAGCTATGAAATGCTTCAGAGATAATATTGGCAAAGTACTGGTTCTAGCATATCTTTGTGTTTTCTTTTTGGCTTTTAGAAAGAAATAGATCCCACTGGAAACACTGGTTTCTTCTCTTGCCTTGGTTTTCCTTCCTCTTGTCACATCTGAGAGTCGCCGTGTGGATCGAGCTGCCTCACTGGTCAGGGGGGAAACGGCCAAAACGATGCCTTCAGCACGTTGAAGCTGCGTCTGTAGAGTCTGTGATTTACGATTGAATAAAATCAGTAAAAATGAATTAATGCTTAGTGAATTAGTTTAAGATGTTAATACAAATTCAAGTGCTTCTTACACAATTAGAGCAAGAGGGGAAAGGACAGACCACAGACTCATGGACGGTGAAAACCCTCCGAGTTTGCGTCCCACGTTGGCCTTGGAGGAGTTTGTGGGTGTAGTAGCTTCATCAGCTCTTTCTTCAACTTTCAACTCTGAGAATCTGCGTTCACCTGTCAAACTTGCCCTGCTGTTATTTAGTTGTAGTTAGTCAATACTTATGCCATTTCTTTCGGCAGGGACTGCTTTAACAGAAACAATCTTCTACTAGCTTCAAAAATATAAATATAGAGAAAAAATAGCGAAAAGGCACAGGGAAGGCACTGACTGCTCTTTATTTTCCATCCCATCAGCACATTAACGTTACCTTGCTGCACGTTTAAAGGAGTGGAGTGAACAAGCTGCTGCTCTACTGCTGGTAATATTGACTTTTATGGGCAATTTAATTTTAAGTCTACAATATATGATTTAACACGGTTCTGCTTCTCCAAAGATGGAGCATGAGGGTGGGCCTTGCTCAGTGAAACACGGAAAGAAAATAAATTATTTAATCCTTCTGGTGATGGCTCACGTTAGTAGAAATAGCAGTACTGGTTCCTTTACTTTCACCAGGTAATCATTTTTAAAGTGAAAGGTGGTAATTAATTAGCTGCAGCCAATTATTGCTGGAAAGCCTTGTGTAGCTGAGTGGAAGAGGAGCATTTCAACTTAATGATAAAATTATTAAGATACTTTTCCCCATCTCATGAGAAAATTAGAGGCCTGAGGTTTAAGATGCTGGTATCATTTTCAGATTTATTTTACTTTTGTTTCTGCAATTTGTGAGCGGAAAGCAAGAGGCTTCGCCCCTGCCTCGCCTGTGTCAGGCGTCCCGAGGCAGGTAGCAGGACAGGTGACAGCTTGCTGTGGAGACTGCGGTCCAGCTCCGCGATTTCCATGCCATCTGCCCGAGAGTGCATAGCTTTCAGAAAGCCTGAGCTTTTCAGGATAATATATGGTCCGTCTGGGGCAAAATTAAATACCACGTGTGAATCTGTTGTGGGAACAAGGCACATGTGTAATGAAGGCGATTTTACGTGACCTGGGGAGGACAGGCCGTGAAATGATGGAATATTCCGCACGTTAACAGCCATGGCCTCTCGGAAGCAGATGCGCGAGGGAGGAGGCCTCGGCCGTGCCCTGGCAGACAGGAGGAGACAGTGTTTTATTGTCCCCGACCTTTATTTGTCTACCAGCAGATGTCCCTGTAAGGCAATAATATCTTGCAGCTAGAACAGACGATTATGAAAATCAGAAACTGAACCACTCATCATATTTCCAAAGAGTAATGGGATTACATTCACTCTGCACTCCACAGTGTTTCCGGAGACATAACACGCAGGGCAGCGCAGAAAGAAATTTAGTTCTGAAAAAACACATGGAATGAAAGTCCCTTTTTTATAAAAAAAAATTTGAGGAGTTCCTGACCTTTATCAGCACTGAAACTGCTTTCTCAAATAAAATAGAGTTCTTGGTTGTGTCTGTGTTATCAGGTATACTTTACATGCCCAGTAAATGAGGAAAACTCTCAAGGTTCAAAACTACACTGAATTCAGTAAAATGTTGAATTGGATTTGTATTTAAAAATGGGTATAGTCTCTTCATACATTTAAAAATAATATAATATATATTATTATATGTTTCCCTGAGACACATTACTTAGCTTGCGAACAATGCTAGATGCACATGTAACTTTAAGGAGTCTGGCAATAACTCCGGCTGCCCAGAGGATCTGTAACTACAAATTGTGGAGCAACGTTTTCTTCCATGGACTTTTTTATTTATTAACAACGTGCTGCTTCGTGGTGGATGCAAAACAGTGCAGAGGAAAATTGTTGCAAAGAAGTAAAACCAGCTTAAAAAGTGATTTCTTCATTTATAAAACATACTAACACCCAGAATCAATACCAACACTGATTAGCATTTCTATTTTTAGTAGTAATAGGCCCATTTATTTTTCTTACCTTATGAGAGGCAAATGCTACTGAGACAGAAAAGCTGATCGAGATAATAAAAATTATGGATTTTGAAACTAAACAAACTCAGACTTCTATCTTTGCCACTTTCTCACTGTATGAGTCAGGGCAAGTTATTTTACATCTAGCTTTATGTTTCCTTATTTAAGAAGAACCTAGGAATCTCATGGAATTAATGCAAGCATAATAATACCATTTATATGGACATGCTGGTATATTATAGAAATTCAGTACACACTGGCTCCTTTACTTTATAGTCCTCAGTCAGTTCTTTTACATGCTACGATCTCAGTGAATATTAGCCCACTCGTTTTTTAGGAGAAAATACAGTTCTTTCTGTTATGGAAATTAAAGAATGAATCATAGTCGTGGAAGAGGCAACGCTGGTGCTGGACTTAGAAGGACTGAGTCCTGCAGGAAGGACATTTTCAAAAATTATTTTCAAATAGTAGTAGTATTTAGAGACTTACAAACAAAAGTTAGGCCAGACAGTGAATCCTCTGCTGCTGAGCTCCTGGACCTTCATGGAATTTCTAAGGCCTGGGGGTTCTCACTGGTGAGGTGCTGGGTCGGGGCTACAAGTCCTGCCCTCCCTGATGCAGGCTCATGGACAGTCCGTCTCTGCCGATGGGAAGCAACTTAAAGGCCTCTCTTTATATAAAATGTAACAGAAAGCCAAGTCCTGCTGGCATACACTCACCCTCTCTTTCTGCCATTACGGGCACTTTGGTGGAGACAATTTTAGAAACACACCTCACTGGGACCCACAAGAAGGGAGGGAAGCCTTTGGATGATCATTCTCACTAGAATACTAGGAAAGCAGAAATTTTGTTCAGTTAAGTTTAGAAATAAAAATTTCTCTGTGCAGGAGTTATCACTGAATTTATAGTGCAGCTGTTACTATAGATTTACATACGTTTCTCCATGTCTGGGAAAACTTCCTAGAATGACAAACATTCACAAACTTATCCTTCATAAGCTACATATGTGCAAAATAACACAGACTCGGGGATGTCTATCTGTGCATATATGTATACAGACCACCCCGATCCCTTACCGACAGGTTAGGACTTTTGATTTATATATAAGATAACATGGTAAAAAATGTAGCAGGAGAAATAAAAAATAATGGGAGAAATATTTTTAAATATGAAAAGAGAAAAAAGTGAAGAGAGATAAAGTAAAGAAAGAAAAAACTATCGTATTAAATCCATGTTTCCTTTGAAACAGACTTGAAGGAGTTTCTGAAATTATGCATAACACAAAAAATACAAACTATGCTACTGTGAAATGAAAAAAAAGGGCAAAAGGGTGAAAAGATAAGGTGAAGCAGGAGTAATGAATGTCGCAGGCTTCTGTACATGTTATGTCAGTGAACTGAGTGTTTTATCCTGAGCTTTCTGGCAGGCCGTGCAAAGATATATTCATCTCTTCGTCCAGTTACTAATGCAGCAAATGCGTGAGCATCTCAGATGTGCCAGGCAGCATTCCAGGGGCTGGGGTAGATCAGCGAACAAAACAGAACACCCCCGTTCAGTGAAAGCAGACAGACAAACAGAACAATAGGCCAGCAGCGTGCTGGACTGGGAAACCGAAACAAGGGCAAGTAAGCAAGGAAGAGAGCCGGGAGTTGTGCTGGGGGTGGAAGTCCTTGCAGTTAAAAACTGGGATCACCTCACTGAGAAAGCCGTGACCAGAGAAAAGATCACAAGGGGTCAGGTGTCAACCCTGCCGTCTCTGAAGGACGCAGACAGGCGGCAGAGGTCGTCCTGGGACTGCGCCTGGTGCAGGCTTCCAGGTGGAAAACAGAGGGGTTTCCAAGGCTCCAGGGGGTGGCAATCAGTGGACACATTTCTCAGCACTGTCTCTTCTCTTACCACGAGCATAGGTTTCTCGGGTGTTGTTCCGAAGACGTTCCCACTATGACTCAGGGGGGCTGAACATTGGGGAGCAGCTCGGCTCCTAAGAGCAGCTCTGGAATCACACAGATGGTGCCGGAGGGCCAACGGCCTCCAGCTGACTCGGCCCCAGAGGCGCCCGGCTCACCCGGGAAGGCGACCTGACCTCGTGCCAGGCGCCGGGCACCCGGCCTGCACTGACGCAGCTGTGTGCACCTTCTGAAGAATGTTCCCGGTTCTCAGCAGGCCCTCAGAGAGCCCCCTGCCAAAG